>NC_092747.1:115937128-120737128 GCF_047496795.1 Chiloscyllium punctatum
CACATCCACCACTTACTCAGGTAGTTCATTCCACACGTAAACCATCCTCTGTGTAAAAAAAAAAATTGCTTCTTATGTCTTTTTAAAAATTTCTCCCCCTCACCTTAAAAATCTTTGGACTATGGGAGGAAACCCACACAGCCCTAGGAGTATGTGCAGGGTCCACATAGACAGTTGCCCGAGGCTGGAATCAAACCTGGGTCCTCGGAACTATGAGGAGAAAGTGAGGACTGCAGATGCCGGAGATCAGAGCTGAAAATGTGTTGTTGGAAAAGCACAGCAGGTCAGGCAGCATCCAAGGAACAGGAGAATCGACGTTTCGGGCATCAGCCCTTCTTCAGGGCTGAAGAAGGGCTGATGCCCGAAACGTTGATTCTCCTGTTCCTTGGATGCTGCCTGACCTGCTGCGCTTTTCCAGCAACACATTTTCAGCTCCTCGGAACTATGAGGCATCAATACTGACCACTGAGCCACTATGCTGTCCCAATGCATATTGATCTTGAACATTCATATTACAGCCATAGCCATAATCTGCCTCCAGAATAAACCCCTAGTCTTGAAATTCCCCATCCTAGGGAAAGGACAACTACCATTAATTCTATCTATACCTTTCATTATTTTATAAACTTCTATCAGGTTGTTTCTCAACCTCCTCTGCTCCATTGAAACAAGTCCCAGCCTCTCCTGCCTTTCTTTATGACTCTTGCAACATTGTAGGGGTTCAATGATCTTACATGAAAAACAGCAATGAGTGGGAGAATTTATAACCTTGTCAAGTAATTAAAGGGTATAATCAACAAACCAGCTAATAATGGGGGAGAGGTTAGGGGGAAAAAGTGCAAATATACAAAATAAAAACACAAAATAAACTATCATGCCCCTCAAACCACCCCACAATTCATTACAATCATTAATGTTTAGTGTTTAAATGGCACTTTCCCACCTATTCGCAATAACTTAAAATTGATTCCCTTGCCCTCCAAGAATCTATCTATCTTGGCCTTGCGCATATCTAATGACCCTATCTCTGCCACCTTCTGAGGTACAGCATTCCAAAATCACCCTCAGAGAGAAAAAAAAATCTCTTCATCTCTTGTCTAAAAAAACCTCTAATTTTAAAACAGTGCCTCCTAGTTCGGGGCACTAGTCTAGACACAATAAATGAGGAAAATGAGTAAATGATATAAGATAATGATAGAGGATTTTAATGTAATTGGTCTGACATGGCAAACAAAGGAGATGAGGGAATGAAGTCTATGGGTTGCCTTTCTAACCCAGTAAATAAGAAACCTGTTGGATCTAATGCAGACCTGAAAAGGAATTTAAATATGTGCGATTATCCAGGCAAAAGTGACCATGACATAATAGGCTTCAAAATGATTATTGAGAAGGACACAAGGAGAAATATGTTAGAGGAAAGCCAGTTTTGAGGGGCTGAAAGTAGAATATGCACAAATTGAATGAACAAGAATGTGAGCAAGCAAAGATGTTGAGCAATAATGCTAAACATTTAAAATGGTTTTCAACAGAATCGAGGAAAACTATTTTCCACAAATAAATGAAAGCAAACTAAAGTCTCATGAGGCAATGGGAATGAATAAAGATGTAAGGGAAAAATTATGAGGGAGGGAAGAGGCATACATTACAAATGATAGACAGCAGGGGAGAATATGACACTTGGACAGGATTTGGATGACTGTGCATAGTTTAATTCAGCAGGAAATAAAGACACGAGAAAGATTTTCAGAATGGTTTACAAGGTGGTGCCAGAAATGTATGGTCAGACACATTAGGAAAGGATGTTTGGTTGTCTCACTGTTCTCTTTGAAAGGGAAGGCTAATGTCTGATCTGATAGAAGTTATTAAAATTTAAATTAAATGAAAAAATTAATGGGGGAGTCAGAGGAAAATTGCTGCTAGCCTGCATGGAAAATGTTTATTCATTTCTGGGGAAGAGTAAAACTAGAGGATGTCAATATAAAATAGTCACCAGCACATCTAATAGGGAATTTAGAAGAAAAATTTTGATCCAGGGAAGTGTTAGGATGTGGAATTCTGGGATTGGTTGAGGCAGATTGATTTACTTGCTTGTAATAAGAGGATAGATAGATAAAAGGGGGAGAAAGGAATGGAGGGTTCAGCAGACAGAGTTAAATGAGAAAGGCTGTGAAACGTTTTAAGGAAGCATAAACAATTAGAGCGGGGGGAGTAATAACCTATGCTTTTTATTCTATGATATTCTATGCTAGTTCAAGGCATGATAAAAATTGCAAAGAGAGAGACATTATAATAATTGAAAATTGAACATTATAATTAACATCAATTCATAGAATCCCTACAGTGCGGAGGCAGGCCATCAAGTACAGACCAACCCTCTGATGAGCCGCCCCATCCCTGTAACCCGGCATTTCCCTTGGCTAATCCACTTAATCTACACATCCCTGGACACTATGGGCAACTTACATGGTCAATCCATCTAAGATGCACACCTTTGAACGACAGGACGAAACAGGAGCGCATGCACGCAAAAACAGAGAGAATGTACAAACTCCACACAGACAGTCACCCGAGGGTAGAACTAAACCTGGCCCCTGGTGCCACAAGATAGCAGTGCTAAACACAGCCACAGTGCCAGCAGAAGTTCTTGGTTTCACTTGGTTTTGTGCTACATCTGCAGTTTCTCAAAAGAAAAATCACTTGGTGCAAATTACAGATAAAGTCACCAGTTTAAGTGTATATTTTTGTTCTGCACGAATTTTATTTTTTGCCTCATTTTTCCAGTATGTAAACGCTTATCTTCAGGATTGCAGCTCTTATGTGAACATAAGCTCTGCTAATTAACATACGCCTAGGCTCTTGTTGAATCTAATTTCTCTCACAGTTACCAAACAACCACCATGTTGATCAACAATATTGCACAGACATTTCAGCTTTGAAGCGAATATTTAAGGGATTTATCAAATTTCAAGTTTACAGATTAAAAAGACATTTGTATCCTTTTCATTGGTAACCCTGTGGCCGTGTGGTCATTTGAATTGTCAACAGCAAGCAGTTGAGTGGTGGACAGTCTTTCTACAAATGAAAGGAAGTGGATGACATGACTGCAGGTGGTTAAGCAGCTGCTGTCAACTCTCAGTGGATACAGTCTACAATACAATATTGACCCCAAGTTAATGAGCCCAGTCACTATGTGAAAAAAAATCAAATTCGATAGATTAGAGACGTATGCCATTTGTGATGCGGTGTAATATAAGGATTACATTCAGTATGTAGGATAATGTGTGAAAATATTAATAGTTTTTAATTTCCAGATGCTATATTGCTCCTATTATTTTCTGTAGCATTGTTATCCTATTGAATGTTTAGTTTATTTTAAACCAAAAATCTCAAGTTTAGAGGCCAGCATTTATGTGATCCTCTGTATTATACAAATACAAGGATGTAAATGTCCTCCTTCAGTCCCTCTGACACACTGTGAAGCCTTCACCAGCTCTATCGCTCAATCAACCATGAGCCATTTGCAATTTTCCACCTGCTCATTTAAATAAAAAAAGATTTCTGCCTGATTTTTCAAGGGTATTTGTCAGTTGAGAACAATATTTTAATGTTGATTAACTTAAACCGTGGTTCCCAGGATCGTCCTTAATTTCAATTGTCCTCAGTCAGGTGCTATATTGGCAAAACTGGAATGGTACTTATTGTCATCTTAGACTGCTTGATTTAAACTTCTGACGATTACCTAAATGTCAGCATGTAAAAGGCAAGACCAACTTTGATGACAATTGTATGAACTTTAGACATATTTAAGCAATCGTGCTACACGTTGACGAGCCAGGACTTTTTTTTGGAGGTGAGGGGTGCTGATTGCTAATAGGAAGGATCATTGAAGGGAATACATCTGACAATGGTTCCTGGTCACCAGGAGCAATTGAAAACCAAAATCAAAAGACTCACCTAATCCCAAAGGTAAGCAACGGGAAGACATAATTAGGAGAGTGGAAAAGGAAATAAATATTAAATTGACAATTTATTCCCTCCCTAATGGCATCGTGGGTCAACCCACAGCAGGTGGATTGCAGCGGTTCAAGATGACAGCTCACACCACCTTCTCAAAGGGCAATTAGGGACGGGCAATAAACAATGGCCCAGCCAGCGACATCCATACCCCACAAATGAATAAATAAAAACAATTAAAATGTGGATGCATGCATGTTGATATCAGATCACAAAAGTTTTGGAACAAGAAATATCAATTTAAATGACAGAAAAAATATCACTTCATGACTAATTTATTGTACTTATCAATCTTATTTTAGAAAACATTTAGTTTTTTTCTATTTGCTAACTCCTTGCCCCAGCAAATTGTGAGAACATGTCACTGTGTTGGCTAAAAGTGATTGTGAATAGACATATAGAGAAAGGAAAATAATCCACAGAAATGTTTTTAGAGAGAGGTACTGATTCAACCTTAGAATCAAGAATTATTTAGGACGATATGTCACAGCAATTGACATACTCCATTAAGACATGATGGTGAGATTAGATGCTAGATTTGTGATATAGTTCCCTGTCTGCTCCATTGATAATTTGCATGGTCGGTTTGAAAGGGCTGTCTGCCCTTCAGTGCGCCTGGCCAAGGTTGTCAGCTCAATACGAAAAGGTTGAGAGCTGAGAGGCTCCTCATACATATCAGTGCACTCTCACGCTAGTCTCCACTGAGACAGACGCCTGCGGCTACAGACTGTGAGAGAGATGCTCACAATTAAGATACTTGCTCATTTTGAAATCTTTGATATCTATCTGTTTACAGATATAAATACATCTTCAACAAATTTAAAAGCGAAGTATATTTATAAAGAGTAAAGTATTTGACAGATTTTGTAGAATTGCAATGCTTCTGTTTTTGACACAACTTTTCAGCGTTTTAACTTTTCTCTTTCATACACTTTCAGCCTTTCCTCTGTCATATGTTCTTTTTTTGTCTCACTACATGTTTAGATTAGATTACTTACAGTGTGGAAACAGGCCCTTCGGTCTAACAAGTCCACACCGACCCTCTGAAGCACAACCCACCCAGACCCATTCCCCTACGTTTACCCCTTCACCTAACACTACAGGCAATTTAGCATGGCCAACTCACCTAACCTGCACATTTTTGGACTGTGGGAGGAAACCAGAGGAAACCCACGCAGACAATGTGCAAACTCCACACAGACAGCTGCCTGAGGCAGGAATTGAACCCAGGTCGCTGACGCTGTGAGGCAGTAGTGCTAACCACTGTGCCGCCCAAGTTTTGTTTTGGTTAATTCTTTATAAAAAGTATATATGATCCAGTCATCGGTAGAGATTAGGAGGGGAAATTGATGGCTCCTTTGTACAGAGGGCCACTCTACTCTCACTCACTTACCTTCTTATTTAGTCTCAGGCTCCACTTCTGTTCTGAGTGGGACTACATATACGTTGGACAAACATAACACGTGGAGTCAATGTTACATTGTTTTAATCCACAACGCTGTGGTTGAATACGCCACCTAGTGGTCTATTGAATACAGATGTAGCCCAGTTGGTTAATAGACTTTTGGAGTCATTGAGTTGTACAGCTTAGAAACAGACCCTTCAGTTCAACTCATTCATGCCAATCAGAGAGCCTAAATTAATTTAGTCCATTTGCCAAAATTTGACCCTTCCTAATCATTTACCCATCCAGATATCTTTTAAACATTGTAATTGTACCAGCCTCCATCACCTTCTCTGGTTGCACATTCCATACATGCACCACCGTCTGTGTGAAAAAGTTGCCCTTTTTAAACCTTTTCCCCTCCCACCTTAAACCATGCCCTCTTGTTTTGGTCTCCCCTACACTGGGGGAAACAATACCTGGCTATTCACCCAATTCATGCCCTTCATAATTTTATAAATTTCTGTATGGTCATCCCTCAGTCTCCAAAGCTCTATGGACAATAGCCCCTGCCTTTTTAGCCTCGCCCTGTGGCTTTTCTTTCTTATTAAGCATTGATCATATGCTATTCTAGGCATGTTATTCATTACTCATATTACTAATAATAATTGTAGAACAAGCACACTAATTAAAAGAAGCAAATCATCCAGCCCCTCAATTCTGTCCCAAAGTTCAATAACATTATGGTTGATCTATTTGTATTTTGAATTCCACATTTTCATCTATTGCAATAATATTTGATGCTCTATCTGAACAAGAAACTATCTACCTTGGCCTTAAAAATAATCAAAGACCCTGCCTCTACCCCATCTGAGGCAGAAAATTCCAAAGTTGCACAGCTCAGAAAAAGAAAGTCACCCAAGCTCTGTCTGGAATGGGCGACCACTATTTTTACATAATGTACTCTCGTTCTGAAGCCACTAAAGAGGAAACCTTTCTGTTTCTACCTTGTCAGGATTGCTCAGGATTTATGCACTTCCATCACTCCTCATTCTTCTAGTCTCCTGTGGAAATATCTAATCTTCCCTCATAAGACAACTCACTCACTCCAAGTATCAACCTACTAAACATCTTCTAAACTGTCTCCAATGTATTTTCATCCTTTTTTAAATAAGAAGACAAAAACGCCACATGCCAGAGAAAGTGGTGGAGGCTGGTACAATGACAGCATTTAAAAGGCGCCTGGATGGGTATATGAATAGGAAGGTTTGGAGGAATATGGGCCAAGTGCGGGCAGGTGGAACTAGATGGGGTTAGGATATCTGGTCGGCATGGACGAGTTGGACCGAAGGGTCTGTTTCCATTCTGTACATCTCTATGACTCTATGTGGTCTCATCAATGCCCTGTGTAACATCAAAAGTCACACAACACCAGGTTATAGTCCAACTAGTTTTTTTTTAAACCACAAGACTTCGGAGCTGCTCCTTCGGGTAAAGTGACTTCACCTGATGAAAATGCAGTACTCTGAAAGCTTGCAATTTGAAATAAATCTGTTGGACTATAATCTGATGTCATGTGACTTCATCCACCCCAGTCCAACACATCCTGTATAACATCCTTGCTTGCATGTTCAATCATAGATTCCCTACAGTGTGGAAACAGGCCCTTCAGCCCAACAAGTCCATACTGACCCTTTGAAGAGTAACCTACCCAGACCTGTTCCCCTACCCTATACTTACTCCTGACTAATGTACCCAACCTACACATCCCTGAACACTACGGGCAATTTAGCTTGGCCAATTCACCTAACCTGCTCATTGTTGGATTGTGGGAAGAAACTGGAGCACCCAGAGGAAATCCACGCAGACACAGGGAGAACATGCAAACTCCCCACAGACGGTCACCTGAGGCTGGAATCGAACCTGGCTCCCTGGCACTGTGAGGCAGCAGTATTAACCACTGAGCCACCATGCTGCTCTCATAATTAAGGATAGCATTTATTAGGCTTCTACATACATGCATCTTAATGTCTTGTGACTCATGAACAATTGATTGCAAATTATTAATTTACAGATGGTGCAAAGACAGGTTGGAGAATATATTGTGAAGAGGACATAGAAGATTGCAGACAGGGATAGGTTGAGTATTCTGTGAACACCTAGAACTTTCTGCATCTTGGAATTCCAGTGGTTGAAGGAATACTCTGTTTTTTATTTTTTCTACCAGTGTAAACAATTTCACATTATCCCGCATTATTCACCATTTGGCATTTTTGCCCCACTCACTCAACCTATCTCCTCAGGTCTGCTGTAGTGTGTCTTCTGCAGACAGTCAAATGCAGCCATTTTTGTGCATCTGTAAATGTGGATAATGAAATGTAAGCTCCCTGTGATTCAAGAATTGTAATGGGCCGGTTTGATGGGTTCATCTTATGTGAATGATGCTGTCTTGCTTGAACACTATATAGGGCTAAATTAAATTTCCATTAAACATGGTGCAGGAATCTTGATGTGTGATTAACCCATACCATTGATTGTAATGCAGACAGCATGCACATTGCTTGCTCATTTATAACTCTGCGTCTCGCCGGTGCTGACCGCACTGTTCATTTGCTGTCTGCATAAGCAGGGGCCAATAATGAGATTCTAGTACCAATTAACATTAATGTCTACTGTTTAAAACTAGCCTGCCTTTTAAAGGAGCATACATTGCAGTTTGAGTGGGAACTAGGAGTCATGGTGAAACAGAACCTTGACCTGGTAGAGAGAGACTTGGAGAACAAGAGAGAATGAAAGGCTACTCTGAGCACTCTCATGAAGGAACTGCAAAAGGTTTTGCAAGAAGGAAGGAGACCCACTCAGACACAGGGCGAAATGGTCTTGCTAAGGAATAACCTTAGAGACCAATGCTGGGCATTGGATCCTGGTTTCTAGACCTAGTCCCCAGTGCAAACATTCAATGACCCGATGAATGGCAAAGATTAGTGAATGCATCTTCAAATGCTATATGTTAATGACCTCGGTACAGTATGAGTGATAATTTCATGCCTCCTTTATGCTCATGCATACCTTGTAGCTTGTTTATTTTCACAGATTTCGAAGTACAGCTGAATTTTGTCAGACTGTAAGGGCACTGGAAAGATATTAGAACAGGCCTTGCGAGTGGGCTATCTCTTGCTGCTGTACAACAACGTTTTCAGCTTAGCTCAGTATCTGCTTTTATTTGTATTAAATGTTTATCCCCAAGTTCTTGTAAGATCGTATAATGAGAACTTTTTTTTCTTGATCTACCTTATCTGTGTCAAGATGTGGGTAAGAGGGGCAAAGGGTGGCAACTAAGTAAGATGGGATTGCAAGGTGGAATCTGTGCTGAAGGTGACTGAGACATTTGGAATCACAGTGACCAGCAGGACCACACATCATCTCCTTAACTAGTGTGACCTTAAGGATTGTGAAACAGGTTGAACGGGAAAGGAAATAGAGTCACATCCATAAAAGGTTTGGATTAAGAAAATTCAAGCAAAGAAAGTGAAGAGAATGGCAAAGTACAAAAAAGATTTGTAAATATTAAAAGAAAAACTTCTCAAAAGATAATTTATTTCTTTATTCACTTTCAACTTTGCCTTAAGCAGGCCTGCAGGCAATATTTTGCTTCTTCTTCAGCTTGTTTAAGCCTCCCTCAATTCATGTCTCAATGTTGTCTACTCATTTGGGTATTTTTAATGGAACAAAATCCCCACAATGTGGAAGTAGGCCATTCAGCCCAACAAGTCCACACCCCAACCCTCTGCAGATCACCACTTAAACCCATCCCCCCAACCTTTGCATTTCCTATGGCTAACCCACACATCCCTGGACACAACAGGCAATTTAACTTAGCCAATTCACTTAACCTGCACATCATTGGATTGTGGGAGGAAACCCAGGCAGACACAAAGAGAATGTGCAAACTCCACACAGACAGTCACCTGAAGCTGGAATCAAACCCAGGTCCCTAGCGCTGTGAGGCAGCAGTGCTAAGCACAGAGCCATTCTCATCAGTTCTTCTCCCTCACCTGTCTTCAACCTCAATTCCTCCTTCAATTGTTATCGTGTTAAGGCTGCTGGTTTCCTTGCATCTAACATCTGTACTTGAGTATTCTTCTTCCTCTGAATGTACTTAGTAAGCATCCTGAACGTCTGCTTCAACAACTCACAATCTGTTAGAATAAATTACCATTGTTGCAATTGTTCACTTCCTGAACCTGAGACATTATATTGCAGATGTATAAATCCCTTCATTAAAGTGATTTTTGATCATTTAAGAATGTAGGAAATTAAACAAAGACAATAACACCAAAGGTTTATAGTCCTAAAGCACTAATCTCTCTTGGAATTTGTAAAACACATTTCTGTCAGGAACATCCAGCTGATCTTCTGAGGGGACATCATACCGTCATCAATAGAAATACCACCTTTCCTATCTACTCCTGAAGGGTCACATGATTAAAACATTTCATTCTGTTTCTTTCTCCATAGATACTGCCAGACCTGATGAGTGTCTCCAGAACCTTTTGCTTTTATTTGTATTAAATCTCTATCCCCAAGTTCTTGTCAGGTCAGATAAAGAGAACCGTTTGTTTTTCTTGATCTACCTTAACTGTGTCAAGATGTGGGTAAGAGGGGCAAAGGGTGGCAACTAAGTAAGGTGGGTACATTAGATGTGGGTATGTGATGGATAGGGTGGCAGATTAGTTGGTTACTGGAGCTGGGGGAAGCTGTGGCAACCATGTTAGGGAGGTTATGGGAGCTTTCAGATCAGGGGAGGACTTTGGGTCATGAGGTGTCAAATTGAAGGATCAGATCAAGCTGGGGGTGTTGGAACGGGGTCTTGAGTCAGGGGCTACTCAATTAAAGACAGCAGGGTCAGTGGTGAGTCAAAGATGGGGTGGTGTCAGTGTTATAGGTAGCCAGGAGTTAAAGCAGGTATTACTCCAACATTTCATGGCTATTTATTCGGGTAGGTAAATTGCAACCTTTCGGAATTCCCTTCCAAAGAGTGTGGATTTTTTTCTGTAGATTCCAGGTGTAGTGACTTTGCCTATTAGGAGTTAAATTTCCCAGACAATTGCCGGGTCGTCAGTGCTTCAGATATCTGAGTGGATCCTTTCAGGGCATATTCTGCAATGACTATCTTGTAAGAAGAAAATCGGGGCCTGTGTATTTAGAGTCATAGAGCCATAGAGATGTACAGCATGGAAACAGCATGGTCCAACCCGTCCATGCCGACCAGATATCCCAACCCAATCTAGTCCCACCTGCCAGCACCCGGCCCATATCCCTCCAAACCCTTCCTATTCATATACCCATCCAAATGCCTCTTAAATGTTGCAATTGTATCAGCCTCCACCACTTCCTCTGGCAGTTCATTCCACACACGTACCACCCTCTGTGTGAAAAAGTTGCCCCATAAGTGTCTTTTATATCTTTCCCCTCTCACCCTAAACCTATGCCCTCTGGTTCTGGACTCCCCGATCCCAGGGAAAAGACTTTGCCTATTTACCCTATCCATGCCCCTCATAATTTTGTAAACCTCTGTAAGGTCACCCCTCATCCTCCGACGCTCCAGGGAAAACAGCCCCAGCCTATTCAGCCTCTCCCTATAGCACAAATCCTCCAACAAGTTGCAACTTTTTTCTCACTACTCTGTGTCCTGCCATCAAAGCTCAGGGACCAGTTAGCTCAGTTGACTGGATGGCTTGTTTGCAATGCCAGTACTAATAGTACAAGTTCAACTCCTATAGCAGCTGAACTTAATGTAAAGGCTCTGTCTTCTTAATCTTGCTCCTTACCTGAGATGTGGTAACCCTCAGGTTAAACTCACCACCAAATGTGTCTCTCCAAGACAGTGCAACTGGGAATATGATAATTTTACTTACTCCTTACTTGAACCCCACATCCCTCTGTCTATTTGTGCTGTTTGGGCAATGCAATTAAGTCCATATTGTCTCCCCTTATATCCATCTGTCAAAAACCATCACCTCACAATTCTGTCTCAGATCAGTCTGCCAGTTGTCTGTGGGAGACAAAAAAGCAGCAGATGCTGGAATCCAAAGTAGACAAGTCAGAGGCTGAAAGAACACAGGAAGCCAGTCAGGAGATGGAGAAGTCAACGTTTCCAGTATGCTATAAGTTGTTATTCAATTAGGATCATCGCCATTGTTGGTCACTCTCAAGTTTGATATCACAGATGCATTTCACAATACGACTGTGTATTTCAATATCCACACCATTTGTACAGAAACAAAGAAAAGTGATTCCAACACGTCTACCATCTTCCATTCAAATAAAGAGCCATTTACTGTCAGTTTATTTTTCTGTTCTCAGGCTGACTTTTTACCCATATTGACAGTAATTCCCTTGTTCCTCAATTTTATTAAGTAGCTTTTTATACGGTACTTTGTCAAAAACTTTCCTTTCATCAAAGTATTCAATTAGATTAGTCTAATAGATCTGCCTTTTACAAATCTGTGCAGATTTTCTTTAATTATCTCAAACCTTTAGAAGAACCTGTTGAATTTTTCTCTGGCTATTGTTTCCATTAATAATGAGTCTATAATTGCTAGAAATGTCCTTGTCCTGACTACATCCATAATCAGAGCCCAGAACCAATAACTGGGTCACAGGACTCCAGGAGACCCAATGTGCTTGTGCTTGGGGTGGGGCACTCTGTATTCAGCTTGGGTGACAGGGATAGGTTGAGTGTCCCAGCTCAGGAGCATCACTGAGACCAATGATTACGGTTCCTGCCTTTGCCACTGATCAAATGCGTACACCGATACCCACAACCACCTGACGAGACCCCTGATCAATAAACTATTCCCAACCATGTGAATATACCACAACCCATTTACATACCACATATTGACCTCACACACCTACCCATTCAACAAACTACAATCATTCTCACATGTAATCTTATTAAAAACCTCCCTGAATAAGGCAGCTGCTTTTGCAAAAATGAGTTTAATCTCCCCTCCAATTTTCCTTAACTCTGCTACACCTGCATTTTTGCTTCAGGAATAGGTGGTATTTTTGGCCCAGATACTGTTTTATGGGCAGGCATAATGTGCCCAGGATTGCCATATTCGGAACACCTGGAACATGAGGGGAGGCAATGACCTCTTGGTATTATCGCTGGAATGTTAATCCAGAGACCCAGCTAATGTTCTGGGGACCTGGGTTCATAATCCTGCCACAGCAGAATTCAATAAATATCTGGAATTAAGAGTCTAATGTTGACCATGAATCCATTGTCAATTATCAGAAAAAAAACCCACCTGGCTCACTAATGTCCTTGTAGGAAGAAAACTGCCATCCTTACCTGATCTGGCATGCATGTGTCTCCAGGCCCTCAGCAATGCACTTAACTCTCAACTGCCCTCTGGGCAATTGGGGAAGGCTAATGAATGCTAATAAAAGGCTAGTCAGTGTCCTTTCCCTGCAAGTGAATAAAAGAAATGATGCATTCTAGTTGTCCTTTATACATCTACACACATCTCACTGTCTTTGTCTCTAATAGAACTCAATTCAGCTCATGTTAGCTGTTTACTATTCTTGTGCAGTACAAGACTTTTAGATGATCTTTTATGTTAACTACCATTGTATTTTCATATTCTTTCTTCACCAAACTTATCGTTTTCTTCCGCTTTCAACTCAGTGCATTTGACAAAGGGTCAGTGTTCCGCAAGCTTATGATTTCAAGTAAATCTGTTGGACTATAACCTGGTGTCATGTGGCTTTTGACCTTATCATGATTATTCTTACTCATATATTTTCTCGAAATCATCTTCTCTACTTGATCCACCCTATTCCTGAGTGTCAGATTCAGGAATGCCTCCTTCCCAGTTACTGTAGAGGTACCATTGCAATGTTTAAAAGACATTTGGATAAGTACACAAATGGGAAAGGCTTAGATGGATATGGGCCAAATTCAGGCAGGTGGGGCTAGTTTAGTTTGGGAACATGGTCAGCGTGGAATAATTAGACCGAAGGGTCTGTTTCCATGCTGTATGACTCTGTATGACATATACTGTTCAAGGAAGTTTCATATTGTTTGAGAACATTTTGAAAAAAACACTCAAAAACTTTCAAGCACATCCCCACCATGGCATAGCTTTCCCTTTGGTCTAATATTATCTCAATTGATACTTGAGTAATTAATGTCCTCCAAATATCATCACTTTGTATTTCTTGCACAAATTTGTGCCTTTTCTGCAGATTTGTTCCTCACTTTTTCACTACTTGGAGTCTCATAGATTTTCCCCAGTAGCATTGCTTCTCAATTCTAACCCAATGGATTCTGCCCTTGCTGCTCAAGGACATCCCTCTTTCCAACACAACAATTTCTTCCTTTTTTGGTATTTTCACTCTTGATTGTCCTCCTCCATCTTATCTGAAGGGGCCTTGCTAGCTTGGTTGGCAGATGGTTAGCATATACAGTGTTCAGAGTGATGCTGTTAGCTTAATTTGATTCCTGTTCCAGCTGAGATAGATGGGGAACCTATCTTTCCTTATTATTTTATGGTCATTTTCTATTATCATTCTGGACCTTTTAAACTCTGTTCCCATGCTAGCTTATTTTGTTTTTATTCTGTAACAACACTTGAAGTATCTGTACCGAGGTACTCTGTATCTAAGATGGCAACATTACAAACTTTTCACTGCACTCATTTGAGTGCACGTGACATTTAAGGCTATTCAATTCTAATCTCTGCATCCTACCTTGAGGGTGAAAGGCAATAGTAAGCCACCATGAACAAAATCTACCAAGAAAAGTAACTTAAGGTGAGGCATCAGCAGAGACTGAGCCAGGAACCTGCCGTTAGACAGAACACTTACAGAATGGAGTCTTCATTGAACATTGAAAGGTCCCAATTTTAGGCATATCAATGGATTATTCTTAAACTTAGGCAATCTGAAATACAATAAAAATAAGTGGAACAGATTCTAACACAATATTTCTCTGACATTTGGGAAGCAAATTTCACATTTCTTTATGAAAAGCAACAAATGTTTTATTTGAATTTAATTTTTAACTTATTTCTTCTCATTTCTGGGTTTAGCAGTTAAAACCCAAAGTCAAATAGAGCTTTCCTGAAAGGAAAGGTCATGAGCTCAAATTTTATTGTGAGCTTCATAAAATGTGAATTGAACACCAGATTAAATGACTCCAGACCTTACGTAGTATAGCATGCAATATGTGCTGCTGGTCATCTGTTTTGTATATAGTACTGTTATGGGCAAAGCTGCTTTTCAGTTTTTTACCCAGTAGCAGACTTCTGTTTAAATTACTATTGACAAACACAGAAGCAGAGTGAGTTTTGAGGCTGTGTCAAAATCTTTTTTAATCAGGCCAAACAAATTCACTGATATCATGCTAAGATCATTGAATCCCTTACATGTGTGGAAGCAGACCATGCATCCCAATGAATCCACACTGACCCTTCAAAGAGCATCCCACCCCAGGTACCCTATCCCTGCAATCCTAGGACACTATAAGCTATTTATCACGGCCAATCCGCCTAACCTGCACATCATTGGGAGGAAAATAGAGCTTTTGTAGGAAACCCACACAGACACGGGGAGCACATACTAACTGCACACAAACCATTGCCCAAGGGTGGGGTTGAATGCAGGTCCCTGGCACTGTATGGGCAGGAGTGCTAACCATTGAGCCACCATGTTGCCCATTCTTGTTAACATAGCAAGAACAATAGTGCAGCAGACAATTCTGTATAATGCAGCATGTTCATTTTCCTGTACTTTTTTAAGTGGTTGGTTTGGAGTGTAAATATGGGTCTATAAATGCAATCACCCTGTTGGAGGGAGGGAAATTACATGCCAACATCTGATACAAAACATTCTGATACTTAACATACTGATTAGAGTGCTTTGGTATGATTCTTAGGACTTGTTAACATGTACCTTGGTATTGGGAAGATCTGGATCATACAGAAAAGTAGTCTGTTTCAGAACAGCTGGTAATGCAGTCCAAAGCACAAGAATCTACAATGTGACAAGATTCACTTATTTTCCTAACCCCATCAATCCAAGTCATAGTAGCTCAGTGGTTAGCACTGCTACCGCACAGTACCAGGGACCTGGGCTCGATTCCAATCTCGGGTGACTGTCTGTGTGGAGTTCACACATTCTCTCCATGCCTGCATGGATTTCCTCCTGGTGCTCTGGTTTTCCACGAGCAATCCAAAAATGTGCCGGTTTGGTGTTAAATAGTCCATAGTGTACATGAATGTGTAGGTTAGGTGCATTAGTCAGGGGTAAATGTAGCGTAATAACGTACTGGGTAGGCTTCTTTTCAGAGGGTCAGTGTGGACTTGTTGGGCCAAAGTGTCTATTTCCACATTATCGGGATTCTATGATGGCTGCCTGCTCAACTTGGATTTTATATCAGAACCGATCAGGCATGGTAAAATAATCCTCCTTCAAAAGACCCAAAAGGTATTATACAGGCTCCAGTTTAACAGAATAAATCAATGGCTGTTTGTGGACTTTAATAATTCAAACATTTTGAAATGTGTCTCAAAGTAATGTATCAGCCATCTCAATTAGTGAAGCATGCTGTACATAAATACCAAACACCAAATAATGAAGTTTAATGAAATATATGCATCTCATACAATCACAAAATGCTTTCGTTGGTGTGTTACACCCCTCACATGGCAAGGGCCAGATAGCCAGAATTATCTAGCTTTTTAAAAAATCCTTGTCAACTGGTATCTTACAATTTTTCTTTTGAAAAGACATATTCGACAATACTCTCTATTGGATCATCTATTTTGTTGAGAGTATGTGACCTGACAACCTGGCAAATGGAAACAGCATATTGGAATCCTATCCCAACTCTTTCACCTTTTTCCCCATATTTGCCTTATGTAACAGTTCATTCCATGTTTCAAATGTTTGGAATCATTTGAGGTGGCAGCTTTGTAAGCAGCTCCCAGGCCTTTTGCAATCATACTATAAAACAAATGGCCAGATGATATGTGAGTGACAGCCTGGGATGATTCATACCCTGATCTGCATTCTCCACTTGAGGTAAAGTAAATGATCTTTAATTGTTGCCTGCCTGACAAAATGGCTGAGAATTGGTTCTCTACTTAAAGCTGTACTAAAATGTAAGACTCCAGCTTTTAAAAGTATGAAAATAAAAGAACTGCAGACATTCCAAATCTGAAACGAAAACAGAAATTGCTGGCGAAACTCAATAAGTCTGGCAGCTTCTGTGGGAAAAGTGAGGGCTGCAGATGCTGGAGATCAGAGTCAGAAAGTGTGGTGCTGGGAAAGCACAGCAGGTCAGGCAGCATCCGAGGAGCAGGAGAATCAACGTTTCGGACATAAGCTCTTCATCAGGAATGAGGGGGTAGCCCAAGGGGGCTGAGAGAGAAATGGAGGGGGTTGTAAAACAAATTGGGATATCTGAAGGTGATTAAAAAGATTATATAAAGCCAAATCATTCTCTATTGTTATTGGTTGCATGTTTGTCTTTAGCAGTTCCTGCATCTCAAATAATTCAAAGTATGTGAAATACTTTGCAATATGGTGGGATTGTGGCTCACTGCTGCCTTACAGTGCCAGGAAGCTGGGTTCAATTCCACCCTTGGGTGACTGTCTGTGTGGAGCTTACACATTCTCCCTGTGTATGTGTGGAATTCCTCCAGGTGCTCTGGTTTCCTCCCACAGTCCACCAATGTGCAGGTTAGGTGGATTGGCCATGCTAAATTGCCCATAGTGTCCAGGAATGTGTAGGATAGGTGGATTAGCCATGGGAAATACAAAGTTACAGATTTGGGGTGAGTCAGGGTGGTATACTGTTCAGAGGATTGGCATGAACTCAATGGGTGAATGGCCTGCTTCCGCATTGTAGTTATTCTATGATATGGCAACATGTAAATGTCTCTACTTTCCCTTTTCAATTTACACTATCTCTCTCCACTCTTGTCCTCTTTTCTTTCTCTCCTTCATTCTCTCATCTCTTTTCCTCTTCTACCTCCCCTCCTTTTCCAAGGCAGAGTTGTTCTAGCTGTGACCTGTAAATACAGTAAAAGATTATTTGTACATTGACTGTGAGATGATAACTATCATCTCTAGATATTAATGAATGTTTAACAAAGCATTAACCTGTTACAAAAACAGAAATTGCTGGAAAAGCTCAGCAAGTCTGGCACCCTTCCTCAGGACGGGTCAATGGACCCAACATATTAACTTGGATTTCTCTTCACAGATGCTGCCAGACCTGCTTTTGTTTTTGTTCCTGATTTATAGCATCCACAGTTCTTTGTGTTTTTATTTAGTATTAACCTGTTAATTATTTTGTAACAATATCATTGGGGCAATAGATACAATTCTCAACCTGCCTGCAATATAAATTTCCATCAAAGGTGTAAGGTGAGCTATGGTGGATCAGTCTCTTGTTAAGAATTATATGTTTACACTGTTTTCCATTCCATCAAAGTCAATCTGAGGGTAAATGACATGGGAGAAAATAGTCCAATAACATTTATTTTATATACCTGTGGAGGGAGGGAAAGAGAGGCTTTTTTTAGTCTTTAGGATGTTTACATCATTGGCAGGATAAATATTTGCCTGTCCCAGTGTGCCTTCAAATTAAGTGGTTTCCTAGATGGTAATTAAGAGTTATTTAACATTGCTGTGGGTCCGGAGTCGCATGATGGTCAAACCAGGTAAGGATGGCAAATTTTCTTCCCTGAAGGACATGGGTAAACCAGGTGAATTTTTTTACATAAATTGGTAATAGTTTCATGGTCACCATTAGTGAGACCCCCTTTCAATTCCAGCTTTGCTTTTGTTTTTTCTTGATTTAATGAATCATACAGTACAGGGGTCCTTTGGCCCATCAAGTCTATACTGCCAATAATGAAATAAATTACACTAGTCCCACTTCATTGAATTTAAATACCCTCCAGCTGGCACGGTTGTGTTTGAATCCTTGTCCCTAGAGTATTATCTTCAGCCTCTGTTATCAGTCCAGGGATAGCAGTGATGAGGAGTGTGTGTGGAAGGGGAGATATTTCTTTTCATACAATTGGACTGGATTCAGAGGCAAAAAACACACATAACATCGATGTCTCTCAACTTGCAACCAACATCACGAGTTGGTATGGCAGGGTTTTCTAAAGCAGGGACTGTGACACCAAATGGAGCCATGGGGTAATATTCTAAGGTCATGACCTCTGAAGCAGCAATGGCTGCCTTGCAGCTCCAACTGAGTGAGCAGTTGCTAGGCAACTTTAATTCAGCATCAATGTGGATGTTGTCTAAACTACACAACCTTACATCCTGGATCCTGCTGTGAAAATGGTAAGGTGGATAAGCTAAAAGAAAAAATGCCATCTCCTAATGACACTCATCATCCTCCATTCCATCTCCAACCTTTAATCCTGCAATGTTGTTGTGTTGCCATAGTTTTACAGGACCATAGGTGCTACTGTCTTATTCAAGAGAAGCAACTGGTGGTGATTGAACCTGAGGGCCACCAGACATCAGGCAAGGGAAGAGTTTGAGAAGGAGAGTCCTTCATGGTAACCTCAAGCCGGTGATGGGAATTGAACTCACGCTGTTAACATTACACTGCTCTGCAGACCAACAACCTGGTCAACTAAGCCCCCTCAATCCCCCAAACAATGTTCCTATATAGATTTTTTACCACTTCACCCCAACATCCCACCACATTCCTAAACGTCAGTAAGAATTGTACTTCTATTTCTCATCATTTCAAAGATTGTATTGATCATTACTGTGTTCAAAAAATAATCTTAACTTTGGACCCAGGAACTGTCAGCTGGCTTTTGATTCATGTGTAATGCCTGGGTTGATTGGTACAGATGGTCATGAACAAAGACACCTTGGAATGCAGGTTCATAGCTCCTTGAAAATAGAGTCTCAGGTAGATAGGATAGTGAAGAAGGCGTTTGATATGTTTTTCTTTATTGGTCAGAGTATTGAGTACGGGAGTTGAGAGGTCATGTTTCAGCTGTACAGGACATCGGTTAGGCCACTTTTGGAATATTGCGTGCAAATCTGATCTCCTTCCTATTGGAAGGATGTTGTGAAACTTGAAAGGGTTCTGAATAGATTTACAAGGGTGTTGCCAGGGTTGGAGGATTTAAGCTATAGGGAGAGGTTGAATAGGCTAGGACTGTTTTCCCTGGAGCATCGGAAGCTTATCGGTGACCTTATAGAGGTTTATAAAATCATGAGGGACATGGATATGATAAATAGACAAAGTCTTTTCCTGGGATGGTGGAATCCAGAACTAGAGGGAATAGGTTTAAGGTGAGAGGGGGAAGATATAAAAGAGACCTAAAGGGCAACTTTTTCACTCAGAGGATGGTATGTGTATGGAATGAGCTGCCAAAGGAAGTGGTGGAGGTTAGTACAATTGCAACATTAAAAGGCATCTGGATAGGTAGGGCGTAGAGGGACATGGGCCGGGTGCTGGCAAGTGGGACTAGATTAGGTTGTGATATCTGGTCAGCATGATGAGTTGGACCAAAGAGTCTGTTTCCATGCTGCACATCTCTATGACTCGATCCAAGGCTCTATGAGAATCCTGTGAATTCAAAGTGCCAGCTCCAGTTGTGCTTATGTGAGAAAAGACCAGCCTTCGCCAAAAAGTAGCATTCCATCAAATTGGTGCAAGTTTGTTTTCTTTAATGGAGAAATTAAACTGAAACCTCATCCAATCTCTTTGGCGAATGTAAAAATCCCCTTGTCACTTACCAGACCAGAGCAGGTGAGTACTCTTGCGAAAAAAAAAACGTATGCATCAATTAATAACAATTATTAGGCTGTTTATTTCATTTCTGTTTGTTGAACCTTGATATGTGCAATTTAAGTGCCAGGCTTCCTGACATTACAACAGCGTAAGAAGTATGCAATTGACTGTGAAGCATTTTGAACCATCTTGAGGCTATAAAAGAAATAATATGTTCTTCCTTTAGCTTAAGCACATCAGATGTCCCATTGTCCTTATGTCCAGCAGAATATATCTGCAAATCATGTGGAAAACATCAGGCAGTAATGAGGAATTAATTTTTTTTTGTTAAAGGGAAAAGCAATGTTCCATGCTTGGACTTGAGTGACAAGAATTGCAAAGTCAGAGCGCTGATGCACAAATATTTTAATTCTGACTTAAATCTGTGGATGCTATAAATCTGAGATGACCCTATCAACCAATGGGTCTTGAAATAATGGCAGAACCTTAATGTTAATGAATTCTTTACTCACAGGAAACATGAAATAGAACTGACAGAGAAGCTGATTATATTGTCCTATTTTAACCTTTTCTGAATCCAGCTTCTCTAAAATATTTCCATCAGTAAATATTTATCATTTTCTACCAAGACAGAAAGTTAATTTAAGCAAACAGTGATATCTGCTGGTGAACTATTGAGAACTGGATCAGATGTAAAAAATGCAGATGCTGGAAATCAGAAACAAAATCAGAACTGGCTGCAGAAACTCAGCAGGGTCTGTGGAGAGAGAAACAGGAGTAATGTTTCAGGTCCAATGACCTGTGTTCTGAAGAAGCTTCACTGGCCCTGAAACATTAACAGATGCTACCAGACTTGCTGGGTTTTTTTTTCCAGCACTTGCTGGATCAGATGAATTGGATCACCTTCAGAGGACTTCTTATTTTCATTGTGTATCAGAAGTCAGTGTTCAATGTAGGTGGGGGGTGGGGGGGGGGGAGGTTGGAAAGAGATCGGGCTTGTGGACGAGCTGGGGTCCTTAGCCATCCTGGAGCACCACCTCACAGTTTGTCTTCTGGAGTGCTGCTCCCACTGCCTGGGAAGACTTGTATGTCCAGGCTGTCTGGTAAATTTCAATCAGCCTCCCATAAATGGTCTGAATTTTCTTTTTAATTAGCTTCAGAAACAAATTGCAGATAGATAACCATTCCACCCCTGTCCACCCTCTCCAAATATGCTTCAGTGCTGTGAATGGTGCCACCAATCCACAGTCCATCACAGATTTCACTCCTATTGAATACAGATCAATGGTGAACAAACTCTGAACTTTGTGTCAGAGTTCTTCATTACATGCTGAATATTGCCCACCATGGCTATCCTTATGGGTTACATTACTGCCCAATGCCCTATTCCATTTGTCATTTGATTTTCACACAAGGACAGTTGCAAATATAAGCCAAACACAGCAACAGAAACCCAGACTGCTGTTGGTTTGAATCAGCAAACAAATCAGACTGTTCATCACATCTATAGCCTTGTGACAAACTTTATACCTTGGAAAGCTTTCTCATGACTAATGCCATGGAGTCTCGAGAGACACAACAGTCTTGAAGTCTGTTGTCTTGTTAAAAAACAAAATACAAAATTTCTTTCTCTCGCTCTCTTTGTGTAGAGGTATCAGAAAGTCTCCAGTCATGGCTAACTGTCTTCTTGTCACCTTTTTCTGAGAATGCCTATTGATGGAGGGATTAAACATCTTTGAAGACAGTGAAATGACATATTGTCAATCAGCAAATGAAAGAGAACATTAGGGAGCAAACAATCTTGTCTGTTGGCAAAGAGCTTAACAGGATTGAAAGGAAGAGAAAGGCGGCAATTCATTGAATCCTGTGGGTTAGACTAGTGTTATTGAACTGTGCCTTCCTGATTTCATTTTTCCTTTTTCACCCTCACTGTCCATGCCTTGTCTGTCTTCATGTCCATCAGTACGTGAGAGGGAGAAACTTCGAAAGGGTAGCATTTAAGTTGTGGAGTTATACGTGATCAATTCATATTTCTAAATTGCTATTGATTAAAAACGATTTGTTCATAACAAATAGTCATTTTCTTAAGTAGAGAAACTTGAAAAGTTTTTTTTTTAACCTGAGTCAATCGGTCAGGTAAAGTTGGGTAGTTTGACAATATCTTTTCATAGATGTAGAATTGCATTTTATTTTTAGTTCACTACCTCAGTAGGTTACGAGAAAATGCAGATTTCATAACTCATTTGGGGAATACCTCCATTCCTTCCATAAGATGTCACCTACACTTTCAGCCACCAGTCACTCTAATTCTCAACTCTGCTCTCAATTTGACATCTTGGCTTTAGTCTTGCTGCAATGTTTCAATAATGATTGACATTGAAGAACCATATTTTCTCACTGGGCATCTTACACACTCACCTCTGAGTTCAATAATTTCAGGTTGCAGCCCCTGATTCCAATTTTGCTCCTTAATTTTGCTGTTTTTGATTCTAAACTCTTTTTCCTTTTCTCATTTCAGACAGCAGCCATTCCTAACTCTTCTACGCACCTCTACTGTTTTTGAGACTTTGATCGGTTTGCAAGATGGGATGTGGCCAAGGACCAGTGAGTAGTGTAGCCTTGTGCATAAATAGCCATAGCTGTAGGGAGGCATAGTATGTGCTAGAAAGTTGAAGGTAAGCCACTTAAGTGCTTTGAAGTGAAGCTTTGTTTGCAGCTGCTGTGGGTACTACATTGAAGGGAGATTCTGGACTGCCAAATGTGCCTGGGTGTATGTCTGGGGTTCCAAGATGACATCGATGCCGGGCATGCTGGTTTATGCTAGAATAACCTGACAAGTGGGAAAATTGAGCTAACGTTGGATTAGAGGGTTGCATGGGGCAGGGTTGGTAGTTAATGAGGTAGGCTTTGGATTATTGTGTGAGAAATTCCACCAGCCCTTGCAGAGAGAAACTCTGTGAAAATGACATTTTCCCAAAGTACAGTAAGATTCAACCCACTGGAGTTTACTGTAAGTTTGCAGAAAATTATAGATCATGAACACGTGATCATTAACACACAACTGGGGAATTAGGCCAAATATGTTACGTGCTGCCATTGGGAAAACTGTTATCCTTTTCTTGCTGTGGAAGACAGTCAGTTTACTTAGCTCTAAGATGTCAGCAAACAGTCATAAATCATTCCAAATAAAATCCAGTTCTGTGCAGATAAATAACATCACAACACAGAGTGAAACTTGTTACCATCAATATTTATTGATTAACATTTTTCAAGAAATGCTTAACACATGCACCTACTCTGGATAAATCTCACACAGTTAGAGCTCATTGAGCTGTGGTTATATTGTGCTTTGTAATGAGCAGAAGGCATTCCACATTGTCAGGGTGGATTGATTGGTAATGACATGCTTCCTGAGCTCGCACAGTCGACTTTGAATTAATCATGCAGTTGGAAATATTTGACGTCTTTTGTATCCTTCAGTTCTTTGGAATTATTTGTACGTGGCTTGTTGTTGAAGGTAAACGCTCGTTTGTCGCAGGTAATCCATATAGCTTTTGATATGTTCCCTACAAAAGACAGTTGAAATGAAGGCTTAGGCAGACAACAATGGTTGTATTAGCACAAATCTTTCTGAAGGCAAAAAAAGAGTTTTCCAAACAAGCTACAATGCTACAATGACAGTCTTCAGATTAAATAGAAATCAACATTGCAATGTATTGCGCAATTGCATATTTTCTCCAGGTATATTTTGGCATTTGCTACTCACTCCATTTCCTAACAAACCTGAAATATACTACAGCAAAATAAATCTCTTACACCAGGCTTTAATTTTTTCTGAAGCTTTTGTGATTTTGCTTCAGTAGGTTACATTTCAGAAACTCACAGGCATGGTTTCTTGACCATGTAGACCTCACCTAAATATTCCAGTGCATAAATCTGCCTGACATGACCTGAGGAATGAATTGATTCCTTTGGAGGAAGATAGCTGTCAGACTGACTCTGTGCTCAAGAAATTACATGTGGACAGGGGTTATTCACTTGTAATATTAATGCCGGTTGTTAAGAGAACGTACAAAGAAGGAGGATCTTTAAAGAAATGCAAGCTGCAGAAGTGATGCACAGGGGACACTTTGGCAAATTAGACGTGGAGAAAATTTTAATCTGAACAGTGCAGCAACTTAACCTTCAATAGAGGAAAAAGTTTGAAATAAAACACCCTGTACTACTCAGAATCCCAATTCCACGCTCACTCCAAGAGAGTACACCTCGAGATGGCAGGAAGATTTGAAGACTCTTTTTATCCCACAGCTTTGTGAATACAACTTTCATCGGGGCCATCTGAAACAGACAACTTCGAAAGGCAGGAGTCACCAGGAGAAGTTCACTGCTTCTGCTGATCGGGATGTGAATCTAACTCCCACTACATAAAGGTGTCCTTAGTTATAAAAAATAACAGCCCAGAGATTAGATGCAAAAGCAAAATGTCGTAGATGTTGAAAATCTGAAATGAGAAGAAAAATGTTGTGGTTCTGTACGTCGAGCTGGGAATTTGTGTTGCAGACGTTTCGTCCCCTGTCCAGGTGACTTCCTCAGTGCTTGGGAGCCTCCTGTGAAGCGCTTCTGTGCTGTTTCCTCCGGCATTTATAGTGCACTATAAATGCCGGAGGAAACATCACAGAAGGGCTTCACAGGAGGCTCCCAAGCACTGAGGAAGTCACCTGGACAGGGGACGAAACGTCTGCAACACAAATTCCCAGCTCGGCGAACAGAACCACAACAACGAGCACCCGAGCTACAAATCTTCTCACAAACTTTGAGAAGAAAAATGCTGGAAAACCTCAGCAGGTCTTTGTGGAGCAAAACAGAGCTGAAGTTTGAGGCTTTTCCATGGTTCTACCTGCTCCCACCCTAGTTTGATCGGATTAAAAACTCTTGCATTTTTATTTTTCTTCAGTTCTCGATGAACGGTCGATGATTAAAGCGAGTCCTCACCATCAATGCTGTTTAAAATGCTCATCTGTTTCAGCACTTTTCATGATTATATAAGAGATGATCTGGAGAAG
This sequence comes from Chiloscyllium punctatum, assembly GCF_047496795.1. Lineage (NCBI taxonomy): Eukaryota > Metazoa > Chordata > Chondrichthyes > Orectolobiformes > Hemiscylliidae > Chiloscyllium > Chiloscyllium punctatum. The sequence goes on from NC_092747.1 coordinate 115,962,387, forward strand.
CTTACAGCTGTGGAGAGCCATGATCTACTGGATTGAGGCAGGTTTGTATTCAATTCAAAAGAGAGAGCAACAGCAGTGCCCACAGGCCAATAGGGTTATCTCTCCCAATCCCATCTTGCAGTCTATAGTACCTTAAGTGGATAACCAATTACTTTCTAAATATAATTAAGTTTTCTGCCTCTACCACCCTTTAAGGCAGAGTTCCAGATGCCAACCACCCTCCAGGTGAAAATATAGCTTCTCAATTCTCTTTGAATCTATTAGTTACTTTAAATCCATACCCATCCTGAATTGACCTCTCTTCTATGGGAAGTAGATTCCTGCTATCCATTTTACTTGGGCCCCTACTCATTCCCATTATTGCTTAATCTAAAAGTTCATATGAGTCTTCATATAAAACTTCATATGAAGTTCATGCCTTTGTGAAGTGGAGGATTAACTATATTTCCACTCTAGTGGCACCTTCGGAGTACGTGCATAAGCAGTTGCATCATGAAGATGATGGGACAAGTTGGAAGTGGGAGCTGACCATTTGTAGTTTCACTGACATGTCCTCTCTTTCCATTCCTGTATATGGTTATGTTCGATAAAACCTGTTCATGCTCACTCTCCTGAGTGAGACCTGATCTAACTGCAAACTATATATCAGTGCACGAGTGTAACAATTGATCAGCCCTGCATTTCAATTTAACACGCATTATCAGATCTTTAAGTTCACCTCTGTGCAAAATTCAGAAACAACATCAACCTTGAAGCTGATGACATCTGAGCTGTTTATTCTCATCAGTCACGTTTCACTCGACTGAATGATTTAACTTCCCAAGTTAGACAGCTATTGCAGACAGCATTAGGAAATAGAGAAGTTTTTGTTTGCAAAAGAACAGTCATCATCTTGTTTATGACTTTTGGACATAATTTTAAGATTTTTGTCCCGCAGCTCCACTTATCTGATGTTGGTGGTGTCATAACCACGAGGTACAGGAGGTTTCAGCTACTGAATTCATCTACCCAAGCCATTGTATTGTATGGGGCTAGGCCACAAAGCTTGGAAGAAATAAAGGACAATTTCCCAACTTTACATTCAGTGACTGCGGAAATGTGCCTCACAAGATCTTATGGAATTCACTATGGGATACACTATAAAATTTAGTTGAATAATCAACTTTAGTTTTTTTGAAGTCAGTGCTTTCTAGTATCTCAGCTTCCTGGAATTGCTGCCTTTTGCAGCTAGAAATTAAAATGTCAAGCTTGATCAGGCCAACTAGCCTCATTACAAATAGTGTGCACACTGCTAGCACAAAGCTGCTCTCCTTGCATAAGCCCAGCATATCTGCTTTGCTTGATAAAAATATGATACTTTTTTAAAGTGTTTAGTCCGCATTCCCATTGACTTTAGCTTACCATTCACAACAGGCTATTTCTTTTTAACACAATATTTACATAAAACAACTGATCCAGTACTTACTGCACAACAGATGGATCTGATGCAAAGCCGATCGAACTTAATCCTATGTAGTACTGCGCTGTGTCCCTTAATGACGTCCAGTATTCACTTACCTAAATAATATCAAACACATTCAGCCAAAAAATGGACAATGGAAAATTGGACAATAAAGTGAATGATATAATGCTGTCTAGTTTTAAGGGAATAAAACATTTTTTAAAAATTATTTTGTATATTTTTTTCACAATTACAGATCAGCTTGGCTGTGTATATTTGCCTGGGGGGAGACCCAGGCTAAAATCAAAAATGTGGGAGAGAAGCAAAACCTGGGTAAAACCAGAGCTAATTGGGAACCCGAAGGAGATTGAAAGTGTGACCGCTGATAAACCAGGGGTGAGTGCAATCCTGCAGGGGAGACAGGAATGACCAGGGTAAGCCAGTTCTGAATCTACAGTGTAAAGGGGAAAGACTCCAGATTAAACTGGACCTGGTTACTTTAGTTTGGAATGATCACTGAATGGACAAGTAGTTTAGATATTTCCTAATCAACTAGCTTAGAGGCATTATTACACACTTCGGGAGCATTTGGGACTTAAAATCTCGGAGAGGGTGCAGAATGTTCTCAAGGTGGAGAGGACCCAGCAGGAGGTCATTGTACACATTGGAACCAACGACATAGGAAGGGAAAAGGATGAGATTCTGAAGGGAGAATATAGAGAGTTAGGCAGGAACTTAAAAAGAAGGACCTTGCGAGTAGTAATATCTGGATTATTCCCGGTGCTATGAGCTAGTGAGGGTAGGAATAGGAGGATAGAGCAGATGAATGCATGGCTGAGGAGCATGGGAGAAGGATTCACATTTTTGGATCATTGCAATCTTCTCTGTGGTAGAAGTGACCTGTACAAGAAGGACGGATTGTACTTGAATTGGAAGGGGCCAAAATACTGACAGGGAGATTTGCTAGAGCTGCTTCGGAGGATTTAAACTAGTAAGGTGGGGGTGGTGGGATCAAGGGAGACAGTGAGGAAAGAGATCAATCTGAGACTGGTACAGTTGAGAAACGAAGCAACTCAAACAGTCAGGGCAGGCAGGGACAAAGCAAAGAACAAGGTAGGATTGATCAATTAATCTGCATTTATTTCAATGCAAGAGGCCTAACAGGGAAGGCAGATTAACTCAGGGCATGGTTAGGAACATGGGACTGGGATATCATAGCAATTACAGAAACATGGCTCAGGGATGAGCAGGACTGGCAGCTTAATGTTCCAGGTTACAAATAGGAAGAACTGAAAGGGAGGCAAGAAATGAGGGGCAGTGGGTTTTATTTGATAAGGGATAGCATTACAGTTGTACTAAGGGAGGATATTCCCAGAACTATCTCCAAGGAAGTTATTTGGGTGGAACTGAGAAATAAGAAAGGAATGATAACCTTCTTGGGATTGTATTATAGACTCCCTAATAGTCAGAGGGAAATTTAGAAACAAATTTGTATGGAGATCTCTATTATCTGTAAGAATAATAGGGTGGTTATGATAGGGGATTTTAACTTTCCAAACATAGACTGGGACTGTCATAGTGTTAAGGGCTTGGATGGAAAGGAATTTGTTAAGTGTGTACAAGAACATTTTCTGATTCATTATGTTGATGTACCTACTAGAGAAGGTGCAAAACTTGACCTACTCTTGGGAAATAAGGCAGGGTAGGTGACTTACACCACCCCATTCGCCGCCACCCCCACCCCCTGCCTGCTCCCCCATCCACCCCCAACACTGCCCCTCACTCAGTCCCTGTCCACCCACTGCCTGCCCCCCCTCACCCCCACCCATTCCCCCGTCTGTCACCCACCCCCGCCTGACCAGTGTAAGTGAGGGAGCACTTTGAGGCCAGTGACCATAATTCTATTAGTTTAAAAGTAATGACGGGAAAAGATAGACCAGATCTAAAAGTCGAAGTTCTGAACTGGAGGAAGGCTAATTTTGATGGTATTAGGCAAGGACCTTCAAAAGCTGATTGGGGGCCGATGTTTGCAGGTAAAGGGACGGCTGGAAAATGGGAAGCCTTCAGAAACGAGATAATGAGAGTCCAGAGAAAGTATATTCCTGTCAGGGTGAAAGGAAAGGCTGGTAGGTATAGGGGATGCTGGATGACTAGAGACATTGAGGGTTTGGTTAAGGGAAAGAAGGAAGCATATGTGAGGTTATACAGGATAGATCGAGTGAATCCTTAGAAGAGTATAAAGGCAGTAGGAGGTAAATACTTAAGAGGTAAATCAGGAAAGCAAAAAGAGGACATGAGATAGCTTTGGCAACTAAGGTTAAAAAATATCCAAAGGATTTTTACAAATACATTAAGGACAAAAGGGTAACCAGGGAGAGAATAGAGCCCCTCAAAGAGTCGGGTCAGGCGGGGGTGGGTGACAGACGGGGGAATGGGTGGGGGTGAGGAGGGGCAGGCAGTGGGTGGACAGGGACTGGGTGAGGGGCAGTGTTGGGGGTGGATGGGGGAGCAGGCAGGGGGTGGGGGTGGCGGCGAATGGGGTGGTGTTGTCGGGGGTGTGGGCGGATGGGGCGGTGTTGGGGGTGGGCGGAGGGTGAGGGTGGGGTGAATGAGGGAGCGGGCAGGGGCTGGTGTTGGGTGTGGACGAGGGGATGGGCGGAGGGCAGTGTTAGGGGCAGGGTTGGGGCAGTGTTGGACAGGATTGGGGTGGGCAGGGTCGGAGCCTTGTGCACACTGTGCTACTGCTTGTCTCCTGAACAGGGAGCAGACTTAATAGAAAACTCCGAGCCCCAGAGGAAAGGCACTGAATCGATTAACCAAATAATCAATTATCCAAACGAAATAACGCCCATCCATCTTGTTCAGATATTCGAAATTCCTCTGTAGTTAGTAAGTTTACAGATGACACCATAATTGGAGGTGTAGTGGACAGTAAAGAATGTTACCTCAGATTACAACAGGATCTGGATCAGATGGGCCAATGGGCTGAGAAGTGGCAGATGGAGTTTAATTCAGATAAATGCAAGGTGCTGCATTTTGGGAAAGCAAATCTTAGCTGGGCTTATGCACGTAATGGTAAAATCCTAAGGAGTGTTGCTGAACAAAGAGACTTTGGAGTGAAGGTTCATAGCTCCTTGAAAGTGGAGTCACAGGTAGATAGGATAGTGAAGAAGGCGTTTAGTATGCTTTCCTTTATTGGTCAGAGTACTGAGTACAGGAGTTGGGAGGTCATGTTGCGGCTGTACAGGACATTGGTTCGGCCACTTTTGGAATTGCGTGCAATTCTGGTCTCCTTCCTATCAGAAAGATGTGAAATTTGAAAGGGTTCAGAAAAGATTTACAAGGATGTTGCTAAGGTTGGAGGATTTGAGCTACAGGGAGAGGTTGAATTGGCTGGGGCTATTTTCCCTGGAGCAGCGAAGGGTGAGGGATGACGTGATAAAGGTTTATTAAATTATGAGGGGCATGGATAGGGTAAATAGACAAAGTCTTTTCCCTGGGTTGGTGGAGTCCAAAACTAGTGGGCATAAGTTTAGGGTGAGAGGGGCAAGATATAAAAGAGACCTAAGGGGCAACTTTTTCATGCAGAGGATGGTGAGTGTGTGGATTGAGCTGCCAGAGGATGCGGTGGAGGCTGGTACAATTGCAACATTTAAAAGGCATCTGGATGGGTATATGAATAGGAAGGGTTTGGAGGGATATGGACCGGGTGCTGGCAGGTGGGACTAGTTTGGGTTGGGATATCTGGTTGGCATGGATGAGTTGGACTGAAGGGTCTGTTTCCATGCTGTGCATCTTTATGACTCTATGACACCATTAGCCTACCGTTAGGAACATTACTACAACAACCCCATCAAGTGATTTATTAAATACTAAATAATGTCCTCCATATGACAGATGACACTTTCAAGGTCCTGCAGAATGTTACTTATTGCTCCTTGGATAATTTCCACTGCTGATACCCCAACATTGGAATTAGGAAGATAGTAACAGGAGTAGGCCATTCAGCTCACTGAGCCTGCCTGGCCATTCAATATGATCATGGCTGATTGACCACTCAGCCTTTTCCCCACTCCATCCCCATAACCTAGTATGCCACTCGTAATCAAAAATCTATTAATGTCTACCTTAAAAATACTCAAAGACAGAGCTTCCACAGTCCTCTGAGGTAGAAAATTCTAAATGTACTGCTTCCACGGCTTCCAATTATTCCAAATGGTAAGCAATTGAAATAAAGCCAAGTAATGAAGACCATTGGTAATTCTGTCATCTCATTCAAAGACACCTACCAGAAGAGCATGTTGAAAATGTGTTGCTGGGAAAGCGCCGCGGGTCAGGCAGCATCCAAGGAGCAGGAGAATCGACGTTTCGGGCATGAGCCCTTCTTCAGGAATGAGGAAAGTGTGTCTAACAGGCTAAGATAAAAGGTAGGGAGGAGGGGCTTGGGGAGGGGTGTTGGAAATGCGATAGGTGGAAGGAGGTCAAGGTGAGGGTGATAGGCCGGAGTGGGGGTGGGGGCGGAGAGGTCAGGAAGAAGATTGCAGGTTAGGAAGGCGGTGCTGAGTTCGAGGGTTGGGAGTGAGACAAGGTGGGGGGAGGGGAAATGAGGAAACTGGAGAAATCTGAGTTCATCCCCTGTGGTTGGAGGATTCCCAGGCAGAAGATGAGGCGCTCTTCCTCCAGCCGTTGTGTTACTATGGTCTGGTGATGGAGGAGGTCAAGGATCTGCATGTCCTTGGTGGAGTGGGAGGGGGAGTTAGAGTGTTCAGCCACGGGGTGGTTGGGTTAGTTGGTGTGGGTGTCCCAGAGGTGTTCTGTGAAATGTTCCGCAAGTAGACGGCCTGTCTCCCCAATATAGAGGAGACAACAGTGGATGCAGTAAATGATGTGTGTGGAGGTGCAGGTGAATTTGTGGCATATATGGAAGGATCCCTTGGGGCCTTGGAGGGAAGTGAGGGAGGAGGTGTGGGCGCAAGTTTTGCATTTCTTGCGGTTGCAGGGGAAGGTGCTGGGAGTGGAGGTTGGGTTGGTGGGGGGTGTGGACCTGACGAGGGACTCACGGAGGGAGTGGTCTTTTTGGAGCACTGATAGGGGAGGGGAGGGAAATATATCCCTGGTAGTGGGGTCCGTTTGGAGGTGGCGGAAATGACGGCGGATGATACGATGTATATGGAAGTTGGTGGGGTGGTAGGTGAGGACTAGTGAGGTTCTGTCTTGGTGGCGATTGGAGGAGCGGGGCTCGAGGGCGGAGGAGGGGGAAGTGGAGGAGATGCGGTGGAGGGCCTCGTCGATCACGTCTGGGGGGAAATTGCGGTCTTTGAAGAAGGAGGCCATCTGGGTTGTACGGACATGCAGGTCCCCCTCCCACTCCACCAAGGACATGCAGGTCCTTGAACTCCTCCTTCATCAGACCATAGCAACACGACGGCTGGAGGAAGAGCGCCTCATCTTCCGCCTAGGAACCCTCCAACCACAAGGGATGAACTCTGACTTCTCCAGTTTCCTAATTTGCCCTCCCCCCACCCTGTCTCAGTCCCAACCCTCAAACTCAGCACCGCCTTCCTAACTTGCAATCTTCTTCCTGATCTCTCTGCCCCCCCACCCCCACTCCGGCCTATCACTCTCACCTTGACCTCCTTCCACCTATTGCATTTCCAACGCCCCTTCCCCAAGTCCCTCCTCCCGAAACGTCGATTCTCCTGCTCCTTGGATGCTGCCTGACCTGCTGCGCTTTTCCAGCAACACATTTTCAGCTCTGATCTCCAGCATCTGCAGTCCTCACTTTCTTCCAGAAGAGCATGTTGGCAACCTATTGTGTAACCAGGATATCTTTGGGAGAAATTTACCAAAAGTATTGAAAGACCTTCCTTTGCTATGGCCTTATTAAGTTGACTTAAGTCCACACATAAACAAAGACTCCTGTTCAGTTTGGGAACTATCATAATTCCAGACACACGACTCTGTAGGCTTGGTGACAGGAGTAATGACTCCCATCCTGGTCATCTCTTCCAGTTGTAGTTCGACCTGGAGACAGCAAGGACTGCAGATGCTGGAAGGCAGAGTCAGTAGACGTGAAGCTGGAAGAGCACAGAAGCTCAGACAGCACCCGAGGACAGGAAAGTCAACGTTTTGGACCTAAATCCTGATGAAGGGTTTCAGCCCGAAACACTAACTTTCCCGCTCCTCAGGTGCTTTGTGAATTGCTGTGCTGTTCCAGCTTCACATCTCCTGACTCTGTAGTTAGACCTGTTTCATTTTTGAGTCTGGTATCTTGTGAGGTCTGAAAAAAACTCAAGTTTCGCATTTTATCACAAAATAATGCTATATGCAACTTTTCCAGACCAGTAAAGCAGTTGGGAAGGTTTTTATTGCTCATTAATGTTGTTGATTTTCCTGGTAAGATTGATGTCTGTACAAGTTCTTGTACTTAAAAGAGAGAATTCCTGATTCTGTATAATATATAATGTTTCAAAAATTCACTTTCCCCTTTACTAGATGACACTTGAGACTTTCTCTTCACACTTAGTTTGATCCCTCTTGGACTTTGTAATTGGGTTTCCATTGGCTCAGTCAATATGTTGTTAACCAGGATTCATTGTCTTATCTTAAACAGTTACACTTCCTCCAGTAGCTTGTTTAAAGCTGATGGTATATCCACTGCTATTTTTATATCTGTATTCTACGGTACATCATTGGGGTCAAGGATCTCACCAGAAAAAAAAGTTCCTCTTCTGGTGGATATTATTCAACTTCATTGGTATCTCTATGATAGCTCTTTGAAACCTGAAAAGGTAGAAGTTTCACTCCAGTACAAATTCTGAAAATTATCGAGTTCCTACAGTGTGAAAGCAGGCCATTCAGTCCATCAAGTCCACACCAACTTATTGAAGTGCATCCCACCCAGACTCACCCTCCTACCCTACCCTGTGACCCTGCATTTCGCACAGCCAATGCACATAACCTGCACATCTTTGGTCTGTGGGAGGAAACTGGATCACCAGGAGGAAACCCACACAGACACAGGGAGAGTATGCAAACTCCACACTGACAGTCACCCGAGGCTGGAACTGTACCCATGCCCCTGGCGCTGTGAGGCAGCAGTGCTAACCATTAAACCACCATGCCACCCAAAATGATACATTTTTCTTTGGAAAAGGTATACTGCAAAGTTTACAGGATTCTATTCATGTGAGACTGTGAGACTTCTTTTATATTCGTGTGTTTAAGGAATTTTATGGCCTAAAACTGTAGGTTTTCTGAGCCAAGGTTTCTCTTCACCAGTTATATTACCCTGTTCTGATTATGGATTTTGTTTGTCTCAGCAGTTATATTGCTTTTCCTAAGGTGTGGTCTTCTTTAGATTGTAATAAGTCTGATAGAGATTTGTCAGCAACACCAACAGCAATGTGGTCTCCCATTAGTCTTGTGTTTTGGTCTTCATACTTACATCCTTTCGACATCATCAATAAACTGATTTACTGGTTCACCCAGTCACTAGATCCTTCTTTAGGCATTTTCCTTTCCAGAGTTCAATTTATCCCCAGATTAAAATAGCTGTTGAAGACTTTTACAATTTATTCAGTGTACTTGAGGTCTCACCAATGCCCTGTCTTGCAATAACTTTGTCTGCTACCTATTCAATGGAGCAAAGCAAGTTCAACACTACTCAGCTTCATATTTACTGTCCAATCCTGAAGCAATTCACAATCTCATTTTTTTTCTCACCAAAGTGTTCACAACAGGGATGCTCTCAGGGTCCATAGTCTTTCCTACATCTAGTGTGTTCAGTAATTTCTTTATATCACATGGAGTGAATTGAATTGTCTGAAGATTGGTATCTCTAATGAGGGGGACACCAGGAAGAGTATGAGATGTATCATGCAATGACTTATATGCTAAAATTCCTGATTATCCTATCTTTTACTATGAATACATTAAAGTATTATTTTGTCTTTGAATGACAAGTTGACAGATTTGCATTAAAACTATCAAACTATGATTTAATTATAGATTTTTTACTTGTATTGTGATTATTTTCTGACTGTCATCAGTCCAAATCAGAAAGTGTCTAATTTTTTAATGTTAATTCACACAGTTAAAAAAAAAAATGGAGCGTACTCTTGCTTTCACACATTCCAAAGTGCAACACCACACTGCTGGGAGTAATGTCTTTAAGTAACAATTCAAGTTATAACAGGCAAATCTGTATCAGGCAAACGGCGCTGTTGTTATGAAGACCATCTGGTTGTGAAATGAGGCTTCCTGCAGTTCATGGCTTTGGGTCCATGTGGACTCATTTGTAATGTACTATCATTCAATGTCTAAACCATACCATGTGGAAGAATATCCTGACAAGGAAAAGTCACATATACTAAGGATGCCCATGACCTACCGCCTACTTGTGAAGGTGTGATTCCTGACACCTATTATTACGAAACAGCTTTGCAAAATGATGTTCACCGTTTCTACACAGTTACTTAATTGGTAGTTAAAAGCATTCCTAGTGAGAGATCGAAAAGGAGCTGAAGTCTTTAAAAAGCAGTAATGCATCAACTATGACACAAGGGTTGCCCAAGTGACATCTAGAATATTAATAGTATCTAATTAATTATAGTGACCACAATTAATAATGCTCAGCAGCCAACAACAATGCTGTACAGCTATTAATGAATTGTAAAATGGCTTTTGCACAATTTTCAGTTTTAACTATCATCTGCCCAATTGATTCATATCAGATGTTCACACAACTAAAAACAAGTTGGATCAGTGGTAGATGCCCATTTCATTTGGGGCTCTGCTGTTTGCAGGAACACAGAAAATTACAGTGAAGATCTACAGCCAGGGATAATTTTTCAAACTGAAAGGTGTTGTAGAATCAAACAACTGCTGCACAGTAGGACACAATGGTGACAGAGAATCATCCGCCCATTTTACACTCCACTACATTAGTTTTTCGTTGAGTTATTATTGATGCAAAATGATTAATTGTAGTGTGTTCATCCCAAGCATCTCTTGCTGTGTGCAGATGAAAGCTTCTTTTGCAAAAAAAAGTACTAATTTAAGTCAAATAAAAAAAAACTGCCAGCAGTGCTCTAACCATTAGCCAAGGGTGTTGGTTAGCTCAGTGGGCTGGATGGTTAGTGATGCCAACTGTGTATGTTCGATTCCCATAATGGCCGAGATTACCATGATGGACTTTCCTTCTCAACCTCACCCCTTCACTTGAAACATGGTGACCCTCAGGTTAAACTATCACCAGGTCATCGCCCTCTAATAAGATGAGGAGGAGCCAGCTTTGGACTAGGGTGAACAAAGTTAAAAATCACACAACAGCAGGTTATAGTCCAACAGGTTTATTTTGGAGCACTGCTCCTTTGTCAGGTTTCCAATTATTAATAAATCCCAGAACTCCTTTCAAGTCACAGTTCTGAGATGACTTAAGGTTTTATAGAAAAAGGTGACATCTTAGCTCAGACAATGCATGAAAGGTATGAGGTTAGAGTCTGTGTGTATTCCTCTAATGCACTGTCTGAGTTGAAATGTCATCTTATTTTTGCAAGTTGTATTGTGACTGTGGCTTGAAAGAAGTTCTGGGATTTACATATTAATGAATTGAAACCTGCAACCCATTCTAAAAGATGCAAGACTTAACAGCAATCTAGGTTTGTTCACTATATCGTATCAGTTGCATGACACTATGATCTTGTGCTATAAATTCTGTGAATTATGATCCTGTCCCACTAGCTACCTCACAAAGGAGCAGTGCTCCAAAAACTAGTGTTTCCAAATGAGCCTGTTGGAATATAATCTGCTGTTGTGTGATTTTTAACTTTAATAAGACAGCAGCCCTATGATCCATAAGGACTATAATGGATTTTCCTTTTAATCATAATCCAGAGAGTCTGATGGTATCTCTTCACAGCTTCCTGAGTTTGCGAATGATGTGCAGTGGACTTCAAATATTTCATACCTAAATGCTTTATGTAGTGCTCAAATATTTTCGAGAAAAGGTTAGAACCTTAGTCTGCTTGTATTTCTATTGGTAGCCCATACTGTGAAAAAAACTAGTTAATCTTTTTTTAATGATGAAGGTTTTCTTATTACCTGACACCTCTGGCATATTTTACAGAACTGCCCAACATTCTTATGAAATCTTGACCAGGTAAAATACCTGTTATTCACTGCTTGGGTTTTCTGCATGCCGACATGTCCTGACATAGGACCTTCATGTTCTCTTCACCAAATCTCTTTATGATACCTGGCTGGTACCACAACTGATCAATACCTGTCTGTTCCTCATCTGAAGGGTTTGTGAGGATGTCTTCTTCATCAGAACTCTATTTTTGACTTCAGAACTCCTTCGGTATTCCATGTGAGCTGCCTGTATCAACTTAAAACACAGAAGGTTGGAGCAGGAGTAGGCCTTTAAATTGTGTGATTTCTCAATCCCCTTCTTCTTCCTCTTGTCTCTCTGAATGGGGCTGTAAAAAAGGAGCCACCTTGAACATCCCTCACCCCCCCCCGTAGTGTGTGCGGGGCAAGCTTTGATAGAACTAGCCTCATCATCCCTCCTTCCCATCCACCATTGCAGACACATTCAGTGCATGAGCCCATAGTCTTGGTTAGACTGAGGAGCACTGGATGAGCAGCACATTACGAGCAGGCAGGAGGAGAGGGAGAGAGTGAAGCAAAGAAATATGGCCAGTTCCACTCAGAAGATGGATGACAAACCCAGGTCTGCTCCACTGGGTGAAACTGGTAGGCCTCGGGTACCATAGACTTCAGCAGCAGAGGCAAGAAAATTCTGGACTATCAGAGATCATGGGCATCACAGAATCTGGAGCTTTGATGAAGAATTCCATACATTGCTCCATTCTGGTTTCGGGTTTCAAGCACAAAATGGCTATCCTTTTGAAGACCCATATGCTGCACCTGTACAGTGTCCACTGTGGCCACAACACAAAAAAAAAGCATTTCAAAATAAGCATTCCAACTCGGGCTGAATTTTCAAACTGTGCACGTGTCACACCATCACCTCCTTTATACTTGCCTTCCAAGTGCCTTTTCTCACCCAAATGCTCCTGAATAGTACTGCTTCAGTATTTGTAGAATGGCTGGTGCATTACAGCAGGGGAGATTTCAGATGGTTTCATAAAAATGTTGAGCAACTCTACTCCCAGACAGTCCAGCTTCAAACTGCAGCCCTTCAGCAAGAACGGCACCCACCCTGGCTGGATGGTTGGCAGACAGAAACGCAAAGAGAATGGCAATGGTAGGAGGTAAATACTGACATTCCTGAGAGAAGGCAGCAGACAAACACTGCCACTGCCCATAGCGCAAATGTCAGCAACCCGAGTAATCTGTTGGAGGATGGATTGCTGGACTACTGTGCATGATAGCAGTTTGGTTTACCATCACAAGAACAAGATGTTGGGTGATCTTGGAAATAACATCAGCCATTGACATTGGATCAGGGTTTGGTTCACACGTGGGCTCATGGGAAACAGATTTCAATATATCTGCAAAGCTCTGTGCAAAGGTCGGTGCTACAGTCTTCCAAGTTCCTTGACCTTATTAGCATGCCAGAAAACCTGCAGTCAATCTTTGAAACATTTCATCTGTTGAAGACCATCACAGCAACATCTCTCGCTGGGTTTTCCACAACAGGACTTGTGTGCAACCTCACCCTTCAAGGAACTGTTGTTTCTTTGTTCACCTACTCTCGGCACTGGTCATTCATTTTTAATGTCTCACAACGTGCAAATCTCAACTCAAAATCATACTCAAAATTACCCACTGCATCAGTATCTGAGATGATCACTGGGAATGTGAGAGCAAGAAACAGAATTTCATCTTCATCACCACCTTGTTGTTCTGCCACTGCGTGGTGAAGTGACCATTCTGGTCTATCTGAGAAAGGAAGGGTATTAGTGCTCAGTTGTGTTGAGGAGAGTAAAACATGAAATATATTCTCACAATGTTGGTGGCTTCTAAATCAGACAAAATTGTGGGATGATAGGCAGATGCAATGGAAGAAGAAGGTTCAGATATAAGAATCCAGTACATTCATTGATTCCAGTCACACTGCTGATGATGACCTCAGTTAAGACCACTCTAATTATGGCAAGCACTGACTATACCATTTGGAGAAAGGACCACAATCATGCCTGTATCTGCCAATTACTATAAAGTATCATCTTATTTTGCAAGAGATAAGGAGGTCTTTCATTGAACTTAATACAAACTGACTGGTTGATCCAGCTGTTAACAGTGTTGGCAAGATGTGAGATATGGTTGTGCGTGAAGTGATGCTATGAATATTAGATGTGAGTTGTGGTTGATTGATGAATTATTGAAGTATGGTGCATTGAGTATTGTGAGGCATTGGTTAGTAGACTTTGCCATTGAAAAATATATTGACTGGTCTTGATTCTTTATGTAAGGCCTTTGACGTTCCATCAGTTCTGCATCCAGGGTCTAGACACTTATCATTGACCACCAGTGCTATCTGAGTTCCACTGACTTTGCAAAATTTGCCTGAAGAACCTTGACTGAATGAATGATTTGTTACCTCCTCTCCACATTCTGCCTTAAAGTCTCTTGTCCAGCATGGGAAAATCTTGGAGACGATACGATCATGATATGCCATCCATCTGCCTTTCCCAGTTGGAGCACCTTTCAGAATACACCTCTGCTTAATTGGTCCAGGCAAGAATTAAGTAGTGTAGTTTAGTTTTAGCCCATTAAACAGTTCAAATCTTTAATTTAATTTCGACAAAAGATCATCAAACTGAAACTTTGTGTAGTATCTTCCCAGCCTGGTGAGAGCCGTGGTATGGAAGTTAGGAAATTCAGGTGATATTCTGGATTAGTGGTGCTGGAAGAGCACAGCAGTTCAGGCAGCATCCAACGAGCAGCAAAATCGACGTTTCAGTCAAAAGCCCTTCATCAGGAATAAAGGCAGTGAGCCTGAAGCGTGGAGAGATAAGCTAGAGGAGGGTGGGGGTGGGGAGAGAGTAGCATAGAGTACAATGGGTGAGTGGGGGAGGAGATGAAGGTGATAGGTCAAGGAGGAGAGGGTGGAGTGGATAGGTGGAAAAGGAGATAGGTAGGTCGGACAAGTCCAGACAAGTCAAGGAGACAGTGCTGAGCTGGAAGTTTGAAACTAGGATGAGGTGAGGGAAGGGGAAATGAGGAAGCTGTTGAAGTCCACATTGATGCCCTGGGGTTGAAGTGTTCCGAGGCGGAAGATGAGGCGTTCTTCCTCCAGGTGTCTGGTGGTGAGGGAGCGGCGGTGAAGGAGGCCAAGGACCTCCATGTCCTCGGCAGAGTGGGAGGGGGAGTTGAAATGTTGGGCCACGGGGCGGTTTGGTTGATTGGTGCGGGTGTCTCGGAGATGTTCCCTAAAGCGCTCTGCTAGGAGGCGCCCAGTCTCCCCAATGTAGAGGAGACCACATTGGGAGCAACGGATACAATAAATGATATTAGTGGATGTGCAGGTAAAACTTTGATGGATGTGGAATTCGGGTGAGATGTCCAGCCAGGTACTTCATGATGTAACAAACAAAAAAAAAGTCCCATTTTCCAGCTAAGAGGTGAATTGCGAGATGAGAATTCTTGCTCATGAGCAGTGAGAGATTATTTGCATGGATTATCACTCAGTTTATGTGTTTACATGAACTATCACTCTCCACGTCACCTGTTCGGATGTCCAGCTGCTCGGTCACATGTTTAAAACTCACATCAAAATTGTTTAAATTAACAGCTACAATGATGTCTGCATGCTCCCTGCTTCTCAGGCAGCATTTGCAGCTTCTGTTTGTTTGGCCTTGAGTACATCCTTGCCAGGAGGGCAAACTCAAATGGTTACTCCAAACATGCCAACTCCAAAAATGCCCATTTTTTTTGCACTACGAGGTAATGTGAGAAGGACACCAGTTATTAACTACAGGAATAAGTTAGTAGAATGTCAACCTGAAATAATTAAGCTTGGAATTTTTAATGTGCTCAGCAAAATTGTATAAATTATGTTTTCATTCCATGTAAGATGAGTGTCTTGCAGATACCCCCTCATGTTGGATCCCTGGATATAATTGAACAATTGTTACTAACATTACCCTACCCACCCGATCCTTTATTCTGTATGTTTAAGAACAGGCTTCCTTTAGTAAGGCTGCCTAATGTTTGCACATCAGAGTCATTCACATTTCCTCAAAATTCCAGGACATCAGCCACAAATAGCACAACAAAATCCAAGTAAGAGCAATGAGGTTAGAAAGGCTTCATGCAACAGTCAAAACCAGAGAAATAATGTCACTTAAGTTTACAATCAAGAACTACATGTCCCCTGTACGTGTTTAAACAATAAGGCTCTATGCTCATCGTCTGTTGTAAGGTGTATTCTGATTCTGTAATCAAAATGGGGAAACTGCATTCACAGTAAAAGTGAGTCAGACATAGGACAAATGCACTACTCAATATGATGCATTTATATGTGGATGCAATTGGTAAAGTTTTCCTCTTAATTTTGTGTGGATGCAAGGACACTGTGACAGGTACTTCAAAGCTTCCAAGCTTGATAGCTATCTGAACTCATTTTCATATTTCTTCAGTATATGATGAACGTTTGCAAAGCTGTGAAAAGGTATTAATGCAAAGATTTTAAGAATTAGCCACTCAGAATAATTCAATCTTGTTCTATTCTCATTCAAGTGTGCTCTTTGTAATAGCTAAAATAAAAGAAATGTGATTCTGCAATCCATGCTGAGAGTGTAGCCTGATAATGGCAGAAATCGGAGAATCAAGGTTCACATCTTCATCTCAGGCCACGTTCAAAGACGACTCTCAGTCGAGAGTGTTAAAGCAGTGAACCAGTCCATCTGCTTTTTCTTACTAAAGATTGTCCAAGTATTGGGAGTTTCATTTTTAAATCAGCAAGATTGTCAAGAAAAAATGCCACCATTGCTATATTTTTGTTAAAAAATTATATCATTCAGAATATGATTGTCATTTAACAAATCTGCTATTTCGCAAAGTGCTTAAACCATTCTAACATGTATCAAGAAAAGTAGGATGGACTGTGTCACTACCTAGTGGAAGTTAAAAGAAAATTCAGCAATGAACACAGGTTACTAAGGCCACAATACAGCAAGATTGATTCATTAACTTGCAGCTCTGTCCAACAACTCACTTCTTAAAGTTTGCCATTGCTAAATAATTCTTTTGAATGACTGCAGGCAAATTAACAAGTTGTATTGACTTGCATCTTCTCATGAAGCACAAACAATGTTGTTGAAACTGGTTGCAAACAGTTCGATCAAAAGGAATCTTAAATAGACTAAAATGCGAAGAAACATGACTGTTGTTAGCAAGTCAAAGAACTACCCAGTGCACCAACTTCTCCTGTAGGTATACGATAAAATTGATCATTAACAAACTACAGCAGTAAGTCTGTGAGACGTGGAGGCTGGATTATACATTCAGGGCAGCTTTCTCATGCTTCAACGCAAATGTCAGGATCAAGCCTGCCTCAATTTTGCTGAAGAGCCCTATTTAATTACGATAAGGTAAGACTGCAGTGTTTCTCCCTTAGCAGGTCTTGCCTCAAAGAGCTGTCAACTAATTAGGGGTAAGTCAATTTGCAAGTACTGGTATCACCACCAAGAGTGGTGACCACTGCCAGCACAGCCGAAAGTCTGGAAGGAAGGGAAAACTTGTTATGTTGTCATCTGGGAACTTACCATGGCTTTCTGTAAAGCCTCATCCAGGTGAGTGTGGAGGTATGTTGGATGGGGTGTAGGTGATTGGGGGAATCTATGATGGAAGATCTGCAATTTCAATGGGGCCCAAAAAGGAGGCAAGACCCCCCCCCCTTTCTCGGAGGAACACCTTGTAAAACTGTCCTGCTGGGCTGGGAGTCAGGCACTGACTCTCCTACTTCCTGCTAAATGGCATTAGGACCTGAAGTCAGCTTGAATCTCAGGCAGTGTGCTTCCTCCAGCATGGAAGGAGGTTGAGTGGGGACTGGGAACAATGGGCACTGCACCTTATTTCATAGATCTACTTTTCCACCTGTGGGTGTCCCACTGAATTCAGCCAATGATGCTGGAAAAACACACTCTCATGGGATAACTGTCACATGTTTGGAAGCAGCATGTTAAGTCTCCAATTACTCATACAGAGATTACCGACATGAATTGGTCTTTATATCTACTCTCATTTAAAACTTAACCTCGCTGCAGTGACTGACTCAAGGGATCAATCAAGAAGATAAATTCCTCCAGGCAGACAAACCTCCCACTCAAATCTCCCTCAGTGTGCCAAAGGACAGCCCGTTGTATTGTGGGGGTGATTTTCTAAATGACCTAAGTTATTTCTTACAAACATACACAAATCATCCCAATTTCTGAAGAATATATGGGTGAATTATCTCACTCAACCAGGTCAGTGTTCATCATATATAAGACTTACGTGTTCTGCATGAGTGACTCCCCATACATTATTTGCACTGTTTGGGTCCCAGTATCCTTGCATTGTATTAGCTTGCCTTTTGTTCCGGATGAAGTGATGGGCTTCCTCATTAGTCAAAAACGGTGCAGCTGCAATCCCTGACAACAGACAATAATGTTAATATCAACTGCACAACACGAGGCAAGATGGTAGCATAGTGATACCATGACTGGAACAAGAACCCAGAACCCGAGGCACGTTCTGGGGACATGAGGTTGAAACCCAATATGGCAGGTGGTGCAATTCAAATTCAATAAAAATCAAGAATTAAAAATTAGGTCATCTTAGTGGCAACCAGGTAATCATTGCTGATTATTGTAAAACCCATCTGATACACCAATGTTCTTTAGGAAGGAAACCTTCCATCCTTACTTGATCTGACTTACACACAATCCAGACTTACAACAATGTGGTTAACTCTAGAAAATTAGGGATGAAAGACAGATACTAGTCTAGCCAGTAATGTCCACATCCCATGAGGAATACAATAATATCTCTGGAAGACTTAAAACTATCTGAAATAGACAACTATTTCCACTTTGTGCTGAGGTAGCTAGTCTCAGCAAAGGCTAGACACGTGACAAGTGGTTGAAATATTTGCAACAAAATTATATGATTTCCAATCATGTGTGGAAACAGATACTGGATGAGAACTTGCAGCTGCAAATAGTTTGTTGTCATGTCCAATCTTGACTTTCCAAGAAAAAAACAACCCATTTAGACAAGGTTGGAGAATAGTAGGAAAAGTGCTAGGAAAAGTATAGCAAGAAGATTTCACTAACCTCAGGAACAAGACAGATAACAATAGAAGAGGGAATGGTACAAGTAAAGCACACTGGTCTCTGTCTTTATTTTCTGGTCTGCATCACTGCCGTATCAGACAGCATCTTGTAATTAATACAGTTATATTTGTTGAACAATTTTCAGACCGATTATACAAACTAAACTATAAGATACAGAGATCTATTCCACACTACATGCCAAAGATAGAAATACTTCTATCCATCACTATATCATTGCATTACAAACTGGTGTCTCCCCAAGAACATACTTTACAGCATGGCTAGCAATAACATGGTGTCCTGCAGCCCACTAGACTGTCCCACATGCAGGTTGGATTCACTGGGATGTCCAACAATACATTAACTTTGACTATAATTGTGCTGTTGGACTGAGTAGAATTACCTCAGAAGATTGACCTTCTAGTCCATGCACTCATTGCATTAACGTTAAACAAGCTAATCTCCTCCTTGCTGTTATCATTAAATCCCTACAGTGTGGAAACAGGCCATTTGGCCCATCCAAGTCCAGATCGACCCTTAGTAGAGTAACCCATTCCCCTACCCTACACAAATGCACATAACCTACACATCCCTGAACACCATGGGCAATTTAGCATGGTCATGGACTGTGGGAGGAAACTGGAGCACCTAGAGGAAGCCCACGCAGACACAGGAAGAATGCGCAAACTTTACACAGACAGTAGCCTGAGGCTGCAATTGAACCCAGATCCTTGATGCTGTGAGACAGCAGTGCTAACCACAGAGCCACCGTGCCTCCCACTGTTCTGGGATGTTGCCTTTCAAATGGCCATGTGTACTCAACTGGGCTTTCAGTGAAAGACTGGAGTGTTTTCTTCAGCGTGTGGAAGATCGTCCAGGTGATGGATCCTCTCAAAGCTTAGAAACCAGTTATGCCTCTTTGCCTTTCCTCAAGTGACAGTGAGATTAAGATTCTACAGGCGCCTCAGTACTTGGCTTAACTTGTCATCCTCCATGTCCCAGCTTCAGTGGAGGAACCAGCAGGCTATGGGACAGAAAATTACAACTGAGTCCGAAGCTGTCCCTAGCCAATATACACACACATACACTTTCCCCGGGAGTTGAAGCATTGCCCAATTTAAGTGAATGCTGAGGTTTTACTGATACTGAGGTTTTCCTGATACCATGAATGCTGTCTTAGTTCTACTTTTGTTTGAATGCTGTTCCAGAATACTTAAAGCAGCTTAAATAAATAAGACATAATACATAAAAAACAAACTTCTAACAGAGGCAGCAGTATTTTCAAAATGTGTTCCAAGTCTACAAAAAAGCAAGGAACCAACTAAATTTGTATGCATTTACAGTGCTAACTTTGTGAATTAAAATGACTAAAATACCATTGCACATCAGCTAGAGAAATTTTAGAATTTCAATGACACATTTAAACAACATCTTGTTTCTTGAAACCACTGTCTTATCGCATATACCACAGTGTTACAACCGATCTCCCAAAGCTAATTATGTCTGAATTTAGTGCCACAAATGCTCTTTCCTTAACTAGTTTCCCTGACATCAGTTAATTCATCTTCATTGAAAGCACTTTTCTGTGCATTAGATGTTTGAGAGTAGCAGTCCTAATCCATTACTCAAACATATAACTTAAATTAATAGTTTAGTGTGGTACCGAGGGATTGCTATATTTTCAGGTACAGTCTTTCACATGAGATTCAAACTTAATTGATGATATCTTCACTTGGAAGTTTGAACATCAGGAATAGGTCATTTCCATATGAGCAATTGGAGACATAGCATTCTGCTTCCAACATGTGACAGTTGTCACATATAAATACATTTTTGCAGCATCACTGGCTGAATTTTGTTGGACACCCACTGGTGCAAAAGCTAGTCGGTCGAATAATAAAATAGGGTGCAGTACCACTGACATTGCCCAGTCAACCTCCTTCCTCTGGTGGCAGGGTAGATGATGAGTGGACTGTCTGAAACTAATGCCAACTGCAGCTCCCACCACCACTCCACTGCAGTACAGGGTTCTCCCAGTTAATGTTCATGTCTTGACCAATGCCACCAAGAGCAGATTAACCAGCAATTTCTCAATTTCTCTAGTTGTTGTTTGTTGGATCTGACTGCAACATCTTCTTTAAAAAACAGTGGTTTTAATCACTGAATGCTGCACTTGATCAGTTGGGAATGGTGAGTGGTAGCATTAAATTGGAGAAGGTAACTTAGCAGTATGAAATCTCTATTCATGCTCAGCCTTTATCAACATTCAAGGCAATCAATACTCCCAATCAAGATAAGTGTCTATTTTAAATGTAAATGCCATGACTTGTTGACATGACCAGCACAACACTATGTTCACTGGGAATCAGGGGGACATTCCCAGCAAACCTCCCTTCCAAAGCTCAGTGGGAGGGAGAACAACCACAAAATGCAAATTAATCTTTTAGACATTGTGCACCTGGAGAATCGAGCTATCTTTAAATGCTTCAAAGAAGCATTTGGGCACCCCCTGCTGTGATTACTTCGCTCCTTTCCCACATTTGCATCATCTCTGCAAGCAGTCCCTTCCCACACACACTCCCTCCACCAAATACCGTAGCGCGAGGTCAACTCTGTTCAGTCCTAGCAACATTTTCACTTCACACCTGCTGACTCTACATCGTTCCTGCCAAATTCAGGCAGGAAGTAACTATGTTTTAGTCTTTCATAGGATGTGGATGTTGTTGGCTAGGCCAACATTTATTGTCCGTCCCTAACTGGCCAGACAGAAGTTCAGAGTCAACCACGTTGCTATGGATCTGAAGTCACATGTAGTCCAGACCAGGTAAGGATGATAGACTTCCTTACATAAGGGGCATGAGGATATCAGATGAGTCTTTTTCCTGACAGTCATCATTCGACACTTAATCCCAGATTTTTTTTAATGAATTCAAATTCTACCATTTTTCATGGCAGGATTGTAACCCAGGTCCCCGGAGCATACACTGGGACTCTGGATGAAGAGTCTAACAATTATAGCACTGTACCATCAACTCCCCCTAATGTACAATATTAACTTCTGCCCTGGCTGCTCAAACAAAAATGTTGTTGCATTCTCTTGCTCCAGGCGTGGTGTCATTTGAGCCACCCAGGTCATCCCTGCTAAATTAGAATTTAAAACTAGCTCAGCAGTTGTGAAAGAGCTTTTAGACTTGCGGAAGGTGCCATCCAAAGAACCGGGATTTTTAAAAAGTTGCTGTGATTTTGTTATGGTTTGCTATGATTGATATTTACTGTCAAACTCTAAACACATTTAAAAGGTGCTTTCTTCTTGAACTGTTGAGAAACAAAGCACTGGAAGCCATTCAGCACCAACACAAATTCCTGGTTACATCACACCTGGGAGTACTGAAAGCAGTTCAGTGCACCACATTTTTGGAAGGATAACATTAGCCCTGGAGGGAGTGCAGCCATGATTTACAAGAATGATATCTAATGTCATCGGTTTAAATTGCAAAAGGAGATTAGAGAAACATTTCCTGAAATTTAGAAGGGTAATTTGCTCAATGATTTCAAGATATTAAAGGAGAACAGAAAGGGTAGATTGAGATAAACTACCATTGCTGGTTGCACAATTGAGGACTGGTGTTGTATCGAAAAATTGGAACGAATCCTTTCAGGATTGAAATTAGTAATCATTACATTCTGTAATGATAGTTGTTTAATAAGGGCATTCGATTTTCAGTTGCCATCATTTGATTTTAATACTTAGCACCTTCAGGAAGTAGAAGGAAAAGTACTGACTTAAAATGGTCACAGCAATCAGCTAACCACAAGTTAGCTCAGCTTCATGAGATAGACAAAGCCAAAATGAATGTTTTCAAAAGGCTTTGAAATTGAGAACCGTATTCCCTGTTTGATTTCTACCTCTATGGACTTTTAAAATATTTTTGAGGTAAAACAATTGACCCAGATATGGGAATACATGAATGAACTGCACTTCAAGCAGCAGATTTAGCTCAGCAGCAAAGAAACATACAGATTTGTGGGTGGAGCTGGAGAAGGCAGACCCTTCCACTCCTTGCTTTCTCTTGATGCTAGTGATAAAACAAATCGGAAAAAAAAAATCCATTCACCAAGAAGTTAAAGATATAGCATCATGTTTATGTTATGGTTGCATTCAATTTGATTGCCTGTTTAAGGGAAAGGAAAACCTTAAGTGAATCATACATTCTCACAGGATTCAATGTTAAAGTCAGACTTAAGATATTTTGGACATTTTGCACAGAAAAAACAATATACAGCCCATATACTGTTCTATACCTGTGCAATGCTGTGCATTATTAGCTGAAATAATTTTCAAAATGAACTAGGTTTCCAATTGATAAAGAACTAGCATATTAATTGAAGAGAAAACATTGCAATTTACAGAATAGGTTTTAAAATGGGCATTTCTGGTAACTCATGCCATCGAGTCATACAGTCACACACCCTTTGATCCAACTAGTCCACGCTGACCAAGTTCCCATACTAAACTAGTCCCACCTGCCTGCATTTGGCCCATATCCCTCCAAACCTTTCCTATTCATGTGCTTATCCAAATATCTGTTAAATGCTGTAACCGTACCCACATTCACCACTTCCTTTGGAAGTTCATTCCACACACGACCCACTCTCTGTGTAAAAAAAGTTACCCCTCGTGTCCCTTTTAAAACTTTCTTCTCTCACCATAAAAATATGTCTTCTAGCTTTGAACACCCCCACCTTAGGGAAAAGACTCTTGCTATTCACCTTATCTATGCCCTTCATGATTTTATAAACCTCTATAAAGTCACTCACTTAACCTTCTATGCTCCAATAAAAAAGGTTCAGCCTATTTTTATAACTCAAACCCTCCATTCCCAGCAACATCCTGGTACATCTTTTCTGAGCTCTCTCCAATTTAATAACATCCTTCCTATAGCAGAGCGCCCAACAAATGTGGGTGGCACGGTGGCACAGTGGTTAGCACTGCTGCCTCACAGCGCCGGAGACCCGGGTTCAATTCCTGCCTCAGGTGACTGACTGTGTGGAGTTTGCACATTCTCCCCGTGTCTGTGTGGGTTTCCTCCGGTTTCCTCCCACAGTCCAATATCAACAAATCCAATTTAAAATTAAAAGCCATTCAAAATGAGAAGGAAAAGCTAAATGTGAAGGAATTTGCATTTTTTGAAGACTGGATCATGTTAAGCAACCTTTGTCTTTCTCTTCCTGGGATGTTCTTTTCTGTTTCATGCCTCACAGTCACTAGAAACCCAGGAGTGGGAAATTGAGGATGCTCTAAGTTTCCTCAATGGGAGTTACTGCTCCCCCCATCCCTCCTCCAGCTCCTGGTATGTGAGGGTGGAGAACCCTCAGGCTGGGCCCTGAAAACAAGAAGTTGTGACGACAGCACTGCCCACAGTGCCCAGTTGTCACCTCTGGTGCCATCTGTTCCACTCCTAATCTCAGCCATTTATACATTCCATCCTGTTCCTGGATAGGAATCTCTTCCCTGCTCTATCTTGCCACTGAGTAGTCAGAATACCCTCTTCTCACCTTGATCCTCATTCACGTTCCTCCCCAGCTTCAGTGCAAATGGATGATGCCAGAAATAGTCTGAATACATCAGTGTGGTGACACCCCTTTTTCCCTCCGCCAGAGTTGTATCTTGGAGGTAGTTGGTACACTGATCTATGACAATGATATACAACCTCAACATCAACAATGCACACAAATGACGTTCAAATGATGATGGGTGATGCATGTCAGAAAAATAAGATGAAAATAAAGCAATGCTAAAATGGGGCAACTCAGAGCGAGGATTGTATCGACAGTATTTGTTGTCGCTGAGGATTAATTAAACAATCAGGGTCTCATGTTAAAACCTAGCCTCTCAATGATCCTCAAAGGACTTTAAACTGCATTTTTATCTGCCTTTTCTTGTCCTCTTTCATTGTTAAACTTTATTCTTTGTATTTGTGTGTTTGCTGTCCCATATAGCTGAGCTCTGAAAGGAATTCAAGTCTTTGTTGTGGTCAACCTAGGAGGTTAACAAGAGAGGAGTTGATATTACCTCTCCAAATTTTACTGATGATAGACAGTTAGAACTTCCTTCTACAACTGTAAATGAGGCTAGATGATATTGGAAATATTAAATCAGAGATTGATCATTCTTTATTGTCCAAAAATAGAAGGAATGTGAGACAAAGTGGATGTGGGAAATTAGGTGGCAGATCAGACATGCTTTCATTGAATGATGGAACAGTCACAACAGTCCAATAGCCCAATTTCTACTCAGAGATCAGTATGATCTGAGCTACTGCAATCTGTGTAAAGAAAGTGCACCCACAACACTGCGAGGTAACAGTATTTTGGCTTATCTCTGAAGAAGGTTAGTAAGTTTGCGGATAAACACTAAGGTCGTTTCATTTGTGGATAGTGCCGGAGGATTTTGTAGGTTACAGAGAGACACAGATAAGCTGCAGAGCTGCACTGAGAGGTGGCAGATGGAGTTTAATGTGGAAAAGTGTGAGGTGATTCACTTTGGAAGGAGTAACAGGAATGCAGAGTACTGGGCAAATGGTAAACTTCTTAGTATGTAGATGGGCAGAGAGATTTCGGTGTCCATGTACATATATCCCTCAAAGTCGCCACCCAGGTAGATAAAGCTGTTAGGAAGGCATACAGTGTGTTAGCTTTTATTAGTAGAGGGATTGAGTTTCGGAGCTATGCGGTCCTGTTGCAGCTGTACAAAACTCTGGTGCGGCCGCACTTGGAGCATTGCATACTGTTCTGATCACTGCATTATAGGAAGGATGTGGAAGCTTTGGAAAGGATTCAGAGGAGATTTACAAGGATGTTGCCCAGTATGGAAGGAAGGTCTTACAAAGAAAGGTTGAGGGACTTGTGGCTGTTTTCATTACAGAGAAGAAGGTGGAGAGGTAACTTAATTGAGACATATAAAAGATAATTAGAGGAATGGAAAGTGTGAGCCTTTTTCTGAGGATGGTGACGGATAGTACGAGGGGGCATAGCTTCAAATTGAGGAGTGATGGATATTAGATTAGATTAGATTACTTACAGTGTGGAAACAGGCCCTTCGGCCCAACAAGTCCACACCGACCCGCCGAAGCGCAACCCACCCAGACCCATTCCCCTACATTTACCCCTTCGCCTAACACTACAGGCAATTTAACATGCCCAATTCATCTGACCTGCACATTTTTGGACTGTGGGAGGAAACCGGAGCAGACACAGGGAGAATGTGCAAACTCCATACAGACAGTCGTCTGAGGTGGGAATTGAACCCGGGTCTCTGGCGCTGTGAGGCAGCAGTGCTAGCCACTGTTTTACTGTGCCGCCCACAAACATAGGACAGATATCAGAGGTGAAAGTGAGGACTGCAGATGCTGGGGATCAGAGCTTAAAAATGTGTTGCTGGAAAAGCGCAGCAGGTCAGGCAGCATCCAAGGAGAAGGAGAATCGACGTTTCGGGCATAAGCCCTTCTTCAGGAATGAGGAGGGTGTTGCCAAGCAGGCTAAGATAAAAGGTAGGGAAGAGGGACTTGGGGGAGGGGCGTTGGGAATGCGATAGGTGGAAGGAGGTTAAGGTGAGAGTGATAGGCCGGAGAGGGGGTGGGGGTGGAGAGGTCGGGAAGAAGATTGTAGGTTAGGAAGGTGTGCTGAGTCTGAGGGTTGGGACTGAGACAAGGTGGGGGAGGGGAAATGAGGAAGCTGGTGAAATCTGTATTCATCCCTTGTGGTTGGAGGGTTCCTAGGTGGAAGATGAGTCGCTCTTCCTCCAGGCGTCGTGTTGCCATGGTCTGGGGATGGAAGAGGCCAAGGACCTGCATGTCCTTGGCGGATTGGGAGGGGGAATTAAAGTGTTCAGCCACGGGGCGGTTGGGTTGGTTGGTGCGGGTGTCCCAGAGGTGTTCTCTGAAACCAACCCAACCACCCCGTGGCTGAACACTTTAATTCCCCCTCCCAATCCGCCAAGGACATGCAGGTCCTTGGCCTCTTCCATCGCCAGACCATGGCAACACGACGCCTGGAGGAAGAGCGCCTCATCTTCCACCAAGGAACCCTCCAACCACAAGGGATGAATGCAGATTTCACCAGCTTCCTCATTTCCCCTCCCCCCCACCTTTTCTCAGTCCCAACCCCCAGACTCAGCACCGCCTTCTTGACCTGCAATCTTCTTCCCGACCTCTCCGCCCCCACCCCCTCTCCGGCCTATCACCCTCACCTTAAACTCCTTCCACCTATCGCATTCCCAACACCCCTCCCCCAAGTCCCTCCTCCCTACCTTTTATCTTAGCCTGCTTGGCACACCTTCCTCATTCCTGAAGAAGGGCTTATGCCCGAAACATCGATTCTCCTTCTCCTTTGATGCTGCCTGGCCTGCTGCGCTTTTCCAGCAACACATTTTAGGATAGCAGAGGTGGCCTTTTTACTGAGAGTAGTAGGGGCATGGAATGGCCTGCCTGCAATAGCAGTAGACTCACCAACTTTACGGGCATTTAAATGGTCATTGGATTGGCATATGGATGAGAATGGAACCGTGTAGGTCAGGTGGGCTTCAACTTGGTTTCACAGGATGGCAGAACACCAAAGGCCAGTACTGCACAGTAATGTTCTATGTTCTATATTCTAAAGGTTATCAATATATGTACAAATGGAAGTGGTACATGAGGGGAAACTGAAGGTGCTCTTGTTACAGGTATTTGTTCTGATTTGAACTATTTAGAGAAAATTTAGTGGAACTATATCGAGGAAAATTGACCCCACTTAATTTCGGACTAACCCACCCGATGCACATTACAAATTGTTGCACCCATTCACTCATTTCAATTACAATATGTGCTGAACAGATGATTCTTTAGCAAACTCAAACAGCAAAGTCACAATGATAGAAATGTGCCCTAAAACTATTACCATTCTAATTGCAACCAATGTTTTATTTTAGCCAGACTTCTACATACTAATTATAAATTGAAGCAGATAAGTTGCTAAAGATTAAACAACTAACATTTGATAAACACAATTAAATGTAAACATTTGTGAGTTTGTTCTTAACAAAATAAGCATCATGAGTTGAGAAACATCCAGCTATATGAGAAAATGTTTTGTCCTCATTTATCACTGAGCAGTTGTGTTTGCCTGTAAATCATCCTCAGGGAGTCAGAAAGCTTTCCAAAGTCAGGAAGATCAGTTAGCTGTCATAGTCAATGCCAGTAATCTAGGTTCTTTGACCTGGGTGCAGCACAAGATGTTTAATGACCTCACATGAGAGCTCAAGGTCAGTAAACGCATCTTTAAATCCATTCTCTGACATGTTTTTTAAAAAAATTCATTTGTAGTGCCTGGATGTCACTGGCTGGCCAATATTTATTGCTTGTCTCTAGTTGCCCTTCAGAAGGTGGTGGTGAGGTGCCTTCTTGAACCGCTGCAGTCCATGTGCTGGAGGTATACCCACAATGCCATTAAGGAGGCAATTCCAGGATTTTGAACCAACAACACTGAAGCAATGAATATTTCAGAGTCAGGATGGTGAATGGCTTGGAGGAGAACTTGCAGATGGTGGTGTTCCCATATATCTGCTGCCCATATCCTTCTAGGTGGAAGAAGTTGTGGGTTTGGAAGGTGCTATCTGAGGATCATTGGTAAATTACCAGCCAGCCACATCCCAGACAAACCCCCAAATTATATTGCAACCTGGACCTAATTTTTATTACTATTTGATGACCTAGCAGTAACTTTCATTTTGCAAGAGACAAATTGAGAAATCTAAGGAACTTTCTCAGAGAATAAAGCCTCAAGATTCCATGGTTTTCAAGAAATAACAATAGACTACTGTACAAAGTTAGAACAGTAAATCAATCTGCAATAATTGTACAATTGATATTCTAACAGCTAGAATTAACACATTGTAAATATGGTTAATTGACAGTGATTGAGCATTCCACAAAAAGTAGCAAATGCAATCAAAATTTCTCCACAACTCCCCCCAGAACTTAATGATACAACAGACCATCAAATCTCATCAAACTTCACGAGAGATTACAATTCTTCACTTCTGCTAACCTAGCCTTGAAACTTCCCTTAAATGTCATTCCATCATGACTGCCATGTTCCTGTCCATTTGTCTCCTATCCTGTTTCTATGCTTCCCTGGATTCTGGAAATTACACTTGAGTACTCAGGGATACAACCCAAAACTCTTCACTGACAGCTAGCTTCACTGACACAGACATGCCCCTGTGATCCACCATACCTGAATTTCGTTCAGTTACATCAATCAAATACTTATGAACTTTTCAACCCCCACTGGCTCAGCTGCTCTGATGCATTATTGCTTTCAGATTTCTTCTGAGCCCATCACAGTTCTCAAACAGTGTCTATCCCACTTTCTAAGCTTCCCAGGCTTCGTTTGAGTTCTGATTCCAACACCTAGCTGCTTATTGATTCCTTGAATTTCCCCCGGATTCCCTGAGCAAAGAGCAATCCAACTGCTCTTGACTCCTCACTGAGCCCTTTACCTGGAATCTATCCAATATGGCTGCTTTGCTGGCCTTAGAACTAATTTAGCCACCCCAGAAATCAAGTGTTCTCTCTATCTCCTAGCCAGATCCTCATGCACAGCATGCAAATTTTCACCTCCTTTTCAGTAAACCTGAATTGTCTTGAGTGGTCTATCAAAAGCATTGTAAGATGCCTGATGCCTACTGCTGGCCAGATGTGAATTCTGCCATCGCACACCTCTTGGAAATGAATATACTCCGAGGCTCACATTCTCACAAAACGCTGGAAATCAATTCCACCAACCTCAGGTTGGATGATTTACTGATACATTTTGAGAGCTGGACATTTGTCCTCAAAGTTGGCCTTACTGTGCCCGATTTATTCCACAATTTAGGAACAAGAAGGTCAAAGATTTACCCAATGTTCAGTGGGACTGACAATATAATTCCCTCCAACAGAAATCTTTCTTACCTGCAGATAAGCGAAAGTATGCTTTAGGATGTAGCTGCCATAAAGTTGCCAATAGTCATACCAGATCAGAGGATTGCTCTCTCATAGAGTCATAGAGATGTGCAGCATGGAAACAGACCCTTCGGTCCAACCCGTCCATGCCAACCAGATATCCCAACCCAATCTAGTCCCACCTGCCAGCACCCGGCCCATATCCTCCAAACCCTTCCTATTCATATACCCATCCAAATGCTTCTTAAATGTTGCAATTGTACCAGCCTCCACCACAGCCTCTGGCAGCTCATTCCATACACGTACCACTCTCTCCATGAAAATACTGCCCCTTAGGTCTCTTTTATATCTTTCCCCTCTCACCCTAAACCTATGCCCTCTAGTTCTGGACTCCCCGACCCCAGGGAAAAGACTTCATCTATTTATCATATCATGCCCCTCATAATTTTGTAAACCTCTATAAGGTCTATAACCTCAGCCTCCAACCCTCCAGGAAAAACAGCCCCAGCCTGTTCAGCTTCTCCCTATAGCTCAAATCCTCCAACCCTGACAACATCCTTGTAAATCGTTTCTGAACCCTTTCAAGTTTCACAACATCTTTCTGATAGAAAGGAGACCAGAATTGCACACAATATTCCAACAGTGGCCTAACCAATGTCCTGTACAGCTGCAACATGACCTCCAAATTCCTGTACTCAATATTCTGGCCAATAAAAGAAAGCACACCAAATGCTTTCTTCACTATGCTATCTACCTGCGACTCCACTTTCAAGGAGCTATGAACGTGCACTCCAAGGTCTCTTTGTTCAGCAACACTCCCTAGGACCTTACCATTAAGTGTATAAGTCCTGCTAAGATTTGCTTTCCCAAAATGCAGCATCTTGCATTTATCTGAATTAAACTCCATCTGCCACTTCTCAGCCCATTGGCCCATCTGGTCAAGATCCTGTTGTAATCTGAAGGAATCCTCTTCACTGTCCACTCATGAGAGACATTAATGACTGGAGATGGCTTAAGCTGAGGGTCACCACACCTCAGGACATATTTACAAAGCTAACATGGAGTTTGCAGCCTAATAAAAGCCTGGATCAAAATGAGCCACCTCTACTAATTCAGCAGATGGAGTCCTGATGTACTGCATTAATATTCCCTGTGACATTCTGGAAACTTGCAAAAAGCACCTCTATTTACATTCTTATTGGAAACACACTGTCATCAGGGATTTGCAACAGGATCAGTACTTGACAAAACTATCCATTAATTGTATATCAGATCCATGAATTTTACAGGTAAGATTTTAAACATTAAAATTAAATCTGTATCAATAAGATCTAATTGACAAAGAGAAAACAAGGC
Organism: Chiloscyllium punctatum; assembly: GCF_047496795.1. Taxonomy (NCBI): domain Eukaryota; kingdom Metazoa; phylum Chordata; class Chondrichthyes; order Orectolobiformes; family Hemiscylliidae; genus Chiloscyllium; species Chiloscyllium punctatum. The sequence goes on from NC_092747.1 coordinate 115,993,460, forward strand.
AGTCCAGTCACTATTCCATGTGATTCCTTGATGAAAGATTTGGCTTTTCAATTAAAAAAAATATGAAGCTTCATTTGTTTTGGAAGGATTTTGTTGGATGAATGAGAATGTATTAGAGGGGACACTTTAATTTTAACTGCAAAGTTATTCCTCCCTTATATTAGAATCCATAGTACAATTTAACCTAGAAAACAATCTTTCTGAATTATTGACCAAAAGTATTCATGTTATCTAGCACTTCTTATGAACAATACACAGAATAGATATGACTAATTTAAATGTAATATCCAAAGCTGCATGACTTGGCTGCAGGCAATTAGCATAATCTAAACAATTTACAGAAGATTGGTTTCTCAACAGGATGTATGACCTACTGGGCTGGCAGCTGTTAAAAGTACATTAAATAACAATATTGTTCATGCCTGCATCAAACTTCATCCAATTTTGATCCCTTTTTCAGGAAACATTTATTTACAAATTAGCAATGTAGATGCAGCAACAAAAAGGATCAATAATTTTAAGTATTTGCTTCAAAATTAGATCACTGCACAAACATACTTGGAATTTTGATTTCCAGAAATGGTCAGCAATAATGACATCTCAGTTAGCTCAGGTGGTCTCTTGGCTATATAAAAATAAATTGAAATTAGCATGAAGGCGTATTTGGATGTTTTTAACTACTTGATTAACTCTATGCAGATCTGATCAGAGTTATAGGGTTATAGAGATGTACAGCACAGAAATAGGCTCTTCAGTCCAACTTGTCCATGCCGACCAGATATTCTAAATCAATCTAGTCGCATTTGCCAGAATTTGGTCCAAATCCCTCTCAACCCTTCCTTTCAAGTACTTATCCAGATGCCTTTTTCATGTTGTAGTTGTACCAGCCTCCACCACTCCCTCTGGCAGTTCATTCCCGACATGCACCAATCTCTGCCTGAAAATGTTGCCCCTTAGGACCCTTTTAAATTTTTCCCCTCTCATCTTAAACTATGTCCTCTAGTTTTGGACTCCCTACCCCAGGGAAAAGACCTTGTTTATTTATCCTATCCATGCCCCTCATGATTTTATAAACCTCTATGAGATCATTCCTCAGCCTCCGACTGGGAAAAAAAGACCCAGCCTATGCAGCCTCTCCCTAAAGTTCAAACCCTCCAAACCTGGCAACATCCTTGTAAACCTTTTCTGAACCTTCTGAAGTTTCACAACATCTTTCCAGCACGGAGACCAGAATTGAATGCGATGCTCCAAAAGTGGCCTAACCAATGTCTGGAAAGCTAAAAAAAGGTAAGTTGTAAAAGTATCTTTGCTCCTTTGCTACAAGATGCTTTCAGTTCAAAATCATTCATTATAATCAATATGAATTAAAAAGGTGTGTGTTAAAAATATTTTAATAATCAAAGATGTTCAAGGTAAAATGTGGAATAGAGTTTGAAATTTTATTTAACTAATATAGGGATCAGACTGTGCATTGTGTCGAGTTCAAATTTGTTTAAATTAAGTTAAGGCAAGAATTTTGGGGTACAAACACGGTCAAGAATATGAATTCAATGCTTGGATTAATCAATTTGCAACACATAATTTGGGAAAATCCTAAATATCAGATTTATAAATATTTTGTCATAAAGGTTCAACCGTTTGGGCATCAGGTTGGAGACACAGTAACCGTCTTAAAATGTGGTAGACAAGCATGATGTTTTTGAACTAAACTGGCAAACAATAATTCAGTAATCGATAGAGCCTGTCTTATTGTTAATCTAGTTCAGATTCCAGGGAGGGAAAATCCAAAGTGCACCAATTAGTTTCACATGAATCATGTAAAAACTGTAAAAATGTGAATACTACTTATATAACAACAAAAAATACTGGAGAAACTTAGCAGGTTTGATAGCCTCTGTGCAAAGAGAACAACATAGATAATGTTTTGAGTATGATATGACTCTTCTTCACGATATTTTGCCAACACGTGGATTATATTACGGACAAAATTGATTGTTACAGGTCTGGTTACCTATTTTGTGGGAGCTATCTAGCAATCATGTATCCTAGGTATAAAAGCTTTCTCTTCAATAAGGTGCAGATGGGATCAACAAACTTTGTAAGCAATCAGATACTGAATTCTGTAATGGTGATCACCTGAGATTTGTTTTGATAAGTGCGAGCAATGATGTAGTTTTCTGGAACAGGGCCCGTCATGTTTACCATGTGGATTACCATGCTGTAGTAGAAGGATAATAGTTGCAGGGATTTCGGCCCTAGACATGGCTGTGACAAATGTGAACAAAATTTGTGAGGACTGTAGGAGACACAGTTCACATCAAAAACGTCTCAGATATATAATAAAAGATGAAAGGGAAAACAGGTAACTTGGAGTTTTGAACTCAAATTAAATGTTACTGTGCAATAGTAATTGCTAATTACAATAGCAATAGTCCATGAAACATTGCCTGTGGATTCACTATAGATGTACCATGTAATACCACGTAGCTACAAACATGCCATGCAACCAAACTGACAGTAGGTACCAGGCTTCAGTAGATTATTGTACGGGGTAACACAACCACTTCTTCCAGGCTCCCCCACGGCCTGAATATTGGTCATATTGAATATCCAACATTTTGCTTGAAACCCACAGAACAATCTGAGTGGGAAATGTCCACAGAACCCATATCAGTCAGATACAAGTCACCACTATGATGCAACATGAAGCCTGAAAGCACGTGGGGGAGTTTGGCCATTCCACACCACTCTTAGCTCTTGATCTTAAGCTTAACTTTAGAAGATTTGGCACAGCAGGGTGGCACAGGGATTTGGATTCAATGCCACGATCGGGCAAGTGTCTGCGTGGAGTTTGCACATTCTCCCCGTGTCTGTGTAGTTCTCCTCCCAGTGCTCTGTTTTCCTTTCACAGTCTAAAGATGTGCAGGTTAGGTGGATTGGTCATGGGAAATGCAAGGTTACAGGGATAGGGTAGGGGGTTTGGGTCTGGGTGGGATATTCTTTGGATCAATGGACCAAATGGTCTGCTTCCACACTGTAGGGATTCTATGTTTCTACAGCCCAGAGTGACAATGCTACAAAACATTAAATGGGCATACCAGCAATAGGAAATCATAAATTGGAAAGTAGTGTATAATCTGAGTCAACATTGGATGAAAATATGCTTTATTATTCATGTAAAACAAATAACTGCTTTAATGCTTTGAGTCAGTAATTCTTCATTAGAACAGGTTTTTTGTTTATGATTATGATGTGTTTGAGGAATTCTATTGGCTATATTAATAATCATAGTAGGTTACTTGTGATGTTTAATAAAACACTTGCAGAAACAACAGATAATTTAGAATTTGTTGCTTTCATTAAAATAAATTACACCAGAGTGAAGATTTTCTCTTCCAGAATGTGAACGCTGTAGGGGACAGTGTAACTTTCTATTTTTTATTTTTAACATGAGGTATGTGTAAGAATAAATTAAAGTTTGTGAATTTTCACAAACTGCGAGAAAAAAAATTAATTGTTAAAGTTGTAAAATGAAGAGCTATATTTGAATATTTTTTGATCAATAATTTGGAATGTTAGTTGTCCAGATTCAATTGTACGCTTTGACAAAGGAATTAGAGTGAAATGAATGAGTGAAATGTGCAATACAAGAGTAATGCTTCCTCAAAATGTTATAGAAGAAAACTGTGAAATAATTTACTAACAATTGTTTTATTGATTCTTTTGTTGATGCACTATTGTCAGAGCAGGACACTGTCTTTGACAATATAGTAATTTGAGTAATTATGAAAAGTGCAGTGATGTAAGTAATGTTAGAAATGCAGTAGACTGGGTAATTTTAAAACATAAGCCAAATATTTGAACAGACTTCTCAGCAGAAATATAAATGAGAATGATGGTCACAAGCACAAACAACTGAAACCGGAAAACTGCATCAACAATACTATTGTTTATAAAAGATTGACTAACTAAATGTAACAATTGACCATTGGTCCAGTTTGAGATGTTAAGATATTTTCTAATTGACCTGTTTGGAGACATGATATTATATACCACTGCTGCAGGTAGGACTTGAACCTAGGTCTCCTGGATCAGAGTTAGCAGTCACAAGACTCCAGGTTATAGTCCAACAGGTTTATTTGAAACCACAAGCTTTTGGAGTGCTTTCAAATAAACCTGCTGGACTATAACCTGATGATGTGTGACTTCAGACTTTGTGCATCCCAATCCAATACTGTCAGCTCCACATCTTGGATCAGAGAATGGGACATTATCACAGTACAACAACAGCCCTCTAATCCAAAACCGAATTATGTTTATTTGTAAGCCAAATGGGGCATAGACTGGGATTCATTTGGGCTCTGAGAGTTAGGCACCAGCTTAAATTGTAGTTGTTGGATTAGAAGATGCTTGCTTATAATCTGTAATCATGGATGCAACATTGATACCAGCCAGAGAAATAAAGAGCAGCATCAACCTTGAACACAACACTCGTAAACAAGGACATGAGTTCCATGTGCAAACTGACAAGGAACTACAATGCTGTTCATCTGCAGCATCAAACAGAGGGAGCTGAATCTGGATGCGGCAAAGGGAATGACTGAGGGGTTACATTCAGTAAAAGGCACTCATCCTGTCGGAGTAACAGTGTCACCACAGACTGTGAATGTCAAACCTGGTAGTCATTGAACTGTGTATTGTAACCTGATAGTCATTGAACTATGTACCATGTTGGAGGATGACCAGTGGGAACAGAGAGTCAACCATTGCCTGTGGCAATGAAGATGATTGTCACCTTAAACTTTTATAGACTTAGCCCATTTCAGTGTCCCAGTGCAGACATGTGACGGTTTCACATCCAGCAAGTTTATTAAACAGGTCGAGGCTGCCCTGCATCAGACTGGAGCCCAGTGCAACAATCTTGAAAGTGACATGGTCATTCAAACCCAGACGGTTATAGAGCTATACCGTGACAGCTGTCCTTCTTCAGGCTCAGTGTTCATAGAAAAATCCCGACACCTATGGATCATCCAGACCTATTTGTTAATTGCGAAGGTTTCCAAAATTCACATAATTTGCCAGAAAATTATACAGATGCCAAACCGAGTAATCCAATGGTAACCTGATCAGAATTTGGTCAAACCTTTAGTTTCCAGCTCTTCATAAGTGGAGCATGGGAGACTAATGATATAAGATCTAATCACCATTCCACAACAGGGTACAGACAACCTTATTTTTGAAGTATTTTAAATATCGAATATACTGCAGTGGAGCATGTACTTCACATCATCTTAGACAGTTTGCGAATTACGTGTTGTGAGTCTGTATCACAACCTGAAGAGATTAATGTCCTGAAACAAAAAAATTGCTGGAAAAGCTCAGCAGGTCTGGCGGTATCCATGAAGTGAAATCAGAGTTTACATTTCGGATCGAGTGACCCTTCCTCAGAAGAAGGATATTCTATTTTGCAGAATGGGATGTGGTCTTTATATTGTATTTAACTTTTTTTGTAATAAGTGTCATTAATTAAAGTGTACAAAATTGACTGTTTAGTAATTCAGTGTCATGGATTAGAAGACATGAGACGATACTTTTCAGAAACGTCCTGCTGTTGACATTTCAAATCCTGAGTGACTAAAGTGGGGGGGGGTTGTAGGGACCGGCAGGTAGTTGAGAGGGACAATAATCTTTAACCTTACCATGAATGAGCAGAGCGCCGAGACTCAGTTGGAAGCTCACAAACCACATTCTGTAAGAAAACACAAAACCCATTCCATCAGGGAAGTTTTCCACATGATGACAGAACTTTACAGATACAATTAAGCAAAATCAGAAACCTGCTAGAGAAACTCAGCAGCTCCCACAGCATCAGTGGGGAGAAAGCAGAGTTAACGTTTTGACTTTTCTTGTTGTAATCTCCAGCATCCGCAGTTTTTAGGATAAAAATCAAGCGTTTAGCCACTATATTAGTCCGAGAAAAATGAGGAAGCGAACTACTCACGTTTCCCCCCCCCCCCCCGAATGCTCGAACTCAAGTTTCTCATGAACCGAACTGACTCGCACCCGGACACCCCAAGACTTTTTTTACTGACTGGATAGTTGACCGTGACCCCGCCTCTGCCCATTCACAAGGAACCTCCATTGACGCTGCTCCTACTCACTGACTGTGGTTCAAAGGTTCCTCAGGAGTCCCAGGCACCTCTGGCACCTGGCAGAGTGGAAATTCCTTACTCTCCTGACAATCCAAATGACTTCAAAACACAGGAGGTGTTCTGTACCCGCCCAAAGGAGTTTTTGAAAGGGTTGTCTTGGGCGCTTTAGAGAAACTGAATGTAGATAGCACTTTTCCCTAACTGAGAGATACTTTTGAAGCAGGGAAACTTTTGTTGCTGGGAAACACGGCAGTTCGGTTTGCAATCAGTGAATCGCCTCATAGTCTGTCTGTAGGTGATGTTGTTCATGGGACAAAACTGGGCCAGGTGGGAAGGAAGAATACCGTTGCTGTACTTCCAATGGTGCAGTTATTCTTTTAGGTTCACCTCACCTTGCAGACTCAGTTTAAGGTTCAATCGAAAAATAGTGTTACTGGTAACGCAGCACTCCTCCGGCACTGCAGCGCTGCATTACCCCTGATTTGTGCACCTAATTCACGGCCTACTGAGAAACAAGTGTTATCAGCATTGGGCTGAACACTTCAACTGAGGTAACTGCGCCAGGAAAGCTGCAAATTGTGTTCATTAAGCACGAGGTTTCACATAAGAACGGTGTTGACACCTTTGCAGAATTTCCCAGTAACCTCATCCCTCTCCCACAGCACATACAATAATTATGGGTTTTAAGCACTAAAACCTACTGCACTTAAATAGACTTCATTTTAGTAATTTTTAATTTTGATGCCTTAGTCTAAGGCTCTCTCCTCTCTCACTCACAATAGGACAAGATTTTCTTTCAGATCATCCCCACCCACCATTTTTAACGTTGTACTATGTCACTGGAGCAAGAACAAATAGGGGTTTCCTTTGTCCAGCTTCACCCATTAGTTACCCTAAGATGACCCATCCAGATTGTGCAGCACATGATGAAGTAGGCTAAAGTTCCACTATTAGGCAGAAGTAAAAACTGAGACACCGTTGTGGCAATGCTACAGCCATCCCTTAACTACAAGAAATTATGCATCCCTCAAAGCTCAGACAATTCAGTGATATTGTATTATATTTTAAGATTGTTTATTTTGGTTGAAGTATTTGCAGTTTGGAAAGGAAAGCATTTAACAGTGGACCCTCATTGTTAAATAATCTTAAATTAAAACCTTAATGTAGCATTGCAGACTTGAAAAATAACAAATTAACATGTATTGTGACCACTCCCTCACCAACGAGTCATGAAGCCTCCAGAATTATACAGCCCACAAGTCAAAAAGTGTGGTGCTTGAAAAGCACAGCAGGTCAGTCAGTATCCGAGGAGCAAGGGACTCGACGTTTCATGTATAAGCCCTTCATCAGGAATGGTCCACAAGCTTGGCAGCTTGGACAATATTGGATATTTGTGCGTACAGGCAACATCTCAATATAAGCGAATTCAAGTACAGGAGGCTTATACATACACATCAACACTTTCCCCATTTGGGATGGAGGATGGGATGGAGGGTGTCACTGGTATATGGGGCATCTGTGGGAGGTTCACATCATTGGCCAGAGCCTCCAATGAGCACAGGGGTGCCTGACCAGAAGGCCATCCCAGCCCCAACCTGTCTGCCAAGCTTACTAGTCTTGCCAGGCAGCCTGATGACTTGATGTGGGGTTTCTCTCGTTTCAGGCAAATTACTCACAGAGCAGCAGTGAGCAGACAGACAACTGCCATGGTATCCAATTTTATATCTCTAGCCTGCCATCCTGCACTGAGAGGAAATATAGAATTCAGATCAATGTATCTGTAAATGATAGGTCATACCTAACAAATTTATTTGAATGTTTTGAGGTGGTCACTATCATAATAAAGCTGTGTAATGTTATCCATCTAGACTTCCATAATGATTTTGATAAGATTTCACAAATGAAATTGTCAACAAAAATGATAAAACACAGAATTGCAGTCAACATTCAGACAATGCCATTTGACCTCATCATTCACAAACTAGGACATACAGCTCTCTATCCCTATACCTCTGTTATTAATAAATACAATGAAAGGTTGAGGTCCAGTAAATCATTAACGGTGTCAAGAGAGGTTGAGAGCATGGTTAATACCCTGGACTTTATCAAGAAGAGGATTGTGTACAAAAGATTTATGAAACGATTCTAGGGATAAGGAACTTCGGTTACTTAGATTGGAGAAGTTGGGACATTTTTCTTTGAGAAGATTGAGAGGACTCAGAGGGTCATATAACACGGACACAGATCCTTCAGTCCAACTTGTCCGTTTAATACATATTAGAATAAAGTAAAGACTGTAGATGCTGAAGAGTCAGAGTTGAAAAGTGTGGCGGTGGAAAAGCACAGCAGGTCAGGCAGCATCTGTAGAGCGGAGAGTCAACATTTTGGGCATAAGCCCTTCATCATAAATCTAATAGGTATCCCAAACTGAACTAGTTCTATTTGTCTGCATTTGGTCTATATGCCTCTCAACCTTTCCTATCCATATACCTGTCCAAAGTCTTTTAAGTGTTATAGAGCCATATAGCATGGAAACAGATTTTTCAATCCATGTTGACCAGACATCCCAATCTGACCTAGTCCCACTTGCCATGATCTGGCCCACATCCGTCTAAATCCTCCCCTTCATGTACCCATCCAGATGCCTTTTAAATGGTGCAATTGTACCAGCCTCCACCACTTCCTCTGGCAGCTCATTCCATACAGGCACCACCCTCTGCATGAAAAAGGATTTAGTCCAGTTATTAGGGGATCTGGAGAGAGCAGATATGGAAAAAAAACATTCCAATTAATAAAAGGATCAGGAACCAATCAGCACAGATTTAGGATAATTAGCAAAAGAAGTAATGAAAACAAAATGAAAAACATTTTCATGCAGCCAATGGTTAAGACCTGCACAGTGTCATTGTGTATTGAAAGCAAATTCATTTGAGCCATTCAAGAGGGAGTTAGATGAAGCAGAGGACTGTCCAGGGATATGGGGAGAAGGTGGTGGTGTGACACTAGTTGAATGCTCCTTCAGACCCAGCAAAGACATGGGCTGAATGGTCTCCTTTTGTGCTATGGCCATTCTGTGATTCTTGAAACAGGACAGATTCCTTTAGCAAGACCTGGCCAAATGGAGGTCATAGCTATTACCCCTCCTGTCTGTCTCCCAAATCATGTTAAAAAAAAGTGTAGATGGACAATGGTAGGTTCGGTGAAGGGGGGAAATTGTAGCACATGGTGAAATACAAGGCGATGCAATTCAGACTGTCAGAGTATTTTCTGAATTGAGATATTAGGGAAGAGCAGAGAGATTTAGCAGTTGATTTACCAAAAATACTTAAAGTTAATGAGCAGGTACAAGTTCATAATGACAGAAGTCAGGTGATATTTGGGGAAGACTGAAAGACTTGTATGACTCTCAAAAAACATCTGATGCAACAAGGATCCTATAAAAAGATTAATGGAAGGTAGTCCCTACCGCTGGGTCAGGAGCTTAAAGAGGAGATAGAGATAAATTATTTATTTTTAGTGTGGGAAACCAAAACAAGGTAGGGTTATCTTAAAATTAGAACCAGATTCTTTAGTGATGCTATTTCTTACAGAAGAGTGAAATTCTGGAACAATTAGTTAAAAAATGTCAATAGAGACAAATGAGATTGACAGAAGAGCATTGAGGGATAATAAGTGGATCAATGAGGTTAATATACAAAACATTTAATTAAATGATGGAAGACAATAGAGAGGGTCAGTGGTCTTCTCATGTTCATATGAAATGTCTCTGCAGTTAACGATCCACCAATCACAAGGTAACCACATAGCTGACTTAGGAATGAATTGAAACAATATAAATCAATTCTTATTGAGGGTCATCCATTCCTGTTGTTTTCTCCATTTGTTTAAAAAGGTGACCTTCCCTTAGTCCTCCCTCCATCAGTTTGCACCGTGATATTCTGGATGAGGTCAGTTAGTCCACTTTGCATCTTTTTATTTTCTAATCAACCTGCTCAGAGATGTTATTATGCATGCCTGCAGCAGGTGAGATTTTAACTCAGGTCTCCTGGCTCAGAGATAGGGACACAGCGACTGCACCACAAGAACTAATTTGTACCATTATATTCTGGATGGGGTTACTTATTTCAGCTTACACATGACACTCTGCGTCCCCAAAATGAACTCATTTATTGGAGATTAATAAATTCAGAATGTTGACACAAGTATGAAAGAACATGCTCCCAAACCATTTAATGCAGAAGATATGTGTGACCTCTGAAGTTTCTTGAGAGGTATAAAGTCAAGGATTTGCCCTTTCAGCCTGTCCCAGGTATCTTCTGGCTTCTTTTGTAACACCAGTCCTCCAGTCAAACATGACATTGAAAACCTTATTTTGCTCAGCCTGAATCTTGAGTAGCTGCCATCTTGTTTGTGGCATCTTCATCTCCCCAACAGAGACAAAGTGTGTCATTATGAGTGCTGAGTTCATGTTCCCCTTCTGCCCAGTCAGACCGAGTCGCAATGCAATATATATAGAAGTGAAAAACAGCTCATTCCAGTTAGATAAGAAACTATGAGAATAAAGTGGGAGATAACACTTAGTGGTTCTATCATTGGACCATTAATCCTGTGGCCCAGGAAATGTGGGGACCTAGGTTTGAATCCTGTCACAACAGATGGTGAAATTTGAATTCAATAAAAATCTAGAATTAAGAGTCTAATGATGACCATGATTCCACTGTTGATTATTGGAAAAACTCAACTGGTTCACTAAACAAAAAGTGAAATAACTGCAGATGCTGAAAATCCTTCTTAAGGGTGACTGGACCTGAAAAGTTAATTCTGCTTTCTCTCCAGATGCTGCTGAGTTTTCCCAGCAACTTCTGCTTCACTAATGACCTTTAGAGAAAGAAATCAGTCTGGCCTACATGTGACTCCAGACATACAGCAATATAGTTGACTCTGAACTACCCTCTGGGCAATTAAGGATGGGCAATAGATGCTGGCCTGGCCAGCAATACCCTCATCTCATGATTTTTTTTAAAAATGGACTTTCCCAAATCATTGTAGATTGTTGCACATCCCGTTTTTGCCTTGTGATAGGCAATGATTTTATTTATATAATCTATGATGGTGCAAATGGTGCTTGACCTGTTGGCAGTTCGATGCTCTCTTACAGTTCTTTATATTTTGACTTTGAATATGATAGGAGGCTACTTTTATGAAATGTAGACAATGAAACACCAAATGTTGTTTGTGGGATGATAAGTAAATATCTTTTTTTTATTTCCTTTCCTGCACATTTGATTTAGTTTGTGCACAAGTATTAATGTTTGAGACACAAGCGTAATGCTGAATTGCCTGGTCTCCATTATCCACCTAGACATATCAAGGAGGATATTTTAATAAGAGAATATGCTAAAAATACTCAGATCTGACAGCACCTGTGGAGGGACATTTCAGCTTGATGGCCTATTGCCAGAACATTTTAAATGTCAGCTCACTACACAAAACGTACATGGACTCTCAATTGGCACAGTCATTTGTGACATTTTGAATAATTGCTGACTCATCATGAGCATTTCAGTCCACTGATGATATGGGTGATGGCAGCAAGTTTGCTGAGAATTGAGTTCACCGCCGCTCCCTCACCACCAGACGCCTGGAGGAAGAACGCCTCATCTTCTGCCTTGGAACACTTCAACCCCAGGGCATCAATGTGGACTTCAACACCTTCCTCATTTCCCCTTCCCCCACCTCATCCTAGTTTCAAACTTCCAGCTCAGTTACTGTCTCCTTGACTTGTCCGACCTGCCTATCTCCTTTTCCACCTATCCACTCCACCCTCTCCTCCTTGACCTATCACCTTCATCTCCTCCCCCACTCACCCATTGTACTCTATGCTACTCTCTCCCCACCCCCACCCTCCTCTAGCTTATCTCTCCATGCTTCAGGTTCACTGCCTTTATTCCTGATGAAGGGCTTTTGCCCGAAACGTCGATTTTGCTGCTCGTTGGATGCTGCCTGAACTGCTGTGCTCTTCCAGCACCACTAATCCAGTATTTGCTTTCCAGCATCTGCAGTCATTGTTTTTACTTCACTGAAAGAGCCCCTTATAACGTTGAACTGTCATTATTACGTCACCAGTTCCCTTGAAGGACGATTTCTGCGTGAATTCATAATGTATGCTCATTGCAAAAAAAAACTTGCTCAGAAACACAAAAATAAATTGCAAAGTTGTCACTTGCCCATATAAATTAAACTCTGGTGTTCCACCAGCTGGCATTGAGCAAGAATTCCTCCTCTGGTCATGAAAAAGGACAGAGACAAAAAGCCTTCATTTACTGACTCTTAAATTAGACATCTGTTTCTTCTCCAGTTGCTTTGATTCACTAAAGTGCATCCTTGGGTGCTCATCAGGCATACTTATTCATGTGTGCTGTCTACTCAAGTTTGCTTTTGTGATTTGTAAACACAGGAAGCAAGAATTTATGTTCAGTATGTGTCGATGATGCTCCTTTCACAAGGCTATGTTGTCCTTTTTTCAGAGGGGGCCATAAAGTCAGAGGTTCCAATATGTCTGGGTTGATCTACTTGAGAATGCTTTGAAGTCTTTCTTTTAAAACATTTGCACAATGAAAGCGGAGTGGTCAGTTCTCCCTATTCAGTGTTTAGCTTTTGAGGCTGCTGGTCAAGGAAACAGCTCCATGTTGATCCTCTCCCTCTCTGACATGTCTTCTCTAAGAACTGGTGTTTGAATTTAACTTTTTTATTGCCAAGGGGGTGTTTATGGGGATGCTGTAAGTATTTGGAACAGCTCTTTGTTAAGTTGCGCTTTCATGTCAGTTAGGTTTTCAAATAATTATGTTATTCTAAATTTGGTTTTGTTTTGTTAGTATATAAATAAATAGTTTTGTTTAAAAGTGAGTGGTCAGGCCAGCAGCATCACTCCTGGAATATCCACTTTACCCCTTAAAAACTGAAAAAAGTTAGGATCTGAGCTACCTTCTTCAAATGTCTTAAGAGGGTCTGGCCTGGTTTATAATGAGTATTGCACTTTTATTGCAATCCAAAATGATGTTCTTGGTAAGCATGCATACTTCTGATGTGAAGTATGCCAGACACTATTTTGTTCTAAATTTTAGTTTGTGAGATAAGCATCCATGAGTAGCATGCACAACAAGCTGATTCCAACCTCAAAATGCATGCAAATTTGCTTCCATACAAGCAATGTTATTTTGGAGTTCTGATACACTCTTATATTGTCATTGCAGTTGAAAATGTGCTAAATAGCAGAAAGGAGATTTCGTCGATGACATATACTTAACCATAACCTTCTCAATGATGCTTAGTTTGGTATCCACATTGGCTACTCAGCTCCCAACCTCAGTGAAGCCTTGGTTCACACACGGACAACAGAGCTGAATCCTAGAAGCAAGGTGAGAGTAACAGTTCTTGATATCAAAGTCTGCATTTGACAGAAACCGTAGCAAAATTGGAATCAATGGTATTAGGATGATTTGTGGAGAGTAGAAGCAGCAGATCTTGAGATTCTTGACTTAACATGTTGGTTGAAATTCCTTTGCCTTGGTTTTTTTTTGGCAATGGCAAATTGGCAGCACTTAGTGTAACAAGTTCTTTAACTGCAACAGAGGGGGGACTCCTAAGTGTTTTTTTTTTGACTGTGACCTTTAAAGTAAACTAATGCTCAAATCCAGACTCATAATCATGGGTACCTTAGCCACCAGGATGTACAAATACCCCAATTCATCCCTAGCACACATTTTTTAAAAAATTGGTCATGGGATTTGGGTGTTACAGGTTAGGTCAGCATTACCTATAAGAGGACAGTTAAGCATCAATCACTTTGCTGTGGGTCTGAACTGGATTTTAACCCCTGTTTTCAAATATATTTAAAGAGGCACAAAACAGGTCTCTCATTCAGACTACTTTTCACCCAAGTACACTATTAGATTAGATTAGATTACTTACAGTGTGGAAACAGGCCCTTCGGCCCAACAAGTCCACACCAACCCACCGAAGTGCACCCACCCAGATCCATTCCCCTACATTTACCCCATTCACCTAACACTACGGGCAATTTATCATTGCCAATTCACCTAACCTGCACATTTTGGACTATGGGAGGAAACTGGAGCACCCGGAGGAAACCCACGCAGACACAGAGACACTATCTGAGATAAATCCTCAGAAAATACATTGCAGCTTGTAGTCCCATTCCCCCGTGCTGTCCCATCCCCTCGAAGCTTAGTTGACACCTCATCTTGGGTGTCTCTCTCTCTCTCTTTATCTTATTTGCCCACATCCATTTACTTTTTAAACAAAAGCACATGTTGGAATTACACTTTGATATATCAATAGATGATGCAGGGTTCGAACCAATGGTTATGGTAGCCATCATTCTTTTGTGCTGGGTATGACAACGACTTGTGAAGCATTTTTTCCTTCTAGTCCCACCAACGTTTATTTTGATAGGGGTCCTTGATGCCACAGTCAGTCAATCCAGCCTTCTAAACTCAGCCCATTAAAGCAAACTCCAACAAAATAAACTTTAATGGACTGAATGGTACATCTAGATGACTCTGCATGCCACATTCAGGACATTTCAGCTTCTGTTCTCTATAATACAGTCACAAGACTATAAGGCTTGCTGGAAAGCTCCAGCTTCCACCTTTGTACCTATTCTAATGTTCAGTTAAAGCACTGCCAGGGAGTGAGGCATGCTACACCTTTTGTTGGACTGGTGCATGAGTGGGAGTTCAGATCCATGTAGAGAATACAATGGCATTATCCATTTACTCAGCTTACATGATATTAATGATAGCTTCATGAACAGAATCAAGAATATAGGAATGTAAAGAGATAAAAGCCATTGAATATTTGACTCAATGCACAAAATACCAGACTATCCACATTCAATTAAAAGTAACATTTCAAGCATTTCAAGTAGAAAGCAGTCAATATTAAAATTACTCAAATATGTTCTTGCTTTACACAATGGATAATAGGAATCAAATGCAACTGAATTAACATTTCAAGTACTTAATTACATTGTTGTTTCCATTATTGTGAAATGAAATTCCGATGTCACTGTTTCATCTTTTAGCTTTGTTTTCTGTTGCTGTTCACTGCACAACTAAAAGTGCAACCGTTGACTTTTTGCTCTGTAGTTAATTCAAATGTTGGCCTGGTTTAAAACATTTCAAAATAAATCACACCTCTGATCTCACACTGGAGGTTTTTTTTTGCCTGTTCTGTGTGACCAAAAAGCACAAAGACAGGCCCTTCAATCCACCATGGAGGAGAAAGTGAGGACAGCAGATGCTGGATATCAGAGGCGAGTGCGCGGCCCTGGAAAAGCACAGGTCAGGCAGCATCCAAGGAGCAGGTGAACCTATGTTACGGGCATAAGTCCTTCATCAGGAATTTCCCAATGAAGGGCTCATGCCCGAAACGTTGATTCTCTTGCTCATCTGATGCTGCCTGACCTGCTGTGCTTTTTCAGCATCACACACTCAACCCCCTCCAGTCTACCTTGTCTGGGCTGACCACGTAATGGCATAGTTCATTTATGAGCCAACTGAAACTCAAATCTGCTATGGGCAAACTGGCAAAAGAAAAAAAGCTAGCAGTGTATTCTCATTTTTCTCCAGCTTGATCATTTGAAACAAGCAGCAAAAAAGCTACTATTTCCAGGGAGGTTAATAATAATAAACATGCTAAATCTAAACTATTATATCAACAAATGGAACTAATCTGACAGATTACTGTCTAAAGTTACAAATTAAGAAGTCATTGGAAAATAGAGAAACTATTACTTTCATACAGGGCTGACCTTCCAGTTCATCGATTCTTCTTTTATCATAATGAACCTTTTATATCTTAAAGTCATCTATTTACCAAATACTTTGATATAAAACTGCATCTAAGTCTCAGAAGGCAGGTGATACGTTATGCAGCAACATTAGATGTAACACTAGTTTTCATAAAAAGCAAAATTATAGAGAATTCATTATAAATGTTTAGGATGAAATATTTGCTCTCAATATGTCCCCCATACACCATTCCTAATGAGATACCGACATTCCAGGTAACATGACAGTAGGGATAAATTTCCAATGATTTATGAATTATCAAGTATTTGTTATTTTATAAAACTGGTTGTACAAGTATCAACTTTGGCAATTTATTTTTTCAGGGATGTTCCCAGCATATACTAGTAGAAAACACAACTATTATACAATGAAAAGTTTGAGATTTTCAGCTTAGCTATTATAGAAATCAGTCACTTTACATTTCATTATCAAAGTAGTGCAGAATATGTACACAGGAACAGAGAAAAATACTGCATTGTAGTTGGCAAATGTGTCTGGCAACAGTATTGGATTATTTTGATCGAAACTGGCAACATACCTCACATTATCTATGTACAAATGCAACATTTTGAGACATATCCCATTAATCATGTAAGGCATAAAGTTCCATTTAAATGACCACTGGAAAATCAAAGTCATTGTCCACCAAGCCTTAGCATGAAAAAGTTACAGGTTTAGCTATACATCTTTAGGAATTAGATTTTACAAGCAATGTTCACTGCTCAAAGTGCATGCAATCAGACATCACCTCATATTGGACATTTACCAAAATGTTGGCATAATTTTCTGCTGCTGAGAACAGATTTCTTGGCTCAAAAAAAAAGGTACATAGTTCAAAACATCTGCTGAGAGCAGTTTAAAAACATTTTGCATAGAGTATTGACATCACAGGAAGTGGCAATGAAAATGGCTTCCATTTGTTCAGAGTACGGCTAACTATTCACATTTGTGGCACCAATTTCTAACCCTACCCATTTACGACAATGTTCTAAGTTTGTCTATTACATCATCAATTATGTTTACTATCAATTTGATATCGTCTTTATCATTCATTCGATGCTGACCATGTTTTCGCAGAATAAGATCAACATCCGAAGAAAGAATAATTTGTGCCACATTCAGCGAGATCTGCCAAGGAATATGATCATCCTTCATACCATGTATAAGCTTCACAGGACAGGTTATTGGAATGTTACTGTGCAACACACAGTGATTTTCAGCATCTTTAATAAAGGTGTAAGGAATTTTGTGAAATTCTGAATACTTTTGAAGGTTTGGCAAATACCATTCTCCTTTTGTTTCTATTTCTTTCTGCGTCTATGAGAAACAACAAGTAGTTTAGATAATACTGGAAAATATCACACCAGGTTATCACAATACATTGTCATTAGTCATGATGAGCATTAACTGATAATTATTTACATCATTTCACTATCCAGTTTATGTATAACCATCCATACTTAGATAGCTGCAAGACAAGAAAACATCACTATTTGTTCACTAGAATTAACTAATGATGCCAGTGCTACACGTATTCTATATATGTCTCTATGTATTAGTCCCTTCAATGGAATTTATCGTTACAGAGAATCCAAAGCATAATATCTAATGGACGAACAGCCATGTTTTTGTTAATTAGCTTCTGCTAGTTTTCTAGGCTAGAGCTTATGGATTAGGGACACTGCCAATTTCTTGTGTTCCATGTCCAATTAATAATTCGTTACAATTATTCAAGGCTCATTTTCTTTCTCTCAGATGGTACTGTATATTCCAAAGTCACCTTCATACTTAATGAATTAATTTTAACCATTTTTCAGAGCTTCATTCCCTTCTGTACATTATTGCTTATCGGTAGTAGTGGGAAGTCATTGACTTAGATCAGTAACTCTTTCTCTCTCCACAGATGCTACCTGACCTGCTTAGTATTTCCAATATTTTTCATTGCTGTATCAGATAGCGATCCTTGTTTGGATTATCACAATTCTATATTGCATCTCACTACTTTGGAATGCACTATATAGCAGGGATATCGGAATGTACTCTTGATCCTTGTGCTTTATGATGCACTTTGTACTGAAAATGTTAGTTAAGGAATGCCTTTTAATGTGATTTTTCAAAATGACAAGCTATATTTTATAACAATGAGTGCTAATCACAACTTGAACTGCCTGGAAATTACTGAGCTGCCCAGAGAAAAGAAACATCAATTCATTCCAAAGAAACCTTTTAAAAGGTCTTTTTTAGTCTGTTCATTTCATTTGAATGTTGTGTTGAGACTATCTACAAAAGCATATATTAAATCAGCTGGTACGCTGTGCTTGCATTTCAGAGCTTGTGTTTGAGACTAACCAGTTAGGCAACAGAACAAACTTCATTCAGCTTTACATAAATATGCTTTCATATGCTCCACAACTTTGATAATTCAGCTTCCCTTATGTAACATTGTCACTTTTTAAATCCATACAACAGTCAAAATAAATAAAATTAAGTTTTCAAAAAACTTCTTAAAAAGGCAAATGGTCAATCAACTCTGAAAGTAAGACTAAATTATTGGTTTCTACGTATATACATGTGAGCTAAATTTGCTGGTGACACTGAGATAGCTAAGAAAGTTAGTAGACAAAAGGGATATGGATAGATTAGCAACGTTAGCAGATGGTATATAATGTGGGAAGTGATTCCGTCCACTTTGGCAGAAGAAGCATTTTATTTAAAAATTTATTTCAGAACTCGGAGCTCACAGAATCACTAAATTGTCATTAATCGAGACAACCATCTGGCCCAGTGTGTCTGCACTGGCTCTCCAAATTAGCATCTCATTTAGTGCCATTCTCCTGTCTACTCCCTGTAACCCTGCATGTTCTTCCTTTTCTAATAACTGTCTAATTCTCTTTTGAATGTTTGAAATGAACATGTATCCAATATACGTTCAGGCAGTGTATCCCAGACCCTAACCACTTGTGAGAGAACACTTTCCTCATGATTTTCAATATAGCCCCTCAAGAGTTTTGATTACCTTTATTCTAGTTATTTAAAATTGTGAGTTGGAAATGATTTGTAGATTTCGGGACAGTTTATGGTAAGAGGACAAGAATAAACCAAACAAGATTTGTTTGAGGCGCCTGGTGTGGAAGCTAATTGCAGGTTGATACCTGATTAAAAAAGGTTTCCACACGACACACCGACCCAGGAAAAGCACTGATAAATAGATAGCAGTTGTAGGTTATTATGAAGTCATAACTAGGAATTGGTTCCAGCAAGTCTGGAAGAGACCACATGTTCAAGCACATAGTAGTTACTGAATGTAATTGAGGTGTTGGAAAGAGTTGATCAATCTCAGGATAAAATCAGAATTAAAGTTGCTTTTTTCAATTATATTTTCTGAGGGGTGACTTTTGGATTGCTGATGAGGCAGCATGAAGACTTGAGAGCTCCCTGCCTAAACAGCTACACTGGCTTCCAGAAACCCAAACAACAGAAAGCGGCATTAGAAATACTGCTGTCTTTGTCTGAATGAACAAAGGTAATCCTAAGCAACCAAGAGTCCATATCTATGCCTGTGAAACAACACATCGTGAAAGGCATTTAAGTAACTTGTTCAGTTTTGTTCTTTTATTTAATGCTCAACTGTGTACGTTTGTGTGAATGGAACTGAAAGTGTTTTGAGTTGAAAGCACATACATTATTCAGCCCCCTGCGAAAGTTTAGTGTGTTTAATAGTAGTTAAATCTTGCATTTAAAATATGAACCAATGTCTGAAAGTTAATTATTTACAAAGTTTAGGATTGGCTATTCGAAAGTCTTGTTTGGAACCACAGGCATCACTATTTGGAGGTCTTCAAAGGTTTAATTTTACTGTATAGCAAATGCAGAGGCAGAAAGGCTGATTTAGTTTGGCTAAATATGTATCTTAGATTAAGTTTGTCTGTCTGAGTCAAAACATTCTTTTACTAACTACTTTAAACCTGTTCTCTCTCGTTTTCAATCCGGTCACTGGTGGCAACATTTCCACTACATTGGTGAGATTGCACATGACTTTGTATCCTTCTGTCAAATCAGAGATCTGGAGCAATCTGGTAGCTGGTAGATGACTCAAAACATTATTGAGCAGAGACAGTGAATAATTTGAAAGGCAAATGAAACATTAGCATTGATTGGAAAGGAAGTAGAATATAAGAGTTGGTGAAAACAGTTGAACAGGGCCTTTGTGTGTTTAGTCCCATTAGCAATTATTTTTAAACTTTGTATAAATGACTGTTTTAGTAGAAAGGTATGATTATTCTGACTTTACCATTTTCAAAAGCGATTAGTTCAGTTGGATGAGGGGCAATGGTGTAGAGGAGGAGAAAGGACAAAGATGAATTGTTAAGCTTAAAACATATTAAAGAGTTTATGGATTTCAAATGATCATATAAAAGCAAAAATAATTACAGCTCAAGTTAAAGATGCACTGCACTTACCTCCAAAGGAAGCTGTTTGAAAGCATTTACCAAATAATCAGCTCCTGTAGCTATGCCAACAAGTGCAGCTATTTTATCAGGGCGAGCTATTGCAGCTAGGAGCATAAGCCATCCACCCATACTCGAACCCACCAGAACCTATATATACACGAAAAAAGAAAAAAAAATGTGCTCACTATTCAAGATGAATGAGATGCATTCATATTTCCCCCGCAATTGCCTAATTATCAAAGAGAGAGATTAATAGGGCTATTTTGGGAATTGAAAGAAAAGAGGCACTTAAGGGAGGTACTATACTAATATACATTGTTTAATAGTTTGAGTTTTGCTTACAATTTAGAAGCGATTTCTACATTGTCGACTTGCCTGGAGGAGCTAAATTCGACAACTGCATAGTTAGCACTAACAATTAGGAACAATTTCTGTGGAGCAATGGGATATTCACATTTCCTCTGAAGGGCATTAGCTTACAGACAATGGCAGGTTTCAGAACGGCTCAAGGTCTGAAGTAGTGCTCACAGGTTCCTAAACATGGAAGGCCCTACTGGAAGTAGTACAAAAGTGGAAGTATGCCCTGTAATTACAGGAAAGGAGGCCACAGATGTGCAAATGATGCAGCACATAACATGGGAGGATATTGTTCAGAAGGTGACAGGAACCCTGCACGTAAAATTGAACAATATATACTCATGTAAAAATCAAAAATTTTAAACTATTTAAGATTAAATTCTGGGGTCAACTAGTACATGGATACTACTTTTGAGGGGCTGAAATTCATGCTATAGTCCAAAAATACATATCATTTGCGGAGGTCCAACTGATCTTTAAACAAATAAAGAAATAAAAACAAATTACTGTAATTACCAGATAAAGAACCATAGAAAAAAAATGAATTAGTAAGCTTTATTTAAACATAAAAAAAGTAGACATATAACATGGCTTTAAATTAGTTATATGGTTGCAGTTTTAGAAAAGATTTGTAGCTCAGATTGTAAGTTTGCTTGCTGAGCTGATAGATTTGTTCTCAGATGTTTCATCACCATGCTAGGTAACATCATCAGTGAGCCTCCGATGAAGTGCTGTTCTGACCCGCTCGCTACGTGTGGGTTGGGTGATATCACTTCTGGTTCTTTTTCTGAGAGGTTGGTAAATGGGGTCCAAATCGATATGTTTGTTAATGGGAGCTCTGGTTTGAATGCCAGGCCTGTCAAGTGTTGTAGCTTGTATAAATAACGCCCTGATTCAGCTCAGTTTGTGGGCTGCTCCTGTAGTTGAGCTCATGTGGCTTTCCTATAGATGCTGGTCTGCAGCTCTCTATTGGCTTTTCGTTCTACTGTGACATTTACGAAGAGGAGTCTGTTGTTGTTCTTTGCTTCTTTGATGAACTTTATACTTTTGAGGGGCTGAGATTCATGCTATAATCCAAAATACCATATCATTAGCAGAAGCACAATTGATCTCTAAACAAATAAAGAGCTGTGTTATATGGTACATCTTAAATCAAAGATGTCAAATATCCATTAAAATCCTGCAAAATCATGCTGTTCAATATCTTTAGCACCGAATAAAGCTTCTTAATCATGAGGACGAATGGTATCGTCACAGAGATCCTACTCATCTTTGCTGTCCATAGTTTAGAGGTAGCACATCATCTGCTTCTTCTTTTTCATCTGTCATCCCATGGATAACAGTCCTTTGTACCATCCAATGCATTCAAAATTCCACATTTCTTGAATGATTTGAAAATAGTGTCAGCTTTTATTTCCTTCCATGGCTGCAGTAGTTGGTCACTCATGTTTGCTCACTTTGCAGAAGGAATCTGTGAAGTTACAGCTGAACAGGGACCAAAAGCAAATAAATCCTAATCTCCAGGATCTGATGGTTTGAAAAGATATGACTGCAGAAGTAATGGATGTATTTGTGATTTTCCAAAAGTTCACTAATATCTGGAATAGTCCAAATAAATTAGAAGACCACAAATGGAACATCAATGAAGAGACAGTAAATAGAACAAACATATGAGAATCTCCTGTGACCAGTGAACAACAGCAGTGCAGAGGATTCGTTAAATAGTATGAAAGCAGCAGATATTAAAACAACATGAGAATGACTGAGTCCAGTGGAGAGAATTCGTTAAACCAGTTGAGACTAGAGAAACTGGTGAAGGATTAGTGGGAAAGTATTTTGCTAATTTATCTTTCAAAACAGAGGTAGTTTATTAGTAATTGTAGGTTTTCATAGAATCCCTACAACATGGAAGCAGGGCATTTGGTCCATCAAGTCCAGATGAACCCCCTGAAATACATCCCACCCAGACCCAAACCCCTCCCTATCCCTGTAACCCTCCATTTCCCATGGCTATTCCCCCTAGCCTGCACACTATGAGCAATTCAGCATAGTCAATCTACCTAATCTGCACATCTTTGTCTGTGTGGGTTGCTCTGGTTTCCTCCCACAGTCCACAGGGAGAATGCGTCTGTGTGGAGTTTGCACAGTCACCTGAGGATGGAATCAAACCTGGGTCCCTGGCGCTGAGAGATACTAGTGCTAACCACTGAGCCAATTGGTAAAGTTTCTAGGGGTTGTAAAATTTATTGGCTGTAATAGGTTATTAATTGTAACTTAAAGTCTAAGCAATAAATTAACAAACATTGCCACATAAGAATAATAGCAGGGTTGGTGATGTGCTGTAACTGTAGGATGTAAGCACATTTGGATGCTAGTGAGATCCAGGACAAATATGGGGTGTTTTATTTATTTACATTATTCATTGCGGTTTCATGAAATTCAGTTCAGAGTCAGTGAACTGGATGCTGTGTTTCAGATTCCGTGACATATCTTAAATTGTGTAAGCTTTATTCCAGGAGGTAATTGCATCCTTTAGAATAGGGTCTTCTGACTTGGTTTATAGTCAGGGAAAGGAACAAGTGACTGCGAGTGAGATAAGTTAGGCGATCAATGAAGGTGCGAGTTGAGGAGCCTCAGACTTTGCAATTTTCTAACAGGTTCAAGGTTCTATGGACGAAAGCAGGGATGGTGATCAAACTGAGCATGGCACCATGGTGCAGGAAGCCATTCAAGTAAAAAAAGAGAGTTACCAGAATGTAAGGTTGTTAGGGTACATAATGTTGGGAAATATGCATAATGGTCTCAACTGGCAGCTGTGAAATCTTGTATCGAGTTGTGAAATCTGCCTGGTGTCAGGTTCAGGTCACCTGAGAGGGGCTGGAGAGGAACATGCAGTAAAAGGGATGAGGATACAGTGGTTGCGGTCTACCAGGGACAACAGCATATGCAGAATTTGAAAGATTTTCTATTGGGAGATATGAATAGCTGGTGGCAATTTAAAATGCTGAATTTCAAGAGTAACAGTCTCAGCATTAGTATCCGAGCCACGAGGAGAATGCACTGAACTCTTACAATCTAGGAGGAGAATATTCAAATCACCATGCTCATGCCGGCTCTCCATATGAACACCTCCATTAGTACCTTTTCTTGTCTTCTCTACATAATCCTACACATTGTTTCTTTTCAAATAGCCATACAGTTTCCTATTGAATGCCATGATTGAATCCCCCTCCACCACACTCTCAGGTAAGGTCTCTATATCCTATTAGTTGCATTAATGTATTCTTTATGCAAATTGGCATGGATAAGTAAAATTGGATTGGTGTAGGAAAAATGGGCTGCTTCCTGTGACACTTGCATCAGCACAGGATAAAGTGGCATCTGTACTGTAGGTACAGTTTTCATCTGAACCATACCGAAATCAGTGCATTGGTGAGTTGCATAACTTGGGCAACAGACTAAATAGTAGGGGTGAAGGGTCAAACATGGGAAAATTCCATAAATCACAGAGGAGATAAGGCAACAGAGCAAGGTAGTGATAAGGGGAAATAGTGATCAGAACATGATAGTAAAGGACAGGGTGCTCAAACCTAAGAATAAGGCGAGTGATTATTAAAATCAAAACAAAGACAAAACTAAAGGCTCTCTATTTGAACACATTTAGCACCTAAGTGGCTTTCTCAAACTGGGGTTTTAAACAAAAACAAAGGACTGGCTAAAGTGAACCGGGATATTAGGGTATGGAAAGGTTGGTAGAGATACTTCAGCATACTCAGAAAATATACAATTTCCTTTTCATTGGAACATAAGGGAAGGACACACATCTGTAGTAACTTAAGTTAAGGCAATCAAACTGAAAGAAAGTGTATATAATCCCACAGAACAAGTGGAAGGTCAGATAATTGGACAGAATACACAAAACAAAGACGGACTTATAGGTCAATAAAAAGAATGCAAGAGGGATCTAGCTAGAAAGATTATTTTTTAAAAAGGTAAGAGTTGTGTCTATTTGAAAAAGAAAAGAGGAAGTAAAGTGAGGGTTGATCCTCATAGATCAAGCCTGGCGAATTAATAATGGAATGTAAAGAAATGACAGATGAGCTGAATGTATATTTTCCATGTTTTCATTGTAGAGGACACAAGTAACATTACAGAAGGGCGGAGATTCCCAGGACGTTGTTGAGTTTAGTGGACAGAGGTTCTACGGGGAGCTGGAGAAGTCAAGGTATAATACTTGGCGACAGCAGTGGCTGGGAGGGTGGTGGGATTTTTAAGAATAAGGTTAAATAGTTACACAGGAGCTTGACTAGGTACTTACTGACTAACTTTCCCTGGGTAACTATTTACTTCACTCTAGTGGAATACTCCAAATTCTCAGATTTAAATGGATGGTCTCAGAGTTCTAGGGGAAATTGCCCGTTAGAAACTTCAGTTGCCTGGGCAATTCTGTCAGTCTGCGACTATGTAGATTCCTGTATCACTGTGCGATAAAATTCAGTGTTGTCAAACAAACAATGTATTAGATTTAAGTTACAAAACTTAAATAATTATATGCCAAATATGACTAAGTCCCCTGCGCTGGATGGAATTTATCCTAAGATTCCCTGGTTAGGGTGGAGATTGCCGAGCCTTTGATCTTTATGTCATTATTGTCTACAGAAATAGTGCCAGAAGACTGAAGGAGAGCAAATGTTGCTCCCTTGTTCAAGAAGGGGAGTAGAGACAACCCTGGAAATTATAGACCTGTGAGCCTTATTTTGGTTGTGGGTAAACTGTTGGAAAGGGTTATAAGAGATAGGATTTATAATCATCTAGGAAGAAATAAGTTGATTCTGGATGGTCAACAGCTTTATGAAGGGTAGATCATGCCTCACAAACCTTTTGGAGTTCTTTGAGAAGCTGACCAAACACATGGATGATGGTAAATCCAGTGACGTGGTGTATATGGCTTTCAGTAAGGCATTTGATAAGGTTCCCAAAGTGGGCTATTGCACAAAATAGAGGCAGGGGATTGAGAGTGATTTAGCAGGTTGGATCAGAAATTGGCGAGCTGAAAGAAGGCAGAGGATAGTGGTCAATGGGAAATATTCATCCTGGATTTCAGTTACTAATGGGGTACCGCAAGAATCTGTTTTGGATCCATTGTTGTTTGTCACTTTTAAAAATCACCTGGATGAGGGTGTAGAAGGATGGGTAAGTAAATTTGCAGATGACATTAAGGTCAGTAGAGTTGTGGATAGTGACAAAGGATGTTGTAGGTTACAGAGAGACACAGATAAGCTACAGAGCTGGGCTAAAATGTGGTAAATGAGTTTAATGCGGACGAGTGTGAGGTGGTTCACTTTGGAAGGAGTAACAGGAATACAGAGTACTGGGCTAATGGTAAGATTCTTGGTATTGTAGGTGAGCAGAGTAATCTCTGTGTACAGGTACATAGAGATCCTTGAAAGTTGTCACCCAGGTTGATCGGGTTGTTAAAGGTGGCATACAGTGTGTTAACTTTTATTGATAGTGGGATTGAGTTTTGGAACCATGTGATCATGCTGCAGCTGTACAATACTCTGGTGCAGCCACATTTGGAGTATTGCATAAAGTTCTGGTCAGTGCATTACAAGAAGGATGTGAAAGCTTTGGAAAGGACTCAGAGGACATTTACTAGAATGTTCCCTGGTATGGAGGGAAGGTCTTACGAGGAAAGGCTGAGGGACTTATGGCGGTTTTTGTTAGAGAGAAGGTGGTTGAGGGGTGACTTATTGGAGACATAAAAGATAATCAGAAGGTTAGATCGGGTGAATAGCAAGAGCCTTTTTCCTCAGATGGCGATAGCAAGCGTGAGGGACAAAGCTTTAAATTGAGGGGTGACAGATATAGGATAGATGTCAGAGGTAGTTTCTTTACTCAGTCGTAGGGAAATGGAATGCACTGCCTACAACAGTAGTTGACTTGCCAACTTTACAGGTGTAACATTGAGGGCCGAAGGGCCTATACTGCGCTGCAATGTTCTACAACTGCACTACTTTATTGCAGCTTTATTTCTGTTGGCATTTCTAAAGCACTGTTTTCATATGGATTGTTACATGTTAGAAAAGGAATAAAGAGAAAAACAGGATAAGATATTGCTTGATTGCTGTTACTACCAGTTAACTCAATATCCATTCCATCAATCATAATTATGCTCTAAATCCAAAACACTTAATTTTTAAGATGCCCTGCACTGTCATTGGCAGGACAGCACATCCCAACTTCTCAACTGAACTCAACTAATGGAAGGAGAAGAGCAACAATGTTTTGACACCATCATCTCCAAGTCTCCTCCCGTCCTGATTTCCTAAATTTAGCTTTAGTGTGCCATCTTGCATCAATGAGATGAACACAAATGGTGGACTTACTTTATTTGAAGTGAATATGGTTTTGGTTTGCACCGATAGAATCACAGAACAGGACAAGCTGGAGGTCAATCTGCACGTCACGTGCATTGCAATTAGCATTGTAGCTTGATTCTGGAATCAGAACCTGATGTGATACTTGAACAAAACAGCTTAGACGCCCAAGAAAAAAGCATTTTACTCCACTTCACTTTAGCAGTCTATGCCTCAATGCCCAGGTTAAATGATACGCATTTAATGCTAGTGCAAAGCAAGCATCACCTGTCAATGGTGGGAATTTTTCAGTGAAAACACACCATTAATTTCCTAGTGTAGTCCTACTCGACATGGTAATTAGTGAACCTCTGTTCTCACATTTATAATAACATTTTTGCCAAATAAAGCAAACAATGGATATTAACAAAATACTGTACTCTCAATCTCATCCATGGAAAACTATAATCTGAAAACAAAGAAAATTGCTTCTAAAATCTTCATACAAAAGTCCAAAAAGGGCAACAGAAGATAATAATAAAAGGGCAATTCCGCACAGCATGCACAATACCACTACCTTCCACCTACTCCTTTTTTTGGATTGAAAAATGATGGTCTCTGCCTTGAAATATGGATAGAACAGGAGCTGGAATTTGGACAATCAATATAGAACCAAATCTTTTAATAATATTTTTCCAAATTCTTCTTTCTCCTACATTAGATTTTACTGTCAATAAAAGAACTAGATTAATATTAATGTACAGATTAAGAGGACAAGTAGTAATAATTACAAACACCGTGTATGATGAAAGAGGGATATGCACTATCAAAAGCACAATCCACATGCAATTGCAAATAAATGAAAATTTCATTGTTTTGTGATGAGATTGTGACTATTTTTACAGTAAATTGAGAAATGCAGAAAGTACCAGGGGTGTTAAGGGATGCACAATAATTTGGAAAATTAAAGACATTATATTTTAAATTTACCTTTGGAGATCAAAATCAATGATGAGAACTTTAAATTTAAGATATGAGCCAATAGATGTCAGTTACGACACAGATGAACACTAAAATGGAACTTTGCCTAGGATGCAATGTATTCATCTCTCAGTTTGTAGCATTCTCACCTCAGACAAGACCTATGTCAGAGGTTGGAAGAAATGATCAAACTGACACTCCAGTCCAGTACTGACCGACATTTCAGGT
Source organism: Chiloscyllium punctatum (assembly GCF_047496795.1). Taxonomy (NCBI): domain Eukaryota; kingdom Metazoa; phylum Chordata; class Chondrichthyes; order Orectolobiformes; family Hemiscylliidae; genus Chiloscyllium; species Chiloscyllium punctatum. The sequence continues at coordinate 116,021,863 of NC_092747.1, forward strand.
CGATGAGCATTCATCAAAAAACTTATCTGGAGTTATCCCTTATGTCCTGCCCAATAATTCTTCAAATCAATATCACAGAAATAGATTATCTGGACAGAATCACACTCTTGTTTGTGGGAGTTTACTGTACACATTTGGCCCTTGTGTTGCCCGAGATTACAACAGAATGACTACAGCTCAGATGTACTTCACTGGTTGTAAAGTGCTTTGAGGCATCTGGTGGTTGTGTGAAGTGCCATATCATTGAAAAAAAATCCTTCAAAACAAAGAAAACTTTATAGATTAACTGAACATTAACAAACTAGGAGGTAGGCTACAGAGGCATTAATCCTTTTATCATCTCTGAATTGATTATTTTAGAGTTTCAGAAGCAGATATAACAAGGTGAAAAGGTGTTATGGACAGAAACATAGGTCAAAAATGCAGCTTGAGGTGGGATTGAATTTGACATCAAGTTACAAATGATCTACTTCCAAAATGGAGAACAAGAACATATGTCCAACTTATGGTATAGAAATGCTACAACTATGAACCAGAGTGATGACAACAATTTGTCAAACAGCCAACTTTTCCTGACAATTTTTTTTCAGTTTAGCTAGTTATCATCTCAAAAAAAAGTTAACCCTTTTTTTTTCTACATACCCAATTAGACTGCAGCTGGGAATATGAACACTTGCCTTTAACAGTTACAGCCAGTGGTAATTCTCACTATGTACCATTGAATTTACTGGAAGGCAATAGTTCCGAATAGTTTGGCCTTAAAATCTTACTTGTGGTCCTTCTGAGAGTTCATCAAGCACAGCCAAAACATCCTTCTTCCATTGTCCTATTGTACTCTCACTGAATGTTCCTCCAGAAGCTCCGCATCCCGAATAATCAAACCTTGTAGTGGCAAAACCAAAGAATGTTGTGAAACACAAGACAAACTTAGTTTAAATCAGTTTTAAAGACAAATTTATGGAAAGTTATATCCAGAGAGATGCCAAAATTACAGCCACATAGCTGATAAGCCAAACTCAAAAATCAAAAAAGATTCATAAACTGCTTCACTCCCCCAAAACAGACTATTGATTTCTAAACTGTAACAGCAGCTTAATTCTTAAAAAGGCCAGAACTCATAAAATTTACATTATCTTGGTGAAACATTTTGCATTAAAGTCAAATAAGTCCTACCTGTTATATCAATGTTTGAACAGGGCCCCACAAAAGGAGGGGATAAGTGTCACATTTTCTTGTTAGAAGTCAATGAACCAGAAACAAAATTCACTGTATGCAGGTTTCAGACCTGATAGCTGCTGGACAACAGGCTAAGAGAGGATAGGAATAAAACAAAGTGCTGGAAATATTCAGATCTGGCAGCACTGTGGAGACAGAAACAGAAATAACGTTTCAGGTCTGTAATCATTCATCAGACATTGTGGTGAAAGGTCACAGACTGAGATGGCAACTCTCTTCCTCTCTCCACAAACAGTGCCAATTCTGTTCGGTACATCCAGAATGTTCTGCTTTTTGGATTTCCAGCAGTCTCAGTATTTTGCTCTTTAAATGACAGAGAGGAAATGGCTTTTTAAAAAAAAAAATCAATCATTCATTAATTGATTTGTATTATTCTATTAGCTAGATTACTACCATATTTATATGAATTGGACAATAAATCTTAATTTTGGCCACGTTTAAGTACTTTTGTCAATGCTCTCAAAACTGTTTTCTGCTACATGTAGGGGTGTATATGCATTTATCAGATTTTACTTCCATGTGTATAGTATGCAAAAATATGTTAATCATAGCATTTATGTATCTGTTAGTTGTACTGAGGTAAACTTCATTTCCTAATCATATCCTGTTTAAACAGCTCTCATGATTTGTGTACAATCCTCTTTTCCATTTTCTTCTTCCCAACATAATTAATTTACTCCTACCCTTGTTAGCTTGCTGACATTGCATCAATGTTGACTGCACCCATTCTTTTTCAACTTTTATTTAAGCCTAATAAGATTCCAGCCATTGTGTACTAGATTGGACTCCTACAGGTATCCGTAAATTCTGACTACCCTTAAAGAAATTTAACACCAGTACTGTACAAGTCTGGAAACTCAACACCTTGGCCACATAGCACTGAATCTCAGGTCACTAATGTTCCCAACATTCATATGGTCACATTCAGCCCATCAACAGTAACCAGTCCTTCAGTTTTATTATTTCTGAAGACTACTGGCCTTGACAATATTCTGGCAATGGTAGTGAGGTTGTGCGCTTCAGATCTTTATGCTCTCCTTTGTAAACTGTTCCACTATAAAACGACAATACTGGCCCTGAAAGGGCGAGTTTAACACTTTGTTTCCTTCGACCAGATGAGATTTCAGTTTCCTTATTAAAGCATTTATTCAAGTATGCATGGAGGATCCATATATCTAAAAATGGCTTGCTATTCAAATTTTAATGCCAGAACTAGGATTTTATACTATTTGTTACAGATAAGCTTCCATTGACTACTCTTACAGGTAATAATTCCCAAATGGTTACACATTTACTCATTCCTATCTCCACCCAATCATATTTGCATAGGTCATATTCCAAGTTACTACACATTACCATATCATCCAAACATGTTCAAACTAATGTATATGACTCTACTAACCAATCATTTTTGAACTAATCCACAATTATATTAGCCTATTAGCCAGATGTTCACATCTTCTGTAGTTGGTGCATCTTCTAATTGCTGGGGCATCAATTGTGATTACAAAACACCAACACTGTTTATTTTCCTCCCCATTGCTGATACTATCTGTTTTCCATTTCAGTCCCGCTTATTGCCTATACTATCTTCTCTTAGTATCTATCAGACACTAGAAAATTGCTCAGCTATGTTTGGTATGCTTTCCTTTATTGGTCAGAGTTATGAGTATAGAAGTTGGGAGGCCATGTTGCGGCTGTACAGGTCACTGGTCAGGCCACTGTTGGAATACTGTGTGCAATTCTGGTCTCCTTCCTATCGGAAAGATGTTGTGAAAAACTAGAAACGGTTCAGAAAAGATTTATAAGGATGTTGCCAGGATTGGAGGATTTGAGCTATAGGAAGAGGCTGTTTTCCCTGGCACGTTGGAGGCTTGAGGGGTGACCTTATAGGAGGTTTACAAAATTATGAGGGGCATGGATAGGATGAATAGACAAAGTCTTTTCCCTGGGGTCAGGGAGCCCAGAACTAGAGGGCATAGGTTTAGGGTGAGAGGGGAAAGATATAAAAGTGACCTAAGGGCCAACTTTTTCACGGAGAGACTGGTACGTGTATGGAATGGGCTGCCAGACGATGTGGTGGAGGCTAGTACAATTGCAACATTTAAGAGGCAGTTGGATGGGTATATGAATAGGAAGGGTTTGGAGGGATATGGACTGGGTGCTGGCAGGTGGGACTACATTGGGTTGGGATATCTGGGCGGCATGGACGGGTTGGACCGAAAGGTCTGTTTCCATGCTGTACATCTCTATGACTCTATGTCCCGTCCACAGAAGGTACACCAAATCCAATGTGACCTGCAAAAAACAGAATTGTTCTTCTTTTGCCTCATCTGTTGGCTGTCTACAACAAGATTTACTTTTAGAAAAAGTTGTTTTGGAGTACTGTGACTTTAAGAATTGGCATTAATAAAATTAAATCAAAAGAGAGACACAAACAAGAGTTCCAGAAATGATATTTGAACTGAGTTTATTAACTGAACAACAAGAAACAAATTACCATCTTACAAGATGAAAATACTGTTAGCCTGAAGGATTTCCATTGTTTCTTCAAAGTTAGAAGTTTCCACATTTTCATGCAAAGTTGTCATCGAGCATATACTGAGAAAGGACATAATATTGTAGTTGAAAACAAATGAGCCCTTCTATTCACTGCTTGAACAGACTACTAGGAGTTAATTATTGTTCTTCAGTGGTCGCAGACTGACTCGCTTTTCACAGAATTTAAAATAGTACAAATTACTAACTCAGAGTTACAGATGTACAGACCCTTCGGTCCGACTCATCCATGCTGACCAGATATCCCGACCCAATCTAGTCCCACCTGCCAGCAGCCAGCCCATATCAAACACCTTCTTCACTATCCTATTGACCTTTGACTCTATTTTCAAGGAGCTATGAACCTGCACTCCAAGGTCTCATTGTTCAGCAACACTCCCTAGGACCTTACGATTAAGTGTATAAGTCCTGCTAAGATTTGCTTTCCCAAAATGCAGCACCTCGCATTGATCTAAATTAAACTCCATCTGCCATTTTTCAGCCCATTGGCCCATCCGAACAAGGTCCCGTTGTAATCAGAGATAACCTTCTTCACTGTCCACTACACCTCCAATTTTGGTATCATCTGCAAACTTACTAACCATACGGCTTAAACTCACATCCAAATCATTTATATAAATAATGAAACGCTGTGGACTCAGCACTGGTCCTTGTGACACACTGGTCAACCCTCCACCACCACCCACTGTCTTCTACCTTTCAGCCAGTTCTGTATCCAAATAGCTAGTTCTCCCAGTATTCCACAAGATCTAACCTTGCTAACCAGTCTCCCATGAGGAACCTTGTCGATCACAACATAGATCATGTCCACTGCTCTGCCCTCATCAATCCTCTTTGTTACTGCTGCAAAAAGAAAAACTCAATCAAGTTTGAGAGACATGATTTCCCATGCACAAAGCCATGTGGATTATCCCGAATCAGTCCTTGCCTTTCCAAATACATGTACATCCTGTCCCTCAGGATTCCCTCCAACAACTTGGCCACCACTGACGTCAGGCTCACTGGTCTATAGTTCCCTGGCTTGTCCTTACCACCTTTCCTAAACAGTGACACCACGTTAGCCAACCTCCAATCTTCTGGTACCTCACATGTGACGATTGATGATACAAATATCTCAGCAAGAGGCCCAGCAATCACTTCCCTAGCTACCCACAGAGTTCCAGGGTACACGTGATCAGGTCCTGGGGATATAGCAACTTTTATGCGCTTCAAGACATCCAGCACTTCCTGCCCTGTAACATGACATTTTTCAAGAAGTCACCACCTACTTCCCTTTCAGGTCCTTTTCCACAGTAAGCACTGATGCAAAATACTCATTTAGGATCTCCCCCATCTCTTGCGGCTACACTCATTGGCTGCCTTGCTGATCTTTGAAGGGCCCTATTCCCCCCCCTAGTTACCATTTTGTCCTTAATGTATTTGCAAAAACCCTTGGATTCTCCTTAACCCTAGTTGCCAAAGCTAGCTCATGTTCCCTTTCTGTCCTTCTGATTTCCCTCTTAAGTATACACCTACTGCCTTCATACTCTTCTCAGGATTCACTCGACCTATCCTGTCTATACCTGACATATGCTTCCTTCTTTTTCTTAACCAAACCCTCAATTTCTTTAGTCATCCAGCATCCCCTACACCTACCACCCTTTTCTTTCACCCGAACGGGAATATACTTTTTCTGGATTCTTGTGATCTCATTTCTGAAGGCTTCACATTTTCCAGCTGCCCCTTTACCTGTGAACATCTGGCTCCAAATCAGTTTTTGATAGTTGTTGCCTAACACCATCAAAATTAGCCTTCCTCCAATTTAGAACTTCAACTTTTAGATCTAGTCTAATTTTAAAATTGTGTTGGAAAAGAATAATCAAATTATGGTCGCTGACCCCACTGACACCTCAGTCACCTGCCCTGTCTTATTTCCCAAAAGTAGATCAAGTCTTGCACCTTCTCTAATAGGTACAGCCACATACTGAATCAGAAAATTTCCTTGTACATACTTAAATTCCTCTCCATCTAAACCCTTATTATTATGGCAGTCCCAGTCTATGTTTGGAAAGTCAGGCAGCATCCAAAGAGCAGGAAAATCGACATTTCGGGCATAAGCAGGGAGTGGAGGTTGGGTTGGTGGAGGGTGTGGACCTGATGAGGGAGTCGCGGAGGGATGGTCTTTCCAGAACGCTGATAGGGGAGGGGAGGAAAATATATCCTTGGTGGTGGGGTCTGTTTGGAAACAGACTCCCTTGTCAGGTCCACACTCCCCACCAATCCAACCTCCACTCCCAGCATCTTCCCCTGCAACCGCAACAAAAGCAAAACTTGCGCCCACACCTACCCCCTCACTTCCCTCCAAGGCCCCCCAAGGGATCCTTCCATATTCGTCACAAATTCATCTGCACCTCCACACACATCATTTACTGCATCCGCTGCACCCGATGTGGCCTCCTCTACATTGGGGAAACAGGCCACCTACTTGCAGAACGTTTCAGAGGACACCTCTGCGACACCCGCACCAACCAACTCAACCGCACCGTGGCTGAACACTAACTCCCCCCACCCCACTCCGCCAAGGACATGCAGGTCCTTGGCCTCCTCCATTGCCAGACAATGGCAACACGACGCCTGGAGGAAGAGTGCCTCATCTTCCACCTAGGAACCCTCCAACCACAAGGGATGAATGCAGATTTCTCCAGCTTTCTCATTTCCCCTCCCCCCCCACCTTATCTCAGTCCCAACCCTCAGACTCAGCACCGCCTTCTTGACCTGCAATCTTCTTCTCGACCTCTCCGTCCCCACCCCATCTCCGGCTTATCACCCTCACCTTAACCTCCTTCCACCTATCGCATTCCCAACGCCCCTCCCCCAAGTCCCTCCTCTCTACCTTTTATCTTAGCCTGCTTGGCACACCTTCCTCATTCCTAAAAGGGCTTATGCCCGAAACGTCGATTCTCCTGCTCCCTGGATACTGACTGACCTGCTGCGCTTTTCCAGCAACACATTTTTCAGCTCTGATCTCCAGCATCTGCAGTCCTCACTTTCACCTATGTTTGGAAAGTTAAAATCTCCTACCATAACCACCCTATTATTCTTACAGATAGCTGAGATCTCCTTACAAATTTGTTTCCCAATTTCCCTCTGACTATTGGAGGGTCTTTAATACAAATCCAATAAAGGTGATCATCTCTTTTTTTATTTCTCAGTTCCCCTAAATAACTTCCCTGGACATATTTCCGGGAATATCCTTCGTTGGTACATCTGCAATGCTGTACCTCATCAAAAACGTGCCTCTCCCCTCCCCCCACCCCACTTGCCTTCCCTTCTTTCCTGTCTGTAGTATTTGTATCCTGGAATATTAATCTGCCAGTCCTACCCATCTCAGAGCCACATTTCTGTAATTGCTATAATGTTCCAGTCCCATGTTCCTAATCATGCCCTGACTTCATCTGCCTTCCCTGTTAGGCCTCTTGCATTGAAACAAATACAGTTTAATTTATCAGTCCTACATTGTTCTCTGCTTTGTCCCTCCGCCCTGACTGTTTGACTTGTTTCTTTTCTCAACTGTATCAGTCTCAGATTGACCTCTTTCCTCACTATCTCTTTGGGTCCCACCACCCCCACCTTACTAGTTTAAATCCTCCCGAGTGGCTCTAGCAAATCTCCCTGCCCGTACATAGTCCCCTTCCAATTCAAGTGCAATCTGTCCTTCTTGTACAGGTCACTTCTCCCCAAAAGAGAGATTCCAATGATCCAAAAAAAAATGTGAATCCTTCTCCCAGACACCAGCTCCTTAGGCATGCATTCATCTGCTCTATCCTCCTATTCCTGTCCTCACTAGCTTGCAGCACCAGGAGTAATCCAGATATTACTACTCTTGAGGATTTCTATTTAAATTCCTGCCTAACTTTCTATATTCTCCCTTCAGAATCTCATCCTTTTCCCTTCCTATGTCATTGGAACCAAAGTGTTCAACCACCTCCTGCTGGTCCCACTCCCCTTTGAGAACATTCTGCACTCTCTCGGAGACATGCTTGATCCTAACACCAGGGAGGCAACACCATTCTGATTTCTCGCTGCTGGCCACAGAAATGTCTGTCTGTGCCTCGGACTAGACAGTCCCCTAACACAGTTCACCTCTTGGAACCTTGATGTACCCCTTGTTGCATTAGAGCCAGTCTCAATACCAGAAAGTTGGCTGCTCGTGCTACATTTCCCTGAAAATCCATCACCCCCTACATTTTCCAACACTGAATATTATTTGAAATGGGGATAGCCACAGAAAACTCCTGCACTACCTGCTTATCTCTTATTTTTCCTGACGTTAACCCATCTGTGACAATCTGCAACATTTCTGCATTCCTATAACTGCCGTCCATCACACCCTCTTGCTCTTGTAAATTCCTCATTGATTGGATCGGTTGGAGTGACAGTTAGGTTTCACAACCAACAGCATTTATTACAGATATAATCCTCAGCAACACATGCCAGGTTTGATTACGTGGCTATCGTATCAATATTTCTATTGTCCACTCAAATGATTCTACAGAATAAGTCACTGCAATACAATGGACCAGCAAATGCAGTAAATGACATTTGCTTGTCATAAAGTGTTTTCTCCAAACTTCATTACTTGTTCTGAAAAGGTTCCCAGTCTACCGCAACCCTGGAAGGATAAGTTATCTCAAATGTTTGAGCAACAAGTAAAGTTAGATGTTTCACACAATTTAAATGAAGTTGGAACATGAGGGATGCTCACCACTAATGAGATGTTGCTGTCAAGCTGAAAAGGCATTCTGCCTTTCACACATTAACATGAATTTCAGTGTGGCATGATGTTAGGTGTGTAGGCCATATGTTCCAAAGACTGGTGACCATATCAAATAATACATCCTTTCAACTGTTGGCAGTAAGGAAGGTGTTGACTAAACTTAACCAGCCCATGCTGCAGAAATCATATGTGTCTAACCTTGGGCATGATTCGGAGGACATGACTGGACATTATCTACTAAAGTTTCTTCACACCTGACTTCTTATGCTGACAACCAATTTAGGATTGAGAGCCAGGCTCACAGCATTGTTTACTTGCATGCCCTCGAAAGCTACATATATGAATATATAGTGCCCTGCTCTTTACAAACAGAAAGAATGTGCACATACACTACACCAATTTCAATTCAACAAAATAGATTTCAGCCATTCTCTCTTGCCCTGAGAAATGAGCCAAAGACAACCTGCCTAGTTTAAAATTTAAACAAAGCTTGGCATTTAGTTATTTACCATCATTAACTAGTGCATTCTCATAGCAATGACTTTACCAGAGTCCTCTTGCCAACTCTCTCAGTAAAAATCTGGCTTTCCCTTCACTTTGGTATTTCTTGTGCATTGTCACGATGAGTGCAAGATGAAATGCTTTGACAAAATATGTTTTTTTGCAGCAATACCCAAGTTTTGTACTGCTATATGACTATTTGTAAACCTCTCTTAGGTTTCAAGTTGGCATATACCATGTATGGAGTGACGACAGTGTTTGAGTTTCTGTAAATATTTAGACAACAAGACCTGTAAACATCACAATTAATCTTGGACCCTGAATGCCTTTTTAATGGGGAAACATTCACTTTGTCACTGAAATGTAAATGTCTTTCTAGGACATGAGTTCACTCTAGGCTGTACAGAAATCAAAACGTAACCAGATATCTTTGACTCCATCCTGGATGAAGGCAAATTGCCCAGATTCCATAACATTTGAAAAAAATTAAAACATCCATTGTCTTTATAGGCTTATGGTTATATGATGTAAGCATAATAAGCTCAGTCTGTTCTCAATGAAATTGATGGAAATGGTCATTGATTGTATTATCAAGTGGCATTTACCAAAAGGATAAGGAAGAAATAAGGAGGGAGAAGATTAAATAGGAGGGTAAGTTAGTCAGTAATATTAGGTAAGATTGCAAGAGTTTCTTTAGATATATAAACAGCAAAAGAGAGGCAAAAGTGGACAATGGGCCCTGGAAAATGATGTTGGAGCAGTAGTAATGCGAAACAAAGAAATGGCTGTGGAACTGAATGAATTCTTTGCGTCAACGCTCATGGTTAGTAACATCTCAAAAATTCAAAAGAGTCAGAGGGGCAGAGATTGGTATGGTGGACAGGAGAAGACGCTAGATAAAAAAAAGTGGATGAAAACATCCATATTACAAAGGAGGAAGTGCTGAATATCTTGAAATGCAAAGAAGTTGATAAATCCCTAGGACCTGATCAGGTGTACCCTAGAACTTGTTGGGAAGCTAGGAAATTGCTGGGCCTCTTGCAGAGGTATTTGTATCATCGGTAGTCACAGATAAGGTGCCGGAAGAATGGAGGTTGGCTAACATGGTGCCACTAGGCCAGTGAGCCTGACAGTCGGTGATGGGCAAGTTGTTGGAGGGAATCCGGAGAGACAGGATGTACATGCATTTGGAAAGGCAAGGACGCTAAAATAGGTGGTATAGTGGACAGTGAGGAAGGTTCTCAGAAATTGCAGCAGGAACTTGATCAACTGGGGAAGTGGGCCAAGAAATGGCAAATGGCATTTAATATAGATAAGTGTGAAGTCTTGCATTTTGGAAAGTCAAATCAAGGTAATAGTTTCATGGTGAATGGTTGGGCCTTCAGAGTGTAGTGGAACAGAGGGACCTTGGAGTTCATGTGCATTGTTCACTGAACGTGGAGTCACAGGTCGACAGGACAGTTAAGGCTGCTTTTGGGACACTGGCCTTCATCAGTCAGGACATTAAGTATAGAAGTTGGGAAGTTATATTGCAGGTGTATGTGATGGCAGTGAGGCCGCATTTGGAGTATTGTGCTGAGTTTTGGTCACCTTGCTCTCGGAAGGATGTTTATTAAAATGGAAAGAGTGCAGAAGAAATTTTCAAGGATGTTGCGAGGACTCAAGGTTCTGAGTTATAGGTTGGACAAGCTAGGACTTTTTTTTAAAATATAAAAGAGCGTAAGAGATTGAGGGGGGACCCTTATAGAAGTGTATAGGATCATGAAAGGCATGAATCTGTTGAATGTGCTCAGTCTTTTTCCCCATGGTTGGGGAAATAGAGGACTAGAGGGCATCATTTATGGTTAGAGGGAAAATAAAAAGGGAACCTGAGGGGCAACTTTTTTTTTTACACAGAGGATGGTATGCATATGGAATGAGCTGTTAGCAGAAGTGGTTGAGGTGGGTACATTAACACCATTTAAAAGGCATTTGGAGAAATACGTGGATTGGAAAGGTTTAGAAGGATATGGGCCAAGTGCAGGGAAATGGGGTTAGCGTGGATGAACGTTTTGGTCAGCATGGACCAGTTTGGGCCAAAGGGACTGTCTCTGTGCTGTAGGATCCTATGACAATCTGTGGCTCAGTGGTTAGCACTGCTGCCTCCCAACACCAGGGTCCCAGGTTCGATTCTCGCCTTAGGCGACTGTCTGTGTGGAGATTGCACATTCTCTCCAAGTCTGCATGGGTTTCTTCCCACAGTCCAAAGCTGTGCATGTCAGGTGAATTGGCCATGCAAAATTTCCCATAGTGCTAGGTGCATTAGTCAGAGGGAAATGGGTCTGGGTGGATCACTCTTCGGAGGGTCGGTGTGGGCTGGTTGAGCCGAAGGGCCTGTTTCCACACTCTAGGGAATCTAATCTAATCAACTACTAAGCACAAGTTGTGGAGTGTGAATTCTGGAAATGATTGCATCATATTTTCCAGTGCAGTATGTTGTAGAGAACAGATTATTTGCAGTTGAAAAAAAAAACCAGCTAACATGTTGTAAAGGAGCTTTTAGATAAGAGAGTGACCATAATATAAAAGCAATTTTACATTAAGTTTAGTAGGGATGTGGTTAAATCAGAAATTGAGATCTCAATTTTAAACAAAAGCCTTATGAAGTTATGAGGGTCAAATTGACTGTACTTTGTATTGGCAAACCATTTTAAAAATATTATGGTGACAGATAAATGCAAACGTTTAAGAACAAATGCATAGTTCATAACAGAAATACATTCCTTTAGAGCACAAAAGACCAGCAGGGAAAATGCTCCACTTGTGGCTAACAAAAGAAATCAAGATTATCAAAAGGCTTTCAATGAAGTCACATGCAAGAAATTAGTTGAAAAAAATTAGACCTCGTGGAACCAGGGGAAATATACTGCCATGGATTGGGAGCCAGTTAACAGGTGGAAAATAGACAGTAAACAATCACAGAAATGTTAACAGAAAACCATTCTGCACTGGCTTGTTAAATGAACATCATTACCTCGTGCAAATCTCCGCTTTTTCCTTTTACTCTTGCATGTTATTTTTACTCCAAGTAATCATCCATTGTCCACTTGAATGCCTCAATTGAACTTAATTCATTTTCAGGTTAGAAGACTAACTAGTGGGGTTATCCAAGGATGATTGCTTGGGTCCTAGCTATCCACAAACTCTATTGATATAGATGCGTGAAGGTGTTTGGTATGCTTTCCTTTATTGGTCAGAGTATTGAGTACATGAGCTGGGAGGTCATGTTGCAGCTGTACAGGACATTTGTTAGGCCACTGTTGGAATATTGCGTGCAATTCTGGTCTCCTTCCTATCGGAAGGATGTTGTGAAACTTCAAAGCGTTCAGAAAAGATTTACAAGGATGTTGTCAGGGTTGGAGGATCTGAGCTATAGGGAGAGGCTGAACAGGCTGGGGCTGTTTTCCCTGGAGCGTCGGCAGCTGAGGGGTGACCTTACAGAGAAGGGGCATGGATAGGAAATAGGCAAAGTCTTTTCCCTGGGATCGGGGAGTCCAGAACTAGAGGGAATAGGTTTAGGGTGAGAGGAGAAAGACATAAAAGAGACCTAAGGGGCAACTTTTTCACAGAGAGGGTGGTACATGTATGGAATGAGCTGCCAGAGGATGCAGTGGAGGCTGGTACAATTGCAACATTTAAGAGGCATTTGGATGGTTATATGAATAGGAAGGGTTTGGAGGGATATGGGCCGGGTGCTGGCAGGTGGGACTCGATTGGGTTGGGATATCTGGTCGGCATGGACGGGTTGGACCGAAGGGTCTGTTTCCATGCTGTACCTCTATGACTCTATGGCTTTGTGCGTTAAAAATCATGCCTCACAAAGATTGAGTTTTTTTGAAGCAACAAAGAGGATTGATGAGGGCAGAGGGACAGGTGTAATGTATATGGACTTCAGTCAGGCATTCGAACTGGCTCAAAGGTAAAAGGTGGTGGTGGAAGATTGTTTTTCAGAATGGAGTGTTGTGCCCAGTGGAATGCCACAAGGATCAATGCTGGGTCCAGTACTTTTTGCCATTTATATAATGGATTCGGATGTGAGCTTAAAAAGGTATAGTTAGTAAGTTTGCAGATGACACCAAAATTGGGCGGTACAGTGGACAGTGAAAAAAGGTTAACTCGGATTACAAGGGGTTCTTGATCAGATGACTCAATGGGCTGAGGAGCGGCAGATGGAGATAAATGCGAACTGTTGCATTTTGCGAACGCAAATCTTAGCAGGACTTATACACTCAATGGTAAGGTCCTAGGGAGTGTTGCTCAGAGACCTCGGAGAGCAGGTTCATAGCTCCTTGAAAGTAGTCACAGGTAGATAGGATAGTGAAGGAGGCATTTGGCATTCTCTCTCTCTCTCTCAGAGTATTGAGTACAGGAGTTGGGAGGTCATGTCCTGTACAGCTGCAACATTTGTCAGGCCACTGTTGGAATATTGCATGCAATTCTGGTCTCCTTATCAGAAGGATGTTGTGAAACTTGAAAAGGTTCAGACAAGATTTAAAGGGATGTTGCCAGGGTTGGAGGGTTTGCGCTATAGGGAGAGGCTGAATAGGCTAGGCCTGTTTTCCTGGAGCTTTGGAGGCTGAGGGGTGACCTTGTAGAGGTTTATAAAAATTATGAGGGGCATGGATAGGGTAAATAGACAAGGTCTTTTCCCTGGGGTGCAAGAGTCCAGAACTAGAGGACATACATTTAGGGTGAAAGGGAAAGATTATAAAAGATGCAGAGGGTGGTGCATGTGTGGAATGAGCTGCCAGAGGAAGTGGCAGAGGCTTGTCCAATTGCAGCATTTAAAAGGCATCTGGATGTGTATATGAATATGAATAGGAAGGATTTGGAGGGATAAAAGGCCAGTGCTGGCAGGTGGGACTAGATTAGGTTGGGATATCTGGTTGGCATGGACAAGTTGGACTGAAGGGTCTGTTTCCATGCTGTATGTATGGATATGTCACCCAGACCAGATTAGCTATCTCCTTCAGAACTGTAGGATGTAGCCAAAAAGATAGTGGAGGCTTTAGTAGAGATCTTTCAGGTATCACGAGAGTTAGGGAGGGTCTCAGAGAACTGGAAAAATCACTAATTTAACCCCACTGTTTGAGGGAGTAAGGCAAAATACAGAAAATTATAGGCAGATTAACATGGCCTCAGTCATTCGTAAGATGTTGGAGTCTATTGTGAAGATGAAATTTCAGAATACTTGGAAATGTATACTAAAGTAGGACCAAGTCCACATGGTTTCATCATGGGGAGGTAATGCCTGACAAATCTGTTAGAATTCTTTGCAGAGATAATGAGCAGGTTAGATCAAGCAAAGCCAATGGATGTTATCTCCCTGAATTTCCAGAAGGCTTTTGATAAGGCTGCTGAGTAAAATAAGTGCCCATGGTGTTACAGGCAAGGTACAGCATGGATAGAAGACTGGCTGTCTGGGAGAGAGCAGAGAATGGGGATAAAATGATCCTTCAAGATGGAAGCCAGTGACTAGTGGTGTTCTGTAAGGGTCAGTGTTGGGACCACAACCTTTTACTTCATACAATAACAATCTCTATGAAGGAACAGAGGGCACTCTAGCAAAATTTGCAGATGACATAAAGAGAGGTGGTGGGCAGGTGGCACTGAGGAGGCAGGGAAGGCTGCAGAAGGACTTAAACAGGTTAGGACAGTGCGCAAAGAAGTGGCAGATGAAATACAATGTGGCAAAGTGTAAGATCACAGACTTTGGTAGGAAGAAGAGGCATGGACTATTTTCTAAATGAGGAGAAAATTCTGAAGTCTTAAGAGCAAAGGTACTTTGGCGTCCTAGTCCAGGTTTCTCTTAAAGTAAATTTGCAGGTTGAGTCCATAGTCAGGAAGGCAAATACAATGTTGTCATTTATCTCAAGGAGGACTAGAATATAAATGCAGGAATATATTTGAGGTTTTAAAAGGCTCTGGTCAGACTACTTTTAGGAGTATTGTGAGCAATTTTGGGCCAAATACATCAGGAAGGATGTATTGGCCCTGGAATACATCCAGAAGATGTTCACAAGAATGATCCCAGAAATGAAATGCTTAAGATATATGAGGAACGTTTGAGGAATCTGGGACTATAGTCAATGGAGTTTAGAAGGATGAGGGAGGGGGGGGGAGGGGGGGGGGGGGGGAATCTGACTAACACTTAAAATACTGAACAAACTGGACAGAGTGGACATTGGGAAAATGTTTCCATTTGCAGGAGAGTCGAGGACCCTTAGAGGTACAGCTTTAGAATAAAGTTAAGACCTTTAGATTGGAAATAAGGAGAAACATCTTTAGCTAGAGAGTGGTTAACCTGTGGAATTCAGATTACATAAGGACGTGGATGCCAGGTCACTGAGTATATTTAAAAGAGATAGGGAAGTTCTTGACTGCCAAGGGGATTAAACATTAAGAGGAGAAAGTGGGAAAATTGGGGTGAAAAACCTATCAGCCATGATCGAATGGCAGTACAGTCTCGATGGCTGAATGGCCTAATTTCTGCTCCTGTGCCTGATGGTCTTATTTACACATCAAAAGCCTGTTTCCTGACGTTCAGCCTGGGTTCTACTTGGGTTACTCTCCTCCTGATTTGGCCTGCTCCATATGGACTGGGAGAGAATGAGAAACATGTCAAGGTGGCATTAAACAGCCAAAGTCAATGAAAATCACAAAAAAAAGCTCTCAGATAGTTGGAGAATATCCAAGACATAGGAAGATGGCTGGGTTGTTGGAAATTAATCACTTCATTCCCAGGAGATTGTTCAGGCAGTCCTCAGGGTGGTGTCTTAGGCCTAGTCATCTTCAGTTGCTTGAGCAACAAAATTCACTCCATCATTAAATTAGAAGCAGAATGGTTGTTGATGATTACCCAATGTCCAAGATTCACAGAACGTGCAAATCCTCAGATACACAAGCGTGACCTGGTACAATACCAGGCTGGTAAGTGACAAATAAACTAATTACACCAGTCAGATAATGACCTCAAACAAGGGAGATAATCTGACCATCACCTTTTCACATTCAACAGCATTTCCATTACTAAAATCACTCACTATCCTGAACAAAAGAAGAAAATACAAATCACTATATTTTAGACATATGCAGGAAATTGCCTTGTATATATTTAATTTCAATAACCATCAAATGATTTTTTTGGACTGGGATTGGAAAAGAAAATCTCAATTGTTCAGAAATGAAAAATGGAACAACTCACAGCTTGCTGCCTTTCCACTGTCCTGGAACACAATTGAGTTGAGAAAATAATTTACAAATGAAATCACAACTATATTGTACAACATTGACTTTATTCCACATGAGACATTAGTTCTAATTTAAATCATTGCAACAGTGAAAAGATGAATTCTTGTGGGGAAACTATATCATACCTGAACAGTAAATGGAGATTGGTCACACATTCATTTAAGTAAAATACATTTAATATAACAAAATATCACTTCAGAAAAACAACCTACAATATGTGATTCAATTGTAACGTTTTCCATACAGACCTTATAAATGAATGCCCAAGTGATCTGCAGAAATCCTCAAGTTCCACTCCTTTCTGTGCCTTCATAGTAGAGGCAAATCCAGGCAGGAAAATGACTCCCGGGCTTCTACCTTTTAGTCTCTTATATGCTAATTTAGGTTGACCTGGACGAGTTAGGTATTTGGTTGATTTCTTACAGCAGCCTAGAACACCAAAACATGGATCAACAATGGCAGTCAGTCAATCTTTGCAGTGGTTAAATAAAAGTCTGCTCAAATGCATTGATAAGCAACATAGGGTTGAATTCAACTGGAAGTTCAGGGTCCCCACTAACAGGTAGAAAAATGTTGAGGGTGAACTCACTCCAGCTCTGGTAGGTATTTAGCAAGGGTGGACAGTCAGGAGGGGAGGGTCACCTGGGGGTCTCTCCGATGCACTCATCGAGCTATTTGAAGAGGGCTTTAAGGAATTTCATACGTTTGATGACTCTTACAAAACGGCCTTCCCCATCAATGGAGAATTTTGCACATTTGTTACCTGATAGCATATGACATTAAAAATACATTTTTCCCTTTATGTTGTCCAACGTCTCCTTTTTACTGAGTTTTGTTTGCATCTAAGTTTCACTTCTCCCTGTCTTTCTTTCACTTTTTCATATTGTTCTTAGACTGCTCATCTCCAACTCCTACTACATACTTTCTCCCTTCCAACAGGTGACTAACTGTTGTAAAATCTAAGCCTGTGTGTAAAAGAAGGAACACAGTCAGCTGACAATGGACAGTGCATAATATAGAATCAGGAAAGTTCCAACAAAAATTTAGTGGGTTCTAACATGTAAATTTCCTCTACTCCAAAGTGCCATTGAATTTGGCATTACCTTCAGCATCTGGCAATAAGGAAACAAGCAGGTAGGCTGCTGAGCCAATCAGACTGAAGGGAGGGAGCGAATACAGAAGGCTTTAAAGTAAAGCACGGGGAAGAGATCAGGTTTGGGACGACGGGTTAAATTGAATAGACATAATGAAGTACAAGAGCAAGGAAACCGCAAGGCAACGAGAAGACCATGCGAGGAAGTGATCTATTACCATGGCTGTAAGACTTGCTATAGGTAAAGATCATGACAATGCTACTCTCACTTTTCCCAGTAATGGTAATGGGTCAGTGTTGAATCAACAACTACCAAAAGATGGAAGCTTGGTATTATGTCCCATCTGAAACCAGAAACTGTGACAATACAGACTTCATTATTGCACTGAAAGGTCAGACTAAATTATGTTCTTAGCTGCTCAGTGAGACATGAATCATAAAGCTGCAGATTCCAAGGGAAGAAGTCAGGGGAAAAAAAATAATCCTTCATAGCCTTATAACTCTGGTCTTGACAACTACATGTTATAAATAACAGGGCAATCTTGAGTTTTTGCACAATTACCTGGTTGGCAGTTAATAAAAATTGGCTGGTTAACAAAACTTTCCATCAGCCGATCATGCTCATTACAGCACAGAAATGCTTGAAGTAAAGCAACAAGGCTTATGAAGTATAAACAATAATAAACATGTGCAATTACATCACCATTTTCACTGTAAATTCAGATAAATCAGAAGAATATATTAAAATGTTGAGAGAAGGGCAATCCATCATCTACATGAATTAAAATTCTGTTGGATAAGTGTTTTGATGAACAAGTCTTATTAGAAATGACAACAATTACTACCTCAAAACCAGAGAAAGAGTGCTATGGCAGCAGTCAATATTCATATTTCACAGTTTACTCATGTTAATTATGATCAATTTTACAGCACTAGAAATCCCTATTCTGACATCTTGAGGGAGAATCAAAAATTCCACTCACCTCAATGAATCATCATTGATATTCCCCACACATCTCCAAAACACCCTCAACACTGCTGATGTGCCCCGCGCACCATCCTCCACTCCCCAAATGTCCAAGAAGAACATGATATATGAAGTTGCCTAGATTACTTGGACAGATAAGGAAGCCACAGAATCATACAGCACAGAAACAGATCCTTTGAGGGAGGGAGAAAACTGTTAAGAGTATCATTCTTCACTACTGTACCAAAGTTTGGGAGAAGATTTGTAGCTCGGGTGCTCGTTGTTGTGGTTCTGTTCGCCGAGCTGGGAATTTGTCTTGCAAACGTTTTGTCCCCTGTCTAGGTGACATCCTCAGTGCTTGGAAGACTCTGTACCAAGCCACAATCCAGATGAATGCAAATACTAGCTGAAGTTGCGAATATATTTGTACTGCCCAGGTTTGGAATTTTGTAGATTCCACACAGGTCTTTCACCATTAACCATTGGGAATTGGCTAACTTACAAGAAACCCCATTTTTGGGAGGTTCATCTAAGTTAAATGAAACTGGTGGAAATTTCCGTGGCTGATGTATTTGGACCTGGCCAGACTAACATCTTTCATTGATATTTTTCTTCATGGAAACATTTGGAAAGTGAGGTAAAAGCAGTGATCTTGGCTATGTGACATCAAGGTTGATGGGGTTGTGATATGAAAATTGAGCCACATCCAAAGTTAAAAAGTGATGCCCACAAATCTGGTTTTGTTAAAAAACCTTCACTACTTTATGTTATCACTATACCTCACCACCTGTCCCCTCACCCCACTTTTGCAGCTTATCCTTTTTCTTCCATCATGTATTATTCAAAATCAGTTTGTTTTCCAATGCCAACTTCTTTCCCAAAATGTTCTTCATCCACTCTTCCTCTGATTAAAACGTACACCTTAATTCTACAAGGCAGCTGTCCACAGTTCACCACTCTCCTGTTCTTCTTAATCCCATCCTTCACTCTCCGAGCATAACCAAAACTTGCCAAGGTTATCTTCCAGGGGTCCTATGGATCTTTAATCACTGACAAAGCACCATCTGAATTCTTCCTTATCTCCTTATTTAATATCAACCCTCTCCCCGATTTTATTCGGATCGCCCTCACCACACAAAAGAAAAAGCACTACTGTTATTTTTTAATAATGCTTTCTCTAACCCTCCAGACTTTGATTATGTTGGTTCCCCAGCCACCATGATAGCTCTGGTGGTGTTAACCTGCTTATCTGCTCTGTCAGCTCAGTTATTGATGCCATTAATCAAAATCATACAAATCATTATTCCCATCTGAGTGTGCCCCACTGCACAGCTTTAACAAGACTTAAAAGCAAAAAAGAAAAGTCTTAACTTTTAGCCAGAGCTTGAAATTCACTCAGGAGTGCAACCTTAACACCTCCCAGTGGATGCGTGAAAAAGCAACAGAAGTACCCCTTAGGATGTAGAGGTGGTTGAAAAGGCCAAGAACGTACAGCTAAGCTGTTATTTCCTCCAAATAACATAAGCATAGTGTATCAACACATTCGATGTCCTAAGATCCCAGAGGAGAACAGATATCATTTGAAGCAGAACCTGTAGAAGGGCACACAATCCCATCCCAATGACTGATGTTTAACATTTGTGTGACTGGCTCATTCCAAACTTTAATTGAGAATCTGCATGGCATCTCCTAGACCTCATCTCACAAAAACTAATCAAGGATATCACCAATCCAGTTTGCGCAAAATCTCATCATTTCATCTCTTTTCCCTGTGAAGGCCCTTTAAACTGAAACTTTTAACATTTTATGACCCAGGTAAATTCATGGGTAGAAAAGGGTTCACGTGATTAAGGTCCATTTCACCTGCGATCAATATTACCACATATTAGAGATCTGTGCCAGGTATGCTGGCAGTCTTGACTCTCTTCCACTGACTCAATTATATTCTGCTTATGCGGGGTAAGGAGATGAATGTCAGTCAGTCAACCACCTGACCCTATTATAAGGAATTAGGTCTTAAAAGAGATATCCAGGGCAGGATACACAAAAAAGAGCGGTTACTGATGGTTGCAGTTGCAGGAAAGGTGGTACAGTGTTTCAAATGAGCAAATAGGTCAGGAAGTCTTCATAGTTTACGAGGGTGATGTGGTCAGGAGCCACTGAAGTAAGATGCTGCCTATAATAGTGACAATTAGACCATTAGTCTTTGTGGGAGGTGTGCAGTAGCTGACTTAAAATAAATCTAAAGGTAGCAGAGAGAAGATGGTGTCACTTACTATTTCAGATAAGCAAGAGGCTGGAAGAACACAGCAAGTCAGGCAGCATCAGGAGGTGGAAAAGTCAACATTTCAGGTCCTGAAAAAGGGTTACACCTGAAACGCTGACCTCCTCACCTCCTGATGCTGCCTGGCTTGCTGTGTTCTTCCAGCCTCCTGCTTATCTACCTTGGATTCCAGCATCTGCAGTTTTTTTTGTCACTTTCTCGTGCAGAGCAGAGTGACTACCAACCTTGCAGCATTGCTCTAGGCCATTCTGACCCAGACTGATGTTCCCACTATGCTTATATGGTACAACACCTGAGGAAAGAGGACAGTCATCCTTCTCTACCAGAATGTCCACAAAGCAAGGTGCCAATATCTGATGCTTGGCCATTTACTTTGAAAAAAATCATGTCACAACAGACTTCCAAAGCTAGTTCCTGGCATCCAGTGTTTAAAATGGTGCACAGTGTGAGCAGTAGAAAGTGCTAACAGAGATGGCACTACCATCACAATAAGTACCAGATTTAACCAGAAGTTAGCATAGAGTCTAGTTGCATAATGAACAAGGGGAGCTACAAAAGACTTTGTGAAAAAGGCAGCAGGGCTCACAGAGTGCATCTTTCCATGAAACATTGATATTGACACTTGGCTAAAATATGGAAAGATACAG
The DNA here is from genome assembly GCF_047496795.1 of Chiloscyllium punctatum. Classification (NCBI taxonomy): domain Eukaryota; kingdom Metazoa; phylum Chordata; class Chondrichthyes; order Orectolobiformes; family Hemiscylliidae; genus Chiloscyllium; species Chiloscyllium punctatum. The sequence goes on from NC_092747.1 coordinate 116,043,196, forward strand.
ACAGGATGTCAGCCCCTCATGGCACTCCAGTGACTAATATGGGCCTGACTGTGCTAATATGGGCACTAACCAACCCCCCACCACCCCATGGCTAAACACGTCAACCCCCCTTCCAACTCCACCAAGGACATGCATGTCCTGGGCCACCTCCATCACCACATCCTAACCACCTGGAGGAAGAACACCTCATCTTTTGCCTTGGGATGCTGGTCCAATGTGTTTGCAATGTGGACTTCACCAGTTTCCTCATCTCCCCTCTTTCCCCACCCCCCCCATCTCATTACAGTTCCAACCTTCCAGCTCAGCACTGTCCTCATGAACCTGTCCATCTTCCATCCCACCTACCCACTCCACCCTCCTCTCTGACCTATCACCATTACTCCCATCTCCATCTACCCATCACACTCTCAGCTACCTTCCCCAACCCCTCTCATTCATCTATTTATCCCTTTGACTCCCAGCCTCAGTCCTGATGAAGGGCTTTTGCCTAAAAAAAGGTCGGTTCCCCTGCTCCTCTGATGCTGCCTGACCTGCTGTGCTTTTCCAGCACCACACTGATCTACACTCCTCACTGTCACCCTGGGCACAGAACTTTCCCTAATAAGGGAAAGGGGGTTGGGTCTACCTTCTGTTTACAGTGATTTGCCCAATGACAACTAGGCAGTACAGCGTGAGGAAAGCGGATGGGCTCAGGTCAGCAGATGCTCCCCATTCCCAATGCAAGCTGAGGGGATCCTCCCTCCCTCCCTCCCTCCCTTCCTCCCTTCCTTCCTTCCCCCCTTCCTTCCCCCCCTTCCCCCCCACCCCGTCCCAGGAACCACACTCACTGGATGGACACACCTTTCCCCACTCCCCACCTGCTCAGGCCTCAATCCAATCCTGTTCCCTCCCACAGCCGGAAGCCCGACCACAGGAACCATCATCAACTCACCCACACCAGGAGCCCAGGCTATCGGCCGCCATAAGGCGCCTCTTCCCACTGTGAGCAACCGCCATGGGGTAGCCGCCGCCATGACACCGAGTGAAGCGAGGGGGGAGGCACTGAATATTCATGAGCTAGTGGGCGGGGCCACTTGCGCGACGCCCCGGAACGACTGGTCATAATCGAGAGGGCGTGACCTCTGGGCATCGTCACGAAGAAAGTGGAGCCACTTGTGAATCGGACTCACGAGGGCGGGGCCTCCGATTTTCATCCACAGGAGGACGTAAACCCGCGTCACACAGGAGGCGGCCCATCGGGTTTCGTCTTCAGTAGGGCGCGGCCACTTGTGAAACGTGTCACACAGGGGGCGTGACGTTGGTTTCATTATCGGAGAGGGGCCAGTTGTGCATGGTCAAGCGGGAGAGGCCACGTGGCGGGGACACGTCACCGGGAGGGCGGGGTATCGTGAATATTCATAAGTGGGGTGCCCTTGTATGTTAATGAACGGGCGGGGAATCGAGCATATATAACTGAGGGGGCGGGGGCTATTTCCGAATATTAAAGTGAGGGGCGGGGCAGTGCAATCAAAATAAACAAAAATAAAGAAAGAACTGCGCGTGCTGGAAATCAGAAACTCAAACAGAAAGCGTTGGAAAGACTCAGCCAAGAGAGAAATAAAGTTAATGTTTCTGGTCGCTTGACCCTGCTGAAGAATTTCTGGTCACTGGACTGGAAATATTAACTCTGTTTCTGTCTCTGGAGGGTTAATGAGACAGAACGTACCTCAGTTGACTTTTATTTTGTACAAAACCACGGCTTGGGTTTTGCAGCCAAGAACAGGCGATCGACCTTTGACCCTAGCGGCACCTGACCGGCAGGCCCACGTGGTGCAGGCGGCGGTCTCCATGGAGACGGGCTCAGGTCGCTGGGGCCATCATGGAGGAAGGTGGAGCAGCCCCCAGAGAGACGCACGAGCACAGGGTGAGGGAGAGGGAGAGTGCTGTCGTGGTCACTTGTCGGACTTGGTCTGTGAGTTCAGCCCATCCTTCACTTAGCGGGAGGCCGGGCTGGTGATCTGTATGTCCTTGCTTACTATGATCAGTCTGCAGTGCTCGCACACACGAGGTTTTCACTGTACTTGGGTACACTTAATGATAAATAAATCACATCGAAGAGGGGAACAGCTTGAACGTGTCAATTTGGAAAATTACGTCAGCACTGCAAACGCTGCATCTGAGATAAAAAAGAGAACACGCTGGAGAAACTCTCAAAGTTCTGAAGCAGAGTCATGTCGGACTCAAACATTAACCTCATGTTGTCACACCTGAGTTTCTCCAGCATTTTATGTTTTGATTCTGTTAACAATTAATGCTAAGTTACTGACAGCTGTATATATAAAATATATGTATAAGTGAAAGAATTGCAATAACTCACTGAATGACTGTAGGATAGATACACTGCTATCTGACTTTGACATAAATAATATACTATTCACTTGAAACCATAGCCACATGTTCCTTGTACTGCACAAATTTTGATAAAGCTTCTTTGGTTAATGCCACTTTTAATAGACTGTCTGCCTAGCATCATAATGTCTGGTTTAAATTCTGGTTTTGTGGTAAGGTGCCAACTTTGAACTGATGAGAGCTGATCTGAACAGCTGGTGAGAGCTGATCTGAACCTGAACATTTTCAGTCAAAGTTGGCTGAAACAGGCTGACTTAAGTCAAATTGAGAGAATGTAATAACAGTGGGCTCGCTTACTGGGGAACTTGAATTAATTCATTCACTGGATGTGTGTGTAACTGGCTAGGCTAGTATTTATTACCACCCCTAATTGCCTTTGAGAAGGTTTTAGTGGTGGGCTGTCTTTTGAACAGCTGAAATGGGAAGGTGATGGCCCAGTAGTATTCACACTGAACGGTTAATCCAAAGAAGAGAAGGTGAGGATGGCAGAAACTGGAGATTAGATTCAAAAAGTGTAGTGCCTGGAAAAGCACAGCTAGTTAGGCACCATCTGAGGAGCAGGTGCAGTTGTTAGTGCGCGTGTCCCTACCGCTTTGTGCCGATCACTTCAACTCTCCCTCCCACTCCACCAAGGACATGCAAGTTCTGGGTCTCCTCCATCGCCAAATCCTAGCCACCCGATCACTGGAGGAAGAACACCTCACCTTCCAGCTTGGGACCCTGCAACTACACGGAATCAATGACAATTTCACCAGTTTCCTCATGTCTCCTTCCCCCCACCTTATCCCAGATCCAACACTCCAACTTGGCACTGACCTCTTGAACTGTTCTACCCATCCATCTTCCTTCACACTTATATGCTCCACTCTGCACTCTGACCTATCACTATCACCCCCCCACCTTCATCTGCCTATCGCATTCATAGCTTTACTCCAGCCTCACCCCACTTATCTGTCAGCAGAGCTCCCCACCCCCCAATGCTCAAAATGTTGACTGTCTGCTCCTTGGATGCTGCCTGGCAGGCTGTGCTTTCCTAGTGCCACACTTTTTGACTGTTAATCAAAAGATTCAGGTAATGTTCTGGGAACTTAGGTTGAAATTGCACAATGGGAAATGGTCGAATTTGAATTCAATTGAAAAAAAACTCTAGAATTCAGAATCTAATGAAGACCATGAAACCATTGTTGATTTTGGAAAAACCCACCTGGTTCACTAATGTCCTTGAGGGAAGGAAACTGCCATCCTTACCTGGTCTGACCTACATGTGACTCCAGACCCACAGCAATGTGGTTGACTATTAACTGCCCTCTGGATAATTTGGGATGGGTAATAAATGCTAGTCCAGCCATTGATGCCCTCGTCCCATGTATCATGAGTGCCATGGATAGGTTAAATAGACAAAGTCTTTTCCCTGGGTTGGTGGAGTGCAGAACTAGAGGGCATAGGTTTAGGGTGAGAGGGGAAAGATATAAAAGGGACCTAAAGGCCAACCTTTTCACGCAGAAGTTGGTGCTTGTGGGGAATGAGCTGCCAGAGGAGGTGGAGGCTGGTACAACTGCAGTATTTGAACGGGTATATGAATAGGAAGGATTTAAAGGGATATAGGCCAAGTGCTGGCAAATGGGACTAGATCAGGCATTGGGACATCATCTTGGAATTCCCTCCATAACAATACTGCACTCGTATCTGCATCACATACAGCCATAGAGAAGTTCAGCACAGAAGCAGACCTTTTTGTCCAACTTGTCCATGCTGCCCAGATATCCCAACCTAATCAACACTACATAGGACAAACAGGAAGACAGCTAACGATCCGCATCCATGAACACCAACTAGCCCCGAAACGACACGACCAGTTATCCTTAGCAGCCACACACACAGATGACAAACGACATGAATTCGACTGGGACAACACTACTATTATAGGACAAGCCAAACAGAGAACAGCCAGGGAATTCCGAGAGGCATGGCACTCAGCCACAGATTCAATCAATAAGCCCATCGACCTGGACCCAATATTCCGACCACTGCAGCGGACAGCTGGAACTGACAACCGGAAGCGGCAGATTCAAGCCACTGCAAATGCCGGAGGAAAGGTCACAGAAGCGCTTCACAGGAGGCTCCTCAGCACTGAGGATGTCACCTAGACAGGGGACGAAACGTCTGCAACACAAATTCCCAGCTCGGCGAACACAACCACAACAGAGGTGGACAAAATCCAAAGAATCTGAAGGAGATCTCAGGACAGTAGGCACTGGGTTAATAGGCAGAACTGCACTAATGGGATGGAGAAATGTTAGATGAGAGGCTAGAATTCTACATAGAGAGGTCAGACCCCTCAGGATCCACTAATGGAACAGCTATGCTGATCAGAAAGGCAGGACAGTACAACTAGGCAAAATAAATCGCTCCTGTCAGAGTTAGATGAGCTGATGGAACAGGGAAAAGCCATGGCGGTAGGGTGAGGGGGATGGTTGGTGCGCTCCATCAACAGATTTATAATGGAACAAGAGTTTTTAAAACGATTGAAAATGCTGAAAGATGGAAAGTATTCACAGGGAACTCCTGGTGAACTAAAGGTTGATGGTTGGATCAGAAGAAGAGTAAAACACCAAAGGGAAAAATTATTATTGCCACTTAATATTTGCAGTTATTCAGATAAATCAGTGCTGATATAAGAAACCATGTGACAGTAGCTGCAGCAGGCGACCGTGACTACATCGCCAAATACCTGATTAATGCCATTTATAAGTTCGCTGATGGCACCACCATAGTCGGTCAAATCTCAGATGGTGACAAAACAGACTATAGATGGGAGGTGCAAGACCTGGAAAAATGGTGCCCTCAATGCCAGCAAAACCAAGGAACGCATTATTGACTTTTAGTGGGATGTTACTCATGTCCCCTACGCATTAACAGCATCGAGGTGGAACAAGTGGAAAGTGTCAAGCTCCTGGGAGTGGTCATCCACAACAAGCTTTCTTGGATTTTTCATGTGGACACACTGGTTACAAAGGCCCAACAATGTCTCTTCTTCCTAAGGCAACTGAGGAAATTTGACATGATGGCGACTACCCTTGCCAACCTTTATAGGTGCGCCATCAAGAGCATTCTGTCTAGATGTATCACTACCTGATATGGCAAATGTACCATTCAAGATCGGAGACAGTTACAGAGAGTGGTGAACTTGGCCCGGATAATCACAAAGGCCAACCTCCCATCTGTAGAATCCATCTACCAGTCCCGCTGTCAAGGAAATGCCGCCAGCATTTTTAAAGGTCCATTCCACCCTGGCAATGCTTTCCTACAACCTCTACCATTGGGGAGAAGGTACAGAAGCCTGAACACATGCACCAGTCGGTTTTGCAACAGTTTCTACCCTCCTTGTTGTTAGAATACTGAATGGACTCTCAAACTGTTAACATTCGCCTCTACCTGTGTTTTTGTTTTTGCCGCTGTTTACCTATTATTTACTATCTATGCTACATAACTATGTGATCTGCCAGTACTGCTCACAAGATAGAGCTTTTCGCTGTATCTCTGTACATAGAGTCATACAGATATACAGCATGGAAACAGACCCTTCGGTCCATGCCGACCATATATCCCAACCCAATCTAGTCCCACCTGCCAGCACCCAGCCTATATCCCTCCAAACCCTTCCTATTCATATACCCATCCAAATGCCTCTTAAATGTTGCAATTGTACCAGCCTCCACCACATCCTCTGGCAGCTCATTCCATACACGCACCACCCTCTGCGTGAAAAGGTTGCCCCTTAGGTCTCTTTTGGATCTTTCCCCTCTCACCCTAAACCTGTGCCCTCTAGTTCTGGACTCCCTGACCCCAGGGAAAAGACTTTGTCTATTTATCCTATCCATGCCCCTCATAATTTTGTAAGGTCACCCCTCAGCCTCCGACGCTCCAGGGAAAACAGCCCCAGCCTGTTCAGCCTCTCCCTGTAGCTCAAATCCTCCAACCCTGGCAACATCCTTGTAAATCTTTTCTGAACTCTTTCAAGTTTCACAACATCTTTCCAATAGGAAGGAGACCAGAATTGTACGCAATATTCCAACAGTGGCCTAACCAATGTCCTGTACAGCCGCAACATTACCTCCAAACTCCTGTACTCAATACTGTGACCAATGAAGGAAAGCATACCAAACACCTTCTTCACCATCCTATCTAACTGCGACTCCACTTTCAAGGAGCTATGAACATGCACTCCAAGGTGTCTTTGTTCAGCAACACTCCCTAGGACCTTATCATTAAGTGTATAAATCCTGCTAAGATTTGCTTTCCCAAAATGCAGCACCTCGCATTTATCTGAATTAAACTCCAACTCTCACTTCTCAGCCCATTGGCCCATCTGGTCCAGATCCTGTTGTAATCTGAGGTAACCCTCTTCGCTGTCCACTACACCTCCAATTTTGATGTCATCTGCAAATTTACTAACTGTACCTGTTATGCTCGCATCCAAATCATTTATGTAAATGACAAAACGTAGAGGGCCCAGAACTGATCCTTGTGGCACTGCACTGGTCATAGGCTTCCAGTCTGAAAAACAACCCTCCACCACCACCCTCTGTCTTCTACCTTTGAGCCAGTTCTGTATCCAAATGGCTAGTTCTCCCTGTATTCCATGAGATCCAGGGCTGAGGTTTATAGAGGTTTCCAGAATTATGAGGGGCATGGATAGGATAAATAGACAAAGTCTTTTCCCTGGGGTCAGGAAGTCCTGAAGAAGGGCTCATTCCCGAAACATCGATTCTCCTGCTCCTTAGATGCTGCCTGACCTGCTGCGCTTTTCCAGCAACACATTTTCAGCTTCCATGAGATCTAACCTTGCTAATCAATCTCCCATGGGGAACCTTGTTGAACGCCTTACTGAAGTCTATATAGATCACATATACTGCTCTGCCGTCATCAATCTTCTTTGTTACTTCTTCAAAACCTCAATCAAGTTTGTGAGACGTGATTTCCCACGTACAAAGCCATGTTGACTATCCAGAATCAGTCCTTGCCTTTCCAAATACATGTACATCCTGTCCCTCAGGATTCCCTCCAACAACTTGCCCACCACCGAGGTCAGGCTCACCGGTCTGTAGTTCCTTGGCTTGTCTTTATCACCCTTCTTAAACAGTGGCACCACATTTGTCAACCTCCAGTCTTCCGGCACCTCACCTGTGACTATTGATGATACAAATATCTCAGCAAGAGGCGCAGCAATCACTTCTCTAGCTTCCCATCTGACAATAAATCCAATTCAATTCAATTCAATGAGGATAAGGTAGAGACACTTGAAGAATAGGAAGAAGCCTGGGCTACCCCTGTATAAAGAATGATAGTTACCCAGTGCACCGGTGAGAGAAGTTGGTAACTCATCCTCAGTGAAAATTAGTATGTTGTTCCCAAATATCAAATAATTTTAACTGTTATGAACTTTTCAATTTTAATTTGAAAACAATGTTTTCATGTTTTACAAGCTCAGATTGTTTCCAAAACACAAGCTGTATTTTGGCAGACATCCAAACTGAACTCAGTCTTTGGAAAAATAAATTAAGAGAAAATATGGCAATGGTAAAGATAAGAGAAATGGCCATAGGGTCACAGAGATCTACAGTTCAGAAAAAGATTCTTTGGTCCATTGTGTCTGAACCAGTCAAGAACAACCACCTAACTATTCTAATCCATTTTCCAGCACTTGGCCCATAATCTTGTATGGATTGGAATTGCGAGTATATGTCTAAGTATTTTCTAAGTGTTAAGAGGGTTTGTGTCACTACCATCTTTATAGGCAGTGAGTTCCAGATTCCCACCACTCTATTGGTGAAAATGTTTTTCCTTACATCTCCTTGAAACCTTCTACCCATTGCCTTAAATCTTTGCCCCTGGTTATTGATTACTTCAAGGGGAATGTTTCTTCCTGTCTAACTATGCCCATACTTGTGCAAAATGGAACTTAAAAGGGAGGCTAAGAGATTTAAAAGGGGATATGAAAGGGTACTGGCAGGTAAAAGGAGCATTTTAAGCTGTTTTAAATTCAAGAATAGGAGAAAGTGAGGATTGCAGTTGCTGGAGATTAAAATCAAAAGGTGTGGTGCTGGAAAATCACAGCAGGTCAGGCAGCATCTGAGGAGCAGGAGAATCACAGTTTCAGGCATAAGCCTTTCATCAAAAATGTGGCGGAGGGAGGGGGGAGCTGAGAGATAAATAGAAGGGTGGGAGTGTGTTGGAAGGTGGGTGGAAAGGCGATAAGTAGATGCAGGTGGGAGTGATAGTGATAGGTTGGAGGGGAGGGTGCAGCAGTTAGGTGGGAAGGAAGATGGGCAGGTAGAACAGTTCAGGAAGGCGGTGCTGATTTGGAGAGTTGGATCTGGGATGAGGTTGGGGGTGGGGATAGATAAGGAAACTGTTGAAGTCGACATTGCCATGTGGTTGCAGAGTCCCAAAGCGTTCTTTGGGGCATTTTTTCTCCAGTCATCAGGTATCTTGGATTTAGTGGTGGAGGAGGCCCAGGCATGTCCTTGGCAGAGTGGGAGGGGGAGTAGAAATATTTGGCGGCAGGGCGGTGGGATTGTTTGGTGCATGGATCCCAGATATGTTCCCTGAAACGTACCTGTCCAACATCCTTCTCACCTATCTGCTCCACCCTCCGCTCTGACCCATCACTATCACCCCTCCCACCTATATCTACCTATCGCCTTCAAAATACTTTCCCCTCATCCTCACCCCACCTTCCTTTTTATTCCTCTCCACCCTCACCCCCCCCCCCCCCCCCCTCCATATTCCTGATAAAAGGCCTATACCTGAAATGTCAACTCCTGCTTCTCAGATGCTGCCTGACTGGCTGTGCTTTTCCAGTGCCACACTTTTCAACTTAAAGTCATGAATGTCCTGTGCACAAATTGCAGGACAAATCCAAACTGTCAATTGCTGTTCTATTAATCTTGATTATCTGCAAAGTGATGGAAGGGTGGTGTTAGTGCTAACAAGAAGTATTTGCACAAAGGAATCTGTTCACTGATGTTAGTGGGTGTTCCACCCAGGCCACTCTGCTCTGAATCTAATTAAAACCCACACTCAAACATGGGCAAAAAAACTGAGCATCAGAGGTGAGATGAGAATGAATTGACCTCAAGGCTGTACTTAACCAAGGACGGCATCAAGGAACTCTTGCAAAACTGGAGGCAGAGATACCCATGTCCCCTTGTATGAATGCAAATAAGAACCCAATGAATTTACAGTAACACTACAGATCTAGAGAAGTGGCTGAAAATGTGTTGCTGGAAAAGCGCAGCAGGTCAGGCAGCATCCAAGGAGCAGGAGAATCGACGTTTTGGGCATGAGCCCTTCTTCAGGATTATTCCTGAAGAAGGGCTCATGCCCAAAACGTCGATTCTCCTGCTCCTTGGATGCTGCCTGACCTGCTGCGCTTTTCCAGCAACACATTTTCAGCTCTGATCTCCAGCATCTGCAGTCCTCACTTTCTCCTCGAAGATCTAGAGAAGTGTCTGGATATTTGTGGCTGATACATGGAGCTAATTTCTTGCACTAATAGAGGGAATGGGAGAGGGATCAATGATTTTGTGGGCAAGTAGGGAAATATTCTTGGAGGTGCTGCTATTTGAATGAGACATTAGTTCCTGGCTTTGTCTCCTTTGTCTCTCTCTCTCTCTCTCTCTCTCTGCTTGATCAAGCAGGTTTAAAGATCCCATCAAAAGTATTTGAAAAGTGGTGAGCTTGCCTAATGCCCTGGCCGTCAAAATTAATTGGATTTTCATCTCATTTGTTGATGTGAAACTTTATATGCAAAATGGCCTCCTCCCATTATGATAGGATTTTCTACTAGTCCTGGAGGCCTTTTGGCCCATTGTGTGGGTGCCAGCTCTCTGACAACTATTTCCCCGCACTATCCCCACATCCTGCTAACTCTTGTCTGCACTAAGTAGCTTAAGAATGTCAACTCTGAGCTTGTGAGGATGGAACAAAACAGGCAAACTGATTCAACTGCAATTTACCCTCTTCATTAAAATGAGAAATCTCCAGTTGTTCTCATGACTAAAACCTCTCAACTCTGATAGTGAATAATTTCTGTAGCTTGTTACTTTCAAAAGTAATTTCCTGTGTGAAGTGTTTGAAACAATTTTGAAAATGGCTATACAAAAGTCACTTAACAACATATATGGGGGCCTTTAATACAGCAGGCCTATTTACATGTTTATCCACAAGAGTTTCTAATCATTTCAAAGAACAAAATTACTTTCAATGTGCAATTCCTTTCATGTAGAAAACATTGACTGACAACTTATAAGGAGTAAACTAAGTAATTATCATTGCTTGAATATTTTTAACATTTGTTCAAATCTAAAAATAAATAAGCTGCCCATTATCCTCAGTGTTAGCAGTGCAATGGAGAGATACTGAGTTGTGTTTGCGTCTGTGAAGAATCGACAGTTTTGGAACTCAAACATAGCGAATAAATAGACATTTGGTTGCTAAGAGACCCCACATACCGAAGAGACCGGGAAACTGAGACTTAAAAGCAGGAAGTGAGGCTAGTAATCCAATAACAAGCTCTCACATTCCTGAGAGAACAAACTGTCAGACAATGATTTAGAGCATGAAACAACTATAGTAGATGGCTCCTAGAAGTGAACTAACAAAGTCAACCTGGGGATAAACAAGATATATCAATGGTAACCAATTAATAGTAATGTAATCATGAAATACTGCAGATGCTGGAAATCTGAAATAAAAGATTCACAATAATATTATTGACCTGAAACCTGAATGTTTCCTGAACGGTTATTTCTAGCAGGCTTATTTACATGTTTACCCACAAGAGTTTCTAACCATTCTGTCGAGGTGACAGAAATGCCCATTTGACTCAAGGTTCCCCATGGGAGACTGATTAGCAAGGTTAGATCTCATAGAATACAGGGAGAACTAGCCATTTGGATACAGAACTGGCTCAAAGGTAGAAGACAGAGGGTGGTGGTGGAGGGTTGTTTTTCAGACTGGAGGTCTGTGACCAGTGGAGTGCTACAAGGATCGGTGCCGGGTCCTCTACGTTTTGTCATTTAAATAAATGATTTGGATGCGAGCATAACAGGTACAGTTAGTAAGTTTGCAGATGACGTCAAAATTGGAGGTGTAGTGGACAGCGAAGAGGGTTACCTCAGATTACAACAGGATCTGGACCAGATGGGCCAATGGGCTGAGAAGTGGCAGATGGAGTTTAATTCCGATAAATGCGAGGTGCTGTATTTAGGGAAAGCAAATCTTAGCAGGACTTATACACTTAATGGTAAGGTCCTAGGGAGTGTTGCTGAACAATGAGACCTTGGAGTGCATGTTCATAGCTCCTTGAAAGTGCAGTTGCAGGTAGATAGAATAGTGGAGAAGGCGTTTGGTATGCTTTCCTTTATTGGTCATTGAGTACAGGAGTTGGGAGGTCATGTTGCGGCTGTACAGGATATTGGTTAGGCCACTGTTGGAATATTGCGTACAATTCTGGTCTCCTTCCTATCGGAAAGATGTTGTGAAACTTGAAAGGGTTCAGAAAATCTTTACAAGAATGTTGCCAGGGTTGGAGGATTTGCGCTATAGGGAGATGCTGAACAGGCTGGGGCTGTTTTCCCTGGAGCGTCGGAGGCTGAGGGGTGACCTTATAGAGGTTTACAAAATTATGAGGGGCATGGATAGGATAAATAGACAAAGTCTTTTCCCTGGTGTTGGGGAGTCCAGAACTAGAGGGCATAGGTTTTGAGTAAGAGGGGAAAGATATAAAAGACACCTAAGGAGTAACTTTTTCATGCAGAGGGTGGTACGTGTATGGAATGAGGTGCCAGTGGAGGCTGGTACAATTGCAACATTTAAGAGGCATTTGGATGGGTATATGAATAGGAAGGGTTTGGAGGGATATGGGTCGGGTGCTGGCAGGTGGGACTAGATTGGGTTGGGAAATCTGATCAGCATGAACGGGTTGGACTGAAGGGTCTGCTTCCATGCTGTACATCTCTATGACTGTGACTCTATCTGTAAATGTTCACTCCATTCATCACAACAGCAATCGTCTGCAACATACTCTGCAGAAATTCACCAAAGTTCCTTAGGCAACATCTTCAAAACCCAAGACCAATACCATCTAGAAGGACAAGGGCAGCAGCGACATGGGAACACCTACCACTTGCTCATTCTCCTCCAAGCCTCCTAACCTGAAAATATATTCCCATTCTTAATTGTCTTGGAGTCAAAGTCCTGGAATATCTCCCTAACAGCGTTTTACATGTACCTGCAACAAATGACCCGTAGCAGTTCAGAAAGGCAGATCTTTCCTTTCTCAATGATAAATAAGGATGGACAATAAATACTGGCCAAGTCGGTGAAGCCTGCATTCCTGAATGAATAAAATTAAGTGTGGTGGTAGGGAAGGGGTGATTACTTCACAGCGGTGAAGATGTTCTGTCTGCAAGGTACAACCATTATGCTGTGCAGGATAAATTCAGGACACATCAAAACTGGGTATCCATGGTGCATTGTCAGCCATCAGCATCAGCAGCATTACACAAATCCACAATCTAATCTACTGGCCCAATACATCCTTCCCTCTTACCATTCTTATCAAATCCAGGAATGAACTCAAAAGAGGAGTCGAGGAGAGCAGCACCAGGCGTATCTAAAAAGATGTCCCAAACTGGTGAAGTTACAACACAGGATCATGTGCATCCTAGGCAGCAGCAACCACCTGAAATGGACAGAGCTAAACAATCCCCCATCCAGGGAATTAGATTAAAGCTGTGCAGTCTTGTTGCATGCAGCTATAAATGGTGATGGACAATTAAACAACTAACAGAGGAGGAGCCTTCATAAATACCCCAATTCCAGATCATAAGGAGTGCCCCACACTAATGTACAAAAAGGCAGAAGCATTTGCAACTGCATCAACTAGAAGTGGTAAATGAATGATCATTGTGACCTCCTCCTGAAATTTCTAGCCTCACAGATGCCAGTCTTCAGCCAACTTATATCATTCTCCTCGATATGACTAATGACCGAATATACAATTTTTAAATAAACCTATTTAAAGAAAGGAATCCTCACAATGGCAATGGAAAGAAAATCAATTGTCAATATTTCACTTTTTATAAAACTTTTCCTGTAACAATCAAACAAGGTCAACATTAAAGATATTTTGCAGGTAAACAAAACTTCAAATCAAAATGTAAATTTCACTAGTCATTACAATACAAATACCCTCGCATGGTTACAACCACTTGCATCACTTCTCATCCAAATGAAGTACCACATACAGTCTGTATTTTACCTGATGTTCCTAACGAGGCACACTTTTATGAACTCTCTTATTTTGGTCACAACAATCCTGATGGTTTAGCCCTCCAGGGTTTATTTTAAGTCAAACAACCAACAATTCTGGTCACAGTCTGGTTCTCTGATCCAAATACTTACATTGCTCTCAGGTTGTTTCACCAAAATACTCTGAAGTTGTTTCCTTTTACTTACAAAGAGACATCTGTTTTTCGATAGTCATGTTTGCTTCCCCTCATGTGAATTCCATACTCTGAAATGCAGGTTCTGATCCCAGCTGCAATTCCATCTTATTAGCTCACTATTGGCTATTTGATTGAGCTTCATAGCTATCTCGATTACATGAGCTCTTCAGAGAAATTTTAAAACACATTGCTACAATTATCTTGGCTTCACAAATAAAATAAAAATAAAACAAACAATTGCAGATGCTGTGGATCTGAAACTAACTAAAACAAATCATTGGAGAAACTCAGCAGATCTGGCAGCACCTGTGGAGAGAAAAGCAATGTTGACATTTTGGGTCCAGTGACTCTTCAGAACTGAAAGTTAATGACAGGGTTTGGTGGCGGGGAGAGGGAACGAGTGAGATGATAGAAGGACATGGTGCCCAGAGAGAGAGAGAGAGAGAGAGAAATAGGCCTTTTTTCCCTTTCGCTGGGCATCATCTCCACCTATCTATCTCACTCCTCCACCCCAGTCCTGTTATCAATGCAAAATCACCATTTTCTAGCTGCTTTCAGTTCTGATGAAGGATCATTGAACTTGAAATGTTAATACCGTTTTTCTTTCCACAGATGTTGCCAGACCTCCAGAAATTTCAGTTTTTGTTTTGATAGAAAATAAAGATAAAGGCTTTTCCCCAATACACAAAGGTCACCTCAACTTCAAAACCCTTAAACTCTGACAATATCCCATTGGACTCCATGATTCATCGTTAAGCTAATTGTCTAACCATCCTGACATTATCCATTTTCTTCCATGAACCTCAATTCGTAAACCAACATTATTCTGTTTTACTTTGTCTAATGCTTCCTTAAGAGCATATGAACAACAACCACTGCATTCTTTTCTTGAATGTTCTGTGACTTCATCAAAAATCTCTATTAAGTAAGCCGAACACAACCTGGCTTCTAGTAATCGGTACTGACTCTCTGTAATTAATTCTGTTTCGAACTAAGGTATCATATTTGCCTCTCAATAGTCCCCTGCAGCAATCCCTGAGCAAGATTGTAAGCTTATGGCAGGTCTTTCTGCTAGAATTACTCTGTTGTTCTTCAAAATGGTCAAAAATCACACAACACCATATTCGAGTTATTTGAAATTGCAAGCTTTCAGAGCCCCTGCTCCTTCCTCAGGCAGCTAGTGTGCCATAGAACTTTTATAGTCATCTCTGCAGGCGGATGCCCTGTGGTTTTAACATTTCATTAAAAGGTGACACCCCTTGCATTGCAGTGCTTCCTCAATACTGCAGTCAAGTTTCAGCTTTGATTTTTGTATCTCAGGCCTGGACTGGAACTTCAACAAGAAACCTTGTGATTCAGAGGTGAGATTGGACTAACAACTAAGTAAGCAAAGTAAATAAGTATTTGAGGTGAGGACTAAAGGTAGGAGTTTTGTAACTGATCTGTAAGTATATCTGTAATTTTCATTACATTTCAGGAAAGTATATTTAATAGTAACATTAAAAACGATTAAATATTTGAAGGGGAAACACAACCAAATAAATGGAAAGCACAAGGAATTGGGATTCATTGGATAACCATCAAAGAGTTCGCACAAGCACGCTAATCAAAAATGGCTTCCTGTCGATATAATTCAATGATTTAACATAGAACATAGAACAGTACAGCACAGAACAGGCCCTTCAGCCCACGATGTTGTGCCGATTTAGATGGGATGCAACGCAGCAGATGGACTTTGATATGAATAAAGCGAAGCTAATGTGCATAGGAATAAGTAAGAGTAAAAATATGTAGAACATGAAAGGACATTTGTTGGCAGAGAATGAATAGGAGACCAAATTTTGGAAGCAATGATTAACCATACTCAAAACACCTGGTCAGCTTGACACAATTGGTAATAATCCAGTGGAGTTGTGGGGTACATATGTAAGGTATTAGGTTGTAAGTCAGAACAAATTAGGCTAACACTACAGATCCATGGTGAGACCGATATGGTGTACAGTTTCAATCATTATTAGGGGGAGATTAAATAACAAAGAAAGGGTCAAGTTAATAAGCCTACTTTCAGAAAAGCGAACGGAGGATTGACATAATGCTGATCTTTTAAATAATGAAAATTTGGAATTCTCAGATGGTTAAAGATGGAAAGAACAGTAACATGCTAGAGTAAAGTGGAGCAGAAGTGATATATTCAAAGGCGTGTACTTAGATATATAAAGAATTTATTTAAAGTTAACATGGTTGGAGTGACAATTATTTTTTCTTCTGCCTCTAATTATCTTTTTTTACAGGTACTGTGACTGAAGGAAGTAAATGGAGGCCTTTTGGAAGAGGTTACTAAGGAAACTAATTAAACCATCCATTGAAAGCGACAGAACACTGATGAATCAAGGATAATGAGGTTAATAAATTGGTCTCCTGATGTTGAAGTTAAGCTGGCAGTGTTGGCAAGGTTTACAAGGCAAGGGAATTAAACCAGTAGGAATTTAAATAAAATAAAACCTGATGAGTTTAAGAAGTATTTTGGTCTGCAGTATCAGCAGTGAATCATCAGCTGAATCAGAGTTGGTTTATGAAGAAGTTCATTAGAGTTAGAAATGGGGTAAAAGTGTTGTTTTTGCAGATATAGAAAAAGCATACAGAAAAGGGGTACAGCAAGAGAACTATTAACTCTGCAGGTATTTAGGGAAGAGTATCTCTACTTTTCAGTGTATAATTGTAGTTAATTAAATACTAACTTTGGTGTGTAATTATTATAGCAAATAAGTTCTTTTTAAAAAATTATGTTTTCAGCAAAAAGCTGAGATAACCGAAATGCTTGGGCTATACAAAATGATACAAGTTAATGAAATGTCCGAGGATGGAATGTACCAGCAGAATTGATACAAAATGTTAAACCAGATCTTGATGTACTGTCGACAAAATAATGTGTGTGTCAGCACTTACAGAGAGGAAGATTGTCAACCTGGGGAAGGGGGAAGTAATAAGGGTGGAGCGCAGCTGGGCAGTGGTATGGCACAGTAAGAGAGATTGGGTAATTAGGAGTCTGGAGAGATGACCTCATTCAGCTCAAAGGGTATAACTGTACACTAACCTGTGTTCTAATTTGCTCATTTGCTTCTGAATTTGATGCCCTTTCTTGCAAGAGCGTAGAATAAATTTTCTTGTTTCCAGTTTTGGTGGTCTCGTCTAAATTTTATTAAATTTATTTCTAACAATTAGCAATTAACTAAAGGAGTGAAGGAGTGCTAATTTGCAGAATTTGCCTTTCACTGTTATTGTGTAACTTACAAATCAAAGAAGTCTGCAACAAAGAGTCATTTTCAATGTGTGGGATATGCAAAAATTTGGAACTAACTTTCTGCCCTAAGAGAAGAGATAAAAACCAGAATGCAAACATGCCTTTACAGAGCAGTGTGAGAACATCTAGGTGAAAAGGGAGAGAAAAAAAACACAACGCTGGTGTTAAATGTGATACGCAGTTGAGAGGTTTCAGAGCTGCAAAGTTCCCCATGATAGATGATTGGCCTATTCCACAAAAGTTTAAGCAATAACATGTCAAAATAAAAAGAACAAGGACTTGAGGTAATAGGCTGCGAGAAGGGACCTGCAGAATTTGACACTTGCTATGAATGAAAGAACAGGAGCAGGAAGTGATTTTGCTGGTGAGAAATCCTCAATCCCCAACAAAGGAGCCCAATGCTGAGGAAAGGTATAAAAGAGTGAGTTTCCACCGAGACGGTGCCATAGCCATCCATTGTTAGACCTCACATGGAGGAGTTTCTGAACATAACCTCTGTCAGTCACTGTGTACTGTACTAGATAATGTCCTCAAAATGATAGGTAGCAAGATAATTCTTCCTTTCTAAAGTGTTCTATTATTGTTAATTTTTGAATTTTTTCATAAATGAAGTTTACATTTGATTAGAACATAGAACAGTACAGCACAGAACAGGCCCTTCAGCCCACGATGTTGTGCCGACCACTGATCCTCATGTATGCACCCTCAAATTTCTGTGACCATATGCATGTCCAGTAGACTCTTAAATGTCCCCAATGACCTTGCTTCCACAACTGCTGCTGACAACGCATTCCATGCTCTCTCAACTCTGACATCCCCTCTATACCTTCCTCCAACCAGCTTAAAACTATGACCCCTCGTGTTAGTCATTTCTGCCCTGGGAAATAATCTCTGGCTATCGACTCTATCTATGCCTCTCATTATCTTGTATACCTCAACTAGGTCACCTCTCCTCCTCCTTTTCTCCAATGAAAAAGTCCGAGCTCAGTCAACCTCTCTTCATAAGATAAGCCCTCCAGTCCAGGCAGCATCCTGGTAAACCTCCTCTGAACCCTCTCCAAAGCATCGACATCTTTCCTATAATAGAAGCAAAGAGGTGCTTCTGCAGCTGTACAGGGCCCTTGTGAGACCACACCTGGAGTACTGTGTACAGTTCTGGTCTCCAAATTTGAGGAAAGACATTCTGGCTATTGAGGGAGTGCAGCGTAGGTTCACGAGGTCAATTCCTGGAATGGCAGGATTGCCTTACACGGAAAGACTGAAGCGATTGGGCTTGTATACCCTTGAGTTTAGAAGACTGAGAGGGGATCTGATTGAAACGTATAGGATTATGAAAGGATTGGACACTCTGGCAGGAGGAAACATATTTCCGCTGATGGGGGAGTGCCGAACCAGAGGACACAGCTTAAAAATACGGGGTAGACCATTTAGGACAGAGATGAGGAGAAACTTCTTCACCCAGAGAGAGGTGGCTGTGTGGAATGCTCTGCCCCAGAGGGCAGTGGAGGCCCAGTCTCTGGATTCATTTAAGAAAGAATTGGATAGAGCTCTTAAAGATAGTGGAGTCAAGGGTTATGGAGATAAGGCTGGAACAGGATACTGATTGGGAATGATCAGCCATGATCATATTGAATGGCGGTGCAGGCTCGAAGGGCTGAATGGCCTACTCCTGCATCTATTGTCTATTGTCTATTGTCTAATAGGGCAACCAGAACTGGACGCAGTATTCCAAGTGCGGTCTAACCAAAGTTTTATAGAGCTGCAACAAGATCTCATGACTCTTAGACTCAATCCCCCTGTTAATGAAAGCCAAAACACCATATGCTTTCTTAACAACCCTGTCCACTTGGGTGGCCATTTTAAGGGATCTATGTACCTGCACACCAAGATCCCTCTGTTCCTCCACACTGCCAAGAATCCTATCCTTAATACTGTACTCAGCTTTCAAATTCGACCTTCCAAAATGCATCACCTCGCATTTATCCAGGTTGAGCCCCATCTGCCAACTCTCAGCCCATCTCTGCATCCTGTCAATGTCCCGCTGCAGCCTACAACAGCCTTCTATACTGTCAACGACACCTCCAACCTTTGTGTCATCTGCAAACTTGCTGATCCATCCTTCAATCCCCTCATCCAAGTCATTAATAAAAATTACAAACAGTAGAGGCCCAAGGACAGAGCCCTGTGGAACACCACTCACCACAGACTTCCAGACAGAATATTTTCCTTCTACTACCACTCGCTATTTTCTGTTGGTCAGCCAATTCTGATTCCAGACAGCTAAGTTCCCCTGTATCCCATTCCTCCTGACCTTCTGAATGAGCCTACCATGGGGAACCTTATCAAATGCCTTGCTGAAGTCCACATACACTACATACACAGCTCGACCCTCATCAACCTTTCTAGTCACATCCTCAAAGAACTCGATAAGGTTTGTGAGGCATGACCTGCCCCTCACAAAGCCGTGTTGACTGCATTTAATCAAGCCAAGCTCTTCCAGATGGTCATAATTCCTATCCCACAGAATCCTTTCTAACACCTTGCAGACGACAGACGTGAGACTTACTGGTCTGTAATTGCTGGGGATTTCCCTATTTCCTTTCTTGAAGAGAGGAATTACATTTGCCTCTCTCCAGTCCTCAGGTACAACTTCAGTGGAGAGCGAGGATGCAAAGGTCTTCGCAAGTGGCGAAGGAATTGCATTTCTCGTTTCCCAAAGCAGCCGAGGACAAATCTGGTCTGGGCCTGGCGACTTTTAAATCTTAATGTTTGACAAAATTTTCAGCACATCAACTTCCTCTATCTCTATCTATTTCAGCATGCACACCTGCTCTTCAAAGGTTCATTCACTACAAAGTTTGTTTCTTTCGTAAAGACAGAAGCAATAAACTCATTTAGGGCTTCCCCTACCTCCTCAGACTCCACACATAAATTCCCTATGCTATCCTTGATCGGCCCTACTCTTTCTTTGACCATTTTCTTAATCCTCACATAAGTATAAAATGCCTTTGTGTTCTCCCTAATCCGTTCTGCCAAGCCTTTCTCATGCCCCCCCCCCCCCCCCCCCCCGGCTCTCCTCAGATATTTTTGATCTCCTTCCTCGCCTGCCTGTAATCCTCTAGAGCTGAGCTTGACCCTAGCTTCCCCCACCTTATGTAAGCTACCTTCTTCCTTTTGACGAGAAGCTCCACCGCTCTCGTCCTCCAAGGTTCCTTTATCTTACCACTTCTTGCCTGTCTCAGAGGGACATATTTATTCATCACTTGTAACAACTGTTCCTTAAACAGTCTCCACATGTCTATAGTGCCTTTACCATGGAACAATTGCTCCCAATCCATGCTTCCTAACTCATGTCTAATCGCATCATAGTTTCCTCTTCCCCAATTAAATATCCTCTCATTTTGCCTAATCCTCTCCTTCTCCATAGCTATGTAGAACGTGAGGCAGTTGTGGTCATTATCACCAAAATGCTGTTCCACCACAAAATCTCCTAGGAGATGTGAAGGGCGGCACGGTGGCACTGTGGTTAGCACTGCTGCCTCACAGCACCAGAGACCTGGGTTCAATTCCCGCCTCAGGCGACTGACTGTGTGGAGTTTGCACATTCTCCCCGTGTCTGCGTGGGTTTCCTCCGGGTGCTCCGGTTTCCTCCCACAGTCCAAAAATGTGCAGGTTAGGTGAATTGGCCGTGCTAAATTGCCCGTAGTGCTAGGTGAAGGGGCGGAATCTAGGGGGGTGGGTTGCGCTTCAGCGGGTCGGTGTGGACTTGTTGGGCCGAAAGGGCCTGTTTCCACACTGTAAGTAATCTAATCTAATCTAAAAAAAAAATCTGATATGTAAATGATTTTCATTGTGCCCACTTCAACAGCTCTGAATTCAAATTATTTTCAGGGATATAGTACAAAATGAGGTGTTCCCAAATTTTAATTGGACACTCACAAGTCTGACAGCGTTGTTCCAGTCGTGAGATTGAGAAATGTGTTGGAAAGAGAGCTAAGTATTGTCTACGAATGTGTGTATGGAAAGTGAATGCATCTTTTGATTTTGCAACCAACGGAGATGAGGAAGAGACCAACTGTAAATCCATCACAGACTCCATAGGTAACAGTGCAGAATGGAAGAAGTCACCTTTTTGAGATGGTCTGGCAACAGCTGGAGAGGCTTTGGAACAAGTGGTGATTGGATGTGTTAAAACTTACAGAGAAGGTGAGGAAGACAAGGGATTAAAATGCATCATGTCCATGCTCACACTAAGGTTGTGTCCCTGGCTTGTGGGTTGTTGACTCAACAACTCAACAAGATTATTTTTTCTGACACCTACTATGTCATTTAAATGCTGTGGCAAACGTCTGATTTCACTGATTTGAAAGAGAAATTTTGCACCCCAATCTTTCCTTTTTACAGTTATGTAATCTCCTAGGAGATGTGAAAAATACAGGAGCATTAGGTGGCATGGTGACACAGTGATTAGCACTACTGCCTCACAGCGCCAGAGACCCGGGTTCAATTCCCACCTCAGGCAGTTGTCTGTGTGGAGTTTGCACATTCTCCCAGTGTCTGCGTGGGTTTACTCCAGGAGCTCTGGTTTCCTCCCACAGTCCAAAAATGTGCAGGTCAGGTGAATTGGCAATGCTAAATTGCCCGTAGTGTTAGGTGAAAGGGTAAAATGAAGGGCAAATGGGCCTGGGTAGGTTGCTCTTCGGAGGATCAGTGTGGACTTGTTGGGCCGAAGAGCCTGTTTCCACACTGTAAGTAATCTAATCTAATCTAATTATGAAAGAAGAAAAATCTGGAAAAGCATCTGTGTTGGGATATCTGGTCAGCATGGACGGGTTGGACCGAAGAGTCTGTTTCCATGCTGAACATCTCTATGACTCTATGATATCAAATAAGTTCACAGAATATGTCCCAGACACAAACTGGTCCAGTTTTCTCTCCAGGAATTTAGGGAGTCATCATCCACTCTTTGCTACCTTCCCCCACCCTCCTCTCTGACCTATCCCACCCCCACTCATCTATCATACTCTCTGCTATTTTCTCCCCATCCCCACCCCCCTCTCATTTATCTCTCCACTCTGCAGGCACCCAGCCTCTATTCCTGATGAAGGGCTTTTACCTGAAACATTAATTTTCCTGCTCCTCGGATGCTGCCTGACCTGCTATGCTTTTCCAGCACCACTCTAATCTATTCACTACATCAGCCAGCAACATATTCCAGTGGCTCACAATTCTTTGGGAAAAGAAGAAACAAAAGTTGTGTTTTATATAGTGTCTTTGTTAAAGTTGCAACGTGGCAGATGGATAAAATATCCCAGTGTTGTTCACTGAAGCATATAATGCAAAATTTGACACTAGGCACAAAAGGAGTTCTTAGGATGGTTAGGCAAGTATTTAGGTTTTAATGAGCATCTTAAAGGTAGAAATATTTAGGTAAACACTCTAGTCTGGTAGAATAAAGCAGACTAAGAATGGTAGAGTGATGAAAATTGGGAGAAAGTGAGGTCTGTGTAGATGCTGGAGATCACAGTCAAAAAGCGTGCCATTGGAGAAACACAGCAGGTCAGGCAGCATCCAAGGAGCAGGAGAGTCAGCATTTCAGGCATAAACCCTTCATCAGGAATGTGGGGGGAGAGGAGGGGGAGGGGTGCACCCAATTGTGCTGAGAGATAAATGGAAAGGGGTAAGGTTTGGGGGAAGGTAGCTGGAAATGTGATAGGGGGTAATGGTGGTAGATTGGAGCAGAGGGTGGAGCGTATAGATGGGAAGGAAGATAGATAGGTAGGACAGTTCAAGAGGGTGGTGCTGAGTTGGAGAGTTTGATCTGGGATGAGGTGGAGGGGAGGGGAGATGAGCAAACTGTTGAAATTGACATTGATGCTGTGTGGTTGGAGAGCCCAAGGTGGAAGATGAGACATTCTTCCTCCAGGCGTTGGATGGATTGGATTTGGCAATGGAGGATGTAAGGGAAGGTGCCAGGAGTGGGGGTGTGGGGGTGGGGGGCAGGGAGGAGGTGGGGGAGGGGAGGGGGTGGACCTAACGAGAGAGTCACTGGTGGTGGGGTCTGACCATAGGTGGCAGAAATGGCAGAGGATGGTGCGATGTATCCAGAGATTGGTGGAGTGGAAGCTGAGGACCGGGGGTTTCTATCCTTGTTGTGGTTGGAGGGGTGGGCTTCAAGGGTGGAGGTGCAGGAAGTGGAGGAGATGCACTGGAGGGCATTATTGACCACGTGGGGTCAAATTGCGGTTCTTGAAGTAGGAAACCATCTGGGATGTTCTGTATTGGAATTGGTGCTTCTGGGAGTAGATGTGGTGGAGGCAGATCAATTGGGACTAAGGGATTGCTTTTTAATTGGGGGGGAGTGCAGTGGTGGGAGGAAGTGTAGTCCAGGTAGCTGTGGAAGTTGGTGGGTTTGAAGTAGATGTCCGTGTTGAGTCAGTTGCCTGAAATGGAGATGGAAAAGTCCAGGATGGGGAGAAAAGTGTCTGAGATGGTCCAGGTGAACTTGAGGTCGGGGTGGAAGGTGTTCATGAAATTGATGAACTGTTCAACCTTCTTGTGGGAGCATGAGGTGGCACCGATACATTCATCGATTTAGTGGAGGAAAAAGTTGGGAATGGTACCGGAGTAACTGTGGGAGATGGATTGTTCCACATATCTGATGAAGAGGCAGGCATAGTTGGGTTCCATGCGGATGTCCCTGGCTACTCCTTTGGTCTGGAGGAAGTCGTAAGATTTAAAAGAGAAGTTGTTGTGGGTGAAGACCAGTTCAGCCAATCAAATGAGTGTGTTGGTGGAGGGGTGCTGCTTGGGTTGGCAGGAGAGGACGAAACGGAGAGCTTGGAAGCCTTTGCCATGGCAGATGGTCGTGTACAGGGACTGGATGTCTGTGGTGAAGATGAGGCATTGGGGGCTGGGGAACTGAACGTCATGGAGGAGGTGTAGGAGGGTGGAGTCCTGAATGTATGTGGGGAGATCCTGGACCAAGGGGGACAGGATGGTGTTGAGATATGAGGTGATACATTCAGTGGGGCAGGAGCAGGCGGAGACGATGGGTCAACCAGGCAGTCAGGTTTGGCACCTCATGCTCCCATGATGAGGTTCAACAGTTCATTACCTTCACAAAGACATTCCACCCTGACCTCAAGTTCACCTGAAGCAACTTGTACACTTCTCTTCCCTTCCTGGACCTTTCCATCTGGCAACAACTCAACATCGATATCTACTTCAAACATCTTCCTGATGAAGGGCTTTTGCCAGAAACATTGATTTTCCTGCTCCTCGGATGCTGCCTGACTTTCTGTGCTTTTCCAGCACCACACACTCAACTCTAATCTCCAGTATCTGCAGTCCTCACTTTTGTCTACTTCAAACCCACTGACTTCCACAGCTACCTGGACTACACCTCCTCCCAACCATCTTCTGTAAAAATGCAATCCCTTATTCCCAATTGCTCCACCTCCGCCGCATACGCTCCCAGGAGGAGCAATTACATTCCTGAACATCCCAGATGGCCTCCTACTTCAAAAACTGCAATTTCCCCTACCTATGACTCTAAAGTGGTCAACAATGCCCTCCAGTGCATGTCCTCAACTTTCCGCACCTCCACCCTTGAAGCCCACCCCTCCAACCGCAACAAGGATAGAATTCCCCTGGTCCTCACTTTCCACCCCACCAACCTCTGGATACAACACATCAAAGGTTAGACCCCACCACCAGAGATCTATTTCCCTTCCCACCCCTTTCAGCATTCTGCAGAAACCATTCCCTTCACAACTTGAGGGCGGCACGGTGGCACAGTGGTTAGCACTGCTGCCTCGCAGCGCCGGAGACCCGGGTTCAATTCCCGCCTCAGGCGACTGACTGTGTGGAGTTTGCACGTTCTCCCTGTGTCTGCGTGGGTTTCCTCCGGGTGCTCCGGTTTCCTCCCACAGTCCAAAGATGTGCAGGTCAGGTGAATTGGCCATGCTAAATTGCCCGTAGTGTTAGGTAAGGGATAGATGTAGATGTAGGGGGTATGGGTGGGTTACGCTTCGGCGGGGCGGTGTGGACTTGTTGGGCCGAAGGGCCTGTTTCCACACTGTAAGTAATCTAATCTAATCTAAACTCCATTATGAGGTCCACACCCCCCACCAACCCACCCTCCATTCCTGGCACCTTCCCTTGCCACCTTAAGAACTGTAAAACCATGCCCATACTTCACCCACCATCTCCGTCCAAGCCGCCAAAGGATCCTTCCACATCTGGCAGAGAGTTTCCTGCACATCCAAATACCTCATCTGCTGTGTCCGTTGCTCTTGATGTGATCTCCTCTACATTGGGGAGACAGGACATTAACTTACGGAACAGTTCAGGGAACATCTCCAGGACACACACACCCAACAATCCCACAGCCCTGTGGCCAACCACTTCAACTCCCCTTCCCGCTCTGCCAAAGACGTGCAAGTCTTGGGCCTCCTCCAAATCCAAGCCACCCAAAGCCTGGAGGAAGAACGCCTTATCTTCCGCCTTGGGACCCTCCAACCACACGACATCAACGTCGCCTTCACCAGTTTCCTCATCTTCCCTCTCCCACCTTATCCTAGATCCAATCCTCCAACTCAGCACCACCCTCTTGAACTGTCCTACCTGTCCATCTTCCTTCCCACCTATCCAGTCCACTCTCCGCTCCGACCTATCACCATCACCTCCCACCTGCATCTACCTATCACATTCCCAGCTACCTTCCCACCAACCCCACTACCCTCCCATTTATCTCTCGGCCCCCTTGGCAACCCCCAACATTCTAATGAAAGGTTTATATCTGAAACGCCAATTCTCCTGCTTTTCGCTGCCTGACCTGCTGTGCTTTTCCAGCGCCGCACTGTTTGACTGATGAAACCTGGAGACTGATGACAATTGGGGAATATTCAAGAAATCAAAACTAGAGAACACCTTGCATCTTAAAGGGCTGTGAGGCTCATGGAGGTTATGAAATGAGAAGTAAGGTCTTGGAAGAATTTGACTATGAAGATAAGAATTTTTAAATTGAGCATCTGCTTTAGTGGAACCCAATGTAAATCAATGAACACATCGGTCGTGGATGAATGGAACTTGGTGCTCACAAAGGTGCGGGGAGCATAATTTTGATTATGTCATGTTGCCTGAGGATAGAATGTGTTAGGTTTTGAGAAAGCAAAAGGCATAGCTGAGGATTTAAGCAACAGGTCAACTGGAATTGGGCTTTGTTATCCAGGTAGATTGAGCTGGTGTTAGAGATGACGTGGATGTAGCCAGCAGCAAGGTTGTGAAGAGTGTGGTTCAGCCTGAGGCAATTGCCATGAAGAGACTTGTTTGTCATGTGGACCAAAGGTCTGGGCTTCAGTGAATCCAACAATAATCTTCACAACAATATTTTCAAAACTCTATGGCAAAGTAGATGCACTGTTCTATTAAGTACCACTAGAGGGTAGCAAAAGATCATACTCAGTCCTCCACAGGTCAGTCAAGAAAAACATTCTTTCTGATTTCAATATTTGTTTAAAAATTATACTGATTCAAGTTGAATTTTGGCATTGATATGTTTTAGAAATTAATTCCAATTTATCAATTTCAAATGGTTAGATTTTGTAGAAAAGCCTTGATAATAATTTCTCCCATTTTCAACTTTTTGGTACAATTTAATGAGTCATGAACAAAACTACATTACATGGTTTGAAATGTGATAATGGGACATTGTGAGTGTTTTTTTTAAAAAGAGGCACACATTTTGATGTGTCAGCATCAGCGGTCCTTGAACACTTCTCAAGCATCTAATAAGCTGGCAATTTATGTCAAACGATTTGTTAATGGAATCATAGACTGCACACAAAAAGTGTGAAAACCCTGATATTTTAGTGAGAGCTTAATGTAGGGTCTAATTATATAATGGAGGCTTTTGGTAGGGAAGGTACATTCCAACTCTTTTCGAATGTTTAAGCAGCGAGAAGTAGTCCTGGAAGATGCAGAATGGCTGAAGTAAAACTGCAAACTTATGGCATGAATATGAATAAACTAAACATACAATAAAGGTTTCCATTTATCTCACATCTTCAGAACATGCTTAAGTGCTGCATCACAAATGAATTTTTCAGGCATAAATGGCAGGCAATTTGTGGACAGCGAGGTCCCACAAACCACTAAAGAAAATCATCTATACTGTTTATTTGATTTTTGATTGAAGACTGAACTGATAAGTAACTGGGAGCGCTCCCTATTCTCCTTTAGCACCATACCTCTTGCCAATGCGCTTATTCAGAAAGTTGAGCCCAATGCATTAGAAACTGAAGTCATGAACCCATTATTGCTGCCTGTCCCTTGCCACCCATTCTACACTGTTTGCTGCCCACCCCATTATCAGTTCCCCACACCACCCTGCACTCTCTGGTTCTCCAGTCTCTGCTCTCCTCATTGCTTAGTTAGTTGGCTTTGGTGCATACAGTTACATACCAGCTCCTGTAGATCAACTTTGCAATTCCAACACTTTTAACAATAAGTACACAGAGTGGAGAATATGGATGGATTCCTTGCCTCAAGTTCTTTAACAAGACAGTTTTAAGAGACTAAACAATTGTGCTGTTCATCTGTAAGAAGTTATTGTAAACTTTCACATGGAACTCAGTGGTGTCACAGAAACTGCAATGTGTGTAGTGAATGTGCTTCCTACAGCTATGTTGGCAGTGAGCAGAATCTTCCTTTAAATAATGTCACAGGACCTCTTTATAGTCACCAAAACTTGCAGACATAGTCATGGTTGAATGTTTCCTTCCAAGAAGGAATCTTTGACAACGCAGCAGTCCCTCAGTATTACAGTAAAATGTCGGGTAGATCTGTGTGCTCGGTCTAGGAATAGGGTTTCCGATTGTCATTTTCAGATTCTGAGGTGAAAGCAATTGCTGAGTTAACTTGCCATTGGCAGTTCAGGATTTTAGTCAGAATCAAGCAAATTTATAATTGTTAAAAATCTAGGAAAAAAAATGTTTGAATTTCCACACAGAAGTATGCCAGAGGAAGGAGTAGGCAATTCAGCCTGACAAGAAAGTTTGCTTCTTTTTTTTAATTTGTTCTTGGGATAAGAACATCACTAGCAAAACCAACTGGTGAAGGTGTGCCATCTTAAACCAATGCTGTCCGTGTTATAATGGTACATCACAATGCTGTTAGAAAGGGAATTCCAGGAATTTGACCAAGTTGTGATGAAGGAATGGCCAATATAATTCTAAGTCAGGATGGGGAGTCACTTAGAAGAGAACCTGCAGATGATGGTGTTTTCATCTATTTATTTCTAACACCCTTTTAAATACCAATATCAAAGGAGCCTTGGTAAGTTGTCACAGAGCTTCTTGTAGATGGTACACACTGCTAGCACAGTGACTGGTGGTGGATGTATTGAATGTTTGTGTACAGTGAAAATTATGGTACCAATGAAACAAGTGGCTTTTTATGGGTTGTGTTTTTTTGGTGTCATCACCACTAGATTCATATTTCTCTCCAGGGCTCAACACTCAAATAAATCAAGTATCTGGATGTTATCACGTGACCATAGACCATAGGCTGTCTACACTGTAGTACTCAATGTACAAGCTGTATCCAAAGATTACACAAATGTGTATATAACTATAGCTATAAATAAACCCATCAGAGATCTTCAGGTAAATGGAATCCACACACCTCATTCATTATATTTTAGATAATGCAAGAATATTATGACATAGTATGCAGATTGTTCAAGCAATTCTTTCTAAAAAGAGGCTTACAATTTTTAAATTGAAAGGAAACTGTGACCAACAAAATATAATAGCAATTCAGAAGTTCCTACTGTACAGAAAATATTACAAAATAAGGTATCTTTGCAAACTCTGAGTATCTCTGAATTCGCCAGGTTCACGTAGGCAAACAGCTGAACCAAGCCTACCCAATTTATTGCCGGTTTGATAACCCCATGCTGAATAAAGAGCAAATGTGCTTACGTTCAAATGATGAAGAAGAAATTGTTGGAACATGAAAAAGAGTCACCAGATCATGCCCTAATACAAGTTTTATGTTCAAATTGAAAAGAAACATCAAGTACAATGCTAAAAGTAGAGAAGGATGTATACCAAATCCCTTAGCATGAATTGGAATGGCTTTGACTTATCATCCAAGTTCAACTTTTTCAATGAAGAATGATTCATGGACCAAGCAGTTCAAGAATTGCCAGGCAAGCTGGAAAAGTTCTCATAGCAATTGAATATGAGGGGCTACATCAAGTCAATAACTTGGGCTTGTCTGAAGAGAAGCAGAAAGGTCCCACAAAAAAAAGGAAAGTATTAGAGGATTTGCTGCATGTAAAAGCCAACTTTAGAATTCCTCATTTGGAATTGATAACTGGCAGACAAAATGCACAACAATTAACACATTGATTTGTCAGTAGATGTCATAACAAGGGCAACAAATGCCTCTGTTCATGGCTGAACTGTTGGATCAGATCATGGAGTTGGTGGTTACCTCAACACTGATGAAAGCAGTCCAACAAGATCTCTTGGCAATAAAGAAAGTCAAAAGCATTCATTCACTGACGGCAGAAAGTAAGAAACCATTGTAGCCCCACTGTAGGGCAACCTTATCTACAAGCATTAACTGTAGCTTAACATTATTGACACTGTAGCCAGGATACAAAAAGCAATCTTCCAGTCATAGGACAAGTATGCTTTCCACATTATGAATATAACACATTGTGTCAACAAAGTCAACTAACAAACCTTTTTTGCCACAATAAACATTATTTGTCCAAAGAAAACTGGAAACATGTATTCATTAAGATTAACATGGGAGTTAGTGCAAATATCCTTCCAGTCTGAATTATAATGGGCATGCACTAGGATTCCATGGTACAACTGACAACCATTATCTGAACTGTATATAATTGATTGCCAATCCCTTGCACTGGTACACTCAGAATGCAGTGCAACTATAGCAATTCAGGGAAACTATAACTTGCTTGGTGGACACTGAGCAAGGATACCAATAAGCTCAATTCTGAACATTACACTTATCCATAAGATCACCAATGTATCCATGTTGGCAGAAGAAATCACGAATACTCACATTGCTGTAATGTAAAATAAAGAACTGCAGAAGTGAGGATTCAAACAAAAACAGAAATTACTGGAGACATTCAGCAGATTTGGCAGCATCTGTGGAGAGAAAGCAGAGTTGACGGTTAGGTTCCAGTAATCCTTCTTCAGAACACTGAACTCAAAGCATTACTTCTGCTTTCTGTCTCCACAGATACTGCCAGACCTGCTGAGTTTCTCCAACAATTTCTGATTTTGTTTCAACACCCGCAATGAATCTGTCCAGGATTTAAACACTTGAATTAGGTTTATTGTCACATGTAGTACAGTGACAAGTTTACAACTTACAGAACCACCTTAGGTGCAAAGGGACTTAGGTACAGAAACTTGACACAAAGCAGAAAAATAAAGAAAACAAAGTCCTTCTTTGGACTGAGATAAGAAGAAATGTCTTTACCCGGAGATTGGTGAGCTTGTGAAATTCTGTGCCATAGCAAGCAGTTGAGGCCAAAACATTGAACATTTTCGAAAAGGATTTGGATGTAGTTCTTAGGGATCAAAGGGTAGGGGCTGAAAGCAGGAACTGGGTGTTGACAGTCTTTTATACAACTGGGCCCAATCTCCTTAATTAACTCAAACCTCTTGAATTCCTTATTGTTTTACACCTCTCCACAATATGTATTTCTAAAATCTTTTGAACTCTGTCATGATCTCTAGATTGTGAAATGATATTCAAATTAGAGCTAGACAGGTTTTTGATTACCAAGGGAGTCAAGTGTTCTGAGGAGTAAACAGAAAAAAAGTGGAGGTGAGATCACAATCAGTTGAGTCGTCATCTTATTGAATGGCAGAATGGCTTAAGATGCCACATGGCCTACTCCTTCTGCTATTTCATAAGTTTTAAGTTTTCTTCTGAGCGACGGAGAGGGTGAGATCATGTAGCCCGAAGCAGCTGGTGACCATGATCATAGTGAATGGCATAGCAGACATGAATGCCCTAACCTTGCTCTTATTTCCTATATTTATTTGTTCCAGTAACTTGCATGTTAAAGGAACAGCAATTCCTTCACTGCTCCTTTGTTTTAAAATAGTGCTTTTTCCTAATTCAATCCATCATCTAAACTAAAAAGTACAGTCTTTAAACATCACATAAGAAACTTCTTCTTCACATTCCCCCTCCCCCCCCAGATTACTTACCAAACATTTAAATGCGTGCTTGCTCTTGAGCAACCAGCAATGTTTTTCTCCTTCCACGTCTTTTCCAAACCCATTCTAATTAATCAAATGTAAACTTCATTTATGACAAAATCCAAAAATTAACAACAAAAGAACACTTTATAAAAGAAAAACTATCTTGCTACCTATCGTTTTGAGGACATTATCTGGTACAGTACACAGTGACTGTTAGAGGTTATGGTCAGAAACTCCTCCATGTGATGTCTTAACAATGGATGGCTATGACACCGTCTCGGTGGAAACTCACTCTTTTATACCTTTCCTCAGCATTGGGCTCCTTTGTTGGAGACTGAGGATTTTTCACCAGCAAAATCACTTCCTGCTCTTGTACTTTCATTCATAGCCAGTGTCAAATTTGGCAAGTCTTTTCCAAACCCGTTCTAATTTTTGCACATCTACCAATCTCCCTTTAATCTACTTTGCCATAATGACTTCAGCTTAATTTTCCAATAAAATCCTTGGGACCATTCAATTCTTTGTGCATCCTCTCAAGGACTATCACATCCTACCTAAAGTGGTGTAACCAAAGGGATATAATGCTCCAGTTGAGCTAAATGGGAATATCACATTTACCATTTGAATGAAAGGAGCAAATGCATGGTAGCTCTTTTCACAAAAAAAAATGGCAAGATAGGTAGGAAGATTCTTTGTGAAGTAAACTTGAGGCAATTGTAGGTGGATATAAATAGGCTGAGTATGGGGGCAAAAAATTTGGCAAAGTTGAAATTGGTCAACTTGGCAAAAAAAAGAAAAAAATATATAAATGGAGAATAACTGCTGACTTCTGAATTTCAGAGGGATTTGGGTGTTCTGGTGTGTAAGTCACTAAAAAGTAAATTTGCAGATTCAGCACATAATCTAGAAGGCTATTGGGATATTATTACAGAGGAAATGAGTACAATGGTCAGGACTTCATGCTTCAGTTATGAAGGGAATTGGTGAGATCACTTCAAATGCTGGTGTAGTTCTGATCTTTATTTCAGGAAGAATGTAAATGTATTGAGGTGGGTTCAGAGGAAGTGAGCTCAATCTGAGTAGGTTTTCTATGAGGAAACATTGGATTGGCTGGACTTGATTCCACTGGAATTTAGAAGAATGAAACATGACTTGATTAAAGTCTAAATGATTTTGACTGGTCTTGATGCGATGGGTGTGGAAAGGTTATTTCCTCTTGTGGGCCAGTCCTGAATTAGGGAACACTGTTTTAAAATTAGGGATCATCCTTTTGGGACAAATGAGCAGAAATCTTTTCTGAGAGTTGTCTGACTTTGGAACTATTTGTTTTAAAATGTGGTGGAGGCAGGGTAATTGGATATTTTTAAGATAGAGGTAGATATTTGGGAGGGTTTCAAGGGTTGCCGAAGTTGATAAGAATGTAGAATTTGAAATGCAAACAGTTAGGCTTTGATGTTATTGAATGGTGGAGTAGGCTTGAGGTGCAGAATGGTTTTTCTTCTCCTACTTTGTATGTTCACAAACATCCCATATTCTCCAAATGTGACAGAATGAAGCAGGATTAACATTGGATTTGAAATTAGAGAGGTGCATTTAGCAGTCTAATAAAAATGAAGAAGAAACTGTTCTTTAACTTGTTGGTACATGTATATAAGCTTCTGTATATTCTGTCTGATGGAAGAGGTTGGAAGAGAGTATCATTGGGGTGGGAGGGGTCTTTAATGATGTTGGCTGCCTTTGTGAGGCAGCGAGAAGTGTGGATGGTGTCCATAGATAGAAGGTTGGCTTTCATGATGATCTGGGCTGTGTTCATAACTTTCTGTAGTTTGTTATGGCCTTCTCATGTGATTTCTAATAGTTGACCTCCCCGTGTCTACATAGCTTAACAGTCTCATCGTGGGCATTGCACAATCTTAAACAAGAAATAAATCAGCTTTAATGTCAGCGAAGAGTCAGAGTTCATAGACCTGCTAACTGCAAAATGTTTACCACAGAGATAAAACAACTGGCATGAGGAAAACATCAATAATTCTCAAGCAATGTCAGTGAAGCCGCAATACTTGAGCTGATATTCAGTTATTGTTTTGTGTCTGCTCTCAAAAAAAATCTTGAGCAGCTGACCAGATATATTTATTGTACACTTAAGATTTCCAACGCCCTACTGTTAACAGGGTGTTGTTGTAACAACACACTGCTTTCAAAACATGAGTAATAGAAAAGGATTATAAAGATAATGCATGCTGATTCTTGTTTGTCTGAGATGAAAACAACACCGTGGGTGTAAAGTAATTCATAGTTTAAAGATAATATGAAGGTGAAAGTTTCAGAAATTCCACTCTAATTTGTTGGATGAGAGCATGAGTTGGAAATTTGGGTATTAAGGTCTGTATGTTCGATTTTTGTCTTGATTGATCAACTGCCAATTGATTCTAAAGGTCAGAAAAATAAGGACCATCATTATACATGAGTGTGGAAGTCAAATAGGATTCTGCACAACAATATGGAATTCCCTTGCAGTTATCCAAGAGTTAATATGCAAAGGTATAAAGTACATTATTATGTCTAGGTTGTTGAGAGAAATGGGGCAAAGCTTTGATTTTACTGTTCTAATTCTCCAATTCTCTTCCTCCTTTTTCTAAAGGAGGTAAGTATTTAAGATACAGTTCAATAGGCTAATGAACCAAGCCACTGAATGCCAGGTTTATTAAATCGTGGAGAGAATCTCAGCTGGAGCCAATGTTATTCCGACCCAATAACCACACTGGAAAACAATCCAGAATAGAAATCTTGGTTGATCTTTCCATTCTTCACCCTGGGCTGTGATGGATCACCCTAGTATTCCAACAGTTGCCCTGGGCAAGATCAGCTGACTTAACAGAACAGTAATAAAATCTGAGACTGTCTGATCAGTGCCACAATAGCATTTGGATATATTTTTAGTGTATCTTCTTTCAAAATAATTTCTTCAAACTAGAAAATGAGTCTCAGCTTTAAGAAAAAAATAGAAGTGACAAACTGCAGTTAAGACCAACTGGTAAAATTATCTTGTACAATAGAAAAGAAAAAATTCCAAAAATTGCAGTATGCCAACTAAGTTTAAGAATTAAACTTCACCTTATGAAAACAGAAGGGCTCTGCTTTTGTCATTAGCAATAAAGAAATGGCAATTTTCTTTCACTCACCACCAGTTTTACATTTTCTTATGTAATCATGGGATGAGGGCATCATGAGCTAGACAGGTACATTAGGGACATTTAAGCAACTCTTGGGTAGGCACATGGAAGTTAGTACAATGAAGGTCATGTAGGTTCATCTGCTCTTATGGTAGGATAGAAGACCGGCACAATGTCTTGGGCCGAAGGGCCTGGACTGTGCTGTTCTAATTGCCCATCCCTGAGGGCAATTAAGAGTCAACCACATTGTTGTGGTTCTGGGATCACATATAGGTCAGACAAGGTAAGAATGGCACATTCGTGGGGTTTTCCTGACAATCAGCAATGGAGGAGAAAATGAGGACTGCAGATGCTGGAGATCAAGGGTTTATGCCCGAAATGTCGATTCTCCTGTTCCTTGGATGCTGCCTGACCTGCTGCGCTTTTCCAGCAACACACAATCAGCAATGGATTCATAGTTATTAATAGACTCCAACAGGTTTATTTGAAAGCACTAGCTTTCGGAGTGCTGCTCCTTTATCAGTGCTTCCAAATGGACCTGTTGGACTATAACCTGGTGTTGTGTGATTTTTAACTTTGTACACCCCAGTCCAAAACCAGTATCTCCGAATCATTGTTGGACTATTAATTCCAGATTGTCATTCAATTCAAATTCCAGCATCTGCTATGGTGGGATTCAAATCTGGGTCCCCAGAACATTACCTGCGTCTCTGAATTAGCCATCCAGTGATAACATCATTAAGGCCATCACCACCCCTAAAAACAGGGGGTTTTAGAGTATAGTTCAAATGAATAGCCTGATCCAGCATGTTGTACTCTAAAAGGTATCCGTAAGAACAATAAACGTCTTTAACCAATGGGATTGAAGAATCACCGTTTAGATATTCAGATTCTAAACCAGGATGTATAAAGCAGGAAATGTAAATTTAATTTGAATCATGCCCAGAAAGAAAAGATTCTGAGAAGGGTGGGAATAATATAGAACGATGAGAAATGCTTATTTAATATTCTTTAAATCATTGTTTAAATACTGAATTATGTTGCAAAGTTAAGTTTACAAGTTCAGATAGGTAGGTGTTGATCATGACTGATACCATCTTTATAAATCACTTGCATCTGAATAAAGTGGCCTAACTTTCTCTGCTGTGTGTAGTGAGTAATTAATAGGAGTTAAAAGCAGTTTTGCACCACTATCTTGATTTTAATGCCAATTCTATTACTAAATCACTGTTATGCAGGAAAAGGGTAAACTGGAGTTTCTGCCCAATTTATCCCATAATTATCCCAAAGTGAGTATTCTTAGTTCAAAATCTACATCATGATATTCACCTATAACAGTATGCTCTGGTTATTTGAAAGGAAATTGATAATGAATAATACTAAAATTAATTCTGAGTGAAAATGCTGAAATTAAATACAGATCTTGGAGACATTGAAAAGTAAACTCTTCCTCAGGATAGGGTAATTTGCATATTGTATAAATTCCCCGTATATATAATTTCTCTTAATAGACAATGCAGCTTTGAAGTTTTGTGACTCCACAGTAATTTATGGTAACAATTTGTCACACAAAATATCAATTTGTATTTGGTAAAGACCCATAACCACCAGATGACATTGGCTATATAACTCACAGAAGTACAGGTGCGGTGTTAAGTTGATGACAACATAAATACTGTATTTTCTGTAAATAAACAGTTCACAGTGGTTTTCTAATTATTAAATTAAAGCACTTTATATGAATTCTATGCAACAAAGCAAACAAATGCTAAAATGATAAAAAAAAGTACAGAAACTGGCATGATGGCTATATGTTTCAAATAAGTATTTACCACAAATTTAGTTAATTACATGTCAGTTAGGATTTGAGAATTTGACAGATTTGGGGCATACCCAATTTTTGACCATTCATTTTAATGCCTAAAATCAAGAGTGTCATAAATTGCAGTGTCATAATTCTAATTGCATACTATAGTTCCAGAGATGTGCTTCTGACATGGGAACTTTCATCCTGGGAACACAAATACATAATATTTAACATATTATTACAACAAAGATGTGAAATCCACAGACAATTGCTGAGGGAGAATTAGTTCTAAATTACAAAAGTTTGGACTGAAGTACTCTTATGTCTGATTCATGAAGTTGTCAGTCCGAATTATATTTCAGAGTCTTGAGCAATATTGACTTATAGATCAATGCAATACACTTTCCTTTCTGATTAGATTAGATTCTTTACAGTGTGGAAACAGGCCCTTTGGCCAAACAAGTCCACACCAACCCTCCGAAGAGTAACCCACCCAGACCCATTTCCCTCTGACTAATGCAAGTAACACTATGGGCAATTTAGCATGGCCAATTTACCTGACCTGCACATCTTTGGACTGTGGGAGGAAACCCGGAAGAAACCAACGCAAACACAGGGAGAATGTGCAAATGCCACACAGACAGTCGCCTGAGGCTAGAATCGAACCTGGGACCCTGGTGCTGTGAGGCAGCAGTGCTAACCACTGAGCCACTGTGCAAACTGAGGCCCCACTTCCTTTTCAAATGGACATGAAACTCCAATAGCTGTACCAGAGCAGTCCTCCAATGTAACCAAAATAGATAGTCTGGTCAGTTATTTCATTGCCAAGTGTAGCACCTTGCGGTACTTCATTGTCTGTAGAACACATTGCATTGCATTTAGACTGTAAAAGGTACTGATGTAAGTGTCTTTTTTTTCTTTTATCCTTAGAAATAATTAAACAATTATGAGATAATGAGAGATTGCAGAGGGATCTGTACATGGATCACAAAAGATTAGTCTTTTCATGATGACAGATCATAACCTTGGAATACTTATCGAGATGTTGATCTTCTATGATTATGTGTGTTTTATAAAATGAGGTGACCCAGGCAAAGAAACAGAGCTGGGAGAAAGTGAGGACAGCAGATGCTGGAGATCAGAGTGAGAATGTGGTGCTGGAAAATCACAGCAGGTCAGGCAGCATCTGAGGAGCAGGAGAATTGACATTTTCGGCATAAGTCCTTCATTAGGAATGAGCTGATGAAGGGCTAATGTCTGAAACGTCAATTCTCCTGCTTCTTGGATGCTGCCTGACCTGCTGTGCTTTTTCAGCACCACACTCTCGGCAAAGAAATATCTGGTAAATTCTGAGCAATATGCTTCAGTGACTGTCTGGGAAGCCTGTATGGATTATCCTCAGCCTTGTGGGAAAGTCTGGAAGGTCACGTATGATGGGTGTCAAGGAAACTTCAAGAAAAAGGACTTAAAACAGAGAAATTAAGTGCAAACTGAACTGTAATTTCCTGTCAGACTGCGAATATTATCAGGTCAAAGAGAGCCATCTGGATGATACAATGTCTCTTCAAGAATGCATAAGAACAGAAGTTAAAAGTCAGTTTCAACCCTGCTCTCTGTGTGCTACTGGGCAAAGGAATGTGATGTGAGGTCACAGCTGAGAAATCCCCACTGCAGGTTAAACAGAATTGTCTCCCTGTCTCTTTTGTTGGAAGCCAGAAAGCAAGGGGTAGGACAGTTGGCAGGAACAATGGCCTTTCCAAATCGAGCATCATAAAATCGGTGGCTCACCTACCAACATTTATGCTACTGGCATCATTCAACATAATATAATATCCCATTGTCTACTCTTCATGGAACTCGGAGACTGAGCCATATATCATTTTTAGCTTTTATCTTTTTTTGGGACTCACCTCTCAATTGTAATCAGTGTTTTATTAATCTATTTGTGGGATGTGGGTGTCGCTGGCTGGCCAACATTTATTGCCTGTCCCTAATTGCCCCTTGAGAAGATAGTGGTGAGCTTTCTTCTTGAACTGCTGAAGTCCTTGTGCTGTAGTTTGACCCATCATGCCCTTAGGGAGGGAATTCCAGAATTTTGTGACAGTGAAGGAACACTGATATATTTCCAAGTCATGATGGTGAGTGGTTTGGAAGGGAACTTGAAGGTGGTGATGTTCCCATGTATCTGCAGCCCGTGTCCTTCTAGATGGCAGTGGTCATGGGTTTGGAAGGTGCTGTCTGAGGATCTTTGGTGAATTTCTGAAATACATCTTGTTGATGGTACACACTGCTGCTACTGAGTGTCAGTGGTAGAGGGAGTGGATGCTTGCAGTATCAGTGTTGAGTTAATGTTTATTTCTTGTGTTCAGAAAATCCATGAACTCACCAAGAAAACCTGGTTAAATTGGCTCCTTTTGAAGCTTAAATTCATTTAGGAGAAGGACACCCACAAGGGAAGAGATCCTTTCTTATATTAACTTTGTTGCAGCTGAAGGGTGGATGGATAATGAAGGTGGGGCAGTTCATCACTCCCCATCTGAGAACTGGGTATTTGATTTGAATTTGTAATAAATTGGTGTACCTCACCCGGTGATTAGTTGTAACTGTCTGCAGGTACAGCACATAACTATGAAAGCTAACAGAATGTTATTGTTTATTATGAGGAGAATTGAATACAAAGGTGTGGAGATTATGCTTCAGTCATTATACAGGGCACTGCTGAGACCATATCTAAAGTGCTGTACATAATAATAACCTCCTTATTTAAGGAGGATGTAAGTATGTTGGAAACAATTTAAAAAAGGTTTATCCAACTAATACCTGGAATGGGTGGGGTGTCTTGGGAGGAAAGGTTGGATAGGTTAGGCTTGAATTTGCTAATTTGAGGAATAAATTGATTGAAATATATTTAAATCCCAGGGAATATTGATAGAGTGGATCTTGTTGAAGAATCTAGAAATAGGAAGTGCCATTTAAAAAAGAAATAAGGGTCAGCCATGTAAGACAGAGATGGGGAAAATCTTTGTTTCTAAGGTTTGAGAATCTTTGGAATTCTCTTCCTTTAAAAGGTAGATGGATGTAAAGAGTCTCTGAATACTTTTAAGTTGGAGGTAGACAGATTCTCAGATAGAAAGGCAGTGAAAGTGTATCAGGTGTCACATTGTTTTATGTGTGCTGTTGGCTTCACCTATTTTCCCAAAACTGCAAACGATTTCCCTCCTTTTCAAAACAGGCCCATGTTTTTTATTTTCAGTCCATAGCATGAAAAAAAGTAACAATTTTTTGGACACTGAGTCCTCCACAATCATAGAACATAGAACATAGAACATAGAACAATACAGCACATAACAGGCCCTTCGGCCCACGATGTTGTGCCGAACTTCTAACCTAGATTAAGCACCCAGCCATGTACCTATCCAAATGCCGCTTAAAGGTCGCCAATGATTCTGACTCTACCACTCCCACGGGCAGCGCATTCCATGCCCCCACCACTCTCTGGGTAAAGAACCCACCCCTGACATCTCCCCTATACCTTCCACCCTTCACCTTAAATTTATGTCCCCTTGTAACACTCTGTTGTACCTGGGGAAAAAGTTTCTGACTGTCTACTCTATCTATTCCTCTGATCATCTTATAAACCTCTATCAAGTCACCCCTCATCCTTCGCCGTTCCAACGAGAAAAGGCCGAGAACTCTCAACCTATCCTCGTACGACCTACTCTCCATTCCAGGCAACATCCTGGTAAATCTTCTCTGCACCCTCTCCAAAGCTTCCACATCTTTCCTAAAGTGAGGCGACCAGAACTGCACACAGTACTCCAACTGTGGCCTAACCAAAGTCCTGTACAGCTGCAACATCACTTCACGACTCTTGAATTCAATCCCTCTGCTAATGAACGATAATACTCCATAGGCCTTCTTACAAACTCTATCCACCTGAGTGGCAACCTTCAAAGATCTATGTACATAGACCCCAAGATCCCTCTGTTCCTCCACCTGACTAAGAACCCTACCATTAACCCTGTATTCCGCATTCTTATTTGTTCTTCCAAAATGGACAACCTCACACTTGGCAGGGTTGAACTCCATCTGCCACTCCTCAGCCCAGCTCTGCATCATATCTAAGTCCCTCTGCAGCCGTCAACAGCCCTCCTCACTGTCCACAACTCCACCTATCTTCGTATCATCTGCAAATTTACTGACCCACCCTTCGACTCCCTCATCTAAGTCATTAATAAAAATTACAAACAGCAGAGGACCCAGAACTGATCCCTGCGGAACTCCACT
The DNA here is from genome assembly GCF_047496795.1 of Chiloscyllium punctatum. Classification (NCBI taxonomy): domain Eukaryota; kingdom Metazoa; phylum Chordata; class Chondrichthyes; order Orectolobiformes; family Hemiscylliidae; genus Chiloscyllium; species Chiloscyllium punctatum. The sequence continues at coordinate 116,083,932 of NC_092747.1, forward strand.
TGTAACTGGGCTCCAGGCTGAATATTTACCATCTACCACCACTCTCTGCCTTCGACCGGTTAGCCAGTTTTCTATCCAATTGGCCAAATCTCCCTCTATCCCATGCCTCCTGACTTTCCGCATAAGCCTACCATGGGGAACCTTATCAAATGCCTTACTAAAATCCATGTACACTACATCCACTGCTCTACCCTCATCCACATGCTTGGTCACCTTCTCGAAGAATTCACTAAGACTTGTAAGGCAAGGCCTACCCTTCACAAATCCGTGCTGGCTGTCCCTAATCAAGCAGTGTCTTTCCAGATACTCGTAAATCCTATCCCTCAGTACCCTTTCCATTACTTTGCCTACCACAGAAGTAAGACTAACTGGCCTGTAATTCCCGGGGTTATCCCTATTCCCTTTTTTGAACAGGGGCACAACATTCGCTACTCTCCAGTCCCCTGGTACCACCCCCGTTGCCAGTGAAGACGAGAAGATCATTGCCAACGGTACTGCAATTTCCTCTCTTGCTTCCCACATAATCCTAGGATGTATCCCGTCAGGCCCAGGGGACTTGTCTATCCTCAAGTTGTTCAAAATGTCCAACACATCTTCCTTCCTAACAGGTATCTCTTCTCGCTTAACAGTCCGTTTCACACTCTCCTCTTCAACAATACGGTCCCTCTCGTTCGTAAATACTGAAGAAAAGTACTTGTTCAAGACCTCTCCTATCTCTTCCGACTCAATACACAGTCTCCCACTACTGTCCTTGATCGGACCTACCCTCGTTCTCGTCATTCTCAGGTTTCTCACATACGCATAAAATGCCTTGGGGTTATCCTTGATCCTATCCGCCAAGGATTTTTCATGCCCTCTCTTAGCTCTCCTAATCCCTTTCTTCAGGTCCCTTCTGGCTATCCTGTATCCCTCCACTGCTCTGTCTGAACCCTGTTTCCTCAACCTTATGTAAGCCTCCTTCTTCCTCTTTACTAGACATTCAACCTCCCTCGTCAACCAAGGCTCCCTCACGACCATTTCTTTCCTGCCTGATAGGTACATACATATCATGGACACGTCGTATCTGCTCTTTGAAAAAGTTCCACATTTCCACCACATCCTTCCCTGACAGCCTATGCTCCCAACGTATGCTCCTCAAATCCTGTCTTACAGCATCGTAATTTCCCTTCCCCCAATTTTAAAATCTACCTCTTCTCAGTTGTGGTGACCGAGCCGACTTCCCCAGAATCCCCTATGGTCGCTTCTCATCAACACCCTCTGTGGATACTGTTGTCCTTGGAGAAAAGAAGACGAGCAGGAGATTTGCTAGAGTGTTCAAAATCATAGTGGGTCTGGTTGAATCATAGAAATCTTATTGTGTGGAAGCAGTCCATTTGGCCCACTGAGTCCGCACAACCCTCTCACACAGACCCTCTGCAATTCCATGGCTAACCTACCTATCCTGCGCAATCCTGGACAATTTGGGCAATTTACCACGGCCAATCCATGTTGCTTGCACATCTTTGGACAATAGGAGGAAACTGGAGGAAACCCACTCAGACACGGAGAGAAAGTGCAAACTCTCGACAGATAGTCACCAGAGGCTAGAATTAAATGCAGGTTCCTGGCTCTGGAAGGCAGCAGTGCTAACCATTGTGTTACTGCACTGCCCAAGTAGCTAAGGAGAAACAATATTATTCAATTGGGTCAAAAACCAGAGGCAATGGATTTTAAAACGTTTTTCCAAAGAAGCAAAGGCAAATTTAATTTTGAGTTTACGTTTCAGGTCCGGTGACCTTTCCTCTTTTGGTTTTTATTTAGTAGTAAATAAGCATTGGAGTTTGACCCTATCCAACAAAACAAATTCAAGGCATGTCTTACTTGTACAAGATGATATATACATACTTTTGAGGCACCAGAAGGATCCGAAAACTGAATAAATCCACATCTAACTTGGTCAGAAAGACCATAGATGGTCGTCTTTCACCATTGTGCCTTGGCAGCAGCTGCCTCAAACTTTAGCACATCCCTTAGTACGTAGTCTTGGACCTTGGAATGTGCCAGTCTGCAACATTCAGTCAGGGTCAGCTCCTTGTTCTGGAAGACCAATACGTTTCGGGCAGATCAAAGAGCGCCTTTCACCAAGTTGATGGTCCTCCAGGCGCAGTTAATGTCTGTGTCTGTGTGTTCCGGGGATCAGAGCTGAAAAATGTGTTGCTGGAAAAGCGCAGCAGGCCAGGCAGCATCCAAAGAGCAGGAGAATCGACGTTTCGGGCATAAGCCTTTCCTGAAGAAGGGCTTATGCCCGAAATGTTGATTCTCCTGCTCCTTGGATGCTGCCTGACCTGCTGCACTTTTACAGCAACACATTTTTCAGCTCTGATCTCCAACATCTGCAGTTCTCACTTTCTCCTGTTCCAGGAATCAGCCCATAACAACAGCGTCCTGAGTCATTAAGCTGCTTGGGACGAACCTCAACAAAACCCATTGCTTCTTTCGCCAGATATCTTTTGCAAAGGCACATGCAGTGGATAACAATAAATACTGAGTGTTTCAACAGAGCAATCTTTCTCTGACTGCATAATTTCCCTATCTGTGGAATAAGAATGTGACTTTACTATTTAGAAATGTTAAGTACTTCAACTCCAGGGATGAAATTAAATTTTCGGAAAACATTCCTTTCTGTACAAGGAAAGGGTTTGAGCAGCTATCTCTTGTGACAATGCAAACAACACCTCATTAAAGATTAATGATCATCACCTGCCATTAGCGACCTCCTGAAATAAATGACATCATTACTGTACATGTGATTGATTAAGCCAATTATTTTACAATTTCAATCCAACAAAATAGAATAAAACTTTAATAGACTTGTGAGTGGCAAACTCATACAAGACATACTTTTGCAGCTACGAAATACACGCTATTCAGATCTATTTGGATTTTTAAAAAAATTACAAATTCTAATAGTTGTATGCCACAATATTCTGCACGGATATGTTTCCTTGCAGTTTTAATGAGTAGATTAATGGATCTTTAACTTATTCCTACTTATCTTATAATTTATTGTACTAAGGAACAATACTATAGTTGTGTCAGTCTGCACTAATTATGATGTTACACAGGTATATGCATTACAGCTGAGAGATGTGAATGTGGTGACTCAATAAACACTAATATTGGAAGTCACATCATTTAGTTAATCAGTCTAACATTAGGTTTTAATCTCATTAGTTCACATGGTGATTTAGATATTAGCATGAGCCCTGCTTTATGGTAACGTCATGAAAATACCTAGCATTGTAGAAACCAATCAAAAAAATCCAGAGATCAAGATTAGGTTTGATATCCTTTTACTTAAGTCTTTCTGCAGCACCAATTAACCAAAACCACTATTAACAGATGAATTGGTGATTTCTTTAATGTCCAGCACCTTTCTCTTTTTCAGTTGACTGCTCTGTTTGCTTACATCACTGCTCAAAAGAAATGAATGAATTGTGAATATTTTAGAATTTGTGGACATTAAGAATAATAGCTGCTGCTGTTATCAGCCTCATTGGCTTAAATATGTCACTAGGATATATTTTTGAGTGATCTCCTCCCAGGATGAGTCTTGCTTAATGGAAACATGGACTAAGCACAGAGATTAATGCACCTCATTTATCTCATCCTCGATGTTTTAAATCTTAATAATTGGAAAATAGAATCCACTAAGAACCGCATTGAAATTATTGATCTATGTTGCAATCAAGCAAAATTCTGTCGTGGAGGTGGGTCTCTGAAATGAATTGGGCAAAGCTGAAATTTAAATGAATCAACAGACCTGTTCTTGAAATAGATGATAAAAACGTTATGCTCCACTCTTGAAATAATGGTTAATATCTATATGCTCTTGACTCTTACATCTGGGAGGAAATGACTATGTTATTGGATTAAATCGTAGAATCACTACAGTATGGAAGCAGGCTATTTGGCCTATTTAGTCCACACTGACCTTCTGAAGAGCATCCCACTCCCCCAACCTTATCTATGTATTTCCCATGGCTAATCCACCCAATCAACTCATCCCTGGATACTATGGACAATTTTGCATTGCCAATCCACCTAATCTACACATCTTTGGGTTGTGGGAGGAATACCACACAGACATGGAGAAAACGTGCAAACTCCACACGGACAGTCACTGATGGCTGGAATCGAATCCAGGTCTGTGGTGCAGTAAGGCAGTAGTACTAACTACTGAGCCACTGTACTGCCCTTGACCCAAGAATAGTGGGTCAAGAGTTGATTTATTACTAAAATATTTTAAGTGCTGTTTAAAAAAATAAGTATCAAAAACATGTTTAAATGATGAAAAAAATTCTGCTTATTCTGTCCCATTTTTCTACCCAAACTCTAGGCACCAGATGAATCGGCTGTACATTCTTAATGACTGATGAAGGACATCAAACTATACATTCCACTGACAATTGACAGTTGGCAGTGTGCAGGTTGTACTGCACTTGTGAGCCTCAGGGAACATTAGGTGTGGTTCTGCTATGGGACAGCACTTATTAAATAATCCAGACTGTGCTAAGAATCACAATGGAAACTAATATAGGATTATTAGTTGGGCTCACTAATCATTTGTGTGAGCTAGAACCAAAATATATTAACAGACAGGATCCTGTTTTATTTTTGAAAGGTCCTAACCTGAAACATAGATTCTCCTGCTCATCTGATGCTGCCTGACCTGCTATGCTCTTTCCAGGTCTACACTTTATCGACTATACCCTTCTGTTCCTACCCCATCCATGTGCCTGTCTAAATGCTTCTTAAATGAAAGATTGTACTCACCTCCACCATTACCTCTGGCAGCCCATTCCCAGACACTCACCAACCTCTATATTAAAATGTCGCCCCTCTGGACTCTTTTTGTATCTCTTCCCTCTCATCTTAAATGTATGCCCTCTAGTTTTAGATTCAACTGCCATGGGGAAAAGCTGTCAGTTATCTACATTATCTATGCCTTTTATTTTATATACCTCAACAAGATCACCCCTCAGTCTCTAATGCTCCAGGGAAACATGTTGCTGCCTTTCTAACCTCTCCTTACAACACAAGCCTTCTAGTCCAGGTAGCATCATAGTAAATCTTTTCTGCACTCTTTCTAGTTTAATAATATTCTTTTGACAGTATGGTGACCAGAGCTGCACGCTGTACTCCAAATGTGGCCTCACAACATCTTGTACAGCTGCAACAAGACATCCCAACTTCTTTACTCAGTGCTCTGACTGATGAAAGCTTGCATGCCGAAAGTCTCCTTCACCACCCTGTCTGCCTGTGACTTCATTTTCAAGGAGTAATGAGCCAGTACCCCAAGATCTCTTTGTTCTATAATACTCCTCAGCATCCAAGCATTGACTGTAAGTCCTCCCCTGGTTTACCTTACTAAAATGCAACACTTTGTTTTTATCTAAATTAAACTCCATTGGCCATTCCTCAGCCCAGAGGCCCAACTAATCAGGATCTCGTTGTATTCCCAGATAACCTCCTTCACTTTCTACTATACCACCAGTCCTGATGTCATCCTCACACTTACTAACCATACGTCTTAAATTCTCATCCATATAATTTACGTAAATGACGAATAACAGTGGACCCAGCACCATTCCCTGTGGCACACTGCTGGTCACAGACCTCCAGTCTGAAAAATAATCCTCTACCACCACCCTCTGTCTTCTACTGTCAAGCCAATTTTAGATCCAGTTGGCTGGCTCTCCCTGGATCCTGTGAGATTTAACCTAATTCAGCAACCTACCATGCAGTACCTTGTCAAAGGCCTTGCTAAAGTTCATGTAGACAATAGCTACTGCACTGCCTACGTTTTGGTCACCCCTTCATAAACTCGGTCAAATTCATGAGACACAAATTTCCCATGCACAAAGTCATGCTGACTATGCCAAGCAAGTCCTCACCTCTCCAAATGCCTGTGGATATTGTCTCTCAGAATCCCCTTTAACAACGTACCCACCAGGGATGTGAGGCTCACTGGTCTGTAGTTCCCAAGCATTTCCCTGCAGCTTTTCTTAAATAATGGCGCAACATTAGCCACCCTTCAATCTTTGCGCACTTTACCCATGGCTATCAACAATACAAATGTCTCCTCTAGGGTCCCAGTAATTTATTTCCTAGCCTCCTACAAAGTCCTGGGATACACTTGATCAGCTCTCAGGGGTTTATCTACCTTAATGTGTTTTAAGACTTCCAGCACCCCCTCTTCTGTAATGTGGACTCTCTTCAAAACGTAAAGTTATGGGAAAAAGGTAGGAAAGTGGATATGTGGAATGTTGGCTCATCCATGATCCTATTGAATGGTGGACAAGGCTTGAGGGGCCGAACAGCCTACTCCTGTTGCTATTTCTTATGGTCTCATGGTCAAATGATCCAGTGATTGGGTGATTTTAGTTACAAGGATAGATTGGAAAATTGGGTTTATTCTCCTTGGAGCAAAGGAGTTTAAGGACAGATTTGATGGAGATGTATTGAATTTTGACAAGTTTGGATAAGACAAGCAAGAGAAAAAGAAACAATGGTTCCATTAGCTGATGTTACAAGGACAAAGAGACCAAAGGTTTAAGATTCTGGACAAAAATACAGGGGTAGGGAGGGCTTGGAGAACTTTTCTTTCCCCAGTGGCTTGTTTTGACCTGGAACTGACTGCTCCTGAGTGTGGTAGAAACAGAGACCCATGATTCTAAAGTGAAATTGGATGTGTGCTTGAAAGACATTGATTGGAATGTCTACAGAGCTAAAATAGGAGAACAAGACTAACTGGATTACCCCATGGACATCTGCATAGACTGAGTAAGCCAAATAGTCTCCTTCTCTAACTGGATATTTTCTAATCAACCTGTTTACACACCTCCTGGAGTAGGTGGAACTTGAAGCTGGATGTCCTGGCTCAGAGGCAGGGACATTATCACTGTACCACAAGAGCCCATCCTCCACCTTTACTGTAAATGACCTGACAACTTTGTACCCCAGCAGATATTCACAACTTAACTAGCATATGCCAGAAAAAGATGAACTCATCATTTATCTCATTGCTGTATGCAGGACCTTGTGGTATACAATTAAAGCGCTGCACTTTTCTGCTTTACAGAAATACTTTATGGCTGTTTAAGCACTCTTGGACATCTTGAAATTGTGAGGGAATAGACTTTCTTCCTTCTTTATGTCAGGCAGTTATTGGGAGAACTCAAGGGAGTTATTGGGAGAACTCATTGTGATGGGCAGAGCCAAATGTTTGTTTTTGTGGTGAAAATGGCACTTTAAACAGTAAGTAGCAAAATTCCAAACGTTATTTGAATTAGTGGGTTTTGGCATCAATTTTGGATGCTTATTACTTAATATGAAGAATTATATTATGGTTATCTTGACTCCCAAATGCCTATACTCTAATCTTTGTTACTTGCACGATAAATAAGTAAGGATAATAATTGACCTGATTGACAGAGGTAATTGCCTGCAGTTACTTTGATCCCAAATGCGTGGAAAAAGGCATTACTGGTGGTAAGCTCTGTTTGCATTCTTTTGAACACAATCACATGAAGCAAATCATTAAAAAACAAACGTTTATTTCTGCTTGAATGATCATAGTGTTTAAAACAGTTGTCATCATACCTGCTATCAGTTTTAAATGTAAACAGCAACAATGAAGTTTGCTGCTGACAATTATGTCACAAGATTTGCTCAAGGGACAGAACGCATATATGCAGAGAAATCAATGCAGCTTGTTAACTAATGGTACTCATTTAGTAATCAGAAATTGAGTTCAGATACATTCTGGAAAACTAAGCTAGTTTTGTTTGTGATTTCCTGTCCATCCCAAACTGACTGCTGAACTTTCCTGCCTCCAAGTAAATCCTGATGGCAATGGAATGAGGCCATTTGAGTAGGCCATGATTGCCCACAAGAGCTTCAATTGGGCCCACTTTTTTTTGAAAGATTAGACTCGACTCCCCACAGTGTGAAAACAGGCCTTTCAGCCCAGCAAGTCCACACTAACCTCCAAAGACTAACCCACCCAGACTCATTCCCCTACATTTACCCCGCCGAATGCACCTAACACTTTGGGCAATCTAGCATGGCCAATTCATCTGGCCTGCACATTTTTGGATTGTGGGAGGAAACCAGAGCACCCAGAGGAAACCCATGCAGACACAGGGAGAACAAGCAAACTCCACACAGGAAGGGGTGGAATCAGTCAGGTATTCCTTCAAAGCCTCCTTAATTTTTGTCTTAAAACTGATGATCTCACTGTTATCTGAAACATTACACTGCAATTTTTCTGTTCAGCATTTCCAAAGATGTGTGTTTAATTTCCTAGAATTTCGTTCCAAACTTTTCATTGTTAATTACTGTTCTATTGTGATTCATGGTTTTGTATATTTTTTCAATAAACGTCTTCCTTCACTTTTCCTGTCACAGTCACGGTTTCTCTGTCTGCAACAGTGTTCCCCACTGACCTTGCAGAATCTAACAATCTTTATGACATGGATTTCGCCGTTCCTGTCATCGATTTGATTCTCCAGCCAAATCACGGGGATCTCCAGACATTCAGTGAAGGTAGTGTCAACAAGCAGGGTAAGTATAAAAACATTGATGTTTTCTCACAGACTTCAAAGCAGCAAGTAAAATCCATTAAATATTTAATCTTGTCTAATTTAAAATTGTAAAGAAAGTGAGTGAAACAAACAAAAATTTAGACACATAAATAGAGCTTCATCCCCTGCTCTACTACTGGCTTGTTGGAAGGTGGAATGGACATATAAAATCTGCTGGGCAGACTACTACTTACTGTCTACCTATCTTTGCCATCTTTTGAACCATATCACAAGGTGACATTGGATGGCCTGCTCAACAGGGTGGCATGGTGGCTCTGTGGTTAGCGCTGCTGCCTCACAGCTTCAGGGACCTGGGTTCAATCCCAGCCTTGGATGACTTGTTCTCCCTGTGTCTGCATGGGTTTCCTCTGGGTGCTCTGGTTTCCTTCCACAATCCAAAGATGTGCAGGCCAGATGAATTGGCCATGCTAAATTGCCCAAAGTGTTAGGTGCATCAGGCAGGGGTAAATGTAGGGGAATGGGTCTGGGTGGGTTAGTCTTTGGAAGTTAGTGTGGACTTGCTGGGCTGAAAGGGTTCCACACTGTAGGGAGTCGAATCTAATTTTTCAAAAAAAAACAGTGGGCCCAATTGAAGCTCCTGTGGGCAATTATGGCCTACTCAAACCGCCTCATTCCATTGCCATCAGGATTTACTTGGAGGCAGGAAAGTTCAACAGGCAGTTTGGGGCCAAGACCAAGTGGGGAAAATCCTGAAATCTTCCCCTCTTCACAAAAAATAGACAAGGTGAAGTTATATTTCTGTATTTACCCTGATACCGGATTGACTTCTTTCTCTATTTGTGTTTTGGCATCTGAAGTCAAATGGAGAAACTTGAATTCTAATGGATATTTATACATGCAGAATTAGGCCAACACTCCCTCCCCAAGCATGCAAATTAATTGGAACTACTTGCAATATAATTACCTATAGATTGTGATTCTGAGCAAAGCTTTTATCAAGTGAATCACTTACGTCGTAATTCAATTTCATAGCAAATAATTTGAGTGAAATAATTTAAACATAAATGTAAGGGGCAGATGCTCAGGAATATGATTGTTTATATGTGAACAAAAATATCTGTAGGAAAATTAAGAGTGAAGGACTGGGAATGATGTATGTATAAGAATCTTGGAATTAGTCCATAGGAGTACTGCATGAAGTATAGTAGCAGAATGATTATGCTACTGGCCTCTTAATCTGGTAGCCTGAATTAATGCTGTTTACATAAAGCCCAAATCCTATCATTGCTGCTGGGGAGATTACACTCAATTGGATAAAATCCATAAGATAAATTAGATGATTTTGAACACTAGTCTTAGTAATGTTCAAAAAGCCCATCTGCTTTACTAAACCCTTTAAGGGAAGGAAGTTGAGCATCCTTTACTCAGCCGGACTTATATAAATCACTTAACAAGCTACCCAAAATCAGAGAATTGTTACTGTGCAGAAAGGGGTTATTCAGCCCCTATATTTACACTGGCTCTCCAAATAAACGTCTCACTTAGTGTCATTTTCCTGACTTCTCCTTGTGACCCTGCACATTGTTCATTTTCAAATAACAGACAAGATGTCCATTTGAGGATTTAACACCAGTCAAAGTGGGACAGTTCAAAAGGCCAAACAAGTTGGGAGCAAAATAAGGTGATAGGTCCCACGGGAGTCATAGAGTCATAGAGATGTACAGTAGAGAAACAGACCCTTCAGTCCAACTCGTCCAAGCGACCAGATATCCTAAATTATTCTAGTCCCATTTACCAGCGCTTGGCCCATATTCCTCTAAACACTTTCTATTCATGTATTCATCCAGATGCCTTTGAGAGTCATAGAGTCAAGAGATATACAGTACAGAAACAGACCCTTCAGTTCAACTCATTCATGCCGTCCAGATATTCTAACCTAATCTAGTCCCACTTGCCAGCACTCAGCCCATATCCCTCTGAACCTTCCTATTCATATACCCATCCAAATGCCTTTTAAATGCTGTACCAGGGTCTGTTTCTGTACCAGCCTCCAGCACTTCCTCTGGCAGCTCATTCCATGCACATAGCAACCTCTGCATGAAAAAGTTGCCCCTTAGGTCCCTTTTATATCTTTCCTCTCTCATCCTAAACCTATGCCCTCTAGTTTTGGTCTCCTCCACACTAGGGAAAAGACCTTGTCTATTTATTCTATCCATGCCCCTCATGGTTTTATAAACCTTTATAAGGTCACCCCTCAGCCTCCTACACTCCAGGGAAAACAGCCCTAGCCTATTCAACCTCTTCCAATAGTTTAAACCCTCCAAACCTGCCAACCTCCATGTAAATCTTTTCGGAACCCTTTCAAGTTTCACAACAGTCCAAAGCTTAAAGGAAGAAAGCAAGAAGATCTACAATTTGAAGGCCAGAAGGGAGAGGGTGCATTGAAGCAAAAAACCTGTCATTAAGTGATTAAGCATTCCAAGTGGCATTTTAGAGTACTTCAGGTGCAGCAGACACAAGACATATCTGCACAATGACTGCCCTGCAGGGACAGTTAATGTCCCAACTGTAATAAACATGGTCATTTATATAAAAAAAGGCTGTCATTTCAAAACTTCAGCCAGTTGAAATAAAAAGCAATAGAATTTAATATGTAACCTGCTCCAGGGAATAGGGATGAGCCAGTCACAGAAGATTGGCAGCTGGGTAAAGATGAATGATCTACGTAGTAAAAACTGGTCAGTAAATCTCAGAGTAGAGGGATCAAAGATGATATACTGGAGTAGGTTTTTGTATACTGTCAGATAGGTTAAAATAATTAGGACAGATTAAATTAAAGCATTTTTCAATCAAACTACCAGGATCAAGAGGTACAAATTTGAAATTAAAATGTCAAATTAAAGCAAGTTTAATTATAAATACAGAGAAATAACTGAACCACTCAATAGATTGGAGAACCAAGATTTTTCATATGTCAGTTTGAGATTGAAACTGATCTTTAGAGTAAATTCCTGAGTAAAAATGCAACGCAGGCATTAGAGAATCATTTCCTAAATTATACACGAGGGGATGGGCACATTGAAAGGAAATGAGTACCACATTACACTGCAGGTAAATGTATACCTATTTGTCTTATTACTCCAAGAAAGATACCCCACCCAGGTATGGGTAATGTGAAAGCAGAAAGTGAAGGAATACAGGGTAATTTTGCCAATTGCGGTAGTCATTAAATGGTGGTTAAGTGTGGTCACTGCCCTGAACTAAATCGGTATATGAGGATTTGACCTGACCCAACTCAACAAATCAGTACATCTGAAATCCATCCAGTGATATTTGTTGTTGATCACCTAGCTAAACTGGCAAAAAGTACAATGTTCACAAAAGTATATGCTAACTACATTTTACCAAGTACCTTTGGACCAGGAAACAAGATTACAAATTATTTTTATATCATGTTTTGGTCGTTATTGTTTCAACATACTACACCTTGGAATGGTATCTGCCACTGAAACATTCCAGAGGATAATATCCAATATACAAGAAAGGAAGGATGAAGTAATATGTCACATTAATGATATTCCAATGCAACAATTCCACAGAGTAGTGTGCTTATAGAGTTAGGGAGATTTGAAAACATCGCAGTATTAAGATCTAATGTTACATACTAAGTGTGAATTTGCAAAGCATATGATTATTCTTTGGTCACATAGTTCAGACCATAGGAATAATGGGTGATCCTCAGAAAATGAAGGTAATGAGAGAATTTGCACCATGCAGGAGTTTAAGCAGAACTACAATGGTTCCTAGGGATGATTAGCCAAGTATGTGATGAAATATGTATGAAACACAGAAATTGAAAGTTTTTAGGGCAATTTGGAGGAGACCTGACTTGCGAACAAAAACAAGTTTAGGTTCTTTCCTTAAAGGTTTTCATTTAATTCAGAAAACAAATCCAGTTACCTCAGTGAAAAGGTTTAGCTAGTGCATCTTCTAAACCAGGACAGTTTGGTTAGAAATCTGACTTTATTTGAAGCTGAGAAGGAATAAGCTTTCAGTTTTGTGAATATTTATGTAATAAGACTTACACTTCACAGGAAAGAAACTGGGGAGAATCAGTTAAGCAAACTTAAGATTTAGTATAATGATGTAATTACAGAGCACAACTGGCATTACGCTGGGCATGTACTTCAGCAGCTTTCACTAGCAGGGCTGCTGTCAGATAGAGAGTTGAGACAAAGGGAGCATTTTCACGATGGAAATCTGTGACTCGTGAAGTATCACAGCTGAGGCCACCATTATTCACAATTTATGACTTAGATGAAGGAGGTGGATGTACTATCAGCAGGTTTGTGCATGACACAGAAATAAATGGGAAGGTAAGTGATACGAAGATTCTGCAGAGGGAAGTGCAGAGGAACCTCGATTATCTGAATGAGACGGGTTGGGAGTACTTTGTCTGGATAATTGAATGTTCGTATAATCAAATGCCAGATAACACAGTTTAGCCAAGCATTGGGACCTTGCGATCTTGTTCGGATAATCCGAAATTCGGATAATCGATGTTCCTCTGTAGACAGGTTAAGTGAATGAGTAAGAACTTGGTATTGGAAAATGTGAAGTGTGTACCTTGTCAGGAAGAATAGAGGAGTTGTTTATTATGCAGAAAATTTTTAAATGAAAAAATACTGCTGAAAGATGCAGTATGGAGGGACTGCACATAAATCACAAAAACTAGCACACAAATTCAGCGGGTAATGGGGAAGGCAAATGGAATCAATCTTTATTTCGAAGAATTGAGTGTAAAAATAGGGAAATCTCGCTAAAACTATACAAAGCATTATTCAGACCACATTTAGAAAACTGTGAATAGTTTTGGTCCCCATATCTAAGCAAAGCTATTCTGACATTGGAGGCAATCCAGAGGACTCTTATGGAGAGAGCTTGTGTCGGCTGGTGTTGAACTCACTGGAGTTTAGAAGACGAGAGGTGACCTTATTGAAACATAGAGACTCTTAGGAGAGTTCTGAGGAAGGGTCATTGGATTTGTAACATTAACTCTGATTTCTCTCCACAGATGCTGCCCTAGTCGCTGAGCTTTTCCAGCAATTTCTGTTTTTGTTTCTGATTTACAGCATCCGCAGTTCTTTTGGGTTTTTAGATTCTTAAGAGCCTTGGCTAGATAAATGCAGAGAGAGGTAGCTTTCTTTTCTTGGCGATGTTAGAACCACAGCAGGTAATCTTAGAGCAAGGGGACACCCATTTAAGATAAGTGAGGAGGAATTTCTTCTGTACAGGTAGTGAAGTTGTGGAATTTCTTTTCTACAGAAGGCTGTTGGGCCTGTGTTGTTAAGTAAATTCAAGGCGAAAAGTTTTAATCAGTAAGGGAATCACGGGTGAAGGGGCAAAGACATTAATAGGGCGATGAGGATTGTCAGGCTAACCATGATTTAATTTACTGGCAGAACAGAATCAATGTTCTGGATAGCCTTCTTCTTCCCTTTAATCCAATGGTGTATGTGACAGAGGCCATAGTAACACTCTTGCCTCTTAGGTTGTGGGTTATAGGTTCAAGCCAAGACTTCATCATATAATAGACATTGTGTAAATGATGGAGAGATTGTCTTCCTCTGTTGGAGAAGTATAGAAGTAGGAAGATGTAAAAGTAACGAATTTAAGACTACTGAGGACTTCATTTATCTTGGAGGAATCTTAGTTAATGGAATCCTCTTCTGCCCAGAGCAGTAAGCTGCTGGCTCATTGACTACATATAAGGTTGAGTTAGATATATCTTTGATCAGTTATAAAGTTGAGGGACATGAGGGACAGATAGTGGAATTGACCCATGATTCCATCAAATAGGAGAGCAGATCTAAGAGGCTGAATGGCCCATCCTCTTGATTCTTGCATGTAGAGAATTTTTCAAAACAAAAGGTTGCTGTGTTGTATATAACGCTTGTTAGCAAACCTAAAGCCCAAGAAACAAAAGGGGCAGTAGCAGCATGGATACAGAACTGGCTCCGAGATAGAGAATAGAGAATTGTTGTGAAAGCTCCTTTGAGAGTGGATAGAGGTTTTTCCGAGGAACTCCTCAAAGTTCAGTACAAGGGCTGATGCTATCTTTCACATGCTTTAGTGACTTGGATTTGGAGGTACAAAGCATAGTATTGAAATTTGCAGCTGGTATGAATTTTGGTGCAGATGTTGCTGGAGCTCAAAAGGCTGGTATAAGGCCAACCACTTAGCAGATGGAATTCCACACAGGAAAGTGTGAGGTGACACATGAAGAATGAAGTGAGAAAAATTCACATCGCTCTTCTGGAGGTATCTAAGGAAATATGGCACAAAATGTGGGCACGAATAGGCTGAATGGTCTATCCTCCTCCTGAGTCTTGCATGTTTAGAACTTTTCAAAAAAAATGCTACTGTTTGCATGTAAGGCTTGTTAGCAAACCCAAAGTCCAGGAAACAAAAGGGGCAGTAGCAACATGGAAACACAACTGGCTAAGAGATAGAGAATAGAAAATTATTGTGAAAGCTCCAGGGGTGGCACGGTTGGCACTGCTGCCTCACAGTACTAGGGATTTGGGTTCGATTCCAGCCTCAGGATGACTGTGTGTCGAGTTTGCACATTCTCCCTGTGTCTGCATGGGTTTCCTCCGGGTGCTCTGGTTTCCTCCCACAATTCAAAGATGTGCAAGTTTGGTGAATTGGCTGTGCTAAATTGCCCATAGTGTTCAGGGATGTGTTCGTTAGAGGCATGAGTCATGGATAAACATAGGGGAATGGATTTGGGTGGGATACTCTTCGCAGGGTCGGTGTGGACCTGTTGGGCCAAAGGGTCTGTTTCCACACAGTAGGGATTCTAATTCCAATTCTAAATCTTTTGAAGTGGCAGGACAGGTTAGCAAAGCAGTTAATCAAAGCATCCTGAGGTTTATAATCACAGATGGCTGGATGTTATAGTTTCCTGAATGGACAGATTTTCAGCCATGGTGGTGTGTATTTGAAATCTGACAAGTGGCTATCCAAGCTCTTTCCTGCCCACCTCAGTCCATTCTCTATGACCTGCATGGGAGAATGTGATGGGTAAGGCACACCCTTTGGCCTGTCCAACTAAGTGACAATTAAGGGCCTCCATCTGCCTTCACAGCAATAATACGCTGGACATTGGCAGATGCGCCAGAGTGCAAAGTCCGTGTTCAGAGAATAGACAATATAGATGTGGATGACACATCAATCAGGGGGTGCACCACACATATCGAGGCCATTCTCCTCACCCCCAAGATTTCATCTCTAACTTTGTTCTTCTCTCCCCACTTGCCTCATGGCTCTACTTATGGTGATGATCCCTTGTTGCCCTCATCACCCAAGGTTATCTCATGGTGGTCCTCATTGCCCTTCTTTGTGACAGGTCTTGCAACACCAGAGACAACCATGACCTGGTGCTGCAGGGGGCTGCTGGTTCTATTAATGAAGCAGATTAGCCAGCAGCTTTTAAGGGTGGGTCAACCAACCCACTAAAGAGCAGGAGTCCAAACTCATCCTGTTTATGCTATCCCTTGTGTGTTATTACCATGGGGCAGGCCTTATAAAAGCCATTCAGTTTGAGACTAACTTTTCTTCAACAGTGGACAAGATGTGAGCAGTATGTTTCCATCTCACCATAAAATCCAGTGTTCAAATTACAAAACCCAGGAACCCATGATAAGCCAACATAAATCATTAGTTTGACTGCTGCTTCTAAGCACAACATTTAGGAAAGTGTTGGAGAGAGTGCAGAAGAGATTTACGATGATGGTTCGAGAAACGAGTGATTGCAGTTCCAAGGATAGACTGAAAGGCTGGGTTTGTTCTCAATAGAGCTGAAAATGTTCGGAGGAGATTTGATAGAGCTGTTTTAAATCATGAATGATTTAGGTAGAGTAAATAAAGAATAACACCGTTTTGAATGGCTGAAGTGTCAATATATAGAAGACGCAGATTTAATGTGATTGATAAAAATACCAGAGATGGTCAGAATTTATAAGCATTACTGATATGGTAGTGAATAAATATGCATTAATAGGGACTTAGGTAAATATGTGTGAAGGAAATGTTACAGAGACACAGAAAAATAACAGGCAAATTTAACTTGCTGAATTGCGCTTTTAAAAAAGCCAGAGAAGACTCAATATATGAATCAGCCTCTGTTTATCTTGTACACTTCTTGAATCTATGGTTCTGTGATAATCAAGGCTATTGCTCCCAATGTTGCGCAGATGGAGGTGCCATCTTTAAAATATATTAAGCTGAAATCTCATCTATGCTCTCATGTGGATGCTAAAGATTTTATAGTTTATTTTTCAAGGTTTTGGAGAGTTCTTCTAGTTCTCTGGCCACATTGTTTGCTTCAGTCAACATCACTAGAAGGTTACCTTGTCATTAACTTATAAGATCAGAAGAAATTGGAGCATGAGTTGGCCATTTGGTCTAACAAGCCTGCTCCACATTGGATAAGGTCATATCTGATCTGATTGTAGCCTAACCTCCACTTTCCTGTCTGTCATCGAGTCATAAAGTCAGACAGCACAGAAACAGAATCTTCGGTCTAACCAGCCCATGCCGACTATAATCCCAAACTAAACTAGTCGCACCTGCCTGCTCCTTTTATCTCATAGCCTTTACCTCCCTTGTAAATCAAAGGTCTGGCTACCACAAGCTTCAGTGGATTCCTATCTTGACCTGGTGTATTGTTGTTGTTGGCACTTTGTTATGAGCAAATTGTTGGCTGAATTGCCCGATATTAAAGCAGTAGATGTTCTTTAAAAGTACTGCATTTTACTGCAAGGTATCTTGGGAAATCCTAAGGGGGTGAAATGTGCTACATAAATGCAAGTTCTTTTTTTGCGAAGGACATGTTATCAAGATATCCTTGCAGCTCAATGATCTATTGCTCGTGGAGAATCAGAAAGCTGGAGGGCAGTACACCATTGAAAAGGTTACAAGAGTAAAGATGTAATAACTGTTGGCTAAACGTCTGCAGTATATAAGATGTTTAAGACATTAAATTGTTACTCCAATGTGACATTCTCAATGTGCCACTGGAGTTAGAAATCCTCCTCAGACTTGTGAACATTATTAAAATATGTTGAGTGTTTTTTTAAACTCAGAAATCATGTGCCAAATGCTTTCACTCCTTGTTCCTTTAGAAACCTCATCAGTGACACATGGAAAAATGTTCATTTACGTCAAAACTCATGGTGTGAGACATTTTACAAATTCCTTTTCAGTGCTAATATGTTTGTTCTGTTCTATTACACACTGGAAAAAAAATCACGGGAAAGAGTTTTTATCAGTCTATCTGTAAACATTTAATCGGAAAAGTAATAATACAGACATAGTATAACTTAGTCAGTGCTAGAGGTCAACATTTTCTTGTTTGAGGGTGAGAAGTTTTCTTGAGAGGCGAGCTCAATCTCCAAAACATGCAAGGTACATAAAAGCTTTGAGTTTTCCTGACAATTGATTTAACAGCAGGTGCTTTTTTCCTTTCCAAGTTTAATAAATTTTGAGGGGTCTGTTGAAATTGAGGGAGAGAAAAACAGTGACAGGAAATAGGTATACCATCTTCCAGGTATAAAGTAACATCAATATCACTTCTAAGCGAATGCTAAAAACAGTTAGGGAGTTGACCCTTCCTCCACTTCCAGAAAATGAAGAAGATCTCCACATGGGAACAAGACCGTCACACAGGGACATCACTACATCACCACAGGGAGACTACCACAAAGGGAGACCACCACACAGGGAGACTAACACACAGGGAGACCACCACACAGGGAGACCACCACACAGAGATCACCACACAGGGAGACCACCACACAGGGAGACCACCACGCAGGGAGACCACCACACAGGGAGATCACCACATGGGAAGATCACCATATCACCACACAGGGAGACCATCACACAGGGACACCACCACATAGGGACACCACCACACAGGGAGATCACCACACCGGGAGACCACCATACAGGAGACCATCACACAGGGAGATCACCACACAGGGAGGCCACCATACAGGGAGACCACCACACAGGGAGATCATCACACAGGAGACCACCACACAGGGAGATCACCACATGGGAAGATCACCACATCACCACACTGGGAGACCACAACATGGGGAGATCACCATACAGGGAGATCACCACACAGGGAGATCACCACACTGGGAGATCACCATATAGGGAGACCATCACAGCGGGAGACCATGACACAGGGAGACCACCATACAGGGAGATCTCCATACAGAGAGATCACCATACGGGGAGGCCACCACACAGGCGGCCATCACACAGGGAGATTACCACACAGGGAGATCTCCACAGTGGGAGATCACCATACAAGGAGACCATCACACAGGGAGATCACCACACAGGGAGATCACCATACAGGGAGATCACCACACAGGGAGATCAACCTACAGGGAGATCACCATGCAGGGAGAGATCACCACACTGGGAGACCACCACACAGGGATATCACCACACAGGGAGATCACCATACAGGAAGATCACCACGGCAGGCCAGAGATGTTTCCAATGTATCTGTTGCGTATGTTTCAATAATGGGACATGCCCAGGGTTGATGATGGAGAAATCTGAGAATCTTTAAGGTTTGAAATGTTGCTCAGTCAGGCTGACCCAGAGCTCCTCTTTAACACAAAGGCAATTAAAGGCCAATTCAAAAATTTGAGCACCCATTGTTATTTTGGGCACTTCTTGCCAGGGCTAGATAAGGATTCAGGCAGTCAACTCACACATAGCACTGTTGTCCTATATTTACCCTAACCATTCCCCCCCTTCCACCCAACCCCACTTCCTGTCATTGTAATGGATTAAGTTTTGTTCTTTGAGTAAATGTAATTCCCTTTCTCTTATAAACTATGGGATTCATGTACAACCACTTTCCTCCTAAAATACTTACTTTGGCAGACTGAAGCTGAGAAACATCTGAGCAAGTGTAGGCCATTCAGTGCATCAAACCTGTTCCACCATTAAGAAACAAAAGCAGAAATTGCAGGAAAAACCCAGTAGAGTTCTGATGAAAGGTCACTGGCCCCAAAATGTAAACCGTGCTTTCTCTCCACAGATGCTGCCTGACCCGCTGAGGTTTTCCAACAATATCTGTTTGTCTTTCTGATTTCCAGCATCTGCAGTTCTCAGTTTGTTTACCTATTGCATCAACCAATTCAATCATTCACCTCAATGCCACTTTCCCATGGCAGATTCCACATTCCGTGAGGAGGGATAAATAGAATCCAAATTTATAAGGATGTTGCCGGGGTTGGAGGGTTTTGAGCTATAAGGAGAGGCCAAATAGGCTGGGGCTGTTCCCTGGAGTGGTCGTGGCTGAGGGGTGACCTTCTAGAGGTTTATAAAATCATGAGGGGCATGGTTTGGGTGAACAGCTCCCTTGGGTGGGATTGTCCAAAACTAGAGGGTGTAGATTTAAGATGAATGAGATTTGAAAGGGACCTGAGGGGCAACATTTTCACTCAGAGGATGGTGCGTGTATGGAATGAGCTGCCAGAGGAAGTGGTGGAGGCTGGTACAATTACAACATTTAAAAGGCATCTGGATGGGTTTATGAATAGGAAGGGTTTAGAGGGATATGGGCCCAATGCTGGCAAATGGGACAAGATTAATTTAGGATATCTAGTCGGCATGAACAATTTGGACCCAAGGGCTTGTTTCCATGGTATACGACTCAATGACTCTGTGTATTATACACTATTAGATACAGAGAACAGCAAGGGAATTTTACCAATTGGACAAAATGGAAACTTAAGGGGAATTTTTCAGATTTATTCTTGGCTTTACTCTAACGGATTTACTTAAGTGATGATAATTGAAATTAACTGCTTTGAGAACATGCATTGTGGCACGATCACGCGCCCACCATAAAGTCAACATCATCTATAATCTTTTAAATGCAGGAAGGATAATCAAATAACTGATATAAATGGCCACTTTAATTATCTGAAAGAATTTGCTTATAGCTTGTGCCCTGCTGTATGTGTGGTAAATAACTGCTGTTTCAGTGGATTATTTCCATTACATGTTCTTATTAGTTAATCATTTCAACAGCAGGTTTTATAGCTTCATCCTTGAGGTGGCGCTAGAATACAATATGGATAAATTAGACCCAGATGCATACACACAAGTTTAATTCCTCTCATACCTGGTTCCTGCATTTATTTATCTACCCAAAACCGTATGATATTTTAAAACATCCATTGTAACTACTGTAGCGTAAAAGATATATGAATTAAAATATATGCAAACTTAACCTTATCCTTTTTTTAATCTTAAAGGGAAAAATAGTCAACCTTACTTTACTAAGAGTTAAATGACAGATGGTGATGATTCATATTGACATAGTGGACACTTCAACAATATAAACATACACCAATGAATGATGACAAGGGAATAAGATGGATATTAAAGCAGTTGAATACAAGTGCATCTGCAGACTTATATAATGACAACCAAGTGCATTTATTTGTTCCACCTACTTCCTATTTATGTCAGTTTTAATAGACGATGGAAATTGTTATTTGCCCAATGCTCACTTACAAAGTGACATACGTCTACGTTGTTTGTTCAGTCAGATATGCATGTCAGACCTGATTCTGTGTTACTAAGATCTTATCCTTCATCTGTAATCCTGGGAACTGCCACACCTAGCACCTCTTACATCAGGTACTTTCCACACAGCAGATGAACTTTCTGACTGAAACAGAGTCCAGGAAAAGAGTGAAGAAGTCAACAATGCTTGGTGCTGAGCCTTACAGTATGATATTTAGTTCTAACTGTAGAATCTATTGAGCCGTAATGGAGCATTTTGTTACTCTGACAGTATTTATTTGATTTTCAACTTTGGCTTTTGTGAAATTACATATATTGAAATCTTCCCTTCAGGGCTGTTGTTTTCTCCCAATGATATTTAAGCGCAAATCATTCTTCAGGCACTTTTTCTTTTAAAGAAGCTTGCACTATTGAGCCCAAAATGTCTCAGATTTCTGTCTGTAAACCTGGCTGAGATAAAAAGAGATATATAAAAATGGGAAGCCCTGAGTGTAGGGTCAAGCCTATGTAGTTGAAGGTACGGACAAAGGAGCAGAAGTTGCAGGTGGGGGTGGGGTTGGCTCCTTCCTAAGAACTGAAATTCAGTCAATAGCCGGAAGTGGCATAGAGTCAGAAGGTGTTGGATCTGTGTGAGCAGAGTTGAAGAACTGCAAAGGATAAAAGACTCTGTCAGGAGTCATGCACAGGCTTCCTAGCAGTAGTCAGAATGTGAGGAAGAAAATAAATCAGGAGATAGAGAAGGCATATAAGAAATGATTTGGAGGAACCGGGTAAACTCAGGTGGACAAAGTTAAAAATCACACAACACCAGGTTATAGTCCAACAGCTTTATTTGGAATCACTAGCTTTTAGAAGCGCTGCTTCTTCATCAGGTGCTTTGTGGCTATCAAGCCTGTGTCTTCTGATTCTGCTCCACAACCACCTGCTAAAGAAGCAGCACTTCGAAAGCTAGTGATTCCAAATAAACCTGTTGGCATGTAAGAAAGGCAGGGTTACAACATGCGTGGGGGCCTTCGATATGAAGGTAGACTGAGAAAATCAGGTGTGTAGCAGGTCTCAAGAAAAGGAAATCTTGGAATGTTTACAAACTTTTTTTTGGAGAATCTCGTGGTAGAACACACTACAGAACAGGCATTCTGGATTTAGGGATGTGTAATGAGGTAGCCTTGATTAGAAAGTTCAAGTGAAGGAACCCCGAGGAGACAGTGACCATTATATGATAGAATTGACCCTGCAGTTTGAGAGGGAGAAGCTGGAATCAGATTCAACGGTATTACAGTTGAGAAACAGATACTACAAAGACACAAGGGAGGAACTGGACAGGGTTGATTGGAAAGGGAGTCTTGCAGGGCAGATGGTGGAGCAGCAATGGCAGGGGTTTTTGGGGGTAATTCAGGAGGTACAGCAAAAATTTATCCCCAGGAAGAGTCAAGGGGAGGATGAGGCAACCATGGCTGACAAGGGGAGCCAGGAACACGACAAAAGCAAAAGAACAAGCATTGAATGTGGTGAAGGTTAGTGGGAATCCAGAGAATTGAGAATCCTTTAAAAACCAGCAAAGGCTAACTAAAAAAGTAAAAGGGGGTAGTATATGAAATATGAGGGTACGCTGGCTAGTAATATACAATAAGATTACAAGAGTATATTTTTAGACATCTAAAAGAAAAGACAGAGGTAAAAGGACATTGGACAACTGGAAAATTAGGTTGGAGAAATAGTAATGGGGAATAAAGAACAGGTGGAAGCACTGATAAGAATTTTGCATAAGTTTTCAGGGTGGAAGGTATCAGCAGCATACCAGACATTCAAGAGAGTCAGGTGCAGTGGTGAGTATAGCAGTTATTTCTAAGGAGAAGGTGCTGGGGTAGCTGAAAGGTCTGAAGGTGGATAAGTTACCCAAACCAGATGGACCACACCCCAGAGTTCTGGCGGAAGTAACTGAGGATGTAATAGAGGCATTGGTGGTGATCTTTCAGGAATCACCGGAGTCAGGGAGAGTCACAGAGGACTGGAAAATGACAAATGAAACTGCTTAAGAAGGGAGGGAGGCAGAAGGTAGGAAATTATAGACCAGTTAGCCTGCCCTCAGTCATTGGCAAGATTTTAGAGTCTCGTAAAGACGAGATTGCAGAGTACCTGGAAGTTCATGATAAAGTTGTGCTGACTCAGCACGGCTTTATCAAGGGGAGGATATGCCTGACATATATATTACAATGCTTTGAGGAGGTAATGAGCAAGTTAGACAAAGGAAGCCAGTGGACGTGATCTCTTCGGTTTTCCGGAGGACTTTGACAAGGTACCACAGACTGCTACTGGAAAAAGAGTGTTGGAGCAAGGTACTGCATGGAGAGAGGATTGGCTGACACGCAGAATGCAGAGATTAAGGATAAAGGGGACTTTTTCAGATTCTACAGGAGTCAGTGTTGGGACCACAACTATTCACATTCTATATCAACACTCTGAATGAAGGAACTGATGGCACTGTTGCTAAGTTTGCAGATGACACAAATATAAATGGGTACAGTTAGTGTTGAGGAAGCTGGGAGGCTGCAGAAGGACTTGGACAGGTTAGAAGATTGGGCAAAGAAGTGGAAGATTGAACACAATGTGGGAAAATGTGAGGTTAACACTTTGGTGAGAAGAATAAAGGCACAAAGTATTTTCTAAATGGGGAATGGTTTCAGAAATCCAAAGTACAATTGGACTTTGGGAGTCCTAATTCATGGTTCTCTTAAGGTTAACTGGGCGGCATGGTGGCTCAGCGGTTAGCACTGCTGCCTCACAGCACCAGGGGCCCAGGTTCGATTCTAGCCTCGGGCAATTGTCTGTGTTGAGTTTGTACATTCTCCCCGTGTCTGTGTGGGTTTTCTCCGGGTGCTCTGGTTTCCTCCCACAATCCAAAGATGTGCAGGTCAGGTGACTTGGCCATGATAAATCGTCCATAGTGTTAAGTGCATTAGTCATTGGGGGGAGATGGGCTACTCTTCGGAGGGTGAGTGTGGTCTTGTTAGGCCGAAGGGCCTGTTTCCACAATGTGGGGAATTTAATCTAAAATTTACAGGTTTAGATTAGATTAGATTACTTAGATTACTTACAGTGTGGAAACAGGCCCTTCGGCCCAACAAGTCCACACTGCCCCGCCGAAGCGCAACCCACCCATACCCCTACGTCTACCCCTTACCTAACACTACGGACAATTTAGGATGGCCAATTCACCTGACCTGCACGTCTTTGGACTGTGGGAGGAAACCGGAGCACCCGGAGGAAACCCACGCAGACACGGGGAGAACATGCAAACTCCACACAGTCAGTCGCCTGAGGCAGGAATTGAACCCGGGTCTCTGGCGCTGTGAGGCAGCAGTGCTAACCACTGTGCCACCGTGCCACCCACTTGACAGTTATGAAGGCAAATACAATGTGAGCATTCATTTCAACGGGACTAGAATACAAGAGCTGAGATGTACTGCAGAGGCTGTATAAGGCTCTGGTCAGACTGCATATGGATATTGTGAGCAGGTTTGGGCCTCAACTTGAAGGGGTTCAGAAAATGTTTAAAAGGATGTTGGAGGGTTTGAGCTACAGGGAGAGGCTGAGGCTGTTTTCCCTGGAGCAACGGAGACTGGGGGGTGACATTATAGAAGTTTATAGAGTCATGGTGGGCACGGACAGGATAAACAAACATCGTCTTTTCCCTGGGGTGGGGGAGTCCAGAACTAGAGGGCATAGGTTTAGGATGAGAGGGCAAAGATTTAAAAGGGACCTAAGGGGCAACTTTTTCATGCACAGGGTGGTGCGTGTATAGAATGACATGCCAGAGGAAGTGGTGGAGGTGGGTGCACTTACAACATTAGAAAGGCATCTGGATGGGTACATGATAATGAAGGGTTTAGAGGATTATGGGGCAAGTGCTGGCAAATGGGACTGAATTTATTTATGATATCTGATTGGCATGGACGAATTGGACTGAAGGGTCTGTTTCCATCTTGTACATCTCTATGACTCTATCTAAGGAAGGATGTACTGGCATTTGGGGGGGGGGGTCCAGAGGAGTTTTACATGGATGATCCTAGGGTTGACGGCTGGTTATATGAGGAGTGGTTGAGAATTCTGGGTCTGTACTTAATGGAGGATAAGGGGGTGTCTCATTGAATCTTGCAGAACACTAAGAGAGAGGCCTGGTTAGCATGGACGTGGAGAAGCTGTTTTAATAGTAGGAGAGACCAGGACCTGAAGGCACAGTCTCAAGTGAAAGGGCAACCCTTTAGAAGTGAGATGAGGAGGAATTTCTTCAGCCAGAGGGTGGGGAATATGTGGAACTAATTGCTGCTGAAAGCTGTGGAAGGCAGGTCATTGAGTGCATTTTGGACAGAAATAGATAAGTTCTTGATTGGAAAGGGAGTCAAGGATTACAGAGACAAGGCAGGAGAATGAAATGAGAAACATGTCGGCCATAATTAAGTGGTGGAGCAGACTCAGTGAACTGAATGGCCTAATTTTGCTGCTGCATTTAATGGTCTTATGGCATGGTAAGACCAGAATTAAAGGACCAAAGGAATGATTGTTTCAGGGTGTGTTGGGGTGAGGGATCAAAATAAAATGGGCTGATTTTAATTCTTGAATGAGTGGTTAATTAGAGAGATGCATGAAGAGAAAGAAATCAGACTGACAATTTTAATCCCTGACCTCTTTACGATCCTATCAAACCTTCTCTCATCCAGAATAGGTGAGTAGTGTGCAGAAAATCTGCAGAACATTGGGCAATCATAGACCACCGTCTAGCATGTCCTAGTTGTGGAAAAAGGTTTTGGGAAAATTCTGAATGAGTGAAGCCCACAAGATAAAAACAGGAAAATTGGAGAATGAGATATTCTGGTCTTCCTCATCTTGTATACTTGACACTGGTTAAGGAAGCGGAGTTTAGATCAGAGTGGTCAGGCAGCATCCGAGGAGCAGGAAAATCGATGTTTCAGGCAATAAGAAAGCATCCAGGGCAAATAATATGCTGATGCTCTGAGAGAGAGGTTTGATGTTACTGCATTTGTTCCGCCTGACTCCCTCTCTTGGACAGCAGCCTTTCTGACCTAGACATCTCTGACAGGGCATTATCTCAACATTTGTTGATGACACAATACTTGGAGGCATTGTGAAACTGTGAGGAGGATAGTGCATAACTTCAGAAGGGCTTAGACTAGTTGTTGTTGGGATGGGTGGCTCAGTGACAGTTGAAATTCAATATGGAGAAGTGATAGATTTTGGGAGGAAGAACATGGAGGGTCAATATAAAACAAAGCAAGGAATGGCAGGAGCAGAGGGACTTGAGTGTACATGTACATAAAACATTCAAGATGGCAACACAAATTGAGACATTAGTTAATACAGCCTTCAGTACCCTAATATTCATTAACTGGGGTATAGACTACAAAATGTTCTCACTTGTGAAAGAATCGAAAACCATAAGCACAGTTTTAAAGTAATTCATAAAAGAATCAGATGTGATGAGAGGGTAAGCTTTATTATACAATGGCTGGCTAGGGTCTGGAAAACACTGGCTGAGAGAGGGATTAAATTAAGGCATTCCAAAGGGAATTAAATGGTTATTTGAAAAGGAGCAATATGTCGGGCTTGGGGAAGAAGGCATGAAGACAGCACCTAGTGCAATGTTCATTAGGGGCGACACAGTGGCTGAGTGGTTAGGACTGCTGCCTCACAGCACCAGGGACCTGGGTTTGATTCCCATCTCGGGAGACTGTGTGCAGAGTTTGCACATTCTCCATGTGTCTGTGTTTCCTCCGGGTGCTCTGGTTTCCTCCCACAATCCAAAGATGTGCAGGTTAGGCAAATTGTTGAGGGATGTGTAGGTTAGGTGCATTATTCTGGGGTAAATGTAGAGTAGTAGGGGAATGGATCTGGGTGGATTACTCTTTGGAGGGTCAGTGTGGACTTGTTGGGCCAAATGGCCTGTTTGCATACTTGTAGGGATTCTATGAGCTGCAGTCGGCACGTGGGCTAAATGATCTCCATTTGCACTGTGACAATTCAATGATTCTTTGACTTTAAGAATCTGAGGACAGCTGATATCCGAGTCTCTTCTTGTGAATACCTGGCTGAAATTTCCACCGAGGTGACTGTTGATTGTATACAATTGAGTCATTGTAAGCAGGTGGTGGGTATTAACTGAAGAATTACTTGTGTCCCTGTAAATAAACACAAACTGAAAGTGATTGAATTAGGTACTTACTCATGCAAATGTAAAATAAAAGCTTTTAATAAATAAAATAAGAGTGCATAAACATTGAGCCAGTTACAGTCTTTAACATACTACTCTTCACCCTCATTGCATCCAACATTTTGTCCAAGAAATCATTGGCGAATTGGACACTACCTTCCCTTACTTGCCATAATTCCTGCCGACTGGCAAGACGTTTTAAAAAATGGTTTTCACAGTCTTTTTCCTCATCCTTCTTTGCAAAGAGAAACTGAGCCTTTAAATGCTGGTTGAGAAATTACATCCTTCGGTTCAATTCTGGGGATGCATCAGACACTAACATCTTCACATACTTCATGCCAGTCTTAGGTTTAATATCAGGAACTGCAACTCACTTCCACGTGTCTGAATTGCAAAAGAAAAACAATTATGACACCAATCAACTTAATTAACAATGGAGCACATCAGCATGAGAGAAGTAAAAACTTTAGCGAGTGCAGGGGCCTTATGACAGCAGGAGGTTAATTCAGCCCAATTAGTATGAGAATTAGTACTTTTCAATTGCTTAATAAGATGTCAATGTTTGAAGCTGTCCAAAGCACGTATAAAACAGAAAAACCTGTTTGATTTTCAGAAAACATTTAATGAAATGTTATTGCGTTAGAATTAACTCTGCTAAAACAGAACCCCTTCCTGTTGCCTTTGGAAGCAGCCTGAAGTCATATCATGATTCATACAATTGTGATAACTACTAGGATTATATTGAATACAATGGCCCTGTCTCTGATTGATCTCTGCAACTTACAGATGGCTCAGTTCAGTTCCATTGAACTGTTCAGTTCAGTTCCATTGAACTGAACTGTGGACATCTTATCTTTTACAAAACCATAAAGTACTGGAGTACTCAGACAGCATCTGTGGAACAATATATCAGGTCAATGATCTTTCATCAGATCTGTGAACATTCAGAAGTATAATAGGTGCTAAGCAAGTGGAAAGGTCATAAAAGAACAAAAGTTCTAAAACAGGGAAACAGGTGAGATTTTAAAATGTTTGATACTGGGCCAAAAGAATAGTAATAACATTTGTGAAGGACAAAATATGTAGATAGAGGAAGTGTGAATGGTGAGATGATGGGCAGCTGCTATTTGAAACCAAAAGGAAAAAGAAACTTTCAAAATGAGAGGAAACAAAATTGGTGCAGAAATTAAGATCTGAAATTGTTGTACTCAGTTTTGAGTCCGTAAATATGTAAAGGGCCCAAGTGCTTATGCAGAACTTCACTGGAAAGCTGTAGAACATGAAAGAAAGAGATGTTACCAGGAGTGTAAAATGTAGAAATAAATTGACGGGAAACTCAGGGCCACCCTTAGGGACTGAATGGTGGTGCTCTGCAAAGCAGTCACCCAAATTTTAAACAACTACCTCTTTGGATGAGTGAAAAAGATCCTGTGGCAATGTCCTGCAGAAATAACTGGTAAGTTGCCTTTGGTATCTTGGTTAAAGTTTATCCTTTACTAAAAGTTGGTCATCACCATATTGCTATTTGGAAGAAAATTGCAGCATTGATTTCCAGTTCCAAAGCTCACTGCTATACTCAGGCTTCGTAGGCTCACACACTATTACAGGAATTAGAGAGAACACTGGTTGCATGTCATGAGATTGTGATGATAGCACGACTGTTCCTCTTAACAGTATACATGTACTTACATTCTGACCTGAGATATAATGCAACATGGCAAATGTTTTGACCTTCTAACTATTCTTATCACAGATTTCTGGCAACCACAGTTCATGCTTTGCAATCTTACCTTCTGCTTGTCTTTCCAAAACAACGAGGAGCTACTCTGCTGAACATATTTGCATCTCAGCAGTGTTGTGTCATTCCAGGTCCAGTCTATTTTAGAGAAAATATGTCCAATCTTCACAAAGAGCACAGTATTGCAGAGTTTGAATGAGAAAACACGAGGCTGTATGTTCAAATCCTAGCATGCTAAATCGGGCAATATAATTCAGCATATCAGGTAATTTGTGGGGAAGTGTTAAAGGGACTATGAAAGTTGCTTATTATTACTCGTGAAAGGGAACATAGTATGTCTGCTTGACCTGGGCTCCAAATGTTTTCATATGGTTCACTCAATGCCTTTTAGGAATTGGCAGCAGGACAAAAGAAACAAGCATTTACATCAAAGGAGAACAAATTCAAAGCTAAGACCAAGAAGGAAACAATAGCAACATAAATGAATCAGCAACATAACTAGGATTGCAAAAATAGCATGAAAACAGTGCACAGGACTAAATAAGATGAAACAAGAACCCCAAGAAGGTTCTTCCTTGGAACTTCTCCATTAATCTATGAAATGTAAAGAATTAGGGTTGACATTTTCCTCTCAAGCAGACGTCTGGAATGCCTTGTAAACATGGCAGTCTGAAAAGTCAACCCTTAACCGTGGCAGGAAATGCATCTCTATCTTGAATGCCCTGAAGCTACTCATTGGCTCCCAGCCATCACAATATCAAATGTTTTGCTCGATCTTTATGATGAAAGTACTAGATCCAAAGGAGCTCAACCATCAAGGTGCTTGTTGACCGGATTGCCAAATACCATTGGCCAGAGGTTGCATGGTGCTCACTGCATCCGGAATCAAAAATGTTAATCAATGTCTATTTGACATCCTGCAGTCCAAATTTTAATTTTACTATACCTTTTGCCTTTGAATGAAAATGTTGTGGGCTCAAACTCCACACCAGCAAGAACTTCAAGACAAGAACTAGACCGCTGCTTCAGTGCAATCATTGGAGAGTACTGCATTTGCAGATAAGATATGGAGGTGCCGGTATTGGACTGAGGTGGACAAAATCAAAAGTCACACAACACCAAATTTTAGACCAACATGTTTATTTGAAATCACAAGCTTTCAGAGTGCTGCTCCTTTGTCAGGCGACCTGACAAGTAAACCTGTTGGACTACAACCTTTTGTTGTGTGACTTCTGATCTTACAGATATGATCTTAAAGCAAATCCCTGTTAAAATGGATATGCAAAGTCCTATAGGACTACTTTGAGGAATGGTACTATGGGTAGACCATAAGCTGAAGGAGCAAGATGTGGATCTTTCAGTCTTTTGAGTCTGCACTGCCGTTCAGTGAGATCATGGTTGATCTGATAATGCTTAACATCACTTTGCTGCCCTATCTCTACAACCATTGAGTCCCTTATTGATTAAAAATCTGTCTTTCTCTGTCCTGAATATACTTAATGATCAGCACTGATCCCTGCGGCACTCCACTAGTTGCAGGTCTCCATCAAACAAAACAATCAAACAGTTACAAATCTATTTGCCCATTATCTCATGACAGTTTGTGGAACTTTGCTGTGTAAAATGTGGCTGCAACATTTTCTACATTATAATTTGCAACAATTCTATAAAAAAGGACTTTGTTGGTTGGGTTACTAAGGACAGTTATATAAATGCATGTCTTTTCTTAAATGAAATTTCTGTGGAAGTTACAATGACAGTGTATGAGAGGCCATTTTGGTCTGCTATCAGAAATTTTACTTGAATAATAGCCACTGATCATAAGTGAAAGTCTTAGTGATGATGTCTTTTTCATAACTATTACCTGAATTCAAGCTCACTCTGAATTGACTTTGTGACAGATAATATGATTAATCAAACAAGGACATGAAGAGGATAAATGTTTCATTTACAAATGGTGTGGCTGAAAAAAGGGAGAGAACGATCAGGGTCTTAGATGGAATCCCAGCTTTGAATGTATTGTTTTCATCAGACAGCTGCTCACTCCTCAGATAAGGACCAACTTTAACAGGTTTTATGTGGCGCTGAGGAGGATAATAGCGAAAAAAAAATCGAATGGCATTTCCTTTGGTAAAGGTTATAATGAACGAGTCTTGAAAGTCTAATGACAGATGGAAAAATTACCCCTCAGGCTTGTCAACTTATCTAAGCATCTGCTAAATCAACATTGGATTATTAGACAAGGTTCTGCTTGGTATGTTAATTTGTCTACAACATGTAGGTTAAGATCCCACTATCTAAAAGTCTTATTAACAATTCATATGCTTTCAAATGGATACCTCTTTTACATGTATTATGAATAATTAAATATACTGCTTCCATTGATAAAAGCTTATTATGAATGAAGATTTTGTACAAGCAAGCAAAACTTTCCAATCTAATAAATCTATAAATATCATTCACCGCAAGTTATAAGACAAATCACAAAATAAGTGTTCCTATCGCTATTTTTCACAAATTTGAGTACCTAAAATATATAAAGATTGGAGGGATTTTTAATTAATTGATGTGTCTCTCAAATATGGAGGGCCGGTTTTTTAACAGCAGTCTGCTGATAACATATAATCAAACTTCTAAGTTTAAAATTGAGATATTTACTTCCCTAATTAAGGATGCTGTTATCTGGATAATGATAGTTGCTCTTTGTAGCTTTGCTATTTTAGGTGTAGAGTGCAGGTGCAGCTCAGAAAGAAGAAGCAAACTGGGTGTATCCTGAATTCATTGTGGCAAAGATGATGTGCTGATTGTTTTTGTCTGATTGATAGAAAACAAATTTGTTAGGCTCAGTACAATTTTCTCCAGCTGTGCTATAATGCTCCTGATGCGCCTTCCACTGTTCGATTTTAAAACAGGCGTCGGATTGGGGAAATCTTTGCAATCTGATCCCAGCAGAACATCGCCTCAAGTCTTTTATAATAATTCTGCTCTTTTAAATGTCAATGTCAGAACTACTAACTATGTTCTTTTAAATCTGCTTACAGCTCTGGCTTTCTCTGCACCTTCACTGTAGATGTAACACTATATTCTACATTCTGTTCTATTACCCTGGTGTACTTATGTAAGGTATGATTTGTCTGGTTAGCACTCAATGAAAGGATTGGACACTCTGGCAGGAGGAAACATGTTTCCGCTGATGGGGGAGTGCTGAACCAGAGGACACAACTTAAAAATACGGGGTAGACCATTTAGGACAGAGATGAGGAGAAACTACTTCACCCAGAGAGTGGTGGCTGTTTGGAATGCTCTGCCCCAGAGGGCAGTGGAGGCCCAGTCTCTGGATTCATTTAAGAAAGAATTGGATGGAGCTCTTAAAGATAGTGGAGTCAAGGGTTATGGAGATAAGGCTGGAACAGGATACTGATTGGGAATGATCAGCCATGATCATATTGAATGGCGGTGCAGGCTCGAAGGGCTGAATGGCCGACTCCTGCATCTATTGTCTATTGTCTATTGTCAATACAATACTTTTCACTGTATCTCAGTACATGTGACAATAAGAAATCAAATTAAAGCCTAATTGGTATTTCGATGTTTTAGCTTGAACTGTAGAGGGGATGGAGACAACTGGCATTTGAGGTTATCCCATCTTGCCTCGACTCAATTTTTTAAATCTCCCTTTGTCCAGTCCCTTCCATTTGCATCTGCAATTCATCTGACACTTTACATCAGTTTCAGACTTTCCAGTTCATGGGTTCCAGCTATCTCTTCTTTACAATGGATGTGGAATCCCTTTACAACTCCATCCCCCATTATAATGGTCTTAGGCTCTCTGCTTCTTCCTGGAAGAAAGGCCTGAACCATCCCCACCTGTCCCCGCCCCCCTGGCTGAGCTCATCCTCACTTTGAAAATCCTCTCCTTTTAATCCTCTCACTTTCTTCCAGTCAAAAGGGTGGCCCCAGGCCCCAGTTATATCTGTCTCTTTGTGAGGTACGTGGAACATTCCATCTTCCAGCCCTTACTCACAACTCTTTCTCTGGTACGTTGATAACATCATTGGTGCTGCTTCCCGCTTTCGTCCAGAATTGGAAAAGTTTATCTGTTTCATTTCCAATTTCCACCCTGCTCTCATTCTCCCCGGTCCGTCTCTGACTCTTCCTTTCCCTTTCTCAACATCTATGTTTCCAGTTTTGGGGTTAGGCCGGCCACCAATATCCACTACAAGCCACCAATTCCCACAGTTACCTTCACTATACATTCTCCTGTAAAGAGTCTATTCCATTCTCCGAGGTGCTCTGTCTCCGTCATGTCTATTCTGATGATGCTACTTTGTGTGGGTGGGAGCCTGTGAAATGCCCACTTTTCTCTTCAACCAATGATTCCCCCCCACTGTGGGTGACAGGGCCCTGAGCTGTGTCTAATATATTCCCCAAACTTTGGCCGTCATTCCTTACTTTCGCTCCCGCAGGAGTTACCACCTCAGCAGCAACCAAAGAATCAAAAATTGCCATTTCTGCCACATCCAGTGGGCTACCGCCAATGGACACACATTGCCCCTCCGCTCCCCTGTCAGTCTTCTGCAGAGATTGCACCCTCCAGGAGACTCTGGTCCATTCCTCCTTCACGCCCAACACCTCCCTACAGCCCCACAACAATTTCCCAAAGCAATCTGCCCATTTACTTCCTCTTTCCTCACTATCCAAGGCCACATACACACCTTCACGGTGAAGACACAATTTACCTGTATTTAATTGAATCTAGTCTCATGTATTTGCTGCTCATAATGTGGTCTCCTTTGCGCTGGCGAGACGAAATACAGCCTGGGTGACTGTCTTGTGGAACACCCACATTCTGTCCACAAAATTGACCCAAGCTTCAACACTTGCCTGCCACTTCAACACCCCACCAGTGCCCCCAGCCCCCCAGCTTGCTGCAGTGCTCCAGCAATCCTCAGCACAAGCTGGAAGAACAGCACCTCTATTTTCACTTGGGAACCCGCACATCCCTGAACACTGTGGGCAATTTAGCTTAGCCAATTCACCTAACCTGTACAGCTTTGGACTGTGGGAGGAAACCTACGCAGACACAGGGAGAATCTGCAAACTCCACACAGACAGACACCCAAGTCTCGAATCACACCTGGATCTAGGTGCTGTGAGGCAGCAGTGCTATCCACTGAGCCACTGTGTTACCCTTACACCTGGTGTAAGCTAATTCAAAAATTCATCTATCGTCAGTGAATCCTTAGACAAGCTTGTAGTGAATTGTTAAAAAAAAATCTGACACCTTGACTTGCACTTGTTGGGATATTGAACTCTGTGTTTACAGCTGTATTTTTTTGTTCCACTCAGTTTCTGAATCCTGATTTTGTGTTACTCCAATGGAGCAGATATCTAGTATTGTGTCATTGGTGAGAAAATTGTAACATTTAAGATGATTTGATTGATAGATTTGATTCATTTATTGTCACATGTATTTTATTACAAAATACCAAAATGTGTTGTATATATCTGGTACCATCTTAAAAGGTGGAAAAATAAACCAAAACATAGAATATACAGGCAGAAAAATAAAGAAATAAAGTTCAACTTTATAGTCCTCCTTATTAAGTGTCTCCTTACTGCACCACCGGAACAAGAGTTGCCACTCATTGGCACGACCTTGCCTCCACTAGATACTGCTGCCATCTTGCATCCTCCTGAACCTCACCAATGCAGCCACCACTGATGCTGCTGGACACTGCATTGGCCCAGATTGGACTCAGTCATTGCCTAGAATCCCTCCTGGGCCTACCTCATTGCTGCAGCCACCGCTGATACCACTGAGTCTTGTATTAGGCCCAAACCTGACTCCGTCGCTGCCTCCATGAGGCTGCGCTGGATGCAGATGCTACAGAGAACCCTCACAGCAGCCATTAGCTGGTGCTGGGCCCACCTCATCAATGCAGAAGCTGCTAGGAACCCAAACCTGCCTCCCATACCTCTGCCACACTGGGCACACCTCTCCATCACTGATGCTGCTGCTGCAGTGACGTATCAGTTCTATAATACATTTGCTGCAATACATTTTATTTTGATGGTGCATCAATACAGTAGAAGTATCTGTTCTATATTGCATATTGTTTTCCAACCTAATGTAAAATATAAACTGTGTGTTAATGCTTTAGAACTTATAACAGAACTCTGTAAAACTGAAAATGATCAGGGATTAATTTGTCAGATATGTGGAACAGTCCATCTTCCACAGCTACACTGACACCACCCCCCACCTTTTCCTCCGCTACATCGATGACTGTATCGGCGCTACCTCGTGCTCCCACAAGGAGGTTGAACAGTTCATCCACTTTACTAACACCTTCCACCCCGACCTCAAATTTACCTGGACTGTCTCAGATTCCTCCCTCCCCTTCCTAGACCTCTCCATTTCTATCTCGGGCAACCGAATCAACACGGACATTTACTATAAACCGACCGACTCCCACAGCTACCTAGACTACACCTCCTCCCACCCTGCCCCCTGTAAGAACACCATCCCATATTCCCAATTCCTTCGTCTTCACCGCACCTGCTCCCAGGAGGACCAATTCCAATACCGAACAACCCAGTTGGCCTCCTTCTTCAAAGACTGCAATTTCCCCTCAGACGTGGTTGACAATGCTCTCCACCGCATCTCCTCCACTTCCCGCTCCTCCGCCCTTGAACCCCGTCCCTCCAATCGCCACCAGGACAGAACCCCACTGGTCCTCACCTACCACCCCACAAACCTCCAGATACATCATATCATCCTTGGCCTCCATCGCTAGACCATGGTAACACGATGCCTGGAGGAAGAGCACCTCATCTTCTGCCTAGGAACCCTCCAACCACAAGGGATGAATGCAGATTTCTCCAGCTTCCTCATTTCCCCTCCCCCCACTTTTTCTCA
This sequence comes from Chiloscyllium punctatum, assembly GCF_047496795.1. NCBI lineage: Eukaryota > Metazoa > Chordata > Chondrichthyes > Orectolobiformes > Hemiscylliidae > Chiloscyllium > Chiloscyllium punctatum. The sequence continues at coordinate 116,120,039 of NC_092747.1, forward strand.
GTCCCAACCCTCAGACTCAGCACCGCCTTCTTGACCTGCAATCTTCTTCCCAACCTCTCCACTCCCACCCCCTCTCCGGCCTATCACTCTCACCTTAACCTCCTTCCACCTATTGCATTCCCAACGCCCCTCCCCCAAGTCCCTCCTCCCTACCTTTTATCTTAGCCTGCTTGGCACACCTTCGTCATTCCTGAAGAAGGGCTTATGCCCGAAACGTCGATTCTCCTGCTCCTTGGATGCTGCCTGACCTGCTGCCCTTCTTCCAGCAACACATTTTTCAGCTCTGATCTCCAGCATTTGCAGTCCTCACTTTCTCCTAATTAATTCTAACCTGGCAGTGTAAAATCGCACAAAGTTTGGTGTGGCGGTTACTCACAAAGTATCTATAATATGTTATGTGTAATTTGAAGAATTTAGTTACATAGTCAGTCAGGTGAGCGTGTCATGCATTTTTCAAGCTATTACACCCAAGGTACCAGTAATTGCTCATGAGTTAAACACCATTAAAATGAACTGAATGTCTGGAATGATCCATTGTATTTCTCCCTGTAATGACCCCTGTATCACATACAAGGACAGGTTTCTCCATTTCAAATCTTATTTTATGATTTCGTTCCATGATTTTCGTTCCTGTCTGAAAAGAATGCCCGTACATTTGGTTTCTGATTCATTGAATAACAGAACAAGGCTCAATGGACCAAAAGTTTAACTCCTATTCCCTCTGTCCCTATGTTTGACGACACCAGGGCAAAATGGTGCCTCCTTTTTCAAAAAGGAATACTCAGAGTGAAGAGCCGAAAAAGTAAACATATATTTATATTGTGCTTTTACCATAATCATGTTCCAAGGCACTTCACTTAATTGCAAAGCAAATGGTGACAGTAAGTTATTTAGGAGTTATGAGGTCAGGTGATGAACTGTTTTGTCAAAGACGTAGGCTTTTCAGAACGCCTTAAACCAAGAGAGAAAGGATGAGAAACAGAAAGTTTCAAGGAGGGTATTCTAGAAACCAAAGTGTTAGTTACTGAAGGAAGAACGAGAGGAGTATAGCCATCTGGGAAAAAAACACTTAGCAGGTACCTCAATAGTCAATTTTTAAACTTAATTCCCCAACTGAGCTGTAAATTAGACTTTTTCCCATACTGCTGGGAATATATCTGATAACTAATGAACTCACAATTAAAGCAAATCTCCTACACAAAAGTATTTTAATCTTAAGTTAGACTGCAATGAAGTCTCATTTTCATTTGTACAAAATGTAGATATTTTCAGCAAAGGAACATTTCCAATTCCCCATGTCATTTCAAATATAGCTTACGAGTCAGTCACCCCCTATCAGGTGCATACCTCTCTTTAACTGAGTGTGTCTGTGGCCTGATGTCATCTATGGGATCAGATTTCCTTTGACAAATGATATGGATTTTGATTTACTTTAACTGTGGACAGACACATGCAGCACACATAATACTAGTTTCTACTGTCAGCTTGAAAATATCTGGAGCGTATAAAGTCTTGTCAAGCTATTTCCATTTATAGTTGGCATTTTGCAATAAATGTCAATCATTAATAAGAGTTAAAAGGCTGAGGTAAATGATAGTTTTGATGGAACGAATATGAATAGATATTATCTCTTTGTTTTCTGTAAAGCAATGCTTAAGAAAAATAAACTGTGAAACTTGAGATTAACACAATTTTGTTACATATAGATATTAAAGGACATTGATCCAAGATGGGTTGTTGAAATTAAGATGCAGATAAATCATGAACAAATTAAGTGGCTCAAAACATTTGAGGGGCTGAATGGCCTACCAAGTTCTTATGTTTCTATTTTAGCAACTAAACTGTGACTTTAGGGCAACTCAAAAGTTGTTTACAAGAGTATGTTCACTTTGGTGTAGGAGCAATATATTAATCATTTTTAGTTGTATACAGATTGTAGGAATTAACTGGAAATTCACTTGTGACTCAATAGTTACACACTAACTTAAACTTTGAGTTGTTGAGTAAATGGTAAGTCTATGCTTGCAATGTGCTGCAGTGTAAACACATGTTTACAGAAGTGTGGACAGGTTGATTCCAGTTCTACCCTGTACCAACTGGATTTCTGGAGCATGGACACAAGAACAGAGAATAGTTGCCTAAGAGTGAAGTTTGGAACTTGAGAAAAGAAATCAGGCAGAAAGCTACAACCTTATTAGTCATTTCAAAAACAAAATAACAGATAAAGCAAGTGTAAATTTCCAGAATCACTTACTGTCTAATATTCTCAGAGTCTGAACTGTTTGACTAGGGGAGAAATGAAATGGAAAATGAGGACCCATGTTATGACTCTATTGAAAAGGAAACAAAATATAATGTTGGAATTCCAATCAGCAATAAAATTAAAAGTATTTTTCTGAGGTGGATACCCATCAATGGGATAATAATGAAGGTTTAGACTAAAAGTGGAGTTGCTGGATGAAATCTACAAGATAAAAGGTATTTGATACATTTTGGAAAACATTTATTCCTTACATGGAAGAATATACCATAGACTGTAATAGATTGCATTAAAATATGATGAAATTCAGTGTGGGATGTCTGGTTCATATTGGCATTTAAATTATGGATACAGCTATACTTCATTCATGTGGACAGGCTATTGGTTGTAACTAGGTTGAATTGGTATAATTGGTTCAATTTTCAGAAATTGAATAAGAATCTGAGTCAGAGGTGTCTTAGGCACAGAAGGAGGCCATTCAGTCCATCATTCCTGCACTGACTCTTCAAATGAGCAACAGTAACACATGCCAATCTCTTGCTTCACTACACCTCCCCCCCCACACACTTTCATATCAAATAATTGTCTAAGTCCATCTTGAATGCCTCAGTTGCACCTACCTCCATCACACTTCCAGGCAGAACATTCCATATTGAACTCCCTGCAGGGTGAAAAGGCCACACCACCATTGCCTCTTCTGCAAATCATTTTAAATCTATGCCCTCTTGTTGCTTTACAAACAGAAACATTTGCTCCCAATCTACTTAATACTCATGATTGTGAATTTTGTTTATGATGTGGTGGGAGGCCAAAGAGGTTCAACAATGGAAAGGTTCATGATGTGAGGTTCAAAGGGAGGGAAAATGGAACCTGAAGAGAAGCAGAAGAGATGTTAAGAGGAAGTGTAAATGGCAAGGTGATGAGCAATAAAGAAAATCAAAAAGGAAGATGCAAAAGAGAAAGAAACATGAAACAGAGCCAAAACCAGCAAAAAATAGAGAAAATAGCAGCAGAGATTATTATTTAATTGTGTAGCCCAGAAAGTTGCAAAGTATCCAATCAAAAGTTAAGGTGCTGTTAGTTGAATGATGTTGCGTTTCATTGAAACATGGTCAGAAGCTGAGGTCAGAGAGGACAGAGTGTGTGGGGACAGCAAAACTAGAGTCAAACTGAGCAATAATGTTCACAATGCTTTGAAATAATCTGCACCTGGAATACACTGCATCATGAGAAGGGAATACTGTAAGCTTCAAGTTCCTCTCTAAGCCACTCACCATCCTGATGTGGAAATATATTCAAAAATCACACAACACCAGCTTATGGTTAAACAGGTTTATTTGAAACCACAAACTTTTGGAGCTCTGCTCCTTCCATCACTGTCATTGGGTCAAAATCCTGGAATTCCCTGCCTGATGGCATTGTGGGTCAACCCACAGCAGGTGGGCTACAGCGGTTCAAGAAGACTGCTCACCACCACCTTCTCAAGGGCAACTGGGGATGGGCAATAAATTCTATCCAGCCAGTGACACCCACATCCCACAAATGAAGAAAGGAAGCTCATTTCAAGGGGAACAAATTACTGTTTCACCTGGAATAAATGCTTAGGCCTGGGACGGAGAGAAGAGAGGACTGAAATAAGTAGGTGTTCCACCTTGTGGAAGAGAAGGGGAGCAGTGTTGATTGAGAAGTGGTTCTTTCATGGAAGGGATGGGGAAGATTTGTTTGATTGTGGAATAAATGGTTGAGGATAATATGTTGGTCATAGAGGCTGATGGGACGAAAGGTGAGGAGAAGCAAAACACTGAGTGGGATATTTCGCATGGATGGCAGAACTGAACAACATAGAATTGACTCACAGTCAATAGAAACAATTGGTTGAGGAATAAGAAAGAATTAGTGTACAGTAATCAGTTTCTTAATTTTTTTAAAATCAAAAGCTTTTAACTTTAAGTAGAGCCCATGCACCCAAAAGAGGAGCTGATTTTCAAAGCCTCCCCAAAGACCCAAAAGCAAAGTGAAAACTGACAGCAGGGCAGAGGAAGTGAATGAGTTTATAAATATTCAGTAAGAGGGTGTCCTCTGAAGGTTGAAATGAGGTTCATTGTTGGGAAGCTTTGAGAAAATGCTATAATGGATTGTATCTTACCTGACCTGACGTGCTTAATAAACCAGAGATTTCAAACACAACTTAGGTTCAATCAATGTTTACATCAATAAGCAGATTGGAATATGCAACATATATTGGAATATATGTTTCTATGGAAACATAATATCTTCTTTATAAAACCTTACTTCCTATCATATTTTGTCATACTTTAAAGCATTTTTACCCATTCTAAATTTCTATTCTCATATTTATGAAGTACAATGTTTATGGACTCTGCTGATAGCCAAGACAAATTTTAAAAATGAGTGATAAAAAGCAAACACACAGAAGAATGAAGTGAACTGACTAAAAGAATATATTGTTAAATATTTAAAAAGTGTCAAGCAAAGGAGTTTTTAAAAAAAATCAGCTTTTTATCACACATGCAGGAATGAGAAAAATCAGAGATGATGATCATATGGAATTGGCGATTATTTGTGGGTTGTTGGCATCAGCAAACTTTTTTTTATGTAATCCTGTCACACTGTAATTGAACTGTCTTGCCAGTATTTTTGCTGTAGTGTCTCCATTTTCGGATCTCCTATTTTTATGCCTATTTTTTAGACAAACCCATTTGTTTGAACATCTCCAATTCTCTGCTTTCCAAATTGCTGTATATTTGTAATGTCCTCTCTGAAAAATAATAATGGCATAAAATCAAAATGTTTTATAGAAGATAAAGGCATGATATATGAATTTGAATGCATTAGTCCTTTTTCATTTTTAATTCATTTACAGGGTGAGGGTGTCACAGGCTAGGCCAGCATTTATTACCCATACCTAATTGCCCAGAGGGCAGTTAAAAGCCAATCATATTGCTGTGAGTCTAGGGTCACATGTAGGCCAGTTCAGGTAAGGATGGCAGATTCCTTCCCTTAAGGGGATTCATGGATCAGATGGGTTTTTCTGCGAATTAATTTATGGTCTTTTAATTCCAGATTTAAAAAAAAAGAATTCAAATTCCACTATTGCAGGATTTAAACCCAGGCCTCCAAAACATTATCTAGTTTGCTGGATTAACAGTCCAGTGGTAATATCAGTGAACAGTACCTCTCTGTATCATGTAGGTATTAACTCTGCTTTACCTGAGAACTACATTTGGTTTTGACTCTCAGCCTGCAATCAACATGAGATTAGCTGATGATTTATAAATAATTGAGGCTTTTCTCATTAGGTTAGGAAGTGCTTTAAAGTAGTGAGGCAAAAGTGAGGACTGCAGATGCTGGAAATCAGAATTTAGATCATAGTGGTGCTGGAAAAGCATAGCAGGTCAGGCAGTATCTGAGGAGCAGGAAAATCAACGTTTCGGGCAAGAGCCCTTCATCAGGAATAGAGTAGTGACTCAGCCAGAAAGCAAACTGCTCAACTTCAACATGTGTAAATTTAAAATAGTGGGTTCGGATTCAAAATTTAAAATATTTAATTTTTTTTGGGTTCTGATTCAAATTTTAAAATATTTAACTTGCTTTGTTCTTCAATTATCGCTCTGGAACAAAATTTCTGCAGCTTACATCGTGTATGCAGGATAGTTACTGATCTTTCATCAACATTACTGTCTGTGGTTGTGGAAAGCCAATGGAAATTTTACACTTAGTTTTTGCAGAAAGTCACGTAGATGTAAATATACCTAAAGGGTAGGCAGCTGGACAGCAAGTAGTTTTTCATAAAACTGCTAAAATTCATGATTTCCTTGAAACTTGGTCAACACTCAGTCTCCCTGTTCTTACTTTCAGACATTGTACAGTGTTGCCAATGACCGTACACATATTTCCTGTCATTTTCTGCATGTGAACGTAATGTATACCTATTCACAGCCGCAGGATATAATTGACATTGTGAGTACGCAGATCAGTTCGTTTTCGGTCGGACAGAATGTACTGACGAGCATACCTCATAAAAATGCACATGGTACAGCCCTGTAATCAATGCCCCAAGGGTAATGTGGGATGGAAAGTAAAAATTCCAATGGAAACTATTTAGCACTGATGTTTGAACTGTTCTCACATCTCCGTCAGACTTAACTCATTAACTTTATACTGCTGGTATTGTATACTTTGCGATAGTTCAAAGCAGGATGAGAACCGTGCTATATATTAAAAAAATCTGTCACCTTTCAACTAAACTGGTAACTATAAAAATAAATCTTCTGACATGCCTCATACAAAATGTACGGGGGAGTATTTTTCACTTAAGTACTTCATTCATTTTTGTCTTCTAAAGTTTCTGAGAAATATGCTTCATTCATATTTACATTTAGAAATCTGAAAGGCATCTGTTTAAGCATCTGTGAACTTCCCCCACTAAAGCAACATTTACAAGCTGATTGATGCATTAATTTTGTTTCATTCACTCAGGGAGCATGGACTTTGCTGGCTGGGTCAACCTTTATTGATCATTTCCAAATGCCCTTGAGAAGGTGGTGGTGAGCTGCCCTCTTGAACCAGTGCAGCCATTTGGTGTAGGTATACCTACAATGCCATTTAGGAGGGAATTTCAGAATTTTGACACAGTTACAGTGAAGGAAAGTGATATATTTCCAAGTCAGGACAACGAATGATTTGGAAAGGTACTTTCAGTTGGTTGTATTCTTGTGTATCTGTTACCCTTGCCATTCTAGGTGATAGTGATCATGAGATTGGAATGTGCATCCTGTGGATGGTACACATTACTGCTACTGAGCATAGGTAGTGGAAGGAGTGAATATTTGGGGATATGGTGCCAATCAAGGAAGCTGCTTTATCCTGAATAGTAAATAAGCTTTTTCAATGTTGTTGGAACTGCACACATAAGTGTGGGAAGTATTCCATCACACTTGGACCTTGTAGCTGGGGGATTCAGAGAGTAAGTTATTTGCTGCAGGATTTCTAACCTCTTGCTTTTGTAGCTGCAGTCTTTATATGGCTGGTTGAGTACAATCACTGGTCAATAGTAACCTCTGGGACATTGATAGTAGGGGATTCAGTGATGGTAAAGCTATTGAATGTCATAGGGCGATAGTTAAATTCTCTCTTGTTGGAGTCAGTCATCGCGAGGCAATTAAATAACACAAATCTATTTGATACTTGTCAACTCAAGCCTGGATATTGCCCATTTTTAAATCAAGGTTGTACTAATATCAGGAGCTGAGTGGTCCTGGTGGGACTCAAACTGAGCATCAATTGCCCTTCTTTTTGTTATAGAACATCCCAAAGCAATTTTTCACATTTCTGGATAGATCCTAGGTATTGGAGCTGTACTGGAGCAGCTTAGTTAAATGTGTGGCAAGTTCTGGAGCCCAAACCTTCACTACTGTTCCCAGAATATTGTCAGGGAACTTGGCATTTGCAATGTCCCATTGGTTTTGCCAATTTGATATCTCACAAAATGAATGAATTTGGCTGAAGACTGACACCTGTGATGATTTGGAGATGCCGGTGTTGGACTGGGGTGTACAAAGTTAAAAATCACACAACTGCAGAACTTCATACATTCATGTAGAACTCTGAGCTCAAAAACTGCATGAATTTATGTAAAACTCCGTTATCTCACTTTTTAGATTAGAATCAATCTAAACATCAGGTCATAGACAGAGAACACAGGGGGCCAACACCTTCAACATATTGTCTAGCTATCACCATTTTTAACAGCTAACCCGAGAATGCAACTTTTTTAAAAAAAGGTTTTGTGATTTACACATGAAAGAAGTGAAACTATCACTGTATTCTAACAGATGAAAGGCTTAACAGACAATCAATTTTTCAATGTATAATTTCAGTTACATGACACTGCAAATTTTTGCTATAAATTCTGTGTTACGATCGAGCCCTCCACTATCACCAGATGAAGGAGTGTCGCTCTGAAAGCTAGTGTGCTTCCAATTAAACCTGTTGGACTATAACCTGGTGTTGTGTGATTTTTAGCTTTGGACACCTGTGATGTTTGGGATCTGCAGAGGGGGCTAAGATGAAGTATTTCTGTCTGAAGATCGCTTTGAATGCTTCAGCTTTGTCTTTTTAACTGATGTGCTGGGCTCTTCCATCATAGAGGATGGAGCTATTTGTGGGGCCTCCTCCTCCAGTGAGATGTTTAATTGTCCAGCAGTACTCATGACTGGATGTGTCGACGTGCACAGTTAGATTTGAATGATTGTAGAAATGTTTAGTCCAGTCAATTATTTGCTTCTTACACTGGCACACTCGTAGCTCTATTGTAGATTCATCAGGTTAACACCTCACTTTTAGGTGTGCTGGTGCTGCTCTTGGTTTGCCCTCTTGCATTCTTCATTGAACCAGGCCTGATGTTAATGGTAGAATGGAAGAGATCCTGGGCCATCAAGTTGTGGATTATGTTGGAGTACAATTAGGTGGCACGGTGGCCTAGTGGTTAGCACTGCTGCCTCACAGCACCAGGGACCCAGGTTTGATTTCACCCTCGGGCCACTGTCTGTCTGGATTTGCATTTTCTCCCCGTGACTCTGTAGGTTTCCTTCAGGTGCTCTGGTTTCATTGCACAGTGCAAAGTTGTGACAGGTTAGATGGATTGGCTCTGCTAAGTTGCCCGAGGTAAAGTGGATTAGCTATGGGAAGTGATGGGATGGGATAGGGGAATGGGTCTGGGTGGGATGCCCTTTGGATGATCAGTGTGGACTTGGTGGGCCAAATGCCCTCTTTCCACACTGTAGGGATTCTTAATTCTGTTGGTGCTGATGGCCCTATGTCTTAATGTTGGTGCTGATGGACCAGTGTGCCTCATGGATGCTCAGTGAGTGACAGATCTGTTTGAAATCTATCCCATTTAGCTCGATTGGTGGTTCCTCAAAACAGAATAAGGGTACCCTCAATGTGAAGGTTAAACTTCATCTCCACACATCCTGTTCAGCGATTATTCCAACGAATACTATCATGGACAGATGTATCTGCAGCAACAGATTGGAGAGGGTGAGGTCAAGTAGGTTTTTCCATCTTGGTAGCTCCCTCACCATCTGCCCTCATCTGCTATTGTGGGATTTAAACTTGGGATCCCCAGAGCATTACCTGGGTATCTGGATTCCTAGTCCAGTGATAACACCATTGTGCCATTTCCTCCCCTTAAATAATCCGTTACTTCCCAACTGTAAACTGCCAACACTCACCTCTACCTTACAGCCAACTCTTTTAACCAGTCCAACATTGCAAAATTGTCAGAAATTTCCCCCAATTAAATATTGTAAAGACTGGAGTCATTGACTTCAATCCCTAATCCAAACTTAACTCCTTGTCCATTGGTTCAATTCTTCTGCCTGACAACAATCACCATTGAGCCAGTCTGTTCAAAGTCTTGGTCTCACATTTGACTGTGGGATGAGCTTCCAACCTCACAGAAATATTGTCATGAGCTCAGCTTATATCCAGCTCCACGGTTTGTCTGTCTTCACCATGTACTTCACCCTTAGCTCATTTACTGATGAAATCCTCATACCTTTGCTACCTCCACATTCCACCGCACCAACATACACCTTTAAGTCTCCCATATCCTAGCCTCCATAAATTTGAGTTCATTCAAAACTGCGCCCCATACCTTAATACCCAGTGCATGCAGTTCACCTATCAGCACCCTTACTTTTTGCTCCTTGTAAAGAAACATTGTGATTTTTAAACTTCGCATTTTTGGTTTAAAACCCCCATGACCTCAACCCTCCCTAGATCTATAATCTCCTGCAGCCCTGCAAGCCACTGATTTCCGTGGGCTCCACATAAGATAGTTTCAATTGTTCCACATTGGTGTCTCAACCTTCAGCTGCCAAGGTATTACAGAGCATAGGACTTTAATACCTTCTCTACTTCTTAGCTTGATTTGCTCCTCTAAGGCACTCCATAAGGGATGCCTCTTTGCCTAAACTTTTTGCCGTTTGAGTTGAGGTGATTCACTGATGTGTTTTGTTCTTTACAATTGCTCTGACCAACCTTAGGATCTTCCATAGGTCAACAGTTAATAACCACCAATTTTAACATTTGCTGCCTTCAGTTTCAACATTCTCCATTACCTCACTCCTCCTTCATGTTGGAACCTCCTCCAGCCCAACATCTCTGCAGTCTTCCAACTCTGGCGTTTCTGAAGTCATTCATTTTAATTGCTCGACCACAGGTGGCTATTTCTTCAGCGACCTAGGCCCTGAAATTCATTTTCCAATCCTCTCTACATTTCTGCCTCACACCCCTCCTTGAAGATGATCCATTAATTTTACCAGCGTGGCTTTGCCGCTCTGCCTGAATATATACTACTGTGGGAGAAAGTGAGGACTGCAGATGCTGGAGGTCAGAGCTGAAAATGTGTTGCTGGAAAAGTGCAGCAGGTCAGGCAGCATCCAAGAAGCAGGAGAATCGACGTTTCGGGCGTGAGCCTTTTGTGGTCATTGAAGTCATGTTCCTGTGAAGAAATTGGAGCATTTCATTACGCTTTAGGCACTATATAAATCTAACTTGTTGATACTGTCAAAGATTTCATATTAAAAGCAGAGATTTTGAATGTTTAACCTCCAGAAAAGAAAGGAATTCTTTTTGTTGCTATTGTGTTATGCTTTAATTTTGTGAACAAAGAGGTGGAGAAATTTGTAGTGTCACTTGTAGTTGGTATAATTGACAACACTTCCTTGGTCACAGAGACAGCAGGGCGTGGTACTGTTTCCTCACTGTGAGGTTTGCACAGACTTTAAGACTGTAAATCTCAGCTTCACTCGAAGCTGAGCTGCACAATCAAGCTTGCCCTTGGGAGTATTTGTTGCTTATTTATAGTACATGGATCAATATCCCTCCAAGACCATTGCTGGGTCAAGATTTTGTTCCAACTCAAGTATTCATTCCCTTTAGAACATAGAACATAGAACAATACAGCACAGAACAGGCCCTTCGGCCCACGATGTTGTGCCGAACATTTGTCCTAGCTTAAGCACCTATCCATGTACCTATCCAATTGCCGCTTAAAGGTCACCAATGATTCTGACTCTGCCACTCCCACAGGCAATGCATTCCATGCCCCCACCACTCTCTGGGTAAAGAACCCACCCCTGACATCCCCCACTATACCTTCCACCCTTCACCTTAAATTTATGTCCCCTTGTAACACACTGTTGTACCCGGGGAAAAAGTCTCTGACTGTCTACTCTATCTATTCCCCTGATCATCTTATAAACCTCTATCAAGTCACCCCTCATCCTTCGCCGTTCCAATGAGAAAAGGCCTAGCACTCTCAACCTATCCTCGTGTGTCCTATTCTCCATTCCAGGCCACATCCTGATAAATCTCCTCTGTACCGTCTCCAAAGCTTCCACATCTTTCCCAAAGTGAGGTGACCAGAACTGCACACAGTACTCCAAATGTGGCCTTACCAAGGTCCTGTACAGCTGCAACATCACCTCACGACTCTTGAATTCAATCCCTCTGCTAATGAACGCTAATACACCATAGGCCTTCTTACAAGCTCTATCCACCTGAGTGGCAACTTTCAAAGAGCTATGAACATAGACCCCAAGGTCTCTCTGCTCCTCCACATTACTAAGAACCCTATCGTTAACCCTGTATTCCGCATTCTTATTTGTCCTTCCAAAATGGATAACCTCACACTTGACAGGGTTGAACTCCATCTGCCACTCCTCAGCCCAGCTCTGCAGCATATCTAAGTCCCTTTGCAGCCGACAACAGCCCTCCTCACTATCCACAATTCCACCAATCTTCGTATCGTCTGCACATTTACTGACCCACCTTTCGACTCCCTCTTCCGAGTCATTAATAAGGGTGAGTCTTCTACCTTCCTCTTCACCCTCACTGGGCCACCACCATTCACTCTTACATTTCCACTGCACACAGGGAGAGAGAATAGCCAACAACGGCCCATTCATGGAGTCATACAGCACGGAGTCAGGCCCTTTGGCCCCAAACTGGTCCATGCTGACCAAATTCTCCAATACATCCATCTTTCACTCAAGATCTTTTTAAATTTCCCAATTCCCTTGTGAAAATCCTTGAGACCTTTTTTTTAAACACGAACAACAGTTGCTAATCGGATGACCAACATTTTCCACCAATGCCACATTCACAGACGATGAAAAGACACTCAATACAAATAACATTTAGAAATTTCCAGTTGAATTCTTGCTGTAGTTTGGATTGATGTCGATGTTTAGACCACAATCTGGATTGGAAGTTAATGGTTTGTTTACACATGTGCCTCAGTTGGCACCATTCTACTTTCAACTGTTGCATCTCATGACACATCATAGGGCAGAGCTGCCAGTACCACAACTAATGATAGTCTTTGAAATAATCTGTGAAAAGTGTCAGCAGTCAGTAGTCAGTAGCTTCCACAAGTTAAAAATACATCTTTGCTACAAGATCCATCTCTTGAGAGTTTAGTTGTCTTGAGATAAAACAAAGCACTACTTGCCATTTTCTGAAGTTATAATATGCACAGCCAGCCAGTCAACTCCATAAGTGCATAATCTGGATTCAAGATGCATGAACTGGAAGATTATTTTTGAAATAGTCTTGTTTTGTCAGTTATACTAATGAATTTGAGTAAAAAATTAAAACAGTCTCATATCAAAATGATACCAATTAAAACTTCGTGAAAGATAAGGCAATCATCACTTCCATAATGCATGTATGCTGGAAATAAATATGAACCCAGAAATTGAGTTAGTAAATGAGTGAATAGATTATCGTTGCAAGATTTAACCATGCCACTGGTTATCATGTTTTATGAGCTACCTGGTAGATTTGTGACCACTATTCTCTTTCTGGGGTCTGCTTTGTCTAGTGTGACAGGAAAAGCCACTTGGTAGTTTAATGAGAAGTAGCTGTCATTTTAAACAAGGTATAGTTTATTGCATGAAAACAGCTATGTGCACGCTGCACTGATGAGATAAGCATCATTGTAGAGACTAGGAGGAAGATCTTACTATTTCAAGTTCCAAATCTTTTCCCCACCAAGTCTATGTAAGTACATCATCATGGGTGGCATTTAATATAATTTTTAGTAATAGTCCTTTCAGAACCTTACATCCTTCTATCACATCTCCTTCTAAGCATTTTACTCATTGTGAACATTTATGCATTTTTGTATATAATTATCTTTGTCATTGACAACAACAAAACCAGAAATTGCTGAAATAGCTCAGCAGCATTGGCAGCATCTGTGGGGAGAAGTCAGAGTTAACTTTTTAGTTCGAGTGATCCTTCCTCAGAACTGAACTTTTTGCTGAGCTTTACCAGCAATTTCTGCTTTTGTTTTTGATTTGCAGCATCCACAATTCTTTCATTTTCTCTTTCCTGTTACTGTTATCCTATTTCCTCCCCCAGATCTCTGACTTTAGAAATTGAAGTGGTTGGGATGAACGAAGAACAAGAACAAAGAAAATTACAGAATAGGAACAGGCCCTTCGGCCCTCCAAGCCTGTGCTGATCCAAATCCTCAATCTAAACCTATCGCTTAATTTCTAAGGATATGTATCCCTCTGCTCCCTTCCCATTCATGTGTTTGCCGAATACATCTTAAATGACGCTATCATGTCCACCTCTGCCACTTTGCTGGCAGTGTGTGCCAGGCAACCACCACCCTCTGCATAAAGAACTTTCCATGTATACCTCCCCTAAACTTTTCCCCTCTCATCTTGAACTCGTGACCCCTAGTAATTGAGTTCCCCACTCTGGGAAAAACCTTCTTTCTATCCACCCTGTCTACACCTCTCATCATTTTGTAGACCTCAATCAGATCCCTCCTCAACCTCTGTCTTTCGAATGAAAATAATCCTTTTCTACTTAACCTCTCTTCATAGCTGGTGTCCTATATACCATGCAACATCCTGGTGAACCTTCTCTGCACCCTCTCCAAAGCATCCACATTCTTTTGGTAATGTGGCCACCAGAACTGTACGTAGTGTTCCAAATGTAGCCAAACCAAAGTCTTATACAACAGTAACATGACCTACCAATTCTTGTTGCTCATTCCTGAAGAAGGGCTTATGCCCAAAACGTTGACTCTCCTGCTCCTCAGATGCAGCCTGCCCTGCTGTGCTTTTCCAGTACCACACTCTCGACTCTGATCTCCAGCATCTGCAGCCCTCACTTCCTCCAACTCTTGTTGTTGCCTCATTATTCTTCATGCAACACCAGGTTATAGTCCAACAGGTTTAATTGGAAAACCTGTTGGAGTATAACCTGGTGTTGTGTGTTTTTTACTTTGTACACCCCAGTCCAATACCGGCATCTCCAAATCATTATTCTTCACTAGCCTAGTCTCTTTAAACTTGGAAGATTAGTATATGCTTGGTTTGAAGACTGTTGACTTTGACTTTGTTCCTGACAATGTGAAGGCTGAATGTCCCTTTAAATTAGAAGGTATTTAGTCTTTGGAGCTGTTGCTCCATTTCCATACTTGGAGAAGTTTTTGAATTATTTTGCGGAGTACAGCTGTCCTGTTGAAACAAGCATTTTGTGTTTTTTGCAGTATCTTGGACCAGACAATTGCTTCCTTGTAATATCCTGAATCGCTGAATCAGGCAATTATTTTCTTTTCCAGTTTAAAATGTGTGGACCTTGGTATATCCTTCTCAGTGGTAGCTTCCATGCATTTGTATGCATCATACCTTCCATCTGCTTAACAGATTTTTAATCTCAAGCTGCCACGTTAAATGTTTGAACTCGTTACTTCAACTTGTTCCTTAACTTGAACATTTTCATTCAGCCTCAGTCATTACATTACTGAAATCAACATGTTTATTTCCTCTGTTGTACTAGTTGAGGATTGCTTGGTATGATGTATGTCACTGGTACTCAGGTTTCTTCCCGGGAAGGTAAGGAAATGAAATGTTCTTCTTGAACATGTATCTTCTTGACATCTGACATCAAACTTACCGACCTGCCATTACTGTTTCTTTGCCAAGCGTTGTATTCTTAGTTACATCAGTTAAAGATTTTCAGTTCACTCAAATTGAGTATATTGTTTGTCGGCTGTCTGATTGCTTGTGTTTTCTCGTTAACTTTGTTGAACCTAATAGACTGAACTCGATTCGATGTTGATAGCAGTTTGTGTCAATCCACTATGGTCACAGATGCTGACAGAATTATACATTCTTTTTATGGCAACATAGTTAATCTTGATGAGTTCTGTCTTCCGTGTGTGCTCCATTATGAGTTGAGAGAACCATGTGAAATCTTCTAGCTGTTGTCCTTCTAGCTGGTTGTTTCATGACCAGCTGTTCAGAAACTGACTGGTTCTCGATTTGTTGTTTCAGGGCCAGCTGTTTCTTGACTTTAAGTAGGTTATCTCCTCCCACTGTTTGAGGAAGGTTGAGTACGAGAGTCAGGGTGTCATGTTGCAGCTTTAAAAGACTTTGATTGGGCCCCACTTAGAGTATTGTGTTGAACACTGGTCACCACATTGCAGGAAGGATTTGGAAGCTTGGCGAGGCTGCAGAAGAGCTTTACCAGAATTAAGTCTGGATTAAAGGGTATGAGCTGTAAGGAGAGGCTAGAAAAGCTCCAATCATTTTCTCAGGAACGGCAGAGGCTGAAGGGGGCACTTGATAGAAGTCGATAAAATTAGATAATGTTGATGGTCAGAATACTTTTTCCCAGAGTTGAACAGTCGAAAACTAGGGGGCATGCATTTAATGTGAGAGGGGGAAAGTTCAGAGAAGATGTGAGGAGCAAGTTTTTACACAGAGAGTTGCAGGAGTCTGGAATGAGCTACCAAGGGTGGTGGTGGTGGAGGCAAATATGATAATGGTGTTTAAAGGTCTTTTAGATAAGCACATGAATATGCAAGGGATGGAAGGCTATGGACCAAAGAAGGGTTTAGTTTAATTTGGCATCATGTTCAGCACAACGTGATGGGCTGAAAAGCCTACTCCTGTGCTGTAGTGTCCTATGTTATATTGGGGTCAAGCTATTTTTTCCTGCTTAAGAGTGAGAATTCTCGGCTGTGATATAAGTTCTTGTCTATCTGATATGCTTTAAATTGCAGAGTTGTTTGTAGCTTACTTTTTAATCTTTAGTGCTATACCTCCTACAAAATGTAGTTGCATGGTTATTGGCTACAGCGTTTCTTCAAACTGCATGGTGGCTGTTAGTATAGTGACTTACATTTCTGTATCCAGCTTAAAACTTTTGGGGCACCCATTGACATAAATATCTTCAAGTCAAAAGGCTACATATGGATCACTTATTTTTCCTACGATTACCTTTCTTGTATCTCCTATTTTTGTTTATTCTATCTCATGAACTTCTTCATATGAGTAGTTATTAGTCTTCTTGCTGCTGTATAATTGGGTCCTGATCTATGCATTTTCTGAAAATGAAACCTTTTTCCACAGATAAGGGGTTTGTTTTTATTAGCTGGGTGCTGCGTGGAATTAGCTCTGGATTCTCCTTAATCCTGGAATCACACAGTCATAGAGATACACAGCACAGAAACAGACCATTTGGTACAACTCATCCATGCTGACCAGATAACCTCAATTAATCTAGTCCCATTTGCCAGCATTTGGCCCATATCCCTCTAAACAGTTAAACCTTGCTCTTTGAAGAATTTTATTCATTCTGAGTTCAAAGTAATTGCCAAAGAACTTCTGACTCTTAATGTAACTGTTGTTTTGTTTACAACTTGGTGCAATATAACGTCATTAGTTACATTCCAAATGGTATACAAAGTCTATTTACAAGATCAGCTTCTGATTTAGTATCTACTTTGGAAGCTATTCGACATCTTAAGAAATCATTTATTCAAGATGTAAGATTTTGCATTCTATTTGAGCAATTTCTAAAATTAAATCTGTTGCCTTATCTTTCTAATATCATTTTTTCTTTCTTTCTTCAATTGTTTTTTAATTCCACTATCAACTTCTGCGAACTGGACATTTTCCAGTAACTTTTATTGTCAGAATGGAACATTCCTCCTTTTCACAAGTAAAATGGATTCTTCCCACTGTTTTCACAGCTTTTTCAGTGTGAATTTTGCTCATCATGGCCTTAATGGCATCTCCTTAACAGCTTTACTGAATTAATTTTACTGTCTGCAGCTCTAAAAGATGAATCTTTCTCTCACTTTTACCTCACCTGATCAGTTTCTCTTGGATGATTGCCACTGTCTTTGATTCTAAATGATAATCCTTCTTACTTTCATAGCTTTTCTTGGATGGGTCCTGATGTATGCAGCTGAATAAATGTTTCTTATCTTCATTACCATTTAAGTAATAGATAACCCACTTTTTCTGCAGCCTCAACTTTCTTTTCACATTAGAGTTTGTCTGCTTTGGTTTCCAAGTTGGTTCTTTATCACTCTATTTCTGGCTTTGATATGTTTCTGGAATCAAGCCCAGGTCCTTGGCACCGTGAGGCAGTAGTACTAACTACTGAGTCACTGTGTGACTCCATTCATAGCAAGGTACAGCACAGAACAGGTCCTTCGGCCCACAATGTTGTGCCGAGGATTATTCCTAACCTAAAATAAAATAACCTAACCAATGAACGCCTGAATTCACTGTTATCCATGTGCATGTCCAGCAATCGCTTAAATGTCCCCAATGACTCTGCTTCCACCACCACAGCTGGCAACGAATTCCATGCATTCACAATTCTCTGCATAAAGAACCTACCTCTGATGTCCCCTCTATACCTTCCTCCTAATATCTTAAAACTGTGACCCCCTCGTGCCAGTCAATGTGTCCTGGGGAAAAATCTCTGGCTATTGACTCTATCCATGCCTCTCATTTCCTAGTATACCTCGATCAGGTTACCTCTCTTCCTCCTTCTCTCCAGAGAGAAATGTCCGAGGTTAGTCAACCTCTCTTTGTGAGACAAGCCCTCCAGTCCAAGCAGCATCCTAGTAAACCTCCTTTGCACCCTCTCCAAAGTCTCCATAGGGCGACCAGAACTGAACACAATATTCCAAGTGTGGTCTCACCAGGGTCTTGTACAGCTGCAGCAAAACCTCCCAGCTCTTAAACTCAATCCCCCTGTTAATGAAAGCCAAAACACCATATGCTTTCTTAACAACCCTCTCCACTTGGGTGGCAACTTTATGGGATCTATGCACTTGAACACCAAGATCCCTCTGTTCCTCCACACTGCCAAGAACCCTGTCTTTAAGCCTATATTCAGCATTCAAGTTTGACCTTCCAAAATGCATCACTTCACATTTATCCAGGTTAAACTCCATCAGCCATTTCTCAGCCCAGCTCTGCATCCTGTCTAAGTCATGCTGCAGCCTGCAATAGCCCTCGATACTATCAATGGCACCTCCAACCTTTGTATCATTGGCAAATGTACTAACTCATCCCTCAACCTTCTCATTCAAGTCATTTATAAAGACTACAAAGGGCAGAGGCCCAAGAACAGAGCGCTGTGGGACCCCACTCACCACTGACCTCCAGGCAGAATACTTTCCATCTATAATCACTCTGCCATCTGTCAGCCAACCAATTCTGAATCCAGACAGCCAAATCTCCCTGTATGCCATACCTCCTGACTTTATGAATGAGCCTACCGTGGGGAACCTTATCAAATGCCTTGCTGAAGTCCATGTACAACACATCTGCTGCTCAACCTGCCTCGTCACATCCTCAAAGAACTCAACAAGATTTGTGAGGCATGACCTGCCCCTCACAAAACCATGCTGACTGCCTTTAATCACGCTATGTTTTTCCAAACTGTCATAAATCCTATCCCTCAGAACCTTGCTGACCACAGATGTAAGGTTGACTGGACTGTAATTGCCAGGGATTTCCCTATTCCCCTTCTTGGAAAGAGGAACAACATTTGCCTCCCTCCAATCCTCTGATATGACACCTGTGGAGAGTGAGAAAGCAAAGATCTTCGCCAGTGGCTTAGCAACCTCCTTTCTTGCTTCCCAGAGCAATCTAGGACAAATCTGGTCTGGTCTTGGGGACTTATCACTCTTAATGTTTGCCAAAATTTCCAACTTCATCAATCTTGATCTGTTCAAGCCTGTTTCCCAGCTCCTCAAACTTTTCATTCACAGCAAAATCCCTTTCCTTAGTGAAAACCAAAGCAAGAAACTCATTTAGGCTTCCCCTATCTGCTCAGACTCCACGCATGAGTTCCCTATGCTATCCCTGACTGGCCCTACCTTCTGCCTGATCATTCTCTTATTCCTCACGTATGAGTAAAATGCCTTTGGGTTCTCCCTAATCCTTCCTGCCAAGCCTTTTTTGTGCCCCCTCCTGGGTCTCCTCTGTCCATTTCTGAGATCCTTTCTAGTCAGCCTGCAATCCTCTAAAGCTGTGCTAGATCCTTACTTCCTCCACCTTACGTAAGCTGCCTTCTTCCTTTTGACGAGAATTCAATAAGGGGTATCCTGGATTTGAACAAGGGTCTCTTGATCTGCAATCTCATTTTAAATTGTTTCTGTGGCCTCTTCCTGTAGCCATATTTTGTGGTGCCCACTTGTTATGATGTTGACTCTGAGCAGTTGGTTCAACAGTATCCTCGTGCAGTCCACAAATGGAACATGCAAAACTCTGAAGAAGAACTTCACTTGGTTCAGCAATGTCGTGTTTCCATTATCACACCCAGAGCAAAGTGAATGATACCACATATATCATCAAATGTTTGCTGAAACTACTTAGATCCATGCCAATTCATGATTCTCGTGAGTTATTGTACCATTTATTAGAACCATTGAATTCCAATAGTGTCGAAGCAGGCTATTCAGCCCATCAAGCCCACACAAATCCTCTGAATACTATCCCACCCCCTACTAATCTCTGGAACCCTCGATTTCCCATGGCCAATTTGCCTAACCTGCACATCTTTGGACTGTGGGAGGAAACCAGAGCACCCAGAGGAAACCCACACAGACACAGGGAGAATGTGCAAATTCCACACAGTCAGTCACCCGAGGCTGGAATCAAACCTTGGTCCCTGGCTCTGTGAGGCAGCAGTGCTAACCACTGAGCCACCGTGTAGTCCCATTCAATAAGAGATAACCTGAATTTGAACAAGGGATCTCTTGATCTGCAGTTAAATGCTCTACCACTGAACTATATCCACTTATTGTTCATACTGTGTTACAAATGCTGGACTTATTAACTTGGTTATGTTTTAAATTCTACTTTTTCAATTGAAAATAAAACAAAATGTTGTGAATGAAGGATGATGTGATTATATTGTTTCTCCTCAGGGACAGGCCAGTGTGAATTGTAACCAAAATGTATAGAAAACCAAATGACCAATTTTCACGCTTTGATGCAAATGAGGAGTTTTTTTTCTGGACAAATGCATACAGAAGGAAGAGAGAATGGGGGAAGGAGAGACAAGTGGCTGCTACTGTGAAAGTTAAAGGAAGAGACTATTTTCTGTGTTAGTCACTAAGCAGGTAAATTTTAGGAACTGTTTCTCTCTTTGAGGAGATGGGACTTATGTAGATTTAACTAACAGAGTGTTGTGGTTCAAGGATACGTAGAAATGATCATTAAAGTAGTGGAAGGTATGCTGTGGTCTCGCAAGAAAAAGAGAACCTGTTGAAATGCTGTGAAGAGATTGAAACTGAATTTTCACTTATTCACATCTACTGGAGCATTGGTATAAAATAGTTCAGCTGTGCAAATTAGTCAATAGGGAAGTGTCATTTTTGTAGCTGATGTATTAGTTGCCTTTTAAATAATGGTTAGTCAATTTGCTATCGACGTATTTGTTACAATAAAAATCATAAAACTGAAATCTTGTCATATAATCCTTTGTAATGGTCACTGAGAAATTCATTTTTTTTAGAAAAAGATATTGAGTTATTCCTCAAAAGGAATTATAACAAGTAACACTAGTTTTGACCTGCAGGTCTTCACTTAGCTGGTAAATGCAGGCACCTAACTTAGACTTAAACATTCCCAAATAGCTATGCCTAGAATGAACGATGACAGGTGTTGATACCCTGCTATCTTCCCTATTCCCCTTGATCTTTTCTTCAACAAATAAAGAGGATATTATACATTGAATATAACTTGCATGATCTTTGTCATGATTAAAAGTGTGGCACTGTTTAGACAGCAGTGTATCCCTTACGCATTAGGAAGATAACATAAATAATTAAGGAAGCAGATATTCATGGTAGATGTTTCCATTGATGACTGATGAAGCCCTCTAATAACAGACATTGTGTTTCACAGTCCTCACATAACTACATTTCTAAAGGATATTTTCCTTCAGTCTTCTGACATTACTGACCCTTCTGTCTCTTGTATTTTGCCTCTGCGCAAGAACATGCTGTAAATTAAATCTCTTCACTCCTCCCACACCAGCATGGCATTGCCATCTATTGTTCTTGTTAACTGAGAGGCACTACATCAAAACTGTGTTCCCAATACATTATTGCAAACTGCAAACTTTGCAAATTGATGAAACTTAACTTTTTTGCACAAAATTTATTGGGTATTATCATTGTTACATAAGTGTTGATTGGATGCAGATTTTAATACAGCAGTAACCTTCCATCATGTGATAAGCCAGTTACAGCTATGCAGAGTGCTCCTGAAATTATTTACTGCTAACAGCACATGCTTACAAGTATGAATTGTTACAATGGTGATATCCAGCTTCTAACGTTATACTTGGCACTCACTGAAAAATCCTATCAAACATTTAAAATGTCAGAAATACGATCACAGAATCTCATTCTGCTCATTGTTTCTGTGCTAATGTTAGCTCTTTAGCTGCTGCTATCCACTCTGATTCCATCTCCTGTTTTTTAACCCATATTTTAATCCAAATTCTTAGCCAATTGCCTTTGATCTTATTATGGCTAAGTTTCCTATTGAGTGGTCAAGCACTCACAGAGCGCATCAAACTGGAAATTGTGACTAGCAATGCTTGTTCATGGTGTAAGTCTCCCTGCAATGATTGCCAGATGCAGGAATCAGAAGACTGCAGAATGATCAGTGAAGGGTGCAGTGCAGAATGTTGTCTTAGGTCTGGGAAAACTTCCATTAGACCATCAGCCTCGGCCTCAGGAAAATCATTTCCATCCTGTGATCTGATCATAATCCCAGCAAGCAAAGTACTAAAGTCAAACTAAAACCATAAAAATGAAGAGGACCTGATTTTTTATGAGGAGACTTGAGTGCATATTTATTACATCCTGCAACACTCTTTTCACATTTCTTCTGGGTATGACATTCTGTTGAAATAAATTTCTTGCTCTCATTTTCACTGATCAGACTTTAAATGACACTTTTAGTGACAATGGATAAATGGTGTAAACAAAAGTGTCCTTGCATTTTTATCTGATAGAAAAACAACACTTCTCATGGTCAACAATATCCCATTGACTCATTGAAATTATTCCTGCAATTATAACTCCACAGAAAACTAATTGAAACCAAAATTAAATGTTTAAGTATAAATTATTAACATTTCTGTAAATAATACTTCTGTGTCCCTTCTCTGTTGACTGTGATCTACAAACTTGTTGAATTTGAATCTCTGGAATAGGATGGATGAGAATCAAAAACATTTCGGGTCAATTATTACCATTGGCCAAATAACATTGCCAGTTCTGAAAATTGATTTTGATTAATCACAATCATTTTGATTAATTTCGATCATTTCCCCACCCTCTGTCATTTTTACAAGAAAGTCAGAAGTCACACGACACTAGGGTTTAGATCAACAGGTTTATTTGAAATCACAAGACTTTGGAGCACTGTCTCTTCATTAGGTGAAGTGGAGGGAAGCACATGCTCCTGGTACACTTCACTCGTGGGGAACTTTCGAAACAAAGGGCCACACTGTGGATTGACTGCCTCTCACTGAATGTGGGCAGCCAATTTCAATAATTAAGGCAGCAGCTAAAGGTCCTTTTCTGAGGCCATCAAGGCCACCGGTGTAAGAGAGGTAGTCTACTGCACGAAGGGAAATTGGAACTAGCTGAATATGCTGAATATGCTGATAGAGAGGGTCACAGAAACAGCCCTAGTGATCCACATCTGGAGCAATTTCCCCTCCAGAAATTGGGCCTCCCAATTAGCCAGCCAGACTTTGAAATTTATACTTCCACTATAGTTATAATCTCTTCCTACCTCTTCCGCTGGGCAGAAGATACAAAATCTTAAACACATACACCATCAGATTCAAGAACAACTTCTTCCCTGCTGGTGCTGGTCTTCAGAATGAACCTCTCAAATTTTAAATTTAATGTTGATCTCACTCTTTGTGTACCTTCTCTGCAGCTGTAACATTTATTCCTTGCTCTGTTCTACTACCCTAATGCACTTTGTACAGTTTGATCTGCCTGTACTGCACGCAAAACAAAACCTGGGTACATATGACAGTGGTAAATCAAATCAAATAAAAATTGAATCAAAGTCTTTAAGTACCTGAATAGCACTAACTGCCACTGACATCCTGAAAATAGGTGGAGAGCACTTGAAGTGCAGTACCAACCCTAAATGGGCAAGAGGGTTTACACAGAATCTCTGTCTCCATAGAATATAGAGAACTTAACTGAAACATCAGTGGGCAGTAACAATCACATATTGTATTATATCCCTGTTCAGGAACACTCCACTCTCCTCTTAAAACCTGGCTTGGGCTGGGAGGAAATTACTTCCACAATCAAGCCAGTTATGTGTGAATTAAATCCATCTCTTTTTAAAGCTAATAATATGCTACAGAATTCACAATGAAACTGTAATCTAAGGGTCAATGAGTGTTATTTCATGCCATTTGAATCCTGAGTGGAAAAGAAAAACATACCTGCCTTGTCTCACATTAAATTAATGATGGCTATTAGAGGATGGAGGCATCATGTTTCTATAGATCAGTAATACTGAATATGAATGCAAATTTTAATACTTTCTGTTTCTTTCAAGGTCCATGATGTGGAGCAGCTCAGAAGAGGTAATGGATTGGTGAGTACATAAAATAATACATTTTTACAAAGTCCTTTAAAAGCACATTTATATGATGTATTATATGTTTATTTGCAATGCACAATTTTTAATAGTTATTTACTGAGTGTTACGTACTGTTTTATTGTTATGTTACATTTGTTGACACCTCGTGTCATGTTTATTCTCAAGTATCAAAATGGGTTAAATTTGAATACAGTTTGGTAAGCATCAATTTCGGCTATTGACTTCAGTTATTTTCTGTGGTGGCTAGTTCCATATTCTGACTATTCTGTGCAAGAAGTAGCTCCTAATTTCTAATTTTGGATTTATCTGTCTTAATGTCCCTGAGATTTGGATTCTCCCAAAATATAAAACCATAAGTGGATTTGCATAACTTAACAGAATGTTGCTGATCCTCTCCATACTATTAAAATGAAATGATCTATCATTAAGCAAGTGATTCATGTATTGTACCTCCACCAGGCGGCTCCTCAATCCATATTGTTCTCAAGTAAAAAAGACCAAACTGTTTCAACCCTTTTGGGGAACGAAGGCTTTTAAGCTGGGAATCGTTGTCAAAGCTTTCTCCTACCTCAAGGCTCAATTTGGGTTTGTGGTTTGAGTGTTTTAAATCTCTGAGGTGAATGGTTGTGGATCTAGCTTTCACTCCAAGATGTGAGCATCTCCTCTAGGCTGACAATTCACTGCCAAAGAGAATGTTGAATTGTTGAAAATGCTATTGTTTAAATAAAGACATTAAACCTGAGCCTGATTGTAAAGTGCGTTACCCCTATTTAAAGAGGAGAGTGTTCTCCTCAGGGTCTTCAGCCAATTCACTCAAATAGATCAATTGGGAATAAATGTTGGATCATCCAAAAGTACCTCCTTTCCATGAGTAAATAAAAACAATGTAAAGTCACCTCATTGTCCTTTATTTGACTCTGTTGTGCTTAGCTTAAAACAATGTAACAGTAATCGCAGTTAAAATGTAATTTGTTGACTGCGATGTGTTTTGGAACATCATCAGGATGTGAAAGATGCACCATCAATGTGATTCTTGCAAGTGATCTTAATTTGCCAAACACGGTAGTAAAAGAAAATGATTGGAGTTTCACAAACTACATTGTACTCAATGCACCAGATTGTACTGACACCATGACCTTGTCTTTCATTAGCACCTTTATGGTCACGCTATGCTGAGTGTACAGGTAATTCTCCTCCTAGATGTCACAGTGTGGATATTAATGTATTTACATTTCCACAGATTTTAACTGAACAGCGGTGGATCGATCAGTAATCCTCCTAATGAGAGCCACTTATAGTGAATCAGCACTCAAAGCGACCCCACTGCATTTCTCTCCATTTTTGCCAATCAAACCTTCACCGAGGAAACAGTTTTTCTTTCAAATGCCTATCACCATGGTTACCATCTGAGGTGCAACTGTTCTTTAGGTAGGCTGGTTGACAATAGAAACTGGTTGTCAGTTTGCCACCTGGATACTTCCTGAGATTACATTTTTTTTGCCTCTAAATGACCCTCTACTGAAGGAAACTTGTTTTTGTCAACAAAATGGTCAGTGTAGAATTATAATTGACCTTTGGCTTTCAAGAGCCCAAGATGTTAACATTAAGTTTATTTTTAATCATTAACAGTATGTCTTAAATGCTTTTTGAATATAAAGTTATAATTTACTATGAAAGTGACACAAATATAACTAATGGTTCTATGTAATTTTCAGCTATTTAATATTATGTGCCCATAGGTTATGACGTGGAAGTGCTGGTGTTGGACTGGGGTAGACAAAGTTAAAAATCACACAATATCAGGTTATGATCCAACAGGTTTATTTGGAAGCACTAGCTTTTGGTAACTGATGAAGGAGCAGTGCTCCGAAAGCTTATACTTCCAAACAAACCTGTTGTACTATAACCTGATGTTGTGTGATTTTTAACTTTGCCCATAGGTTATGGCATACAAATTGGACCTTTGAAAATCTTTCCAAAAATACATACCAATTGCCACATTTTGAAATGTGCAAGAACATGACTGGTAATTTTAATTAACTCAGCGTGACAATTTGTTGAATAAATTAATTCCACAGCATGACAGTAAAAATGCTTTTAAAACTGTCAGAGTCATTGTTGCCAACATCCAATACAAAGTGCAGAATTTTACTTGTGCCCTTCGCAGGTTTGCCGATGGAGTGACCCATAAAATACTTTGGGAAGCCTTCCTATCTGACCCTCCGTCCTCTCCCCACTTTTGCAGTGGGGTGAGTAAGGCTTAGTCTGCCCAGAGCTCAGGCCTCCCAATTAAAGCCCTGGAATTGCCAATTAATTACCACTAAAGGCTATTTACTGCACGGTATCAGTTTTCAGGTAGGTAGGAGCATTTCATGGTAGGAGAGAAAACAGTAAAGTGATCATGGTCAGTATTTAAGTGGAAACAGAAATGGAGAGTAGGGTACGTCCTATATTTGCGGTATTTCCCCTGCCTCTGTGCTGGTAGATGAGCACTCAATTTAAAGATTTTCAGGTTTGTTGAAATTCTTTTTTCCTAATTCCCTTCAATAGTAGTTGGCTGGTAGAACTCAAGGAGAGGAAGCATATGTTGCTTTCCTTATCTGATGTGTTGCAGTGTTTAAAGGTTGTTCCCAAGCCATCATATTCATAGCTCACCCTGATTCACATACTACCTTGTCAGGCCACTTACACAAACACACCAGACTTGCTGTCAGTTTTTTATTTGTATGTCCAATGAAAGTTAAAGTACAAACATATCTGCAGGAGATGGCCTCCTTCTGAGATGTATGTGAATAGTCAGTGTCTTGTTATATCTTCCTATTTAGTCTTTCTGTTTGAAAGACTCGGTACAGCTGTGATGTTCCAAGGATTCACATAGGACTCTGCCTGTCACTGAAATTATATCTGCATCATCTTTTGACCATGCCAGTCTGCTTTTAAAGAAACACATGTTGGAATTATGTCTGTAAGTACTTTCTGATCCGTTGTCATGACAACCTGCACAAAATCCACTGTGGGGAACTTGATTTTCAACGTAATTTTATGTCTGAAAATTGTTCAGGCTTTGATTTTGTTCCATGCGGACAAGTAACACTGTGAATTGTGTCTTCTTGTGTGCTGTGGTTTTCTTAAGAACCATTTTTGAACTTGTCAAATCCACAGTTTGGCAGCTGAACATATCAAACTTATGAGTGATTCATCGATGTTGATGTGTAACTTTGCAGGTACTCAATGTTTTGCTGTTGATGGATTGCTGGAAACTGATCATTTTAACGTCAAGGTCTTTAGGCTGTCTCTAAGTGATCTTTGTAGTACTCTGCCACAACCTCAGACATGCTTGATTCAGAACGTGGTTACATAGACCACCTGATGCTTTTTGCTGTAGTTCAGGATAATTTGAACCACTTTATTTATAGATCTATGCACTGCATTTCTCGTGATATATTAGCATCAAATCACTAGTTTGAGGATCTATTCCAACACATGCTTCTCAAGATCAGGCCATTGGCACATTTGGTCTTAGAAATCCTCTTCAGAGCTTCTTCCTTCCACTTCAATTCTTGCATCAGTTTTTCATTGAAACAGATTTCCTCACTGTAGCAGTCATTTGATTGGGTGTCAACTATTGCCACTTTGAGCTTTCAGTTGGTTTCATATAACAGAGTGGACTCTTATAAAGGTTTGAGTGATGTGGGCCATGGTGAGCTGTGTCGCAAAATCAGGTGAGCTATCCAGCAAGGGATATCTTGACACTGGGAGCATCTCATGCCTTTTTTGTAATGCTTTGCACATGTGGTGTGGTGAGATTCTCACTAGGCAGCAGCATGTTGGCATTGGGGTGAGCTTATTGTTTGTTAAATGCCTCAATGATGGCACAACTCATCTCACTAATGTTCAGGCTCCTACCTCAGCAAGTTCACCAAACAAGCTAGATGTTGAGAAAACTTGACATGGAAACCAGAGTGGGTACCTGGCAGATTCAGCTCTTCTCTCACTTGCAGCAATCTCCATGTTTAAGTAAAATTGCAGCCCAGGATAAGATCCAGAGACACGAGCCATATGCACCCTTTTGTCCCCGGAGATTGGCATCTGCCAACTTCTTGAGACCATTATGGACTTCTGGGGTACACTGGCAGTGCATTCTGGGAGCACAATCTCACATTAGAAGGTGCACTGACAACTGGTATTGAAAGGCTGAAGAAGGAGTATAGTAGACTTGGACAGGGCGCTAGCTCATTATTGGACAAGGCTGCATCTCAGGGTCACTTGGTTGGTCACTTAGCATTCACTCACAGAACACCTACCTACCTGTTAGGAGGCAGCTTTGATGATTCTTCCTTTGAGACCTCGGTATTTTCATTCTTAGAGGTTCAGGAGGTACCTTCTGGGAAAATTCAGGTAACCCTCCACTACCTCAGGGCTTTTATAGAATCCCTACAGTGCAGAAAGAGGCCATTGAGCCCATCATCTCTGCATCAACCCTGTGAAGAGCATCCCAACCAGACCTAATCCCCACCCTGTCCCCTGCATTTACAATGGTTAACCCCATCCACCTCATCTGCATACTACTGTAATGAGCCGAATTCTCCCATAACGAATAACAGGGAGGAGCTGATTGAGTTGACAGTGCGCGGCATGGTTGCAGCCCGGGGAAGGTGGTCAAAAGGTGTTCCCAGCAAGTGAGGAGGCATGCAGGATGAGTTGTATGAGGTGATGGTGGAGTGAAAGTAAGCACAGTAATGTATTGCAAACAATAGTGAGAGTAGCAGCTTTGGTCACAGGTGGGTGCAGGAGCAGAGAGACAGTAAGTGTGAGGGAACGGAGAGAGGGCACTTACCCTGATCTAACAGAGAATCATAGAATCCCTACAGTATGGAAACAGGCCCTTCGGCCCAACAAGTCCACACCAACCCATCTGAAGAGTAACCTACCCAGACCCATTCCCCTACCCTATTATCCTATATTTGCCCCTAACTAATGCTCCTAACCTACACATTCCTGAACACTACAGGCAGGTTGGCAAGGCCAGTTCACCTAACCTGCACTTCTTTGGATTGTGGAATGAGACCGGAGCACGCAGAGTAAACCCACGCAGACACGGGGAGAATGTGCAAACTCCACACAGTCAGTCACCCGAGGCTGGAATCGAACCCGCGTCCCGAGCACTGTGAGGCAGCAGTGCTAACCACTGAGCCACCGTGCTGCCCCTTTTCATTTACTCACCATTGAAAACAACCTGTCTGCTTCTATCTTATTTATTCCCTTCATAAGTTTATAGGTTTCATAGAATCATAGTCATTGACGTTCTTATAGCATTGTTGTATATTCCTCTGCTCTATGGATGTGGCACCGACCTGGCATCAGATTGTGAAAGGTCTGATGGTGCAGCTTACTCTTCGTGTTCTGCAGCCCTCCTTTGCACCACATTTCCAAAAGAACCTTCAGGACTCTGTTGAAGAATTATGGTTCCACTTTCCCCTTTTCTAACATCTTCCAAAAACTTCATTGACCAATCAAGGCATCGTTGGAGTGCCTAACCAGGTGCATAGTGGCCTTTTAAAGATGGCATGGGTACAGAAACTGCCAGAATATCCAGCAAGTGACACATGATACAATAGGGCCCGAATCGAATGTAACAGATGCAATAGGTGGTGCTTGTTAGTAGTTAACTGAGTGAAAGTGAGGACTGCAGCTGCTGGAGATTAGAGTCAAGATTAGAGTGGTGCTGGAAAAGCACAGCAGGTTTTCGATTTCGACATCGATTTTCCTGCTCCTTGGATGCTGCCTGACCTGCTGTGCTTTTCCAGCACTACTCTAATCTTGAGTTAACAAAGTTGAGTTTGGTAAGATACACTGAGATACACTAATAGGCCTCGCAGTAAAAATCCTGAAAATATTGATGCACCTCAGATTTATGATTTTCACCCACAGTTTTAGTAGATATACACTGTACCTTAATTAAAATCACTGAATTGAGTGATTACATAAATCCTTGCATATTTTCCTTGTTATTGTTCTGGTGTTTGCTCCTCAGTTTCAGACAACTAATGATTCACTTTTCTGATTAATTACCACGGCAAAGATTTTTAACTTTCTTTATTCTGTAATGACTAGGATCCACCATAAATATTTCAGTGGCATGGTGTTGTATATGCAGGTCAGTGCAGATTTGTTTAACGCTGTGGGGATTTTGAATAGGACTCCATCCAGAGGCTGTATCAGGAAAATAATCTTAATGCAGTTATAAATGTGGAATGTCCCAATTCAATGGTTTCTCTTCATGTTTAAGGAAGCTTTTTTATATTTCAGCACTAAGAGATGGACCTTATTGTGGATTGGCTCAGTCAGCAGCACATTATGAATTGAATTGAATTTATTGTATACACCTCAGTTTGGGAAATGTCATGCTAACTGCTAACTTGCTAACACCTGTTTTATACCATTGCACAAAGTCAACATCAACCAGAAAAATTCTGAAACAACAATTGTGACAACAATCTCAGCTTTCAATGTTTCCTTACAGTCCACTGCAATAATTATTTTTCCCTTTCACATTCAATTTCTCATTTCATAGGCACATAACTTATGAGATTTTGTCATTTACATTGAGCAACAAACCAGTTGATGTCTGAAATATAAAACTGATATGATAAAGTCTCCAGAAATTGATTTATTTTAACCAATAATACACTGCTTCAGAATAATAGTCTTGAATTCTAAATTGATGGGCCCAGATTAAAATCATGGGCAGCAGTTGTAGTTTGACAATATTTTGAGAGAACTTGCAGCCAGCACATTGTAATAAGTAAGAAATATGCATATAGGAACACAAGAGATGAGATTAGAGTGGTGTAACTTTGAGTAAGATCTTCTATACAAACTTCTCCCTATCTTCCTTGACTTGCTAAGGGTCCAAGGAACTGTTGGTCTCAGTCTCGAATATCATCAGTAGCTGAACGTTCACAGCCCTCTGCTGTAGATAATTTGAAAGATTTACAACTCTTTAGTATGAAGAAAATTTCCTTCATCTCTGGCTTAAATGTGAAAAAGTCCTAAGTTCCTCCTGTCCTTGAATTTGCTAGCTTTTAATCTTCTGGCATCCTTCTAGAATCTAGAAAATTCAGTAACTTCCTAACCAGTGTTTCCATTACCTCTACAGCTGTATCATTTTGGATCTAATTATGTATGCCTTGCATATTCTGAATTTTTGTTAGTTTTTAGACTAATAGATTATATCTAATCTTACGGGCCCTGGGTAGCAGCAGTTTGTGCCTCACACCTTGGGTAAGCAGCAAATAAACTATCACAAATAGTTTTATGAAGGTATAATCTTCATTGTGAATGCATTAGTGTTCTCTGGACACACATTGTGCTCAAAATTGAGACAATTATGAGAATTGATTAATACTTTTGAATTTCTGCTCAAATGCTTTTTGTGTATCAAATGTCAAGTCTGATATGAACCAGCACCATCAGTGGTTTCAAATGTCATTTTATATTTAAAAGAAATATAAAATATTCATTGGTATCTTTAAGTGCAGCAACTTGGTGCCGTTTGTAGCTTTATGATCAGAGTCTCTACTCCATCACCAGTGAGTTTCTAAATTTAGAGAACTCAAAAGAATTTTAAATACCCATACAGAATAATTTTCAAGCACTTATACACAGTCCTCAATATCTACATAAATAAAGCTTTTGAGATGTGCCAATTTGTGTCCATATCACACAAGCATCAAGATCATCTCCATCAAAATCATGAGGGGCGTGGGAAGGGTAAATAGATAAGGTCTTTTCCCTGAGGTGGGGGAGTCCAGAACTAGAGGGCATAGGTTTAGGGTGAGGGGAAACATTTATAAGGGCAACTTTTTCATGCAGAGGATGGTGCGTGTAGGGAATGAGCTGCCAGGGGAAGTGGTGGAGGCTGGTACAATTCCAATGTTTAAAAGGCATCTGGATAGGTATATAAATAGGAAGAGTTTAGAAGGATATAGGCCAAGTGCTGGCAAATGGGACTAGATTCAGTTAGGATATCTGGTCAGCATGGACAAGTTGGACTGAAGGGTCTGTTTCTGTTCTGTACATCTCTATGACTCTATGACTCTAATCTGACTATTAACCCTTGGCATTCACCAGCACTGAATCCTCCACAATCAATATCATGGGGGTTACCATTAATCAAAAACTGAACTGGACTCACCATATAAATACTGAGGCTTTGAGAGTAAATCAGAGGTTAGTAATCTGGCAGCAAGTAACTCACCTCCTGACTCCTCAAAGCCTGAGCACAATCTACAAGCATCAAGTCAGGAGTGTAGTAAAATACTCCCCATTTGCTTGGAAGAGTGCAGCTCCAGCAGTAGTCCAGAAACTTGACAATTCACACAGAGGGTGGTACGTGTATGGAATGAGCTGCCAGAAGAAGTGGTGGAGGCTGGTACAATTACAGCATTTAAAAGGCATCTGGATGGGTGTATGAACAGGAAGGGTTTGGATGGAAATGGGACCAGATTTATGTAGGATGTCTAGGCAGCATGGATGAGTTAGATCGAAGGGCATGTTTCTGTGCTGGACATGTCTATGAATCTATGACTACCCAGGACACAACCCAGCCTGCTTGATAAACATATCCACAAACATTTCGTGTCTTACACCCTTGTTTAAACTTTTTAAGGATTGATTGGGGTGATGCAGTACATGTTGTCTACATAGATTTAAGTAAGGCATTTGACAAGGCCTGAGAATGTGGTGCTGGAAAAGTACAGCAGCCCATCCAAGGAGCAGGAGAATTAACGTTTAGGGCATAAACCCTTCATCAGGAAAGCAATTCCTGATGATGGGTTTATGCCTGAAACGACGATTTTCCTGTTCCTTAAATGCTGGCTGCCCTTTGTGCTTTTGCAGCACCACACTCTTGACATTTGACAAGGCCCCACAGAGTATCCTGTTCAGAAAGATGAAAGCCTGTGTGATTCAGGGGAATAAGGTGAGTTGGATATAAAATTGGCTCAGTGAAAGAAAACAAAGGATATTGAATGCCAGATTTGTTTTGTGAATGGAAAGCTATAGTATAATTTATTGCTGTGGTGTTACTCAGGGTTAATTTGGGTTCTTTGCTGTTTCTGGTCTGTGCTAATGATTTTTACCATCAATGTTGGAGGCATGATTGGAAAGTGCGGTCAAAACATAAATTGGGCAGGTTGGCTGGAGACGGGGTGGGGAGAGGCAGAGAAGGCAGGGAGAAGAGAGAGATTGTGGGGGAGGAAGGGAACAGGGAGATTTGGAGGAGGGAGGGGAAGACTTGAAGAAACCGATGGTTGCCCTGAGGCCTTGGTACCCTCCACTTCAGAGGTTGAGGAGGTGGTATGTGGGGGAGCTGGCCATTTCACCAGGGAGCTGTGGAGATGCTGACATTACCTGAAAAACACATGAGATAGGTTTCACACACAGTGGTTAGAAGCGGCATGCATGAATGGCACTGACAATACAGTTAGTGAGAGAGCCGCAGTTGAATGAACAAGTTTGCTTACTCATTTGGTGAGATGTGGATGTCTTTACATTACTGCAGGAGTGATCCCAGTCTTCTCATGTGAGGGCCTGGCTTCTCTCCTTGTACCCTACAAGCCTGCTGTGCCCGGTTATCGACTGTTTTTCCCTGTTGTGAGAGAAAGGCAGGGATTGGGTGAGATGAAAGAAGGAGGCAAAGTTGCCTGCAGCGAAAATGTAGTGAGATCTTTCCGGGACACTGAGGATGCAGTGAGATGCTCTGTGGAGTTAATAGTGTGCAAGTTGGAGTGGGTGAAAGTGAGTGAGGAAAAATGTTGCAGACAATACTGAGTGTTGCAGAGCATGAGCCTGGGTACAGTAGCAGAGCTAGAGTGAGTGTGGCCCTTATCTTGGTGCAGGAGAGAAGTTCAATGACCTTCATTTGACACTGCTGTCCATTCTTCCAGACTGTGAGTATGGCATTGACCCAGGTGATGGTTTCAGACCAGAGTCCGGTGGCATAACATCCTGTGGGCTCTATAGGTGGAGGACTTCCCTCCTTTGCACCACTACTTCGACCCAGGACCTTCAGGTCCCTGTCGGAGAATCACAGGGTACCTTCTTCCCCATCGACAACATGCTCAAACTCTATGCTTGACTGAGTAGGACTGCTTTGGAATGCCTGTGCTCATCCAGGAGCACTGAGGCCTTTTCAAGATGGTGCAGATTCAAGGGATGCTAGTCTTTATCTGCTGAATGGCAAGTGGCTCTTGGAATGACATGTGGTCAGATGGTGCCAGATCCAGAATTGTCAGATGGACTGGGTAGGTAGTTAATGAGACAAGTTTAGCAAGTGAACTGATTGAGACTGACAGTGAAAATCCCTCCAAAGCAAAACTCAATCCAAAATGGACTTAGCCAAAAAGGATTCAGTCCATTATTCCATGCTACTTTTCTTTTGCAATCCATAAAGACAAAGAAAAAGAAGGAGGATGGCCTCGATAATAATGAATAGGACAAAGCAGAAAGAAAGGGTCTTTTACTGAGAAAATCAACTGCTGCAATCAGTTTGTGTGGAATAACGAAGTAACAAGCAACATGAATATTACTGGAGAGATTGGTTGGCAGGGAGAACTATGAATTGATCCTCTAACTATAGGTATGTGGCCAAGCATAAAATAACAGACTGATGCAATAAATTGTAATAGCAACCATAGGGACTTTTATCTGGGGACCACCTGAGGAAACCATATTTTCATTGTGAGGAAGACAAATTCTTGAAATGTACTCAACATAGTACCATGAATATGAAGCTATGTTATCACGTATCTTGTAACAAAGACTCTCTGTCTTGAAAATAAGAACTCAGCAGCATAGCAACAGGAGGAGGCCATTCAGCACCTTGAGCCTGTTGCACCAGTATAGACAGAATGGTCCCAGAAGCCTCATGACTTCTTTGGTGGATTCATCTGCTGCTAAAAGCAAATGAGCAAATGGTGTTATCTTAAGAGAACCTCAAATGGCTCAGGGTTTCTCAAACTTCAAAAGTGTGAGCACTCAAAAGCTTCTGTCGTGCTGAAAAAGAGATGGGAGGAACACTACAGAGAATTTTATTTTGTGGAAGGACGATTCATCAAAATTAACGTTTGATTGATTACGATAAAGCTGACTGGAAACAGCTATTTTGAAGACAATTATTTGAATATCACAAGAAAGACATGACTTAACACAGCCATTGCCTCTCAGCAGTGAGACAGGGAAGCATCAAGGACTGTGGTACTTAACCAAACTAATAAGAACCACACTTCCAGTTCTGTAAGAAAGAAACAAAGCAGTTTCCACTCACTCGCAGGACTGTGGAAGTTACCTCCAGCTACCTGACAACAAAAGGCGTTCAACCTGCTGAATCTAACTCTAGGGTTCTAACCCTTTCATCTCAAAAATAGAATTTTCGAACAAATTAGGCCTGCAGTTGGATTAGAGACTGATCTTGTCTTCATACATGACTTTTGTCTTTATTTCATTGAAATATTTTCAGCTGTATTTTAGCTAAAAACAATATCATTTTTTCACTGAAGCAAATTCCACGAATTGTTGTATAATAAACTAACCTCTGGTCCAATCTAAAACACAAAGCTGTGCTGCTGTTTATTTTTAAATTCAAGTACTCAAACACCATGAGACCGTAAGGTATTGGAACAGAATTAGAAGATTTGGCCCAAGGAATCTGCTCCACCTTTCGATCATAGCTGAGATGTTTCTCAACCCCATTCTCCTGGCGTTTTCTCCCCATAACCCTCGACTCCCTCATCAATCAAGAATGTATCCATCTCTGTCTTAAATGCACTCAATGTCTTGGCCTTCACAGGCAAGAAGCTCCACAGATTCACCACTTTCTGGCTGAAGAAATTCCACCTTATCTCAATTCTAAAAGGGACTTCATTCTGAGACTGTGCCCTTGGATCTCTCCTACTTGTAGAAACATCTTCTTCGTGTCCACACTATCCAGGCCTCTCAGTATTTTATAAGCTTCAGCTAGATCCATCCTTCATACTTCTAACTCCATTGTGTACAGGACCCAGAGTCCTCAACCACTCCTGATATGACAAGCCGTTCATCTCTGGGATCATTCTGCTAAACCTCCTCTGGATCCCCTCCAACACTAACACATCCTTCATTAGATACAGGACCCAAAACTGCGAAGTGCCGTCTGACCAGAGCCTTATACAGCCTAAGCAGTGCCTCTCTGTTCTTGTATTCTAGTCTTCTTGAAATGAATGCTGCTGTTGCATTTGTTTTCCTGACTGTCCACTAAACCTCTATATTAACTTCAAGAAAATCATGAACCACAACTCTTGAGTCCCTTTGTGTTTCAGACTTCTGAAGCCTTTCTCCATTTAGAAAATAGTCTGCACCCTACCCAAGTACTTAAGCACACACTGTCCTACATCATATTCCATCTGCCTTTTTGCCCACTATCCTCGCAGGTCCAGGTCCAGGTCCTTCTGCAGCCTCCTCACTTCCTCAACATGATCTGTTCCATTACCTATATTTTGTCATCTGCAAACTTAGCAACAATGTCCTCAGTTCCTTCATCCATATTGTTAATGTACACCATGAATAGTTGTGGTCCCAACACTGATCCCTGTGGATCTCCACTAGTCACCAACAGCCATCTTGAAAAGACTCCTTTATGCCTAATCTCTGTCTTTTGCATGTCAGACAATCTTCTATCCATGCCATTTCCATGCTCCTAACACCATGGGCTCTTATGCTATTTAGCTGCATCCAGCGCAGCACCTTGTTGAAAGCCTTCAGGAAATCCAAATTACCAGGTAGTTACAGGGCAGCACGTTGGCTCAGTGGTTAGCTCAGCGCTAGGGACCCAAACTTGATTCCCTTGGGTGACTGTGTGGAGTTTGCACATTCTCCCCGTACTGTATCTGTGTGGGTTTACACCAGTTGCTTCAGTTACTTCACACAGGCTAAAGATGTGCAAGTTCCGTGGATTGGACATGGTAAATTGCCCATAGTGTCCGGGGATGTGTAGGTTACATGAATTATCCATGGGAAATGCATTGTTACAGGAAAATGTAGGATGGTGGGTCTGGGTGGGATTCCCTTCGGAGAGTTGCTGTGGGCTGTGTGACCTGCTTCCACACTGTAAGACTCTATGATTTCACCCTCATATTCCATCTTCTCCCTTCTTATTGCTTTTTTTAGTTTTCGTCTTCTGGTATTTCAAGGCTTTTAAAAACCATCACAGATCCTTCGCCTACAGATTCTATATCACTTCTTGTTATTGACTGAATTTAATTTCTTCCTAACTTGTTCTGCAAATGTTAACAACCTCCCTAAGACCTCCTCACCTTTAACTTTTCCCATAATTTTCCATGCAATTGAATCCACCCTCCACTACTTAACTTAAAACCCTAGTGATTTAATTTGCCAGGATTCAGGTCCCACCATGATTCAGGTGAGCCAATACTGGTGCTAATGTTCCATGAATTTGAAAGTGATTCTCCTGCACCAATCTTTTAGCCATGTGTTTACCTTTTTAATCTTGTTTAACCTCTGCCAGTTTGCTTGTGGATCATATAGTACCTTGTTAAACACTATGATATAAAATAAATCCATGTGGACTATAACAGTGTATTCCCTCTTGAACCTTCTATATATATTTCATCAAAAAATTCAATTAAGTTGGTGTGACCTATTGTTTGGCTGACAGGTTCTTTAAGGCATAATCAAAATGAATACAAGAAGGCATGTGTGCTTTCACATAAAGTAACTGTATTAGTTTAATCTAATTTAGATGTATGGAAATTAACATGTGAATCTATAAGTTTAAACTACTTTGCACATATTCAGCAAGAGAGTCCCACAGCCTTCTGTCTGGTGGGGACTCTTGAGTGATAGTTGGCACCAGAGGGCTATCTCAGTTTTCACCACTATGGTCTCCTGAACCCCTGTGCAATGGTGAAATAGATGCTGTCTTACAGATCCCAGTCCCCATTGGTGATGAATGTTGAAAGGTTCCCCAAGCTGAAAAAAGTCTCCAATACTAATACTGTTCAGAAGCTGATATTTTAGGCTGTATTGCCGTCTCAGAGTACTTTTCCAAGCATTCCTTTGTATAAAAACACATCCAGGTGCCTCTCTGGCTTTGCACAACAGTCTGTTCCCAAGCCCAGCTACAAACCATCTGACTTCTAACCTGTAGCCAACACTTCCAGTCATATCTTCTTCATTTCCACACTACCGCTTCTGTTGTAATTTTCTCTGACCCATCCTTCTGGATAAACACCATGGAATGTATTCATTAGTGTTCTAGCATTACCCTTTGCCTCTAAACACACATTACTCTCTTTCTCTCTAATGAGGCACTGAAAACACCTGAAGAAATCACCCGGTATGCAGCAAAAATCTCTTTTTTGTTTTGTTTTCATGTCTACCTTCCTCAGCTTGCAAGGGGCTCTCTTCCAGCCTGCACTCTCTTTCACTTTTGTTGAGATGTATCTAGCCTCTATCTGGAACATCTCTTCCTTAAAGATCACCCTTTGATCCAAAACAGTCTCTCCTTTCACTTTCATTCCACTTTACTGGGCTAGATCCCATCCCATTTCATCTCATCGAAATTAGCCCTCTTCCAATCTGAATGTTCTACTTTTGGTTGTTTTTTGGTCTAGTATTAACCTTAGGATATAATGATCACTCTTAACCAATGTACCTCCTGCTTTAGTTCTTGGTATCAGATCAAACAATGACTCCTTTCTCGTTGAGTCAGGGATGCACTGATTAAGGAAATTCTCCTTAACACATTACAGCTATATATATCTCCCCCTCCTTTCCCTTTAATCTATCAAAAGGGGCAGCATGGTGGCTCAGTGGTTAGCACTGCTGCCTCACAGTGCCAGGGACCTAGGTTTGATTCCAGCCTCGGGTGACTGTCTGTGGGTGTTCCCTGTGTCTGTGTGCGTTTCCTCCGGGTGCTACGGTTTCTTCCCACAGTTCAAAGATGTGCAGGTTAGGTGGATTGGCCATGGTAAATTGCCCATAGTGTTCAGGGATGTGTGGGTTAGGTGCATTAAACAGGGGTAAATGCAGAGTAATAGGATAGGGGAATGGGTCTAGGTGGGATACTCTTCGGAGTGTTGGTGTAGGCATGTTGGGCTGAAGGGCCTGTTTCCACACTGTAGGGATTCTATGATTCTATGATTATCCCCATCAATATTTGGGTCATTAAAGTTCCCGACTATCACCAAGCACATCTCCATGATTTCCATTCAGATTTACTCCTGGATTTTCCCTATTCTCACTACTTGGAGGCCTATGGAAAACCTCCGACGGCGTGGTGACACCCTTTTTCATTTTCCAATTCTAGCCAAATGGATACTCCACTTGTGCCCTCAAGCTCATTTTTAATTTGACACACTTCTTCTGAACAATTTTGTCCAAAAGGTTAAAATAAATGCTGAATGAGTGCTGTGCAGTCCTAATAAAACAGCTCTGTTCGAGAACCAGATTTAACACACAATTTTGACACTAATTGCTTTAATTTAAACTTGCTTGGAGACCTTGTTACCTTTAGCAGTCAAGTGGTGATTACAAATAAACATGAAGAATGTGTGATTCTTGTATCCATTTCCAATTTCATGCTTTGACTTGCACAAAGCAGAACATTGTAGGTTTTTTGAACCATTCATGTGAAAGGACATCACTGGCTATACCCCCATTTATTGCCCATCCCTAATTGCCCAGAGGGTGGTTAAGGGTCAACCACATTGCTGTGGGTCTGGAGTCACAAGAAGCCAGACTAGGTAAGGATGGCAGTTTCCTTCCCTAAAGGACATTAGTGAACCAGATGAGTTTTTCTGGCAATTGACAGTTTCATGGTCATCATTAGACTATTAATTCCAGACTTTTCTTTGTTGAATCTGCCATGGCAGGATTTGAACCTGAGTCCCGAGAATATTCGGGCATTGTGGTGGCTCAGAGGTTAGGACTGCTGCCTCACAGCATCAGGGACCTGGATTTGATTCCAACCTTAAGCTTCTGCTTGTGTGGAGTTTGCACATTTGCCCTGTGTCTGCGTGGGGTTCCTCTGGGTGCTCTGGTTTCCTCCCACAGACAAATGATGTGCAGGTTAAGTGAATTGGCTTTGCTAAATTGCCCATAGTGTTCAGGGATGTGTAGGTTAAGTGGGTAAATGTAGGGGAGAGAAATGGGTCTGGGTGGGTTGCTCTTCAGAGGTCGGTGTAGACTTGTTGGGCCGAAGAAACTGTTTCCACACTGTAGAAACTTCTGTGACTATTACATAGAACATTACAGTGCAGTACAGGCCCTTTGGCCCTCGATGTTACACCACCCAGTGATACCAATCTGAAGCAAACTAACCTACACTACTCCATCCTCATCCTTATAGGTGAAAGTGAGTACTGTAAATGCTGGAGATCAGAGTCAAGAGTATGGTGATGGAAAAGCACAGCAGATCAGGCATCACCCGAGGAGCAGGCAAGTCAATGTTTCAGGCAAAAGCCCTTCATCAGGAATGAAGGATGATGAAAGGCTTTTGCCTGAAATGTCAATTTTCCTGCTCCACTGATACTGCCTGACCTGCTGTGCTTTTCCAGCACTACAATCTTTACTCATCCTCATTCATATGCCTGTCTAATGACCATTTAAATGCCCCTGAAGTCAGTGAGTCTACTACTGTTGCAGGTAGTTTGTTCCACTCCCCTACTACTTTGAGTAAAGAAGCTACCTCTGACAACTGTCTTATACTTATCACCCCTCAATTTAAAGCTATGTCTCCTTGTGTTAGCCATCACCATTCTCGAAAAAATGCTCTCACTGTCCAACCTATCTAACCCTCTGAGTATCTCATATGTCTCAATTAAGTCACCTCTCAACCTTCTTCTCTCTAATGAAAACAGCCTCAAGTCCTTCAGCCTTTCCTCAAATCTCCTGTGAACCTTTTCTGAAGCTTCCACATCCTTCGTATAATGCGGTGATCAGAATTGCACGCAATAATCCAAATGTGCAGACGCCTGTACAGCTGCAGCATGACCTCATGGTTCCTAAACCCGATCCCTCTACTAATGAAAGCTAGCACACCGTATGCCCTCTTAACAGCCCTATCAAACTGGGTGGAAATTTTCAGGGATCTATAAAAATGGACACAGAGATCTCTCTGTTCATCTACACTACCAAGAACCTTACCATTAGCCCAGTACTCTGTATTCCTGTTACTCCTTCCAAAATGCATCACCTCACACTTTTCCGCTATTAAACTCTATTTGCCACCTCTCAGCCCAGCTCTGCAGCTGACAGGATGAACAGTCCAGCAATAATACCACTGGGCCATCTCCTCCCCTCTGGATATCTGACAGAGAAGACTGACAGGTTTTTGGAATGCAGCAATGGAGATCCTGGCAAAGGAGATCCAGAGGAGGATACAGTGTCTTGTAGTGGAATGGGGAAGGAAGCTACCTTACCTTCTTGGCTTTGCATTTTTCATCAACTGGATTTTCTCTTCCTGGTCTTTTGGCTTTATCTCATTCCATTCAAGGCAGACCCCTCTAGCAAGATGCCGAAGACCATACACTTCCTTCTTCCTGTTGACTGTTATAAGCTGAATTAGTATTATGCTTATTCTTCGGAGAACCTTTAGAAAAAATGTTGGTCAAAAATTGATGAAGCCTTGACAAAACATCGCAAAAACATTTCTCATTGTGTTTCAAAGATCCTATTCACAGTCACAGCATCATTGGTCATGAAATGGTAAGCATCTAATTAAACAAAGAGGAGTGCTTAAAGTTGGCATCCACATCATGTTAACTTTCGGACAGATGGTCACTGGAGGGGAGTTGTTGAAACTCTAACCACTGAAATTTGATATAACCATCTTAATGAATGCAGCCAGGTATTTTATTTGGCAATCAATTCTTAATCAACCCTCCAAGTAGCTGATCCTAGCATTAACTTCAGTGCAATTACCAAAATAGTACATTGTTTTAACCATAGGTTCAATTGGTGGTTCACTCAAAGTTTCTATCTCGGGCAGTTTTTATTTCTTTGAAAAGTGAACTATTTGATAAAAATTACCTTATAAGGGCAGAAGTCAAGCCCTTCTGCCTTTGTCAAGTCAAGGCACAGGTCAGGGGTACGATGGAATATTCTCCAGTTGGACGGATGTGAAATAACTCCACAAAGGCCGGTATCCTGTCACCAAGTCATCCTTTATTTACACGTGGAATCTCCTTGACACTGATTCAGCTCCCTCAGAGCCAGCTCTCTGAGTGAACTGGATGTCTGACACAACTGTTCTTATCTGTCAGCTATGGCTCCTTAATTGGGCCAGAATAACAGCCCCAATCAGAGAACTTTGAGCATGGAGTCGCAGGTAGATAGGATAGTGAAGAAGGCATTTGGTGTGCTTTCCTTTATTGGTCAGAGTATTGAGTGCAGGAGTTGGGAGATCATGTTGCGGCTGTACAGGACATTGGTTAGGCCACTATTGGAATATTGAATGCAATTCTTGTCTCCTTCCTATCGGAAAGATGTTGTGAAACTTGAAAGGGTTCAGAAAAGATTTACTAGGATGTTGCCAGCGTTGGAGGATCTGAGCTACAGGGAGAGGCTGACCAGGCTGGGGCTGTTTTCCCTGGAGCATCGGAGGCTGAGGGGTGACCTTATAGAGGATTACAAAATTATGAGGGGCATGGATAGGATAAATAGACAATGTCTTTTCCCTGGGGTCAGGGAGTCCAGAACTAGAGGGCATAGGCTTAGGGTGAGAGGGGAAAGATATAAAAGAGACCTAAGGGGCAACTTTTTCACGCAGAATGTGGTACGTGTATGGAATGAGCTGCCAGAGGATGTGGTGGAGGCTGGTACAATTGCAACATTTAAGAGGCATTTGGATGGGTATATGAATAGGAAGGGTTTGGAGGGATATGGGCCGGGTGCAGGCAGGTGGGACTAGATTGGGTTGGGATATCTGGTCGGCATGGATGGGTTGGACCAAAGGGTCTGTGTCCATGTTGTATATCTCAATGACTCTATAAGTCATATTCTATGAGGCCCACCTGGCTGACCTCATTACAACATCTCCAGGGTGAACCTAAAACAACATTTAAGAAGGTTAACACCACCCAGGAGAAAGCAGTCTGCTTGATTGGCACCACATCCACAACATTCAGACACTCCACTACCAATGCTCAGTAGAAGCAATGTGTATTATCTATAAGTAGTATTGCACAAAATTGCCAAAGATCCTTACATAGCACCTTTCATATCCAAGGCATGACCAGTTAGAAGGATAAGGGCAGCAGATGCCTCCATTATTAAAATCCTGACTTGAAAATACATTATTGTTCCTTGACTGTTGCTGGGTCAAAACCTTGGAATTCCCACCCAAATGGCTCCTAATGGGTCTACCTACAGCACATGGAATGCAGCGGTTCCAGAAGGCAGCTTATTACCACTTTTTCAAGGCCAAACAGAGACAAACTATAAATGCTGGCCTGATCAGGAACAACCATGTCCAATGAGTGAATAATAATAATAAAAAAAGTACTGCACTGAGAAATCTTAGGGTGGAGAGCTTATCATCTTCCCAATCTGCATCAATTAATTCCGAGGAATGCCCACTCACACAGACAACAATTAAGGCCCAGTTTCAATGTGTATGAAGTGGTGGGTTGGGTTGCATCACTAATTACGGAGTTACACCAGCAATAACTATAGTGTTAGCATCTCAGTAAGAAGCAATAATGTCTAGTACAACTGCTGGACACTGAATTCAGTGTACCAAACATTTGAGGAGAGTCCTCAGCAATAGAAATCAACCCGTGGCAACCAAAATTTCTGAGATTTGAAGGAGTCAGTGTTGGACTCAGTGGACAAAGTTAAAAATCATACAACACCAGGTAATCGTCCAACAGGTCTGGTTGGAGGCACTAAGTTACAGTGTCATGCAACTGAAATCATTTCAGTTGAATGACACGGTAATTTTCTGCTATAATTTCTGTGCCTTATGGTCCTGCTTCACAACCACCTGATGAAGAAGCAGGGCTTCGAATTCTAGTGTTTCCAACCAAACCTGTTGAACTATAACTTGGTGTAATATGATTTTTAACTAAATTTCTGAGGAAATTATAATGTTTTTGCAGAAGTTAGGCTTTCCAATAAGTCCTAATGTGCAATAGATATAGATACTTCAACACTCATCACTGTTGATATTGGAAGATCTGCATGATATTGGAAGATGATACATGATATATATCTTCACTGTAAGGGGCAAGTTTTCAACCAACAGAGGATAAGAGTCATGCATATGCACAAACAGCAAGTAAACTTTCACAATAATGCCAGTGGCCTTGTGCACAACTGTGAATAAATTAAATTGCTAAGCAATAATTCAGTTTACTACAAATTTAACAAGTGGTAACAAGTGGCAATGAACACAGTTCAGTGTGTTTGAAAGGGCGTAGTGATAAGACACCATGACTGGGAACATTAACACTTTATCAAAAAGGTAACGTCAGTGCAGCAATTGTTTCACGTAAGATTCGTTCTGGCCTAGTTTGGATTTGGGCTTCAATAATCCTGCCAGGAAACAGGTCCAGCTCCCTGTTTGGAGTGGGTAGCAAACCAGGTTCTACCTGAGGAGGGGGAAGCAAAATTCTCGGGGGGGGAGACATAACCTTAGTGGAC
Organism: Chiloscyllium punctatum; assembly: GCF_047496795.1. Classification (NCBI taxonomy): domain Eukaryota; kingdom Metazoa; phylum Chordata; class Chondrichthyes; order Orectolobiformes; family Hemiscylliidae; genus Chiloscyllium; species Chiloscyllium punctatum. The sequence goes on from NC_092747.1 coordinate 116,165,027, forward strand.
TTAGGAGGAGCACTTCTGTTTCTTCTCCCTGATCCTTGAATAGAAAACTTCAAAATCTCTTAGAGTCAAAGAGTCATAGAGATGTACAGCACGCAAACAGACCCTTCGGTCCAACCCGTCCATGCCGACCAGATATCCCAACCCAATCTAGTCCCACCTGCCAGCACCTGGCCCATATCCCTCCAAACCCTTCCTATTCATATACCCATCCAAACGCCTCTTAAATGTTGCAATTGTACCAGCCTCCACCACATCCTCTGGCAGCTCTTCTGGCCTTCTTTGAGTAGACTTCAGTTGATTAAACTTCCCAATGCCTGATGCAGCTGGATAGAGCTTTCCACTCCTGCAAAATCTACCCATTCATTTCTGAATTGTGCAGCTGCTGTCCCAGGATCGGCATAGGACAGGAATTTGTAATTTCAAGCAGTCAAATGGGTGGCCTGGATGCTTAAAAATAAAAAAATGTGTTGCTGGAAAAGCGCAGCAGGTCAGGCAGCATCAAAGGAGCAGGAGAATCGACATTTTGGGCATAAGCCCTTCTTCACCCCTTCTTCCAGCAACACGTTTTTCAGCTCTGATCTCCAGCATCTGCAGTCCTCACTTTCTCCCTGCTTAAAAGTTAATGCTGTTCGGTGCAATTCTGGTGTAGTTTGCCAAAAGGTTTAGCATGGAAAAGAGATGTGGAAGTGCCGGTATTGGACTGGAGTGGACAAAGTTCACACATCAGGTTATAGTCCAATGAGTTTATTTGGAAATACAAGCTTCTGGAGCACTGCTCCTTTGTCAGGTAGCTAGCTGATGAAGTAGCAGCGCTCCAAAAACTTGTACTTCCAAATACATGTAAACCTGTTCGACAATAACCTGGTGTTGTGTGATTTTTAACATGAAAAAAAGAGATATCTATAAAGTTTCCTCATTGTATAGTTTCTTCCTTAAATGGTGTTCAGCATAGCAACTAGAAATTTCTACTTATGCAAAATCTGACTGTCAATAAGACTGGAGCTTTAATATTGTTTCCACTTGAGAAGCCAGCCTCATGCTTCTTAAAAATTGCAATGGCTGTAAATGTTCTCAAAATATGTTAAAAGGTTGGAGTGGTAAAACAAGTGAAACCCCAACCTGCAGCAGTTATGAGTTCCTGGAGCTTAAAATCCCCCTGCTTATTATTCTTACAGGGAAAAGACCCACTTTCCATCATGTACTTACTGACAATAGAGGGGTTTATCAGCTTAAAAGGGCATTTGTGTATAATCTGCTCTGAACAGGACATGGATCCAAAGAATCTGGGCCCGAAATAAATCCTAAAGCTCTACTTAACTGAATTTAGAAACAAAATTATGCAGGATCCTTTTAGACAAAGTCGCTAATGGTAATTGAAAATGAGTCTGTCAGCTTTCCCAGAAAAGCCATTTAAGATTAACAAATGAGTGAGGTATGGTACTGCACTTCATAACATTGCTGCTTGGGTTTTATTTGCTAAAAGGAGAAAGTGAGGACTGCAGGTGCTGGAGATCAGAGCTGAAAAATGTGTTACTGGAAAAGTGCAGCAGCTCAGGCAGCATCCAAGGAGCAGGAGAATCGACGTTTCGGGCATAAGCCCTTCTTCTTTTATTTGCTAAACAAAGCACAAGGGCTGAAATATGCAGTGAGCATGTGCACTGCCTAATTAAACTGAAGGTGATTGACATATGACATCAGGAAGTTGCAGGTACTGCCAAAAAAAACCAATGGCAGTATATGTGTTTGCTCAAATGTTAGTCTGTTCATTCACTAAGTGTGGGCTGTCTCAGCAGGCATGCTTTATTCACAGTCATGGTGTAATATAATGCTTGGGATGTTTTCCTCATTCATTATTTAGGCTTGATGGCCCAAATCCTCTGGTCAGCGGCGATGTTGTGGCGATCATTGCAAAGATCGCTGTGCCCTGGGAATGCAAAAGTAATGGTTCAGCATGGCCATACACTCAGTTAACTGGCAATGCAGAGCAGTCTACTGAATATTCCCTTTTAAAGATACCAGCTTCTGTATTTAGGTGAGTGATTTACAGGTAGTGTAGAGCTTCCCAATGGGTTACTGAGTGCCAGTGAGTCTGGGTGGGTAAGTGAGCATGAGTAGCTGAGCGACAGTGCGGGTGTGAGTGGGTAATTGAGTGAGTACATGGGTGGATCAGTGAGTAGGCGAGTGAGTTGTAAAGGGAGTGCTTGAAAAGGAGGTGAATAGTAGGTGGGTAGGTGTAAGTGAATGGAGCTGGGCTACAGAGCTTTAGATCTGATCCACTATTTGTGGAACCACTAAACCTTGTCTATCGGTTGCTGCTCCGACAGTTTTGCATCCAAAATGTCCTGTACTGCAGCGTCATCAAGTTGACACCTCATTATCAGATTTGCAGTGTGTTGCTGTTGACTTGAACTATGGTTGATCACTTGGCTTGATGGTAATGGTGAAGTGGGGGGTATGCCAGGCAATGAGGTTGCAGATTGTGTGGGAGAGTAATTCTTCTGCTACTAGTGAACCACAGCACCCCATGGACACCCAGACCTGAGTTGTTCATTCCTGCTGAAGTTTATCCCATTAGCAAAGTAGTAGTGCGCACATACATAGTAGAGGGAATCCGTTGTGACAATGAAACTTTATCTCTGTAAGGTTGTGTGGTCATCACTCCTACTGATGTTCTTCTGGACAGATAAACCAGAGGCAAATTGATGAGGATGAGGTGAAGTATATTTTTCTCTCTTGTGGGTCCCCTCATCACCTGCAGTAGCTGCAATCCAACAACAATGATCTCAGTCGGGAATGTTGCTGCTGAGCATTCTGCATCCTTGGCACTCTCAATGCTTCCTCCAAGTAGTGCTCAACATGGAGGCAAAGGTAAGTTTGCTATAGTCTTACTAGACCAAAGGGCTGCTTTTTTATTAGACAGAAACAACTAGTGATGAATTAACCGGAGGGTCACTGTGCCTCAGGTGAGGGATGGGATTGAGAAAGTGAGTCCTTCATTGTAACCTCAGATGGTGTGCGAATTGAACCCATGCTGCTAGCATCACTCTGCATTGCAGACCAACTATTATGCCAATTGAGCTAACTGACACCCTTCAACATGCAAAAGTACTGACTCATCAGTTGAGGGAGGGAAGTATGTGGCATCAGTAAGAGGCTTCCTTATCCATGTTTTCTCTGATGCCATCAGACTTCATGAAGCCCAGAGTCAATGTTGAGGACTCCCATGGAAATCTGTTCTTGACTGTATGCCCTGTGATGCAAGCTCTATTGGGTCTGTCCTACTATTGGGGCAAAACATACCAAGGGACATTGTCTGGGACACTCTGTGTTAGGTTTGAATCTTCAAGTATGGCTATATTAGGCTGTTACTCAACCAGTCTGAAAGATCGCTCTCTCAGTTTTGCACAAGCCCCACATGTAAGTAAGGTAGACTTGGTAGGGTCTTGGTAGAGTTAACCAGACTGAAATGAGAAAGAACTGTTTGAAACGGAGGGATTTTTAAGAATGGCTGTATGTTTTGAAAGTAAGGAATTTGATGTTTGTCTTGCTGTGAATTCCAGCAATTCCCAGACAATTAAAGCTGGTCGGTTTGTGGACTGGGGACCAATTACCAATGACAAAGGTCCTCTGCCTGCTAACAACAAAGTGATTGGTTGTTGGGTAGCTGAACAGTTGGACTGCAAGCAATTCAGAGAAAAGTGAGATCGGACCAAAAGAGAGAAAATAAAACAGGCTTCTAGCAGCTGAAAGCTCTCTCACTCTCTCTCTCGCTCTCTCTCTCTGTCTCTCCCTCTCTCTCTCTCCTTCTCAGTTTTCTGCAGTGAGCCACTTTAAACCTGAATAAAACCACCTTGTCTTTCCTTCAGTGGATGTTGTGGGTTATGACTTTGAATTGGATAAATCAGAGACTGTTCATAAGTGAAACAGCTACCCTGTGCCTCTAGCAAAGCAGTGGGAAGCATTTGTGAAAAGAGGAGAAACCTTTGGATCAACAAGAACCAGCCAACACATCTCATTCCTGCAAAGGATTTTCTAGTTTTCTGTCTGCTCCTGTGTTTTTATTTCTGGTTTATGTTTGTGTTGTGTGTATAAGGGAGTGTTTAAAAAGGGTTTAGAATTTTAATTTGTAGAGTTTTCTTAATTTACTTTAATTGTTTAGCTGTAGTTAAAATCTAATGACGAGTAACATACGATGATTTCTTGTTAATAACAGAAACCTTTCCATAAACCTGAGTTTAAAAAATCAGGTAGTCTGGGAAGTTTACCTATATCTTTAAAAATGTATAACTCTGGGAATAATAGGGCTTGATTTCTAGCATACTAACCCACTGATACTAGTAAAGTGTGACAGGTTTCTTTCCCTAGAGGACATTAGTAAACCTGTTGGGTTTTTGCAAAAGTTCACAATGGTTTCATGGTCATTAGACTTTTAATTCCAGATTTTTGTTTTAAATTCCGATTCCACTTGTCCCCTGAGCAGTACCTGGATTGCTAATCCAGCAACAAAAACAGTTTGCCACCATCTCTGAACTACAGATCCTGACAGATTTCTCTGTCTGATTCTTAAGGTTGCTCAGATGGCGCAACTGGCTGCTTCTGCAAAAGATTCTACAGACAAAACCTAAAACCGGGGAAATCACCTCCCAGCAAAATCTTCCCATGAAAACTCGGCACCACAAGATGTCTCAGATAAATATTTCAATCCATCTCCTATTCCCAAACATTCCATTTATTCTAGGAAACCATATAAATAATTTAAGCCCTTACAAAGACAAGTATAGACATATTGTCTCCATCAACTTAGAGAGGGTCTACCTCTCCATTGTTTCATGTTTTCCACTTGCAAACTTACCTTACTAAATAAACACAGATGTTTTGAATTGTAACTGCTTTAAGTCTGTCTACCAGCCTTCCAAAACCAGATGTTTTCATTACCTTAATTTTAAAATCTTCAACCCCCAGACTAAAAATTATATTCTTACAATTGTGAATTATGAAATTAGATATTTTGCAATTAAGCTGAATCTGGATTGTGTATCAAAGTACACATAAGAGCCCTAGAGAAATTCCATCCCTAATTCATGTTACCTGCTTAAGATTTAATAGGAAGATCATCACATAGATGGTCATAATCTTCTTAAAGCTGGTTCCACAAACATTAAAACTCCTGCAAACTTGACTTTGAGAGATTGGACACTGCACCTGGATGGCCGAAAATGTCTCCATGACATGCTCCAGATTTGTTGACTCTTAAATGGCCTGCTTTTCAGTAGGTGACTTTAAAAAAATGAAACACTTCAAAGATATTCTGCAGTTCTCCTTAAAGCATGGCAGCTTCACCAAATGTTCAAAATCTCAGCAATGTGTTCACCTAGCTGAGTCACAGAGGAGCAGCAACAAAGGAAAGACTAGGAAAAATAAATCCGCATTCTGGATCTCACTACCTCCTGGAATTTCTGACCCCTTATGCCCAAAAGGCAGTGGTCTGGAATTGGCCTGATCAATCACGTGAAGATCCATGGCAGGTTCTAATGACCCTCGCGCTGTCATCCTTCAACCCAGCTACAGCCGCCCCCAACAATGAGATGATTTGCCAGGACTGGATTTGTTTTTTTTTGTGTGAAGACAGCTTAGATAGGCTGGGAACTGTTTTCTTTGCAACTATGGAGGAGACTTAACTGAAGTGTACAAAATTATATAGGAGCATGGTAGAATAGATAGGCTGGATTTATTTCTCTTCGTGGAGAGGTCAATAAGCAGGGAGCAAAGATTGAAAGTATTTAATAGAGGATTAGCAGGCCATTGGCATTAAGGATCTGGAATTCACTGTCTAAAAAAAAGATGGGAGGAGCAAAAACCCTGTTCACACCTAAAAGGTATTTAGAATTTTGCATGAAGGATCAAAACCTACAAAGATACAGACCAGTAGCTGGAATATGGAATTTTTTGTTGTACCTATCTGGACTCCCTGAGGGCAAGTAGCATTGAAAGAATGTTACATGAACCACATAGGTTGGACCAGGGATAGAACTCATGATTCCTAGTACATCATTTGGTTTTGAGCTATTTACTTCTCCCTCCACCCCAACTTAACACTCCTCCTCAAATTAGGGACCACAGTCACAGTGGGGTTGAAGTGGCTTGCATAAGATTAACACAACTTATTGACTTTTGTACTCAATGCCTCTCTTTGTAAAGTCCATCAGATTTCAGGGTTGTACGATTTACAAGAACTGCTTTGCCAGATAATTGTATGAAGTTTCAGGACAGCAATATTCACAGTACTTTGGTTTTTTTTGGCAGAAAATAAGTCATTTTGCATTAATATTTTCTCATTTTAACTTGACATGTAACCAATCTTATAAATGCCCAGAATAAAACAACAAAATGTTGAAAATTGAGTAAATCTGAAATATAAAACAAAACTGCAAGAAATACTCAGCAGCCGAGGCAACATCCACAGAGAGAGAAACAAAGCCAATGCTTGAGGTTCTCATTAATTCTGGTGAAGAATCATTTACCCCTGTCTCTGTACAGGCTTGGTGAGCATTTCTAACACTTCATATTTACCCCTTGGAGCAAAATTAATTCCTTTGCCAGCCCTCCACAAAGAAATAAGATTTTGTTTGAGTTTCTCAGTGTAAATTAAAATGGGCAATGTGAATTTCCTGATGCTTAGCTCAGTTGACTGGTTTCAAAGAGGTAAAAACAATGACTGCAGATGCTGGAAACCAGATTCTGGATTAGTGGTGCTGGGAGCACAGCAGTTCAGGCAGCATCCAAGGAGCAGTGTAATCGACGTTTCGGGCAAAAGCCCTTCATCAGGAATAAAGGCAGTGAGCCTGAAGCGTGGAGAGATAAGCTAGAGGAGGGTGGGGGTGGGGGGAAAGTAGCATAGAGTACAATAGGTGAGTGGGGGAGGGGATGAAGCTAATAGGTCAGGGAGGAGAGGGTGGAGTGGAAAGGTGGAAAAGGAGATAGGCAGGTAGGACAAGTCTGGACAAGTCATGGGGACAGTGCTGAGCTGGACGTTTGGAACTATGGTGAGGTGGGGGAAGGGGAAATGAGGAAACTGTTGGGGTTGAAGTGTTCTGAGGCGGAAGATGAGGCGTTCTTCCTCCAGGCATCTGGTGGTGAGGGAGCAGCGGTGAAGGAGGCCCAGGACCTCCATGTCCTCGGCAGAGTGGGAGGGGGAGTTGAAATGTTGTGCCACAGGGCAGTGTGGTTGATTGGTGCGGGTGTCCCGGAGATGTTCCCTAAAGCACTCTGCTAGGAGGTGCCCAGTCTCCCCAATGTAGAAGAGGCCGCATCGGGAGCAACGGATACAATAAATGTTATTAGTGGATGTGCAAGTAAAACTTTGTTGGATGTGGAAGGCTCCTTTAGGGCCTTGGATGGAGGTGAGGGAGGAGGTGTGGGCACAGGTTTTACAGTTCCAGCGGTGGCAGGGGAAAGTGCCAGGATGGGAGGGGAAAGTGCCAGGATGGGAGGGTGGGTTGTAGGGGGGCATGGACCTGACCAGGTAGTCACAGAGGGAACGGTCTTTGCGGAAGGCGGAAAGGGGTGGGGAGGGAAATATATCCCTGGTGGTGGGGTCTTTTTGGAGGTGGCGGAAACATTAGATAAAATAGTAACTTCAGTTCAGACATTTTGCTTATTCTACAATGGTTTTCTCACCTTGCCCCAGTCTGTGGTCAGGTTATTGCTCCAGCCATTTTATGCTTCTCCATGTGTCTTCCTTTTAGTCCATGAATGTCTCGGGTATTCAAATCAGATAACGAAAGTTGAAAATTGATCATCCACATTTTAGCACTGTTGTGAGACCCTGTATTTCTGGGCATTCCTAAATTTTATTGAAGAGATATGGAGTGAGGCGCTGGAAAAGCATGTTTCAGGCATAGGCCCTTCATCACGCTCCTGCTCCTCGGATGGTGCCTGACCTGCTGTGCCTTTCCAGCACCTCACTTTTCAACTCTGATCTCCAGCAATTGCAGTCCTCACTCTCTCCTACAAAGATATGGATACAAGGAATAATACAGTGGAGGAAAATGTGAGAATGGTCAAGATATATAGAAAGAGGAAGAATAGTGGTTCAGAAACACAAAGAAGGAACCAGGTCAGACTCATATTGAGTTCGAAAGAATTAAACATAGTCATTTTGATCAATGGGTGCGTGCTTTGAAAATAGATAGGACCATTGAGGCTTTAAGAGAGATCAGAGCTGAAAATGTGTTGCTGGAAAAGAGCAGCAGGTCAGACAGCATCCAAGGAGCAGGAGAATTGACGTTTCGGGCATGAGCCCTTCTTCAGGAATCTTTCTGAAGAAGGGCTCATGCCCGAAACGTCGATTCTCCTGCTCCTTGGATGCTGCCTGACCTGCTGCGCTTTTCCAGCAACACATTTTTCAGCTCTGATCTCCAGCATCTGCAGTCCTCACTTTCTCCTTTAAGAGAGATTATTCTGCTGGAGGAGTATAATAACTCACTACCAGAAATGGTAAGAATTCACGTGGTGCAACAGAAAGTTCAGGAAGTGAGAAGGGCAGCAGAATTAGCAGATGAGTACATGTTGGTGCATAAGGCAAGCTTCTTATGATGGAGGTCACGCCAGAATTTTATCCTGTGAGAGATAGACGTAGGGAGACAGGGAAATCCTACACTATGAAACCAAGAATCGTGAGCACCGGTATGAATTTACCGTATATTAAAGAAGCCCAAGAGGGTGGACAGAAGGTGAAAGGCCTCAGATGTTTTCACTGTAATGGAGAGGGTCACAGAAAATTACAGTGCTGGTGGTATCAGAGGGGCACTGTAAAAAGGTGTTTTCACCGCCTGAAGGTGGGACATGTAAAGGCACAGAGCTGGTTGTTAAAGAAAGGCGCTGTGAGAGAAGATGTGGTAAAAGAATCCAAGCCAGTGGCATTAGTGAAAGTTGCAAAGGAGACCCCAAGAAGAGCTGAGGAGCTGCAGGAGAGTCCACAGCCTAAGCAGGGGCTGGGTATGGAGTTACTACCTGATCTCTACAAAGAATTTGCCTCTGTGGGTAAAGTTTATTCAGAAAGAACAGAGGGAGAAGGACAAGAAGTTATAATTTCGAGAGATACAGGATCTAACCAGTCACTGATAGTAAGAGATAGGCGAATATGCACTTTTTCTGATCTGTTACCTGAGTGTGGTAATTTGTGGGAGAGATGGACAGAAATTTAGCGATCCCCTATGTAAGATCAGGTTGGAGTGCCAACTCAAGACTGGGGAAGTTACGGTGGAGTAATTGACAGATTGTCAATTCCAGGAATTCAGTTTGTTCTTGGGAATGATTTAGCAGGATCTAAGGTGGGAGTGACACTCGTTGTTGTGGAGAAGCCCAAGGAAGACCAAGAAACTGAGGAGTTAAAACAGAAATGTCCTGGTATTTTCCCAGACTGTGCGGTAACCAGATCCCACTATCATAAGTCACAGCATGAAGCGAAAAGTAAAGAGGAAGATGAAGGAGTTGAGGGTCAGTTAGCGGAAACCCTGTTTGACATAATGGTGCAGGAAAAGCCTGAACAAGCAGAGGGGGTTAGACAGAAGTGTTTAGTCCTGAAAGGCTAGGGGACTTGCAACAGCAAGATAAGACGATAAAAGATATATATGTGGATGCGTATTCTGAAAAGGAGGCAGAGAATATTCTGGAGGGTTATTATCTGAAAGATAAAATCCTAACATGGAAATGGAGACCACAGCAGGTTAGTGCAAAGGAGAAATGGATTGAAGTACACCATATTGTGTTGCTGGTAGCACCTAGGCAGGAGGTGTTATGGGTAGCACATGAATTACCTGTAGGAGGTCACCTAGGGGTATGAAAGACCCAGGCTAAGGTACAAAAACATTTTTATTGGCCTGGAATGCACAAGGATGTAGTTAACTTTTGCCGTACGTGTCATACATGCCAAATGGTAGGTAAGCCACAGGTGGTAATAAAACCAGCCCCTTTGTTGCCAGTTCCCACATTTGAAGAACCTTTCACACGGGTTATACTTCATTGTGTAGGTGCCCTCCCGAGAACTAAACGTAGGAACCAATACTTGTTAACCAGAATGGATGTGTCTACCAGATTTCCAGAGGCAATTCCATTACAGAGTATCAAGACAAAAAAAGGTGGTAGAGGAGTTAGAAGCTTTCTTCACACGGTATGGGCTACCTAGAGAGATTCAGTTGGACCAAGGGTCATATTTTACTGCTTGGCTGTTTAAGGAGGTTATGGAGAGCTTAGGTATACAGCACTTTACATCCAGTGTGTATCATCCTGAATCCCAGGGAGCTTTAGAAAGGTGGCATCAGACCTTGAAGACCATGTTGAGAACATACTGCCAGGATTACCCAAATGATTGGGAAAAGGTATCCCATTCATATTGTTCGCCATTAAAGATGCCCCAAATGAATCTACTCAGTTCACTCCCTTTGAGTTAATATTCAGTCATAAAGTGAGAGACCCTTTGAAATTAATTAAAGAAAAATTGACAGGGCCAAAGTCGGAGATCTCACAGTTACATTATGTTTCAGAGATGAGGACGAGATTAAACCGAGTAGATGAGTTAGCTAAACAGAACCTAAAGAGACAGCACAGAATGAAGCAGGTGGCAGATAAAAGCTCTGAGACTTGGACATTTTCCCAAAGGAATAACGTGTTAGTACTGTTACCAGTGATAGGAGATCCACTCAAAGCTAGAAAAAGTTGAGTCAGGTGAACTATTTCATAAAGATGCCAAATAGGAAAAAAAAGTATCGGGTATGTTACGTGAACATAGTGAAGCTGTATTATGCTAGAGAGAAAGAACTGGAGAAACAGGTGTTAGTTACTGCCCCGTAGAGTGAGGAAACAAATCCAGATGAGGTGGATTTTGAGGTGCCTCAAAATAGATTAAAAATGAAGAAGCCCTTGGTGAGTGGGATAGGTTAGTAAGCTATCTGTCCCAGGAGCATAGAACAGAATTGAAAGATTTGTAACTACAGTACATAGACATATGTAAGATTCAGATGGGGAGGACTAATGCTATTGTACGTGAAGTAGACGTAGGGAATACTGCTTTGATAAAACTACACCCCTATCGGCTTAATCCTTTCAAAGCCAGGCAGGTCCAGATGGAGATGGAGGTCACGCTCGACAAGAACATAATTGAACCAAGCCAGAGTGAGTGGAGTTCGTCTATCATCTTAGTTCCAAAACCGGATGGGATTGATTGATTCTGCGTGGATTATCAGAAGGTCAAAGCCGTTACAAAATCAGACTCATATCCAATTCCTAGACTGGAGGACTGTATCGAGAAAGTCGGACAAACCAGTTACATCACCAAGTTGGAGTTACTGCGTGGTAACTGGCAGGTACCTTTATCAGAGACGGCGAAAGAAATTTCTGTGTTTGTAATCCCAAATGGGCTATATCAGTTTAAAGTGGTGTCCTTTGGAATGAAGAATGCACCCGCCACATTCTAAAGAGTCATGAACAGAGTTGTGGCTGGGTTAACAAACTGTGCAGTCTATTTGGACGATGTAATGATCTTTAGTAAGTCCTGGAAAGGTCGCATGTTACAGTTGGCAGAGCTCTTTGAATGACTACGTGAAGCAAAACTGGTGATAAATTTAAATAAAATGGAACTTACGAAAGCAAAGGTAAAGTTCTTGGGACATAACATCTGTCATGGAAGGTTAACCCCACGGAACGCAAAGACAAAGGCCGTCGAGGAATTTTCAAGACCAGCCTCGAAGAAAGAGGTGCTTCGATTTTTAGGAGTCAGTGGATTCTATCGGACGTTTGCCCCAAGCATCAGCAGTGTAGTGGCACCGTTAACCAATTTGCTGAAGAAGAACACAAAGTTTCGGTGGACAGAACCGTGCCAGGAGGCATTTGACCATTTGAAATCAATATTAGCCACCAAACCAGTTTTAGCTACACCAAACTGTTCAAAACCTTTTAAAGTCACCATCGATGCTTGTGACATAGGAGTTGGAACTGTACTCCTACAGGACAATGAGGATGGGATTGAACTACCAGTTGGTTACTTTTTGAAGAAGATCAACATTCACCAGAGGAAATATTGCATGATTGAAAAGGAACTATTGAGTTTGGTGCTGGCCTTAAATATTTTAATGTGTATGTCACGAACAATGTGCCGGAGACAGTTGTGTTCACGGATCACAATACGCTTACATTCTTAGAACGCTTTAAAGACAAGAACTTGAGACTATTTCATTGGAGTCTTCTGTTACAGACTTTTAATTTTAAAATTGTACATGTTGTGGGCTGGAAGCATGTAATCGCAGATGCATTTTCATGGATTTAACTGATAGAATTTAGGTGAGGTTTGTCTTTATTTAATGTTATATATGTGCTGGTATATGGAAAGAAGTTAAGGTGAACTTATATTAAGGTTATCTATATGTTAGGGTACTGTGTTTAAAAAGTAGAGAAAAAAAGAAACCATCTTTTCATTATGATGGTTCATTTTTTTCTTAAGAGGGAAGGTAATATGAAGATGTGAGTGTACTTCTCAGAGAGTGAAGGACTTGGCAAGTACACCGAATGCTGGTGAGTTTACAAAGTAACATTTGATTCAGAACAACCAGCACTTGCTGAGTTGCAATGAGACAAAAACACAAATTCAAATTTGACCAATCAGTTTAAATTATGCCCCCAAAAATATCAACCTCCAATCCAATTTGTATTGAGTATATTGACAATCTTAAAAGCCAATGACACAATCTGGGGTATAAGACCAGGAAAATTGAACAATTGAGAGGAGAACATCCAAGTGCAGTATGCAAACAGACTGCTTGAAAAATAGCTCTCTTAAAGGTACCTTTTCGATCAGTAACCTGTGATGAAGAAATTCCTAAGAAGAAGAAAAGAAAACACAGGAAAATCCAAATAGAAACACAAAAGCTGACTGGTTTTGAGATAACAAGTCTTGTTTTGTAAATCTTAGTTGGAAGTTTTATCGGACTAGTATTATAGAAGGGAAGGTAATAGATAGGTTAGAGTAAGGAATGGTAAGTAGTTGTTAGTTAATTATTCTCTGTTATACTTTAAGAAATAGTTATTAATTTTTAATTTAAATAGTCCTTGCCAACTCAATGTTTTATAGACTACTGCACAGGATAAATCTTTTCTATTTTGCTGGTTTAGGTTAAGCAGGAAGGTTTACCCCGTGTTGTAAAAGCTGTCCTTAGCCTTTTTTTCAGTGGGGTTGCAAAAGCAACTATTCCGAAAAGTCTGGCTTGGATGGGTTTTAGGGTCAATTTGATTAGAGTGAACAGATACTGCCTCAGGTAAAAGGCATTCAAGTTAAAAAAAAACACTTGTGCAATGAAAGGGGAGTGAGCAGTTCTCCCAGTTCAGTTTTTCTCTGGTTTGGGTTTTGTTTGGTTTTAGCAGTCAGTCAGTTGCGAAGCTACTGGACCCAGAGAAGCAGGTCCAGGCTGATCGTCCCTCTCTTCTGTAACATTCTGCATTTGATTTTTTCCTTTTTATGTCGAGGGGTGTTTGTGGGGATTGTTGCAAGTATTTAGGACAACATCATTAAGTTGGGATAATCTGTTGGGCTTTCAGGTCGGTTAAGTTATTCTATATAAGGGCGGCATGGTGGCTCAGTGGTTAGCACTGCTGCCTCACAGCACCAGGGTCCCAGGTTCAATTCCAGCCTCGGGCGACTGTCTGTGTGGAGTTTGCACATTCTCCCCGTGTTTGCTCCGGTTTCCTCCCACAGTCCAAAGATGTGCAGGTTAGGTGAATTGGCCATAGTTTAGGTGCATTAGTCAGAGGGGAATGGGCCTGGGTGGTTACTCTTTGAAGGGTTGGTGTGGACTTGTTGGGCCAAAGAGTCTGTTTCCACACTGTATCTAATCTATATGCTGTTCTCTTTTGTTTATGTTTCAATCAGTAATTTTGTAAATAAATTCTGTTTTGTTAAAACTAAGTGGTTGGGTCAGCTGCTTTGCTCCTGGAATATCCTCTCTACACCTGCTTAAACCAATTAGCCAAGTTAGGGTCTAGGCTACTTTCCTGAAAAGTTTTGAGGGGGGTCTGGCCTGATTCATACCAATGACATAGAGCAGTTACTACTGGTAACAGCATCAACACTAATAGCAGCAGCCTCCACATTCTCAACATGAGTTGTGTAGATCATTTATGACATGAATTTGGTAAGGTACAGCAGGTGATTTCACTCGGCCATGCAGCATTAAACCCAACAAAATGGACATTCAGCCAAAACAAAAACATGGTTTCAAGTCGGCTGAGAGTATGGCTCAGTGGGGCACTTCCATGTTCCTGTTACTGTTTGCCTTTGGTTTTCTAAACATGGAAGTTCCAGGTTTGGGAAGTGCTGTTCAAGGAATAGTGATGAGAGGTTGCAATGCATCTTGTAGCTGGTGCACACTGCCACTTTGTGAAGGCAGTGAATGTTTAAGGTGGGGGATGGATGTTAATCAGACTTCCTTACCTTTCGATGGTCCCTCTGCTTCTCCTGCTTTTGCTTAGGCATCACAAAGTAAATCCATATTCTATCAAAGCTTCTTAATTGTTATTGGAGCTGTAATTATCCTGGCAAATGGAGAATATTTATTCATATGTCATGTCACAAGATGACTTTCTTGACACTGACTTTGCAATTTTTGGCCAGTTCTTGTAACCACAGCACCTTTATGACTGGTCCAGTTCAGCTTCTTGTTAAAGGCAACTTCCAGGATGATGATATTAATTCCAGAACTGTGTTCCGCAGCTCTAATATTTTCTAATCAACCTATTCAGGGATATTATTGCACATCTCTGGAACAGGTGGGTGTGAATCCATACCTCCCAGTCCAGAGATAGGGACATTACCACTGCACCATTAGAGCCCTCACTCCACAGCTATACAATCCCAGTGCGAAAAGATATCATCTAGTGAATCAGTCTGAATCAGTCCATGTCCAGCCTACTGTGAGTCTTTTGCTGATAAGTGACAGAGTGCTGTCTCACAAGTACTAGATACTGGCCATCTCTCACAAAAGAGAATCTAACCATCCTACCTTGATATTTAATGGCATTACCATTCCTGACTCCCTTGCTATTAATATCCATGAGAGGTGATGTCATTTAATCCTGGAGTCCTGCAGCTTACCCTTGCTTCTCCCACACATTATATTCTTTAAATGGTTTATAGTTTATCCAGCATGTTCAGTATTCTCGTAACTCGGGATCATCAAAACAGACCTGATGGAATGGGTTTAGTTCCCGTCATTCCTTTGCATTACCTCAGGAAATGAACAGCTCCTGAATGTCAAATGCCAGGCATGTGACCTTTGACACAAAACTTTGTTACAGATATTTTAAAGACTTAGCAATTCTTTCTTTCTGATGTCATTTCCCAGAAGAACAAAAATAAAAAAAGTCCTTTAAAGTCTGTTGAAAGTACAACTGTAATGAACTGTCATAATCAGTTTGCACTCAGAACAACCAGAACATCTGGAAATCTGACTGGAAACCTGAATTTGTCAGATGACTTTAGCTGTAATTTACTAGAAACAGCTGAACTGTGCACTGGGAATCAAGAGGCTCAAGTCTGCAGATATGGTTTCAGATGAAACATCTTTGTGTGTCAGTTATCAAATTATGTGTATGGCTTTCCTGTGTGTCCCATCAGGCTGTACACACCGATGTTGTCCAATCCTGTGGCAGTTATCAGATTAGTCAGAGTTTATAAACCCTTGCCCATATGCTGGTTATCAAACTTTGCTAATTATTGTTGTGTACTACATCAGATTACATGCAGACCCTTTCCCTACCATTGCTGGAATAACTGCAAAACCTTACTCAGCATCCAAAGAGCAAATTTGAGACTGTGAGATGAAACAGGAAGCCTAGTAGCTTCCTACTTGTTTCTTAATCTTCTCAGTATTGATTTGTTTCTCATATGATTTTGAAAATAAATAATTAAATCAATAACTCCACTTTTGCTATACGCTATACCAATACCAGAAGAACAATTAAGATGGTATGCAATGTAGCAAGCAATTAGGAAAGCAAATGGAATGTTGGCTTTTATTGCAAGGAAATTAGAGTATAAAATAAAGTAAGTTATGCAAGGTTGTGTTGAGACCACACCTGGAATATTGTGTGCAGTTTAGGTCTTCATAGAAGTTTGATATTTTAGAAGTTTCAAGAGATTTGAGTAAATCAGGTACAAATATAAAGCCTTTTCTACAGTACTAAGTGTGAGATATGACAGCTGACTTGTGATCAATGTATGTCGGCACTTTAGTCAACTTAGTCGTGCATCACAACCTCTAAAATGTAAATAGTTCAGCCCAATTTTGAATTGAATAATGCACTTTGGTTATATGTACCACAAATATAAATTTCTTGTTGTCAACCATGTTTTCTCATCGTCACCATGTAAAGTTGTGGATGGGATGCCAATCGAGCATTGACATTGTTCCTTAAATAAGAAGAAGCTAAAGCACACACAATATTCCAGGTATGATCTCACCACAACCCTGCACAACAGTGACAAAGCTTCCTTTGTTTGCAGTCCAGCTTCCTTGCAATAAAGGCCAACATGCCACTTGGGTTCCTAATTGTTTACTGGTCTTGCTTGCCATCTTAATTGTACTCCTTGTATGGGTACATTACATGGCAAAAGTGAAATTATTGATTTAATTATTCATTCTCACAATCATTACAATGTTTAGGGACTACTTGACAATTAAAATCTGAATTCTGATTGAGAAGTTGGGTATCTGGTAGTCAATGGATGAGGCTTAAGGAATCAATCAAATATTCAATTTAAAAAATCGCCAAGAATATCCCTCATTTATGAAAGTCCATAGACACAATTCTATTCTGTTTATCAGACATTCAGTGGAAAACTTATAAATGTAGGTCCATAATAATTGGGGTCTTACATATTGATTTGTAATGATTATTCTGATTGGTTTTAACTTAAAAGATCAATGGGCCTTTCTTTATTTTTATTGTCTTGTTTCAAACAAACTTTTAAAAATCATTCAATTGACAGTAAACATGTTTATGATTTTACTCAGCTGAGTTTATTAAACAATCTTCTCATTTTTAATTTCCAACAATTCTTTATTAAATAATATTTATTAAAATTAGACAACCCAGAGCAGTGCATTACAATCGGATAAGGTTAGCACTATTGCACTTATTACTGAATGAATGACTCTCTTACTTAGGATTCTGTGACAGCAGCTCTTGGCACAGAAACAATTTCCTCAAAGTGCTTACAGCTTGACTTAAATATGCACAGCAAGGACCTGCAAGGGTCCAAGCCTGCAGTGGGACCATGTTAACGACCCAGGCCAGGAACCATTAAATTGATACAATTGCTGGGCTGAATGTTTGGGTGGCTTCCAAATTCTTTAATGCTGTAACAAAGATTATTTTTGTAAAGGTGCTCATTGTCAGACCTGAGGACAGAGGATTGAGGTGCCCACCGGGATTGTTGAACAATTAGCTCACCTCTCAGATACCTTGCATTAGGTTTCTTTCCCCCTTCTTTTGATCTTCTTTGCAAATGAAGACTCTTACTGCTACTGTATCCTGCCCCCAGTTTTTGTTTGTGAGGTAATACAGTACACATTACACCTCAAATTTGGGACACTATTTTGAAAGCATGTAGTAGGATTGCTCAGATCTGTTGCATCACTTGAATATCTGTTTCAGTAACCCTTTGGCATGCTCAGTTATTGATTCTGTATATTGTCTAGATGTGGTTGGGTAGGAGAGAAGCATCACAAATAGTTCCTGTGGAGGTATTGATAGTCCCTGTTGTTATGATCCCAGTTGATACTACTGGACACACAGCCCAAAACCCAAACACCATAATCTCAAACTCAAGCTCTAAAATAAATTATATTACAATATATATAAATCATATATCACACCTATAGCCATCATGCTACATGGAATGATCAAATATTGTCAGAGTAATTGTTTTATCATACATCTGGTGTTGTACTAGCTTTAATCTCTCAAATACCATTTCTTGAGTCCAAGGTGCTTTCCTTAAAACTCTTTTTATTATGGTATAGTAGACACACACATTCTGCTTGACTCTGGTAGATCTTCTGCCTCTTTCCTAGCTGTCTCTGCATCAATCATATGCATAGTCAAATGTGTGGGCCAGATCAATCTGTGTAATTGATAAATATCATTGCATTGAAATTGCTTATTCACTAAAAATAGCACTCTGATAATTAATGTTACAATCCTGAAACGTAGCTACCAACTGGTGTTCTGTGCCCTGATGCTACTTGACTTTGTCAGAGGGAGAGAAATCAACCACTCGACAAAACCTGAAGTTCTCCTATATTGATTGTTGATAGAAATAGAGAAGGTGATGCACTGGTTAACCCTTGCAAATAGGCTTAATGTAGTTGCATTACACAGAGTTTCATTGAGAAGGAGAGAAGGTCATTAGAAGAATAAAATGAAGGAATTATAAAACAAATTAACTTGAATCCAAAATGCTGCTAAAAGCTTATTGGGAATGGATTAACTTTGGATAGTGAATAGTATGAACATATTTGAATTCAGCATAAATTGTAGCAAGGCATTATTTTACATGTAGGTACAGGCTCTATCCTCAGGTGACTAATCATTCTTAGTTGAGCTTACTTTTGAAGGATTTTTAGATTATGCTTTAATAAAGATATGAATTAATTCACTAATCATAATAAATAAATAATGTGTTCAACACTATATGGTAATATATTGCCTGTGGTATTTTTATGGATTATCACAGCACCAGCAAATAGACCAGACTCCAGACAACAAGAATGGTGAAGGGGGTGTTGAAATAAAATACTTGCTTTCAAAAAGTATGATCTTAGGATGTCTTGAGGTTCTTCACAAACAATTAATTGCTTTGAAATGCAGTCATTTTAATGTTATGTTTATGAATGCAGGAAACAATTATACACATAGCAAGTTCCCACAAACAACAATGAGAAAATTGATTAGTTGATTTGTTGTTGTTGCCATTGCCTGAGGAATGAATGCTGGTCTGTGCTCAAAAAGACCTGTCCAGGAGTGTGCAGGATTTCATGGGTGAAGACTGCTTCCCAACTACCAGAAGGAAAGGCAGTTGGAGGCTGACTTTCTCCATCTAATGTCAAGGATGTCTAATTTGGCCAATAGTGGGGCTTCCATGTTCCACTCAGGACGAAACCCCATCTGCCAATCTGATTGGTCAGTAGCTCTATCACCCCAACACTGCAGCTTCAGGCGTGTGAGTGCCTGAGTCCGAGGAAGGAGAACCAACTGTCCTCTAAGAAGACAAATCCCAGGACTTTATGGCAGGGAGAGATCCTGAAGTAAGGAAGGGAGAGTGAAGGGAGAGGGGAGGGAGGGGCAGGTTCTGTCATACAGGCGGAGTGAAAGGAAATAATGGTGAGGTCTTGGGGTCCCAGAGGAAAACAAAAACAGCAGAAAGCCAGTAATACTGGAAATGAATGTACTGGTTGTAGTGAAGTTCCATTCTGAAGGACCAGTCTGTGGTGATTGTATTTTCCACTGGTTTTTCCTTCTGGGGATTGGGGGTGGAGAATGGGGAGGTGGTGCCCCAATTCAGACATTGCAGGCTCGCCAGTCTCTGTGACGTGATTGATCAGTGTGTTCAGCAATTAATCAAAAGGTTAGTAGTTCGAGACCACCCAGGAAGGAACAATCGCTGTTCTCACACCATCGGGTTTGGACCCACCTCTCCTACCCAACCATCCATGCCAGTTGTTATTATGGAGTGTGTCACTTATTATTATTATTATTATTATTATTATTATTTAGTATTTATTATTAATATTATTATTCTGTGGGCTTGTTAGCAAGCCTGATTGATTTTTTATTGATTTTTTTAATGGCGGGGGAAGACGGCTGCCAGTTTCAGGGCCTTCCCACACTGGGAGTTTGGGTGAGGTGCTCAAGGGTTGTTGTGAAGCTGGTATACTCGCCACCCGCTCTATTTTACATTTCATCTCCCCTTCACTCGATTCAAAACCAATTTGGGGCTGTCAAATCCAACTTCTTTCTGAATTGGTGCACAAATCCAACTCCTCTGTGAATATATGCACAAATCCAAATCCTTTCTGAATTGGTGCACAGCTTAACCTCTGCACTTAAATAACATCTTGGTTTCTTTTTAACTTCCATGCAAAAGGCAGTGTTACTTACAATATTCCCTCAGTAATACAGCGAAGTGTATCCTCAAGGCTGGGAGTGTTATTTCAACCTAAATTGGCAGAATTTAAATGTTACAGTGCTACTCGCTGAGCTAAATTAAGGTGATAAGATGCTTTCAAGACTAACTTGCTTATTGTTTTGAAAATGTACCCACGTAAAAACAACTCTGAGAATGTGTAAGCTCTGGCTCAGTGGGAACACTTCT
Source organism: Chiloscyllium punctatum (assembly GCF_047496795.1). Taxonomy (NCBI): domain Eukaryota; kingdom Metazoa; phylum Chordata; class Chondrichthyes; order Orectolobiformes; family Hemiscylliidae; genus Chiloscyllium; species Chiloscyllium punctatum. The sequence goes on from NC_092747.1 coordinate 116,185,449, forward strand.
GTCTCTGAATCGGCAAAGTCATGAATTGAAACGATTCCTCCAGAGATTTGAGCTAAATTGGAATTTCAGTATAATGTAAGAAGTGCTATACCATCAAAGATGACAGCTTTTGAATGACCATTTAACCAAATCTGCCTGCTCAGTAGATGTAGGAGTTTTTGATTTTGATTTTTCATTTATTTTTGTCATATGTGCCCAGGTACAGTGAAAAGTTTTATTTTGTGTTCAGTGCAGGCAGATCATCACATACAAGTGCATTAAGGTAATAGAACAGAGCGAGGAATACAGTGTTACAGCTGCAGAGAAGGTGCACAAACAGTGAGATCAACATTAAATTTAAAATTTGAGAGGTTCGTTCAGAAGTTTAATAGCAGCCGGGAAGAAGCTGTTCTTGAACCTGTTGGTACATGTGTTCAAGCTTTTGTATTTTCTGCCTGACAGAAGAGGTTGGAAGAGATTATATACTATGAAATAACTACCTCTGTTACAATGCCAGTTTGAAATGGGAGTTAGCAATGTGTTTACGTGGAAATTTGTAAACACTTTGTAAAATTGTTCAATATGTTTTCAATGTTAAGTACTCTAGATAAGTGATTTCCTCCCAGCAGTAATTTAGTATCATGTTAATACAGGTTTAAAATACAGGTTCTGTTTTTCTACAATCCCAAAATGCTGGTATGAGCATTTGCTGTAATACTAGCATTAACTAAGGCTATTTTACAAACCTGAGAATTTGGGAACTTTTTCTGGTGTTGTATTGATATCCATTGATGGATTTGATGGGTTTGCATTATGTTCTCATTCCTGATGAAGGGCTCCGTCCTGAAATGTCGATTTTCCTGCTCCTCGGATGCTGCCTGACCTGCTGTGCCTTTCCAGCACCACACTCTCAACTCCTCTCCAGCAACTGCAGACCTCACTGTCTCCTTGCAGTATATTCTATCACTGTATTGATCTACTTGGGTTTTAACATGCCAATGAAGTGGAATTGAACAGCGCTATAATTTTAGTCCAATAGGCTTCGAAGATGTACAAATATTGAGATGCATTTTAGTCTTTTCCTATGCCTAGTCATCCACAAGGCAGATCTACCATAATAAGTATGCCATTCACTAATTTATTTTACCTAGAGTGAAATTGTGTAACCAAATGACTAAAGTCTCCAATTTTTCCATTTGTTTGGGTTTGTACATTAAAAGAAAGACTGTCAGGAGCTGAATAATATGGAAGTAATCTCCCTACAGCTGAATATTTTTTCTTAGCATTTACATGACACTGACTGGCAGCTTCCATTAGCTCATGGCTGATTAATTACCTGAGGTGAAGATTATCTTTGGTGTTAGTTGCAGTGAAATTGAGAACATGTAAATGAAGACCAATCATATTATCTTTTCCTCCTTCTATTGGTTCGCAGAAAATTGTATTTTTTACCTTTCGGGTCAGTTAGATTTGTAGCAGCTCCTGAAATCCTCATTCTACTTAACAAACTTCAAATTGGTTATGATATCCAATTGTACCAAATTTCAGATAGCTCAATAAAGAAAGCACATAAGGCCATATGAAATAAGAACTGGAGTAGGCTATGTGGCACCTCAAGCCTGATCCACTATTTAATAGGATCATGAATGATCTGACACTCCTCACATCCAGCTTTCCTGCGTTATCCCCATAACTCTTGATTCCCCTACCATTTAATTCAGTATGAAATTATCCCCATAGCTCTCTGTGCCAAGGAGTTCCAAAGACCCCCAGCCCTCAGAAGGAATTCTTCATATCAGTCTCAAATTGGCATGCTTTAATTCTGAGACTATGCTCTTTGGTCCTAGATTCCTCAAATGCTCCCTTTTAAACATGTATTAATTAGATTAACCCAAATAATTGAAGCATGGGCTGGTAACAGTTTAAGGACTGCCCCTGTAAATTCTTCAGATTTTCCTATTTCTGTAAATGGTCTCACATCTAACTTCCAGAAATTTTGTATGTCCAGTCCTATAAAGAAAATAACAATGCTTCCACTGTAACATCATTTTTTTGATCGAGTTTCTTTTTATTATTACTTTGGCATCCTTCTGTTCTGCAAAATCAATCTAACATTATATGTTCTATGTCCTGTAAATTCTGATAGGACCATCTCCCCACCTGTAACTGTCTACGTATGTTATTATAGTGATCTGCCAGAACTGCTAATTCTTTAATGGTTGTTGCCAATCCAAACAGATTTTCTTATCAAGATTTGATGGAATGCCATTTCTGAATTCTTCCACAATCATAATTTTCCTTACATTTTAAAAATTTGTCTCCCGCTTTAGTAATTGAAATGCTGATCCCACCATATTTCCTTTTCCCTTGGAAATTCTACAAATGTCTGATTAGGTTTCCTTCTTGCAGTCCTATACTTGTATGAATAAGTTTTGGTGATAGGCTCAAACGTTGCGTAGAACCTGTTTAACAGTTTCATAATCTGCAGATTGTCTTCTGACAAATGACTGAAAATACATTTTGTAATAGTAAGTTTCAAACATCCTTTGCCTTTTTTTTCCCAGGAGCCTTCTCAAAAAATATGAAATATAATTGAGCTCCATCCTCAGGAAATTTAAACACTAAGCATAGATTTTTAGTCAAATCAAGTCTGTTAGAGAAATCAGAACCATCTTCCAAGCCACTGTTCCTTTGTCACTAAGATTTCTATGACTAAATCACATTCTCTAATTTCCCTATCTCTTTGGAATTCAAGCTTTGAAAATTCCATATCCATTTCTTTTTCGTTTTCCTCTTCGTCACTTTCCACTTTTATGTATCTTTTCTTTATCATCTCTTTCCAATTCATGTTTTCTGAACTCTATGTCCCTTTCCAATGCTTTTTTCTTCAAGTTTTTTTCATTCCTCTTTCTTTCCCTAAGTGACATTTGTTTTCCACTTCTAACTTCTTAGCCAATTCTTGGTGTTACATTTCAATTTCAGGTTTACCTATTTCTAATTCTAAATGATGGATAATCGCTTTAAGCAGCTCCTCTTTGGGGAACCTACTTTTATTTCTGCCGTCAATTTACCTGCTAGCCCTCCCAGTTTAGCCTTAGCAAAAGAAAGCTAACATTCCACTGTGATATCCACGGCTTCCAGAATACACAGCAAAATTCAAAGCCATTTATAAAAGTCATGCAATAAGCTCTGCCACGATTAACTTTTTTTAATGTTCATTGTCTCCATGTGGAGATAGTAAGGGCTGCAGACACTGGAAAGTCAGAGTTGGTAACGTGTGGGGCTGGAAAAAGCACAGCAGGTCAAATAGCATCAGAGAAGCAGGAGATTGGGACCTTTCCTCATCTCCATGTACCCATTCCTTAAAAAAAAAGACATAGATCTCTCTTAAATTCAGTGAACTCAGATCCTAACAAGAGCCACCTTGTTGTGATCCCAACTCATGCTCCTACTCAATAAGTCAGATCCCAGGCCTACAACCTCAGATGTGGTGGGGGGTGGGGGGAGAGGGGGAAGGGATGTAATGACTTGAACCAAGTGGATCTCATTGACTACGAGGTCTTTGATTGGGTTTGTTAATCCAGCCAATCAGGGAACCCTTTTGACCAATATAACGAGGAGATTGGGCACAGTGGGGTGTAGAGTGTTTTATTTCCCCCTCTGACTCTATTTTGATTTAATCCCTGCCTTTCCTCTCACTTTTTCGATCACTTTGTTGAGCAGGGCACTGCTTGTCACTGGCCACTTGGCTACTGTTTCTTTTCTTCCTGGTGGTGGAATATAAATAAAGATTTACACACTTGCTCTTCACTGTGTCCTACACCTGCACACACACACTTGGGTGCTGGGGAAAAATAAGCACTACCGCTATTTGACGGTAGTGTGAAGGCTATTAAAAAATAGGAAATTGGAATCTCCTCAGTTGAGGACTGATTCCAGTATAAATAGGTGATGTTACCTGAAGAACATTATCTTCTGCTTTTGGTTGCATGTCAGACCCACGCTCCTGATCTTTGGGCAGCCGGTGCAGAGGGGGGAGGTAGGTCAGAGGGTCTCCTGGTGGGTCTGCTTCTGGGCCTGTTCAGGCTGGCCATAAACAGGTCTAGGCAGCAGCCTGTGGTCATTATGGCCGATTGCCTGACCCTCTTCCGCGGCTATGTCTGAGCCCGGGTGTCCCCAGAGAAGGACCACACGTTGTCCACCAACACCCTGAAAGTTTTCAGGGAGAGGTGGGCACCATGGGACATGGAGTGCTTTATTTCGTCCTTCCAATTCTATGCAACTAATTTAAAATTCAAATTGTTAAACAATCAACATCTATAAATCACACACCTTTCACCACATTGAAATTTTAAATTTCTGTCAGATTTAATGAGAATAGCCATTTCTATATTTATATATCCCGTTTGATATATAAAGACATTTTGTATTACAAATAATTCACCATTGAAATTAAAGACTAAACTGACAATCACACAAAATCAGAATCAATCACACAACATTGTTTAAGATTAAATTATTTCTCTGGCAAGAGTTCAACTGTTGAAATGTGCAAACTGTGTTATGAAGAACTTGGAATGCGCATCTGAGTTGCATGTTTCAAAATTAAGTATCTTGTACAATCATCAAATTATGGATGTGTTTTGTAGCTTAACACATTTCTAAAAGTTTTCTTCATTATCGATGGATTGTGAGGGTATAGAAATATATGAAAGAAAATGTTCATGAGAATTTAAATAATATTCATACAAAGAGAACAAATGTCATAGAGTCATAGAGATGTACAGCATGGAAACAGACCCTTTGCCAGCACCCGGCCCATATCCCTCCAAACCCTTCCTATTCATATACCCATCCAATTGCCTCTTAAATGTTGCAATTGTACCAGCCTCCACCACATCTTCTGGCAGCTCATTCCATACACGTACCACCCTCTGTGTAAAAACGTTGCCCCTTAGGTCTCTTTTATATCTTTCCCCTCTCACCCTAAACCTATGCCCTCTAGTTCTGGAAGGTGTAGCATACCTGAGTGCAATGCATACATGTCTGTTTAGTAAACATTATTTTTGGGGATTTTAGGGATCTTACTGTACTGCTTTCTCTGTTGAAAATCAAGTCCAATGACTTGGGTTGATAAACAGTACACCAAATTCTGTTAGCATCGTATGGTATTTCAGGATTTTCAGTTGTGTTTTGGGATTTGAATTATGTGGCTCTGAACATTTTTTCTGTGAAACCCACAAATAAATATTTTTCATTCTAAACTATCAGTCTGAATAAAATAGATCAAAAGCAACCACCTGGGGGCAGTATTCACAGCTCTACGTCAGATTACTCTGATCATTCCCTTTGTACATATTTTCTAACCAACCTGTTTGGTGATGTCATTACACATCTCTGGAACAGGTGGGACTTGAACCCAGACCTCCTGGCTCAGAGATAGGCACATTTACGTCTGTACCATAAGAGTCACACAAACAACACCCTTATTTACACACAACCAATCACACAGCGATCAGCCATCGTTCCTTTTTTAAGAATGTAAGAAATCCAATTTCATGCTCAATTTCAGAACTCATGCATCTTTTATAAAATGTAGATGGCAACACAACGAATCTAGTAGACCTTTTTGAAAGGATAGTTGCCTCAATGGCTTAAGGGATAAGTAAAATATCGTCTTAAGTGCTCGAAAGTTTTCACATTTACACAAGCTGTTAACTGGCACAATGTGATGGATTATAATGCAGTTACTACAGAGTGGAGAATAATCCACTTATATTTGTGATAACACAAATACCAGAACTCTTCAGATAAAGGATGGAAAGTCCCACTATTGAAATTTGGCCTTGGAGCTGAAGCCAACTTATAAACCGAATCAATTTGTGTTTGTCCACTCAGCCAAAGATGCTTTCAGTCTCACCTTTGAACAATGAAGTTTCTATAAACCAAATGCATTATTAATAAAATAAAACTTTCTGCACTAAATTAAAATTATGGATTTTTGTAATGTAGAAAATGTAGAACATGGAGATGACTATTGGTTTAAAATAAGAAAAATAATGTTTATGACATAGTTTAAGAATGTTGCATTGGACTCTTAAAGCTTTTAGAGTTTTCATTGCTATAATATTCGGTTGTATTACCGAATTACAAACAATCCATACTGTGTTATTTCATCAGTTTGCTCATCATCACTTGACCTCATCTTACCAACACCCTCAGAGCTTGCAACAAGAACAAAACTAATAAGAATAGATTTGATAAAAAAAACACGCTAGTTCTTCCAAGAGAAAACTTCAGTCTTGAGATCTTGTCTGTATGAGATTTGTGGTACAGAAGTCCATGCTGTATTATTGGCATCTGTCTTGCAGCTATCTACAGTAGATATGTTTACTTATCTCAGCAGCACACTGTCTATCGATTTGTCTGCACTGAGAGATACAAGCATTGTCAGAGCAAGTCTATGCTTCAACAGACTTTGAACATCATTCTGGGAATGAAGAGCAGTAAGTCTATCTACCAAACTGAACATCCATACAACAATAGCCCAGTCCAGGTAAAAACAATGACTGCAGATGCTGGAAACCAGATTCTGGAGTAGAGTGGTGCTGGAAAAGCAGAGCAGTTCAGGCAGCATCCGGAGAGCAGGAAAATCAACTTTTCGGACAAAAACCCTTCATCAGGAATAGTCCAGTCTACTCTGTTTCATATATGACAGTCTTGGACTGCATGCCACAAAGATTAACCTCTTTCACCTCATATAGCAGAACAGAACATCAGGACTGAGGTGCTTTGTCAAACTGAGATGTCACACTTCTGGTCCAAATTGAGACAGTCACAAGTGAACTAGGCTGGTCAGGTAACCTCAACATCTGATACTTGTTTAACAAAGCAAAGCTTCAGTGGAAAGACTGAGTGAGGGATGCAGTAAAAAGACAGCTTCAAGAATTCACTCGTTTTGATTTTGCTTGTCCAGGATCATTGCATCTGGCACACCCAAAAAAATTAAAATGGTGCAGTTTCCTTCAAAACGAGAGAGAAAATGTAAGAAGAAAATCCAGAGCTGAAAACATACTCTAAACTCAATCAGCTGCAGGGTCCTATCCTACTTGCAGCAGGACATTCTGACAGCAAATTGGCTGTAGCGTAACCACCAAAACACCAAACACTCCAGATGATAAGCAGATCCATCTTCAGCCTGAAGAATGAATAGGGCAGGATGTGAAAAACAATTAGTGTGCTGGAAATCTGGAAATTCGTTAGTTCTATGATTTGATATTTGGGCCTAACAATGAATTAAATTAATTTTAACTCAATTTGAAGCTATGTATTTATTCACAACATGGTCCATGACCTTAAACCATCAGAACTTGCAAAGCAGAGTCTTTTCTAATGTAGAGTCAAGATTAGATTGGAGTAGTGCTGGAAAAGCATAGCAGGTCAGGCAGCATCGGAGGAGCAGGGAAATTGATGTTTTGGGCCAAAGCCCTTTATCAGGAAGGGCTGATGAAGAGCTTTGGCCCGAAACATCGATTTTCCTGCTCTTCGGATGCTGCCTGACTTGCTGTGCTTTTCCAGCGCTATTCCAATCTTGACTCTAATATCCAGCATCTGCAGTCCCCACTTTTGCCTCATTTCTAACGTAGTTGGTCACCAAATAAATGAATGACAGAGCTGTTAGAGAGTACAGGAAGGCCAATCAGCCCATCATGCCTGCCTTGACTGTCCAAATCAGAGTTATTACTGTCATTTTCCTGCCTTTTCCCTGTGACCCTGAGAATTGTTTGTATTCAAATGACATTTCAGTATCCTCTTGATGCCTGAATTAAACCTATCTCCACCATACTTCTTCAAGGCACGGTATTTCAGACCCTAACTACTTGTTGTGTGAGAAAGCATTTTCCCACCTCACTTTTGCTTACTTTATAAATTACTTGGAATCTCTGCGTACTTGTTCTTGGTCATTTTAAGAAATGGGAACAGTTCCTTCTTGTCTATTCTGTCCACACCATGCACGATGTTGAAAATATCTCTTCTTAGCCAACTTCTTTCCAAGAAAAAAAACACCCCAATTGCTCCCAACTGTCATATTAACCGAAGTTTCTCATCCCTGGAGCTATTCTCATAACCCTTTTCTGCACTCTCTCCAATGTGTTCAAATTTGTATTGAAATTGTAATGCCCTAACTGGATGTAATGTCCCTGCTGGGGTCTGACTAATGTCCGAGACTGGTTTAGCATTACATCCATCCACCTTGATTAAAAAAATGATAAAACTGCCAATGTTGGAAATCAGAAACAAGAACAGAAATTGCTGGAAAAGCCCTGCAGGTCTGGCAGCATCTGAGAAAAGAAATCAATGTTAATGTTTCAGGTCCAGTGAGGACGGGTCTGAAGAAAGGTCACTGGATCTGAAACGTTAACTCTGATTTCTCTCAACAGATGCTGCCAGACCTGCTGAGCTTTTCCAGCAATTTCTGTTTTTGTTTGGATGGGATAAATAGACAAAGTATTTTCCTGGGGTCAGGGAGTCCAAAACTAGAGAGCATAGTTTAGGGTGAGAGGGGAAAGATATAAAAGAGTTTTCACACAGAGGGTGGTACGTGTATGGAATGAGCTGCCAGGGGATGTGGTGGAGGCTGGTACATTTGCAACATTTAAGAGGCATTTGGTTGGGTATATGAATAGGAAGGGTTTGGAGGGATATGGGCCGGCTGCTGGCAGGTGGGACTCGATTAGGTTGGGATATCTGGTCAGCATGGACAGGTTGGACCGAAGGGTCTGTTTCCATGCTGTACATTTCTATGACTCTATGACTCTTGAACTGTTTGGCTCTACCAATAAAGTCCAAGATAATGAGCCTGTTCTCCGATCTTTAATGACCTCTACACATCTACACCTAGTTCTCTCTGCTCCTGCACAACCCCATCGCCTCACACTGAACTTCATCTGTCTCCTCCCTGCCCATCCCTTCAGCTTGACCATGCCCTTTTGGAGTTTTGCACTTTGCTCCAAACCTGACAGCTCTGACTTTGCTCAAGAATCTATTGTGGGGCAAATTATCAAGTAACCTTCACAGGTCGATGGCCACCATGTGAACGGCATATTGTTGAAATTGTAGCAATGTCGGTGTCAATCCTTAAAACAATCTGGAGAAAACAATGACATTTCATAATGGAAAAGAATCAGTATTGGAACAACTGATCAGTTATTTAAAAAAACACAAACGAAGCATGTAAACAAAATATTATTCTAGAGATGTTAATTGACTTATCACCTGAAACAATTGTTATTCATATTGTGGATTTGACCATTTACATGTGTGATATAATTAACTAGAAAGGATGATCTGTTATTTGTAATTCAGTTAAGACTTGTGTGTTTCAGCAATCTTCAGAACGGAACTGAAGGTTATAACAAAAATAGCGAACGCTTGTTAACATAATGCTGTTTTAAGGTCATGCACACTGACCCCAAATCTCACCCAGTGAAGCAAAGAACGATTAGCTACGTAAGAAATTCGAAAAAAAAGTGCATCCGCAATCGCTCTGAAGACTTAATTCAATTTAAACCTGAAATCACGAAACCGGCAATGGAAAAATACAGTAATGAATCACTCGGTTTTGCTGAGGTCTGTGCAGATTAGCATTAAACGCGTACGCCAGAGTTTTCACACAAAACACTAGCAGTAAACATGGATAAGGAAAGTATCAAATAATTGTTTTCAATTTCTCTTTGAAATCGGGCCGTTCAATTACAAATTAACCATGCTCTCTGTGAGTCTAACTAGATAGAGGATTGCGATAATAGTTCTGGTCTGGGGACAGGAATCTGCTCCAAGCTAAAAGCTTGCCAGCTGGTAAACAACCTGCAAAACCACTCGCTTCCCAAAGTCAACGGCGTCAATAACTTTACTCCAACGCCTCAGAGCTGAGGTGAACTCCTCCCCCTCTCCACGTTTGAAACAACAAGCCCCTGTCTTTAGCTCATGCGAGGGGGCGGTCATGTCTTATACCGTGATTTAATCACCATTATATAATTTATTCAGTGTGTAGGCAGGTATAACAACAACAAAACACAATAAAAAAATAAGCCCTCTATGGAATATGTGAACAACTCGAATATGAAATGCTGCTGTTTCCTTGCTGCAGAGTCGTGTTGCCAGTGAGTCAGCGGCTGACTGAGTTGACCCCAGTGAGCTACAAAACTGCAGCTTCCAATGTGGGAGCTGCTGAGCATCATAGCTACCTGTCACGGGGTTCACACACACACACACACACAGACGTATAATCTTCACAATTACACAGACAGGTATACGCGCACACATATACTAAAATGTGGGGCAAATGATCAAATAACCTTCACAGGTCGCTGGCCACCATGTGAACGGCATATTGTTGAAATTATTGCAATGTCGGTGTCAATCCTTAAAACAATCTGGAGAAAACAATGACATTCCATAATGGAAAAGAATCAATAATTGAACAATTAATCAGTAATTTTTAAGAATAAACGAAGCATGTATATAAAATACTATTCTAGGGGAGATGTTAATTGACTCACACATACACACGGCACATTATATCTCTACACACACACATTGATTTTCGAGAATAGGCAAGTTGTAACTGCGTTCCCAGTTTCACTCCAGGAGGTTTACTCGGGCTGAGATGAAAGTGTACCGCCAGCGTCCTGCTCTGCGCTTGCAGCTATGGTAACGCTATTGATCGTCAGCTCAGCCTGACGCATTGGTGATAAACAAGGAACTCCCTGTCTCCCAAAGGCAGCTCACTTTAAAGGCGGTCCACCTTCCCCTGCCAGGCCGGCCAACTCTCTCACTCAGCCACCTTGATAGCCCTGCCTTCACGCAGAGCCCGAAGACTAAAACATACCGAAAGAAATTGAACTGGCGACTGGATTTTGGGGGACACGGAAATATTTATCTGTTGTTAAATAATTGAATGATGTTCTTTAGTGAATTTGTTCGTTGAAATGAACTGGTTATATGAACAAAAATAAACAACTGGGGACTTTTACCAGCTCCAGGTGGAGGACATGGCTAACTCCAGGATCTCACTGGGATGCTGCTGACTGATCTCGCACTGGGGACTTTAGTCCCATTCCGCCGACACTCCTCCTTCCCCAATCTTGCTTTCCTTTCGCCTTTTCTCGTCTACCGCACTTTCAAGACTCCCCCCTCGCCAGCGAACCCCCCCCCCCCCCCCCCCCACCACTTAATCTCAGGTCCATGGTGATACTTGTTTTTCTTTCCTAACGTTTCTACAAAAGTGGAAGGTTCACCTGAAGTGGCAGCCTCCTATCTCAAGGCTGATGTACGCCATGGTGATCAACTCTATAAAGCTCAGAAACCCCACTGTAACACAGCAGGGTCTGCTGCATTTCGGACCCAGGCAGACAGCGGCCTAACTACTCAATCTACTGATGTTCTTCTGCAGTTTGGTTCCCTTTAAAATTTGCCCTTGGCGGGTGAACATTCGCTTTTGAGAAGAAAATTGTCAAGACTCACTGCCCCATAGACCTCAATTCCCTTTCAAGCTGGTAAAAACAATGACTGCAGATGCTGGAAACCAGATTCTGGATTAGTGGTGTCTTCCAGCACCACTACTCCAGAATCTCAATTCCCTTCAAGTTAATCAATATTTATAAATATTGTTCCTATAATTTCTAAATCGGAGTTAGCCTGTTGTTCGCTTTTAGCCGTGCGTTCTTGTGTGGGAGGTGATCAGTTCAGCCTGAGGTTTCTTGAGAAGTCACACCCACATCCCTAAAGACTCATTTATAGTTCAAAAGACACACCGGTGACAATGACTGTGTACATCCCTTCCCCCCTCTACATTATACTTTTTTACATCTTGGAATAATCCCACATCCTGGGCTCATGAGCAGCTCATTAACATATTAAGGTGTTTTTGGTTTATCGGTATTATCAAATTGGTGGCTGCATTTTGCAGTAATGAATGGGATTAGTATTTCCAAGGAATGTGGTTACACATACTGGAACTTGCAGCTTGTTAGTTTGTAAATACTGTTTATGTAAATACTTCAAATGGGACATAAATGGCTGGGACAAATTTAACTGGATAGATGCATACCTATCATGTGGCCTGATTGGCTCAAAGCCTCTTGACTAGTTTTTCAAGTCACTTCACTATCTTTGTGTTTCATTTCTTGTTTCTTCAAGTTCAGATCCAAAGACATGTGGGTAGCCAAATATGGTCAATTTCTGACAATTGCTTCTTACAAACAGCAATCCTATTCACCTTCTTAAATACCTTTTGGAAATCCAAATAAATAGCTTGCAATTATTGGTTCTCTTTTATCTATTTTCCTCATTATATCTTCAAAGAACACTAGTAAATTTGACAAATGTGATTTAATCATTCATAAAATCATGTTGTTGCTGCTTGATTATTATGATAGTCTAAGTGTCCTGCTATGACTGAATCAATTAATTTCAGTATTTTCCTACTTAGGAGTTAAACTAGCTAACCTATCATTTCCTGCTTTCTTGAATTTACATATTTGGTTATCCATACTGCTGGTTTCCAGAATCTAGAATCTACCTTTAAGTCTTTTGGATTCATGTCATTATGCCCAGGAAACTGGTCATTTCTCAGCCTCAATAGTTTTCCTGGTACTTCCTCTCTAGTAACGATTGTTCAAGTTCCTCTCTCCCCATTTGCCCCTTGATTTTCAATTTATACAGTGATCCTTTTGTTATTTTCTCCACGGAAGCCAGCAACAAAATACAATATTTGTGCAAAGTCCACTTCTACTCTTTCTTTCCCTCTTTTACTTGCCTCTTCTCTTCTCTCCTCGCCAACTCTCTCTTACTCTTCACTCCTTCCTCTAGCCTGTTCTGTTCCCTTCCTTTCATCACTTCCCCACCACTCCTCCCTCTGTCTGTCCTTTTATTGATCACACTCTCCTCTCCATACGCTTCCTCAACCTTGGACCACCATAACTTCCCCTCCTATTGTATCGTCCTCTCCCTTTTTGCCTCCATTCCTCCTCTCACTCCCAACTATCTCTTTTACTCCATCCCTCCTTCTTTTCCTCCTCACACATTTTCCTTCCGGCTTTGCTTGTCCCCCACTCTCTCCTTGCTCTCTTCCTCCTTGTTTTCCATTCCCCTCCTACATCACTTCCACACTTTTTCTTAACTTCGCTATTATTCCCTGTTCTCCCACTCTGCTCTATCCCCCATCCTCTCTCCCACTCTCCTCTATCCCTTTCCTATATTTCAACTTTTCCCTCTCTCCTCCACTATTCTGCCCCCTCACTCTTTCCCCTCCCCACTCTTGCATTCACATTCATCCTCTTTACCCACCTTCCCTTGCCTCATTTTGCTCCTCTATTCCCTATTTCATCTATTCTAATTCATGTTCCCTTTCTCTGTCAGTATCTCCTTTCTCCTCTCCTTCTCCCTCTTCCTTTTCCCCTCCCTTTCTCCATTTCACCCCTTCCTTCTTTTTCCCTTTCCCATTTCTTCCTTTCCCTCCTGTACTTCCCCTCCCTCCTTTTCCCTTTCCCTGTCCTCCTCTTTCCCCTCCCCTTGTTTGCCCCTTGTCTTTCTCATTTCTTCCTCCTCTCCTCTTGCCTACTCTGCTCCTTTTCCACCCTCCCCTCATTTACCCCTCTTCCCCCTCCCTCCTTTTCCCCTTCCCTTGTTACCCCCTTGTCTCTCATTTCCTCCTCCTCTCCCCACTCCCCTCCAACCCCTTCCTTTCACACCCCAGCCCTTCCCTTTACCTCCCTGCCTCCTCTCCTCTCTTCCCGTTTCCTCCTCCTCTCCCCTCCCTTCACCTCTTCTCTCCCCCATTCCTCTCCTCTCCTTTCCACCTCCTCCCCATTTCCCCCTTCCCTCTCCTCCCTTCCTTTCCACCTCCTCCCCATTTCCCCCTTCCCTCCCCTCCTTTCCACCTCCTCCCCATTTCCCCCTTCCCTTCCACCTCCTTTCCCCCTTCCCTTCTTTCCACCCCATTTCCCCCTTCCCTCCCCTCCTTTCCACTTCCTCCCATTTCCCCCTCCCCTCCTTTCCACCTCCTCCCCATTTCCCCCTCCCCTCCTTTCCCCCCTTCCCCTCTTCCCCTCCTTTCCCTCCTTTCCCCTCCTTTCCCCCCTTTCCCCATCTTTCCCCCTCTTTCCCTCCTTTCCCCCCTTCCTTTTTCCTCCCTCGCCAGTATTTCTCTGTGGCTGTTCCCTGTACCTTCCCTGCTTTTCTTGCGCGGTGCCGTGTGTGTGTGTGTGCGCGGGGAGGGAGGTCACATGTTGTTTTGCTGTGCAGCCAGTCAATGTGTGTGTGTGTGTGTTATTTACAGCTCCCACTTCCACTCTGGTACCGGCAGAGAGAGAGAGAGAGAGAGACAGGAGCAGAGAAAACAGAGAGGAGCAGAAACCTGCAGCGGCTGGTGTAGTTGGGGGGAAAAGATGGCCAGTCCTCCCGTGTTAAAGGCGGGCGTGGGGGGCCATCTCTGTTTCCCCAAAGTGAAGAAATGCGGCTACTTGAAGAAACAGAAACACGGGCACAAGAGGTTCTTCGTGCTGAGGGAGCGGAGCGGCGACTGCCCGGCTCGGCTGGAGTATTACGACAACGAGAAGAAGTGGAGGAACAAGTCGGCAGCGAAGAGAGTGATCCCTTTGGAAAGCTGCCTGAACATCAACAAGAGAGCAGACGCCAAACACAAATACCTCATCGCCCTCTACACCAAGGACGAGTATTTGGCGGTGGCGGCTGACAGTGAGCAGGAACAGGAAAGTTGGTTCCACGCCCTCACTGAGCTGCTGAACCAGGACCAGCTCCTACAGCACGACCAGGTGGGCTATGGTCTGCTCACTCCCGCCTCTGCCCTCTACAAGGAAGTGTGGCAGGTCAACCTGAAGCCCAAAGGCTTGGGGCAAGCGAAGAACCTCACCGGCTTTTACATGCTGTGCCTTTCCAGTAAGAGCATGGGCTTTGTGAAGCTCAATTCCCAGGTCCCCTCTGTCAACCTGCAGCTCATGAACATCCGCCGCTGTGGGCACTCCGAGAATTTCTTCTTCATGGAGGTGGGTAGGTCAGCGTCGACGGGGCCCGGCGAGCTCTGGATGCAGGTCGACGACTCGGTGGTGGCGCAGCACATCCACGAGACCATCCTGGAGGCCATGAAGGCGATGAAGGAGCTGTGCGAGTTCCGGCCCCGCAGCAAGAGCCAGTCCTCGGGCTCCAACCCCATCACCGTGCCCACCAGGCGGCACCTGAACAACCTGCCGCCCAGCCAGACCGGCCTCCAGAGAAGGTCGAGGACTGACAGCGTCAACGCCCCACTGACGGCCAATAAGATCACCTCGTGCCGCATGAGGACCGCCAGTGAGGGCGACAGTACCATGTGCCGGCCCGAGTCAATGACCAGAAGCCCCATCAGTCCCAGCATGGTGAGAACACACTTTAGCCGTTCCAGTACCATGTCCAGGAACTCCAGAGTGATCCCTCACAGTTCTCTTCACCACAGTCGGTCAATGTCTATGCCAATGTCCCATTCACCCCCATCAGCCACCAGTCCAGTGAGTCTGTCCTCGAGCAGCGGGCATGGATCTGCTTCAGACACCATTCCTAGACCATCCAGTGGCAGTGCATCTGTTTCAGGTTCCCCGAGCGACGGTGGCTTTATTTCCTTTGACGAGTACGGTTCCAGCCCGGGCGATTTAAGACATTATGTGGGAAACCGAAGTAACACACCCGAGTCCCTCACTGAAACACCACCTGTTCGAGAAGGCAGTGAATTGTATGGATATATGTTAATGGAAAGACACAGTGCTGGCCACTTTAACGCTGGCTGTTATCAGACAGCTAGGGATGAAAGTGCAGAACTGGAGAAGAGCTACAGGAAGAGAACTTACTCTTTAACAACTCCATGCCGTCAGAAAGCCACATCACAGGTTTCTTCAGTTTCATTAGATGAATATACTCTAATGAAAGCTACCTGCATGGGGAGCTCTGGACGCCTGTCACACACTGCCTCCCCCAAAGTAGCCTACAATCCTTACCCAGAAGATTACTGCGACATTGAAATAGGGTCCCAAAGGAGCTCTGGCTCCACTAACCTTGGTGATGACGGTTATATGCCAATGACTCCTGGAGTAGCACCGGCACCTAACAAAAGTGATGACTACATGCCAATGAGCCCGAAAAGTATTTCTGCCCCAAAACAAATCATTAATCCCCGATCACATTCTCAAGTGAATGCAAATGGATACAAGAACATTTCTCCGACTGGCAGCTGCTCGCCTGACCCAAGTGGATACATGAGAATGTGGTGTGGGTCAAAGTTATCTGTTGAAAGCTCTGATGGAAAGTTTAATCATGATGAATATATGAACATGTCTCCTATTGACTGTTGTGCATCAGTGACTCCTCCAGACTACTTTTTCAACCCTGTAGGTGATGATGTTCCCAAACCCAGCTACTCCTTCCACTCATTACCCCGATCTTACAAACCCCAGTGTCAGAAAAATGGTGAAAATGATCATTATGTTTTGATGAATTCGCCAGGCAGTGTTATTCTTGAAGAACCAGCATTTAATGCGAAGTCTGGCACACCTTGTGCAGTCAGTCATGCTTCTCGTTCGCCAGGGAGGCAAAGTCAGACAGATAGTTTAGTGTCCAGAGGAAGAGCGATGAGACCCACGAGATTGTCACTGGACAAGTTGAGAGCCAGCACATTACCAAGTACAAATGAGCATCCTTTACCCCCAGAACCAAAGAGCCCAGGAGAATATATTAATATTGATTTCAACAAGTTTGTGTACTCCCCACCTGCTGTGTCATTACAAAGTTCCTTATCTTCCAAGGAATGCGGTAATGCTCAAAGGAAGTCAGCAGTGTCTGACTACATGAACCTCGATCTCAACTCTCAGTCACCAAAGAGTGGAGTTGTTCCTTGCGGCTCCTTTGATTCAGTCTCTGGATCGTCAGTTGTGTGCTCCAGCATCAACCACCCAGCTGACATTTACCTTAAAGGTCAGGTTGGGACATCTTGTCTCCCTAACCCTTTGGAAGACGAGACTGATTATACAGATATGACTTTTGGAATGGCTACAACAGCTCCACTATCCGTTTCACCAAAACATGAAAGTATCCAAGTGGCAAGCCCCACCACTGGTGTGAAAAGACTATCCCTGATTGATCAGATGCCTCCGGTTGAGGTTTTCATGCTTCCGAGTCTGCCACTCGATCCCAATCGAGGGGCAAAAGTAATCCGCGCCGATCCCCAGGGGCGAAGGCGTCATAGCTCAGAAACGTTCTCTTCCACCACAACGGTCACACCTGTTTCGCCTTCATTTGCTCACGATCCCAAGAGACACAGTTCTGCTTCATTTGAGAATGTTTCTCTCAGAAAGAATGATGAAGCAGAAGAGGAACAAGGAAGCCCAATGTGTCGCAAAACCTCCACTGGTTTCCAGAACGGGCTGAACTACATTGCCTTAGATTTAATGGATGATGATTTGACGAGATGCGAGAAGCTAATACGATGTCGATCAACTCCTCAAGCCAAAGGAAGTATTAATGGTTCAGATGCCAGCACATATGCCAGAATAGACTTTGTATCAAAGAATTTGGACCGGGCTGCTGCTGTGGAAGGTTTGTCAACTATCTATGTTTATCTTTTTAAGATTTTTGTTCAGTTCTAAGCATGTATTGCTGTATGTTTGAATGTGCGAGTAACCAGTGTTGTTGCTCTTTTATGGATAGGCAGTTTGAATTCGCAGGCATTCACAATGATTTTTCAAATATGAAACTTGGCAGGTAGGTGGGAAAGTACTTTAGAGGCATTTGGTTATTCCTCTGCCATTTTACTTAGAATTGAATGCACGTCTGCACTTCACTCCACTCCACCCCCCAAAATAAGCCATCTGCACTTTTTATTGCTGAACTGCCTGGAAGCTGTTGATAATTGCAGTTACCTCTTGAAGGTGGGGAGACAAACAGTGTACTTTGTGTTATGTCAAACACTGAAAGTGAAGCATTCATGTAAAACCCTCGCTGTTATAAGTTCCACTCCTTACAGATTTTCAATATTCCTTTTCCTTTGGTTTACTTAAAGGCAAAATGTTGTAGCATTGCCCATTAAACATCAAGCTCTTTTTAAATTAAATGTTCATGTCCAGCTTGTTACAATTAGAGTGGCATTGCCTGTTGCTTTTTACATTGTGTAAACTACCTTATCAGATGACAGAGTTCAAGACGAAGGGACATGAAAGAAAAATCAGAGATGGAATACTTATTTTGGATTTAACCAACCAAATTAATCTTTGTTTAGAATTTAAGCACAGCTGCAATCAAAAGCAAAGGGAAAGGCAAGGGAGCAGGAGTGGAGGTTGGTGTTTGTGTTGTAGAGAGGAGGAGGAATCTCTTCAGTGATCTGTTTAATCGTGAAATCAATATTAAGAGCAGTCATGGTGATTGAAAGTGCAGCATATAGAAAATACAGTTAAAATAATGCAAAGTTTGAACTCCAGTGTTGGAGTTCTTATGTGATGAATGCTCCTGTGAATATTTTATTGAGAATTTATATTTGTGCTTCAGGATCTGAAGCACAAATTTAAACACAAGTGGAAGCAATCAGTTTATCTCTCATTACAGTCTTGATTTTCATTTGCTTTGGGATTTTCAGTTCTGCTGGTTAGTCAAACTGAAACCAAAAGCTGAGTAGCAGCTGTCTTTTTGGGTTTAGTTTGACACAGGGAAGCTACTACAGTGATAGCTGGGTTTCACAGCAGTTCTACATCTGTGCTAGGGAAGAACTGAAACAGATTTTAGATGTTTGGACGCATAGTTGTGCTGGTAATTAAGTAGAAATGTGTCGAGATAGAAGTTGTAAATGTCTCAGTATTACGGTACCAGGATATTCCACATGTTTATATAATATCATGGTTCATATGCTTTTTGTTCCTATGTATGACTTAAGCAGTAAGTTATTTCAGAACATATGATTTGTGAGATTAACTACTGTGTATGTCTCTGACTTCTGCTGAAATCTGAGCCAGGTACTTTAGTCATTTCGATGGAAAAACACACAATCTCTGATGAATACATTTTTTGAAAGCAGTTTCATTTGGTTAATAGTAGTACTGTGAGCATTTCTGATCAGGCTGTGTTCACATTCAGTCCTGTGGAACACTAGTGACATTATTGTCATAAAATACAAAGTGAAATGCTTTTTGGTTTGTTTGCAGACTAGTTGGCACAGGTATTAGATGAAAAGAAAATCACTTTTAACAAGCTGAGGCTTGTTCAAAATGATGTCAGTATGTTATTGTAAGATTCCTATAACACGTTTAATCAGGAAATTGTGTTATTTTATACAGTGGTTGAATTGATCTGTGTGTCTGATTAGTCACTGGACTGATCTGTTGCAAAATTGGATCAGCACCACTGAACAAAAAGACACCACATTCTGTTCATTCATGTTAAATAGCACGTTTGGATGCCAAAAAGGCACTGAAAAATGTAGCTTGTTTGTAACTGGTAGTCTAGTACTACTAGCTGCCAGCCTGTCTGTGATTTATTTACTTTATTAGCTGCTTTTGCTAGGGGCAACGGGAGAGCTGTTCATTTCTGTACGTGGCACTAGTTGGCGTGTTTCTCTAAAGTCATGGAATTGTATACAGTGAGAAATTGCCTCATTTTAGGGAGATTAATCTGAGAAATAGATTGCAGCGTGAGCATCGATGGATAGGAATCTGAGCCACTTTCTGCATCTAAGGCTCTTTTGTTGGTCTGTTAATCTGCTAAGAACAAAATGTACAAAGCACACAAAGTGTGTGCACACGTTCCAGGGCAGAGTGCTTAATAATTTGTTTACCAAAGATTCCTGAGAGCATCCGTAAAGTACTAAAGACGAAAGATGGTAACCGGATGAGTATTCTGAAGAAAATTTCAGTTGGCTTTATTTAAATGCCCAATTGTATTAAAGAAGGAGAATGAACTCTTTCCCCCGACACGTTCAAGAGGAACAATAATTTGACAAAGGTTAAAAAAGAACCTTCTTTGCTTTGCTCTTATATATCTCCTGCTCCCCCACCTTTGTCTTTAGCTGCCACACTCTGCAATTCTGTCATGAAAAGCTTGACTCATTTTTCTCCTTTTAATAACATGATTAAAACCCTTTTTTTGACTTACTGTTTGATCACTCCCCTAAAATCTGCTTTAGCTCAGTGTTCATTCTTTCACTCCACTTCTCTGAAGCACATGTTCGGACTTTTTTCTATGTTAATAACATTTGATGTTAGTGAAAGGGATTTTTAAAATCTCTGTTTTAAATTCCTACACTTTTTGATTACAATTTAACACCGGTTTTAGCTTTATTTGTGATGAGAAAATAACTTTCAGAGAGTATTCATTTTTGGTCTAGCAGCACTTTTAAGATTAGATTAAATTCCCTACAGTGTGGAAGCAGGCCCTTCGGCCCAACCAGTCCACACCGACCCTCCAAAGAGTAACCCACCTACACCCATTTCCCTCTGACTAAAGCAACTAACACTATGGACGATTTTAGCATGGCCAATTCACCTGACCTGCACATCTTTGGACTGTGGGAGGAAACCGGAGCAAACCCACACAGACACAGGGAGAACGTGCAAACTCCACACGGTCACCCAAGGCCGGAATCGAACCTGGGACCCTGGTGCTGTGAGGCAGCAGTGCTAATCATTGAGCCAAAATGCCATAGTCCAAGTATAAGAAAAATGGATGTTTTTAGCATTGAAACAGTTTACTGTAGACAAATGAATCTTAGCATAGGTTGTATAAACATGACAATCTAATAACACTCAGCAACAGGAGTAGGCCATTTAGCCCCAATGAGCCTCTCTGCTATTCAATCTGATCATGGCTGACCAAACACTACAATGCCTTTCACCCATCTCTGTTATGGCACTGGTGATTAGAAATACATCAGTCTCTCCCTTAACCTCACTCAAACACTGAGCCTCCAGTGGTACAGAATTCTGAAGATTCCAAACCCTCTGAGTAAAAAGAAAAACCTCCTGTTCTCAGACTTAAGTGACATCCCCCTTATTTTTAAATTGTGACTCTGACGCTAGACTTCCCAATTGGGCCAAACATCTAATCCACAGCTACCCTGTCTATCCTTTTAAGTGTCATTACAAGTTTCAGTGTGGTGGGCTTCGGGCTGTATTTAGACCAAGTGCTGGTGTGGGTCTGCTGCAAGCTTTTGCACTGTCCCCAAAATGAACCTAAGTTAATAATCTCCTTTGGTTTGATTGCATGAAGTGTACATTTTGTGTGATGTTAAATGTCATTTAGAAAATGTTCATGACCCCTGATACAGTCTTCAGAATGCCTAAATATGAACATCTTGAGAGCTTCAGCTCCTGATGGGAGAAAGTGAGGACTTCGGATGCTAGAGTTCAAGAGTCGAGAGTGTGGCGCTGGAAAAACTCAGCCGGTTAGGCAGCATCTGAAGAGCAGCTGAATTGACATTTCGGACATAAGCCCTTCATCAAGAAATTATGTCCAAAACATCAATTCACAGATGCTGCCTGACCTGTTGTGTTTTTTCAGCACCACATTCTCGACTTCAGATCCTGATACCAACATTTGGAGCCATTAGAACACTTTTAGTCACACAGGCACAGGGCTGGCTTTGAAACAGGACCTGTTGAGCAACATACACTAGTCATTGTCTGGATTGAATCTTATTCAGGACACCAGCTGCAATATCACTTCAGAATTCTGATACCAAATAGGACAATTCATTTGGGCCTGCCCAAGGTATTTGGAAGCATGTATGAAGCAGAAGGGCTCTTGTAGTACAGTGGTAGTGACACTAGTCTGGGCCAAAGCTGCTCCAGAGCTCTTTCATAGGACATCTCAACAGATTGATTAAAAAATATCTGTACTTCAGCAGATTCACAGAAAACCCATCCACACTCAAAATTGAAGGAACCTGACCCAAAACAGATCAGAGCTTTGTTCATTTGTTTATTTAAAAGAAACACTGGTCGGTGAAGGAGAATAGAGAAGGTCGGTACAGTCACAGGGTCAAATGTAATGCTCATAAAGGCCTGTTCCTAGCTAAGCCAATGGTATCAACTTCAAAATTACTATATATATTTTCTCATAGGATATAAAACAATTCATCCTTCAACCACTAACCCAGGCTAAACTAGTGTGGATCTTAATCCAGCTATTGGAATGTCCCCCTAATGAGGCCCCTTGTATTCGATGCTTAAATATCTCCAGATTCTTGAATTCCAGGATTCACAAAGAAATTAATATCATTAGTGATAATTGTCTCTACGGCTACAGAATACTTTTAATGTTTCTGTTTTACTCCAGCGTCTCCCCTTCTTCCTATATAAACAATTCACTGAATTTAATTATTTTAAAATTAGTTTAAAAGAAAGTTCAAAACATTCTCCTCAATCTTTTTGCTGTACACTTTCCTGCTGCTTCAGAAAAATGTGGTTTTCCCTGATATCTCAGTAATGGTTCACTGGCCTGGTACTGGGATAGATGAAGGAGCATTGCACTGGTTGGAATGCCCCAGGGCGGGGATTGCTTGCCACAGCTCCTACTCCTGAACAATATCGAGTTACCCCAGCCCTGCTTGGAAAATTGCCAGTGCATGGGTGTCAGATGAGGACAGAGTTGAAACTCACTGGGTGATACCCTCAATCATGTTTCTCGTGCACACTGTGTCCTGGCTCCACACGCAGCAGAGCAATCCTCTGATTCTGCTATCCAAGTGACCTTTACTGTCCTTCAGCACAAAGGGAGCAGCAAGCCATTCAAATCTCTATTGTCAAGCAGCCAATTTGAGGGAGAAAATGTATGGAAATTGTGGTTGGCAAACCTTTAGCTGAAGAAGAAAAACAAGTGACATAAAATGTTTTGAAAGGCATTATTGTGTCATATCTTTTACATACTTCCAAACAATTGGCAAAATGGCTTCTTAATAAAAGCTGTATCAGTTTATGTTAAAAATGTTTACCTCATACCTTGCTGGGATGTCCCAAAGTGCTTCACTACTAGTGAATTACTCTACAACAATGATGGTAGGAAAATAATAGAATGCTAAACCAATAAATAGAACTTTTATAGACAATGTCTCTGTGTAGTTCATGATTAGTACTTCTGAACTTTTGGGCCTTCAGGAACTTAAGAATATAATAATACTTTCGCAGGGCTTATCCTCAGTGGCTCTGAACATTGCAGGAGATTGCATTGTGAAGCCAGAATGCAGGTTTTCCCACTCTGCTCAATCTATGATTGCCTGTGTTAATATGAGCGCAAACAGAGTGGTTTCCATTGTTGGGATTGTGGAGTATTTATTCCAGGTTACTCCAGTGAGCCTCCAAATTGCTGTTCATTTGCAATACAGTACAACCTCGATTATCCAAATGAGACTGGCAGAGAGTATTGTTTTTGGACAACTGATTGTTCGGATAATGTTTTTACAGGACCTTGAGATCCTGTTCAGATCATCCGAAATTTGGATTATTGACGTTTGGATAACTGAGGTTGTTCTGTATTGGGAACAGGTCAGCTGCCTATCTTATATTCGTGGACGTGATGGGACCAAACAGCTTCCTTTATTTCTGGTACTGTCATATACTGGCTTCACATATCAGTTGCTTTTGTCTTCATTTTTTAAAAAATGTATACATTCATCGGATGTTGGCATTGCTGGTTGTCCATCACAAAGTGGTGGAGGGCTGCCTTGAACCACTGCAGTTCATTTGATGTGGGTATACTCAGCGTGTAGGAGGGAGTTCCTTGATTTTGACCCAATAATAGTGAAGGAACAGCGATTATATTTCCAAGTCAGGATGGCGAGTGGCTTGGAGGGGAACGTGCAGGTGATATCTGCTGACCTTGTCCTTCCAAATGGTTGTGGGTTTGGGAGGTGCTGTGTCAGGAGCCTTGTTGAGCATCTGCAGCACGTCTTGCACATTGTATGTACTGCTGCTGCTGCTGAGCATTGGTGGTAAAGGGAGTGAATGTTTGGACATTGTACCAATGAAGCAGGCTGGATTAGTGGTGCTGGAAGAGCACAGCAGTTCAGGCAGCATCCAGCGAGCAGCGAAATCGACGTTTCGGGCAAAAGCCCTTCATCAGGAATAAAGGCTGCTTTGTCCTTTGTTTGCATTGTCACCACAGAACTTGCTTTACCCTGCAATGATAGTCCACCTGAACCAAACTGAAGCCTGATGTAACAAGCTGGTTAAAGCCAGTTCGGAGCACGCACTTTTCTCTTGCCACTCAGCTTTCCAGAAGCAGAGGTTACACATCGCCATGATGATCCATGTGTGCACAGTTAGGGAGCACTGGTGAACTGTGAGATCAACTCTCAGAGGCTCAGCACTTGACCAGTCGATCACAATCTGTGTGTTGGAGACCAAGGCTATATGGCCCGTCAAACTGGATTTAAAAGAATCAGAAGTGAATAACTGGGGAGAAGGCAATATCTATCTTTCTTATGCGAATGACCGAAATGTTGGCTAGTTGGACGGTTTTACTTTGGCTGTAGTCTGCATCTTCATCCTAAGCATGCATTAAGCCTGAGTGGTTAAAGCTGAGGATGTCATTCTGAAAGACCAGTTTACTAGTCTTGGCTACCTGTGAGTCCAAGTTCTGCTTACTGTGATGTACCCTGTAGCTTGTGTTGATTTCATTTACTTATGTAGTTAATTGCACGGACAGTATTAAATAATTGGTGCAAAAATTCTAATTGGAATCCTTTTACCTCTGGCATTTTTCTGATGGAAATTAAATTTGTCTTTTAATCTAGGTCATTAGTGTGATATTATAAGTGCCTTGTCATTAGTAACAGCAGAGCTCCTTGATAAATAGTTAGTAATTTGGTAGACAGCTATAAATATGGCTTGCTAAGAAGCTTCACTCTTTTAATGAGACATTGTCCTAGTTTAACTATTGAACTCAACGTGATTCTGATCAATTTAATAGCATGATCAGCTCTTCTCTCCTCTTACCAAACTTCAGTGGGAGGAGGCATCTGTTACTCTGTTCCTGCTATAACACTATCAGACAGAATTGGTAACAGTGAGCCTTGGTTTACCCTGTTCATTTCACACAAATGCTGCACAAAAGGTCCTCATTATGAGTATCATAGAATCAGGACTGGTGGAAAATGTAAAATCCCAAAGAACTGTGGATTATGTAAATCAGAAACAAAAACAGAAATTGCTGGAAAAGCTCAACAGCTCTGGCAGCATCTGTGGAGAGAAATCAGAGTTAAGGTTTCGGGTCAAGTGACCCTTTCTCAGTTCTGAAGGTGGAAATTGTGCTTCTTTAGAATTTTGGGATATTTTCTCCCCATAAATCTAGTTGGTCACGAGGAAACCAGCTAGGCTGCAGTTTGAAAGGAACACACCATTATATCATGAGTTTATGTTGAATAGCATCTTATCTAAGAGCTGCATTACAATTAGTCAATCAAGTAATTTTTTTCCAACAAAAAAAATTATGTTTTCCTGTTTCAGTCAGTTCTTAGGTTTGTAATTGTGATGTATGTAACTTGAACAAAACATTATAGATGTTTAACATAAACCTAATAGAAGAAGAGGCAAAAAAAAATTAAAGGTAATGCTGAGATGAACCTGCAGTATACTTTCAGCATGGTGTTTTTGCTTTTATTACGTAAACATCTGTTACATTTTTCCTTCCGTATACCATTCATTATTGCATCAGGCAACCATTAATTGGAATTTACTTTCTTGAAAGTTGTGCATGTACCTTGAAATGCTTGTGTGTTTCGAGGGTGTTTAGTGTTTAAAAGCTGCAGTTGGTTTCAGGTCTTAACTGACTGTGGACTGTGATTAAAATACTTCACAAAAACAAGTGAGTCAGCTGCTTGCCAGTTGTCAGGTACTCTGTTTCCTGACTGGAATGCAGACTGTTAGTCCAAAGGTTGAGTTGCTCACTTGTTTTTTTGACCTACACAGTTAGGCAAAGGGTGCTTTTGAAATGGGAAGGCTTTCATTCTGGAGGTTGGTACCTCTGACCAAAACCTTACTCTCTCTCCCATAAATACCACTGACCAAAACCCTATTCTCTCTCCCATAAATACCATTGACGAAAACCTTACTCTCTCTCCCATAAATACCATTGACCAAAACCTTATTCTGTGTCCTGTATATACCATTTCTGTAACTTAAACATTCCTGTCAAAGGGTAGGGGATGACTTGCTTGATTTTGTTTTCCTTTCAAGCAGATTGCTTACTAGATTCATCCTAATTTCATTTTCAATTTAATTTGAAACCGGGGACAAAGAAGTTTTTCTTGGTGAATTGTGCCTGCAATGATCGCTTTAAAATAAAGTCTTGGAATTGATTTCAATGTTTCTGCATTTTAACAGAGTATGACAAAAAAAGGACTTTTGAAAACAAAGCATTTTTATCAATCCAATTGCATGTTCTGATCATTCAGACTTCTATAATATGCAGTTACTCAATCAAAATTTTTACTTTTCCCTGCTGTGGAATTTTCACGCACACTACATGACTTCAGCCTAGACTATCAAGGGAGTGATGTATCACAAAATGCTTGTCTTTTGAATGAACTGTTAACAACTCCTGTTTTGAATACTTGCTGAAGATGTTTTCCATTTTCAATTTGTCGCTGTTTCTGCTGTGGGTCTAACCCATTCAGACATTTAAAAGTGTAAACCTAAACTTAACTATATTAATCAGCAAAGTGGTGCGGTTGGTGTTATGTTAGGATCGATTGATTTACCTGATGATGTTTCACAATTGCACAGTGAGTTATCCAATTCAGAAGGAAATAGGCAAGAGGTTAACAAGTGAATTAATGTTAATCAGGAAAAGAGGTCAATGTGTTCCAGAGGCATGTGGAAGTTATCTAACACAGATAAATTAAGCAATTGGTTAATTTCCCCCTCCCACCCCTCTGTTTGGTGTGATATGGTAGCATTTAAGATCATGGGACAGTGTGAGATTGTGATGGTACAGGATTTTACATCCTTGTAATGTTCCTTCCCACCTCACCATATCATTTTAATTTCCCCCACTTCAACCAAGGAAGGCTGCCTATCCCTAAGGAGCAGGGAGCTAATTTAAATAGCAGTGTTCCATCTGCTTCAGTTCCTTAAAGCCTTGAGTAAAATGTGGCCCTCGGGTCTTTTGTTGTCTTTTGTCCTAGACTATTAATGTAGTTTGATGGTAAGTGACTACAGTGTCTTTACTGTGACACAAGAGCTGTATTTATGGAAAAACAGTGTTGTGTTTACTTGCAGAGCGGGCAATAAACAGAATCTAAGTGGTGAACATGCAAGCATTCAGCTCTAGTCATATACTAGTGAGTTCTTCCTCCCTGGACAATACTGACCTAAAGTTTGGTGCAAAAGAGCCATAGCACACAGACAAAGTCATGGTAGAATTATACTGTAGCCAGCCGTCGAGTTCAGCAGCTGCAGTAGAGGTGCTATCCAGGCCCAGTTCAGATGTGCTGCCTGACTGTAATTAGAATTGAGCCTCCCGTTGCATGCTTGCATAGTCGGAGCTCTGCCCCCAGCCGTTTATAAATGTTTAAAGGCCCCATGGTCAAGGGCTTCTGGCCTGTGTAAACATACAACTTCAGAAGTGCTCAGGGGGTCAAGAGCTCTGCCAGTGTGTTTTCCAAAAGAGTTCTGTCATAATACTGGATGCATAAAGCTTTTCAATGATGCTAAGTTACAATATTAATGCAGGATTAAGTCAAATAAGGGCACTTTATTCACCTTTAACTGGATTTTATAAAACACTTTACATGGCTTTAGTTATGTTTCAGTATAGAAAGGTAGGTTCCAAATGCGCAGTTTAGACTTTCATTTCATAATGACTAGTTTTCTTGTGTAAATTCTAAATAAAAGTTATTTGTGTTGTTAACACTTGTATGTTTTGATGCTTCTGAGTATTTATTTACCTGTACCATCAGGGTTTTACAAGAATAGTGTATTTGTGTAACTGCAGGGCACATGTTTTAAAAAAACACGAGAAGATTTGGAGGAGTCAGATAAATTCATGAACATGAAAATGAGTGGAAACAGAATTGTCTGTGCTAAGCTTTTGTTTAATTGGAGCCAATTGTGTTTTAAAAGGGAATTTAGTAGTTGATTGAAAAATGAATGTCAAGAGGTATGAGAACCTAATGGAAAATCAAGATAAACTTTGAGAAATAAGCAATGAATTACTGTATGGGATTTTATGCCATAATTTGAAATTAAGTGATTTCCACAAAAAAAAAGTATATTAGTATTATTAACTAGAAGAAAATGTTTATTTTATCTATTCATCCCAAATGCAATACAAATTGCTCTCCGGCTTTATTGATAACGGAATGAAAAGTTTTGTGTCGAATAATGTTTGGGAAATTCCACATCTGCTCTGTTTGTTACCCGTAGTGTACAGCTTTAAACTTGAGTTACACCACGTAGCAAAAGCAAAACCTGTTTTTTCTCTTTGGAATTGTTTTCTAATTATAAACAAAGATTTAAAGTACTGCTTCAGGACTTGGCTCACTCTAGTCTCTGAACTGTATGATTTGACAGTCAAACCGGGCTACATGCTAAAGTCAGTCAATGCAGCATCATCTTTCAGATGGTTTTTTCATACCAAGACTCTATCAGGTGTATGAGGTAGACCCAGTGCCACTATTCAAAGGACAGTAAAAAGTTCTAGTCTCCTGGACAACATTTAAACTGTAAAACTATCATCTGTTTGTGTGCATATCGGCTTCCATGTTTGGCTTTGTAACAACAGTAAGACTTGTGTTTATGAAACATTGTAGGCCATCTGATTGTGAACACACATGGACACTGCATTAAAGCAGGACGCTTCAGAGTGGATTCACTACTGTGTGAATCAGCCCTGATTTTAGTTTTCTCTAAGCCATCAGCTAACTATCTGCTGTCATGTTGAAAGCATTTTTCTAACTTTTAATGAATGCACCCCAGTAGACACTCTTTGTGATAGTAATGGGGGTCACATCAAGAGGGTATCAGGCAGTAAGGGTTTGCGCCTTTTTTTAAACACCTCAGTTATAGATTAGTTCAGTTAGTTTTTTTTTGCTCTGTCTGCTAGAAACATACTTCATGGTTGCTAATTTAAAAAAGAAGTTTCTAAAGTGAAAAGTCTACAACCACTATCCTCAGTGGTTCTTTTTGCTGGCATCACTTCCTGTGGAACCCGGTAACTAGGAAGTGAACAATTAAGATGTCCAAACGAATCACTGAGAATTTTTTATCAGGGCTAATAAATCTTGTACTTGGTTTAACATTATCATCTACTTTATGTTCTGTCACTCATGTAGAGTCAGTCAGTCAATTTGTTTTTAATCAGTTGATTCCTTGTTTTCTGCTCTTGGTCCATTTATAGGTTACAAAGGCATTAGCTTTAAATTTTAATTCTACCCTAAACTGAGGTAGGATTCAGTGTTCATGAAAGTGCTATTTTCGTCGTATTAGTTTGCTAACTTGTGTGATCTCGTTCAAATTCCACTGGCTCATCTGCATTAACAAGATGAAGCCGATAATTTAAACACAAATTTCAATCTTTCCCCACCCAAAAAGAAATCCAAAAACTTTCAGGGATTCCTATGGATTTTCTGGAGATTTTCAACATCTCCAATTCATTTTCCCTCCTTGTCCAAAAAGCTCTGGCATTAGGATGAAGATTGTCTTGTACTATTCCTGCATGGATTTGGGGCATCTGTGAAGTCAGCCTTCCTGAAAATATCAGCTGTTTACTCGCTTTAAAGGATAATGGGCACTTGCCCTCTCAAGAATGAGATTTGTGCCATTCTACAAAAAGCAGTGAAGTTTTAAAAATTCTTTCTTGGAATGTGTGCAGTTCTGGTAAGACCAGCATTTGTTACTCTTGAACTGAGTGCCACCCATGGCCATTTTTAAAAATTCATTTGTGGGATGTGGGCGTTGCTGGCTGGCCAGCATATATTGCATGTCCTTTATTGTCCTTGAGAAGGTGGTGGTGAGCTACCTTCTCAAACCGTTTGTAGTTTACCTGCACATTTCACAGCGCAGTTAAGATTAACTCCATTGTTGTGAATCTGGTGTCACATGTCAGCCACGCCAGGTGAAGATGGCAGATTCTCTTCCCTAAAAGATATTAGTGAACCAAATAATTAACCATAATGGTCCTGGCACATGTGTCGACGTGGTCTATGATGTAAGGTATCTGCTACAGACTGTACCTGGACATACATGTGCTGCTGAGGTTGGGAGGTGGAGGGTATCTGCAGAATAGGCTTCCTTGTTTATTGCTTGCTCTGTCCTGTGACCACCTGCTCCTCTTCAGCCATGCCTGTGCCTTCCCGTCCCACAACCTACTGTTCCTCCTCCTCCATCACTGCTGAGGAAGGAGTGATCCACTTCCTTGCCCAGCTGCTAAGATGGCGGCTGGTACATGCACGCATGGGTCCAATGACATCACTTGACCACGATACTGTGTTCTCCCATGCACAAGCCTGTTGGTCCACCTGATGGTTGAAATTCATAATAAACATGCTCATTAGTCAACCTGATGAGTGTTTGAGACAATCGATGAAAGTTGAATGTAGCTTTCAATTTCAGACATTTTATTAATTGAACTTAAATTCCATTAACTGCGATTTGAATGCATCTTACCAGAGCTTAAGCCTGGGCCTTTTCACTACTTGTCCAGTGACATTGTTCTTACACTACTGTCTGTTTGATTTATAGTGGCTGAAAGTTGTGTGTTATTACAGAGTTTAAGAAGCTTAATTTGCCTTCCAAGGCAGAATTAACATGGTCCCTCTGATTATGCTTTCTCAATGTTGACTCGTAGGGCTGCATCTTTCCACTAAGAAAAGAATTTACTCTTTATAGAAGTGACACAGTAATAACAGTAAGATAGTAATCATCCAAATAAGAGCTGTGCTTCAACAATTAGCATTCTGTCACAATTTAGTGGTGCCTGTTTCTGACCAGCTGTTGAGAAGAATGCATGTGCATAATTTATTTATTACTTCCCCTTTTGAATATCAGTAAATGTGGCACAGCAATACCTGATTGATTTGAACAAACACTAATATCTAGATGGTATTGGTTTTAGATTATCTACAGTTCTTTCCAGTGGAAAATCCTTTTAAATCCAAGCTAAAACCTCACCAATAGAGGAGAAAAAAATTCTAATCAATCATGAATGCATTCCAGCTGCATAAACCATGTGCCTGTCCCACTGTTACCCTTTTCAGTTCTGTTGCCCTAATCTGTTGGATTGTCATTCTGTTGGTAACACAAAACACTTTTTTGTGGACAAATTAAAGCTGTGTGTATTTTTAATTTAAAAAAAACATAAAACTGCACAATCTACCATGGATAGATTTGAAATTGTCGATTTTCTTCTGAATTGAATGTTCAACATTGAAAGAACTGTCAATTCAGTTACTCTGGAAACCAGTATTTCTCTTAATTTCATGATGATGCATGTTGTTTCTCTTGATAGTTTTCCAGAAAGGCTGTGTGTGTGTGTGTGTGTGTGTGTGTCACAGTAACCAGTAACCTGGATGTGATACTTGGGTGGGGGGAGTGGGGACATTATACTTGCTTAAGCCTCTCCCAGGCATTGCTGGACTCCTTTCCTTCCGACCCTATTGTAGCATCATTTGTAAATGTACACACATGGCTTAAATGATCTGCATGGTTTCCCCCTCTCCTGATGTCCAATTAGAGAGAAGCTCTGGTTTCGGAGAGTAGCCACAGCCGTCTTGCGATTCCCGCCTACTTCATGAGCTGTGAGCTTGGCATATAAAGGAGAGGGGGTTCTAATTCATTTAGGAGATAACAGCCTTCACTGAGTGTTACAAAGAAGGAATAATGAATGAAACATGCAGCTATTTTTAGGGTTTGCGTCACTCCCATTAGGCAGACCATAAAAGGCTGAAGGGGAGAGGAAAATAGAAGTGTTACAGAGGCAGCCTTTTATTTTGTTGTTTAACAGAGGCACAACCTCTTCAGCATCTTGACAGAATAAACACAGAACATTTACTTCCCAGCAGATGGCAGTCCCAGGGTTGTGCACCTGCCATTACAAACACAGTACACGAGTAATCTACCCTCCATCACTGCTGACAATGGGGCTAATGATTTCAGGCCATCTGCCTTGCAATTCAAACAACACAGGAAAAATATTTGTCCTTCAGCTGAGACATAACAACATTTAGGAAGATGCAGTTAAGAGGAGGGCACATTAAGAAGGGAAACGTCTTACTACAAGACTGAACATTTCACCCTTTGATCTGTGCAGGCATTGTGCTTGTTTTTTTTTAAGAATCCATAATCAAATTTCTCATGGCGGCTGTATTTTGTTTTGTCCCCAGCAGTGTTTCCAGTAACACCAATGTAACCAAGTGCAGGCATTCCAATGTGTCTCTTAGTGTCGATGTGATTCCTGGTTATTTGCTGCTGGTTTTAGGGGGGTTGCCTTTTAGTCAGGTTAATTACCTACATTTAGGAGCATTTAGCGATTATGCGAAATGTTTTTAAGTCATAAGTTCAGAAGTGATGATGCAGCCAGGTCAGGATGTTCTTGCTGAAGATGCAACTATTCATTACGTTGAGTTAGCACTGTATTAGGAAAGATTACATGACGTGGAGATTAGACAAAGTTGAGCAGCCTGCTTTTGTTCTGTGATCAGTGAAGGGAAGTCTGGTGCTTTTGTGTTTGCCAAAACAACAGTGGGACTTGCCATGACCCAGAGATTTTTTGTGACGAGCAGGTCAGCTCAAAAGACATGCTTTGGTAATGGACGGCTTTTCCCTTCACACTGATAGATTCTGACAATTTGCCAAGCAATGCAAATAGAAGTAAGATTAAGGTCTAAGTATAGTAATCAGCTAACTCTGATTGACTGGCAACAGGATTACAGAATGTGTCACTGTTCTAAATGCATTGTCACACAGCGTAAGGCTATGTTTGTTTCTATGACAATACTTTAAAATAGGGAGAATGAGGGGGGCAGTACAAAATAAAGGGTATAATTCCAAAAGGGATACAGGAGCGGTGAAAGACACAGGGTACATGTTCATAAATCATTGAAAGCTAGACCATAAGAAATAGGAACTGGAGTAGGCCGTTCAACCCTTTGACCCTGCTCTGTCGTTCAGCAGGATCGTGGCTGATCTGACATGCCTCATGTCCACTTTCCTGAGTTTGCCCTGTAACCCTACTATCAAGGATCTACCTACTTCAGCCTTAAAGATGCACAGGGACTCCCAAGGAATTCCAAAGACTCTCAATCCTCTGAGAGAAGAAATCCCTCCTCATCTCAGTCTAAACTATTCTGACTCTATGCTATCTGGTCCTAAACTCTCCCAGGGCATTTATCCTGCGAGTATCTCATCCCAGATGGATAAAGGTTTGAATTATCCATTCCCCCTTCCTCAACGAGAACTCATTAGAGTAACAATGCCTAGGTTTAATACAATTGTATTTGCTGATCAATCTCTTAATTGTATTAAGCAATGACAGGTAATGGCATTTTCCTGCATCATTATCCCACGATAGTAGTCAAGCATTGCTAAATCCCTCATGCTGAGCCACTGGCTGAATGTAACCCTAGTTTATTTGTGTTGGGGCATTGTTTTTATTTGCGGTTCTGTTCCCATGGGATTTCAGATTCCCTCTCCTATTTCATACAGTCCCATTAGGGGGTTTTCCAGTTCTGTTAGGCCTCAGGAATCCTTCAGGGGATTCTCAAGCACCTTAAGAATCCTATATGATGCCTCCTGTATGGCTGTGTTGGATCCCCCAGTAGACAGAAGAAGTCAGGTCTAGAGCAGGACAAGTGGGATGGGTGGGAGCTTGGATCCAGAGCAAAAGAAAGGGGTGGTCAGTTCCAGAGTGGGGAGAGGGGACTGGGTAGAGACCAGGAAGCGAAATAGGGGGGTGGTCAGGCCCAGTAGTGCTCTGAAGGCATCAACTCTGGGGGAGGGGTTGGGGGGAGTGCGGGTAAGGGAAATTGAGAAGGTCCCAGGAATACTGGGGTGTATTGGATCCCAGGGACAGAGGTGAGGTATTGGATCAGGTTCTGTGACGTCTGGGGTGTAGTCAGTGGGGTAATTTGAATCATTAATCTGGAGTTGGACTTGGTATTTTAACACCTAACTTTTCAGAGTATCTATTTGCTTACTTGCAGTGGAACCCTCTGGATTCTCTGCATTTAAACGGATACTTCCCAACAATTCTAGGCTCCAGGGTATTGCCCAGTGGAATCTTCAATTTCCCAGGCAATTCCTCAGGAGTCTGCTATGCTCGGCATTCCACAGAGTCCTTGTGCACAACTCCTATCAGTGCTGCCAAAACAATAACCTAGCCATTGGAAAATCCAGGCTGATGTGGTTTCTGGTGATTATTCTCCAGATAACAATTTGCTAACAAAAACAATTATGATATTTACATTCCATCTGCTCATCTTTAACTTTTTACTATTTGCAACTCGCTATGTACTGTAGAATTTCTAACCATCAACATCAATGGTTAGAATTCTGTTGAGCTTAACTCTATAGTCCCCATACAACCAGTAACCTGTTTCTCTTAAGCCGATTAAAGGTCTTTGTTAAAATAGAAGAGTGCTGTGCTATAATTCAAATTTCATAGGAGAGTTTTGTTTCTGTCTAGTCTGTTTTAAGTGCTCTAGAATAGCGAAATAAAATTAGTCCACATTTTATTCTGTCTGTTCTCTACCTCCTAGGGAGATATCAGTATTGTCATTTGCAAATTAATTCTGCTTTAAATGACAGTACCTCCCTGCTTCCATTCATGTAGGTTTCAGAATGGCATGTTAATTTACGTTTTGACCAAAACAAAGAGCTTCTATATCAACTTATGAGAGCTAATTTAAAAGTATGTTAAGTGATACTAAAGCAGGTAGTCTCTCACAAACTGAAGCACTATTTTGTTTTCTCAAGATGAAAATATTGATTTTTAACTCAATGTTGAAGACCTTGTAGCACGTTTGTGATTTTCTGAGTCCAGTCAACTCTGACAGCAATGTGATAACTTTTGGTTGTTCGTACATTGCTAAGTCTTCATCAGTTACCGCAAACCAAAATAAAATTTTAAATATATGTTGAATATTTCCAATCCTCCCAGTCACATACTCATCTCTGTACTGCTGGCTTGGTGTTTGAGAATGAACACAAAACCTAATGTCCTTTCAATATAGAAGCCATTTTAGTTGAATCATAGAATTCCTACAGTGTGAAGACAGGCCATTTGGCCCAATAAGTCTACACCAACCCTCCGAAGAGTAACTCACCCAGACCCATTCCCCCCCCCCCTCACCCTATTACTCTACATTTATTCCTGACTGATGCACCTAACCTACACATCCTTGAACTGTATGGGCAATTTCACATGGCCAATTCACTTAACCCGCACATCTTTGGACTGTGGGAGAAAGCCCATGTGGACATGGGGAGAGGCTGGAGTTGAACCTGGGTCTCGGCACTGTGAGGCAGCAGTGCTAACCAGAGAGCCATCTTGCCACACAGGGAATTCTGTAAAGCACTGCAGTGTGATAAAGTTATGGATTGTTAAAATTTATTTTAGAAACAACGTCTTCAATTTAAACTTTATTAGCAATGTGTAAGTTTAATTAAATTGCACAGATGGGGATTTACATTCCTTCCTTGAAGTATATTTTATGTCTTCTGAGACTTTTAATAACCTATTGGAATTAACACTTGTTCTCTCCTGAATTAAACTTTTGTAAACAAATGATTACTTTTCATACTTGAGCTATATACAAGGCAGAGGAATTTAATAGTTGAATCCACAGGTGACTGATAACTCAGGAGAGTGAAAAATGCATTGGCAGAAAAATATCAGCATCCTGACATTCCAAAAAGACAGAGCGATGAATTTGGTTTGAAAGGTTCTACAACTTTTCCTGAGCTTCTCTGTCTTCCTCCCCTTCTTTAAGACCCTTCATTGAAAAGTATTTTACATCAATTTCTTGGTCACATCCTTTCAAATCTCCTTTATTTCTGACCCATATTAAAAGTTCCGATGTCAGTGCAAGACCTAGTCATCACTACGTTTCATTTTTCTACAGTTCCACAAGTCAGCTGTGCAGTGCTGATTAAAATTCTTTGGTAGTGGTAATATATGTTGTTATCCAAGAATTTGTCTTTCCCGACACTCATGTATGTTCGCTGGAGACTTTTTCATCTTGGCTTTTCTGCTAAAAGTTATGTTTAACCACTAAAACTGTGGGGTTCCTCTTAGCAATGCAGCTTTGGTTTATGTAGGGTAAAGAAATAGAAGCCACCTGTGGCAATTTGGAAGAACTGCTAACATTGATTAGATTAGATTCCCTAAAGTATGGAAATAAGCCCACACTCACCATCCGAAGAGTTACCCACCCAGACCCATTCCCCTATCCTATATTTCCCGCGGCCTAATGCACCTAACACTATGGGCAATTTAACATGGCCAGTTCACCTAACCTGCACACCTTTTGGATTGTGGGAGGAAACCAGAGCACCCCAAGGAAACCCACGCAGGCACAGGGAGAATGTGCAAACATCACACAGTCGCCCGAGGCAGGAATCAAACAGAGGTTCCTGGTGCTGTGAGTTAGCAGTGCTAACCACTGAGACATCGTGCCGCCTAAATTACTTGGATAATATTTTGATTTCATCGTGGAACATTCCGATTCAAATAGCTCCCACCCCCCTCTGCCCCCCCGCCCCCCCCCGCCCCGATTAGAGTCTGCCGTAGCCATCACTACAGAAATGATAATTTTCATAACTACAGCATTCCCCATCCTATTCATTATCCTATTATTTCTAGTAAGTTAACCACAAGAAACAGGAGTGGAAATGTTCCCCTGATTTTTTTTTAAACTCACAGGAATTTATAGGAGCTCTAGGAAGCTCCAGGAATTCTGAGAGGATTAGCAACTCTAATGTCTGAGTAGACTCGAGCTAGTTCCTAGTGGTTGTGACAATGAAATCCACAACTGCCCTTGTGATATCAGACCTTTCAGTAGGGTTACTGGACTGCTTAGCAAGAAACTGTTCCTGCTCATCGAAGAAACAAGAACTGGGGGCATGGGTTCAAAGTGTTCTGCAAAAGAAGGAAATGTGAGAAAATCATCTTCACACAGCAAGTAGTTAGATGTTGGTAGGGACTCCGTGTAAGTGTAGTAGAGGCAATTTTAATTGAGTATTCAAGAAAGCATTAGACAATTACTGAAATAGAAACAATGTGCAGGGGGAAATGCAAGATGTTGTTAATTAGTCCAAATGCTCAGAATGATGTGCCAAATAGCCTCCCTTGCACTATGACAATTCTGTGATTTGCAATTAAGACGGAGAGTTGTTTGTCAATTCTTAACCCGGTGACACCAAAGCCAGAGACATTACTCTGATCAGCATCTTGGTGAATATTGGCCAGAATAATGAACGATTTGATGCTGTTCTTATTGCCATGGTATTGTTTCCATTGATCTGAACAGGCAGGCAGGATCTTGGGCAAATCTATTATCGAAAGACAGGAATGTTTGATAATGAAGCGCTCCCTCAATACTGCACTAAAGCATCATCATGGATTACATTCTTCAACTTTGGAAGGGAGCTTGAATCTGCAACTTCAGTTTGAGCAAGACTCCTTTGAGCCAAATTAGTTTCAAAACATTTTAATATCTTTTATTTCGTATGAATGGTTTACTTTAATCTTGGCCATAAGAGTCATAAATGTTTGGTGGATTCTCAGCACAACCCCAATATAGGAGCTGACTGACTTTTCATTGTTTTGTTAGTGGCTAATGAGCTTAGTGTTATGAACATCACTGTGTAGTTATGGCTTTAAACTCGATAACTGAACTACTGATTGGCAAGAACAGTTTTACTGTATAATAATACATATGACTTCTAACTATTTCTGGTCAAGTAACAGATGGCAAAAGTGTCAGTAAGGTATGATTATAAATTGATATATCAATGCTTATTTCATTTGTGTTAAATTAGAAAAGGTTTATTGATATTTGGTTGGATTTAAAAATAAATTATTGGCTCAAATCTTCTAGTTCCTAGATCATTGGAGACCAGACTTGTAACCCCTGATGCTTCACTGAAATCCTGACCTCCCTAGGAATTGCCCAAGGAGTTTGAATTTCCAATGGGCATGTTTCCTGATTCCGATGACCGTCACCTTAAAATATCCTACTGAGCTACAGTTGGTGATTTTTGCAGAGCCCCACTGTATTTGCCTTGCATTATCCAGAGAATGTTAGACAGACCACAAAATCCTGGATACCTACACAACTGACCCCTTTGTGAGCCCCCCACTTCCTGAGTTTTCCCTGGCCCAACATGACTGCTCCACCAAATCAACCTGACCATCCTAACCAGTCAATTAACCCCTGAACCCCCTCAATTAACTCCTTACCTGCCTACTGCCACGTCTGACCAGACCTGACTAGTCCTCACCAGACTATTGACAGGACAGCTTCCCCTGACCAAAACTGACCACAAACTGATGCATCTTATGCCCTATACCTAGCTTTCTAATAGCCACCCTCTAACTCTACCGAGTTAGCTGAAGCCCTTCTGACTTGCCTTGCCGAACCTGCCCATTCATCCATTCACTAATGTTCATTCATATTGGACATGTAAACTAACTTAACAGCAGCTACTGCCATTTTTTAAAAAAAGGGACCTATCCTGTCTTTCATCTGATGCTGTGGTCGGACTGTGTGCTTCAAATTTCTGTCGAAGGTGGCCTGGAATACCAGGCTAGAAATGCAGAGTTGCATTTGAGCAAAAGTGTAATCTAACGATCATCGCTAGTTTGCAGAAGATGCAAGCCCAAAGTTTGGTGGCGGTAGGGATGTTGGTATGTTTCAATGGACTGACTTCTGACCCTCCCGTTTGCAGCAGAGATGATCTAACATTACACACTGTGTTGCTCCCCAAGTATTTGTTTGTATTGGGATTAGAATTTTTCTTTAAAGAAACCTTGTCAATGGATTTTTGCATTTTTGTATAAAGGATGGTGATGGGATTTGCACTGTAAAACCTAGTCGCTTGATTTGCAAAGTCTTCTGAACTCCTGTATTTATCATGAATGACAGGATTTATTGCAAAATAAGTCAATTTATTTCGATAATGTATTTTTATGTTGAACTGTTTTAATTAAGTTCTATTGTGCCAGAGCCGATTTATATTTTGCCTTGGTCTTTTGAATAGCTAGTTGAATTTAGTTGGGTCAAGGACAGTTTAATGATAAAACTGTAATGGAGAAGGAGACGATGATTTGAACCTTATTCTAGCTGCATAGACAAAGAAATAAAAGGACAATAACCAGCCCTTAACGTCATGTGTGTGGAATGTAAACAAGGTTGAGGCATGTGACAGGAGCCAGTGCTGTGATCATTGAATACCTTCATCGAATGCAATCAGTGAGTCATTGGCAAGCAAATTTGGATTAGATTTGTTTCAGAGTATTCTATCCTGGAAATATACGAAGTTCCTTTAAAAATCTGCAATGGATTTTTGAAAGAAAATTTATCAACAATTACAAATGAGTATACAAATTGCTGCCACTATCCCCTCTAAATGTGGGAAACGCAGGATCAGCTTGCTCTAATATGAAGAGGAAAATCACCTTCCAGTCTGACGAGGAGAGTCTTTTGTAATTAATATGGTACAGTTTATTGCTTGTTAGCGACTAGTTATAAGTCACATTGATCTGTTAGACATTTTAAATGAGAATTTGTAGAAGACCAGGTGAGTTCTCACTTCTTCCAGATCCTAAGCCTTCAGTCCATACATCTTTACGGGAGGTGGTATTTAAGGCACTCTTCAGTATTAACCCTTTCACATACACAACATGCAGCAGGTCATGTTGCCTTGGATGACTCTGAAACTCAAGTGAGTCAGATGGTCATAATGAAAAAGCAGTGCCCTCAAACTCTTCACTGTTTGGGAATCCTGAACAAACTGCTAGTTACTGAGCAACAAAATATTATAAATTGGTTTTGTTACCATGTTCAGTCTCAGCATTCTACTCATTGTTTACTGACGATTAGAAGGTTTCTTAATGGTGTGTGTGTGGTAATGTAATATGAAGTAAGATAATTTGTCAGACAAGACTTTAGCCTAACCCTAACCTGCCATTGTTTATCCCTGAGAAAGTGTTGATGTCTATTTGTACCACTGCAGTCCTAGTATAGGTACAACACCAGTGCTGTTAGGGAGGGAGTTCCAGGACTTTGAAACTGGTATTTGTAAAGGAACAGTGATATTGTTTGTGGCTTAGATCCAAACCTGAGAGCAGTGGTGTTCCATTCACCTGCACTCCTTGTTCATCCAGGTGTTGGAGATCCGGAGTTTGGGAGGTGC
This sequence comes from Chiloscyllium punctatum, assembly GCF_047496795.1. Classification (NCBI taxonomy): domain Eukaryota; kingdom Metazoa; phylum Chordata; class Chondrichthyes; order Orectolobiformes; family Hemiscylliidae; genus Chiloscyllium; species Chiloscyllium punctatum. Next base: position 116,225,864 of record NC_092747.1, read on the forward strand.
TACTGAAAGAATCTTTGAATTGTTGTCATACATCTTGTCTGCTTCCTCTTGCACTTCATAGTCTTGCCCTCCTTCTCAAGCAGGTTACAGTTCTTGGGTGTCTGAAAGGTTATAGGTACAAGGCTTAATTTGGTGTGGGCTAAAGCAAGAGTAATACTTACATCTGTAACTGCTTAAAAATCTGAAAAGACTGTGGGATCTGGGCAAGTGATGGATTAAGCAGGGACATTCTCCATTATTACAGCACCTGCTGATCTCGGCCACTATTGCAGCTGCTGTAATTTTACCAACACTAACTCTTTGTGGGCATGCAGATGTCTCTATCTTCTGTTGAGTTGCAGGGAGGATGTTCCCGATGATGGGTGTGTCCAGAACTAGGGGCCACAGTCTGAGGATTCAGGATAGACCATTCAGAGACGAGACATTTCTTCAACCAAAGAGCAGTGAGCCTGTGGAATTCATTACCACATGAAGTAGTTGATGCCAAGACATTGAATGTATTCAAGAGGTGGCTAGATATAGCACTTGTAGTGAATGGGACCAAAGGTTCTGGGGAGAAAACAGGATTAGGCTATTGAGTTGGACGATCAGCCATGGTCGTGAGGAATGGTGGAGCAGGCTCGAAGGGCTGAATGGCCTCCTCCTGCTCCTACATTCTCTGTTTCTATTTTGGTGATGTTGGTTATGACCCTGGAATAACCTGCCTACACCTGACCATTCTGAAATGCTTATTTGAGTAACAGGTTGACCCTCCATATTTAACAAAAGCTCCAAAGCGTTCTTTCAGGCCTGTATGCAGTGATAGTCCAGATTATTGATTCAAGTGCTTAAACTAATGGGTTCAAACCCAAGTTGTTTTTTGGCTTACCAGAGTAAGTGTTACCATTGGGTCAGACTGCACTTCCAAAAATATAGTGCATCACCCATTACCCTGGCTGTACTTTCGATTGATGCTGACTAGACCAACTTGCAACTTTAATGCAGTATACAAGGCATTCCTTTTCTTTCTTGTTTCTAAGGAGAAGGTAACAGAAAGGATACAGCTTTAAATCATTAAATCATACGTTTAAAGATGAACTTGCAATACTTCGTTCCTAAAGAGTTAACATCACAATAAGTAAAAATATGTTCCATAATTTTCATAAACAAGTTCAGTTACCCTTGTCTGATAAAGATAATGAATTTGAATCAAAATGGCAGATGGAGTTCCCCAAAGCTTTCAGTCAATCGCAATCCATTAGTGAAATAAAAAGCCAGCCAATTGGGACCTACCTATAATAGTTATTTCTCTAGAATTTAGGTTGTCCAATAACCAACATAAATAATAAATCTTTTGTTTGTTCCCAATGTGATTTGCACAGAATGACACCGGAAACAACTGCTCCATCCTGTTTTTCAGATTTGCACATAATGTCCTGTCAGATAAATTAACCAAAGTGAATGATGGGTAATGAACACCTAGATACGTGGCAGGAAATGCAGTCCATATTGAAAGGGATAAGGTGGATGGATGGTGCAGTGCAATGGTGGTGATTCATCTGCATTTAGTTTACTAATCCAACACTCACTGCCAGGTGAGAGAAAATGAGTTATTGATCCACATTTGCATATAAATTGACTCATTTTCTGTCATTATGTTGGAAGCTGCATTTTTTTGTTTGGCTGAGGTGGATTGTTAAAATGTGGGGCTGCACTGTTACTGTATAAAGAGGTAATGTATTGGCATGGAAAGAAGATTAACAGACCAGCAGGAAGCAGAGAATAAAGATAAATGGGTCTTTTCAAGCTGGTAGGATGTCACAAATAGTGTGCCACAGGAGTCAATGCTGGGACCTCAACTCTTTGCAATTTATAGCAATGGTTTGGATGAAGGGAGTGCGGGTCTGGAAGCTAAGTTTGTGGATGACATGACAATAGGTCGGAAAATGATTTGTGAAGAGGATGAAAGAGCCTTAACGTGATATAAATAGGTTAAGTGAGTGGACAAAGAGCTAGCAAATGGAGTACAATGTAGGAAAACGTTAAATTGTCCATTTTGGCAGAAACAAAACAAATAAATAAGCAAATTATGTACACAGTTACAGGTCACAGAGCTCTGAGGTCCAGAGAGATCTGAGTATGCCAGAGCATGAATGTTAGTATGCAGGTACAGCAAGTAATCAGGAAAACCAGTAAAATATTGTGTTATTGCAAGGGGAATTGAATGCAAGATTCTAGATTAGAGTGGTGCTTGAAAAGCACAGCAGTTCAGGTAGCATCCGAGGAGCAGGAACATCGATGTTTCAGGCAAAAGCCCTTCATCAAGAATAGAGGCAGAGTGCCTGCAGGGTACCCACCCTCCTCTCATTTATCTCTCCACCCTGCAGGCACCCTGCCTCTATTCTTGATGAAGGGCTTTTGCCTGAAACATCGATGTTCCTGCTCCTCGGATGTTGCCTGAACCGCTGTGCTTTTCCAGCACCACTTTAATCTAGAATCTGGTTTCCAGCATCTGCAGTCCTTGTTTTTACCGAATTGAATGCAAGGACAATTATGCTCCAGTTATACAGAGCATTGGCAAAACCACATTTGAAGTACTGTATATAGTACTGGTCACCATAGGGAAGGATGTTAGCACATTAGAAGCCGTTCAGAGAGGGTTGATTAGATGAATACCTGGAATGAGCAGTTTGCCTTATGAGGATAGTCTACACAGGCTAGGGCTGTAACCTCTGGCGTTTATGAATTATTGAAACATATAAGATCCTGAGGTGACTTGACCGGGTGGATGTTGAAAGGATGTTTCCAATTGTGGAAGAATCTAGAACGAGGGTGTCATAGTTTAAAATTAATGGGTCATCCATTTAAGACAAGAGATGAGGAAGTGTATTTTCTTTTAGGGTTAAGAGTCTTTGGAATTCTCTTCCACAAAAAGCAGTGGTTGTGGAATCTTTATGATGTGGAGGTACTGGTGTTGGCACTGGGGTGTACAAAATTAAAAATCACACAACACCAGGTTAGAGTCCAACAGGTTTACTTGGAAGCACTACCTTTCGGAGCGCTGCTCCTTCATCAGATGGTTGTCAATCTAATGCTTCCAAGCAAACCTGTTGGACTATAACCTGGTGTTGTGTGACTTTTAATGTGGCATCTTTAAATATTTTGAAGGCAGAGATAGATTGATTGATTCTTGATTACAAAAAGGGATAAAAGATTATCGGTAATTCACAGGAATGTAGACTTGAGGTCAAAATCAGATCAGCCGCAGTCATTAAATGACAGAGGCCACTCAAAGGACCTGTTCTTGTTCCTTGTTATTTGGGGCATGTAATCTTTGTAACTTCATTTAAGCACATGGGAACTTTCCGATCGTCTTGCTTTCACATTGTGATATAACAAAATAATAGTGTTTAAAATGTTTTTTTATCATTTCAAAGTAACATGGGTGTGTGGAAATTTTTAAAAGGATGCAGGTTAACTGTTTACGACCAGGTGTGTATTGTGAGTGCTGCTGGAAGTCAACTCTTAGATGTAGAAGCCCAAAATGGACTTAAAAATGAGTCAGTCAATCTCTCAAAAATTGTTAATTTTTTTTCATCTAATTATGGGGGTTGATTACTCTGGTTGACCCCCCACCCCCCACCCCCCCCAGCCCCAATTCCTTGAAAATGTTGGATGCTGGGTTCAGGGCTGGGATATCTGAAATCTGGACTCTGATACCTTTTGGCTACACTTTCTGTATCTGTATAAATCCAGGCCATAGTGTCCAATTTTAATTCTGTGTAAGTCCAGAGATGTTAATTAGGTTACATTCCAGTCCACAGTGTTAGATTCAGGCACATTTAGATCACACCAGAAATGCTTAGCAGGTTTCCTTTCCCTTGGAAAACTAGTGATTTAGTTAGATTTTTCCAATTATCAAATACCTCTCACCAGTTGTTGTCAGTTCTACTTTAATTCACTTCCACAATTTTCAGGGTAGCAAGTTCAGCTTCCTGTTGTAACTGTTATCCTGTAACTCCCTCACTGAAGTTAACAATGAAAATCAATTGGAATTTCACTTAGAGTCATAGAGAAGTGTACAGCATGGAAACGGACCCTTCGGTCCATGCCGACCAGATATCCCAACCCAATCTAGTCCTAACTGTCAGCACCCAGCCCATATCCCTCCAAACCCTTCCTATTCATATACCCATCCAGCTGCCTCTTAAATGTTGCAAATAGCCTGCACCACTTCCTCTGGCAGTAAATTCATACACGTACCACCCTCTGCGTCAAAAAGTTGCCCCTTAAGTCTTTTTTTATGTCTTTCCCCTCTCACCCTAAACCTATGCCCTCTAATTCTGGACTCCACGAACCCAGGGAAAAGACTTTGTCCATTTATGCTATCCATGCTCCTCATGTTTTTATAAACCTCTATAAGGTCACCCCTCAGCCTATTCAGCCTCTCCCAATAGCTCAAATCCTCCAACCCTGGCAACATCCTTGTAAATCTTTTCTGAACCCTTTCAAGTTTCACAACATCTTTTTGATAGGAAGGAGATCAGAACTGCATGCAATATTCCAACAGTGGCCTAACCAATGTCCTGTACAGCCACAACTTGACCTCCCAACACCTATACTCAGTACTCTGACCAATAAAGGAAAGCATACCAAATGCCTTGTTCACTATCCTAGCTATTTGCGACTCCTCTTATTATTATCAGAGGGGACTGAGGGCAATAGCTCACTTTCACTTGGAGAAGCTATTTCCAACATCTTGAGCATTGTGTTTGGATAATTCAGAGGTGCAGATAGATTTGTTTGGTATGCTTTAAATGACTAATACAAGGGGGAGGGGAGGGGGGGGGGGGGTGGAGGAGGAGTTCAAAGATGTGAAAGGAAAATTTTGATTTTTTGCACAGAGTGGTAGGAGTCTGGAATGTGTTGCCAGGGGTAGTCATGGAGGCAGATACGATAGGGGCATTTCAGGGATCTCTACATAAGCACAGGAATATGGAAGGAATTGAGGGTTATGGACCAAAGGCAGGCAGAAGGATTACTTTGTCGTCATGTTTGGGACAACACTATGGGCCGAAGGGCCCGTTCCTGTTCTGCACAGTTCTATGTTCTGTGCTTTAAGAGCTGAATAACTATTAACCTTGAAGTAGAGAGATCAGATCAATTTAGCTATCAATGCAGATTTGATGAATCTTATTTTTCACTGTTTGTAATGTAAGATATCATCTGCGGGTTTACCTTTGATACAAATATTCTTGAAGCATATTCTGTGGACATTAAGACATTTTAAAAAAAAGTCTGACCACTCTGGTAACGAGTATTCCACCAGACTTTCAAACGTTTTTGAAAATTGATCAACAAGCAGATTTGATCTGTTCTTCGCAAAATGAGGAAGTGCCTGTATTTACAATGTAGAGGGTACAGGAAACAAAGAAACATGAAAGCACTATATATATAAATATGCAGTTTGAGACAGATCATCAAAACTAATGGTAAATGGTAATTTTTCACTTAAGTCGAATTGAACCCAAGTAAGTTTTGCTGTATGTTTGCATATTTTACAGCATCTGAAAAGCATCCCAAAAGAAATTGCAAAAGAAACTTGAATATCTATATGGGGAAGTTGGCCTTGCTGTTGGATTTGGCTATAGTATATGACAATCCATCTGTTTTAAACCAATTTCCTCAAGTTTAGCAGCTCAGTATTGCATCACAGAGCTGAATACTTACTTCATGGTTTTTGTTGGTGACCAATCTGATGAGCCCTTGGGTGGTTAGAGATTAGAGTCAGAGAAACAAAGCCTGAAGGGAGGTGGTTGGACTGTTATCTCTAACATTAACATTAGTTCTAGTTTAACTTAATTTCTATTAGTAAAAGGAGGGACTGTAAATAAGCATTTTCTCATCCATTCTAGGATATTTCACAATGACTGAGGAAGATTATTACTACATCCTTCCAGTCAGAAACTGTTTTCTATTTCAGTTGGGTAATTAGGCAAGTCTCCGATTGCATCAGAATCCTCAAAAATAAAGGAAGTAGTTTTCCTTCTTGTACTTTTCTCAAGATGAATTATATCCTGTTTTTCTCTGACTTCAAACCTGCAATTTCCCTTCGGCTTATGTTGCTTTGACTCTAACTGCTTGTGCACTCATTCTTCCTTTACCTTTGGCTGTTTTTGAGTTGTTCAGAGCTCCACACGTTTTGAAACCTACGTAGCCAATTCTGTCTGTTCCATTGCCTCTTCTCTCTTTAAATCCCACCTCTAAACTTGCTTTATTTCTCCTTTAATACGCCATCCATGTTTTGTCTGATTTTTGCTTCCATCAAACACGTTGTATTTTGCATTAAAGGTGCTCTATTAACAGAAGGTATTTGAGAATTTAATCTTTTTCCATCAAACCTGTATCTTCATTCTCCTTTATTTTAGTCCTTTGGTTTCTTTTGAGATTGTTTTCCTATGAGCTTTGCCTAATATTTTTTTAAATATGCGGCTGTTTTACTTCCATTATTTGATTAAGCTCATTCTAGATCCTTTCCTTTAGTTTCGCTTTTTTCAGTTTCTAATTTCCTGATCATGATAGCCGCAATGTAAATTCATGCTTCCTATGAAAACCAACCTGTTAAAGAGATCTGCATTCTCCGCACGCAATTTTGCTGTCAAACTGCAGTACCTTCCCTACTTAGCTATCAAAAAATAAATAAAATCCAAGTATTATAGAAGAGGTCAGACAACCTAGGATGTACAAATAAAACAAAGAATTGAAGGTGCTGGAGATCTGAAACAAAACAGAAATTGCTGGACAAACTCATCAAGTCTGGCAGTATCCGAGGAAAGAAAGCAGAGTTAATGTTGCAATTCCAATAACTTTTCATCAGAACCTCCCACAGATGCTGCCAGACCTGCTGAGTTTCTCCATCAATTTCTGTTTTCCTGTGACTTACACGGTGGGCAAAATTCAATTTGTAAGTACGCTCAACCTGAGCACTTTGTTTGATTTTATGTTCAGCACCACGGGAGGTTGACAAATAATATAGTATATTTGTATATTGTGGACACTTGTTCTGTCTCACTTGCTTCCTGTACACTTCAGCTGTCACATGTCGGTGGACACCCGGACTTGTTGTGAGCAATTTCACACACGTTTTGATGGTGTAACAAATGTTCAAGTGCAACATAGCAACCTTGATAGTACAATGAAGAACTTAAAGCAAAGTATACTCAATGGCAGATAGTTATTACTAGCTGTAAAGATTTACTTTGATTCCTGGGGGAAAAAGAGCATGAATTTACATTGCAGCTTTCATGGTCATTGACCATCTCAAAACTCTTTATAGCCACAATATGGGAGTTTAATCGCGGTTACAAAGTTAGAAATGGTGGAGCCAAATTTCATGCAAACAGCAAAGTGATAATCACCAAATACTCAATTTTTTGCTAATGTTAAATAAATACTTCCCAGGTTTATTCTCTTGCTTTTCTTCAAAATAATGCCATAGTATCTTTGACATCCAGGCACAATGGTTAGCACTGCTGCCTCACAGTGCCAGAGACCTGGGTTCAATTCCTGCCTCAAGCGACTCTCTGTGTGGAGTTTGCACATTCTCCCCGTGTCTGCGTGGGTTTCCTCTGGGTGCTCTGGTTTCCTCCCACAATCCAAAAATGTGCAGGTTAGGTGAATTGGCCGTGCTAAATTGTCCGTAGTGTTAGGGGAATGGGTCCAGGTGGGTTGCGCTGCAGCAGGTCGGTGTGGACTTGTTGGGCCGAAGGGCCTGTTTCCACACTGTAAGTAATCTAATCTAATCCAAAAACAAAGGAGCCTTGGTTCAACCTTTCATCTAACAGCTTGACACTCCCCCAATACTGTATTGGAAAGATCAGCTTGATTTTTGTACTCAAGTCTGGTGACCCCCAAATCTGAAGGAGAGATATCATCAACTGAGCCATGACTGACACTCTAAATTTTATTTTATTTCATCTTCTGTGTCAATGCTTGAAAATTTTTTTTGGTTAAATTGTGATGCATTGTATTTAGTAGTTGGATGTGCTCTGGGCTTGCTCCACCATTTAGTCAGGACATGGCTGTTCTGGTCGTGTTCTTAGTTTCTTTTGCGTAACTCCTACCCTTGACCTCCTTGCCTATTAAAACTTGAACTCAGCCTTGAGTAAATTCAATGACCTAGCCTCTGCTATTTTGTGTTGAGGAGAAATCTACATTCGAAATGACCCTAGAGAAAGAAAGACTCATCGTCCCCTTCTATTGTTTTATTTCAAACCATGTCCACCAATTTTAGCCTCCTCCATTAAGAGGCATGGGTACGGGGCGGGACAGAACACCAGTGCTTCAACGAAGGCTCAGTGATGAAGTTCCCTTGTATGGTTTTGAAATGTCCGAAAACAAACCTTCCAGCTCAGCGAGCAAACTTACAATGTGAACCTCAACCTGAGCTACAAATCTTCTCAAAAATCGCAAACACTTCCTCTTTCTTCTCCAATCAGAGCATCCTCACCCAATTCCCCCCTCACACCTCTTGTTGCCAACCCCTCCCAACTTGCACTCAGCCTCAATAGGCTTAACACTTGACTGTCTAAGTTGTTCCAGTACAGCTACAACCTGGCATCTACTTGGAAATGTAGAAAATTGCCCAGATCTGTCTTTGTCTACACTAATTATTGATGTATGGGATGAACTGCCAGAGGAAGTGGTGGATGGTGGTACAATTACAACATCTAAAAGGCGTCTGGTTGGGTATATTAATAGGAAGGCTTTGGAGGGATATGGGCTAAGTGCTGATAAATGGGGCTAGATAAGGGACTACATCGGTCACCATGGATGAGTTGGATCAAAGGGTCTGTTTCTGTGCTGTACATCTCCATGAATCCATGAAACAGCCTCCCAGTAGTCACTTTATCAAATCTCCTCACAATCTTTTATGCTTCGGTGAGATCGCCTGTCCTTCGAGTTGGCATGGGCCCGAATTGTTCAACCTTTCTTTATAGGATAAGCCCTTCATGCAGGAGTGACCCTTACAGTTCTAGAAATTGAATCTCTTTCTGTGTTGTAAACATCGATGTGTGTGAACTAAGACTTTTCCAATTAAGCTGCTCATTCATCAGTTCCGCTTGATCACAAAAAAAAGCAAACTTTCTTCAACCAGCGGAGGAGAAATTCATTCCTACGCTGCTGTTTTAAACCGTGTTCCCCTTAGTGTGATGATTCCCCATGAGCAGGTCGCACTGCAGGCTGCTGAGGTTTCTCAAACCGTGCCTTTGGAGATTGCCTGTGAAGTTTCGTGCCCCTGGGAATCGACGGGAATCTGGGTAGTGCTTTGCAACTGAGCCTTTTCCCCAACATTTTGAGAACCGCTCTCACGTCCCCTCAGTACCCCAAGGAAATTCCCATTTTTGTTTGAATCTTAAAATTCACTCTCTGACTCATGAGAAATCACAGAATGTAGACCACTAGTTTGTTTGGTTTAGTAACAACCTTTTATACCTTTGTTGTCAAAGGCTTAAGTGAAGCGATTGTAAGCACTGCAAAATGAACTAGTTAGTGGTCAGAGTGGAAGTGAATGAGTCGATTGGTAAAGGCAAGGCAAACAAATGAGTTAGCTATCTGTTCATGGTGTGCAATGGAGATCTGACAGAAGTGAATGATGACCTATCAGCTGGGTAACAGTTGCACTAGCACTGCAATAGTCACCAAGAAAATGCATGAGTTTGCTTTCGTGCCTGTTGAAATGGTTTGTGTGTGAAATATTTGAGTGGTTGCTGGGCTATCTGCTACCAATTAATCCCATAAATAGCTCCCTCCCCATCTCCTGTTTTACGTGATCTTTCCTGAGGATCTGTTGTTTTAGTTGTGCAAATGCTTTTAATATGTAGTTTCTGCCATAAACATGCTTCTTGAATATTGTTGGTCAATTTCACTGCTCTCTGCTACTGGCAAATGCCATAAAGGACAAAAGAAGCACAATGTTCACCATGTATGCCTGATAGAATGCTCCAAAATTAAAAAAAAAGATGATGGACCATCTGAGCAAGTTACTGGCGCCTGTTAGCCCAATAGAATGTAGTGTTGAAAGAGCTTTGGGATATGATGAAAATTTAAAAATAAGCAGTAAACAAAATGTAAAATTCAATAATCATGGCCGACTAATATTTTCAATCTCCTTCCATGCAAATTAGTTTTCTGCTTTTCTGAGGTGTTGCGTAAAAGATGAATACATGCTTTGAATTAAATTATTTTTAATGCCACTGTCCCCTATTAATACTTCTAACTGGGATGTGGGAATAAAATTAATTGAACTTAATCACGTGTTAAATTAACATTTTGGTATTTTTCAAATTTGCCTTTTCACAATACTTACTGTCAACAAAATGCTGCAGCACTTGTCCAGTTTCTTTTGATAATCCCTTCTTCCATTATGCAAAGTTGTTCTACCCTGAAGTGGAATTCTATTAAATGTCCCTTCATAACATCTACTTTGTTATCTATTTACTGAGACTCACTTTTTTTTTAATAAGGAGGAGGGAAGAAGCATAGTGGGCAGGAGGATCGGAGGTGATTGGTTTTTAACTTAACATACTCCCTTCACAATCTATAACAGATGCCTTGCATTTCTGAACAGTAAGGCATAATACGTTTTAAAAACCTAAAATGTGCAAATAACTTTACAGTAGTCTTTCCCCATCTGATTTCCTTTCTCAGCATGATCCAAACAGTGACGGCGAGGCAGATTGTTTCAAAACCAAAAAAAGAACATAACTTGGGTGGATGTTAGTGACCTAATTTAAGTCCCAGGATGAAAATTGAAACCATGTAAGCTACGTTATAGAAATGGGTCACTATTATGTGTTAGAATTTTAAATTGTACCTGTTCAATACCTGAACAGAGCACTGAAACAATCATACTATTAATTTCTCCTTTTTGTCCCAGAGCCAAAGTACCAATACATTGGAATAGCATCAGAGTTTAAAATATTTATTTCATTACACACCGTGAAGAAAGTGATTTAAAAACATCTTATTTATGCTGGACTCCCAGGAATCAATAGTTAACTTGTAGACAATATGCAATGCTAACAAAATTTTAATAAATTGTTTACAGTGAAAGATTATGTTCTTAAATAAAATCGATGAAGATACAATAATGAGGTTTCCTGAGTCTGAAACATGTTCAAATTGTATCTCATTCTGAATTAGACTAACAAGTTGTTGTAATTGTGTAGCCATACAATTGTCACAGTTAATAGCTGTTGAACCTTCCTACCTTGTGACTAGTTGAGTACATCGGCTACACCGTTGAAGTGAAAACTTTTGGGAAGACCGATGTATTGGAAATGTTATTTCTGTTTCTTCCTTTTCACTTCCTTTCATTCCATGAACTGCTGCACAGATGAACAGTTGTGATGTTATATCATGGAAAGGCTTCTGCTGCTGTTCCTGCTGTTTTGAAAAGAGACCTCAAAATTGACCCCTTTAAGTACACCCCTGTAATCTCTTCTCTTATCTCTTTCTGCCGACTCTTTTCCCTTCAATTACCTTGAAAGATTCTGGATATCGTTTGAAGGACAGTGGTGTTGCTATTGATTTTTGAAGTACATTTCACCTCATCCTTCCTTCTGAATACAAGTTATGCATATTCCAATTTTCCATTTTTAAACAATAAATCAGTCAAGTCTTCAGTCAAAACTTGGTTAGTTTATTGTAATTCTATAATCGAGTTTATCAAACATCATTTTAACATGTTAGAAAAATGTTTCCACTATTTTACGGTGCACAGATTATGTGAAATTTATAAGAAACTCCTGTAATTCTGCTGTTGGAGAGGAAATTCAGCCAGTGTTTACTTTCACAATACTGTCTATGATAGATCATGATTTTGGAACTCAGTTTTAGTAAATATTTCAAATGGGTGCACTGAGTTTGTTTCTCAAGTTACGTAGAATTCTGATAGTGCGCACAGTTATTACACAGCATTGCTTAAGAGTCCCTAAACCAAGTCACTGTGACTACATGCAGACATTTTCTATTTACCAATTTATTGTCCCATCCTTGGAGGGCCTAATCTCATTTACTCAAATCCAGATTGGATTAGACTTTGGGCATGTTTCAATCATTATATTGCAACCAATACCAAGCCACTTACCAGCACAGGATATTATCACCAGCTGAAGTTTTTAGTTTAGCTGAAATTTCAACAGCTGATAGCAGTGACAGTTGTACTTTGGCTACACAATTAAAACAGCTTGCTCGTCAAATTCGGAATGAGATACAATTTGGAACATGTTAGAGACTTGGGAAACCTCATATTGATACCTTCATCAGTCTTATTTAAGAACATAATCTCTTATTGTAAGCAATTTATTATAATTTGCTGGCATTGCATATTGTCTACAAGTTAACCATTGTTTCTTGGAAGTTCAGTGTAAATAGATGTTTTTAAAATCACATTCTTTACACTGTGTGTTATAAAGTAACTATTTTAAATGCTGATGCTACCCCAATGCATTAGTAGATTGTTACTGGCACAAAATAAGGTAAGAAACCACGCAAATGGAGAAATCAATGGCATGGTTGCTAGCTCATCTAGCTAAGACTGTTCTTGGATAATTTGTGTGTGTTTTTGGTTAAACTCTTTTGATTGCTGTTAATTATTGCGCAACTTAATATCCAGCCAGTCAGAAAGTCTAGTCATAGACTCTTCATCCCTGGAAGATTGATTGAATGGTGTCTCTTATGGTGTCACTTGAGGTATGATTGTGAATGTTGCTGCCCCATCAGTTTGAGCTTGGGCCGGCTGACAGTCATGTGGCTACATGGTGGTTGTAACTGGACCTTAACGTGCATGAGAAGACGATGATTGTTGATGAGAATCAAAGATCTACTGAATCTATTTCATCAAGTTAAACAAAGCGCTGGGAATCCGAACCCAATAAGCACCATTTTACAACCAAACTTTGCTTGTTTTACCTCTTTGACCAATTATTTTCATACCACAACAGGCCAATGCTTAAACAGGGATAGAATTATGCTAATATATATTTAACAGCAACAACCTGTATTTATATAGTGCTTTGAATTCAGTAACTTTCCCAGTGCACTTCACAGGAATGTTATTTATCTCCAAAAGATGAGCTGTATTTTAAAAAAAAGAGGAGATGCCCAGAAGCTTTGTCAGAGGTAGGTTAAGGAGAATTTTCCAGTAGGAAGACAGGTATCAGGAAAATGATTTAGGGAGGCAATTCTAGAAATTGGAACCCCAGGAATGAAACATAGCCACTGGTTATGATGCGGTCGAGATTAAGGATGCTTAAGAGGCCAGTGCAGCATTAGCTGAGGCCAGAGGAGATTAGAGATTAGAGATTAGGGAGGTCAGGGCCATAGACAGATTGGAAAATAAAGGATAAAATTTTAAATGTGAAGTGCTTCTTTAAAGGGGGCCATTTCGTGTCAGCAAGCAGAGGGATCGTACGAACTTAGAGGCAAGCTAGGCCATGGCCAGAGAGTTTTGGATAACCTCAAATTTAAAGAAGATAGATCAAGGGATATCCAGGAATATCTGAATCTCGTAGCAACCAAGGCATGGATCGGGATTTCAGAACAGGTGAGCTGAGGCATGGATAAGATTTTAGGGAGGTGCAAGTCGGTGGTGTTAGTGGTGACATTGAATTGTGGTTGGAAGTTGAACGCTGCTACAAACACGACACCGAGATATTCAGTCAGTCTAGTTCAGCCTCAGACTGTTGACAGCAAGGAAGGAAAATTAGAATTAGGCATTTTTTGTCCCATGTACTCAAGTACAGGAGTACTGTGAAAAGTTTACAGCATTGCCTGTCACGGCACCATGTTAGGTACAAAATACATAAAGAAAAAAAGTTACATAACTATTCATAGTATAACGTAGAAATAAAGTTAGAAGGATAAACATTACAGTCGAATAAGCAGATTACAGAAAAGGGAAAAGACAATAATTTGCATCTTTTGTAGCTTTGCAATGGCCTAAAGTGCTTACACTTTAAAAGTATCAATTATGTAGATAAACATGATCAGCATGAAGAGAAATGAGCAGTTATTCTGTTTTTGTTGTAATGCTAGAGATATAGAAGTTAGTCAAGACTCTTGGAAAAGTACCATGCTCTTTCCCCATTATGGCAGAATATTTTATAGCCACCTAAGAAGCGAGGTGGGGTCTTGGTTTAACATCTCATTCAGATATTGCAGCTCTCTAACTTAATGCACTGGAGTATATACTGAGAGCGTGTGCTCAGGTCTGATGTGGTACATCTGACTCCAGATATACAAATGCTAACACTCAGTCAGTTTTATGTATACAGAAGTTACAACAGATGCTAACTAGTTGGACAATATTGGTTTCACAGTGTCACTGTACACAAATATACCTTAGCACCATAGCTGGTTCCTTTTGTGATGATGATAATCTGACTCGTATTTGTTTTGTGTTGGATATTAACATCCTAGAATGTAATGCCGAATCTCTTAGCAGTCATAGGAGTTTGCAAACATCCTGCTTTACTAGCCGATACTTACTGAACAATCCCTCCCAGCCATTGTTACTGAGAAGATTAAAGAACTATGCAACAAATACATTGGAAGTGATTTGGCAATGGGTGTATTATTCTCTGCTTTTGAATGAATTTCTGCAGAGGATAAGTAAGAGCCTAATTCATACAGGTCACATGTTGTGATCGATGTATCTTAACTGAATATACAAAACAGTGCTAGACAATAGCTTAGTCATGTAGTGAAACTACATTGGAAGGGTTTGCTGCAACGATGCAGCACATTAGTGAGACTTCCCTTAGAGTGCTGCACAGAGATTTGGTCACTATACCTAAGGAGAGATATGTTTGCATTGGATGTAATTCAGAGAAGGTTCACGGGGCTGATTCATGGTTTGAAGAGCTGGTCTTCTGAGGAAAGTTTGACCAGAATGGATCTATACTAGTTGGAGTTTAGAAGAACAAGCCCTGGTGTTATTAAAACATAAGGATTGACATGGTAGATGCTGAAAGGATGAATCCTCTAGTGGGGTAATCTAAAATAAGGGTCATCATTTAAAATTATGTTGCCTCATATTTAAGGTGAAGATGGGAGGGTTTGTTTAATCTCTTAGAAGCCTTTGAGATTCTTTTCCCTAGGGACGAGTAGAGACTGGGTCTTTAAACATATTCAAGATTGAGCTAGATAGATATTTATGATGTGGAGGTGCCGGTGTTGGACTGGGGTGAGCAAAGTTAAAAATAACACAACACCAGGTTATAGTACAACAGGTTTATTTGGAAGCTTTCAGTGTGCTGCTCCTTCATCAGGTAACTAGTGGGGCAGGATCATAAGACACAGAATTTATAGCAAAAGATCACAGTGTCATGCGATTAAAGAATATAGTGAACAAATATAACTAGATTAGATTCCTTACAGTGTGGAGACAGGCCATTTGGCGCAACAAGTCCACACCAACCCTCTAAAGTAACCCACCCAGACCTATTTCCCTCTGACTAATGCATCTAACACTATGGGCAATTTAGCATGGCCAATTCACCTGACCTGCACATCTTTGGACTGTGGGAGGAAACCCACACAGACACTGGGAGAATATGCAAACTCCACACAGGCAGTCACCTGAGGCTGGAATTGAACCTGGTCCCTGGCACTGTGAGGCAGTAATGTTAACCACTGAGCTACCATGCTGCCACCCCAACAAGGCAAATGAATGTTGACCAACAAGGGAGTTGAGGCCACAATCCAATCAGTCATGATGATCTTACTGAATGGGGGAAGCAGGTTCAGTGAACCTACATTTATACCTTATGATCTAAATGTAGTTAGTAGCTGATCATTTAAATGACTGGACTGTCAACAAGTTTGCTCATCATCTTCAGAGAAGGGAAATCACCTTGATCTGGTCTGAACTACATGTGATCAATGTTACAGTATGTAGTTGACCATAAACACCCTCTCAAGTAGATGACATACGTCTGGTCAACTAGCCTTGTGAGAAACGCGAAATGAAAAATATGAGTTGTGTGCCTCACACTCATGATACTCTATTCTTCAAAAACAAAAGAACGTGTTAGCTAGGGACCTCCTGCGAAGTGACCATTTGCTGCACACTATCATTCTATCATTATAGTGATGCACTCAGAGGGCTAAATTTTACAGTGCAGATGGGGGCGAGTCTCTCTCCACTTGGCCAGCACATCCTCCGCCATTTTACAGCAGGCCAGGGCCTAAGATCGTGCCTGGTCATTAAATTCTCTGACCGCATCCAGCTGCTGGCTGTTGCTGGCACCTGGCGAGATGGAGGGCTGTGTAATCTGACAGCGTGGATTGGGCAGCCAGTGAACCAGAGGCCAATGTTTTACTTTCAACAGTTGTTACTCTCATTCCGAAGGCTCGCTGGGCCCGAAACATTAACTCTGCTTTCCCTGTCCACACATCCTGCCAGAACTTTTCCAGCAATTTCTGAGTTTGTTTCTGTTTTTCTGCATTCCTGGTTCTTCACTGATAAGTTTTTACTTCGAACTGTCTTGAAAAAAATGTCATCAAGAATTTCAAATGCCAACCAAGTAAAAGTGTCAGCGAGACTTGGAATCGAATCTCCAGAAAAACGTTTGAATTAATTGTCCTGTGATCTTCGTGATAAGAAGTGTGGCTGGGCTGAAACAAAATCAGCTGTTAATACACCAACACTGTTCCATGATGCTGCTATAAACTAACTTCATCCCCTCAATGTTTATCTTGTGCTTCAAAACCCTCCTTTCAAGAGTTTGATTTTCAAGCAGCAGATTGTTCTGCATCTGATAATCATTATCTTTTGGAGTTCTTTTGTTAAAAATTCAATGGGATGCTGAAAAACAAAAGAAGCCTGTGTTCAGGATCCTGATAACTGCACTTTAGGAAATTGAAAAGAACTTGTGCCAACAGTAATATTTAGAGCACAGTATTCCCATTGTAAACACCCAATTCATACTTTCCAGAAACCTCTCTCACTGGTTAGGTCTGTTCTTATTCAGTTAGTTTAAAGGTCAGGCCTGAATCTTTTTGAGAATCAAATCTTCTGTTTTTAAGACTCAATTTTGTCTGTTAACTGTCAAGTAGAAAATTGCAGAGGTTTAATA
This sequence comes from Chiloscyllium punctatum, assembly GCF_047496795.1. Lineage (NCBI taxonomy): Eukaryota > Metazoa > Chordata > Chondrichthyes > Orectolobiformes > Hemiscylliidae > Chiloscyllium > Chiloscyllium punctatum. The sequence goes on from NC_092747.1 coordinate 116,242,987, forward strand.
ACAAAAAGTTGAAATTGTAAAGCTGCGTATCTTAACAGCACAAATTATAAAGCCATGTTGAAGGATTAGACATAGTTACTCCATTTTAAAACTCCAGTCAGCCGTAGCTTCTTTTTTCAAAACTAAATAAATATACATTCAAAAATAGGACAGAGGTATTGCAGGTTGTATTTGAAGTTGCAATGTAATCAAAGCATAGACCTGCAGACTATTAACAAGCTCTGCTAATTTAACTTTCTTCCCAGAACCATGAAATTAAAACACACTGCATCTACAATGTTCTTCACGTTCTGTAAACCACCCACTTGCATTGTTTTCTGAATTCCTTGCCTTAATCCTTAAACGTATGTTTTGCTGCAGAAATAAACACGGCCTCGAAAGCAACATTTCCCATGTGAATTGTTACTGCACTTAGCTAACTAACCAAACAACTTTTGAGAGGGATTTCACAGATACAGGCTCAAGTGCTGGAAATAGCTGCAGCTTGTTATCTGAGCCTTCTGTCTATGTAAATAGTTTATTAAGTAAATAAAATAACTGCAAAGAACTAGTCTAAGCAAAATCAACATGTCAATGTCTATATTGCAAAGTTTACGTTGTTGAAATGAGAGACATATTGCTGAAGCATTTTTTGTACTAACTAGGATAAGTACAAAGAAATCTAAATTTTATGCAATCGTAACAATTTTTACAATAGGAGGAGTGGGTGCTCGTTGGTTTGCAAGTCGACTGTGATTGACTGAGGCACTACCATGGAGAAAGCAATGGGGAACTATAGGTTCTCCGTGAATCTGGATAACTTAACAAAGAAAATAAGAAAGAACACTTTTGTGTTATTTAAAAGGGAGGGAAGGAATGCCACTTCGAAAAGATCAAGTGTGAATGAGATAGGTTATGAACGAAACTGATTAACTTAAATATGTTGTCTGAGCTGAGATGTCACTCTTTTTTAAATAAAACCTTAAGTTATCTTGAGAATGTGACTTAAAGGTAGTTCTGACATTTACATATTAATGAACCAAAACCTGCAAACCCCCCGAAAAGATGAAAGACTTAAGAGCAATCTAGGTTTGTTCAATATATCGTTTCAGTTGCATGCATGACGCTATGATCTTTTGCTATAAATTCCGTGCCTTATGATCCTGCTCCGCAGCTACCTGAAGAAGGAGCAGTGCTCCGAAAGCTAGTGCTTCCAAATAAACCTGTTGCACTATAACCTGATGTTGTGTTATTTTTAATGAACTTAAATTGGATGTTGGTGCAGCCATCAGTGCAGGTCAGGCAGCATCCAAGGAGCAGGAGAATCGACTTTTCGGGCATGAGCCCTTCTTCAGGAATCCTTCTTCAGCCCTTCCTGAAGAAGGGCTCATGCCCAAAACGTCGATTCTCCTGCTCCTTGGATGCTGCCTGACCTGCTGCGCTTTTCCAGCAGTACATTTTCAGCTCTGATCTCCAGCATCTGCAGTCCTCACTTTCTCCTCGCAGCCATCAGTGCATTCAGGACTGTTCAGCAATAGACGTCCAATCGAAGTATTCTATCTAAACATAGATGAGGTAGTTTGGGTTCTGCGAGCATGAGCTGGGTGAGTGTGCTCTGTACTCCAGCTTTTGTGAACAGCTGGAGAAACATATTCTGCCAGAGTCACTGTGCTGGCCATCCTCTCCTGCAGTATAAATTCAGCGATGGTTTGAAATTTGGAATTCTTGAAGTTGTCCTGATGATTTCAAAGAAAGAAACTCATCTATTTTTAGATGATATTCAAGTTCTATGTTACGAAATGAATTGTAAGTTTATCATTTGTTTCAAGCAACGTTTTTGATTTCTGTTCTTTCAGACTGACGGACCCTTCATCTCTGGAACCTCACACAAGCGATGCTGCTCAGCAACACCTTTTGTGGAATGCTGCTCAAGTTTACCTTCTTTCCTCATTGTGAATGGGTAACCAATAATGCCTCGAGACTATTATAACACTGCAATGCACAGCGTACCTTCAAGGACAAGGAAGCTTTCTGCCTCATTAGTTTTTGCTATGGATATTGATCACCCTCATCCTTCTCTGGGTGGAGTGCACTGAAGCAGTACTTATTTAGCAGTATGTTAGTTGTTGCCAGTTAGGCCTGTCTTTCAGCTGAGATATGGCCAAATGTTAGTACCTTTAACTTTCCCAGTCTGGTAACACCTTGACCACATTACTTTTTTGCAATGTATCTCACACCAGGAACCGACTGAACTGGAATGTTACTGACCTGGTATAAATCCTACCTCGTTTAATGATTAAAGTCAGCCTTTCATGGGAGAAGGTGCACAAACTTTGCTTTATCGCTACTGAACTCCCGATACGCAAACCCTAGGCCTTAACATCTTGTTTAACATCTTGAATATAGTTAACTGTGTGATGAGCCAGAGTTTTGGGCTTGCCTTGTTCAAGAAAGATCCCATGTTGGTTAGTTTGAGCCTAACTTAAGATAAAACAAAATGGTCTTGTAAGAGGGAAATAAAGTGCAATTTCAGGACATTGGATTTGGATCAAAAGATCCATGAAAGACCCAGTAAGATGCAGCCAAGCACTTTCACTAAGACCAGGAAGGTAGCCTTCCACAAGTCAATATAGGGAAGAGAAATGTAATATTACAAATGCGGGCGATAGGATTTTCACATATTTTGAGCTGCATCAGAATGTAAATATTAAATGCAATTGAATGCAAAACATTATCAACTGTACAAATTATTTAAGACGTAACTTTGATTCCTTCAGAGGGGAGTCAGCAGGTTTTGTTTAAAAGATATATAGAGAATAATGTTCTTGCTATTTCTTAACCGTGAGTGCTTCTTATGTTGAATGCAGAACTTGGACTGATCAGTACTGCTTTTGGTGAATGTGGTTCCTCAAGACCTTTCTGCTAAGTTATTTATTAATACCAGAACAGCTGATGAAAGTGCCAGATATTTCTGAATGTAGACACAATTTTCTGCAATGCCAGTAATTGAAGTTACAGACCAGTGTGAAGGTCTCTGTATTGAGGTTGATTCCATTATAGTTATGCCTAATGGTGTGTGTAAATGTACTGTACAAAGAAAATCAGTACTGTGAGCATTGCTAATTTTTACATTACATAAAAATGGATTAAAGGTAATCTTGATAAAGTGGCCGAATCTACATTAAAAGCCACTTACAATCATGGCACTGAAAGAAAAAATGCTGACTACAAATTACATTAACTGAGACAACAGCAGAGTATGGAATGTACTGAGCTAAGTAACACTTGCCACTAAATAAGAATTTCATAACTTCACTGTATCAAAACATTTAACTGTATGCAATTTTTACATCCTTAGTTTACAGTTCAGAACGCAAATTAATATATAACTGTCTACGCTAGTTACAAAGATCACTAGAGTGTGCAGCAAAGTTTGCGATCTGTATATTTTGCCCCTTTCAGTTCAGTGCGTGTTTTTTTTTTGTCTTGATGCTGTTTAAACTCTAAATAATACAAAAGCAGTGTTTTCATGTTATTTTTTAGTTTTCAGATGTCAGGAAATACAACATTAAGTAATATTTCTTCTTGTGACCAGACAAGAGATAATTGTAACTTTAACATATCTTGCTGTGTCTTCCGTTGTATATATTGTATATAACATTGAATGTAATGCTGCCGGAAGATGAATAATTGATTTAGAATAGTATATTGTACTATATCTGTATTGATCTTGAATGCTGTCTCAATAGCCATATGCAATAAAATAGCCTACAATATTTATGAAAGCAGTTGTTGTTCAGATTTCAATGCATAAGTGTACTTCACATACAAAGACACGTACACCCCTTTATCCAGTGTTCACACTGACAAAGCACGTGCGTTGATTGCACTTAACATTCACAGTGAGAATCCACCTCCCGAGACAAGGTAGTGCTGGAAAACTAAACATATGCTACTTGAGACTGAGTGGGCTCTGTAACTAAACTGTCAATGATGTTGTTGATGACCCTCAGCAGCTAACAGTGCACTTCCAAAGTTATTGCTCAACCAGCCACTCATGTTTCCAAAGGCTCAATCGGGATTGCAGTCTTCTGATATTGTAGGTCCATAACTTTACCCTTTAGGCATTATGGATGATGGTAGCTGCTGGTTATCAATAATATATTCAAACTGTGCAAGATGAATGCCAAATCTTTGAATACAGTTAACTTTGCCCTGTTTCCTGTTGCTATCTCCTTAGATATCTTTATCTTTAAATGCATAAGTTTCATGTACGTCTTTCTTCTTTGACTTGCATTTCTCCTTTGTTGTCACTTTTCCTATCTTTTATCCTGTAAATAATTATTTTGTTCTCTTAGAATATTCTATCATTGTGCTCCACAGTAGTTTGTTTAATCATAAAATCCCTGCAGTGTGGAAGAATGCATATCAGCCCATACCAACCTTCCAAAGAGCATCCCAACCAGACCCACTCCCTACCCTATCCCTGTAACTCTGTGTTTCCCATGGCTAACCCACCTAGCCTGCACATCCCTGGACACTATGGGGCAGTTTAGCACAGTCAATCCACCTAACCTACATATCTTTGGACTGTGGGAGGAAACTGGAGCACCTGGAGGAAACCCACACAGACCTAGGGAGAATGTGCAAACTTCTTACGGTCGCCCAAGAGTGCAATTGGACCTGGGTCCCTGGTGTTGAGGCAGCAGTGCTAACCATCAAGCCGCCAAATGTTTAATGTTTTTTTTTGTTTTAAGCAGTGACTTGTTTTTTACTTTATTTTTATTGAAGAAGTTTAGATAAATTACTACCAAAAGAAAACAACCATACAAGTTTCCACTTGTGCCTCGATAACTATTATTCCTTAAGGGCAAATTGCTTATCACCACTCCGTGTTGCCTACACCGGACGCTTAATGCAATGTGAAGTGGCTTTGTGAAATTCACAATTTGAAAATTGCTGTTCAGCAGGGAAAACAAAATTAGCCCCACAGAGGTGTGTAATAACATCTCCGGCAGGTCGGTTAGAAAAATATTACCATCACAACATGGATTACAACAGTTCAAGGACAGTTTGTGTCCTTATCTGAACCCTGGCATTCTTACAGTCCACATATCAAACACTCAATTTGAAAAGAAATGCTAACTAGCTACTCGGCCCTGCACAATATAGTTCAGAAGGATTCCTACAACTTCAAAATGTGACCAAAAAAACTGGAACTTAAAAAGATTGTGTTTAGTTTAATTTCATGTCCTCACATTCTGTGTCCTCCTCTTCATGACCTATGTACCAAACGTTACTCTATTAACATATAATATACCTCATAACCAAACCAAATTTTAATTTCTATCAATGAAAATGGATCATTTTTCAAAAAACATCTTCCTACATTCCAATCAGAATGTCTGGACTCCACATGAAGTGCCACATGTTTGTTTCCATGTCCCTTCCATTTAACTATCTATTACAACATATTTTTAAACTCCTTGAATAGGACAGTTTTCAAGCTCATCCAGGGTGGGAAATAAAAACTGTTGGAACTGTCAGTGCTTCCAGAAGTCAGCAGGTCCCCATGAACATCCAGCTTTAATATGTACATGTCCTCATCTGGTGGGGATGTTTTGTAGGCCAGTTGGTTTGGCCATTTATTATGTTAAGTGCTTACAATCTACTTCAATTCACCAGTTTGTATCTAACCTTCCACATGTTGTTTGGAATATGCTTTGCAAAACAAGGCGAGAGACCAGTAAGAATTAACAAATTGAGAAAATGACAGGAAGAAAGACTTTAAAACTGAAATCTAACAGCATCTAGTTAAATGCTTTTACACACAAGATTTATTGAGTGACAAAAACAGAGGGTGCTGGAAAATCTCAGCAGGTCTGGCAGCATCTGTGGAGAGAAATCAGCGTTAATGTTTCAGGTCAAGTGAACTCTCCACAGATGCTGCCAGACCTGCTGAGCTTTTCCAGCAATTTCTGTTTTTGTTTCTGATTTATGCATCCGCAGTTCTTTCAGTTTCTATTCTGACTGAGTGCTTTCAACTTATTAATGATTTCCAAAACTTTGAAGGTTATTTTTACCACATTGTAACTTTCGCCAAAAGGATTTGAGTGGCAGCAGCAGTAATCTCCTCAACTACCTGTTGCTCCACAGAACTATAGGAATGACTGCAGTTATGTACCTCAAGAAATATCTTGTTGGCTGGACAGCAATCTCAAGAGAGTCTGACTTTCTAGTCCGATAGTTGTTGACCTCTGCAGCCTTTTGAAAGAAGGTGGCAATGATCGTCAAAGTTACAACAGAATTTACTTTCTTCACCTCTAGTTCCTTTCAGTGACCTACTTAGTGAATCTTTGCTGTTTCTCTCAATCAATTGCTATAAGTGAAACTTATGGGCATAAGTGCTCTGTTTTGCAAGGTCATCACTTCTGCGTGCTATTGCGGATGAGGGAAGCAGAATGGGAGGGCTCACAGATTTGCTGGTCTTGCTAGGCTCCAACAGAGACTTGTAGATTGCACACGTCATAATCAAAAGGTGTCACTGATTATTGGAGTGTTTATATCAACTTAAAGGGATTCCAATATTCAGCTCATCTGTAACCACCATCATGTCAATACAAGCAGCCAGAGATAATGACAGGATGCAGGCATGGTGCATGAGTCAAATATCCCACAGATGTTTACCTATCAGAACAGAAACAACAGACAACTGTTTGAAGACACGTGTTAGCCTTGAAAGCCATGCCTGATGTCACTATTAGAGACCTATTTCAGATAACCAGGAGAAGTCCAGCAGGAATCACATCAGTACATGGGCTGTCATTGAAGGCACAAACCAGGAACTGAAGATATGCTTTAGATGCCTCTACACATCCAGGGGAGCCTAGTTTGCAACAAGCAGGGTTTCCAGAGTATTAGTGGTCTTGCTGAAGATCATAAACAGTTTGCATCTTTGTTGGAAGAGAAAGGGTGACCAATGGAACAGCATGAGGTGGTAGGTGCTCCATGAGGTGCACACTAAACTGGCAGGGATGTTTGGGCTGGGCTGATTCAGGTATGTACCAGTCAGTTGATCTAAGGCAGTGCAGCCAAAGAGACACCAATTCTGAAACCATTGTGTTCTACCCCAAACCCTCAGAACCAAACAATACTTTTCACTGTATCTCAAGACATGTGACAATAATCAATAAATCAAATCAAAATCAGTCCCACAGTAAACAATACATCCCTTGCCTATTTCTGGTCTTTAAGCCTTTCCGTAGCATTCTTCACTAGGTCCAAGTTGACTTGGCAGATCACGGGCAAAAGTGGGGACAACGGGTCAATGGAACTTAGAAATAGGCCTTATGACTCAAACATGAAAGGGATAGGTGATATTTCTCCAAAGTGATGACTCTTGTGCAACTGCAAATCTTTACTCTTTCTCTTTACTGGTGCTCCTCTGTGCTGCAGTCAGTGTTACTTCTACGGAGCTAGAGATGCTCTGAATGTTTAAGTGCTCTTGTTCTGAGAACACCTCTAGGACACCTGGACCAACCAACCCAACCACCCTGTGGCTCAACACTTCAACTCCCCTCCCACTCCACCAAGGACATGCAGGTCCTTGGACTCCTCCATCGCCAGACCATAGCAACATGACGGCTGGAGGAAGAGTGCCTCATCTTCCGCCTAGGAACCCTCCAACCACAAGGGATGAACTCAGATTTCTCTAGTTTCCTCATTTCCCCTCCCCCCACCTTGTCTCAGTCCCAACCCTCAAACTCAGCACCACCTTCCTCACCTGTAGTCTTCTTCCTGACCTCTCCGTCCCCACCCCCACTCCGGCCTATCACCCTCACCTTAACTTCCTTCCACCTATCACATTTCCAACGCCCATCCCCCAAGTCCCTCCTCCCTACCTTTTATCTTAGCCTGCTGGACACACTTTCCTCATTCCTGAAGAAGGGCTCATGCCCGAAACGTTGATTCTCCTGCTCCTTGGATGCTGCCTTACCTGCTGCGCTTTTCCAGCAACACATTTTCAGCATTGTGTTATGATAAAGCAAACAACTAAACATAAGGCCTTGAGTAGTGTTGTAGAACAGTGAGACCAAGGAGTTCAGGTACATAATTCTTTGAAGTTTGCATCACATATAGAGAGGGTGGTTAAGGAGGCGTTTACCTCACTTGCTTTCATTGCTCAGATCTTTGAGTATAAGAGTTGGGACGTTATGTTCAGGTTGTACAGGATGTTGGTGAGGCTTTTTCTGGAGTACTGTGTTCACTTCTGGTTGCCCTGTTATAGGAAGGATGTTACTAAGCTGGAGAGGGTTCAGAAGAGATTTACCAGGATGTTGCCAGGAATGGAGGGTTTGAGTTATGGGGAGAGGCTGTATAGGCTGGGATGTTTTCACTGGAGTGTAGGAGGTTGAAAGATGGCTTTATAGAGGTTTATAAAATAATCAGGGGTAGAGATAAGGTGACTGGCAGGTGTCATTTTCCTAGGGTGGGGTATTTTAAGACTAAGGAGCTTATTTTTCAGATGAGAGGAGAAAGGCAACTTTTTTTTACACAGAGAGTGGTTCGTGTGTGGCATGAACTTCCAGAGGATCCGGGTACAGTTACAATGTTTAAAATACATTTGGATACGTACGTAAATAAGAAATGTTTGGAGAGACATGTGCCAAGTGCAGGCAGGTGGGACTAGTTTTCTTTGGAATTATAGTCAGCATGGACTGGTTGGGCTGAAGGGTTTGTTTCTGTGCTGTATGAAACTATGACTCCTTAAGAGGCATAATTTAAGCAGGCAAAGAAATGACTAAGAATGATAATTTGGCAATGATGGTTAGCTGTGTTGCAATAGGATGAAAGTTAAATGTATGCAGATATATAAATCTGTAAAACAGATATATTCCGTCAGGCACTGACAAACATCATGGGTGATAAGAGAGGTGATGTGGGTTTTCGGGGTCACATCTTAAGCTTCTCAAAAGTCAAATTTATGACACTTTTAGATCAGAAATGTTGGAGCTTTGTTGCTTGATATCTGATTGTAGTAAAGTAGTAAAGATTGGGGCACTCCGGATATAATATATTAACAAAACAATGTAAATCCTAACTCTTTAAGAATAATACCATAAAATAACAACAAGAGTAGAAAGAAATATATTAACTATTCTACTAGAAGCAACTGTCTTTTACGTTCATGTTTCTCAAATGAAAATTAATTTTGCCCTGGATTATGGTCTCTCCAAGTTGTCCCATCATCAACAATAAATTGACTTTTCTGTACTTACTGATTAAATAGCACTCTTTTCACCAAGAGTGTAACATTTGAGCCCTCTAGTCTCAGACACTTGAGCAAGGACTGGAAGATTATTGCCAGAACCTCCCTCATTTAAGAATGAAGAATGGGAGTAGGCAACTCAGCCCCTCAATGCCACTTCACCACTTAATATGATCATGGTTATTAATACCCTTTCATTCCTCAGTAAACTAGCTTGCATCTCATCCAGATCAGATAATTTTTCTATTTGAGCATTAACTTATCATTCTGCCCTTTATCTCTCCTTTTCGGTCACCAGTTGGCCCTACCTTTCCTTTAGGTGAAAGTGAGGACTGCAGATGCTGGAGATCAGTGTCCAGAGTCGATGCTAGAAAAGCACGGCAAGCTAAGCAGCATCCGAGGAGCAGGAGGGTCGATGTTCCAGGCAAAAGCCTTTCATCAGGAATGAAGCTGGGAGCCTCTGGGGTGGAGAGATAAATGGGAGGGGGCTGGGGGAAGGTAGCTGAGAGTGCAATAGGTGGATGGAGGTGGGGTAATGGTGATAGGTCGGAGAGGAGGGAGGGGCGGATAGGTGGGAAGGAAGATGGACAGGTTGAACAGGTCATGAGGATGGTGCTGAGGTGGATGGTTGGAACTGGTTCACCAGTTTCCTCATTTCTCCTCCCCCCACCTTATCCCAATTCCAACCTTCCAACTCAGCTCCGTCCTCGTGACCTGCCCCACCTGTCAATCTTCCTTTCCACCTATCTGCTCCACCCTTCTCTCTGACCTATCACCTTTATCCGGCACATCCATCCACCTATTGCACTCTCAGCTAACTTCTCCCTAGCCCCACTCCCCCTCCCATTTATCTCTCCACCCCCGAAGCTCTCAGCCTCATTCCTGATTAAGAACTCCAGCCCAAAATGTCAACCCTCGTGCTCCTTGGATGCTGCCTGACCTACCTTTACTTTGACAAGCCTTGGATTATTAATCTAAAGATTTCAGTATTCCTTTTATGATATGCACTAAGATTTCTCAGGAACTCTTTTCGCTTTTCTCATTTTCTTTAATCCCATTCCAGCTCAAGAACATGCAGGAAAAGCAAAAGTGGTGAAGAGACTGAAATAAAATCTGGATATAAAGAGACAAAAGACAGACAGAGAGCAGAAGAAAGTTAGCCATAAGACCATAAGACCATAAGACATAGGAGTGGAAGTAAGGCCATTCGGTCCATCGAGTCCACTCCGCCATTCAATCATGGCTGATGGACATTTCAACTCCACTACAAGGGGAACTGGTGGGTTAGATAATAAAATATAGAAAGCTCAAAGGTGAATGCAAAGGAAAATAGATGTGATTTGGAGATGCCGGTGTTGGACTGGGGTGCACAAAGTCAAAAATCACACAGCACCAGGTTATTAGGCCAACAGGTTTATTTGGAAGCACTAGCTTTCAAAGCGCTGCTCCTTCACGTGGTTGTGAAGTATAAGGTTGTAAGACACAAAATTTACAGCAGAAGTTTACAGTGTAATGCAACTGAAAATATATATTGAAAAAGACCTGGATTGTTTGTGAAGTCTCTCATCTTTTCGAATGACCATGTTGGTTTCAGTTCTTTCATATGTAAAATCCAACACTTATTTTTAAAAAAAAGTTACATTCTCAAGTGAACTTTAACAATAGGTGCCATGTCATCTCGGATAATGCATTGAAAATGTGAGGTGCCCTGTGTGAGGCTCTGTGCCCCAATGATTCTATTGCTAAAAAAGGGATTTACAGAATCTTACAAGTAGATGCAGATTCAATGTTTTAATTTTTGAACCAGAAGTAATGTCTTATTATTTGAAAAAAAATGGAAAAAGAAAAGTAAGTCAGAATATGACTGAAAATCAGAGCCCGATTTCCCCTGTCTCATGAACAAGTGCAAGTTAGATGCTATTGGAATCAATCAACGATACCAATGCATTTCTTACCAACCTGTCCATAATATGCTGACAGCTCTTGGGAGGACCATCAGACTGGGGTCTTGTGGTATCACTTCTGCTGAATCACAATTTTAACTGCCATTACAATCCTCATAGCAGCAATTTCCCAGTGTTTTTCAGTATTGGAATCAGAAGATCTGGCAGATAAAGCAGTTTGGAAATTAGATGCCTACTTAACCACTAATGTGACAAGAAAATCCATACATATACAATGCTTAATTTATTCCAGGGTGGATTCATATTCAATTTTTTTTCTAGTTTTCAAGTGTTGCTGGAACTCCTTATTGAGGCATTGTCAAACAATCGCCTCATTCCACAATTTCTGTCGAATGCCAATCAGACTTTTGTAAGACATGGATATTATTGCTTTGGCAGGATACCTATTGCTTTCTTAGTGCATTTTGATTGTGCTCAACGATGAATCTTTAAACAAAAGTGTGTTTGAATATTTTCTAATTGGACTTTCAGCTTTTGTGCTTTTACACATTTATAAATTGTAAAGCAAGAGCTACAACATGCAAAGTGAAAACAAAACAAGCTACAAGTAAGGAAAAAAGGAAAGAGGGAGAAACAAAGATAAAAAAGACAGAGCACTATAAGTATCAAGCAACTTCAGAATGCATTTATTTGTGTTTGCCTGCTTTCCCAAGTTGCCCCCTCACTGCCCTATATTTACTGGGTATACCTCATTCTGTTTTTCACCTGTTGTAGCCGTCCAGTCTGTGGGAACACTTAAGGACGATTGGTGAATTTTGTCAAAACGTTCTTAGAATTCCTACAGTGTAGAATGAGGCCATTCAGCCCATCAAGTCTGCACCAACCCTCTGAAGACCATCCCACCCATCAAGCCCCCTTATTTCCCATAGCTAATCATCCTAACCTACGCATCCCTGATCATTATAGATAATTTAGTTTGGCCACTCCACCTAGCGTGCACATCTTTGGACTGTGGGAGGAAACCAGAGCACCTGGAGGGAACCCATGCAGAGATGGGGACAATGTGGGAACTTCCAACAGACAGACACCCAAGGCTGGAACCAAACCTGGGACCCTGGTGCTGTGAGGCAGCAGTGCTAACCACTCAGCTATTGTGCTGCCTTTTTAACCTTTCATTCCTCAGTAAATCAGCTTGCATCCCTTTGAGACCAGATAGGTTTTCTATTTGAGCATTGAACTATCATTCTGCCTTTTAACACTTATCACATTAAAAATGGTGCAGGTGACTTAGAACCTACTGAGAAAAATAAAACCCATCATGCTGAGATAAATAGCCAAGATGTGGAGTTTTAAATTGAGGGATAGAATCTCATCTTGTATAATGGATCATTTTGCCAATACAAAGCAGAATACTAAAACTCACTCCAATACTCAAGGGATTGGAAGACCCGGCTTGAGATACGTATTGTTTCAATAGTTCACAGGATGTGAGGACGACTGCCATGTTCAATATTGATTGCCTATTCCTAATTTCCCTTTCAGTAGATAGTGGTGAACAGCTTGAGTGGTATAATAACATCCCCAGTGCTATTAGGGAGGGAGTTCCAGGATTTTGAATGCAACGGTGAAGGAATGATGCAACTAGTTCCAAATCAAGTTGGTGTGTGATTTGGAGAATAACTTGGTAGTTGTGTTCCCTGCTGCCATTGTCCTTCCAGATGGTGAGGCCAAAGATTTGGAAAATGCTGGCTTGGTGAGTTGCTGCAGTGCATTTGCAGGTGCCCCATGTTGCTGCCAGTGTACATTGGTGCTGAAGGGAGTAGATGTCCATATTGGTGGATGATGTCCCAATTGAGCAGGTATCGTAGTGCTGGATGATGTTAAGATTTCTTTTTTGAGTGTTGCTGAGGCTACAGCCATCCAGGCCAGTATTCTGATCTGTGCCTTTAGACAGTGAGTTGTTTTTTGTCCGGAGTTGACTTATTGTTTGCAGAATTCCCAGCCTCTGATCTTCTCTTACATTCACAGTATTTATATGATGGATCCTGTTCAGTTTCTGCTCAATGGTAACTCCCAGGATTTTAATAGTGGGGATTCATGGATGGTAATGATCTTGAATGTCAAGAGAGATAGACACTTCCTGGCTATTGGATGGCACAAATGTTACTTGCTACTTTTCAGCCCAAGCCTGGATATTTTTCCTGTCTTACTACACAATGGACATGAATTCTCCAGTATCTAAGGAGTCATGAATGATGCTGAACATTGTTCAATCATCAGCCATCGTTTGACCTCATGAGGGACAGAAAATAATTGAAACAGCTTTAAGAATATTGGATCAAGGATACTTGCTTGAAGAACTCCTGCAATAATGTCCCTGCACTAAGATGATTAAACTCCACAACCATTATCCAGTCTGCTGGAGACAGGAACGCTCAAAAAGTTGAAGGGCATCTGAACCTGAAGCCTGCGAGTTTATGGATGAAGTGAGAGTAAGTGGGTCTGAAGTAATCAGCAGTTTATTAAATCAAGCACAGACATGATGAGCTGAATGGTCTATTTCTGAGGTGCAACATTTCTGTAGTTCTAGGACACTCAGTTGAGTTCTGTCAGGGCCACTTAGTTTAGATTCCCTTCAGTATAGAAACAGACCCTTCATCCCAACAAATCCACACCACCCCTCCAAAGAGTAACCCACCCAGACCCATTCCCCTACCCTATATTTACCCCTGACTAACACACCTAACACTCTGGCCAATTCACCTAACCTGCACATACTTGGATTGTTGGAGGAAACCGGAGCACCTGGAGGAAACCCAAGCAGACACAGGGACAATGTGCAAGCTCTACACCGACAGTCGCCCGAGGTGGGACTCAAACCCAGGCCCCTGGTGCTGTGAGGCAGCAGTGCTAACCACTGAGCCACTGTGCTACCCTGAGTTCCTAACCTTATCACACAAACTTGGTCCAATATGTATAAAGGAGCTAAACTCAAGAAGGGAGGCAAGAGTAACTAGTCTTGACATCAAAACAGCATTTGACTAAGTATGGTATTGAGGAAACTGAGGCCAACAAGAATTAAAAGGAAAACTTTCCATTGGTTGGAGTCAAATCGAACCTGACAGCCTCATTGGCTTTCCCTTCAATCATCACCAAAACAATAGAAGGTATTGTCAATAGTGCTGTCAGGCAGATCATCAAGAAACGACATCAAGACATCATTTGACCAAGTGTGGCACTGAGCCAACTGAAGTTCACAGGAATCAGGATAAGCTCTCTCATGGATGGAGACATGCCTAGCTCAAAGGTGATATTCCAGATATCTACCATACTCTAGAATAAAGTGTTTTTCATCATGACTTGAGGCAAAAAGACTGCAGATGCTGGAATCCAAGGTAGACAAGCAGGAGGCTGGAAGAACACTGTAAGCCAGGCAGCATCAGAAGTGGGAGAAGTCAATGTTTTGGGTGTAACCCTTCTTTAGGCCTTAAGAAGTCCTAAAGAAAAGTTAAACACAAAATGTTGACTTCTCCAATTGACTTCCTGATGTCTTATCCAATCCTTATATCAATCATTTGTACTCCCTGATCATTGACCTCTCTGTCAGAAGAAAGAGTTTCCCTATGCACTCTAACTGAGCCCCTCATTATTTGGTACATTCCCTTTAAGATACCCTTCAATCTCCTCTGTTCTAAGAAAAATAACCCTAGCCCATCTTTTGTTATAGCTGCAATTTTCAAGTGTTTGAAAATTTTTGTAAATCTCTTCTGTACTCTAGAGCAATTGTACTCTAGACCAGAACTGTATGTAAAACTTCATCTGTGGTTTTAATTTTCCTGATAAGCCTGTCATATAAGACCTCATTAAATACCTTGAGATTTACACATGGTGTAATATCTTGATGAAGGGACCTGGCACTGTGTGGGTTTCCTTTGGGGCTCTGGTTTCCTCCTATAATTCAAAGACTTGTAGGTTAGATGGATCAACAATGCTAAATTGCCCATTGTGCCCAGGGATGTGTAGGCTTGGTGAGTTATACATGGGAAATGCAGGGTTACAAGGTAGGTTTGGAAGGGATGCTCTTTGGAGGGTTGGTGTGGACTTGATAGACCAAATGGCTTGCTTCCAAACTATAAAAATTCAATTAAGTTATTTAGACACAGCCTTCCAGTAACAAAACCATGTGGACTATGTCTGATTAATCCATACCTTTCTAAATAACAATGAAGCCTATCTCTCAATATTGATTCTAGTAATTTGTACATCAACCCACCTATAATTCTTCCTTCATGCTGTTTTTGAGTAATGGTACAATGTTTGAACTTCAGTCCTCTGGTACATTGCCTGTTTTAGTGAGAATTGGAAAATGAGCCTTCGAACATCCACTATTCCCTCCCTGGGTTCCTTTAACAATGTAGGATATTCATCTGGCCCTAGTGATTTAATTTACCTTCAAGGGGACCAATCCCTTCAGTACTTCCTTTCTCCTGTAAAACAATATCGCCTTCATACCAGACATGACAAAAGAACTCTTATTCTGTATCAAAGTGGAAAAAGGTCTTGTACTTTTTCTTGGCAATTACATGAAATCATGACCTCAAGGCAATATATTTTAGAAATAATTAGAATTATGTTAAATACTGTAGCAAACTGTAAGCGAGAGCCTGAACTCAGACAAGAATTCCAGCTTTTTGTTTAGATTTGTAGGTAAGCCAGGCAGTAGAAGCATGGTCTTAGGACTCACCACGTTCTACATACTAAATGTATAGAATGCATTAATACCTTGCATCAATGACATTTGGATCATTAGTTCAATGATTCTAGGCACAGACTGTATCATTGCAGCTTTGAATTTGATTTATACTTTCATAAGTGGTTTTTGAATTGAGTGCATAGCCGCAGCATGAGACAGATCACTTGATCTGTTATTCAACTATTTTAAGACATTTTTCTTTTCCAGGGTAATCTGAGGTAGATTAGGTATCCCTCAGGGATGAAAATAGGCTGTTTCTTGAGATTTTCAATACACATGGTGTAATATCTTGATGAAGGTATCCATTATCATGCAGGATGGTTTGGATATGCCTTATCTCAGCATCAGTCTTACAGTAAGCAGATGTCTAGCACAGAGTTGCTAATAAATTGATTTTGTAGCACGTGTAACTGTAGGAATCGGAGTGTGTATATTGACAGGTGAACATAGGCTTTGAGGGATAAAAGTTAAAAATCCATTGTCAGACTGATACATTGAGAAAAGGGAGATAATTTGATTGTTCCATTTCGATGGTAAATTTGAGCATGGAATGGAGTTTATTAAGTTATCTAACAAAAGCCTTTCCCTCTGTGGGTTCAAATATCGTAAACATGTCATCTATATGTTGGAAACATGAGGGTTAGTGGTCTTTCCATCGAAGGTCCTCTTCTCATGATAAGCAACACAGATGTTAGCAAGGGATCCAGGTGATCCCATGGCAACACACCTATTTTTGGAATCATAGTTTAATTAAAACTGAACTTAACTGAATAAGTAACTAAGTTCATGTGTTTGATGAAAACAGATTCAGACATGGGGTGGCACATCAAGATTGCCATGACAGTGAAAGTTGAAATGTCTTTTTAAGGTGTTACGTTGGCAAATAAGGTCGCGATGTTGAAAGAGCATGTGGGCATACGTTTGCTGTCAACACGTAGGTCTTATATGGTCATGAACATGAAGGAATGCTTTCCAGTGTATGTGGCCTGCTCATTTAGAACTGGTGTTAAAAGCTCACATGGGCCGCATGGTGGCACAGTCTCTGCCTCACAGCGCCAGACACCCGGGTTCAATTCCCGCCTCAGGCAACTGTCTATGTGGAGTTTGCACATTCTCCCCGTGTCTGCATGGGCACCATCCGGGTGCTCCGGTTTCCTTCCACAGTCCAAAAATGTGCAGGTTCAGTGAATTGGCCATGCTAAATTGCCCGTAGTGTTAGGTGAAGGGGTAAATGTAGGGGAATGGGTCTGGGCGGGTTGCTCTTTGGAGGGTCGGTGTGGTCTTGTTGGGCCGAAGGGCCTGTTTCCACACTGTAAGTATCTAATCATTGAACGAGCTCTAGTTGTTCAGAGGGAAAAGACATGAGGATGATGTTCCTCTCTGTAATGACCTAGACATTATACCGTAACAAATTAAGTCAAGAAAGACAACTGTATCAATGTGGCAGAAAACTCAAAAAGGGATCATGCTGTAAGGTTGAGTGAACTAGGAGTTGATGGGAAGGGTGAGGACAGTAACAAATTAAAAATACTATATATGAATGCACAAAGCATTAGAAATAAGATGGATGAGCTTGAGGCTCTTTTTGAAATTGGCAGATATGATATTGTGGGGATAACTGAGACGTGGCTTCAAGTGGACAGGGCCTGGGAAATGAATATTCAAGGCGACATGTGGTATTGTAATGACAGACTGACGGGCAGAGGGGGTGGGGTGGCCATGTTGGTCAGGGATGATATTCAGTCCCTTGCACGGGGGGGACCTAGAATCAGGGAATGTAGAGTCAGTGTGGATAGAGCTGAGAAAGTCTAAGGGTAAAGAGACTCTCTAGGAAGTCATCTACAGCCCCCCAAACAGTAGTCTGGATGTCGGATGTAAGTTGAATCAGGAGCTGAAATTGGCCTGTCGCAAAGATGTTACTACAGTTGTTATGGGGGATTTCAACATGCAGGTAGACTGGGAGAATCAGGATGGTATTGGACCTCAAGAAAGAGACTTTGTGGAATGCCTCTGAGATGGATTCTTAGAACAGCTGGTGCTGGTGCTGGTGCTGGGAAAGTGAGAACTGCAGATGCTGGAGATAGGAGCTGAAAATGTGTTGCTGGAAAAGCGCAGCAGGTCAGGCAGCATCCAAGGAGCAGGAGAATCGACATTTCGGGCATGAGCCCTTCTTTAGGAATGAGCTGAAGAAGGGCTCATGCCCGAAACATTGCTTCTCCTGCTCCTTGGATGCTGCTTGACCTGCTGCGCCTTCCCAGCAACACATTTTCAGCCCCTACTAAGGAGAAGGCAATTCTGGATCTGGTATTGTGCAACAAACCAGAATTGATCAGGGACCTCGAAGTGAAGGAGCCATTGGGAAGTAGTGACCATAATACAATAAGCTTCAATCTGCAATTTGAGAGGGAGAGGGTACAATCAGAAGTGACAATATTTCTGTTGAATAAAGGGAACTATGAAGCTATGAGGGAGGACCTGGCCAAAGTTCAATGGTGCAATACCTTAGCAGGGATGACAGTGGAGGAACAATGGTGGATATTTCTGTGTATAATGCAGAAGATGCAGGATCAGTTCATTCCAAAAAGGAAGAAAGATCCTAGGAGGAGGCATGGGTGGCTGTGGCTGATGAGGGAAGTTAAGAAACGTATAAGGTTAAAAGAGAAAAAGTACAACATAGCAAAGATAAGTGGGAAAAAGGAGGACTGGGAAGCTTTTAAAGAACAACAGAGGATTACAAAGAAGGAAATATGCAGAGAAAAAATGGTACGAAGGTAAACTGGCCAAAAAGATAAAGGAGGATAGTAAAAGCTTTTTTAGGTATGTGAAAGGCAAAAAAATGGTTAAGACTAAAATTGGGTCCTTGAAGACAGAAATAGGGGAATATATTATGGGGAACAAAGAAATGGCAGAAGAATTGAATTGGTTCTTCAGATCTGTGTTCACTGGGGAAGACACAAGCAATCTCCCTGAGGTAACAGTGGCTGAAGGACCTGAACTTAAGGGAATTTATATTTGCCAGGAATTGGTGTTGGAGAGACTGTTAGGTCTGAAGATTGACAAGTCCCTGGAGCCTAATGGTCTACATTCCAGGGTACTGAAGGAGGTGGCTCGAGAAATCATGGATGCGTTGGTATTATTTTCCAGAGTTTGATAGATTCGGGATCAGTTCCTGTGGATTGGAGGGCGGCTCATGTTGTACCACTTTTTAAGAAGGTGGGCGAGAGAAAGCAGGAAATTGTAGACCAGTTAGTCTGACCTCAGTGGTGGGAAAGATGCTGGAGTCTATTATAAAGGATGAAATTACGGCACATCTGGATAGTAGTAATAGGATAGGACAGAGTCAGCATGGATTTATAAAGGGGAAATCATGCTTGACTAATCTTCTGGAATTTTTTGAGGATGTAACTCTGAAGATGGACGAGGGAGATCCAGTAGATGTAGTGTACCTGGACTTTCAGAAAGCTTTTGATAAAGTCCCACACAGGAGGTTAGTGAGCACAATTAGGGCGCATGGTACTGGGGGCAAAGTACTAACTTGGATTGAAAGTTGGTTGGCTGATAGGAAACAAAGAGTAGTGATAAACGGCTCTATTTCGGAATGGCAGGCAGTGACCAGTGGGGTACCGCAGGGATCCGTGCTGGGACCGCAGCTTTTTACAATATATGTTAATGATATAGAAGATGGTATTAGTAATAACATTAGCAAATTTGCTGATGATACTAAGCTGGGTGGCAGGGTGAAATGTGAGGAGGATATTAGGAGATTACAGGGTGACCTGGACAGTTTAGGTGAGTGGTCAGCTGCATGGCAGATGCAGTTTAATGTGGTGTCAAGAACAGGAAGGCAGATTACTACCTAAATGGAATCAATTTCGGTAAAGGGGCAGTACAAAGAGATCTGGGTGTTCTTGTACACCAGTCAATGAAGGTAAGCATGCTGGTACAGCAGGTAGTGAAGGAGGCTAATAGTATGCTGGCCTTCATAACAAGAGGGATTGAGCATATAAGCAAAGAGGTTCTTCTGCAGCTGTACAGGACCCTGGTGAGCCCACACCTGGAGTACTGTGTGCAGTTCTGGTCTCCAAATTTGAGGAAAGACATTCTGGCTATTGAGGGAGTGCAGCATAGGTTCACGAGGTCAATTCCTGGAATGGCGGGACTACCTTACTCTGAAAGACTGGAGCGACTGGGCTTGTATACCTTTGAGTTTAGAAGACTGAGAGGGGATCTGAATGAGACATATAAGGTTATTAAAGGATTGGACATTCTGGAGGCAGGAAACATGATTCCGCTGATGGGTGAGTGCCGAACTAGAGGACACAGCTTAAAAATACGGGGTAGACCATTTAGGACAGAGATGAGGAGAAACTTCTTCACCCAGAGAGTGGTGGCTGTGTGGAATGCTCTGCCCCAGAGGGCAGTGGAGGCCCAGTCTCTGGATTCATTTAAGAAAGAGGTAGATAGAGCTCTCAAGGATAATGGAATCAAGGGTTATGGAGATAAGGCAGGAACAGGATACTGATTAAGGATGATCAACCATGATCATATTGAATGGTGGTGCAGGCTCGAAGGGCAGAATGGCCTACTCCTGCACCTATTGTCTATTGTCTATAATCATTCTTAATCATGAAATATATTACCACATTCTTGCATATCCAAGAATGAATATAACTTCACAGAACCTTGCTTCTACCTGAAGCCTGCATTTTATTTTTGCTGAAAACACATTTGAAACACATGTTGGAAGAAAGCAGAAATCACCATAATTAATTTTTATATTCTTTCCTTCAATAAATCCCTCAACTCTCCAATATGGTACAACTTAACAAGGCAATATTAAAAGTGAATAAAAAACTGGAAGAACTGTGGATGCTGTAAATCAGAAACAAAAACAGAAATTGCTGGAAAAGCTCAGCAGGCCAGGTAGCATCTGTGGAGAGAAATCAGAGTTAACGGTGTCGGTCAACTGACTTTTTTCTCAGGACTTGTAAAAGATGTAACAGTTAAATGAAGGAGATGAAAGTCAAATAGAGATAACTGGTTAGCAGAGCAAGGGGATCTACAAGGTAAAGGTACATGGTTGGAGTAGATAATCCATTGGTCTCACACGAATCCCAAGTTATAGGCACAGTATAGAGAAAAGATTGTGCTAATCCCTTTTATGTTTGATTTGTGCTGCTGCCAAATGTCCCCTATGACCTTTCCAATGCCTTTGCCTGACTACAGTGGGCCAGCAACCACATTTCCTCCATCAGAGCCAGGTGCAGATCAGGAATTGTCAATACTCTGTACACTTGATGTTGCCAATCGTTAGGCTAGAGTAGTGAAAAAGGGAGTTTAGCTTTAATTTGTTGCTTGAAAATAGTGTTGCTCCTTCAGCTATGGTTTAGAAATGTTGCAAATTTCCTACAATTAATGAGCATAGCCTCCAGTGTGCCATCAATTTAAAATATAACTTGCCAGAAACAATTCTATGTCCAGTTGAAAACCGCTGAAAAAATTAAACAAAATTTCTTACCACAAAGTAATCATCCTTCTTTGTATTAACTAAGTGTACTCTGTCCAACTTTACAATGAAAACATCCGCAAAATCAAACTTGCAGCCTGTTCCAGTTGACATACCCTTTCTCTTGTTCATGCAGTTGCATTTTCTGTTACACCACACTCAAAGTGCTCCAATATCACAATAACACACCAGGAATGGTGTTTTTTGAAACAATCTACTCTTTGTCTGCAGGTTGCTTCTCTTTCATTCTTTCTTTCCAAGCCTGACAGAGGAACCAAACCAGATTTACTCAAGGTCCCAGCATCGCCTGCTCTCAGGGGGTAGTGAATTCCACAGATTCACGACCCTTTGAGAGAAGTCATTTTTCCTCACCTCTCTTTAACTTAAACCTATATTTCCTAATCAACCTGTTCAGAAGTGTGATTAGACATCTTTGGAGAAGGTGAGACTTGAACCCAAGCTCCTTGATCCAGGGGTAGGTTCACTACCACTGTACCACAAGAACCCTTCATCTCTGAGTTAAAACTACTACCCATTACCCTCTCATTCTAGATTACCCCACAAGGGGAAACATCTGTTCTACATTGTCTTTCTCAGTCCCCTTTAGCATCTTATATACTCCAATTTGATCTCCCCTCATTCATTTAAACTTGAGCAAGTACAGGTCTAAATTGCTCAATCTATCTTCAGAAGAGAAGCCTTTCTCGAATTAATCTAGTGAACCACCTCTGGACTGCCTACAATTTAATGACATCCTTCCTCCAGTAAGGGGACCAAAGTTGTACATAATCCTCCAGATGCAGTCTCATCTCCAACTGCCTTACACAGTTGGAGTTCCCTACTTTGACACACAATTCCTTTTGCAATAAATGCCAAAACTCTATTTACTTTCTTTATTACTTGCTGCATCTACGTTCAGACTTTGTGTGACTCAATAATAATCCAAATGACAGGTGTCTACTCCGGCTTGCAGTTCTTTAGTTTTTAGGTTCTTATGTTCAAAGTGGTAGAGGAATTTCACCCTCATGTTCACTGAGATGATACACCTCTAACTGATTTTCTGGGCTACGGAGAGGATTCTATGCATTTCCTGTAAATTCGAAGGTGGTGATTCCGTTGTAGAGTTGAGTAAATTGGGTAAAATGGCCTTCATTAATTGTAATGGTGAGGAATTCTGATGAGATCTGAAGAGTTCAAAGCTGGAATTCTTTATAGGTTATTTCAGATGCAAAGTCTTATGCTACAAATTAAAAATATACAAAATCTACCCTCATCTGGGGTAGAGGAATCTAGAACTAAAGGGCATAGGTTAAGGGTGAGAGGGAAAACTTTAAAAGGGACCTAATGGGCAACTTTTCATGCAGAGGGTGGTGTGTGTATGGAATGAGCTGCCAGAGGAAGTGGTAGAGGCTGGTACAATCACAACAATTAAATGACATCTGGATGGGTATATGAATAGGAAGGGTTTAGAGGGATATGGGTCAAGTGTTCACAAATGGGACTAGATTGGGTTGGGATATTTGGTCAGCATGGATGAGTTGGATTGAAAAGTCTGTTTCTGTGCTGTACATCTCTATGACTCCATGACTGTATATGGGACTGATTTATGGAATATAATTGACAGTATGATTGTTATATATTGATCTATTTATGATATACAATGGTAGCCTGATGTCAATAAGAATAAAACTGAGACTTCAATAAATATTGGGCTCTGAGTGACATGGGGCATGGCGAGAGGAGGGGTGGAATTAGCTGAGATGTTTGCCAATGCCAATTTCTACATTGAGATCACCTTGTTGCATCCTGAATGCTCTTCCCAAGTAGTGTGGTGAGATTCTTGCAGTTCAGAGAAGCTTCACTCAGATGGTCCCTGGTCTGGAGAGATTGTCTTACATGTAAAGGTTAAACAAGTTGGGGCTATACTCATTGGAGTTAAGAAGAATGAGAAGAGATCTGATTGAAACATATTGGATTCTTAAGGGGCTTGACAGGATAAATGCTGAGAGGATGTTTCCATTCATGGGCGGTTTTAGGAACAGAAGGCATAGCCTTAGAAGACTAAGGTTCCAATTTATGGCTGAGATGAAGAGAAAATCATTGTAACTCCTTGATACAGAGAACTGCGGGGTTATAGTCCATCTATATATTTAAAGCCACTGTAAATGGATTCTTGACCAGTAGAGGAATCAAGAGTTATGAGGAACAGGCAGGAAAGTGGATGTGAGAAATCTCAGATCAGCCATGGTCCTATTGAATGGCAGAAGGGCTCAGGGACTGGACCTCAGGGGACTGGACCCAGACCAGATACCCAGTCTGTTCACTCTCTGTCATCGCGCTCACTCACCCTGAAGGTACCGGATGCTCACAGCATCACCACCTGATGAAGGAGCGATGCTCCAAAAGCTAGTGTGCTTTCAATTAAACCTGTTGGACTATAACCTGGTGCTGTGTGATTTTTAACTTTGTACATCACTATCTCGTACTCCTTGCCTTTTCTTTTTGAGATTTGCCCCTTCTGCTAGAGATACAAAGTCCATATGACTTCTCTCTTGTTATTTAGCAAAGTCACATTGGAAGGAAACTTGTCATGGTTGTCAGTAGGCCTCATCAAGTCATAGAGTCATATGGAAACAGACCCTTCAGCCCAACCAGTCCATGCTGAACATAATCCCAAACTAAACTAGTGCCACCTAACTGCACCTGGCCCATGTCCCTCCAAACCTTTCCTATTCATGTATCCATTCAAATGTTTTTTAAATGTTGTAATTGCACCTGCATCCACCACTTCCTCAGGAAGATCATTCCACATGCGAACCACCCTCTGTGCCAAGGGAGATAGCGCTCAGTCAGAGGGTCTGACATGTGAAATTGAGGACAGCCTCTGATAGCAGTGTAGAAGCTTGGACACAGTCAGACAATGGCTAGGGGTGGTCAGAGTCTGGGTGTTCACCACATATTGGTGAGAAGTTGAATGTCATGTCGCTCACCACCCATCGTTGAGCATATTGAGGGCTGTTTTATTCCTGGAAAGAGAGAGGCAGGGCATTAAGGGAGATGAAAATGGACATTCACAGCTGTTCCTTTGGATGCAGCTGGGCTGCTGACCCCAGCAAGTGAGTAAGAAACATAGAGAGCATGCAGAATTAGCAGTGTCAGGGGTTGGGGTCGACAAGAATGGGTGAGAGAAGATGTTATAGGTAACAGTGAGAGTGGTGGGCCATGGGTATTGGTGGGCATTGGGTATTGCTACAGAGAAAGAGTGAGTGTGAGGCATCGGCATTGTACTGGTGAAGGGGTGAAGGTCATTGACTGGGCAGAGGGCAAAGGCTGTTTCAAGCTGGCTGGTATCCTCAGACATGACTGGCATGGTTCGATGTCATTATCTTCCCTCCTGATCCTGTGGGCAAAGGATCACTCTGCTCTGCTCCAGCCCATAAAGATTCCAACCTGTAATGCGAGGTGCTGACTCTCCACTGTCTGTCCTGTCTGGGGCAGCGATCAGGTACTGTGCAGGACTGCTGTGGACTGACACTGCTTTTTTTGGGTGCTCTATAAGCTGTTAAAAATGGTGCAGATGCAAGGGTGACTTTTAGGGATTTGTGAAATCCATTGAGCAGCACGTTGTTCCAGAAGCAGCATGATCTGAAGGGGGCAATTTGTGGATAAGTTTTGTTATTCCTGGGGCAAGTGGGCGAATAGTGGGAAGGAGCCATTTTTGAGGCCGTGGGATTAAGACTGACAATGGTCTTAAAGCATAAAAAGGAATAATGATGAAAGAGACTAATGTGCAGATATTTGCTATTTGCAGATACTTTATTAACTCTACGAATATTGGTCACAGAGAATTTCTTTCACTTTAGAAACCATGGGGATTATTGTATGGAGATACCACTGGCGGTCTGGGGAGAAGGGGAGAGATCAAAGTTGCCTGCTCTGGGAACGCCCACCAAGAACACTTTGTCAGTCTGATCAGACATTTGCTCTTCAACGTCATCAGAGAGGTGTTAGCTGCTTTGAGAACGACCACTACCAGAGGCCCAGGAGAACAAGGGCAATGCAGTCCCAGGGATAAGTCATATAGGGAAGGATTTTGTGGTGGGTTTGAGATGGAAATCACAGCAGATCAGTTGTCGAGGACTTCAGTAGCAAGGGAGCGGTGCTAGCTCTAAGATGGCCCCTGCCTTCCTAATACCAGGTCCCTCAAGCAGGCATTCATTGCAGGAGTCCTCCTCTTACTATTGGCTCCCCGGTTGGAGGGTATTGTTTGCAGCCACATGATGGGTTAACAGGCTTCCAGGCCACCTGTAATCCCAGGCCTTGTGTCCAGGGGCTATCTATTTATAGTTTTAATCCAACAGTTTTATTTGGAAGTATCAGCTTGTACTTTCAAATAAACCTGTTGACTATAACCTGGTGTTGTCTGATTTTTAACTTTCTAGAGTGTGGTGCTGGAAAAGCACAGCAGGTCAGGCAGCATCGAGGAGGAGGAAAATCGATGTTTTGGGCACAAGCTCTTCAACTTCCTTTGTAGAGAGAGGAGGAGAGTTTCTTCAAGGTAGGCATCCTTGAAATCAACTAGGAGAAAGTGAGGACTGCAGGTGCTGAAGATCAGATTTTAACTTTGTTCACATCAGTTCAACACTGTCACCTCCACATCTTTTTTATAGATTGTAATTGGTACAGATCCTCATTTCTTTTTGAAGGGATTATTTATTTTTGTTGTTGGGGTTTTACAATTACTGCAGGTGTCCCTGATAAAGCCTCCCTCGCCATCCTCAACAACTTGGGATATGTTTAATCCAGACCAAAACATTCAACCTCTCCAGTACCTCCTCTCTCTCTCTATGTTAATTTCTTCTGGTATTTCACAATCCTTCATCCTGAAATCCATACATGTGCCATTCATTTCCATTCATTGGGGACAATATCCATGTCTTCCAAGTCCACACACAGTTTACCCTATGCTCCCAAATGGACCCTTATCTATCCCTAGTTATTTTCTTGCTTTTATTTTTAAATAGAAACCCTTCAGATAGTGTTTTAGTTCTCATGTACTATCTGAGATTTCCTCATTTCCTTGTTAAACTTCCCACCTCACACGTTTATATTACTCTTAGGACTCTGCTGTATCGAGCCCTTGGTATCTGCCATAAACTGCTGCTTTTATCTTATTACTAAATGGAAGGTACACATAGGTTTGGTCGAAGAGATGGATTATCAGAGAGGAAATAAAGGGAGACATAGTGGAATTTTGTTTGATAATAATTGTCCTGAGAATCACTTTCAGCTATTTTACTGCATTAAAAGTGCTTTCTGAATGCAAGTTATTGATTTCAAGAGTTTGAAGAGGTTTAGGGAGGAAATCTCAAAGCTTAGGACCTGGAAACTGGAGGCATGTCTGCCAATTGTCTTAGAAAGAAAACAGGAGATAGACACGAGATCAAAATTGGAGAAGTTGAGAGTCTTCAGATGATTCTAGGACGAGAGGAGGTTACTGAGACAGGGACTATTGAAGGCCTGGAGGCAAGGGGCTTGGTCTGAGTTTGGATATGGGCTGCGCTATTTCAAAGTTACGCTCAAATTCCAGGAATAATACCAAGAAAGGAGAATGCAAGGACATTACTGAACATTGTCTTTTAGATGAATCCTTAAAGCAGTCATGTCAGCTCTCTTTGGTGGTCAGAAAAACAATCCAAGAAGTTATTCCAAACAAAAGCATCCCTGGTTGTCATGGCCTATATTTCAATGAACAATGCAATTAACAGATTGGCTGTCATTACATTTTTTTTGTGAGAAATTTCTGTGCACATATTGGTTTCTGTGTTTTTCACATTAGAACAGTGACTACTTTTCAGAAAAGAAAGTATTTTGTTGCTTCATTATAAAGGAGTTTGGGACATTCCAATGTCATGAAGCGTACAATATAAATTCAAGTTTTTGTTTTCTCTTGAAATTGTGCTATATTGCAACTGACAAGGAATATTGAAATAATTCAGCTTTGAAATTCAATACTTGTATATGTTGCGTCAGGGTTTAAAAGTTGTCCCTTAATGCCCAGGAGTCAAAAGATATTTTGCCTTTGTACTTTATGACATAATCTAACTCCTTCAGTTTCCAAACTAATTCTATGACACTCCCGCGTATTTATTGTCTTTTGTATTCAAACATACTCCAAAGGATTATAGTCCTACTCTTGACCAGTTCTTTGCATTACAATGCTTATGAAGATAACACATCATCAAGCTAATCCATGACTTTTAAGTTAATACTTCAAGAAATGCTTTTCAAGTAGTTTAGCATAAATCTTAATATGTAGCCCTCAGCTTACAAAAGTGAACAAAAAGCATTGGTGAAAGGTCTCGAACCCAAAATATTAAGTCTGTTTCTTCCAGCACTGTACTTGAGAAGCAAGTCCAAGAATAAGATCATTGTTTATTGGACACCAGTGGTCCCTGCTCTTGTAGGTGCTTCAGAGTCTTGGACAAATGCAACAGGCACCTCAAAGTACTGAAGAAGTACCACTAATGGTGCCTTCCCAAGTTTCTCCAAATCCAATGGCCAGAAATATTTTCTAATGGCAGCATCACCTCCTAAGCCAGCATATCTAGTTTTGAGATGCTGATCACTCAAAATCAGTTCTACTAGGCAGGACATGCCATTTATATGCCTAATACCAGACTCTTGAAACAACTGTTTGACGTGGGTGCAACTTGTCAGTCTCCTCCCAAGGCAAATGCAAATATTTTAGGGATATCCTCAAAATGTCCCTGAAGAGGGAAGAAATCCCTATTCACTCATGGGAGTCCCTGGCCTACCACTGACCAAAATAACAGAATCACAGGACCATTGAATGGTTACAGCATATAAGGAGGCCCTCAGCCCATTGTATCCATGCTGGCTTTCTGCAAGAATGTTGCGGGTGATATGTTCCTAGATCTACTGAGGATGCCCAAAATCGCAGATAGTAGCAAACCCTACCATTTAAATGGGAAATTTACCTTGCCGGCAGCCCCCTGGAATTATTTCTGGAATGTTCTATGTAATATTTTCGGCCCGCAGTAAACCGCGGATATCTGAAACCGCAGAAACCGAATCTGCGGACACAGGGTTCTACTCTGGTGCCATTTCACAACCTTTCTGAGTGCAAAGCATATTCCTCTTTCCCGTGTTTAATCATCCTGTTCTCTCTTGAATCCAACTGACAACCAGCACAGTCTTGGGCAGTACATACCAATCCTAACCGCGTAAAAGGTCCAGATCATTCACTTTGATTTGATTGGATTTATTTATTGTCACGTGAACCGAAGTACAGTGAAAGGCTTTGTTTATGAGCAATACAGGTAGATCACAGTAAGTAAGGATATGCAGATCAGTGTTCCACATTGCTATCACTTCTTTTGCCAATTACTTTAAATCCATGCCTCTAATCCTTGATCCTTCCATCAAAGGGGACAATTTTCTCTCTAGCTAATTTGTCCAGACTCCATTTGACTTTTAATACCTCTATCAATTATACTTTCAACCTTCTCTTCTTCAAAGAATACTGTCCCAACATCTCCAATCTACATAGCTAAACTTTCTCATATCTGGAACCATTCTTGTGAATCTTTACTACACTCTAATACCTTCCCCTTCTTCCTTAAGTATGATATCTAGAGGTGGATGCAATATTCTAGTTCAGGCCAGTACAGCATTTTGTTCAAGTTTAACATAACTTCCTTGTTTTTGGACTTTTTGACCATATTTAATAAAGCCTTGAATGCTTTAGGTTTTAGTAACCATCTCTCAAAAATTCCTGTCACGTTCAGTAATAAAGCCCTATTCCTGATGAAGGGCTTTTGCCTGAAACATTGACTCTCCTGCTCCTTGGATGTTGCCTGAGCTGCTGCACTTTTCCAGCATCTGCAGTCATCACTCTGATCTTCAGAATCTGCAGTCCTCACTTTCTCCACATTCAGTAATACAGGTCGTTCTGCTACAACACAAGTGTTGTTAAAACAAATTCACTGTAACACAATTGACAAATTGGGGACACCATTTCTAAAACGTAAACTTTCAAAGTGTGTATTGGTTATAAAGCAATTCTGGCCCCTATGGTCCTGCTATTATGCAATTTTCTTATAACATGGGATTGCATGAGAACAGAGTGTCTGCATTATACCAGAACTGACTGTGTGTGCACGTATGCACCTTTCATTTTCCATTAGACTTCTGCATTTGTTCTCCCAAAATTAGTCATTTCACCATTCTTTGCATTAAATCTCATCTGCTATCTGTCTGACCAACTTGTCTCAACCCTTTTGAAGTGTAACACTATCCTGACAGTTCACAATATTTCCAAATGCCGTATTATCTTCAAGTTTTAAAATTCTGCCCGTGTGCCAAAGTCTGGCGATTAAGCGACCAAACACACAAAAATACTTTGTCAAGTGCAATCAATCAGGTCCTGATTGTGCGGCAACTACAGAGTTTTTATTTCACAAGGTCACAGATGTCTGTAGTGATTTCCTGGGTAAAGTGCAGCCTCCTCATGTATTGGTTTTAATCACATGAATGTGTGAAGAGTCTGAGTGGCTACAACATCCTGCTGAGAGCTGTCCTCCCTCATCTCCTCCAGAGCACGTTTAGTGAGCTGGTCACAACCACTAGTAAGGGCTACATAAGTAGAAACGCATTGGGTGACCTCCAAAAAAGACTAGTATGCATGAGCCGGCAGTGCAGGAGTCCCCTGTGGCCATTCCCCTCTCAAACAGTATAGCATGTTGGATACTGTTGCTGGGGGATGGCCTTTCAGGGGAAGCAGCAATAGCCAAGTTTGTGGCACCACAGTTACCCCAGGAGGAGCCACAACAAAATATGTCCTTGAACTTAGAGGGGAACGCATATAGTGATTGTAATGATGTCAGACCTCATAGAATATTGGCACTGTTAATCTGGTCCTATCAAGGAGCCCTGGCTGACAGATAAGAACAGGATAAAGTCAGGACTGCAGATGCTGGAGGTTAGAGATGAGAGTGTGATGCTGGGAAAGCACAGCAGCTCAGGCAGCATCCAAGGAGCAGGAGAATCGATGTTTTGGGCATAAGCCCTTCATCAGTTAAGAACAGGAGTGTCAGACATCCTTTTTGCTCTGAGGCAGCTGGATCAATGTCAAAGACTCTCGACGTGTAAATAAAGGGTAACTTGGTGATGGGATACTGGCGTCTGTATCAGTACCAAGTAAACCAAGGTGAGAAATATTATAGTCAGTCAAAAATAAAACTGTAAGTTAATGACCCTAACAAATGGATCAGGAATTGATCAGCCTAGTTAGCACAGATGATGACCAGGTCCTCTTGTGATGGACATTTAAGTGCTCAACTACAACACATTTTCACTCTTACTCTCCTCAGTTCTTTTTCTAAGTCATATTCGACAGCTGATTGTGGTTTGTGAGTGAGGTATCCTTGACCATATTGGCCTGCTGTTATTAACTTTATGGGGTTGAGGGCTCCCAGGACCACTGTTTCTCCATGGTTTGAAGTTCCATTCTAGAGTGAGGTCTAGACACACCGGGGAATGTTAATGAGGAGTGGTTGAAAGGCACAATTTGTGGATTATGATGTTATCAGGCTGTCTGTGGCTAAAACTCACCTAGTTTAGGAAAGGTGCCAGATGTGAGTAAGGTTGGGTTTCCTCTTCTCATGATTAGTTGATGCTAGGTTGTTCCTAGAGTGTAATTATGACTGAACATTTTCATCAGAATCAACCACATTGCTGTGGATTTGGAGTCACATTTAGACTGAGCAATGACGGCAAATTTTCTTTCCAGATACATTTTTACAACAGTCTGCCTGTTTTTAGGCAAAGTCTCAAAGAGACCTGAGCAACGGCAATGACCAGATGGGTGGCAGAATCGGGCAATGACCCATTTTGATATTGAGAGCAACTTGTACCATTATTGATGTTTTTTTGCAAGAGGGGGCATGGCAAGATTCTCACTGGGCAGTAATGAGTTTCCAATTGATGCTGATTATTGCTTGTTAAATAACCCATTAATTCAGCTCACCTCAGTAATATTCAGCCCCCTATCCTTACGAACCTGTCAAACAAGCAAGATGCCAGGAGAACTCAATAAGGAAACCAGGGCAGATTCACCACGTGCTCTGAACAACCTCCATGTTGGACACTGGGTAACACCATCGCAGGATGTGATCCATGGGCACCAGCCCCACACGCATTCTTTATCTTACAGGATATCGGCATCTGGCAACTTATGATTACCATCATGGCACTTTTGTACACTGGCAGGCCTCTCAGCATTCACAGAGTTGCATTGCAGAATGCACCATCAACCAGCATTTCGATGGCTGTTGCAGGACTACTGTACACAACTGGGACAGGCACCCAGCTCATAAACTGGACAATGATGCATCTCAGGGCTGCTGTCTTGCTTTCATAGCACTTGCACAATTAGCATCTACCTACATGTTCACGCCATCTAGGAGTTTAGATTAGAGTAGTGCTGGAAAAGTATAGCAGTTCTGGCAGTATCTGAGGAGCACTCTAATCTAGACTCTGGTTTCCAGCATCTGCAGTCATTGTTTTTACCTACCATCTAGGAATTGCAATGCCATGC
Source organism: Chiloscyllium punctatum (assembly GCF_047496795.1). Lineage (NCBI taxonomy): Eukaryota > Metazoa > Chordata > Chondrichthyes > Orectolobiformes > Hemiscylliidae > Chiloscyllium > Chiloscyllium punctatum. The sequence continues at coordinate 116,275,018 of NC_092747.1, forward strand.
AATGCTTAGTCTGTTAGTATATTGACTCTAGCTGAAGTGCCAATGTACAAAGACATTTACCACTGCTGTTTTCAGGTGTTCTTTAGCACTTGTCATTAGAGACCTGTCCCAGGGTTAGGTGGTGTATAATTTTGGTAAATAGTACATTGAGGCATCAGTCTAATACCTACACCATATGCCAGTTGCCTGTGCAGCAATTACACAGCACATTAGGTCATCCAACTGGCCACATTGGTAACTAAGCAAAAGTGAGGACTGCAGATGCTGGAAACCAGAGTTTAGATCAGACTGGTGCTGGAAAAGCTTTCTGATGAAGGGCTTTTGCCTGAAACGTCGATTTTCCTGCTCCTCGGATGCTGCCTGACCTGCTGTGCTTTTCCAGCACCACTCTGATCTACACATAGTCCTGCCAATCAAGGAGGAGGGATGGGGTGGGGGGTGGGTTGCACAAAGTGGATTGCTGTTGCTCAGAGAGTCCTAGTGGTGTTGGTTGCGGCCCAGTACATATAAAGGCTTTGACGCAGCCAGTCACCAGCTTGCGACACTTACAGTCAGGGGATCGGTCGCAGTACAATCTGGGCAGTGTGTCAGTTCTGTCAGGACAGCGTAAGTCATCAGGGGAACACATGCCGTCAGTTGGGGAGCTGCCAAAATGGTGGTGAGGAGTCTGGTCAGTCAAATCTAGGGACTGCTCATGGAATTTGGTTAGAGATCTGAGAGTTCTAGTTGCCCATCTAACACCCTTTCAGAAAGATTCAATGAATGGGGAACAGGGCATCATTGCCAGGGGAAGTGGGAAAGTCAGAACTGGGAGAAGAGGGAAGGCAAGCAGAGGCATTTATAGAAGTGAGTATCAAGACTGTGACAGAGAGTAGGAATTCTGCTGACTCACTAAAACCTGTCTATCATCTACAAGGTTCAAGTTAGGGGTGTGAAAATGAATGACTTCCCAACAAATCTCAAAAAGCTAGTTGGCATTGAAGACAAAGCAATCTGCTTGATCAGGACCCCATCCATAGCCTGAAAAATTCATTCTGGTGTACAGTGACTGCTGTGTGCAGCATATACATTACACACCACAGAAATTTACCAAGACTGATTCGACAGTAGCTTCCAAACTGGCAACATCGAGCGAGAATGATGAGTGAACAGATGTATAGGAACACCACTAAATTCCCTTATCCGCCCCTTTACATCCTGACTTGGAAGTGGATCACTGTTTCTTCACTGCCACTGAGTCATACTCCTTCATTTCCATCTCTAACAGCAATGTGGGTGTATCTCCACCACATTGACTGCACTGATTCCTGGTAGCTTAACACCAGCTTCTCCAGGGCAATTCAACTTTGCAATAAATGCCAGCACTGCTCAAATCCCAAGAACGAACTAAACAATAGGGTGAGCACGATAGTGTGAAGGCAGGAGGGCTATCACTCAGTGCGACTATAATTGGCCTGTCACTTTAGAGTGGTTGTAATAAGGTTGCCACTGAAACAGGGCTACCATTACACACGGTTATCGGATGACCCTTGAATAAAGTATGACATCTAAGAGTGGCAGGCGGATTCCGCTGTCGGTCTTTCAGCGACTATACAGACCAATCTTAACCTGCAGACCTGTAGATACATGCAGCAAGACACCCTATAATGTAGTGGGAGCCAGGTTGCAGGATTTTCTTCCTTTTATGTCCTTTAACCTCATCAGTAACCATTTGGAGTCAAAGCCTGACTCAGCTTGATGGGCATGTTGCTGGCATTTTCAAGCTCCTCTAGCTCATTCATGATAATGTTTCAGTGTCCTTGTAGAGTTTTCTCTGTTCTCCTCTGGAATGCTGACCATCTGAGAGTTGAGGAAGCAGGACGCTGGTTGGGGTGGGGGCGGGTGGGATGGTGGGGCGGGGGAAGGAGGACAGCAGGCACCTTGCAACTTTCCAGACATAGTCCATTAAAGTTCCTTTTGTGGAAGCTTCACCAGAATGTTTGTAGGGCTGCTGCTTACGTGTGACTACAATACAGCAATGGTTCTAGTGTTACAACATGAGAGATACCACCACAGTATGACTAAAACAAAGCTACCGCTGTAATGTGATAGTGCTAATGTTGAAGTGTAAATACAATCGCACCTACTTCTCTTCGAACACTACATGTTTTCAAGTCACAACCACTTTCTTTCACATGCCTATAAAATGCCATTCTCCAACATTGTTTATCACTGAACTCCCTAGGTACATTGCAGAGGTGGGTGTGGGGATGAATGTGCATAAAAGGAATAAAAAACATGGTAAGTATGGTGCAAAAAATAGGAAAACTTACTCAAAGTTCAATCAAAGAAATGCATTTTGCATTTGAGATTAAAGCATTGTCGAAATGAAGTGCAGTGAAGTTAGTTCAGTGAGAATCATGGAATATCTGCAATAGAACATGTTTGTTTTTTGGTATTTTTAACTTAATGGACATGCTCCAGTGTAGGAATGTAACCCTCCCTGTCTTGTATTCTCCAAGCACTTGCCCTCGAGCATTAGAAGAGGAACACCTGCCAATGCAGCTCTGTGATCTGGTCATATTTCTTTGAACTCTGAACCAGCATTGCAGTAGCTGTGTAGATGTAGGCGAAAGTAAAGCAGCCATAGTAACGGAAGACCAAAGGGCTGCTCTCTCATTAGGGAGAGACGAGTGGTGCTGGTTTAACCTGAGGTCTCCACATCTCAAATTGGTTTTCATTCACACAGGATGAGGGTGTCGCTGGCTAGGCCAGCATTTATTACCATCACTGATTGCCCAGAGGGCAGTTGAGAGTGAACCACATTACTGTGGTTCTGGAGTTACATGTAGGTCAGACCAGGTAAGGATGGCAGTTTCTCTTCCTTAAACACATTCGTGAACTAGATGGGTTTTTCTGATAATTGACAGTGGTTTCATGGTGATTAGATGCTTTCCAGGAATGAAAAGCTTAATTTACGAGGAAAGTTTGAGGACTCTCGGTCTATACTTGATGGAGTTTAGAAGGTAGAGTGGGATCTAATTGAAACTTACAGAATACTGAATGGCCTGGACAGAGTGGATGTTGGGAAGATGTTTCCATTGGTACCTAGGCCCCCAGAATATAGCCTGGATCTCTGGATTAACAGTCCAAGGGCAATACCATTAAGTCATCACCTCCCCTTGATGAGGGGTGGGGGTTGAGTAGGCTTGACCTTCATAGTTCTGGTTGACAATATAGAATGATACCAAAAACGTGGGTTCAATTCCTGTAGAAGTTGAGGAGTGTAGATGTAGACCCAACATAAAATGCATCATGTAAAGAGAGAGAAGAGAATGTTGTTCATTTTGGAACACTCGTGTTTGCATGTGTAACAAATTACCCTGTGCTTAAAGAAAATAAATTTTGAATGTTCTTAAACTCAAATTTGTGTAAGCCTGATGAATATTGATAGGCCAACGACAAGGGAAGTTATTTAATGTTCTTATTATTTGGGAAATTGACTTCTAACGTTGATGTAATTGGATTTTTGGTCTTCAGTTTTGTGAAAGTAACTTTTATTTTAATAGTCAGAAATTTTTTTTAAAGTTATGATCTAAAAAGAGTCATTTCAAGAAATCATGTGATTTAAACTAAATGCTATTGAAAAACGCCTGATCGTTGAAGTCTTTACTAATGTAAGTATCTTTGACTGAGAGAGAGAGAGACAGAGACAGAGACAGACACAGAGACAAAGAGAGATAGAGAGAGAAAGAGAGAGACAGAGAGAGACAGAGAGAGAGAGACACACACACAGAGACAAAGAGAGATAGAGAGAGACAGAGAGAGACAGAGAGACAGAGAGAGACAGAGTGAGAGACAGACAGAGAGAGACAGAGAGAGAGAGAGAGACAGAGAGAGAGAGAGATGGAGAGGGACCACAACTCGGTTCGGTGCAGAGGAACCAGCAGAACAATATATAGTTTGCTTTTGGTGGTTTTCCAAAGAGCTAGGGAAATATCAGAAGCTGTTTTAGCAACCTAAGTGGACAGGTTGGGAAAAAAAACCCTCAGCTTTTCCTTTGAATCCAGTGAGGAAATGTGTGTGAGTTAGACTGTGTCTCTGTGTCTTGTACACTACCATAGAGAATCAGATCTGGTGAATATGCGGAAACTCACTGAAAGAATATGTTTGTGACCTTATTAATTGAGTAAGAAATACTAAAGCAAAGATGGGGATATTTCACTGTGGTTGTCTATGAAGGATGTTGCTGGGAAAAAGGATGAATTTTTTTTGCTATTTATGATAAAAGCTTTTTAAATGATCATGTAAGCATACAACTTTGTTTTTCATTCTGTTATTTTCTATAGTCATGCCATTAAACGTACACTCGCGGTCTTGTGTGAATATTTTCACTGTCTGACCACCATTGTAACCAATTTCCAAAATGAAACTTATGAGCCATCAAGCCATATTTCAGTCTGGAATCTGACTTGTTCAGTAAAACCATCAACTGGGATCTGAAATTAGCAGCAACAGAAGTTGCTCAGGATCTTGGCAGTGAAGTCATTATGAATCTGATCGTAATACAATAATTTTGCAACCATATTTTTATAAGCGCTATATTGCAGATTTCTTTTTTGATTTCTACACCGGTGATGTAATAATACTGCTACAAAGGTTAATGCCTCTGAAACACTGCCTTTGACGATAGCAGCTTACGTTATGGACCAGGCCAGATCTCCTCAAAACATTTCAAGAAAGTAGCCTGGACCCTAACTTTGCTAGTTGTTTTAAGCAAGTGTAATGCAGAGGGATCTAGCTGGGGAAACCACTTAGTTTTAAACAAAACAGAATTTATTTACAAGATTATCAAATGAAACACACATGAAAGAGAACAGAATACCAAATAGCAACCTATCCGAAAACCCAACAACTATACCAACTCAATGATGCTCTTCCAAATAGTTGCAACAATTCCCATAAACATTCCTTGGCACAAAAGGTAAAATCAAAGAGCCTCATAGCAGAGAAGTCAGAGAGAGAGAGCACCAACATGGACCTGGGTCCAGCAGCTTTTAAGCTGCCTGACTGCTGTCAGTGAATAGCCAGACTGCCAAAAACCAAATCAAACCAGAGAAAAGCTGAGCTGGCAGAACTGGCCACGCCCCTTTCATTGTACAAGTGTTTTTTTTTAAACTTAAAAGGCTTTTGCCTGAGGCAGTATCTATTAGCTAGCATCAAGTTGGCCCTAAAACCCATCCAAACCCCGACTTTTCAGAGTCTGTGTCTTTTACAATCTCTCTGAGAAAAAAATCAAGGACAACATAACCTTGGTAAATAAGTGTCATCACACTTATAATTGAACAAGAACAACCGATTAAGCTAATTCCATGTACCAGACGAAAACATCAAAGTATTTGAATGAATTTACCTGTGAAGCATGAGATGAAATTGAACAGAAGGTTATAATATTGAGGCCTTGTTCAGTGGTCGATCAAAAATGAATTTATCAAATTGAAGCAGTTCAGTGGCCACATTTGTTAAGGAGATAACATGCAGAAGGTTAACTGCACCAAACAGCAAGGAACTTTTTAAAGGTCTGTGACATTGATAAGATGAGAGCTCACCCTCAACATTCTCTAAATTCCAGATATTCACTTCTTTGACAGAGGAATGTGAGTCGTGATGCCAGTTATTTGACCATACAGTATGTCACTTGGCTGCTCTTTTATCCCAGAGATGTTGTGTTGTGTGGGAGACCAAGAAATGCTGTGCCTTAAGGAATGCACATGAGGCATTCTAGAGGATACACAATACATTTTCTGTTTACCAAACTTTATGTCCTGCATTTTACATTTATTACAAAACCTACGTATGTAAAACTGCACCCACACACAAGTAATAGTGCTGTACCATAGCATCTCAGTTCCACCTCCGACACCTTAACCTGCAGAGAAGGACCCAGTGCCATCCAACTTCATTTCTCTGCCTCCTAAAAGTGCTGTAAATTTTGCCAGTCAACCATCAAAGCAATTTTATACTTAATTCTATTATATAAAATAAGGAGAGACATCTGGGGTTTTAACAGTAAGGTCTTGAAAATAATTATGTTCTTAAAATATTGATAACTTTCAATATTTATGACAAATGGCATGTGGGAATATATAACAAATGAAGCCAGGTGGATCATTTTAAAATCTATTTAGCACTGATGAGAACTTTCAACTTTGAAGGGATGCATGAGGTGCGGTATCAAGTTGACTGATTGCCTGTTCATTATACATCCCTCGCAATTCAATCCCACCCTGTGTCCTTGCAAATTTAAAAATTCTAATGCTTTCAGGAATGTTAAACTCAGCTTTGGTGTCCCAAGATCCAAGTAGTTAATGGGTTAGTGGAGGGAGATTGGGGAAAGACCACAAAACTGACTGACTGCAAAACTTTAATAATTGACATGGGAGATGTTTCTTTTTCCTGTATTCCACAGAGATGGGATAGGATAGAATGTTTAAAATTATGAAAAATTGTAGAAAAGCAGATCTTAGTAAGTTTTATTGCCATGTGTCGAATTCAAGCACAAAGAAACATATTTACAAATTAAAGGACAACAGAAGAAATATAAACACACGTTTAGCTGGTCCTTTCTATTACCTTGGTACGTTTCAAAGTGCTTTGAAACTAATGAGGTACTTCTTAAAATATAGTCAATCTTGTAATGTTAGACATAGAGTCATGGAGATGTACAGCATGAAAACAGACCCTTCAGTCCAACTCGTCCACGTTGACCAGATATCCTAACACAATCTAGTCCTATCTGCCAGCATCTGGCCCATATCCCTCCAAACCCTTCCTATTCATGTACCCATCCAGATGCCTTTTAAATGTAGCAATTGTGCTAGCCTCCACCACTTTGTGGCAATGAATTTGAATGCAGCAAGATCCACAAATATTACTGAGATAATGACCACATATCCATACCATCCTATTTCCAATTCTTTACTGTTTTATGTTTGCCTCAAGGCATCTCCTGCTGACACTCTTATTCATACTTCTGTTATCTATAGACTTTACTCTTTCAAAACATGTTTGATCAGCCTCCCAATTTCTATCCGCTGTAATCTTGAGGTCTTTCAGAACTCTGTTCCGATGTTTTAATTAGTGGCAAGTTCCGTTTATTCGTCAGTACATTTTTTAGGATGTCAGTTTGCTGCCAGGAGCAGCATTAATTGTCGATAACTAATTGTCAATGACCAAGTGACCTTTTTGAATTATTGCAATACAAGTATAGATTTGTGCTATTTTCCTTTCTAAAGTGCCTTGACACAATTGAATTGTTTAAAGCCTTTTCACAAAGCAGCTATGAGTCATCGACATAATTGTGGGTCTGGAGATACATGTTGGCCAGACCAGACAAGGACTGCAGATTACCTTGCCTAGAAAATATTAGTAAAGCAATTGGATATTTATGAAAGTATGCTAATATCATGACTATTATTAATAAGGTTAGCATTTTATCCCAGGTTTATTTGTGTCTCCAGAACATTAATTCAAGTCTCTAAGTTACCAGTTCATTAATATTACTATTACTCTACCATTCCTGTACTGCTCACTGACTTACATTGTCTTCTATTTAATTCTTGGCATTACAATTCCCATCCTTGTTTTCTCATCTGTCTATGGGCCCTGTCATTTGTTGCAAAGTCTGAACACTGTGTGTATTGACCCCTGTTCTTTCCTTTCTTTTGAAGACATGCAAAGAAAACCACTCTCATTGCCTGCAACTAACTGTACATGTGTTTGTCTTCAGAGGCTGAAGGGTGACTGTAGAGGTTTATAAAATTACGAGGGGCATGGAAAGGGTGAATAGCCAAGACCTTTTACCCAGGATAGGAGAGTCCAAAACTAGAGGACATAGGTTTAAGGTGAGAGGAGAAAGATTTAAAGGGATCTGAGGAGCAACTTTTTCACGCAGAGTTTATGGAATGAGCTGCTATAAGAAATGGTGCAGGCTGGTACAATTACAATACAATTACAATATTTAAAAGACATCCAGATGGGTACGTGAATAGGAAGGGTTTAGAGGGATATGGGCCAAATGCTTGTAAATGGGACTAGATTCATTTAGGGTATCTGGTTGGCATGAATGAGTTGGACCGAAAGGTTTGTTTTCGTGCTGTACAACTCTATGACTCTAAGTCTCAGTCACATGTTATAACTCCTTTTGCAGAAATTTTAGAAGTTGGATAGTTTGGTCACAATGAATATTTTATTCAAGGACACTGTAAGTTACCCTGGTACGTAATTCAAAAATGGCACTGAAGGTACATTGGGCAAAATGGGGGAGGAATTCCATAATGGCCAGGACTGCTCTAATTAAAAATGAGGTTACACATTTAGCTGAAAGAAAGTCAGTAAGTAAGAGATGAAGAAAGTTTACTGCCATATTGGGGTCAGATGCATGAGAAGTAATGTCAAACCATTGTTGCCCACAAGACCCAAGCATTATAGATTATGCTGATATTAATGAAATTTTGGATTTATTCATGGCATGGCTAACAAAGAAATTGTACTAAAATATGTTCTGTCAAAGGAAGCAGTTGCCAAATGAGGAATTTACAGATTACAGACTTGAACTGAAGACACTCTTTTATCATTGGTTGTTATGACACAATCTTAGAAATCAACTGAAGAGATACATTTGTAGCAAAGTTTTGAGCAAAAACAATGAGCTGATCTGGAGAAATGCCTGTGATAAGGCCACAGACATGGACATGGCATCAAGAGAGAGTCCTAAATTCGGTCAAATTAGTGTGCCGATGGGAAGGTTAATCAGTTCCAGATAACATGCAGGAGTAGAGGAAATAGTAGCACTCTATTTTGTAGAAAGGTTCCTGGCCACAGCTGCTCTCTATATGGATGTGAAAGGGTTAATACTCATTGACTTCCATGAGCGCTGTCTACAGTGGCTATACCATGAATGGATGGGATGGGAACAACCAAGAAATTTTGTAGGAGTCAGATATAAGTCCCCTTAACAGTGTCTGTAATAATGTCTACCTTATATTTGTAACATGTAAATCATTTCATAGATGCAATAAACTAAATCTTGTTTATTTAGCAGAAAGTCCTCCAATTAGACCCAAAAGGTGGCTACCTTCATCCGCACTAGACCATATAGACCCTGGAGAAACATGTACCTCTAAAGTATCGATGGTAGCACATACTACATCACGATTAGATGAAAGTGAGGACTGCGGATGCTGGAGACTAGAGTTGAGAGTGTGGCGCCGGAAAAGCACAGCAGATCAGGCAGCATCTGAGGAGCAGGAGAGTCGATGGTTTCGGGTAAAAGCCCTTCATCAGGAAACTTCTTTCCACAAAATAGAGCCCTACTATTTCCTCTACTCCTGCATGTCATCTGGATCTGATCAACTTTGCCAAAGGCACACTAATTTGACTGAATGCCATGGATATGGAAACATCAAACTTCTTGACTCTTTGAACATGTGAATGTGGCTGCAGTGGCCTGGATCTTGGTGAGATCTGGTGGACCTACTCTGCTAGCTCAGGAAAATAACTTGCTTGCAATTTAGAACTCCCTCTCGATGCTATGTCCATGTCTGTGATCTTATTACAGGCGTTTCTCCAGATGATCTTACTGCTATTGCTCAAAGCTTTGCTACAAGTGTATCTCGCCAGCCGATTTCTAAGTTTGTGTCATACCCACCAATGATAAGAGTGTCTTCAGATCAAGACCTTACCATACAGCAAATGTTGGACCAACTTGTAGTTGTGCTGGATCTAAATCTAGTCCGGGAATTTTGAAACCTTCAAATACCTATGTGAAAGTTATGGAAATAGAAATTGATGTTAATGATCAAGTAGGTACTCAGAGAACAGAAATTAGCACAGGAAAGATGAAGGTGAAAGTGAAGTACCCACAATAAAAATGAAGATTCACAACTTACCGTCATTATTGTTAAATTTGCAGCAGTGTCTGTTATCTCGATAGGAGGGTACAAAAACTCCCTATATCATATTCTAGTACTTCCAAACAAACCTGTTGGACTATAACCTGGTGATGTGTAAGTTTTAACTTTGTCCAATCCAGTCCAACACTAAAACCTCCACATTTTGTTTTGCAGAATGAGTGTGGAGGTGAGTAAGTATTCCCATTAACAGTATCCCACTGCGAGGTCAAGGTCATGTTTTGTGCAATATGATTACATTTCCTATTATTCAAGGTGAGGTGAGAGTGACTGCCCTTGACATCAACGCAGCTTTGGACTGTATTTGGCATTAGGGAGACCCAGCAAAATTGGTGTCAATAGAATTTAACAGGATGAGGCAAAGATTGTAAAACTGCCCACAAAGCAAGACTTTAAGAAACAGGAAGAAGAGCTTGAATTAGAGCAGTCAACAGTTTTCATTACTGGAAAGTTGTGCCACTACAACAAAGTTAGTCAAAGTCCTGAATTATTGTTTTTGATGACTGTAGAACCACACACTAAACTTAATAACTTATCAAGAGGTTAATATGTGATTGTCCTTTGGTATCACAATTTCATATGCATTGCAATAAGATCATGCATGTTCTATTACAAGAGAAAAACTCTCAGCTGGTTGGAGTCATATATAGAGCACAGAATGATTGCTACCATTATTGGAGGTCTGTCATCTCAGCTCCAGGACATCTCTGCAGGAGATCCTCAGGGTAGTGTCCTAGGCATAACCACCTTCATCTATTTCAATATCAATGACTTTCCTTCCGTCATATTAGGTCAGAAGTGGAAACACTTGCTGATGATAGCAAAATGTTCAGCAGCATTTGGAACTCCTCAGATACTGAAGTAATCTGTGTCCATAAGCAACAAGATTGGGCAATATCCATGCTTGGGTAACATAGAGTCATAGAGATGTACAGCATGGAAACAGACTCTTTGGTCCAACCCATCCATGCCGACAAGATATCTCAACCCAATCTAGTCCCACCTACCAGCACCCAGCCCATATCCCTCCAAACCCTTCCTATTGATATACCTATCCAAATACCTTTTAAATGTTGCAATTATACCAGTCTCCACCACATCCTCTGGCAGTTCATTCCAGACACATACCACCCTCTGCGTGAAAAAGTTGCCCTTAGGTCTCTTTTATATCTTTCCCCTCTCACCCTAAACCTATGCCCTCTAGTTCTGGGCTCCCCAACCCCAGGGAAAAGCTTCGTCTATTTATCCTATCCATACCCCTCATTATTTGTAAACCTCTATAAGGTCACCCCTCAGCCCTTGATGGTCCAGGGAAAACAGCCTCAGCCTGTTCAGCCTCTCCCTGTAGCTCAGATCCTCCAACCCTGGCAAAATCCTTGTAAATCTTTGTAGCAAGTAATATTGTGCTTGATCTAATTCTAGTTCAGGAGTGTCATACAAGTACCAAGCAATGATCATCTCCAACAAAAGTGACTCTTACAATTCCCTGTGACATTAAATAAGGTTACCATTGATGAATGCTTCCTCTATCAACACTCTAGCAATTATTATTGACCAAGATTGAACTGAACCAACCATAAATTAATTTGCAAATAGGAGCAGGTCAGCTGCTTCAAGTTTTGCAACAAGCAACTCACCTAACTCCCAAAGTATATCCACCCTGTTTAAAGGTTAAGTTAGGAATATGATGGAATACTGTTCATTTGTCTGAATAAGTGCAGCCCCAATAACACTCAAGAAGCTTGACACTATCTAGGTCAAACCTTAATTGGCACTCCATACACCATCTTCAATATTTCACTTATTTTCAAATGCATAGTGCATGTCACCTACAAGATGCATTGCAGTTACTCGCCAAGGCTCCTTCAACAGTACCTCCAAACCCGTGATTGCTATCACTTAGATGGCAAGTGCATCAGATCAATGGGAACACCACTCTACACCAGCCCCCATCCTGACATGGAACTGCGTCGCTACTTCTTTACTGTCACTGGGTCAAAATCCTGGACCTCCTTCCCTCACCGTCCTCACAGCCCAAGGATTTCCACAGTTTGTGACCATCTTCTTCAGGGCAATTATGGCTGGGAATTAAATACTGACCTAGCCAATGCTGACCATATCCATACATGAAGAAAAAAAATACTTGTCATTGACAGTTGGAGGCAAGAATGTCTCGCTGTCAGGAATAAATTGCCTGAAGAAGATACAGTTAAACTGGGCTGAGTAGTGGATAGCAAGAATAAGTCTGATATTGAACAGCTGTGAAGAGGGCATGAAGTGGTCTTTGAACAAGAAGAACTAAATGATAAACATGGCCATTACAAAGCAGAAGCTGAAAATGTGTTGCTGGAAAAGTGCAGCAGGTCAGGCAGCATCCAAGGAACAGGAGAATCGACGTTTCGGGCATGAGCCCTTCTTCAGGAGCTCCTGAAGAAGGGCTCATGCCCGAAACATCGATTCTCCTGCTCCTTGGATGCTGCCTGACCTGCTGCGTTTTTCCAGCAACACGTTTTCAGCTCTGATCTCTAGCATCTGCAGTCCTCACTTTCTCCCATCACAAGGCAGAAGTCAAGATAAGGACCAATGGACATCTAATATTTTTGCAAGGCTAAACCAATAAGTTAGATACAATTGGAAGCAATAAGTAAAGATGAGAATAGATTAGAAATACAAAAGGCAATGAGTAAGCTGTGAGTAATGAATGGGTCACACCCATTATGGTAGTTCAAAAAGCAAACAAGTCTGTTTGAATTTGTGAAGATTATGAGAAGATGATAAACAGAGTAATCCTTGTCAATGTGTGCCAGTCAAACTTTGTTTTCAAGTTTAGTAGGATAAGTAAGATGAAAGGTGTGTGTTAGTTCTTTGATGCATTCTGATCAACAATGAGTCAGAGGAAGAAAGCACAGTAAGGTTGGATGAGATCCTAAACTGAATTTAAGAGTGTGGCATCCAAATAAAAGTAAACATGTTGCTTCATAGCTTCGGGTGTAATATACCTGGGTCACCAAATAGATGCTGATGGTTTCCACCCATTAAGGTTGAAGAGATTTTGGAAACAGAGAGAAGAGAACAAAAAAGAACTTGCCCGTAGTGTTAGTTGAAGGGGCAAATGTAGGGGTGGGTTGCTTTTCGGAGGGTCGGTGTGGATTTATTGGGCCGAAGGGCCTGCTTCTACACTGTAAGTAATCTAATCTAATCTAAAAAAAAATTAGATCATTCATGGAGATTCATTCCTCACTTAGCTAATTTATCAGTTAAAATGTTTTCACTTTTCAAAGACAGAGCAGAGAGGGAGTGGTCTCTGACTCCATCAGTATCATGTAGCTCACTTGCTTGAGAAAGGAAATCTAACAACGTAAGAGCAGGACAAAGCTCATGCAATCCAAATTCTTTCTACCGAATGCCTGTAACCCAAAGTGAAAGTCAGAAAGAAATTTAAATTTTGTTGGTGTTACAGAAGTCATTGATACAGCAAAGTGAGTCACAGTCTTTGATTGAAGCAAGTCAATCAATGTCACTGGTAGCACCATTAAATGTAGTTGCTAGTCCAAGTCAAAGTTCAGATTTGACACAGTCAAATGTTCAGAGAGTAGAGTCAATTTAATGGAATGAGATAACCAGATAAAAAGTGAAAGAAGCAGAAAGAATTGAAAGTATGAGACAAGGAAGACAAAAGTTGTTTCTGCATTATTTCTTGAATATGATGATATTTTTGTCAATCATATATTGCAATAAAACATTTTAAAAATATTCACACTTCAATTTCTCTGGCAGTGTATATCATACATGATTTGTTTGCGATTACAATAAAATCTGGTATGACACCCAACTTGCTACGTTTTCAGGCGTTGCTGATATTATTTTAACCATATTGCATTCTGAGTGCTTATGCGCATGTAACATTTGAGATTTTATTGTACAATATATGATTTTGATTTTGAAGGGGAGAGCAAGTGTAGCACATTACAAGATTTGAGCATTTTGTCGCATTGTCTCTCTGCTGGCCTTTCTGTTGGTGATGTATGAATAAAGTTTGTTTGATATGGCTGCTTATAGCTGTGCATGTGTCTCTTACACAGTACAATATATTACAGATACCAATTTCCTCATTTCCCCTCCCCCTCACAGTACTCAGTTCCAATCTACCAGCTCAGCACCATCCTCATGACCTGTTTCACCTGTCAATCTTCCTTCCCACCTATCCCTCCACCATCCTCTCCAACCTATCACCTTTACCCCCACCTCCATCCACCTATTGCACTCTCAGCTACCTTGCCCCCAGCCCCACTCACCCTCCCATTTATCTCTCTACCCCCAAGGGTCCTAGTCTTATTCCTGATGAAGGGCTTTTGCCCAAAATGTGGATTTTCCTGCTCTTCGGATGCTGTGCTTTTCCAGCACTACTCTAATCTTGACTCTAATCTCCACTATCTGCAGTACCCACTTTTGCCTATATAACAGACTTACCCCTCCTTTGCTCAGGAATTTCCCCAGTCCCCACTGGTCTATGAGACATCTGTTCATTAACTCTAATCTCCTGGCATTTGCCAAGTACAATTGGGCAAATGTGAGGACTGCAGATGCTGGAAACCAGAGTCTAGATGAGAGTGGTGCTGGAAAAGCACAGCCGGTCAGGCAGCATCTGAGGGGCAGGAGAGACTGGACACCTTCTCGCAGAGCACTTTAGGGAACATCTCCAGGACACCCGCACCAATCAACCTCACCACCCCGTTGCCCAACGTTTCAACTCCCCCTCCCACTCTGCTGAGGACATGGAGGTCCTGGGCCTCCTCCACTGCCGCTTCCTCATCACCTGACGTCTGGAGGAAGAGCGCCTCATCTTCCACCTTGGAACTCTTCAATCCCAGGGTATCAATGTGGACTTCACTAGTTTCCTCATTTCCCCTCCCCCCCAACCTCACCCTAGTTCCAACCTTCCAGCTCAGCACCATCCTCATGACCTGTCCTACCTGCCCATCTCCCTTCCCACCTATCCGCTCCACCCTCCTCTCTGACCTATCACCTTCATCTCCACTCCCATCCACCTATTGTACCTTTTGCTACCTTCTCCCCAGCCCCACCCCCAACCCCCTCCCATTTATCTCCCACCCTGGAGGCTCCCTGCTTTCAATCCTGATGAAGGGCTTTTGCCTGAAACGTTGATTTTCCTGCTCCTCGGATGCTGCCTGACCTAATATACAGCAGAGAGACAATGCGACAAAATGTTCAAATCTTGTAATGTACTACACTTACTCTCCCCTTCAAAATCAAAATCATATATTGTACAATAAAATCTCAAATGTTACATGCACATAAGTACTCAGAATACAATATGGTTAAAATAATATCAGCAACGCCTGAAAACGTAGCAAGTTGGGTGTCATACCAGATTTTAATCTAGGCCAAGTCCAGTTGGTCCACCTAAGTCTTCACCTGACAAGGCTGTGAACTGTACTGACTCACCCCTTTGGTTTTCCACTTTACAATGCCCCAACCACTTAGCTCTTTGACCAAGTTTCTGAACCCCTTGCTTGAGAATACACCTGTAAAGTGTCTTGGAATGCCTGGCAGATATGCTAAATAAAGTAGGCATAAGGGATGCCAGGTTTCCAAGGGGGTGAGGGTGCAGGCAACTCTTTAAGCTAACAGTGAGAGATGGGCAGTAAGCAAATTGCAAAGGTGGTCACTACCCAGAAAGCAGCTGCGCCATGGAGAAGGAAAAGAAAGGTTTGCCTTATGTCGGAATTACTGGAGAGACTCAGCAGTTCTGGCAGCATCTTTGGAGAGAAATCAGAGTTAACATTTCGGATCCAGAGACCCTTCTTCTGAACCCTGGATATGAAACGTTAACTCTGATTTCTCTCCACAGATGCCGCCAGACCTGCTGAGTTTTTCTGGCAATTTCTGTTCTTGTTACCAATTTCCAGCGTCTCCGGTCCTTTTGATTTTTTTAATGCTTATCTCGGATCTTTTATGACTATCAAGGACAAAAAAAGTCACAAGTTCTTGACTGGTTAAACTAATTACTGGACAATAATTGGGATCCAGATTGTCATATTCTATTGTAGGGCCAACAGTAGCAAAACTGAAAATGTGTTGCTGGAAAAGCGCAGCAGGTCAGGCAGCATCCAAGAAGCAGGAGAATCGACGTTTCGGGCATAAGCCCTTCAGCCTGAAACGTTGATTCTCCTGCTCCTTAGATGCTGCCTGACCTGCTGCGCTTTTCCAGCAACACATTTTCAGCTCTGATCTCCAGCATCTGCAGTCCTCACTTTCTCCAACAGTAGCAAAAACAAAGACCAAGGAAGTGTGCAATATCATGGCTTCTTCTGCATTCAGTTGTTCAATTTGCCAGACTCCTTTGTTTGGAGATGATTTTTTTGATGGTGCCTTTAAGTAGGCTCTTGTGGTGCATTGGGAGTGTCACTAGTCCTGATCTATGAGCTCTAGGTTAAAGACCCACCTTCTCCTGTGGTGGGTAATCCTTGAGCAGGTTGATTTAAAATATTTATCCTTATATGGAGCAAAGGCAGGCAGACGGGATTAGTTTAATTTGGCATCATGTTTGGCACAACATCGTGGGACGAAGGGACTGCTCCTATGTTCTATAACAGGTGATTTTACTTTGCAAAATTGCTGATAGTGACCAAAGCTGTCACAGTGGGCTAAAACTTACACTTTTTCACCCAAGTGTCAATTTTGTTGAGTTTCATGGAGGGTTTTTCTTTGTGGGACCAATCAAGTTTTCTCACATTATTGTCCCAAACTTATTAACCACATTAACTACCTACTCCACTTTTTGGTGTTCAATGGAAGCCATATTCCATCACTCATTGTAGTTGAGAACCTGCTACTCAGTCGTCCTGGAATAGATTGACAACTGTGGCACCGCTATGTTGTCAAAGCACAGTTGCATGCTCAGAGAAATGTTGGCATTCCGAAGCTGCCCTGCATGGTTGTACACACTCCCAGAGGGCGTGCAGATCAGAGGAAATTAATTTATTGTCTGAGACAGTAATGTCCTGGTGGATGGCGATGGTATAGAGGAGGGCTTTCCTCTCCCTCCAGCATTGCCAGAGGAGGCCACAATGCCAGGTTCTGCCAGCCTGGACTAAGATTAGTACCCACCCCAGTGCAATCACAATCTGGCCGAATACCCAACAATGCAGGAAGAATGTAGTCATTAAGTGACACCATCTTCACTTTATCTTTGCTCTGCACCCCAGCATCCAGTAAAACATTTGCTGCAACAGCCTCCCCTTTCACTTTTACACCCAACATCTTCCCTTGTTCACTCTCATCCACCCCAAAACCTTCCCACACTATTAATTCTGCTTTCCCTCTGCCCTGTCTACTTGGTGCAGCATGGTAACAGTTAGCACTATTGCCTCACAGTGCCAGAATCCCAGGTTTAATTCCACCCTCAGGCAACTGTGTGTGTGGAGTTGGCATGTTTTCCCTGTGTCTACATCGGTTTCCTCCAGGTGCCCTGGTTTCCTCTCACAATCCAAAGATGTACAGGTGAGGTGGATTCTCTGCAGTGTCCAGAGATGTGCAGGCTATGTGGGTTATCCATGAGAAACGCAGGGTTTCGGGGATAGGGTGGGATGCTCTTCGAAGTTTGTTGCAGACCTTATGGGCTGAATGGCTTCTTCTGCACTGTCAGGATTCTATATTCATTCACTTGGGTCACCTTACCATCTTTCTCCCATCAGCACCAGTACTAACAGATGTGGTCGGACACTTTCATGTGACTCATTCCCCACCTCTCTCCCATTCCAGGAAAAAAAACACCAGCTCAAAATAGGGCAAAGAGAGCGAGGACAGGTGCTTTAAGAGGAGTGGATTACCTGGGATTATCCCGGTGCCCAACTGTGTTCCCATGATTTCCAGCTGCATTAGACCGACAGGGCTCAGTGTGGCCTACTCTCCAGACTGACGGGGTATGGATCCCCTGGCTGTGAGATCCTCAGTCAGATTTGCCCCTGGACTGATATCTGAGGCTATCTTTGACTTACTGCACTGCACTCATTGAGTGACAGGTGCCTCCCTGGACATCAGTGGGAATTTTGCGATGTGGCTGTTTGCTTGAAGCACGTGCAGCGTGTTTGCTGTATGCATAGCTGGCACATAGTGTGAGTGTGTGATTGACATGCCAATGTGCCGTTCAACAACAAACCCAGCCCCTCGATGGCTGATTACTAAAGACCATGACAAGCTGCTTGTCTTTGCGTCAGTTTTAAACATCAAAGCAATATAGAAGTGCAGCTCATTTAGGCTTTGGTTGAAAGGACAAATAGCGAAAAAAAAACAAGTCAAGGAAATCTGTGAGCATGCAGGTAGCCTTTTGAGTTGCTAGGCTGCTGGGACTACTGGTTAGTCTGGGCATGTTCATTTCATTTTGTTGTCTTTATGCTTTAACATGTGAAAAATTGGATACAAAAGAAAGAGTGAATTTGTTGTGAAAATACTTCTAGATACAGAAAAAAAGCTATGTCAATTGTGTTATGACAGCCATTGTTCAAAAATAATTGAATGAAGCCAATTTGAGAATGTTCCTACCCATAGAACATTGGAAAATCCTTCAGCCATCATGCTAAAGGAATATCCTCATTTATTAACACACCGTATCAGTAAAGGAAAACCAATTTTACATTGTAAACAGTAGGAGACATTTTAACGGTTTTCAGGTTTGCTACTATGATAATATTTACCACAATGAAGATTCAAAAATGACTTCACTTAATGAAGAATATTATAAGACAACAAATGAGTGTTGTACAAAGGGATCAAAATCCGAACAATATTATTCCATATTTAGAAGATGATGAACAACTTCACATGTCTACCAATAATCAAACTGAGCAACAAAATTCAACTACACCAATCTTTCCACTAGGGAAAAAAATCTTGTCACTCCACTTGTAGATCAACAAATGGCAGATTTGGGAAACACATTTTCCAAGGTTTTGAACAGCTTTAGTACTGGGCACCAAACTAAATGAGAAACTGGTTAGAAGTACAATGGAACAAGTGTCCTAACATGGACAAACAACATCACTCTTCTCTCAGTGAGTTAACACCATCATCTCATCCAGATAGCATTGATGGAGAAGGAGAAACAGCCCAACTTTCTCATATATTCCTGCAGTTATATCACTCCAAGTTCCTTCAGCTAGGTTGATCAAGTCTCTTATTTAATGGAATATTAATCTAATGGAAGCCAGCAGAGAACAAGCAAATCATCATCTTTACCTCACATGTATCTATATATCTTGTTATGGACTTTCCTTACCCACCTATCAACTCAGATAAAAGAAGCCAAAGACTTACGGAGGATGGGAAGTATAAGACAAAATGTCCAATAAACATTGCAGAAAGAAGTTATCTAAGTAACCAATTTATGAATGCATATAGAACCTGTTTAGTATTTATGATGGAAGAAAAAAAGACACTTGGAATAGAGATATTTAGAGGGATCAGTATCCTGGAGCATTTTTGCAGTGATGCAAAGCTGCACATCACTGTGCATAAATACTACAGTGTGAGCAGAGCTTAAATACTGTGGAAGAATATTATACTAGGATACATTAGAACTCTCTAATATCTGTAAGAAGCATAAAGAGTACTTCAAGGTGAACATATAAAGAAGAGAAATTAGTTCTTACCTGATGTAACAATACAGCAGAGCCTGTTATGTCTATGATTAAGACGAGCAGCAGAATTTAGTATTAATGTATAATTCATAGTGTAATTTTGAATTCTAAGTCTGGAGATAGTCTTTGACGTTGTTTTCTCCTTGACCAGTCTGGAAAGAACTCATATTGTGACATCAAACCACATGATAAAATATTTACAACTCCAGTATTGTTTGGATTCCTTCAGCAACCTAAAAAGCTGCATAATAATAATGGAGGAGATTTTGAGTTGAATCATTTGTGTTGAATTGGATGGATAAAATTGTGATTAATCTTTGTTGATAAAGTTGTTCACTTGGCTTGGCCAATTGTGATAAAATGTAAGGAAAAGACTTTTTTTTAAACATTTCATTGAGCTGAAATTCTGAGATTATGGTGTGATTAAGGACATATGTGAGGAATACACTGTAAGCTGATAGAGTATCAAGATGGGTAGCTATCTTACTGTAGTTGTGATACTGGATTAAACCTCTTAATAGGATCTATTTAGAGATTAATATTCCTTAATAGGAATCATTCGTTCCATTTATATGAGGTCGATGGATTTGTGTGCTTGTTAGTGATGATCATGGATTAATCTGGTTCCCTTGGGAATCTAAATAATTTGTAACATTCTTGAATTGATCACAGCGTAAACATAGAGCACAATGAGTGTGTTGGAATTTTATGGTGTCTTTACCTCTAGTGCAGATAGTTTGAATTCAAATCCTATCTGCTCCAGGGATGTGACATCACTAAATATTATATATATTGATGGAAGTGTCTGAAGATTATGTTAACACCGGCCCTGAAGATGACAAGTTTTTCTGTGTGAATTTTGGGACATGCTCTCTTTAAAACAATTGGCAACTGCTACTGAGAGGCTGAAGGATAAACCAAAAATTTCAGCTGGTGCTTCGAATTTTGGAGTGAAAAGATTTCAAATTGATCATCTTCTCATCTTCCGGCCTTTTTTCACCAATGAAATGGTAGGACTGCCCTAAATTCCCTAATACAGGAGGATGTTCAATAAAAGTGAACAATAGAATTTTTTATCAATTAGGATCTGCTTTGATATAGTGAATGCTTAGAGTGTGAGTTTGCCTTTCTATGCGCTAATATTGAACTAGTCATGGCTAGATCCTTTTAATCAATCTGTTTGGACATCTTTTGACACTCCTCTGAAACAGGTGAGACAGACTTCTTGCCCCACCCCCGCAGGTAAAGATTTATATTTTCATGTTAACCATTTCAGCATTCTTGTTGATTAACTTTTAATATACAATAAATTATTAATTTGTATTTATTACAGAAACCCAGTAGCTGGAATCTTTTTATTTTACGTTTAATATAGCGAAGGCATGTGATTGACCATGTCAAAACTGGGTAAAACAAATCGACTTATGCTGTAAACCATGGAACTACAGATAAGTAGAACACTCCTCTGTGTTCAATTGTAACTTAGAACTTAGGACTTGCAGTGGGATACCCAATATGGACAATATTTCTTTGGAAGTGGGGCAACAATAATTTGAAAAGGAAAGACACTCGGTGTGTGGTGTATTATTAAGCCAAAATGTCATGCCAGTTACTCAGATTATTTTGGAGATGGAAGAATTCTCCCTGAGTGATTTATAAAACATAACTGAAGCTAGGCTATGAGAATTGATGGGCATATTATAAAGTCAGTAGCAGGGGTTAATAATTCAGAAAAAACAGAGGTAACAGCATTGAAATTGGAAGAGAGAAAAGGCACCACTTTTGGTGATTTAGATGAATTAGTTAGAAATCAGTTGTGGGCAAAGCAGCTTAAATTAGATAAGGAAAAAGAAATTTTTTAAAAAATCTGAATTTGAAAAAGAATAGAGGAAAGGAGAAATGAGAGTTTTAAGGGTTGGAACTCGAATTGCAAATGGAAGGAGAAAATTAAGGCAAGAGAAATAAAGGGGATACCAGCTTAACATGCAAGAACAGAATAAGAAGTATGCCTCAAATATCAAAGGAACATTCTGTTCAACCCTAGGCTCAGTGAGGAGGTATTTCCTATTTTTGATTAGGCAAGATCCCATACAATCCACCAAAATCAGAATAAACAGTTCCTCAAGTACTCCTGTATGCATTAAATGTGCCAGTTTAATTACACATTGTGGTTTTCCCACATCTATGGTACATTTTACAAAACTGCACCACTCCCTGTGAAGATTTGGCTAGTGACAATGTTGACTTCTATGTGTTAGAGTCTTCAGGATTCCTACATTTCTTGCGATGGGAAGTCAACTGGTCAACTCAATTTACAAGCAAACTATGAGCAATCCTTGTACATAACTCTCAGACACAGTTTAGGTGCACACAATGTACACTTCCCAACAAATTTACTGAAATGCTGGATTCACTGCAATCTCTGGTGGAAAGTAATGCCTTTACCCAGCAAAAGAGTTTGAATGTCTTCTGTTGTTTAGTACAACGACAGGTGTACCTACACTATTTGAGGAACAAGAAGCCATTTACTTATTGACAAGAATATCCAGTAACTCTCATGTAACTTATTCATCTTTCCCACACCCACTGTTTGTACATGCCCCACAGCTGCAGTTAGAGTTATAACATGTTTGTCGTACACTTCAATCTTTTGTAGCAACTAAGTCCCGTGGATTTATCCCATAATTTGCAGCACATTGTATGAAGGTGTCCCACTTTGGAAACACTTTGGCCTTCAGGCGCCATTATGACCCTGTATCAGTTTTTCCTAATGGAGGGAGTAATTTTTAAAATTCCTCTTAGAGAAATATTTCTTTAAGGAAACTAAATGTAATCTCTGCCTTTAATTTCAGTATTGGAGTATTTGATTAACATCCAAACCAGGCGAAAAAAAATCAGCTAAATGATATCAATTTATTGAAGCAATACCAGTACTGGGTGAAGGACAGGTTTGTTCAGTAGCAATGGCAGTGGAATATAAAGAAGCTAGATAATGAGGAAGATTAAAACCTAAACATTTCCAAATTGAACAACAAACTGTAGAGTTAGCTAATACTGACTTGTTAGGGAAGACACCGTGCTTTCATGTTTAGATGCAAAATAAGGAAGGGGCTTATCAAGACCTAATCACAAAATTTCAAGAAGACTGCTGGGACAAACTGTGTCATATAACCTTAGCGATATACGATGTGGATGCAGGTGAATCCTCTCCCCTAAGATAACATCCTTATCCCTAAGGTCCACAGAAACAATAGGAAGCAGAACTGTAATACAGCTGTAGAAAACAACCAAATCAAAATAACTGAAATCTCTAAATCATGTTCATACCTAAGCCGGGCAGACCAACCGGATTCTGCAGATCAATGCAGTAACACAAGCAGACTCCTACCTAAGTTCTCACTTGGAAGACTGCATTGATAGAATTGTCATTGCTGTATTTCCTGTTAAAGTAGATTTATTATTGAGATACTGGCAGGTTCCTTTAACACTTTGAGCTAAGAAGGTACCAGTCTTCAACACCACCACATGATCTTTTGTAATAACAAGTGATGTCATTCAGGCTAATTATGCCCTAGCCCTTTCCAGACACAAATGAATTAAGTAGTAACTCATGTTCCTAACTGTGTGCTTTGCCTTGATGATACGTGATTTGCCTTCATGATGTGTACAATCATGGTCTCCAATATGTAGATCACAGTTGACTGTTTGAATGCAGAGTCTCTAACAATCAATCTCACTGCTTCCCCCCCCCCCCCCCCCTGTTAATCACCATGCTGCTGGATGGCTTCCACTTCTGGCTACAAAAAAGCACATGCTCTGAACAGTCTTTGCCAGCCTTTTACATCATGATTCCGTTTGGTCCAGATGGACTACCATTGTGGTAGTTTTGAAATGGTAATAAGAAATGAATGAGTGGGAACTATGAGTGAAGCCAGTACATTACACCACCAGAAACATATAAACTGTTCAGCCCATCATGTCCATGAGCACTCTCTGCAAGAGCGTAGGCCCCATGAACCAAAGCACAACCACTGAAGTGAGCACCTGTGCTGCCACGCTTGAAGTAACAAAGAAGACAATAGGAATGGTAATCCAGAACTTGTCACTTGGTGCTTCCACAGTAACAAGACACATGGAACCTTTAACTGAAGATGGCTTTCAGCAACTACAGCAAGATCTGAAGGACTGTGAATGGTTCTTACTGCAGTTCAGCGAGAACATCACTGACACAACCCAGCTGATTGTTTTTATACTTGTGCTTTTTAAAGAGCAAAGCAACCAAAGACACCTCTTTCCCTCATAGAGAGTAGACTAGAATGGAAATTTATTGTCATGTATACTTTTACATGAAAAATACAGTGAAACATTTTATAAATTGCACTATCTACATCAATGACAGAAGTCGTACATAAGTAGAAAAATGTAAATTAAGACAAAGTTCATCACAGTTCAGATAACAGCTCAGGGAAAGCTGAGAAAGGAATGATTGAAAACCTTAAAGATGCCAAACTGGGATGAGACAGTCATTCCAGGACAAGACAATCACTCCAGGATGAGACAACCATTCTGGCATTCTGGGACAAGACACCCATTCAGGGACAGGACAACCATTCTGGGATGAGACAACTATTCCTGGACAAGGCAGCCATTCCAGGATGAGACAACCATTCCAGAACAGGGCAGTCATTCTGGGATGAGACAGCCATTCCAGGACAAGATAACCATTCTGGGACAAGACAACCATTCAAGAATGGGACAGCCATTCCGGAACTAGACAGTCATTCCAGGATGGGACAGTCATTCCCGGATGAGACAGCCATTCTGGGAGAAGACAGTCATTCCCGGACGAGACAGTCATTCTGGGACAAGGCAGTCACTCCAGGATGAGACAATCATTCCGGGATGAGACAATCATTCCGGGATGGGATGGCCATTCTGGAATGAGACAGTTTTTCCAGGATGGGATAGTCATTCTGGGACAAGTCAACCATTCCAGGATGGGACAGCTATTCCAGAACGAGACAGTCATTCCGGGTTGAGACCAACATTCTGGATGAGACAGCCATTCTGGGATGAGACAGTCATTCTGGGACGAGACCAATATTCTGGGACGAAGCAGTCATTCCGGGATGGAACAACCATTCCGGGATGTGACAACCATTCTGGGACCAGACCACAACGCTGGACCGCTAGAATACTGGGCTGGAACGCTCCGATGTATAAGCCCACCTTGCTGGGCTGAGACCATCACTCCTGGACGATACCACCTGCCATGCTGTTGGAATACCTGGAAGGCAAAGACAAAGAAGACCTCCACACAGGAACGAGACATTCATGCAGAGAGAAGACTGTCACACTGTGAGACCGCCATGATGTGCCAAGGCTGCCACGTCTCTTCTTTCAGATGCCTGGGCCTATCTGCCCGCCTGGAGCCTTGGCCTAGTCTGTGTGTCTAGGCTGGGGGAATATCAGCTCAGGGCATGCTCCTCATTTGCCTGGATACCCCGGGCTGGGGTGGAGCCATGTCCATCTTGTCCTGGTGTTGATGCTGCTGGAGTCATTCGCCTTTGCCCGCCATTCTCTAGACTTTTAAAAAAAAGAAAACAGAGACAAATGGAAAGAGATAAAGAAAAGAAAAAAATTACTGAAGAACGTCAAATAAAAAATGAGAAAGAGAAAGAAAGACAATGAGAGTGGAATAACTGCACAGAAGCCAGTATCTCATCCCAAAGTCACTGTCTATGGAGAATCCTTGACACTGATCAGGTTCCTCAGAGCTAGCTCCCACGGTGAATAGAACCTCTGACACTCCAGTTTATATCTGGTCAGGCAGCATCTGAGGAGCAGGAGAGTCGAAGTTTCAAGCATTAGCTCTTCATCAGGAATGTGGCGAGATATCCATGGGGGCTGAGAGATAACTGGAAGGGATGTGGGGCTGGGGGAAGGTACCTGAGAATGCGAAAGGTAGATGAAAGTGTGGGGGAGGGGGCGGGGGAGCAATAGTGATAGCTTGGAGAGGAGGATGGAGTGGATAGGTGGGAAGGAAGCTGGACAGATAGGACAGTGCCGAGTTGAAGGGTTTGATCTGGGATAAGGTGGGGGGAGGGGAAATCTGGAAACTGTTGACACAGCAAATTGATCCCATGTGATTGGAGCATTCTTCCTCCAGGTGTAGGGTGGCTAGACATTGGTGGTGGAGGAGGGCCAGGACTTGCATGTCTTTGGTGGACTGGGAGAGAAAGTTGAAGTGTTCGGCCACAGGGTGGTGGGGTTGGTTAGTGCATGCTTCCTTCCTACCTATCTGCACCACCCTCCTCTCTGACCTATCAGCATCACCTCTCACCTTCATCTACCTATTTGTCTTCTCAACTACCTTCTCCCAGCCCCAAATCCCCTCCCATCTATTTCCCACCCCCTTTGGTCCCTCCCATCACATTCCTGATGAAGAGCTCATGTTCAAAATGTCGACTGTCCTGCTCCTCAGATGCTGCCTAACCGGCTATGCTTTTCCAGCACCACACATTTTGACTCTGACCTCCAGCATCTGCAGTCCTCACTTACTCCTGTCAGCCAGAACTCCCTGATTGGACCAGATTAACAGCCCCAAACAGAGAACTCATATTTTATGAGGTTCACTTGGCTGACCTCATTACAGTCACTGCAGAGAGTACATTGAGTGATGGTAATGAAAATCAAGAAGATAAACTCAAATTGAGCAAAAACACTTTAATGCTGCTTGTTTAAATGACACAATGAATCAGATGCTGCCTGTGATGAACTAATCCTACATGCAGATATGAGGTAGTTAAGATTTGATATATTTGCCACCTGAAATCATGATATTTCTTAAATCAATGAACGAAGTGTGCAGTGAGCTGTCAGACAATGCGTAGTTTCTTGATTTGTGGTTCCTTACAGACATAACATCAAAACTGAATGAGTTGAACTTTGAACTGCAGTGAAAGAACAGAGAATTCATATTGCACTACAGTGTCAATGAAGGTTATGCCCTCAACTCCCTATAGTGAGACTTGAATCTTAGATTCAGAAACCATAGTACCAGCTTTGAGCCAAGCTGATAGACATGCAGGTTAATTCCTTGACAGTTGGCCCACAAAAAAGGTTTTTGCTGGAGGGACTGGGTCAGAAAATCATGTTTGCAATATTGTAGACCCATCCATAAACTATTCTCCTGCTTGAGCCAGCATCCCCACTGGGATTACAGAATCACAAAATTAGAACTCTACTGTGCAGTGCTGCCCTACTTCAGCTTGTCCTTTCTATTTTCAGATGCTGACAGGGCTACTATGTTCTGCCAACATTTTATCATTTCGTAAGACACAAACATGTACAATGGGGCAAGGGATTGGTGCACTCTGCTAACCATGCTAATTGTGCTGTATGCAAAGTCATCAGTGGCTTATTTAGATATTGTTCAATATATTTCAGTAACAAGTATGTGAAGCTTGAAGTATTTAACACATATTTGTAACATGATTCGATGATTTATCAAATGTGTACCAATTCTCATGAGGTAATTGTTATGCACCTGAAACTCGTTCTGCAATGTGACAGTACAGTTCTGAAAATTCACTTTCACTTGTGTATTGGTTTGAATCAATTCAAACGTCGAATTCCAAAGCAACTGATCTAAGTGATTGCTGTGTGCTGGTAAAAATCAATGGCCAACAAATGAATTTGACAGAACTTGATATTTTCAGTTGGATGTATATAACTTCTGTTTTTTGAAAATACATTGTGCATATCTGCTCCTCGACCAAGTAATGTTCACATGATGCAGACCCAGTGCTACTTTTGCCATAACTATTTTTTTTCAGCAAAAGAAAACACGAACAGCACGTTTAATCAAAAATTTAATGTAATTTAATGTAATTCACATTTTTAAAAGGTATCTTACAGTCCAGAATAGACTGAGTGATTTCTTCTTCTACATGAATTACTTAATTTCACATTAGTTCTTGCTTGTCCAGTGAATTTGATCTCAGTGTCTCAGAATGATGATAACTAACAATCTGTCCTGGACTTCCCACATAGCTGCGACGGTCAAGAGGAACGACAACGCCTCCCCTTCCTCAGGTGGCTTAGGAAATTTGACATGTCCATAAGGCCCCTCACCAACTTTTTTCAGTTACACCACTGAAATCATTCTGTCTGGGTGCAGCACAGCCTGGTACGGCAACTGCTCTGTCCAAGACTGTAAGAAACTACAGAAGGTGGTGTGCAAAGCCCAGGCCTTCTAGGAGCCAATCTCCCATCCATGGACTCCATTTAAATATCCTGCTGCTACAGAAAGGCTGCCAACATCATCAAAGGTCCATCAGACCCTGGTAATGATCTCGTACAACCTCATCCGTCAGGCAGAAGATAAAGAAACCTGAACGCACACACTAGCAGGTTCAAGTATAGCTTCTTCCCGGCTGTTATTAGACTGAAGAATGGACCTCTCTAACTTCAAATAATGCTGATCTTGTTAATGTTGCCTCACATAAGTCCTATGTGGGTAACCTGTATGCCTTATTCTGTCCTAGTTTTTATCACCTCATGATCTTTATATCGTCGATTGCAATGATCTGCCGGTACTGCTTAGAAACAAACTTCTCACTGTACTTAGGTACACGTGACAATAAATCAAATCAATCAAGTAATGCATTCAAATAAAATCCTTTTGATCACCTTTAGCACTCTTCGTGTGTAGAAACTGGCACAAGGTTCGCCAGATGGATCTCATTGAGTATGACTTCCCTGACTGGGGCCGTTAAACAAGACCAATCAGGGAGTCCTGGCTGACAGAAATAAACAGGATACTCTGACATTCTCCGCACTCTGGGAACGGATACTGAGCTGGTCAGAATCCACGTACTGTGCACGTGTAAATGAAGGATGACTTGGTGACAGAGTACCAGAGTAATTTCAACAAAGGTTCACCTCAGTCTATACCAGAGACATAAACTCACTATCTAAGCTTCCAGGCTCTTGCCTGCACCTTTAAAATCAGCCCAAAATTTATTTCTTTAACCAAAGTTTTGGACACTTTTTCTGATTCTTCCTTTCCTTGCTCCATGCTGAAAAATGTAATGACAGTTACTGAGGCTTTTTTGGAATATCTTTTCATAATATTGCTACAAGTGGTGTCGAATTAACTGGCAGTCCTACAGATGGTGAGATGTTAATGAGGTTAAAATGCTTTATTTTTGAGACCACTTCTTGAGATTATCTTGTGGTCTTATATTTTGATGTTTTGGAACTGTGTCTTGTTTTACAAGGACTTCTTTTTCATTTCTGAATGGCTCATCAGTGTTCAGTTGACAATGCTATCCAAACCCGGGACCTCTATAACCAAGAAGGAAACAGTTGCTTGGGAACACCATGACCTGCGATGATCCCTTCTAAGTCATCCCCCATCCAGACTGGAGCTGTATCAATGTGGCTGCATTGTTATTGGGTCAAAACCTTGGCAACCCCTTCCTATCTACACTATGGCTATCCCTACATTAGATTAGATTAGATTAGATTCTCTACAGTGTGGAAACAGGCCCTTCGGCCCAACAAGTCCACACCGACCCTCCGAAGAGTAACCCATACAGTCCCATTTCCCTCTGACTAATGCACCTAACACTATGGGCAATTCAGCATGGCCAATTCACCTGACCTGCACATCTTTGGACTGTGGGAGGAAACCGGATTACCCGGTGAGCCACTGTGCTGCCCGGCAATGGGAGGATATAAACAATCACCTTTGGTGCTCCCTACAAATACCATACTCTTGGCATGATTCAAAGCTCTATCCTCAGCCACTAAACATGACATTTTATTTGACCTGAACTGAGCTTGTTATCTCATTTCCTTTCCATCACAGTCCGCCTGCTCCTATCTTGTTAATGTCAGCCCTTCCTACTCCAACTTCAGCCCATCTGTTCTTAAAACCCTTGTGCTTTTGCCACCCTCAGATTCAATTAGTTTAATGCTTTTCTAGGTGGGCCTCAATTCTTCATTAAACTTTAGCTTATTCAACAATCCATTAAACAAATATTACCTGCACCAAGTACCACTCTCCCATTACTCCAGTCCCTATTTTATCTCAGCTACCTCCATGTTAAGGTTTTTATCCTTTCGGCTAAATGTCTCCATTGCTTTAACCATCCTCCAGCATCATGAATACATTCCTATATAGTCAGTTATTCCCCACATTATTAGAAAAATCGTGCCTTAGAAAAAGCACTTAAAGTGTTGGCACTGTAATCGCGTTATAGCCAACACGTGTTGTGGAAACAGCATCCCCAGTTCATCAATTGTGTTACAGCAAATTCACGTTGACAAACTGTGTTTTATAACAGAATGACCTGTTTCCTCATCTGTATTTGAACTTTGTCTTTATTTCACTATTGACATACATATCTGCAGGTAGCTGGGATCCAGCTCCTGAATGTATCAGCCTCTCTATTTCCATTTATATGACCTTCCACAAAATATACTTATTGACCATGCTTTTGTTCACCTCTCCTAATATCTTCCTCTCTGACTATAGTGCCATTCGATTTGCATCTGTAGAAAATGTTCCTGTTAAAAGTTTTATTAGAGCTAGCTTAAATCATCTGACGGCATTTCTGGTGTAGGACCAGGATCAACTTTTTTTTTGTCCTGTGACACCACTTTATAGAGCATCTTTTATTGAAACTAATCAAAATTAGGAAAACTTTTTAAAACTGTAAATAGGAAACCATAGTTTAGCTGTTTGTTCATGTGAATCAATTGTTGACATATTTGATGGTAGTACTGTTTTAGCAGGTCTGGGTTTCCATATTCACACACTATTAACACAATGTTACAGTCTACAAAAAACGTTATTTTTCTCTTACACACCATTTAATCATGAAGATAAACATTAATGTTTCTTGGTTTTTCCATTCAATGCTGTTTACAAATTTTACAAACTCAAAGTCATTTCTAGCTGAGGAAGTAAACATTTTTTTCATTCTGTCTTCCTTGACTGATTTTCAACCCCTTCCACGTCAGTCATTTAACTCTCATCTGTATGCTTTTTCATGATGTAACTACCTCAAAAATATGTCAGCAAACTGGTGGATCCTGATGATATGGAAGTACTCACATATATCAAAAGCTACAACAGTTCAATAAGCAGCTCATCGCCTCTTTTTAAGGCCAATTAAAGTTTGACAATAAATGCCGGCTTATTCAGCAACACCCACGTTTCGACAATTTACCCAATAGTTCACTCTTCCTTTTATTCACAGGCTGTTTATGTCCCACATTTGTACCAATTAGCAAAAAATATGAGAATGACCCAGCGAGTGATTGGATAATCAGCTCTTCATTAATTCTGTCAATTCTATTTGTGGGGATGGAACTTTTGTCGGAATGATTGTTTTCCAGGAACTTCGAAAGTGGATGTATTCACTTTTCCATATATTTTGAGTCCGGTTATGCGTATATATTTGATTCCTTTAACTGCCAAATTATTATTTGTTAACAAATGACAAATTACACCGGATGGAAAATCAAGAATTTAGAACTGAGCATAGGAGCGATAGTTATAACAATGCTACTGACAGCAGCAGTGACATATTGAAATATCCCAAACACTTCATAAGAACATGATCAAATAAAATTTGACACTGAGACAGATAAGAAGACATTAGAAACAAAAACAGGAATTGCTGGAAAAGGTCAGCAGCATCCGTAGAGAGAAATCAGAGTTAATGTTTCAGGCCAAGTGCCCCTTCCTATCTCCCCCTGGATCACGACCCATGATGGAACATCAGGCCATTGTGTCAACTACAATTGCCGACCTCATTTCATTAGGTGATCTCCTCCGCGCCACCTCTAAGCTGATGGTCCCTGAGCCCTATATAGTTTAGTTCCTCCTTCGTCTCAAAAGCCTGGGCAGATCCATTGTTTCTGCCTGCTCACAGAACTCACCTTTTACTATCTTGACTCGAGCTTTTCTCCCATGGTGCAATTCCTGCACACTTACATCCATGATCCCTCTGAAAGGCTTATGAGGAGCAGTCACTCAAGCTGAAATGTTAAGCCTGATTTCCCTCCATAAACGCTGCCAGACTTGCTGGGCTTTTCCACCACCATCTGTTTAAGTTTCTGATTTTTACGGCGGCCACAGTTCTTTCACTCTTTTTTTAAAAAAAAAGACATTGGGGTAGATGGTGAAAAGATTTCTCCAAATGGTGAGTCTTAATGAACTCCTTACAGGAGGAAGCAAAGACAAGTGAGGTAGAGGGTTTCACAGAGTGAGCTCTAGACTTTCTCGTTTGAAAGCTTTAAACATGGCGAGAAATAGTGTAACCATCAAAGTTGGACGTGAGAATGAGGAGAGATTTGATAAAGTCTGGGTATCCCAAAGGGTTGGAAAATGTGGTGCTGGAAAAAACGCAGCAGGCCAGGCAGCATCCGAGGAGCAGGAGAATCGACGTTTCGGGCATAAGCCCTTCTTCAGGAATGAGGCTGGTGTGCCAAGCGGCCTGAGATAAAAGGTAGTAGGGAGGGAATTTGGGGTAGGGGCGTTGGGAATACGACAGGTGGAAGGAGGTGAGGGTGAGGGTGATAGGCTGGAGAGGGGGCGGGGGCGGAGAGGTCGGGAAGAAGATTGCAGGTCAAGAGGGCGGTGCTGAGTCTGAGGGTTGGGACTGAGATAAGGTGGGGGCAGGGGAAATGAGGAAGCTGGAGAAATCTACATTCACCCCGCGTGGTTGGAGGGTTCCTAGGTGGAAGATGAGGCGCTCTTCCTCCAGGCGTCGTGTGGCCAGGGTCTGGCGATGGAGGAGGCCAAGGACCTGCATGTCATTGGCGGAGTGGGAGGGGGAGCTAAGGTGTTCAGCCATGGGGCGTTTGGGCTGGTTGGTGCGGGTATCCCAAAGGGTTGCAATGCAAACACAGTTTATAAAGATGGAGGTAGGTAAATGAAGGGTGAAGTCATAGAAAGATCTGGAAATAGTGATGGAAATGTTAAAATTGAGGTGTTCATTAATTGTGAGCCAATAAAGATCAATGGCAACATGACAGAGTCAGTGTTAAAACAAAAGAGATGACAGCATGTTTTAAATTATCTCGTGTACCGAAGATGGGAAGATGGTTAGCTGACTAGGTCTGTGTCTAAGATGTCATTAAAGCATTGATGTGTATTTCAACAGCAGAAGTGCAGAGACGGGATGGACTCTGGTGGTACTAAGGTAGTGAAAATAAATAGCAACACACTCTCAACTCTGATCTCCAGCATCTGCAGACCTCACTGTCTCCTAGTGAAAATAAATAGTCTATACAGTGGCCTTCGACAATAAGATCATCTCAGAGAATGTTAGATACCAGTTTTACAAATAGTTTGGTTCTATGTCGGATACTTCCCAGAAGACAGTGGGTTCCAAATTCTGAAAATTTACAGGGAAGTTTTATACTGAACTCAGAGAAGCAGTTAGATTGTTTCTCAGATAGTTGCTACGTCGTCATATTGTACATCAGTTGCACGTTTTGGGAAATGACTCACTTGGTGCCTTTACACTGCTGCCTGAAAAGTTAGGGCTTTCATGCTGGGGTGGGGGTATCAGTGGAGCAGCTACAAAATGGAATGGGGGGGGATCCTTTGCCACCAGAAATGAGCTGCAAGCAGTCACAGGGACTTCCAAGCCCAAAGACAAGCTTCTTTAAAATCTTTCCTTAGTTTTCTGGGACTCTTCCTGGTATTTTGTTCAATGTTAGGCCGATAGCCCTCAACCATCATGTTCCCTCAATCCTCTCCCCACACCCATCCCCGCTAACTCATAACAGCTTATGCCTCCCACCCATCCCAGTGCCAGCTCATATACTCTGGGCTAAATCACATTGGTCTCACACACCATTCACAGCACTTCAATACCCATTCACCCTGTCAACACTCTGCACTGAGTATAGCAATGACATGTGTGGAAATGTTTAAAAAGCAGACAATTATACATTTCTGAAAAAAACTACAATCGACTAGACCTTTAGAGTACCAGTAGCAGAAACCACAAGCACTTTACAGCTCTTTCACTTGTGTAAGTGAACATTAAGCAATGATGAAAATGCTAAGAAATAGTTGTTAATTCACCAACATCTTTCCTGATAGATGTTACAGGTTCTGCAAATTAATAGAAGACTATCACTCAGCCTACACTTATGCATACTTCATTGACAAAGGTACACACAAGGCAAAACATTGTTTTATTGACATCCTTATCTTAAATTTGTGTGTTTGAACACTTTTAGATTGGAGGAAGGGCAGGTTTTTATATAGAAAGCTATGAATGGTTATCGGTTTATGCTCATTCCCTTATTACTATAGGTACATTGGCCCCACACAGACTGCATGCGAGGTGAATGGACAAAAACATACTCTGACTTTGTATAGATAGTACAAGGAGCATTGGTGTGGTTGGAGGGTATAGATTGGTATGGATGGTATGAGGCACCATTTATAGTGGGTGGGGTCATGAGATGGCATAATGACATGAACAAGACATTTTGAGTAATCTTTCAAAACAATTCCTCATCCTGATCATGGTTCCTGATACCTCTAACAGATCGAGAACCCTGGGCCCTTGAGAAGCTAATCACAGGCAAGGTGGAAGAGTTAGGAGATCCAAGCTGATAGGCTGGGATTGCAGAGACCGTGTCCCCCACTTCTCCCTTGTTAGTGATATTGGTGGCCCCAGAAACCGGGATGAATCTCAGAATTGGATTGAGTCCTTCATCTTTACAGGTCCATGAAATCAGGGAGACTCTACCATTCCTGATGAAGGGTTTATGCACGAAACGTTGATTGTCCTGATCCTCGGATGTTGCCATTTCCAGCATTACACTCTCGACTCTGATCTCAGCATCTGCGGTCCTCACTTTCTCCTAGACTCTATGAAAGTTCAGCTCAATAAATGTATTGAAGGAGGTGATGGTGAGGAAGAATCTAGTGCCCTCAATGTACGTCTGGAAAATGCCAGCAAGTTTTTATTATTTTGATCATCCAACATCTGCTGTTTCCATCCAGTATGTAACAAAGTAAGATGTGACTGAGATTTCAATCAGTTATTTTATTGCTTTATTATAACATGCAAAATACATTTGTTGTTAGTTTCCTTCTTATTTACTGATGTTTTCCTGATCATTTCGAGCACTGCGAGAAGGCTCAGAGCTTTTTTTTGTTTGTTTCTGTAACCATCTTTTGCCCTTTCCCATAACGCATTTACATTGGATTAGTTCCAAAAGTGCTGATACTATTTAAAAACAAATCAATATTTTGATATGAATGAGTTGGCAATACTCTCCCATCTTTGTTTGTCGCGCCTTGTAACCCTGCTCCTTAAAGCTTTAATTTATGTTTTAGTTGATTCATTAAGAACATCCTATGTAAAGAGATGGTTGGAGAGTGAGGAAGCATATAATCAGCTTTTGGCTGCTACAACAGTGTTGTGATTGTGAGATAATTTTAGGCTTTTGAGGTATATTTTTCTTTTTCCCTTTTAAACAGGCAAAGATAAAAAAAACCTGTGAAAATTGGGTCATTGTGCTCACAAGGAAACAGGTGTGATCTGTCCTTCAAGAGCTCACACTAGAATTGGCTGCAAAAATGTATGATCTGTGTTCTAAATTTTCACTCTCTCTGTATCTAAAAAATAGATTGACCAATCCATGGTATTATGTAGGCTTGAGACTCTCACAGAATTTGGGGTTTTGCGTGGCATACTAAAAGGCATATTTGACAGTCTGTTAATTATGTTCTGCTTGCACTTTTAATTAAATTTCAGCAACTTCAATGTGCAAGTTATTAGAGTGCTGGAAAAATGGATCTCCTTTGCCCTGCAGTGCACAGTCAAGTTAACTGCAACTCAAGTAGGAACAAATTACTGCAGATGCTGGAATCTGTACTGAAAGCAACAAATGCTGGATATCACAGCAGGTCAGGCAACATCCATGGAGAAAGATCAAGCTAGCATTTCAAGTTTAAATGACTCTTCATCCGAGCTCTGTTGAATAGTCACCTAGACTTGAAACATTAATTTGCTTTCTCTCCATGGATGCTGCCTGACCTGCTGTGATCACTGGATTTTTTATTTTCAATAATTGCATAGCAAAGTTTCCTCTGCTTTACTCCAACAATCTGCCACCTTTAAAGCCTAACAACCTACCTTTTCTCTGTCAATATCTAATAGCTCATGTTGCAGATAGGGGATAGAGAGTACAATGGATCCTCTTTTATTTTACTCTCTTAAATAACTCTAACAAGATGTGTTTTAAATATGGAAGTGTTTAACCCCTTCAGTGCTATGACTCTTAAGAACTGACACAAGACTGTCACAAGTTCTGTAAGTTGATACAAAGGAAGAATAGATGTTCATTTTCCAACACCCACAAGTGTTGAGAAAATATGGACACAAGAAAAGATGAGTATAAAATAGATAGCATGCACTTAAGGTTTTTAAAGAGTCTGAAAACTTTATTCTTGCTTTTGACTTTTGAGATGAAATCTGGAAAATTTACTGGCCTGATGACTTCCTTTTGGTTTACTGAAGAAAATGGATGTTGGAAGGTTCTGGTGATGCATTCACAGTGGCTTGCTCTTTGCAACAGGAGGGTTTTTGGCTTTGCTCCAGTCAAAATTAGATTTGGCTTGGCTCTGCTCATCTGTCGGTCCAAGACTATTCCACCTTTTCTGCCTGTTAGTATACTTCAGGCAGAGTTCTTCCTTTGCTGGGTGGGATTTCTTCTCTTCGTAGTCTCCCAGACAGCCTAATGTATGGCTGCTTTTGAGATGTGTGTTATGAAATGTTTCTTCTCTCAAGCTGGTTTCTGACAGGCACCCAGACTGTTGGAGCTTCTATAGTCCGCACAAGTCGCCCCTACTGACTTTAGCATTTCTTAGACCGTAGGGTTTGAATCTGAGCCATTTGTATCCACTTGTGTTATAAATGTTTGATTCTTCATATTCATTCTGTGGAATTCTATTCAGCAACCACTACGTCTGTGTGGTCCTGTGTATAATTTTGTGTAGGCATTTGGCCAATAGTAACTGTTAAATCCACAGGAGAGATCTGTTACATCCTTAATGTCTTGTCAAAGGAATGTTCGAAAAGATCACTTGCACTTTAACATACTGGCCAGACAAACTGGGCAATTTAATGTATATTTGTAGACAAGGAAGAAATTTACCCAGCCAACTCAGTATTCTGACTGTACTGATTGTCCATTCTTGACCTTCTTTTTAAAAAAGCCTAGTGTTCATTTCTCATACATTCGGAGTTACCATTGTGTTGTTGTGACACGCTTCATGCAGAAGCATTGAATTTCTAGATGGCATTATTGTGATTCATACAGTAATGACTCATTTTAAATGGGCTAAATCTAGGCAGGCAACTCAATTTTGCAAACCTTTAATCTTGCACATTCACGCACCTATAGGTTATATAGATTGAACTTGTAACGTTTAGCCCAGTTTTTATTCTGGTGAATCTGTGTCTTCAGGAATGGGAAACTGTTGCCCATGGCGGGGCTGCCTAACATGTATCGCTGAAAATTGGCCAAGAGTTAGTTTCAGAGAGCTTTATGGAGTGTTTCTATCCTTGGACACCAGGGAAATGTCTCACATAATTCTCTGCTCCTCAACTCAATATATATGCACCATGCCCCTGCAGTGCTGTTGCATGGTTAGCAGGGTTGGTCGTACCACTTTCTCCTGCTGAGAACCTCTGGGAATTTGTAGCACTGGCAACATACCTAAAGCCCAGTTGTGAAAGCTGCTACCCAGCAGTTATCATTTACAGTGTGTTGCTGCCCAACTTTAAAGGAAGTGGCTGAGGAAGGGAAGTTGGCACCACTCTTCACTGACAGGGACCTTAAGGTCGTGTTGGATGGGCTACTGGAGAGGAGAGCTATCCTTTTTCCCTCAGGTCCACCAGAAGATGTCTTGGCACTAGATTTTGCCAGCCTGGTCCAAAGCTGCCACCCAAGTCAATGCAGTGGCCATGGTTTACAGGACTGCCCAGCAGGGGCAGGAAGAAGATGATCTTCTGTGCTGTACAAGGGTAAGTGGCACTATCTTCTCTCTCCTATCTCACCCTCACTGTGCCACTGCTGACATGTCTCAACAAAGTTCAGGGTTTAACACATCTGCATAGCAGGTAGGTGGGCTCTCACTTTCACGTCTCAATCAAAGGTAACATGTCTAACAGTGCAGTTCTCCTTCAATACTTTGCTGGTGTCGTCATCTTGATACAGAGTCATAGAGTTATACAGCACAGAAACAGATTCTTTGGTCCACACTGACTGGATATCCTAAATTACTCTAGTCCCATTTAGTCCATATCCCTCAAAACCCTTCCAATTATATACCCATCCAGATGCCTTTTAAATGTTGTAATTGTACCAGCCTCCACCACTTCCTCTGGCAGTTCATTCCATTCATGCACCACCCTCTTCGTGAAAAGTTGCCCCTTTGGTCCCTTTTATGTCTTTTCCTCTCACCTTAAACCTTTGCCCTCTCATCTTCCTACCCTGGGGAAAGGTCCTTGGCTGTTCCCCCTATCCACACCCCTCATGATTCTACAAACCTCTATAAGGCTACCCCTCAGCCTCCGACACTCCAGGAAAAATAGCCCCAGTCTATTTAGCTTGTCCCTGTGGCTCACACCCTCCATTCTTGGCAACTCACTGCACCCTGTCAAGTTTAACAGTATATTTCCTTGTGAAGGGTGACCAGAATTGGATATAGTGTTCTAAATGTGGTCTCACCAATGTCCTGTGTAGCCACAACGTGACATTCTAACTCCTAAGCGCAATGTTCTGAACAATAAAGGCAAGTGTGCCAAATATCTTCTTCAAGACTCCATCAACTGCAACTCCTCTTTCAAGGAACTACAAACCTGCACTCCAAGGTCTCTTTGTTCGGCAACACTCCCCAGGACCTTACCATGAAGTCTATAAGTCCTGCCCTAATGTGCCTTACCAAAATGTAGCACCTCAGACTGATCTAAATTATATTCCATCCGCCATCCTTCGGCCCATAGGCCCATCTGATCAAGGTCCCATTGTACTCTGAGATAAATGTCTTTGTTGTCCACCATTCCACCTATTTTGGTGTCATCTGCAAACTTACTAACTATACATCCGATGTTCACATCCAAATCATTTAAATAAATGCCAAAATGGGAGGGTCCTGGCCAAAGAAATGAGCAATGTAGCTAAGGTGACAGAGCAGAGATCAATGCTGTGCTGAGCTCAATATTCATTGATGGAGGGATATCATTAGACAAAGCTGAATTTACTAAGGATGAATTGTTTAGCATCAGAAAAGGAAGGTCAGAAGATTCTGGAGAAAAGTCACTGGATTCAAAACATTAACTCTGCTTTCTCTCCACAGATGCTGTAAGAGAAGTTGTGTTTCTGCAGCAATTTCTGTTTTTGTTAAGGTCAGGTGTATTTTGAATAAACAGCAAGAGGGGAGATGCAAAGAAGACATGCAATTAGAGAAAAGTGAAGAGGAAAAAAAATGGAAGGGCATTGATGCCCATGAGTTTCTGCAGCTCTCAATCCTTATCTCTTCTAGATAGAGGAGGAAAACAAAGCTGCTGTTAAAGTCTCAGATAACATGGAGCCTGAAATGAAACTGCAGAGCAGGACAGCTTTGAGCTAGTTTCATTGAAGTAACCATGGAGTCTATTAACTGCATCTTCCTGACCACTCAGTCTTCTGTTTGGGATCATGTGTTTTGCCACCTAAGTTCCTTAAACATCTTTGTCCCCTTAGTAGCCACTTTTCCTTCAGGTTCATCCTTAAGACCTTCATTATTTTTATTAATGCTTTCTTCCAATGTCATCTTTGATTTAATACCTACCTATTTAATGTGTGTTGATTTGTCTCTGTGTTGTGCCTATCATGGCATTATGGTAGCACTTTAATCTCTCAGTCATAACTTGGTGAGCTTCAAACCACTCTCAAGACTGGAGTATGAAATATACTCTAGTAGTCCATTGCATTCAAGAGGCACCACAAGTTGATGAGGACCCATATTGGATAGGATGTGGACAGGATGTGTACAGTTAAAGTTAATTAGGCAGCCGGGTTGGATGAGATGCAACAAAGGATATGGAAGGAAATGAAACTGGGAAATGCAGGGGCACTAACTCATTATTTTTCAATCTTTCTTAGGCTCAGGCACGGTGGAACAGCCTTGTGCAAAAAAGCATAAAAAGACTGAAAAACAAATAAAGGTCAGGTTCTAGATTAGAGTGGTGCTGGAAAAACACATCAGGTCAGGCAGCATCCGTGGAGCAGGAAAATTGATGTTTCGGGCAAAAGCCCTTCATCAGGCTTCCAAATAAAGGTCAGTCAGTTTAACTTTGAGTATGGGGTTATTTTTAGGATTATCTGCCTGCTTATTGCACATGCAATGTGTTCACTATGTAAGTTGTTAGCACTTGGTGCGGGTGTGAGACTGACATAGTACACTGCTGCACAGCAAGGGGCCTGTTCCATTAACTGAGCACTGCTGACCAACAAGACAAGCTACCTGGTTGTGTGACTGTGATATAGGCACAGCAAGGCAGGGGTGCTGTGAGATTGCAGAGTGCTAACTGAGCAAATGGTAAGAGAACAAACTTGAGGTGCAGCCTGGTCCGGAGAAATGCTAGGTAAAAACAAGGACTGCAGATACTGGAAACCAGATTCTGAATTAGTGGTGCTGGAAGAGCACAGCAGTTCAGGCAGCATCCGAGGAGCAGCAAAATCGACGGTTTGGACAAAAGCCCTTCATCAGGACTACAGGATTCCTGTATTCCTGTATTCCTGATGAAGGGCTTTTGCCTGAAACATCGATTTTACTGCTCCTCAGATGCTGCCTGAACTGCTGTGCTCTTCCAGCACCACTAATCCAGAGAAGTGCAGTTAAGATCCTGAGAGAAGGCTTACATTGGACATAAATTGCAGCATGAACCAGTTGTGTTGAATGTCCTGTCTTAGCGTTGGAGAAACAGGAATGCATTAAAAGAATGTGGAGCATGCCCTTCCCAAACTGTCTGTGCACCTCACATGCAGTTTGACCATTGGTCAATGATGCCCTCCACATGGTGAACAGTATTTCTGCCAATCAGCAGCCTCTCTAAAACTAACTCCACTACTGCCAACGCGATATTTCCCATGGTCAATGAACACTGATTCCTGGTGTGCTTCTTCCTCCCTTCTCCAGCTTTAT
Organism: Chiloscyllium punctatum; assembly: GCF_047496795.1. Classification (NCBI taxonomy): domain Eukaryota; kingdom Metazoa; phylum Chordata; class Chondrichthyes; order Orectolobiformes; family Hemiscylliidae; genus Chiloscyllium; species Chiloscyllium punctatum. Next base: position 116,315,871 of record NC_092747.1, read on the forward strand.
CCCTTGGGTAATGTCAGGTCTCCTATTCAATGAACTACAAATAATGCTGTTACCCCGATGGTTGACAATTATGCCAGATATTTGAAGAAAACAAAAAGTGATTCAAAGTGAAAAAAATCCTTGGTTATGTTATGAAGGTATGGGTGTACCTTTAAGAGAATTAAAAGCAGCAGAACTGCCGGAGGGCATGAAGTGTTCTCAGTAAGGCAACACTGGATGTAACACTGGGTTGAACAACTCAAATAGTTTGTTGCCTGGAAACAAAAACAAATTTGAATCCAGCCAATCAGTTTAAATTATACCCTGATAAAACTACTAATTTTCAATCAAGTTTGAATTGAATATATTGACAATCTTAAAAGCCAATGACACAATCCAATGGTCGGGGGTATAAGACCAAGGAAAATTGAACAGTTGAGAGGAGAATTGTTACATCATGGGGTAAATCTGTGATAGTGCACAGAATTCTGCAGACATCACACGATGAAGTTTAAACTCCAACAAGAATGGAGGGTGCAGAAAACCAAGGCATTCTCCCTCAAGAAGGGGTTAAAAGTTAAAACTGCAATGTTCCTGCATCATTCCTGTGCACCCTCACAAAGCTGGTTATAAAGTGTAGTTGCTGAGAGGCTTGTGAGCTGGCTGTCAGGATCCTATCTCAGGGAGGGCTGTCCAATGCAGACATCTTTCAGAGATCAATCGAGGAAACACAAGTGACGGCCTTTTAAAAAAAGTGTGAAATAAATAATAAAGAAACTTGGATTTCCTTGCTGTTATGATAATCTACCATACTTCCACAAATACAGTTCAGCAAAAATGCAGTTAATTGAGAAGATTTTTCCTGAACTTTTAATATAATTCTTTTATCTGATTAAAAGAAATATTAAAATTGCCTATTGTTTCTAACAAAAAAATTGCACAGTTTACAGGAACATTGCACATTGCAAGATGTTTCCGATTAGCTGACCTTGCAAGCTAATAAATTCATGCTCTATTTTCCGCTGCTGCCAATTTATGGCATACAGGAAACCAATTCTGCACAACAACTGCCTTCCTGTACTCAACGTCTAAATGGAGCCAAATGGATTTAGAGATGGAGATACATAGCAGAACGTTACAGTCCCTTTGTAAATTGCTGATCACAGCAAGGAGTCTTTATGTTGTTAAAATTAGAAAGGGAAGACATTCAGACAACGGTAAGAGAAGAACACTCAGTTATTGACTTTACCTTTTGCCATTAACTTGTATTTCACTGGAGATTTTTTTTCTAAAATCGGGCTTCAAAATTCTGAACATATTAACTGGTTTACATACATACATCAAACTCTTTAAGTAAATGTTCTCTGCAGTTAAGTTCTCAGAAGCATCTGACAACTAGGATGTTACTTAAATTAAATTCAATTTAAAATATCTTAACAGCATGAAAAGCTCAATGTATTTAATGCATGCTAATAAGATTTTGGGACTGAGACAACTGTATTTAAAAGTTCAATAAAGTCACCATAGTCTCAGCGGATCATAGGGCTGCTGTCTCACTAGAGAGAAGCAACTGGTGGAGGTCATCACACCTCAGGTGAGGAGAGAGGCTGAGACCTTCACTGCAATCTCACCCTGTGCATCAACTGAACCCATGATGCATCAAGAAACCAGCCATCCAGCCAACTGAGCCCTGTCAGGATCTAAACACTGAACAGGTTTTTGGACAATACGTTGTTGGGCTTTCTTTAGGATCATTTTTAGGATCCCAACAGAAGAAACCATACCAATAGACAATAGACAATAGACAATAGGTGCAGGAGTAGGCTATTCTGCCCTTCGAGCCTGCACCACCATTCAATATGATCATGGCTGATCATCCTTAATCAGTATCCTGTTCCTGCCTTATCTCCATAACCCTTGATTCCACTATCCTTGAGAGCTCTATCCAACTCTTTTTTAAATGAATTCAGAGACTGGGCCTCCACTGCCCTCTGGGGCAGAGCATTCCACACAGCCACCACTCTCTGGGTGAAGAAGTTTCTCCTCATCTCTGTCCTAAATGGTCTACCCCGTATTTTTAAGCTGTGTCCTCTGGTTCGGCACTCACCCTTAAGCGGAAGCATGTTTCCTGCCTCCAGAGTGTCCAATCCTTTTATAATCTTATATGTCTCAATCAGATCCCCTCTCAGTCTTCTAAACTCAAGGGTATACAAGCCCAGTCGCTCCAGCCTTTCAGCGTAAGGTAGTCCCGTAATTCCAGGAATTGACCTCGTGAACCTACGCTGCACTCCCTCAATAGCCAGAATGTCTTTCCTTACATTTGGAGGCCAGAACTGCACACAATACTCCAGCTGTGGGCTCACCACGGCCCTGTACAGCTGCAGAAGAACCTCTTTGCTTCTATACTCAATCCTCCTTGTTATGAAGGCCAGCATGCTATTAGCCTTCTTCACTACCTGCTGTACCTGCATACTTACCTTCATTGACAGGCGTACAAGAACACCCACATCTCTTTGTACTGCCCCTTTACCTAAATTGATTCCATTGAGGTAGTAATCTGCCTTTCTATTCTTGCCACCAAAGTGGATAACCATACATTTATCCACATTAAACTGCGTCTGCCATGCATCTGACCACTCACCTAAACTGTCCAGGTCACCCTGAAATCTAACATCCTCCTCACATTTCACCCTGCCACCCAGCTTAGTATCATCAACAAATTTGCTAATGTTATTACTAATACCATCTTCTATATCATTAACATATATTGTAAAAAGCTGCGGTCCCACCACTGATCCCTGCGGTACCCCACTGGTCACTGCCTGCCATTCCGAAATGGAACTCTTTGTTTCCTATCAGCCAACCAACTTTCAATCTAAGTTAGTACTTTGGCCCCAATACCATGCACCCTAATTTTGCTCACTAACCTCCTATGTGGGACTTTATCAAAAGCTTTCTGAAAGTCCAGGTACACTACATCTACTGGATCTCCCTCATCCATCTTCAGAGTTACATCCTCAAAAAATTCCAGAAGATTAGTCAAGCATGATTTCCCCTTCATGCTGACTCTGACCTATCCTATTACTACTATCCAGATGCGTCGTAATTTCATCCTTTATAATAGACTCCAGCATCTTTCCCACCGCTGAGGTCAGACTAACTGGTGTATAATTTCCTGTTTTCTCTCTCCCACCTTTCTTAAAAAGTGGTATAACATTAGCCACTCTCCAATCCGCAGGAACTGATCCCGAATCTATCGAACTCTGGAAAATAATCACCAACGCATCCATGATTTCTCGAGCCACCTCCTTCCGTACCCTGGGATGTAGACCATCAGGCCCCGGGGACTTACCAACCTTCAGACCTAACAGTCTGTCCAACACCAATTCCTGGCAAATATAAATTCCCTGAAGGTCTAGTCCTTCAGCAATGTTACCTCAGGGAGATTGCTTGTGTCTTCCCCAGTGAACACAGATCTGAAGTACCAATTCAATTCTTCTGCCATTTCTTTGTTCCCTGTAATATATTCCCCTATTTCTGTCTTCAAGGGCCTAATTTTAGTGTTAACCATTTTTTTGCCTTTCACATACCTAAAAAATCTTTTACTATCCTCCTTTATACTTTTGGCCAATTTACCTTCGTACCTCATTTTTTTCTCTGTGTATTTCCTTCTTAGTAATCCTCTGTTGTTCTTTAAAAGCTTCCCAGTCCTCTGTTTTCTCACTTATCTTTGCAATGTTATAATTTTTCTCTTTTAACCTTATACGTTTCTTAACTTCCCTCATCAGCCACGGCCACTCATGCCTCCTCCTAGGATCTTTCTTCCTTTTTGGAATGAACTGATCCTGCATCTTCTGCATTATACACAGAAATATCTGCCATTGTTCCTCCACTGTTATCCCTGCTAAGGTATTGCACCACTGAGAGATAGTGCCCAATCCGAGGCATCTTGAAGCAAGCTGTAGCTGTTGCCAGTACAACATCCTCACCCCACACATGTAGGAAGAAGTGTGGGCTGTGAGAGATTAGGGGTGCTGGGCAGAGGATTTCACTGGATGTTAGAAGCAAGGTGGGTGAGGTGGCTCCAAAGAAAAGGAAGTGCTCAAAATTATTATACAAGGTGGGACAAATAAACATTGGATAATAATAATCTGACTGAGCAGTGATTTGTAAGGGGAAATTGTATTTGACAAACTTGTTGGAGTTTTTTTGAAGTTGTTACAATGAAAATTGATAAGGAAGGGCTGATGACGCAGTACACTTGGATTTTCAAGCCTTTGATAAAGACCCCCATCTGAGGCTGGTTGGAACCAATAAAGCACATGGGACATACTATGATGGATTAAGGATTAGCTAAAGTATAGAAAACAGAATAGGAATGAATGGGTCATTCTATTGGCACCCTGTGACTAGTGGAGTACCATAAGGATCTTGATTTGTGACTACAACTCCACCGCACCCCCCCCCCCACCCCCCAAGTTGTCTACAACATATGCTGATAATTTGGAGCTAGGGACCAAATTTGCAGATGATGCAAAGCTTAGTGAAATGTGTTTCATGAGGAAGATGTTAAGCAGCTTCAGGAGGATTTCTGAAGGCTCATTGAATGAACAAGGATATAAGGGTATGCTCTGGCAGGAGGAAACGATTTCCAAAGTATTTGTTAAATGATGAAATTGTAAAGTTTAGATATACAAAGAAACCTAGGGTCCTTCTTGAGAAGGCACACAGATGCAGCAAGCTATTAAAAAGTCTATATGGAAGGTTAACTTTGATTGCAAGAGGAATTGAGTACAGGAATAGTGAAATCTTATTTCAGTTGTGTGGGAGTTTTGCTGGACTACACCTGCTATCGTGTGTACACTTTTAGTCTTCTCATCTCATGGATGTTATTGACATAGACGGAAGTTCACTAGATTTGTTCTTGGGATGACTGGACTGTCTTATGAAGTGGGGTTGGGCAGACTGGGCCTGCATTCCTTAGAGATCCTTAGTATTCCTCATTGAAACCTGCAACATTTTAAAGGAATATACAGGATAGATGCAGGTAAGATGTTTCCCTGGTTGGGGAGTCTCGAACCAGGGAACACAATTTAAAAATGAGGGGAATGTGACTGAAGTCAGAAATTTCTTATTAATCAGACATTTGTAAACCTTTGCAATGTTCTAACCTAGAGTGTTGTGGAAGCTCACTCTTCGAGTATGTTTAAGGCATAGATTTCTGATTGACAATGGAGTTATGGCATTGGGTTGGGTAAAAGGCATTAAGAATTCGATCAGCCACGATTGTATTAAATAGTGGATCAGGCTCAAGAATGGGCTATTTCTGTTCCTATGTTCCTACATGCTTCACCATCACCCCCTTGGCCCACATCTGGTCACAAGGTCAGGCTCAATCAGTGCAATTTGAGTGAATGCCTGAACTGATTGCCTGACCAGTCTGGATAACCAGTCTGACTCCTTTTCATCCCACTGGGAGGTGATATAATTGCTGTCCACCTGGGTAAGTAGTTCTTAACTGGTCATTAATTGACCACTTAAGTGCCTTAATTGGAAGAAGGACTGGAAAATTGAGCTTGAGCCTTTCTATGATGCTTGAGGGTTCTTGTGGCAGAGTGATGTAGTCCCTATCTTTGAGCAATACAGACCATAAGACTGTAAGACATAGGAGCAGAAATTAGGCCATTCAGCCCATCGAGTCTGCTCAGTCACTCAATCAGACCGGTAAGTTTCTCAACCCCATTCTCCTGCTTTCTCCCTTTAACCCTCAATCCCCTTGACAATCAAGAATCTATCTGTCTCCATCCTAAATATATTCAATGACCTCCACAGACCTCTGTGGCAGTGAATTCCACAGATTCACTACTCTCTGGCTGAAGATGTTTCTCCTTATCTCTGTTCTAAAAGGTCTTCCCTTTACTCTAAGGCTGTGCCCTCACGTCCTATTCTCTCCTATCAATGGAAACATCTTCCCAACTTCCACTCTGTCCAGGCCATTCTTAATTCTATAAGTTTTAATTAGATCCCCCTCATCCTTCTAAACTCCACTGTACTATAGACCCAGTGTCCTCAAACATTCCTCATATGTTAAGCTGTTCATTCCTGGTTCAAACACTAGGTTCAAGTCCCAATCACACCCCAAAGGTATTTCTGGTTAGAAAATCACCTATCCAGAATTTCATATTAGTGAAGGCAGGAATCTATTACAGTGTCCCACTCTGGGGCCTGACATTGAATTTGTTTTGGTGTAACATGTCCTCTGTAGCATCTTTCAAAGGGAATAATAATTAACGCTAGTACCTTCAAACGCAGTACACTCAGTAAGAGATAGTTTAGGTACAAATAGCTGTACACAGAAACAGAAGGCACTTTCATTCAGTTTATGTTCCCAGTGCCTTTCAGTTGAAAAAGAGGTTAATCTCTCAGTCAAGTTGCTGTGAATTCCCAAGAGAGAAAGAACATTTCCCATGTATTGCTATTAACTGTATTTGTGAGAAGCTGCATGAATCACTGATCCAACAATCACTGTTCCCATTCTGGGGACCTCTATTTATTTCCCAGCAAATAGCTTGAACTGTGGGTATCTGGAAACATGCCCACTTATGGAGCTCAAAGCTTTACCTCATTTTTGGAGGATAAGTATTCAAACTATATGATTTTTTGACGCAGAGCTGATGATGCACATTTATATGAACAATTATTGACAAACCTTCCATGTTTACAGACATTTAACCCACTAGATCTGAACCAAATCTTAACTAACCCACACATATCACTGCCTAGGTCACTCTCTGTCTCTGAAACTTTCCTTGCTTTAAATATTTAACCCTTGCAATAAAATAATGCAAAGTCTGTGTTTTCAACAATCCCCGTTGTAGAGTCGTGCACTAAGCAACCCCATCGCACTGTGGCTAAACACTTTAACTCCCCCTCTCATTCCACAAAGGGCATGCAAGTTCTTGGCCTCCTCCACCATCAAACTTGAACCATCCGATGCCTGGAGGAAGAATGCCTCTTCTTCCACCTTGAGACTCTCTAACCACACAGGATCAATGTGGATTTCACCGGTTTCCTTGTTTCCCCTCCCTCCAAGCTTCCAACACAGCACCACCCGCTTGAACTGTCCTACCTGTCCATCTTCCTTCCCATCTATCCGCTCCACCCTCCTCTCTGACCTGTCACCTTCATCCCCACCTTCATCTAACTATCCCATTCCCAGCTACCTTCCCTCTGTCCGACATCCTCCTATTTATCTCTCAGACCTCTTTGGCCACCCCCTCATTCCTGATTAAGAGCTTATGCTCGAAACGTTGACTCTCCTGCTCCTTGGATGCTGCCTGACCGGCTGTGCTTTTCCAGCACCACACTCTTCAACTCACGGAGATGTGCAGCATCAAAACAGACCCTTCAGTCTAACTCGTCCATGCCGAATGGATATCCTAAATTAACCTAGTCCCATTTACCAACATTTGGCCCATGTCCCTCTAAATCCTTCCTATTCATGTATCTATCCAGATGCCTCTTAAATGTTGTTGTTGTGTCTGTCTCCACCACTTCCTCTAGCAGCTTGTTCCCTCTGTATTGCAGAGTTCTACAATCTGTCCATATTTAATTAATATGCCACTTCTCTTCCTTCCAAAATGGACAAGTTCACATTTTCCCACATTCTACACCTTCTGTCAATTTCTTGACCGTTCTTTCAACTTGGAGAAAGTGAGGACTGCAGATACTGGAGAGTCAGAGTCGAGCGTGTAGTGCTGGAAAAGCATCCGAGGAGCAGGAGAGTCGATGTGTCGAGCATAAGCTCTTTATCAGGAATGACTGATGAAGGACTTTTGCCCGAAACATCAATTCTCCTGCTCCCTGGATGCTGCCATTCTTTCAACATGTCCATATCGATGTGTCGACCCTTTATTTCTAAGTTATAATTTATTTTCTCCTTATCTTTATGTCATCACCAGATTTAGTAATCAGTGTTTTCACCTAAGTCAATGATACAAGTTGAAGCCTGTGGACTGTGGCCTGAGGCAGTCAACATTCCAGTATTTCCTCAGGACTGAGGTGTTTCAGCACAGTTTACGTGTGCAGGTTTTAGCAGTGATTCATAGTCCTGGAACCTGCACACTCTATGGTGTGTGTACTGACTGCAGCCTGATTTGAAATCATCTGACACAACATAAAGTGACACAACATAAAGTGACACAACATATGTAACCTTAAGTTGATGCCTGAAAATGACACCTTAGTCCTGATTCCCCCTTTTCTGCAACCAGTCCATTATCCATTATAACTTAGGATTTTGGAGAAGGAGTTGGCCATTCAGCCCTTCAAACCTGTTCCACCATTCAACAAAATCACAGCTGTTCTGGCTATGGTTTCAACTTTAATTTCCTCTCTGCTCCCACGGCTCTTCATTCTCACAGCTCTATCTTATTCATAGACAGTGTCCCATAATACTAGTCTCCTCCACAAGAAGTCATATTCTAATGGTATGCATCCTATCAAGTCCCCGCAGGATCTTATATGTTTCAATAAGATTACCAGAGTCGATAAGGTGTGGAGCTGGAAAAAGCACAGCGGGTCAAGCAGCATCAGAAGAGGAGGAGAGTCAACAATTTGGGCACCAGGATTCTCCTGCTCCTCAGATGCTGCCTGATCTGCTGTACTTTTTCCAGCTCCACATTTTATCAACTCTGACTTTCCAGCATCTGCTGTCCTCATTATCTCCAAGTCAATAAAATTACCTCTCATTCTTCTAAACTCCAAAATGTACAGGCCCAGGGGTGAATCAAGCAAAGCTTCTGTGAAATGCCTCTACTGTAATTATATATTTTTTTGAATAAGGAGATCAAATCTGTGTACAGTACTCCATGTGTGGTCTCTCCAAGACCCTGTACAGCTGCAGAAAAACTTCACAACGTTTACAGAAATCTTTGATGTGGCACTTTATTGTACACCTTTTAAAATCCAAGTGCACCACATGTACAAACGTCCCGCTACCTCTCTTGTTAAATTCCTCAAAAAATGTTAATAAATTAGACGAGCACAAATTCCCTTTCCCAAACCTATGTTGACTGTGACGGATTAAATTAGGATTTCTGAAGATTGCTGCTCTAATCTCCTTCATAATAGGTTCTCACATATACCCTCAGACAGATGCTCCCCAAACTGGGGTGGCGTAGTAGCTCAATGGTTAGCACTGCTGCCTCACAGTGCCAGGGAGCCAGGTTCCATTCCACCCTCAAGCAACTTTCTGGGTGGAGTTTGCACATCCTCTCCACATCTGTGTGGGTACTTTTCAGGTGATCTGGCTTCCTCTCCCAGTCCAAAGATGTGCTGGTTTGGTAGATTGGGCCCTTTAAATTGCCTCAAGTGTACAGGTTAAGTGGGTTAGCCATGGGAAATATAGGAGTGTGGGATGCCCTTTGGATGGTGAGTGTGAGCTAAATGGCCTGGACTTACAGTGCTGGACTTCCTGATTAAAGGGAATCTCCCTCAATTCTGACTGGGTGATTCTTAACAGAAGTTTGGAAATAAATTTGAACAGAACTAACTTGCAGTTTATGGGAAACAAGTTGGAGTTTGTGACTAAACTGGACAACTCTGAAAGAATCAGAACATGTGAAAACACCCCACTCTGTGTTGGAAGACGCCATGATTAATTCCTGTTCTTGCTGTAAAAGTCAATGTTTAAAGATTAACCTGACAGTGATACACCTTAAATATAACTAATACCAAAAATAACAAAGAGGACAATGTAGGGAGATAGAGGTGAAAGTAATTATCTTTGGGATCAAGGAAGTATTTGACCGAGAATGACACAGGATCCTGAGTAAAACCAGGGATCCAGGGGAAATCTGTCCACTTGTTAGAGTCATCCCTGGCACAAAATGAAGTTGGTTGTAATCATTGGCAGTCAGTCATCTCAGCTCCCAGGCAGTTCTGCAGGAGTTCCTCAGGGTAGTGTCCTAGGCCCAATCATCTTAATTGTTTCATCAACCACCTTGCCTCCATCGTAAAGCCAGAGGTGGGGGTGTTCACTGATTGCACAGTGTTCAGCACCATTTGTGACTCCTCAGATACTGAAGCAGTCCATGTTCGAATGGGACAAGCTCTAGACAGTGTCCAGGCATGGGCTGACAATGGCAAGTAACATTCATGCCACACAAATGCCAGGCAATGACCATCTCCAAAAGGAGACAATCTTACCACTGCCCTTTGAATCTCTTACTATCAACATGTTTCAGTTACCATTGACCAGAAACTCACTGGACTCACCACATAAACACAGTGGCTACAACAGCAGGTCAGAAGGTAAGAATATTACAGTAACTCACCGCCTGTCTCCCCAAGCATGTTTGTTACTTGTAAGGCGGGAGTCAGGAGTGTGATAAAATACTCCCCACTTGCCTGGTTGTGTGCATGTTCAACAATCAAGAAGCTTGATACTATCCAGGTCAAAGCATTCCACAGCCCACATTCATAAGCATCCACACCCTCCACCACTGATCCTCAGTAGCTGCAGTGTGTACTATCTACAAAAGGCAAGGCAGATATTCACCAAAGATCCTTAGGCAGCACCTTTCAAACCAACAACCACTTCCACCTGCCTGGACAAGGGCAGCAGCTACATGGGGACATCACCACCTGAAAATTCTCCTCCAAGTCACTCACCATCCTGACTTGGAAATTATCATCATTCCTTCACTGTTGCTGGGTCAAAATACTGGAATTGCCTCCCTCAAGGCATTGTAAGTCAAACTACATCACATGGACTGCAGCAGTTCAAGAAGGCCGCACACCACCACCAGCTTCTCAAGGGCAACTAGGAACGGGCAATAAATGCTGGCCCAGCCAGTGACGCCCGTGCCCCATAAATGAATAAAAAATCCCGTACAAAAAAAAACTTTTTGTTTCAAGTCTGTTGTTTGTAACAATGGCTCCACATCAACAAAAATATTTGAATATGTGGTGAATTGGCTGCATTTTATATGCCACAGGATGACATGAACAGAAAACGCCAACTTGCAATGATGCATGGTTCTGTTGTGAATGATGGAATGATGGAATGAATAAGTCTCGCAATGAATTAACTTTGCTGTACGTGATCTTTGAACTCTAATCTTTTACATTAGAGCTCCAAGCCTGTGTTTGACATTATTTCTATTACAGTTTTGTAAAAAAACTTAAGCATACAACAAGTTATCTGACTACAAATGCCATAATGGATGAGCATAAGAGACAACTAAATTCTCCAAATCATTAATGGTCAGGGAAAGGTGTTTTGAAGTTGTATGTATTTTTTGGCAAAACCATAGGGAGGCAATGGCTTAGTGGTGCTATCAGTGAACTGTTAATCCAGAGACCCAAATAACCTTCTGGGGACCTGGATTTAAATCCCACCACAGCAGATTGTGGAATATGAATTTTTCAATATCTGAAATTAAAGAGTCCATGAATCCATTGTTGGGGAGAAACTAATCTGGTTCACTAATGTCCTTTAGGGAAGGAAACTGCCATCCTTACCTGGTCTGGCCTACATGTGACTCCAGACCCACAGCAATGTGGTTGACTCTAAACTGCCCTCTGGGGAATTCAGGATGGGTAATAAATGCTGGCCTGGCCAGCAATGTTCACATCCTGTGAATGAATTAACAATATAATTGTGGTATAAAAGTTTCATCATAAATATTGGGTTTGGAATTAGGTTGGAATGTGGTGAGTTAAAGAGTGAACCAGGTACATCTCAGGTAACACTTCAATCAGGTCATGTTATAGTTACCAAACGACATATTCCAAATGACCTTGAAATCATTTTGCCCATGCTCTAATAGCTGAATGTGTGGAACCTTCCTCTTCATAACTTGGCATTCGTTCAGCCTTGTGCTAGTCATATCAGTTTCCTTTCCTTATCACGAGAGGGAGAATATTGAAAAGAAGGATTTGCATTTAGATAGTGCTTTTCATGACCACGGTATGTCTCAAGGATCTAAGCAATCAATGAGGTACCTGTGAAAAGTAATTGCTATTTGTCAATTAAGAAATTTGTGCTTATCAAATTCCCACTAACAGTGATGTGATCGTGATCAGTTAATATGTTTCTGTGATGCTGATTGAGGGGTCAACATTGTCCAGAACACCAGAGTTTAGATTAGATTAGATTACTTACAGTGTGGAAACAGGCCCTTCCACCCAACAAGTCCACACCAACACCTCCGAACAGCAACCCACCCAGACCCTTTTCCCCTACATTTACCCCTTCACCTAACACTACAGGCAATTTCGCATGGCCAATTCAATTAACCTGCACATGTTTGGACTGTGGGAGGAAACTGGAGCACCCGAAGGAAACCCACGCAGACATGGGAGAATGTGCAAACTCCACACAGACAGTTGCCTGAGGTGGGAATTGAACCTAGGTCTCTGGCACTGTGAGGCAGAAGTGCTTGCCGCCCCAGAGTTAGCTTCCCTTGTCTTCTTTGAGACAGTGCCACGTGATATTTTACATTCCGACCTTGTTGGCAGCTGAGAAACTCACGCAAAAGCTGATATCTCTGACAGTGCAGCAATCCCTCAGCCATATATGCCTTAATTTTTGCACTTAATACCTGGAGGTGAACTTGAATGCTGAATCTTCCAGTTCAGAGGCAGGTGTGCTACCAACTGAGGCATGGCTGCTAGAAGACAAGGCGAGGGTAGGGAAAACTGACATCATCTGAATCGTCCAGTCACTTCAAAAGTCCCTGATGGCCCATGTGCCAACAATGGTTCACAAGATAGGGTAAATAGGTAAGGTCTTTTCCCTGGGGTTGGGGAGTCCAGAACTAGCGGGCTTAGGTTTAGGGCGAAAGGGGAAAGATATAAAAGAGACTTAAGGGGCAACTTTTTCACATAGAGGGTGGTGCGTGTGTGGAATAAGCTGATAAAGGAAGTGGTGGGGGCTGGTACAATTGCAACATTTAAAAGGCATCTGGATGGGTATATGAACTGGATGGGTTTGGAGGGAAATGGGCTGGGTGCTGGCAAGTGAGACTAGATTAGGTTGGGATATCTGGTCGGCATGGACGAGTTGGACTGAAGGGTCTCTTTCCATGCTGTACATCTCTATGACTCTGAGATAGTAACATCACTGATGGAGAAAAATGCAAAACAAGTGTAATCCTTTCAAGTTTTACTTATGGCATTTCTGCAAAATTAGAAGTCGCATTCTGTGAAATTGAAACATATACAAAATAATCAATTCATATCAAAGTATAAAAACTAACAGGGTGACACTAACAAACAGGAATAATTTCCTGTTCTTGGAAGAACCGATTGCTAAGGAGAATGTTTCTTCTCTGTTTTCCCGATTTTCTATTCATTTATCCACGTCACTGTCTTTCTGTCTGAGTGTCTGTTTGTCCATTAATAGTTTATCCATATGAAGAAATGTAATTCTCTGTGAAGTTTTAACAAGATTTGGTGACCAATAGTATCATTAAAATTTGAGGAGATTATGAAGAGATCCATGGGATCTGCTTGATTAAATTTGATATTCAATGTGTTCTGTAATGTGCTTGACCGTTGTTTGTCTGTTACCCATGTTCAGTTTGGAATGTTAGAAAATAAGTGCAAACTATTTTTGCACAGTCTGAACCATTCTGGTCAATAATCTTTACATACTTGTTTATGTTTTATTCTTTGTGGACAAAAAAACCCAGGTTGAATTAGTTCTAATTTTTAAACCAGATACAGTCTAAAAGCTTTATAATTGACCATATCATTACTCTGGTCGCATTTTGCTATGTGCAGTGGAGGAATTGATGCGCCTGTCTAAACTCGTTCATAACAATATTCTTACACTGGAGGGAATGTACCATCGGCTCATTGGACTGATTCTTAGGATGAGGTGATTGTCCCATGGGAGAGTTTGAGTACATTAAGCTTATATTTTCCCTAACCTTTGGAAGAATGAAAGATGATCTAATTGAAACATATAGAATTCTTAAGGGGCTTGTAAGAAGCTGCAGGTGGGATGTTTCTCGAGGATGGGGAGTCTAGAATTAGGAGTTATGGTCTCAGGATAAGGAAACAGTCATTTAGTACTGAAAAGAGGAACCTGGGTTAATGGAGTATTTCAGTCAAAGGCCTGTGCACTTTTGAATTTCTCTACCTCAGCGAGCTGTGAATGCCCAGTTATATAGTGAAAACAGGCAGACTGAGGTCGAAGATTAGCCATGATATTAGTGGGGTGGGATAGAAGGCTTAAATAACTTGTTTCTGCGCTATTCATAATGGTTTTACGATTTTATTGTACTTTCTACAGTCCTTTTGCAGGTCGGCAAGTGTTTATGGCTTAATGTCTGATACAATTTTATAGTAAGGCTGTAAAGAACTTGGATATTGCCACTATTTCAGAAACCAGAAGCCTGCAACCATTGTACACTGCTGTATCCAACATTTGGCTACAACCATAATCTGAGCAGTGCTCCTGGACCTTGGGATTATGTGAACTATTTAATGATCTGACTTGATCAATATCAGAATCTCCCATATTCAGATTATAAGATTAATTTTGTATAATTCTTTACGTGAAGAAGATTAGGTGGCTCACAGCGCCAGAGACCCGGGTTCGATTCCTGCCTCAGGTGACTGTCTGTGTGGAATTTGCACATTCTCCCCGTGTCTGCGTGGGTTTTCTCCAGGTGCTCAGGTTTCCTCTCACAATCCCAAGATGTGCAGGTCAGGTGCATTGGCCATGCTAAATTGCCCTTAGTGTTAGGTGCATTTGTCAGGAGTAAATATAGGATAGGGGAATGGGTCTGGGTGGTTTACTCTTCAAAGGCTGAGTGTGGACTTGTTGGGCTGAGGGCCTGTTTCCATACTGTAGGGAATCTAATATTTTGGTTGCCTTTTCTGCTCCTTCTTACTAATTTGTTCTTACTAATTGCCTATCAGTACATAAGAATTCAATAACAGTCAAAATAACAAGCTGATTGCTCTATGAGCAGGCAGTCTGGTTACCAATTATAATAAAATTATTTCAAGGTTCAAGTTTTTTCCAACAATCTGTCTCTGCAACTGAATCCTCTGAAGTGAGAGGTCAGTTTTATCGACTAATTTTTAGCTTGCTGTTCTTGAACCTCAGTCCTTGTTATGCTAAATGCTGTATCAGTCTGCATTCTGCCTCAGTCACAGGGTTCCTGAAAGGAGTCATAAGCTGTAATTGGAAGGGGTAGCCCTTGTCTCCCAGCAACCATCCTCATATAACATTCTGTCCTTCAGCTCAGGCAGGAATTTGGAAGTTGCCAGGAATATAGACACCATTTCAGCTCGTGGAATACTTGGTGCAGACCTTTAAGATGCAGTTAACAATGATCACAGATGAGTTAGACATTGACCAGGAGGAATATAATTTCTGCTATTCAGCTATATTTTCAGAAAGGGCTCTCAACATGACCTGTATAACCCATTGTACTGAGCATCCTGGGAAAATTGGCAATGTTTACAAGCTGTGCCTGGGCTGGAGCACTGAATTCCTTATGCAGAAAAAATATGAAGCAATGTGATCTTTCAAAAATGTATTTGGTAAGATTCTTGATATGCTTATGGTTTGAGGATTGGGTGACTCCACAAATGTACAAACATAGGATGATATAAATTTCCAAAATGACATAAATGCTGCCGACATCTTGAGGGCCAAAAGATTGGGATATCCACCCATTCCTTCAAAGCCCAAGAACTGTGCCAACAGAATGTACAGTTCTGTTACAGTGTCCTGGGGTACCCTCAGTTTGGGATACCCTCAGCCAAACTTGGTCACTTGGAAGAAATAACAGTGAGGTGAGTACACTCTCGTGCATCCAATACGTTTGTGCTACTCCTACAGTTTCTTCATGTGGAGGGTATTCACTATCTGCTAGAGATTACTGAAAATTAATACTGGAATTCAATTTTATTGTCAAGTCTACTCAAGCATAGAAATACATAAATACAGTGAAAAGAGTACAAAGTCACCATTCTTCAATGGTATTTTGGTTACAAAGCCAGAATTTAAAAATAAAACAGCAGCAGAAATAAAGACAGGGCAAAAGGTAAGAAAAACGTCCAGTTTCCTGCACTTGCTGACACCTTTGATCCTCTTCAACAGGTCAATGCTGTTTGTACTAAAGATGACACAGCACCTGACGTTACAAAATCCATTCAGAGTGGCTCAATGAACCTATGCGGGGAATATCAGCAATGCAACACCTTAGCAGTGATGCAATTCCTGGGCAGTTGTATCAAACTCAAAAGATGCTTTAACACAGACTGCTACACAGTAGAGCACGGACACCTGAGATTCTACACAAATGTGGCACCAATTAATTCGGATATTATGATGGTGGCAGCAATGCAACTTGCTAACCACTCCCCACCCTGCACCTCCCCCACTCCCCAACGCCCCCAATCCCCTTGGCCATCAGGCACACAAAGTAACATTTCATACAAGGAGCCATGTTATTACAGATTTATGCTTCCATTTGAGAGGAGAGCAGTCCCCATGCAGCAATGGGGACTTTGGAAGGTATGTATGAATTGAAGAGTGAAGGTGACACTTAAGTGCTTTTTTTTCAGTCATTTCCACTTCACAAAGCTTAGCTGGATGAATTTGTCCCATGACATTTCCATGATTACTTGCAGGGTAATTTGATGCTAAATGTGTGTCTTCATTCAATCAATGGAAGCCTGATCAAAGCAATGGCCTTTCATTATCCACAAAACACACCTGGCCCTCACAGATCGGATGAAACAAAATAAACTTACACCAGCCTCTGTCAGTGTGCTCAAAGCCACTTTTCATCCTGTCAATGTGCAGCTGAAATTTGGTGAGTTCTAAGCCCTGCGTGAAAATCAAGACATCGCCCTCCTAGGTCTCTCATGCACCTTTTCATGTCACTGCCCCAGTCACTTTGAAGCTCACCATATTCCTGCCCAACCTTTTTATTTAAGGATCAATATCCCTTGTTTCCCCTCCTCTCTCCATAGTGCCCCATGCTTCACATTAACTCAGATCCCATCCTTATATAGAAGAACCTCAATGATCTGGCATTTGATTGTCCACATTTCAGATTATCCAAACAAGATTGCAAGGTTCTGATGCGTGGCTAAACTATGTTATTCAGCATTTGATTATCCAGCATTCGATTAACCAAACAAAACTCCCCGTCCATGGTCTTCAGATAATCAGGATTCCTTTCTATTTGCCCCCTTCACAATCATTGCCCTGTCTGCACCACAGCATAATGGCTCCAATCCCTACCCTTGAGATTCCCACTTGTCTTGGTATAGTGTTGATTGATCTCTGATAACTTACTTGACATATACTGCCCCAATTAACTGTGGCCCAGCCCTCAGATGGAATAATAAGGACTGCTCTGATTGAGGATAGGCTGGCCTCCAGACCATTTGTCTCTGCAACTCCCCAGTTCCCCGATTGCCTTATTGGTAATCCCTTCAATATTTGGACTTGACTTGTAGAACTGACTGTAGCTCACTCCCTGGACTGGAGGGATATGGATCTCTGCCCTGTAATCACACCACAGTGAGAGATTGATTATAGCAAAAGCCCTGGAAGAACGAGATGCTATAAGCCTGCATGGGTTCTGAATGAAGTAGCAATGAAGTAGCTAAAAGGCAAGGCAAGGGATAGATGCCAGAAGCGTCCAAGTCAGTGCAACCTACAATCACTTCTACTTCCTGATTCTCTTAAAATTCTGGGATGCTGCTGGTGCCTTCCAAAATTAATAAAGAATGCTTATTCACTTGCTTCACCTTTTCTTTGTTCCCCATTACTAATCCCTCGCCATATTTTCCAATGACCCAATGTTCACATTTGTCTCTCTCTTACCTTTTAAATATCTTTAAAAAAAACTCTTGCAATCTTCTTTTATATTACTAGCCGCTTACTTTCATATTTCTTCTTCTACCCCCTTTTGCTTTTTTAGTTGTCTTCTGCTGATTTTTAAATTTTCGCAATCTGCTGGCTTTACACTAATCTTCACCATATTGTATGCCTTTTCTTTTGCTTTTATGCTGTTCCTGATTTCCCTTGGTCAGCCATGGCTGTCTCATCCTCCCCTTAGTATGTTTCGTCTTCCTTGGGATGCATTTATGACGTCCCTCCTGACATACTACCAGAAATTCCTGCCATTGCTGTTCCACTCTCTTCCCTGCTGGGCTCCCCTTCCAACCAACTCTGGTCAGCTCCTCCCTCATTTCTTTGTAGTTACCATTACTCAGTTGTAATACCATTACATCTGATTCTAGCTTCTCCCTCTCAAACTGCAGGATTTTATTTAAAATTCAGATTTCCACCATTTGTAGTATTTTGCTTTTAATAGGTAAGGTCAAATTGAGTGTTGTATCAGGGTACGTTTTCAGTCTGAAATGATTGAGAGCCAGCATTTTGTCTTTCTGTTGCAAGTTTGTCACTTTACCACCCAGAATCCATTAATATGAGCAATTTACAGAAAGAAAACTATATCTGCAATACCACACATGTACACTGAAGAGGAACTAATTGCATCCCAACAGCAATTAATGAATTGGCATCAGTGAGAAATAAGTTAATGTTCTAGATATAGTTATTTGCGCCTTTTGAAATCTTTAAGCAAGAGATCCACATGAAAGAGCTCTAATTAAACTAAAAGCCACAGGAATCCAATGCAGAACACTGCACTGGATTAAAGAGTTTATTGAACACTAAGAAACAGAAAGCATTCATGAAAGGTATAGTGATTGTAATGAGGTCAGCTAGCTGGACCTCATAGAATGAGCTCCTTGATTGGGACTGTTAATCTGGTCCAATCAGGGAGCCCTGGCTGACAGATAAGAACAGGAGTGTCCCCGTCCAACTCTATTTTGATTTAGTCCCTACCCTCCCCTTCACTATTTTGATCACACAGCACTGCCCTTTGATGTGAAGGACAGTGCTTGTCACTGGCCACTCGGGTGTTTTTTCCTATCTTCCTGGTGGTGGAAATTGAATAAAGATTTGTGCACTTTGTGTCTTTCACTGTGTCTCACATCTACACACACACACACCATGGGTGCTGGGAAAAAAAAAGCACTACCGCACTTAGGCGGTAGTGTGGGGGTGTGTAAAAAAATAAAAATAAAAATAAACCTTCCTTGGGAGGGGGTCATTAGGGCCAACTGCCTGCCCCTAAAAAAAAGAACAGGAGTGTCCCCGTCCAACTCTATTTTGATTTAATCCCTACCCTCCCCTTCACTGTTTTGATCACACGGCATTGCCCTTTGATGTGAAGGGCAGTGCTTGTCACTGGCCACTTGGGTGTTTTTCATATCTTCCTGGTGGTGGAAATTGAATAAAGATTTGCGCACTTTGTGTCCTTTCACTGTGTCTCACACCTGCACACACACACCATGGGTGCTGGGGAAAAAATAAGCACTACCGCACTTAGGCGGTAGTGTGGGGGTTAAAAAGGAAAAAAAAAAGAAAAAAAGAAAAAAAAAAAGAAAAAAGAACAGGAGTGTCCCCGTCCAACTCTATTTTGATTTAGTCCCTACCCTCCCCTTCACTATTTTGATCACACAGCACTGCCCTTTGATGTGAAGGACAGTGCTTGTCACTGGCCACTTGGGTGTTTTTCATATCTTCCTGGTGGTGGAAATTGAATAAAGATTTGCGCACTTTGTGTCCTTTCACTGTGTCTCACACCTGCACACACACACCATGGGTGCTGGGGAAAAAATAAGCACTACCGCACTTAGGCGGTAGTGTGGGGGTTAAAAAGGAAAAAAAAAAAAAAGAAAAAAAGAAAAAAAAAAGAAAAAAGAACAGGAGTGTCCCCGTCCAACTCTATTTTGATTTAGTCCCTACCCTCCCCTTCACTATTTTGATCACACAGCACTGCCCTTTGATGTGAAGGACAGTGCTTGTCACTGGCCACTCGGGTGTTTTTTCCTATCTTCCTGGTGGTGGAAATTGAATAAAGATTTGTGCACTTTGTGTCTTTCACTGTGTCTCACATCTACACACACACACACCATGGGTGCTGGGAAAAAAAAAGCACTACCGCACTTAGGCGGTAGTGTGGGGGTGTGTAAAAAAATAAAAATAAAAATAAACCTTCCTTGGGAGGGGGTCATTAGGGCCAACTGCCTGCCCCTAAAAAAAAGAACAGGAGTGTCCCCGTCCAACTCTATTTTGATTTAATCCCTACCCTCCCCTTCACTGTTTTGATCACACGGCATTGCCCTTTGATGTGAAGGGCAGTGCTTGTCACTGGCCACTTGGGTGTTTTTCATATCTTCCTGGTGGTAGAAATTGAATAAAGATTTGTGCACTTTGTGTTTCTCACTGTGTCTCACACCTGCACACACACACCATGGGTGCTGGGAAAAAAATAAGCACTACCACAGTTAGGCGGTAGTGTGGGGGTTAAATTTTTTTTTTAAATTATAAAAAAGAGAAAAGAAAGAACAAGAGTGTCTCACACAGCATTGCCCTTTGATGTGAAGGGCAGTGCTTGTTACTGGCCACTTGGGTGTTTTTCCTATCTTCCTGGTGGTGGAAATTGAATAAAGATTCGTGCACTTTGTGTCTCTCAATGTGTCTCACACCTACACACACACACCATGGGTGCTGGGGAAAAAATAAGCACTACCGCAGTTAGGCAGTAGTGTGGGGGTTAAATAAAAAAGGAGTGTCAGGACATAAAAGAAAAAAAAGAAGAGATAAACAGGAATGTCAGGAGTTCTGAAAGAAAAAAAAATAAACAGGAGTGCTAGGGATTCTACGCACTCTAGGAGTCAGCCCTGTTCTAGCTGGGTCAGTGTCATGTAATATGCCCATGTAAATAAACTTTGACTATGCGACAGGATACCGGTCTTCGTAGAGTTATTTCAAAAACAACCCATTAAGCTATTGACATGTCCTGAGTTGCTCTGCTATTCAATTAGATCATGTGTGATCTGTATCTTAGCTTTATTTAAACACTTGTGTTCTAAATGGGCTTGAATCATGTTAAGAGTAAACATAAACCAGTAGCAGACAAAAAAAAGAAAAAAAGAAAAAAAAAGAACAGGGGTGTCTCACACAGCCCTTTGATGTGAAGGGCAGTGCTTGTCACTGGCCACTTGGGTGTTTTCCTATCTTTCTGGTGGTGGAAATTGAATAAAGATTCATACACCTTGTGTCTCTCACTGAGTCTCACACCTACACACACACACTGTGGGTGCTGGGGGAAAAATAAGCACTACTGCAGTTAGGCGGTAGTGTGGGGGTTAAAGGAAAAAAAACAGGAAAAAAAAAGAAAAAATAGAAAAAAAGAAAAAAAGAACAGGGGTGTCTCACACAGCATTGCCCTTTGATGTGAAGGGCAGTGCTTGTCACTAGCCACTGGGGTGTTTTCCTATCTTCCTGGTGGTGGAAATTGAATAAAGATTTGTGCACTTTGTGTCTCTCAATGTGTCTCACACCTGCACACACACACCATGGGTGCTGGGGAAAAAATAAACACTACTGCAATTAGGCGGTAGTGATGGGGGTTAAATAAAAAAGGAAAAAAAAAGAAAAAAAAGGGTAGTATGTGAAGGGCACTGCTTGTTAGAAGAAAAGAAGAAGAAAAAAAGAACAGGAGTGTCAGAGGTTCTGTCCACTTTGAGGGCTGGCTCTGAGGGAGCTAGATCAGTGTCAAGGACTAAAGTAAAAAAAACTCGGAGAAAGTGAGGACTGAAGAAGGGCTTATGCCCGAAACGTCGATTCTCCTGCTCCTTGGATGCTGCCTGACCTGCTGCGCTTTTCCAGCAACACATTTTTCACCTCAGTGTCAAGGACTATCCACATGTAAATGAAGGGTGGCTTGGTGATGGGATACTGGCTTCTGTGGAGTTATTTCAAAAGGTGTTTTGCCAGACTGGGAGAAAGTGCTCAATCTAGTCTCCCAAGGATTATGCTTGGATGCAATATATTTTTACATATGATTTTTGAAAATGACTTGAATCTCCAAACCAAACACAAACTATCAAAGTTTCCTGGACAAGTTCATAAAGCAGACACATGGGGAATACAATAAAAATGTTTTGCAGATTAATATTTGCAACATAGTTATGCAGACAACCATCAATTAAAATATAATATTTATAAATGCACTAAGTAGAAATGAATTTACAATGATTGACATTGCATTATCTAGATTTAAAAAGAGATCTGACAGCAATAGTAGACTCATCACTTTCAACGTCTAAACAAGCTAGCAAAGCAATTAAAAATGTTACGAGAATACTTAACAAGAACAATTCAGGACACGTCTTCAACGATTATTCCAAGAATGCTGCTCATTTCTCACTTAGAGCTGAAATTGTCCATTGTGCGATTCCACATGCAAATTGACTCCTAAAGTTAAGAGTTTGACAACGTTAAATTTTAAAATCAGTCAATGGAAGGGTTCAGTAACATAAATCATTCCATTTTGCACTGCTGTAAAGTGCCCTTTGTTTCTGAAACTTTTCCACCTCAGCTACCAACAGAAATTTAGCACTCTGTGTGTAGGGCAATAGTTTAGATCAGAGTGGTTCTCGAAAAGCACAGCAGGCCAGGCAGCATCCTAGGAGCAGGGCAACAGCACGAGTGCTGACATCAACCATCCGATGAGAAATTCCAACTAACTCACCTCCGATCATTTTAAAATGTGCATATGCATGCACAATATAGGAGTGAGTTTTAAAAATTAAATAAAAATATTCCACATAACAGTCTTTTTATCTTGAATTATTAATTTTTCTATTATTCCTTTTTAAAGTTTTATGTGTTTATTAGGTTTTTATTATTCTTATTTCAGAGATTTTGGGGACACCATGCATGCTCCTTGGTGTCAACAAACTTAGTAATATGACACAGGCATCTGTCCAAAAGTTTGGAAAGTTGCCCAGGTATATCCTGAATATATAATATTGGACAGATGGAATTTAACCAATTACTGCACCATAACTATTCATTATCAGTAAAGTGATAGAAGTCGTCATCAACAGAGCTATCAAGCAGCACTTGCAGCACAATGACCTGCTCACTGATGCTCATTTTGGGTTCTGCCAGTACCATTCAGTTCCTGACCTCGTTACAAACATCGATAATAAAGCTGAAGTCCAAGAGCGGGTGACAGTGACTGCCCTTGACACCAAAGCTACATTTGACTGAATGTGGCATCAAGGATCTCTAGCTAAACTAGAGTCAAAGGGAATAAGGGGGAGAAAAAGCTTCACTAGTTGGAGTCATAGAAGATGGTTGTGGTTGTTAGAGGTCAGTCATCAGAATTCCAGAATATCTCTGCAGGATTTCCTCAGGATAGTGTCCGAGGTTCAACCATTTTCAACTACTTTATAAACGACCTTCTCTCCATCATAAGCTTAGAAGTAGGGATGTTTGCTAGAAGCAGGGAGGATGACTGCACAACATGTATGGCACAGTAGCTCAACAGTTAGCACTGCTGCCTCAGAATGCCAGGGGCTTGGGTTCGATTCCAGTCTTGTGTAAATGTCTGGGTGGAGTTTGTGCATTCTCTGCGTTTCTGCCAGTTGCTCCAGTTTCCTCTGACAATCCAAAAATGTGCAGGTTAGATGGATTGGCCATGAGAAAAGTAGGATTACAGGGTTAGGGAACTGGGTTTCGATGGGATGCTCTTTGGAGGGTTGGTACAGACATGATGGGCTGAACGGCCTCTTTCTGCAATGTAGGCATTTTATGTACATCATTTCTGACTCCTCAGCTACTGAAGCGATCCATATCTAAATGCAATAAGACCAGGATAGTATCTAGGCTTGGGCTTATAAGTGGCAAGTAACATTCGCATCACACAACTGGCAGGCAATGATCAACTCCAAGAAAAGAAAATCTAATCATTACCCCTTGACCTTCAATGGTTCTACCATCACAGAATCCCACACTATCGACATACTGAGGATTACCACTGACTGGAGATTGAACTAAAAGAGCCATATAAATAGTTTGCCTGCAAGAGCGGGTCAGAGACCAGAAATCCTGCAGCAAGTAACTCACTCTTAACTCCCCAAAGCCTTCCCACCATCTACACGATTCAAGTCAAGAGTATCGTTGACATTATACAGAAAATGAATAAAATGAAAGAAAAATATGTCAGTGATGGTAATACAAGCACCACCAGGTGGATGATCAATCTGAGTTTATGAACATAGCATCATGATAATTTTTCAGCCTTAGTCCTGTTCCATATCACCAAGGTTGTGATGCAATTTTCAAATGTGAATCTTGCCTCTGAGTAAATTGATGCCCAATCTGCAAAACCAGGAGCAGGTCATTAAAACCAAGAGTCCTTTGAAAGTTAGACAGTGTCAGAGTGTAATTAAGAGATTCTAGAAGTTGAAGCATACAAAGACTGAACACATAGCCAGTGTAATCTGTAAACATTTATTGCCTACACCTGCACTATCTGTACAAGCCATGATAGAGCATGTTTTGCTGAAGCTCTCTTCTGTTAGGTCTCAATCTCATGTGAGTTGACATCATCATGATATGGCTCTTAATGGACAAACATGATAGCTGAAAGTGCCAAACTTTTACTCTCCATCTCTCCAAAGTCTTTATTCCCACAAAATACTTACGATATTCACACATCATCCCATTGCCTCTCCACTAAGTCTTTGCTCTTTGCAGAGATAGTCCCTGGCATGTTTTCATCAATCATTGTGAACATATATGGAATTCCTTTAATTGTTGGAGATAGCTGGTCTGTTCATAAGAACATAGTAACAGTAAAAGGCCATTCAGCCCCATTCAACAGCTTAAGGTTCCAAGCTCATTCTCATGCGAACCTACATTCTTTGTCTCTGTTGTTAATGGCTGTATAATCAGGACATCGACCTGGAAATTGGGATTAAGAGGACATATGACCAACAGTTTCTTTATCCATGGAAATTCCTGTCTCATCAGATAATGCCAGTTTCTGTCCAGAAACGGTATGATCTCGGTTGTTGTAGCCTTGCAATCATGTACTCTCTCACTGCTGTTCACATTCAGTGGGGCTAGTGGGGCTAGTGTCTTTGGTTTTTGTGCAGGTTTGGCCTGCTCCATAGCTTTCTTCCTGATATCATGCTTATGTGTTCCTGCACATTGATACGTGGGAAATAGAGGGATGTAGTGCTGCACTATGGCTTATCAACACCTGGCATGAACCTGATAATGCTGTCGAGCAGGAGTTAAGTACGGCAAATTGAAAACCTACATTTCACCTTTGGAAGTTTGGATATGGTTGATGTATCGGCTGCTGCAAAAATTGATTGCTTGAGATGATAAAGTCCCAGAACATCTGAGGATATAAGCATTTTTAAAAAATTAAAAATGATATCATTGATGGTCAGTCTAGCATCACATCTGATTTTGCTTCATATGTTACCTTAAACATTTATTTTCTTGGACTAAGGAGAATAAAACAGATTTCCAGCCAGTTCACCATATGGGCAAAGTCCTGAAGTTCTGTCATATTCCTGAGTGGTGGAAATTTCCTCATGTCTTCAATCTTCCACAGATCTATTATGATCTCTACTGTGAGGACAAATTTGGCCACAAAGCACATGGTTAGCTTTGAATATTTGCTTTTACTAAGTGTCAACCCAGCATCTTATAACATTTCCAACATTCCCCATATCCTTTTCACCTGTTGCCATGTAGTGGATTCATGGATGAGAACGTCGCCCATTATTCGTATATCATACCTACAACACCTTCTACTAGGTTGGACATTGACCTTCAGAAAATCTCTGATGTGGAAGTGATTCCAAAGGTAAATGTTGAAACAATAATATGCAAAAGATCTTATGAAGGTAGGGTCCAAACCTAGAGGCCAAAGGTTTAAGGTGACAGAGGAAACATTTAAAAGGGGGCTAATGGGCAATGTTTTCATGCAGAGTGTGTTGTGTGTATGGAACGAGCTGCCAGAGGAAATGGTAGAGGCGGGTACAATTACAACATTTAAAAGGCATCTGGGTGGGTATATAAATAGGAAGAATTTAGAGGGATATGAGCCAAATATTGGCAAATGGGATTATACCAGTGTAGGATGTCTGATCAACATGGACAAGTTGGACTGAAGAGTCTGTTTGTGTGCCGTATAAGTCTATGACTCTATTAGAATCTTGGACTCCTTACCTAAAGGAAATTGTCAAATTCTTCTGTTTGCATCTGACTGGTGAAGATTATGGAGTTTGTAAGTTTAGGCAGGCTCTTGTATACAGATGCCTTTGAGTATATTTCTCATTGCACTTATATAGAAATTGCTATTGCTATGGCTGCATTGCCAAATACCGGACTAATGCTATTTACAAGTTTGCTGATGACACCACCATAGTCGGTCGAATCTCACAGGCAATGAACAGACTACAGACAGGAGGTGGAAGACCTGGAAAGATGGTGCACTGAGAACAACCTAGCTCTCAATGCCGGCAAAACCTAGAAATGTATTATTGACTTTCGGCAGGATGTTACTCATGCCCCTATACATTAACAGCCAGAGGTGGAATGAGTAGAGAGTGTCAAGCTCCTGGGAGTGGTCATCAACAACAAACTTTCTTGGACTCTTCATGTAGACACACTAGTTACAAAGGCCCAACAATGTCTCTTCTTCCTCAGGAAGCTAAGAAAATTTGGCATGACGGTGAATACCCTTGCCAACTTTTATAGATGCGCCATCAAAAGCATTCTGTCTGGTATGCCTGGTATGGCAACTGTACCATTCAAACTTGGAGACGGTTACAGAGAGTGGTGAACTCGGCCCGGACAATCACAAAGGCCAACCTCCCATCAATAGAATCCATCTACCAGGCCCACTGTCAAGGAAAGGCTGCCAGCATTCTCAAAGATCTATCCCACCCTGGCAATGTTTTTCAACAACCTCTACCATCTGGGAGAAGGTACAGAAGCCTGAGCACACGCACCAGCTGGTTTCATAATAGTTTCTACCCTACTGTTGTTAGAATACTAAATGGATTCACAAACTCTTAACATTCACCTGTACCTGTGTTTTGGTTTTTGCCACTGTTTACTTATTATTTACTTATCTATGCTATTTAACTCTGTGACCTGCCTGTATTGTTCGCAAGGCAAAGCTTTTCACTCTGCCTCGGTACACGTGACAACAAATTCGATTCAATTCAAATATTTAAATTTATTTACTCGTTCCTCAGTGTTGATTTCTTCCGCTTTAAGAATGAGGTTGAAACCTCTCCAAGTGTCCTAGCTTCTCAGTGAACTTAGTGAATAATAGGCAGTGTTTCTGAGGTCTCTCTCCTTCTGTTGCCTGAAACTAAGCTTTGAGTTTAAAGTTGAGTTTTAATGACCCTTGATGTTTTACAGATGAAAGCTGTAGAGTATTTAATTTTGGAGCCAGTTAACTTCATCAGACAAAAAAAGTGACTCTAGCCCCATGTCTTAATTAAAATCTATGCCATGCCCATTAATTTTGATGTTAGCTCTCCAATGCTGAGTTTTGATCTCAATGACTTCCTGTGAAGGGCCATGTGGTTTCCTAAGCACAAGCTGTTTTGAGTGATCTGCTGTTTGAGAAGTTATTTCAGCCATAGCTTGTGGTGGTATGGGCCCGTCCTTTCTCCTGTCTCTGGACCCTTGTCACGCCGATGTGGGGACTTTGTAAAGTGGTGGTTGGCAACATTCACACATTCTGCTTTTCATTCTGAACACTCTGTGATGAATGGCTTGTAACGACATTCCCCTGCTCCGTTCTTGCTCAGTCTGTCTGGGGTCCTTTAAATGCTGAGGGGGTTGGGGGTGGGGGTGGAGATGGTGTTGGAGGTGGCAGCTTGAAAGTGTTTATTACCCAGCCTTAGTTGAAATCTATGTCTCCCTCAGTGCTGTCTGTAGTCAGTGCTGGGATATCCCAAGAGTTTTCCACTCGGTTGGCCTCCAGATACTTGACATGCTGCTTTCGACGACAGTCAGATTTTTACTTAAGTTTTTGCTAATAGTTTATCACCATTTTGTCTGTTGATGCTTGTTACCATGAAGAAATGTCATGGGACACACAAAGCTGAATACAAGACTCCTTACGTCAGGTCTCAGACTTGTGTGATCTAACATTATCATGTCATTGGAGTTTATGGATATGATCGTTAGATCACATTAATGTGTCAGCACAGCGAATTCTTTACACTACAAACCAGGACTGGGCTTGCTGTTCACTGGGAACAGGGCATAGGTGGGTGCTTATAGGATTGGCACTGGCATAGACAGACAGCCATGGAATTATGCCAAGATTTCCTGATGCCTCTCTGCAAACACTCAGGGAGTTCATTGTGGACCAGAGCTTAAAGGACTGAGGTGCCTGGGAAGATGTCAGCTCCTACCGCCCTGTTGCTCTGTTATTTGCAAGTAGTTGATTCAAGGGCGATATACCCAAAGTTATGGGCATGTATCCACTGAAGCTCCTCCTCACCATTCTCTCTAATATGAGAGTAAATTGCTCCAATTTCCACTCCCTGAGCTCGCACTCACAGCTGACCAGCCCTGACACCCTTGTCAGGACTTCCACCTCTCTACTTGTCGCCAGAGTGCCAGAAATAAAAGTTTTCTCCTCTGCTTGTGCAGCTGAGCGTTATTGTCCACCTGTTAAATGAGTTGCCCAGCCTATCTTGTGGCCCGGATATGTCCTGCTATGTACAAGATGAACACTGTCACGTTCTGCATGTTCCCCTATGCTGAGCAGCTGACAATTCAAAGCTGCTCCCCTGAGTCCTGGCAATGTCATCAACCTTGAGGCATGTGAGTTTTCAGAACTCCCTTTCAACGTTCCCTTGATAATGATACTCCAATCTGGAGTCCGTGGTAATCAGTGGCACCCTCTAGGCATGCGATTTTCAAATCGCACTCATATTATTTTACCTTTGAAAATCTAGCCCTATTCCTTCTGCCTTTAGCCAACACCTTCATGCATTTCCCTTTGGGTTCACCGTTCTTTGTAGCAGTTAGACCAATGCTGAATGTAGTCCTGATGCCTGATTTGGACAAATCTTTCTTGCCCAGATCCAATAAATTATCAAAACTGCTTGTTCTCTTCCACAATACTGCCCATCTGATTGCTCCCACTTCTTTAACTTAAACACATTCCTTCTTTATTTAAAGATTCAGCTTCCTAAATGCAGTACATGTCATCAAATATAAAATGTTTGGAATCCCAAATCTGCTACATTTTCATTTACACCTCATCTGGTAAGAATGTCACTGGCAATGGAGCCCAATGTACATAGAGGTATACGGACCCAGAGTTGTTATTGCTTTGAATGGAGACTGGAGGAAATGGCCAGATGTGGGTGACAAGGTGGATCAGTGGTTAGCACTGCTGCCTCACAGCGCCAGCGACCCGGAATGGATTCCAGCCTCGGACGACTGTCTGTGTGGAGTTTGCACATTTTCTGCGTGAGTTTCTTGCCACAGTCCAAAGATGTCCATGTACACAGATCCCTGAAAGTTGCCACCCAGATTGACAGGGTTGTGAAGAAGGCATACAGTGTTTTGGCCTTTATTGAGTTCTGGAACCAGCTGTACAAATCTCTGGTACGGCCACACTTGGAGTATTGTGTACAGTTTTGGTCACCGCATTATAAGAAGGATATGGAAGCTTTGGAAAGGGTGCAGAGGAGATTTACTAGGATGTTGCCTGGGTTGGAAGGAGGAGGAAAGGCTGAGCGCCTTAAGGCTGTTCTCGTTAGAGAGAAGAAGGTTGAGAGGTGACTTAGTAGAGACATACAAGATAATCAGAGGGTTAGATAGGGTGGACGTGAAGAGCCTTTTTCCAAGTATGGGGACAGCAAACACAAGGGGACACAACTTTAAAGTGAGGGAAGATAGGTATAAGACAGATGTCAGAGATAGTGTCTTTACTCAGAGTAGTAAGGGTATGGAATGCTTTGCCTGCAATGGTAGTAGATTCGCCAAGTTTAAGTGCATTTAAGTCGTCATTGGACAGGCATATGGACGTACATGGAATAGTGTAGGTCAGATGGGCTTCAGATTAGTATACTGGATTAGTGGTGCTGGAAGAGCACAGCAGTTCAGGCAGCATCCAACGAGCAGCGAAATCAACGTTTCGGGCAAAAGCCCTTCATCAGGAATTCCTGATGATTCCTGATGAAGGGCTTTTGCCCGAAACGTTGATTTCGCTGCTCGTTGGATGCTGCCTGAACTGCTGTGCTCTTCCAGCACCACTAATCCAGTATTTGATTTTCAGCATCTGCAGTCATTGTTTTTACCTTTTCAGATTAGTATAACAGGGCAGTGTAACATCGAGGGCTGAAGGGCCTGTACTGCGCTGTAGTGTTCTATGTTCTATGTTCTATGTGCAGGTTAGGTAAATTGGCCATGCCAAATTGCCCATAGTGTTCAGGGATATGTAGGCCAGTGCATTTGTCAGGCAAAATGTAGAGTAATAAGATAAGGGAATGGGTCTGGGTGGGATACTCTTTGAATGGTCAGTGTGGACTTGTTCGGCCAAATGGCCTGTTTCCTCACTGTAGGAGTTCTATGATGAAATTCTATACCTGTGGAAGTGCATCTTCCACAACTCCCATTCATGTGCTTGCGCTAACCCCTTGATAGCATTGTGTAGATATAGAAGAGGTAAGAACCACTTGGCTGGGACAGACATGTTGCCAAGTTGGAATAAATTTCACAAAATTTCACTGTGGTTAAGTTTGCAACTTCCTCATTTCACTTTGATAAGTGTTATTGATTTCATTTCACTCCCACAAAGCCATCAGGCCATTGTGTTCAGTGAGGCTGAGGATGTGATTGCTGGACCCCTTGCTGAGATATTTGTACCATCGATAGTCACTGGTGAGGTGCCGGAAGACTAGAAG
Source organism: Chiloscyllium punctatum (assembly GCF_047496795.1). Classification (NCBI taxonomy): domain Eukaryota; kingdom Metazoa; phylum Chordata; class Chondrichthyes; order Orectolobiformes; family Hemiscylliidae; genus Chiloscyllium; species Chiloscyllium punctatum. The sequence goes on from NC_092747.1 coordinate 116,346,732, forward strand.
TTGGCTCATATGGTGACACTATTTAAGAAACCAGAAGGATGTTGTGAAACTTGAAAGGGTTCAGAAACGATTTACAAGGATGTTGCCAGACTTGGAGGATTTAAGCTATTGGGCGAAGCTGTATAGATTGGGATTGTTTTTCCTGGAGTGTCGAAGGCTGAAGGGTGACCTTATAAAGGTTTATAAAATCATGAGGGGCATGGATAGGATAAATAGACAAGGTATTTTCCTTGAAGTGGGGGAGTCCATAATTGGAGAGCATAGGTTTAGGGTGAGAGGGGAAAAATTTAAAAGGGACCTAAGGGGCAACCTTTTCACGCAGAAGGTGATGCGTGTATGGAATGGGCTGCCAGAGGAAATGGTGGAGACTAGTACAATTATAACATTTAAAAGGCATCTGGATGGGTATATGATTAGGAAGAGTTTAGAGGGATATTGGCCAGGTCCTGGGAAATGGGACTAGGTTAGGTTAGGATATCTGGTTGGCATGGACGAGTTGGACCGAAGGGTCTGTTTCTGTGCTGTATATCTCTATGACTCTATGACTCTAAATCATCTTAAGATTTTCTTACCTCTGTTTATAGTTGCCCAATCATATCTCACAATTCTAATTCAGATTTGACTGAGTTAGAAACAACAGAGTCTCCATTACTGTCATCATCTGTTGCAATGTTCTAGTGTGTACTTTTTGAGTATTGATACAAATTGACACAAACCTGTCTCAATTGTAAATTGATTTTATTGTAAATTGATTTTATTGTTATGCTGCACTTCATAGTTAGGTTACAAAACACCATTATCCGAGTTGCACACAGTCCAATTTCTTAGTTAGATACTAACACACGTGGTCATAGTATCAGCAGGCTTGAGAGGCTCACACACATGTTCAGTAAATCCTATCTCCATACCTTTCACTTGAAGTGCTGTAGGTTAACAAAGGAGAGGTGGTGGCAGAGTGGCAATGTCAATGGATTAGTCATCCAGAGCCCCAGGTTACTGCTCTGAGGGCAAGATTCATAATCCCAAAATGGCAGATGGTGAAATTTGAACTCAATAAAAGAAAATCTAGAATTAAAAATAAGTTGCCATAATAGTAACCATAGGAAGTAATGTGGCTCAGTGGTTAGCACTGCTGCTTCACAGCGCCTGGGACCTGGGTTTGATTCCAGCCTTGGACAATTGTTTGTGTGGAGATTGCATATTCTCTCTCTGTCTGTGTGGATTTCCTTTGGGTGCTCCAGTTTTCTCCCACAGTCTAAAGATGTGCAGGTTAGGTGGATTTGCCATGTTAAAGTGCCCAGAATCATGGTGAAAGGATACAGCAACAGGATGCTTTTCAGAGGGTGGATGCAGATTTGATGGGCTGAATGGCCTGCTCCCACACCATAGGGTTTCTATGTTGCCATTGTTGGAAACTTGCATCTCTGTTATTACTTTTCATACGGGAATGAAATCTGCTGTGTTGGCTTGGTGTGGTTTACATGTAATTCCAGACCCACAGCAATATGGTTGACTCTTAAATAGCTCTAGCAAACCACTGAGGTCAAGATTCGATTCCCTACAATATGGAAACAGGCCCTTCGGTCCAACAAGTCCACACCAACTCTTTAAAGAGTAACCCACCTAGACCCATTCTCCTACACTTTATTTACCCCTGACTAATGCACCTAACGCTATGGGCAATTTAGCATGGCCAATTCACCTGACCTGCATATCTTTGGATCATGGGATGAAACCGGAGCACCCAGAGGAAACCCACGCAGACGTAGGGAGAATGTGCAAACTCCACACGGCCAGTTGCCCGAGGCTGGAGTTGAACCTGGCTCCCTGCTAACCACTGAGCCACCGTGCTGCCCATAAAATTAGGGGTGGGCAATAAATGCTGGTACAGTCAGCAACTTCTGCAACCCATAGACAAATAAAAAACCCTGTACACTGGGACTTGCTGTGGATATGTGACCTTGGTTGTAGTTTCTTTCTGTTTATTGAAAGAAGCCAGTAAATCATACAATTGGAATTTGGTATCAGAAACAAACAGCTGAAATTCTGTGGATGTTGGGAACCTACAACAGGAGTAGGCCATTCAGCTTATCAAACTTGCTCTGTCATTCAAATAGATAGTGACTAGTCATCCACCTAGAAATCTACTGATTACTGTCTTGAGCATGGTCAGTGATTGAACTTCCAAAGCTCCTTGGAGTAGAGAATTCCAAGGATTCACCATGTTCTGGGTAAAGACTTCCTCCTTATCTCAGTCTTAAATGGCTTACCCATAATCCTGAAATTATGTCCCTTGATTCTCATTTCATCAGCCAAGGGAAACATCAACCCTGACAATATAACCCCGATAAATATTGTTGAGATTGCTTCTTATTCTTTGATATTCGAGAGATTATTGAGCCAGATTTCTCAATTTCCCCTCATAAGATAATCCTGTCATCAAATAATTAATGTACATATGAACGTATAAAATAGTAATACAAGTTGACTTAAACTTGCCTTATAATTCAATGGCTGATCTGTAAGCATTTTAAATTCCACATTCCCATTTATCCCCAATAACTTCTGAGTCTCTTGATAAACGAGAATCTATCTACCAGGTCCTAAAAATATTCTATGACCTTTTCTCCACCACCTTCTGAGACAGAGTGTTTCAAAGTTGCAGGACCCGTTAAGAGAAATCATTTCTCCTCATCTCTGTCCTGAAAACAGCACCTCATTGTTCTGGACTGAACCACAAGAAGAAGCATCCTTTCCATGTTTACCATTGTCAAGACCATTTAGGATCTTATACAATTCAGTCAAGTTCACTCACTCTTCTCAGCTCCAGTGAAAACCAGCCCAGTCTGTTCAGTCTATCATAAGGCAGTTTACTCATTCCAAATAACAATCTAGCAAAACATCTCTGAACCATATTTTTCCTTAAATAAGGAGACTAAAATGGTCTCACCAATGCCCTGTATAACTGCAGTACAATATCCTTACTTTCATCTTCAAATCCTTTTATAATAAAGGAAAGCCTTCTATTAACCTTCTTGATTATGTGATGTACCGACAGACCAATGATTGTGACTCATGCACATGCCCAATGATGTTACTGTGTTCATGTTAACCCGACACCAAGAGCTTTTATTTTCCACAATAACCTTTGATGTGGCAATTTATCAAATGCTGTTTGGGAATCTAACTGAAGTATAGGTTATTCCTTTAAAGAATTCTAATAAATTAGTTTAAACTCTTCCCAATTACCCTGATTCTTTCTAAGGTGCAGCAATAAGCCGTTTAATGATCTATTCTAAAACCAGACCGATGACAGACATCAAGCTAACTGGCCTCTTGGTTCCAGTGCTTAATGAGAGATTATATTTGGTCATTTCCAGTCTGGTAGAACCTTTCCAGAATCAAGGCCAGTTTGGAAAATTAACACTGGCTATTCTAAATTGCCCCATAGTGTCCAGGAATGTGTAGGTTACATGATAAATGCAGGATTGTGGGGATAGGATGCTCTTCAGAGGGTCAGTATGAACTTGATGGACCGAATGGCCTGCTTCCACAAAGTAGGGATTTTATGTCACTATTGTTGTCAAAGTGCATCTCTATTACTACTTTTCTTTAGGGAAAAAAATCTGCTGTCCTTGTCTGGCCAGGTCTACATGTGACTCCAGACCCAACAGCAATATGGTTGACTCTTAAATAGCTCTAGCAAACCCAATTACTTCATTAGCCACTACTTTATGATCTGGGGGATGTCCATATGGACCTGGAGATTTATTATCCCACTGTCACATTAGTTTTCTCAGCATGACTTCCTTTGTGATTGCAAGGTTGCTATGTTCCTCTGTTCCTTCTATATCCTGATTTACAGTTATTCCTAGAATTACAGTGAAAACAGAGCAGAATATTGTTAGCTTCATTCTCCAACACTCACTTTAATCACTCTTTTTATTTTTAAACACTAGTATTTTAAAAATGCTATCCATTTCTACCTTCCGACTGAGCTTCCTTACATACTCTAACTTGGTCTGGTGACCCTCTATCGCATTCTCTCTATGGAAAATATACCCTTCTTTAGATGAAGAGAGTAAAACTGTACACAATGCTCTGGGTGCAGTCTTTCTAAGGTTTTGTATAATTGCAGTAAGAAATCTTTACCCCAGTATTCCAATCCTGATGTAGTGGAGGTCAGCATATTATGAATGTGTTCACTTTCAGTGACACATGATCAAGGACACTTCAGACACCATCACTTCCCAACCTATCACCATTTATGAAATGAGCAAAATGCTGGAGATGTAGGAAATTTGAGATTGAAACAGAAAATGCTGGCAAAATTTAGCAGGTCTGGAGAAAGAAGCAGAGTTGATGAACTGAATTTTAAGATGGAGCCCACACCAATCAACATTTAAGAGGCCGCCCCGTAACCATAATGTGTGTCAGGTGGCTTCGAAGAGGGTGAGGGTTATACTTTAGACCCTCAATGGGAACAGGTACTTCTCTCTTCACAGAGGTAAAAACAATGACTGCAGATGCTGGAAACCAGATTCTGGATTAGTGGTGCTGGAAGAGCACAGCAGTTCAGGCAGCATCCAAGTAGCTTTGAAATTGATGTTTCGGGCAAAAGCCCTTCATCAGGAATAAAGGCAGTGAGCCTGAAGCGTGGAGAGATAAGCTAGAGGAGGGTGGGGGTAGGGGGAAAGTAGCATAGAGTACAATAGGTGAGTGGGGGAGGGGATGAAGCTAATAGGTCAAGGAGGAGAGGGTGGAGTGGATAGGTGGAAAAGAAGATAGGCAGGTAGGACAAGTCCGGACAAGTTATGGAGACAGTTACTGAGCTGGAAGTTTAGAACTAGTATGAGGTGGGGGAAGGGGAAATGAGGAAACTGTTGAAGTCCACATTGATGCCCTGGGGTTGAAGTGTTCCGAGGTGGAAGATGAGGCGTTCTTCCTCCAGGCGTCTGGTGGTGAGGGAGCGGCAGTGAAGGAGGCCCAGGACCTCCATGTCCTCAGCAGAGTGAGAGGGGGAGTTGAAATGTTGGGCCACGGGGCGGTTTGGTTGATTGGGGCGGGTGTCCCGAAGATGTTCCCTAAAGCGCTCTGCTAGGAGGCTCCCAGTCTCCCCAATGTAGAGGAGACCGCATCGAGAGCAACGGATACAATAAATGATATTAGTGGATGTGCAAGTAAAACTTTGATGGATGTGGAAGGCTCCTTTAGGGCCTTGGATAGAGGTGAGGGAGGAGGTGTGGGCACAGGTTTTGCAGTTCCTGCGGTGGAAGGGGAAAATGCCAGGATTGGAGGGTGGGTTGTTTGGGGGCGTGGACCTGACCAGATAGTCGCGGAGGGAACAGTCTTTGCGGAAGGCAGAAAGGGGTGGGGAGGGAAATATATCCCTGGTGGTGGGGTCTGTTTGGAGGTGGCGGAAATGTCGGTGGATGATACCAGCCAGACCCGAGTTGTGGACCCTGCTGGGACTGGACTTACACCCTGGGTAGAGGATACAGGTTTTTGTAGACCAGGTGGAGAAACGTAAAGGGGAGTGGGGCATGGAGGGGTGGGTGGGTGACCCTGATGGTGTCACCCCATGAGGGAGTTACCCCATGCCAGAAACTGACTTACCTCCCTTCCTGCCTTATGTGCAAAGTCACATTAAAAACAACGACAATCTGACACCAAACTACTCACACTGACTGTAATTATAATGCACACTGTGTAACTCTCAGGTCGATGGCTTCGCTAAAAAGCTTCCTTGGCCGTTAAGAAGTTTTAAAACAGCAGGTGGGCTGTCAGTTTCAGCACCCACCCGCCTCATTCCCAGAATGAATCAGAGGTGGACAGGAAGGAGATAATCTAACAGAATGCCAATTTTTATTGGCTTCCCTCCCATCCCTGCCAAAAGTAATCAGGATCAAGGGATGATTTGATAACTTAACTCCCTTGGCGCAGAGCATTGCAGGGAATATTTAGGGCCGGGTGCATGGTGACAAGCATAGTTTGAAATTTCAGTTTTAGAAATAATCTGTGGATGTAAGTACTGCTGATGTGAAAGAGCATAACCAACTTGAGAAAGTAACAGTTGGACAATCCATGCAGTTGGTTCTGAAGATACTTCACAACCAACTGTATGTAGACTTTGGCTATTTGGTCCATCAAGTCCACATCGACCCTCCAAAGAGCATCCCACACAGACCAACGACCTGGTAACCCTTCACTTCCCATGGCTAATCCACCCAGCCTACACATCCGTGGATACTATCACAGGCATTGGCCAACCCGCCTAACCTGCACATCCTTGGACTGTGGAAAGAAACCAGAGCACCCAGAGGAAATCCACACAGACACAAGGAGAATGTGCAAACTCCACACAGACAGACACCCTTTGGTGGAATAGAACCTGGGGCCCTGGCGCTGTGAGGTAGCAGTGCTAACCACTGAACGATTATCCACCCAGCTAGGTACAGATAGTATGTTTCCATCCTCAAAGGAAAATAATGAACTAGTTGAATTTCACAACAATCTCACAGTTCTCCGATTACCATTGCCAGCTATTTATTTTCAGATTTTCCAAATTTCAAATATCTTAATACTCCTCTGAACTGCTGAGAGACATTTTACAATAATGGATGTTGAATTCAAACTTTCAAATGGCCCGAATGGTATTGAATTAGTTTCTTCAAGCTTACTAGTTGAGGACTTCAGATTATAAAATCACTACACTATTGTAATCAAAATGTGATGCCAATCTGTGAGAAACAGAAATGAGGGATGCAGTCATCAGTGTCTATATTTCTAATACCTAATTGTCAAAACTCTTAGTTCAGAACACGCAATTGTCATATTTACCTCAGAGCTTTGTGAATATATAAATAGGCACAGAATGACAATCACACCAATGAATGCTTTTTGAGTCTAGAAGGTATTTTCTGTACATTCCCTGCCATTTCTGTGCTGCCTACAGTTTTCCAAGGTTGCAAAGTTGTCTCCTTAGCAACTGTGCTGTAACCATGACTCCTCACATCAAAACTCTTACAGATTAGTTGAACGCTACTACAACAAGGCACATGAAGATGCCGAATAAATTGCTGAATAGACTCTTAGCTTGCCTCAGCACAGATTCTGATGTTTAGCTTCTATTCCACACTACCCCTCATTTTTGAATCCTTTCAGATCTTTACGATCTTCAGCCATACAATCCTTCAAATCTCTAGACTCCTATAATTCCAGCCTCTTGCACATCGCTGATATTCTTTGCTCTACAGAAGATCAGCAGTTGTTCAATCAAAATATGTAGATTCACTGGGCAAAATGGCCTGCGCCATTAATAATATGAGGCGTTATGAGACATGTGAAAAATATGTTCACAACACATAGGGTTGAGTTTAATGGTGGATTGGGTGACCATGTCTACTTATGGGACCCCTTTGGGATGATAGGTCACTTTGTATAATAGCAACAACCTGCTTTTGGGGTTTCTGCTTCTTTAAGGATGAAGATCCCACCTCCAAGAACTGTTGGCCAATCATTGTACTTGCAGCTTTTCAGACATGGTAGCATAATGATGAATGGTGCACTTCACGAGAATGTCCTGAGGAGTGTTGCTGAACAAAGAGACAGAAGTATGCTTGCCTTTATTGGTCAGTGCATTAAATAGATGAGCTGGAAGGTCATGTTGTGGCTGTACATGACATTAATTTGGCCACTTTTAGTGTCTTGCATGCAATTCTGGTCTCCTTGCTATAGGAATGATGTTGTGGAACTTGAAAGGGTTCAGTAAAAAATTACAAAGGTGTTGCCAGGGTTGGAGGTTTTGAGCTATAGGGAAAGGCTGAGTTGGCTGGGGCTGGTTTACCTGGAGTGTTGGAGGCTGAGGGGTGACCTTGTAGAAGTTTATAAAAATCATGAGGGGCATGGATAGGATAAGGTCTTTTCCCCAGGGTTGGGGAGTCCAAAACTAGAGGGCATAGGTATACGCTGAGAAGGGAAAGATATAAAAGGACCTTAGGGGCAATTTCTTCACGCAGAGGATGGTGCATATATGGAATGAGCTGCCAGAGGAAATGGTGGACGCTGGTACAATTTCAACATTTGTAAGGCATCTGGATGGGTAATTGAATAGTCAAGGTTTAGAAGGATGTGGTCCATGTGCTGGTAAATGGGACTAGATTTATTTGGATATCTGATGGGCATGGATGAGTTGGACCAATGGGTCTGTTTCGGTGCTGTACAGCTCTCTGACTGTATGGTCAGCACTGATACTGCAGGAGACCGTGGACCAGCAGCCAGTTGGTCCAGGATAACAGGTATATTGTGCAGACTCGTTTGGGTTACAGTGATCCCAGGGTCCTGGAGAGGGGATTTATTATGTAGGCAAGGGAGCTACCTTAGCTGGCCTCTGGCTGGGAAGATCATCCTTAACAAAGTTTACACCTGCCTGCAGAAGGTGGATGGGGTGGGGAAGGAGGGTGTAGCTTATTAGGGGCTGTGGGGAGTCAGGAATGTAATGGGTTATGATTGATTCTCCAGTCTGGACAGTCCAATTAAATATATAGTACAGCCACACCCTTCCCCTCCACCCAATGTCACCTCCCTGCCCATTCTAAACTGGGAAGCAATTGAATTCTGCCCAGTTACTGTACAAATAGCTTAAAAACCTGGGATATAAGTATGTAGAGGCGTAATATTAAACACTTGAAAAGAAAACTAAGAAGATTCTGCTTTTGTTCTGCATTATTGACTGCCCTCTTACCCGTTCTTGTTGTAAAACAGCTTTTTATACATATATTTATGTGAGGTAAATTTTTCAATGTTCGCCATGATTGGACTGCTTTATATTTGTGGTGACCTTCTTCTCAAATTGCAATTGATCACGTAAAGATACTAGAGTTTAATTATCTACCAATGTGTAAGCTCATTCCTGACTTTTATCTGGAAATCACAAGAGCACATCATTTTCCATGTCTTTTTAACAACTAGAAAGGCACAAGCAAGAACATGAGATTTTCTGATATTTTGTGGATGAAGATCCTTCCAACAGTGCAAATCCATAAACTTCATCTCAATTTGGATCTTTTACTCTATACTATAATTGCTGTGATGTTTAACTTTTAACTTTGCTTTTCCTTTCTATCTTGTTCTTAAGATTCTGTACCTTGGTATTTGTACCTAAAATGGTGCTATGTGTAGCGACATAATGCACTTTTCACTGTACTGATGTACATTTGTAGTTGAGTGCACTTCAACTGACAAAGGAGCAACACTCCAAAAGCTTGCGATTTCAAATAAACCTGTTGAACTATAACCTGGTGTTTTGTGACTTCTGACCTTGTCCATCTCCAAATCATAATTCAATATAGAAATACATTGAATTTACAAAACAAAAGCAATCCATTTTGTCCAACCAGTTCAAAGCTCATACTCACCCTTCATGTGATGTAACTTGACACTTACCACAGTTCTCAAAATGGATTGTCCTTAACTGATTATGACCATTCCTGGCATTGTTTTGTGTAGCTGAATGTAGCACTGTAATGTTATGAGTTTGGATTTCTCCGACACTTTTTGTAGTCTCATTGTAGTCAGGTGATTGCTTAAGTGGGAGAAAGTGAGGACCGCAAATGCTGGAGATCAGAGTCAAAAAGTGTGGTGCTGGAAAAGCACAGCCAGTCAGGCAGCATCCTGAATAGACCATTCCAGTTGAAGAGCTTATGCTCGAAACGTCGACTCTCCTGCTCCTCGGATGCTGCCTAACCGGCTGTGCATTTCCAGCACTACAGTTTTTGACTCTGATCCCTTAAGTGGTCTCAGTACTTTTTCTTTATGGGAGTTGCCTCACAATGACTGTATATCTACTTCTACATATCTTAACCTGTGGATACAACAATAGCATCATCTTGTGACCTGGACTCATGGAGGAGATATTAGTCATCACAGTAAGCTGACTTCAATGGAAAAGAAACTCAATGGCTTAATAGCTCTGAGCTTGCGTAGCATTACTGGAGAAGACCAATTTCAGCCACCTGTAATGTCCACAAGAAAAACAGAAAAAAACATGCAGATCAGGCAACATCGGTGGAATGAGAAAGGAGGTATTAACATTTAGGGTGGTGACCTGCCACTGGAACTCTGTACTTGCAAATTGTCTCTTCAAGCAATCTGAGACTAAATAAACTAAAATGGAGCTGATTTAAAATAATCAGAATTGCTTGATTAAGTTGTTAATACTCAATATAATACTGCTAAGTATAGAAAACGATAAAAATTTTTAAAACTGGAAAAATATAGTACTGATGAGTCATTTTACTTAGTTTAAATATAATTAATTCTCTGTATTTTCTATTACTAACTCATTTCAGAAGTACAAGAGGGTGCAGTTTGATTTTTGAAAACCTTTCTCCCTAACTCAAAAAGCTTGTCCAGCTTACAGTCTGAAAAGGTCAACATACTTTTTTAGCACAGTAGTGAGGAGGATTTTTCCAAATAGACAGCTGAACAAATAAGTATGGCAGGAATGGCTGATCATTTCAGATTAATGGGCATTCACCAATATGATGTTCTGTGAATATTCTCAAACAAACTGCATGTTAATGAAATGGTATTCCTGCAGTACTGTTAAATTGTCCACTGAGATGTGGCATGTGTATAAAAATCATGTCTTCCTGAGCATGAAGTAACTGCACAGAGGCCAGTATCCTGTCACCAACTCACCCTTTATTTACATGTGGTTTGTATATGGGCTCTGACCAGCCAGCTCAGAGCCAGTACCAAGGATCTGGAGACTCTCTGAATCCCCTGTTTATACCTGTCAGTCAGAGCTCCCTGATTGGCCCAGTTTAACAACCCCAACCAAGGATCTCATAGTGAAGGATTTCATAGTTCCAATCACTAAAGGGCCATTGAGAATTCCACAACTTGGTAATGTCTTGTGTCTCCTCCTTATGTTTGTCTCTGACTATAGATCTGTGAAGTCCTTTTTGTTTCCATATGAGATTTTCCAGATGCGCAGTGAACTATGAAACAGCTAGTTCTAGTTGTATAGTGATGGCAGTTTTGCCTCTAGTATGGTATTGTTACCTGATATAGCAATACTTATACTATTCCTCCTAAACCAGGAAGCTAGGATTTGGTAATGTGTTATTAAAGGATCCAACCGATGTTTATTACAGCTCACCATGTACACATATTACATTCATGGTCACATTTGGGCTAACATTCAGGTTTTCAGTTACAAAGAGCCACATGCTTTTATCCATGTGCCACGCTTCTAGTGGCTCAAGTTTAAGATGGAGTTTGAGGCCTTCATACAATCAGATTACTTGTTATGATCCAATGGCAATACCATGAGCATGTTGCTTCAGTGCATACTTACACACTATGTCTCTTACGGATCTACTAACTGTCTGATATAATAAGACAGAAAGATCTAAAGGTGCCTAAATTGAGAATAATAGTATCTTCAATTCCACTGTGTGTTGCTTGACAAATGCAGTTCTGACTGGAACATATGACACATTTCAGTGAACCTCTCCATCATAAATCAGAACTGCTAACGGCGAATATTAAAATCAAAATGTTCCATGCATGTCCTAGATGGGGGATGACCTTCCATCAGGAACATTTATTCTCCCCATCTGCATTTTCTTTTCTGCTGAGACTCTACTGCTGTGACCTGATGAAATGATAACAGACTTTCTAAAACACAATTCATCGACTAATTTGGCAATGGGGAAAAAGAGAAGAATGCTTCAGCTGAAAATTCAACGTCGATATTTTTAAATAATGCGATTGGTGGTTCTCTTGTGAAATTGAACCTGTGAAGTCCAATGTGGAAGGTCAGCTGCTAAATCAGCATTTCAACACTGAGTGACAACACAATCTGTCTACTCGGCATACATCCGATGCAAGTTTGGCTGCCTATGCCTACACTGTCTCCAAGTATGGCACACCGCACTGGCAAATGGTCTAACCACAATTTTTGGGACTCAGAGCTGCCTTGACTCTGACATCATTGACACTACAGAGACTAATTTTATGGCCAGTGTGTTTAATCCTGGAAACAGCTGTTGGAGTTGTCAGGTCCTCCGATCTGTGTGATAAAATCCACCATAATTGGAAGCTGTCTTAGGTCTGGAACCCATGTCGCTGTTGACAGCTTCGAAAACATTGCAAGCAGTACAGAAATGGCTTTGTAAATTCACTAATACCAGCATTATTGTTTAAACAAATTGAGGGAGTAATAAAATGGACATCTGTTGAGATTGTTCACTAGCAGTAAAATATCGAAATCATTAAATTTTGAAAGAAATTAGAAATACCTCAAGCTGTTAAATAAAACACCATTCTTAATTTTAAACCTGTGGATGGAGTAATATTTGTAAACACGTGGATCTTTTTAGTAAGGGAGTTCTGAGGAATAAAATCATGTGATTGCAAAATAAATGCATTTTTAATATAATGATGAGAGGTTTGAACTTTAAGTGACACTGGTTTGATTTGAAAAATCTCTGCCTCTTAATAAAGGACCTGAACTAATCAGAAATGGTTCCCATCCAATATATATTAAAAAAACCTCACACTCAATAGAGATAAAATCCTTAGGGTGAGATTCAGTGACTAGGTTGAGTTTAGAGGGTGGTATAATTGCAATTGAAGACAACAAATTCAGGAAACTAGGTGTCGATTACGGTTCAGGAGCAGTCATCTGACCTCTGACCTCTGTGCCAGACATTGTGGGTTCAGATCCTTATCCAATATTTGATCACACATTCATGGTTGACACTTCCGTTGTTGGACATTCTGTTAAACTGAGGCTCCTTCTACCTACCCTCTTGTGTGAATGGAAAGGATTCTATGACACAATATGAAGAAAGGGTGAGTTTTTTAAGAGGGTCAAGGCTGTCATTTATCCCTCAATTGTCACCACTAAGATCAGTTTAATTGATTATATATCTCATTTCTGTTTTCAGGATCTTCCTGTGCAGTGACTGACTGGTCTTACTCTGCAACTACACCAGACTGCACTCCAAAAAAAAATCATTGTGGTGTGATGTATTGTGAGAACATTGTGAGAATATGCTGTGTTCATTCAAGCCTCTTTACCTACGTATCAATGTTTTGAAAAAAATCTGTTACAGGCTGAAGCACTTTAAGGAAGTGACACATATATTCGTGAATGCAAGTTTTGATCTTTGTCAAGCGAGTTTAGCTTCAGGTAATGGACCTATGTCATCTCACTAAAGTAGTTTGCGCCAAAGCAAAATTAGGTGAGATCAACGTCAGAGAAACTTCTTATGATCACACATGTCATGGTCTGCCTGGAATGTTTCCCTATCCATATCTGACATCACCCAGGGACATGACTTACGCACAGTACTCCCTCCAGTTGAAGGCTCCATTAAAACTATGTTTGCAGCTGCTCCATTTTTGCCATTTAGACTTGGAAAGTCCATAGATGCAAATGGTATCATATTGACAATCAGCAGCAGCTGCATGAGGAGGAAATGTGCACTGTTTGAGACTGTGATGATGAAGGGGCAAGCTGGGAGGTTATAGTGCTCTGACAGTACAGCTAGATCCCTAATATGCCACAGGCATTTTTTGAATCCATTTAAATCAGTGAGTGCCTTTGGCACTACACTTGACTTCTTAGAATATTCATAAGGCTTTTCAAAGAGTGGAAATAACTGTATTGTGTAGAGAGGATGAAAAAAGAGTGTAGAATGTTAAACTAAATCCGTGGTTGAGAACAAGCATTAAAACAGAACTCCTCATGTCTCAGAAGGAGATATTTACTGGCATTGATTGATGCTACAGACAAATCATTTGTACCGAGAACTGGTGCAGGATTAGTTTATTAATGGATTGAATATTCAAGCTGAAAAAGTTTGAGAAAATAAAGCATTACGTTGATATGTTTTTTTGTTAAACCCCCAAGCAGATAACTGCTGAGGTTAAAATAAATCATAAAACTTCATCCTAGTACACAATTTACTAGCTTTGTGATAAAACCAATACCTATACCAGAGGCAGATGGAATACCTTAGGATATTAACCAAATACTTGCTGATGATAGGCTGAAATTTCCCAGGGGAAATAGAAAAATGGTTGGGAAATAAATGGCAAAGAGGAGAAAGCTAGACTCTTCACATTGTGAAAAGAAATGAAGGCAGGCAATGGCCTCCCTGAACTGTTCATCAAGAGACCCTGGTTTGAATCTTGCCATGTCAGATTAATTTTAATCAATAAAAATCTGAAATTAAGAGTTAATGATGACCATTAAACTTTTGTCAAATGTCAGGAAAACCCATCTTGTTCACTAAGGTCCTTTAGGGAAGGAAACTGTCATCCTTATCTGCTTTGGCCTACATGTGACTCCAGACCCACAACAAAGTGGTTGACTCTTAACTGCCTCCTGGAGTCACATGTTGGCCAGACCAGGTAAGGATGGCAGCTTTCTTTCCTAAAGGACATTAGCGAACCAGATGGGGCTTTCCAACAATTGAGAGTGGTTTCATGATCATCATTAGACACTTAATTCCGTTCAATTTTTTAACTGAATTCAAATTCCTTCATCTGCTATGGCAGGATTCAAATCCAGATCCCCGAAACATTATCTTGATCTCTGGGTTAACAGTCCAGTGATAATACCTCAAGGCCATTGCCCCTCTAAAAATCACTGTTTCCAATAATGCACATGAGATCTGTAACCTCTCTGTAGACAGAATAGGACCTTCAATATGAATCTAATGCCTATCTGTGCATATTCAGATGGAACAGGAGTTCTCCTGTGGGCTTGCATAAGGAACATCACAACCTCCCCTCCCCCAACTTTATATCTGCAGGGTTAATATGATCTTGCCCTATCTCTGGTTGCTGAGATTTATCTTAAACCTATTTGGGTGTCACTGGCTGGCCAGCACTTATTGCCCATCCTTAGCTGCCCTTGAGAAGGTGTTGGTGAGCTGCCTTCTTAAACCGTTGCAATCCATGTGCTCTTGGTAAAGCCACATTGCCATTAGGGGGCGTGCTTCCAGGATTTTGATTCAGTGACAGTGAAGGAACAGTGATATGCTTGCAAATCAGGATGGTGTGTGACTTGGAGAGGAATGTGTGTTTGATGGTGTTCCCATGTATCTGTTGCCCTTTATCCATTTGGATAGAAGTGAACTTGGGGTTGGAAAGTATTGTCTTACGATGTAGGTGAATTTCTGCAGCGCATCTTTTACATGGTACACATTGCAGCTACAGGATGATAACCTAGGGATATTAACTTTACGTTATTAATGCAGAGAGACAGGCAATCTTCTGGGGACTCAGTTCAATCCCTCCAAAAGCCCAGACGTAGAACTTTAGTTCAATAAAAAAGATCAAGAATTATGAATTTGGTGAAACTATTGTCAATTGAACAAAAAAAACCCATCTGATCACCTTTACCTGGTCTGGCCGACATGAGACTCCAGACCCACAACAATGAGGCTGTCTTTAACTGCCTGGATAAATAGTGATGGGTAATGAAAGTATATAGTCAAAATGTGTGGTGCTGGGAAAGCACAGCTGGTCAGGCAGCATCCGAAGAGCAGGAAACTTGCTGTTTCGAGCATAAGGAATCAGGAATGTAATTCTTATTGAAGAGCCTCTCCTGCTCCTCAGATGCTGCCTGACTGGCTGTGCTTTTCCAGCACCACGCCTTTTGACCCTGAACACCAGCATCTGCAGTCCTCACTTTCTCCCTGGAGAGTAAATAGAAGAGTGTTGGAAGGAGTGGATGTTTTGTACCAGTTAAGTAGGCTGATTTCTCTTGGATGATGTTAAGCTTCTCCAGTTTAATGGAACTGAACCTATGCAGACAAGTAGGGAGTATTCCATCACATTCCTGACTTGTGCCTTGTAGATGGTGGACAGGTTTTGGGGACTCAGGAGGTGAGTTACTCGCCACTGTATTCCTAACCTCTGACAGGCTCTTGTAGCCGCAATATTATTTGGCTAGTTCAGATCAGTTTATGCTCAATGGTAGCCCCTAGGGTGTTATTAATAGAGTATTTAGCAATAGTATCATTATTAAATATCAAGGGATGATAGTTAGATTCTGTCTTATTGGAGATGGTCGCTGCCCAGCATGTTGAGGTGCGGATGTTATTTGCCACTTTTCAGCTCCAATTTGGATACTGTCCAAGTCTTACATATTTGAACCAAGACTGTAATGAAGTCAGCAGCTGAGTGGCCCTGGTGGAATTCAAACTGGGCATCACTGAGCAGGATATTGTTGAGATAATGCACTGTCGATGACACCTTTCTTTACTTTATTGATGGTGAAGAGTAGACTGAGCGGATGGTAATTGGCTGGGATGGATTTGTCCTGCCTTTCATCCATAGGACATCTCTGGGCACATTTACACCATTGTCTCATAAATGCCAGTGTTTTAGTTGTTCTGGAACAGCTTGACTAGAAGTGTGGCAAATTCTGGAGAGCAAGTTTTCAGTACTATTGCTGCAATGTTGCCATTTTAACTATTCAATGTCCCCTGCAATTTCTTGATATCATGTGGAGTGAAAGGAATTGGCTAAAGACTGGCATCTGTAATGTTGTGGATCAACAGTGACATCAACAGTGACATCAACAGTGACATCAACAGTGACATCAAGCAGCCTTCTTCTTCTGATGAACCACATCACAACAGACCAACTTCTTAATCTACATCATTCAATATCACACCGTGTGACACATGTGACAAAATGCTAAGGTGAGGGGCCAATATGTCGGAACTTTAATGCGCTTCTCCTTGTTTCAGTTATGTTAACACAACTTGTTTGGCCCCAATAGTTACTAATGTACAAAACTGCCTCACAGCCTCTACAGAAAGTAAAAGCATTCCATCTTCCTTACATCAGTGAAAAATCCACACTGTCACAAAGATCAGCGTCACAGATAATCAAGAGCTGGAATTTCTCAAAATCCATTTGTTTTTTTTTAATACAAAAATCTGAATTCTTTTTAATGTCTTTGGGTTCCTTATTATCTAAAAGAACACTCCACACCTTGTCGTATTTGAGTTGAGAGAGGCAATAGCCGATGAATAAGGTTAGTTGAGACAAATACAATAATGTGACCTTTTTTTGGTGATTTTTAAAAAATCATTTTGAACAAACTAAGTTATTAACACTGCAAAGCAGTCAACACTTAAAATAAATGGAAATAATAAAAGAAAATAGATGTCAGGTTTTTAATGTTGTCTTTGACTTGGTTAGCTTTTGATTCAATTCCATTGTCAAGGACATTAGCTCTGGAAACAAAATTACTTTTACATTTATAGCCATACCTTACCTTTTTTATAGCCATTACTCTAAACAATATAGAGATTAGATTACCTACAGTGTGGGGACAGGCCCTTTGGGCCAACAAGTCCACACCGACCCTCCGAAGAGTAATCCACCCAGACCCAGTCCCCTCTGACTAATGCATCTAACACTATGGGCAACATAGCATGGCCAATTTACCTGACTTGCACATCTTTGGATTGTGGGAGGAAACCCACGCAGACACAGGGAGAATGTGCAAACTCCACACAGACAGTTGCCTGAGGCGGGAATTGAACCCAGGTTTCTGGCAGTGTGAGGCAGTAGTGCTAACCACTGAGCCACTGTGCTGCCCCTAAAGAAAACTACAAGCAAAGAATAATGGAAGCAGAAGGCAATAAGTTTGGTTCCATTGCACAATCTTGTTTCAGCTGTAGCTTTGAAAAGTCAGTAAAAGTGGTTTTTGAATAATTTAAGCTTGATGACTGAAAGAACAAACATACAACTGAAATATTTAAATCGTGAAAATTGCAACAATTTACATAATTATTTAAAACTCTTTGAACTATATACCTATTTTTGACTGAAGATTTGCTGAAATATTGGATTGTCCAGGCAGATCAATACATGGGAGGTTTTGTTAACACAATAGAAAGAACTAGTCAGAGCACAGCTGGAATACAGTGAGCAGTTTTGGAACACTTACCAAAAGAAGAATATGTTAGCATTGGAAGAGAAGGTTTACTAGGATAATAATGGGTATGGAAGGACTGTCTTATGAGAAGGAGTTGAGCAGTTTGGGTCTGTATTCATTGGAATTTAAAAGAATGAGAGGTGACCATATTGAAATAAACAAGATTATTAGGGGACTTGACAGATTAGATAGAGAAAGGTTGCTTCCCCTTGTGGAAGAGTCTAGGACCAGTGGGCATTATCTCAGAATAAGACAGAGATAAGGAGAAATTTCTTTTCTCAAAGGGTAGTGAATCTGTAAAATTTGTAACAACAGATGAATGTCAAGCCTGGGTCATTAAGTTTATTCAATGGTGAAAGAAAGAGATTTTTAATCAGTAAAGGAATCAAGGATTTTGGGGAAAAGGCAGGAAAGTGGTGTTGAGGATTATAGCTCAGCAATGATCTCATTTAATGGTGGAGCAAACTTGATGGGCTGAATGGCTTACTTCTGCTCTTATGTCTAACATTGCGGAAAAAGAATAAGCCAACTCAATACGATTGATCAAGAGTGAGAATTTCCATCCAATGATGGAAATATGATTAGTGTCCCTAAAAAGCTCATGAGATATTTGTAGAGTTTCAAACTGATGCTGGCCTTCTGAAAATTTTATAGAGGTACTCCACCCCACTAACAGATTCACAGATCAGAACTGCTGACAACCCTGTTATCAGGCTATTTAAGAAAGTTGAAAAGTGTGGCGCTGGAAAAGCTCAGCTATGCAGGCAGCATCCGAGGAGCAGGAGTGTCGATGTTTTACATGCATTTGGAAAGGCAAGGACTGATTCGGGATAGTCAACATGGCTTTGTGTATGGGAAACTGTGTCTCACAAACTTAATTGAGTTTCTTGAAGAACAAAGAGGACAGAGTGGTGGACATGATCTATATGGACTTCAGTAAGGCATTCTACAAGGTAGACTGGTAAGCAAGGTGAGATCACATGGAATACAGGGAGAGCTAGCCATTTGGATACAGACTGGCTCGAAAGTAGAAGACTGAGGGTGGTGGTGGAGGGTTGCTTTTCAGACTGGAGGCCTGTGACCAATGGTGTGTCACAAGGATCAGGGCTGAGTCCACTGCTTTTCATAATTTATACAATTAATTTGGATGTGAACATAGGAGGTATGGTTCGTACGTTTGCAGATGACACCAAAATTGGAGGTGTAGTGGACAGCGATAAAGGTTACCTCATATTACGTTCGGATCTTGATCAGATAGGCCAATGGGCTGAGGAGTGGCTGAAGGAGTTTAAGTTAGATAAATGTGAGAGGTTGCATTTTGGAAAGGCAAGTCAGAGCAGGACTTATACACTTAATGGTAAGGTCCTGGGGAGTGTTGCTGAATAAAGAGACCTAGGGGCACAGGGTCACAGTGCTTTCAAAGTGGAGTTGCAGGTCAACAGGATGGTGAAGAAGGTATTTGACATGTTTCCCTCATTGGTCAGTGCATTGAATATAGGAGTTGAGGTACTTTGCTGTAGTTGTGGAAATGATTAGATTAGGTTTCTCACAGTGCAGAAACAGCCCCTTCAGCCCAACAAGTCCACACGAACCTTCCGAAGACCAACCCACCCAGACCCATGCCACTACTAATGCACCTATCACTATGGGCAATTGAGCATGGCCAATTCACCTAACCTGCACATCTTTGGACTGTGGGAGGAAACTGGAGCACCCAGAGGAAACCCACGCAGACACGGGGAGAATGTGCAAACTCCACGCAGACAGTCTCCCAAGGCTGGAATTGAACCTTGGTCCCCAGTGCAGTGAGGCAGCAGTGTTAACCACTGAGCCACCGTGGCACACATTTTTTTACACTTCTTATTCTTCCTAAATTAAATTGCCCAGAATTGGAAAATGACATTCAGCGTGGCTGTTGAGTAGGAAGAATTCTGGACAAACTTTCACGGTAGAGAAAGAACAAGAGATGTTGTTTTGAGGATGTTATTGGGACTGGAAGTTTTGAGCTGTAGGTAGAGGTTGAATAGGCGGGGGCTGTTTTCTTTGGAACATCAGAAGCTGGGGTGTGACCTCATAGATGTTTATAAAATCATGAGGGGCATGGATAGGGTGAATAGTCAGGATCTTTTTTCCCAGAATAGGTGAGTCCATAATCTAGGGGACATAGGTTTGAGGTGAGAGAGGAAAGTTACAAAAGGGACCTAAGGAATGTTTTCACAACAGGGTGGTACATATATGGAATGAGCTGCCAGAAGAGGTGGTGGAGGCTGGTACAATTGCAACATTTAAAAGTCACTTGTACAGGGGCCTGGTGTCCATATACACCAGTCACTGAAAGTGGATAGATGCAGCAGACTGTGAAGAAGACAAATGATATGTTGGCTTTCATAGCGAGAGGATTTGAGTCAAGGAGCAAGGATATCTTGCTGCAATTGTACAGGGGCTTTGGTGAAATCACATTTGGAGGATTGTGTGCAGTTTTTCTCACCTTATCTGTGAGATTATGTTCTGGCAAAGGAGGGAGTGCAATGTTTCTGGTTACCATGGAGAGCAGAGATCATAATAAGGACATGTGGTCAGACGTCTAGGTCTGAGACAAGGAGACATTTCTGTACCCAGAGATTGGTGACACTGTGGAGTTCCCTGCCAAAGAAAGTGATTGAGGCCAAAGCTTTGAATGTTTTCAAGAAGGAGTTAGATATAGTTCACAGGATTAAAGGGTTCAAAGGTATAGAGAGAAAACAGAAGTAGGGCACTGAACTGGACTATCAGCCATGAGTGTAATAAATGGCAGTACAGGCTAGAAGGGCCAAAGGGCCTATTAACATAGAACATAGAACATAGAACAATACAGCACAGAACAGGCCCTTCGGCCCACGATGTTGTGCCGAACTTCTAACCTAGATTAAGCACCCATCCATGTACCTATCCAAATGCCACTTAAAGGTCGCCAATGATTCTGACTCTACCACTCCCACGGGCAGCGCATTCCATGCCCACACCACTCTCTGGGTAAAGAACCTACCCCTGACATCCCCCCTATACCTTCCACCCTTCACCTTAAATTTATGTCCCCTTGTAACACTCTGTTGTACCCGGGGAAAAATGTTATGGTGGAAGGGTTAGGGACAGACTGTTACTAATAGCAGAAGGGCCAAGAACATGAAGAAACAGCAGCGACATGAACAAAAATATTTTTGGTAACAAGTAGTTACAATTTGGAATGTAGTGCCTGAGAGTGTGGTGGATGTAGATTAAATTGTGGCTTTCTGAAGAGTGAACTGCCAGACAGAAAGAAATTGCTGCTCCACAGGAAATCTGTGGGAAATGGGACTAACTGTCTTGGTCATACAGAAAGCCAGCACTGACATAATCAGCTGAATCTCATCTTCCCGAAATGTAAATATTGATGATGTCAATCAGAGCTGCTTAGAGTGGGCAGTTCCCAAACTGTGGGTTCCCCTCTCAGTGGTGGGAGCAATTAGGATCGGGGGAGATTTCCTTCATAAATGGTGACTGTGGGTTGGAAAATCTATTGGGACAGCCTGGTGTTCACCTTCAATATCCCATGAAGATGTGCCCATTTTATTTCTTGTCACAGATCGGTGGGTGTTTACTAAGCTCCAAGGTCTCATCTTCTAAACAAAGCCACAAAATGGCAGGAGCAAAAGTATTTCACTGTCTGACATCCAACCATGCCCCATTCACTATGACAGCATGCTCTCCCACACTCCACTAGCTGCCCTACCCTCGCCCCCTCCAACATTATCACCCACTTCACTTTCCCCACTCACTCTGGGCTCATTGCATGCATTAAAATGAGATCAAAAGGGAAAGAGTTTGTGAAGCAGTAGCCTAACGCCCACAGCCTGTAAATAGAAAACTGTTCCCAGCTCTTGTTCAGATTCCATGGCTAGTAATTTACTGAAGTTACAAACAGTTCATTCAGGCTTGTATGGTTTAATTAATAAAAAACACTTCACAAAATCGTTCCATCTTCACCAATAGCATGTCTTGAGAAATTAGATGTAAAACTAGTTCACACAAATAAAGACATGATCCTAAAGAAAGCCAATCTTGCATTCAGGTTTTAAAAGTGTGGCTTCTGTAGGTTTTAAATTTGATATATAATGGTTCACCTGAAATGGAAGTGTCTCACAATCAGACTGTGAGGCCTGACAGCCTTGTCTTGCTGGGGATAGCTTTTTTACTGCAGCAATGTCTTGGGAGCATAATCAATTTGAGAACTAAATGAAATCAATTCCTGTTCAAGTAAAAAAAAATTCCCTGGAGAATAGATTCAGCAGTCAGTCAAACACAGAAATACAGATGGGCAATTTGTTATAGACTGTTGCAGATTTGAATCGTCGCTTCATCTCATCTGACATAAGTTATGATGCATTGAATATGTATGATTTCCTTTTTGGAATATGTAAAGCATGTTCTGAGTTACAACTGTTCCTTCTCAAGGCTGCGACCGAAAGTATTTACTTTCGTTGCTTTACAGATGGATACACACTCACACTAGCATGTTGACACACAAATTGACACATTGACACTACAAAATGCCACAGCCCCGTTCCGGCTGTGCTATTTTAACCAGCTGTGACTGTGCCTGCACTTTTGGCAATGGCCAGAGTCTCAGCAGTGCTTTTTGCTCAGAATCGAAAAGGAACACAATTAAACTAAAATGGCGCACATCTTGCTGACGGACCTTAATACCTTTCATCCGCTTTGTTCACACTGAAAGTCAGCACATTGGCGCAATTTGAGGAGCCATGTGAGTTAAGCTGCTGTCACTATGTGTCTCATGCTTAATATCTTAGCTTGCACATAGGGACCGATGTAATACTACACTGACGTGACATCAGCATGTTGTAAATAGCTGAGCTCATTAACTTGCTTAAATCATCAGATTATTTAGATTATCTGTACTTGGATATGCTTGATGAACAGACAGTTCCTTTTGCTACAGTTCTTTTTAAAAATCACTTTCTCTGCCTGGTGAGCAAATGGGAGAAGTTTAGTTTCTGCCTCTGGTCTTCAGATCAATTCCTTTCGCATTATATGACTTCACAAACTGTGATGATGGACAGACTAATTGTCTTCCCAAACACATGCCAAAAATTCCAGGTTAATGATAGTTTAGACAGATTACAACCTTTCTTTCACCACATGTGCACTGAAGTATGCAGTGGGCAGGCCTAGAATAGAAACACAGGGCTGAAGCATTTCCCAGAGCTCGGAAGTGACTATGTGAGGACACATCTGTTACATCAAAGTTTAATTCATCAAATGGAAGAGCTATTCATTAGAACATAAACTCTCCATTCTTTCATCAAGCAATCTCAACAATAGCATCACCGAGGTTGGAATTTCCCCGGCTCCATGGTGGTGATCTTGGAGGCAGTGCATTGTGGGACTGGGAAACTAGAACGAAGCTGGGAGTGGGATGGACTCCCTACTGTACAGAAGAAAGCAGCCAAATAGGATGCCTAAAGGAGACCCCGGTGGTGATTTGCAGGTCAGCTGACAAATTGTGAACAGCAGTGTGGCACTATGCAGAGCTTTCAACCTAAGAAAGCTGACCTCCTTGTGCTAAACAAAGCAGGCATTGGAACTGGAGGTTGCAAACCCCAATGGGGTATGCCATGGGAAGATATAATTTACTACAGAGGTGTTCCCCTCTACTCTGAAGGAGCCTAACAGTTTTACTCTCCATGATGTTTCATTCATATCCCTGCCTCAGGATGTGCCTTTGAGCTGAGGGGCCCCTCAAAAAATTGTTCCTCCAGCCTTTGACTGGGTGAGTGGGACCAAAATCCTACCTGACAATTTAGGAAGTTATCTCTGGAGGACTACTGCATGGGTCTTGCTGGAGGCAAGTATGACATTTAGTACCAGTGTCAGAATGTCAAAATCCATGTGAAAATTCAGCCTATAGTCTCAGTGATTGAAACAGAATGGCAGCCTACTTTTTCTAGTCAGGGTCTAAATGTCAGTAATGGATCAGTTTGTAGCATGGCTGTTTCTGAGTTGAAAGATTCTGGGTTCCAGTCCCACTCCAAAGCCTTTATTGGTCAGAGCATTGAATATAGGAGTTGGAAGGTCATGCTGTGGCTGTACAGGACATTGGTTAGGCCAATTTTGGAATACTGTGCTCAATCTGGTCTTCCTCCTATAGGAAAGATGTTGTTAAATTTGAAAAGACTGCAGAAAAGATCTACTCCAAAAATATTGCCAGGTTTGGAGGGTTTGAGCTATAGGGAGAGGCTAAACAGGCTGGGGCTATTTTCCCTGGAGCATCGAAGGCTGAGGGGGTAACCTTGTATAAGTTTATAAAATCACAAGGGGCATGGATAAGGTAAATGACAAGGTATTTTCCCTGGGGTGGAGAAGTCCAGAACTAGAGGGCATAGTTTTAAGGTGATAAGGGCAAGATGCAAAAGGAAACTAAGGAGCAACTTTTTCATGCAGAGTGGTACATATGAGAAACAAGCTGCCAGAGGAAGTAATGGAGGTTGGAACAGTTATAATATTTAAAAGGATTTTGGATGGGTATATGAATAGGAAGGGTTTAGAGAGACATGGGCCAAATGCTGGAAAATGGGGCTAGATTAATTTAGGATATCTGGCTGGTGCAGACGCGTTGGACTGAAGGATCTGTTGCTGTGCTCCACGTCTCTGTGACTCTCTATCAAGACTAAGATACCAGCAAAGTATTGGAGGAAAACTGCACTAATAGACACTTGACTGGGACACATCTGCCTGCAACACAGGATGTAAAAGAACCAATGGCACAATTTTGAAGAAGGTCAGGGAGTTATTCCCAGTCTCCTGGTGATTATTTATTCCCTCACTAACATGACTAAAACATGTTATCCAGTCATTATCACATTGTTGTTTGCTGTGTAGAAAAGTACCTTATCTGTTTCCTACACTTCAAACAGAACTCAATTGTTGCAAAATGCTTTGAGGCAGCATCACAGAATTGTGTTAGCACAAAAACAGACCACTTCACTAATTGTGACTACCTGGCTCTGAACATTTTAACTTAATATCAATCTCCTGCCTTTTCCCCATAAGCCTGCACCTTGTTTTTTTTATGTTAAAAGCTGTCTAATTCCTTGTGGAATGTTTCAACTGAACCTCTCTGCAGCACCATTTCAGGCTGTGGATTCCAGTCTTTAACTCCTTGATGTGTGAAAAAGTCTATTCTCTCCTTGCGTTTGCTACTTTTGCAAAACATTTTAAAACTGTGCCTTGGCGTCCTCTATCCATTTATGGGAAGGAACAGTTTCTCCCTATCAATTCCGTGTCGACCTCTCATGATTTTGCAAAGAAAATCCTTCTTAGTTTTCTCCTCTCAAATGCTCCAATCTTTCCTCATAACTGAAGTGTCCCATTTCTGGAACCATTCTCATGAACCTTTCCTGCACCCTCTCCATTTATCCATATCTCTTTGAAAGTGGGACACCCAGACTGAACACAATACTCCATATGAGGCCTAACTAATGTCCAAAATAAGCTCAGCACAGCATGCCTGCTCTTGTATTCTGAGCCCCTATTGATGGAGCCTGGATAACTATATGATTTATTAGCAGATCTGTTCACGTGACCTGGCAATCCTAACCACGTACGTACATACATTGCCAGTTCTGTCTACTCCTGCACACCTTTAGAATAGAAACTATTATTTGATATTGTTTCTCCATGATCTTCCTGCCAAAGTGTACATCACAGATCCCTGCTTTGAACTTCTTCTGCCATCTATTATAGGAGTCAGGGATTAGAGGTGGAAGGATGCTTTTCAGAATGGAGAGCTGTGACTAGTGGTGTTTCGCAGGGCTCAGTGCTGGAACCTCTGCTGTTCGTGGTCAACATAAATGACTTGGAGGAAAATGTAGCTGGTTGAATTTGTAAGTTTGTGGATGATACAAAGATTGGTGGAGTTGCAGATCATGAGGAGGATTGTCAGAGGATACAGATTAGAGGCATGGGCAGAAAAATGGCAGATGGAGCTTAATCCAGACAACTGTGAGGTGATGCATTTTGGAAGGTCGAGTACACGTGAAAATTATACAGTGAATGGCAGAGCCCTTAGAAATATTAATATGCACAGGGATCTGAGTGTGCAGGTTCACAGATCACTGGAAGTGGCAGTGCAGGTAGATAAGGGAGTGAAAAAGGCTTATGGCATGCTTGCCTTCATTGGAAGGGGCATTGAGTATGAGCATAGACAAGTTATGCTGCAGGTTTATAGAACTTTAGTTAGGCCACACTTGGAATATTGCTTACAATTCTGGTTACCACACTATCACAAGGATGTGGAGACTTTGGAGAAGGTACAGAGGAGGTTCACCAGGATGCTGCCAGGTATGGGAGATTTTAACAATGAAGAAAGGTTAGATAGACTGGGCTTGTCTTCACTGGAATGCAGGAGGCTGAGGGGGCGACGTGATAGAAGTTTATAAGATTGTGAATGGTGTGGATAGAGTGGAAAAAATGAGGCTTTTTTCCGGGGTAGAGGGGTCAATTAATAGGAGACACAGGTTCAAGATGTGAAGAGGATGTTTAAAAGAGAAGTATGAGGCAGGTTTTTCACACAAAAGGTGGTGAATGCCTGGAACACACTGGAGGTGGTGGACGCAGACACAATAGCAGCATTCAAGAAGCACCTGGATGAATATGTGAACAGGAAGGGACTGGAGGGTTACGGATCCTGTAAGTGAAGACTGTTTTAGTATGGAAGGGCAAAATCTGGTGGTGCAGGCTTAGAGGGCTGAAGGGCCTGTTCCTGTGCTGTAATGTTCTTTGTTCTTTATCCACTCAGTCCACCAACATGTCCTCACTGCACCACACTGTCTTTATCACTTTACAATTCTCCCAAGTCTTGTGCTTGCAATTGTCACACACACGTATACATCTTGGGAAAAGCAAGGTTCCTGACTCTGACATTTGGGAAACGCCATGACAAACCTTCGTGGCCAAAAAAATACATTGCCGTCTGTTTTTTGTGACTCAGATAATTTTGTCTTTACATTGCTCCTGTCCCTTTTATTCCATGACCTAACTCTTTCCTTACAAATCCAATATGTGGCATTGTATTGAATGCCCTCTGGTAGTCCATACACATCATATCAACAGCCATGGCTTCATCAACCACTTCTCTCTTCAAAAAACTCCAGCGAGTAACTTTGATACAAGTTTACCTTTACTCTTCCAAATCAACTTGTATTTTTCCATGTGACAAGTAATTTTTTGCTTCCAGAGGCTTCCCCACCACTGAAGTTAAACTGGTCTGTAATCGCGGGCCTATCTTTACAACTGTTTTGGAATAACAAAGTAATGTTTACAATTCATTTGTCCTCCAGCACCATCCCTGCATCCAGGGAAGATTGAACACATATGGCCAATGCAGAGCCATCTAATGACCATGAAAAGCACCATATACATAAAAATCTTTCTTTCTAATAACTCAAAGGTCATGAGTACAATTCTTCAAAGCAAGTTGTGAAAGTAGGAAGAATGCAAAGCATCTTATCACTTAGGGGTGGCATGGTGGCTCAGTGGTTAGCACTGCTGTCTCACAGCACCAGGGACCCGGTTTTGATTCCAGCCTTGGGTGACTGTATGTGTGGAGTTTGCACATTCTCCCTGTGTCTGTGTGGTTTTCCTCCTGGTGCTCCAGTTTCCTCCCACAATCCAATGATGTGCAGTTCAGGTGAATTGGCCATGCTAAATTGCCCATAGTGTAAGGTACATTAGTCAGGGGTAAATATGGGGAATGGGTCTAGGTGAGTCACTTTTCAGAGGGTCGGTGTGGACTTGTTGGGCCGAAGGGCCTGTTCCCATCCTGTAGGGAATCTAATCTAATCTTAGGAGGGCCCTCAAGTACTTAAACAGAAAACAGCAGCAGAACAAAGTTAATGTGGCAGAAAAAAATCTAAAGAGATTTCAGTCACTAAAATGGAGTAGTTCGTGAAACCTAAGTGCTTTCATCAGAGGATGAATGCTGAGTAAGAAATAAGTAATACTTTTGCAACAGAAAAAATCCACTAATATTACTTCAGGCTATCAATAAATGAATACTTTAAAAAAGAGCAGAATCAACAGGGCAGGCTGTGCATCAGAACTGTAATCGTAACTGCACAGTGACGGTGCCCCACTTTCCCACAACAATATGAAGTCTTCAGTCATTCCAGCTCTGAGGAATTCTGCACTGAGTGGCATTGGGGAGGAATTTCTGAATCAGTCCTTCATTCTGGTCAAACTCGAGAGAAAGGCCCAAGTACAGGAATGGCAGGTTGTGTCCCTGTCAGGGTGTCAGGCAATTCGAAAAGATTACAAAGGAGGTCCAGGGGACACTGGTCCTTTCCATCCAATGCAATGTTCTCATTATCAGTAAAGATAATCACAGGTTGTGGGAATGATTGCATAATGTCATAGCTCTGAAGGAGTTAATGTTCTTGTTAATTGGAGCTCTACCAAACTGCTGGTGTCATATATAGTCTATGGGTGGAGACGGAGTTTCATTTTCATAGGGAGCAGGTGTCTTTTGTACAGCTCCAAATGTCTAGTAATTATCCCTGACATGCAATGTATTTGAATTTATTGCCATCTTGCAATAATTCATCTTGTTAACTAAGTTAAGATCAGAGCCTTTTCTGTTAAAGACTCTAGATTGATGTATATTCTGACGACAATCATTAGACAGCCCCGAGACAAAATATAGACAAAGGAGATTGGTGGCAGTGAGCTACCTTAAACAACCCTTACATTGGGCCACATACAGGCAGATACCACATGAGGGTTTCAGGGTAATACCACATGGAGAGTGGTGGCATGGATTCAAATTCCATTCAGAGACTCCCACCATGAGGAAAAGAAGATTCAGAAGAAAGACAAATATTGAAGCCAAGTGAGTTGACCACACTGAGAACATGACTGCTTCGAGAATAAACAGCAGTCAGGCCATCACCTTCTCTGAGAGGTTATGAAAATGTGAGAAGAGAAACTAGGATAGTGTAAGAGAGAAAAGTTAGCTTCAATTCGGAAAAGACAGAGATATTAGTAAAAGAGGCGCTGTAGGTTTCAAGAGGAGGCTTCTTAGTTAGAATTTAGAAATCCCTGAAGGAAAAGGGGAAGCTATTATGAAAATGGTGCAATGACCTGAGAGGAAAGACAAGGGAGTGTAAAAGAATGTTTTCACCTTACACAAAGTGTCACTGCCATTGAGATTAAGCTCCATGAGACACAATATCTAGGGACGCTGAAAAGGACAGAAGAAAATATTTATACTGTGGTTGAAGAGTCAGTAAAGCCTCAGAAATTATTTAAGCTGGAAAAAAGCTCATTTAGAGAAATTGATTGAAAAAGTCAAGCAAAAGAAGAAAAGTCAGAAGAAACAAAGATTTAAATGTACCAGTTACCAGTTATAATCTGAAATTTTGGCAGCAAAAGCCATAGACAGGAAATTCTATTTCAAGAATTGTGTAGGTGAAAGTGGTTTAGATTGTGGAAGATGGGAAAACATCCATTTTGCCTGAGAAGAAGAGGGAAAACCCCATCTTGTGTGCAAAAAGCCTGGAAAAGGTGCATGACCAGCAATCTGAACACTGCAATAAGAAGCCAAATCCTGAAAGGGTGGGAAGAAACAGTGAGAAGTATAAAGATACAGTTTTACAAGATTTTTAAAAATTAAAAGCAGTACATCACTACTGAACAGTCAATTAAAAGAATTTTAAGACTTATTGAAGTATCAGAGCAACACAGTTTTTATTAGATAAAAGCAAAGTCAGAAAATCCTGAGTAAAGTTTAGGAAACATCACAGCAATTAAATTTTACAAAACTATGAGTGCAAGAGTTCAAGCTCAAGGAACAAGTAGCATTGAGATGATATAAATTTAAACCAATTTCACAATAATAAGAATTAAGAAAACCATGGAGTAGAAATGGAAACAAGATATAATACTTCTACAAGGATTTAAGTTCAGTATAAGACAATACAACACAAGACATAGAACAATGTGGAGAAGATTGTGCTCTAGATACAGGATTTCTTCAAAATTAAAGACTTAGTGCAGAATTATACTGAAGACTGAGCAATGTGGACTTTGGTGCGATGTGTGTCAGAAATGGGTGAGAAGTTAGATGAGATCTATCTTGATGCTGTGAGCACCTCGCTCCATCATTTAAATGTTTTACAAGTGGTACAGCAAGTTTCTTACAAGACAGTTGTGACAGAAATACCAATCAATGGAAATTATGACTTGCTTAATGTTTTGTGGCCAGAATAGCTTGCCACATTCTGCCTCCTATCTCCCCCTGGACCATGACCCCAGCATAGAACACCAGGCTATTGTATCCACTACAGCCACTCACCTCATTTAATCTGGTGATATTTCCCCCACTGCTCTTGAGCTTACAGCCATCAAAAAGGAATGCTATATTCATAAAGTTGGAGGTCAACTCCAGAATTTGTGCTGAAGTAAGACACGGCTTCCCAATAGCAGAAATTCAGAAATGTTGGCAGCACACACACACACGCGCAAGAGTGAACACAGAAGAGCATCCACTGCTATCAGAAGAGGTACATTATTTGAGACAATACCATTGGAGAAAGTACCCAGTTATGTCTAGGGGAACTTGCTAATTCAGGTGATGCAGAATACACAGAACTTGTCTCAGTAATCTACATGCTGGTGATTTAAGATTGATGCAGAACCAAGCGTTACTATCTTATCTGACCAGTTACATGGTTGACGATGCAGAGGTTACAGTCCACAGAGGTTACATGGAATAGATGAAGTAACTGTCAAGGACATTAGATTGTTACATGTTACACTGTAATGCAATGCACTCAGAAGAGTGAAAGATGTTCAGAATACAAAATGTTGGTTTTCCCGAGCGCATGCATGTCTGAACTTCAACTTTATCAGAAGAATTGGAACAGATTGACAACATAGAGAGAAGAACTGGTCCAGAAACAAATTGTTATTGGGCAACCAGTCAAGGTACAACTAATAAAAGATTCTGTTGGCAGAACCCAAACAGAACAAAGGATTCAGTGAGATTACTTAGATTGATGTAAGAAAGTGTAAAAAGAAGACATTGTCAACATCAAGGATGTTATAGACTTCATGAAGCTGATGGAAATATTCAATCACCTGGTTTATAAACAGAACAGTCAATGTGAGTAATAGTGCTAGTGTGCAATGATTTTTCCATAACATGAGAGAGAATTTAAAATGGTCTACTTCACTAATAAAACAACCACAGAAATTGATGACATTTAAGCTGAAGATCAACTGAGCGATGTGAACAGCATTTTATTCCATGTGAGCCAGACCCCTACTCAAAGATAAAATTGTCTGTTCTAAGCATCCAGGCTGCTATGAGAAAGAAATGACCTTTTACAATCAAACCCTTATTCCTGGTGAAGGGCCTATGCCCAGAATGTCAATTCTCCTGCTCCCCGGATGCTGCCTGACCGGCTGTGCTTTTCCAGCACCACACTTGTTCCTAATCGAAAGATATTGCCTGATATTGAAATCCAAGATACACCAATGAGGAAAGTACTTGTCTGAACAGTAGTCATAATTTGGAGGTGTGGTGTACAAAGTCAAAATTGCACAACACCAGGTTATAGTTCAACATGTTTAATTGGAAGCACTAGCCTTTGGAGCGCTGCTCCTTCATCAGGTGATTGTGGAGTATAATATCGTAAGACACTGAATTTATAGCAAAAGTTTACAGTGTGATGTAACTGAAATTATATATTGAAAAAGACCTGGATTGTTTGTTAAGGTGGTAGGATGGCTCAGTGATTAGCACTGCTGCCAGGGATCTGGGTTTGATTTCAGCCTCAGGTGACTGTGTAGAGTTTGCACATTCTCCCTGTGTCTGTGTGGGTTTCCTTCAGCAGTCCAAAGATGTGCAGGTCAGGTGAATTGGCCATGCTCAATTGCCCATTGTTTAGATGCATCTTTCAGAAGGAAAAGGGTCTGGGTGGGTGCCTCTTTGGAGGGTTGGTGTGGACTTGTTGGGCTGAAGGGCCTGTTTGCACACTGTAGGGAATCCAATCTTTTAGGATGACCTTGCTGGTTTCAATTATTTCCTATGTAAATCCCAGATTTTTTTTTAAAGTTACATTCTCAAGTGAACTTTAGTAATAGGTGCCATGTCTTCTCAGATAATGCATTGAAGATGTGAGGTGCCCTGTGTGAGGATGTCTGCGCCCCAATGTTCAGACTGATTCTATTTCTAAAAAAAAAGGATTCACAGAATCTTACATGGATTCATGCAGTTTTTGAGCAAAATTAAATATAATTCTGAAAGTACAAATTCACCCCACAAACTTATGTGGGTGTGTGTGCGTGGGGGGTGGTATGAGTGTCTGTGAGAGAGTGTGTGTATGTGTGAGCGTAAAGGGGTATAAGTTTATGAGAGGGTACGTGTGTGGGTGGGTGTGTATGTGTGAGCGTATGATCTGGAACTCATACATGAGAGAGGGTGTGCATGAGTGTGTGTGTATGTTATGTAATGTAGTGGGGTCACCTGTAGTGTGACATGAACCCAAGGTCCCGTTGAGGCCATCCCCATGACAATCAGCCTCTGCTCAGCCACTTTGCGTTGTTGTCTGTCCCAAAGTCCACCTTGGAGCATGGTCACCCGAAGGTCCGAGGTTGAATGTCTCTCATATGCTCACACATACACACGTGACCATTACAGAAACTGATATTGGTGTGAATATGTGTCTGCTTGCAAGGGTAGGTCACATTGATGGTGAGTGTCCTTGCCTATCTAATCCTCCTCTCTTCCCACTTGTAGCTTCTCCCAAAATACCTTTTGATTCACAAGATGCAGATGGCCACCTCATGTGTTCCTTCCTTTTACTTGTCCAAACCTTCCCTTGTTCCTCTTTTAGTTCATATACTCAGACCCTGGAATCAACTGGGTCAGAAAAGGAAGAGGAAAACACGAAATGAAGAAGGTAGCAATGCTCAGTGTTACACATACAGCCAGAAATTCTGCGAGTCTATCCAAGGTGAAGTTAAGGATGAGTGGTATTTGATGAGATACTGGGCGCAAGTATCTGTCTGCTGCCTGAAGGGGTGAGAGGAAAGGTACAGATGATGAGATAATGTACTAGACCTTCCTACAAAAAAAAAGACAAAAGAAAGTGATTGGGTGTACAAAATGTTTGTTGCAATGAAAACCCAGCAAACATCATCAAAGAACATTCAATAAACCTAACATTGAGTTGGCACAGTGCATTGTGGGATGCTTAAAGCCTCTTGGAGCAGAAACGGATCATCACCGCCGTATGGTCACATGTAGAACCCCCTATGTCTGGTGACCAGCTTCAAATGTAGCAGGAATTGCTCCTGTTAAATGTTTGGGTTTAGCAGTAGAAGCTCCGTCATGGCTCGGGATGACTCAGATCAGCTTGCAGGGCACCAGAATAGCTCATTAACCTGTTGTCCACTTTGCGGAGGGAACGGGCAGAGGCAGTAGGAATTATCCCTCAGCAAGAATGACAGTCACCTTGCAGAGGCCTTGGTGTTGTCAGTCAGCCAGCCAATCAAATGACTGGATCCAGTGCTGAGGTGATGCAATCAAAAACCATGCTTTCAGTACTCAGAACAGCTCAAGGTTATCTTCCAGGGACAACTGCAGACTCCCTCAATTAAAGGTCTGCTGACTTCCATCAACCATTTAAGATGGAAGTAAAGTGAACACAAGATACCTGAAATAAAAACAGAAAATGCAGGGGTAACTCCAGCTGCTGCTGAGAGCTTATATATACTCATAGACCCCCATTCTTGAGGTGTTATATCTGTTTGATTGGCTAGTAGTGAGAAGGGGTCTGTCCATGAGATCCTTTACATACTCTCTGCCCCAATGCACGCTGCCCTGTGGGGACTGTCACACACCTCCTTCTGGGATGTACCTATGCAAAGCGAGTCTGGAGAGGAATGCAGTGGTGTTTGACGAGGTTCCACCCAGCACAGGACATACAGAAACACTTGACTTTCTCCAATTCTTTCATGCTGCCTCTTACTATAGCGATCTTCCAGAGGATAATGAGAAGTAAGTAATCTCCAATAAATTACAATTACATGGCTGCTATGCTTGAATTGCTACTACCGTGTGTGAGCGGTGAACCAGGTAACCAGAGCATACAAAGAAAAATACTGTGTGCTGGTAGTTGATAGTATTGAACGGGGAATAGTAGGTTTGTAATGCATTTGGATGGAAGGGTTGCAGATTGATAGCGAGGAGCTGGGTGATGGGGATGTTGTGAATTGAGCAGTGGATGACGCTGGTCATGCATATACAGGGTATGTCATTTAAAGGTGTGCTTTTCCAGCACCACATGTTTTGACATTTAAAAGTCCCGGCTATTGTGATGTAGTGTTAGTGAGCTCGAGTTAGCTCGAGTGCCTGTGTTCAAGTCCCACCAGCTCCAGAGGTGTGTCATAACAATACTGCCCAGCTTGGTTAGAAAATCTAAATATCCCATTTGAGTATTGAACTCACTCATCTTAATTACATTCTGGCATTGACTCCCACCATTACATCTTCCCACTGTCTCCTGAACATATGTCTGATGGGTTCCTTTGTGGGAACAGGATGTTTATCCTTTTCTCAATAGACCAAGACCTTCAGGGCACTATCAGAAGACTTTGCGTGCTCTCTAACATGCTCAAACATCTGTAAATCTCTCACAGCACAAAATCAGCTCACAAAAGAATCCCTCAACTTTTAGCAGCTACCATATATCACCTCTTTAAAAACCGCCTTGACGGTGTGATACTGAAGTCCGTGCTGAAGTGCATAGCCAATAACTAGCACATGTAGAATTGTCTGCCCGTATCCCTTAAAACAACAGGCAGCACCAATTTAACACACTGTCTGAATCGTAGTGAATTGCTGCAAGTTAATTGTGTATGTGATTCTCATGCCTATTTTTGGGGATTTGCCAAGTTAATCCCCATGATATTCTGTTCACTTCCCAAGTACAGTATTGCTCTGCCCAAGAGCATTTCTACAGAAAACCTGAAACTATATCAGTGGAGTTAAATTTTCTCATTGAGACTCTATTTCTGATGCATTGGTGTTTTGAACAAAAATTGTTCCCTGCATCCTGCTCAACTTCGGTTCTTTGATGAAAAAGTTTTTAAAAAGAATTTCACATCTATGAAGTAGCCGAGTGAAGAGTTATATTTTTGCGTGATTCTTTGATAGTAACAAAGTAATCAAGCAATCAATTACTAACAGTTCTTGTCAGCTATTTAATCTCTTGAACAGGCCTCTAACTGGCTATTCAGTTCATACAAACATGATTTAATTTGTGAAAGGGGCTGAAATAAAAGAAAAAAATGATATTCAGAAGAGCCACATACCTTTTTGTTTTAAAACACATGTTTACATGTTTATTCCCTTTGGAAAATGAGCAGGTGATGGAATGATTCATTGGCTGATTATGAGCATTGGTAGGGCCTGCTTGTGGTGCAATAGTACTGTCCTATCTCTGGACTTGAGGCCCGTATTCAAGTCCCACCTGCCCCAGAGGTGTGCGATAACCTCTGAACAGGTTGATTTAATGTTCTTTATTAGCACTGGACCACATCATGTGCACTCCTTCCTTAGCCAGCAAGTTCTGGCTTTGGGATTTAAACACACAACTCGGAACATTACTACTGCCTCTCAGGACCAAGCATATTCAATGGTCTGCTTCAATAGTTCAGAACTATCATTTTGAATCAGAGGATGTCCAAAATCCTAACTTGAACTGGCTGGAAATCATAAAGGAAGTGAAAGCCACATCCAGGTTTAGCTACAACTGAGATAAAGAGAAAGGTTTTCTTGAACTTCAAAAGGATTATGAATGTCAGCAATCATAATCAATGATATCTATCATAGATGCACAATTCATACAATCATACTAAGCATTGTAGATGGGCACGCAATGTTTTAAAATCATCAGTCGCTACTAACATTTGAATAATAGGCAATCAATTTTAATGGGCGGCACGGTGGCACAGTGGTTAGCACTGCTGCCTCACAGCGCCTGAGACCCGGGTTCAATTCCCGCCTCAGGCGACTGACTGTGTGGAGTTTGCACGTTCTCCCCGTGTCTGCGTGGGTTTCCTCCGGGTGCTCCGGTTTCCTCCCACAGTCCAAAGATGTGCAGGCAAGGTGAATTGGCCATGCTAAATTGCCCATAGTGCTAGGTAAGGGGTAAATGTAGATGTAGGGGTATGGGTGGATTACGCTTCGGCGGGGCGGTGTGGACTTGTTGGGCCGAAGGGCCTGTTTCCACACTGTAAGTAATCTAATCTAATCTAATCTAATGTGCTGCCATGCAAGCTCGTTACTCTGAGGAAGAGTCACTCCACCCGAAACATTAACTCTAATTTCTCTCCACGGAGGCTGCAAGACCTGCTGAGCTTTTCCAGCAATTTCTGGTTTTATTTCTGATTTCCAGCACCTGCTGTTCTTTCGGTTTTTATTAAGTTCATTAATACGTTGGGCAGAATGCAAAAGGATCGATTTCTTCCTATGGTGAGAAGTGTAGCAAAATCATGAAAAATGTGCAGAACGGCCATTCACAACTCAAGACATCTTTTAACTGAGTTTCGTGTGCCGAGAAGAGATTCTTTCTGGAGAGTGGAGACCGACCTATTAAGGGGTTTAATTAATGCGTTTAATGATGTTATTAACTGCACATCTCACCTCATCAATGGGCAGAGTTCTATCTTACCCTCGGCTGTGAGCAATCTTGATGTGGAAAATTCTTGATTTTAGCTCACCGCTGCGAGGAGCATATTGCTCACCATGCTAAAGATCTCAGGGCACAAACCATGGGCACCAGCCACGCACACCCTTTGTCCCTGGACATTGACTGCTAATGAATACCAACCTCTGAGGATCTTGGTAGCACCTCTCTGATGCACTGGATGGCTTCACTGGAGGGTGCCCCATCAACTCACATTGAATGGCTGCTGCAACGACACTTTGTACACAGCAGACCACAGCACTCAGGGCCTCCCTACATGCCCACAGTATCTGTGTGTCGCCTTTCAAGGCATTGCCTGTTAGAATGTTGATGCTTCAGTCAAAGTCTAAAGGCTAATGAAGGGCTTTTGCTTGAAACGTCGATTCTCCTGCTCCTTGGATGCTGCCTGACTTACTGTGCTTTTCCAGCAGCACTCTAATCGAGACAAAGTCTAAGGGCAATCAGCCCTGCTGTATCGATGTGCTTTTTTACACATACATGCAGACTCAGCAGTGTGGATCTGTCCAGGAAGGCTCGAACATTTTAATGTATCGCACACTGAGGCATCAATCTTAGAGCTACAGCATATATTTGAACTTCGAGGCCAACATCCCAACATCCACAAACGAAGCTGCATTAGAACATTATTTCAATGAGCCACCACACACTCCAGTACAGAGAAACTACACAGAGCAGAGAAAAATTACCTATACAGCGTATTCAAAAAGAATGGGTACCCAATGAACACAGTCGTCTGATTTCTCAGCAACAAACCCAAACAAGTGAACAAAACACGTCCAGAAACCCTAGCCACTTTCCCCTACATCAAAGACATCTCGGAAATGACTGCCAGACTACTCAGACTCCTTGGCATCATGGAAGCCTACAAACCCAACAACACACTAAAACAGCAGCTAATGAACTTGAAAGGCCCTATACAGACAACAAGCAAAACTAATGTCATTTACAAATTAATTTGCAAGAACTGTAACAAACACTACATTGGACAAACAGGCAGAAAACTAGCCACCAGGATACATGAACATCAACTAGCCACAAAACAACATAACCCACTCTCAATAGCATCCTTTCATATGGATAAGGAAGGACTTAGACTGGGATAACACATTGATACTAGGACAAGACAAACAGAGACATACACAAGAATTCCTAGAAGCATGGCATTCCAACCAGAACTCTATCAACAAATGCATTAACTTGGACCCCATTTACCACACCCTGAGAAAAAGAACCAGAAATGACATCACCATAGGAAATGATATCACCACAGGAAATGACATCACCAACCCTAGGAAACTCAAACATATAAATAGAAAGTGGGCTGCAGTACCATAGCTTCATTCGGAGGCTCACTGAATATTTTACCTAGTATGGTGACAAAACATCTAAAAATGAACCTTCCAGCTTAGCGAGCAAACCTACATCGAAAACCTCAACCTGAGCTACAAATCTTCTCAAAACTCACTGACAGGTAAAAGCACAGACAGTCCCACGAGGCTGGAATTGAACTTGGGTCCTTGGAGTAGTAAGGCAGCCCCTCTAACCACTGAACCATCATGGTACCCTTGGACTAGCAAAAATAGTCTGGGGAATTTCACGTTATCTTTTGGGAGCCTTCAAGCACAGCAGTCTGATCAGTCCAGGGACTATTTATTAAATGTCAATCAGAGATTTCAGGTGAATACCATGTTGAAGGTCCATCTACTAATCTTTGATGAGGGTGCAAGGTGTGAGTTGATCAGACAGAGGGGGTCTCATTGCCAAATTGGGGAGAGACAGTGAAGGCTGGGAGGGGAAGCAGGGACATGTCTTGAGGTGAGGGGGGCAAGGATAATGATGGTAGAAGGTAAAAGGGGGTTGTGAGGAAGAGCATCAGAAGGCATGCCAGGTGATACAAAGGGGTGCTATTGGCAGTGAGTCCCATTTCCGTGTGCTCTTAATGCCAAGACCATAGGGAACCAGGATGGACATCTTTAAGGTTTAATATCAGGACTCAGGGCACAAAAAGGAGACTTGGAGAAAAATTTCAATATGGCGGGTCTTCACATGGGAGTGGAATGAATTAAAATGGGAGAACAGGGGGTAGAAGGTAAAGGAGACATAGAGGTTCTTGGTGGGGTACCCAATGATCAAGGAGATGCTGCTCCTGATGCCATTGACTGTAAGTCATGTTGCCTGCCCTCCCTGGCTGTTCAGTAGAAGCTAACTGCAATTGGAAGATAATGAGACAATGCCAAAGGTGAGCAGAGACAGTGTTAATTTGAGGGTAAAATCACAGGAATCATAGCTGCTGGATGCCAAGATTTTGACTCTATAAGTGCCAGGACACTGTGATGGAACACTTGCTGGATGCTGGAATGAGCTCCGAGGGCTGCAGGAATGGTGGGCACATCCTCTCCTGGTACCTGCAAAAGTGAGGGCTGTGTCAAGCCTCTCTGAGACATTCCCCTCCCAGGGAGCAACAGATGACCTGCAAAGCATCTCTCAGTCATGCTTCCACACATGCTTCAGGGCAGTGACCGATTCCATCTGTGTAAGATCATGCCAGCTCTTTTTGTTTCCTGAGGACAAGGATATTGCTGTAGCCCAGATACAGGATTTGCAAACATAGCTGGCAATGTGTCATTGAATGCTCACACATGGCACTGAGAGAGCCATGTCACAACTCTTCACCAGGAAGGGGTTCCATTCGATTGATATCTATGTGATTGCTGCTACCACTTCCTGGAGGTGAGTGTCCACTACCATGGATTCTGACATCCGGAGCATTTTCAAGTGTCAGGTTGTGTTTGATGGGTTTACGAGGCTGCTTACTGTGGGAGAAAGACTATTGTGATCGTGGCTCATGACACCAATAATGCAAACCCCTGACTGATGCAGAGCACTGATACAATGCCCCCAATGCCTTGACTAGGTCCGTGGGGGAGCAGATGATAGGGTTACTGAACTTACAGTTATGCTGCTTGTGCCTAAGTGACGATCCTCCCAGTATAGTCCAGACGGACTGTGCCACATCACCCTGGCATGCAGCACTCTGCCCAATTGAAGCACACAACAAGGCAATATGATAGATACTGAAGAACTTGTGGGGTGGGGGGGTTGCTGGGTAAGGTTGGAGCAGTCCTCCAATGACATGAAAGGGGCAGTAGAGAGGAGGGCTTGCTCTTTACTCATGACAGATCTCAGCTCCATCAGCTGCTAAAAGCAAGACAGGACCTGAGTAACACTTGGTCCAGTAGGTAGGAGGTGGATGCAGCTGTAAAATAGTCAGTGGTCGTAATGCCAGCATTCAGATTGCATTTTCAGGGTGAGCTGCAACCTCTTGTTTTTTTTTGTGTTTGCTTTTGCCATGGCACCTTATCTCATCTTTTGGAAATCCAATACAAGACATCTCCCATTATCTTTCACCTGTCTTACAGGTAGATTTTCAAAACATTCTAATAATTTTGACAATCTTGATTCATCATTTTGTAAAGTAACATTGACTCTGACTGATCATATTCATATTTTCCAAATGAGTAGTTAAAGTTCATTAAGAATAATTTCCAGCATTTCCTGATAATCAGTAACAAGCTAACTGCTCTGGTGTTCCTTGTCTTCCCTTTCTTTCATTTCTGAATAGTTGTGTTACATTTGCTAACTTCCGACACAATGGACCATTCCAACATCCAGAAAATTTTGGAAATTTTTAATATTGTGCCTCTACATCTAGTCGGCATGGATGAGTTGGACCGAAGGGTCTGTTTTCATGCTGTACACCTTTACGACTCTATGACGCTGCTATCTCTCCAACTGTTTCTTTTAGAATTCGGAGATATGAGCCATCAGGTGATAGGAGTTTAAGATTAAATGGGGTGTTAAACACCAGGTAAGTCAACAGATGTCAACAGAAGATGTGGTTGTGATATGAGACACTATAAAATCCAAGCCTTTTTACTGCAGTTGGGAGGAGAAGGAGTCATCTAGTCAATAATCATCTCTAGATTCAGGCCAATAATGAACTCTGTAAACATTAGCTGCATGGATAACAGCAACGCAAAAGAAAAAATTAATATTGTCATTGCAAATGAAGACCTACTGGTGTGATTCATCTTGTGTCAGTCAGAAAGGAGCTTCAGTATGACCCAAATGTTCATTTCCACCTATTATAGTTTTTTTTCAATAGTTTGTCACTCTAGGAGGTTTCAGTCAAATTATAGAGCTGCTTGTACTGGGATAATTTGCAAGTTGCAGTCAAATCACAGTTCAATTTGAAACTATTTATGGAAGTTTCAGTCAACCTTGTATAGGGATTTTGTGCTGCGATGTTTTATGAATTACAGACACATCACAGAAGGATGCATTTTCACAAAGGTGCATACAGCCAACAGTGTGATATCGACAAGGTACAATGCAATAAATTACCAAGCCTCTTTCAACAGCACTTTCCAAACTTCCCACCAGCTGAAGAGAGAAGAGCCACTGATACATGGGAAAACCATCTCCTACAAATTTGCCTCTGAGCCACACTTCATCCTGACTTGCAAGTATATCATTGTTCCATCATGGCCAATGGGTCAAAATATTGTAATTCTCTCTCTGCATCTTTACTTCACAAAGAAGATAAAAATAATTCAGGGCATGTGGACATTGCTGACGAGACCAACATTTATTGCTCATCCCTAGTAACCCTTCAGAAGGTAATGGTAAGCTGTCTTCTTGAAATTCTTGAAGTACACATTGCTGTTAAAGAGGGAATTCCAGGATTTTGACCCTGTGACACTGAAGGAATGGTGATATATTTTCTAGTCAGGATGATGAATGGAATGAACATGCAGGAGGTGGTGTTCCCACATATTTACTGTCAATGCTTTTCTAGATGGTAGTGGCCATGAAATGGACATATGCTTTCTAAGAAGCCTTGGTGAATCTCTGCAGTGGCATCTTGCAGATAGTGCGCGCTGCTGTGACTGAGAGTTGGATGTTTGTGGATGTGATGCCAGTCAACTGGGCTGTTTTCTTCTGGGTAGTATCAAGCTTCTTGAGTGTTGTTGGAGCTGCACTGATCCAGACAGGTTGGGAGTATTCCTTCACATTCCTGACTTCTGCCTTGTAGATCTTGAACATGTTTTGGGTAATCAGGAAGTCAGTTACTCACTGCAGGCTTCCTAGTCACTGACCTGTTTTTGTAGTCACTGTATTTACATGGCAAATCCAATTCAGTTTCTGGTCAATGGTAACCCCTCAGGCTATGGATAGCCAGGAATTCAGTGATAGTGATGCCATTGAATGTTAAGTGGTGATTGTTAGATTCCATCTTGTTGTAAATGATCATTGCCTGGTATTTGCATGAGGGCAGCAAAAATTACTTGTGACTTGTCAACCCAAGCTGAGACATTGCCTAGATTTTGCTGTTTCTGGACATGTATTGTTCCAATGTCTGAGGAGTTGCAAATGCTGCTGAACATTTTGTTGTCATTGCAAAAATCCCCATTTCAGACCTTACAATGGATGGAAGGTCATTAATGAAGCAGTTGAAGATGGTTGTGCCTAATACACTATCCTGAGGAACAACCATTGAAGACTTTTCTCTCTGATTACCATTGTCTCTAGTTTTTTCTAGAACTGCTTGACATTTGGAAAAATGCAGCTTTAATGTCAAGGGCAGTCAGTCTGACCTCTTTTCTGGAGCTTAATCCCTTTGTCCATATTTGAACCAATGCTGTAATGAGGTCAGGAGCTAAATGACTCTGGTGGAACCCCAACTGAGTGTCAGTGAGCAGGTTATTGCTGAGTGACAGTACTGTTGATAGTCTCTTCCATCACTTCACTGAAGATTGAGAGTGGACTGATGGGATAACATTTTGTAACATTAGATTTGTCCAGCTTGATTTTTACAGGAAATACTTCGGGCAATTTTCCACATTGTGGTTAGATGTCAGTATTGTAGCTGTGATGGAGCAGTTTGGTTAGAGGTAGGCTAGTTTCTAGAGATCAGGTCTTCAGTGCCTGAATGTTGTCAGGGCCCATAGTCTTTCACAGCAACCAGTGCCTCCAATCATTTCAGGGTATCATGTGTAATGAATTGAATTTGC
This sequence comes from Chiloscyllium punctatum, assembly GCF_047496795.1. Lineage (NCBI taxonomy): Eukaryota > Metazoa > Chordata > Chondrichthyes > Orectolobiformes > Hemiscylliidae > Chiloscyllium > Chiloscyllium punctatum. Next base: position 116,389,595 of record NC_092747.1, read on the forward strand.
TGAAGACTGGCATCTTGTGATTTTGGGGATCTCGGGAGGAGGCTGAAATTGCAGCAATTCAAAGAGACAACTCATAACCAACTTCTCCAGAAAAAATAGGGATCAGTGATAACTGCTGTCCTACCAATGATAGCCAAATTTCATTAACGAATACATAAAGTAATAATAATTGCCTTAAATTCCTCAGTCTCATTTATCTCTTGGTTACTCTTTTATCCAGTATTACTGGAACTGGGACGTTATGTTGAGGTTGGACAATATGTTGGTGAGGCCTCTTATGGAGGACTGTGTCTACTTCTGGTTGCCCTACTATAGGAAGGGTGTGATTAAGCTGTAGAGGGTTTAGAAGGGATTCACCAGGGATTTGCTGGGGATGAACAGTTTGAGTTATAAGGCTGGATAGGCTGGGGACTTTTTTCAGGTTGAGAGGAGACCTTCTAGCAGTTTATAAAATCATGAGGAATAATTTTAAGGTAAATGACAAGTGTCTTTTCCCTAGAGTGAGGGATTTCAAGACCGGGGGGCATAATTTTAAGGTGAGAAATGAAAGATTTTAAAAAAGACATAAGTGGTTCATGTGTGGAAGAAGTGATGGATGAGGGTACAGTTACAACATTTAGATAAATACATGAATATGAAATGATTGGATGGATATGGGCCAGGAGCAAGCAGATGAGATTAGTATAGTTTGGGATTACAGTTGGCATGGACGGGTTGGACCAAAGGGTTGTTTTCGTGCCGTTTGACTCTATGAGTCTACGTATCTTTTACTGTGAAGAAAGACACAAAATGTTGTGCTTCACAACAAAAATGTCTCTGTCATTTCCTCATTCCCTTTCATAATTTCCCCTCTCTGCCTCAATGTTCATTTTATGAACTCCAAACTCATAAATAAACATGTTTATATTTCTGGATAATTTGTTCTCAAAATCTTTTTTCGAACCTCATCTCCCTATCTTGCCATGCAAACTCTGTAAAGATCCAGAAAAGACCAGGTTGTGGATTTTCTCTCACATCTGGTTTCAAATTCCAAAAATTCTCCGAACACTGAAAACATATTTCTGTGCTGGACTGGCTTTGCAAATAATGCCTACCTCTATCTGTAGCATGTTTGCATTTTCTCTCTGAGCTGTGGGAAAATTTGTGAAACCCAATCTAGATTGAAATCTTCTCTTAATGTTGATTTCAAATATATCTCTACATTCGGATGTGCCCACTTGAATTACAGCAGTTATGTTGTGAGACACAACATCTCCTTAATAATATTTAAAGTAACTCTTATTTACTGCTCTTTCCTCACCATTGCTATGACTGACTTGGTTTGGGGCCACTAGTTCCACTGTTTAAGCATCAATCTGTTCCTGCTTCAAATATTTGTAAGAGAAATCCTCAGCTGCTTTTGGATTTTATGTTATTGTCTGGCTTCCCCATCAGCTTCCTGACGTTGACTGACCCTCTATGCCTCCTGGATTTTCATTTCTCTGAAATTACTCAGTCTGCCTTTTGATATTCCAATAGTTCTGCTTGGTTCAGCTACCTCTAAACTCAGACAAAGGGCAGAATTTTTCCAGAGTCTCAACAATACAGACACGAGCAAGACAATTGGGAGAATATAATGAATGACAAAATATGATTCTCGAAATTGAGGATAAAATGATGAATTTTCCCCTTTTTGTTTCAACAGCTGGAAGAGAACCTTGCTCAGAAGTGACCAAGTTCCTTAATATTGCATTATTACCCAATCTCACCTCGTTTCTCCAGCTTGAGATTCTCCCAGGTATTGGTGAGGAACTACATGGTGTGAATTACCAATTTGAAATTCAGTGTGGTTATTTGGTGGCTGCAGCTTGCCAATACCTTTTTTGGCCAGTATTCCCAAACATCTCAGGCACTCTACATGGGCAGTGTCCACTTCCACACACCATTCACGGAAATCATCATTGGCAAAGCCACAACTCACCACATCATCATGGTACATCATGGGCTACCCATTCAGCACTTCACTACTGGAATTTGGTGATCACCGGCACTTAATATCGCAACTCTGCCTCCAAGTTGCTTTGTGCTTAACAATATTTACCCATCTCACAAATCTGCAGAAGATGCATCTCAGGGTTCTTAGCTTGCTTTCTTAGAGTTCATCCATTTTTCACCAATGTGGATGCTCACAGCATCTCTCACTTGCCTCATTTCTGAGTGCATTGATACTTCAGTCAAAATCTATAACCCACAGTAGATCTACCTGGCCTTGCCCTGTAGCACAGACAGAACACTAAGCTGCTTGTCATGGTTCCCACATTGATCAGTCGAAGGGATGGTCATGCTGTTAAATGCCATCTGTGTTAATAGCACATCTAGAGTACATACATGCAGAGTATGTGGTTCACAGCACTGTGTATATGCTTCAACTAAATGGCCATTTTTGAAAGTCTGATGGAGATAATCCTTAGTCCAGTCAATGGGGATTTTGGTCGGTCAGAGGTTGCTTGCACTGTCAGTCAAGGACATTACCTGATCTCAATCTGGGCATTGGTCAGACCCAAGCAAGCAGTCGGTCGAGGGGGCTCCAGGGATTCCTGTACAGCCTGGGGATTGGGCCACAGTCAGTCCTCAGGTCAGCCCTAACTGTGCCACAAATTATGGCTCAGTGAATCAGGAGCAGCTCTGAAATCAGACTGGCTCAGCGCTCCTTCCTCTCTCAAGGTGACTCAGGCTGTGGACCCAGGCCAATCCTAGGGACTTTGGCTACTAAAGTTCAGGGGAGTGCAGTTATCAGAGACATCGCAGTGTTTGTGAAATCCGGAATGCCAGGATGCAGAGGGGTCAATTGCTACTGAGTGTACGTCACAGCAGTGTTCAGTGTAAGGATGATGTGGAACATCAGAGCAGCTTCACTTGCAGCTTCCAGGGAATGTTGTAATATCTCCATAAGGTATCTGCATGGTGTCTTTATTTAATGAACAACTGTCCATCTTTCATCCATAGGACTGTAAGGATGTCTCCACTTCCTTATCAAGTGTCCATTTTTAAGACAATAACACCCTGAAGCTTGTTCAGCTGTCTGTGCTGACTTCCTTAACTCTGCTTCCTGAGCTTCAATTGATCATGTCATGCCAAATACTTCATTTGAACTATATTTATTCTGAAAGAGAATCTCAGTGACAATAATGTCTGCTTGCAGTATTGCTGTGACTTCTGGTGATGGACTTTATGTACTCATTGGTCTTGTTGTTGCACATGATAAAACACTACTTGGAACCATTCCTACAGCTGGTCTGTTTCTGTAGCCTCAGCTGGACTTTACGTGATTGTACGTAAATCTCTGGCTTTCACTTAGCCAGACCATTCCCCAGAAGCAAACAAATCTGTCCACAATAATTTCTTAACTACCCCAAATCCAATAGTCCAGACAACAAACCACACTCCAATTAGATGTTGCACAATGTAACCAGGATATACCCTCTATCTAACCTACTTGGATTTTATTGAATTCTATGGAGGGAAAACTGAATCCATTTCCAGCAAGAGTGTTTGAACAGACTTTGTCTTCCTTAGTGAGTTATGTGCTTACATTCTTCATTTGAAGATAAAATGTTTAATTTCTCTCATCTCGCCTATGTAACTCTTCTACATGCATTGCAGTATTTACCTCCCATCTATTAATCTAGGTTAGAGCTATGATCTATTCTGTGGCCTTTTCCTCCCGAGTTTTCTTTTCATTCTCATTCTTATGAACCCCAGTAATTCCTATGGATTTCCCTTGCAACTTCCTGCATCTGAACAAACGTGTCCTACCTCATTACAACACAAACACCGAGGCTTCTGATTCTGAATTTCATTCTCAACATTTGTCCTTCTGATCTGAGGTGGAGGCCATGGAGGATTCCCATAAATCTCTCCCTCACCTTAGTTACTCGCTTCCCCTCGCTCCATCATTTTCTGTTGCTTTTAACTTTATGAGGGTGAGGGGGGAGAAAAAGAATAGTTTTATGGACTAACTTTATTATTTTTTACCTCATGCAACTCTTTCATTCTTAGCATGAGTTCTTATTGTGGAAGGTAATGAGTTTTTAATCTTGTGTAAGAGAATGTATTCTAAGCACTTCACTTGGTGGTTTTAGCTTCTAATGCTCATATCCATCTCCCAAAATGGCATTGTCAATGGGAAGCCTTCAGAAGTGAGATTACAAGAATCCAGAGAAAGTATATTCCTGTCAGGGTGAAAGGGAAGGCTGGTAGGTACAGGGAATGCTGGATGACTAAAGAAATCGAGGGTTTGGTTAAGAAAAAGAAAGAAGCATATGTCAAGTATAGACAGGATAGATCAAGTCAGTCCTTAGAAGAGTATAAAGAAAGTAGGAGTATACTTATGAGGGAAATCAGGACGGCAAAAAGGGGACATGACATAGTGTTGGCAAATAGAATTAAGGAGAATCCAAAGGGTTTTTACAAATATATTAAGGACAAAAGGGTAACTAGGGAAAGAATAGGGCCCCTCAAAGATCAGCAAGCCGGCCTTTGTGTGGAGCTACAGAAAATGGGGGAGATACTAAACGAATATTTTACATCAGTATTTACTGTGGAAAAGGATATGGAAGCTATAGACTGTAGGGAAATAGATGGTGACATCTTGCAAAATGTCCATATTACAGAAGAGGAAGTGCTGGATGTCTTGAAATGGTTAAAGGTGGATAAATCCCCTGGACCTGATCAGGTGTACCCAAGAACTCTGTGGGAAGCTAGAGAAGTGATTGCTGGGCCTCTTTCTGAGATATTTGTATCATCGATAGTCACAGGTGAGGTGCCGGAAGACTGGAGGTTGGCAAACGTGGTGCCACTGTTTAAGAAAGGCGGTAAAGACAAGCCAGGGAATTATAGACCGGTGAGCCTGACCTCAGTGGTGGGCAAGTTGTTGGAGGGAATCCTGAGGGACAGGATGTACATGTATTTGGAAAGGCAAGGACTGATTAAGAATAGAGGTAAAAACAATGACTGCAGATGCTGGAAACCAGATTCTGGATTAGTGGTGCTGGAAGAGCACAGCAGTTCAGGCAGCATCGAAGGAGCAGTGAAATCAACGTTTTGGGCAAAAGCTCTTCATCAGGAATAAAGGCAGTGAGCCTGAAGCATGGAGAGATAAGCTAGAGGAGGGTGGGGGTGGGGAGAAAGTAGCATAGAGTACAATGGGTGAGTGGGGAAGGGGATGAAGGTGATACGTCAGGGAGGAGAGGGTGGAGAGGATAGGTGGAAAAGGAGATAGGCAGGTAGGATAAGTCCGGACAAGTCATGGGGACGGTGCTGAGATGGAAGTTTGGAACTAGGGTGAGGTGGGAGAAGGGGAAATGAGGAAACCGTTGAAGTCCACATTGATGCCCTGGGGTTGAAGTGTTCCGAGGTGGAAGATGAGGCGTTCTTCCTCCAGGCGTCTGGTGGTGAGGGAGTGGCGGTGAAGGAGGGCCAGGGCCTCCATGTCCTCGGCAGAGTGGGAGGGGGAGTTGAAATGTTGGGCCACGGGGCGGTTTGGTTGATTGGTGCGGGTGTCCCGCAGATGTTCCCTAAAGCGCTCTGCTAGGAGGCGCCCAGTCTCCCCAATGTAGAGGAAACCGCATCGGGAGCAATGGATACAAGAAATGATATTAGTGGATGTGCAAGTAAAACTTTGATGGATGTGGAAGGCTCCTTTAGGGCCTTGGATAGAGGTGAGGGAGGAGGTGTGGGTGCAGGTTTTACAGTTCCTGCGGTGGCAGGGGAAAGTGCCAGGATGGGACGGTGGGTTGTAGGAGGGCGTGGACCTGACCAGGTAGTCACGGAGGGAATGGTTTTGCAGAAGGTGGAAAGGGGTGGGGAGGAAAATATATCCCTGGTGTTGGGGTCCTTTTGGAGGTGGCGGAAATGTCGGTGGATGATTTGGTTTATGCAAAGGTTGGTAGGGTGGAAGGTGAGCACCAGGGGCGTTCTGTCCTTGTTACGGTTGGAGTGGTGGGGTCTGAGGGCCGAAGTGCCGGATGTGGACGAGATGCATAGGAGGGCATCTTTAACCACGTGGGAATCCAGAAACTGATTAGGAATAGTCAACATGGCTTTGTGCGTGGGAAATCATGTCTCACAAACTTGATTGAGTTTTTTGAAGAAGTAACAAAGAAGATTGATGAGGGCAGAGCAGTAGATGTGATCCATATGGACTTCAGTAAGGCATTCGACAAGGTTCCCCGTGGGAGACTGATTAGCAAGGTTAGATCTCATGGAATAAATGGAGAACTAGCCATTTGGATACAGAATTGGCTCAAGGGTGGTGGTGGAGGGTTGTTTTTCAGACTGGAGGCCTGTGACCAGTGGAGTGCCACAAGGATCTGTACTGCGTCCTCTACTTTTTGTCATTTACATAAATGATTTGAATGCGAGCATAAGAGGTATAGTTAGTAAGTTTGCAGATGACACCAAAATTGGAGGTGTAGTGGATAGCAAAGAGGGTTACCTCAGATTACAACAGGATCTGGACCAGATGGGCCAATGGGCTGAGAAGTGGCAGATGGAGTTTAATTCAGATAAATGTGAGGTGCTGCATTTTGGGAAAGCAAATCTTAGCAGGACTTATACACTTAATGGTAAGGTCCTAGGGAGTGTTGCTGAACAAACAGACCTTGGAGTGCAGGTTCATAGCTCCTTGAAAGTGGAGTCGCAGTTAGATAGGATAGTGAAGAAGGCGTTTGGTATGCTTTCCTTTATTGGTCAGAGTATTGAGTACAGGAGTTAGGAGGTCATGTTACGGCTGTACAGGACATTGGTTAGGCCACTGTTGGAATATTGCGTGCAATTCTGGTTTCCTTCCTATCGGAAAGATGTTGTGAAACTTGAAAGGATTCAGAAAAGATTTACAAAGATGTTGCCAGGTTTGGGGGATTTGTGCTATAGGGAGAGGCTGAAGAGGCTGGGGCTGTTTTCCCTGGAGCGTCAGAGGCTGAGGGGTGACCTTATAGAGGTTTATAAAATTATGAGCGGCATAGATAGGATAAATAGACTCCTGATAAATAGGATTGGGGAGTCCAGAACTAGAGGGCATAGGTTTAGGGTGAGAGGGGAAAGATATAAAAGAGATCTAAGGGGCAACTTTTTCATGCAGACGGTGGTGTGTGTATGGAATGAGCTGCCAGAGAATGTGGTGAAGGCTGGTATAATTGCAACATTTAAGAGGCATTTGGTTGGGTCTATGAATAGGAAGGGTTTGGAGGGATATGGGCCGGGTGCTGGCAGGTGGGACTAGATTGGGTTGGGATATCTGGTCGGTGTGGATGGGTTGGACCGTAGGGTCTGTTTCCATGATGTACATCTCTATGACTCTATGATTCTCACATTTAGTATAGCTTTGCCCAAGCTGAATCCTTAATTCCAGGACCTTTGCCAAATACCAGGTGGGTAATTTGAATGCAGTCAATATATTCTTCACAGCATCATAATCCTAACAAACCTTCACCGATAGTCAAGTTTAGACTGCCTGTGCTATAACTGGCAACTTACTTTATATGAGCAATGTCCAGTTCTCTTTTTCCTAACTCATTTGCCCAGATATTTTCTGAAGAATGAGGAATGTCTTCAGATCGTATTTCTCAATCACTGGTCAGGTCTGTAAAATCTTAAACATTTCCCTACTGGTTGTTAAATTATGACTCAGATTTTCTTCACAATGTCTTGCATCTGTAGCTGATGTCTGCTACTTTAACTGCACCATTTTAAGCTAATATTCATGCTCGCTCACTTTATTTTTCTTTTGCACTTCTAATTTTAGACTTTTCATTTCTATTTCCTGTTATTTCACCTCAATTTCCTGACTTTTCATTTTCATAGCTACCTTCCTTTCTTTATCTTTCTCTTCATCTCTAGTTTATTGATTCTCTCTTTATGTTTCAGCTAGTTTAATTGCAATGGGTATCACCTGATTTCACTCTTTCAACATCCAAAATACTTACCTTCTTCCATGTTTGATCTAAACCCATGTGCTGTGCTTGTACCTTAGTTATGTCTGCTATTTTAGCTCTATCTGGCAATGCTATCCCAGTTTACTCACTAAATAAATTGACCTAGGCATTGAAAGTTCCTTTAAGACTATCAGAGACAACTTTGGTAACAGCAAGAAATCCCTTTCTGATTCCAGTGCTATGGCTTAAATGCAGTACAGAACTTGATGTTTTCCTTCACTTGTATTTTTTACTAATGTCACTGTCAAACCCACACTGCCTATGTTTCCCATCCAATCCAGTTGGCTCCAATACAATCTCACCTAATCACTACAAGCCCCCAAACAATCACAGGAAAGGGTGCAACTCTAGATATAAGGGTGGGAATTCATGTAGCAGTCAAAATGTCAGTACACCTGTAAAAGACATGCTCATGACATAGTCACTGCTACAATGCATGTGACTTGCTGGCATAAGGTCTCATACTACATCTTGGGTCGAATGACTTGAAGAATGGCATGCTATGCAAAACATTCTTCTTGTTGTAGCTAGTAGTTTAATATTAGCTCATAGGCTTATGTGCCTGTTAATGCAATGTTCACACATAATAGTTCTTTGCAATTCTTCAATACCACAATATTCATGCCCAATTCCTAATCTTACAGGAGATAACATAAGCTTTACTATTTAAAAAAAAATCATTCATGGGATGTGGGCTTTGGTGGCTAGGCTAATGTTTATTGCCTATCCCGAATTGCCCAGAGGCCAGTTAAGAGGCAACCACATTGCTTTGGGTCTGGAGTTACATATAGTCCAGACTTGGTAAGGATGGTAGTTTCCCTTCCTACCAGATGTTGCCTGGTATGGAGGGAAGGTCTTGTGAGGAGATACTGAGGAATTTGAGGCTGTTTTCATGAGAGAGAAGAAAGTTAAGAGGTGACCTAATGGAGATATACAAGATGATCAGAGGATTAGATAGGGTGAACAGTGAGAGCCTTTTTTCTTGGATGCTGATGGCTAGCATGAGGGGACATAGCTTTAAATTGAGGGGATGATAGATAGAGGACAGATGTCAGAGAGTAGAAAGGGCATGAAATGCCCTGCCCGCAACAGTAATAGACTTGCCAAATTTAAGGACATTTAAATGGGCATTGGATAAACATATGGATGATAATGGAATAGTGTAGGTTAAATGGGCTTCAGATTGGCGCAACATCAAGGGCCAGAGGGCCTGTACTGTGCTGTAATGTTCTATGTTCTATGTTCTAAAGGACATTATTGAACCAAATGAGTTTTTCGGACAATTGATAATGGATTTAACATTCATTCCAGATTTTTTCTTGAATTAAAATTCTGTCATCTGCCTTGGTGGGAGTTAAATCCAGGTCCTTGGAGCATTACTTAGTTCACATTCAATAAAGCATCCTGTTTGTGGCAAATGTGCTTCATGCTGGCAATGATGGTTACCTAGAAAAGGTACAAATATCTTTGTGGTAGATATTTTAAAAACTAAAGGAATGACAAATGTACAGCAGTGTTAAACAGCAGAGATCATGGAAACAGGGACAGTTACTCATCCTTTAATGGCACAGACAGCCACATAAATCAGTAGACAATGGCAAGCAAAAAGAAATAGTTAATTCTTTTTTGACTAAAATATAAGTTCTTTCAAAATATAAGAAATCTCTAGAAATGCCTTATTTAGAATAGGGTCATAGTTAATTTCAGCAACACTCTTGAGGACCTTACCATTAAGTGTATAAGTCCTGCTAAGATTTGTTTTCCCAAAATGCAACACCTCGCATTTATTTGAATTAAACGCCATCTGCCACTTCTCAGCTCATTGGCCCATCTGATCCAGATCCTGTTGTAACCTGAGGTAACCCTCTTCGTTGTCCACTACACCTCCAATTTTGGTGTCAGCTGCAAACTTTCTACTGGCTTTATGAATAGGAAGGGTTTGGATATAGGCCTGGTGCTGGCAGGTGGGACAAGATTGGGTTGGGATATCTGGTCGGCATGGACAGGTTGGACCGAAAGGTCTGTTTCCATGCTGTACATCTCTATGACTCGATAACTTTAATTTGCAAAAAAGAAAAAACAAAATCAAAGGCTAAACAGACCTAGGTTGAATATGCTGTCTCTCTGTCCTTCCTTAAAAAAAATAAAAGTCTGATGTTGCTGTCAATTAACTGGCTTTGAAAATTCAACTCTAAAATATTTCTCGACAAAAATACCATTTAAAAGTTCTAAAATAAAACGTTAACAATAAAAAGGCTTGCGTGTGTCCAGACATCAGTCTGTTCTATCATTTTTTTTTCTCCAGTTCATCAGTGAAATTTTAAAAAGGCACACGCTGTCATTATTTCCTGATGAAAAGTTCTGACCTGAAACGTCGACTCCCCTGCTCCCCTGATGCTGCTTGGCTTGTTGTGTTTTTTCCAGCTTTACACTTTATGGACTCTGACTTTCCAGTGCCTGTAGTCCTCACTATCTCCATCATTGTTAAAAATCACACAACACCAGGTTATAGTCCAACAGGTTTAATTGGAAGCACTAGCTTTCGGAGCGATGCTCCTTCATCAGGTGATAGTCGCTCTGAAAGCTAGTGTGCTTCCAATTAAACCTGTTGGACTATAACCTGGTGTTGTGTGATTTTTAACTTTGTACACCCCAGTCCAACACCGGCATCTCCAAATCATGTCCATCATTCTTGCTTGGCATGTAAGCTACCTGTAGGTGGAATCCTGCTTCTACAAGCTTCCATTCCGAAAGGAGGACTTTTAATGCGACAAAGGCCAGCGAGATAATGGTGTTAAAAGACCAAAGGCTATTGAATTAACAGACAAAAAGAAAGAGAATCTGAAAACAAAAGGGGAAAAATCAAAGGAAGAAGCAACCAAACCAGCAGAAAGAGAAATACTGCACTGTATCTCTTAAAAAACCACTAGAGACTCGCAAATAGAAGGAAAGCGATTATGGATTGAATTTCCAGTGACATCTTTACTGATTTACAAATGTGCAAAAAATATATGAAGGTAGAAAGTGAGGACTGTAGGTGTTGGAAATCAGAGTCGAGAGTGTGGTGCTGGGAAAGCACAGCAGCTCAGGCAGCAACCGAGGAGCAGGAGAATCGATGTTTCGGGCTGGAGCCCTTCATCACGCCTGAAATGTCGATTCTCCTGCTCCTTGGATGCTGCCTGAGCTGCTGTGCTTTTCCAGCATTCCACTCTTAAAAAAAGAGAAGTTTTATTTCGCAGATGAAGTGACAGATGATCCTGAGAAAAGAACTATAAACTCTTACTTGACATTAGCAATGAGGGAGTTTGCAGAATTACTTATCCAGGCTTTGCACAGATATTCAGAAAGACCTGTAATACCCTCAAAGTCAGGATTAAAATAAGAACTAACTTCAGGATCAATAGATTCCAACATTTGTCTTGTGAGCATAATGCAACTAGTCTATTGAGCAATTTGTCAGAAGATGCCACAGTAAAGGAAATGAGTGTGCCGTTTTTGAAGAGGAATTGTCAATGATACTCATTGAGTTAGTCATCTGCTCTACATCAGTCAAAGTATTAAAGTAGGATTTTCTGGGAAATGATAAAGGGCCATTGACTCATTACTTGAGGTTAAATGCAAATATGAAGCCAGAGAGGTAGGCTGATAAAAGGATGTACTTTAGGTACTGTCAACATAAGTGATACAGGCAGCAATGTGCACCAAACCAGTAAAACAGATGTAGCTTGTCATACCCATCCAAACGTTGTGCAGCGTCTCTTGATATTGGTAAACACTAAGTTATGCACACATGAGCAGGAAATCTGGTTCCAAAGAATAAGCCAGACCATAGAACAAAACACAGAACACCAACAAGACAATAAAATGTGAGAATGTTCTTTACTAAAACATTTGAAAACATCTCTCATGGTAAGCTGGTCTAGAAGATTAAAGTATGTGGCATCTATGGTGAGTTGGTCAAAATTAGCTTCGTCATCGAAGGCAGAAGGTAGTTGTGCAGGGGTGTTTTCCGAACTGGAGGTCTGTGAGCAGTGGTGTTTTGCAAGGATCTGGCTGGGACCTCTGTTGCTTGTAATATGTAGATAAATTATTTGTATGAAAATATTGGTGGTCTGATTCGTAAGTTTGCAGATGACATGAGAATTGGTGGAGTTGTGGATAGTGAAGAAGGTTGTCAAAGGATCAGTTGGGGAGTCAGGTGGAAGAATAGCAGCTGGAGTTTAAGCCAGACAAATGTGAGGTGATGCATTTTGGGAGGTCAAATGCAAGAGGAAAGTGCACAGTAAATGGCAGGGCCCTCAGGAGCACTGATATACAGAGGGATCTTGGGATGAAAGTCTGTGTCTCCCTTCAGTCCATCATGTCTGCACTAGTCAAAAATAAGCACTTTCTAATCCCACTTTGCAGTACTCAGTGTTGTATATCATGGCGTTACAAGTAGACATCTAAATACTTCCGAAATGTTGTAAGGGTTTCTGCCTGTACTTCCCTTATAGCCAGTGAGTTCCAGATTCCCATTACCTTCTGGGTGAAAATTCTTTTCTTCATGTCCCCACGAAACTTCCTGCCCCTCACTTTATATCAACGAGGTGACATTGATTCACCAAGGGGAAACGTTCATTCTTCTCTGCCTTATCTCATATTTTTCTACAATTCAATCATATTCCCCTCAGTCCTTTTTGCTCCAAGGAAAACACCTCCAGTTTATCCAATTGTTTCACACCTAAAACTCTCCAAACCAGGCAGCATCCAGGTAAATCTCCTCTGCAACTTCTCCAGTGCAATCACGTCTCTCCTGAGTAGACTATATCAAATGCATTGCTCTAATCTGTACACCTGGTCAGCTCTTTTGAAAAATTCCATCAAGTTGGTCAGACATGACCTTCCCTTAACAAAACCATGCTGCCTGTTCTTGATTAATCCTTGCCTTTCCAGGTGCAGATTAATTCTGTCCCTCATAATTGCTTCCAATAATTCCCCCACTTCTACTGCCCTGTAGTTTCCTGGTTCATCCTTTTTATGCCTAATCAGTGATTTGATCACATTGAATTTTTGTTTAAACAAAGCTTCCCAGAATTCACATAACTGTTTACTTCTCTTCAGATCCCTGCCTGGCCTGATTTCACATTCCTGATGAAGGGCTTATGCCGAAACGTTGACACACCAGCTGTGCTTTTCCCAGCACCACACTTTTCGACTCTGGGTTTAAACAGTGACTGATTTCATTTCCTTTCTTAAAAGAGAGTTAAGGGATCAATTGCATAGATCTTTAAAATGTAGAGGATAATCAATGAAAGCGAATGGATTGGTGGCCTTTATATGTATTCTGGATTAGTGGGTGCTGGAAGAGCACAGCAGTTCAGGAAGCATCCAAGGCCTTTATATGTAGGTGACTGGAGAACAAGGATAAAGAACTTATGCTGCAGTCATACAAAATCTTGGTTAGACACTACTTGAGTACTATGAGCAGACCAGAATACTTCACCTTTGGAAGATATGTTGTCAGAGATTTTCCCATTCACTCAACCTTGTATCTGGAGGTAATTTTATGCTTCTAACTGCTCTGCTTAAAATGCTGCTAATCTTTGAACAATCAGCAAATGTGGATGTGTGACTTTGCATTCCACTAACTTTGTTGTTAATACTTAAGGCACAAGCACAGATTCTGAAAGGCCACCAGTTATCACATCCTGACAATTCAAGTACATACTCATTGCCATTACTTCCTGTCCCTGCCATTTCACTATGTTTTCTAACTAGGTGAACATTTCACCTGTAATTTCCAATCGTGAGCCATCAGTCTCTTAGGCTGCACTTTATTGGCAAAGGTTCTGGAATTTAAAGAAAGATCCTTTGTGGAATTTGCGATGATTAGAAAAGATCATTTTGATTGGTGGGTGTGAGCAATAGAAGATGAAGCAACTTATGATGTTCTGTGCTTATTCTCTTAAAGGAAGTTAAAAACTCACCACGTTCTGTAGTAAGACCTCATGTGGAGGACTAATGGGTTGCAGCTGCTAGACAGGGGACAGTAATAGCTGACAACTGTGAGCTAATTGATAGAATTAAACCTTATGTTCTCCCTTTAAAAAGGGATAATGTTAGGAAGATATGTAGATAAGGTATGGAATGGATAGTTAGGAATACCCAAAGTTCACTTCCTCAGATCTGAAAGGAAGGTACAGACAGTGGAAGTAAAAATCGGTAGCCAAGGCATTTTGTTTGCAAATTCATTGGAGTGCTGGAAGTTAAAAGGGAAACAAATCAAAGTTATTGGAGTTTGTAAAAATTAGACTGGAAAGGAAACTTTAGGAAAAGGAAAAATCAGGAATGGTCATGGATTAAATTGTTGCTTTAACTACAAAGAAGAGACCAGAGACACTATTATGAATGTAAAGGAAATGCATAAAGTAAATGAGAGGCATGAAGGGTTTGGAGCCAAAAGGAAGTTAACCCCTATTTCAGTGACATGAAGCATCCAAGTCCATTACTATTCTAAGAGATATAGGGGTTGCTCAAATGGAAAAAAGATTTACTTTTCTTTCCAAAGAACTCAATGAAAGCCAATGTGATGGTAAAGGGAGAGTATATCCCAGTTCCACTATGCGAAGTCCAGTTGGAGCGTGACTTGTTATTGGGACTATTTGAGACACTGAAGGAATGACCTGTGGATGGAATTTATTTACTTCTCACATATGACTGGGGAGGAGTGAAAGTCATAGCTTCACTTGTAATCATGGACAATCTAGGTGAGGCTAAGGAGACAGAACAATTGCAGGAACAGTTTCTGGGTGAATTCCATTGTCTGTAATGACCAAAGCAATGCCTAAATAAAATCCATCAGCAGAAATCACAGTCATACCAGAAGCATTAGGTTTGTTTGTTTTTTGAATGATATGATCTACTCGAGGTAATACTTCTGTGTGCTGAGTTAAAGAATCTTGCCTGGTGACATTACATCCTGCAGATTAACATTATATCTCTTTAGTGTGTGTGAGGAGTCCTTCCAAAAGTTTAAGATTACTAAATGTCACCTGAATGAAATTATGACCAATCATGGATTTAAATGCAAGGCCACATTCGAAAAGGTTCCCAGTTGGTCTGATCACCTATCTGAACTGTTTGCTCATTTACTTTTGGATTGTTTTAATGCTTGGAGAAAGTGACTTATCTTAGAAATGGAATGGCCAGGGAGTGGAAAGCTGTACGGTCGCACATAGATTTAAGCTCCCTGTGCAGTACTGGAAGCAACAATATGAGCCTAGTGAGGCAGCATTATCCTGCACAGATACTTACCTGAGACAGGAGAACCACGGTTTAAGTCTACTGTCTATCGTACAAGGAGAAAACCACAATGAGCATTCTTTTTTAAAAAAATATTGTTACAAGAAATGTTTATGTAATTAGTAATGATGCAATGTCATCTTCGCATATTATCAACATTTCATAATTCCACATCACATGAGCTTTACGCTCATAAATTCTGTCTGTAATTACCAATCGATTTTTATCTCTATTTTATCTTTCCCCTAAATTACGCTTTGTTGAATTGAAATACCAACCTTGAAGCCAAATCACCTTTTAATAGCATTGTGCACAATATTTTAGACACAGGACTGCATGAAAGGCTCAGTCATTGTACAATATGAATACTTGTAGGACAATCCTATTTTCTCTGAAAGTGACTCCAATGTATTTGGTATCCCATATCCCAACAATTATGGAGAGTCAAGAGACAGAGTTCAGTATGGTAGCCATTAGAAAAGAGAAAGCACTAGAAAAGCTAAAAGATCTAAAAATTGATAAAACACCTGGCCACGATGGGCTATGTCCTAGAGTTCTGAGGGTGATGGCTGAAGAAATAGCAGAGGCGTTGGTTGTAATCTTTCAAAAATCACTAGAGACAGGGAAAGTTTCAGATGATTGGAAAATTACTGTTGTAACCCCTTTGTTCACGAAAGGATCAAGACCAAAGATGGAAAATTATAGGCCAATTAGCCTAACCTCAGTTGTAGGTAAAATTCTCGAATCCATCTTTAAGGATGAGATTTCTAAATTCTTGGAAGTACAGGATTGGATTAGAACAAGTCAACATGGATTTAGTAAGGGGAGGTCATGCCTGACAAACCTGTTAGAATTCTTTGAAGAGGTAACAAGTAGGTTAGACCAGGGAAACCCAATGGATGCTATCTACCTAAACTTCCAAAAGGCCTTTGATAAAATGCCTCACGGGAAGCTGCTAAGTAAGGTCAGGGCCCATAGTGTTTGAGGTAAGCTACTGGCATGGTTTGGGGATTGGCTGTCTGACAGAAGGCAGAAAGTTGGGATAAAAGGTTCTTTTTCGGAATGGCAGCTGGTGACAAGTGGGGTCCCACAGGGTTCAGTGTTGGGGCCGTAGCTGTTCACTTTATATATTAATGATGTGGATGAAGTTCACTGATGATACGAAGTTAGGTGGACAGGCAGGTAGTTCTGAGGAGGTGGGGAGGCTGCAGAAAGATTTAGACAGTTTTGGAGAGTGGTCCAAGAAATGGCTGATGAAATTCAATGTCAGCAAATGCGAGGTCTTATACTTTGGAAAAAAAGAATACAGGCATGGGCTATTTTCTAAAGGGTGAGAGAATTCATAAAGCCAAAGTACAAAGGGATCTGGGAGTGCTAGTCCAGGATTCTCTGAAGGTTGACTTGCAGGTTGAGTCGATGATTAAGAAAGCAAATGTAATGTTGTCATTTATTTCAAGAGAGTTGGAATGTAAAAGCAGTGATGTGCTACTGAGACTTTATAAAGCTCTGGTTAGGCCCCATTTGGAGTACTGTGTCCAGTTTTGGTCCCCACACCTCAGGAAGGACATACTGGCACTGGAGCGTGTCCAGCGGAGATTCACACGGATGATCCCTGGAATGATAGACCTAACATACAATGAACAGCTGAGGATCCTGGGATTGTATTCATTAGAGTTTAGAAGGTTGAGGGGAGATCTGATAGAAACTTACAAGATAATGTATGGCTTAGAAAGGATGCTGGGAATGTGTTTCCATCAGGTGGGGATACAGGACTCATGGGCACAGCCTTAGAATTAGAGGGGGTCAATTTAGAATGGAAATGAGGAGACATTTCTTCAGACAGAAAGTGGTGGGCCTGTGGAATTCATTGCTACTGAGCACAGTGGAGGCTGAATGTTAAATGTCTTCAAGGCAGAGATTTATAAATTCTTAATCGCGCAAGGAATTAAGGGATACGGGGAGAGTGCGGGTAAGTGGCATTAAAATGCCCATCAGATTGAATGGCTGAGTGGACTCGATGATCCAAATGGCCTTACTTCCACTCTTATGTCTTATGGTCTTATGATCTATACCACTTAAAATGATAGGCAAAAGTGAGGACTGCAGATGCTGGAGATCAGAGTCTAGATTAGAGTGGTGCTGGAAAAGCACGGCAGGTCAGGCAGCATCCGAGGAGCAGGAACATTGATGTTTCAGGCAAAAGCCCATCATCAAAAATCCCGATGAAGGGCTTTTGCCCGAAACGTCGATTTTCCTGCTCCTTGAATGCTGCCTGACCTGCTGTGCTTTTCCAGCATCACTCTAACCTAGACTATTTAAGATGATAATCTAAATGTTTAGAATTATTAGATCATAAGAACAAAGGTGTTTTTTATACTCTTAGAATCTCCTCAGATATAATTGATTCCTGTGCTTATTCCTGTTGTTTCACATTGGAATTTCTTTCATTCCGTAGAATCTACATTCATTGTTCCTACCTACAGTAGAGAAATGAACAATACAGTTAAGGTTGAGTGCTGTATTAAGAAATCTTCTCAAATGGCAGCTTGAAATCATTGACACTAATTCCTTCCATGTTTTGTCTTTATTTTTATGAAAATTATATTGTTCAGAAGGGACTGTACAAATTTATCTCAATGTGATAAAGTGATGAACCTGCAGAGCCAAACTGTGGGATGCCTTGTCCAATTTGGGTGCTGAAAACATGTGAGTTTTTTTTAGTGGAAAAATAACAGTAAACAAATTTACTTCATGAAATGCATTCAATAGCCAAAAGTGTACGTCTGCTTTAAGAGCACAGCAGCATTGATTTGTTGGCACAATGTGTAGTTAGTCATTTCTGTGCTCCCACCTTGTTTCAGAATTCTGATTAATTAGAAATCAGATACTCGGCTTTTGCTTGCATTGGTGAACTAGGAAGAAATGAATATGCAGGAAGGAAGCTGCTTTATCTCCAAACTGGGTTTACCCCTCAGTTAAGAAGCAACCTCAATCACACAAATCCTACCGAGGATGTGAGTGGATGGAAAGAGAAGTCAGAGAAAAACAACACAGTGAAAGACCTGCTTTTTCATATTTTAATTATTTGATTCAGAATAGAAACCACCATGGAATGACTCTGATCAGACTATATGTTTAGATCAGACACTGCAGCCCTGGTGAGGTTATTGAGGGTAATGCATCAGTAAGCCTTGCATAAATAATCATGATTTGCAGAATTGTACCTTTTGTTGCTGAGACTTAATTAATTTGATCTATTTGTGTCATTTTGTACAAATAAGTGTATTATTTTTGTGAGTAAGAGATGGTAAACCGGGAACAACTTTAAATCCTGCGATGTTATTGCAATGATTCTGAGGTTGAAAGGAAAGCGGACATAAGCGATGGCATAAATCTTTCTTGAAGAAACCATCTGCCCTATCACAATAGCTACTATGAGTTCCTTTGTGAATGTGGCATAAATTAAAATTCTTCAAATGATCGTTACTAAGTTTGTTCAATAATTTTTTTCAGCCTGCGCCGTTTAGTGAGAAGCAACATCTCCCTGTCTGGGTGTAATGGTACTGCCCCAGACAGAAAAGTCCCCTGTGGGTCAGATTATTCATGTAGCATTATCCCACTGAGGGCTCAAAGCAATAACACTGAAATTGAAAAGGGGAAAACAAAATCGTGGAAAACAACTGCAGTGGCCACGTGACACTTAACGCCGTGGACATTGTCTGTGCAGCCATACCCTGCAGTGTCAGCAAGCAAGACCGAAAAGGCAAACGCTACAGCACTTGTCACTTGGCAACACGACGAATAGAAATCATCTCAGTACAATACCTTCCAGCTAATTCTGGAAAGGAGCTTTGTTTTGTGTCGCGTCATTTTTTAACCTTGCGGTGAGGACATTTACAGAGGTAAAGCCTACATTCTAAATTGCTCCTAAAAGTTAAATGAATTAGATATGCTAAGCTTGCAAACCACATTCTAATTAAACAAATTCCACATTGTAATTTAGGGAAAGAAATGCTACTTTGTTTTTGCTAAATGCTGAAATTCACTCTTTGAATTTGAAGATAGCGATGCAAATGCACCTAACCTACACGTCCCAGAACACTACGGGCAATTTCCCATGGCCAATTCACCTAAGCTGCACATCTTTGGATTGTGGGAGGAAACCAGGGCACCTGGGGGAAACCCACGCAGACACGGGGAGAATGTGCAAACTCCATAAAGCCCGAGGCTGGAATTCAACCAGGGTCCCTGGCGCTGTGAAGCAGCAGTGTTAACCAATGAAAAGCAAAATTTTCTCAGGAACCTCATCCCACTGCAGTGCTATCAGAGAGTAGCAGACTTGCTTGTTTTAGGGAAGCTGTAGCTATTATCGCCAATGCCTGGATATTTGTTGACAAAAATAGAAATTGCTGGAAAAGCTCAGCAGGACTGGCAGCATCTGTGGAGAGAAATCAGAGTTAATGTCCTCAGAAGGGTCACTTAACCCGAAACGTTAACTCTGATTTCTTTCCACAGATGCTACCAGAGCTGCTGAGCTTTTCCAGCAGTTTCTATTCTTGTCCCTGATCTACAGCAGCTACAGTTCAGTCAGTTTTTATCCAGGATATTTAGTTCCCCCCCCTTACCTTTCAGCACCAACCCCTACACCCTCAAGCCTCATCTTGAGCCAGCCTTCTTCACCACATCCCGCAGTCTTTCCAGCAAGAGTTCTGAAACCTATTACAGTAGCTTCATTAAGCTTGGTGCCCTTAACAAAGATTAAGATTTTAGTATGAGACTACCTGTATGATGTTCTGTGTAACTTACCATACAACGTATTTATCCTCTGTTACTGAAGCACTCACTCTGGAGATAAAAGCCTTTTTTTTAATCAATGATTTTGCCTCTCTTCTTTCAGTTCTCCAGTCTAGTGCACCCCCCCCACCCCACCCCACCTCCCGCCTTCTTCACTTTCTCATCTTTATTTTCCTTTCTGACTTTTCCCTCTTTTCTCATATTCATTTTTTGACTTCCGCTGTTCTTCTCCTTTCCTCACCTGTTTGACCATCTCCTCTAATGTCTTCTGTCCTCTGCTCATTTTGTTCACCATCCTTAGCTCTTATTCCCACCTCCTCTTCCATGAGGATACAGTCCCATGGATATTAACCAACCAATGAAAGCCCATATATTCGTCATATCTGAAGCCAAGAATGTATTTGTAGTCAACATGTGCTCCAGTGGATAAGGCTCCCATTAATGAATTAATGGTCTTCACTGGGTTACTAGAGGAAGAAGTTGAAGAGACATTTTTTCCCCACAAGGACAGAAGATTATGTTGTTGAAGTACCCTCTTCCAACCCAAAAATCTTGAACAAATTGTCAAGCAGATCTACATACTATCAACAGGTTTTGAGATAATTGGATGGTGAGGGGGAAAATCCAAACCCAAAGCTGCCCTTAACCATCTCTGAAAAGCACATGTTCTCAGGTAGACGTCAATGAGTAGTAATCAGAGATGGAGATGTTGGTCTTTTCCCAGCTGAGAACCACTGCAGTTACCTGCTGCCAGGTATTTATTGAAGTCATTACCTTTCAAGACAAAAAAAATTGAAGCATCTCTGTTGCCCAAAACAAATCACTCAATAAACTGAAGTTTCTGATTCACAACCCAGAAGCCATGATCTCAAGTGGCCTCCGTGTATATTTATCTAAAAGAGTGTGATGAGGTGGATGTTTATAACGTGCATGTAAATATCATATTCCCCAGACTTCTCATCAAGCTTGAGCAGCAACTCCCTCCGTGAATAATCGTAAATCAGATTGATTTATATTTATCCAGTTAGTTTTAGCATCTGAATCCACTTCTGCATGGCTAGCATTGCGACTTATTGGCTGTTCTTCAATGGTGATGAAGTAAAAGTACTTTGATCACAGATTAGTACCTCTCAAAACATTGCAAGGAACCTCTAGGGTACTGCTTGTTTACTTGGATTCTGAGTTTCAATTACTAATGTGAGAAGAACTGTCACTAGAGAAATAAACATGAGGAACAACTAACCTATTTCTCATCATAAAATGTGTAGGTCATGGGAAGGTGCTGACTCCAATGATTGGTCTGGAGGTAGTTTCCTTAGTTTGGAATCCAAATATATGGGATTTCAAATATCTTACCTGCAAATGGAAGCAATTAACAAGATCTGGCAAATGTGAAGAAATCTTTAATGTAGAAAAATGCATTTCATGGTGTACAGTGACACTGTTTTACACAGATCCTTGCTTCTTATCACTAGTTTGGGTTACTTTGTGTCAAATGAAACAAAGGACTACCGATGCTGGAAGTCTGAAACAAAAATAACATTTTTGGAGAAACTCAGCAGGTCTGGCAGCACCAATGGAGAGAAGGCCGAGGTAACGTTTTGAATCTATTTCTCTTTCTTCAGAAATAATAGTGGTGAGGAAAATGTGATATATATGCTGAAGAAAAGGAGTTTGGGGAGGGAGTGAGTGGATAGGTGGTGAGGAAAATGTGATATATATGCTGAAGAAAAGGAGTTTGGGGAGGGAGTGAGTGGATAGGTGGAGGCTGAGCAGAGAGAGAGAAAAGACATGATGTGGAGATGCCAGAGTTGAAGAGAGAGAGAGAGAGAGAGAGACAAAGACAAATCGAGGGAGAAAGAAAAGCTGATAATGGGGTCCATCAGTAGGTGAAAATGAGTTATCTGGGCTGAAAGCAGCCTGCATCATGATAGGGCCAGAGGTGTGGGAGTGGGTAAACTACATGGAAGAATGCGTTCAGGTTCTAAAATTATTGAACCCAATACTGAGTCCTGAAGGCTGCAGGGCCCTCAAATGGAAAATGAGATGCTGTTCTCCCAGCTGGTACTGAACCTCCCTGGAGCATGTGGAAATGTTGGCCTGGGAACACAGTGGTGTGCCTGTTTGTCACAGGATAATGTGGACTATACCCAGGGTGCAAGTCACTTTGTGTTGCACATTATCTGATTTGTGGTTGGGAGACCTTCTGCAGGCTGGCACAGGTGAACAGTATTGGCCTGAGAGCTACCGATACTCTTCCTTCTAGTGGGCTCTCTTTCCCATCATCTGGTCATTTATTTTGTTTGCAACTTTCACCAAGCTCTTCCTGATTGCTGGTGTCCAGGCATTCTGGGTAGCAGCCTGTAATTGTTGCTCCAAGATACATGAAGCTGTCAACGATCTCCAGACTGAGGCTGTCAGTAATGACAGAAGCTGGCTTCTCTATATTGCTGCCCTTAACTTTGGTCTTCCTAATACTCATTATCCATGCAAACTCTATGCAGGCCTGGGGGAAATGAGATACAAACTGTTGCAAGAGAACTTCAGTGTGAGATGTTGGCCCAGCACCAATAGCAAACATCACCTCATTGGTTTGGACACTTCAGCCTTGGCGTGCAGTGTTGCCAAGTTAAACAGCTTGCCATGAGTTCTGGCTTGCAATTAGACAGCATCGCCTGAGTCATCTAAAAATACACAATAGCAGTAAGAAGAAAAATACACCAATGTGTGTTAACACCAGTTTGTAGCTCTATACTTTACCCCACAGTTGATCTTGAAAGTCTCCAATGATGTTCCATGTGATGTGATGAGACTGTATGGTTTTGTGGAAGACACTTAAAATCTATAATGAAACAACATGAACTCAGTCCCTGCATTCTTAGACACAAATAATCACAGTTTGGGACTATTTTTCCACTCTGTGGAAAGAACTTGGGAAAATGATGCATTTAAAGGATTATAAAAATGGAGGTACATGAAGTTCAAAAGATTACTAAGGCAAAGAAAGTCACGATGCTAATGATCAAAATGCTGCAGTTGCCCCAGAGTAGACAGGTCATCAGCTTGTCTCTGTACCAACACATTTATTTGTTCAGCATGAGATGTGATCATGACTGGCAAGGTTAACACTTATTACACATGTCATGGTGGCTCAGAGGTTAGCACTGCTACTTCACAGAACCAGGGTCCCAGGTTCAATTCCAGCCTTGGGTGACTGTCTGTGCAGAGTTTGCACATTCTCCCTGTGTCTGTGTGGTTTCCTCCCACACTCCAAAGATGTGCAGGTCAGGCAAATTGGCCATGGTAAATTGTCCATAGCGTTAGGTGCATTCATCAGAGGGGGGTGGGTTACTCTTCAGAGGGGGGGTGTGGACTTGTTGGGCCGAAGAGCTTGTTTCCACACTGGACGGAATCTAATCTTTCACTGCCATTGAAAAGGAAGTGCTACACTTAATGTGGTGAAAGCACTGCAAAGCTGTTAGGGAGGGAATTCCAGGATTTTGACTCAGAGTCAGTGAGGAAATACAACCTCAATTATCCGAACATCAGTTATCTGAATTTCGGAATACCTGAATAAGATCTCACGGTCCCATAAAAACGGTATTAGGCAACTCAGCATTCAGTAATCAATTAAACTTCATTATGGCATGCACTACCAGGAAACCGAGAAATGTTTGATAACCGGCTCTCAAACTACCACTTGTTTATGATAGATTAGTTACCGGTTAAACGGTATTATGGCATGTATTGCCGGATAACCGGCTTCCGGTTATCTGAACAAACAATTATCCGAACAAAATACTCCCTGCCCATCATGTTCAGATGATCGAGGTTCTACTGTATACAGCTTGGAGGGAAGCTTGCAAGTGATTGCAATTACACTCATCGGCTTCCCTTCACACTCTAAGGGTTTGGAAGGTGTCCAAGTCGAAGCATTGGCAAGTCTTTACAGTTGTTCGTATTTCATACGGATTGCAGTGATATTTCACTGGTAATGGTTACGGTTGTAGGTGGGGTGCCAATTAAAAAGGTAGCTTTGCCCTGGACAACATTGTGCTTTTGGAGAATTGTTGGAACATCACTTATTCAGACAAGATGAGAACGTTCCATCAAATTCATGGCATGTGTTTTGGAAGTTAGGTTGATACGTCTGAATGTAAACTTTCTGAACAATCTGGAACATGCAAGGAATGCAAAAGGTCAGCATGCAGTTCGGAAGGCCATTAGAAAGTTTGTATTTATTGTGAATGAATTCGAATGCATGAAGGAAATTTGCAGCAATATATAGGGTGTTGATACTGCGCCTGGATATGGCACACACTGTGTACCTACATATTTAAAGAGGAGGCAATATCATTATGGTCATGCCACTCAACTAGCTATTTAGTGTGTCAGACTAATGTTCTGGGGACATGGGTTTGAATCCCACAATGGTAGCTTGTGAAATTTTAATCCAATTAAAAATCTGGAATAGCCTGATGATAACATATAACCACTGTCAGTTGTCATTAAACACTTCTTGTTCACTAATGCCCTTTAAGGAAGGAAATCTGCTCTCCTTACCTGGTCTGGCCTACATGTGACTCCAGAGTAGCCTAGTGATTCTCAACTTACCTTTGGATAATTTTGGATGGTCAATAAGTGATACCAATATCTTGTGCACAAATTAAATAAAATGATGCTACACCTGCCTTTGAGACGTTACAGCAAGGATTGACTAGATTGTTTCCTTGGATGCCAACAGGGTTGTCCTATTTTCAGAGGAAATTGCAACTTATGGGTCAATTCTCTCTGAACTGTAGAGTATAAGAATTCTGTGGAAGCTTGATAGTATACACACTAAACTGGGGAATCAGATACAAAGGGGTACAGTTTCAGGATAAGGAGTCAATCTGAGATGAGGGTAACTCGTGCAGAGTGTTGATAATCTTTGGAATTCGCTACCAAGAGTATTGAGAATGTTTCGTTAATGACCATATTCAATGATGAGATCAACACATTTTTGATCTTTCAATGGAATCAAGGGATGTAAGGAGCAGGCAGAACAGTAGAGTTGAAGTTGCAGTCGGTAGAGATGATATTGAATTTAGGAACAGGCTGGGACTGCATGGTTTGTATGCCTGCTTCTATTATTTGTGCTTTTATGTTCCAAGGTAGGATTTGTTTAATGCCTTTCCCAGTGTTTTCTTATTTGTCTGACTTTTCTCTGTCATGCTTGCACAGCGTTAATTCATGAAAATCACATAATGGAGATCAATAAAAAATTCCTGATGATGAACATTGTAACAGGCATACATTTCTTTCATATCTCATGGCATTCTTGATGCAAATTTGTTTGGTAGCAATTTCCAACCTGCTAAATTGCATGTTATGCAAATCATCAGCAAACATTCCCACTTTTTACTTTCTCTTCATCATAAGGTCAGAAGTGGGGAAGGTTGCTGATGAATACTCAATGTTCAGCACCATTTGTGGCTTAAAAAATATTGATAAAGTCCGTCTCCAAATGCAACAAGATCTGGAAAATTCCAGACAAGTGGAAAATAAAATCTACTCTGCATGAGTGTCAGGCGCTAACTATCTCCAACAAGAGGGAGTCTTAACAACTACTTTTTACATTCAATGATACCAACATTGCTGAACTCACTACTATCAACATCCTGGGGGCTCCCATTGGCCGGAAAATGAACTGGTCTGGCAATTTAAATACCATTTAAGTTTAAATAAAGGGGCTGGGAATCCTGCAGCAAGTAACTCACCTCCTAGGTCCACTGTCTATAAGGCACAAGTCAAGAATGTGGCAGATGATGGATTCACTTGTCTGGATGGGTGCAGCTCCAATAATACGCAAGGAGCTTGAGGCCATCCAGGACAAAGCAGCCTGCTTGATTGGCACCACATCCACAAATATCCACTCCCTCCTCCACTGATACTCAGTTGCAGCTGTTTAGCAAACGCACTGCAGAGATTCACCATGCTTCCTTATAGACCATCTTCCATGTCATGAAGTACAAAGACAGCAGATACATGGGATCATCAGCACTCAAAAGCCACTCATCATCCTGACTTGGAAATATATTGTTGCTTCTTCAGGATTGCTGGATCAAATTCCTTCCCAACGCCATTGAGTGGGTACCTTTACCAAATGAACCGCAACGATTCAACAAAGTAGCTCACCACCAATTTCTGAAGGGCAACTAGGGTTGGGTGTGAATGAATAAAAATAAATGGTCCTTTAAGCAATTATGGGAAAGAATTTCTCAGACAATTTTGTTATAAGATCACCTGAAGATAGAATCAGCTTCTGCCATGTATAGCCATTCCTACCAGGAGATTTGCTGTCGTGGTTTACTCTGCTTGTCTGTCTTCCACTATTCTCTCAACACACACATTGTAGGTCATCTGCAACCACCCTGTAGCATCTCTTATCGAACTGTACTACTGAAAACAATTAAATACTTACTAAAATGTGAGTGCCAAGGATTTGCAATTCATTTGATTTTTTTTTTAACTGCACCCAAAAAATGATCAATTTGGAGCATAATGTGTTGGTTTTCAAAGAAAATACATCTTCCAAACCTCAGGTTACACAGCAATGTGACCTTGGTCTGTGAACATACACCATGCAATAACCCATCACTAATGACTGATTTATGTCCACCCTTGCTAAACCTATGTTCAACACATAAGCTATCCTAACACACCCTCTTTCCTTTCGGCTGTGGAAGTATTAAACTACTAAAACAAGCAGTATTGAGGGTAGTAGCAATTAGAAGACAAAGTGGGTAGTCATTTATTTAGTCCCAGCTAAAAAAATACATCGAATAAATAAACTGGTTTCAAGCAGAGACCCTTCAGAAGCTCGCTATGAAACACACAGTCACAGGGGACTAGAGAGGAGGATACTGTGTAGTTGTGATTAGTTGCAAGACATTGTTTGTCTGCAATGCCTCAATAGCATGTGACTCACTATTGTAGGCTGATCTGCTTTGTGGCTGTAAAACAAATGCTGATCAATATCAATCCCCTCTGTTCAGATACATCCCATTCACAGAAAATTGCATTAAATAGTTTTGCTCAGATATAATGAAGCTGTATGTTCAAAGCTGGATAGTGGTTTCAGGCTTGTGAAAAACAAAATTTCACTGCAGACAATTTGCCTTGCCTTTGCATACGCCCACTAGAGTGTTTTTAAGTGCCTCCAAAGCACATGTCTCGTTTTGACTGATAAGATAGGAGGCGTTAATGTGATATTTTCAAATCCCTGAGGAAAAACAAGAAAAATTGATGAATAAGAGAACAGGGGAAGTAATGAATGAGGCCAGATTAGAAAGTCTGTGAAGCATGGAGTGCAGGGCATCTGTAATAGATAAAGACATGTGCATGCTGGGAAATAACCCTTTTGGGAAAAAAAATGCCAATGTCATTGTCTCTAGCTACATTCATGCAAATTAGAGGTTTAATCAATGGTCACAAAGATGTTAAAAGGTTTTACTTGAATCTCATTGTGATGATGCTAATTTGATGAAATAGTTAATCTGGTAGGCAGGTGGTCCAAAATGGTCGGATTCTGCTCCTGTTCACACTGATATAAGTCGAGGGTGAAGAAATGACCACTTATTTAACTCTAGTGCCTGCGAGCAACATGGCTTCCCATTGGGAGCAGAGGAATCACCTTTCATAGGCACGTAATGCAAATCATTAGAAAAATAAAGCTCCAATTAAGATGAAACAGGGATATACTGTAAAGGATCTGAAATCAATGTGAATCCTGTACTAATAATGACAGTTTCATGATTACTAATAATTCACACTTACATAGGACCTTGAACACAGAAATTTGTTCTGAGGAACTGCATTCAGATGAAAATCCATGCAGTGCCACCCAAAGCAAGAGGAATCAAATAATATTTTGAAAACAGCAGTCAGGCAAAAATAACATAACATTTTATCTGGTTCCTGCCAATGTGCTAATACAGCAAAAAGCACAAATCTTTCACTCCAACCAACAAGTGCGCCGCTTGGACCAAAAATGTGCACATCAGTACAAAAGCAAGCAACAATCTCAAAAACTGACAGCCCAATCCACAGGTATGCACATAGCTCTGGAGTTATACAACCGTGTTGTGCATGACTGTACAGTTGTTTATCTGTTTATAATGTTCCAAGTATGCATATTATGGTTAAACTCGAACCAAAAAAAATCATTTTTTATATATTTCTGACTCAGTTTCACCATCACTCATTCCTTGACCAGGAGAAGCTGCGATTCTCTTACTCTTACACGTGTCATCTCAACATGTCAAATTTATACAGAAAAGTTGAGAAAAAAGTGTGATGTTGGTTTATTTGGAGCTTTAAGGAATCATTTTATTAAACTGTCAAGCCTGATTAATGTTTCTGTCCATTAAATAGCTTGCAAGGGGTAGCTTGCAAATAAACGACATGTATTCCCAATAGGAGACAATCAAGAACAAGTATCCAATTCTGTAAACTTGCCATGATAGCTGACTAAATGTGGACTTTACAATTTGTATTTTCCCATACATATTCAGAAAAATTATCTCCAAATCTGCCCCAGTCATAGCTAAGCAATGAAATGAGTTTGTTTACCAAAAAATGTATGATAAACCTATTAGTATGGTTTGAAGAGTAAAGATAGCTCCCTTATAACATAAGAATAAAAAAACAACTTTGCAGTTACATAGCACCTTTAGTGACTTCTGGACATTCACCATTGAAATGCACCAAAAAGTCTGACAGTGTTATACTTAGGCTATGTGTGAAAACGAAACCTACAAAAGGTTTGATCTGGTCTTAACTAAACAAGAAGTCAATGTTGAACCATTAAGATGTTCACATATTTAGTTGATCTTGGATAAGCTTCTTTCAATGATCTTCCATGTGACAGTCTTTGTCAATGATCTGTCTGGTGCTGAAATTTAGCCATCATTTATTTTCCCCTTTCTGTCTCTTTTAACCCTTAATTGTTTCACTAAATTGGCAATGGTCTTGTCCACTCTAATTTGCACTTCAGTCTCAAGTTGTAGGTGCAAGTCGTTCTGCTAAAACGTGCTTTTCGTTCGTGCGAATTCGCTGTAATGCGATTGTCAAATTGGGGACACTGTTTTTAAAGCATGTATTGGTTAGAACATGATTCCGGCCCCATTGCTTTACATAGTGCTGCTATCACACGATTGTCTTATAACACAGGAACGGAACTATTGTGTTATAGCAGAACCGACAGTATATGCAATTAATCTGCACAGATGTGTTATGACACACCTCTAGATCAGGTAGGACTTGAACCCAGGTCTTCTAGGTGAGAGGTAGTAACATTACCACAAAGCCACTATAGCCTGCAAGCTTTGTCACAATTATCCAATCTGGATGTTAAGGAGATATTCAGCTACATGCATTGATTGATCAGTTCCTAGGTGCCTTGTCTCCTTCTATGCGTTATATTGCATAAACAAGTAAGGTTCAAAATAGCATCAAGATTCAAAAGGCATGTGCAAGTCTAACTCTGGGCAGCGCTAGCTCAGGCCATCCAACTTGTCATACCAACCAGACATCCCAATCTGATCTAGTCCCATTTGCCAACATTTGGTCCATATCCCTCCAAGCCCCTCCTATTCATATACCCATCCAGATGCTTTTTAAATGTTGTAATCGTATCGGCCTCCACCATTTCCTCTGGCAGCTCATTCAATACAAGCACCACCCTCTGCGTGAAAAACTCACCCCTCAGGTCCCTTTTTAATCTTTCGCCCTCACCTTAAACCTTCTAGTTTTGGACTCCCCTACCCTCAGAAAAAGACCTTGGTTATTCACCCTTTCAGGCCCCTCTTAATTTTATAAACCTCTAAAAGATCATCCCTCAGCCTCTGATGCTCCAGGGTAAGAAAACCTCAGCTTCTTCAGCCTGTCCCTGTAGCTCAAACACTCCAGTCCCAGCAACATCCTTGTAAGTCTTCCCTGCACCCTCTCATGCTTAACACTATCTTTCCTTTGGAAGGGAGACCAGAGGGCTCATCAATGTCCTGTATAGCTGGAACATGACATCCCAATGAAGGCCAAACTGCCAAATACCTTCTTCACCATCCTGTCTACCTGTGACTCCACTTTCAAAGAACTATGCACCTGCAATCCTAGGACAACACTCCCCAGGGCCCTACCATTAACTGAGTGGTAGATAAATGATTGGAGAAGATTCTAAGGGACAGGATTTACTTGCAATGGAAAAGGAAAGGACTTATTAGTCAGCATGGCGTTTTGAAGAGGAGGCCTTGACTTACAGATTTGATTGGGTTTTTGAGGAAGTGACGCAGCTGATTGTTGAGAGTAGGGCAGTGGATGTTGTCCACTTCGACTTTAATAAAGGATATCACAAAAGTCCCTCATGGTAGGCTGATCCAGATGATAAAGACACATGGGATGCACAGTGAGTTGATAAGTTCAAAACAAAATTGGCTTGGTCAGAGAGGACAGAGGATTTTTGTGGAGGGTTGTTTTTTCTGACTGGAGGTCTGTGACCAGTGGTGGGATCAGTGCTGGGACCTCTGTTGTTTGTAATATATATAAATGATGTGGATAAAAAATATAGGTGGTCTGATTATTAAGTTTGCAGATGACATGAAAATTGATGGAGTTGTGAATAGTGAACAAGGTGTCAAAGGATATAGTAGGATATGAATCAGTTGGGTGGAGAAGTGGCAGATGGATTTTAAGCCAGCCAAGTGTGAGGTGATGTATTTTGGGAGGTAAAATACAAGAAGAAAATGTGCAGTGAATGGCAGCACCTTTGGAAGCATTGATATAGAGGGAAATTTAGACTGTAAATCCATAGCTCCCCAAAATTGGCAGCACAAGTGAATGAGGTGGCAATCCAAGCAATATCCTGGTAAACCTCTTCTGTGTTGCATGTCAAGACATGTTGATCATGGAAATCACATTCACAACGTGGCTAATTTAATTATCAACTTATAGATCCTTCCAATAGACTCTGATGGTATGTGTTGAGAGTGATGAAGGCAATGGCAAATGTCTGCAACACTTTGTCCATAGGCATGGGAACAATTTAATATCAATCCTTGGCCCAACCCTCAGAAATGATGATGGGAGAAAAGACAGACAGGCATCCAGCCAAATTTTTCAGGCACCACATCACCTTGAATACCTTGAATCATGAGGCTGTCATACAAATAAAACAATTCAGCCAAATATGACTGCAATCAGCAATGTTCTAAACCTGCCTTAAACTCTGCAGCTGTAACATCACCGGGTGGTGCATTGGTGGCTTTGGACCATGGGGGTTTCTGCACATTTTCAGCAAAGTTGTGGTCGTGATTGTTCAAAACAGCTGGAATGAATTCATCTCTTTCTCGACATGTTTGGCAGCCGATATAACATTATGAAGTCATATTGATTATATTCCTGAAGAAACGCTACATGAGGGAAATCTAATAGATTCATTTGCATTTCCTACCGGTATTGTTTTATATTTGTAAGCTTAACAAGTGGTTAATTTTCACTTCCAGCATTGGGGTGAACATTTAATGGCTGCACATTTAAAATGGCAATGTAGCCCTTACTGCTCTCGACTCACTGACCCGAAATTGCCTCTATTTTGATTGAAGCCATTAAATTGGACATCTAGGTGTATGTTGGAACCAGCCAGAAGCCAGACACATGCAAATCGAGTTTCAAAGCAGTCAATCAGACTTATGTGTGATTTTCAAATATCAATGGGCAGCAGAACTGATGTATACAAACTGGTGGCCCTTAACAGGACTGTTACAGACTGCTCTGAAACATGTAAATGAAAGATTTGTATTTTTGTGGGGTCTTCTAGATTACAAAAAGATTGAACTGTTGCGATTGAGTTCCTTTTTAATTAATTTCACTGCATGGTGGAATCATTAGATATATAAACACACACACACCTTGCCATTTTATCACCATTGCGAAACTATCTATGTCACATGATTAAACACTAGCCATTTACCATGCACATGGATGGTAATAACAAAGGCACTGCTTATATAATGCATGTATTAAACACTCCAGCTATTTTGGGCAAATTTAACTGGACAATCAGCTGGCCCAGTGACCTTGGCTACTTAATCCTATCATTAGTGTTGAGTTACTGCCCGCTTTAACAACACTGACTGTAGCAACAGATATGGTTAGAAAACAAAAAGTGATGAACCTTGGGATAAAAATTTCCATCTTAAACAAGATTGATAGGCTACCAAGGATAAGCCAATGTGATCTCACACAGAATTTTCAGTTTCTGAAATCTATTGTCATGAATTTAGAAACTGCGTGTTCATTGAAAGGTGTCAAAGTTCCAACATAAGTAGAAGAGGAAGCGTTCAACTGACTACAGCATTGTTATCAAAAAACACCACCCTGTTGACTCTCCTTCTTGTCATCATCTGGGAACTAGTGCCAGAATTTGCAGAGCAATTGCACGGAATAATCAAGCAATTGCCTGATATAGTCATACTCATGAAATCATACTGTAAAGACAGTATATTATTTCATAGAATCCCTACAGTATGGAAACAGGCTATTTGGCCCAATAAGTCCACACCAACCCCCCCAAAGAATAACCCAGCCAGACCCATTCCCCTAACATATTACTCTACATTTCCCCTGACTAATGTGCCTAACCTACACATCCCTGAACACTATGGGCAATTTAGCCCTGCCAGTTCACCTAACCAGCACATCGTTGGATTGTGGAAGGAAATTGGAGCACCCAGAGGAAACCCACACAGACACGGGGAGAACATGCAAACTCCACACAGATAGTTGCCCAAGGCTGGAATCGAACGCAGGTCCCTAGCACTGTGAGGTAGCATGGCTAACCACTGAGCCAGCATGCCACAATATCAAAGCCAGCAGCAGTTGTGGAAGCAAGATCATTGGGAACATTTAAGAGACTGCTGGACATGCATATGGTCATAGAAATTTGAGGGTGCGTACATGAGGATCAATGTTGGCACAACATCGTGGGCTGAAGGGGCTGTTCTGTGCTGTACTGTTCTATGTTCTAAAGGGAATCTTTTGCTCTAGTTTGAGAGTGTGCAGGGGAGACGTGGCCAGAAGTCACATGACACAACGTTATAGACCAACAGGTTTTTTTTGCAGTCTGAAAGCTTGTGATTTCAAATAAACCTGTTTGGATTGTAACCCGGTGTCATGTGACTTCTGACCTTGTCCACCCCAGTCGCTAGCACCTCCACATCAGAGGAGAGATGAGATAACCAGTAACCCAAACTCTAACATCTTGTAATGCAGGAGGGAATCAGGGAATAAAGAAAATAAATGGATGGTTTGTCATGAAGACGAGAAATTAGTTCTTTGTATTCAAAAGTAGAAACGGTCCCTGCATATCTGACAATTAACGATTAAACCAATTGACCTCTATAATCTCTGCTGGTTGGAATCATACATAGTACAAATAAATATAGTTGCAGAAGGTCAGTCATTTCAGATCCAGGACATCTCTGCAAGTGTCTCTCAAGATAATGTCTGAGGCCCATCTTTAGCTGATATATCAATAACCTCCCCTTCATAATAAAGTCAGAAGTAGGGACGTTGCCGATGATTGTACAATGTTCAGCACTGTCATCCTTTGATATTCAATGGCATCACCATCACTGAATCCTGCATTATCAACATCCTTCAGGGTTACCATTGCCCAGAAACTGAACTTGACTAGCCATTTAAATACTGTGGTTATAAGAGCAGGTCAGAGGCTAGGAACCCTGCAGTGAGCAACTCACCTACTGACTCCTCAGAACCTGTCCACTCTCTACGAGGCACAAGCCAGGAGAGTGATTTGATACTCTCCACTAACCTGGATGAGTGCTGCTCCAATGACATTCAAGAAGCTTGTTATGATCTTGGACAAAGCAGCCCACTTGACCAGAAGTGTATCCAGAAAGTCCCTCCACCACTGATGACTAGTGCTGTGATACAGCAATATAGAGTGGCATGGTGGCTCAGTGGTTAGCCCTGCTACCTCACAGTGCCAGGGACCTGGGTTCGATTCCAGCCTTGGATGACTATCTATGTGGAGTTTGCATATTCTCCCCGTGTCTGTGTGGGCTTCCTCTGGGTACTCCAATTTCCTTCCACAATCCAACAATATACTGGTCAGGTAAACTGGCTGGGCTAAATTGCCCATAGTGTTCAGGGATGTGTAGGCACATTAGTCAGGGGAAGTGTAGAGTAATATGTTAGGGGAATGGGTCTGGTTGGGTTATTCTTTGGAGGGTTGGTGTGGATTTATTGGGCCAAATAGCCTGTTTCCATACTGTAGGGATTCTATGAAATAATACATTGTCTGTAAAGTATGATTTCATGAGTATGACTATATCAGACAATTGCTTGATTACTCCGTGCAATTGCTCTGGAAATTCTGGCACTAGTTCCCAGATGATGACAAGGAAGCGAGTCAACAGGGTGGTGTTTTCTGATAACGATGCTGTAGTCAGTTGAATGCTGCCTGTCCAGCTTCATTTCCTCTTTGAGGTATTGTAGGTCAGGAGTCACAAGTGAACCAAAAAAAGTAAGGAAAACAGATTTCCTTTCAGAAAGAGCATGAGTGAACAAAATACCTTTTTCCAGCAATAATTTCATGGTCATCATTTGACTTTTAATTCCAGATCATTTCCTCTCTCAGGTCTCTGGAACATTACCTGGCTTACTGTATCTGGATTACGAGCCCAGCGTCAATCCCACTAGGTCACTGCTTTTAATAAAATACATAGCTAGCTGTTAAAATCTTAGGGGGAAATTTGGACTTTTATTTCTGTAATGTGAATCTAATTTTCTTATTCTCAACATATTCTCCCAACTTTCTTACCATTGACTTGAACATTAGCAGAACTATGTTTATCTTCTAAAAGCATCAACTGCTGTGCCAATTCTTCAACAATTTCTCCTTCCGAGCTCCTTATTTCAAGTCAAACTCTGATTATTTTCTATAATTTTCAAGCTAATGTTGGGTAACTATTCTAAGGCACAATTTGATACAGTGGGGTGGCTCGGTGGATCAGTGGTTAGCACTGCTACCTCACAGTACCAGGGTCCCCGGTTCAATTCCAGCCTCGGGTGACTGTCTGTGTGGAGTTTGCATGTTCTCCCTGCCCCAGCATGGGTTTCCTCCAGGTGCTCTGGTTTCCTCCCACAGTCCAAAGCCATGTGGGTACGGTGGTGTGGCCATGTTAAATTGCCCATAGTGCTGGGTGCATTAGTCAGAGGGGAAATGGGTTTGGGTGGGTCACTTTTTGGAGGACTGGTTGGGCCAAAGGGCTTGTTTCCATATTGTAGGGAATCTAACCTAGTCAGATCCTCCCTCCCAAATTGTGTGAGGAAGAGCAATAGCTATGTTAATGTTTTGTTTTACTGAACATAGCCAAAGGAAAGAGTGAAGATTTCTTTGTTTAATTTCTGGAAATTTCCAGTGGGGTCATTTTAAAGGCTTGTTGTTTCAAGATCCCAGATGAGCCCACAGTTTGTTCTTTTCACAGTAGAGACTGATAACCTTTAAAATAAGGGATTCCCCATGACACTAATGGCAAAAAAGCTGATGACAGGATTTCATTTTTTTAAAAAACAACTTTTACTGTAACAGCCAAAGTAGTATCAGCATAGATCAAACATTAATTAGTAAGTAATGAGTACTCAAAATTAGAAAAAAATAAATCTCACTCTAAATATTACATCCTGCACAGCTGTCACATTCCGTTCAATCTCACAGTTTTTCTTACTCTCAATATGATTAATCTTATCTTCACTTCGGTCACTGCAGTTCTGATGACATAGAATCCCAAGGGTTTTCCTTCTGCAATCCTTTTTGCTAGAGCCAACAGGACAATTCAATTGAAACTGAAACTGAAACTATCGTGCTCGCTTCTCCCCCTGTGGACAAGTGGAGTTGAGGTTAAGATCAGTTTTACTGAATATTGGAACAGGCTAGAGGGGCTGCGTGTCCTAAACCTGCTTCTATATATTTTTTAATAGTTTTATGTTCGGTAGCTAGTGAGAACGCTTTCTTCTGCCTCCAATCTTAAAAACTAATTTGCCACCATTTGGCTAACTAAGTCAGTAACTAAGTCAAATGTATGAACAAATATAGTTGGAGGGACCAGATTCTTTGACACATCTACTACATGTGAGGTTCTGTTCACAACACTGTGTTCTCAGATAGACATATCTGCTGAAAGTGTTTTAAATTTGAGGAAATTTGGCTAAGAATTGTTGAGCTAGAGACAAGCTGCAGATTATTGCTGATGATCAGGAGAAGGGGAAATTGACCTGCACATATTTTTCCAGGATGCAGTCATGTTCCTTGGGTTGTCAGGGTTTTGTTTAGTACTGGTTTTGGTTAGGAACTAGAGGACATTGCTGTTAGTCAGGTTGAGGTTCCAGGATGCAGTAATAGAGAAGCATCTCAGTCCATTACAGTTGATTAATAGGCATGAGATATTTCTTTACCCTGTGTGGGTGAGAACAAGCATCTTAAAGTGAATGGTAAACTAATACATGGGAGTATGAGACAGAAAGGCAGTTAAGTGGGAGATGTCAAAAGAAATGCTCTAGGAGACAAAATAATAGAGGACATTACAATCAGGGGATTAGATTGTTATTTGCTGTCTGGCGTATAAGCAATGTTCTGAAGGTGGTGTTGTCTGGCCAGTAGAAGAGTTATAGACATATCCTCACATCTTGAGAAGAAGATGGAATTGGGGGAGGATCCAATTTTTGAGATCCTCATCAGTACTAATGATATAATCAGAATAAAGAATGAGGCTCAGTGGAGCGAGTTAGAGAGACTGAGTGCTAAATTAATCTTGCCCCTCCTTTGAGATGAATTGAACTACTTTCATTCACTGGAGTGTCTCAGACAGTTCTGCTGCAAAAAGAACAGGATACTGCAGATGGATGAGTTTTGGATGAATTGTTTGTTCTGGACCTTTGGACCAGATACTATGATCCTAGGTGAGCTTCTCCCGGGAAGCCAACTGTAAAATACCTAAATGAAACTTTCAGAGTGTTCTTGATATGTTTCCTTTGACCACAGTGAGAGTATATGCCAGACTAAAGCTTTCCAT
This sequence comes from Chiloscyllium punctatum, assembly GCF_047496795.1. Classification (NCBI taxonomy): domain Eukaryota; kingdom Metazoa; phylum Chordata; class Chondrichthyes; order Orectolobiformes; family Hemiscylliidae; genus Chiloscyllium; species Chiloscyllium punctatum. Next base: position 116,426,778 of record NC_092747.1, read on the forward strand.
AGATTCTTTTCTTGGTAAGTTAGTATCAGAAATTCTCCATTCATTCAGCGGTTTGTCTCAGTATGGTGTGGATGACTGGTTTGCCAGTTTGAGTGAGCATTTCTAAGCTCTGTTTTTTTTCTAGGAGTCAGTGAGGGCTGCAGATACTGGAGATCAGAGGTGAGTTTGTGTTGCTGGAAAAGCACAGCAGGTCAGGCAGCATCCGAGGAGCAGGAAAATCGACATTTCGGGCTGGAGTCCTTCATCAGGAATGAGGCTGGAAGCCTCGGGGGTGGAGAGATTTCGGCCCGAAACATCGATTCTCTTGCTCCTCGGATGCTGCCTGACCCACTGTGCTTTTCCAGCAACTCACTTTCAACTCTGTATTTTTTCTGTCATTTGATCTTCAGAAGTCATCTCAAAGCGAAGGTGGTTGAGCTTCTTGGCATGCAGCTGCTACATTATCTTGCCAATGCAGACAGGATTGGACTGGTCTATTCCGGGTAGACATACTTATTATTCTTCCTTCCCAGACTGATGTTCCAAACCTGTCAAATGCCATATTCTGAAGAAGAGTAGACTCAAAACGTTAACTCTGTTTCTCATATCATAGATCTTCCTCCTGGTGTTTGATACACTTTTTGCCAAAACTTGCCTTCACAGCTGCATATCCCTCCTCGGTACCCGTCTCCATCTTATGCTCCACCACACCCCCTCCACCCTGCCCCCTCCCCTGCACCCAGCTCTGAAGAAGTTACCATGGACTCACAGTGGGAACTCTATTTCTCTCTCTACAAATGCAGCCAGACCTGCTGAGTTTCTCCAGCAAATGATTTCACAACTCTTGTGCGTGTCATGTCATCAGCACAAACACCTTGCACAAAAACAGCAATTGCTGGCTAAATTCAGCAGGTCTGGCAGCATCTGTGGGATGAAAGCACAATTAACGTTTTGAGTCCTGTAACGTTTCATCAGAACACCTCAAGGCGGTGTGCTGCTGAGAAAAGTGAAGTTTATCAACTGCTGATGGGTTCTGGTCCAACACTGAAACAGCCAGCTCAACATTGGGGGTATCATGGAGCAGGTTGGTGTATTACTTCAGTTTCCATTGCACTGATGACAGGACCAAGATTCTTGCATACACCAGGGGGCCAGGCCAGAATGCATTGCCCACTTCTGACCCAGCAGCTGGTTCACAGTCACAGAAAACATGAAACTGCCAAACATGCCTTGGGATTTGATGGATAAAGAAGGTGCATTCATAATGTGGCAAAACAGATTGATTGTAAATCTCCAAAATCTTTCTTTATCTCTGTATATTTTATTATATGGTGTCATGGTGACTCAGTGGTTAACCCCTCAGCACCAGGTACCTGGATTCAATTCCACTCTTGGATGTCTGCCCGTGTAGAGTTAGAGCATTCTCCCAGTGTCTGCGTGGGTTTCCCCCGGGTGCTCCAGTTTCTTCCCATGGCCCAAAGCTGTGCAGGTTTGGTGGATTGGACATGAGAAATGCAGGGTTACAGGGATATGGTAGGGGGTGGGTCTGGTTAGGGATGTTCTTCAGAGGGTCGGTGTTGACTTGATGTGCCAAGTGACCTGCTTGCACACTGGAGGGATTCCATGATTTATGGGATGTAGTTAAAGTGGAAGTGACTTCTAGTTAGCCATTTTTGATGCAGTGTGGCACCCTTTGAGCGATACCTTCTGTTGCAACCTGTTACAGGGAGAAAGAAAAACTAGCTATCAAAATAGACATGGGCATTGCTTTACCTGCCACATGCACCTTTAGATGTGGGAAGTGTTCTAAGTGAAAGATTGCAGAGAAGAATCCTGAGGATAGGAAGAGTTTTCAAATCCAACAAAGGCTGATAGAAATGGTGCAAAAAAAACCCAAGTACAAACATTCAGAAGATTTATATAGAGATTTTGGATAAACAATGTAAATGAATAATCCATGCCTTTGACTCAGTCAGATTGAAGTAATGTCTACCTTTGAAATGCACACATAGACATCGGAGAGCACATCATACTGATAGGCGAATTGCTGACTGTGTTACAATATCGGTGTTATGAAACGCTGTTCGATAATGCAAGATAATGATTTCAAAATGAAAGTCAAGGGCAAAAATCTGCAGGTTCATACCAGCAATCTGCATCAATTATTCTACAACAAGCAGGGATCCACCCATTGTGTTGGTCTTTGGTGATTCAGAATTATTTTTCTTAAAAGATGTGCAGGAACTTGTTATCTCCTGATGAGCAGTCTCTGTTTAGAGATGTGAATAAAACAATGCGTTCCTTATGTGCAAGGAGCCTCATATCTGTTTCAGACTCAGGGAAAAGGCAACAAAAACAGAAGTTGCTGGAAAAGCTGAGCAGGTCTGGCAGCATCTGTGAAGAGAAATCAAAGGCAACATTTCAGGTCCAGTGACCCTTCCTCAGATAAAAGGCATATTCTTTTGTCCTCATCCAATTTGGTGGGCCAAACCATAGACGTTGTCTCTTCTTACTATTTAATACTTCTTTCATGGAATATAGGCTACACCAGCATTTATTTCCCATCCATAATTGCCCTCTTGAAGGAAATAGTGAGCCACCTTCTTCAACCACTGCAGTCAATGTTGGGTAGGAATAACGTTCCAGGAATTTGTCCCAGTGATCGTGAAGGACCAGTGATCTTGATCCATGTCAGCTTGATGAGTGGCTTGGAGGGGAACTTGCAAGTGACGCTATTCCTGCATATCTGCTGCCACTGTCTTTTTAGATGTCAAAGGTCATGGATTCCAAGAGTATTGCACAGGGAGCCTCAGTGAGTCACTGTACATAGTGCACACTGCTGCCCTCTATGTCAATGGTGGAGGGTGCAAATAGTGAACCTGCCAGATTGATGCTCTGGTAGGCAAAATGTCAGCTGAAAGTGAAATATGGGTGAATTTCAAGGTCAATTATATAAATTATAGTGAGAATTGTTAAGTATTTGTGATTAATAGGAACTAATCTGATACATTGATCTAAGTATTTTGATCAGGGTCAAATACACTGGGTGGAATCTTCCAGCCACCGCACAACATGGGTTTCTGAGAGAAAGTTGGGAAAATAGACTGAGATTGGCCAAGGGGAGGTTCCTGATGTCGAGAGTATAAGTCCCAATAACCAACCAGATTTTGAACAGCATGGCAAGAATGTCACAAATAAGTGGTTAGAAGACTATATGCAAATATTTGCATGCAATAACATCACATTATTGCCATTTTTATTACATTTAGAAGAAGTTCCCCTTTTCACCCAACTCTCGCATGGAAACTAGACTGGCTATTCATGATCTGAAAGTGAGAGCGGTTAGCAGACAACTCTAATTTGTTGTTTGCTCCTCGGGCCCTCACCCAGACCCCAGGGCATTCTCCAAGGCCAGTGATTGTCCTTATCCATAGATTTTGGATACCTGCTTCAGCCCATGATTATGGCACATGTCCAATCCAGTTCCTAACTTCAATGCTGCACTTTGGAATGCAGGAGTTCCTTTAACTGAAATGCTGATGCCAGATGCTTTATATACCCAGGGCTGGTACCTATGATTAATTGGGTAGTGTTCAAAGATATGGGGAGAAATCGGGAGATTAGCATGAGGTAACCGAATTGCAGGCACAATGGGCCAAATGGCCTCTTTCTGCATCAATACTGTTCTGTGATCTCATGGACCAGGACATTCTTTCGGGGCTCTTTGGATTCTTACAGTGATCTGATCATGCCTTTTCTTTTTGTATTTTGACCCTTCAGCTACAACTTTTAAAAAAACTCACTGTACTTCTGCCTTGCTTTGTCTTTTGATGAAAACATCGAGTCTGGCAGCTTCTTATTGTTGTCAGCAATGATGAGTCAAGGACATGTTACTGTACGTAACTATGCTACATCAGTCTCACACCCACACCATGTGCCAGCACTGTGCATGGTATACACATTGCATGTTCAACAAACAGAACGGTCATGTCTCAAGGTCTAAGGGGAGTAATCTGAGTCAAATCGATAGAGACACTCTTCAGCCAAGCAGACTTGGCACAGTAAGTCATGAGTAGCCTCCAATATCAATCCAGTGACTGGAACCTGGTCACTTAGTTGTTTGGGACAGTTAGGGTCAGTGGGTCAGAACCTTTACAGTCCATGGACATGGGTCAAGGTCAGCCTATGGGTCACCTGCAAATAGTCTGGGGAGTCACAGCAAGTTAATTGGGGAGTTACATAGAGATCAGTAAGGCTTCTGGTCACTCTTCTGTCTGTCAAAGTCAGTTAAGAGTGTGAGCCACTCTGAGTCAGAGAGTCATAGAAATGTACAGCATGGAAACAGATCTTTGATCCAACTCGTCTATGCTGACCAGATATCCTAACCTAACCTAGTCCCATTTGCCAGCACTTGGCTCAAATCCCTCCAAACCCTTCCCACTCATATACCCATCTAGATGCCTTTTAAATGCTGTAATTGTACCAGCCTCCACCACCTCCTTCCATACATGTCCCAACCTCCGTGTGAAAATGTTGCCCCTTACGATCCTTTTATATCTTTTCCCTCTCACCCTAAACCTATGCTCTCTAGTTCTGGACTCTCCCAATCCTGGAAAAGACTGTGTTTATTTACCCTGTCCAACCCGAAATGAGTTTTTTGCTTCGGTTTTCACCAAGGAAAGAAAACTTGTTATAAATGAAAACTTAGAAGAGCTGGGATACAGTCTTGATCAGATCAAGATTGATGAAGGTGATGTGCTAGAAATGATGGTTAACATTAAGATTGATAAGTCCCCCAGGGCCAGACCAGATTTATCCAGATTTATCTAAGCTGCTGGCGAGGATATTTGTCTCCTCACTCTCCACAGGAGTCGTACTAGAGGATTGGAAGGAGGTGAATGTTGTTCCACTTTTCAAGAAGGGTAACAGGGAAATCCCTGGCAATTACAGACCAGTCAGTCTTACGTCTGTGGTTAACAAAATTTTGGAAAGAATTCTAAGAGATAGGTTTTATGACTATTTGGCAAAGCATAGCTTGAATAAAGGCAATCAGCATGGCTTTGTGATGGGGAGGTCATGCCAAACAAATCTTATTGAGTTCTTTGAGGAGGTGTCAAGATAGGTCAATGAAGGTCGAGCAGTGGATGTGGTGGATATGGACTTCAGCAAGACATTTGATAGGGTTCTCCAAAGTAGGCTCAATCATAAAATCAGGAAGTATGGGATACAGGGAGAGTTGGCTATCTGGATTCAGAATTGGCTGGCTGACAGGAGGCAGAGAGTGGTTGTAGATGGGAATTATTCTGCCTGGAGGTTAGTGTTGTATGGGGTCCCACAGGGCTCTGTTCTTGGGCCTCTGCTCTTTGTAGTTTTTATAAATGACTTGGATGAGGAGGTTGAGGGGTGGGTTAGCAAATTTGCAGATGACACAAAGGTTGGAGTTGTCGTCGATTGTATAGAGGGCTATTGCAAGCTGCAGTGTGACATAGACAGAATGCAGAGCTGGGCTGAGAAATGGCAGATGGAGTTCAACCTGGATAAATGCGAAGTGATGCATTTTGGAAGGTCGAACTCGAATGCTGAATATAGGATTAAAGACAGGATTCTTGGCAGTGTGGAGGACCAGAGGGATCTGGATGTGCAAGTACATAGATCCCTCAAAGCTGCCACCCAAGGGGATAGGGTTGTTAAGAAAGCATATGGTGTTTTGGCTTTCATTAACAGGGGGATCGAGTTTAAGAGCCGCAAGGTTTTGCTGCAGCTCTACAAGTCCCTGGTGAGACCACACTTGGAATATTGTGTCCACTTCTGGTCGCCCTACTATCGGAAAGATACAGAGGCTTTGGAGAGGGTGCAAAGAAGGTTTACCAGGATGCTGCCTGGACTGGAGGGCTTGCCTTATGAAGAAAGGCTAAATAAGCGCAGACTTTTCTCTCTGGAGAGAAGGAAGAAGAGAGGAGACCTGACCGAGGTGTACAAAATAATGAGAGGAATGGATAGAGTCAATAGCCAGAGACCTTTCCCAGGGCAGGATTGACTGGTATGAGAAGTCATAGTTTGAAGATATTAGGAGGAAGGTATAAAGGAGACGTCAGAGGTAGGTTCTTCACGCAGAGAGTTGTGAATGCATGGAATGCGTTGCCAGCTGTGGTGGTGGAAGCAAGATCATTGGGGACTTTTAAGTGACTGCTAGACATGCACATGGATAACAGTGAGTTGAGGGGTGTGTAGGTTAAGTTACTATATTTTACATTAGAATTAAATCTCGGCACAACATTATCGGCCAAACAGCCTGTTCTGTGCTGTACCTTTCTATGTTCTATGTTCTATGACTTTATAAATCTCTATAAGGTGACCCCTCAGCCTCCAATGCTCAGGGAAAACAGCCCTAACCTATTCAAACTCTCCCTATAGCTCAAATCCTCCAACCCTAGCAACATCTTTGTAAAGCATTTCTGAACCCTTTCAAGCTTCACAACATCCTTCTAATCGGAAGGAGACCAGAATTGCATGCAATATTCCAAAAGTGGCCTAACCAATGTCCTGTGCATCCGCAAAATGACCTCCCAATTCCTGTACTCAATGCTCTGATCTATAAAGGAAAGCATACCAAATGCCTTCTTCACGATCCTACCTACCTGCAACTCTACTTTCAAGGAGACATGAACCTGCACCCCAAGGTCTCTTTGTTCAGCAACACTCCCCAGGACCTTACCACTCAGTGTGTAAGTCCTGCTCTGACTTCCTTGGGGTCTGTCCATTAAAAGTTGAGGGCAGTTATCAGGGACTACTCATGTGAGAGAGATGCTGGCAAACTCAACTGCGGGGGTTGGACACAGCATGCTGGGAGCCAGGGAGGGTAACAATTGTGAAGCAGGGCAGCTCAGTGTATAATGGGGATGACAATAGAGCATGGCAGCAAAAGAGTTAATGCGGGGGGGGGGGGTTTCATCTTCTCTCCCCAACACTATATCATTGCTCGAGGTGATGTACATGATATGTCCAGCGCATTAACTCTATGCCGGGGCCAGGTTGCAAATTTGGGAGATGAACAGTCAAATAAATGGAATTTGAGTGAGAACAATGTTGAAGGGATTGATGTGGAGGCTTATCAAAAAAGGAATGTAAAGATTTGATGGAGTAACTAGACTGGGAGGCTGACTACATGACTCACTATGTGGAACATGTCCTCTGTACCCCTACAACATAATGTAAATCGCAAGTTTGCAGTAGAGATGAAAATGGCTGACACAGTGCTTTCATTGATCTAATACATAAGTCATTTATTAGTGAAGAGAAAGCTGAATTGCCTAATTATGTGACATCGTTATCACTCCAAAGCTTTCACTTATGACAGCATATCATCAGACTTGATTTCTTAAATTGCAACATCCTGCATCAATAATGCAGCAGAGGCATTTATTTTAGAGCCTGCCTCTTCAGTGCCCTTCAGTCTGTGTGCGACTGGGTCAGTTATCAATCAACAATCTGAACTTCTCATTACAACCGCTGCCAGCAGCCGTTCCTGCAAAGGAAACGTGCACTATTTATTAACTTGTTCTAATGAAACCAATAAATTCTCCCTCAGTTAAACATGACCTTGTCAATAATGACTTTGCTTTCCGTTGGCACCTACCTTTATGTTGGAAGCTTCTGAAATTTCTTTTGATTTGGCCTTGGGGATCTCCAAAGTAAATAGTAATTGAAGTATCTAAACCTTTGTTCGAAGTTCTTCTTTCAGATTATACGAGCTCAAATTGAATAAAATTTAGATTCAAAATGTAAGACAAAATAAGACATACTTTGAAGTGTTTTCAATGTTCTTCAAGAAGCTACAAAATAGATGATTTGGTGAGGAACAGGTTTATTAACAGTGCTTAGTAATCTTACAAGCAAGCCGGATAACTAGGTTGGCATGTTATCTAACTATTCTCGCTGTGTAAACTCAGATTCCATCATCATGCCCTCTGGTACTAATGTGAGGCAGTCTAACCACCCATTCTAATTCACACACAAACTATAGGAGAGTAAAGGTTGAATTGTATTCAAAGCACTTAGTCATAAAGTCATAGAGGCCTACAGCATGGAAACAGGCCCTTTTGCTGAACTTGTCCATGCTGCCCAGTTGTCATGAGTAACCTAGTCCCATTTGCCTGCGTTTCATCCTTATCCCTCCATACCTATTCCATCCATGTACCTGTCTAAACATTTCTTAAATGTCAAAATTATAGTCACTTCCACTCCTACCACTGGCAGGCCACTCCCCCCAGACAATCAGCACCCTCTGTGTGAAAACATTCCTCCTCAGGTCCCTTTTGTATACCTCTCCCCTCTCACCTCACGCCTATGCCTTCTAGTTTTAGATTCCCTTACCGTGTGGAAAAGCTGTTGACTATTACCTGATCTTGGCGTCTTATGATTTTAAAGAACACTATAACGTCACCCCTCAGTATCCCACACTCCAGGGAAAAATGTCCCAGCCTATCCAACTTCACCTTACAACTCAACCTTCCAATCTAGGAAACATCATACCAAATCTTTTCTCATCTTTCCAGTTTAAAAATATCCTTTCTATAACATGGTGTGCAGAACTGCACGCAACACTCCAAATGTACTCCAGTGTTTCACTTGTGCAATATTTTCTTTATAGTCTAAAGATTCAGCCTGACCCAGAAATGGATAGCTTGCTCAGTTTATTAATTATATCCTGAGGTGCAAGTTGAACCTAGACTTTCTGGTCCAGAGGGAGGGGCTGTTCCTTTAACAAGGCCCTTAATTTATAATTAACAATGGATTTGGCAATTTGCCTGTTAGGTCATGTTCAACTAATGTTGATTCAGGCTGTTACAGAAGAAAAGGTTATAGAAGTTAAAACTTAATGTATGTTTCTTTTCACTTTTGCGGTGTAAAGACGATTTTAATCTAAACCATGGAAGCTGTTGTCATGGAAACTGATTCAAAATGTTTGAGCAAATCTTCGGTTAAGTTTTCTCTGTTATCTATGGTTAGTTAGTAATTGATATTGACGAGAGCAATAGAGATGAGATGAACGCTTTTGATTCATGCAATTAACTACATTATATATCAATGTAGCTGGGTCTTCCCTTTCAGTGGATGTCGATTACTGGTAAAATGGCTGTCTGTGGCCTTTTAAATGGAAAATTACCCATCTATCTTTGTTTATTATTCCTGTTGTTGATGCTATCTTGTGGTGACAAGAACATAACAGATTTTCCTCCTTCTTCTGCCATTTTACTGCCCCTTCCTGCCTCCCAGCTCTTCCAAAGCACTGGCAAAATTTCAGCCTATATTAAATTGTTCATAAGAATGGGAGTGGAGATCTCGATAGTTGGGTGCTAGTATAAAATGTGTTATGAGTGGAGGAAGTTGTGTAACAATATGAATCGGCAAATAATTTCTGGAGATTCACAACATCTGTGATTTCTCTTCATCCTCTGAACCAGGTAGTTGATTTGAGCACCAATAAGACAGCGTGTGACTTAAAACCATCGAATCCAATGTGGAAGCAGGTCATATGGCCCATTGAATCTGCACTAATCCGCTGAGGAGCAACCCATCAAGGTGCACTCCCGGACCCTATCACTGTTATCCTGCATTTCCCTTGGCTGATTTATCTAAACTGCACATCTTTGGACTGTGGGAGGAAACCCATACAGAACCAGGGCGAATATGCAAACTCAACACAGGCAGTCGCCCGAGGGGTGAATTGAACCCAGTCCCCTGGTGATGCAGGAGTACTAACCACTGAACCGCCCTATGAGCTACTTTATTTCCATAATGTTTTAGCATAATAAAAATTGCAGGGAAAGGAAAAGACAGATCAGAGAGATAAGAACTCACGTTTGAATTTGCTAGCTTGGAAGTAAAGTGGTAAATGACAATCTGCTCACAAAATTCACAGAGGCTTTGTATTAGAGATTTTAAATTCTTGTACTACTTTGTAAATATTTACTCAAACGGGTAAGACAAAATTTCATAATTCTAATTTCTGATCTGTGAAGTGTATTAAAGTAATATTAGCGTTTATACATTCATAACATAAATTGAAGACTCCTGTTGGCTGTTCTAAGGCACTCCAAATTTTCTGAAAGCATTTGTAATTTCAGTGTTAAATACTTTCTTCACATTATATGAGTTAATCAATACGCATTTAATAGTGAATGTCAAGGTTTGAAATTTGTGGGGAATTTAGGGACACTGTATTTCTTCATTAATACTGAGTCAAAAATCTGAGAACTCCTTCTTGGGGGTATCTCTGTTACACAAACTGATTACCATCGGTTTTTCAAGACAGTTAAGGATTGGCTAGAAATGTTCCTTATGAGTAACAACCAAATCACAGAAATGATCAAATTAACTGAATGTATGTTTAAGTTAACAAACACTTGCTGGAAATGGACTTTTCTGTACATCATCTGTGAAATTAACGGAAAATTTGGTGGATGTGCTTGAGCCAGTTATATTGCTGTTGTTAATGGCAAGTACAATACATTTATTATCAAGATAACAATTCACCTCTGATCACTCACAAAATCACTTGTCTTGGTTTTGTTGCTTTTGTCTGACACTCTGAAGCATTCCATCACTCAAGGATTTGCACAATAAATTGATGTTGCAATCCTGAGAGTTTATTGGTAGGTCAGAAGTCAATGTGTATCCAAGTACATTATTTTACCCATCTCAGGCCTTCATGTTGGCCTCAGATTGTCCCATGAAGTTTGGATAATTTTAATTAATTAGATCTCGGTCAAGGTCTTCTCCAAAAGTCCCTGAAGATCTTTTCCAACTGTCCAGCCCTCCTGTAATGATCTGTACCTTTACTGCATCTAACAATGCTTGCCTTGTTTACACAGCACCGAATCAACTCTAGTCAAGTTCACGATGACATTCTCTGTGACATTTTTACTCTCTGTTTACATTTTCACTCTCACCTCTGCATTTTCATTGTTTGTTGAAACATTTATTATCTCATAATAGACTGCATTACTTTGGCTCATGAGGGAACAGCCCTGTCCTGGACAGGACATAAATTAGGCCACTTTTGGAATATGGCATTCAGTTGTGGTCTCCCTGTTTTAGGAAAGATGTTGTGAAACTTGAGAGGGTGCAGAAAAGATTTGCAAGGATGTTCCTGGGATTGCAAAGTTTGAGCTATAGGGCGAGGCTTAATAGGCTGGGGTTATTTTCCCTGGAGCATCCAAGACTGAAGGGTGTCCTTATAGAAGTTTATGGAATCATAAGGAGAATGGTTAGGGTGAACAACCAAAATCTTTTCCCCAAGCTAGGGAAGTCCAAAACTAGAGAGCACAGGTTTAAGGTGAAATGGGTAAGATTTGAAAAGGATCTAAGGGGTAACTGTTTCATGCAGAGGGTGGTGTGTGTATGGAATGAACTGCCAGAGGAAATGGTGGAGGCTGGTACAAATTAAAAGGCGTCTGGATGGGTAAGTGAATAGGAAGGGGTGTAGAAGGATATGGGCCAAGTGCTGGCAAGTGGGACTGGATTAATTTGGGATATCTGGTCGGCATGGATGAGTTGCACAGAAGGGTCTGTTTCCGTGCTATACATCTCTATAACTCAATGACTCTATGAGCTGAGGCTTTCTTGTTGAAGAGGTGTTTTGATTTTGTTAATGTTCATGCAAAAAGAACATTCAGTGGGTCAACTGATTCACTTAATGGTGGCAATCATGCTTTACCATTTGCACAAAACATTGAAGGTGACACTTTTATTGAGCCTGTTGCACCACAATACTTATATACCTCTGATCTCCTACCAGTATCATATTACGGGCCTGACTCATAATTATGAAGAGGATCATAGATGAAAGCTTTCTTAAAGAACCTTCCTCTTTTATTACATTATTCCATTCTGCCACTTTCTGTCAATTTTTTGCTCTCGCATCCTTATATTCCCTGGCTTAGTGCCTATCTGTCATTTTCCGTTATGAAGCAATAATGTGTCACATCTTGGGAAATAACTTGCATCAAGCAGATAATGAAAATGAAAGCATGTCAGAGACGTATAAAGTGGATTTGTTGCATTTTGTTTTGGAATGCATGATCAAGGTTGAGGAAAGCTTATATCAGTGAGGATTCAGTACTGGTAAGACCATGGGTTCTCTACTTGAGGACCAATCCCCGCTGATAGATGTGGTTAGATATCAGTTCCCTCTGATCTGCCTTTGGTCCAAGATATGATCTCACCATGCTTGCTTGAGATTGACCTAAGTCTCAGAGGAATTGCCAAAAAACAGACAGATACTTAGAGATTTCCATACTATTCAAATATAATCCTAATCACAGCATCTACACTAAATAAGTGTGAGGTTCAAATATTTTAGTACTGCACATGTGGGTTATCGTAATATGTCTTCCTATGGCAGGGGGAGATCATAGCATTTGCTTGAAGTGGACTCCCTTCAAGGCAGAGAAAGGAACAGATATGAGAAACCTAATATATGTATGGGAAAGAAATCTAGAAAGCATGATTCTCATGTTAGACATGAAGATAATTACAATCAACCACCATACATGAGTTTATACATTTTCAATGGGAGACTGCTGACTGAAAATGTACATAGGATTATCTTTGAATATTAAAAAGAAATCCATAAATTATGTAAGAGATAATTGTTCAAATATTTGCTATGATATTATTATTAAAATATTTATCAAAGGCGACTAAAGTTTTGTTGAGCTGTTTCATTATGTCCAGGGTGTTGGATTTCTCCCATCTAGACCAGTGTGTCTTATTGATTTATGCGCTGCAGCAGATTTTGGATTTTCCAGATGTACATTACAGAAATTCTTTGTGGGGTAGTCATGAATAACAGAATTAAATTGAAACATCATGTCGAATAAAAATGACAATTGACAGAATGAAATCTGAGGAGGCATTTTGGAAAAGAAATGTAAATCTTCAATTTTCAAAGGATTGCAGACAATAAATAATGAGTCAGAGTTGTCTAAATAGCTGCATTTGCTCAAAATAAAATCCACAATAGAAGAATAGAATGAGTTTTTCATTTGTGTTATGCCCACACATTGGGTGGTAATTAATGGACCGTGTAGTAGACTTAATTCGCTAGTCCAAAATCTCAATTTACAAATGGCAGATTGAAGTGAAGGCTGTCGGTCAGACTGCATCCCTTCAATGGTGGGTTTCTGTTTTCAACACATTTTACATTTCATGAATACTTATTATTCCTGCACACAGAAAACTTGTGCTTTCAATTTCACTGTGACATGACGTGCACATATTCAGTTTGTTCATTGGATCTAAGGTGAGTTGTGAAAATCTGAATGGCCTGTTTCCACACTGTAGGGATTCTATGATTCTGTGTGTCAATTCAAAGTGTCAGAAGATGCCTGTATTCCAGGTAGAAATTTGATGTGACTGATCTTCATTATTGCAGCTACCCTCGAACGCTAACACAACATTTAACTGGTAATCATACTGAGTTGTGATTAACTTTGATGAGATGCAAAGTAAGTTCTAACAATCTCTTTAATGAACTTAAAGTTTAAAAATCTGGTTTTCATTTCTTTTCATTTACTCTTATATAGATGGGCAGATTCTGTCAGATCTGTAACAGATCATCCAACCCACAATGTATGCTGTGCATATGCATTTAATGGTCGATAATTGTACAGACAGCACATAAGACAGTGTACAAACCCAAATGAATTACCTGACATTATATGCCATGTCCCACAATTTGTGGTCTCCTGGGCTGGATTTTGGCATTTCTCCATATCTTTGTTATCTGGCTGTATACAAACCAAATGTTCTTCTGAGGTATTTGTACATTGAAGAATTGAATTCAGTTCATGTAATGATTCCTGAAGAAGGGCTTATGCCCGAAACGTCGATTCCCCTGCTCCTTGGATGCTGCCTGACCTGCTGCGCTTTTCCAGCAACACACTTTCAGCTTATGTAATGTTAAGGAATGTAATTAGCAAAATGAATCACTGACCTTAAAGCGTTCTCTTGTAGGGGCTACTCCCAATGTATTTCTACAATGTTATGCAGGTCAACTGACAATAGCAACTTACATCCAACTTTTACCAGTTCAACTAGGGAGAGATGGAATGTAGGTGCCAGAATTAGCAATGCTGTTATGTATGAGGCAATGTTTGTAATGCAGTATCATCTCCTGCTCTGACTTGCCAGGACTTCATTGGTTTATGGCGACTGTGCAGTTTAAAAATTGTTGACTGTTGACCCCTCCCTTGTTGACCCCTCCCACACCCCTAAATCTGGCAAGATTCGTTTATCCAGTTGAATTAATTATTATGCTAAAGCATCAACTCTGAAACATTTTAAATCATTTCAGGAACTTAATCAAGATTCCTAAGTATGCAATTTGCTGATCAATAGCCCAAGTGTAGAGGTGGTATGTTCAGTGGCAGCTGAATTGTCATTTTGACTATTAAGAAAATTGATCAGATTGTGAGCCAGTCATCTTGTCAATAGCTGTCCGGTGAGTCAGCCTCTTGAAGGCCTTACCTGAGGCTGGCAGCTTCTGGCTCTTGCAATCTGTCAACAGAGGCTGAGTCTTCAAGAATCCAATAGTGAGATGAGAAATGGGTTTTATTTGGTTTTCACGGGATGGGGATTGTGGGGAAGGGGTGCTAAAGGTGAGGGGGGATCTGGAAGTAAATACAGGCTATTTGCTTTCTAAGAAACCCCTCACACCTTTCTCCCATTGTGCCCATCCTCCCTCTGAATGCCCCCAGATTAGGGAAAATGAAAGCCCCTCCAAAACCATCCAGTTGCAAACCAGATTTGTTTTCCTCTTTAAATATTAGGTATTAAATGGATTAGAAGTACATTGATGGAGCACTGCAACAAACAGGTTAACAGAAACTTGGAAATTGATCAAACTACAATTAAAATATCCTTCATAGGTTGATGGCCCTGACCCTAACTCTAACCCTAGTCCTTGACGCGACCCATTTATCACAAAAGGCCTGTATTGTGCTGGTGGTCTCAACAAGCTTTCTCACCATAGGCATCCAGACACAGACGTAACCGTGAATGCGGGGTAGGTATTTGGGTTCTGTGAATTTCTCCATGGTCCAATGCTTAGACATATTGAGAGCCACCTTGGAAAGGCCCAGCAGCAGAACCTCAAGGAGGTCCACCTATCTATCTGCCTCTCTTTATACAGGGTGTCAAACATTTTTCCTGGCTGCTAGGAAGCTGAATTGGAGCTCTGATGTGGCTGTTAGTTGTGTACGTAAGGCCTTTATTTGCTGACAAGTGAAAAAAGTCCCCAGTGGACCTTCTCATCCAGTAGTTAAGTTGTGAGTTGGTGGGAAGAAGCAAATACCTCTCCAGAGCCAACTTACCCAATTACCTCTGTTTCTCATCACTTTTCACACCAGCCCCAGGGAGGGAAAATTTCCCCCATAGATTTCATCCTGAAGTGAAATGTTCACTGCTAGGAACTTTCAAACTTATCTCAGGATAAAATAAATCAAAACAGGTATATTATTGAATAAACTACTTGCTCGCCTTAGCCAATATCAATACATAGAATCTGAATTCTTGAATTTATTTTATTTATTTGTTTTGTGGATTAGTTCTTTGAGATATTAAACATGACTCTATGATCTTTTAATTATTACTTGTAAACATTTTATTCTACAAATCAGTCCTAGATTCCATGATAGCAACGTTAACTCTGCTTATATAGCTTAGGGTAATTGAATTGTTTAATTGACCAAAAGTAAAATGAAAATTGACTAAATATATCCAAATGACCATAAGACAGTCATGCCTTTACAAACGAATTCACTTAAATTCAGGATGCTAGCGCAATTGTACTTAATGGTGGTTCAGTGGTTAGCACTGCAGCCTCACAGCAGTAGGGACCTGGGTTCAATTCCAGCCTCAGGTGACCCCCTGTGGGGTTTGCACGTTCTCCCTGCATGAACTTCTTCTAGATGCCCTGGTTTCCTCCCACAATCTGAAGATGTGCAGGTTAGGTGGATCAGCCATGCTAAATTCCCCTGTTGTGTCCAGCTGCACACAGGCTAGGTGGGTTAGCAATGGAAAATGAAGGAGGGTGGCTCATTGTTTGGAAGGTTGGTATGGGCCAAATGGTCTGTTTCCACATTTTAAGACTAAAAATCCAGCTTTAAGGAAATGCTGTTGTTACCTGTGCTTCCATTGTCTAATATAAAGAGGTTTTCACCATTTGTAAGCCAGTCTACTTTTAATAAACTTTATCAATTGTTTCATAGCATATTGTATTCTTGAGGGTTAACATGCTTATTTGTTTTGAGACCTTACAGGTTTGATTAGATTAGATTAGATTACTTCCAGTGTGGAAACAGGCCCTTCGGCCCAACAAGTCCACACCGCCCCGCCGAAGCGCAACCCACCCATGCCCCTACATCTACCCCTTACCTAACACTACGGGCAATTTAGCGTGGCCAACTCACCTCATCTGCACATCTTTGGACTGTGGGAGGAAACCGGAGCACCCGGAGGAAACCCACGCAGACACGGGGAGAATGTGCAAACTCCACACAGTCAGTCGCCTGAGGCGGGAATTGAACCCAGGTCTCTGGCGCTGTGAGGCAGCAGTGCTAACCACTGTGCCACCGTGCCGTGTCTTTGACTATCTGCTCACTACTCCATGTCTTCTGACATACTCCCACTAGACTTGACATGAATTCAGATTTAGGTATTTTAAAAACTGTACCTTTTAAAGAATTTTCTTTAACACTTTCATTCCTGAATTAATTTGTTATTTATATTCACAAATACTTACCTAATACAAACATGTACGTGAGAGAAGTGTGCAGGTATATGTACCTTACACACATACCCACTGGTTTTCAACTTGATACCCCAGGACTTGACCTAACTAAATGTCTTTAAAGAAAATAAATCTATGCTCAAGGATAGACCCCATCTTCCTTAAAAATAATGTCAGTGGAGTATTCAATCACTCTCACTATCAATAAGAGGGGTTGTGGTGTTCACAGTGATCACCATTGTCAATATGGCAGGAACCTGGCCATATTGCTGGCTACACTATATTCTTCTGCTGCCTCGTTAGTCTTTAACAGAGTAACAAATTGGTGGCTCTCGACAAAGCCAGGAATACAAATAGTTTCAAGATCAGACACACGTTTTTGTAGTTAAATAAGCACAAATATTCTATAAATACAGCAGACAACTGCACTGGGGATGATCCAGCACAAACATCTGGTTATTTGTTCCAGTGACATAATTAACCCTATTCAGAGCAGACTACATGCCAGCTACTATGTCTTGAGTGAATAACAGAGTTGCACTTTATTGATCCATTCGATCCTGATTTTGGTTAATTACCTTGATCAAAGTCCTTCCAGTTTCTTTATGTGCCCATGTAAATGTGGGCCATATCGGTGATGGTTCCACCCAAGTGTCTGTGAGGACTCTTCCAATCTGTCATTTGGTCTTCACTTTGTGAGCCCCCTCCCCCTCCACCACCTCCATTAAGATGAGACCAAATATATCAATAAAGCTACATGGTGCAATTATTCTTTGTGTTTATTTATTCACAGTGTGTAGATGTTGCTGGCTAGCCGAACATTTATTGCTCATTGCTAATTGTCTCGAGAAGGTTGGGATAAGCTACCTTCAACAATCACTCCTGTCCCTACTGATGCAAAGTCACGGCAGCATGTACCATCTACAAGATGCACAGCAACAGCTTACCAAAGACAATTAGGCAGCATCTTTCAGCCTGAAACCGGGTGGCACGGTGGCACAGTGGTTTGCACTGCTGCCTCACAGAGCCAGAGACCTGCGTTCAATTCTCGCCTCAGGCGACTGACTGTGTGGAGTTTGCACATTCTCCCCGTGTCTGCATGGGTTTCCTCCGGGTGCTTCGGTTTCCTCCCACAGTCCAAAGATGTGCAGGTCAGTTGAATTGGCCATGCTAAATTGCCCGTAGTGTTAGGTAAGGGGTAGATGTAGGGGTATGGGTGGGTTGCGCTTCGGCGGGGCGGTGTGGACTTGTTGGGCCGAAGGGCCTGTTTCCACACTGTAACTAATCTAATCTAATCTGAAACCTCTTCCACCAAAAAGAACAAGAGTAACAGGTACATAGAACAATGTACTATCATGTTTTAGAATACTATCACTGTTCCTTCACTATTGCTGGGTCAATTCCTGGGGTGGTGAATTTGCTAATGCTCTTCGGAGGGGTTTAAGCTGATGCAGCAGGGTGATGGGAACCTGAATCGTTATTCCAGTGTACAGGAGGTTGAGGGTAGTGAGGTCAGAGATGGGTTTACAAGGTAGCAGGAAGTCACCAGCAATCAGGATGTTGTGTGCTTGAAATGTGTGTACTTCAATGCCAGGAGCATCGGAATAAGGTGGGTGAACTTGCAGCATGGGTTGGTATCTGGGATTTCGATGTTGTGGCCACTTCAGAAACATGGCTTGAGGAGGACCAGGAATGGTTGTTGCAGACTCCAGGATTTAGATGTTTCAGTAAGAACAGAGAGTATGGAAAAGGTGGGGGGAGGATGGTATTGTTAATCAAGGGTAGTATTACTGCAGCTGAGAGAATGTTGAGGACTCATCCACTAAGGTAGTTTGGGCTGAGGTTAGAAAAGGAAAGGAGAGGTCACCCTGGTGGGAGTTTTCTATAGGCTTCCAAATTGTTCCAGAGACTTAGAGGAAAGATAGCAAAGATGATCCTCAATAGGATCGAGACTAACAAAGTAGTTGTTATGACTTTAACTTACCCAATATTGACTGGGAATACTATAGTTCAAGTAGTTTAGATGGGTCAGTTTTTGTTCAATGTGTGCAGGGGGGTTTTCTGACACATATGTAGACAAGCCAACAAGGGGCGATGCCATATTGGATTTGGTACTGGGGAATGAACCTGACCAGGTGTTAGATTTGGAGGTAGGTAAGCACTTTTGTCAGTAGTGACCATAATTCAGTTATGTTTACAACAGCAATGGGCCGGGATAGGTATATACCACAGGGAAAGAGGTATAACTGAGTGAAAGGCGATTAGGCAAGATTTAGGATGCATAGGATGGGGTAGGAAACTGCAGGGGATGGACACACTTGAAATGTGGAGCTTATCAAAGAACAGCTACTGGGGGTCCTTAATAAGTATATGCCTATCAGGCAGGGAGGTAGTTGTCGTGAGAGGGAGCTATGGTTTTTTAAAGGAGTTGAAGCTCTTGTCAAAAGGAAGAGAAAGGCTTATGTGAGGATGAGGTGAGAAGGCTCAGTTAGTGGGCTTGAGAGTTTAAGTTAGCCAGAAAAGAAGAGCCAGGAGGAGACACGAGAAGTTATTAGTAGATAAAATCAAGGGAAACCCTCAGACCTTCTATCGGTATATCAGGTATAAAAGAATGACCAGAATAAGATTAAGGCCAATCAAAGACAGTTGTGGAAAGTTGTGTGTGGAATCTGAGGACATAGGGAAAGCACTTAATGAATACTTTTTGTCAGTATTAACATTGGAAAAGGGCAGTATTAGTGAGAATATGCAGATACAGGCTACAGGATTAGATGGGATTGCAATTGACAAAGAGGAGGTTTTAGCAATTTTTGAAGATCTGAAAATAGATAAGAACTCTGGGCTGGATGAGATTTATCATCAGATGTTCTGGGAAGCCAGGGAGGAGATTGAAGAGCCTTTGGCTTCAATCTTCATGTCATCATTGTCAACAGGATAGTGCCAGAAGACTGGAGGATAGCAAATGTTGTGTCCTTGTTTAAGCAGGAGAGTTGGGACAACCCTGATAATTATAGACCAGTGAGCCTTACTTCGGTTGTGGGTAAGGTGTTGGAAAAGGTTATAAGAGATAGGATTTATAATCATCTGGAAGGAATAATTTGATTAGGGATAGTCAACAAGGTTTTGTAAAGAGTAGGTTGTGCCTCACTAACCTAATTGAGTTCTTTGAGAAGGTGACAAAACAGGTAGATGAAGGTAAAGTGGTTGATGTGGTGTATATGGACTTCAGTAAGGCATTTGATAAGGTTCCACACAGTAGGCACAAAATACGGAATTTTGGGATTGAAGGTGAATTAGTAGTTTGGACCAGAAATTGGCTAGCTGAAAGAAGACAGAGGGTGGTGGTTGATGGAAAATGTTCATCATGGAGTTTGGTTACCAGTGGTGTGCCATAAGGATCTGATTTGGGGCAACTGCTATTTGACATTTATATACATGATCTAGAAGAAGGGGATAGTAAATTTGCAGATGACACTAATGCAGGCAGAGTTGTGGATATTGCCGAAGGATGTTGTGGGTTAGAGAGGGACACAAATAAAATGCAGAGCTGGACTGAGAAGTGGCAAATGGAGTTTAATGTGGAAAAGTGTGAGCTAGTTCACTTTGGAAGAAGTAATAGAATGTGGAGTACTGGGCTAATGGTAAAATGCTTGGCAATGTAGATGAACAGAGAGCCCTCAGTGTCCAGGTACATAAATCCCTAAAGGTTGCCACCCAGGTTGATAGGGTTGTTAAGGAGGCATATGGTGTGTTGGCATTTATTGGTAAGGGCATTGAGTTTCAGAACCACGAGGTCATGCTTCAGTTGTACAAGACACTGGTAAGGCCACACCTGGAGTATTGTATACAGTTCTGGTCACCGCATGATAGGAAGGACGTGGAAGCTTTGGAAAGGGTTCAGAGGAGATTTACTAAGATGTTTCCTGGTATGGAAGGAAGGTCTTATGAGGAAAAACTGAGGGAACTGAGTATGTTTTTGTTGGAGAGAAGGTTGAGAGGTGACTTAATTGAGACATATAAGATAATCAGAGGGTTAGATATTTTGGAAAGTGAGAGCATTTTTCCTTGGATGGTGAAGGCTAACACAAGGGTCATAGCTTTAAATTGATGGGTGATATATTTAGGACAGATGTCACAGGAGGTTTCTTTACTCAGAGAGTAGTAGGGGGTGGAATTTCCTGCCTGCAAAAGTAGTTGACTCGCCAATGTTAAGGCCATTTAAATGGGCATTGGGCGTACATATGGATAACAATGGAATGGTGTAAGTTAGGGGGACATCAAATTGATTTCACAGGTCAGCACAACATCGAAGGCCAAAGGGCCTGTACTACACTCTAACATTCTATGTTCTATGTTCTAAAATCTTGGAACTCACTACATCATGTGGGCTACAGCCTTCTAAGTGGGAGATTCACCACCACATTCTTCAGGCAATTAATGATGGGAAATAAATCCTGGCTTAGCCAGCAACAGCTACTTCCCACGAGTGAAAGGAATTCTGGTCTCCTTCCTATCGGAAAGATGTTGTGAAACTTGAAAGGGTTCAGAAAAGATTTACAAGGATGTTGCCAGGGTTGGAGGATTTGAGCTACAGGGAGAGGCTGAACAGACTGGGGCTGTTTTCCCTGGAGTGTCGGAGGCTGAGGGGTGACCTCATAGAGGTTTACAAAATTATGAGGGGCATGGATAGGATAAATAGACAAAGTCTTTTCCCTGGGGATGGGGAGTCCAGAACTAGAGGGCATAGGTTTAGGGTGAGAGGGGAAAGATATAAAAGAGACCTAAGGAGCAGCTTTTTCACGCAGAGGATGATACATGTATGGAATGAGCTGCCAGAGGAAGTGGTGGAGGCTGGCACAATTTCAACATTTAAGATGCATTTGGATGGGTATATGAATAGGAAGGGTTTGGAGGGATATGGGCCAGGTGCTGGCAGGTGGGACTAGATTGGGTTGGGATATCTGGTCAGCATGGACAAGTTGGACCGAAGAGTCTGTTTCCATGCTGTACATCTCTATGACTCTATGACTCTATGTCAGAGCTCAAATATCAAAGCCTTTTGCTTTTGCACAAAGTAAAATATCTGAAACTAACTCCTTCTTTAGTGAAATAGCAAAAATTACAGGTGATCGGGTGAAAGGCTTTAATGTTATAAATCATGCAGTTTCTATCAGTGGGGGAGCCTACAACCAGAGGCCATAGATACAAGATTAAAAATAGGAGACTTAGAGAAAACAGGATGGGAAATTTCTTTAAGCAGAGTTTGAGGCTGTTGAACTCATTACCCAGATTAAGGCAGAAACTCCTTTACTATTTGAGATTGACTTGAGAGGGTAATGAAGGAAAAGGGGTTACAGGACGTTGGAATATGCCGAGAGCAGATTAATCACATAGTTAATAAACAATGGTGCAGACTAAGTGGAGTGAATGGTCTTCTTTCCATGTTATAACAGATGACCACAAACTTTGTTTTGCTTGCCTATTTGCTTTTGGTCCATCAGTTCAAAATATTCACCATCTCCCAAATTGAGAATACCAAGCAAAATACAATTGAACTAGTGATTATTTGGAAAATGTTTAAGGGATTTACAGCAAAGAAACAGGCTTTACACAAGAATTTGTTTTCTTGGCCTTTTAGGGTTCAAGTATCTTTTGCAAATAAATCTGTTTAGAGAATGGGTTTTCAGTCAAGGGTTGTATGTAGGATGTGTGGGTGCTAATGAGTAGATGGGGTTTTGAACAGTGATCACTGAACACTTTGAGTTGATTTCTGGAATAAACATGGATTGTGTGGTCATTTCTCTGCTTTCTGCACATTAAGTGGGAAGCTTAATGAATTGCTTTGCAATATCTGCCCCTGTTGGCACTGAACAACAGTCTTGACAAATTAAACCATTATTACTTTTGGGAACTGGGTGATACAGTTAGCCTCTGGATTACAGTGGAACATTACCTCCATCCATCTTACAGAAACCTGGTGGGCCGGTGATATAATGCAGCAGGGAGTCTTTCCTACTGTCTGCCCGTTCCGATCTGGTAGCCCACAGTTCCAAGTCTGAGGCACCAAGGACGTCATCCCATGGCCACAATAACCTTCCTCTAACTATGAACATGATAATGTCTTCAGGGTCTGGCTGTAATTTTAACTCCAGGTCCATTCAAGAAAACCATTGTGGTATCCATGAAACCTGTAGATCCAGAACCCCAAAAAGGGAAATTATTTAAAATCTTTTGGAGATGTTTCTTGGTCTACAATGAGATAATCTGCCTTCTCTCCCTTTTTTCTGCCTTTCTGGCAAAAAAAAAATTCCCCAAACCCTCACAGCTTCTTAAATTAGTGCTGGCCTGTTCCTTTGAGTCAATCCAGCAGCCTCCTTTCTTCTGAATTTAGCATCTAGGTAATCACATGTGGCTCAGTGATTAGCATTACTATTTCACAGCACCAGGGACCCGGGTTTGATTCCAGCCTCATGTGATTCTCTGTGTGGAGTTTGAACATTCTCCCTATGCCTGCATGGGTTTCCTCTCCCCAGTGACTGAAACCGAAACGTGAACTCTGATTTCTCGCCATAGTTGCTGCCAGACCTGCTGACCTTTTCTAGCAATTTCCAGTTTTGCTTTTTCCCTTTCAAGAACTTACTGTTTTGTCAAGAAAGAAGTTTGCTGAGAAAGTGAAAGTCAAAGATGAATCAAAATATGAGACGCAAGTTATATGGTGATAAGTAATTAATTAAAAGCTACTAGTATTGTTAGGTACCCATGTTCATTTTCATAGGACAGGAGGTCTGCCTACTTTTCAGCAAGAATGCTTCATTGGTTACAGAGCTCTATTGAATTGAAGGTAAGTTGCATTAGAGGCTGTTAAGGGATTTAACAAAGAGTCATTTGTATAATTTTTGCCACATTAAGACAGCTCTATGCAGGAAATGATAGTGACCAATATATTACAGCAAGATCGCATACAAAACAAGATTAGCAAAGTTACCAAATCATCTATTTTTGATTGAGGAGTCAAGGTAAAATCACCATATTCCCAGGGACCCATAGGACTGATCATTTGTTAGAGAGATAACCAGTGACGGTTTAACCTGAGGGTCACCAAGCCTCAGGCAAGGGGGCAAAGCTGAGAAGGCGGGGTTTTCATGGTAACCTCAGCATTTACGGGAATTGGACCCATGCTGTTGGTGTCACTGAGTAAATATTGGCTAAAATATAAGCAGTGAAATGATGCACTTT
The DNA here is from genome assembly GCF_047496795.1 of Chiloscyllium punctatum. Lineage (NCBI taxonomy): Eukaryota > Metazoa > Chordata > Chondrichthyes > Orectolobiformes > Hemiscylliidae > Chiloscyllium > Chiloscyllium punctatum. Next base: position 116,450,788 of record NC_092747.1, read on the forward strand.
CCAATAGATGTTGAATGCCTTTCTCTCTGAAAGGCAGAGCATTCCACCCCTTTGTTATGAACCCATGGGACGTTGTTATCAGTGGTTAGGCCAGCATTCATTGCCTATCTCTAATTTTCCAAAGGCCACTGAAGAATCAACCACATTGCTGCAGATGTGGGGTCACAAGTAAGGAGAAAGTGAGAACTGCAGATGCTGGAGATCAGAGTCGAGAGTGTGGTGCTGGAAAAGCACAGCAGATCAGGCAGCATCTGAGAAGCAGGAGAATTGACGTTTCGGGCATAAGGCCTTCATCAGGAGTGAAGCTTGTGGGCCGGGGGGTGGCTGAGAGATAAATGGGAGGGGGTTGGGGCTGGGGGGAAGGTAGCAGGGAACGCAATAGGTAGATGAAGGTGGGGGAGAAGGTGATAGGTCAGAGAGGAGAGTGGAGTAGATAGATGGGAAAGGTGATGGACAGGTCAAGAGGGCAGTGCCGAGTTGCAGGCTTAGAACTGCGATAATGTGGGGGAGAGGACATAAGGAAATTGGTGAAATCGACATTTATCCCATGTGGTTGCAGGGAGCCAAGGCGGAATATGAGGTGTTCTTCCTCCAGGCTTCGGGTGGTAAGGGTTTGGCGATGGAGGAGGCCCAGGAGCTGTATGTCCTTGGTGGAGTGGGAGGGGGAATTGAAATATTCAGCCATGGGGCGATGGGGTTGGTTGCTGTAGGTGTCCCAGAGATGTTCTCTGAAATGATCCACATGTTGGCGTCCTGTCTCCCAATGTGGAGGAGATCACATCGGGTGCAACGGATACAGTAGATGACATGCGTGGAGGTACAGGAAAGTTTCTGTCAGATTCATCCACAGTAAGCCAGTAAGTAAGCCAGACCAGGTTAGAATGGTGTATTTAATCATCTAAAGGACATTATCAAACAAGATGAGTTTTAAACAACAATCCTATGTGCATGTATTAGGCTAGTTTTTTGGGCCCATTCCTGTTTTGTTTATTGAATTCAAGTTTAACCACAGTGGAATCTGAACTCTAATCCTGAGAACATTTGTTTGGGTTTCTGGATGACTAGTCTAGTGATTTTATCATGACCACACTGCCTTCCCATGATCTGTGCCGCATTCCCTCAGTAACATTGCACTGCAGGTATGTACTAAGCTTTCTGGAATCATGCGTGAACCCAGTGACTTTTAAACTGGACTCCAAGCACTGAGCCAAGTTCCACCCAGCCAGAAGGGTAAACAACCTTGAGATGGAGATAGGATTGCTCCCAAAACTTTTATTGTTTCTTCCTTGATTGGGTGACTCAGGGTTGACTCTGTGATGTTTCTGAAAGGTTGGACTTTCATTCAGTTAAAAAAAAAAGATAGCAAACAGATTTCTGTGTTATTTCATCAGATAAACATCCAGGAGTGGGAGTGAGGTATGTTAGACACATTCCAACTTTTCTTCCCCCCTTATTGGAGCTGAGAAGACAGGTAGGAGGTAAATGTTTGCAGTACTGAAGTGTCTGACTATCTTTCAAACTGTTAAGGGCTTCGAAGAGTTCTTATAGTGGCCAGGTGGAGACTGAGTCTTTGTATCTTAGCTGCCAGGATGTTGTCTGCCCAAAGGGGTTTGTTTCTGAACCAGTTAGGCCAGTATTCAGCAATTCTGGAACAATGACAAATCAGTTAAAAAAGAAAATGTACTCGATAGGTCAAATTTTGCTAGCAAACTGTGTGTTGTGCAGCACTATATACGCTATTTGTTCTAATACCTTCTGGCTACATGTGACTCATGCTGTTCTGACTGACAGACACATGCAGATAAGGAAGAAGTTTACCATACATTTTACCAGGCTAATATACTTTTCAGACTATTCAGAAAGGATGAAGAATCTGCATTTCTCCTTACGCTGTACTACAGGGGCACCTCAGCAACCTTGAACACATAGGGATCACTTTCTGACTGTCAGCAGAAAATCCTGCCCAATCAGTGAGCACATCAGGAGTATGGGCACACAGTGCTCAATTCAGTTTGACTTGTATTTGATAAACAGGCATGAAGTTGAAAAAAAAAGTACCCATAATATGCTGTGAGGGAATAGGCCAATCTCAGAGACTGCTCTCATGTTGCCAATTGCACGTTAATTCAAAACAGTGTTTTAACCAAGGCTGGAGGGGTACACTGTTCCCCTTTCTCATTCCACTTCTCAGTGGCCACGACAAATTTTAAACTTAACTAGGGTTAGCGATAGGGCAATTATACCCCTGACTGTCAGATTCACGTTTTTAAAAAAATGATTCAGTAAGGTTTCTATAATCAACAAGAAACAACTGGCTTGTTTCCAAAAACAAACCTACTCAAACAAAGATGCAAATATTTTTGACAAAAGGTTTGTATTATGAAAATATCCACGGATGCATCTATCCTATTAGAAAAATCTAACACACAAGTGTCAGGAGAAAATAAAAAATGCTTCAGAGTGTTAATGGTAAAATATTTTGGCTAAGTACAGTGATTGGAACCAGGTTGATCTTGTTGATTATGAGATCCTTGATTGGGGTTGTTAACCTGAGCCAATCGGAGAACCCTGGCTGACCAATATAATCAGGGGATTTAGAATCTCCTCAGTTCAGCAAACTGACTTCAAGCTGGCTGGCCACAGCCAGTGTACAAAAGAGAATAAAAAGTATATCGAGATGATTAGAATCTCCTCACTTGAGGACCGAATCCCAGCTGGCTGGCTACAGCCTGTGTACAAGGACAACTTGGTGATGGGACCTGGCCTCTCTGCAGTTATTTCAAAACCTAAGGCACATAAAGAGGCAATAAGGTAGGCCAGAGGACTGGGAGCATTTTAGCAACCAGCAGCAAGTAACTGAAAAGCTAACAAAAGTGAGAGAAATTTGATTATGAAAAACATATAATCGGGGGATTTAGAATCTCCTCAGATGACGGGACTGACTCCGACTGGTTGGTCACAGCCAGTGTACTGTGCACAAGTTAAATAAAGGATAACTTGGTAATGAGAAACTGACAGCTATTTCACCTCTTCCTGATGAAGGGATTTTGTCCGAAACGTCGATTTTCCTGCTCCTCGGATGTTGCCTGACCTGCTGTGCTTTTCCAGCACCACTCTAATCTAGATTCAGATCTCCAGCATCTGCAGTCCTCGTTTTTACCTAGCTATTTCACCAAACATAGTTAAAATCATGTCGCTGACTGTTCAAATGAAGTTCTATAGTTCTGAAGGTATTCTGCCCACACTAGCCGCTAGCTCTGGGGTGTTTTCCTAGGAGAGTTATTGCTGGCCGAATTCCTTTTGCAGAGACTGTGGTGTAGATTCCAAAGTATCCTGTGTAAGAATCCTCCACAACTAGTCAAGATGATTTCTGGTGAGTTTTCAGCTCATGGAAGGAGATCATTAGGAGGGGTTCCAATAGAAACAGAGAGGCAACATTGGTGGTTGCTCTTCGGACAGGTCAAGATCTCTGACTGATGTCAAAAATGCTATTGTTTTGTTCCATCTACTTTCTGGGCTATGTGGCCTCTCTCTGCAAGTTTCCCAGCACGAATCCAGCTGAATGCATAGTCCCTTCAGGTTGTTTCTGCTCCAGCCAATATCTCCTCTTCAGTAAAGTGGCATTTGTTTGTAAGTTTCAGATATATTTATATGGGTCAACAAAATATTCTAAAAATAAAACATGGATCAAATCTCTCAATGACATCTGGCACACATTACCTCAGAAGTGACAAAATAATTCAGATGTCACCACCAATAACTGATCTTTGCATGGGATGCAATAAAGACAAATGCAAAAAGGTTTAGCAATATCACCTAGATATTCCTTCAATTATAGAATCCTTAGAGTGTAGTAGGAGGCCCATTTGGCCTGATAAGACTGCACCAAACTTCTGTAAAGGACAGACCCACTCCTACCCTATTCCCGTAGCCCTGCATTTCCCATGGCTAATTCACCTATCTTACATGTCCCTGGGCACCATGGGGCAATTTAGCATGACCGAATCACCTAGCCTGCACAGCTTTGGACTGTGGGACGAAATTGAGTACCTAGAGGAAACTCACGCAGACATGGGGAGAATGTGCAAACTCCACATAGATAGTTGCAGAAGACTGGAATTGAACTTGTCACTGTGAGGCAGCAGTTGTAACCACTGAGCCACCGTGTTGCCACAGGGATTTCCTTTCACCTAACACAGTGAAGAAGTATGGTTCATTTGCCATCTCACAAGGAGTGATTGATAATGAAAAGGTGGAGCCTGGTAGCTAGGTTTTCTGCTTTTGCCAATGCTAACACTAAGGGCTAATACAAAATTGGTGGCATTAGTCCACAGTTGGCAGTGGAATTCACACAAGTATCCTACTTGTAGAAAAGCTTCCTAATTGGTCCTGCTCCCTTTGCACAGGCCCAAAGTCTGTGTTGCAATGAGGTCACAGCTTAGCACAATAAGAGTTGACTCACCTATTCTGATATGCTCACTGACAGTGTCACGCTCCTCTACCTGAGCCAATGCTTATGTACAAACCAAAGTGACACTGATAATCAAACACAAACTACAAAAAAAATGATTTGGATCATAGTGAAATCCAACTGGAAGTGAAATTCCTGTTCCAATTGCACTGCAACAGACAAGTTGTGGATTACTGCCATTTTGCAATGTTTGTAGTTATACTACAATTTGCTTTCAGGTGTCAGCAATATTGATTGGATCATTTGGTCCATTTATGTGATGTTGTTAATTTTAAGGGTGAATGGACTTTAAGCTGACATTGTTTGAAATAACACACATTTATGTAAAAAAAACCTATCAAGTTCTCATAATACTTCAAACTAAAGGGCTAAATCTTCCTAGCCCCTGAATGACATGAGCTGTGGTGATAGAGTTTGAAAATTAGAGTGAGATGGCCAGCAAGGCAGTTCAGGAAGTCACATTCTCCAACCAAGTGTTGGATATTTAGACAAGATTCTCTCTAGTGAATAGCAAGAGGCCTTCGAGCATGGGCTATCACCACAATATCGTTCTTATTGTTACCTAATATTACATCACTCCACTCTCCCACCCACTGGAAAGAAATTAGCACCGAAACTTCCCGAAATGAAATTGAGAGCAGTACCTTGTGACTCCGACCCTCCACTTACTATATCGGATTTCCATCTTAGCCACCAGTCACTAGTGTCTAAGGACATGCTCAGTGCAGTGATCATGTTCATCCCACTGCTATGCACATCAGCAATTGCACCAGACTTTCTGCATCATTGTGGGCTATCTTCGATCCACTTAGATTACAGTTCCTCTCTACAGTGCTGCACTTGGGAGCATACCAACAGCTTTCATTGAAAGGCTGTTACAGACACAGACACTAGATCAAGTTGCATCTTCAGTCTACTCCCTTGCTGTCAGCCCTCACTCACTTTGCAACTACTGAATGCACACAGCAGCTTGGCCTTACCTTTCTGCACTTTGACACCTCAGCCAGACCTTAGACACTCGCAGTACTTCTGTCTTGTATTGTCTTTTAGAACAGTCACAAAGCTGGGCCTGGTTGTCATGGTTGTCATGAGTCAGTCATGTGGCTGCCTGACACTGTGCTACATCAGTGTTCTCCCTGCACCAAGTGGTAGCCACACTTCCGTCACACATACTGTTTGTGCTTCAAGGAAATGACCAGTGTCTCAAAGTCTGAGGGGAGAAGTCCTCAGTCAAGTCAGGGAGATGCCCTTCGGATAGCTGTTTCCAACACAACGAGTCAATGGCTGCTTCCAGTAACAGTTCAGGGGTTTAGGCACAGTCAGTCAGCTGGCTGGGCAAGCCATGGTCACTCTACTATCTAGGCAGTGGGCTACGGACAGTTTTGTGTGTCCATTGCAATCAGTCTGGGTAATCGCAGGTACACAGTCAGGGTCTGGTCACTCAGCTAAGTCACTCGAGGTGTTGGGCTATAGTCATTATTGGGGTTTGTCCTCTAAAAGTTAAAGGGAGAGCTATGAGGGGCTCCAGCTGTGAGAGGGTGTCTGGGGATTTTAATTATGGGAATTGAAGTTATAATTTTGGGTTGAAGAGGGAATTACAACACTGAAGGGGTCAACATAAGAGGAGGAGATGATATAGAATTGAAGAGAAAGAGGTAATGTGGGAAGGGGGGAAAATGATTGACTGTAAGTGACATCTTGACTTCAGTGAGAGAATAGTAGATGACCAGATTGGGCATGTTTACTCAATATGCCTGTCACTGAAAGGGTTAAATTGGCGGATGAAGATTTAGACAGATGGGAAAGGTGGAAACTTGGGGATGTTAAAGCTTAAGTGTTGACAAGGAGTGCTACCAGGAAGAGAATGTTTACATTTAGGGCTTCACCAATAGTAACAAAAGTGCAACAGAGATAACAATGTTTCCTCCAGAACCAGAGGGGAGGGGGTTAGCATTTCCTTCTGTGAGGAAGGCAGTGTTCATTTTTAGCAACATCTTGTCCTTTGATGGACAAAGGCATTGCACAGATACCTATATCCAAAAACTGAAATGCTCCTGCAGGCACTATCTGTTGTGTGAACCTGAGGCGCGAGTTGACTGTATGGTGTGCAGATACTCACTGCAAGCACTCTTAAGCAAGGCGTGCAACATTTTGTATCAATCCTGCAAATGGGCTGTGATGCAATAGCAATATTTTGCCACCGGGAAAGTCTGACCCTAATTGGAATCACCTAGAATTTGCCCATAGCCTGCACATGGTGCAAGGTTTGCTCCATTTGTACATCAAAGATCATGTATTGCAGAGCATGGCTAGGTTCTATGCCTTCAATGTTGTTGCTGTGGTTGGGCACAAGTGAATACATGTAAATTTACAAATGTGATGATATATTTTTATTGATGTGTCATCCATGCAGTCCCAGGTTCCTCAGCTGGGGTGGGAAAGCCTAGCCTACAATGGAACCACTGGGGCGCAGCTATGGTGAGTGTCTCCTAACTAGAGTACACCCTCCTCACTTTGACCTCACACAGGACTCAGTGTGTCAGGCTGGATCTGTGAATATTCCATCAGATTTTCCAAGCTACAGTGTTGCTGAATGTGAGAACCCTATCTTCCAAACCTGCTCCTTCATATACCAGCTCTCACATTCCACAGTTTATGGGGCATGCATTCATAACACTGTGTTTTGCTCAGCAGAACTCCCTTTCACCAGCTGGCGAGTTCAGAATCCAGCTTGAATGTCCCCTTTTGCTTCACTTGCAGGCCTACCTTTTGCAAGGTACCCATCCTTCATGGGAGCTTACCTATATTCATGATGTCAAACGCTATTATCGTCAGGATGCTATCAATGCACGAGATGCTTTACTCAATGTGCAGCATATTGAAACCCTTCCCCAACATCCTGCCTCCATCTCTTCCAGACAATGTATTGGCATCCAGCATAATTAGATTAGATTACTTACAGTGTGGAAGCAGGCCCTTCGGCCCAACAAGTCCACACCGACCCGCCAAAGTGCAACCCACCCAGGCCCATTACCCTAGTTTTACCCCTTCACCTCACACTACGGGCAATTTAGCATGGCCAATTCACCTATCCTGCACATTCTTTGGCCTGTGGGAGGAAATCAGAACATCCGGAGGAAATCCACACAGACATGGGGAGAATGTGCAAACTCCACACAGTCGCCTGAGGTGAGAATTGAACCTGGGTCTCTGGTGCTGTGAGGCAGCAGTGCTTGCCACTGTGCCGCCCACCAATAGTATGAATACTGATGAAAAATATTGACTTAGCACTTCCCCTATCTACTCTGACTCAATGCATGCCTTCCACTACTATCCTTGATTGGCCCAACTCTTACTCTGGCCATAAATATGATTGTGAAACATTTTAAATTTTTTTTTTAAATGTTGAAAATGAATTTACGGCTCTTACAGCCAAAAACGAGGGAAATCCCAACAGCAAATGATGAAATGACTGACAATACAAGTCCATACTTGAATATTTCTCATCCATTTTCCGTCAGGAAAAGGAGAATATTATAGTGGAAAAGACTGAGATACAGGCTATTAGACTTGGAAGGATTGAGGTTAGTAAGGAGGAGATGTTAACAATTCTAGAAGGAGTGAAAATAGTTAAGACCGCTGGGCCAGATGGGATTTATCTAATGATTCTCTGGGAAGCAAGGGACGAGATGGCAGAGCCTTTGGCCTTGCTTGATTTTTGAGTCATCATTGTCTACAGGTTTAGTACCAGAGGACTGAAGGATTGCAAATGTTGCAGAGATGACCCAGGTAATTATAGACCAGTGAGCCTTACACCTGTTTTGGAAAGGATTATAAGAGATAAGATTTACAAATACCTAGCAAGCATCAATTTGATTGAAGGTAGTCAACATAGTTTTGATCAGGGCAGGTCGTGTCTCACAAACCTCATTGCGTTTTTTGAGATGGTAACCAAGCATGTGAATGAGGCTAGGGCAGTTGATGTGGTGTACAGGGACTTCAGTGAAGTCTTTGATAAGGTCCCACATGGTAGGCTATTGGAGAAAACATGGAGATATGGGATTGAGGGTGATTTAGCAGTTTGCATTAGAAACTGACTTTCTGTAAGAATGAGGCAAATGGAGGTTGATGGAAAATATTCAGCCTGGAGTCTAGTTACTAGTGGTTCTGCCACAAGGATCTGTTTTGGGACCACTGCTGTTTGTCATTTATGCAAATGGCTTGGATACAGGCATCGGTGGATGGGTTAGTAACTTTGCAGATGACATTAAAGTCGGTGGAGTGGTCGATAGTGTGGAGGAATGTTACCGGTTGCAGGGGGATTTGGATAAAAGACAGAATTCGACTGAGAGGTTGCAAATGGAGTTCAATGCAGGCAATTTGTCAGGTAATTCACTTTGGGAAGAAGAACAGGAAGGCAGAATACTGGGTCAGTGGACAGATTCTTTGCAGTGTGCATGTGCAGAGGGGTCTTGGTGTCCATGTACATGGATCCCTGAAAGTTACCACGCAGGATGATAGTGCTTTTAAGAAGGCATACAGTGTGTTAGATTTTATGGGTTGAGGGATTGAGTTCTGGAGCCTCAGTATGCAACTGTACAGAACACTAATGCGGCCTCACTTGGAATATTGTGTATAGTTCTGGTCACCCCCATTACAAGAATGATGTTGAAGCTTTGGAAAAGGTGCAGAGGAGATTTACCAGGATATTGCATAGTCTGGAGAGAAGGTCTAATGAGGAAAGGCTTGGGTCTGTTCTCATTGGAGAGAAGAAGGCTAAGAGAGGATTTAAAAGAGATAATGCAAGACGGTCAGAGGATTAGATAGGGTGGACTGTGAGAGTCTTTTTCCGAGGACGATGGCCTCAGCTTGTACGAGAGGACATAACTGCAAATTGAGGGGTGATAGATTTAAGACAGCTGTCCGATGCAGATTCTTTACTCAGAGAGTGGTAAGGGTGTGGAATGCCCTGCCTGCCAATGTAGTTAATTCTGCCACATTAGGGGCATTTAAACAATCCTTGGATAAGGACACAGATGATAATGGGATAGTGTAAGGAGATGAGCTTAGATTCGTTCACAGGTAGGCACAACATTGAAAACCAAAGGGCCTGTTCTGTGCTGTATTGTTCTATGTTCTATATTATCTATGATTTCACTAAATTCTGTTAAGTCTAAATCGAAATAAGTTTCTCCCAATTTAATACCTTTCATTCCACCTTTGAGCTGCCTTAAGAGTATCTTAAATCTTATAGTTTGAAGGTCCCTTTCACTAGAACACTCTCCTCTTGACATTTCTCCCACTTGTTTAGTACCATCCGCTCTCTTGGCCAAATTACTACAAGTTGAATTGCGACACACTCCTGGGCACATTTTAAAAAGTTTAGGCCCGCGAAGGTTTGTTGGATTTTATATTTTCAATTTACTATTGAGAATAGGAATTTCCCGCCTGTCATTGTTGTATTACTTTTACATATCTAACATTTGCCCACATATCTGACTCTCTATCTCTTCCTGACTGCTTGGGCATCTGTAGTCGATGCATAACAAATGTGATTGCCCCTATTTATTGTTAAGCTCTAACCAAAGAACAAAGAACAAAGAAAATTTACAGCTCAGGAACAGGCCTTCGGCCCTCCAAGCCTGAGCTGATCCAAATGTACTGTCTAAACCTGTTGATCGATTCTGTGATAATGTTCATCAGAAGAGAGGCTGGATAGGCTCAGGTTGTTTTCCGTAGAGCAGAGGAGGATGAGAGGGGACCAGTTTGAATGTGCATATGTTTACAAGGGGCATGGGCAAGCTGAAAGGAAGCAGCTATTCCCCTTAGTTGAAGTGTCAATCACAAGGTGGCACAATTGTCAGGTGAGAGGTAAGAAGTTTAGTGGAGATTTAAGGAAAATGTCTTTCACCCAGAGGGCAGTGGGAATGCAGAATGCACTGCCTGGGAGAATAGTTGGTGGAGGTGGTGGGGGAGGGGGGGACCTGGCAGGGTCACCTCTCGATCTTTGCAAAGGGTATAAATGAGCACCTGAAATTTCATAACATTTAAGGCTGTCGACGAAGTGCTTAAAAATGGGATTAGTAAAGATGGGTCAGGATGGCCTTGATGGACCTCTTCTGTTCTATATGACTCTATGAGTTCATCTGTTCCCATTTGACACAACTTATCAATCAGGAGATCTGAATGTGACAAGCCTCCTTACTTCTCCATGTGGTTCCACCAGCCACACTGAAAACGTCTCTAACCTTCTCCTGCAAACCCTGACTCTCAACATATTAGATTCACTGCTCAAATGCAATCACCTAAGGTACGAAGACCCGGGTTCAATTCCCGCCTCAGGCGACTGACTGTGTGGAGTTTGCATGTTCTCCCCGTGTCTGCGTGGGTTTCCTCCGGGTGCTCCGGTTTCCTCCCACAGTCCAAAGATGTGCAGGTCAGGTGAATTGGCCATGCTAAATTGCCCGTAGTGTTAGGTAAGGGGTAGATGTAGGGGTATGGGTGGGTGGCGCTTCGGCAGGGCGGTGTGGACTTGTTGGGCCGAAGGGCCTGTTTCCACACTGTAAGTAATCTAATCTAATCTATAAAGCCAGAATTCATGATAGCTCCCTCACTCCTGACTGAATCACATAATTCAGACAACTCCCTGAACTGCCTATTGATGTGAAGATACTGATGCTTCATCCAGAGCCATGGTTTTTTCCCATAACGCTCTTTGATGTAGTTCCCATGACGGTAAATGCTTCATCTGATGCAGCCATTTGATGTGAAGAAACTGATTGTATACATTGCGCTTTATTTTTGGCATTGTTCATATGGGAGGAAACTTGGTATAGGCTGAGTTATTAAAAATGTCCTGCCTTTATAATAGTGAGCTACTTACAGCTTGGAGCCCATCGCTGTAAGAGAGTGACCACTTGTAATGGTAATTGCAAAGCTTGATATTGTGGTTGTATTAAAACACAGCATTTTAACCTAAACTGTATGATATTGTGATCCAATTTATATGCTAACTTGAAGATAAACATAGCCACTAGCACTGTATTATCGCCAGTGCAGCAACCAATTTAAAAGCAATTAAACCTCACAACAGATAAAAGATGAATGTCAAATTCAGTTGTTGAGGAAAAAATGTTGGTCAGGATATTGGGTAAACTTGCCTGAACATTAATAACCATGAACTGGGACAATGGTGACTTTGTATGTTGCCATACATAAACACATTGAGATTTTTCACAACTAGCCATACTCCAACTTGGAAGGAATATCAACCCAGCAGGATAAGTTTACCCTGAGGGGCTGTGCAGTGTGTTCCATAGATACAAATCAGTAGATACAGCATGGCATCAATACAAAGTTACATAAGTAGTGCTTTGTGTTGTGTTAGATAATTTCAAATCAAGCTGGAGTCAGAGTACTTACACCACGGAATCTGAAGGCTCTAGGATTCTACTAAGACTTGCAATTGTAAACTGTGCTGAAGCACCTCAGACCTGAGGAAATGCTGGAATGTTGGAGGGGCCGTCTGTTGGGTTAACGTGGGGCTCTGTCTGATTCGGTGGTAAATATAAGATTTAAATATAAATCTGGGATATGTAATCATAATTGAGGATGAAGAGGGTATTTTGTGTTGGGCAATACAGTCAACCCAGAGATGAGCACAAACAGACCGGCCAGTCAGATTTCACATTGTTATTTGTGGCATCTTCCTGTGCTTACATTAGTTGCTGTCTGTCCCTGCACAGAATTGATCTGGAATTAAAGGAGGCCATTCAGTCAGTTGAGTCCATGCCAGTTTTCTGTACCAGCAATTCAGTTTGCCCTACTCACTGCATCCTATGACAATGTTGATTGCATCATTAAAAGTAATTAACTGGCTGTTATATTCCTAGGCCAATGTATAATTTCCATCTTTTGTATGAGATGTAAACCGGAGGCCCTAATTATCCTTTAATGTGAACATAAAAGATTCATTGTTCGTATTTCAAAGGGAGATTTTCCTGGTGTCTGGTCAATATTTATCCACCAACCAACATCACTAAAATGAATGATCTATTCATTCGCACAATGCTGTTCATTGGACTTTGCTGTGAGCAATTTGGCTGTCGTTTTTCCAACATTTCAAAAATAACTATACATCAAAAGTGTCTGTAAAGTGCTTTGCAACATTTTCAGTCACAAAAGGCGCTATATAAATGCAATTTTGTTTTTCTTCAATAGCTCCTTCCAGCACCATCAACATAGGAAGGTGAAAAGAAATGCAAAATTCTGACAGCCGAGTAATATTCACTTATTGCCGTTTTAAAGTTTTTTTTTCAGTTATGGTCTTTAGGAAAAATCTTTGTGGGATGCTGTGCCATCATGGATCCCTCACGGCAAAATAGAGAGAAAAAAAACACTCGTCCGTTTTTTCCATGAAGAACTGCCAAAGTAGTAATGTCCCAGTTGGAAAATTTAACCAAAGAGAATTGACAGCTGATCTGAGAGAAGTAGGGGAAAAGTCCCCGCCACCCGTAGATTCTCAAATAAAAGCCTTATAATTTTATTGTAACTCACATAACCACTGGCGTTGCAAAGTACTTTACATCTAATGATGTACTTTTGAAGGGTGATCGCTGTGGTAATTGAGAGAGTTCGCCACAACTTGAATACAGGAAGTATTCTACAAACATCAAAGAAGGGATAAGAGCTAGTCAGTGTGTTGAGGTAGGATCGATACTCTTGTGAATGAACAGCCACAGGCTGTACGTCACATAACTCTATCCAGTGGTTGGTATACCTTACTTGGAGCCTGTTCCATGTGAGCTGATGTCACGATGACATAGCTCCTACCTTTCCCTTCAAGTTCATTTTCAGTAGACCTTTTCACTATTAGTATTCACTCATCAATACTGACCACTTTTCTCTGCTTTTCTTACTCTCCAGTCCCTACAAATCTCTTGTTCTGGGAACTAGTTCCCAGCAGGAATCACAGTCCTCTTGGAAGACATGAAGGATATATGCAATCTCTTGTCATTTTCTCAGAGCGCTGACTGATTGATGGAGTGTGATGACAGCCTCTGAAAATGATGGTGCTTGAACTGCCGGAGATGGGGGAGATACTAAACGAGTAATTTGCATCAGTGTTTACCGTGGAGAAGGACATGGAAGGTATAGAATGTAGAGAAATACATAGTGACATCTTCAAAATGTCTATATTACAGAGGAAGAATTACTGGATGTCTTGAAATGCATAAAAGTGGATAAATCCCCGGAATCTGATCAGGTGTACCCTCAAACTCTGTGAGAAGTGATTGTTGGGCCTTATCATTGATAGTCATAGGTGAGGTGCTGGAAGACTGGAGGTTGGCTAATGTGGTGCCACTATTTAAGAAAGGTGGTAAGGACAAGCCAGGGAACTATAGACCAGTGAGCCTGATATCGGTGGTGGGCAAGTTGTTGGAGGGAATCCTAAGGGACAGGATGTACCTGTATTTGGAAAGACAAGGACTGATTAGGGATAGTCAACATGGCTTTGTGCGTGGGAAATCATATCTCACAAACTTGATTGAGTTTTTTGAAGCAATAACAAAGAGGATTGATGAGGGCAGAACGGTTGACGTGATCTATATGGACTTCAGTAAGGCTTTCAACAAGGTTCCCCATGGGAGACTGGTAAGCAAGATTAGATCTCATGGAATACAGGGAGAACTAGCCATTTGGATACAGAACTGGCTCAAAGGTAGAAGACAGAGAATGGGGGTAGAGGGCTGTTTTTCAGACTGGAAGCCTGTGACCTGTGGAGTGCCACAAGGATCGATGCTTGGTCCACTACTTTTTGTCATTTATGTAAATGATTTGGATGCAAACATAAGAGGTACAGTTAGTAAGTTTGCAAATGACACCAAAATTGGAGGTGTAGTGGACAGCGAAGATTACAACAGGATCTTGACTGGATGGGCCAATGGGCTGAGAAGTGGCAGATGGAGTTTAATTCAGATAAATGTGAGGTGCTGCACTTTGGGAAAGCAAACCTTAGCAGGACTTATACACTTAATGGTAAGATTTTGGGGAGTGTTGCTGAACAAAGAGACCTCGGAGTGCAGGTTCATAGCTCCTTGAAAGTGGAGTCGCAGGTAGATAGTGCAATGAAGAAGATGTTTAATATACTTTCCTTTCTTGGCCAGAGCATGGAATATAGGAGTTGGGAGGTCATGTTGCAGGTGTATAGACATTGGTTAGACCACTTTTGCAATATTGTGTGCAATTCTGGTCTTCTTCCTATTGGAAAGAAGTTGTGAAACTTGAAAGGGTTCAGACAAGATTTACAGGGGAACCTCGATTATCCGAACATGATGCGCGAGCACTATTCCGTTCAGATAATCGATTATTCGGTTAAACAGTTTCTCCTTTGAATCCTCCAACTTCCTCCAGACCAAAGGTGTAGCCACGGGCACACGTATGGGCCCCAGCTATGCCTGTCTCTTTGTTGGCTATGTAGAACAGTTGATCTTCCGTAATTACACCGGCACCACTCCCCACCTCTTCCTCCGCTACATTGATGACTGCATTGGCGCCACCTCGTGCTCCCGTGAGGAGGTTGAGCAATTCATCAACTTCACCAACACATTCCACCCTGACCTTAAATTTACCTGGACTATCTCTGACACCTCGCTCCCCTTCCTGGACCTCTCTATCTCCATTAGTGACGACCGACTTGACACTGACATTTTTTACAAACCCACTGACTCCCATAGCTACTTGGATTACACCTCTTCCCACCCTATCTCTTGCAAAAATGCCATCCCGTATTCCCAATTTCTCCGCCTCCGCCGTATCTGCTCCCAGGAGGACAAGTTCCACCATAGGACACACCAGATGGCCTCCTTCTTTAGAGACCACAATTTCCCTTCCCACGTGGTTAAAGATGCCCTCCAACGCATCTCATCCACATCCCGCACCTCCGCCCTCAGACCCCACCCCTCCAACCGTAACAAGGACAGAACGCCCCTGGTGCTCACCTTCCACCCTACAAACCTTCGCATCAACCAAATCATCCGCCGACATTTCCGCCACCTCCAAAAAGACCCCACCACCAGGGATATATTTCCCTCCCCACCCCTTTCCGCCTTCCGCAAAGACCGTTCCCTCCGTGACTACCTGGTCAGGTCCACACCCCCCTACGACCCACCCTCCCATTCTGGCACTTTCCCCTGCCACCGCAGGAACTGTAAAACCTGTGCCCACACCTCCTCCCTCACCTCTATCCAAGGCCCTAAAGGAGCCTTCCACATCCATCAAAGTTTCACCTGCACATCCACCAAAATCATTTATTGTATCCGTTGCTCCCGATGTGGTCTCCTCTACATTGGGGAGACTGGGCGCCTCCTAGCAGAGCGCTTTAGGGAACATCTCCGAGACACCCGCACCAATCAACCAAACCACCCCGTGGCCCAACATTTCAACTCCCCCTCCCACTCTGCCGAGGACATGGAGGTCCTGGGCCTCCTTCACCGCCGCTCCCTCACCACCCGACGCCTGGAGGAAGAACGCCTCATCTTCCGCCTCGGAACACTTCAACCCCAGGGCATCAATGTGGACTTCAACAGCTTCCTCATTTCCCCTTCCCCCACCTCATCCTAGTTTCAAACTTGCAGCTCAGTTACTGTCTCCTTGACTTGTCCGACCTGCCTATCTTCTTTTCCACCTATCCACTCCACCCTCTCCTCCTTGACCTATCACCTTCATCCCCTCCCCCACTCACCCATTGTACTCTATGCTACTCTCTCCCCACCCCCACCCTCCTCTAGCTTATCTCTCCATGCTTCAGGCTCACTGCCTTTGTTCCTGATGAAGGGCTTTTGCCCGAAACGTTGATTTCGCTGCTCGTTGGATGCTGCCTGAACTGCTGTGCTCTTCCAGCACCACTAATCCAGCATTTGATTTTCAGCATCTGCAGTCATTGTTTTTACCTTGTGCATCTGGCCCCCTACTCTATTTCCTGTTTGTCCCGAGCCCCAGAGTTTAAATGGTTCCTGAACTTAACCATGGCATAATGCTTAAAATAATTCATATGAAGTTGCCAGGATTGGAGGGTTTGAGCTATAGGGAGAGGCTGAACAGGCTGAGGCTATTTTCCCTGGAGCGTCAGAGGATGAGGGATGACCTTATAGAGGTTTATAAAATCATGAGGGGCATGGATAGGGTAAATAGACAAAGTCTTTTCCCTGGGCTGGGGGAGTTCAGAACTACAGGGCACAGGTTTAGGGTGAGAGGGTAAGATATAAAAGGGATCTAAGGGGCAACGTTTTCACACAGATGGTAGTGCATGTATGGAATGTGCTGTCAGAGGAAGGCCGGTACATTTATAATATTTAAAAGGCATCTGGATGGGTATATGAACAAGAACGGTTTAGAGGGGTATGGGCCAATAGCTGGCAAATGGGGGCAGATTAATTTAGGATATCTGGTTAGCATGGACGAGATGGACTGAAGTATCTGTTTCCGTGCTGTACATCTCTATGACTATGTCTTCTCCAGTATTTAATTTAGTACTAGCTCTTTGATTGTTTGCTTTGTTCTCTGTACACCCAATTATACCCTGCAGGTCTGTACCACCAAGGAAATAAAATTCTTTGCTGTTGGTCTGTTCTGTCTGCCTGGAGGATGTCAGCGTTATGCTCCTTGTCTCCTATTGCTGGGAGTCCTGAAGATTACTATGAACTGTGCTTAATTTCTGTGCTGCTACTACAGTCTTATTGGCCAGATTGCACAATGTACACACAGTCCAAGACTGGGGCCACTTCCTTTGAAGAAGAAAGACGAGGAATGTAAACATGCAAAGGAAAGTAGAGTTGTTAATCTTTGTTCCCAGGATTAGATATATGTATCATTGGTAGGATCACAACATAGATTTAAATACATTCATTGGATATATAATCTAATACACACCAATTCTTCTAGTTTATTGATCAATTGAGTCAATGGGCTGAGGAGTGGCAGGTGGAGTTTAATTTGGATCAATGCAAGGTATTGCATTTTGGTAAAACAAACAAGGGCAGTCTTATACAATTAGAAGGAGGGCCTTGGGTAATGTTGGTCAGGCAGTATCCAAGGAGCTGGAGAGTCAACATTTCAGGCATAAGCCCTGCATCAGGAATGTTGGGGGAGGTGGGGATGAAGGTGGGGGCAGGGGGTGCTGAGTGATAAACTCGTACCAAACAACCCCACCATCCTGTAGCCAACCACTTACTCTACCAAAGACATGCAAGTCCTAGGCCTCCTCCACCACCAAACCCTAGCCACCTGACATCTGGAGGAAGAATGCCTCATCTTCCACATAGGTACCCTCTACCCACACGGCATCAACATCAGTTTCACCAGTTTCCTCATCTCCTGAACCCCCCCCACCTCATCCCTGATCCAACCCTCCAATTCGACCCCACCCTCTTGAGCTTTCCGATGTGTCCATCTTCCTTCCCACCTTTCCGCTCCACCCTTCGCTCCGACCCATCACCATCCGCCCCCACCTTCATCCATCTATCGCATTCCCAGCTACCTTCCCCTCAGCACCCCCCCCCCCATTTATCTATCAGCCCTCTCCACCACCTACTCATGCACCCCCACCCCCCCAGCCCACATTCCTGATGAAAGGCTTATGCTTGAAATGTCGATTCTCCTTCTCCTTGGACGCTGCCTGACCTGCTGTGCTTTTCCAGCACCACACTTTTCAACTGATCCCCAAAATCTGCAGTTCTCACTTTCTCCTTGGGTAATGCTGTAGAAAAGAGAGTCCTAGGAGTTCATTTACATAATTATTTGAAGTTTGCATCACATGCAGACAGAGTCGAGAGTGTGGTGCTGGAAAAGCACAGCAGATCAAGCAGCATCTGAGGAGCAGGAGAATCAATGTTTCTGACATAGGCCCTTCATCAGGAAGGGCTTATGCTCAAATCATCAATTCTCCTGCTCCTCGGATGCTGCCTGACCTGCTGTGCTTTCCAGCACCACACTCTCGACTCTGATCTCTCACATCTGCAGTCCTCACTTTCTCCCATCACAAATAAACAAGGTGTGTAAGGAGGTGTTTAAGGAGGTGTTTAGCACACCTTTGTTGCTCAGATCTTTGAGCATAGGAGTTGGGATGTCATGTCGCAGTTGTATAGGACATTGATGAGGCCTCTTCTGGAATACTGTGTCCATTCTGGTCACCCTGTTATAGAAAGGGTATTAATAAGCTGGAGAGGGGTCAGAAAAGATTTACCAGAATGTTACCAGATGTGGAGGTTTTGAGTTATAAGGAGAGGCTTAATAGGCTAGAATTTCTTTCATTGGAGCGTTGGAGGTTGCGATTGACTTTTTAGAGGTTTATAAACTCATGAGGTATATAAATATGATGAATGGGAGGTGTCTTTTGCCAAGGTTTGGAGGCTAGGGGCATATTTTAAGTAGAAAAAAGACATTTGAGGCAACTATTTTACACAGACACGGTTCGTGTGTAGAATGAACCACTAGACGAAGTGATGCAGTTGTAATGTTAAAAAGATGTTTGAATAACTACATGAATAAGAAATGTTTGGAGGGATATGGGCCAAACACAGGCAGATAGGACTAGGTTAATTTGAGGGTATGGTTGGTATGAACTGGTTGGACTGAAGGGTCTGTTTCTGTGTTGTATGACTCTATGACTCGACATACTATACTGCATATACAATCCAATGTGAAAACTACAGAGAGCACTTAAACTCATTACAAATGAAACCTCTTACTCTCTGTTTTATGTGTGGAAATCACTTCTTGTAAACAAAACACTGTAATTGTTTTTATCCCTCAAATCCAATAGTTTTGGAATTATTGGACGCTGTTACCAATCAGATCTGACATGTCCTCATCTCGCAAAAAAGAGAAATCGTATGCTTTTCACCAGAGTTGTCAATCGCCCAGAATGACCATTGTCAAGGAGAAGCTTGGCCAGCTTCAGTCACTAACAATAAGGTTTTGAATCTTGTTACTGCTTGTATGCCCAGGTAAATGGGAATTGCATGGCTCACCTGTCTTTCTATCAGACCATAACACATGTTTGAAAAGAATTTATTTGTAAATCTGATTCATACTTAACTGTTTAAGACTGTAAAAGACACACAGGCAGGTTTTCTTTTCAGTTTTCAAAGAAAAGGAAATAATGCTTATTATTCTTTATACCTGATAGATTAAAAAAAACACTTGAATGTATACCAATAGACACAATTAAGGGGCACACACAGGTACAAACACAAAGGAGCAGGTTGCATATCATTCAATAGTGACAAACCTTTACTTTTGATTGGCTTTTCTTCCAAGCTAATGTAACACTTTTGCTTTCAAATTAGTTTTGTGTCTTAAAACAAAAAAATAGCTTCTGTGCAGGAGTTTCTGAAACATGAGGTGTGAGGGAAAGGAAGAGCAGCAAAAGCTTGGAGAGTTCTTCCACAAATCTAATTGGAGACCAATAACAATCCCACCTCCAAAAAAAAGCACTGTCTAAAAATGATCTCATGAGAGGCTTTCATGTTGAATGTTGTACCTCCCCATGTGACACGATGTGTGTTTGGAATTAGCATCTGAGGGTTACAAGTGATGCAAATACCCATTGTCATTATCTGTTGAGACATGATTCTTTGATCCAAATTAAGGAAATCAAACTTATAAGATGTATGAATTTCTGACTGAATGGACTTGTGCCAATTCCCAAAGCAAACAAAAAGATTGAAATGCAAGATCTCCTTTCTTTCAACAATGTTGGTACCTGTGTACAAAACTGTCATGACAGATGGCAGATTAAATTGTAATTGTTAAATTAAAGCAAAATGTGGATCTAAAATAAAAACAGAAAGTGCTGGAGAAACTCGTGAGTCTGGCAGCATCTATAGAGAGAGAAACAGAGTTAATGTTTCCACTCCACAAATGACTGTCCTTTGAACACATAAAGGTTTTGGTCCAACTTTATGGCCCCGTACAAATATTGTACAAACATACAAAAATTATGTTTATAGAGTATGATTTGGAGTACATTAATGACTAATTTTATGTTATTTTGTTTGTTCATTGTTTTATTGAAGGTCAACTTTTATTTGCCAGAATTGGGGAAGGAACAGGAACCAATTAATGTCATAGCTCTAAGAGTCAGTTTGATTGTTGCTTCTATTCTGCTTACTGGATAAAGCAAAGGAACATAGGCAATAACATCTGTCTAATGTTTACTTACTGGCAACCTCAGAACTTTCCCAGTTGGTACCTCCCTGAGGCTGCATAATTTCTCATCTAGTTTCTGCTGGCAAACATATAGCAATAACATCAACAATTTTTAATTCAGTACAGTGGTTTTTCGATGCAAGAAATGGCCCAAGGTGCAATACGTAGAAGGAAAGTAAATACAGAATACCAGGAAAAAATGGATAATGAACCAAGTTACAAGAGTTATGAGTGTGATCTTCCCCTGCTATTTCATTGAAAGTTGTATTCCATTTTAAACACATTAATGTCTCTGCTCAAATGGCAAAGAAAAGGGAAACAACACTCAAGTATTGATAAGCACTTGTTTATCTACAACTATCCTTGCTGACAAGGCTGATATGGCAATTTTAAATTTCAATGGAAACACGTTGTTATCATTTGACTATGTTGATATCATATTATACATATAAATGTCAATTTTGTGGGATGAAGCCCAACTCATAGATTGGAATAATGGGACCCAAAGGTCAGGGACCTGGAATGTTTGGTCGTTGTGGAGAAATTTTCTACATCATGATCACATGAAGCACTGCTCACACCACAATGTGCACTTGAAATTGACACAATGGTTCCCAATTCTGTTCAAAGTTTAAATCTGGAATAGTGCCAAAAATGGTCAATGTTGGACACTGTTCTGCAAAAAAAAACACGTTAATAGGGAGTTCCTGCAAGGCGTCACTTGATTTTTATGTTATACTCCTGAACTACGACTTGAACACAACCTTCCGACTCAGAAGCAAGAGTACTGCTCACTGAGCCATAACTCAATCTCAGCAGTAGTTTATGGTATTATCATATGTCACCTTGGCTCAGTTAACAGCTACTGGGTTGGAAGCTGATATTGAAGAGGTCCGTTGATTGCTACAGTGTTTTTTTATGAGCGTTTACCCAAAACCAAAGACCGCTCCCTCTTTTCAAATGCTAAGTGATTTTAGGAATAAAGACATGCAGGTTTTATTTTGCTGATCAATAATTTGATTTTCTTTGTGGGTTGCATTTGCTGACACACTTAACTACATAACAAAAATAAACCGTACTTATATAATATACTTAATGTAAAAAGTCACAAGGCACTCCACCTATGAAGAGTCAGAAAAAGAGAAAATAGAAGCATTGATAAGATGTTGATCAAAGATGTGGAGTTTGAGGATGTCATTCATAAAATGATTGAGAAATTAGGAAATTCACTGCTTTGGGGAAAGCAGTAACACTCGTATTATTTAATAAGAATCAATTAAGTTTTCTTAAGCTTTTGTTAAAATTTACATTGTAATATCATGAATTACAACAAAAGGAACTGAAAAGTTGAGATAACTATTCCAAATAATATGCAAGTATTGTTACAAAATTTAAAAGACATTTGGACAGGTACATGAATAGAAAAGGTATAGAGGGATACAGGCAAGCCCTGATGGAGGGCTTGTGCCTGAAATGTCGATTCTTCTGCTCCTTGGATGCTGCCTGACCTGCTGTGCTTTTCCAGCACCGCACTCTCGACTTTGATCTCCAACATCTGCAGTCCTCACTTTCTCCTAGTTGATTTTAACTTTACTGCGAAGCCTCTTCGAAGGATGCCTACCTTGAAGAAGTTCTCCTCTTCTCTCCGCAAGGATCTTAGTGAGTCCCTCTCTCACTGCACCCACCCCCCTCCCCCACATTCTGGTCATCTTAAGACCATAAGACATAAGACTATAAGACCATAAGACATAGGAGTGGAAGTAAGGCCATTCGGACCATCGAGTCCACTCTGCCATTCAATCATGGCTGATGGGCATTTCAACTCCACTTACCCACATTCTCCCCGTAGCCCTTAATTCCTCGAGACAACAAGAATCTATCAATCTCTGCCTTGAAGACATTTAGCGTCCCGACCTCCACTGCACTCTGCGACAATGAATTCCACAGGCCCACCACTCTCTGGCTGAAGAAATGTCTCCGCATTTCTGTTCTGAATTGACACCCTCTAATTTTAAGGCTGTGTCCATGGGTCCTAGTCTCCTCACCTAACGGAAACAATTTCCTAGCGTCTACCCTTTCCAAGCCATGTATTATCTTGTACGTCTCTATTAAGTCTCCCCTTAATCTTCTAAACTCCAATGAATACAATCCCAGGATCCTCAGCCATTCCTCATATGTTAGCCCAACCATTCCAGGGATCATCCGTGTGAATCTCCGCTGGACACGTT
The DNA here is from genome assembly GCF_047496795.1 of Chiloscyllium punctatum. Classification (NCBI taxonomy): domain Eukaryota; kingdom Metazoa; phylum Chordata; class Chondrichthyes; order Orectolobiformes; family Hemiscylliidae; genus Chiloscyllium; species Chiloscyllium punctatum. Next base: position 116,473,696 of record NC_092747.1, read on the forward strand.
CCAGTGCCAGTATGTCCTTCCTGAGGTGTGGGGACCAAAACTGGACACAGTACTCCAAATGGGGTCTAACCAGAGCTTTATAAAGTCTCAGTAGCACAACGGTGCTTTTATATTCCAACCCTCTTGAGATAAGTGACAACATCGCATTCGCTTTCTTAATCACGGACTCAACCTGCGTGTTGACCTTTAGAGAATCCTCGACTAGCACTCCCAGATCCCTTTGTACTTTGGCTTTACGAATTTTCTCACCATTTAGAAAGTAGTCTATGCTTTTATTCTTTTTGCCAAAGTGCAAGACCTCGCATTTGTTCACGTTGAATTCCATCAGCCATTTCCTGGACCACTCTCCCAAACTGTCTAGATCCTTCTGCAGCCTCCCCACTTCCTCAGTACTACCTGCCTGTCCACCTAACTTCGTATCATCTGCAAACTTCGCTAGAATGCCCCCAGTCCCTTCATCCAGATCATTAATATATAATGTGAACAGCTGCGGCCCCAACACTGAACCCTGCGGGATACCGCTCGTCACCGACTGCCATCCCGAAAAAGAACCTTTTATCCCAACTCTCTGTCTTCTGTCAGACAGCTAATCCTCAATCCATCCCAGTAGCTCATCCCGAACACCATGGGCCCTCACCTTACTCAGCAGCCTCCCGTGTGGCACCTTATCAAAGGCCTTTTGGAAGTCTAGATAGACCACATCCATGGGTTTCCCTGGTCTAACCTACTTGTCACGTCTTCAAAGAATTCCAACAGGTTTTTCAGGCATGACCTCCCCTTACTAAATCCATGTTGACTTGTTCTAATCAGACTCTGCTCTTCTAAGAATTTAGAAACCTCATCCTTAATGATGGATTCTAGAATTTTACCAACAACCGAGGTTAGGCTAATTGGCCTATAATTTTCCATCTTTTGTCTTGATCCTTTCTTGAACAAGGGGGTTACAACAGCGATCTTCCAATCATCCGGGACTTTCCCTGACTCCAGTGACTCTTGAAAGTTCTCAACCAATGCCTCCACTATTTCCTCAGCCACCTCTCTCAGAACTCTAGGATGTATCCCATCGGGGCCAGGAGATTTATCAATTTTAAGACTTTTTAGCTTTTCTAGCACTATCTCTTTTGTAATGGCAACCATACTCAACTCAGCCTCCTGACTCCCTTTAATTGTTGGGATATTACTCATGTCTTCCACTGTGAAAACTGACTCAAAGTACTTGTTAAGTTCTCCTGCTATTTCCTTATCTCCCATCACTAAATCTTTTCAACCACGTCCTGAAGCAGGCTCGCTACCAAAGTCACATCTCCTTCCTCGGCGCCTGCCTATGGAACCGACTGATCCCACATGGATTCCAGACTACATTCAGACCAACTCAATTTGGACCTATTCCTGATGAAGGGCTAATGTCCAAACCGTCGATTCTCCTGCTCCTCGGATGCTGCCTGACCTGCTGTGCTGTTCCAGCATGCACTTTCAACTATACAGGCAAGTGGGACTAGACTAGTTTGGGAATCTTGAGAAGCATGGACAAATTGGACTGAAGGGTCTGTTTTTGTGCTGTCTGACTCTATGTGTAGTATGGCAGCATCCGAGGAGCAGGAGTATCAACATTTTGGGCATAAGCCCTTCATCAGGAATGAGGCTTGTGGGTAGAGGCTAAGAGATAAATGGGAGGTGGGGTGGGTTGGGGGGAGGTAGCTGAGAAAGCAATAGGTAGATGAAGGTGAGGGAGAAGGGGATAGGTCAGAGGGGGGAGTGATGGACAGGTCAGGAGAGGGATGCCGAGTTGGAGGTGTGGGACTGGGATAATGTGGGGGCAAGGGGAACATGGACCACCACCCTTGAACCCCACCCCTCCCAATGCAATAAGGACAGAAACCCCCTCGTCCTCACCTTCCACCCACCAACCTCCGCATACAACGCATCATCTTCCGCCACTTCCGCCACCTCCAAACACAACCCACCACCACAGATATATTTCCCTTCCCACCCCTATCAACATTCCAGAGAGACTATTCCCTCTGTGACTCCCTCATCAGGTCGACCCCACCCCCTCCCCCCACCAGCCCACACACCACTCCTGGCACCTTCCCCTGCCACTGCAGGAAGTGCAAAATCTGCGCCCACACCACTCCCCTCACCTCTGTCCAAGGCCCCAAGGGATCCTTCAATATCTGTCAGAAATTCACCTGTACCTCTACCAATGTTATCCATTGCATCTGTTACACCCAATGTGGTCTCCTCTACATCGGAAAGACAGGATGCTTTCTTGTGGGTCATTTCAGAGAACATCTCTGGGACATCCATACCCACCAACCCCGCCACCCCATCACTGAACACTTCAACTCCCCCTCCCTCTCCACCAAGAACACGCAAGTCCTGGGCCTCTTCCATCGCCAAACTGTTACCCATTTTCCTCTTTGGGACTCTAAAATCACATGGGATAAACGTGGAGTTCAACAGCTTCCTTATTTCCCCTCTCTGCACATTATCCTAGTCCCAAGCCTCCAGCTCAGCACCACCCTCCTGACCTGTCCATCACTCTCCCCTCAGACCTATCACTTTCTCCCTCACCTTCATCCACCTGTTGCTTCCTCAGCTACCTTCCCCCCCAACCCCACCCCTCTCCCATTTATTTCTCAGCCCTCGGACCACAAGCCTCATTCCTGATGAAGGGCTTATGCCCGAAACATTGATTCTCCTGCTCCTCGGATGATGCCTGACCCACTGTGCTTTCCCAGCACCACACTCTCGACTCTGATCTCCAGCATCCGCAATCCTCACTTTCTCCTCTGTGAGTAATATCTCAGCTTTATTTTTCCTGTCAAACATCAGTTATAGGAATTCCTAATTTAGCTACTTGCTACCATCAGAGTAAAGTGTGAGGCATCAGGATGCAGAATAAATCTCAAAGCTTTGAAATTACTCTCAGTTTACTGAAGCTGATCCCTTGATGAAAGGAACTTACACTGGGGATTTATTCTGTAAACCCAAGGCAGCACCTTTTAGAAAGCAATAAAAACAGTAACTGTACAGAAACAGTTTGAGTATTCACGCCTTCTTGTTTGTTGTTGAAAAAGATAGATGCAGTTGCTCATGTTTCTTACTTCAGCAAACATTATTAAACATTTGTGGCAATCCTTAACTCAAATTTATGTCTACTTTCAGCATCACGCAAGTTTCCTTTCAGCCATTGCATATTTAGAAATGAGTAATCTTGTCTTATAGTGAGTACTGAACAGTCCATGCCAAAGTGCATGGTGGTGTATCCCTCACTTATTGCTATTTGAAGTCCAGCAGCACCTTTGTACAGGCTAAATCTCATGGTTATTCTCCAGGATTGTCTAGCTGCATTTAACTTATGTTTAATCCCTCCAGAAGGTGGACAGAGCATGTTGCCTGGAGCATTAAGGCCAATTCATTTTTTGAAGTAACTCTAACAAGGGAACTTTGTTGGATTGCAAATCCATCAATAGCAAATGGTTCCGGCTATAGGTATGGTAGTGACGGTTGTGCAACCACAAACCATGCAGCTGAACAGCCAGATATGCTGATGAAAACATTACTGAAGGGAATATTGTCAATGAGTGTGCAATAGGTAGGCAGCAAACTATAATGATGTATCGTTATAAAATTATACTCTACATCAGCAGGATAAGGTGACATAGCTTCATAGTCTCTTTATTTAGTTTAACGCATTTTTCAAGAATGTTCTGGATTTTTGTATGCCAAGATAAATTGAGGAAGGGACCCACTTGTGACTAATCCTGTCACAGTTTACAGGTTCTATTCAACTAGACAGCCCAATTGCCAACTGACTTGGAATTCCTTTCATCAGACATCACCAACTTGGCTATTTTCTGAACAACAGTTATACTGGACACAAAATATTATCTCTGTTTCTCTCTCTACAGATGCTGCCATACCTGCTGTGACTCTCTAGCATTTACTGTGAGTTTGTGGTGGCTGTTTTTATCTTCCTCTGAACCACTGAGTATCTTTTACCATCTACAAAATGCTGAGCAGAGCATGCAGATTCACATTGCTGGGCACGGTGTTGGTATTGTACTCAGCCATTTTCCTGGAGGTAGGATTAGGATGGAAATGCTAACTGTTCCTGCAAACGGTGTGCAGCCATCTACAGAAAGTGAATTGTTAAATTCGCACAATTTATTACACACTAAGTTGAAATTTCACGTGTGAGAGGAAGTGCAGGCGAGCTGCCTGAAATGACCTGCTTGAGGTAGAATAGGTCAAGATAGGGGAAAGGGAGAGCACTCTGGAGTAAGTTTGGTGTCCACCTCACTTGTATGTTCACAGCTATAACTTCAGGCTAACCCGTGGACGATGCTCTGCAGCGGCAGAATACCATTCCGAAACGTCTGTGCGGACAGTCAGTTTGGGAGCTGTCTGCATCATTGGAGAGGGATGTGACATTACAGGGTCATAGTGGCTGTCTCTTGCAAAGGACACCACAATCCTCAATTTTTAAACCTCAGGATAATTGCAGGCGATAGCTGTGCGATCTCCCAGTCAGCAGCTCATTCTGCACCAAGCTAGGAACTGAGGCCTTGTACCAAAGGGCAGCCAATTCAAGCACTTTTACACAGATCAAGCCAGGGCATCAGAGAGGTGGTGGGTTCAGAGTCATCGCTGGTTTCCTGCAGACCTGACTATCAATGGTCCTGTAGAACGCCAGGAACCACCAACTTCACTCATTGAATGTGCACCATATATATGGCCACTACAAACAAATCCTTCATTATGTGCAAGGATAATGCAATATCTCATGAGCTCTCCAAGGTCATGGAAGTAAGTTCCTCTCATGTTGAACTGTAAAGCACTAACCACCTCACTGTTACATTCACTGATGTTTTTCTTGGGTGCTAGTTCTGGTATCAACAAATAAAACCAAATTGGTAATCAAACAGCACTTACCATCTCCTTCAGTGTCTACATGACATGGCTTGTGCCGCATTCATCCGTTATTGATCCTTGTTTCAAAATTCCATTCAGTGCCCAAGTTGTCGGATCCTCCATGTTCCCTTGTCTGGAGGATTAAGCTAAGCCACCAGCTGTGAGAATTGCAAGTGCCGATTGTTTCATGTTCCTGAGGACCTGGTGTATTTTTTCCCACATATCAATGATCTGACCACAGCAGGGGTTATCATTGCTGTTGCTGTGGTGCAATTGAGAGAAATGGAGAAGAAACAGATGCACGAGCAAGCCCAGGACCAGCAACAACCTCCAGTGGAAACTGAACAACCTGCACATGCAGACTTGCAACTGAAGGTCTGCTCAGGAAGCAGAGGAAGTACAAGAAGGTCAGAGTCTATCGACATCAATGCCTTTTCTCTGGCTGAGTAAAGCTCAAAGTTACTACTGACTAGTGATGTCCCGGGATACTATCCCTGGAGCAGGACCTTTGATAGGAAGGAATTGTTGGGCTTTCATATCTCAGTAGCTGTTGAACTGATAGCTGGGCTAAACTTTTATGCAACTTGTTGCTTCCAAGGAGCCATTATGGACCTGTGCAGGGATCATGCAGGGACACTTCCTGATGAAGGGCTTTTGCCTGAAATGTCGATTTTCCTTCTCCTCGGATGTTGCCTGACCGGCTGTGCTTTTCCAGCACCACTCTGATCTAAACTGTGCAGGAATCATGCAATTCTCAATCCTTAAATGCATTAAGGCTCTTACGTACAGACTTTATGACTGATCTCACCACTGGACAATAGGCTTTGGCAATATAGCTAGCCTATCCCAAATGAAGGGTTGATAGATTGGACATACATTGCATTGAGTGTTATATTATCATAAAGCAGCAGACTCCATCAATAGAAAAGGGTTCTAAACCATCAGTGTACAAGATATCTGAGATCTTCAGTACTACATCTAAGACATCTGCACCAGGTACCCTGGAAGGCAGCCTTGATCACTATATCCTCGAGAAGTCTTACACCCCTGTTTCTTTTCAGTGACAAGATGGTTACTTGGAGTCAAGAATTAACCTTTGTGTCCATGGCCGTGAAACATACAATGATTATTATTGTTTACCTTAAAATGCAGCATGAACAAGCATGGATGCAGGAGAAGATACATTCAGTTGCTCATATTAGAAAATCATGAACTGCACGCCATTTCAATAGATAGAAGTTATAAACCACTATTGATTTGATCTAATTTGATTTGATTTGATTTATTGTCATGTGTACTTTAACCTGTTTGCGTGTGTGTTCAAGCTTCTGTATCTTCTGCCTGACGGAAGAGGTTGTAGGAGAGCATTATCAGGGTGGGAGTGGTCTTTGACGATGTTGGCAGCCTGAGAACTACAATAAGAAGTGTAAATGGATGGGAGGTTGGTTTCCATGATGGTCTAGGCTGTTCACACAACTTTCTATAGTTTCTTATGGTCCTGGGCAAAGCAGTTGCCATACCAGGCCATTATTCAGCCAGATAGTATGCCTTCTATGATGCATCTGTAAATGTTGGTGAGGGTCCTTATGAACATGCCACATTTCCTGAGCTGCCTGAAGAAGAAGAGATGTTGTTGTGCCTCTTCACCGCTGCTCCCTCATCACCTGACGCCTGGAGGAAGAACACCTCATCTTCCGCCTCGGAACACTTCAACCCCAGGGCATCAATGTGGACTTCAACAGCTTCCTCATTTCCCCTTCCCCCACCTCATCCTAGTTTCAAACTTCCAGCTCAGCACTGTCTCCTTGACTTGTCTGGACTTGTCCGACCTGCCTATCTCCTTTTCCACCTTCCACTCCACCCTCTCCTCCTTGACCTATCACCTTCATCTCCTCCCCCACTCACCCCATTGTACTCTATGCTACTTTCTCCCCACCCCCACCCTCCTCTAGCTTATCTCTCCATGCTTCAGGCTCACTGCCTTTATTCCTGATGAAGGGCTTTTGCCCGAAACGTTGATTTTTGCTGCTCCTTGGATGCTGCCTGAACTGCTGTGCTCTTCCAGCACCACTAATCCGACATCTATGTTGAAGTCTAGGATAGGTGACCTAACACTCTCACCCCTCTCAACCTCTACTCCATTGATATTGCTGGGGGCATGTTCTCTTCATTTCTTTCTGAAATCACATATTGTGATTTCCTGAGGTGAACTTCCTATATCCACTCCTCCTGGAGTCACCACCACAGTATCAGGTTTTGTTCCTTTTATTTAATTACTGTCTGATCGAAAAGTTTATTAAGCTGTGTAATGTTGCTATATTTAGTGTAGTCATTGGGCTTGGATGTTTGAGCGTTTAATATGATTGCAATGCATGGAAAGCACAGTGAATTGAACTGTTACTTTTTATTGATGACATGTTTAAACGCTAATGAATTTTCAAAGGTTAAAGATGGCCCCATAATCAATTGTCTCATTTCAATTCCATTTGTAATGAGAATTTATATTTGATCCATTAATTACAGAGCAGCTTAGACAAAAAAAGTTTCTCTGTGTGTGCATCCTATTATTATTTCCCATTATAAGAAAACATATTCAAAAAACATATGCTTGCAGCTATGGGTGTTACAATTTTTAAGAGTAATGTACTGTTTGCCAGAGCCACATCTATTTATTTAAACTAGGGAATGCAGAATAAGTTGATTCTTAATCAATTACAATCAATAAAATCACACATCAGGAATCAAGTCCAGTATCAATGCAACATAAATTCAACAATACAACCTGGCAAATTTTCAAAAAACATTTTAATTCAAACGTTCTCTTTAATCTGTAAACATTTCTTATTGAATGTAATTTTCATAAAATTATTTACATTTGGCCCTTTTAATTTTAACAACAATTCCTGTTATCCAACAACTTGTTCCCTCAGATACAATGCTCAGGATAATGCCTGTAAAAACGAGATGAACCATTCATAGGCATGTGACAAATTGAAACTGTACAACTCTGCAAAATGTCTTTATAAATCACTGCTGGTTAACTTCTTTTCCAGAGGTTTGTGACAGACACTTGTTGAGTTTGGGAGCACTGAGTGAGAAAATGTGGGTCAACGTTCACATGAACGATATTGGGACTTGTACTGTTGAATTGCCTGATGCTGTGAAAACAACCACTTCTGGACCGTTTGGTTGGAGCACTGTGGATTATTAAAAGGCTGGGGAAGGCTAAGCTCTTAGTTGTGAGACTGGTCAAGAAAAAAGGTGTCTCACCTCACCAGACTGGAACTGATAAGGACCAGTTCAGTAACACGTGCAGATTTGATAAAGAATGAATTTCTCTGGATTTTAAGTACCTGTGAAGTGATGGTGTTGGGGAGTAGATGAAATTTTCCTTTACCATGGGTTGTGAAATCTTTCTACCTATGTTATACTTAAATACTTTGATTCATTTTACTTTTAATACCTTTGTATTATTTTATTGTTAAACCTAAATCTGCCTTTTGCAATGCTCACATTTCAGTGAAATGTCACCACTTTAAACAAAATGATCCATCAGATGAGATGTAATTCTGGGATCCTATTTATCCAGCAGTAACATCAGCTGGGATCATAAAAGTAGCCATGGTGAAAACATGATGGCAAAGTGATCATAGCTGGGACCTGAATATTCAGGAATATTTGATATTTTGAAAGGACAGGAAGAAAGTGTAAGCAAACAAGGAGACTGAATGACCTCAGCCCAGGCATAAGAAATCATTTTGATTTAGAGGTTGAAATGTAGCATTAGCTGACATGAAAACAAGAAACAAAAGAGAAAGGAGACATGTCGGGGAGTAGTTTATGGGCCTCCTAATAGTAACTTTGACAAACAGGTAGAAAACTAGCCACATGAACATCAACTAGCCACAAAGAGACATGACCCACTCTCAATAGTTTCCTTACATACAGATGAGGAAGGACACCACTTCGACTGGGATAGCACATCCATCCTAAGACAAGCCAAACAGAGACATGCACGAGAATTCCTAGAAACATGGCATTCCAACCGGAACGCTATTAACAAACACATTGACTTGCATCCCATTTACCACCCCCTGAGAGAAAGAATAGGAACTGACATCACCACAGGAAATAACATCACCAGCCCAAGGAAACCTAAACACATAAATAGAAAGCGGGCCATGCCACCAGTGCTTCATCCAGAGGCTCACTGATGATGTTTCTTAGTATGGTGACGAAATGTCAGAAAATGAACCTTCCAGCTCAGCGAGCAAATCTACATCCAATGACTACACTGTTAGATAGAGACTACATAAAGACATAGTAGGGTCTTGTAAGAAAATTGTGGTTATAATCCCAGGAGATTTTAATCTTCATTAAGAATGGATGTGTCAATTGGCAAATGTAGACTGGAAAATGGTTTCCTGGAATATATTTGAGACAGTTTTTTAAAAAAAATTGTTCCAGAACCAACTTCAGAACAGGTTATTCAAGAATTATTAATGTGTAATGAGACAGGGTTATTAATGATCTCAGAGCAGGTGATCATTTAGATAGGAGTGGTCATGACAAGGTGGAATTTATTGGAATATTGGAATATTTATTTTCAAATAATGCAGCAGATTTGAAAGTCCAAATAGTCTACATCTGCTCCTAATTGTGATGATCTTACAATCTAAAACAGAGGATTGCTGCCACCACATAATACACTGTGCCCATTAAAAAGATAAACTGCTAAATAGGTGGTAATTGATGGATCATGATATGAAGAGGTTTTATTCATAATTACAGGCATAGTCTTAGATTTGCTAGAGTTCTTTGTGATACTGGCAATGAGGTAAGAGTTAGTTCTCTTGTTTTCTGGCAAGTATCATTTTAGCAACGTATTTAAATGATTATTTTTCTTCTGATCCATCAAGCATGCTGTTTACTGTTGTGAAACGCAGGTCCCAAATTGACAGTTTCAAAGTGTAGAACATGTAGCCTCTTAAATCAGGTACAGCATGTTCTGTTTTCTCGCTATCGCATTTTCAAATCAAAACCAGAGCTGTCTGTAAGTGAAGATGTAAAGAATTCATAATTACTTTAACATCACACAGCACAACCTTATGAATTTCAATCAGCTTCTTCACTGTGAATACTCACTCCTAACATTGTTGCCTTGTCATGGTAAAATGATGGTGTCAATAAGCACATCAGAAACAAAATTTGAACCTTTAAGTAAGTGTGATAATTATACTCCTCAGCTCCATGTACAGAACAACGCAAATTGTATGGGATGTCCAATTTGTTCTGTCTCCCTCAAAAAAAATGCAAAATAGCATAGTGTTAGAATAGTGTATACAGTCTAAAATCAATGTATTTATGACTTGTATAATAAATAGCAAATCGAGAGATGTGACACAGTATTGAAATCACCTTAAACATTTTAAGTCAGACATTGAGATGGATGTTCCCCGCCCAAGAAGTGGTAGGAATGACAACAACATTGTGGTGGGGGAGGTTGGTGCAAACGAGATATCCACCATCTTCCCATCACCTCCGGAACCATCATCCAGACCTGCCACCTTCCTGACCTGCCACCAATAAGGCTCTCAAGTGGTCAAGTAACGACCATTTAGGGGTTTCAAATCAGCATCAGCCTGATAACTGACATTCCCTGCCAGGTGAGAAAACAGGCTGTTTCTTTCCACGAATGGACCCACAGCAGCTTGCCTGCAAGACTAGGTTTTATTTACCCCAATATGGGGGAATTGGGGTGAGAATGGGAACAGGGTGATGGACTGTGAAAGCCATCTCTAACCTTGCCTCCAAACATCCCTCAAACCCTCTCCCTCGATGCCCAGTCCCCAAAATGAAATATTCACCTTCGGTCTGGTCCAGTTCTTCAGGAGCCTAGACTTCAGACAACTGCCTATATCTCCTTATGGCTGTTGACCTCTGAGTGGCTATCAGCTTCTGAAAGAGGTCAACCTGATAAGACAAAAGCACAGCAGTCAGCATTTAAGTGCTTGATTGGCATTTGATATCTGTTTTTTGGAGATGGGGCCAAGGAGCAATTCTGCTGAAGGTATCACCCCAATACTGAGTGCAAAATGAATTCAATACCATCCATTGTTTTTAATGGAATTGTGGTAAGTCAGAACTTTGCCTCGCCATGTTGAGCCACCATTGAACTCAATCAAAATCACAGAATGGGGTCATAAGGATACCCAAGCCAATTGCTTAAGCTTTAATGGTAGAATAAAGACTCTTACACTCCAAAAAAAGACAAAAACTAGACAAAGGAGGGAAAACAGATGTGATCAATTTGGATTTTCAGAAGGCTTTTGGCAAGGTGCCATCCTGAAGGCTGCTATATAAGATAGGAGCCCATGGTGTTAGAGGTAAGGAACCGGTATAGATGGAGAATTGGCTGACTGGCAGAAAGCAGAGAATGACGATAAAGGGGACTTTTTCAGGATGGCAGCTGGTGACTAGTAGAGTTCCGCAGGGGTCCGTATTCATGTCGCAACTATTCACATTTTGCATTAACAGCCTGTATGAAGGAACTGAGGGCATTTGTGCTAAGTTTGAAGATGACACAAAGATATATGCAGGTTCAGACTGTGTTGAGGAAGATGGGAGGCAGTAGAAGGTCATGGACAGGCTAGGAGAATGGTGAAGAGGCAGATGGACTACAGTGTGGGAAAGTGTGAGTTTACGAACTTTGGTAGGAAGAATAAAGGTGTACACTATTTTCTAAATGGAGAAATGTTTCAAAAATCTGAAGTATAAAGGGACTTAGGCATCCTAGTTCAGGATTCTGTTAAGTTCAGTTGGCAACTGGGAAAGGAAATACAATGTTAGCATTCATTTCAAGAGGGCTAGAATACAAGAGCAGAGATATATTGAAGAGGCTGTATAAGGTTCTGGTTAGATCACTTTGGAATATCTGGAAAGTTTTGGACACGGTATCTAAGGAAGGATATGCCAGCCTTGGAGGGGTTTCAGAGCAGGCTTACTAGAATGATCTTGGGATGAAGACCTCATTATTTCAGGAGCAGTGCAGGACTCTGGATCTGTATTTGATGGAGTTTAGAAGGTTGAAGCAGGGGACCTCACTGAAATTTATACAAATGCCTGGATAGAGTGGCCTCGGAGAAGATGTTCCCATTAGTATGTGAGACTAGGATCTGAGGACAGCCTCAGAGTGAAGGGATGTCTCTTTAGAACTGAGATGAGGAGGAATTTCTTCAACCAGAGGGTGGTGAATCTGTTAAACTCATTGCTGCAGCAAGGTGTGAAGACCAAGTCATTGCATGCATTTAAGACCAAAATAGATAGGCTCTCTATGAGTAAGGGGAACAAGGGCAACAGGGAGAAAGCAGGAAAATGGGGTTGAGAAACATATCAGCCATGATCAAATGGAGGAGCTGAATAGCCTAATTTTGCTGTTATATCTAATGGTCTTACGGTCTTTAAAAGAAGAGACAAGGAGTAGCTCTGAAACAAAAGTTTAACATCAGAGCAGGCGTGAAGAAATCAATGATAATTTTTGCTATAATTTCTTACGATACAGGCATACTTTTGTTGAGGTGATTCTTTGTGATCGTTCTGCACTAGTGACAGTCAGGCACCTTCCCCACATCCAGAATGAAAAAGATACTCGATGAAGGTGTATATTCAGCTGAGAATGTTGTCGGTAGGAAACTATTGGGGAGGCCGGAGAATCACTCCTGACACTTCTATCAGTTCAACAGTGTAATATACTGAGATAAACAGAATATGTGCCCATTATCTCATGCAAATCATTACACAGATGTGTGCATTTATCTCTCTGAATTCAAGCCCTCATTACATTGTTGCGATTGTATCGACATGAACAACTGAGTTGCCTGAAGAGTTTCATTGGTATCAAGTAGGTTAGACCAGGGAAACCCAGTGGATGTTATCTATCTAGCTTCCAAAAGGCCTTTGATAAGGTGCCTCATGGGAGGTTGCTGAGTAAGGTGAGGGCCCATGGTGTTCGAGGTGAGCTACTGGCATAGATTGAGGATTGGCTGTCTGACAGAAGGCAGAGAGTTGAGATAAAAGGTTCTTTTTTGGAGTGGCAGCTGGTGACAAGTGGTATCCCGCAGGGTTCAGTGTTGGGGCCGCAGCTGTTCACTTTATATATTAATGATCTGGCTGAAGGGACTTGGGGCATTCTGGCGAAGTTTGCCAATGATACAAAGTTAGGTGGACAGGCAGGTAGTACTGAGGAGGTGGGGAGGCTGCAGAAAGATTTAGACAGTTTAGGAGAATGCTCCAGGAAATAGCTGGTGAAATTCAATGTGAGCAAATGCGAGGTCTTGCATTTTGGAAAAAAAGAATGCAGGCATAGGCTATTTTCTAAACTGTGAGAAAATTCATAAAGCTAAAGTACAAAGGGATCTGGGAGTGCTAGTCCAGGATACTTTAAAGGTTAACTTGCACATTGAGTGTGTGATTAAGAAAGCAAATGTAAATTGTTGTTTATCTCAAGAGGGTTGGAATATAAAAGCAGCAATGTGCTTCAGAGACCTTATAAAGTTCTAGTTAGGTCCCATTTAGAATGCAGTGTCCAATTTTGGGGCCCACATATCAGGAAGAACATACTGGCACTGGAGCATGTCCAGCGGAGAATCACAGGGATGATCCCTTGAATGGTAGACCTAACATATGATGAACGGCTGAGGATCCTGGGATTGTATTAATTAGAGTTTAGAACGTTGAGGGGAGATCTAATAGAAACCAAGATAATGCATGGCTTAGAAAGGGTGGATGCTGGGAATTTGTTTCCGTTAGACGGGGAACTAGGACCTGTCGGCACAGCCTTACAATTACTAGAAGTCATTTTAGAATGGAAATAAGGAGACATTTCTTCAGCCAGAGAGTGGTGGGCCGGTGGACTTCATTGCCACAGAGCACAGTGGAGGCTGGAATGTTAAATGTCTTCAAGGCAGAGATTGATTAACTTTTGATATCGCAAGGAATTTAGGTCTATGGGGAGTGGAGTTGAAATGCCCATCCACCATGATTAAATGCAGAGTGGAGTCAATGGGCAGAATGGCCTTACTTCCAGTCCTATGTCTTATGGTCTTCATACTTCTTGGTGGTATTAGTCTCTGCTACAGACAAAGTGACCTTGGAGTGCAGGTTCATAGTTCCTTGAAAGTAGAGTGGCAGATAGATAGGATAGTGAAGCAGGCATTTCATATGCTTGCCTTTATTGTTCAGTGTGTTCAGTATAGGAGTTGGGAGGTCATGTTGCGGCTGTACAGGACATTGGTTAGGCCACTTTTGGAGTACTACGTGCAATGCAGGACTCTGCCACAGGGAGGATATTGTGAAACTTGAAGGGGTTCAGAAGAGTATTTACAAGGATGTTGCCTGGGTTAGAGGATTTGAGCTATGGGAGAGGCTGAATAGGCTGGGGGTATTTCCGCTGGAGCTTTGAAGGCTGAGGGGTAACCATATGGAGGTATATAAAATCACAAGGAGCATGGAGAAGGTAAATAGAAAAGGTATTTTCCTTCAGACTTTAGGTGTTTTATTGGAAAGAAAAGGGCATCACATCCCCTTTCCGAGTTCCAAAGGCTTCTGACTCTTATTGTTTATACCCACTAGCTGGTTAGTTACTGGGAGCCAATCACATTGTTGTTGGCAGGCAGAAAGCCTTTGTCGACAGTAATCTGTCACCACTCCACAGACCAATCAGCTATTTCTGCCAGCTGAAGTGCACATCCCCTGGCTCCAGATCTCCTGATCTGCCCCCCTGCTTCAACAAGCAACAATGTAAACAGCAGTGTACGTTTCAGTAGCTTGTTTTGTACAGTAATCCCTTCAACAATCCTTACTTTTTAAAATAGTCCTTTTTCCCATTTTGGTTCACAACCAAAAATACCGAGAGATAAAAAAGATATAGTTTTACACATTAGCATCTCATAAGGAACTGGTTAGCATAAGTCCTTTTTATCCTGATAAGCATAGTTTACCTACTGTTTCAAGCCACCTGACTCTTTTTGGAAAAGGCAGCAGAACTTTTGAATTTGTCACATAGGAATTGTTCCATGTTATAGTAAATCCTTTGAAGTTATATTGAGAGTATAATAGTTGAATCACCTCGTAAAATGTGGTGGTAATGTCTTGATTTATTTTTCTCTGCAATCATTTCACTTCATGGTTCAAAGATCAAGAAATTAATTTTATGCAACATGTACTGTATAATGTACTAATCTGCATAAACTAACCATTCAAATATTCTGTATTGATAGTTGCTGCATTTGGAATTGCAGCCATTTTGGATGGCTGAAGTAACTTGGGAAACAAGCTACTGGAGATTTTGTCTTGGTACACATTGTGCAGTTATCAGTACAGCTTCCAAAAAATCATTTGGTGCCTTTTTTGATGTTTATTGTGATGCTGATTCACCACAGGGAAGTCATTACAAGGTTGTTATTTGATATATGATAAGCTGTTTATTCTGTATAACTAAAGCATAACTTCTACTCCTGCTAATGTTACAAATGCTGAGCCTCTTGAGTGTGGATGGATGTGTTCTCTGGCAATATAACTGAGAGCACATTTTCAATTTGGGTCACACTTGCAGGTGGGCTAATCTGATCTGTAGAAGAGTTGTTTGTATTTATGTTGAATTGTGAATAACTGGACAGTGAAGGCAGACTCCTTGAATCTGGTAAATAGTCAATTAGTATCATTTTTAATTATGAAATGAATAATCTCAATTCTGTTTTCCTGACCCATCACAAGAACTATATTATAATAGGAATGACATTGCTATGCTAGACAGTTGTAAATGCCTGGAGCATCCTTGAACCTGCTCCCTAATGGATTAGGTAGTCATATTACCTGCAGCTATACAACTCAACACCCCCCCGTGCCCCGGATATGTATATTTCTTCCAGTTCTTGCCAAGAACCTATTGAAATCATCCTTGCACTGATCAGATGGCAATGCAAATGCATAAGGTAGGTCACTAATGGATTGTATGCCAGATTTATCAACTTCTCCTGTGATGATGATGAATGAGAGACTTATTGAGTTTGTTGCTAGTGGAGAGTAGCTTTTTATTTGTCATTTCTACCATATACAACTGATATAGTAAAAACGAGACAGCGTTCCTCCAAGACAGAGAGTGTTACATGGATGACACAAACTACACACTCATACATGGAAGTCTTGCTTGAGTCTCTTGCTACTAAAATCAAGTTGCCATGACTAAGTGTTGTATGATATGTGGGTCACGGATGTTTGTCAATGGGCTGCTGGGAGGTGCCAGTCTTCCCATCTCTGACAGTCTGGAATGTCAGTTTAACTGATCTCCAGCACTTTTCTCCTCTGCAACAGTTAACTTCCATCTGTGGTGGACCACTCCAGTCCTTTTTTCTCTCTTCAGTGTTTTGTGTTCACTTTTGAGATGAAGAAAAAACCAAATATTTAACTTGATCACTTGATTGGTGTATGAATCGGTGAAGCTGGTTTTCAGGGAGAGCATAAGGCTGAGGATGAATGACAATGTAGATGGATTGCTGTAAATGTGAGAAATGCATCAAAAGGCATGATCATTGCACTTAACCGTTAACTGGTCATACTGGGTTATCTGATTATTAGGGGAGAAAGTGAGGACTGCGGATGCTGGAGATCAGAGCTGAAAATGTGTTGCTGGAAAAGCGCAGCAGGTCAGGCAGCATCCAAGGAGCAGGAGAATCGACGTTTCGGGCACGAGCTCTTCCTCAGGAATCTGATTACCTGATTATTATATCTGATTCGTATCTGATTATTAGGCTTGACAAGGATAAAAGGCAGGGGGCAATAGGGGTCTGTACTGCAGGATTTTGGGTAAATACACATCAGTATAGGATGTATTCAATTCCTGTCGACAGGCAAGAAGGTGTTGTGGTAAATATTTGTTTCTTTTCTTGGACTGAAGTTGCATTTCCCCAGGGATTGTTAATAACACCACATTGTTCCTTCCTTTTACATTAATGACCTAGCGTTCAAGTTCTCATTGGGTTAAGAACCAGAAGATGAAGTTTAAGAAGAGATGGAAAACAAGAGTTTTGTCTATGAGTGGTTAGGATTTGGAATGCACTACCTGAAATTGATGGTGGCAGATACAATTCTGACTTTCCAAGGGGTGTTGGAGTGTTTCTGTTTGGTGGGTGTAGTGAAGAGGTTGGGAAGAAAGTTTCAGGAAAAGGAAAGGGGTCTTGTTTTACAGTAGATCTTCAGATAGCCAGGTCAGAAATGACGAGCTGAATTCTCTTCTCGTGTACTGTAACCAGCCAATAATTTTATGATTTTAATGTAAGTGTCACACGTGATATCAAGTATTTCTGCGGAGGTGCTCCTTTTAATCACTGCTTAATGATTTGCACATTGATGAACTCATAGCTCTAATGCAGTATTGTAATTAATTGAGCAGAAATCCTGAGTTAAGTGCCTGTGTATATTTTATATATAAAAGTTAACAATACAAAAGCATAGTTAAATGCCACTGTAAATATAGAACAGGAATTTGGAATGTAAATAATTAACAGAATGTCCAGAAGGAAGTTAACATAGTGTGTTATTTTGGGAGAAATACAGTTAAAAGGGATATTACATTTACTAAGGTGATAATTGGACAAATTGGTCCTTTTTAAACATTGTTACCAATTTTCAATCTATAATTATAGACATACATTTTACTTTTGCCATTTAACCAAAATTTGTTATCATATAAATATATTTGCAGCTGCAAGCAACACTGAGCTGCTGAATTGTGAAAATAGACCCAATGATAGATACAGTACCTACTCAGACAAACAGAGATGATCTCTGCCACCAACTGTTCCCGTGCTGCATATTCCGCCTTGGTGATTTGAAAAGCAGCGATTACATTAGAACTATAAGTGCTTCTTAAAAAGTTTTGGCACAGCTAATTGGGGTCCAATTTATGTAAATATCACAGCCCTTTTAATCTTGGATTGAAATAGTTTATGTATTGATTGTTGCCTATTGAATCAAACTTAACAATTGGGCAGTGCTCAAATCTGAGTTAATTTACAGTCAGTATTCCATAGAAGCACCTATTCCCTGCCTGTTATGACCTATCTTACACTCCCTGCTGTCTACTTCAATATGTCTGCTGTTTATTATACCATGATATAGGTTCATGCAGGAAAACAACCTTTTATGCTGACAGTATGTGTGTAACAATGGACAGCTCCCAATATACACTGTACATTGTTACAAATATACCAGGCACTGTACCACAGAGTCGCTCACAGTATGAATCTATAAACTCTATCTATAATTGATAAATTCTTAGTTTTGAGTATTCCTATTTAAAAATAACCAGCAACAAGTTTTAGTTTAAAAACAAAATAAAATCTTAGTTTATTGCACGAATATTGCCGAGAAAACGTTAGTTAAATAAAATGTAAACCGCCACAAATGAGAAGTTAAGATGCACAACACAGACTTGCAAAAACAAGAATAAGATCAATCTGTTCTATGCTGGAAGATTTTTCTTTTCTAGCTAAAGGAGTTGAATTCATGACAGCCAGACATCAGCTGTTCTGATGACTTCTGTGGTTGTTTAGTTGGAGTTTGCTGATGTGGGTGGACTCAGTAGCTAGAGTAAGCTTTTGGATATAGAGAATGTTTCTTGTTCCTCATCTGGTGCTGCAAATAAGGCACTAGTAGATTGTCTGAGCTCTTGTAGGAGAAAAGTGGTTCATCTCTGAAAGAGCATGTTTTTTCTGAGATGAGTTCTTCTTGGACTTCTGTTACGTGTTGAGAATCACCTATTTGGCAGTCATCTTCAGTTTGATTTGTATCTTAACTTTTGCTGAAGAAACTAAAGTTAATTATGGTGGAATTATCTGGGTGGGAGAGAAAGATATCCTTCTGGTTTCCTGTTTTGACTTGGAAGTTTAGATTCTCACATGTAAGGACTCATTGTGTTTCCAATCTTTAATTGAATTAGAAATGGCATCCTCTGTGGTTGATGTTGAGAGAACTCTTTAGCCTGTCTATCTTTGTAGCTGAAGTTAATCAGTCATGTGATTCCTGGGAGTTATGTTTTACATTGGCATGTCAATCACTTTAAAAAATCAGATTAGCTTTCTTTTATAAAAGCAAATCATAAAATTACATGCCCATGACAACATCCTGCTTGTATCCTCAGTAGATCCATGCAAAAATTGTCTCCTGCCTACTAATCACAGATGAAATTAATATAATGTCATTTTTAAACACCTGAGATGAACTAAAACTGGCTGAAATGTGATGCAACCACTGCATGATCATGTTACTATTGTGCATAAAATTTCTAAAATAAATTTTAACTGGGCTTAGTTTTCACCCCTTACCAGCTCAATATGAATTCGAACAACAAATTGGAGCCTTTTTGGAACCTGTGTTGTAAATCAGTCATTGTGACCATGAAACTGCCTCAAACTCCATCTGGAAGTTGACCATCCTTACCTGGTCTAGCTTATATGCAAATGTGGCTGATATTAAATAGATCTCTGAAATGATCTGGGCAGTCCTTCATTTTAAGGGATCATTGGCAAGATCAGCACTTATTGCTCATCCCTGTGATATACCTACAAAACTGAAACTTAATTTTAACTGCGTATTGTTCAAAACTTCCAGGTTTTGAGCCATCAAGTACAAGATGAATAAAGGGACTTTAAATATTCCAATCAGCTCCTGGTGATGCCAGTCCTAACATGTCAAATGCTGAGTACGCTTTCGTGAAGAGACAGTAAGTAAAAATTTAAATTTAAGTTTGCCTTTTCTATTTGAGGGTAAGTGTAAGTGGAGTAATAATGCTTCTATGAGCCTTATCAGGAAATCTTTGAGCCCTTTTGCAATCACACACTCATCTCCACAGATTTCTCCACCCTGTGCCCTCTCGTCCCCAACTCCCCACCATCCAATAACTACCAGGAGGAGCAAATTACTGTAGATGCTGGAATCTGGACTGAAAAGAGCCAATGCTGGAGATCACAGTGGGTCAGACAGCATCCATGGGGAGAGAGCAAGCTAACATTTCAAGTCTAGATGGCTCTGATGAAGAGCCACCAATACTCAAAACCTTACCTTGCTCTCTCTCTGCGGATGCTGTCTAGCTGGCTGTGACCTCCAACATTGGTTGTTTTAACTACCAGTGACTGTTCTCATGGCTCTCTGGCTGTAGGCTCCTGTTAGATAGTAGATCTGTCTGGATTTAGAGGGATTGTGGCCATACTTATTCTATTCAACACCCATGGCTTAGTCGCTGCAGTTATTGATAGCTTTGGACACGAGGGATTCCCTATCCAGTTTGGGGATTTCAAGCACTGAAAATGACCACTTTAGTAACAGAATCTCTGTCAGAATGTGCTACCATGATAACAACCAATTTTCAAGTCAACAGCATCTGCAGTGACCAAAGGCATTGTTGTGGTACCCAAAAGACTGAGTCTAAAAATCCGATTTGTAGCACATTGGAATTTTCTCCACGTGTTGCATATGTGGTGCTTTACACCAATATCGCTATCTCTGTCTTAACGTACTGATCTGGAGTATCAAGAGTTATGGGTGATTGCATGTGTATTGTCCCTAAGGCCACCTGCTGCTTATCACAGTCACAGCAAGGTAGCAGCAGAGTAAGGGGTGCTGAACCCGGGGTTTGTCTCCTTCTGTCGGCCTTACTTCTCCTTTTTTCTTGTTTTTAATTTTGCTCTTTCTTTTTCTTTACTTTTTCCTTTACATTTGGAGAGTGACGGGTGAAGGAGGAGGCCGCGGCATCGGCAGCAGCAATGCCTGGGCGAGCCGATCACAGCTGCAGCCCAGCCCAGGGTCTCCCAGCGAGAGAGGAGCAGGTCCTGGGCTGACTCCACGCCCCCCAGCCCCCAGACTAGCCTAGGTCCACAGTTCGGCTCAGGCGTCTGAAGGAGGAGAAGAGGCTGTCTCAGCACACCTTGGCAGTCTCCCGGTGTGGTGGTCTTGTCCCTGGGGGGAGGTCATCAACATCTCCAGCATCCAGGTATTCTCGCACCCAGCAAGTGGTCTCCTCCAGGAGTGGAAGTTTCTGCCCACCATAGAGTTCTTCTTCAGTGGAGTCTTCCAGCCTAATATCCAGTGGCCTGGAGTGGCGATCCTGTTCTGGAATGGTGATCTTGTCCTGGCTGCATCTTCAGGATCTTCCATCGTTCCTAAATCAGCTTTCCCCAAGTCCCAGGAGCTGTTAACTGAACCATGATGAAGTTTGTCTTTATTTTACTTTTTTAATTATTATGGATGACTTCTGTCATGGATGGAGCTGTGGCGGGGCAAATTATAGAACTTTTCACTGCATTTTTCATGTAAAAGTACATATACCAGTAAATTTATATTCTGTCCAATTCCTTACATTCTGTACCACCATTTTTTAAATATTTAATGTTTGTACAGAGTTGGTTCTCAAATACAGCTCTCTCGTACAGAGTCTAACAACTGTTCTCTTCACTTTTTCTACACTGGTGTCATCTTTACTGTTGCCAATAATTAGTTATATGAATGATTTAGGTTAAAAGTCACACAATACTAGGTTATAGTCTAACAGGTTTCTAGGTTATAGTCTAACAGGTTTATTTGGAAGCACTAGCTTTTGAAGCGCTGCTCCTTTGTCAGGGACGTAGTGAGGCAGGATCCGGCCTCACGAGCTACCTGACAAAACAACAGTGCTCCAAAAGCGAATACTTCCAAATAAACCTGTTGGACTACAACCTGGTGTTGTGTGAATTTTAACCTTGTCAATGCCTCCTCATTATGAATGATTTCAATGAATCACCTGCTCCAACTTATATTGCTTCAGATCTCACTATGTGATATGGATGATATATTATTGCTATGAGATATCAACTGCTAATGCTCCAAAGGGAAAAAGTATCAGTATTTATGTAATACGCCTGTTGATGGGGAGACTGAATACTGTGTACACCTCATGCTAAGTCTACATATGTAAATAGAATTTTGAATAATCTTGGGACTCCTCCAAACTCTCAAATAACGTACAGCACAAACCATTTTACGTGACTCTCCACCTCAATAACAGAATACACTGACAATCATACTATAGTGAAGAAGCAGTTAGGAAATACATGTATATATTGGATTAGATTCCCTACAGTATGGAAACAGGCCATTTGACTCGACAAGTCCACACTGACCGTCCAAAAAGTAACCCACCCAGACCCATTCCCTTACCCTAACTAATGCACCTAACACTTTGGGCAATTTAGCATGGCCAATTCACCTGACCTGCACATCTTTGGAGTGTTGGAGAAAACCAGAGCACCCAAAGGAAACCCACACAGACATGGGGAGAATGTGCAAACTCCACACAAACAGTCGCCCAAGGCAGGGATCAAACCTGGCTCCCTGGCACTATGAGGCAGCAGTGCTAATCACTGAGCCACCATACCACCCCAAAGTTTGTATGACATTACAGTTCCTGAATTATATTGAATTCATAACAATGTAACAGACCTCTTTCTTTGAACAGAGCTTATTTAATCAGTAACTCTACATAAAGGAAAGAATTTACAACAAACAGTGAATTATAAATATGAAATTTGAAACTTACATTTTTTTTAAACCTTTTTTTCTCTTCAAAAAGTCTCTAATCACAGTATCGTTCAATGGTAAAATATTGTGTCTCACTCTCATGGGTTTGACAAGCCATGTTTTTATGAATTTGAGATTCATCAATTAGACTTCTTTTGTACTATCACCTCCCCGCAGGCTGATGGGTATCTTATAGTTGTGGCATTGTGTCCTTGTATACCATTCCTTGTTGGGTGCTACTCCTCTCATGTGACCACGTATTCAACAGTTTTCACTCAGCACTTGTACATTTGTTGCATGTGCTGACATGTGAGGTATGAAAGAACCCTTCCTTGGTTCAGCTCAACCTTGTCACTTGTTTCCATTTCATAACTGACCTTTTCTTTTAGGACTCTGCTTGATTCCATTAGCTGCATATTACCAGTTAGAATAACTGTCACTTGGCACCTTCACTGTATTTGCCTGTGTTTAACTTAATTTCAATTTCCTGTTCTCTCTATGGTTTTATGTCGGTGGTGGTCACAGCCTTTATCACCTGTAGGATAAACCTAAATATCATCAGCTATGCCAACTGCTCCTGTTGCATCCATGTTTGTGTCTCATTTACTTGGTGTGTTACAACCATCAAAGCATCTATTAAAACATTCTGCATACATTTAGACCAAATCTCTAATTTCTGATTGGTGCACCACTTCAAACTTCTGTGATGTCTCCTTCATTCTGCAGTTTACTAAGTTAGCTACAGTTCATTGCAACTATTTCACCCCAAGATAAGAAGATCATCAATTGCACTGAAACAGAATGTGTAATTAATGTCTACATATGTGTGATCCACTGACATTTGCCTTTGCTAGCTATCGAACCTCAGATCTACTACATGTTACCTGGGTGATGTCACTTGGCTTCAGATCATTTTGCGCAAATGTCTTTTCTCAGAACTGTCACATTCTGACATTCCATGTTTTTCAAATTCACCATCATCTAGACAAAACAGGCAGTTTGTTATCTTTTATTTCTTATTCACCCTGATGTTCTGTCTCTGGTAATTCCTTTTTACCATAATTTTGCTTTATAATCCACCCTTCCCAAGGATTAAGCTTTTTACCAGTACAGTTTGCAGCTTGATGCATACAGGACATTACTTTCTGTTTGTAAACTTGAGATAATTTTAACTTTGAGATCTGTCTCAGGTTTAGGGCTTTTTTCTGTGCTCCTTATTGTTTCAATAACTGGGAAATTAGTTTATATTGGCCTCCCCTGTCCACAAAAGAATGTTGTCGAGTCCTTCCTTTTATTCTAGTCTTTCAAAAAAAAAGACAATGTCAATTTCTTTCCAAGACCAATCCAGATTAAATACGCCAATCTGATTTAGAATTTATTTCATTTATATTAGGTTTTAATCACACATCCTTCTTTATTCATTATAATATGAGGGTGTTGCTGGCCATACTGCATTTATTGCCCAACATAATTGTCCAGATGGTTGTTAAGAGCCAATCACATTGCTGTGGGCCTGGAGTCACATGTAATCCAGACCAGGTAAGGACGATAGTTTCTTTCCCTAAAGGGCATTATCAAAGGACACAATCAACAATGGATTCATGGTCATCAATAGACTCTCAATTCTAGATATTTATTCCTCCAAAACAAGATTCAAACCCAGATCTGCAGAACATTATCTGGGTCGGTGGGTTAACCATCCAGTGATGATCCCACTGGGCCATCACGTCCCCTTAACCTTGCTGCCATCAGAATCTGTTCTGTGGCTCCTGGAAGTTTAAAATAATCATAGTTTTATCTGCTGTACTGCAGGGTTACGTATTGTTGCTTTGGTAGTGAGTTTCCTGTTTATATAAACATGATGCAGATTTTGGTGTGCTGGGGACTGTTCAAAGTTTACAGAATCCCTAAAACATTGAAGAATTGTACACTGAGGGAGACAGTATAGAGCTTCAACATGACACTAACAAATTGGTGGATAGAGACAGATGAAATGAAGAGAAGAAAGGCACAAAGAACATCAAGGGCCAGTAATACATAAAGGGGCTATTCCAAAAGGGATGCAGGAGTAGAGGGACCTTGGTATAGATTTAACTAAGTAAAGGTGGCATGACAGTTAAGCAGTGTTAATAAAACACAAGTTTTCTAGGC
Organism: Chiloscyllium punctatum; assembly: GCF_047496795.1. Taxonomy (NCBI): domain Eukaryota; kingdom Metazoa; phylum Chordata; class Chondrichthyes; order Orectolobiformes; family Hemiscylliidae; genus Chiloscyllium; species Chiloscyllium punctatum. The sequence continues at coordinate 116,498,371 of NC_092747.1, forward strand.
ATCATTAACAGAGGCACAAAATATAGAAACAGGAGATTGTGCTGAACGTTTTTTGGACATGAAATTAATCTCTGGAGTGCCACGTGTGTTTTGGGCATCATACTATAGGAAGGATGTGTATGCATTAGAGGGAGTGCAGAAGAGAAATACAACAATATAAGTCTGTAAGTTAGCTCTGAAGATTTATTTTCAGATGTTTCATCACCATATCAGGTAACATCATCAGTGAGAGTTTCCGGTGAGGTGGTGGTGGTATGTCCCACCTCTCTATTTATAGGTCTTGGTTTCTTAAGGTGGGTGATGTCATTTCTGGTTCTTTTTTTCAAGGGAAGGTAGATAGAATCTAAATTGATGTGGTTATTGATGGAGTTCTGGTTAGAATGCCATGCCTCTAAGAATTTTCGCATGTGTGTCTTTGTTTCACCTGTCCTGGGATGTGTGTGTTGTCCCAGTCAAAGTGGTGTCCTTCTTTGTCTGTATGTATGAAAACTAGTGAGAGTGGGTCGTGTCTTTTGGGGGCCAGTTGCTGTTCATGTATCCTGGTGGCAAGTTTCCTGCTAGTTTGACTGATGCAGTGTTTTTTTACAGTTCATGCATAGTATATTGTAAATGACGTTAGATTTGCTGGTAGTATCTAATGGATCCTATGAACTGAAAGGGTCCATTAGATAAAACCAGCACAACTAATGTCATTTACAAGATACCGTGTAAGAACTGCAATAACACTACATCAGAGAAACTAGCAGGAAACTTACCACCAGGATACATGAACACCAACTGGCAACCAAAAGACATGACCCACTCTCACTAGTTTCCATACATACAGACAAAAAAGGACACCACTTTGAGTGGGACAACACACACATCCCAGGACAGGTGAAGCAAAGACACACGCAAAAATTCTTAGAGGCATGGCATTCTAACCAGAACTCCATCAATAAGCACATCAACTTAGATCCTATCTACGGTCCCTTGAAAAAAAGAACCAGAAATGACATCACCCACCTTAAGAAACCAAAATCTATAAATAGAGAGGTGGGACATACCACCAACGACTCACCGGAGACTCTCACTGACGATGTTACATAGTATGGTGATGAAACATCTGAAAATAAACCTTCCAGTTCAGTGAGCTAACTTACATTCTTACCATCAACCTGAGCCAGAAATCTTCTCAAAAATCACAAATACAACGATAATTCCAGGGATGGAAAGATTGGAGAAGTTGGGACAGTTTTCTTTGAAGAAGGCTGAGGAGATTTGATAGCTTTCAAAATCATGAGGAAAGGTTTGGATAGAGTGAATGTGGAGAAACTACTCCTGATTATAAAGAGATAGAGGACTGGAGGGTACAGATTTGAAGTTGTCTTTGCAAAAAAAGCAAACATGAGATGAGAATAATTAAGGTTGGAAAGCTTGGCTTAAGAACAATGGTGGATGCAGGTTCAATAAAACCAATCAAGAGGGCATTCTTGAAAGTTCCTTGAAATTGGAGTCACAGATAGACAGGATAATGAAGGCGTTTTGTAAGTTTGTCTTTATTGGTCAGTGCATTGAGTATAGGAGTTGGGAGCTCATCTTGCAGTTGTACTGGAAATTGGTTCGGCCACTCTTGGAATACTGCATTCAGTTGTAATCTCCCTGATAAAGGAAGCATGTTGTGAAACTTGGAAGGGTTTAGAAAAGATTTACAAGCATGATGCTGGGATGGAGGGTTTGAGCTACAGGGAGAGGCTGAATAGGATCGGGTTACTTTCCCTGGGGCTTTGGTGGCTGAGGGGGTGACCTTATAGAGGGTTTACGAACCATGAAGGGCATGAATAGGGTAAATAGTCAAGGTCCTTTTCCCAGGGTAGGGAGTCCAAAATTAGAGAGCATAGGTTTAGGGTGAGAGGGGTAGATTTAAAAGGGACCTAAGGGACAACATTTTCTTGTAGAAAGTGATGTATCTATGGAATGAGATACCCGATGAGGTGGTGGAGGCTGATACAATTATAATATTTAAAAAGGCATCTGGATGGGTACATGAATAGGAAGGGTTTAGAGGGAGATGGGCCTAATGTTGGCAAATGGGACTATATAAACTTTGGATATCTGATCGGCATGGATGAGTTGGACCGAAGAGTCTGTTTCAGTGCTGTACATCTCTATGATTCTGTGACTTTATTCTACAGAATTTAAGGAGAAACAGTAGTCTAAGGCTTTGTGGGGTTGAAGTGGAACATGAGATTAGCACTATTAACACAGTGTCCATGTGCCAGTGCAGACACAGGTTGGTGGATACCCTCTTTCTATACCATAAGCTAAAGTGAGGACTGTAGATGCTGGAGATCAGAGTCAAGATTAGAATGGTGCTGGAAAAGCAGAGCAGGTCAGGCAGCATCCGAGGAGCAGGAGGAGGAGGAAAATCAATTGTGATGTGGCACTCTGGATGTGTGCAATATAGTTCTTTAACTCTGTTTGAATAATATAACAGCTAAAAGTTGTCTTTTAAGATGGCAGAGAGCACTGAGCAAGTCATTTCAGTCTCCCACCAATTCAAAAACAATGCATTAGCTTTAGTAAAATGGCTGAATGGAAAATAACAGTAGCCTGCAATGCACTAAATAATGGATTCAATCTTGCACTGGTCAGCTTTGATTTTATTTGGAAGTGCCTTGTTGCTATAGCCACAGCAAGTAATTATAACTTGCCTCAAGGAGAAGTAGAAATTATGCGTTCATCTAAAGGCAAACCGTACAAAGAATGAATTGGCACTCAAGGTGGACATACATTGAAGGAAAGAACGTCACGCAAGAGCATGATTTAATGTGAAAATTGGGTAGCAACATATTTATTTTGTTCTCCTGCATGTACTTTTTACTGAAATGCATACACAAAAATTAAATGATAAGGGACTGCAGGATTGAGTTTAAGTTAAAATCTCATGCTATGAAACAGTATTGGCATAATAAGCTTTATAGTAACCAGCTGCTTATTGCAAATGATTGTGTGGTGTACAATGCCAAGGTATAAGCTGGAACAGCTGGCAGCTAGCTCCCCACGTGAGAACAATGTGTGCACGCGTACAGTTTTTCTGGACTCTGATTCAAATTACCTCTTTGAAAGAAGGAGGTGAAATGTTGCTGGGCCAGCTGGTTTTTCCACATGCAAGTGCACTGCCATTGGTTGCACTGCCATGTTTGTGGACTTGCCACAACCAATCCTCCTCTAGGTCGATGAAGGTGGTTCACTGTTAACATGTTTGAGCTGTGAGGAAAGGGATTAATACCTTCTGCACATATGCAGTAGGTTTGTCTACCAAAGTCTTAGCAGCAAAGCACACCTCTCACTCACATGATGATTACTCTGTGATGATAGAATTGCCTTCTTTCGAAAAGCATGCTTTTAACATCATCTTCAGCAAATGTGATTTATGGAGGACCTTTTCATGTTCTGCTGATCCTGTGCTACTTAGCGAATGAAATCTTGACACCAACTTCTTGGAACAGAAAATGTTGGAAGGATGCAGGTGTGCCAACATCTGTGCAGAGAGAAACAAAAGGCCTTCCCGTTTAGATCTTACTTCTTCAATGATGTGAGCTGATGTACTTCATATTTCAAGCACCTTCTGTTTTCTTTAATTCTGACAGAAAGAGTAGACAATCTCTGTGGAGGGATGCAGGAGCTTAAATATGGACCCAATGTTTTCTGAACTCCTTCTCCTCCTTGGATTTGCACTTGTGTACTTCAACTCATATCATTTCCTAATAGGTATCACAACAGTGATCCATTGAGTATCACTCCAAACCCATGCAACATCCCTAACTACTTCGGGAAATGGTACGAGTCCTGTAATGGCTGAGGTGGTAGGTTTCATTTAACTGGCAGCTTTCAAGTAGCAATAAATATGTACGTAGTCATATGTGACTTTATCCAGACTGGAACGAAGCTCAAACTCATAAACCACCTTCCAGCTGCAACACCAATGACTGACTTCTTTCTAACATAAAGCCAGAAGTGGAGATGTCTGATGATTGTTCAGCACCATTCACAATCAGTCCGCGACTGAGTCAATGTCCAAACGTGGCCAAGCCCAGACCATATTCAGACCAGGGCTGACCATTGCTAAGTAACATACACTTAATATAAGAGAACATAACATAACATAGCAATGGAGTATCAATGGCAGGGGCTTCGGGGGTTAATTCGGGAGGCACAGCGGAAATTCATCCCAAGGAAGAACAAGCCTGCTTATGGAGAGGATGAGGCAACCAAAGTCTGACAAGGGAAGTCAGGGACAGCAAAAAAGGAAAGGAAAAAGCATGCAATGTGGTGAAGATTGGTGTGAAGTCTTTAAAAACCAGTACAGGATAACGAAAAAAGCAATAAGGCGGGGAACTGGCATCCCCCCCAACAATGTGGAAATTACTCTGATAGGTCCTGTACATGAAAAGCAGGAGGAATCCAACCCAGTTAATTTCTGCCCAGCAGTCTACTCTCGATCATCAGTAAGGTGAGAGAAGGTGTCATCAACTATGCTATCAAACAGCACCAGCTGTGCAATAGCCTGCTCACTTAGCCAAGTGTCTCAGCTCCTGACATCATTACAGTTCTTTGGATGTAGACTGGAAAGGGTTCAGAAAAGATTTACAAGGATATTGGCAGGATTGGAGGGTTTGAGCTGAATAACTGAGGCCTTTGTCCCTGGAGGGTCAGAGGCTGAGGTATGACCTTACAGAGGTTCATAAATTTATTAGGGGCATGGATAAGGTGAATAGTCAAGGTCTTTTTTTCCCCAGGGTGGGGGAGTCCGAGGTTAGAGGGAATAAGTTTAAGGTGAGTGGGGAAAGATTTCAAAGGGACAACTTTTTCATACTGAGGGTGGCGCCATATGTAGAATGAGCTGCCAGAGGAAGTGGTAGAGGCTGGTACAATTACAACATTTAAAAGGCATCTAATGGGTACATGGATAAGAAGGATGTAGAGGGATATGGGCCAAATGTTGGCAAATGATGACTAGGTCAGTTTAGGATATCTAGTCAGCCTAGACGATTTGGACTGAAGCTGCTGTTTCCATGCTGTGCATTTTTATGTCTCTGTGACTCGAGAATGAAATGTGAGGGAAAGCTAATTGTTGATATAAAAGAAGACTGCAAGAGCTTTTTTAGATATATAAAAGGTAAGAGAGAGGCAAGAGTGCACATTGGATCACTGAAAAATGAGGCTGGACAAATAGTAATGGGAAACAAAGAAACAGCGGAGGAACTGAATAGGTACTTCCCATTTGTTTCCACAATGAAAGAATACCAGAACATTAAGCGAGTCAGAGGGCAGAGGTGAGTGAAGTAGCCATCCCTAAGGAGAATGTTCTGGGGAAGCTGAAAGGTCTGGAGGTGGATACATCAACAGACGGACCATTCACCAGAATTCTGAAGGAGATAGCTGAGGAGATTCTAGAGACATTGGTGGTGATCTTTCAGGAATCACTGGAGTTAGGGAAGGTGCCACAGCACCGGAAAATGGCTAACTTAACACCCCAGCTTAAGAAGAGAGGGAGGAAGAAGACAGGAAACTACAGGCCAGTTAACCTGACCTCTAGGATTTAGAATACATTATTAAGGATGAGATTGCAGATTGCTGAGAAGTGCACCAGTTCAAGAAAGTGGCTTAACACCACCATCTTAAAGGCAACTGTGGATGGGTAATGCTGATCCAAACAGTAACACCCCATATTCCATGAATGGATAAAGTAAAACTAGACCTGCAAGTTACAGATCACACTAAATGAAGTGAATACCTCTACAGGTAAAAGCAAGCTGCCAATTCACATTTAAAGTCAAAAAGTGTGGTGCTGGAAAAGCACAGCTGGTCAGGGAGCATCTGAGGAGCAGGAGAGTTGATGTTTTGAGCATAAGCTCTTCATCAGGAAGGAGGGTTGGGCACAAGGGGGCTGAGAGGGGAGGAAGAGGGAGGAAATGGGAGGAAGGTGGAGCTGGGGGAAGGTCATTGGGAATGCGATAGGCAGATGAAGGTGGGGGTGAAGGTGATAGGTCAGAGCGGAGAGTGGAGCGGATAGGTGGGAAGGTAGGACAGTTCAAGAGGGTGGTGCTGGGTTGGAGGGTTGGATCCTCCACCCTCTTGATCCACCTGTCCATCTTCCTTCCCACCTCTCCGCTCCACCCTCCACTCCGACCCATCACCATTACTCCCATCTTCATCTGCCTATCGCATTCCCAGCTACCTTCCTCCCATCCCCACCCCACTGCCATTTATTTATCAGCCCTGTTGGGCTTTCCCCACATTCCTGATGAAGAGCTTGAGCTTGAAATGTTGATTCTCCTGCTCTTTGGATGCTGCCTGACCGGCTGTGTTTTTCCAGCACCACACTTTTTGACTCTGATCTCCAGCATCTGCAGTCCTCACTTTCTCCTACTTCAAACTTAAAGCATTGTTTATTATAAATTTGACATCTACATCAGCACTTGCTTGTCGTTGTTCTACGCCTACCGTTGCAGTTCATATATTACATTCCATGTTGGTTTTATATAAATGGCACACCCTTTACAGGCTGAAATATGACTAACTACTGATAAGAAACTGGACATAATTAGATTCATTCTATCCCAAAGTGAACGGGACCTCTTGAGAAGCACTTAGTAGCCACCAGCTCCAAAAAAAGCCATATATTTTACAGTACCTTGATTAACACTGCTATTATTGGGCTCTCTATTTCCAAAGTTTGTTACAGGCTAAGTATGGTTTATCCACAGAATGCTTTGCAGAAATTAAAGTTACATTAACTGCAGTCACCTCCCCTGTCACTGAAAAATAGAAAATGTTTTTTGGAATGTCAACAGCTCCACCTTTGCATCCAACTCTCCCACCTTCTAAGTACAGATGTGTATCACTATTCCTTTATCAGGGGATGGATCAATATTCTGGATTTCCTTATCAAGCACTCCTGGTACTTAAGTGACGCGGTTTGATGAGAAGACACCCTACCTTCTTGGGAAAGAGGCACGTGCACAAAATAAGGCCTTGTCAGTGTTGCCTGAATCGAAAGAAGCTATAGGGTAGCATTAATCCTACAGAATGCAAAAAGAAAAGCTGGCCACTATTAAATGTGGACACTTCAACATTAAAGAATCAGCTAGAAAATATAATAGAGTACTCCTGACCTTGTTTGATGACTGTAAACAGCCCTTTCCCACTAGTGTCCTGAGATCCCCTATTTTCCTGTGCAGCCTCTTTAGTAAAACAAGTTATGTTACAGTGTCCTCTTCCAATTGGGTGTAAAACATAACCTCCTGCATGCAATCACAATTTCTGACTAAGACTTTATGTTCTGAGCTTGTATAGTAGCAATAGCAGGGCTCATTGGCCCAAAATCTGACAAGAAAGCAAGAAAATAGTTCTGTAAGCTTCAAGGAGGATGGGGATAACAATTTGCATTCGGACCTGCATTCATTCCCTAACCTCATAGAATCTAATCATTTCCATCCATGGCATCAATAACACAAACAGACTCAGCAATTTCTTCATATATTATGTACATAAAATTGTGCAAGTTCATGAGTGTTTAAAAAGCGAGTGCTCTATTATGCTGTGATATATGCATGTGGTAGGTTAAATGCAGCTCTTTTGTTTTATCACAGCTTACTGTGTAAACCCTCCAAGGATTCTAATACTGATATATTTGCACCGACACATTGATTCCTGTGCCAAGTCTATGCATTAAATTTTTACACTACTGTCAAACAGCATCTGACCACTTTTCACACAGTTAATGATACTGTGAATAATGTCGTGGCCAAAATGTATCCTTTTATTGTTTGCTTTTCCCACTGAAGACTATCCTTATTTTTGAAACTGGCTTTAATAGGCAGGTTTTTAATTAATGGATTGACTGAACCATCTCATTTCACAGAACAGCAAACACATTTGCAGAAATAGCAATGGTTGTTTTTTAACATAACAGCAAAAGTGACATTTTATTACCTTCCTAACCAACAGTTTACAGAGATTTCAAATTGTGTGCTTCATATTATTTTATAATCAGCATTAATTTGACAGGTTTTACTTGTTCATGAGTCATCTCATTCATTTTTAAAAATGTAACTGATTGGAAAACAAATTAAATTCAGTTGTTTTAAATGTAATAGGATGACATAAAATTATTAAGGAATAATTATGCATGGCAGCACAAACAGCCAAGTTTCTGGTATCGAGACTGGCTCTAATGCAATGAGGAGTATGTCAGGTTCCAAGAGATCAATTGTGTTAGGGGACTCTCTAGTCCAAGGCACAGACAGACATTTCTGTAGTCAGCAGTGAAAAATCAGAATGGTGTCTTGCTTCCCTGGTGCCAGGATCAAGGCTGTCTCAGAAACGGTGCAGAATGTTATCAAGGGAGAGAGGCCCCAGCAGGAGGTCATTGTCCACATTGGAACCAGTGATAAAGGAAGGGAAAAGGATGAGATTCTGAAGGGAGAATACAGAGAGTTCGGCAGGAATTTAAAAAGGAGATCCTCGAGAGTAGTAATATCTGGATTACTCCCAGTGCTGCGAACTAGAGAGGGTAGGAATAGAAGGATAGAGCAGATGAATGCATGGCTTAGGAGTTGGTGTATGGGAGAAGGACTCACATATGGGAGAAGGTCATTGGAATCTCTTCTGGGATAGATGTGACCTGTACAAGAAGGACAGATTACACTTGAATTGGAAGGGGACTAATATACTGTCAGGGAGATTTGCTAGAGCTGTTGGGGAGGATTTAAACTAGCAAGGTGGGGGAGTGGGATCCAGGGAGATAGTCAGGAAAGATTTCAATCTGAGACTGGTGCAGTTGAGAACAAAGGCGAGTCAAACAGTTAGGGCAGGCAGGGACAAAGCTGAGAACAAGGTAGGACTGATAAATTAAACTGCATTTATTTAAATGCAAGAGACCTAACAGGGAAGGCAGATGAACTCAGGGTATGGTTAGGAACATGGGACTGGGATAACATAGCAATTACAGAAACATGGCTCAGGGATGGACAGCGCTGGCAGCGTAATGTTCCAGGATACAAATGCTACAGGAAGGACAGAAAGGAAGGCAAGAGAGGAGGGGGAGTGGTGTTTTTGTTAAGGGATAACATTACAGCTGTGCTGAGGGAGGATATTCTCGGAAATACATCCAGGGAAGTTATTTGGGTTGAACTGAGAAATAGGAAGGGGATGATCACCTTATTGGGATTGTATTATAGAACCCCCAAATAGTCAGAGGGAAATTGTAAAACAGATTTGTAAGGAGATCTCAGCTATCTGTAAGAATAATAGAGTGATTATGGTAGGGGGTGTTGTTAAATTTCCAAACATCGATTGGGACTGGCATAGTGTTAAGGGTTTAGATTTTAATAATTTTAGATTCCCTACAGTGTGGAAACAGGCCCTTCGGCCCAACCAGTCCACACCAACCCTCCAAAGAGTAACCCACTTAGACCCATTTTGCTTTGACTAATGCAGCTAACACTATGGGCAATTTAGCATGGCCAATTCACCTGACCTGCACGTCTTTGGACTGTGGGAGGAAACCGGAGCACCTGGAGAAAACCCACACAGACACGGGGAGAATGTGCAAACTCCACACAGACAGTCACCTGAGGCTGGGATCGAACCTGGGACCCTGGTGCTGTGAGGCTGCAGTGCTAACCACTGAGCCACCGTGGTGAGAAATTTGTTAAGTGTGAACAAGAAAATTTTCTGATTTAATATGTGGATGTACCTACTAGAGAAAGTGGAATATCTGACCTACTCTTGGGAAATAAGGCAGGGCAGGTAACTGGGGTGTCAGTGGGGGAGCACTTTGGGGCCAGCTTTAAAATAGTGATGGAAAAGGATAGACCGAACCTAAAAGTTGGCGCTCTAAATTGGAGGAAGGCTAATTTTGATGGTATAAGGCAAGAACTTTCAAAAGCAGATGTTCACAGGTAAAGGGACCCCTGGAAAATGGGAAGCCTTCAGAAATGAGATAACAAGAGCCCAGAGACTGTATATTCCTGTTAGGGTGGAAGGAAAGGCTGGTAGGTGTAGGAAATGCTGGATGACTAGAGACATTGAGAGTTAGGTTAAGAAAAAGAAGGAAGCATATGTCAAGCATAGACAAGATAGATTGAATGAATCCTTAGAAGAGTATAAAGGCAGTAGGAGTATACTTAAGAGGGAAATCAGGAGGGCAAAAAGGGGACATGAGCTAGCTTTGGCAAATAGGGTGAAGGAGAATCCAAGGGTTTTTGCAAATACATTAAGAACAAAAGAGTAACTACGGGGGGAATAGGGCCCTTCAAAGATCATATACTGGATTAGTGGTGCTGGAAAAGCACAGCAGTTCAGGCAGCATCCAAGGAGCAGCGAAATCGACGTTTCGGGCAAAAGCCCTTCATCAGGAATGACCTGGGAGTTGCAGTGGGAGAGGGACTCCCTGAGATTCTTGTAGAGAGAGGAGGAAAACTTCTTCAAGGCAGGCATCCTTGCAAGAGGATTCGCAGTAGGGTTAAAATCAACGAGGTAAAAACAATAACTGCAGATACTGAAAACCAAATACTGGATTAGTGGTGCTGGAAGAGCACAGCAGTTCAGGCAGCATCCAAGGAGCAGCGAAATCGACGTTTCGGGCAAAAGCCCTTCATCAGGAATCCTGATGAAGGGCTTTGCCCGAAACATCGATTTCGCTGCTCCTTGGATGCTGTCTGAACTGCTGTGCTCTTCCAGCACCACTAATCCAGTATTTGGTTTTCAGTATCTGCAGTTATTGTTTTTACCCCTTCAAAGATCAGCAAGGAAGCCTTTGTGTGGAGCTGCAGAAGATGGGGGAGATGCTAAATGAGTATTTTGCATCAGTGTTTACTGTGGAAAAGGACATGGAAGATATAGAATGTAGGGAAGTAGATGGTGACATCTTCAAAAATGTCTATATTATAAAGGATGAAGTATTGGATGGCTTAAAATGCATAAAAGTGGATAAATCCCCAGGACCTGATCAGGTGTACCCTGGAACTCTGTGGGAAGCTAGAGAAGTGATTGTTGGGCCTCTTACTGAGGTAGGTAAAAACAATGACTGCAGATGCTGGAAACAAGATTCTGGATTAGTGGTGCTGAAAAAGCACAGCAGTTCAGGCAGCATCCGAGGAGCAGATGCTGCCTGAACTGCTGTGCTCTTACTGAGATATTTGTATCATCGATAGTCACAGGTGAGGTGCCAGAAGATTGGAGGTTGGCTAATGTAGTGCCACTATTTAGAAAGGTGGTAAGGAAAGCCAGGGAACTACAGACCGGTGAGCCTGACGTCAGTGGTGGGCAAGTTGTTGGAGGGAATCCTGAGAGACAGAAAAGGCAAGGCAAGGCAAGGACTGATTGGGGATAGTCAACATAGCTTTGTGCGTGGGAAATCATGTCTCACAAACTTGATTGAGTTTTTTGAAGATGTAACAAAGAGGATTGATTTGAGCAGAGCAGTAGACATGATCTATATGGACTTCAGCAAGACGTTCGACAAGATTCCCCATGGGAGGCTGGTTTGCAAGGTTAGATCCCATGGAATACAGGGAGAATTAGCCATTTGGATACAGAACTGGCTCAAAGGTAGAAGACAGAGAATGGGGGTGGAGGGTTGTTTTTCAGACTGGAGGCCTGTGACCAGTGGAGTGCCACAAGAATCAGTGCTGGGCCCTCTACTTTTCGTCATTTATATAAATGATTTGGATGTGAACATGAGAGGTATAGTTAGTAAGTTTGCAGGTGACACCAAAATTGGAGGTGTAGTGGACAGCGAAGAAGGTTACCTCAGATTACAAATGGATCTTGATCAGATGGGCCAATGGGCTGAGGAGTGGCAGATGGAGTTTAATTTAGATAAATGAGAGATGCTACATTTTGGGAAAGCAAATCTTCGCAGGACTTATACACTTAATGGTAAGGTCCGAGGGAGTGATGCTGAACAAAGAGACCTTGGAGTGCAGGTTCATAGCTCCTTGAAAGTAGAGTTGCAGGTAGATAGGATAGTGAAAAAGGCATTTGGTATACTTTCCTTTACTGGTCAGTGCATTGCTTACATGAGTTGGGAGGTCATGTTACAGGACATTGGTTAAACATTGGAATATTGCATGCAATTCTGGTCTCCTTCCTATCGGAAGGAAGTAGTTAAACTTGAAAAGGTTCAGAAAAGATTTATAAGGATGTTGCCAGGGTTGGAAGATTTGAGCTATCCTGTGAGGTTGAATAGTCTGGGGCTGTTTTCCTTGGAGTGTCGGAGGCTGAGGGGTGACCTTATGGAAGTTTCTAAAATCATGAGGTGCATGGATAGGATAAATAGACAAAGTCTCTACCCTGGGGTGGGGGAGTCCAGAACTAGAGGGCATAGGTTTAGGGTGAGAGGGGAAAGATATAAATGAGACCTTAGTGGCAACTTTTTCATGCAGAGGGTGGTACATGTATGGAATGAGCTGCCAGAGGAAGTGGTGGAGGCTGGTACAATTGCAACATTTGGGTGGGTATATGAATAGGAAGGGTTTGGAGGGATATGGGCTGGGTGCTGGCAGGTGGGACTAGATTTGTTTGGGTTATCTGGTCGGCATGGATGAGTTGGATTAAAGTGTCTGTTTCCGTGTTGTACTTCTCTATGATTCTATGACTCTATGTGAAGTTAATTCTGAAAAATAGCTGGATATTCAATATACTTATCCAAATTGGAGAAATTGGGCCTGACAGAAAATTGGCCAAACTAAATTAAACAGCAGCTATTGGCTTGAGAGAACAGTGCACACCAGGGCTGATCAAAGTGTCACAAAGTTTCAATGAGAAGTAGTTACAACCAGCCTGTGGGTTGTGTATTGAAGAAGTATCAATCAGATTTTCTGGCATCTTGGTTGCCTGAGTATGTGCACTTTACTCTTCTTGGCATGACAACACTGAAGGGTGTTGGCATGACCCCATTGGATGATTTGAACCCAGCTCATGACCCATTGGACAAAGACCAAAGGACATTCTGGAAGTGTGGGGCAAGGGGAGATAAGAACACAGCCCAAGATGCCACCCACCACACTTTCCCCCCCCTCCCCACCTGAATGGAGACTAAAAGGGAATGTGACAAAGACTTAACCTGGTCCAGCTGAGGAGTTCCAACCACCTGGAGAGAGAAAGAGAGAGAGAGAGAGAGAGACAGTGCTATGATCTTCCCTGTCATTTGAGACTGTGGAAGAGAGCCAACCCATATGTCAGAGAGTAGCCTATTCCAATGCCCCAGCTCAAACACATGGATCATTATGGTAAAGCCCTTTTCAGATGGATAGAGTGAGATAAAGAGTTAATATTGTAGGCATTTGGAATATTTTATCAATAAAATTGAGGTGAACTGCAAACTGAACTACGTTCCTTTGAACACCTCACCCACAAAATTGCTTGGGATAAAGTGATTTGAATACATAAATTGATTGAATTGTCCAAAATAAAAACACAAGTGTCTCTCTCAATACATACCACATGCAAATACTCCAGCCACCTGCTTTGTAAATTTGTTTGTGAACAAATGGAGGTTTTCTGTATTGAAGCAAATCAAACGTGTGTATTATCCACAGTGATGTTGCAGCACCTCTCATGATGAGTCATTAGCAAGCCTTTATCTTTAACATAACAAACTCTTTTGTTTGTAATGATTGCACCTTGCCTTCCCTGTCTATCCTCCATCAACACTTTCCAGCTGCCAAGTGAGTGTTCTGTAATTTCAAAGATCCTGCAAAGAACCTGTCTCTTTGATGAAGAATTCTAATATTTCCTTCTCTGTCTCAGTCTCAATTTTGCTTTTCTTTTGGGATGGTTTCCGATGTTTAAAAGCACTGTGTATAATTTGAACTTGTCCAGAATGGGAGGTATTAGATAACTTTTAATCTTATGTATTTACATTTTTGGAAAGTATCCACTTAGTTGTCCACAAACTCAAACATTTCTTTTAACTATAGGATTAGAATAGATATTCAGCATGCATGTGTAAACTGAGCACCTTCGCCATTAGACTAATGGGCGTCTGCTTGTGTTACAGAATAGCAAGTGCAGTGCACTTAAGCCTGTGATATGCAGTGTAATGGAAAAAATCATGCTATATCTCTCTATTGTTAACAAGAAAACAAACTACATAAACTTTCTTCCTTTGTAATAACAGGTGAAAAATACTTCAAACACGTGTTGATATCAGCATATCTAAATTAAGTACAACTAATTAAGTATTTGAAACGTCATTGTCACAATGCAAGAAACCTGATTGTTAGAGCAGAAGACATGACACATTATATATTGAACCCTTGAGGTGTTTAATAAAATATAAATTAACATTGTGTTGGTCATCAGTTGTTTCATTGATTTACGGCATTGACTCATCACTAGAAGGTGATGAGTCGTATTTTCTTTTATATAACCTATTTTTTCTAATCAATCTTCTCAGAGATGTTATTACACACCTCTGGAGAAGGTGGAACTTGAGCCCAGGCCTTCCAGTCCAGTCCAGGGTGGGGACACTACCACAGTTCCACATGAGGACCCCGTAAATAGTATTTAATGATATGATCAGTTGCAGAACCAGACAGCATGGGTTTCCTCCAGGTGCTCCGGTTTCCTCCCACAATCCAAAGATGTGCAGGTCATGTGAATTGGCCATGCTAAATTGCCCATAGTGTCAGATGTGTTTGTCAGGAATAAATATAGGGTATGGAAATGGGTCCGGGTGGGACTTGTTGGACCAAAGGGCCTGTTTCCATACTGTAGGGAATCTAATCTAATCTAACCTAATCTAATCAGACAGAATACTTTGGGACGTTTCCAACTGAGCCCCCAAGGATGCGTGTTTGGATTGCAATATATGATTAGCAGGTTAATGTAATGTAATTCAAGCAAACAGATATCCTTTATACCATTGGCATCAAGTTTTTTGAAGCATTCATGGAAAGGTTTAACTTGTGAACAAATCGACTGTGGACGTTCATGATGAACACTACAAGTGAACCAGGAGACTGGTGAGAACTTAACTTCTGACCTCTAATCAATTGGTTAGATAAGTTAGTGGAGCTCCAATTGTCAATCCTTCATGACATATGAAGCAGATTACTTTGTCTAGCATATACGAAAAGAGCATTCATCTTCTCATAGCTTCTCTGGCTCAGGGGTATTGACCCAAGATGCTCGCTAGCAGTTGTATGCAAGCCTCCAGTCCACGACCCAGGTCTTTGACCACAGTCGAAGAAGTCAGGCTACTCTATTCATGACCTTGATCACAACACTGGAACTTTCTGGTCCTGAGCTGCTGCTGCTGCTGCTGTTCTCTCTCCCTCTCTCCTTGTAGTTACAAATTTCCAGTTTCTTCAGCTGGTGCTTCAGCTTCCACTCCAGGATATGGTCCCAAGTGATCCCCTGCTGCATATTGCTTTCAAGTTTCAGCAATTACATTGAGACAGTGTTTACTAAGCAATTGCATAATTGATATATTTAACTGGGCTATGATCACTCTCCTGATGGAATACACTGTGATTGCTGCATTTACCTAGTCTATCACTGCTGTGGATAGATTGATGTTCAACAGTTACTCAAGATTACCTTCTTAGTTCATCATCTATATGGATGCTTTCAATGGGTCCCAGACTTTGTAATGGGTCAGGGTTTAGATCACAGTGGTGCTGGAAAAGATCAGCAGCTCAGGCAGCATCCGAGAAGCAGGAAAATCGACATTTCAGGCAAATGTCCTTCATCAGGAATAGAGGCAGGAAGTCTCCATGGCGGAGAGATAAATGTGGGGGGGGGGAGCTGGGGAGAAGGTGGCAAAGAGTACAATAGGTGAATGGGGGTGGGGATGGTGGTGATAGGTCAGAGGGGAGGGTAGAATGGATAGGTGGGAAGGGAGATTGGCAGGTAGGAAAGTGCCGAGCTGGAAGGTTGTAACTGGGGTAAGGTAGGAAGAGGGGAAATGAGGAAACTGGTGAAGTCCACATTAATGCCCTGGGGTTGAAGTGTTCCGAGGCTGGTTTCCAGTATCTGCAGTCTTCACTTTTGCCCCTTTGTAATGGGTCAGACATGTAGATCTCTAGTTCCTTTTCCTTCTTGCTCTGTTTAACTTCCCAAGGAATGTTTACCCATGCATGACATGAAAGCAACTGAAACACCCCAGAGAAAAGTGCACCCCCTATCTTTTTGTGACCACTCAGAAAATTTGAAAAGCAAAATACAGACATGGGACATCTGAAATAAAAAAAGATGGAAGTGACGAGCAGAGCAGGATGAATCTGAGGAGGGGAAACAGAGTTAACAGGCTCAACTTTTAGCCCCTGATGGCCTCAGAATAGGAGGCAATGGGGGTTAAATTGAGCCTCATGATCAGCATACCAATTCCCATTTTCATCCTGAACTCAGCTGTTTCTATGGAGATGGAATCCAGGACAGTTGAGCTACCCACCTGCATACACTGAATAGCAAATGGTCTTATTAAAGATCTGATTACACCTCCCCAAGGCAGAGGCTGATTTATCTATAATCACTCTTTTGTCTACAAGTTTAGTGGTGACATTAGTGTTGGAATTAAAAGTATAGGAAGTTGAAAGTAGACTGAGTGAGGGAAGTGGAGAAATTGAGATGGCTGGTGTGTTACAAACAGATCAAATTAAAAGGTTTAGATGAGGCAAGAGAGTTGGGTCCAGGTGGAGGGAGAATTTGACAGACCAGAGCAGGCATATCGAATCATAGAGATGGATATGAAGGGAAAGGTGATGATAGACATGCCTATTAAGCTGAGGGTACTGATTTGGTGCCTTTGCTGAGAACGTGCAGTCAGGGGAAGAGCAGAGGGATAACTGAGAACTCAGCGAGACTGGCATTGAATGAGATGTGTGGTCTTTTTTACCCAAGATTTGTTGATGTTGTTGTGGTTCTGTTCGCCGAGCTGGGAATTTGTGTTGCAGACATTTTGTCCCCTGTCTAGGTGACATCCTCAGTGCCTGGGAGCTTCCTGTGAAGCACTTCTGTGATCTTTCCTCTGGCATTTATA
Source organism: Chiloscyllium punctatum (assembly GCF_047496795.1). Classification (NCBI taxonomy): domain Eukaryota; kingdom Metazoa; phylum Chordata; class Chondrichthyes; order Orectolobiformes; family Hemiscylliidae; genus Chiloscyllium; species Chiloscyllium punctatum. Next base: position 116,515,409 of record NC_092747.1, read on the forward strand.
GTGGTTTGTCTCTGCTGCTTCCGGTTGTCAGTTCCAGCTGTCCGTTGCAGTGGCCGGTATATTGGGTCTAGGTCGATGTGTTTGTTGATAGAATCTGTGGATGAGTGCCATGCCTCTAGAAATTCCCTGACTGTTCTCTGTTTGGCTTGTCCTATAATAGTAGTGTTGTCCCAGTCGAATTCATGTTGCTTGTCATCTGCTTGTTTGGCTACTAAGGATAACTGGTCGTGTCGTTTCTTGGCTAGTTGGTGTTCATGGATGCGGATCGTTAGCTGTCTTCCTGTTTGTCCTATGTAGTGTTTTGTGCAGTCCTTACATGCGATTTTGTACACTACGTTGGTTTTGCTCATGCTGGTTATCGGGTCCTTTGTCCTGGTGAGTTGTTTTCTGAGAGTGGCTGTTGGTTTGTGTGCTGTTATGAGTCCTAATGGTTGGAGTAGTCTGGCTGTCAGTTCAGAAATGTTCTTGATGTATGGTAACGTGGCTAGTCCTTTGGGTTGTGGCACGTCCTCATTCCGTTGTCTTCCCCTTAGGCATCTGTTGATGAAATTGCAGGGGTATCCGTTTTTGGTGAATACATTGTAGAGGTGTTCTTCTTCCTCTTTTTGCAGTTCTGGTGAACTGCAGTGTGTTGTGGCCCTTTTGAACAGTGTCTTGATGCAACTTCTTTTGTGTGTGTTGGGGTGGTTGCTTTCATAGTTCAGGACTTGGTCTCTGTGTGTGGCTTTCCTGTATACCTTTGTGGTGAATTCTCCATTCTGTGTTCTCTGTACCATCACGTCTAGGAATGGGAGTTGGTTGTCCTCAGACCATCACTCTCAGACAACAACTCATCAGGACAAAGGACCCAATACCCAGCATGAGCAAAACCAATGTAGTGTACAAAATCCCATGCAAGGACTGCACAAAACACTACATAGGACAAACAAGAAGACAGCTAACGATTCGTATCCATGAACACCAACTGGCCACAAAATGACACGACCAGCTAGCCTTAGTAGCCACACAAGCGGATGACAAGCAACATGAGTTGACTGGGACAACACTACTATTATAGGGCAAGCCAAACAGAGAACAGCCAGGAATTCCTAGAGGCATGGCACTCATCCGCAGATTCTATCAACAAACACATCGACCTGGACCCAATATACCGGCCACTGCAGCGGACAGCTGGAACTGACAACCGGAAGTGGCAGAAACAAACCACTATAAATGCCAGAGGAAATATCATAGAAGCACTTCATAGGAGGCTCCCAAGCACTGAGGATGCCACCTAGACAGGGGACGAAACGTCTGCAACACAAATTCCCAGCTCGGCGACACAACCACGACAACAAGCACCCGAGCTACAAATCTTCTCACAAACTTTGAATTTGTTGATGTGTTAAAATGTCTTTTAATTAAAGGACCAGTGGGGGTGAGAGATGAAATGGAAATGTCGAACAGAATGTCTTTTGGATTACTGCTCAAAAGATAAGAGTGTGCAGGCAGCAATGCGAGTTAGCATTGATCTGGAATACATTGGGGACCAGTAACTGAAGGAACACTGATCTATAATCATGAATTGTTCCAAAAGAAAAAAATGTGTTTTTGCAGCATTTTTGTTTTACTCATTCCTGTGGATACATCTTTTAAAAAAAAATCAAGGCAGGAATGTTTTGGGAGATTAACCTCAAGAGTTGGGGTGCCTCATACCCTTGCTTCCAATTTTCCTCTTCAATTTCTCCACGTCCTCCTTCCCCTCTGAGGGAAGAGACAGGAAACAAAAGCAGCTGAATGTGAAAAATTCCTACAAGGAAAATCTTTAGTTCACCTCAATCATTGAATTGAGGTATAACCATCACAGAACAAACCACGTCTCACCATTGCAGAAATCAACACATCATGAAGAATCAAGGACCTTCCATCGCACAGTATGACATTCTGATCTTTGGCATTTTGCCCTGTCTATATTCTTTTCCACCCATAGTACATGTGTTAAACCTCTTATGTATTTGGTTGTCTCAATAATTATTCAGTGAGCGTTTGTAGGTTTTAAAAGGGTATAGTTTAAACTTCATTAATTTTGCATTCATTTTTAATGTTCTTAACTTTAAGTGACTTACAATAAACAGAATCATTTTTCCTGTTACGAACCGAGTGCGGTTAAATTTCACTTATAGTAGCAGTCAATCAGGCAAACTGAGTTTTGGTGGTTTAATTGGGATTTTTAAATTCATTTTGTGCTGACTAGTAGAACTGTAGACCATGATTATTGGTGTTTTTCCTCAATAGTAATTATAATATATGTAATTATACAATTAATTAGTTACATTGCAATGTAATTAACTCACATTAAGTCTGAAGGAAGCAAAAAGATTCTTAGTTTGAATAACATAGAACTTAGACACAGAAATGGACCATTCCTCCTAACTTGCCTATATCATGATTTATCTTCCACATTGATCTCCTTCAACTCTATTGCATTTCAGCCGATTAACATCATTTCTCTTCTTTCCTTCTTCATGTACTTAACTAGTTTTTGTTTCTTTGCTAGTCGTCTCAAGTACTGCATGTTTTAAAAAAAAGTTTCTCAATGCAACCACACTCTGGGTAAAACCACTTTGAGTGTTTTCCTTATCGGTAAGTACCCTTTTTTATACTGATGACTCCGAGGACTGGATTTTCAGAATATCTGGTGCCAGGATCAGCGGTGAGCAGGGTCAGATGTGAGCCAAGTTGCTTGTTCACCGATAGTATACTCCTTCCAGGACTCCTTGTTGGAGGTAGGATCAGGGCTCCTGCAACCTAGCCACATGCAACAGGTGGCCTATTATGCTTGTTAAAGGCCTAACATCAAGTGATTTTTTAAAAAATTACATTGAGGGTTTTCAGATGGATTCTCATGGAGGCCAAATGGGTTTCTTGACCTATCTCACCAAATGCACCTCATTGCCTACCTACCCTGCCCACATGATGCTCCTTACCTCTCATTCTATCCCTTCTTACTTCCCAGGACAACCCAGTGCTTTTGCCCGAAACGTCGACTCTCCTGCTCCTTGGATGCTCCCTGATGGGCCATGGTTTTCCAGCGCCATACTTTGTGATTCTGACTCTCCAGCATCTGCAGCCTTCACTTTCCCCTAGTCTCTGAAAGACCAGTGTTCTTTACATTCGCTCTTCTCGAGGCCACTGAACACTCAGAATCATAAAATCCCTACAGTGTGGAAAGAGCCTGCACTGCCCCTGCTCGCAACATTCCATCCAGACCCACCTTATCCTCATAACTCCACATTAACCCTCCACCTAACCTGCACATCCCTGGACATCATGAGGCATTTCAGCATGGCCAATCCATCTAACCTTCAGATCTTTGGACTGTGGAAGGAAACTGAAGCATGCTGAAGAAACCCACACAGACATGGGGACAATATGCAAACTCCACACAATCACCTGAGGCTGGAATCAAACCAGTGTCCCTGGCACAGTGAGGCAGCAGTGCTAACTACTGAACTGCTGTGCTGTCTCAGTATGATGGTTTGGAACTTGGTCTCTCTGCATGCTCATGTATTGCATTCCAAAGTGAGGGTTTTACTGGAGGTCATGCAGATTGAATGGTTTCCTGCTCAGCCTGTACAGAAGCTCCATCACAACAGAACGCTTCATGGGTATGAGGTAAGGTGTTACAGCAGGGAAGATGAAGGATTTGTGATAGATCCATTGGTATGGATCATAGCTTGCACATTGTTGTTTTGCAGCAGGCAATGGATATTGATGATTTTCTGCAAACAACCTTGTTTTAGGAGGATACTTCAACATCTTTCATGATGACAGAGTCAAACCTTTTTTGAGGTTGAAGAAGGCTGTGTAAGGAAGTTGCTGCTGCTGCTGCTGAGTGTACTTTTGCTGAACTTGTCTTGCTGAAATGTATGTGTCCACTGTGCCTCTTGAGGAAGGGAATGTACACTATGACTCAGATGGGAAATCCTCAGTCACTAGGTGGACATGATTGAGGAGGGTTTTTGCAATGACCTTCCCTGTGACTGTCTGCAGGGAGATACCTCTGTTCCTACTGCTATCTGTATTATCTCCTTACTTGAAGATTATTTGTTATGACATGGCCATGCCCTAGTCATCTCATGAGGAGGAGAAGGACTCTGTTAGTGTTCCCTTTCCCTGCACCTTCTTTGCCAATAACTCCTTTCCCAGTCTTGGTGTCCTTTCCAACTTCAGCAATGAAATCACGAGGGAAAATCGACCTGTCTTCCTTTGAGACAATGGACAGCAACTGACTAAGGATGGAATAGATGTCCTCTATGGCTTCATCCATTGCTTTTAAGGTTTGGGCATTTGTACTGATGACTGTGGTATGCTATGTCTGGATTAGGGAGAGCCGAAGGTTAGGACATGTTTGTTTATCCCATGGGGAAGCTTACTGACACAGTCAACACGGGGTGAAAGGTTATTGGCAGTAGCAGAGAATGTGGAGTTAAGGTTACAATCCAACCAACCATGGAGGGGTTGGCACGAGGGCCTGAGTCCCAATCCTATTCCGAACACCTATGTTCATGTGGATGTATCCTTGACGGATTAGAGTATTAATTAAAACATATTGTTTGGATTGGTGCTTTTCAAAACAGTATGTTGGAAAGGCATCACATTCATCAAATTAATACACTATTTTCAATCTGCTAGATTACACTGCCCGGTTAATTACGAGCACAAGAGATGTACAGAAATCAGCAATTGATTAATGACTTCACATGGACCCAAGATTTAATTCTACCCTACGATTAGGATCCTACAGGGACTGGCCAGGTCAAGGCTGCCTGTGTTGGTGATATATACATCAACTAATTGTAGCATAAACAAGTATGCTACCCATAGCCAGATGATAATGTTCAGAGCTCTAACGAATTAGTGTCTTATTGTTTTCACAGGAACTCTTTTTTTTTAATGTGTTAGCCAGAACCTCAACTGACAAGACAAATGAAAAGCAGTAACAGATTCATATTTATCAATGTGTTAAATGGCAAAAGAGATTGATGAATGAGCTGTGAAGGATGGATAACTAACTCTCTGCAGAGATTTATTGGTGCAGATAAAGGTCCAGAGACTATATTTCCTTGGAGTTTTAAATTGAACACGAGAGTCAGTAAAAATGGGATAATGCAGCTTTGAATTTCAGTCTATTGTTGAATTGAGTCTCACTCTCGTTTTAAAATATATTAATAATGACTAAAATAACAGAATGCAGGGGCAGGGACAAAACTTCTCTAGATTTCTTGTGTATTGAAGATGGAAACTAAAGTTGAATTATGAATTTATATTGAAACCCAAGGTTAGGAATGTGTATAATAGGCATGTCTAATTAGCAGTGCAATTGAATGTATTGGGATAGATCTTCACTTTGTGCAATAATGTGAAACATCTGTTAATAAGGCAGGAGTTCATTACATATCAATTTTTATATTTTGAAATTAAGTGGTTCACTTCGAGATTCAGGCTTTTATTTACAAAATGCAGCCAGCCGCAATGTAAGAAAGGTAAAGCTCCCTCTTAGCAGATTTAATTCCACTCAGCTGGGAGACAGGTCATTGCTGTTGGCTTTAGCTGGTGTTTTGATCTTTCATCACATGGCCACCTTCCTCTAACTATCCTTCCCTAAATTTCCTGTCATTACCTTCTAAACATGTTCATCTTTGCAAACATCTTCTTTTAACTCGGTTTTCCTAATGAACCTGTTCAGGAATGTTATTACACAGCCCTGGAGCAGGTGGGACTTGAGTCAAGATCAGAGTCGTGCTGGAAAAGCACAGCAGGTCAGGCAGCATCCGAGGAGTGGGATGCTGCTCCTCGGATGCTGCCTGACCTGCTGTGCTTTTCCAGCACCACTCTAATCTTGACTCTGATCTCCAGCATCTGCAGTCCTCACTTTCGCCCAGGTGGGACCTGAACCCAGCCCTCCTGATCCAGGGATAGGAACACTATTCTTGAACCACAAGAGGGCCCACACTTGCTTTTAACTTGGTAACTGATCAGACACATCCTAAACTGATCAGACACATACTTCCTAAACACATTTTAAAAAAAGCGGGCCATACCACCAGTACTTCACCAGAAGCTCACTGATGATGTTACCTAGTATGCTGATGAAAAGTCTGAAATTGAACCATCCAGCTCAGCGAGCAAACCTACATCCAGAACCTCAACCTGAGCTACAAATCTTCTCAAAACTCAGTAACTTAACTACTGTATGGGATTCGATAATCTTGATTATTCACAAGTCAACTATTTTCCTACCTCCAACAACTTTATATTTGTGTTCAAATAAAATGGGGGGGGGGGGGGTTAATGAAAAATGTAAAGTATTTTTTAATGTACCTACACATTTTCTCTGTGCAATGATCCACAAGTAACTAACCTTGAATTCTTGGAAACTCCAAGACTGTCCCAATCCTATTCAGGCTGACCTTTTAATTGTGATCAAACAACTATTTTTGCACATCACTCAGACAACCACTGTATTGTAATGCTATCTTTGGATGTTACAGACTCCAGTATTGCACTTGAATTGCAATACTTGTATTAGTGTGTTTCTCAGGGGAGTAATATGACTTAAGTCAGTGCTGAGCCAAAGAAGGAGACGTTAGAATAACTGATCAGAAGATTATTTAAAGAAGGATGCACAGCAGTTGTGTCCCTACCTCTGATCCAGGAGGCCAGTGTTCCAGTGTCATCTGCTCCAGAAGTGAGTCATAACTACTCTGAACTGGTTAATTCAAGATATCTAGAGAAGGATTGCAATAGAAATGGGGAGGGAGACAGAGTCTTTTCTGGAAGGAGCTCTTTAATGAAGAGTCTTAATGATGTAAGGAATGGTCACAGGAGGAGAGGGATGGGTGGTACACAAAATTATAGATTTCAAAAATGACAGAGTTCTTTAAACATTAGGAGGTTACAAAGAGGTTCCCGCCTCAGGTGACTAACTGTGTGGAGTTTGCACATTCTCCCCATGTCTGCGTGGGTTTCCTCCGGGTGCTCCGGTTTCCTCCCACAGTCCAAAGATGTGCAGGCCAGGTGAATTGGCCATGCTAAATTGCCCGTAGTGTTAGGTAAGGGGTAAATGTAGGGGTATGGGTGGGTTGCGCTTCGGCGGGGCAGTGTGGACTTGTTGGGCCGAAGGGCCTGTTTCCACACTGTAAGTAATCTAATCTAATCTAATCTAATATCAAGGGGCAAGGCCATGAAGATGACAATTTTAAAGTTGCGGCATTGGCAGATCAGTAACAGGAGTGCATGAAGTATGAACACTTAATGAGATTTAAAGTCAGGAATAAGAGTTTTCGATAAGTCCATGTAAATGCACAGACATAATTTCATGCCAGCCAGGAGAACATTGACCTTTTCAAATCTGGAGCTAACAAAAGCATAGATTAAAGTTCAGTAGCAGATAATTACAATAGCCAGGTGATATTGTAAAAGTCAAACTGGGTGATGTTAGGGATGAAAAGCTTTTGATAACAGAGCTCCTAGTCAAAGAAAAACACAAATTGACAATTTTACTGCATGAGGAACAACAGAATCTGATATTCTGTTTTGACTTCAATTTTTAAACAATTTCCAATTACATAGCAAACAGGAAGCGAAGACCAAATATAGTCTTCAAGTGAGCTGCATTTAGAAGGAGTTGGATAGTTGAACCAAAAAAATTTTATATAATGCTTTGCCCAGATTATAGACGAAGACTGTGGTGCTGGTAAAGCACAGCTGGTCAGGCAGCATCTGAGGAGCAGGAGAATCGACGTTTTGAGCATAAGCTCTTCATCAGGAATGTTCCTGCTCCTTGGATATGCCTGACTAGCTGTGCTTTTCCAGCTCTACACTCTTCGACTCTGATCTCCAGCGTCTGCAGTCCACATTTTCTCCTTTGACTAGCTTATGCTTTGCAGCTTAATGGCAAAAGGTACCGCAAGCTGGGAAATGAAGAGGTGGAAATGTTGGCAACAGAGGGATTTATCTGCAATGCTAGCTGAGGAAATGGAACTTATAAAATTCAAGTGCTATCCTGCCATAACTGGGAGGAGGTATCAGAACTGAATTTATTTTGGCAATTTACACAATAAATACAGTTTATAAGAATGTCTACTGGAAAAGTTGACTGAACATGCTTATACATGCAACATTTTTAACGTATCTTGTAGAGTTTGTTTAAGTTTTGGAAACTAATCATTTATAATACGAATGATGTTCAAGATTAAAGTGGGAGTTGACTAAACCAATCATACTTGCATTTCAAAACTCTTCTTACACACCAATACATTTTTAGCTGGTCGAAAAGATGTTGGACCTGAATCTTTAGAGAATCAGTCAATTAATACACTTTCATTCCCTGGAATAAATTAAGCACCTGGGAATCCCTTCTACAACAGTTCTAAAGGTTGTGATTACATCCTGGAACAGACTTAACTATACGTAATCAAATCAAAGAAAGAACAAAGAAGAAAGAAAATTTGCAGCCCAGGAACAGGCCTTTCAGCCCTCCAAGCCAGAGCCGATCCAAATGTACTGTCTAAACCTGCCAGTCAATTCCTAAGCATCTGTACCCCTCTACACCCCACCTACACATGCATTTATCCAGACGCGTCTTAAATGAATCTACCGTGCCTGCCTCTACCACCTCTGCTGGCAACGCATTCCAAATGCTCACCACCCTCTATGTGAAGGACTTGCTGCGTGTATCCCTCTTAAACTTTCCACCTCTCACCTTGAAAACGTGACCTCTCGTTGTTGAATCATTCACCCTGGGAAAAAGCTTATCTCTATCTACACTGTCTATACCCTTCACGATTTATAAACCTCAGTCAGGTCCCCCCTCAATCTCCTTTTTTCTAATGAAAATAAACCTAACCTACTCAACCTCTCTTCATAGCTAGCACCTTCCATACCAAGCAACATCCTCGTAAACCTTCCCTGCACCCTCTCCAAAGTGTCCACATCCTTTTGGTAATGTGACAACCAGAACTGTACACAGTATTCTAAATGCAGTCGAACCAATGTCTTGTACAATGATAACATGACTTGCCAGCTCTTATACTCAATACCCCGTCCGATGAAGGCAAGCATGCTATATGCCTTCTTGACCACTCTCTCCACCTGTGCAGCAACCTTCAGGGTACAATAGACATGCACTCCCAGATCTCTCTGCCCATCAACTTTTCCCAAGGCTCTTCCATTCATTGTATAATTCGCTTTAGAATTAGTCTTGCCTAAGTGCATCACCTAAATCATTTAGCTATTTTTCATTTTGTTTTCCATAAACATAATGATTCCTGATTGAGAGCCTGGGACATATTATTAAATGCGCCGTAATAAAACTGTTCCGAATCAGGGTCGATGCTGAGTGTGAAGATTGTGACTTGAAGCTATTGCAATTTTTCATCTATATCTTCCAATCCCAGTTCAAGCATTAAGGAGTCAATGTAGCCTCTCCACAAGAAGACTATTGGCCAGCAGAAACAGAAGCAGAAAGATGCAAAAGCGTTTTTACAAAAACAGCTACTGAATTCAGGCAGATTTTCAAGACCCATATCATTCAGTGAGTGAGTGATTGGGTGAGTAGGTGTGGCAGGTGCATTGGTGATAGGGAGGTGGATGTTGTGGAGATATCAGTGATGGGTGAGGCTGTGAAGTAGGTCAGGTGATTTTGAGTTGCAATGTCTAGGACAATAGTTGTATCTGGTTGAGGAATGATCTGGGGCGGTTGAATCAGATGGGAGTTCGGTCGATGATGTTGGAGAAGTTAGGTGCTCAGAATAAGGAAGTGTAAATAATAAGATGGCATGTAATAGAGTCAGAGGCTTGGGGAATAAGTATTATCAATATTAATGCATGTATGAAAATAAGACAGTTTATATGAACATTAGGAAGTAATAAAAGATCACACAATTAGAAGATTGTTTTTTTCTAGAAGCCTCAAGGCAGAGGTGAAGCCTCAATGGCTTCTTGATGATTGAATAGAAATTAATCCTTATCAGGAGCCTGAACCCAGTCAGAAGTGAAAAAACTCATATCTCGGTATTTGCAGAATTTACCAGCATGATAGGTTTCACACATTGGAGACGAAATGTACACCTGAAAGATGTTTAAAAATGTGAAAATAGAAAAGAAGGCACAGATAATTTGTAGACATTTTAACTGCTACTGATTACTTCAAACTGTGAACTAATAAAGCTCTTGAAAAAGCAAGATTTAGCAGAAATGTTCTGCATCCATTGGAATATGCGGATAAATTTGTGATTGACATCCACAAATCAGCAGAGAACTGTGAAGCAAGAGTTCCCAAGTGACAAGAATTGTTCTTGGAATAATTGTTGAGTTTTGTCAGTACGAATTACTCTTTTCCAGTGCCCCAGGCATAATGAGAGCAACCATGCAAAAGGTTTGCTAGCCATCTGCAGCTCCCCTTACACCCACCCCAGTCCCTGAAGAGGAGTTTCACCTCTCCACCTCATGACGCTGCCTGGCTTGTTGTGTTCTTCCAGCCCACTGTGGAATTAATATCAATGCGGTTTTAAGTAAAGGAAAGGGCCAACCATGACAAGCCTTCCTACCATGGACTTAATGTGGTGGGGTTGGGAGGAAGGCAGTTAAACACCTGACACCAAAGCTGCCTTGAGGGAAGGGCATTTAACCACCCTCCCCCAGGTCATCAACTTCGTCAATGCCCCCCCTAAAAAAGCACACATTTTAACCACATAGAACCCAAATAGAATCCCTTCTGCGCATCAAGTCAGGCAGCATCCGAGGACCAGGAAAATCAACATTCCGGGCTGGAGCCCTTCATCAACCTGCTGAGCTTTTCCAGCAAAACACTCTCAACTCTGACCTCCAGCATCTGTAGACCTCACTGTCTCTATTCAGCACATCCAGTCTACGCTAACCCTCTGACGAGTATCCCTCCCAGGCCCACCCTATCCCTGTCAACCTGCATTTCCCATGGCTAATCCACTTAGCTGGCACACTCTGGGCAACTTAGCATTGCCAATCCACCCTAACCTGGATATCTTTGGACTGTAGAAGGAAACCAGAGCACCTGCATGAAACCCATGCAGCCAGAGGGAAAACATGCAGACAACACTGGAACTGAGGCTGGATCCGAAGCTGTGAGGCAGCAGTGCTGACCACCGAGCCACCGTGCCGCCCACTAAAGACTTGTGTGCCTGAGTCTCTGGAGTGAGACTTCAATCCATAAACTTTGGTTTTGAAGCTTTGGAAGCTGCCAGAGGAAATTAGATTAGATTATTTACAGTGTGGAAACAGGCCCTTCGGCCCAACAAGTCCACACCGCCCCGCCGAAGCGCAACCCACCATACCCCTACATTTACCCCTTACCTAACACTACGGGCAATTTAGCATGGCCAATTCACCTGACCTGCACATCTTTGGACTGTGGGAGGAAACCGGAGCACCCGGAGGAAACCCACGCAGACACGGGGAGAACGTGCAAACTCCACACAGTTAGTCGCCTGAGGCGGGAATTGAACCCGGATCTCTGGCGCTGTGAGGCAACAGTGCTCTGTAACACAGCCACCTGAACAACCATCTTTGCAATTCATGGGTCAGGCTATTTCACTGAGAAGGGAGGCTGAACACTGGGGGATGACAAACACCATGATTTCTCGAATTATCGTGGCTTGATGGGGAGGGAGGAATTCACTTCTATCATTTCAATGTGATTTTTAGCCATGGTAAAGATTTAATTACCTTCTAAGAATGCAGCTATACCTTAGTCCAAGTAGAATGCGGTTAACTATTTCACCAGAAATGTTAAGATGTCAAGCACAAAGTTTTCTTGAGTGAAAGAACAAAGAATTTTATTACTTTCTAACTTTGATAAAAATAATAACGATGCTACATCAAATGTACACAACCTCAAGAACAAAGTTAAAATGTAACAGGAAAGATAAAGAAGTTTTATAATCCTCAGGATGTCCGATAGTTGTCAAGTACTAACTGAGCCCATGGTTAGTTAGGAGTGTCCTGGAACAGCAACAGCTGTAAAGCTTACAGATATTTTTGAGGTCTCATCGTTCACAAGTTAACTTAATTTGTGTTGCCAATGGTTGCTTTGTCCACCACAGCGAAAGCAAAGAAAAACTTCCTCAATTTCTGGCATTACAAATCTATCTTCACTGCTCTGACAAAGCAGTTGCTTGAAATACAGTCCATTTGTATATTTCCATCTTTCGAGTCATTGTTTTCAATTTGGATAATTGCAGGTGTATACTTCACCGCCAATGTGTGAAATCTATCATGCTGGTATATACTGCAAATAGAACATGGAACGTAGTACAGCACAGGAACAGGACCTTTGGCCCTCGATGTTGTGCCAAACATGATGCCAAATGAAACTTATCCCTTCTGCTTGCCTTTGGTCCATATCCCTCCATTCCTTGCATATTTATGTGCTTATCTAAAAGTCTCTTAAATGCCCCTAACATATCTATCATCACCATGACCCCTTGGGGGGAGCATGTTCCAGGCTCCTACCACTCTCTATGTAAAAATCTTGTACCTTAAATGCATGCCCACTAGATTAGATTCCCTATAGTATGGAAACAGGTCATTTGACCCAACAAGTCCACACCAACCCTCCGAAGAATGACCCACTCAGACCCATTCCTCTACCCCATATCTACCCCTGACTAATACACCTAATGCTATGGGCAATTTAGTATGGGCAATTCACTTGACTTGCATATCTTTGGATTGTGGGAGGAAACCAGAGCACCCGGAGGAAACCCACGCACACATGGGGAGATGTGTAAACTCCACACAGACAGTTACCCGAGGCGGGAATTGAACCCAGTCCCTGGCGCTGTGAGCTACCGTGCCACATTAGTATTTGACATTTCAATTCTGGGAAAAGGATTCTGACTGTCAATCCTATCTCTGCATCTCATAATTTTATAGACTTTATCAAGTTTCCCCTCAGCCTCCACCGCTCCAGAGGAAAAACCCAAGTTTTTCTAGCCTCTCCTTATAGCTCAAACCTTCTAATTCAGGCAGCATCCTGGTAAGCCTCTTCTGTACCCTCTCCAAAGCCTCCACATCCTTTTTGTAATGTGGCAACCAGAACTGAATGCAAGAAGATGTGAGTTTCTTCACTTCTGACTCATTCCTGGCTCTTGGCAAGCATTCATTTCCTTTCAAACAAATTCATTTTTTAAGATGTTCACTGAATTTCGGCATCGCTGACTTATCAACATTTGTTGTTCAGCCCTGAGAGACAACTATATTGTTGTAGCTCTGAGGTTGCACATGGGCCAGACCAGGTAAGGCTGGTGCATTTCCTTCCCTAAGGGACATCAGATGGGTTTTCCCGACAATCAGTTGATGTTATTTGGTCGTCATTAGGCTAAATTTTAATTTTCAATGTCTTTGTATTGAATTAATTTTTTTTTCACTATCTGCCAGGATTGAAAGGTGGATCCAAATTTATTTTCCAAAATGGTTCCGGTAGTTTTGGTCAGTCTGTGGTCAGGTGATCTTTTCAGACATTTTTAACTTTCTCCCAGAAGAAAAAGGGAGTTAAGCTGTGAAAGGCACATCGTGGTCCGACTACTCTCATATACTTCAAAATGGGGCTCCAATTTGACCAACATGTTCATTTCCAAGTATAACTTCCTGCTTTCACTATTTTGGTTTGTTCATTGAATTCCCACAGTGTGGAAGAAGGCTATTTAGCCCCACAAGTCCACACCAAATCACAAAGAGTATCCCAACCAGACTGACCCCTTTACCCTATCCCTGTAACCCTGCATTTCCCATGTCCAATCCACACATCTCTGGACACTATGGCCAATTCACCTAACCTGCACATCTTTGAACTGTTGGAGGAAACTGGAGCACCCAGAGGGAACCCACACAGACACAAGGAGAATGTACAAACTCCATGCAGACAGTTGCCTAAGACTGGAATCAAACTCAGGTCCCTAGCGATATGAGGCAGTAATGCTAACCACTGAGCCACCGCGCTGCTTTTGTGTCATTCCTTTTAAAAAAATTGTCCAGTCCATAAAAAAACCCAGTATTAAAATCAGGTGATAGAAGTCAAACCTTGGTAGCCCATATTTCATTACTATCCTGATACCTGCCCTTTTGTTTATGGTGAGCAAATCGTTACAAGGTCAGAGTGAAATATCAACACAAAAACTGGGATGACAACACATACATTCACTTTCTTCATCCTAACCGGGAGTCAAAACCTGCTTTCGGAAAGATGCCCAGCCGAGCAATTTTTAACACGTTGTCAAGTAGATGTCAGCATGTCCACCATCTACAAGGCACAAGTCAGGAGTGTGATGGAATACTTCCTACTTGCCTGGATGAGTGCAGCTCCAAAAATATTCAAGAAGTTTGACACCATCCAGGATAAGGCAGCCCGCTTGATTGGCACCACATCCATAAGCATCCAGTCCCTCCACCACAGTCACTCAGTAGCAGCAGTGTGTACTATCCACAAGATGCACTGCAGACATTCACAAAGATCCTCGGACAGCACTTTCCAAACTCATGACCACTTCCATCCAGAAGGACAAGATCAGCAGATACATGGGATCACCGCCACATGTAAGGTCTCCTCCAGGCCACTCACTGTCCAGACTTGGAAATATATCATTATTCCTTTACTGTGGCTGGGACAAAATCCTGGAATTCTCTTCCTTAATGATTTTGTGGGTCAACCCATAGCGCATGGAATATAGCAGCTCAGGAAGGTAGCTCATCACTACCTTCTAAAGGACAACTCGGGGCCAGGCAATAAATTCTGGCCCAGCCAGTGATGTCCATGTCCCAGATGAGAATCAAGAAAGATCTTTCTGCATTCAGAAATGGTCTAGTTCATTGGATTTAAATTTACAGCACTCCTGGAGTGGGCTACCTGACAGGGGCATAAAATCAGGTGTTGTGGTGGTGCTGGTGTCACGATTGCTTCCTACATGCCTCAGCTTTATCAGGATCAGAAACTGTCCACAGCGTGTGCTGAGGCTGCCAACTGCAATCTGACAGCTATATTGCTGGTTGAGGTGGGAAGGTCCGTCCAATCAACCTCTCCAACACCCTCACCTGTCCAAGCATCCAGCACAATCAGCCTCCAATTCTGTTTCCAACTACAGACTGCCAGACTGGGCCTGACACAAGTACCCAATTTAGTTTCAGAACAGATTCCACTGGTGCCTATCACCAAAGAGTGCCTGCATTGGCCATTGCTCCTCATGGCACGGAGACAGCTCCTGGCCATCTGTTTGGATGGCAGCTCCTGAAGACTGGATTTCCCATATCACCCCGAGCCCAGCCAAAGTTCATACTACACTCTTCAACCAATTAAAATTCTAGTCATTGGTGGAGAAACCAGGAATGGGCTGAAAGCTGTACAGTCATCGGATGAACATTCCCAGTTCTGACACGTTAATGGATGGAAGATCATTGCAGAAGCTGCTTGAACCTTGAACACTACAATGAAGAGGTCCTGCTCAAATAGTCACAGCCATCATTTTTCCATATGCCTGGTTTTGCTCTTGGCATACAATTTTACAATCCTCATTGCTTGCCTAGATTGATAACAGTGATCGACTGAAGGATATGTTGGCTCATGGAGTCACAGGTTTTCACTGACTACAGTTTTTACACATGATGCTCACATCCTACTGTGGTAGAAACAAAATATTGTGGATGCTGGAAATCTGAAATAAGAACAAAGCATTGGAAATACTCCATGGGTCAGGCAGCATCTGTGGAGAGAGATAAATAGAATTACCATTTTCAGTCAAATATGATTCTTCAGAATTTTTGGCTCTTACATCAGAAGATTTGCATCAGAAGGTGGCACAGTGGTTTAGTGGTCAGCACTGCAGTCTCACAGAACCAGGAACCTGGGTTTGATTCCAGCTTCGGGCGACTGTCTATGTGGAGTTTGCACATTCTCCCAGTGTCTGCATGGGTTTCCTCCGGGTGCTCTGGTTTCCTCCCACAATCCAAAGATGTGCAGGTCAGGTGAATTGGCCATGCTAAATTGCCCATAGTGTTAGGTGTATTAGCCAGAGGGGAATGGGTCTGGGTGGGTTACTCTACTTGTTGGGTCAAATGGCCTGTTTCCACACTATAGGGAATCTAAAAAAATTGCTACGTTATTTTCTAAGCCCAATGCCAAAAGTTTATTTTATCATGCATATCTAAATTTCTTCTGAATTATCCTACCTGGAGTTAGCTATTCAATTTCTCTCTTCGTTTTTTCTGAAGAAAGTGTTGCGTTTGTTGATCTACAGTGATGTGAGATTATTTGTATATCTGGGAGGGACTGAGGGACATGATCAATCCTTCTACTTCAACTGTTTAAGATCTGTGTCTTTTCTCATTCTTCAGAATTAGTTCTTTATTGCACGACTTAGCTTTCTTTTTACCCCAATATGATCAGTGGCATTACCATTTCCAACTTCTGTCCTGAGAATATGATTATAATGACCTTCATTTTGTTCCTTTTCATTATCTGTGGGTTTTTAATTTGATTCCATTTATTACAGGTACAGTGAGAAGTTTTGTTTGTCATGCAGTACAGGCAGATCATACCATACAAAGTGCATCAGGGTAGCAGTCAACAAGTGTGGCACTGGAAAATTACAGCTGGTCAGGCGATATCCGTAGAACAGGAGAGTCAACATTTTGAACATAAGCTCTTCATCTCTTCCTGATGGAGAGCCTATGCTCGAAATGTCAACTCTTCTGCTCCTCGGATGCTTCCTGACCTGCTGTGCTTTTCCAGTGCCACACCTTTGACTCTGATCTCCAGCATCTACAGTCCTCACTGTCTCCGTATTAGAGTTGCAGAACAGAGTGAAGGATACAATGTTACAGCTGCAGAGAAGGTACACAAAGAGTGAGATCAACATTAAATTTAAAATTTGAGAGGTCCATTCAGAATAACAGAGGGGAAAAAGCTGTCCATGAATCTGTTAGTAAGTGTGTTTAAGCTTTTGTTTCTTCTGCCGAATGGAAGACATTGAAAGAGAATATAACCGGCATGGGAAGGGTCTTTGATTATGTCGACTGCCTTCCAGAGGCAGAGAGAAGTGTAGGTGGAGTCAATGGTTGGAAGATTGGCTTGCATGATGGACTCGGCTATGTTCACAACTCTCTATAGTTTCTTATGGTACCAAGCGTGGTGCATCTGGATAGAATACTTTCTATTCTTGATTTTTTTTTTAATGCATGTGCTTTATTTTGCCCTATTGTATTATGTAGTATTCTTTTTAAAAATTAACATAATTTATTTGACAATTTGCTATCACTTATTACTTTAATAGACATCATAAGCTTGTAATTATTTGTTTTCAGCAGAGTTGATTTTTTTCAATGAGCAATGCACACTCATCTTCCAATTGCTGAAAAAGCTCAACAGCTCTGGCAGCATTAGATTAGATTACTTACAATGTGGAAACAGGCCCTTCGGCCCAACAAGTCCACACAGACCCGCCGAAGCGTATACCACCCAGACCCATACTCCTACATTTACCCCTTCACCAAACACTACGGACAATTTAGCATGGTCAATTCACCTAACCTGCACATTTTTGGATTGTGGGAGGAAACCGGAGCACCTGGAGGAAACCCACGCAGACACGGGGAGAATGTGCAAACTCCACACAGAGAGTCGCCTGAGGCAGGAATTGAACCTGGGTCTCTGGCGCTGTGAGGCAGCAGTGCTAACCACTGTGCCACCGTGCCGCCCACCAAGCCCATCTGTGGAGAGAAATCAGAGTTAATGTACCTGAAATGTTAACTCCGATTTCTCTCCACAGATATTGCCAGATGTGCTGAGCTTTTCCAGCGATTTCTATTTCTGTCCCTGATTTACAACATCTGCAGTTCTTTCCATTTTCATCTTGCGGTCCCTAGTTGTTGACCATCTGCAAGTTCATTTCCATAAACATGAATTGCTGGTAGTAGTGTTTCAGATGAAGCAATTGCAGGTTGTTTCTTGCTGAAGTACTGACTAAGTATAACAAGAAAATCTAGCAAAGGTGCAGATTATCTACAGTACACAACACACCTTATAACTGACTCTTGTGACAGTTTACAAAATCCTGCAGGGAAAGATTTAAAATTCTAAAGGACACTCTAGTAAGATAATTTAATGATGTTCCACCATAATATCATAGCTGGAAAAGTTTATTCATCAAATTAATTAATTTTAAGTACTTGTTCCTGATTCTCTTAATAATAATTTGTAATTGTACTACTGCAACAGATACTTCTCTAAATGATCCTTTACAAACATACTATTCTTTGTGTCGTGTAACACACTGAAATAAGAATTGATAAAACAAATGTTTTGGGAGCAAAATTCCTTTCTTTCATTTAAGAATAAGGAAGGAATTTGTTTCATACATTCTAATTACCAATTTTGATTTAGATCATCTTCAGCATATTAAACTGAGAAAAACACTAATGTCCAAACAATCAGTCATTCAAACAAATAACTCATGAAAGAAGTGTATTATACAAACATATACATCTATAGACCTGAATAGACAAAGGGCATTATATTCTAATTGATGTAGTTCTGTTTTTCTCATGACGAGATGGTCAAAGGTGGCTGCGACTAATGTTGTTTATACAAATAGCAAAGCTATGCCTGCAGCTATACACCTGCATTTGTGATGACATGTCCTAATCTCTGGCTAGCAATTACGCTTTTACCATCCGGCACAATCATTTAACTATTGCGCATTGTTGATTTTCTTTAACGAAGCATACCGATCGTATAACCGACTCAACAAAGATGAAATTTGCTCTTTATTTTTGTCAATGATTTGGATCTCCCTTGCCTTGTTTTATAAATGTCATTACATTTACCCCTTAAACATCCCAAAATTCCTCTCAGTCATTCACCCAACACAACCTGCTCTTTCATTTTACAAGCACTCCCAGCGATTGATGCAGTTGTTTACTAGAATGTAAGAGTCTAGACGATTCAGAAGCAACAGTCAAAGATTTGCTTTAAATGGGCTCATTGTGCATTCACCCAGTCAATTCAAAATCTTTACATCAGCTTAATTCTTATGAACATTTCTCCAGAGATTTACTGATTAAGCCCATAAATTTATATCATTCTGACCAACGTATTATTTTCACTAAGGTGAACTATTGGTCCTTATAGATGACTTCAAGCTGATAAGAGGCAGCAATAGACAAAATAAAAGATTTTACACTTCACATCATTAATGCCGAAAAATATCAGCACAAGGCAAGAACCATGGTCAAGAAAATCCAACAATTGACTTGACTTGCATTAAAATACTCACAATCCCAAGTTTTACTGGCCCAACATAAATTGGGAATTTGGTTGTGTTTTATGCTCTCACAATTGGTACGTTGAAAGATTTAGAGAACCAAGTCTATAAAGTCATGAGAGACATAGATAAGGTAGATAGCCAACAGCTTTTCCCCAGGGCAGGGGAGTTTAAAATGAGAGGGCAGAGATTTAAGGTGAGAGGGGAGACATACGAAAGAGTCAGGAGGGGCAACTTCTTCCACACACAGGTTGATGAGTGTTTGGAATGGACTGCCAGAAGTAGCTCATTCCTGATTAGATTAGATTAGATTACTTACAGTGTAGAAAGAGGCCCTTCAGCCCAACAAGTCCACACCAACCCTCCGAAGAGCAACCCACCCAGACCTTTTCCTCTACATTTACCCCTTCACCTAACACTACGGGCAATTTAGCATGGCCAATTCACCTAACCTACACATTTTTGGACTGTAGGAGGAAATCGGAGCACCCAGAGGAAACCCACGCAGACACAGGGAGAATGTGCAAACTCCACACAGACATTTGCCTGAGGTCGGAATCGAACCCGGGTCTCTGGCGCTGTGAGGCAGTAGTGATAATCACTGTGCCACTGTGCCGAGAAGGGCTCATGCTCCAAATGTTGACTCTCCTGCTCCTTGGATGCTGCCTGACCAGCTGTACTTTTCCAGCACCACAGTCTTTGACTTGTGCCAGAAGTAGTGGTGGAAGCAAGTACAATTTTGTTATGTAAGAAACATTTAGACTGGTACATAGGTGGAATAGGTATAAAGTGACATGGACTGAATGCCAGAAAATGGGACTAGATTAATTGTGAAAACTGGACGACATGGAAAAGTTGGGCTGTAGGGCCTGTGCCCATGCTGTAAACCTCTATGACTCCATAACTCTAAGAAGTCATCTTTTGTACTCAAAGACTGTAGAAAACAAGCTATTTAACAGTATTTTTATACTTAAAAGTAAAACCACATTTTCATATGTATGCCCTCAGTTAACAATCACTCGGGCGCCATTAATCATGCAGCCGCTGCAGCGCCCGCAGCAGCAACTGCCGCTGAATCTTCCATCGGCCACTGAAATCACTCAGGCACCATTAACCACGCGGCCGCTGCAGCGCCTGCGGCAGCAACTGCCACCGCAAACCATGACGCCACATCCACCCCCACCAACCTTGCAGCCTCCGCGATTGCCACGCAGACAACCGCCTCCATGATCGCCAGGAAGACCATCACCGACAGATTCGTGGCCTCCGCAGGGTCCATGGCTATCAGGAATAACACCGTTTCTGTCGTCGCCCCCTGGGTTGCCGTCGCCGCAGCCACTTCTGCCCCCAGTGACATCACTAACCTGCACAACGACCACGCCGCATGCGTCTCTGCCCCCACGCCGATCTCCGTCATCACGCCTAACCCCGCCCCCACGCCGATATCTGTCACCATGCCTAACCCCGCCCCCACACCGATCTCCGCCATCCTGCCTAACCCCGTCCCCACGCCGATCTCCGTCACCATACCTAACCCCGCCCCCACGCCGATCTCCATCCGCACGCCTAACCCCGCCCCCACGCCGATCTCCATTCGCATGCCTAACCCCGCCCCACGCTGATCTCCGTCCCGGCCCCAATTCCTGCCCCCATGCCTAAACCCGCCCTACTCCCAGCTCCAGCCCCACACCAGGTCCTAGCTCCCAGCCCTGCCATGTTTTCACCATCCCTCCAGAACTACCCCTCTCTGAGGATGAAAGATCAGTCCTCAGCAGAGGCCTCACCTTCATCCCCCTGCGCTCTCGGATTAACGAGTTCAACACGCAGCGACACATCGAACAATTCTTCCGCCACCTTCGCCTCCGCGCCTACTTCTTCAACCAGGATTCTCGCCCACCCTTTGATGACCCATTCTCCCCCCTCCAACACACCCCATCCACCTGGACACCCTGTGCTGGCCTCTTATCTGCCCTCGGTCTCTTCATAGCCAACTGCCGCTGCGACATTAACTGTCTCAACCTCTCCACCCCTCTCACCCACTCCAAACTCTCACCCTCGCAACGTGCAGCCCGCCATTCCCTCATTTCTAACCCAACCTCACTATCAAACCGGCAGACAAGGGAGGCGTGGTAGTAGTTTGGCGCACTGACCTTTACACCGCTGAGGCTAAACGCCAGCTCGTGGACACCTCCTCCTACTGCCCCCTTGACCGTGACCCCACCTCCCACCACCAAACCATCATCTCCCAGACCATCCATAACCTCATCACCTCAGGGGATCTCCCATCCACCGCCTCCAATCTCATAGTCCTACAACCCCGCACTGCCCGTTTCTACCTCCTGCCCAAAATCCACAAACCTGACTGCCCCGGCCGACCCATTGTCTCAGCCTGCTCCTGCCCCATCAAACTCATCTCTGCATACTTCGACACTGTCCTGTCCCCCTTTGTCCAAGAACTCCCCACCTACATTCGGGACACCACCCACGCTCTCCACCTCCTCCATGATTTTCGCTTCCCCGGTTCCCAACGCCTTATCTTCACCATGGACATCCATTCCCTATACACCTCCATTCTCCATCACGAAGGACTCAAAGCCCTCCGCTTCTTCCTTTCCCACCGACCCAACCAGTACCCTTCCACTGACACCCTCCCTCAACTGACTAAACTGGTCCTCATCCTGAACAACTTCTCTTTCCAATCCTCCCACTTCCTCCAAACCAAAGGAGTAGCCATGGGCACCTGCATGGGCCCCAGCTACGCCTGCCTCTTCGTAGGATATGTGGAACAGTCCATCTTCTGCAGCTACACTGGCACCACCCCCCACCTTTTCCTCCGTTACATCGATGACTGTATCGGCACTGCCTCATGCTCCCACAAGGAGGTTGAACAATTCATCCAGTTTACCAATACCTTCCATCCTGACCTCAAATTTACCTGGACCGTCTCAGACTCCTCCCTCCCCTTCTTAGACCTCTCCATTTCTATCTCAGGCGACCGAATCAACACGGAATTTACCATAAACCGACCGACTCCCAGAGCTACCTAGACTACACCTCCTCCCACCCTGCCCCCTGTAAAAACGCCATCCCATATTCCCAATTCCTTCGTCTCCACCGCATCTGCTCCCAGGAGGACCAGTTCCAATACCAAACAACCCAGATGGCCTCCTTCTTCAAAGACTGCAATTTACCCCCAGACGTGATCGACGATGCTCTCCACCGCATCTCCTCCACTTCCCGCTCCTCTGCCCTTGAGCCCCGCCCCTCCAATCGCCACCAGGACAGAACCTCACTAGTCCTCACCTACCACCCCACAAACCTCCATATACATCGTATCATCCATCGTCATTTCCGCCACCTCCAAACGGACCCCACCACCAGGGATATATTTCCCTCCCCTCCCCTATCAGCGTTCCAAAAAGACTACTCCCTCTGTGACTCCCTCGTCAGGTCCACACCCCCCACCAACCCAACCTCCACTCCCGGCACCTTCCCCTGCAACTGCAAGAAATGTAAAACTTGCGCCCACACCTCCCCCCTTACTTCCCTCCAAGGCCCCAAGGGATACTTCCATATCCGCCACAAATTCACCTGCACCTCCACACACATCATTTACTGCATCCGCTGCATCCGATGTGGCCTCCTCTATATTGGGGAGACAGGCCGCCTACTTGCGGAACGTTTCAGAGAATACCTCTGGGACACCCAGACCAACCAACCCAACCACCCCGTGGCTCAACACTTCAACTCCCCCTCCCACTCCACCAAGGACATGCAGGTCCTTGGACTCCTCCATCGCCAGACCATAGCAACACCACGGCTAGAGGAAGAGTGCCTCATCTTCCACCTTGGAACCCTCCAACCACAGGGGATGAACTCAGATTTCTCCAGTTTCCTCATTTCCCCTCCCCCCACCTTGTCTCAGTCCCAACCCTCGAACTCAGCACCACCTTCCTAACCTGCAATCTTCTTCCTGAGCTCTCCGCCCCCACGCCCACTCCGACCTATCATCCTCACCTTAACCTCCTTCCACCTATCGCATTTCCAACCCCCCTCCCTCAAGTCCCTCCTCCCTACCTTTTATCTTAGCCTGCTTGGCACACTTTCCTCATTCCTGAAGAAGGGCTCATGCCCGAAACGTCTCTTCTCCTGCTCCTTGGATGCTGCCTGACCTGCTGCGCTTTTCCAGCAACACATTTTCAGCTCAGTTAACAATAGAAGAGATTTTGTTACCCCAAATATGTTAAAGTGAGACAGCCTTTTTTGCATAATGAAATTTAAGTTCATTCATTTGATATGAGGGTTCTATGCAATTTTGACGCAGTAGTAATATTCTCTGGTTCTATTCATGTAATGTTTTTGTGAATATACACATAATATTTTTACATTATTCTTTATTTTCAGTTTGTGAGCTACAAACAGAATTTTTTTTGCTACTTTTGTTGGACATTAATTTGGACAGCAAAAATAAATCTAAACACTTATTGGAAAGCTGATTGCAAGTTATTGCAAATTCTAAATAGATCAAATTCTTCTACTCAAGCAATAGGATTTAATTTAAGAACGTTGAAGTCAGTGACATCTTCCAGGATGATAAAGTGCTGAGGTAGTAGTTCTTTTCTAATCAATCTCTTCAGTGATGGCATTACACACTCTGGAGCAGGTCAGACTTGAAATATTAAGCAGAATGGCAGTGACACCTGACATAATGGAAGATATCATCAATGTGAAGACCAGACTCCATCTCCACAAAGACTGTGCAATGTTGACTCTTACTGATACGATTGAACTCATACATTTGCAATAGGTAGTTTGATAAGGACAAGGTCAAATAAGTGCTTCTTCCTTGTTGGTTTTTTCAACACGTACTGCATGCCCAGTCTAGCAGCAATGTCCTTCCTTCCTTGTATGGGATATTGGCGAGGTCTCTTCTGGAGTACTGTGTCCAGCTCCGGTCGCCTTGTTGTAGGAAGGACATTCTTCAGCTGGAGAGGGTTCAGAAGAAATTTATCAGGATACTGCTGGGAATGGAAGCGCTGAGTTATAAGGAGATGCTGGATAGGCTGGGCCTTTTTTTCACCAGAGCGTAGGAAGTTGAGGGGTGACCTTCTAGAGATTTATAAAGCCATGAGAGGCATAGCAAAGATGAATAGCCACTGCTTTGTCCACAGGGTGGGAGTTTTCATGATTAGGGAGTATGTTTTTAAGGTGAGAAGAGAAAGGTTTAAAAAAAGGCACGAGGGGCTTTTTTTTACACAGAGAGTGGGTTATGTGTAGAATGAACTTGCAGAGGAAGTGGTGCATGAGGCTACAGTTGCAATGTTCAAAATCATTTGGATTACTACATGAATAAGAAATGTTTGGAGGGATATGGGCCAAGTGCAGGCAAGCGAGACTAGCTTAGTTTGAGATTACAGTTGGCATGGACTGGTTGGACCGAAGGGTCTGTTTCCGCGCTGCATGACTCAGCCAGTTGAGTCAATGGTGCTACAACTACTTTTGGAGCGTTTGACTTGACTATGATTTGAAAAGCTGCTGGATCAGTCCCATCCATGCCTGTAAATTTATATATTAATTGATGACAGAGCATGAATGGAAAAATCTTGAAACAGATACGAGGCTGAATTATGTTGGAGATGTTAGTTATATGGTAGATTATATTTTTCACGTGATACAAAATACTTCACCCTAAGTGAATCCACATAATGCAAAACACAGCATTATGAAATGAAAGTAGATAACACAGAGTCTAACTGCATCTGAGGGATAGATATTTGAAATGTTAATGTTTCATTAGATGTGAACTCCCCAGAGGCTTACTGTTTTGCTCTTTCAGATGTTAATTTGCCCGCTGTTTGCAGCATTTCCTGATTGAATTTCTGATTTCTACCATTTGTGCTTTGCTTTTCATTATAGCAGAAGATCAGGTATAGTTGATAACATACAGTATATTTAGAATTGAAATTTTTAGAGAAAAAAAGCTCTTCAAATAAACACAAAAGCAAAATCCTCGGGACAAAGAGTATGAGAAACATAAGTTCTGGAAAATCTTTGTGAGTCAGGCAGCATTTGTGGAGACAGAAACAAAGTAATGTTTTGAAGTGAATATACCTTATCCAGATCAAAACCTGAAGATCAGATTCCATCTACACAAAGACTGTGCAATGTTGACTCTTCCTGATAAACTGGGGTCTGTCCAATTAAAGGCACAGAGGAGGTACAAAATAAAATAGAAAGTGTAGGATAGGAGCAAATTACTGCAGATGCTGGAATCTGTACTGAAAACAACAACTGCTGAGACCACAGCAGGGCAGGCAACATCCATGGAGAGAGAGCCAGCTAACATTTCAAGTTGAGATGACTCTTCATCACAGCTGACTTGATGTGTGGAGAAGGCAGCATTTATGCTATAGTTGTGGGGTGGAGTTTGGAGTGCTTGGGGAGAAAGGATGTTGATAGTTCAGGTTAAGTGATAGGAATGTGAGAATGGTAGAACAATGGCGTGTTTAACTGCTAGAGCGTGGTGCTGAAACAGCACAGCAGGTCAGGCAGCATCTGAGGAGCAGGAGAATCAACATTTCATGCATAAGCCCTTCAAGAGGATGAAGTCAATTCTCCTGCTCCTCGGATGCTGCCTGACCCGCTGTGCTTTTCCAGCACCACACTCTCGATTCTGATCTCCAGCAGCTGCAGTCCTCACTTTCACCCTGTGTCTAACTGCCAGACTGGATAGAACAGATAGTCCCATTGGGATGGGGGAGAGGACATGATGACAGAGAATGTAACTAGTAAAGCTAAAAGAAGGGGAAGGAATGGGTTCAAAATCTGAAGGTGTTGAACTCAATATTGAGTGCAGAAAGGTGTAAAGTGCCCAGTTTGAGGAGGAGATGTGAATCACAGTGAAAACTGAAGGAGCAACACCTCATCTTCAATCTGGGCACTTTATAGCCTTCTGGGCTCAATATTGAGTTCAACACTTTCAGGTTGTGAACTTATTTCTTCTCTTTCCTTTAGATTTACTTGTTCCATTCTCTGTCACCACGTCCTCTCACCCCCACCCCCATCCCACTCCAGTGACGCTGTCTGTTCTTTCCTGTCTGGCAATTAGGCATATCCTTGTTCTGTCATTCTCACATTCTGATCACTTAATCTGAACTATCAAAATTTTTTTCTCTTCAAGCCCTCCAACCCCACTGCCCTGCCCAACTATTGCATAAATGCTGCCTCCTCCACACTTCACTTCAATTCTGACAAAGAGTCATCTCGACTCAAAACATTAGCTCACTCTTTCTCTGTGGATGCTGCCTGACCTGTTATGAGACTCCCCTTACAACCACCCCCAGTCCTGAAGGAGGGTTACACCTGAAACGATGACTTCTCCTGATGCAGCCTGGCTTGCTATGTTCTTCCAGCCTCCTGCGTATCTACCGTTATGCTCGCCAGCATTTTTTGGTATCAGTGGATGTAGGATAGGGTGGAAGGTGGTAAAGTTTAAATACAAATATCATGGAACCTTAGGGAATAATTTGTTTTTCCTTTTTCCATGTGATTTGGGCAATGCTGGCATCATTTGCACCTTCCACCAACCTTAACCACCCTTGAAACTGATTGGCTTGTTTGGTCAGTTCAGAGTTTAGATGCACCTAAGATGTTTCCCCTCATGGGGAGTCTAGAACCAAAGGGCACAAATTAAAAATGAGGGTGATGTCAATTATCTCTAGTATGAGGAGATTTTCAAAAATAAAATTACTCAAGTTTGTGAAATCTCTGTTAAAGAGGATAGTGGATGCTAAGTCTTTGAATGTATTTAAGGTAGAGATTAATATATTTTGGATTATCAGTGGTGTACAGGATTGTTGGGATTGGGTGATTAAAAAGCATAAATGGATTTGATCAGCCTGTGAATAGTGAGACAGGCTCAACAGCTTTAATAGTGTACTTTTGTTTCTATGTTCACCCAC
This sequence comes from Chiloscyllium punctatum, assembly GCF_047496795.1. Lineage (NCBI taxonomy): Eukaryota > Metazoa > Chordata > Chondrichthyes > Orectolobiformes > Hemiscylliidae > Chiloscyllium > Chiloscyllium punctatum. Next base: position 116,542,701 of record NC_092747.1, read on the forward strand.
ATTACTGGATGGCTGAAGGTCCGTGTAGGTCAGACTGGGTAAGGATGGCAGATTGCTTTTTCTAAAGGATCTAGTGGCTAGATGGGATGTTAATACAATCAACGAGAGTTCCATCACACCATTACTTCAGTTAATTTATATTGTACATTGATTAACTTAAATTCCAGCAGATACTATGTTCAGGTTTGAACCCATGCACCAGAGTATCAGTTTGGGGCTCAGTATTACAACCCAGTAACATTACTACTAGACCACTACCTCTACTTAGTAAATTATAATTGAATAATTTCTTTCCAAATTGTAGGCATGTGGCAACTGGGCAGAATCAAAATGAGGGAAATGGTTTATAGCCTGAACTTGTTAAATTCTCGTTCAGCACAACAAAGAGTAGCAGAACTGCTATTGCTGCAAAAATATATACTCACATTAGGATAACATGGCACCAGAAATAATCATACCTGAAGACATAATTTCAAACATAGGCAAAAGAAACCAGAATTGGACAGCTTGCAGAACACAATACTCAAGATACAGAATAGCTTCCGAATGAAATGCTAAAGCAGAAGCTGAACAAGTAACTGTACTTTTATATGCAATTGGGATATAGCTTAGGACCTTGTAGTTTGCCAATGGGGTAAAAGAAGTAAGCACTTTGAAGAGGTCCTGAAAGCCTTTGACAACTACTTAAATCTTTGAATAGGCAGCACGGTGGCTCAGTGGTTAGTACCTCTACCTCAGAGTACCAGGGTCCCAGGGTCAATTTCAGCCTTGGGCAACTGTCAGTGTGGAGTTTGCACATTCTCCCTGTGTCTGTGGGTTTCCTCCGGGTTTCCTCCCACAGTCCAAAGAGGTGCAGGTCAGGTGAATTGGCCATGCTAAATTGTCCATACTGCTAGGTGCACTATGGGTGGGTTACTCTTCAGAGGGTTGGTGTGGACTGGTTGGGCCAAAGGGCCTGTTTCCACACTATAGGGAATCTTTAATCTTAAAAGATAAAATCATTGAAAGGGTAATCACTAATAAGAGTTCAGCAGCCATATAAAACTACAGATGCTTTCATTTGTGATCTCAACACATTAATACAGACAAGTGGCTATCATAAGAGACAACATTATTGTAAGAATTGCTGATAAGCCCTTGTCACATTTACTACAATCCAAGAAAAGACCCAACTCTAGATAAAGCCAATAAGCTAGTGTGTGAAGCAGAAATCCAGAAAAAAAACACAATCAGTCCAAATGAGGAGACAATCAAATTTAGCATAGAAGATCAATGAGTCCAGTCAAACTTTAAGGGATGAAACCATAATAGGCACATGTAAGAAGAAAAAAACAATATAATGAGTAGAACAAAGATCTGACACTCAATGTCCTGTCCAGTGCTGGACAGCAAAGAAACCTCAAGCAGAGACAGTACCCAACTATTTAAAAATGTATGTTTTATCTGACACAAAGTGGGAGTAGGATCACTGAGTGAGGCATAGTTAAGAAAACACTGCCTACAGCTGGCAACAGTGCCTGGTCCAGCAAGTATAGCACTTAAGAGTAAAGGCATGACATAAGTAATTATCAAATTGTAGAATACCCACACATGCTCACACTATCAAGAATCCTTGCCTTTGAGCAGATCTTGACCTCAATGTTCTTCAAATGGCAGAAGGAATAAAATTAAGGAACAGCTGGCCAAGGAATAACCACAGGCCTCTGCTTGATAACTTTGCAGGGTTTTGCCTAAAAGTTATTGAATTCTAAATGCAAAACACAATTCATTGAGATTAATTATGTTGGCAGAAGAAATGTGTTTCATATAGTTAATGAGAATAGGAACATATGACCATATTGGATTGGCACAATTATTTTCCATTGCTGTCAAAACTGGTGAGCACTCAGGGTGTTAGATCCAGGAAGGCTTGCATGAAAATAAACAAGCAATGGGTAAGCTAATGTACAGTGTAAGCCACTTGAACCAATTGATGGATCTCTAATTGATGCAAAACAAAGTGTAAATCAATAACTCAGTAGATTCAAGTTTGACATTAGATACTTAGACAACTTAGAAGAGGCAAGTTCAAAGAGAACACTCAAATTCTTTATCTTCCCGGGAAGAATCCTCAGTAACTAAGAGTGATGCATTCAAGAAGGCATTGGATGAAATGGCGTGCAGGGATATGGGGAAAAGGCAGGAGGTTGAAACTAGGTGATAGAACCAGTGCAGGCACAAGTGGGTGCATGGTGGCTCAGTGGTTAGCCCTCCTGCCTCACAGTGCCAAGGATCCATGTTTGATTCCAACCTTGGGTGACTGTCTGTGGAGTTAGCACATTCTTCCCATGTCTACGTGGGTTCCTAGATTGGGACATTTTTCACTGGAGGGCAAGAGGTTCTATCACCTAATTCCAATCTCCTGCCTTTTCCCCATATCCCTGCACACCATTTCATCTGATGCCTTCTTGAATGCATCACTCTTAGTTCCTGAAGATTCTTCCTGGGAAGATAAAGAATTTGAGTATTCTCTTTGAACTTGCCTCTTCCAAGTCGTCTCAATATCTAACATCAGACTCGAATATAGAAGTATCTAAAATAAAACGGGGTATAGATAGAGTTAATGGTAGTTGTCTTTTATCTAGGATAGGGGATTTCAAGACTAGGGGGCACAATTTTTAGATGAGAGGAGAGAGGTTTACAAAAGACATGGGGGGGCAACTTTTTATTACACGGGGGTGTTTCATGTGAAGAATAAACCTCCAGAGGAAGTGGTGAATGTGGGCACAATTACAATATTTAAAAGACGTTTGGATAAGTACATAAATAGGAAACGTTTGGAGTCTTATAGGCCAGAAGCAGACAGGTGGGGCTAGTTTAGTTTGGGATAATGTTTGGCACAGACTGGTTGAACTGAAGGGTCTCTTTCCATGCTATGTGACTCGATAACTTTGTGCATGTAGGTGGATTAGCCATGGGAGAAAGTTAAAAATCACACAACACCAGGTTATAGTCCTGGGCGGCATGGTGGCACAGTGCCAGAGACCCGGGTTCAATTCCCGCTTCAGGCGACTCTCTGTGTGGAGTTTGCACATTCTCCCCGTGTCTGCGTGGGTTTCCTCCAGGTGCTCTGGTTTCCTCCCACAATCCAAAAATGTGCAGGTTAGGTGAATTGGCCATGTTAAATTGCCCGTTGTGTTAGGTGAAGGGGTAAATGCGGGGGAGTGGGTCTGGGTGAGTTGCGCTTCGGCGGGTCGGTGTGGACTTGTTGGGCCGATGGGCCTGTTTCCACACTGTAAGTAATCTAATCTATAACCTGGTGTTGTGTAATATTCAGCTTTGTCCACCCCTGTCTAACACCAGCACCGCTACACCATAGCAACAGGAGCTGCAGGGTTACAGGGATAGGTGGGACGCTCTGTGGACAGTTGGTGTGGACTCAATGGGTTGAATGCCTAGCTTCCAACACAGTTATGATTCTATGAATGCCCTCCTTTTGCACAGGAATGGTTTTGTGGAGTCAGACTTTATGTTAAGCAAGAAGCAATGCTCAAATAGCAGAACTGAGGAAGTGGATACAAAACCAGAAATTGCTGAAGAAAATCAACAAGTCTGGCAGCATCTGATGATAGAAGAACAGAGTTAATGTTTCAAATCCAGTGACCGTTCAGATTTCCAGCATCCATAGTTCTTTGTGTTTATTTCATTTCAGGCTATGGTTATTTCACCAATAATACAATTGTTGAAGGAGAATGAGAGATTACAGAGCAAACAACATGTTTAGGGTAAAACATTTAAATTCTTTAATACAAATCTGCTTGATCATCGGACTGAAAATAAATATCGACTGACATAGATCGAACACGTTGTTACATATGGATTGAAACAGAACAAAAAACTGTGGACGCTGAAAATCTGAAATAAAAATAACTTAAATCAGCGATAATTTTAGTGCCTGAACATTTACTTTAATGTTCTTTTACCCACCCTGCTGTGAAATTTGCTGCTTTCAGTCCAGCCAATCCATTTCCACCTACCCATGGTCCTTATCATCAACTCTTCTTCTTCCTTGGCTTACTGTCAACCATCTCTTTGTCTAAATTTCTCTCTTTCTCTCTCTCTCTCTCTCTCTGTGCTCCGTCTCCACTTATTTGTTCACTCCTTTTCCCATCACCCTCTGTCATTGGCAAACAAATTGTCCTTTCCTAACTACTATCAGCTCTGGAGGAGGGTCACTGGGCCTTTGAAATATTAATTCAGCTATTTCTCCACAGATGCTGCCAGACTCACTAAGTTTCTCCAGCAATTTGCTTTTGTAAAAGTTATTGCATGTCCGTCTATGTACATAGTCACAGTGTTTAAAAAAAAAGAGGCTGCTATGATCATTTATTGGACTTTAAACGAATAATTTATGGAATGTGGATATTCTAGGCTAGGCCAGTATTTATTGCCCAGGAGGGCAGTTAAGAGTCAACCACATTGCTGTGGGTCTAGAGTCACATTGAGGCCAGACTGAGTAAGGATGGCAGTTTCCTTCCCTAAAGGACATTAGACCATCAGATAGATTTGTTCTCAACAATGGATACATAGACATCCATAGACAGATTTTTATATTGGATCTAAACTCCACTATCACCACAGTGGGATTTGAACCAGGGCCCCAGAACACTACCTGGGTTTCTGGATTAACGGCCCAGCACTAATACCACTAGGGCATCACATTCCCTGTATTTATAACACCCTTTCACAAACTAACGTCAATTCAATATTAGCCGTACAAGCAACGCCATACACTTCGGCGGGGCGGTGTGGACTTGTTGGGCCGAAGGGCCTGTTTCCACACTGTAAGTAATCTAATCTAATCTAATCAACAGCTAATGCCAGCTGGTGAGGATGAAATACTAAATATTATGCTGTAAACTGTTATAGAGATTACTGTCATCAATAAAACCCTTTTGCACATTAGAATTGCAAGTTATATAAAGTTGACTTTTCACTTAAGTTCCAGAATGGACCATTAAAATTATCTGTCTGCAGTGTATGCCTTTGTCTCTAATAAACCATTCCCCTTCACATGGGGATTTGGTCACATGACTCCCACCCAATTGCCTTTTGAGTGATAGAGTTTTGAAACAGCAGCAAGCAGTTAAGGTGTTAGAGCTGTTTCATGACCACACCTGAGAAAACCAATACCCCCATTCTGGGTTGCATATATAAAAAAACAGCTACCAACCAATATTTGTGCACTCTGCTTTCAAAAAAAGTTCTTTCATCAAAACAGTGAAGTCACATTTAAGTAAAACTTTGTTAGAATGTCTTATTTCTCTAGTTTCTGATTTATTCCTATAATTTGTAATGCTGGACTTCTTAGTTCTTCATTTTCTGTTTAATTTTCCTAGGAACTTGATACCTTTGTACCTTAGATGGCATTGTAAGTGGCATCACGTACTCATCTGAGGACATGTGACAGTAAAGCTAATTTAATTCAATTCAATTGAATACTTTTGGAGGGTTCTATCTTGTTAACTACAAAAGACTCTTCCAATGAGACCAGGGGATGGATGGCTTACCCTCAACCACATTAGACCAAGCAAACCCTGGGTTTCCTACACTTGAAAAAAATGGTGGCAAGTACTGATACAACATAATGAACTGGCATGCCCATAAAACAAACAACAAACAACAATTTAAACCATGTGCCTATTCCTGAAAAAAAATAAAGTTCTCATTTATCAGAATTAGATGTGAAATAAAATAAAACTTACCAAGTAAACACATTCAGAAAGTTCATCCATATGAAAGAGCCAGTACGTTTTTAACAGGAGTATGGGCTGGCACTAAGTGATTAAATTAACATAGGTTTCTTTTATCTCTGTATGTGAGCATATTCTTTGAAAGCTTCCTCTTTTTCTGGCTTTAAGGCTCCACATAAAAATTAACTTCAGCTCTTCTCAAGAGGTTGCCAGGGTTGGAGGATTTGAGCTATTGGGAGAGGCTGAATAGGCTGAGGCTGTTTTCCTCAGAGGCTGAGGGGTGACCTTATAGAGGTTTATAAAAGCATGAAGGGCATGGATAGGGTAAATCAACAAAGTCTTTTCCTCAGGATGAGGGAGTGCAGAAATAGAGGGCAAAGGTTTAGGGTGAGAGGGGAAATGTTTAAAAGGGACCTTTTTCATGCAGATTGTGGTGCATGTATGGAATGAGCTGCCAGAGGAAGTGGTAGAGGATAGTACAATTACAACATTTAAAAGGCATCTGGATGGGTATATGAATATGAAGCGTTTAGAGGGATATGGGCCAAGTGCTGGCAAATGGGACTAGATTAGGTTAGGATATCTGGTTGGCTTAGATAGGTTAGACCGAAGGGTCTGTTTTCCTGCTGGACATCGCTATGACTCTAATAGTTTATTGTAACCTGAGAGAAAGTTGCAATGCAATGGAGTAGTGCTATTTTTCATCTAACTTATATATTCTTGACCGCCTGAGCTTTAAGCTTTGTCATGCATTTGATTGATTGGTAGATTATACATTTTTAAATGTCATGAAAACCTAGAAACTCTGGTGTCATGTAAATGGAAATTTTCCAATACAGCACTAAGAACAAGCTAGTACAGTTTCTATTTTCTGATTATATCTGAAATAGTTGACATTTTTCTTCAGTGGTAAATCTCTTCCATGACATTAACTATTCTAACTGAAACAAAAAGGAAAGACAAGAATTACTCTTCCCATCACCCTGAATGTTCAGAAACATTGCATGAGAATTTTCTTTTATTTTCTCCTGTGAAAAAAGTGTCGTGATCACTTGTTGGCTGTATTGTCTTGAAAGCAGCATTTGGCACAAATTCCTTTTTTCTAGTTGGGTGGTTTCCCAGTCCTGTACGGAAGTATCAAGTTAAAAAAATTCTATCGGGAATTTAATGAGAATTTCTAGGTATTTCAGTTGCTTGGCAAGTGAAGCTGTTCTATCATGAATAAGCAATAGGAGGAGACATTGACCCAATTAGATCTCCACATAATGTTGGCAGGTTATTTGATTTTCTAGGGCACCAGGGTTAAATCACACAGATTACTGGCTGGCATTGGATATAGTAACAGCATTGGGTATCAATGATTCAACAGGACTGAATTTGATATAAGCATGAATCAACCAATATTCAGACATGTAACATCAAAGGATTTTGTTTCCAATAGCGAGGTAAAAGCATAAACCAATCAGCAAAGAGACAGTAATCAAGTTAATTCTTTCTTGAATAATATTCTGTATGGACATGAAATGATGAGAAACCAATAAACAGTGTTGAAACTGTTGAATGACTCTGGATTCTGAATAAGACAAAAGCTGGATAAAGTGATAGTAAAGTGTGGTTATCGCAGAGTAGAAACTGGCAAAGCAGAGAGTTAAAGTACATTGCCATATCTATGGAGTATGAGCCTAATATTGCTGAAAAAAAATCAGCCAGGCCACATTTTGAATATTTGGCTCATTTCTGGTTACAGCCATAAAGAAACTAGGATGATGACGTCAGCATGTACGAGGGGCATAACTACAAACTGAGGGGTGATAGATTTAAGACAGATGTCAGAGGCAGATTCTTTACGCAGAGAGTGTTAAGGGCATGGAATGCCCCACCTGCTAATGTAGTCAACTCAGCCACATTAGGGAGATTTAAACAATCCTTAGAGAAGCACATGGATGATTTTGGGATAGTGTAGGGGGACGAGCTGAGAATAGTACACAGGTCGGTGCAACATCGAGGGCCGAAGGGCCTGTTCTGCGCTGTATCGTTCTATGTTCTATGTTGTAAATGAGCAGTTCAAAGCCATTCATAAAGAACCGAATTATGAAGGAAAATTTGAAACTGGAATATGACAGGAAACATAACAGAGAGTAATCTTGAGTTTTAATTCAAGTTAAACTGAGAATAAGGGGCATAAGCATGAAAGGTAAATTTAAGACGAAATGAACCAAATGGGTCAAATGCAGGCAGGGTGGGATTTGTTTAGCTTTGGAACATGGTTGGTGTGGATTAGTTGGACCGAAGGGTCTGCTTCCGTGCTGTATGACTCCATGACTCTATCTGATCAAGATGATTTATTTTATAACTTTATTAACATAAATCATAAACATTATACTGTGTGGATAAGTATATGGCTATACTAAAAAAACTATCATAATCTGTAATAGAAGTCAGTTTGATCTTATGTACAATTGTTCAAGAATATCTAAGAACATCTAGGAATAGCTAAGAAGAACATACCGAACAAGACCTAAGAATTGAATATCTGTCAACATTTAAAGTTGAGTTTACCCTTCCACCCCCAGGCGAGTAAGGAGCCTTCTTTTGGAATATCATCTGAGGGTTTTTCATATCTCTGAAATATCAGTGAAATAATCTTATTTTTATCTTATTCCTGTATTGCAATTGTTGTTCCATCCCTCTGTATAGACTCCTCTCACTTTCATATAATGCTGTACTGTTTCTTAATTCTTCAGTGAAGATTCCTTTATGAAAGCTGAGATTTTATCTGGTCAATTGTTTTCTTAAATGTCATAGAGTCATAGAGTCATTGAGATGTACAGCATGGAAACAGATCCTTCAGTCCAACCCGTCCATGCTGACCAGATATCCCAACCCAATCTAGTCCCACCTGCCAGCGCCCGGCCCATAACCCTCCAAACCCTTCCTATTCATATACCCATCCAAATGCTTCTTAAATGTTGCAATTGTACCAGCCTGCTCCATCTCCTCTGGCAGCTCATTCCATACACGTACCACCCTCTGCGTGAAAAAGTTGCCCCTTAGGTCTCTTTTATATCTTTGCCTTCTCACCCTAAACCTATGCCCTCTAGATCTGGACTCCCCAACCCAGGGAAAAGACTTTGTCTACTTACCCTATCCATGCCCCTCATAGTTTTGTAAACCTCTATAAGGTCATCCCTCAGCCTCCGACAGTCCAACGAAAACAGCCCCAGCCTGTTCAGCCTCTCCCTGTAGCTCAGATCCTCCAACCTTGGCAACACTCTTGTAATCTTTTCTGAACCCTTTCAAGTTTCACAACATCTTTCCGATAGGAAGGAGACCAGAATTGCACACAGTACTCCAAGAGTGGCCTAACCAATGTCCTGTACAACCGCAACATGACCTCCCAACTCCTGTACTTAATACGCTGACCAATAAAGGAAAGCATACCAAACGCCTTCAATCACAAAATCATACTTATTTATGAAGATAAATAGTTTCTTCATGAAGATGTTTCATTGCTGTCTCTTTGAGCGTTGTTTCATTTTGGTTTCATATGGTGTTCAGGCGATAATGCTCTTTCCTATTCTGGTGGTGGCTTAGTGGCTAACACTACTATCTCACAGCACCTGGGACCTGGATTCATTCCTAACCTCAGGCAACTGTCTGTGTGGAATTTGCACATTCTTCCCCCGTGTCTGTGGGTTTCATCTCACAGTCTAAAAAATGTGCAGGTGGATTGACCATGGGAAATGCAGGTTTTGAGGGATTGGATGGGAATGTCAGTCTGGGCTGAATGGCCTACTTCCATACTACGGGGATTCTATGATCGTTCTGGTTTCAGTAACTGACATTTTACTTTCACACCCAGATGGAATTTTGCCATTTGTCATTTCAGGCTTCCATTTTAATGTTGAAGTAGATTATCCTCTCTCATTGTTAATGCCGAACACTAATTTAGTTAATGGCATATATGTCTTTTTCTTGTCTCCTCTTTAGGTATATTCTTTTCCTCTTAGCTGCAATTGAATTTTTCATGGTTAACTCCTACATGAATCTTTATTTTCAAATACTTTGAATATCTATGTGTGTTTTACCTAATTGTTTACACTTATTTCTCAATCAAACCTCATATTTCTAACCAGGTACCTTACAATCAGAGTCATTCAAAGGAGACATCAGAGCAGAAGGAAGTTTGTAGATGCAGTACTGGAAGGTTCAGTGGTAGAAATGGACAGGAGGAGAGATTCCATGTTTCTGCAGAAAATCTGGAAGCATTTGAGAAAACCTTTCTGAAGGGTGTTGGCAGCTGGCCAGTGGGATTGATTTTAAGAGTCTGACCGAAGAACTCAGAATAGTAGGGCCATAAAGTTAATGCTTTAACACAGAAAGTCAAGGTCAAGGATTGCATGTTAATGTGAAATCTCCAGGAGCACAACATAACTTGTGCAGAAACGCTCACCAGAGAATCTAGTATTTTTGCGACAGCAGAAGGAATTCTGAATTACCCTATGTAGCTCCTATGGGTTTATTGATAGAAATATAAAGCAGTGTAGTAAATCACCAATATAGCTGCTTGACATAATGACAGCACCAGTTGAAAGAGTTCTACCACATATAGACAGGTCCATGTGAATGTAGCCCTTCATAACTGCTCTGCTGACTTATGATTATTTACTCATCCCATGGCCTGTAATAGCTCCTCGGTCAACTCATGCTGCCACCTTAACACTTATAGTTCTTCTTTCTCCATGCTAACTTACCAAATACTCACCAACATCAAACATCAGTCGGCATGCTGACACTGTGTTTGATGATGTGCCTATTCAAAAATATACTCTGATAACAAAAAAAATCAATACATTAGAATTCCTTCAACAGATCCTTAATGAAAACAAATATTTTGTTTAAGTGCTCAATCACTTGTACAAGCAACTATTTCTATTCAATGAACAGGTTGGAGCTGTCCATCAATGCTAACTTCAGCTGGCAGCCCATTGTGCAAGTGGTAGAGTTGGTTCGGATGTAATGTGATAGTTCTATTCTCGTGCAATTTAGCTTTATAAGGAAAGGGTGTAATAGCCACGCCATTTAGACCAATGGGACCGAAATGGCATTATAGCCATAAAGGTAAGGAAGGTTCGCATTCTATAAAAAACGGTTTAAATTTTTCAATCGTGTTAAAACCAAATTGCATTGAAGAAACCTCGTTATAGCAGAACTGACTGTAGTTTGGAAATCAGTCATTCATTATTAATCACATGATTGCTCATGTGAATAGGCACTCTGAAATGTCAAGCATTTTTTTTTGCACAGCTGGACAGCTTTGAACTCCCAATGAATTTATGTCGTTTTTTTTACAGGCCTTTTCACAACCCAAATGGGCCTTTAATCTCCAGTAAACTGTGCCCTAACTGTGCCCTAAAGAGAGCCACACTTCCACAAAGGATTCCCAGGATTACATCCGAATGTTACATTGCCCCTCAAAAAGGGAAGAAATATAAAATATTATTCCAGCTACAAATCTCATAACGGCTTCAGTCTCCATCACACTCTCAAACTCTGCATATCCTACCGTCACACTCTCACACTCAGTATGTCATAACGTCACATTCTCACACTCTGTATATCCTACCATCACACTCTCACATTCTGTATATCCTACTGTCATACTCTCGCACACTGTATATCATACAGTCACACTCTCATACTTTGCATATCCTACCGTCACACTGTCACACACTGTATATCGTATCCTCACACTCCCACACTCTGCAAATCCTACCGTCACACTCTCACACTCTGTATATCCCACCGGCACACACTCACACTCTGTATATCCTACCGTCATACTCTCACACTCTGTATATTCTACCGTCACACTCACACACTCTGTATATCCCAGCGTCATACTCTCACACTCTGATTATTCTACTGTCACACTCTCACACTCTGCATATCTTACCGTCACACACTCACACCCTGCACATTCTACCGTCAACACTCACACACTGTATATCCTACCATCACACTCAAACACTCTGTATATCCCACTGTCACACTCTCACACTCTGTTTCCTACCGTAAAACTCTCACACTCTGTATATCCTCCCGTCAAACACTCACTCTCTGCATATCTTACTGTCACACTCTCATACACTGCAGATCCTACTGTCACACTCTCACACTCTGTATATCCTACCATCACACTCTCACACTCTGTATATCCAACCGTCACATTCTCACACTCTGTTTATCTTACCATCATACTCTCACATTCTGTATATCCCACCATCACACTCACATGCTCTTTATCTCCCACCGTAACACTCTCACACTCTGTATATCCCACTGTCACATTCACACTCGGTATATCCTACCGTCACACTCTCACACTCTACATATCCCAGTGTCACACACTCACACTCTGCATATCCCACCATCATACTCTCACACTCTGTATATCCTACCGTCACACTCTCACACTCTACATATCCCAGTGTCACACTCTCACACTCTGCATATCCCACCATCACACTCTCACACTCTGTATATCCTACCATCACACTCTCACACTCTACATATCCCAGTGTCACACTCTCACACTCTGCATATCCTACCATCACACTCTCACACTCTGTATACCCCACCATCACACTCTCACACTCTGTATATCCCACTGTCACACTCTCACACTCTGCATATTCTTCCATCACACTCTCAAACTCCTCATATCCTACTGTCACACACTCACACTCAGTATATCATAACGTCACACTCTCACACTCTGTATATCCTACCATCAAACTCTCACACTCTGTATGTCCTATCGTCATACTCTCACACTCTGCATATCCTACCGTCACACTCTCACGCTCTGTATATCCGTCACATTCTCACACTCTGTTTATCCTACCATCACACTCTCACATTCTGTATATCCCACCATCACACTCACACACTCTGTATATCCTACCATCACACTCTCACACACTGTATATCCTATCGTCATACTCACACACTCTGTATATCCTACCGTAACACTCTCACACACTGTATACCCAACCATCACACTCTCACACACTATATATCCTATCGTCACACTCTCACACTCTGCATATCATTCCGTCACACTCTCACACTCTGCATATCCTACCATCAGTCTCTCATACTCTGCATATTCTACCGTCATACTCTCACACTCTGCATATCCTATCGTGATACTCTCACGCTCTGTATATCCAACCGTCACATTCTCACACTCTGTTTATCCTACCATCATACTCTCACATTCTGTATATCCCACCATCACACTCACACACTCTGTATATCCTACCGTAACACTCTCACACTCTGTACATCCTACCGTCATACTCTCACACTCTGTATATCCTATCGTCATACTCACACACTCTGTATTCCCTACCGTCACACTCTCACACTCTGCTTATCCTACCGTCATACATTCACACTATGTCTATCCCACCATCATACTTCCACACTCTATATATCCTACCATCGCACTATCACACTCTGCAAATCCTACCGTCACACTCTCACACTCTGTATATCCTAACATCACACTCTCACACTCTGCATACCATACCGTCTTAATCTCACACTCTGTACATCCTACTGTCACACTCTCGCACTCTGTATATCCTATCATCATACTCTCACAGTCTGTATATCCTATCGTCACACTCTCACACACTGCTTATCCTACCGTCATACTCTCACCCTCTATATATCCTTCTGTCACACTCTCACACTCTGTATATCCTACTGTCAAACTCAAACAGTCTGTATATCCTACCATCCCACTCTCACACTCTGCATATCCTACCATCAGTCTCTCACACTCTGCATATCCACCGTCACACTCTCACACTCTGTATATCCTACCATCACACTCTCACACACTGTATATCCAACCGTCACACTCTCACACTCTATATATCCTTCCATTCTAATCCATGGAACCTAACGCCATCTAATCATCTCCCTCATAGATCCTCATATTCTACAATATCATAAGAAATATGAATAACAGTAGGCCATTCAGCCCTTTAAGCCTGATCTGCCATTCAATAGCCTTGTGGTTGATCTGACGTTCCTCACTTCCACTTTCCTGCCATTTCCCCATAACCCTTGATTCTCCTATTGATCAAGAATCTATTTATCTCAGCCTTAAATATACACAAGGACTCTAACCCCACATCCTTTTGTGAAGGAGTCCAAAGATTCTCTGCCCTCTGCAAGAAGAAATTCCTCCTCATCTCAGTCTTAAATTGGTGCCCCTTTATTCTGAGACTATGCCCTCTGGTCGTAGCCTCTCCCATGAGGGGAAACATCCTCTCAGCGTTGACCCTGACATGCCATTTAGGAATCCTGTTTGCTCCAATGAGATCCCCTCTCAATTTTCTACATTCCACTGAACAGAGTCCTAACCCATTTAACAGTTGCTCATAAGACAGTTCCTCCACACTGGGGATCTTACAGAAACATATAAAATTATGAAACAAATGATAAGGTAGAAGTAGAGAGGATGTTTCCATTGATGGGTGGGCATAGCCTCAAAATTGAGCGGCGGGGGGGGTGGGGGGGGGGCAGATTTAGGACTAAATTAAGAAGGAAATTCTTCACCCAGAGAGTTGTGAATCCATGGAATTCCCTGCCCAGTGAAGTAGTTGATGCTGCTTTAGTAAACATTTTTAAATCTAAGACACATTATTTTCGAACAGTAAGGGAATTAACAGTTATGGTGAGAGGGTGGGGAATTGGAGCTGAGGCCATGAAAACATCAGCCAATGATCTTATTGAATGGCTCGAAGGGCCAGACGGCCTACTCCTGCTCCTAGTTCTTACATCATCCTAACGAACCTTCTCTGAACTGTCTCCAATGAAATAATATTCCCTTAAATAAGAGGACCGAAACTGCTTACAGTACTCCAGATATGGTTTCACCAGCACTGCACTTCCCTACTTTGTACTCCAATCTGCTTGAAATAAAGGCCAACATTCCATGAGCCTTCCTGATTACCTGCTGCATGTGTGTGCTAGCTTCCTGTGTTTCGTGAACAAGTACTCTGAAGTACCTTTGTGTTGCAGCATCCTGCCATTTTCCACCATTTAAACTATATTCTGTTATTTTGTTCTTCCTTTCTGAATGAAGAGCTTCACATTCTTCCAGATTATACATCATTTCTCAGCTTTTTGCCCACTTACTTAAACCATCGATATCTCTCTGTAAACTGCTTGTTACTCTTACACATCCTGCCTTTCCACCTGTACACAATCAGACAGTACAGAAAGAGGGCTTTTGGCCCATCAAACCCGCACCACCAAAAATATACCATTACCTACATGAGTCCCACTTTTCCACACTCAGTCTATAGTTTTGAATGCTACCATCCCAGACATTTTTAAAGGTTGTGTGGTGTCCTACCTCCCCGGCAGTGCATTCCAGACCCCCACCATCCTCCAGGTGAAAAAGATCTTCTCAAATTCCCTCTAAACCTTTTGCCTTTCACTTTATAACTATACCCCCATGTTATTGACCTTTCAACTGAAGAGAACAACTATTTTCTATTCGCGGTCTCCATGCTACTCCCAAACTTGTACATTTCCATTCGGCTTCCCCTCAAGCTTCTCTGCTCCATAGAAAAACAACCTGAACTTATCCAGCCTTTCTTCAAAGTTAAATTGTTCCATCCCAGGGAATATCCCGCTGAATTTCCTTTGCAGTCTCTCCAGTAAAACTGCATCCTTCCTATGGTGTAAGGACTAGAACCATCCACATCACTGTGGACCAACCAAAACTTTATGCAGTTCTCTGCTTTTATTATCTATGCTACAACTAATAAAGGCAAGCATCCCACATGCCTTCATAACTATATTAAACTGTTTTGCCACCTTCAGGGATCTGTGCACAAGCACCTAAGATCTCTCTCTCCCTATTTTTGTGCCCCCAGCAAATCTGGTTGCATATCCCCATTGTCGAAAAGTGTGGTGCTGCAAAAGCTACTTGGATGCTGCCTGAACTGCTGTGCTCTTCCAGCACCACTAATCCAGAATCTGGTTTCCAGCATCTGCAGTCATTGTTTTTACCTTGCTGCAAAGGCACAGCAGGTCAGGCAGCATCGAGGAGTAGGACAACTGATGTTTCGGGCATAAGCCCTTCATCAGGAACGTATAGCTCCAAGTAAACTAAGTGACTAATTGCACCCACCCCCTTTGTCCACCTCACCGATCAGGGCAACTCACTGAGTTTCATAAGCAACTACTCACACACAATGAGAAAAATGGCTCTTTACTTAAAGTTCTGTATTGCACACCACAACCCTTTGCAAAAAGCACTCTCTTTCAGTTAAAAAAATATACTTTGACAGTTCATGCAGAAATTGGAAAATGACATTATTTTACACACCATTTCACAGTTAACAATCCAAAGGGGCACCTGACCCACCCCCAAAGGATCCCTGACTCACACCACAATGGGCCCGGGTGTTATATCCGCAGGGGGTGCCTCAAGTCCCCAAAGTGTATCCTGGCTGTTCAAAACAAATACACTGAGAACCAACCTCCTGTTGGCTTCTTACCCTCCGCACTCAGGGTTTCAGACACTCCAAAATCTAATTTTAGTGGAGGCAACCAAACTCTTAAATTGCCAGCTACCTCCAGGACCTGGTCATTCATGTTCTGTGGACCAGACCCACAAAAGCGAGAGGAAAAAAGAAGGAGCAGTTCAACCACAGCGAGAACTATTCTGAGCAACTGACTTTAGAAAAGTCTTAAAGGCTTTGGTGAAGGCACACGAGAGATTTTCCAGAATAGTTTCAGGGAAAAGGAGAAGTGGAATGGCAGAGTAGGCTAAGCAGAGAATGATAGAAGTGTTTTACATCATGAGAAGTTGGGAGCGTAAGTAAATAAACAATGGTCAGATTTGGAGGAGCTTGCAGAGGATTAAAAGCAACTCAGAGCAACTTTTTTCATGCATAAAAATAGCACAAGTATGCAACACAGCTGAATAAAGTTTCTAAATATATTCTGGTTTGTTGAACTTTCTGATCAGGCTTCGCATTTCTGCACTGCTGAAGAGTCATCGAGACCCAAAGTGTTAGCTTGTTCTCTCTCCATAGATGCTGTCTGACCCTCTGTGATCGCCAGCATTTGTTGTCTTCAGTTCAAATTCCAGCATCTATGGTAATTTGTTCCTTCACATTTCTAATCTTATTGTAATATATTAGACTCTTGTAATGTATTATCCTTATTGTAATATATTAGACATTACAGTCCTTTTTTTAGAATGAGGCACAGAGAGTCATGCAAATCACTGACTGCAATAACTACAATGATTTATAGTATTTCCTTCTTTTGATGCCAGCTTTTGGTTGGGACTGGGAAACAAAGATCCAAATTTGGAATTGGGAATGCCAATTTTTACAGCATAAGAAGAGATTGATGAATGGACCAGGGATATTGACACAGTTGTATGAAATTCTCAAGTCACTAATTTAACAAACCCTAATGCATTCAACATAAATTATCATCCGTTAAACATTGCAGTTTGAAACCACTGGAGCATTTTTGTAATTACAAAGATAAAAGAATGAGAAATACACTTAGCTTTGATTCTTCCCTGTCAATTGAGTAACGGATATCAAGCGGTGAGGGGGAAAAGAGTCTTGCTCCGCCAAAACTAAATTTATTCAGCATTTCACATCTTCACAAAACTAATTATTCTCTTATTTTGCCCCCAGAGCTGGTTTGCTTCATGTTATGACATGGTTGCTGGACAGAGATGATGGGGGCAGTTTCTTGGATAAATTGCCAAGACCTCACCTGCAATGGAAGGGCCATTGTAACACTATTATATAATTCATGATTTTGACCTAGTGGGCTTCATAGAAACACAGAAAATGGTATCAGCAGTTGGCTATTCAGCCTTTGGAGACTGTTTCACCATTCATTATGATCTTAGCTGATCATCTATCTTAGAATGCTGCTTCCAACTTTTCCCCCTAACTTTTGATCCCTTTAGTCTGAAAAACTATACCTAACTCTTTCTTGAAAACCTTTGGCTTTAATTGCCATCTGTGGCAGAGAATTCCACAGGTTTCACTTCATATAGACTTGGGAAATACTTGCGTTACTTGGAAAACTAAGTGGTGAATAAACTTCAAACAGACATTAAATATACAACTGCATATGCAAGAACTGCATACAAATCTGTCAAACTGAATTTGATCTCCTGAAAACCTAGAATATAATAAACAATTTCATTTAGGATAAGATTAAAATTCCATCCATCTTTACAAGTTACAGTTTGTAAAGATGACATCCATGAACCATTAAAAAGGAGAGAAGGAAAGTGAAAGACTCACGTTTATTTGACACAGTTCATGACTTGTCGAAACACATTTCCCAGGATTCCCCAAAGCATTTCACTGACAATGAAGTCCACTTGTATTGGAGATAATGCTCTAATAAAATGTGTCAACCTATACGCATGTAGCAAGATCTCGCAAATAGCAAGGGGATAACTAACTATTCATTTGGGTTACGTTTTGTAGGAGGGATAACTTTTTTGTCATGAAAGGAGAACTTGCTTATTTTCTTTAAACTACAGTAGTGGGATCTTTTACATGCATCTAAGAAGACAGATTAAGCTTTGGTATGCTGTCTCATCCCATAGATAGTACTTCCAATAGATTTTTATTGCCATATTTTGGGTCAGATTTGAACATAAATCCGGGCAATGATGGGTCAACTTCTAACACATCAGAATTCTAAAACTCCAAAACTTTTTCTTTAACCATACATCTAACAACTGAAGCCCATGACTCTGACAACTTCTTTGGCATTTTAAAAGTTATAACTGCACCACGTAATAACTGATGTGTGCCAGTACTGAAAAAAAAGATGTGCAGCCATGAAAAAAAAATCTTCTATAAGAGCCCAGAAACTCAAAGATCTATCCATTTAATTTATTTGAACTGAAAATAAGAATACACTGAAATATATTCTTTTTATTGAAAATGTAATTCATCGGAGATATGACACTGATAGAAATTTTAGACCAGGATTTGATCAATCATATTACACTGGAAATTACAAAAGCAAAGTGTTACTAAAATAAGCAAAGACTCAATATCAGTTTATTGGACTGCATAAACCACATCACCCGGAGAAATGCAGCTTCCTGAAAGAGAGATCCAGTTTGAAATGAAAAAGCACCAAAAACAACATGCAAGAGAGGCAATTGTGCCCCAACATGTTACCATCAAACACAATTAGATTGTAAACATAATTTATGATACAACATAAATACTTTTAAACATTTGTAAAGTACACATTACATTTTATTCATGGTTCTTTTTTTGCACTGGAAGGGGTGAGGGGAGGAGGAGGATAATGCAGTCAGATCATTTTGGAGTGCAGTGTTCTTTCTGAAGGTCTGTACGATCAGCTGTTTAGATGCATCAACAACGACCTGCTTAATTGCCTTCTTAGGCATTAATCAGAGAATTAATATATTTGATTATTAACTATCTTTACCATAATACTACATTTTGAATTCTGTAAAAGTCATATGAACAGTAAAATCTACCGTCGTAAAGTAATGGACACTAGACAGAAAAAAAGACCTTCTATTTTGCTTCTAGGATAATTTTCCTTTGTCCCATCTCCAAATCACTTCAGGAGTTAGGCCAGATTTAATTCAGATTCCAATACTGCTTATGATCCTGCAGTTTACAAGTGAAGTGAAAACTAAAATACCCCTTTATCTTAGAAGAGAGCATTTTCGCCTCCACTTGGCATGTAGCTCAGGATTTCACCAACAGCAAGGCTACATTGAATAACTGGCAGTGACTAGAGACGTCAGCACAATAAGCCAAATGGGTTTCCAGTGGCCTGGATAGGATCAAGAACCACCTTAATTTCATGAACCTAATTGAAAAGATCCACAGATACAAATATTCGCGTCATGTTTTAACTGGCCTTGACACCTGTTGGAAGAAGACAAACTGAAGGGGGCAAACGTTGATATTCAAACTGGATGTTGTATCGTGCAGGAGCATTTTCAAAGTTATGAAGTATTTTTTTGAACAACTTTTAATGGTCTCTTTTTTTTAGGCTTTTTGGATAGGCTGTTAGGCATGAATATTATTATTCAAAGTTTTCAGAGACCAAGGGCCAACTAGAGTAAGAAAATAAAAGCAAAATACTCCCGGTGTTGGAAAACCAGAAAGTGCTGCAGAAATTCAGCAAGTCTGGCAGCATCTGTGGAGAGAGGAACAGAGTTAACATTTTGAGTCTGATGTAACTCTTCTTCAGAATTGCCACAAGACAGAGGAAGCAAATTTCAGAGTCCAGTTGATTATATGGACAAGAGCTCATTTCAATGTAGAACTTAGGGCAGCATTCAGTTCAAACAGATGACCTTATAGAGGTTTACAAAATCATGAGGGTCATGGATAAGATAAATAGACAAGTCTTTTTCCCAGGGTAGAGGAATCCAAAACTAGAGGCATAGGTTTAGGGTGAAAGGGGAAAGGTTTCAAAGGGACCTAAGAAGCAACGTTTTCATGCAGAGTGCGGTGCGTGTGTGGAATGAGCTGCCAGAGGAAGTGATGCAGGTTGATACAACATTTAAAAGGTGTCTGGATGGATATATGAATAGGAAGGGTTCAGAGGGATATGGACCAAATGCTGGCAAATGGGACGAGATCAGTTTAGGGTATTCGGTCAGTGTGAACGAGTTGGACTTAAGGGTCTGTTTCCGGGCTGTACATCTCAATGACTCTACATTCAAAGATGACTGATGATGTTCCCAACCAATTTAGCAGTGGTCCATGCCCAAGTGTAGACTGAACATGGGCTTCTGTCCTGCTAGATTGGTTATTGTTGTCTTCACTTTATATCTCTTACACAGGTGTCAAATATCAGGCCCAGAAAGTGAAAAATGCTCCAGCAGGCTGGATCCTTATGAGAAAAATATCTATATATGGAATGAACTCAGCATAATCTTCAAAATGACTATCATTCTATTTTAACTATTCAGTTTTATTTGGACTCATTTAGGTCAGCAGTGTCAGACATAATTTGGGAGGTACGGTTTTCCACAACATGATGTTTTATGGAAATGAAAGATAAACAAAATATGTGACGTTAGCACGAGATCAGTCAGCAAGCCCTTCTGAAGTTCCTGTGTCTGTGATTTAAGCACAGGAGTTAATCCTTTAACAACTCTGCTCATAAAGAGGATGCCATTTTCAGAAAACTTCCTGGCGTGGTCTTGTTCAAACAGAGCACAGAAAATCAGCAAAGGTACTGAGCAGCATGAATCCTGAGTGTTGGCCTCAGTGTCCGATTCTCCAGTCCATGTTGCTGTCAAGTGAGACTCCATGCTGGGAATTCAATCGTAATTCCTGAAAATTTACTCCACGGAGAGAGGGATCTGAGACAAATGCCATTGTACATTATTACCTCATTGTATAAGTGCTAAGCTTAATTTTTTTTTACTTTTGTCCCTCCAAAACGATGTCACAAAGCTTGCAAAATTTACATGTTCTCAGTCTGCTGTTACATGGGATTGGTGTGAGCTTCTGAACATGTGGCATAACTTATTTGCCCCATTGAAGCTTAAACAAGCTGATTTTCATGTTTCTTTTGTACTTCTCCTATTTCAGTTGTATGCAATGGAATTACAGGCCAATTCCTATATGAAATCCAGTGTAGGATTCAACATTTTTGAAAAAAACGTTTAAATGAATTGAAATAAGTGAATCAATAAGAATCAACTAGACAAAATCCAAGTCCTGGAAAAGCTTTTTCCAGCACCACACTCTTGACTCTAACCCTCAGCATCTGCAGTCCTCACTTTCACCTACAATCCAAGTCCTCCTCACTATTGGTATGAATACACTATACAGTAAACACGTCTTTTGTTCTATAATTCAATAAATAAAACATCCACATATAGGGAATGTAATAGACTTTAGCTTTCCAATTCTGAGTAATTCAGATTTTCATTCCTGGAAACTTTGCAAACTTTGAAACAAAATCAGATTTTCTAATCATCTTAAATAAGCAAACAGTACGTGCCAGTAAGTTTTACAGCATAGTACTGGTCATTTTGCTATTGCCTATTTGTCATTTGTAGGAATTCCAAACATCCAGGAATTAATGCGAGTCCTGAGTTCCCATCACTCAAGAATGTCTATAATACGTGTATGGCTGCTTGCAGACTCTAGGATTTTACATAGTAAGAGTACTTGCGGAGATATCAGATCTCAAGGAGGGACAGAATATTTTTTTCAGGATAGTGTTTTCACTTGTGAATATTCACTGCATGCACAGCTGTAACAGCTCACTGTTAAGTGAAATACAAATTACCATTCAAAAGTTGATTTCCATTCTCCACTGCTGGAACTGCAGATACCTCAGGAGGCAAAGTGGTCAAAGGGTTATTAGCGTTTCTATCCTGTGTCTCTGATACGTTTTCTGTTTCACAGTTCTCTTCTCTGTTAGACAGACCCAAACTCCTTTCACTATTTGTGCCTGTTAAAGACAAAAATAAATGAAAGGCAACTGACAACATATTTTTTATAAAAATCTCGATTTGCTAAGCACTTAAGAAAGACTGCAATGATTGAACTTTCAGCTTTATTTCTTTACTTTCTACTTAAAATTAAGAAGGTTTGCAATGTGTAACTTTTAACCTTATTTTGTTTGTTTTATGCTATACTATAATTACTGCATGTTTAACTTGTTCTTTCCTTCTACCCTGTTCTTATGTTTCTGTACCTAGGTACTCGATCATGAAGGTGGTGCCTTGTGTGGTGACATTATACACTTTTCTTACTGTACTCCAGTACCTGAGTACATGTGACAATAAAATTAAAAACAAAATTTAAATCAAAATCATTTCTTCCAAGTACTTTGCCTCTGAAAAGTCAGAAAATGCAAAACAAAATGCCAACTCATATGGGTACGGTGAATTGTAATGTGGTGCTCATTAATTGCAGAACAATTATATTTCTCCTGAGTGGAAAGTAATGTCATTGTGTTGTAGGAATAGCTGTGGAGAATTTACATTACAAACAAAAAGATAGGTGACTCATTTTTAGGTGCTAATCTTGGAGTAAATTTATGAATCATCTCTATTAAACAAAAACAAAACATAATGGTAATGTTCAAAACTTAAAGAATTTAGGGGTGACCTTATCGAGGTTTATAAAATCATGAGGGGCATGTATAGGTAAATAGACAAGGTCTTTTCCCGGTCATGGGGGAAGTCCAGAACTAGAGGTCATAGGTTTAGGGTGAGAGGGGACAGATTTAAAAGGAACCTAAGGGGCAACGTTTTTCATGCAAAGGGTGGTGCATGCATGGAATGAGCTGCAAGAAGAAGTGGTGAAGGTTGGTACAATTACAACAGTTAAAAGGCATCTGAATGGATACAGTATATGAATAAGAAGAGTTTAGAGGGATTTGGGCCAATTGCTGGCAAATGAGACTAGATTAGAATATCTGGTCAGTATGGACGAGTTAGACTAAAGAGTCTGTTTCCATGCTGTACATCTCTATGACTCTTAACTGCAAATTCTGTATATCAGAAACAAAAAGTAGAAATTGCTGGAAAAGCTCAGCAGGTCTGGCAGCATCTGAGGAGTGAAATCAGAGTTAATGCTTTGGGTCAAGTAACCCTTCCTCAGGACACAATGACAATGCTATTTAAAGAAAGATTTTATAATTGAGCAACATGATCTAACACTTTTACCTTTCATGGGAGAACTGACGTTTAGTTATCTTCAGTGTTTTTGGCAGAGGAAACAAAAATATTCAAGTAATTGCTGTAAATCAGGAACAGGCAGATCGAGGGAATCTCACTGACATGCTCAGGCTGTGGCTGGAGAGGAACACTCACTGTCAGCTTCCATTGTTCTGGAACTGAAGCTATGCAATGAGAAGAAAATGCTTGCTACCTCATTTCGGGAGGGCAGAGTAAGCAATTGGAGCTTTGAGAGAGAGGATTGTATCAAAAAAATCAAATATGGCTTTTAATAGAGAACAACATAGGCCATAGAAAGGTTGCACAAAGGCATGCAGGTTGCTCACCCCTTGGCCATTGTAAAAGCATTGACTCTGTCTGTCTGTAAGGGGCATTTCTTTGATACAGCCACTGCTGGACAAATCTCTCACAGTTACACTCAGGGAACCAAATGTTTGGGATGTTTAATGAGGCGGGCCAAAGGTCTCAACATGACCCAATGCCATCTATATGCCTTGCTCCCTCTGTTTGCGGATGGCTCAGTTGTCTGTCTGTGTAGGCTTCCATCATTGTGACCATGAACTGCAGTCAGCTGCTGTGGAAATGTGTTGAGCACCTCCACAGAGACTCAAAAGCAGATCCATGAAAGTTAAAGTCATCAGCATTTAAGTACACTGTCCGTGTTGCAAAACAGCCACCTTCACCCATGCCAGTGGGCTCAGTATGTTTGCTTCTTTCTCTCCGTCTCGCCATGTCTCAGTGCGCTTCCCGGTTATGTAGCTGAGGTGGAAGGAGCCAGCTCTGATATGGAGCCCATTGGCCCTAGAGATTTGGCGGGGCGATCCCAGGGTGCAAGTGTCTAGATGGGGTAGACATCCCCAGCTTGATCCTCCAAGGAGCAGGGGGTGGGAGGCACGGTGATCGTGGAGAGCTCTCAGTTAGACGGGAATGTGTTTTCTTCCTCCACTGGCATTGTACCTCCTGGCATCACCCTGTCTGCTTGTCAGGAGAGCACACCTGGACTAGGTTCACTGTTACCCATCCCCATGTTGATCTCATCTTGCGTCCATCCTGAGCAGTGTAACACAATTCCTAAAGAGCAGCTGAAATTTTCTCACAACTCTCCAACTGGTAGACCTGGGCAGTGGGTTAATGGTGCATTTTGAGAATTGTCATTCAGTAGGTGAACAGTGAACACTGTGGCACATAATTCTTCATTCCCCAAACAGCAAGCTGACAATTCCCAGTGTCCGAGGAACAGGCAGACTCATTTCTCTGCCCAGATCGATGGTCAAGCTAAGGCATTAAAATGGACTCTAAACATTTCTAACGTGATTTCAGCAATTCTATAGCTGAATTTCCAATTTTTTCTGTCAAAACTGTGTAATTGTTTTTGTGTGTGTTAGAAATTTCACTTTTTTTTTTACACAGTGACCCGAATGCAGATAACCAACTGCTTGAACCATCAAAAAGAAATTATTGAAGAAATGCGACCTGTTTTTTTGTGTGACACTTGGTGGTTCCAGATGGCCAGATTAAAATAAACAGCTGAGTAATAATCAAGTGTTCAATTGCTCTGGTGCAGAGTCTTGCTTGAGATGGTCAAACTGGAGAAAAATAACTGGTACAAATGTTGTCCTCTAAAACAAGACTGCTCACCACTGTGATGCTTTCTCCAATTTGTGCTTGTGACTTGAACGTATCAAACCAGAAAGGGATACAGTGTTGAAAGTTTAAATTCAATGCAAATAAATATAAAGTCATGCACTTTTAGTACAAAAAATAAGCAACATGCTACTCCTTGTATGGTGCTGAAATAGATAAAGCTAAGCAAGTCTCTAAACTTAGAAGCATGCACCTGCATCTCCTCAAGTTAGCATCACTGATACACCAAGGCAAGTTTAACACAGGAAGGTCATGAGGATTGGTACTCACATTGCCAGGAACAGAACTGCAACAAACCTTGTTTGAAGAGCAATGGCCCCTTTAAGTATTAATCTTTGCAAACCTCAAATGTAATCAAATTATTTGGTATGATTTGATTTATTATTGTTACATGTACCTAGGTAGAGTGAAAAGTTTTGTTCTGCATGCAGTTCATGAAGATCACTGAAGAAATAGAACAGAGTGAAGAATACAATGTTAGGGTTGCAGAGAAAGTGCAGAGATAGCAAGGTCAACATTAAATTTCCAATTGGAGAACTCTGTTCAGAAGTCTAATAACAGTGGGGAAGAAGCTGTTCTTGAATCTATTTGTATGTGTTTGCAAACTTTTACATCTTCTACCCGACAGAAAAGGGTGGGAATGTTAAATGAAGTGGAAGTGTGTGCTACTCGTGATTGGGCTGCTGGGGAGAATAAACCATTAATTTTAGCAATATTGCCTTGGAGCACCTGCCTGTAATGCTATTAGTGACAGCAACACTTTTCAGGCTTTCCAGCTTTATTATCCAGCATTTCCCAGTTTGACTAGGCAAAAGTAAGTATTGCAGATGCTGGAAATTAGAGCCAAGAGTGTGGTGCTGGAAAAGCACAGCTGGTCAGGCAGCATCTGAGGAGCAGGAAAATCGACGTTTCAGGCAAAAGCCCTCCATCAGGAAAGCCCTTCCACTCTGTTCTATTTGTAAGGTATGATCTTCCTGATGAAGGGCTTTTCCGGTAATGTCGATTTTCCTGCTGCTTGGTAAGATTAGGACTATCAATCCTAATCTTAATCCATTTTCTACAAGAGTGAGACTCAGATGTTCGGACCAGTTAGTTTAACTTGATAGTTTGACTCAAGGGGCAAGAAGTGCAGCAGATGTCTTTTTGAATATTATGAGAGTTGTCCTTTATTGCTAATTTTTGTCAACGTTGTGATATGATGTCTTTATTCCTTTGTTAAGGAAGCATATGTGTAGTCAATCACTAGCACCTCCTCAGACTGTGATGTGTTTGTTTCATAACTTGTCGGTAGTTTGTAAGCAGCTGCAGTAGGAGATACCAATACAATTGCCCTTTATATCGTGAATTGTCCTTCATTACTGTGCCTTTCATAACGCCAGGTCAGTTTAAAATACTTTAAAACCAATAAAACTTAGTCTCTGTTAGACTATAAGAAATAGAATTAGACCATTCAACCCATTGACACTACTCTGCCATTTGATCATGATGACCTTTTCTCCTCGCCACTCACCGGTTTAATTCCTCCCACTGACCAACCAATGGTGATCGACCTGTGTTCACCTAAACTCACCTGTGCTCCATCCCCAGTGCTGAAGAAGGATTACATATGAAACATTGATTTGGAGATGCCAGTGTTGGACTGGCATGTCCAAAGTTAAAAATCACACAACACCAGGTTATAGTCCAACAGGTTTAATTGGAAGCACACTAGCTTTTGGAGCGACTCTCCTTCATCAGGTGATATCAATGATATCAGGTGATATCACCCGATGAAGGAGCGTCGCTCTGAAAGCAAATGTGCTTCCAATTAAACCTGTTGGACTATAACCTGGTGTTGTGTGATTTTTCACTTTGTAAATCCGAAACACTGACTTCTTCACCTCCTGATGCTGCCTGGCTTGCTGTGTTCTTTCAGCCTCCTGCTTGTCTACCCTGACATTTGATCATGGCTTGATATGTCCTTTTTACCACATTCTCCTGCCTTCTTCCTTGATCCCTTTACCTATCTATGTCATAGATACACTCAGTGAAGGAGCCTCCACAGACCTCTGCAGCAATACGTTCCACAGATTAACCATCCTCTGGCTGAAGAAATTCCTCCTCATCTCAGTTCTAAAGTATTGTCACTTCACTCTGAGGCTGTGCCCTGGGGTCCTAGTTTCCCCCATTGGTGGAAACATCCTCTCCACATCCACTCTAACCAGGCCTCTCAGTATTCTGTAAGCTTCAATCAGATCCTCTCCTCATGCTCTCAAACTCCACTGAGTACAGACCCAGAGTCCTCAACAGCTCCTCATTTGACAATCCTTTCACCCTCAAGATCATTCTTGGAAACCTTCCCTGTTTTATAAAACATAGTTAAAAATCAGACAACACCATGTTATATCCAACTGGTTTATTTGGAAGCACAAGCTATCGGAGCTCCTTCATCAGGTAAACCAAATAAACCTGTTGGACTATAACCTGGTGTTGTGTGATTTTTAACTTTGTCCACCTCAGTCCAACACCAGCATCTCCACATCATACAAATATGGCAGCCTGTACAGGCATAACAAGGTCCCACAAGAAAATGATAAACTATTGACGTGATCATCTGAATTTGTTGCTGGTAAAAGGACAAATATTGCCTAGAACGTCCTGAAAAGCTCAACTACTCATCAACAGAATAGTTCCTGGCAACTTTTATATCCATCCATGGACTCAGATATCCATTTTATAAAAAAAAAGATTGCACAACTAAATATGCAGCACTCCCTCATCACTGTAGTGTTAACCTAGATCATGCTTTTAAAATCTCTGAATTGGCACTTAAATCTGCAATCTCCTAATTCAGAGATAAAAATGTTATCACCTTTGAGCCAAGGTTGCACCTATGGTTTGTACTGGGGCTGCTGAGACATCACTTTCTGGGCAATAAATTTAGCTTCCAGTTAGTATCATCAGCGTTTTTCAAAGTTTAGTTATAACTGCCAGCCCCTTTCAAATAAAACAGCCTAATGCAACAGAGACAAAGTATTTCAAGGTAATTGCTGTCTGTTTGTGTTAACCACCTCTCTCTGGAAAACAAGGTCTCGTGAAGTCCACCTGATGAAGGAGTGACGCTCCGAAAGCTAGTGTGCTTCCAATTAAACCTGTTGGACTATAACCTGGTGTTGTGTGATTTTTAACTTTGTACACCCCAGTCCAACACCGGCATCTCCAAATCGTGAAGTCTGTGCAAGTCAAGAACTGAAACTGCTGAATGTTGGAAATTGTCTGTCATAATGGAATGTATCCTTTATCAATACTGTTAATGGAGAACAATGCTAAGCCTTTCTTGATTCCCAACATTAGATGCCAAATATAAAGCATCATTTCAGTAACAAGTCTGGTTTGGGATGTTTCTATTTCTCACTAAAATCATGTATTTGGCCAATCTGAGAGAGATGTCAAATTTGTATCAAACAAAACATCGTTTAGGATTAAAGTCTGCACTTTGTTGATGAAAAGATGTCCATCCTCTTATAATAAGATAATTTAAACATAGGTCTCTCTTATTATACTGATATTTGTTATTGATTGTATTCTTCAATAATTTTATATGTTTGCAAAGTTAAAAAAAATTTTGCTAATAAATATATTTACAAAAAAAACATAGGTCTCTCTGATAAATGGGAATATATTAACTAATTATTGAGTGCAACTTAGCTCTTTTTGCTTACTCTTCAACCAAGCTAAAAATTTGAATGCATTCTAATTAATTAAGGTTAATTTCTGAAACAAATTAATATTTTTCTCAATTATTCCATGAAGCAGAAGCAAAACATGTGGAACAAACTTTTATTTCTATTTTGAGTTCTGACGAAGGGTCAGTCAACCTGAAACTTTGATTTCTCTTCACAGATGATGCCAGACTTGCAGAGTTTTTCCAGCAATTTCTGTTTTTATTTCTGATTTCAGTATCTGCAATCCTTTTGGTTTATATTTTTAAAATTTCTATTCTATTCCTAACAACCTGAAACATCATACTGTCGACACAGAGAAGAATTCACTAGCATTGGTATCTAACTGTGCAGTTCCAACATTAGCATTGAGTGTCACATTAAAAAAATAGTTACTGTGCAATTGAAATAGTTCTTGATGTGCCATCATTAGCTACTAAGGATTCTGCCATTGACAGTATATGAATTGAAATGAAATTTCACCAGTGATTGCCTGCTTTTCTGGATTATTAACCCAATGCCATTACCACAAAATTATCATCTAGTCATGCTGTAGGTTGAATTGAAATATTCTGACTGGCTGCTCAAAAATAACCATATATACACTATGCTACCATAAGAACATAAGAACTAGACAAGGAGGAGACAATTCAGCTTCTGGGGGCTGCTCCACAATTTGATATGATCATGACTGATCTCAACTCTACTTTCCAGACCACTCTCTATAACCCTTCAACACCTTACTAATTAAAATCTGTTTATCTCTTCCATGTCCCAGCATTCTGGGGTTGTAAATTCCATAAAATTAATGACACTTTGAGAGAAGTAATGTCTCCTGATCTCTATTTTAAGTTTGTCACTTCTTATCCTAAAACTATGACATCTCAGTCTAGATTGGCCCACATAAGGAAACATGCTTTTGAAAGTCTCTTTTGTCAAATCCTCTTTGGCATCTTATATCCCTCGATTAGATCTCCTCTTGTTCTTCTATACTCTGGAGAGTATAGCACTAAACCGCTCAATCTCCTTTCATAAGACAAGTCCCTCATCTCTGGAATCAATCTAGTGAACTTCTGCTGAATTGCCTCCAATGCAACTCCTTCCCTCCTCAAAATTGTATGTAATATTGCAGATGCAGGCTCATAAATGCAACACTTCCTTACTTTTATAGTTGATCCAAGCGGAAAAAACAATTCTAGGGAGTGATCATGGCTTTTAGAGTTAATACACTGCATTTGACACCAGACCTTCTAAATTAATGGGTGCCATTTTCTATTGAACTGCTCCCAGTGTAAGCTGGTGTGGCAAGAATTCTGTTTACAAGCGTAGAGTTTCCAACAAAGTAACTGTAATGGAGTGAAAGTGGCCCCAAGGAAATCTCCAGTTAATTTAAGAATTGGATATTTGTTCTTACCATCTCTTTTATGTGCACTGATAGCAATGGGACTTGTAGCTTGAGTGTGAAGTAAGGAACGATGTGGTAAGCTTCTGTATGGCTTATAAACATCAAGGGAAGCTAACAGTACTTTTCCCAGTTGCATTTCTCCCAGCAATTTTGAGCTTTTTCCTCTTCATTTTGCTTATCTCGTCTTTTAAAATTCATTTATTATTCCAACTGTAACCTCCTGTAAATCCACAGCAGTCACCACAAGACACTTGAGCACACCATCAACGCTGCCCGCGCAAGAAGCTGCGAATCCGCTGGGAAGACAGACACACCAACACCAGCGCCCCCGACCAGACCAACATCCCCAGCATCGAGGCACTGACCCCTGGGCTGGACACATCGTCCCCACGACCAACATGAGACTCCCTGAGCAGGTGTTCTACTCTTAACTCCGAAATAGCAGGCGAGCCCCAGGTAGACCGAGGAAGTGCTTCAGGGACACCCTCAAGGCCTCACTGGTGAAGTGCAGCCTTCCCACAGACACCTGGGAATCACTGGCCCAAGTGGAGGAGTATCCAGGAAGGTGTCGAGTACCTGGAGACCTGCCGTCAGGAAAATGTAGAATCCAAGCGAAAACAGGGAAAGGAGCGTGATGCCACACAAAACCCCATCCAGCCGTTCCCATCACCACCAGCAGCCTCAAGTGTAACAGAGCCTGTGGTAGCCATTTCAGTCTGTAGCAGTCACCTACAAACTCACTCTGAAAGGAGAGAGGGATCGGCGATGAATGGATGATTTACAAAATTGGATTGGAATCTCATTCCCCTTTAAGGAGAGAAAAAGGGAAGTGACTTGACCATACTTAAGGAACCAGCAACACACAATAGACACTCTTTTATCAATTATTTTTGTGGGGTCTAACTCTGTGTAGATTGGTGTAATCAATCAGAGAAGACAACTTTGAAAAGTCTTAAAGGTGGGATAAACTGTTTTATAAATGCAACTTCTCACTCCAACTGGTTATTTATTCAATTATTCATTAATTTATACATTTACATACTTTATATGCAAAATGGAAAAAATACTTCCAGCTTCCCTTGATGTTTAATAACCAAACAAATGCAATAAACAAATAAAAACCAAAAGAACTGTGGATGCTATAAATAGGAACCGAAAACAGAAATTACTGGAAAAGCTCAGAAGGTATGGCAGCATCTGTGGAGAGAAATCAGAGTTAATATTTCAGATCGTGTGACCCTTCCTCAAATGCTGTAACCATTGGCTTTTTCATGTTGATCAATGAATACATGAGTCCATTAAAGAAAGAAACGTTCCATTCATAATCTGGGGATATTGCAAAGTGGTTTACGGTCACTACTGTACTCTTGGAAAATTTGGCCAGTCACTCTCTCACAATGTGGTCCCATAAATCAGCAATGAGATAAATGAACAAAAAAATCTGTTTTACAAATGTTCTTTGAGGGATCAATATTGGTGAGGCTAGCAGAGAGAACATCCCTGCTTTTTTTTTTGTTGAATGATGCTTTGGGAATTTTTGCATCCACTTGAAAAATATTTCATCTGACATTTCTAGCCTTGGGTATTGTACCATGAAAACACCATTTCACAGATAACGCAGTGTAAAATCTCAGAATTATCGGTACAGATGTCAAAGTACTCACTTGCTTGCTCCCGTATCTTCATCCCTACTGCTGATTTTCGAAGAAGACTTCGACCTGAGCTGAAAAGACTGTTCAGCTCATCAAGTGGGCTGGTAATTGGCCTATTAATAGCGGAAGAGTATGGAAATAGTGACGCACCCCCTGCTGAGGAGGGTTGGCTCTTTCCAGGTTCTGTCCTGCAACTTTTTACTGGTGAGCAAGGCAATCTTGCAGAGATAGTAGAGGTCCCTCCTTGTAGGGGAGCAGGTTTCTGAGGTACTTTGGGAGCATCTGTGCTCATAACTAGTTTTCCTGCGTTGGCAAAACAAGAGGTGGGAGTGTCTGGTGGGAAAATAAAATGTGAACTTTGCCTGTAGGGTGGTGTAGGAATTGAAGGAAGAGGAGGTGATGCCGAGGGTGGAGTTATCTTTCCTGATATACTGAACACACCCAGTCCCGGAGATGGTGGTGTATCACTTTCTCCTTTTTGATGGCTTGTGTATGGTTGAGAGGCGGGTGATATGCCATCTGATTGCACAGGGTAATTCAAATTAGTTTCCAGAACTGGCAGCCTCTTCACCTCAAGGGGTGTAAGTGGTGATTCATCAGAAGCAGGCGAACATTGCACTGGTGTTGGAGGAAATACAAGCAGAGGGGGCCGATGGGGGAGGAGGTTTGGAAATGGTGGCGGAATGTCACATACTAATTCCTGACAGCTCGCCACGGGAGGGGTACTGGTTCTGAAATCCTCAGGCAACACAGGGGTTTGCATTTCTGTGCGAAGGGGAGGACAAGCTGTCTGCTTTGGAAAGAAGGAAGTGCCAGGGTTGCTGTCAAGCAAACAATATTTCATCTCTTCGTAAACAGATTCTCCTTGATCGGGACTCTCCACCTCTGCCAGAGAGTTTCCACTTGTTCCACCGGTCCCTCCCATTTCTATATAAACAGGCTCCACATCCTCATCTTGGGACAAGTGGAGAGTCAAAGTGCTATAGTGGGGCCCATCAACAGATGCAGCGCGTTGAATAGTCCCCGTGCTATGTGCTCCTTTAGTCATTGTGCTTGTGAATTTTGATACAGATGGTTTTCTTACGTAGATCTCTTCATATGAACCCGTCAGTCTGGTGTTGGGACTTCTTTTGGGCTTTGGTGGGGGAATCTTTTTCATTGTGCTGTAATCATCACTGTGAGGTCTTGGTTTAGTCAAAACTGTGGATTTAAGAAAAGAAGTTTAGGTCTGAGGAAAAATCAATTATTTAACTTCCTATGCTCCTGATTGACTTGAATGTTTGTCAGTACAATGCATTCCACAAATAAGTTTGATGTTTCTGGAATTTTTTGTGATGATTGGATATGCACCCCTCCATTCAGCCTCTTTTTCTTAGAATTGAATTAGAATCCCTACAATGTGGAAACAGGCCCTTTGGCCCAACATGTCCACACTGACCCTCCAAATAGTAACCCACCCAGACATTTACCCCTGACTAATAACTTACACTATGGGCAATTTAGCACGGCCAATTCACCCAAGGTGCACACCTTTTGAATTGTGGGAGGAAACCGGAACACCTGGAGGAAACCTACACTGACACATGTAGAATGTGCAAACTCCACACAGACAGTCACTGAGGCTGGAATCGAACCCGGGCCCCTGGTGCTGTGAGGCAGCAATGCTAACTACTGAACTACCATGCCATTGCTCAACTCCCTGTTGAAGTACAGGATTTCAGGGACTAGTCCATCATCAATACTGCACCTTCTCGCCATTATTTTGAAATGAGTATTAGGTAGTAATCTTCACATTCAACATCAGGACAGCAGATGATTGGGCATGGGCTTAGGGAATGAGATGGGTGTCATGGAGTGGTCTTTTATAACGATGTGTATTCCTAATTACGTCAAAGGTTCAAAGCCATGCTATATATAAGATGTAGAATTGCTGGCTGATCTTTCTTTGCCCTGGCTACGGTCATCAAATTTCTTGTGAACTGGAGTCACCAAAAATTACAGCGTAATCTCTTTTATTACAAGCACTACTAGCAAAGAGACAAGTTGGTGCATTTCAAAGCCTGAAAGTCTGGTTGGAAGGCATTGTGTTAGATTAAGAGCAGGAGATTTTGAGTGATTGACACGATACAGCAAAAGCATATGGAGGGAAGTCAAGATCAAGACTTTTGATCAGAAGATTTGGTAAAAGACAGAGCTTCATCCTGTCAGATGCAGGTGTTTTGTAAAAGAGTAAAAATAATGGCAGAAAATGTTAAGGTGAAGAGATGTTTAAAGGCAGATTTCAAAATAAAGCAACAAAAGCCTCATCCTGGCTATGGGTCCAGAATGGCCATTGACACTATAAATTGAACCTATTGCTTGTGCTGGGATTGATGTCTACATTAGTGTGTAGATACAGGGATGGGTTTTCGTGGAGTCTATATCCATTTAAAAATAGTGGCTGAGGCAATATTGCAAGATTTAATGTGGACCACACATAGGATAAAGGTTCACATAATGAGTCTACACAATGCATTCTTGACCTGACCAGCTCCCAGATGGAGATAGGAATCTCCTAGACCCATTTCCACAATTTTTGTGGAGTCCAGATTCTCCATGACTTGTGGTTCATGTCCCCTCAGAGAACGTCATGACCATTATCTGGAATGGACAACTGCCTGAGGTTAAATCAGTTTTTTTGTAACAAAAGATTCTGAGATGAGCTTCCAACCTCATATTCATGATGGCACAAAGATTGCCTACTTCCACCACGGTAACATCATCCAACTTTGCTCCATCTTATCTGCTGCTGAAAACCTCATCCTGCTTCCTCTTGGCTGGACTAACCTGGAACACTCCTGGTCTCCCACATTCTACCTTCCATAAATGTGACAACGTCTAAAATCCTACTGCTCTTATCTAACTCACATCCAGTCATATTCCCCAATCACCCCTCTGTTTGCAGACTTGCATTGCCTTCTAATCAGATATATCTTGATTTAAAGATTCTAATCCTTGCTTTTGAATCCCTCTATGGCCCTTCCCCTCCAAAACACCTCCAAAGATGTATAAATCTCCAAGTTGTGTATGCTCTTCTGATTTTGGCTTCTTGTGCATTCCTAATTATAAAAGTTGTAGAATTTCTCTACCTTACTTTCATCCTTTTAATTATTTAAGCTAATTTGAAGTTAGCAAATCTACTATTGTTCAAAGAAAGGAAGGAACAGAAAGCAGAAAACTGCAGGCCAATTAGTCCAATATCAGAAAATTGCTGGAATATATTATCATGAGGTTTTAATTTAGGATAGAGTGATTCAAATAAGTCAACATGATTGACATACTATTCTGACTTAGATTAGATTAGATTCCCTACAGTGTGGAAACAGGCCCTTCAGCCCAACAAGTCCACACTGACCCTTGAAGAATAACCCACCTAGACCCATTTCCCTCTGAATGATGCACCCAACACTATGGGCAATTTAGCATGGCCAATTCACTTAACCTGCACATCTTTGGACTGTGGGAGGAAACCAGAGCACCCAGAGGAAACCTACACAGACACAGGGAGAACGTGCAAACTCCACACAGAAAGTTGCCCGGGGCTGGAATCGAACCTGGGAAGCTGGTGCAGTGAGGCAGCAGTGCTAACAACTGAGCCACCATGCCACCCCACCATATAACTGTTAGTTCACTGTCACTGGGTCAAAATCCTGATCTCTGTTCCCCATATTGTGGATGTATGTACACTACACAGAGTATAGTGATTCAAGAAGACAATTATGAATGAGCAACAAATGCTGTATTTGCCAGTGAGATCCACACCCCTTGAAAAAATTATCAAAAGTGGTGAAATGCATATAGTGTCGAGTAATTGAAAGGAACAGAAAGCAAAGTCAACAAAGGCTTTTAACAGAATAAATAGGGAAAAAATGGTTTCTACCGGCAGAAGGATTAGCAACCAGAGAATACAGATGAATGATAATTGGCAAAAAAAAGAATACATTTGTTTTAGCACCAAAAATTATAATTTGGAATGCACTGGTTGAAAAATGGTGGAAGCAGCTTTAGTGCTAAATTTCCCAAGGAAATTGGTTGTAAATTTGGAAAGGAAAAATAAATGTAAGACGATAGGAAAATAGCAAGGAAATGGAAATATTTCAAAAGGAGACTACTTGCTCAATGGTCTCTTTCTATTCTGTATGATTCTACTATAATGTATGTGCATTGGGGGAAGAACACACCTTGTATCGTTACCCATGACCTTCACCCGACACAAAATCCATGAGCATTTATACCTTCATTCACTGCTCAAATTTACCATAACTACCTCTTCTAGCATGGTGAACCTTAGGTTGGATACCACCAGGTCATAGAATGGAATGTCACAGATCAGTTTCCCATTTGGCTCAACAGATTTTTGATCTGCACTTAAAGGCAAGAAAGATCCAAACCACCTCATTCACTTATGTTGCCTGACAGTCATGTGAGGGTCAGATCCAATTCATACACTCACAACAGGAACAAAAGGGGCAATAATAAACTCAGCAGACCATAAGCTATTGGGATACGATCATTGAAGCATAATCTCAGTTATCTGATTACACAGTTCCTTTTCAGTAAACCATTTAAGGTGGCCTGCAAGAAAGTATTTACAGAATGATAACAGTCCTTTATTACAATCATCCATTGCAATCTGCTTATAGTTTGTAGGACTAAATCCATTAAAGTCAGCAATCCATGTTATCAGATAGTATAAATCCAAATATTCTGAGGCCTGTTGGAAATACATTTGATTTAAATTGTCACATTTATGGATCAATTTAATAAAAATGATAAGATAATACATTTGCTATTTAGCCAATATTGTGAAAGGTCACTTTGTATTCTTAAGAGTAATCTCTTAATTAATTTTAGTGATGTCTAAAACTATTAGGAATTCTTACAGACTACTTTATTATTTAATTAATTTTGTCGGATAAAGCCTACAACTTTAATTAATTTTGACAATCTACAAGGCTACTCGCAATTAATTGACCCCAATGTTTTCACTTCATTCCGCAGATGCCTAAGGCTATTTTGAATTCTTCAAGTTCACTTACTTATTAAATTAATTTTGACAAGCTTCCCCCCTCCCCAACATAGACTATTGAAATGCCGTTTCTGACTTCAATTAATTTATTTGGTGGACTTCCTAAGAAGTCTCAGTAGAGCAACTTTAATCCCTCTACCTCCATTGAATTCTTTTCTCTGAAATTGATCTTTATTTAATGAATTTACTAATTGCTAACTGTGTCCTGTTTTGTTGAAAAGATTCATTCCATTCTTCATTCAGTGTAAAACTGTTCTACCTGCCCATTTTTTGTTGCATTTACTTAATTAAAATTTTTACACTTCCATCTCATTCTTTGCAAGTAATTTCTAAATCCTGAAGTCTAACTGCTCAATTAATTCATTACTTTTTGACCTCCACACCTCATTTTATTTAATTGAATGCACTTGAATTTTCATTAAAAAGCACTGTTAATTTAAAACCCTTGTGTGTTCATTTAAATAATTGATTCAGAAAATAAGACCACCACTCAAATACCACTTTCACAGAATAATGGAAAGACTTCCAAATTAAATTTCCGCATGGATAAGGGAAGTGGGCAACAAATTCCAGAGGTGATGAGATAAACAGAGTGTGAGAGATGAATAGAGGTGAGAAAATAATCCTGGAAGTTTTGCTGGAAGAATTTCCAGAGGTTTATTAGGATATCTCACAATAACAGTGACAGAAACTTTGGAGAAGGAAATTTTATGTGAATTTTGAAGATATTCAATGATGGATTGAATAATGATTTGTCTATTGTCTTTCACTATCAGTGCAAGAGAATAAGGATTATGTGGGGATGGTTTTCTCTTGGTTTTTAATGCTACTGGTGACAACAAGGAGCCCAGGTCAAAGACTCTGTGATATTCCCTTTTTAATGAAAGGGATGAGTTTGAATTCTTGATTGGAAATCCTAGACTGCAAACTTGTTCACTGTCAAACTCAAAATTTAATGTTTACCTTTATACATCATTACATCAGAAGCACAAAAACATGCAGTTGAAATTTTCTCCTTTAAGGCTTTGAATAAAATCTTCTATTGTGTGACCAGATTTAGGAAAATGTATCAGAATCTGATTTAATCATAAGATTTTCCACAACGAATCTGTCTCTATGCAGTCTTCCTATACTCAAAAGAGGAATACTGACTTCAATCTTTTTCAATTGTTGTAACGTATGAGGAAACTGAGATTAGTGATTTCAGCATGTCAAAAGTTAAAATTCAATAACTTTCACTTCATTGATTAAAACGTTGATGCTCCATTGAAATGCAAAATTTGAAGAGAGAGACAGCAAAAGGAATTAATCAAGTCAAAGAAAACCATGCATGACCCCTGGATATCCAGAGTTCTTAATAGTCAATGCAAGATTGGTGTAATGTAGGAAGCAGGAAAGAATATTTAACATAATTGTGCTCAAATTCAAAGTACTGTCGACAAATATCAAGGATGCCAGAGAAAACAAAAGTTTGTGTATTCCTTCAGCAGAGCGGTTGAACCTGGAAGTACAAGAATGTAAGAGAAAGAGAGAGAGACTGATATAAAAGTGGAAATTCAATGAGTAGTTAAGGATGATGCTGGTCCTTGTTAAATGTAAATTGAATGCACTAAATTGGTGACAACTCTTCAGAAGTTCTTCCTTGGCTGTACAGAACATCCTGAGGTCAGGAGAGGTGTTATTTAATTCTTATAAAATGTAATGTTAATGCTGCTGAGGACAGGAACACATACTCTTGTTTGATAAATTACTGTGTTGAACTATTCTTAGGTCTCAAACATTTCATTTGTTTTGTATTTAAAAATAAATTGAATGGAATTCTTTGTAAAACATTTGGTATTAAATTACTAAAATTGTTCTTAAGTACAGTTAAGGTCAATTAGAATGTGTGTATTATGTAAAGTATTTGAATTTAGCTGTCGCACATCACAGTGGACATTATAATATCCACCGAGTCAATTGTGTTGTCATTGGATTAAAGAAGTTTTATTAGCCAAATGTATGCCCGAAGTGGGAAACTGCACATAAATGAAACTCAGATAGGAGACACTGCTACAGCACAATAGCAGTCTCCTTCTAAGTAATGGTCCCTTTGTGTGTGGCTCCTTTCTGCAGCAATGCAATTAGCAAATACCTTTATGAGATTAATATGCATACATTGGAGTAAGATTACAAGGTGGTTGTCTAGTGCTAAGGTTCTGCTAATGTCAAAGACAGTAAAAAAAACAATATTCTGGTGATGTAGAAATGTGTTCCATTGTCCATGTTTAAATTATAGTATTTCCTTCTTTGGTGTCTGCATACACATGGATGTATGAAAATTGACAGCAAGTGAAACAGCCTCTCGCCCATCCTGTTTGTCCTGAAGAATTATGATAGTTTCAAGATTCACTGGAATGCACTGCCTAAAATGAAGTGGAGCAGATTCAGTACCAATTGCAGATACATTTGAAAAGAAAAGAAAATTGCTGGGTTGAGGCAAACAGTGGGGAATTGGGACTAATGGATGGATCTCAAAGGTTGGTATAGGCACAACCAGCTGAATCGCCTTCTCTTGTGCTGCTAGTTTCGATGACATGCATATATGTTTGTGCTGGAGGCATTTAACTCGATTTCCGGGTGGTGATGGCAGACTGGGTACAATATTCACAATGTTCCTAAAATGCTATTTATGTTTTGTGACATCACCATGGTACCATTATCACTTTAATTTTTCAGCTGCTGACTAGGATTCACTGCTTTCAGGAAATATCATACGAGTCTTAGTTACAGGACAAAAAGGCAATATCCTGAGAAGATACATATATCACAGACTGGCAGTTAAATCACCCATGACACTACTAAATGTCACATAAATGGACAGATTAATCATGAGGCAGATTTGTCCATTTTAGTCTAATTTTACACTATTTTCAATGTGAACAATCATTCTTCAAACCTTCGTTAGCTGCTTCTTTAGAAGCCGCCGATATACATGCAGTCACAGCCTCATATGAAGCACTCAGTCGCGTATTGGGGTCCCGCTTTGGCTTTGGAGGAGGTTGTTTCCGTGGTGACTGCAGGCCATTACTATCATCCATACTGAATACTGAGTGAAGGGAGGGTGATCTGATGGATGATCCAATCACAGAATGTGCCAACCCATCGACAAAGGTAGGTGCCGGCACTGAGCTCGAGAGAAAATGCCTCGCTGTTCGACAGCCCGAAAGACTGTCTTCGCTGACCTTTCCACTCCCGTTGCCAGATCTGAAATTAAAATGATGTCCAGATGCTGATTTAGAACAATGAACTTGTTCATGCAAACGTAACGCCAGCTTTTCACACAAGCAAGCATCCAACACCCCCACTGTGAAGTGAGGGTGGAAGCACTACTCCTGTCAAACACAAATCCACAGAATGCTGGATGTCTTCTGTCCATTTCTACTCTTTGCAAATTAAAAACATTTTGCTTCTGTTAATGCACACAAGATTTTAGGTTGTGAAACGTGTTTCTAAGCAATTTATTATTCGGCGTTGTGAAGGTGGGTGGGAGCTGAGATGCTCCCAGTGCCCATCTATTTTGTTGTTTGCAGTTAGGAAATAGAGACGAAGCAAGCACTCCCGCCAATAATGTGACTACTGCGGATGCGGATAGCTGCCCGAAACAGGCGAATGGGATGACACAAAATGGTTAACTCTTTCACTGGAGCAGACCATTATTTAAAAGCAACCCGGCATTTGAAAGCACTCGCGTGTTCAACAGAACTCGCTCACTGGATTTTTGGGAATGCATCAACATTCAGAACCATGTAAGCAACATTTGACAAATCAAATCATTCAGCCTAAAAAAAAACTTTCAGTACACACAGAATCCCAAATTCACTGCAGTATTTAATTAGTAAATTTCGTCTATTGAAATAGCTCTATTTGTAACACATGAAACCGTTTATTTGGCTCCTTAATATCATCTTAATTCACACATGTACTAAAGGTACTGACAAGTCCAGCAATCGTTCCTTACAATGAAGGCGATATCAGAAGTTCATGCTCACCGTTTTGCGGCCTGCTCGTCTCTGTGTCTTGCTTCCAACTTTTCCCTCACGTAAACTGCATTAAGTTCATTCCTGATCCTGTCATTTTCCCGTGCAATGTCGGAAGCGTTTTGAATGACCAAGGAATCATATGCTTTCAGTCCCATATCTTCCGCAGACTGCAAGAAGCTTTCAATGGAGCTGACCTCTTGCTGTTTGATGTTCATCCTTTGTAGCAGCCGCTGGCGGGCTAGAAATTCTCTGACAACTACCGTTATGGAACAGAATTATGGATCCACAGTTCACACAACAAAACATACGAGTTAATAATGCACAAGGAAACACAATGCTGCTAACTGGTGAACTGACAATAAAAGCTGTGGTCAATTAATCGCCCTGATAAAACTTAATAACATTTCGGCTCCTTATAGTGGTGGGTCATTTGGTTTGGTCTGTCCAGCAATTTCTGAACTGTTAACTAAAATTGCAATAATATGCATTCGTTTGTATATGCATAGAATTAAAATATTCTTTTATTCAGTTTGAATGTTGGAAATTAGAATACGTTATTGACAGAATATGAAGATAAGTAATTTGTACTGTGCCATTTTAATTTTATTTACCTTTCTGGCAGATGATAATTTTCTTTTGCAAATAAAGACATTGCTCATTGAGATAATCTGCTTGCCAATGCTTCATAAGCACTTCACTCTGGCTCATCTGAATAAAAACAATGGGAGTTTTATTAGTCAAAGTCTCCTGATTGTACAATGATAATTCATAATGTGCTGCTGTAATGTGTTCAAAGGGAGCTACAAACAATGTGTAAAAGTTTATGCAAACCCTATTGTCTGATATTAATTAGTTCCGCAAACCGTGCTGCTTTTACAGCAACCACACTAAGGTTTCTGGAGCTTTAGGCATCAAGGCCATTCAGGGTCACTCCACAAAAAAAACTTAACTTTCAGAGCAACAAGCTAGAACATTGCCCAGCTTCAGGGAAAATGTCTTAAATATGCTACTTTGATTATACATGACTGGTAGGTTTCTACTCAATATTAGCCATGAATAATCTGAATGCCTACAATATCAGTATAACTCGATCCCACTTACATGCATGTTTCACTTAACATGAGACAACAAGAAATGATCCACCATAAGATGCTCACTAAGTTATGATTCATCAGAGAAGTTACCTTTGTTGCAATCTTGCGATTTCAAATAAACCTGTTGGACTATAACCTGGCATCATGACACTTCTGACCTTGTCAACCCTAGTCCAAGACCAGCGAGGAAGGACAAAGAGACCTTGGGGTGCAAATTCATTGTTTCTTGAAAGCGGAGTTACAGGTATGATTTGGAGATGCCAGTGTTGGACTGGGGTGTACAAAGTTAAAAATCACAAAACACCAGGTTTAATTGGAAGTACACTAGCTTTTGGAGCGTCGCTCCCACAGTACCACCTGATGAAGGAGCAATGCTCCGAAAGCTAGTGTGCTGCCAATTAAACTGTTGGACTATAACCTGGTGTTGTGTGATTTTTAACGAGATACAGGTAGACAGGGTAGTGAAGAAGGCTTGGTTTGCTTGTCTTTATTGGTCAGTCCATTAAGTATAGGAGCAACCCCCAGGTATCTCTCCACTCTGCAGACACCCTACCTCTATTCCTGATGAAGGGTTTTTGCCTGAAACGACGATTTTCCTGCTCCTCGGATGCTGCCTGACCTGCTGTGCTTTTCCAGCACCAGTCTAATTTAGACTCTGGTTTCCAGCATCAGCAGTCATTGTTTTTACCTGTAGGAGTTAATAGTAAAGGTCTTTTTTCCCTGGACAGCGGAGTCCAAAACCAGAGGGCATAGGGTAAGGTGAGAGGGGAAAGATTTAAAATGGACCTAAGGGGCAAACCTTTTCATGCTCAGAGTGGTATGTATTTGGAATGAGCTGCCAGAAGAGGTGGAGGAGGCTGATACAATTACAGCATTTGGATCGATTTGGAAATAGCATCTGGATGGGTATATGAATAGGAAGGCTTGGAGGAATATGGGCCAAATGCTGGCAATTGAGACTAGATTAATGTAGATTATCTGTTCAGCATGGATGAGTTGGACCGAAGGGTCTGTTTCTGTGCTGTACATCTCTATTACCCAATGACAGTGTGAGGAACAAGAAGAATAAATCCAATTTATTGCACATCAGCATTGATCAATTACCATGGAAATGGATGTGCTTGTTATGTAATCTGCCAAAAACTGTCATCCCTTACTTGAGACATTCTCCAAGCTTGATGATGTGGACACACCATGGGAAATATGCCATCACTAAACTATAAATGCACATTTTCATGCACACAAAACCTTGCAACTTAAACTCGGTTCCTGGACACTGTATTTCCAGAAGTGGATAAGCATTGGTGATCTCAAATCCTCCTTACTTGTGTTGTAATCCAGCATTCTTGTAAGTGACCTATATTTAATCAGGATATTAACTATGCAGAGTACATAGCCTGGGCTGGTGGGATTTCGAACAGCAAGCAAAGTAGTCCAGGTTTCCTTGCATGCCTGAAATGGAGATTTAAATCCATGGCACGTAACTTTTGTCTGGTACTCACTTGCAGTCAGACAGGGAGAGCTCCAAAATAGATTGAAAGACCAGATATACTTGATCTCATCTACAATCCTTGAGTAAGGATGAAAGGTGCAGTTTCAGTGACCCGCAAATCTGGGGATGGGAGTGGGTGAGATCTGCAGCCATGAGTACAGAGTATCAGATCCGGTGGGAGGCTGGTGGGGAGACCCTAGATCCCTGATTGTGTTGCCTTTGAATTTTATAAAATAATGAAAGGTATAGATAGAGTGAATGGTAGTTATTTTTTTCCCTAGGATGGGGGATTTCAAAACTAGGGGACACGTTTTTAAGGTGCGAGGAGAGAGATTTAAAAAAGATATGAGGGGCAAATTTTTTGCACAGAGGGTGGTTCACGTGCGGAATGAAACTCCTGAGGAAGTGGTGGATATGTACAATTACAACTTTTAAAGACATTTGAAAAATTACATGAATAGGAAGGTTTGGAGGGATATGGGTCAGGAGGAAGCCGGTGGGACTAGTTTAGTTTGCGATTATATAAAAGATTAGAAGGGCCAATGAGCTAAGAAGTGGCAGCTGGAGTTTAATTTAGATAAATGCCAGGTGCTGCATTTTCGGAAAGCAAATCTTAGCAGGACTTATACACTTAATCGTAAGATTCTAGGGAGTGTTGCTGAACAAAGAGACCTTGGCGTGCAGGTTCATTGCGCCTTGAAGGTAGAATCACAGATAGATAGGTTAGTGAAGAAGGCATTTGGTATGCTTTCCTTTATTGGTCAGAGTATTGAGTACAGGAGTTGGGAGGTCATGTTGCGGCTGTACAGGACATTGGTTAGGCTACTTTTGGAATATTGCGTGCAATTCTGGTCTCCTTCCCATTGGAATGATGTTGTAAAACTTGAAAGGTTGCAGAAAAGATTTACAAGGATGTTGCCAGGGTTGAATGACTTGAGCTATAGGGAGAGGTTGAATAGGCTAGGGCTATTTTCCCTGGAGCATCGGAAACTTATGGAGGTTTATAAAATCATGAGGGGCATGGATAAGTAGACAAAATCTTTTCCCTGGGGTCAGGGAGTCCAGAACTAGAGGGTATAGGTTTAAGGTGAGAGGGGATAGATTTAAAAGAGACCTAAGGGGCAGCTGTTTCACACAGAGGTTGGTAAGTGTATGGAATGAGCTGCCAGAGGAAGTGGTGGAGGCGAGTACAATTGTAACATTTAAAAGATATCTGGATGGGTGTATGAATAGGAAGGGTTTGGAGGGATATGGGCCAGGTGCTAGTAGGTGGGACTAGATTGGATTGGGATAT
This sequence comes from Chiloscyllium punctatum, assembly GCF_047496795.1. Classification (NCBI taxonomy): domain Eukaryota; kingdom Metazoa; phylum Chordata; class Chondrichthyes; order Orectolobiformes; family Hemiscylliidae; genus Chiloscyllium; species Chiloscyllium punctatum. Next base: position 116,587,596 of record NC_092747.1, read on the forward strand.
CTGGTTGGCATGGACAGGTTGGACCAAAGGGTCTGTTTCCATGCTGTTCATCTCTTTGACTCTATGTTGCAGCTGTACAAGGTGCTGGTGAGGCCACAACTGGAGTATTGCATGCAGTGTTGGTCTCCTTATTTGAGAAAGGATGTACTGGCACTGGAGGGGGGGCAGAGGAAGTTCACTAGGTTGATTCCAGAGTTGAGGCAGTTGGCTTATGAGGAGAGATTGAGGGGTGACCTTATTGAGGTTTCACAACATCTTTCCGATAGGAAGGAGACAAGAATTGCACGTAATATTCCAACAGTGGCCTAACCAATGTCCTGCACAGCCGCAACACGACCTCCCAACTCATGTACTCAATACTCTGACCAATAAAGGAAAGCATAACAAATGCCTTCTTCACTATCCTATTTACCTGTGACTCCACTTTCAAGGAACTATGAACCTGCACTCCAAAGTCTCTTTGTTCAGCAACACTCCCTAGGACCTTACCATTAAGTGTATAAGTCCTGCTAATATTTGCTTTCCCAAAATGCAGCACCTTTCATTTATCTGAATTAAACTCCATCTACCACTTCTCAGCTCATTGGCCCATCTGGTCCAGATCCTGTTGTAATCTGAGCTAACCCTCTTCGCTGTCCATTACGCCTCCAATTTTGGTGTCATCTGCAAACTTACTAACTGTACCTCTTATGCTCACATTCAAATCATTTATGTAAATGACAAAAAGTAGACGACCCAGCACCGATCCTTGTGGCACTCCACTGGTCACAGGTCTCCAGTCTGAAAAATAACCCTTCACCACCACCCTCTGTCTTCTACCTTTGAGCCAGTTCTGTATCCAAATGGCTAGTTCTCCCTGTATTCCATGAGATCTAACCTTGCTAATCAATCTCCCATGGGAAATCTTGTCGAACACCTTACTGAAGTCCATTTAGATCACATCTACTGCTCTGCCCTCATCAATCTTCTTTGTAACTTCTTCAAAAAACTCGAAGCTTCCTCAGTAATTGCTTTCAAAACCAAGATAGATAATTTTTTGAACAGTAACGGGATTAAGGTTATGGTGAGAGGGTGGGTAAGTAGAACTGAGGCCACAAAAAGATCAGCCATGATCTTATTGAATGGCGGAGTCGGCTCGAAGGGCCAGACGGCCTACTCCTGCTCCTAGTTCTTATGTTCTAATATTCTTGTTTGGCATGGGCTGGTTCGACCAAATTGTTTGTTTCTGTGCTGTATGACTCTGTGACTCTATGAATCCAAAGTCCATCCCAAGGACATCCCAGGGATGTCTTGTTTTCCCACACTAGATAAAAACACCTTATTGAAAGCAAACCCACTTCAGGGGCAGCTCGATGATCCTACAGGACAGCTTGATGTGTTTATATCACTCTTAAGGGTGTTAGTGAGGTTGGTCTGGGTGCGATGGTCTGAGTTTATGAGACCAAAACACCCCTGCTGCTGAATGGCTCTGAGGTTAAATTAAAGATACAGAGCCTCACTGAAACATTTAACTTTCCCACCCAGCCTTAGGAACTGGATTGACCACTCACCAGCTGCCCACCTCTGCTAATCCCAGAAGTGAGTAGGTTGGGGTCGAGTTAGAGGTGTTCAATCTCTAATTTGATCCCAGTCACCCCAATTTTGGATGACAGCTTTCATCTGGAACATTTTAGTTATTTAATGTTTATTTTTCACATTTGTATTTGGCATGATGCTGAAAGGTTACCTCACATTCAAGGTTTGGATTTACTGTTAGATAAAGCTTAGAAACAAATTAATTGCTAAATGGTTTTGAGGTTAAATACTTCAGGTCTGATATTCCACTCACGGTGCCAAAGTGCTTACCAACATCTCGTTGAGCCATGCTTCTGGGATTTCCTTTGTGTAGCTTCAGTATGTGTGTACACCAAATTCTTGGCCCAGGTTGACTGCTCTGGTCAGAGGGTGTTTGTTTTTGTGAAGGAAGTAGGAAGAAGGGGATGAGAAATAAAGTACAGCCAAAGCTTTTCACGTATGAGCTCCAGCTTAAACTTCTTGCAGAGCAGGAACTGGAAATGGCTGTGTGATAATGTAGACCAGTCATATTTTTAGCAACTGGTTGGATGGTATTTCTGTCAGAAAGGTTGGTCGTTTTTTTCACTGACCACAGGTCACCCTCGAAACATGTACGTAACACTTGACATGTCAGTGATAATGCTCCTCATCCAGAATCCCTTGGGTGCAGATGGTGGCTACGGTCATGTGATTAAGAAACAGCTGTTGACTCTTCTGGATCCCAAATGAACCCCTGAAGATGAGCACAGAAATTAAGGCCGAGCCTCCAATGCCTAAGAAAGTATTGCACCATTTGTGCCACCCTTTATTAAACGAGATGCTAAAATAAGGCCACATTTGCCTGACGTAGGGGTGTAAAGGCTCTGTTTTGAAAAAGAACAAGATGCATTGGCCAATAATTGTTCCTTCGTCAACATTACAAAAACAAATTGCAAAATAACTCCACAGAGGCCGGTATCCCATCACCAAGTCAACCTTTATTTACACGTGGAAAGTCCTTGGTGCTGGTTAGCTTTCTCAGAGCCAGCTGTCAGAGCATCAGAATATCTGACACTCCTCCTTTTACCTGTCAGCCAAGACTCTCTGTCTGGAGCGGATTAATGCCCCAATCAGGCACCTCATATTCTGAGAGGTCCACCTGGCTGACCTCATCACGATCACTACAGATTGTGTTTGGATTGAAATATAAGTATGTTTAAATGTTTGCCCTAGTCTGGCCTACTCTTGAGATGTCTATCATGAGGCAAACATTCTGTAGGTAGGCATCTTAAGCTTCACTTTAATAAGGTTCAGGTGTTGATTACGCTACTGTGTTGCACACTCAAACCAGCCTGGTCACTATCACATCACTGTTTGTGGGAATTTCATTATATACATTTTGTTTTCTAACAGTACAACAGCGATTCCACTTCAGAATTATTTTATTGGCTGTAAATCACCTTGGATGTGAAAAGCACAAATATAAATCCAAATTTCTTTACTGTAATAAAAAGCTCCAAAAGATGCTTTCTTGAACAAAACTGGGCACAAGACCACAAAATGAGATCATGTAGAAGAGCAAATGCTTTACCAAAGATGTGAATTTTTAAGGAGAAAAGTAGAAACACAAAGAGATTGAAAGGGGAGAGTTCCAAAGCACAGTGCTCTGGCAGTTGAGATATGGTCATCAATAAAGAAGTGAGCAAAACTGATGATGCTAAAAATGCCAGAACAGGAGGAACATAAGTATCTGAGAGGGCTGAAGGACAGCAGTTGCCAAAATCTTCACAATGGAAGCCTTCCACCCACATGACAAAACTCAGTCTTTGTACAGAATTCTCCTTTGTATGTGCAAGTTTTGGCATGATCTCTACTAAAGTTTCCTTTACCTGTATCTAAATCTTTTGCAGGCTTATTCCTGCTGAGGTCAGAGTCTTATCATTAGCCTGGGTCTCAGCATGGGCCTGATCCCCAGCAGTTCTCACTGTCATTGACCTTTACTGACACAGGCTCCTTCATCTGCTAGGACATATCTGTGAAGTGATTACCAGTTTATTCCGTTGGTTCTACGTACAAACCCTCCAAAACCCTTTGAGTATAACTGAACAGATAGAAAATGAGGGAGGGGCAAGTGAGGGTGTGCTCTTTGAATCTTCACCAGAGGTGGAGTCACATGTTTCTGTTTTGGTTTTCTTTCCTAAGGTGATGATTTGCAGTAAAGAAAAACAAGGAGGACATTAAACGAAAATTCAGTGCATCATTGAAGTTTCATGCTTTCTCTGGTGCCAAAGTTTCAACATCAGTGCACATTCATTATTACTATGTCTGCAGTGTAGTCCAGATCCACTATCTACAATGGATTGTTCCCTCACATGTCTTGCAGTTCCAAGACTTCCTCTTCATAAGGCTTTCATACTTTGAGATTGACTATTCCTACTCAGGGCTTGACCCTCACTGAAGGACACAGAAGCATGGAAATACACAGCCATATCAAGAAACATACAAATCCCATGTCCCATGATGCCTGTGCCACATTCAGTTCACACTTCGAACTTATACCGAAATAGGATGTAACACACAACTGGCATTCAGTCTAGTTTTCTTTGTCATGCATTGATGACTACATATTTCCCATGACCTATCGTTAGCCAGTAACAATCTCCATTAACAGCTAGTCGCTCTCCAAGCTGGATGGTTATCTACATCGTTGTCTGTCCAATTGTTCTTCTCTCTCTTTGGGCTTTATCTCCACCTATGATTTACTCCTTATCCCTTCCCCCACCCTATCTTCTGCATATAAACCAACATTTTCCTAGCTACCATCACTTCTGAGGAAGGGTCACCGGATCTAAAACGTTAACTCTGATTTCTCTTCACAGATGCTGCCAGACCTGCTGAACTTTTCCAGCAACTTTTGTTTTCATTATACATTTCCATCTTGGCTTCTTTCTCATCTTGATAAGTCCCTTGGCTTGATAGGAAGGCTGCTTGAAGCAAAATCAGAAACTACAGAAAGTTGTGAAAGCAGCACAGTCCATCACACAAGTCAACCTTCCATCTATTGACTCTATCTACACTTCTCACTGCCTTGGGAAGGCAGCCAACATCATCAAATACCCCTCCCACCCCGGTTATAGTCTCTTTCTACCTCTTCCGTCGGGCAGAAGATACAAAACATACTAACAGATTCTAGAACAGAATTCTAGATTAGTGGGCGGCATGGTGGTTAGCATTGCTGCCTCACAGCGCCAGTGACCCGGGTTCAATTCCAGCCTCGGGCAACTGTCTGTGTGGAGTTTGCACATTCTCCCCGTGGGTTTCCTCTGGGTGCTCTGGTTTCCTCCCACAGTCCAAAGATGTGCAGGTTAGGTGAATTGGCCATCCTAAATTGCCCATAGTGTTAGGTGAAGGGGTAAATGTAGGGGAATGGGTCAGGGTGGGTTGATCTTCGGAGGGTTGGTGTGGACTTGTTGGGCCGAAGGGCCTGTTTCCACACTGTAAGTATTCTAAATACATTTAGAACAGCTTCTTTCCCATGATAATCAGACTTCTGAACGGACCTCTCAAAATTTAAATTTAATTAGCGATGTTGCTCTTTGTGCACCTTCTCTGCAACTGCAACATTGTATTCCTCACTCTGTTCTATTACCCTAATGCACTTTGTATGGTGTGATCTGCCTGTCCTGCACGCAAAACAAAACTTTCCACTGTACCTAGGTACATGTCACACTAACTTGTACATGTATTTGGAAAGGCAAGGACTGATTAGGGAGAGTCAACATGGCTTTGTGCATGGGAAATCATGTCTCACAAACTTGATTGAGTTTTTTGAAGAAGTAACAAAGAGGATTGATGAGGGCAGAGCAGTAGATGTGATCTATATGGACTTCAGTAAGGCATTCGACAAGGTTCCCCATGGGAGACTGGTTAGCAAGGTTAAATCTCATGGAATACAGGAAGAACTAGCCATTTGGATACAGAACTGGCTCAAAGGTACAAGACAGAGAGTGGTGGTAGAAGGTTATTTTTCAGACTGGAGACCAGTGACCAGTGGAGTGCCACAAGGATCAGTGCTGGGTCCTCTACTTTTTGTTATTTACATAAATGATTTGAATGCAAACATAAGAGGTATAGTTAGTAAGTTTGCAGATGACACCAAAATTGGAGGTGTAGAGGACAGCGAAGAAAGTGGAGTCACAGGTAGATAAGATAGTGAAGAAGGTGTTTGGTATGTTTTCTTTTATTGGTCAGAGTATTGAGTACAGGAGTTGGGAGGTCATGTTGTGGCTGTACAGGACATTGGTTAGGCCACTGTTGGAATATTGTGTGCAATTCTGGTCTCCTTCCTATCGAAAAGATGTTGTGAAACTTGAAACGATTCAGAAAAGATTTACAAGGATGTTGCCAGTGTTGGAGGATTTGAGCTATAGGGAGAGGCTGAACAGGCTGGGGCTGTTTTCCCTGGAGTGTTGGAGGCTGAGGGGTGACCTTATAGAGGTTTACAAAATTATGAATGGCATGAATAGGGTAAATAGACAACGTCTTTTCCCTGGGGTCAGGGAGTCCAGAACTAGAGGGCATAGGTTTAAAGTGAGAGGGGAAAGATATAAAAGAGAGCTAAGGAGCAACTCTTTCACGCAGAGGGTGGTATGTGTATGGAATGAGCAGTCAGAGGAAGTGGTGGAGCCTGGTACAATTGCAACATTTAAGAGGCATTTGGATGGGTATATGAATAGGAAGGGTTTGGAGGGATATGGGCCGGGTGTTGGCAGGTGGGACTAGATTGGGTTGGGATATCTGGTTACATGGACGGGTTGGACCGAAGGGTCTGTTTCCATGCTGTATATCTCTATGACTATAAGACTCTATAATAAATCAAAACAAATCAAATCAAACTTATCCTGGTGACTGGAGGAGGTAATTGCTTCTGTTATAGCACTCCATCTGTGTCTGGACATTGTGGTTGTTCCCATCCTCTATAATCCCTATTAAGCCCAATTTGCTCAAGCAGGAAGATTTCCTACTGTTATTTCTGGGGCAACGGAACTCCCTGGATTCTTAAACAACCTGGGACAAAAGAAAACTCAATGACCCTGTAGATGGAGGAACTGTAATCAAACTTGGCACTATTTCTCCTTGGCTTCAGGAAATAGATGGTTATAGTGCTGGACTTTCATTGAACCCCTGACCTGAAAATGAGTCAACACATTTGCAGGGACAGAGTTCCACCATGCAATTCCTCTTAAGGCATGGACCTGTCACATGCACAGTCTGAATAATTTCTGTCAATAGCTTATACATGTTTGTTTAAGTTTTACTTCCAATAAAGTAGTTATTTGGTGAAGGAAGCCAGGCCAAGCTGTATCTAATGCTGAACGAGTTATATTCTGGGCCCAAGTAACTGGCCATGTCACCACACTGATTCAATTTCAAATTTGCTGTGAGCAGTGAAGCGAGGGAACTGGAAAGGATTAGTGCACCCCTTCAACTGTTTGTAACACAATATTAAAGTTACTCCATTGATTGATAAGCTTTTGAATTGAGAAATCTAACCAATGGACCAAAGGCTACAACAAATATGCAACCAGGGCTGCAAAGATTAGGTAAATCAAGAAACATGGTGGCTCACACAAAGATGACTTTTAAATGGAAAGTAAGCACTAGATCAATTGAGATTCAGGTAACAATTCAATTAGTGACTGTGCAGGGAAAAGGAACAACCTACTGCTTTCGAGTTAAAGGGGTGAAAAAGACAAGAATGTTTACAAAAGTAGAGTCAAGACCATTATTATAATAATGGGTATGTTCAAAGTGACAACAAAGAGAGCTAAACCACATAATGTTCACATCATTACAGAAAAGGCCTTTTAACATAGATTTCCATTTCAACAATTGTACCAGATAGGTTTGAGTGTATCCTCATGATCTGGAAATTTATGTATTATCTTGCATATTTAGAGTTAACAACTCTCACTTTGCAGTGGTATTATGTATCCACAATCTATGTCGGATCCCCATGAAACCTTCAATCAACTTCATTATGAAAAGCATTAACTCATGAATAATGTATTACAGGCTAAAATTACCAATCTACTTATTACATTTAAATAAAATATATAGAAGTCTAAATAAGTCAATTTGAGGCAATATTATAACTGATGCAAGTATCCTTTAAAAGGTCAGTCAGTTACTACCACTATTCTTTTCATCGAAAAAGCCTTCTGACATCTAGATGCATAAATAGCTGTATAACTGTAATGCCTTTAGGTTTTTGGAGTAAAATGAGAAAGCATATATTCATGACATGTATCATGATATAATTCTAACGAGAGCAGTCACTAGAGAGGTGAAATAAAAAAAATCATATTCTGTCCAATTGAATGTGAGTAAAGGAGTTTATAGAAATTCTAGGGAATTGGACAATTAGTTTGACTCTTACATAAGGTGGAGACAGAGGTGCATCACACTTGAAGCTGGTATAGTAAAGTGAAAAAGAGCAGCTTCTACAATGTTGATTTGAATTTCAAGAGATCAACCAGTGAGGACACAACAACTTTGGGTTGTATCTCTGCAAAGTAGATCAATCCACTTTGTCTGCTCAAAAAGCCAATTCTTCTATTTTGAAATGTATCACCTTCGATCAATATTTCCCTGTTACCCACTTGAAAATCAACTTGAAAGCTGCTTATGCAGATATACCATGGACCGCAAATGAGGAGCAAGATGAATAATCACAACAGTACCCACAGGTGGAGCAGCAATAGCCAACTCCTCAACCACTGATGTATTGGGGAGAGGGGATGAGAAAAAGCTCCAGTATAAGATAGGGGCTTGTATGGTGCCTCAGGAGACTCAAACCTTCTGTTAAATGTCACTGATATTTCCTACCTCTTTGAAGGAGATCTCTTGCTAAGTATACCAAAGTATCATGGGCATGCATGGCTATGGTGGTGAGAATCACCATTGCACTTAATTTCTTCAACTCCTTCCAGGCTCCTCCCAGGGGTCTGCAGGTGATATTTGTAAAATCTCACATCCAGCTGCCACAAGTGTGTCTTATTGGAGATTGTCAACATATTTGCCAAGGTCAGGATTTACCTTTGTTCTCAGATGTTGAGATCAGCCAGAGCAGATGGGCCCTTTGTTTTGCCAGTCTGACGGATTCCCACAGGTCCCAAGAGTTATTGATTTTACATTTTGACAGTCTAGGCTCCATTGGATTATCTTAGAGTTTTATTGAACTGAAAGGGACTCTACTCTGTTAAGTGTTCGCCTTGTCTGCAACCAGCAAAGTTTCACCATTCATGTCTATGTGATGTTCCTGGGGAGTTGCCATGGTGCCTACATGGCTGAAACCAGACTTAATAGATGGTTCCTTGGAGATAAGAGGTCACCTTTTAAAGAGGTGGTTGATGACATGTTGTGATGCCCAAGAAGGGTAGGGCAGAAGCCACATGAACACCAGAGTTGTAACAGAGTAAAAACTCACGATGCGATTCAGGAGCATGGACACATTAGGGTGAGACCTTCAGTGTGCACCAACAACAAGGACACCAATGGTATACTGTGCCTTACTCAATGCCATACAGCAGCAGGGACTGACATTCCAGGAGAAGGGAGGTACTGAGCTTTCTGCTTTGACAGAGGAAGGGAACAAGAACCCTGGTGTGGTATTCATACACATGACTGCCAGACGTGTCTCCAATGGCTTGTTTTACATATGCCAAATTTGAAATGAGGAAGAACCTCACAACTAGGGCAAGGTGGTGCCATTATGGTAATGTCATTAGACTGGCAATCCAGTACCTCTGGCTAATATGATGGGGATGTGGGTTCAGATCCCATAATAGGAGATGGTAAAATTTGAATTCAATTAAATTTTGGAAGAAAAGAACTATCTAATAGTGACCTTGTAAACACTGTGTATCATCATAAAATTCCATCTGATTCACCAATGTCCTTTAGGGAAGGAAATCTGCTCTCCTTACCTGGTCTGGCCTACATATGGCTCCAGACCCATAGCAATGTGGTCGACTCAAGTAAGGATAGGCAATAAATGCTAATATAGTCAGCGATGGCCGCATTCTATGAACACGCAAAATGCTCAATAAGCAAGTCCTCCTTTTCACATTGTCTTCAACTCTTGCCATAGCATTCTTCACAACGTAGGAGGCAATATCCCCTTCCCCACTCACCCATTGTACTCTATGCTACTTTCTCCCCACCCCCACCCTCCTCTAGCTTATCTCTCCACGCTTCAGGCTCACTGCCTTTATTCCTGATGAAGGGCTTTTGCCCGAAACGTCGATTTTGAAGCTACTTGGATGCTGCCTAAACTGCTGTGCTCTTCCAGCACCACTAATCCAGAATGTAGCAGATGGCAGGCAAAAGAAAATTAGGCAGGACATTAGATATCAAAATTAATGTTGTGATGTATGAACAGGAAACAGAAATGCAACACTATAACACAGGGTAAAATATGCAAGTCAATGAACTTGAGCAATTATCCATTTATTTAATCTTCCCTTTTCTACTATTCCTAAATGGAGCTACTCATTGACCCCAGCAGAGCCAGAGATAGGCCACAGGCTTGCTCTCATGCTGTCAGGTGGAGTATACTGGTAGAAAGGTTCTCTGGATTTGGAGGAAGGAGGGTCAGTGCAACAAAGACTGTCCTATGTGCAACTGCGCAGGGAAATCTTACCCTTCAGGACTTCAGGCAGCATGTGGAATTTGAATTGTGCTGAAGGGGAGTTTGGGGTAAGGTGTGAGAAGAGCTTAAGCAAGTTTCCATTTCCAATAGCCCGTACCTTTTTCTCTCTCACTGTACTTGCCTGCTAGACAAGAAGTGGAGAACACTTTTCTGATTTCAAGGAGCAGTTAAAATTGGCCAGAGTGAAGATAAGATTCTGTATGTGCAAACTATTACTGGGAACCAGCATGCGTTCTATACAGTACTGCATCTGATGTTCTATTCTTTACATCAACAGAGATCCCTAAATGAAGGCCTGAGATGTCACTCCTCTAATATCTCTCCCGTTGTGTATACAATACTTAGAAAGGCTGAAAGAATCTGATTCTGGATTAGTGGTGCTGGAAGAGCACAGCAGTTCAGGCAGCATCCAAGTAGCTTCTTGGAGCTACTTGGATGCTGCCTGAACTGCTGTGCTCTTCCAGCACCACTAATCCAGAATCTGGTTTCCAGCATCTGCAGTCATTGTTTTTACCTGGAAGAATCTGATACCTTTTGCTCTAGAATGGTGCAATGATTACTAAAGTTATAGCACATGGGATTCAGGGACAGCTTGCCAAATGGATATAAAATTGGCTTGATAGTAGGATGGTGGTGGTAGTTGTTTTTTCAGACTGGATTTGATTTGATTTGATTTGATTTGATTTATTACTGTCATGTGCACCGAGGTACAGTGAAAAATGTTGTTGAATGTGCCAGACAGGCAGATTGTACTATAGAAGTGCACCAGGGTATCAGAGTAGATTGCAGGATACAGCATTGCTGATGAGAAAGTGCAGAGAGAGATCAACATTAATATTAAACAAGTCCATTCAAAAGTCTGATAACAGTGGGAAGAAGCTATTTTTGAATCTGTTCATATGTGTTTGCAAATCTTAAATCATCTGCCCAATGGAAGAGGGAGGAAGAGAGTGTAATGGGGTTGGGGGGGGGGGGAGCTGGGGTGAAGGGATCCTTGATTAGTTTGGCTGCTTTCCTGAGGAAGGAAGAAGTATAGATGAAGTCAATAGATCGAAGGCTGGCTTGTGTGATGGACTGGGCTGTGTTCACAATTTTCTGCACTTTCTTTCAGTCTTGGGAAGAGCAGTTGCACTGTGATGAATCCAGATAGGATGCTTTCTTTGGTGCATCTATAAAAAAATTGCAAGAGCTTTATGGCCATGCTGAAGTTCCTTAGCATCCTGAGGAAACAGAGGCATTGTTGAGCATTCTTGATCATTATGTCGACATGTAAATTGTTGGCGAACGTCACTCCCAGGGACTTAAAGCTCTCAACAATCTCCACCTCCACACCATTGATACAGCCAAGGGCATGTCCTCAACTTCACTTCCTGAAGACAAAAGGATCTTAAACAGTTGGGTGAGGAGTGGCAGATGAAATTTTATTTAGATAAGATGAGGCATTGCATTTTAATAAATGAATAAGGGCAGGACTTATCCAGTTAATGGTAGCATCCTGGATAGTGTTGTAGAACAGAGAGACTGACAGGTTCAGGTACATGGTTCTTTGAAATTTGCATCACAGGTAGACAGAGTGGTCAAGAAGGCATTGAGCACGCTTGCCTTCATTGCTCAGACCACTGAATAAAGGAGTTGGGACATCATGTTGAGTTTGTACAGGACATTGGTGAGGCCACTTTTAGAGTACGTTGTACAATTTTGGTTGCCCTGCTATAGGAAGGACATAGGTGAAAGTGAGGACTGCAGATACTGGAGATTAGAGTTGAGGGTATGGTGCTGAAAAAGCACAGAAGGTCAGGCAGCATCCGAGGAGCAGGAGAATCGACGTTTCGGGCAAAAGTCCTTCATCATGAATACCTGATGAAGGGCTTTTGCCTGAAACATCGATTCTCCTGCTCCTCTGATGCTGCCTGACCTGCTGTGCTTTTCCAACACCAGACTCTCAACCATAGGAAGGTGGATAGGTTGGGACTTTATTCATTGGAATGTAGGAGGTTGGGGGATGAGGTTTATAGAGGTTTATAAAATCATCAGGGGCATATAGATAAGGTGAACAGACAAGACCTTTTACCCTAGGGTGAGGGAGTCCAAAACATGGGGGCATATACTTAAAGTGACAGAAGAGATAATTAAAAGGAACATGAGGGGCAACTTTTTCACATAGGAAGGGGTTTGTGTGTGGAAAAAACTGACAGAGGAAGTGATAAATGCACATGTAGTTACAACATTTAAAAGAAATTTGGTTCGGTATGTGAATGGGAAAGGTTTAGAGGGATATGGGCTAAATACCAGTAAGTGGTACTAGTTTATTTTGAGAAATTTGCTTGGGATGGACAAGTTGAATGGAAGGGTCTGTTTCCGTGCTGTATGATGTTATGAATCTAACTATCTACTTGCCTCTTGTCTCCCAAGGTCCAGCTAAGCAGATCTTGGAAGGTGCGGTACCCTCCACAAAGGACTGTCTGTAGCTGCACCTGTCTTTGCTCTCACTTTTAATATCTGAGAAACCACATGACAACCTCTTACTTACCTCTGCATTCTTGCACACACCTCGGTGTGTGTACCTGAGCTGGTGGACAGTGAGGATGGACCCTTTGACAAAGTGAGCTCTCTTTTCTGAGGTGTCCACATCCTCCTCTGCAACCATTTTCTGAGGGACATGAAAGGTCTATAGGAAATGACAGGCGTAATTCAAAGCTAAGAAGGTGCTAAATTATTGCAGTTTTTTTATTGTCATTTCATTTTGTCTGCTTGCATCAAGTCAACATGGACATCACAGCTGTGTGGTTTTCAGTTCTGTCAGCAGGAAAACCCTATTTCCATCACAATGGGCAGGCAATGTGAGAGCCAGCTTATTTCCAAAGCTTCCTCTTCTACAATTTGTCAAAGCAAAGATTATTAGAGGACATTATCCAATTCTCCGCCTCTCCCTGGTGCTCTACTTTCTTGCAAGGCGAGTAAGAAGAAACATATGATTAAGAAAAAGTTGGATGCTTTGAGAATCTACAAATCTAATATTTGTTGATGGTCATTGAGATATTGGTCCGACATTGTCTTAAGATGGAATGTGTGCCAATTTATAACAGGGATGTGAAGGAGCCTTGACAGAGAGGGCTGGGTGCATCTGCACGTTCAAATGGTTTATGGACTAATGTGCAGGGGAGTGCTTAAGAAAGTAGATTTGGCAAAAACTCCACAAGACAATACAGTTGAATGTGACATACCACTTAATATTTCCTGTCCTCGGAGTTTCATTCAACATTGTGTGGCACTGCATTGCCACACCTCATCACCATGCTTGTTTGTTCCAGTTGGTCATGAACCCAAGAAGCAATATGCAAACATGTGGCTATATTAACAAGCCGCTCACAAACATAGAATCCCTACAGTGTGGAAGCTGGCCATTTGGCCTACACTGACCCTCCAAAGAGCACTTCCCATGGCAGATCCACCTAACCTACACATCCCTGGACTCTTCAGCATGGCCAATCCACATAACCTGCACGTCTTTGGACTGTGGGATGAAATCAGAGGAAACCCATGTAGACATGGGGAGAACGTGCAAACTCTACACAGACTGAGACCCAAGGCAGGAATCAAACTTGGGTCCCTGGCACCGTGAGGCAGCAGTGCTAACCATTGTGCCACCGTGCCATCCTTATGGAAAACACATTGTTGAAATGCCAGTGCTCTGACACTGCTGGATTCCCTCACAACAAACGGAAAGCTAGAAAGCAGGGAGGTGCTGGTCTAGTGGTATTATTACTGGACTGTTAATTCAGAAACCTGGGTAATGTTCTGGGGACCCAGGTTCAAATCTCACTGCAGCAGAGGGTGGAGTTAGAATTTAATAAACATTTGGAATTCAATGTCTAATAATGACCATGAATTGATTGTTGGGAAAAGCAATCTGGCTCACTAATGTCCTTTAGGGAAGTAAACTACCATCCTTACCTGGTCTGGCCTACATGTGACTCCAGACCCACAGCAATGTGGGTGATGCCTAATTGCCCTCAAGGATGGGTAATAAATGCTGGCCTAGCTGGTGACACCCTCACCTTATGAAAGAATTTTTTAAAAAGTTAAAATCAAGCCAATCTTTCTGAAACATTTCATTAGGCCAAAAAAAAGTATTGAAATTGAAATCCACTTACTGTAGTAAGAAAACCTGCAGGCTTGAAATATTCCCACACACAATTAAAATTGTAAGAGATAGAAATGTCTGAAATCCATGTTGATATGAAAAGCATATTTGCATTTATGGAGTTCAATCCTTTATAAAGCTGGTCAAATGCTAACACTAACTGACAAAATGAACAAAAAGTAGAATAGCAATAGTAGGAGCTCTTTCAAAGGCAAAAATACTCAAGTTTACGCTCATCAAGGAGAAAGCTAATCTTTCTTTGAGGCTAAAATCTTTGAGGCTCAAGTCTCATTTGACAGAGCACAGGTTAGAAGATCAAGAGATAATGTCAATCCACCAAGCTGTGATATTCCCGATCTTCTGCTAATTCATTTTAATTATCCAGAATCAGGTGTTCTATGAGTACTGACCTTTGTGCCTGATACTCTGCACTATACTGTACTTGTAGAGAGTCATTGAGTCATAGAGATGGACAGCACGGAAACAGACCCTTCGGTCCAACCCATCCATGCCAACCAGATATCCCAACCCAATCTAGTCCCACTGTCAGCACCTGGCCCATATCCCTCCAAATCCTTCCTATTCATATACCCATCCAAATACCTCGTAAATGTTGTAATTGTACCAGCCTGCTCCACATCCTCTGGTAGCTCATTCCATACCCATACTACCCTCTGTGTGAAAAAGATGCCCCTTAGGTCTCTTTTATATCATTCCCCTCTCACCCTAAACCTATGCACTCTCGTTCTGGACTCCCCGATCCCAGGGAAAAGACTTTGCCTATTTACCCTCTCCATGCCCTTCATAATTTTGTAAACCTCTATAAGGTCACCTCTCAGCCTCCGATGCTCCAGGGAAAACAGCCCCAGCCTGTTCAGCCTCTCCTTATAGCTCAAATCCTCCAACCCTGGCAACATCCTTCTAAAACTTTTCTGAACCCTTTCAAATTTCACAACATCTTTCTGACAGGAAGGAGGCCAGAATTGCACGCAATATTCCAACAGTGGCCTAACCAATGTCCTGTACAGCTGCAACATGACCTCCAAATTCCTGTACTCAATACTCTGACCAACAAAAGAAAGCATACCAAATGCCTTCTTCACTATCCTATCTACCTGCAACTGCACTTTCAAGGAGTTTTGAACCTGCACTCCAAGGTCTCTTTGTTCAGCAATACTCCCTGGGACTTTACCAATAAGTGTATAAGTCCTGCTAAGATTTGCTTTCCCAAAATGCAGCACCTCACATTTATCTGAATTAAACTCCATCTCCCACTTCTCAGCCCATTGGCCCATCCGGTCAAGATCATGTTGCAATCTGACGTAACCCTCTTCGCTGTCCAGTACACCTCCAATTTTGGTGTCATCTGCAAACTTACTAACTGTACCTCTAATGCTCGCATTCAAATCATTTATGTAAATGACAAAAAGTAGAGGACCTAGCACCGATCCTTGTGGCACTCCACTGGTCACAGGCCTCCAGTCTGAAAAACAACCCTCTACCACCACCCTCTGATTTCTACCTTTGAGCCAGTTCTGTATCCAAATAGCTAATTCTCCCTGTATTCCATGAGATCTAACCTTTCCAATCAGTCTCCCATGGGGAACCTTGTTGAACGCCTTACTGAAGTCCATATAGATCACATCTACTGCTCTGCCCTCATCAATCTTCATTGTTACTTCTCCAAAAAACTCAATCAAGTTTGTGAGATGTGATTTCTCATGCACAAAGCCATGTTGACTATCCCTAATGAGTGCTTGCCTTTCCAAGTACATGTACATCCTGTCCCTCAGGATTCCCTCCAACAACTTGCCCACCACCGAGGTCAGACTCACTGGTCTGTAGTTCCCTGGCTTGTCCTTACCACCCTTCTTAAACAGTGGCACCATGTTTGCCAACATCCAGTCTTCCGGCACCTCACCTGTGACTATCGATGATACAAATAACTCAGCAAGAGGCCCAGCAATCACTTCTCCAGCTTCCCACAGGGTTCTCAGATACACCTGATCAGGTCCTGGGGATTTATCCACCTTTACCTGTTTCAAGACATCCAGCACTTTCTCCTCTGTAAAAGATGTTACCATCTATTTCCTTACATTCTATATCTTCCATATCCTTTTCCACAGTAAATACTGATGCAAAATACTCATTCAGTATCTCCCTCATTTTCTGCGGTTCCACACAAAGGCCGCCTTGCTGAACTTTGAGGGGCTTTATTTGCCTTTTGTCCTTAATGTATTTATAATAACCCTTTGGATTTTCCTTAATTCTATTTGCCAAAGCTATCTCATGTCCCCGTTCTGCCCTCCTGATTTCCCTCTTAAGTATACTCCTATTGCCTTTATACTCTTCTAAGGTTTCACTTGATCTATCCTGTCTATACCTTACATATATTTTCTTCTTTTTCTTAACCAAACCCTCAGTTTCTTTAGTCATCCAGCATTCCCCATATCTACCAGCCTTTCCTTCACCCTGACAGGAATATATACTTTCTCTGGATTCTCGTTATCTCATTTCTGAAGGCTTCCCATTTTCCAGCTGTCCCTTTACCTGC
Source organism: Chiloscyllium punctatum (assembly GCF_047496795.1). Lineage (NCBI taxonomy): Eukaryota > Metazoa > Chordata > Chondrichthyes > Orectolobiformes > Hemiscylliidae > Chiloscyllium > Chiloscyllium punctatum. Next base: position 116,604,540 of record NC_092747.1, read on the forward strand.
AAACATCTGCCTCCAATCAGCTTCCGAAAGTTCTTGTCTAATACCATCAAAATTGGCCTTTCTCCAACTTAGAACTTCAACTTTTAGATCTGGTCTATCCTTTTCCAATCACTATTTTAAATCTAATAGAATTATGGTCGCTGGCCCCAAAGTGCTCCCCCACTGACACCTCAGTCACCGGCCCTGCCTTATTTCCTCAGAGTAGGTTCAGTTTTGCATCTTCTCTCGTGGGTACATCCACATACTGAATCAGAAAATTGTCTTGTACACTCTTGACAAATTCCTCTTCATCTAAACCTTTAACACTATGGCAGTCCCAGTCGATGTTTGGAAAGTTAAAATCCCCTGCCATAACCGCCTTATTTTTCTTACAGATTGCTGAGATCTCCTTACAAGTTTGATTCTCAATTTCCCTCTGACTATTAGGGGGTCTATAATACAATCCCAATAAGGTGATCATCCCTTTCTTATTCCACCCAATAACTTCCCTGGATGTATTTCTGGGAATATCCTCCCTCAGCACAGCTGTAATGCTATCCCTTATCAAAAATGCCAATCTCCCTCCTCGCTTGCCTCCCTTTCTATCCTTCCTGTAGCATTTGTATCCTGGAACATTAAGCTGCCAGTCCTGCCCATCCCTGAGCCATGTTTCTGTAATTGCTATGATATCCCAGTCCCATATTCCTAACCAGAGTTTTGTACAGCTGTAGCATAACCTCATGGTTCTGGAACTCAATCCCTCTATTAATAAAGGCCAAAACACTGTATGCCTTCTTAACAATCCTGTCAATCTGGGTGGCAACTTTCAGGGATCTGTGTACATGGACACCGAGATCTCTCTGCTCATCTGCACTCCCAAGAATCCTACCATTAGCCCAGTACTTTGCATTCCAATTACTCCAGCCAAAGTGTATCACCTCACTTGTCCACATTAAACTCCATTTGCCACCTCTCAGCCCAGCTCTGCATCCTATCTATGTCTCTCTGCAACCTACTACATCCTTCGTCACTATCCACAACTCCACCAACCTTTGTGTCGTCCGCAAATTTACTAACCCACCCTTCTAAGCTCTCATCCAGGTCATTTATAAAAAATGATGAACAGCAGTGGACCCAACACCGACCCTTGCAGTACGCCGATAGTAACTGGACATCAAGATGAACATGTTCCATCAACTACAACCCTCTGTTTTCTTTCAGCAAGCCAATTACTGATCCAAACTGCTTTGTCTCCCACAATCCCATTCCTCCACATTTTGTATAATAGCCTACTGTGGGGAAACTTATCGAGCGCCTTGCTGAAATTCATATACACCACATCTACGGCCTACCCTTCACAAAACCATGCTGACTGTCCCTGATCAGATTATTTTTTTCTAGATGGTTATAAATCCTATCTCTTATAACCTTTTCCAACAACTGAAGTGAGACTCACTGGTCTGTAATTACCAGGGTTGTCTCGACTACCCTTTTTGAACAAGGGAACCACATTTGCTAACCTCCAGTCCTCAGGCACTATTCCTGTAGACAATAATGATTTAAAGATCAATGCCAAAGGCTTGGCAATATCTTCCCTTGCTTCCCAAAGGATCCTAGGATAAATCCCATCCAGCCCAGAGGACTTGTCTATTTTCACACTCTGCAGTATTTCTAATACCTCTTCCTTGTGAACCTCAATCTCTTCTCGTCTAGATGCAAGTCTCTCTGTATCTTCCTTGCCAACATTTTTATTTTCTATAGTGAATACTGTCGAAAAATATTTATTTAGTGCTTCCCCCATCTCCTCTGACTCCGCACACAACTTCCCACTATTATCCTTGATTGGCCCTAATTTAACTCTCGTCATTCTTTTATTCCTGACATACCTGATCCTATCCGCCAACAATTTCTCATGTCCCCTCCTGGCTCTTCTGAGCTCTCTTCTTAGGTCTTTCCTGACTTGCCTGTAACCCTCAAGCACCCTAACTGAGTTTTCACATTTTGTCCTAACATAAGCCTTCTTCTTCTTCTTGACCAGGGATTCCACTTCCTTAGTAAACCACGTGTTCTATATCTTCCTCCCTGCCTGACAGATACATACTTATCTAGGACACACAGGAGCTTTTCCTTGAATAAGCTCCACATTTTTAATGTGTTCATCCCCTGCAGTTTCCTTCCCCATTCTACGCTTCCTAAATGTTTCCTAATTGCATCGTAATTTCCCTTCCCCCAGCTGTAACTCTTGCTCGGTGGAGTACATCTATCCCTTTCCATCACTAAAGTAAACCTGACAGAATTGTGATCGCTGTCACCTAAGTGCTCACCTACTTCCAAATCTAACACCTGGCCAGGCTCTTTACCCAGTACCAAATCTAATGTGGCTTCGCCCCTTATAGGCCTGTCTACATACTGTGTCAGGAAGCCCTCCTGCACACACTGGACAAAAACTGACCCATCTATAGTACGCATACTGTAGTGATCCCAGTCAATATTTGGATTGTTGAAATCCCCCATGACAGCTACCCTGCCTCTCTCACTCCTATCGAGAATCATCTTTGCTCTCCTTTCTTCTACATCTCTGGGACTATTCGGAGGCCTATAGAAAACTCCCAGCATGGGGACTTCTCCTTTCCTGTTTCTAACCTCAGCCCATACTACCTCAGTTAACGAGTCCCCAAACATCCTTTCTACAACTGTAATATTGTCCTTGATCAACAATGCCACACCTCCCTCTCTTTTACCATCTTCTCTGTTCTTACTGAAACATCTGAATCCCGGAACCTGCAACAGCCATTCCTGTCCCTGCTTTATCCATGTCTCTGTAATGGCCACAACATCGAAGTCCCAGGTACCAACCCATGCTGCCAGTTCACCCACTTTATTTCAGATGTCCTCGCGTTGAAGTACACACACTTCAAACCAGGTTCTCGCTTGCCAGTGTCAGATACTTGATTTGGGAACTCCCTACTCTCATCCTCTTCTGTACCTGTCCTACAATTTTGGCTCCCATCCCCCTGCTGTATTAGTTTAAATCCACCTTAATAGCATTAGTGAATTTCCCACTCAGGATATTGGTACCCCTCTGGTTTAGATGAAGGCCATCCTGCTTGTAGAGGTCCCGCCTACCCCAGAAAGAGCTCCAATTATCCAAAAAACCGAAACCCTCCCTCCTGCACCATCCCTGAAGCCACGTGTTCAACTCCTTTCTCTCCCTATTCCTCATTTCACTAGCACGTGGCATGGGCAGCAAACCAGAGAAAACATCTCTGTTTGTCCTAGCTCTAAGCTTCCATTCTAGCTCCCTGAATTTCTGCCTCAAGTCCCCATCTCTCTTCCGACCTATGTCATTGGTGCCAATGTGGACCACAACTTGGGGCTGCTCTCCCTCCCCCGAAGGATCCAAAAAACATACTGTTGCTTTTGCAAATTCCTCATTGCTTCTAACTGTCTCTTCAACCGATCCATTCGATCTGATAAGATTCGCGTCCAACAGCATTTATGGCAGATATAACCCGCAGTAACCCTTAAACTCCCACATCTGACAAGAAGTACATATCAATGTACTAAGGGCCATTTTTGCTCCTTTACAATCTACAGACGCAGAAAATAACACCGTCTTATTCCTCTACAAAACATTGCCCTAAGTTAATCTAATAGTTATGGCTTATATTTTAAGTTTAATCAAGAGACATATCTGCAAAAACATATAATCAAGAAAGAAACTATTCTACTCACTACTGCAGCCTTTCTATTGGACACACTTAAAATGATTAACGTATCTGATTCTGTGCTGTGAACTTCGCCCAAACAGGTTCCTCCAAGATTAGTTGTGAATTTCACTGTTTGTCATTTTTCCCAGACGCACTCCGATATCCAGCGATACATGAATTCAAAACAGCAAAGGCAGTAACTGTGCAGGTTCTCTCTCTCTCTCTCTCTCTCTCTCTCTCTCTCCTGCACTGACCTCACCATGTGCTTCCTTTGTCTGTTCTTCTCCCTTTTAAAACTGCTGTTGTTTTGACTTTTTTTTCCAAAGTTCCACAACAATGCAACAGCATTTAAAACAGTAATTGCTGCTCCTGGAATTCAAGAAAATCACCTCCAACACTTTAAATATTTCAAAAAAAGGAGCAGCTGTTACAGCCAGAAATTTTTCCCGTCCTCCCCTGTCAAGTGAAACTCTGTGCTGCAAGCAGAGACTTGCAAAATCTAACCTTAGATTTTCATTGAAAACAAGAATAATGGTCAACTAACTCTTCAGAGGCCAGCATTGCATCTCCAGATACCCTTTATGTAACAAATGCATCATCATTGACAATAGCACTGTCTCTCACTAAGTCAGGCATCCCCTGATTCAATATCCCTGACATTCAATTTTTTATGTCAAACAGTTCTCCCTCATTGGATCAGATTAATAGCCCTCGTCAAGGAGTTCATATTCAAGAGACCCAACTAGCTAACCTGGTACAATCACTACAAATAGTTGAATCAAAATTGCTTAGTTAATTAAAGAAAACCATTAATGGAGCATTAAAGATTAAAAATTTATTCAGTGGAAGATGCAGATTCCATGTAGCAAAATATTTTTCTCATTATTTTCTGCATACTGCACATTCTGGTAAGCTTCTCTGTTTGAACATTAACTGAAAGAGAATAATACCACTGCATAATGTTAAAACAACATTGAAAAATACAGGAGAAACACTCTGCTGGCCTGGCAGTAGTTGTATTGAGAAATGTCAAGGTCATTGACCTGAAACATTAACCACGCTAATTTCTCCGTAGATGCTATTGGGCCAGCAGATTGACTCTGGGCAGCATCAGGAGGTGGAGAAGTCAATGTTTTGGGTGTGACCCTTCTTCAGGACCAGGGGGTGTAAGGTGTAGGGGGAACTCCCCTGTGCTGAGAGGAGCAGCACAGGGGAGTTCCCCCTACACCCTACACCCCCAGTCCTGAAGAAGGGTCACACCCAAAACATTGACTTCTCCCCCTCCTGATGCTGCCTGGCTTGCTGTGTTCTTCCAGCCTCCTGCCTGTCTACCATGGATTCCAGCATCTACTATTTTTTGTTTAATCTGTACCAGAGTGATTCTTGCAGTTTGTTTTTTCTGTACCAGATTTCCAGAACCTGATGTTTTTGTTCTTTTGCTGTTAGCATTATGGCAGGATTCTAAACTGGATGGTTGCATGTATGTTTTAATAATTGTCCATTTATTTATACCTGATTGCACAAATTTGTATTGACTGCTTCATTATAAAGGCTGATTGCCGGAGCAGCTGCTTCCTGTGAGAACTGGTGATAGCTTTTCTGGTGTTGGGATGTGACCAATTTCATCAAGGTAGCAATTACTATCAATTCCAGACTGTCTTGACACTATTAAGAGTAAACCACAGAGCGTAGGACTAATGTAATATTGTTGTTAAGATCATGTGACAGTGGCAGCACTCGTCCCTCATGTATAATAAAGTATCAGTTTAATTTTTTGTACCAATCTGGTCACTTTCATGGTCAATGTTTGTTGCCAGACCACAAATTAATTGTTTTATTGATCTCATAACTTGTGGTCATTGGACGTGAATTCAGAATTACTGCTTCGCTGGTGGACCTGTGATTTTGTGAGCAGTTCTCCCTGTCAGCACTGTTTTTAGAAGACCTCAATTTCTGGTCAAGCCCTTTATGTTTGTGTTGATCAGCAGCAGCATCAATAGAAGCTAAATGCTGGATGCATGTCTTCAAGGTGGCAATGTTTCTATTATGATTTATATAATGGCATACACATGCCAGTCTAGTTGTAATGCAGTGACCACACAAAATAAAACTCACACTTTAACAGTTACGTACCTGCCAGCCTTGTAACTTACACCGTTGCAGAATGAGGCAACACTTCTCTTCTGCAGAAAGTTTTTTCCTGTCTCCCAGTATTATGTCAGCCAGAATCCTGTACCTGCATGGAAAGTCATAGAGACATAGAGTCACAGAGATGTACAGCATGGAAACAGACCCTACGGTCCAACCCGTCCATGCCGACCAGATATGCCAACCCAATCTAGTCCCACCTGCCAGCACCAGGCCCATATCCCTCCAAACCCTTCCTATTCATATACCCATCCAAATGCCACTTAAATGTTGTAATTGTACCAGCCTCCACTACTTCCTCTGGCAGCTCATTTCATACACACACTACCCTCTGTGTGAAAAAATTGCCCCTTAGGTCTCTTTTATGTATTTCCATTCTCACCCTAAACCTATGCCCTCTAGTTCTGGACTCCCGCACCCCAGGGAAAAGACTTTGCCTATTTACCCTATCCACGCCCCTCATAATTTTGTAAACCTCTATAAGGTCACCCCTCAGCCTCCGACCAGAATTGCACATAATATTCCAACAATGGCCAAACCAATGTCCTGTACAGCCGCAACATGACCCCCCAACTCCTGTAAAGTGGAGTACAAAAACAGAAATTTTCATGATTTGCCCTCCCTTTATTTTGGATGACACTGCCGTGAAGTGATGTTCTGAATCCTTCTCTATTTGGCTGTCTTGAGTATCATACAAGACACTTGCTTTCAGGTTAGCTAATTAATGTATTTAATTAAAAATTACACAACACCAGATTATAGTCCAACAGGTTTATTTGGAAGCACAAGCACTAGCTTTCGGAGCATTGTTCCTTCATTAGGGAGCAGCGTTCCCAGAGCTAGTGCTTCCAATTAAACCTGTTAAACCATAACCTGGTGTGTGATTTTTAACTTTGTCCACCCCAGTCTAACACTGGCACCTCCAAACCACAATTAATATCTTGTGAGGAGACAGAAGGCAATCCAAACTTTTGGAAGTAGTAATTGGATATCACGGATATTCTAGTTTTTGACCCTTGGCAATCCCACATTGTGATTTGCTGGCTGTGAATGCATGGCTTGCATATTTGATTTGATTTATTTCATTTGATGTGATTTGATTTATTGCTGTCACGTGTACCTAAGTACAGTGAAAGGTTCTGTTTTGCTAGCAGTACAGGCAGATCTTAATGTACAAGGACAGACAAATCATAGGGTGCTTAGACAAAGCCAGGTATACAAGGTTATGACTACACAGGAGTAAAAGCAAGGTCAACAATAGACCTGTCTATTATGTATGGACATCCAACAAAATTCCTCTTTTTCTAATGTAGAATTCATTTCAGCTTTTGCATGGTTTTAGAGAAGGCAATTGCAACTGATTCCTAGAAATTCCAGCATAACATATCCTTGGTAAACAGAATAAGGACAATAAATGAATTACAGTGACAAATGTTGGACAAATAGAAATCTGTACCGTTACATAGGTACGAAAATACCATTAGAGCTCATTAAACCTTATCTTTACATGTTTACTCTTACTGGTAAATATTATTCATGTAAGAAATGTGATCACAGTATATAAATTCTTCAGTACTCCTATCCTTTCAATGTATGTTTTTGTTTGGAGCATGTCCACAAAAATAATGAGCTTGATTTTTTTCCATTTGGCAGATTTGCAAAGAAGCAAAGTGTGTACTAATTGGAGAAAGACAGCGTTGTATTCGAGTCTATTCTTCTGCTAAAGCAAATAAGTATATAACCTTTTTCACTTACAATTGTATGTGGAAGTTTATAGTTTTATATTATTTATATAACCAATTGGCAGCCAATTTTTGCATCATGCTTGAGAAACAGGATAGGCTTCATGCAGCATCTCTTAATCTGGTACCCACAACTACCAGCTCAGGTGTTGGCACTGACATTCCTGATGAAGGGCTTATGGCTGAATTGGCGACTCTCCTTCTCCTCGGATGCTGCCTGACCTGCTGTGCTTTTCCAGCACCACACTTTTCAACTTTGACTCTCCAGCATCTACAGGCCTCACATTCGCTTTGTTGGCACTGCATGTACCTTAGGGGCTGGTGGAGAGTTGGGATCTCATACCTTGAGTTATTGGATACCACTGAGCTACAACCAGATCATTGAAAAGATGGGTCATTTGCCAACTCGCTAGAGGGCAAGGTTTCAGATGAGTCATGCTTCAGAAGATCTTGAAGGTTGGCATACAGGCAGGTGCTGATGGGCATGTATAATGCAATGTTGGGTGTATTACTTGGTCTACCAAATACCAGTCAAAGAGTTTGCAGGATCTCAACACCAATTTGACAGAGGATATCACTCGGAGTTTTCCCTGTTGGCAATCTGTTTCCTGCTGTACAGGAAACACAGAAGTGTTTCAACAGCAACACACATACCAGCTGAAGCCTTGGGAGTGGATAGATAGATATATGGCAGTTTGCATTTTTAGCTTGGTGAGAGAACTCACACAAAGAAGAAACCTACCCCGCTTTGCCTGCACCAATCTACCTACCAAGCATATGTCTGTCCATGACAGTGGAGTAGGAGTCCCTTTTCACACTGAGGACTTGCTCCATCATGTTCTATGGTTCTGCCACCATGTTAAATGGGATCGATTCAGAACTGGTAAGCCATGAGGGGGCTATCAGCAGCATTATGCATTTATTGCACCACAATCCGTTATCATCACGGACTGGCTTATCCCTCACACTACCATTACTATCAAACCAAGGGATCAACCCACTACCCAGATTGTAGTCAGGTGTAATGAGTGAAGGTGACATATCAAAAGAAGCATCACACATGCCTAAAAATGAGGTATAAATATGGTAATGCTACAACACAAAATTACAAACATGCAAAGCAGCGGTAGAAACATGCTATGAGCAAATGCAACCAGAGCATGAAGGCTTTCAGTACTGCTGTTTTGGCAGGCTATTTTGTACAGACACACAGATAGGTTGCTTGTCAGTAGGCATATGTCTGGGTGTGTAGGTGGGACACCTTCCTAAACGGTTCACCAAAACATCAGCCTAACACCCACAGCATGCCCAACTGCCTACTGAGCAAACCCCAATGCAAGTTCATTCGACCAAATGGCCTTGGCTATAAGTGGGTGGAGTCAAAGAAAGGCTGCCAGCATTCTTAAAGATCCATCCCAACCTGACAATGTTTTTCTACAACCTCTACCATCGGGCGGTTGGTACAGAAGCCTGAACATACGCACCAGCCGGTTTCACAACTGTTTCTACCCTACTGTTGTTAGAATACTGAATGGACTCACAAACTCTTAACATTTGCCTGTACCTCTGTTTTTATTTTTGCCGCTGATTACCTATTATTTACTAGCTATGCCACTTAACAATGTGATCTTATTGCTCGCAAGACAAAGCTTTTCACTGTGCCTCGGTACAGTCTGCACTCAGCTCAAGGGTTTCGTCATGTTCAGTTGTCTGCTTAAGTCAATCCTGGTTAGGGGATCTGTCTGTCTGCAGTCCAGGGGTGGGAAGTGGACAGGACTGTAGGGCTGTCACAAGCAATCAGAAAAATTGGGATCATCAGTTGAGAAGATGTGAGCACAGAGGGCTGATCAATCACAGAGGGCTAGGACCCACTCACAGAAATTAGTCGGAGTCTAATTTGGGGTGGCACAGTGGCTCAGTGGTTAGCATTCTGCCTCTGGATCCAAGTTCAATTCCAGCCTCGGGCGACTGTCTGTGTGGAGTTTGCATATTCTGGTACAAACTGCAAGAATCACTCTGGTACAGATCAAACAAAAAATAGCAGATGCTGGAATCCATGGTAGACAGGCAGGAGGCTGGAAGAACACAGCAAGCCAGGCAGCACCAGGAGGTGGAGAAGTCAATGTTTTGGGTGTGACCCTTCTTCAGGACTGGGGGTGTAGGGTGTAGGGGGAACTCCCCTGTGTTGAGAGGAGCAGCACAGGGGAGATCCCCCTACACCTTACACCCCCTGGTCCTGAAGAAGGGTCACACCCAAAACATTGCATATTCTCCCCGTGTCTGCATGGGTTTCCTCCAGTTTCCTCCCATACTCCAAAGATGTACAGGTCAGGTGAACTGGCCATGCCAAATTGCCTGTACTGTTAGGTGCATTAGTCAGAGGGAAACGGGTCTGGGTGGGTTACTCTTCGGAGGGTCGGTGTGGACCTGTTGGGCTGAAGGGCCTGTTTCCACACTGTAGGGAATCTAATCTTAAAAAAAACTCATCTGTGGTGAATACAGTTCTGGATTCTATGTATTGATTATTGAGGATGATGAAAAGTGGTGGTGTAGAGATTTAGCCCATAGGTACTAAAATACATTATTGTGCTCTTACAAAGATCACAAATTGAATCTTGAACAGGATCAAGCATCAGACTTTCACATCTACCAGCTTTTTATTTAACCCCAGGTGATTTTTTTAATGGACTAAGTTTTTAGGTGGGCAAAGTTATAAGTCATACAGCATCACATTACAATCCACCAGGTTTATTTGGAAGTGCAATCTTTCAGAGTGCTGCTCCTCTATCAGATAGCTAGTGTGGCAGGATCTGTGTCCTATAATGCTGCCCTACTTGCTTCCTGATGAAGGAGCAGTGCTTCAAAAGCTTGTACTTCCTAATAAACCTTTGGACTATAACCTGGTGTTGTGTGATTTTTTTTAAGTTTGCCCATCCCAGTCCAACACCAGCACCTCCATGTCATATTTTAGGTGTAGGGGAGAACATTATATTTCTTACACAAGTACTAAACTGCAGAAGACAGATCTGTTAACTAAGACTTTATAATCTGGTAGAAATGAGACAATAAATTTGTTATGGTTATACTCACATCAGATATTATTTGAAAACTTTTCCCATACAATTTAGAGAATGCCGAGTTAATCGAGGTTAAACATTAGTTATGCCACATTTTGAGTACAGAGGTTACTGTCTGTCCATGTTTGCGACTGTTGCAGCAGTAACACACAATTTCAGTGCAGTCTCTTCATTCACACGATTACTGCATTTGTCTGAGTGGGACCAGTGCTGTTGCTACCTCAGCACAACATGGGCATGGGATTAGGCACTGAAAGATTATGGCACAGACCATCTGCTTCTCTAACAGGCTGCACTCCGTGGAACTGTTTGGACTGACATTAGGTGCGTGTGGAGACTAGACAAGTGAAACACAAAGGCTCAGAAGTCCTCAGCAGTGGTGCTAGAGACCAGAGGATGGTGGAAGTGAAGAGGGAGAAGGAAGTCATCGTTCAACTGGGGACAGAGAGACCTTGAGAATTGCCTTCCAAAGGAAATGGAAGTAGGTGCTGTGTGAGGTCAATGCAAAGCATCTAGGTCTGAGGTCCTGGTGCAGTGTTAAAACCAGTTTAATGTTCTTAACCAGATGGTCAAGGTCAGTGAAAGGATCACCACATGATATCTTGTACATACCACTCCATCAACTTCCCATTTTAATACACAAGCTCCTGTCGTTACCAATTAAGGCTCAAACCTAATATCCAGACACTGCACCTCACCCTCACAGACATTACAATGATGCAAGTCTCACGGCTTGCTCCTGCTCCTTGTTATCTAACTCCAGCTATTTAGCTATAGTGGGGACATCATCTGAACACAGGTCAACACAGTGACTGACGGCTTACCTTTCTTTTGCAGGACAGAAGGCAAACCAAAAGCTTTTGAATATAATTTGATATTAATTCATTAAGGAGTTGACAGTTATGCACCCACTTGAACAGACTAGTTCTTCCTGTATGTGTTTTTTAAAAGTAATTTTCATATTTAAAATTGGATCAGCCATAGGTCATGTAATAAATACAAAAAAAAGTTTTTTTTTGATAAACCTATGTGATTGTAACAAGGTCAGCCAAGTGGACCTAATAGGATATGAGTTCCCTGATTGGTGCTGGTAACCTGGTACAATCAGGAATCCCTGGCTGACAGATATAAACAGGAGTGTCAGAGGTTCTGTTTACTCTGAGAGCTGGCTCTGAGGGAGCTGGATCAGTATCAAGGAGTCTCCACATGTAAGTAAAGGGTGGCTTGGTGACAGGATACCGGCCTCTGTGGAATTATTTCAAAGATCAGATTTCAGCTGATTAAGCATAATGAGCTAGATTAACACCCTTAAGTACATCAATGAATATTATTTTAAGCAAAGATTCTTGGAAACATATTTCTTCTAAACTACTACTTTTGGTGGCTTATCTATGAGTTTGAGCAGAAGCTTGAGAAGAAAGGCTTGAACTTGTTAAAATGGAAGTTTGACCACAGTTTGTAGTCAGAACTTAAACTTTACAATTCAGGCTGAGCCCATGAATAACTAGCCAGCACCCACTCTGCATCTGAAGGAGCTCAGCACCCTCTGCAATGACATTGCTAACAATCCCAGATGTGATTCATTTGAGCAACTGCAGAAATACAGCTGGAACGTCATCAAAAAGAACATCAGGTGGCTAACCTAAGATATTCCCTGACAGCAACCTACAATGCCACAATGATGAGGTGCAGGCGTTGGACTGGGATGGACAAAGTTAAAAATCACACAACACCAGGTTATATTCCAACAGGTTTATTTGGAAGCACTAGCTTTCAGAGCACTGCTCCTTCATCACCTTAGCAATGTTCTGAAAGCTAGTGCTTCCAAATAACCTGGTGTTGTGTGATTTTTTTTACAATGCCACAAATCTCCAAATATCACCTTTGGCAAAGTTGTCCTGCAGAAGGGGAAAACTAGGTTCCTTATGCCTAACAGTGTCCTATGACCTCTGTGTAATATTTTACTCTAATATATTCAAAGCTTTACATCTGTACTCATTGTTTATTTTCTTTCATAGGATGTGAGCATCAAAGTCAGCATTTGTCATTTTATCTTTTCCCGATTCTCTTGTCGATCTCTGTATCCAAGGAGAGATCGTCAGTGATGGTAGAGCCAAGGTACGTAAACTGATGGATGACATTGAGTTCATAGTCATCGATGGTGTGCCCTGTGCCCAGGACACTCATCTTCTTCAGACTGAGAGTCAGCCAGAAATCGTTGCAAGCGTGAGAGAGGCAGTTATCAGTAACTGGGGTTCCTGCTGGGTGTGTGTTGCAACTGCAGCATCATTGGCAAACAGCATGTCTCTGATGAGTGCAGCATGTAGTTTTGTCTTGGCTTGGAGGCGGGCCAGGTTGAAGAGCCTGCTGTCTGATCTTGTGCGAAGGTCAATATTGGATCTGCTTACTTCCAGGCACGTGGGGAGTATTTCACCACACTCTGGACATGTGCCTTGTAGATAATGGACAGGATTTGGGGAATCAGAAAGGCATGTTTCAGGATCACAGCAAAGAAGAGTCCCAACGAGTGTGGGAGTGAGACACAGCCTTGTTTGGTGCCGCTGCGGATGTTGAAGGACTCAGAAGAGCTGCCATTGAACTGCACTGTCCCCTTCATGTTACAGGATTCTATCATACTCTGCAGTTTCAGTGGGCAGCCGATCTTCAGGAGAACCTTGAAAACACCATTTCTGCTGACCAGGTCTAACGTCTTGGTGAGGTCAATGAAGGTGACATACAGGGACATTTTCAATTCTCTGCAGTTCTCCTGAAGTTGGCAAAGGGAGAGGATCATGTTTACTGTTGACTTTTTAGCACGGAAGCCGCACTGTGACTCTGGGTATACATGTTCTGCCATTTTCTGCAGTCAAAATGACCCGAGCGAAGGCCCTGTCGACAGTGTTGAGGAGAGAGATAACTCTGTAGTTGTTGCAGTTGCTTCTCTTGCCCTTGTTCTTGTAAAGGGCAATGATCTTGGCATCTTTCATGGCCGACGGTACAGCTCCTTCTTGCCAGCACTGTCAAGACATGCAATGGGAGCAGGAAGGTAGTCTTGCAGCACTTGATCAGATCAGGTGGAATCCCGTCGCTACCCGGGGCCTTACCTGAGGTCAGGCTGTCAAAGGCCTTGCTGAACTCTTCTACTGATGGCTCTGCGTCTAGCTCGTCCATGGTCAGCAATCACATGATACCATCAAGTGCTGGAGTGGTCATGGTATACTCTTTGGAATAGAAATCAGAGTAGTGTCCTACCCAGCTCTCCACATGCTGGCCTTTGTCTGTGATTACCTCCCAGTAGAGGATTTGAGGGTAACTGCCTTGCTCTGAGCTGGTCCTAATCCCTTCTTGATGCCTTTGTACATTCCCCTAATGTTCCCCATTTTAGCGGCTGTCTGAATGTCCTCACTTAGCTGTGTCCTGTACTGGTTAGTGCAATACCTGGCAGTCTGCATTGTTCCTGACAGCCCTGAGAATCTGCATTTTCTTCCAGCTAGTTGACCACTTGTACTCAGCTGGCATGCTTTGGTGGGGTGGGTGGGGGGGGGGGGGGGGAGGTGACAAGACATGGAAGTGAAAAGCATCATAGCCTATAGGAACCACCTTGAAGGAGTGATCCTTGCAGATGTTGCTTTCGTAATGGTCTTGCACAAGAGAAAATCCCCACATTAGAGCATGAAACCGAATGGGTAAATGCATAAACTCTACAACGCTACCATTTTTAGAACCAGCCAATAAGCAGCTGGATAAAGAGAGGCCTCAAGTAAGTGCCAGGATGTAAGAATCTGAGGCATCTTCTCTCAGCAGTGGGATAATGAGGGGCTGTGGCTGAGATACAAGAAGGGAGATGTGGCAGTTGCTGGAGATCCATATTCCGTGACATACGTGCTTTGAGAAAGATCTTTTAAATTCACTTGTGAGATGTGGATTTTACTGGCTAGGCCAGCATTTGTTGCATGTCCCTGGGCTGCTCTTGAGAAGTTGGTGGTGAGCTGCGGTCCATCTGCTGTGTGTTAACCCACAATGGCATTAGAGAGGGAATTCCAGGATCTTGATCCAGTGATACTGAAGGAAAGGTGATATGTTTCCAAGTCAGGATGGTTAGTGGCCTAGAGGGAATTTGCAGGTGATGGTGTTCCCATGTAATTGCTGCCTTTGTCCTTTTGGTTGGAAGTGGTCATGGATTTGGAAGGTGCTACCCAAGGATTTTCAGTGAATTTCTGCAGTCTATGTTGTAGATTGTACACACTGCTGTTACTGCGCATTGGTAGTGGATGTTTGTGGATGTGGTGCCAATCTAGGTTGCTTTGTCCTAGATGGAGTCAAGCTCCATGAGTGATATTGGATCTGCTTACTTCCAGGCACGTGGGGAGTATTTCACCACACTCTGGACATGTGCCTTGTAGATAATGGACAGGATTTGGGGAGTCAGAAAGTGAGGTTACTTACTGCAGTATTCCTAGCTTCTGATGTGGCCTTGTAGCCACAATGTTAAAGTGGAGAATTAAGATGAGTTTCTGGTCAATGGCAGCCACAAGGATGTTTATAGTGAGGGATTCAGTGATGGCAACACCATTGAATATCGAGGGATAGTGGTTAGATTGTCTCTTATTGGAGATGGTCATTGCCTGGCATTTGTATGGTATAAATGTATCTTGCCATATGTCAGCCCAAGTCTGGATATTGTCCAGATCTTATTGCATTTTAACATGGATTGTTTCGGTACCTGAGGAGCTATAAATGGTATTGAACATTGTGCAATTTTCAGCAAACCTCTTCATTTTTGACCTTATAATGGAGGCACGATGAAGCAGCTGAAGATAATTGGGCCTAGGACACTACCCTGAGGAATTCCTGCACAGATGCCCTTGAACTGAGATGACTGACCTCCAACAATCACAACCACCTTCCTATGTGCCAGGTATGATCCCAACCAAAAAGAGTTCATCCCCAAGGCCCATTGATTCCTGTTTTGCTGGGGCTTCTTGATGCCACACTTGGTTGAATGCAGCCTTGATGTCAAGGGCTGTCACTCACACCTCACCTCTGGAAAACAGCTCTTTTGTCCTTGCTTGAACCAAGGCTGTAAAGAGGTCAGGAGCTGAGTGGCCCTGGCAGAACCCAAACTGAGTGTCACTGAGCAGGTTATTGCTGAGCAGGTGCTGCTTGATAGCACTGCTGGTGACATCTTCCATTACTTTACCGATGATTGGGAGTAGACTGATGGGGCCGTAATTGGCTGGATTGGATTTGTCCTGCTTTTTGCATACAGGATATACCTGGACAATTTTCCCATCGGTGGGTAAATGCCAGTGTTGTAGTTGTACTGGAACAGTTTGGCTTGGGAAGCGGCAAGCTCTGAAGCACAATTCTTCATTGTTATTGCTGGAATATTGTAAGGGCTCATAGTCCAGGATCTCCAAATGTTTCTTGCTATCACAGGGAGTGAATCAAACCGGCTGTCGACTGGTATCAGTGATGCAGCGGACCATTGGAAGAGGCCGAGATGGATCGTCCATTTGGAACTTCTGCCTGAAGATTGCTGCAAATGTTTCAGCCTTATCTGTTGCACTGATGTGTTAGGCTCTTCCATCATTGAGGATGGGGATATTTGTAGAGACTCCTCCTCCAGTGAGTTGTTTAGTTGTCCACCATCAGTCATGACTGGATGTGGCAGGACTGCAGAGCTTAGATCTCATCAGATGAGAGTGAGCTCACTTAGTCTATCACTTGCTACTTATGCTTAGGCATACAAGTATTCTTGTTTGTTAGCTTCACAAGGTTAACACCTAAAAGAATCATAGAATCCCTACAGTGTGGAAACGGGCCATTTGGCCCAACAAGTCCACACCGACCCTCCAATGAGTACCCCACCCAGACCCATTCCCCTACCCTTTTACTCTATATTTCCTCTGACTAATGCTCTTAATCAACACATCCCTGAGCACTACGGGCAATTTAGCATGGCCAATTCACCTAATCTGCACATCTTTGCACTGTGGGAGGAAACCGGAGCACCTGGAGGAAACCCACCCAGACACAGGGAGAATATGCAAACTCCACACAGACAGTCACTCAAGGCTGGAATCTCTGGTGCTGTGAGACAGCCAGGCTAACCATTAAACCACAGTGCTGCCCATTGATATTGAAAATATTCAAAACCAGCAATGCCTCCCAATTATATTTACAAGTAACATTACAGTGCAGCTACAAAGAAATATAATATGAAACCAAGAATTACAGAGTTGAGGTCTGAAACAAAAACAGAAATTGCTGGAGAAACTCAGCAAGTCTGGTAGCATGCATGGAATGAAAGCAAAGTTAACATTTCAAGTCTGGTGACTCTCCATCAAAACTGTAAGCAGCAGGGAAAAAAAAACACTTGTAATTATGCTGAAGTCGAATTTGGAAGGTGTGTGTGCGTGCATGTACTTTCGAATGCCCAGATCGGTGGACATGGAATCCAGAGAGAGAAATGGAAAGAAGTCAGGACAGAAAATAAAACTGAACAAGAGAAAGAAGAAACAGGAGTGAGAAAGTAGGCCAGTTGTGCTGAATGCAGCCCATATGTCATAATGGGCATAGGAGTATGTGGGAATGGGTGACTGTGCTAAAAGCAACCAATATCACAACAAGAAGAGATGTGAGGTGGGTGAAGAAAATATGGAAGAATGGAATCAAGCTGTCACTCAATGTTGGATCCAAGAGGCTGCAGGGTCCCCAAGCGGAAAATTCTTCGAGCTTGTGCCAAGGCTGCAAGCAGGCTTGCCTCAGAAATGTTAGCCAGCATATTTTGAAGTGGAAGCTCAGGGTCATTTTTGCAGGCAGTGTATAAGTGGTCTACAAAGTGATCACCCAGTCTGTATTTCACCTCCCCAACATGTAGGAAACCACAATGTGGAAGGAGGTGGTATGTCTGGTCATGGCATCCATCAAAGACGAAGGAAATGGCAGCTTACAATCTTTTGGATGTGGAGGTTGGTGGGGTAGTAAATGAGGGCCAGAGAAACCCTATCATTGTTGTGAGAGGAAAGGGAGGGAGTGAGGGTGGAAGTGCAGGAGATGGGTCAAACACAATAGCAGAGAATCCTCAGTTGATGAAAAATGGTGGCTATTTCAGGCCTCCCTGCAGAAGGTGGCATCACCAAAACAGAAGCGACAGAGAAGGAGAAATTGAGATTAGGTTAGATTACTTACAGTGTGGAAACAGGCCCTTCGGCCTAACAAGTCCACAACGACCTTCTGAAGAGCAACCCACCCTGACCCATTCCCCTATATTCACCCCTTCACCTAATACTATGGGCAATTTAGCCTGGCCAATTTACCTAACCTGCACATTTTTTGGACTGTGGGAGGAAACTGGAGCACCCGGGGGAAACCCACAAGACACGGGTCGAATGTGCAAACTCCACACAGACAGTTGCCTGAGGTGGGAAGTGAACCCGGGTCTCTGGCGCTGCAGGACAGCAGTGCTAGCCACTGTGCCACCCCTTATTGGAATTATAAAAAATGGGAAACAAATAGCCTTTTGCAATTTCAACAAGGATATAATGGTTCGCACAATGTTGCGTCCCACAGAATTTCTGGTTGATAATTCCAGATTAGACAGAAGATTCTTCTGTGTTGCTTTCAGTGAGTTAATCATTTCAAAACTGAAATAGTCAGTTAAATATCCAAAGTAGCTATTGATATCCTATACAGCAAAAACCTGAATTGTTTAGAATCTATATGCTGCTTTTCATTGGTTATGCTGTTTAAAAGTTCTCTTTTCCAATACGCCTCTTCATCTAATTTTACGAGGAGAGTTAAACCACAACATGTCATGATTGTAAAAAGCACATGATAGAGATGTGATCCAATAACCAATGGCTTGGATCTAAGCTGTACAGTCCTATCATATCCAGCCATGAATGGTGGTGGACAATTCAACAATTTACTGAAGGCAACTCCACAAATATCTCTGAATTACGGGAGGTGCCAGTAAATCAGTGCAAAAGACAACACAGAAATATTTACAACCATCTTCAGCCAGACATGAGAGTGGATGATCTACCTCAGCCTCACCCCAAGTCTCTAGCTCATCAGATGCCAGCCGACAGCCAAGGGAATTCACTTCCATGCTTTCAGGAAATTGGAGAGACAAAGTTGGTGCAGAAAGGATATATCCCCTGGCTGTGGGAGTGAATACCAGAGGGTAGTATCAGAATAAAAGGCAACCTATTTAAGACTAAGATGAGGGGAAACTTTGGAATTCTCTACCTCTGGAGGACTGTGTAAGTTCAGCCATTATGTAAATCGAAAACAGTGACTGAGATTTCTAGTCACAAATGCCATCAAAGGATCTGGGGATAGCATGAGAATATGGAGTTGAGAGAGATGACGAGCCATGCTGGATAGTGTACTTCTGCTTTTAGATGGCTAAAGGCATTGGATACTGCAAACATTCTGGGGCTCAAACAACATTCAAGCAACAGTATTGAGGACATGCTCCAAAACTACTCACACCTATAGGCCAGTTGTTCAGGTGCATTTATAACATGAGCATCAATCCAGCCATATGAAACATTGCCGAGATGTGCTGTCCACAAACAGGGAGAAATTGATTGTCAAACATCAGCAAAGTGATGAATGTGCATTCGACGTGCTAACAAGTGATTCTTACTAAGCAATAACCTGCTTGTTAATGCCAGTGCGTGTTCTGCCAGGCCGAATCAACTTTGGACCTCATTACAGCCTTTGCACAAATTTGATCATGAAAAGTGAACTTCAGACTGGAAGTGAGGGTGACTGCCCTAAACAATAAGGCAGTTTATGATATGAGTGAGAAATCAAGGATCATGAGCCAAACTATAGTCAATGGGAGTCAGGGGAACTTTCTGTACTGGATGGAATCATACCTGGCATAAAAGGAAGAAATGATGCTTGTTTGAGGTCAATCATCTCAGCCAAAGGATATCACAATGGGAAGTTCCTCAAGGTAGTCCTGGACCCAACCATCTTCAGCTGCTTCATCAACAAATGTCCCTTCATCTTAAAGGTCAGAGGTGAAGATGTTTGCTGATGATTGTGCAGTGTTCAGCACCATTTTCAACTCCTCAAATACTGAAGCCATCCACATCCAGATATAGCAAGGTGTGGACAACATTGATTTGGGCTGATTAGTGGCAAGTATATTTGTCTAATCATTGCTATTTCACATTCAATAGCATAACCGGAACTGATTCTGCCACTGTCACCACTCTGGGATTACTACTGACTAGGAATTGAACTGCACCAACTGTATAAATACTGTGGTTACAAAAGCAGGTCACAGGCTAGGAATTCTGTGGTAAGTAAGTCACCTCCGGATTCCCCAAAGCCTGTCCGCCAATTATAAGGCATCAAGTGTTTGATAGAATACTCTTTATTTGACTGGACGAGTGCAGCTGAATACCATTCAAGACAAAGCAGGCCCCCTTCTTTGCATCCCAATGAACATTTTAACATTCCCTCCCTCCAACATTGACACAGTGGCAATAGCTCATCCCAGCTTCAAGATGCACTGCAACATCACACCAAGGTTCAGCTCTAACAGCAGCTTTTTAATCTACAGAGAAGGAAGAGGATAGCAGATACATGGGAGCACCAGCAGGTAAACCTTTCCATCCAAGCTACATGTCATTTTGACTTCAACTGTACTCGCCGTTTCTTCACTGTTACTCATCAGAAACCTGGACCTCCCTTCCCATTGACAGTGTGGGCACCTAAGCCACAGTCAACAACAATTCAAGAATGCAGCCCACTACCACCTTTGAAGCTGATTAGAAATGGTTAGCAAATGCTGAAACAGACTGTGAAGCCCATATCACATGAATGAATTTTTAAGAATATAAATTTCAATTCCAGCTCTGAATTTAGAAAAGCAAAGTTACAGAAGCTACCATGTCAGTTAACCATCACTTGTCAATTTTGTTTTATATGGTAGAAATCCATATTACTATATTTTAGCTTCTTATTCCCAACCAGACTACAGCAGCCATAGAATCATAGCATTGTACAGCACGGAAACAGACGCGTTGGTCCAACTCATCCATGCTGACCAAATTTCCCACCTGCCTGCATTTGGCCTATATCCCTCTAAACCTTTCCTATTCATGTAACTGTCCAAATGTCTTTTACATGTTGTAACTATACCTGCATTTACTACTTCCTCTGGCAATTCATTCTATATGCAAACCACACACTATTTGAAAAATATGCCCCTCAGGTCCCATTTAAATCTTTCTCCTCTCACCTTAAAAATATGCCCCCTTGTTTTGAACTCTCCCATCTCAGGGAAAGACCTTTGCTATTCACCTTGTCTCTGCCCCTCATGATTTTAAAAACCTCGATAAAAGATCACTTTTCAATCTCCTTTGCTCCAGGAAAAAATGTTTCAGCCTATCCAGCCTCTCCCTAAAATTGAAACCCTCCAGTCACAGCAACATCTTGTAAACCTTTTCTGAATGCTTTCCAGTTTAATAATGTCCTTCCTATTGCAGGACAATCAGAACTGGACACAATACTTCAGAGGAGGTCTTACCAACATCCTGCACAAACTCAACATGACATCACAACTCCTTTTCTCATTGGTCAAGTAATGAAGGCAAGTGAGCTAAATGTCTTCTTAAAATCCTGTCTACCTGTGATGCAACTTTCAAAGAACGATGTACCTGATCCCCTAGGTAACTCTGTTCGACAACATTATCCAGGGCCCTACTACTAACTGTACAAGTTCTGCCCTTTTTTCGTTTTACCAAAATGCAATACCTTGCATTTATGCATGCTGAAGATAATTACTTGGGATTTCTCTGTGACTCTGATGAACGCATGCAGAATTGTAGGTTACACCCCACAACTTTCTCTTCCAAGAAACACAGTCTTTTAAAATTCTGATAAGCAGATCACGCCTTGTGATGCAAGTTAACCCTTTCAGGTATTGACTGCATTTTAGGATAAATAGACAGTCTTTTCCCTGGGGTTGGGGAGTCCAGAATTAGAGGGCATTCGTTTAGGGTGAGAGGGGAAAGATATAAAAGAGACCTAAGGGGCAACTTTTTCATGCAGAGGGTGGTGCATGTGTAGAATGAGCTGCCAGAGGAAGTGGTGGAGGCTGGTACAATTGCAACATTTAAGAGGCATTTGGATGGGTACATGAATAGGAAGGGTTTGGAGGGATATGGGCCAAGTGCTGGCAGGTGGGACTAGATTGGATTGGGATATCTTGCCGGCGTGGACGGGTTGGACCGAAGGATCTGTTTCCATGCTGTACATCTCTATGACTTTATAATGGCCTTGAGGTTACAGATTGTGCTGGAGTACAATTCTGCTGCTGTTGATGCCCCACAGTGCCTCTTGGATCCCAGTATGAGTGGCTAGATCTGTTCAAAGTCTGTCCCATTTATCGCGGTGATAGTGCCACACTACACGATAGAGGGTATCATCAATGTGAAGGTGTGACTTCAGCTCCACAAAGACTGTGCAGCGGTCACACTTACCAATAATGTCATGGACAGATGCATCTGGCACTAGCAGATTGATAAGGATGAGGTCAAGTATGTTTTTCCATCTTGACGGTTCTATTACTACCTGCTCCAGACCCCAGCCTAGTAGCTATGTCCTTTCGTACCCACCCAGCTCAATCAGTAATGCCATTCTTGGAGGTGGACACTGAAATCTCCCATCCAGAATACATTTTGCACCCTTGCCACCCTCAGTGTTTCCTCCAAGTGCTATTCAATGTTCATGATGGTACATGGTAATCAGCAGGAATTTTCCTTGTCTACGTTTAATTTGAATCCATTAGACTTTGTGGGTTCTGTAGTTACTGTGAGGATACCCAGGGCATCTTTTTATGGGTTTGTGATAGGAGCTTGAGGGAAGTGGTTCAGAAAGAACACTGAGTTAATGAAAGACCTCGGGATTGTGAAATTTAAATCGTTAGCACAGAATATCACAAACCCAACTTTATCTTTGACCCTTGAACTTTTACGGATTTTTATGGACTCTTAATATCTCCTATCGACGTATTTTTAAAATAGTTTAAATAGTTTTGTTTTAATTAGTTTTAAATCTTAAGGTATTTTAATAAGATTTTTAGGTATTTTAATAATTTTAATATTGTTTTAAATGGTTTTAAAACTGTACTGTATACCATGGTGCCCTCACCACTGCTGGGTTTGTCCTGCCAGTGGGCCATGATCTATAGAGGAAAGGTGATGGTGGTGTCTGGGACATAGTCATACTCACGGAATCATACCTTAAAGACAATGACAGGCTGTTGCTTGACTAGTTTGTAAGGCAGCTGTCCCAATTTTGGTACTGGCCCCCAGATGTTCGTAAGGAGGACTTTGCAGTCCGTTACTGCTGTTTTCTTTTCTGGTATCTCGATCGATGTCAGATGGTCTGTCTGATTTCCTTTCTTTGTTGTGACTTTGTTGTGAATGATATAAGTTTGATACAATAAATGATACCATTCCAGAGGGCAGTTAAGAGTCAACCACATTGCTGCAGGTGTGGAGTCACATGTAGTTCAGATGAGGTAATGATAGCAGACTTCCTTTCTTGAAGGAATAATTGGGCCAGATGGGATTTTCCTGATATTTGACAATGGTCTCATAATCATCAATAGATACCTAATTTCATTTTCTTTATTCAATTCAAAATCCACCATCTGCATTGGCAGGACTAGAACCCAGGTCCCTAGAACATCAGTTGAAATTCAGGATTAAGAGCCTAGCAATAATACCACTAGGCCATTGCCTCCCTTTTGCCAAGTTGTTACGGTACTGCTCAATCTTTACCTACAGTGTTGAGAGCTACTCAATGTCATTTCCTCTTCAACAGGTTAAATACTTATTACAGTAGCCACAAATCCCAAGGGACCTCTGATGAACTTAAGGGGACCTCAAAGAGTGCACCATCCCAATCTTTCTTACACATTGGTGTGTATGTGTATGTTGGTCAATATTGTAATGTGAACTGGCTCAAGCACCACACGAAAAGCCGAGAATCTGTTGAAGGCTCTGACAATCCAAGAGTATAGGAGAGCAGGAATATGATGTGTCCCAAGCAGATGATGTTCCTTTGGAGTCACCTGTGATGTGACCAAAGTTGGATAACCAAATGGAGTTGGCAGAAGATTTAGCAGAGCTGGGAATGCCAATCCAGACAATGATAGTAGAGCAGTCAACTGGAGTCATTTAAATCTCCCTCTTGTCCTCATTGTGAGATTGGACAGCAAGATGCAGAAACACTTGCAGGGTTTACTGGATGTACGGACAGATCTGCAAGTCATCACATTGACAATAGGTTCAAGAAATGATGCCAGTGCGATACACCCTCATCATGTTGAGGTTGACACAGCATTAGATGTATGCCATGGTTCTCCAGGTCAATTGGGCATTAAGCCAATAACCTACTAGTGGAGCTGACAGCAAAGGGAGGATCTTTTGCCACAGCATGACTAAAGAGATAATTAAATTAATAATACACACAGGTCAACATGTGTGGACCTTTAATGTGTTCAGCTGAGTTTTATGTTCTGATCTACTTTGTGATCTTTTATGATGATATTATCTTTGTGATTGCCACAGCTATATGATACTGAGAGGCCAACTAGTACAATCTTACTTTTAATGAACCTCAGAGTCTCCCTCAAGGAGAATCCTGTTGATGTTGCAGCTTTGGGATGTTGTCAATGTATTATCAATCAGGCTTGATGCACATAAGGTGGAGTTTTATTAACCTAGTTGCGGATTAGCCTCTAATTTATTCTATGAATTACCTTAGTATTTGGGACTCACACATACCTTATCTGTCTGTTGATCCATATTTGGACTACATTGACCTTTATTACTGGAGATATGTTGGACTTTGTATCTGAAAAGTCTTGCCAGTCTACAATGTTATCACCTGCCAGCTTGCCCACACTATGGAGTGCCAAGTTATATAGTCCACACAAAACAAAACAACAATCAGGGAGACATGAACTGGTCCGCACTGTTGCCCTGGAATCTCATTTCCCTTGAAGACTAATAGTTTTTTTCAACAGTCGCCCTGTGCAGTTTCTGTGCTTCAGCATACAAACATCTAATCTGCAGCATCAGCCAGTTTTTTTAATGGACAGCTTCAAATAGCCAATTCACCAGTTCCACTGGTGCTGCAGAGTTGTGGCACCAGAGAGGACCTGAGGACTGAAGTCTCATGGCTACTCCTTGGGTACACTTGCGTGGTCTACAGACAATGATCACAAACAAGCTACATAGCAGAGAAATGAAATCCTTCAGTTCACAAACACGGCAGGTTGGCCTATAGGCTGCCTTGGCAGTCACATGTCTATAATTGATTGCCTCTTGCACTTTATGGAATCCAAAAATAGCCTCACATCTCTTTGGTCTCATGGGTTTGGCTGTTGTCAGTATTTTGGAGACCTTGTTGTAGTTGTCCTCTCTTCTGAACATTGCATCCAATAACGAGCCTGGTGCATTGAGGAGCTGATGGCTACAATATACCACAGGAGCTGACAGCTGATGCCTGGAATGATTCTGAACCTTAGGAATTCAATGCAACCATGACCTTCAGTGCCACAGGCATTGGATCCCACACAACTTGAACCATGCAAACATTTCACAAATAAGTGGGACTGCCTCTTTCGAGAGTCGCAGCCACCAAAGACAGAGGGCCCTGAATATCGGGAAGTAATGCAAACTGTGCCGGTGCACTTTCTTCAGGTAAGCTGTTTTCTTTGGGCAGCACAAAATTGCATGGGAAGCAAAATTCTGAACCAGTTGGTGATTTGGTTGCCTCAAGTGTCTTTTACTTAGTCTTTATCAGAAGGCAAGTTGGCTTTCCAAAATTGCGCGCATCTTGCTTTCTGTATTGTTAGTCAGGTGATATGATGCCAGGATCGAACTTGTTTGAACCCAAATCCTGAAGCGCAGAAATGGTACAGGGTGGCAAGTGAGAGAGAGAACGGCTGGTCTTCCAAAAATAACCAGTATTACTGAGAAATAGGCAACTCTCCCAACAATAAGCATAAAATGCTTTGTGTATGCCTGCTTGTTAATTCTATTGAAATTAATGATTAAGAAAGAAAACAAAATGGTTAAGTTTCAACAATCTTATAATTATCCAAGCATATTCACCTCAGTCCTTATAATTTTCAGAAGGCATGCCCTTTAAAACTAAAACAGCGGTTTAAAAAATGTTTTGGTGTAGAAAGGCAGGCATCATAATTAATGGGGAAACTTTTGTTAGGATGCTTAGGAAAGGATATGAGAGAAAAGGTTGGTATGAAAGGGGAATCAAATCTGCAGTGATATTGCCCATATGGACTGCTCATTGCTGGAGTTAAAACATGAAGAAAGTTAAACATCAATAAAATAACACAAGATGAGTGATGCAGGTGGAAATGTAGCCTGGAGAGGAGTAGAGTAAGAAAATGGACCAAAAATTGCTTCCACGAATGCTGAAGCCAGCCTTTTGTCTCAAATCCTTGATGCATTAGTCTATTAGACTAAAACTGGAGAGGAAAACAAAGGCATCCTGTCCTGATAACCATTAGAAACATGAGGTGAAATGTCACAGTGAAAGGACAGGTTACACTGTGACCATCTGTTCATGCTGGTGTTTCATTCCACAAGAAAAAGCTTTAACTGTAAGTCAATGAAATGAAGACAGATTGAGAGATCAGTCTGGATCTGCTCTTTTGGGTTATGGTTATCAACTAATTGAGCTGTTCATAAGGAATGTAACATTACACTCTACTTAAGAGAAATATACTTTTCACAATGTAGGTTAAATTGTTTATACATTGGAAAATTGTCACACTGAGCAGGCAAATTTATACTTCTTTAATGAAAAACTTGTGTTAAAAATTGTCACAAAAGCCAAATACAGCAATTTTTAATATGATCTAATAATGAACATTGGCAATAGCCAGTAAGCAATCTGCTTTGCATTTCTCCCAACTTATTATAAGTAGATTAGATTAGATTACTTACAGTGTGGAAATAGGCCCTTCGGCCCAACAAGTCCACACCGCCCCGCCGAAGCGCAACCCACCCATACCCCTACATCTACCCCTTACCTAACACTACGGGCAATTTAGCATGGCCAATTCACCTGGCCTGCACATCTTTGGACTGTGGGAGGAAACCGGAGCACCCGGAGGAAACCCACGCAGACACGGGGAGAACATGCAAACTCTACACAGTCAGTCGCCTGAGGCGGGAATTGAACCCGTGTCTCTGGCGCTGTGAGGCAGCAGTGCTAACCACTGTGCCACCGTGCCACCCACAAAGTACTGACCTCAAAAAAGACTTGCATTTATATAGCACCTTTCATATATTATCAGACATCCCAATCATCTCTGCCAAAATGCATCACCTCTCTCTTCTCTGCATTAAATTCTATCTGCCACTTGTCTGTCCGTTCTGCTGACCTATCCATGTGCTATTGCAGTAGATTAGTATCATCAGTGGTTGACATCTTTTCTTTAGATTAGGGTAAACATCATAGCTTGGGAAAAAGAGCTTTCTTTTGTTTCAGTTTGGGTAGTTCTCCAGACTTTTTAGCTGAACCTGAATGTGTAAAGCAGTTGCTTCTGAAAAATTGAAAAGTTGATTTAGATTTGTTTAAAATAGGTTATCTCAGTGTAAGGAATTTAGTGTAAAAGTTCCAAACCAAAAGTGCGTTGCTTAAAATCCTGAAGAGGTTATTTAAAGTTGAGAAAGTAAACTCTGTAGTGTGAAGATGTCCAGGAAGAGGGTGTCATGTTCTCAGGAGTTAAAGTTATTGTAAAATTAAGCTGTATATAGGTGATAGAGAAGGAAATTCTCTCTGGTGTAAAGAGCTGCTTTTAGGATTAATGAGACTATATTTTCAGCTTGTATTTTGAAGTCTTTAAACATGCATTATATTCAAATAACTTGTAATCATTCTACAATGGGTTGGGGACGGGGGGGTGGTGTTGCACGGGGTTGGGGGCGGGGTTGGGGCAGGGGCAGTGTTGGGGTTGGGGGTTGGTGTTGCACGGTGTTGGGGCGGAGGGCCGATGTTGCATGAATCTGGGGGTGAAGGGCGGTGTTGGGGGCGGGGGGCAGTTTTAGGGGTGGGGTTGGTGTTGGGGGCAGGGGGCAGTGTTGTGGGTGGAGTGGCAGTGTTGCACGGTGTTGGGGTGGGGGCGCGGTGTTGCACAGTGTTGGGGAGGGAGCCGATGTTTCACAGTGTTGGGGGCAAGGGGCGGTGTTGGGGGCGGGGAGGCAGTGTCAGGGTGGGGGGGCAGTGTTGCATGGTGTTGGGGTGGGGGCGCAGTGTTGCACGGGACTGGGGAGAGGGTGCGATGTTGCATGGGGTTGGGGCGGGGGTGGTATTGGTGGCAGGGTGCAGTGTTGGGGGTGGGGGGGGTGGTGTTGCACAGTGTTGGGACGGGGTCAGTGTTGGGGTTGGGGGTCAGTGTTGGGGTGGGGGGTGGTGTTGCACAGTGTTGGGGGCGGGGGGCGGTATATTGGGGGCAGGGGGGCAGTGCACTGTGTTGGGGTGAGGAGGGTCGGTATTGCACGGGGTTGGGACGGAGGGGCGATGTTGCACGGTGTTGGGGGTGGGGGGCGATGTTGCATGGGGTTGGAGCGGGGGGGAGTGATGTTGGGGGCGAGGGCAGGGTCTCACGCTGTGTGCTGCCGCAGTCTCCTGAAGGAGGAGCAGACTTTAAAAACTCTGAGCGTCAGAAGAAGGGCATTTAATCGATTAACCGAATAATTGATTATCCGAATGAAATAGTGCCCGCCCATCACCTTCAGATAATCAAGGTTACCCTGTAATGACATTAGCTAGTGACATTGCAGCAATCAGGCAAAGTCAAAATGACAAGGAAATCATATTTGACCAAACTATTGCAGCTCAATGAGGAGATAACACTTATGCTGAATAATGCGGAACATGAGTGTATATATACTTAGATTTCAGAAAACATCTGATAAAGTACCACATCAAAGGTTATTGTAGAAAATAAAAGTTCATGGCCTATATATTGGCATGGAAATGATATTGGCTGGTTAACAGTAACTAAAGAGTACACAAAAACTAATTTTTTTTAAGGTTGCCTAGGTGCAATGAGTAATGAGATCCAGGAATTGGTGCTGGGTCCTAAACTGTTTACAATTTTTATCAATAACATAGATGAAGTGACAGGAGGTGTGGTTGTCAAACTTACTATGCCAATGACACAAAGAGAGGGAGGAAGGTAAGTTTGAAGTGGATGCAAAGAAGTTACAAAAACAAAGATATGTTAAGTGAATGACAAATGGACAAATGTGTGAAATATGAAATTATCTATTTTGAAAAGAAGAGTTAAAAATCAACAACTTAGCCTGATTGATAACCTCACTGTTGCATGTTGTAAAACTTGCTTAAATGTCATCTCCTTGGAATCAGTGGGGTAGAAATTAGGCTTGTTTGATAAAGCTGATGCATCTCCCCAGCAGTGATAGCATCCAGGAAGACAAGTTGAAAATGACCCTATTGTATCAGAGTTGTGAGAGAAAATGTTTATTATCCTAATCTGGAGGATATCAACCGATATTCCTCTCTGTTTGACAAAGAATCATTTGAAGTGGAATCTGATGTTCCAGATATTATATTTGGTTTGAAAGAGTTAATATTGGGCATTGTTATAAGTACCACCCACTATGATGATATACAGAATTGAGGCTACAACAACATATAGTGTCAAAGGGATGAGATCTAACATCTTCAATGTTCTGTAACAATGTAACCTGTAAGTAGTTGTTCACATTCAATAATCTATGTCTTGTTAACCATACAAAACTCTTCTAGTTGAACCAGAGAATACTCTACTACATTAGACCAAGTAGGTACACTTCGAGAGAAATATTGGAATATCATGTACACTTCTGGTCCCCCTCCTATCGGACAGATATTGTGAAACTTATGGTTTAGAAAAGATTTTCAAGGATGTTGCCAGGGTTGGAGGGTTTGAGTTATAGGGAGAGGCTACATAGGCTGGAGCTGTTTTCCCTTGAGTGTGGGAGGCTGAGGCATGATCTTATAGAGGTTTATAAAATGATGAGGGGCATGGATATGGTGCTGTTTTCCCTAGGGTATGGAGTTCAAAACTAGAGGATATAGGTTTAGGGTGAGAGGGGAAAAATTTAAAAGGGACTTAAGGGGCAATCTTTTCACACAGAGGGTAATGTGTGTATGGAATGAACTGTCAGAGGAAGTAGTGGAGGCTGGTACAATTGCAACATTTAAAAGGCATCTTGATGGGTATATGAATGGGAAGTGTTTAGAGGGATATGGGCCAAATGTTGGCAAATAGGACTAGGTTAGTTTAGAATACCTGGTTGGCATGAACAAGCTGGACCGAAGGGTCTGTTTCCATTCCGTACATCTCTATGACTCTGTGGCAGTGGTAGCAACTTTCATCAAGAACAGTAATGCATACAGTGTAGTAGGGTGGCATGTCTGAAAATCAGCTGAAAATCTATGTAGTATTCTTTACAGGCACAAACTATGGACTGCTGTGTGTTCTGATGTTAAACTGCACCCAGATCATTCACTGGAGCCGAGTACGAACCCAGAAAAATCTCCTTAATATGGGCTCAATTAGAGAACTGACCTGATGAAGCTTTTGCCAAAGAGTTATTTTGTCCAAATTCTATTCTCATGTACCTCAGTGGTTCATTTCATTCCTATTCAGGAGGTAAAAACAATGACTGCAGATGCTGGAAACCAGATTCTGGATTAGTGGTGCTGGAAGAGCACAGCAGTTCAGGCAGCATCCAAGGAGCTTCTCCTTGGATGCTGCCTGAACTGCTGTGCTCTTCCAGCACCACTAATCCAGAATCTATTCCTATTCATTCAATGCTCCAAATAGAACTTTTCATTAGACATTGCCTCACTTTCCAAAATGAGACTGTGATAGTAACTGGTTTTCAGTTATATTTATATAATCAACAGTAGTCCTTTGGACTAGAATCAATTGCAAATTGTTTAATTGTAAAAATGCCTTTTCATTTTGTTCATTTTAATAATCTGTTGAGATAGCAGCTCCTTTATTTAATGCAATGGTGGCCTAGGATTTGAGTTGCCTCACAGCAAAGGAAGCATGTTCCTGAACAAATTTGCTTGATTGGGGCCAATAATAAGATTCATTTGTATGTAAATGTGTATCAGAATGATATTCTGAAAAAAAAGAGCAACTCCAAGTTTCCCTGCTAGCAAAAATTCGGAGGCTCTTAGAGGCCTAAGAGGTACAAACGCAACTATTTTTTTGCATTTAAAGAACTATTATTAATCGATCTGTCTGGCTGGAAAATTTTAAGGATCTTTCCAAGGAATTTCAATGCTGGCATGAGATCCATTAAGAACACAAACACAAATCTAGGTGTCAGCCTGGATTTAATAGTAATACATTAACCTCTCAACGAGGATTAACTCAGTTCACTGTACTCTAGTGACTTACATGCATAGCCCAGGCTGAATCTTCTATATTGTACAGTGTCCACTTGCCAACCAATCAGCACTTTCTTCTTATATAAGATAAAAAGATTAATATTTCTTCAAATTGTCCTGATAAACACAAGATGAAAAACTTTGACAAAGCACACCTTTACTGATTGATACTTTACAAACTGTTTTAACATGTAACAGTTGATATTTCAAATTCAACCACAGAATGGCTGTGAATTTGATTGTTAGAAAAACGCAAATTATAATCCCTGGTTTTAAATTTCCAGTTGGATGTCAGACTTGTTCAATGCAGGTCGCGTTAGGAATCTTCCTTGTTTGAGCTGCCCCAGTAAATTCTCTGGGTACAGTACTAAGGTTCTGTCTTTTGGTTGAAACATCAAATTGAGGCTGTATCTGCGCTCTCAAGTCGACATAAAATAGTTTTCAGCACATTTTGAAGAGTGGAGGTGTTCCCATGGTGTCCTGCCTAATGTCACTCTCTCAAACACAGTTATTAAAATTGACTTTTTGGTCATCACCTTGCTGGAGCTTTGAATTGCACAACTGAATAACAGTGTTCTCTACAACGAAACTACTCTGTAAAAGGTATATCAGCAATTGCAAGTTCTGTGACATTTTGAGTTTATGGAAGATTCTATAAATGAAAGTCCTGTGCTTTTGCTTTTCAGCAAAGGAAGAAGTAGAAGTTCCTACTCACATGCCCAATTGGTTTAGGTGGTGTGCTTCAGTGTGTAGAAGACTTGACTCTAAAATCACTCTGAGTATCCTTCAGAGAATTTACAGGGCAGCTCAAACAAGGAAGATTCCCGACACGACCTGCATTGAACAAGTCTGACATCCAATTGGAATTGTAAAACCAGGGATTATAATTTGCGTTTTTCTAACAATCAAATTCACAGCCATTCTGTGGTTGAATTTGAAACATCAACTGTTAACGTCTTGAAAGAGTTTGTAAAGTATCAATCAGTAGATTAGATTCGATTCCCTACAGTGAGGAAGCAGGCCCTTCGGCCCAACAAGTCCACACCGACCCTCCAAAGAGTAACCCACCCAGACCCATTCCTTCTGACTCATGCACCTAACACTATGGGCAATTTAGCACGGCCAATTCACCTGAACTGCACATTTTTGGACTGTGGGAGGAAACCGAAGCACCAGGAGAAAACCCACGTAGACCCACGGTGAGAATGTGCAAACTCCACAACAGACAGTCACCCGAGGCTGGAATCGAACCCAGGTCCCTGGCGCTGTGAGGCAGCAGTGCTAACCACTGAGCCACCGTGCCACCTCTAAAGGTGTGCTTTGTCAAAGTTTTTCATCTTGTGTTTGTCAGAACAATTTAAAGAAATATTAATCTCTTGATCTTATATGAGAAGAAAATGCCGATTGGTTGGGAAGTGGATTCTGATTGGTAGTGGTGTTGGAATGGAGAATCTGTTATCTGATGATGATTGGCAGTTAACTGCCAAACTTTGTTTGCATTTAAACGAGCCATGTTAACTCTGATTAGTTAAAGCATTATACCGAAGAGAAATGAACTGGAGAGAGGCTGTTCCCTGTTTTGTTGTGTCAAAGCAGGCACAATATGGGTGCATGTTCTTTCTGTCTACAAAGAACAGGACCCAGTGCACTCATTTATGCAACTTCCAATACATACAAGAACACTATACTGTGAGTGGAATTGACATTCTTAAATTTGTTGCTAGTGCAATTTCTTTGCACACTTAGGATAATTTAGCACATGCTGTCCAATTGCAGAATCTTTCTGTCAAGCCAGAAAGACATTTTGAATATCACATAAACGAGTACCTACTATGAATTTCAGAGTCAATAGATACATAAGTTGTATGTTCCAAAGACTGACAGATTGTTTCAAAAGTATATCCCTTTGATTGCTCATAACAACTGAGGTCCGATTGTAGGTTCGACTGTAGGTCCGATTGCAGTCCTCAATGTCCAACAATAAATGTGTTTCCAAAACTAATTTCCCAAAAAAAGATTCTTGGCATTTGGCTTGATGAGTGAAAGATTAAAAGCTTTCAAAAAATTTATCTTTATCCAGCAATATCCGAACTCTTTATCTTACCAGCCACCAATTTGATAAGTGATGTTTTGATTGTGCTTGTGTCACCTATACTGTAAAGGAGGCCATGCCACTTTTACTCGGGGGGGGGGGGTGGAGGGAGAAGGTTGAATCATTTCTGTCAACATTTTGTTGTGATAATCAACAACACTATAGTCACAACAAACAATGCAGGCCTGTGCAAAACAAGCCAAAGTCAATGATTATTGCGTTGATGTATAAAACAAACTTCATCTGTTTCTACCTCGGGTAACACGACCCTTGTTCGTTCCGACAGACAGGATCACTCTCAGTGTTTTTAAAAAAAGCTGCAAAAGGCCTCTATGCGCTCGCTGTGAACAAAAAGCACACAGCTACAAATGAAACTCATCCAAGTTTCACTTTAGCTAATTGATATGGAAAAGTCAGAGGTCAGATTGAAACCAACATGACTCGGCTCTTAGAATCCCTGAGAGAGCTTTTGTCTTTGTGGTTCGACATCAGCATGACGCTGTAACTGTGTATCACACCAGGGTTCAGTCACAAACATCAGCTTCTGTTACTCAGCTCCCAGTGAAACCTGACAAGAGAGCTGGCAGTTGATGAACAGCAGAACATATTGTTGCTGTGTTTTTTAGGCTAGAAAAAAAACCATGAGATGATATGGCAAGGGAAGGTGGGAGCTGGCTTTGATCCAGAGATCAGATTACAATAAGTTTCTATCTCACTGCTTCAGCTTCAATGAAACTAATATTGTCTTCTTATCTTACAATGTTCACTGTGCAGGCAACACACAGGATATTTACTGTAAAATGAAACCAAACAAAACATGCAAACAGTTTGAATGACCTCAAGGGAACAAATGTCCAAAATCTAGGTTTGAACATCTTAAAATTGTTCCCTCGTTTCTTTCTGTCTGATAGTATCCGTTGTAACATTTGAAAAGACACTGGCCTCAGTTTGGAAGATGGGTCTCTCGATTCGAAATATTAACTATTTTCTCTCCACAGATGTGGCCCTGCTGTGTTCTCCACCAATTTCAGTTTCTTGTTATTACTAGGTGAATGAAAATCATTCAAGATCCTTACAGACACCTTGAGATCTTAAGGAGCTGACCTAATTTTACAGTGTGCATACAATGGCTCCTCAAGTGACTACTTTAGATCTTTAGGTGGTTGCATGAATGGAGCAGGTGAGATAAGCAGGCGCTCTGTTCAGCCTGATAGATTGGCGTAGGATTGAGGGAATGCTGCTGTCAAAGACATTTTTCAGGTAAAAAGTTAAACTGCTTAATTGGGTGTAAATTGTCCCACTTCATTTCTCAAAGAGTTCCATTAGTACCTGGACCAATGGTTCTCCCACCAAAAATTAATCAACTGAATGTTTTGCTATTATGAGGATTTTTGCATGTCAATATAGTCAGAGGTGACATTTCAAAAGTAAAATATTCATTGTGAATATATTATGAGGTAATTATATTCATTTTAATGCATCCTATTGCAATGACAGGATGCTATGTCAATGTATGTTTGCTCTTTTACAAAGCTCAGTAGAAGCTCAAAGATCGCAAGCTTATTTCCTGATGCAGCTCTTCATCACTTTCCAAAATCAAGATCGAGTTCAACCACTCCACATCATTATCATAGCTCCCAAGTTCTGGATAGTAAATGCTGGAAATGACTCTCAGGTTGCATCTACATTTCTGACAGACATGTCTTTTGGTAGTTTACTCATCCCATTAGAATCATAGAGTCATAGAGAAGAACAGCACAAATACTCACCCTTTGGTCCAACTCGTCCATGTTGACCAGATATCCTAAACTAATTAGATTAGATTAGATTACTTACAGTGTGGAAACAGGCCCTTCGGCCCAACAAGTCCACACCGCCCCGCCGAAGCGTAACCCACCCATACCCCTACATCTACCCCTTACCTAACACTATGGGCAATTTAGCATGGCCAATTCACCTGGCCTGCACATCTTTGGACTGTGGGAGGAAACCGGAGTACCCGGAGGAAACCCACGCAGACACGGGGAGAACGTGCAAACTCCACACAGTCAGTCGTCTGAGGCAGGAATTGAACCCGGGTCTCAGGCGCTGTGAGGCAGCAGTGCTAACCACTGTGCCACCGTGCCGCCCATTTTCCAGCACTTGGCCCATATCTCTCTAAACCCTTTCTGTTCATATCCCATCCAGCTGTCTTTTTAAATATTATAATTGTCCCAGCCTCTACCACTTCCTCTGGCAGCTCATTCTATACATGCATCACCCTCTGGGTGAAAAAGTTGCTGTCTAGGTCCCTTCTAAATTTTTCCCTTTCACCCCAAACCTATGCTTTCTAGTTCTGGACTTGCCCATCCCAGGGAAAAGACCTTGTCAATTTATCCTACCCATGCCCTCATGATTTTATAAACCTCTATGAGGTCACCCCTCAGCCTCTGACACTCCAGGGAAAACATCCCAGCCTGTTCAGCCTTTCCAGATAGCTCAAACCCTCCAAGCCTGGCAATGTCCTTGTAAATCTTTTCGGACCCCTTTCAGGTTTCACAGGATCCTCTTGATACCATCTTCTTTTTCCTTGCACTTTCAATGTCTTTGACATTCAAACTCTCATGTCTTCCACTCTCTTGTAGACATTCACTTTTGTTCATTCACAGAATTGTTAAGAGTGAAGGAGAGGGCTATTCAGTTCATCAGCCTTTCACTGTCTTTCTGAACAGTGAAACGAGTACCACTCTCTTGCCTTTTTCTCACAACTCTGCACATTGTTTTCTGCTTCCCAGGCAGTGCATTCCCAATCTTACTTACCCCTCTGTGTGGAAATGTTATTTCTCCAATTCTGATGAGGGGCCACTGGATCCAAAATGTTAATTCTGCTTTCTCTCAACAGATGCTGCCAGAACTGCTGAGTTTTTCCAGTAATTTGTGTTTTTATTTCTATTATGAATGGGAACATTCTCTCAATCTTTGTCTAAACCTCTCATGATTTTCAAATATTCTATCAAGTCTCTTCTTAGCTTTTTTTTTCTCTCTCCAATGAGAACAGATCTTATGTCTTCATCCATCTTCATAACTGAGGTTTGTCATCCCTGAGGTTTCTTATCCCTGGTGCTATTTGGATATACTTCTGTTCTCTGTCTGATACATTCACATCAGACTATAATATGATGCATGGAACTGCGCAAAATACTTCAGCTGAAGTCTAGCTAATGTCATGCCCAAGTTCAACATCTCTTTGCTCTTGCAGTCTGTGTCCTATTAATTAAGCCCAGAATATTGCAGACGTTGCTAAATCAACTTGTTCAGGCACTCAGTTAAAAGCAAAATACTATAGACGATGGAAATCAGAAATGAAAACAGATATTACTGGAGAACCTCAGCAGGTTTGGCAGCATCTGTGGAGAGAGATGAGAGTTAACCTTTTAAGCCCAATATGACTCATCTGCATAATATAACATACCTCTAGAGAGGGCCCGCTCTTTCTATCCCAGTAGTATGGACACCATCACACATGTTTCAAGTCCATAATACTATCTGTTTTATTAGATACAGCAAATGTTTTATTATCCAGCACCAATGGGACCAGGATGCACCGGTTGATCAATTATTCCAGTTGATCAAGAGGCCAATATAATCAAGTAAAAAAACGCACACTAAGTAATAGAAAGATAATGCAGGGGGTATACACATCACTGTTATCATCTCCCAAACCATTGACAAGCTCATCGCCTCAGGGGATCTCCCATCCAGTCTCCAACCTTACAGTCCAAAACCCCTCACTGCCCGAGTCTACCTTCTCCCCAAGATTCACAAACCTGACTTCCCGGGTTGACCCATTGTCTCAGCCTGCTCCTGTCTCACTGAACTCATCTCTGCATACCTGGACACCATCCTGTCTCCCTTAGTTCAGGAACTCCCCATGTATGTTTAGGAGACCACCCATGTCCTTCACCCCCTCCAACACTTCTGTTTCCCTGGCCCCCAATGCCTCATCTTCACCATGGATATCCAGTCCGTGTACACATCGATCTGCCAGAACAAAGGCCTCCAAGCCCTCCTTTTATTCCTGTCACGCTGTCCCAACCAATTCCCTTCTACCAACACCCTTATCTGCCTGCATGAATTGGTCCTCACCCTCAACAACTTCTCCTCCCAATCCTCCCACTTCCTCCAAACCAAAGAGACCATTTACTCTGCGACTCCCTTGTCAGATCCATGCCCCAGAGGAAGTGCAAAGCCTGTTCCCACACACCCTTTCTCACCTCCGTCCAAGGATCTTTCCACATCCGTCAGAAATTTACCTGTACTTCCACGCATGCTATCTACTGTACCTGTTGCACCCGATGTGGTCTTCTCTGCATTGGGGAGACAGGATGCCAACTTGTGGAATGTTTCAGAGAATATCTCTGGGACACCGCACCAACCAAACCCGCTGCCCCGTGGCCAAACATTTTAACTCCATTTCCCACTCTGTCAAAGAAATGCAGGTCCTGGGCCTCCTCCATCTCCACTTCCTAACCACCGCACGCCTGGAGGAAGAACGCCTCATTTTTTCCACCTTTTCACCCTCCAACACACGGGATCAATGTGGATTTCACTAGTTTCCTCATTTGCCCTCTTCAGTCCCAAGCCTCCAACTCAGCACCACCCCCTTGACCTGTCCTACCCATCCCTCTTCCTTTCCACCTATCTGCTACACACTCTCCTCTGAACTATCGCCATCACCTTCCCCCCACCTTCATCTGCCTATCACATTCTCAGCTACCTTCCCCCCAGCCCCATCCCCCAATCCATTTATCTCTCAGTCCCCTTGGCCCACAAGCCTCATTCCTGATGAAGGGCTTATGCCCGAAATGTTGACTCTCCTGCTCCTTAGATGCTGCCTGACCTGCTATGCTTTTCCAGCACCACACTCACGAAATCACTGGTATACTTCATTTACAGTATTAAGAGACCGTCCAACCAAACTTTGTGAAAGCTGTGTGACCACTTTCTTCAGCAATTACATTTTTGGTCAGAAGGCATGTTGGTCAATATTGAGGAGTCTAGTCCTGAGGGCCTCGATGCAGCGTATTAGCATTTATGTAACCTCTTACCCAAACATAGGATATCCCGAAGCGAAGGAACTACTTCTGAGGTTAAGTCACTGCCATAATGGAGGAACAGTATGTCAACGTGACAAGATGTTGTTATGATTTTTGTTTCAGTGATAAATATTGAACAGGCCAAAAGAGCTCCCCACTCTTCTCCAAAATGCAATGGGATTGAGTTTGCACTGGGCAGAGAATGTCACAGCAGTAAGACCTTAACTGGTTGGTAGGGAGATAATTCACAGTTGGGATTACATGAATCAGGGACAATGATATACCAATCCAGGTTATACCAGTCAGGAGTAATGCCACAATAATTCGGGTTACACTGGTCAATGGGAGTTTTACACCAGTTGAGGTGACAGTGGTTGAAAATAATGTTACACCACTGGCTGTACAAGCCTTCAGGAAGCTGCATTCCAAAAGCTAGTTCTTCTAAATAAACCTGTTGGACTATAACCTGGTGGTCTGTGATTTTTAACCAAAAAAAGTGTGAGAACTAATTAATTGCAACACATTCTCAAGAACAGCAATGACCAGATAAGCTGTTTATTTAGTGATGCTGATAGATAAATATTGACCAAGACATTGGGTTTAACTGCCTTCCATGTGATCTACATCTCCTCTGAAGTGACAGACAGGATCTTGGTTTATTGCCTCAGCTGAAAGACAGTACCTTCAATAATCCAGCACTCCCCTCATCGGCTGGATCCTCGTGCTCAAAATCTTGTGTGCAATTTGAACCCAAATTAGGATTCAGCGGCAAAAGTGCTACTACGTGATTCACACTTATTTCATTGGCAAGTTCCATATAAACCAGAAGACCTTGGATCCAAAATTGAAGGAGAAATCTTGCATTAATTTTGCACTAATTGAGCGAATGACATGAACCAAATGACAATCTGTGTCTCCCAGCGCATAATGCAGTGAAGTGAAATGCAGAAGTTGATGAATTGGAACAGATTTGGTAGAGGAATTGAAGTTTTGTCTGATTTGCCCCACTTCCACCTGCACTCTGCTCCACATATGCTTCTAGCTTATGATGCCTTTGAGATTTCCATTGAAAATCAAAACCTTTAAAGAAAAGTGCTGACTAATGCTGTCAAGGTGTTCTTTGCTGGTATCACAAATAGAAGAGCAAATGATTAAAATAAAATTGCTGTAAACTGAGTCTCTGGTCAGACCACATTTGGAGTATTGTGCGCAGTTTTGGGCCCCATATCTCATGAAAGAGGTACTGGCCCTGGAGCATATTCAGAGGACATTCATGAGAATGGTCCCAGGAATGAAAAGCTTAACATATGAGGAACGTTTGAGGACTCTGGGTCTGTACTCAATGGAGTTTAGAAGGATGGGGGTGGGGGGGGGGGGGTTGGGGGGGGGGGGGGGGTGCGGGTGGTGTTCTAATTGAAACATACAGAGTAGATACTTGGAAGATGGTTCCATTGGTAGGAAAGACCACAAGCCAAGGGCAGAGACTTAGAGTAAAATAGAGTTAGAACGGAGATAAGGAGAAACATTTTCGGCCAGAGAGCGCTGAATCTATGGAATTCATTGCCACAGAAGGCTGTGGAGGTCAGGTCCTTGAGCATATTCAAGAGATAGATAGGTTCTTGAGTATCAAGTGGATCAAGGGTTATGGGGAGAAAGTGGGAGAATGGGGTTGAGAAACTTATCAGCTATGATTGAATGGTTGGGCAAGGTCAATGGGCTGAGTGGCCTAATTTCTGCTCCTGTGCCTTGTGGTCCTATGGCCTTATATGAGTGACGAGTCAGAAGTTTCCAGACCTCAACAAGCCATGTTTTAGGGGAAATCCCTTTCTTCAAGTGCTCACTGCAAGCTCCTCACACTTATAAATTCAAAAAGATGGAAGCTTTTGTAGAGTGTAAAAACCACTCTAAACACCTCCACTTCAATCTGTTTTCTGACAGATGCAATAGGTTGGAATTTCACCCTTCATATCCACTTCAAATATCTCTCTGCATTCTGACATAATGTTAGATTTTAAAGTCAGGACTCAAATAGTTTTCTGGAACTGACCGAATGCATGCATACGTCTCAGTGCATTTTAGATCAGAAGGGCATACGATATAAGAGTAGAATTAGGCCCACTGAGCCTGATCCACCATTTGATCATGGTTGATATGTTTCTCAATGCCATTCTCCTGCCTTCTCCCTGTAATTCTTGACCCTTTCACTAATCCAGAACCGACCTATATATTTAACGACTTGGTCTCCACAGCCTTCTGCAGCAATGGATCTCACAGCTTAATCACCCTCTGGCTGAAGAAATTCATCCAAATCTCAGTTCTCAAGGGTCATCCCTTCACTCTGAGGCTGCGCCCTCAGGTCCTAGCTTCACCTATTTATGGAAACATCTACACGTCCACTCTATCCAGGCTTTTCGGTATTCTCTAAGTTTCAATCAGATCCTCCTTCATCTTTCTAAATTGAACACAAACCCTGGAGTCCTCAGCTGCTCCTCACATGACACCCCTTTTTTCCCCAGGATCATTCCAGTAAACCTCCTTTGAAAGCCCTTCAATTCCAGCACATCCTTCCTCAGATACTAGGCCCAAAATTGGTCACAATATTCCAAATGTGGTCTGGCCAAGCCTTATACAGCCTTAGCAGTACATTTCTGCTCAAACCATCTTGATATGAATACTTATATTGCATTTGCCTTCCTAAATGCCAACTGAACCTGCATGGTAACTTTAAGACAATCCTGAACCAGGATTCCCAAATCCCTCCGTGCTTCAGATTTCTGAAGCCTTTCCATATTTAGAAAATAGGTGCAAGTGAGGACTGCAGATGCTGGAGATCAAAGACAAGATTAGAGTGGGGCTGGAAGAGCACAGCAGGTCAGGCAGCATCCGAGGAGCAGGAAAATCAACATTTCAGGCAGGACTCCTTCATCAGGAATGACTTGATGAAGGGCTCCTGCCAACATTTAGAAAATAGTCTACTTCTCTATTCTTGCCACCAAATTGCATAACATCACACTGTCCCACATTGTATTCCATCAGCCACTTCTTTGTCCACTCTCTGAGCATGTCCATATCCTTCTGTAATCTTCCTGCTTCCAGAATATGACCTGTACCTCCACCTATCTCTGTGCATTTTGTTTCCAAGTTCATCATTGCCAACCACTTTGTTGAGGAAATCTCTCAGACCCCAAAAGCCAGAGCATCTCTATACCTGGGTAAAGGTAGACGCACCAGAAATTAAATGGAGCACATTTACTACAATATTATGTTGTTCTGGAATATATTATTCCATCAAAACACGATCAGAAATGGTGGGGAGGTCCCTCCAATCAGGAACAGTGAACTGGATAGCCCTTAAAATGTGTTTTATGATGAGACATTAAGTTGCACCCACTGAGTATTTTACACTGGAGAGAGGGTTCTCACCTCTGAGGTTATGTCAGTGTCTAGCCTTAGATACATAGAATCCCAACATTGTGGAAGCAGGCCATTTGATCTATCAAGTCCACACGAACCCTCTGAAGAGCATCCTAGCCAGACCCACTCTCCTATCCTATCCCTCTAACCCTGTATTTCCCATGGCTAATCCACTTAGCCTGCACATCCCTGGATACTACAGGCAAATTAGCATGGCCAATACAACTAACCTGCGCAGATTTGGACTCCCTCAGTTTGGCCACCTCACCTGCAGTCAGAAGGGTTGTGAGCACTCTGAACTTTCAGGGATGGTTCAATATGATCAAGCTGGACTTGGAGGTAAATCTGGGGTCTTGATGGGACTAGGCTGCCAAGACTTGGGAAGGGTGGGGGGAGGGTGGGGTGGGTAAGGCATCAGGCAAAGGGAAGGTGGTGATGAATGGGGGAGGGGGAGGGCAAAGCCAGGTCCTCTTCCTTGAGCCTGGCCCATTAAACGGAGAGAGCTGAGGAATCGGTTCAATATTGCCCCAGAGCAGAAAATATCACAGTCAGGGCAGGAGGGGACCCGTAAATAGCTATTAATTGTCTAGCACAAGGCCCTAATTGGCCATGGATGGGCAGGTAAATTGACTCCTTCCCCAGCGGCAAAGCACTAGAAGTAGCAGGGGAAGAAGTTTGGGTATGGGGTAAAGTGGTGCCGAATGTTACAATCCCCACCTCTGCCTGCTTTCCCATCCTATCATCCTGCATAACAGACATGGCTTCACCCCACACTGTAACACTTAATTCAAGCTTCTTACTCACACATCACACAGAACTGTACACAAGCAGGATTAAAGTAAATGCAAACTTTTTTCCTTCGAGTATAAACAACAAAGGCATTTTCCCATCACAAATAATCAGTGTAAACTAAACCTAGACAGTACTGCAGGTATCATATAGAAGCTTGCTGCTTCAAAACATGACTCTTGGTTATTTTACAAAGCACCTACCTCGTGAGGAAGTCACTGAAAGATAGCCGCAATGGGTATCCATGGCGAATCACCTTCACCATCTCCAGGACACCAATGTACTGCAACTGGGCTGATACATAGAAGTTGTCAAACATGTCGGCCTGTCTGGATGTGTTGGGTTTGATGCAATGGACAAAGTGAGGAGTTGAATTCTGGAGTTTTCCCATTATATCTCGAATCGAACTCTACAGGGAAGAGGAAACCAAGAGAAAGATTTAATACTTCTTCTCCATTTGGATTTCTACAAAAGATTACTTCTGGCAAAGTTATCATTGAGGCTGTACATTCATTCACTAAGCTGGTGTAGACGGTTTATTACCTTGCTGTGTGACATCGTCAGTGTGTCTTTGAGAAAGTGT
Organism: Chiloscyllium punctatum; assembly: GCF_047496795.1. Classification (NCBI taxonomy): domain Eukaryota; kingdom Metazoa; phylum Chordata; class Chondrichthyes; order Orectolobiformes; family Hemiscylliidae; genus Chiloscyllium; species Chiloscyllium punctatum. The sequence goes on from NC_092747.1 coordinate 116,647,642, forward strand.
TTATCCTGCCTGGTATTTATACGCCTCTGATATTTGGTACTCCAACTGGAATCCAAACAATAAACACATTGAAATGGACCCCATATACAGACCACTCAGATACAGAAATGGAAGTAGCAACAAACAGAGGCACATAAATACCAGGTGGGATAGAACACCAACAATTTATAGAAGTGTTAGGCACCAGGCCAGACCCCTCAAAACATTTCAAGGAGGGAGCTCAGACCCTAACTTTGCTAGTTGTTTTAAGCAGGTGTAATGCAGATATTCCAGGAGGGGTGCAGCTGGGCAAACCACTTAGTTTTAAACAAAACAGAATTTATTTACAAGATTATTAAATGAAACACAAACAAAGGGAACAGAATACAAAGTAACTTCTCCTATCCAAAAACCCAACAGATCATCCCAACTTAATGATGCTGTTCCAGTTACTTGCAACGATCCCCATAAGTACCCCTTAGCATGAAAGGTAAAATCAGGGAGAGAGTGTACCACCCTGGATCTGCTTCTTTGGGTCCAGCAGCTTTTTCCACACTACTGCTAAAACTCAAAACAAGCCAGAGTAAAACTGAGCTGGGAGAACTGACCACATTGTACAAGTTCTGGATTAGTGGTGCTGGAAGAACACAGCAGTTCAGTCAGCATCCAAGTAGCTTTGAAATCGACGTTTCGGGCAAAAGCCCTTCATAAGGAATAAAGGCAGTGAGCCTGAAGCGTGGAGAGATAAGCTAGAGGAGGGTGGGGGTAGGGAGAGAGTAGCATAGAGTACAATGGGTGAGTGGGGGAGGGGATGAAGGTGATAGGTCAAGGAGGAGAGGGTGGAGTGGATAGGTGGAAAAGAAGATAGGCAGGTAGGATAAATCCAGAAAAGTCATGGGGACAGTTACTGAGCTGGAAGTTTAGAACTAGGGTGAGGTGAGGGAAGGGGAAATGAGGAAACTGTTGAAGTCCACATTGATGCCCTGGGGTTGAAGTGTTCCGAGGCGGAAGATGAGGCGTTCTTCCTCCAGGCGTCTGGTGGTGAGGGAGCGGCGGTGAAGGAGGCCCAGGACCTCCATGTCCTCAGCAGAATGGGAGGGGGAGTTGAAATGTTGGGCCACGGGGTGGTGTGGTTGATTGGTGCGGGTGTCCCAGAGATGTTCCCTAAAGCGCTCTACTAGGAGGTGCCCAGTCTCCCCAATGTAGAGGAGACCGCATCAGGAGCAACGGATACAATAAATGATATTAGTGAATGTGCAAGTAAAACTTTGATGGATGTGGAAGGCTCCTTTAGGGCCTTGGATAGAGGTGAGGGAGGAGGTGTGGGCGCAGGTTTTACAGTTCCTGCGGTGGCAGGGGAAAGTGCCAGGATGGGAGGGTGGGTTGTTTGGGGGCGTGGACATGACCAGGTAGTCGCGGAGGGAACGGTCTTTGCGGAAGGCGGAAAGGGGTGGGGAGGGAAATATATCCCTGGTAATGGGGTCTGTTTGGAGGTGGCGGAAACGTCGGCGGATGATTTGGTTTATGTGAAGATTGGTAGGGTGGAAGGTGAGCACCAGGGGCGTTCTGTCCTTGTTACGGTTGGAGGGGTGGGGTCTGAGGGCGGAGGTGCGGGATGTAGACGAGATGCGTTGGAGGGCATCTTTAACCACGTGGGAGGGAAATTGCGGTCTCTAAAGAAGGAGGCCATCTGGTGTGTTCTGTGGTGGAACTGGTCCTCCTGGGGGCAGATCCGGCAGAGGAGAAGGAATTGGGAATATGGGATGGCATTTTTGCAGGAGGTAGGGTGGGAAGAGGTGTAATCCAGGTAGCTGTGGGAATCGGTGGGTTCGTAAAAAATGTCAGTGTCAAGTCGGTCGTCATTAATGGAGATGGAGAGGTCCAGGAAGGGGAGGGAGGTGTCAGAGATGGTCCAGGTAAATTTAAGGTCAGGGTGGAATGTGTTGGTGAAGTTGATGAATTGCTCAACCTCCTCGTGGGAGCACGAGGTGGCGCCAATGCAGTCATCAATGTAGCGGAGGAAAAGGTGGGGAGTGGTGCCGGTGTAATTACGGAAGATCAACTGCTCTACGTAGCCAACAAAGAGACAGGCATAGCTGGGGCCCATACGTGTGCCCATGGCTACCCCTTTGGTCTGGAGGAAGTGGGATGATTCAAAGGAGAAATTGTTAAGAGTGAGGACCAGTTCAGCCCCGTGGCCCAACATTTCAACTCCCCCTCCCACTCTGCCGAGGACATGGAGGTCCTGGGCCTCCTTCACCGCAGCTCCCTCACTACCAGACGCCTGGAGGAAGAACGCCTCACCTTCCGCCTCGGAACACTTCAACCCCAGGGCATCAATGTGGACTTCAACAGTTTCCTCATTTCCCCTTCCCCCACCTTACCCTAGTTCTAAACTATGATCTCAGTAACTGTCCCCATGACTTGTCCGGAATTATCCTACCTGCCTATCTTCTTTTCCACCTATTCACTCCACCCTCTCCTCCTTGACCTATCACCTTCATCCCCTCCCCCACTCACCCATTGTACTCTATGCTACTTTCTCCCCATGCCCACCCTCCTCTAGCTTATCTCTCCACGCTTCAGGCTCACTGCCTTTATTCCTTATGAAGGGCTTTTGCCTGAAACGTCGATTTCGAAGTTACTTGGATGCTGCCTGAACTGCTGTGCTCTTCCAGCACCATTAATCCAGAATCTGGTTTCCAGCATCTGCAGTCATTGTTTTTACCACATTGTACAAGGGTTTTTTTTTTAAACTTGAAAGCCTTCTGGCTGAGGCAGTGTCTGTTAACTATAATCAAATTGGCCCTAAAACCCTTTAACCCCAGACTTTTTGGAGTCGGTGTCATTTATGACCTCTCTGAAAAAAAAGCCAAGGACAGCATTACCTTGTTAAAGGAGCAGCTTTGACACAGAAGACACACTGACAATGTCACCTAGCGAAGCTCGATGAATGAATCTACAATCTCATCCAGAAGCCAAGCTACAATCTTTTCAAAAACTCTAAACCTTATTATTCATCGTGATGTAAAGCAATCAGAAAATCCATTTTCATTACATAACTTTAGCAAGAAAGCTGCTTTAAAACCATGCTATGTTCTCAAATGTGAAATGGTGTTGCTTAATACACATAATGAACATAAAATTATTGTATTCATTCCAGATTACTGGCTGCTCTAAAATACATACCCTCAGCTGAGAAGCCAGTGTTGTGGGCCCACCCCGCTCTAGACGTTGGAGAAATGTTGCTGCTGTCTTCTTTTTCAGGAACTTAGAGAAAGGAAAGACAATACAATTTAAAAATAGATGAATTGGTTCGTCAGATAGGTGATTCAGCTCCAAATATATTTTTCACAAGCAAAATTCTGTGGATGCTGAGGATTCAAAATGAAATTTAAAAGCATAGTCTAGGCCAGAAATACTCAGCAGATTGTTCAGCATCTACGCAGAGAGAAGCAGAGTTACAGGCTGGGATCTTATGAGACCATCAGACAAGTGGTTAAAGTTGGAGCTGGGAAGGAAATTAGAATGGCCTGTTCTATCTCTTTCCTAATGACAGCTACCTAATTGGAGCAGCAGGGTATCAATGAGCAGAGATTGGGGAAATTAGGAAGACTCCACTAGAATGTCCATGGAATTGAATTGCTGTCTACTGATTGCTGAGCCTGGGAAGACACAGATTGGGTGGCCGTCAGAGTAGAAGGCACCATTTCCTAATGGATTAGAGAATCCCTACAGAATCCCCACAGTGTGGAAACAGGCCCTTCAGCCCAATAAGTTCACACTGGCCCTCTGAAGAGTATCCCACCCAAACTATTCCCCTACCTTATTACTCTACATTTACCCCTGACTAATGTACCTAACCTACACATCTCTGAACATTGTGGACAATTTAGCATGGCCAAATCATCCATCCCACACATCTTTGGACTGTGGCAGGAAACGAGATAGAGCCATGGACAGGAATGGCTCAATCTGCAGCTTGAATAACTCTACTGGAGAGGTTTCCATTTGCTCCTTGGTGCCTGTTAGCTTTGGCCATTATCCTTAGTAAGTTTGACAAATGCTTGCAAGAGACCTTCATGCTGAGGTGTCTTTGAGTTCTCCTTGATGCCTGAACAGTACTCAGGTCTCCTGGCCTTCCACACTTACAGCCCCAGCAACCTACCACCTGCCACCCTTCAGTGGAAAGGGACTCACAAAGACAGCCAGTTAAAAGATTTCCGCTCATACTGTCACACAGGTGGACAAGTCTTCTCGCCCTCACCACTGGGTGTAAGTACCCACATTTGTTGTCTGCAGAAGAATATTTTCAAAGATGCTAAAGTTCTGCCCAAGGTTTCAGATTAATGGCTTTGTGTCAGAAGTGGATCTCAGGCTGTTGAACTCGTGGTGAGTCCAAAGTGTTGTAAAACACCTAACTGAGAGTTTGAGTGTTATTCCTCTGCTTTGCATTACCTTTATTTTATTTTTTAGCTATATGAGCCAATGTTCAGTGAAAAAACCATAGCTCTCAGATCTTACCACTTTCAGATACAAACTGCCATGGGTTTTCGGAGTTAGGATCACAAGAGTACAATGCTGTCAGAGAAATCAAGGGTGTAAGGTTCTCAAATGTTTTTAATATAATCATTTTACCTCCCTGTTATATTTTGTATCCTAGTTTTAAAGTCACCAGCATGGGGAAACCCTGTCATGTCCTGTAAGAATTCTGTAAATTTCAATGAGATAATCTCAAAATAAGTCTGAAAGTTAGCTCGCTGGGCTTGAAGGATTGTTTTCAGATGTTTCATCACTGTACTAGATAACATCATCAGTGAGAGTCTCTGGTGAAGCACTAGTATATTACCTCGTACGGTGACGAAATCTCAGCGAGCTAACTTACAGACTTAGCACCAACCTGAGCTAAAAGTCTTCTCAAAAATCGATAATCTCAAAATGTTCTGCAAAACCCCAGGAATACAGACTAGGATTCCTCAATCCCTTGACAATTCCACCATCTCAAGGATTACTCTGCTGTACTCTCACTATGGGTAGTATATTACTCCTGAGAGAAGGGGAACAAAACTGCACTTGACATACCAGGTAAAATCTAACCAAACCTCTATACAACTGTAGCAAGACATCTTTACTTCTATGCTCAAATCCTCTTGAACTGAGTCCCAACACAATGTTTGCTTTTCACATTTCTTGTTGTTCCTGCATGCTTGCTTTTAACGACTCATGGAGAATGGCAGCGAGATCCTTTCAGACACCCACACTTCCCAACCTCTCACCATAGGGAAACATGTTCTGCCTTTCTGCTTTGCTTACCAAAATTACAGATGGTTTGCTAATCTGTTCTTTAAACTCCTTATTTTAATTTTTTTTGCTCCCTTGTTACCATCATACTAACCAAGAGAAGCAATCTGTCAACAGTCGCTCTGTCTTGGTTTGGTAACCTTGAATATCCCTAGCACTCATTCACTTACCACCTCAACTTTGGTATATAAATACTTGATTTGTGAAATCTCTATCCATAATTGTAACACTTCATCTCAAGAACATCCACAGGAAAAATGTTATCAATTTCCTCGGATTTTTACATCAATGCTCTAAACCATGTGAAATCTTTCTATTTCATACTCTCACAATAGTAAGTTACAAAATACTTTGCCAAACACATTGTCTTATTAGAGGGTTTGAGCGATAGGGAGAGGCCGAAAAGACTGGAGCTATTTTCCCTGGAGCATCAGAAGCTGAGGGGTGACCTTATAGAGGTTTTATAAATTCATGTGGGGTATAGATAGGGTGAAGAGCCAAGGTCTCTTTCCCAGGGTATGGGAGTCCAAAACTAAAGGGTATTTGTTTAAGGTGAGTAGGGAAATATTTGAAAAGGACCTCAGGAGCAACTTTTTCACGAGGAGGGTGGTGCCTGTATGGAATGAGCTGTTGAGGAGATGGCAGAGGCTGGTACAATTACAACACATAGGAGGCATCAGGATGAGTATATGAACGGAAAGGGTTTAGAAGGATATGGGCCAAATATTGGCAAATTGGACTAGGTCAGATTGGGATGTCTGGTCGGCACGGACAAGTTGGATCGAAGGGTCAGATTCCATGCTGTATGACTATGACTCTAAGCTAACCTTTTAAATGTTGTAATTGTACTTGCTTCCACCATTTCCTCTGGAAGCCTATTCCAGACTCACACTACTCCCTGAATGTAAAAGTTACCCCTCCAGTCTTTTAAAGCCATTTCTCCCCCTCACATCCTTGTGAACATAATGCTGCATTTTTCAAATAAATGGATTAACCCGCTCTCAGGCCATCATTATCAATTATACTCATAAATGAAAAATGCTAAAAAAAATCTAATGCCAATTAGACTTAATGGGGCTATTTTCTGTGTTCACACTGACAGTGGCACCTCCCATCAAATGTGGGATACTTGATGATCTGCTGTTGAATTTCTGTTCAATAAATTGTAGCCAGGTACTCTGCAACTAAACCAATCAACTGTAAATGTAAAAACTGCCCAGAGATTGGCAGTGTTGTATTTTACTTTCCCTGTAAATTTAACATTCATCAGAGCAGCAGTCAGTTTATAATAAGGCTGAGAGGCAGATTTCTGTAAGAAGTGTTCAGACAATTGCAGAAGAAAGATGAATGTTTACAACTGTCTTTACTGCCCATCACCTGGGCCTAGTACCTTGCTGTTTAGGTCCAGAAACTTCTTTGGTCCTTTGCTTCGTGAAGTTGAACATCGATTCTGTGACAACATCAATGCTTTGGACCCTCGAAGGCTCAGATGATGATGTAAGGGAATAAGAGAACCAGTTTGGGTCAATTTGGACTGGAAGAACTGGTGAATAACAACATTTTCACTGGCTGCAAATTCAAGAAGAAAATGTTATTAATAACCTGCTTCTAAAACTAACGTTATGTGTACGCCATGTTTCTATCTCACTGATTACTTTGATTTCTCTCAGAAATTTGTTCTGACTTCCATGAATATATTGATTAAAGTGAAATAATGTTAAATGCTTCCATAAGAAAAAAAGTCTCCCTCGTACTTCCCTGTTCTCTTTTTGCCAATCATCTTAAATCTGGGTTGTCAAGTTAACAACACGTCTCCATGTTGTTCCCCAGTTATTTATTTGATGGAAATCCTTGGTGGATTTGAACACCATCATCAAATTCCTCCCCGATGTTCCTACTCCAAAAAGAAAAAAACTGAGCATCTTACTCCTTCTACATCAATATAATCTCAAAAACTCTTTCAGTAAATCAAAACTATACCCTTACAAAGTCCAGAATCAGGTGGGTCACAACCATTGTCGTTGAAAGATAAAGTATAACTTCCTTTTTAATGTACTATTTTTCTCTGTTTACATGACCGAAGTTCTCATATGCTTTACTAATTGCTGATGTTTTCACTACATTATCAAGTAATGCATTCCAAATTCTAACCACTTGTTGTAATAATTTAACTTCTTTTTACATTTACTTCAAACCTGTGTTGACCAGAGCTCCAGTCTTTGGAAACAGTGTGATTTTTATGTATTGTATTTACATCATTCATGATTTTAAATACTTTCCTCCTCTTCTCTGATCTAAGTAGAGTAACACAAGTTTCTTCACTCCATTCAGGTAACTGCAATCTCTTATCCATGGAACCATTCCAGTAAATCTCTGCTGCACTCCTGACAGTCTTTACACCTTTCTAGAAGGGTGGTGCCCAGAACTGACACAGTAGTCCACCTGGGGCTGAACTAATGTACTTCGAGACATGGAGTCATACAGCACAGAAACAGACCCTTCAGTCCACACAGTCCATGCTGAACATAATCCCACATTAAACTAGTCCCCATCTGCCTGCTCCTGGCCCATACCCCTCCAAAACTTTCCAACTTCCAACATAACTCCCTTGCTATTGTACACTCTGCCTCTATTTCTAAAACTAAGAATTCTCTATGAATTATCAACTTCTCCTTCCGATATTTTTCCATAGAATTCTCTGTCGTGTTTTCGAGTAAAATCATTCACCTTAGTTTTCCCGATTCTTATGATCAGAGAATCACTTCATATAAAGAAAAAATGATTTGGTAGAACAGTAGTTATTTCAGGCACTACTAAATAAACTGGCTAAATCCTAAAGGACAAAGCTACAAGACAGGGTGCAAGATAGAGGGTGAAGGAACCAATAAGAGGGAAATACCTACTTGCCATGTCCTCATAAATCTATTTGTCACAAGTGCATCTGCCCATGATAGGGTTGCTAGGAATGACTACTACAGAGACTTTGGAGAAATGAAGTATTGGTCTTCACATTGAGGATATATATTGTGTTATCTGGCACTCCCATAATGCTTATTGGGATAGATTTTGAACAGATTTATCAACTTAAAACTGGGTGCCCATTCTATTGTTGTGGGCCATCAGCAACAGCAGAATTGTATTCAATGACAATCTGTAACCTCTTTGCCTGGCTTATTTCCTACTCTACCATTGTCACCAAGCCAAGGAATGAACCAATATTCAATAAGAATGTAGGAAAACATGCCCTGAACATCATCAGCAAATTTGAATATGAGAATTTACCCTGGTGATGCTACCACAAAAGATCACTTGCATGTCTAACATTGGAAGCAGTACATGATTAGCAGAACAAAGTGATCCTACAATAACTCATCAGATCGAAGGTCAATAATCCTGTCACACCCTTTCATGGATGGTGGATGACAATTAAACGATAAACAGGAGAAAGAGGCATCACAAATATTCCTATCCTCAATGGTGGGGGATTTGCATCAGTGCAAAAGAGAAAATATGAAGCTCCTGACATCATTAGAGCCTTGATAAGAATACAGAGAAAAACTCTAAACTTCAGAGGTGAGGGGAGAGTGACTGCCCATGACAGCAAGTTTGGCATTACAGAACCCTAGAAAAACTGGGCGGCATGTTGTGGGCGGCACGGTGGCACAGTGGTTAGCACTGCTGCCTCACAGCGCCAGAGACTCGGGTTCAATTCCCGCCTCAGGCGACTGGAGTTTGCACGTTCTCCCCGTGTCTGCGTGGGTTTCCTCCGGGTGCTCCGGTTTCCTCCCACACTCCAAAGATGTGCAGGTCAGGTGAATTGGCCATGCTAAATTGCCCGTAGTGTTAGGTAAGGGGTAAATGTAGGGGTATGGGTGGGTTGCGCTTCGGCGGGGCGGTGTGAACTTGTTGGGCTGAAGGGCCTGTTTCCACACTGTAAATAATCTAATCTAATCTAAAACTGGGGTCAATAAGAATTGAAGTAAGATTCTACTAGTTGGTGTGACAACAAATACAAAAAAAAGATGATTGTGGTTGTTGAAGGTCAACTATCTCAGGCCTGGGACATCATTTCAGGATTACCACAGGGTCATGCCTTAGATCTGACCATGGAGCCAGATGCACTACAAAAAGGCCACTTACAAATTCCCTTGTAAAGCATATCACCCAGCCATGGAAATAAGCCATTGTTACTTTACTGTTGCAGGGTCAAGATCAAGGGACTCTGTTCCTGATAGCACTGAAGGTGTCCATACACCCTAAGGATTGCAACAGTTCGAGAAAATAGCTCACCACCTTCTTCTAAAGTGTAATTAGTGATCTGCTGGTCCAACTAGTGAATAAACAAAAGGGACTCTTGCATCTGAGGCATTTAAATTCAATTAATTAAACAAAACTGCTGTTGGAACTATGGGATAGTCTTAAGAGCCTATTTGGTTTAACAATGGACTTGACTGAAACAAATTTTATGAGTGTGGCGCTGGAAAAACGCAGCAGGTCAGTCAGCATCCAAGGAGTAAGAGAATCAACATTTCCAGCACAAGCTCTTCATCAGAAATGGCTTATGCCTGAAACATCGACTCTCCCACTCCTCGGATGTTGCCTGACCTGCTGTGCTTTTCCAACGCCACACTCTCGATTCTGATCTACAGTCATCATTTTCTCCTGAAATAAATTATGCACCAGGTTTAACCAATCTGGCCTATGGATGACTCCACACCTATAGTAGATAATTAATTGCACTCTGAAATAGCTAATCAGAGCTAAGAATAATGGTACCACAATGATCACGGAAACACTTGGAATTAAAATGTTCTCTCTTTCCTTAAGCACCCACCCTTCAAGAAAATTGGTTCCAAATCACTCTGGGTGAAATCTATTGTATTCAAAGCACTTCCCTTGCCCTTAAAGTCATCTCAATGTCTGAGGAATCTTCATTTCCATGCTGCCTCTCAAGTTCTCTCCTTCCTCTCAGCTCAGCACTTGAAATAACTCTTGGAGGATTTGACATTCAATTTAGTTCCAATTTGTGTAGCTTGTCTGAGATCTCCTCCATCTTGTCCTTACTTACATCACTGATCTATGATGTTGGATGCTTCTCTTTTACACTTCAGTTTTTCTATCTGACCTAGTGACTAGAGAACAAATTCTTATGAGTACCTTCCCACAGTTCAGGATTGGAGTATAACCATAAGTACAAAGTGAGGTTTGTACAGACTGCCTGTCACCTTTTTCCATATTATTCAAAACTCTTTCTTGTGTTTAAAATGAGAAAACGTCTAAAACTATTTGTACTTGAGATATGGGTGTAATTGGCTAAGCCAGCAGTTGTTCAAACCTACTTGCCCTGGAGAAAATAGTGGTGAAAAGTGCCTTGGAGAAAATAGCTCTCTCAAACTGTGCAGCACTTTCAGTGTAAGAACAGCCATAGTGCTGGTAAGGAAGGAAGCTCCAGCATTAGTGAAGCACTGTCAACGTGGTGCAAAATCAGGATCGGCTTGGAGCACATTTTCACGGTGATGAAGCTCCTAAGTGCCTGCTGCCCTTACACTTCTCGGTGGTAGAGGTTGTGGGTTTAGAAGGTTCTGTCAAAGGACCCTTGGTGAGTTTCTGCAGTGCAACTTGTACATGATATACATTGCTATCCTTGTGCAATAGTGGTGAGGGCAAATAATGCTGGTGGAGAGGGTGCCAGTGAAGCGCGTTGCTTTATCCTGGATGTGGTTATGCTCTTGGAGTCTTGTTGGAACCACACTTTTCCAGAAAGGTGAAGAGTATTCCATCAAACTCCCCACTGATAGCTTGTAGATACTGAATAAACATTCTAAGAGAAAGGAAGAGACCCAAATGCTGTAGAATTCCTAGTCTCTGATCTTGTTTATATAGCCACAATATTTATATGGCTAGTCCAGTTCAGTTTCTGTTGAATGCTGGTTATTAGAATTTCACCAATGATATCAACATTGAATCTTAAAGCGTGATGGTTAGATTGATTCTTTTTCTTTGGAGATAGCCATTGCCTGGCACTTCTCAGCCCAGGCCTGGATGATATCCAAGTTTTTCTGTATCTGAGGTAATCACATCTCTGAGATGGTGTTCTGATTCTGCTACTCTCCATCTCGGGTAATTGCTGAGTGAATCCAACATTGACTGGTACTATCATTGTCCTTGTGGCTCTACAAATCTAACACAGAAGGCAGTAGAGTTACATTGATGTCAGCAAACACAGGAAAAGCAGCAAGCTCCAGCAGCTGGCACATACCCTCCGGGGGAGAAGCTGCAGCAGAAACTCCCTTCAGCATGTCGAGGAGATTGAAGACAGCCAACATTTACTGTTCTCATCATCCTTTCCTCAGATGACTGATGCACAGCGCAGACACAGACTCAGGATTCCAGGAACACTGTGACAAAACCACGCCTCTGGACTCTGAAGGAGTGGGCAGCCGTTAAGTTAACAGCCGTGCCTAACTTTTACGCAACTAGATCATTCTGAGGAGCCACTGGGGATCTGTGTGGAATCTCCCAAAGCTCAATTCACAAAGGTATTTAAGAAATTACAAATGCAGTCAGTGCAAGATCAGATCTCTTCGTTTCTTTTCCCCACGATGAGGTCATTGTGACAGCCTGGGCGATGGGATTTTCCAATATCACTAGCTCCCAAAGATACAGGACACTGGAGAATGTACACACCAAGAGTGCTGCATTATGATGGAACTAAATTCATCAACAGGATTAACGTACAACTCACTTGTATCCTGCAAGGTTCCATAGTGCCTATATTCTTGACAACTTGCAAGCATTTGCCTCATTCCAAGGGCTGAATGCCATCATGAATGGCCACTGAGAGAGAAGGGTGACCTTCTCCAAACACGGTCAATGATTCCATTGAAGAATCCAGTTACTGAGTCAGAACATGGCCACACTACAGCACACTCTTCCACCTGTGCCATTGTGAAATAGAGAATGGGTCACCTCAAGATGAGATTCCAATGTTTGGATCACACTGGAGATTCCTTATAGTTCATTCTAGATAGAGTGTGCTCCATACCCCTGGTACAATGTATTCTGCAAAACTGAAACAGGCAAAAGGGATGTTGTGAATGCTGATGAGATAATAAAGTGGCAGCAGTATTCCAAGGAGGAAGATGTCAACATTGACTGGAAGGAACACTACTTTCAACATGATAAGAGTGTTGTTGCATTGGGCAGACCAATCCAGACTGAACTTAATTGATAGCTGCTTCCAAGGGAAAGGAGATAGAACATAGAACATAGAACCAACAGCATATAAACAGATTCATCAGCCTAAACTAATCCCATCTGCTTGCACATGGTCCATATCACTCCATTGCCTTCTTGTTTATGTGTCTGTCTAAATGCCTCTTAACTATTGCTATCGTATCTGTTTCTACCAACTCATCTTGCAAACCCATGTCCACTTCCATCTAGAAGGACAAGGGCAGCAGATACATGGAAGTACCACTCAAGTTCCCCTCCAAATCACTCACCATTCTGACTCAGAAATATGTCACCATTCCTTCACTGTCACTGGGTCAAAATCCTGCAATTCCCTCCCCAATGCCATTGTGGGTCAACCCACAGCAAGTGGACTAAAGTGGTTCAAGAAAGCAGCTCACCATCATCTTCTCAAGGGCAACTAGGGACAGGCAATAAATGCTGACCCAGTCAGTGATTCCTACTTCCCAGAAATTAATAAAAGAAGGTCCCATACCTGTGTAAAAAAGAATTTACCTTATATATCTCCTTTAAACTTTCCCCTGTCACCTTACACCTATGCCCCTAGGTGAAGACACCTTTCAGTGAATGTAATATTTGTTTCAAAGGCAGGCAGCCCTTAGTGACAAAAAGAAATATAGCTTCTTTGGTGTTTCTTTGCCTTTCTGTTGTGCAATGCAAGTTATTAACAACTGGTTGAATGCTTCAGAACATCTGTTGTTCCCATATTCAAGAATGAGAACATTGTATGTTCTGAATGAGAGCTTGGCAAAGACAGGGGTTATAACATTGTACAACACCAAGGACAATTAGCTTCTGAGGCTTCCTTAATGATCACATAACGGACAGCTGAAGAGTGAGTTGTCTAATGATCGTTATCAGTTTGAGAAGCATTCTGATGTAGACCCTTGTGACTCTCTTCATCGCTCATGTGTGCAATTTCACATACACTATTAAATGAGCATGTGATGCTCAAGTGCACTTCACTCCAATGGCAAAGTGACAAAAGGTACACTTGCAGAACAATGCACTGAAACAGACTTTCATTGATACTGGAGCCATGGACATTACCCATCCTTGAATGAGCGTGCACTCCATCATAAGACACATAAGTCAAATTAATCTTTGCAACCGAGAAATGTCCCCTTGTGAATTAGTACATAATCACACGCATAAACTGACCATAAGGGCAGAACGTGAGTGGAGAGAAGGAACTGTTCACATTAACTCGAGTCTGAGTGATCAGCACACTAGACTGAAAGTGAAAGGTACCATAGTCCCAGGGGACTACGGATTTCTCTCTCTCTTGAGAAAGATGAATAGTTAAGCCTGTGTTCATGAATATAAGGGATGAAGGATGTTTAAAATCTGCTGCTATCCATGATGCATCTCACAGATGAGCAATGCCTCATCACCATAACTTCTAACCTCCTTGGGATGTCTGGAGAGACTGTCTAACCAAGACATTGCAGTGTATTAATGTAACTAGGTCCCACAAGTAAAATGACAGTCAATTGAATGCGTGATGAATTACCATGCATATATCTTTACAAATGTACTTACAGTTCAGTGCCACCCTTGCCATTTAAGTGCCCTCCAATAATTTTTTTCCCCTTGCCACGACATCCCCTATGACCACAGTCGTCTCCAGCTGGAGTGGAGGGAACTTGCTGTGTAGTGGAGCCTGCTGGTCTGGACCGTTTGAGCAGACAACCCTGCAGGGCATTTATGATTTGATGGCCCATAAATGATGAGTGTGTCCTGGCTAGATACAAGCTCTCCCTCTCTCCCTACTTGGCTGAAACTTCAGTACAGCTGGGGATTACAGGCAGGGTAAATGTAGAGGGGCCTGGAATGTTAACCCTTATTTCACGGAGCTTGGAGCAGAGAAGTAGGGAACTTGTGCTGCAACTTAACAAGGTGCTGGTGAGACCATGCCGGGAGTACTGAACGCTTTGATCCCCTTATTTCGGGGAATCATGGAACTCCCACAGTGCGGCAGCAGGACATTCAGCCCACCAAGTCCACACCAACCCTCCAAAGAACATGCCACCCAGACCCACCCACCTGCACTCTCCCCATAAACCTAGAATTCCTATGGCTAATCCGCCTACCCTGCACATCTCTGGATACTACGGGGCAATTTAGCATGGCTAATCCACCTTAACCTGCACATGGTCGGAAGATATAATTTCAGAGGAGGTAATTCAGAGAAGGTTCATTCGGATGAATGCTGGAGTAGAGTGACTGTCTTATGAGCAAAGGCTAAACTGGTTGGGGCTATACTCACTGGTGTTTAGTAGAATGAAACATTGAAACATATTAGATATTTAAGGGGCTCAATAGGGTAAATGCTGAGGGGTTGTTTCCCTACAAGGGGGAGTCTAAGACCAGAGGGCATGGTCTCAGAATAAAGGGGCACCAAATTAAGGCTGAGATGAGGAGGAACGTCTTCTCTCAGAGGATAGAGAGTCTTTGGAATTCCTTGCCGCAGAAAGATGTAGGGGTAAAGTGCTTGTGTATATTTAAGGCTGAAATTGATAGAATCCAGATTTGTAGCATTATGGGAAAATCGGAAAAAACTGCACACGAGCAATGTTGGGTCTCCAAGTGACTGAACAGCCTACACTTGTTCTGAGAGGAAGTCAATCTGTGAAGCCTCCTCTGCTTGAGTGCCTGGAGTAGTCAAGGTCCCTTGCTCCCCTTATACTTTAGATTAGATTCCCTATGGAAACAGGCCCTTCGGCCCAACCAGTCCACACCAACCCTCTGAAGAGTAACCCACCCAGAGCCAGTTCCCTCTTTGGGCAATTTAGCATAGCCAATTCACCTTTCCTGCACATCTTTTGGACTATGGGAGGAAACGCGAGCAACTGGACAAAACCCACGCAGACCCCACACAGACAGTCGCCCGAGGCTGGAATCGAACCTGGGACCGGGGTGCTGTAAGGCAGCAGTACTAACTACTGAGCCATAGTGCTGCCCTCTTATAAATTCCACCATTTCCAGAGTGGGATTTGAACTCATGTCACTAAACTATTACATTAGGTACAGAACGGAAACAGGCCCTTCGGCCCAACAAGTCCACACCAACCATCCGAAGAGCAATCCACTCAGTCCCATTCCCCTACCCTATATTTACCCCTAACTAATGCACTTAACACTATGGGCAATTTAGCATGGCCAACTCACCTGACCGGCACATCTTTGGATTGTGGGATGAAACCGGAGCACCCGGAGGAAACCCATACAGATACGGTGAGAACGTGCAGACTCCACACAGAGAGTCGCCTGAGGTGGGAATCGAACCCAGGTCCCTGGTACTGTGAGGCAGCAGTACTAACCACTGAACCACCATGCTCAGTGCAGTTAAGTCTGAGCACCAATGGCTGAATGCAGGTCAGGGTGAAAATCTGGCAATAACAAATAACAAATTCTACTTTTGGAATACTGCATTCACTTCTGGTCTCCCTCCTGTAGGAAAGGTGTTGTGAAACTTGAAAGGATTCGGAAAAGACTTCCAAGGGTGTTGCCAGGGTTGGAAGATTTGAGCTATAGGGAGACGTTGAATAGGATGGGGCTGTTTTCTCTTGAGCACCACAGGCTGAATCAAGAGGGGCATGGACAGGATGAATAACCAAGGTCTTTTCCTCAGAGTAGGGGAGTCCAAAACTAGAGGGCATAGGTTTAGGATCAGAGGGGAAAAATTTAAATGGGGTGTAAAGGGCAACATTTTCTTGCAGAGGGTGGTGCGTGTATAGAATGAGCTGCCAGAGGAAGTGGTGGAGGCTGGTACAATTACAGCATTTAAAAGGCATCTGGATGGGTATGTGAATAGGAAGGGTTTAAAGGAAAATGGGCCAAATGCAGGCAAATGGGACTAGATATCTGGTTGGCAGAGAAAAGTTGGAACAACAGGCATGTTTCCATGTTGTACATCTCTATGACTTTAAGACTCTATAATGAGTGGTAGATCGTCAGCCTTGGTGAGAGGTATGTGCAATGGTACATTTGGAGCAATCGTAGAGCAATTATAAAGCTCTGGTTAGGCCCCATTTGGAGTACTGTGTCCAGTTTTGGTCCCCACACCTCAGGAAGGACATACTGGCACTGGAACGTGTCCAGCGGAGATTCACACGGATGATCCCTGGAATGACAGGTCTAGCATATGAGGAACGGCTGAGGATACTGGGATTGTATTCGTTGGAGTTTAGAAGATTAAGGGGAGATCTAATAGAGACGTACAAAATAATACATGGCTTTGAAAAGGTGGATGCTAGGAAATTGTTTCTGTTAGGCGAGGAGACTAGGACCCGTGGACACAGCCTTAGAATTAGAGGGGGTCATTTCTGAACAGAAATGCGGAGACATTTCTTCAGCCAGAGAGTGGTGGGCCTGTGGAATTCATTGCCACGGAGTGCAGTGGAAGCCGGGACGCTAAATGTCTTCAAGGCCGAGATTGATAGGTTCTTGTTGTCTAGAGGAATTAAGGGCTACGGGGAGAATGCTGGTCAGTGGAGCTGAAATGCACATCAGCCATGATTGAATGGCGGAGTGGACTCGATGGGCCGAATGGCCTTACTTCCACTCCTATGTCTTATGGTCTTATGGTAGGGTAGCACATGGTGATGTTTACCCTGATAGAACACAAAAGGGCATTAACCCTTCTTCCAATATTGCTGGGCATTTCATTTCACCCTGGAGACAGTGCTTTTCCAGGTGTCTCTATCCATCCAGGCTGGCTCTATCTACTGGCATTGCCTTCTGAGTGGTCCAGAGAAAAGCAAACTCCCCTTCTGTCAATCACTTTGATTGACAGAAGATCACCTGGTCTCTGCTGCAGAATTAGGATACCTTTCCTTCCCTCTCTGGTTCATGGGCCGGGTGCTGGCAGGTGGGACTAGATTGGGTTGGGATATCTGGTCGGCATGGACGGGTTGGACCGAAGGGTCTGTTTCCATGCTGTACATCTCTATGACTCTATGTGAAGGTCAGCTGCTGGCTTGCAGCATTTGAAGTGGAGTTTAACTATGATGCTCATGATTGCTGGAATGTGACAGCACTTTGATCTCTGCTCCTGCATGACTGACTGAGAAGAGTGTTGTGGAGGGTTGATGCACAATTAGTGAAGTGAGCAGTAGATGAGTGCAGGAGATAGGTCACCATGACAGGAACTCCCAAAAATAACAACAAACCAGAAAATGGGAAAATTCAGTCCATTGCTTCTGCAGTCAATTATTCTTTTTTATTCGCCCATTGGATGTGGGCATCTCTGGCTGGGCCAACATTTATTGCTTGTCCCTTGTTGCCCTTAAGAAGGTCATGGTGAGTTGCCTTCTTGAACTACTGCAGTCCACCGGCTGTGGGTTGACCCACAGTGTCGTTAGAGAGGGAATTCCAGGATTTTGAACCAGTGATAATGAAGGAATGTCAATATATTTCCAAGTCAGCATGATGAGTGGTTTGGAGGGGAACTTGCAGTTGGAGATACTCCCATGTATCTGCTGACCTTGTCCTTCTAGGTGGAAGTCATCATGGGTTTGGAAGGTGCTGCCTGAGGATATTTGGTGAATTTCTGCTATGTGTCTTGTAGATCGTATACACTGCTGCTCCTGAGCATCGGGGGTGAAGGGAGTGGGTGATTATGGACGTGGTGTCAATCAAGCAGGCCACTTTGGCCTGATAGTGTTGATTGTTGTTAGGTGTTTGTTTTGTGGAAGCAATTTCCAGCAATGTTTCTACAATTTAAAAATTAGAAGTAACCAATAAAGCATTGTTTGACCTTGGAATGCTCCCATTCAATAAATGTTTATATATTTGTATATGTCATGACAAGTGAAAGAATATTTCCTGTTAAGGCTTTGAATATGGCAACCTATTTCAATCTATTATGGAAAAGATTTGCTTTCACAGCCTGCTGAGACAAGTAGTAACACCAGCTCAACGAAAACATGGCAAAGAATGACATAATTACATAGTGGAAACTACATTTATTTTTAAATGACATTTCATTCATGACATTGAAAACGTTTGAGACATAACAACAATCTAACTTCGTTAATTAACACAAATAAAGTGGCATAAATATAGTGCTTGCAATGTGTTTTGATTTATAAAAAAACAACAAACACTTACTTTTCATAACAAAGAAGAGGCTTTGGGAAAGTGAATCTTTGTTCTTTTCAATCGCTCCTGTTAAATCGTAGGTTACCTGTTGCGAAACAGAACATCACACACTGTTTCAGCACTTTACTTCAACCAGTACGTTTATGCCTTCAATCTGTTTATTTTCACTGTTCTGTTGCTCATATGAAGATAACTCTAATTTCCCACAGCAGGCGTAAATGTAAAGACTGTTGAAAGTGATGAATCACATGGATCAAGATCAGTAGTCAAACCTAATAACCTTTCCGTCTAAGTGGCACCTATGTTTCCAAAGTAAATACTACTTCAATGGAATAATAAAACTAATCATTACTACCATCAAAGATAATAAGCACCATAACTTTAAAGGACACCTGTAGGCAATGTATATGTGCTGAGACATGCTTGCTTGTGATCAAGGGTAAAGAAACAAAATACGTAAGTAATCAATTTTGCTCCGAATGCAGAGTTTGATACTCATTAAATTGAAAGGCAAGTAATACTACACTCTCCAGGTTGCATTATAACTGCCAGCATTCCCTATTCATGTTTAGCTTCTAAAGCCATTTGTAGATGAGAATGAATTTATCAGGGGCTGGTGTTCTCAGATAGGGAAGAAATGAATGATTTAAATCTAATAGGTGTTGAAAAGATTGATGAAATGTTTTTGGTTCCTGTTTTTTACAAAATGATCATCATTCTTAAACATTATTACTGAATCGTAAATGTTCAAAAGCTCAGATATGTCTACACTCACCCGGACTGAACAAACAAAGTAGGAGCAATGATGGGTGGACCGCCACTGTGCTTGAATATCCTCTCAACCTGCTGCTTATTTTTTTCCAATGTTTTACAATCCCACTGTCAAAGGAATGGACAATGCTACATCCCCTGTGGGACCTTGTCAGTGTGGAGTTAGGTCAGGGGAAGGAGAGTACATGGCTGCTTTTTACAGCTTCAGCTGTTGTATGGTAAATTTAAGGGTTTAATCATAGAACCCCTACGGTGGGGAAAGAGGCCATTTGGCCCATCAGGTATGCACTGACCCTCTCACCCTGCATTAACCATGAATGTGTAAGTTAGGTTGATGGCTAGGTGGGTGACGTCTGTATATAGTAGCGGACTGGACTGGGTACATCGTTATAATGAGAAAGTGGGTGAGGTGGTGGAATGAGTGAGGAGGGCAGGTTGGTAGGGTATGTAGGCGAGGGATCTGATAGGTGAGTGGGTACGTGATTACAGTAGATAGGTGGGTGAAATAATGACTGCAGTCAGGTTTGAGAGTAGTTGAGTCAGAGGGGGGAGGGGGTTAGTAGTCAGGAGACAGCAGGGAGGCTCTGAGTGGTGGGTCAGACGGGTGACTATAGGTAGTCAGATTCAGTCGAGAATGTAGCTCAGAAACAAAAAAACAGAAATAGTGGAAAAACTCAGTGGGTCTGGCAACACCTGTGGGAAGAAAGCAGAGTTAGCGTTTATAGTCTGGTGACTCTGCATCAGAACTCCTGATGGACAATTCCCACATAAATTCACACATCAGGGCTAACACAGGGACTCAGTGTGCATGTCCAAATGTACATTCATTCTCTGACAATCTGGAGACCAAGCCATTCAATCTATTATTTTGAAGTCTGTGGGGCTCCTTTACCACAAAGTTCTTTTGGAACAGCTGCCAATCAAAATGATGAAATGTACCACCAAAAGGCTCTCAGATGAAGAAATTATCAACCTAAAGTTATTTTCTACCTTGCACTTGAACACAAAGCTGAGTCAATGCACATTGAATTAGCTAATTAATTAGCAGACTCATCAAATAATAAAAGTGTGCTTCAACTTAAATAGTCTTATACAATCCCAAACTTATACGTCACTCCCGAGGTACACAGTTCCATAGTATGCTTTGCTTTATTCCGGAAGGTTAGGTTTTATTCAATAACTGCTTTCACTTCCAAGATTCATGAGTCTATGATCATCATCAGCAAGGCACACTTCTGCAAAACCTTGGTGAGCTTTGGTCTCATTCCTAGACTGAAGCAAGTTACTTTACAAAGGATGACAATGCATGTACTAACATTGCCAACAGCAATGTTAGGAGATGAAAATCAAGAGAAAAAAAAGTCTCTTCCCTGTCTTATATATGCAACCCCTTCTTCTGTCCTCTGATCACAGACTCTCCACACCCCCCATCAAGGGGAAACAGCCCTTCTACATTTACCCTGTCAAGTCCCCCACATTTCTTGTATGTTTCAATAAAGTTACCACTTATTCTTGTTTATTCTGAATACAGATCCAATCTACCTAACCTCTCATAAGACAGTCCTTATAACCAATGGATTTTCTCTGGACTGCCTCCATGCCAGTATATCCTTTCTTATTTAAGGAGATCAAAACTATTCACAATGTTCTAGCAGTGGTCTGACTAGTGCCTTATAGAGTTTTAGCAAAATCTTCCTATTTTTATTTTCCATTCCCTTTTAAATAAATAGGAAACACCAATAAAATGGGACTATTCAAAGTGCCTTAGCCATCAATCTAAACTGTAAGCTCCCTATAGAATCCCATCGTATCACAATATCTACATGTGAAGGATTTTTGCCTCCGTTATTATATATGCAAGTCCATTTTGTAAGATGTTCACAAGAGACAAGAAGCAGGATTTTATGGATGGTGGGATTTTCCTTCTCACCTGATTCTCCTGCTCAACATAATCAGAAGTTCTTGCCGGTAACTGAAATCTTCCAGAATGGATTGGTATCACTATAGCCTGCACTTTTCCCAAAAGGCCATTGAGTCCTCGGATGAGCACTGACACTTCAAAGCTGTCCTACACATTTTGTCACCTTTTCCATAAACATGGTAAACAAGGGGAAGTTTTCCAGAATGAGGTGAGGTTGTCAGCAGCGTTAACAGCAAGGAGGACCTTGACGTCACTCTATCTGGCCCTTCATCACAAAGAGACAGGGCAGTGCCAATGGGAACCCAGGCCAAGGAGGAATCACACACAGGCCTCTCTGAAGTTTCCTCTCAAGACACTCCAAAGGTGGCCGAACCTCCCATGTCTATCCTGCTTGACACCCTCAGTCCAGTGGAGTTCACCCCAGGGCACAGTATTAGAGTGAAAAAGTGTCTTTCAAATGGATTGGAGAGGTGGTGTCAGGACAGGAAAGACTCCCTGTGCTGGTCTGTTGCAGACAGTCCTTGAAGAGAGACTGTGATGTTTATCTTTCTAATATTGCTTCTTGTTTTTCTGACCTATGGTCGTGCTGTGCACAGCTGTAAGGTAACTTTTTTTTCTTTTTTTAATCTATTCTGCGACTAAGGCACTGAGGTAGTCTGTACCTAAACTGTGTGTCGGTAACATTATTACACTGTAATTAATCTCATAACTGAAGAAGTCAGAGTCAAAAGGTGTGGCAATGGAAAAACCCAGCCTGTCAGGCAGCAACCGAGGAGCAGGAGGGTTGACGATTCAAGCATAATCTCTTCATCAGGGCTTATGCTCAAAACACCGACTCACCTACTCCTCGGATGCTGCCTGACTGGCTGTGCTTTTCCAGCGCCACACGCTTTGACTCTGATCTCCAGCATCCGTAGTCCTCACTTTTTTCTTATAACTGAAGTAGCTGTACCTAACTACCTTTGTACCTAATGTGGCGTTGTAGCTGTTTACTTATAAATTTTTCACTGTGTTCATTTGAGCATGTAACAATCAAGCTAACTCAATTCAATTCAATTTGATGCAATTCAGTTCAATTCGATTGGCAGGTGTCGATTGCCAGTATCCGTGGACGTGTGCTGTGTGTGAGGTGGTGCCCTGAGATACAGCTGGCATGTGACCAAGATGGCTTTGCTGAGGAGCAAGTGGTGAGCTGGTGTCACCAGGTACCTGATCAGACCTTTCCATGCCAGGAACTGTCACCATTTATTTTCCTCATTGGGGGCGGGTAGGGGGGGCTGATGGGTAGGATAGGACACTGCATATTAAAGGGCTGCGATTCAGTGCTATTGAGGCTGTTAACAAGCAATAATCTCAAGTAATAGCTGCCTCACTGGAACCTCACCTCAATGCCTGGAAAATATAACTAGTAGCTCCTGATATCAAACTAGGCCTCACTGGACCTTTTACACATTCTCCCAGATTTCTCACTGGAGCCCACTTCATTCGGGCCCTTATGAGATCCCACCTGATGTCTTTCATCCCTCCATTTTATTCGATATGAAAGTGATCAAGAAACCTCTTCCAAGCTCTGCTGACAGCAAGCCCAGGTGGAATACATATTTAAGATTAAAAAGTGAATCTGGAATGTTTTACTGGGAAGACGATATAAAGTGTTCATACGTACAGACAATGACCAGTCTATCAACATCTTTTCTGATGGTAGATAAATGTTTAGTTTCTTGGGAAGATGTCAGGAATGTAAAGTTTTGTAAATAGTTATGCTTTGAACTATCTACATAGTTTTGAGATAAAATTATGTTTTCTTTAAAATTCATTTTACCGGTTTTGTGAGCTAGTGTTGAGAGTGTGGTGCTGGAAAAGCACAGCAGGTCAGGCGCCATCCGAGGAACAGGAGAACCGACATTTCGGGCATAAGCCCTTCATGCAGTCCTCACTTTCTCCTATTGTGGGTGAGGTCAGCATTTATTGGCTCCCTGTAATTGGCCACAGGGCAGTTAGGAGTCAATCATATTACTGTGGGTCCGGAATCACAAGTAGGCCAGACCAGGTTAAGACAGTAGATTTCCTTTCCTGAAGACCAAGAGTGAACCAAATGGGTTTTTCCTGACAATTGTCAATGGTTTCATGATCATCATGAGGTTCTTAATTCCAGATTTTTAATTAATTCAAATCCTAACATCTGCCATGGTGGGATTTGAACTCACGTTCCCAGAGCATTAGCTGGGTCTCTGGATCCATAGTCTAATGATAATACAACGAGGTGATCAATCTCCCCTAAAGCAGGTGGGATTCCAAAGGATAGGTATTTACCTGGATACAAGGCAACCATGATTCACCAAGCCCTGACTATGGTTTTTGAGAAGGGCACGATTCATGTGTAGCTAATATAGGACTAGATTCTAGGCTTTTCTAAAAATATCACTGAACTTCCCAGGCAGATTCCGTTTATAAGGATCTGCAGGAGAGAGAACGACAGAAACAACAAATCTCTATGGTTACCATGCAAGTATGTGGAGGGAGTCACTCTTGGATTGAAGAAACAAGGGCTGTAAGTATTTCAACAAAACAGAAAGATTCACCTAGCTTGGCTATAGGGAGGGATCACCAGGGAACCTCATATTCTGAAACTCTGTTCGAAGATTAAATGTTATTCTGCTCTCAAAGGATTAAAGAGCTAAGAATTAATTTGGAATTTATTTCTGGAGAATGAATGCTTTGGTCTGTTACCTAAGGACAGGGTAAAGCATAAACATAGAAGGTTTTGTTGACCATTTTAAATATTAAAATGGGGATATTTTCTGTAATTAGAAACATGAGCTGCAGACTGAAGTATTGTTTAGCGAACGTTGCTTCAGTGCATGCCATCCAGTAAAAGGCAGTTTAAGTAAAACTTAACATCTTGTTTTGAAATTCCTTTGTGTTGGCTACTGGGAATTTAAATTTATTTCAATAGACATTATTGGTCATAGAAGCAATTGTGGGATATGTCATGGCTATAAGGAAGTAAGCCAGGTCGACATCATAGGATATGAGATCCCTGATTAGGACTGTTATTCTGGTCTAATCAGAGACCCTTTGCGGACAGATATAAACAAGAGTGTTTCCCAGTTGAGGGCTCTCTGCGTGGGAGTCCTCCCCCTTTCTCTCAGGGATCTGGGGTGGAGGGTGCTGCACGCAGCAGTCCCCTGCAACCGCAGATTGTGGTGGTTCACGGACTCCCAGCCCAACTGCTTGTTCTGTGGCGCTGTGGAGTCCGTGGACCACATATATATTGGGTGTGGGTGTTTGCACTCCCTTTTTGATTTTCTCAAAAACCTCCTCCTCTGATTTTGGCTGCACTTCAGTCCCACGCTCCTGATCTTCGGGCACCCGGTACGGAGGAGGGAGGGCAGGTCCGAAGACCTCCTCGTGGGTCTGCTCCTGGGCCTGGCCAAACTGGCCATCAACAGGTCCAGGCAGCGGGCCGTGGACGGGGTCGTTAGGGCCGACTGCCTGCCCCTCTTCCGGGGTTACGTTAGAGCCCGGGTGTCCTTGGAGAAGGAGCACGCGGTGTCCACCAACACCCTGGAGTCGTTCAGGGAGAGGTGGGCGCCACAGGGAGTGGAGTGCATTATTTCCCCGTCCAATTGTATTTTGATTTAATCCCTGCTCTCCCCTTCAACTGTTTTGATCACACAGCACTGCCCTTTGATGTGAAGGGCAGTGCTTGTCACTGGCCACTCGGGTGTTTTTCCTATCTTCCTGGTGGAGGAAATTGAATAAAGATTCATACACCTTGTGTCTCTCACTGTGTCTCAAACCTGCACACACAAAACATGGGGGCTGGGGATAGAAATAATAAACACTACCGCAGTTAGACGGCAGTGTGGGGGAAAATAAATTTTAAAAAATTAAACAAAAATAAAAAATTAAAAAAATAGGAGTGTCCAAGGTCCCTGAGGGAGCTAGATCAGTGAGAGTGAAAGGCTCTCCACTTTTCTGTATTAAGGAGGAGAGGAGACTGACTGACTTCTGAACAAGGTAAAAACAATGACTGCAGATGCTGAAAACCAAATACTGGATTAGTGGTGCTGGAAGAGCACAGCAGTTCAGGCAGCATCCAACGAGCAGCGAAATCAACGTTTCGGGCAAAAGCCCTTCATCAGGAATAAAAGGATGAAGGGCTTTTGCCCGAAACGTTGATTTGACTTCTGAACAGCCTGGAACCACATCGTCAGTGTGTCTTATTTACTGCTGTTGGTGTCTTCATACTGAAAAAGAGTTTATTTTGAAGTTTTGTTTTCTTTATTGTTTATTGTGAATTTTTTTATCTTTCTGCTAATTTCTAAAAGAGAAAAAGAAGGAAATAAAGAGTGTCCGAGGTTCTGCTCACTCTGAAAGCTGGCTCTGAGAGAGCTGGATCAGTGTCAAGGACTCTCCAAAAGTAAATTAAGGGGGACTTGGTGACGGGATTCTGGCCTCTGGGGTGGGGGAGGGGGGGTTATATCAGGATAGTGAAGAACAATCCCCGAATATCAATCCTGAGTTTAATGTTTGCTAGATTGAAGCTGCACTCAGTCGTACTGTACTTAAGGTTGGGTCAAAGTAATTTTCACATACCATTTATTTTTCAATCACTTTTTAGTTGATGCCTTTCAAAGCTGATTTTGTGCTGTCCTCGACTCTCCTCATTTCACACTCTAAGGCCAAAGTCAAGCCGCTTGGCCCTTCAGTTCAGAACTTGACTCTTTCTTTGTCGGTCAGAGCACATAATAAATCATAAGCCTTAAATTATAATGTTATCAGAGTAATGTGCTATTTGAATATGACCAACTCCAATTTGCTATCTTATCGATGTTGGATCAGTCCTGTGAGAATAAGATAAGACTTGACTGCAAATTCACCAAATAGAATTGCCTGTCCAACACTTTCTAGTCACACGAAGGAGGGACCCCTGAACAAATTCCAGTTTGCTTTCGTGCAGGAATTAACATTTCAAACAAAAACGAAGAAAATCTCTAAAACATATTTCTGCAGAACATTTGGACATCGAGACTCATCTCATAGAAGAATGAGATCAGCATGGTTCATAGGAAGTGAGTGGAAGAAGATTCATAATGACACTGAAAGATTACATCCTGCAGGAACCATAAAGGCATAGCACCAATTGCAACTTTTGGATGAAATGTTCAGATGAGGTTCTGGCTGCCTGTACAGGTGGATAAAAGTGCCTCTTGGTTCCATTTATACAAGACATTTTCTCCCTGTTGCATAACTGAATATTTCACCCCAATTAATAACAGCAAAAAGAAAGCAGATTAGCAGTTTATTCATCCTATTTTTTTCTTATCAACCTATTCAGAGATATTAATATACAGGGGGTTTTTGAACCTGAGCCTCCCAGGGCAGGCAGAAGGACACTACACCACAAGAAGCCCCCTATGGGTCATTATCTTAACTTGCTGATTGTGAGACCTTGCTCTGTGCAAATTGCTTCTTGCATTTACCTATATTAGAATAGCTACATTTCAAAAATAATCAATTCATTGAAAGTATTGTGATACCTGGATGGTGTGGTTGACATACTATGAATGTAATTTCTAGTTTACTCCGCCCTTTTAATTACTTAAAATAAAAAGTTTTTTAATCGACCTGCTCTGACAGATTATAAAACAACACTGGAGAACATGGGGTTTGAACCCAGGCCTTCCAACCTAGAGGCACAGGCAATACCACTGTACCATAAGCACCCATGTCAATTGTCCCTTTACATCAATTAATATGACAGCAACCAGATGTCTTTCCATCAACTTAAGCAATGTACATCATTTCAAGGAAGTGCTGTAAAACTAGCAATCTCTCAACCCTGTCCATCTGCTGTCCAGGGATTTAATAAACCTGTATTGGTTACAAGGAAACTAATTCAGACTTACAGAACGTCAATGAAATCACTGGAGTACAAAGGTGTTGGAACCTTACATAAATTACGCCACTTAACAGTGCTTTATTCTCTTCCCTCTCTTGATTTGGCATTGAGGTAATGAGAGTGTTTTAAGCAGGGTCATGCAAGAATATTAAGGAGCTTGATTCTCCACTTGCATGTCAAGCAACCTTTTGAAGTTCGACAGATTCATCACTGAGCCTGCACCAGACGATGCTGATTGTTATGTCTGGAAAATCACTCTAGAGAGAGAGAGAAAAATTGAAAGCTTCCTCATTGATTAATCCATCTTCTTTGTGTTCAGCTGGAATGAAAGTTTCAGTTTCAGAGAGTACTTTGGCCTGCAGCAGTTTCCCAGATGCATTCCCAGGGCAGAGGTTAGATGACAGTTGAGAAGGCTATTTTTGACACATGCACTGATGAGAAGATGAAAACAAATTGATCAGCACTAAAAGGCCATTATGCAAACGGATATTAAGAGCCAGGAGACTAATCTAGTATCCTGATTTCCCCATTGTGTGATTATAGTTTAAAATGGCTAGCACCAGTGATATCAGTCTGCATCAAACAAATTTATAGTCCTGACTTGAGGCTATATATAACAAACATACCCTTTAGACTCCCACTTGTGTGCATTACATGTTACTTAGATACCATTTTCCAGCAATGGACATCATTCTTTTACACTTGGACATTTAGTGATATATGAGAAGGGATATGTGGTCATTTTTCTTTCAAAATGACACTTGGTATTTTCAATCTGGTCTAAGTGGCTGTTCACAGTTCTAATTCTTGGTCAGTCTTTCACAAAGGAGGGTCATTTATATCATTATCATCACTTGTGTGTCAGTTTCCAACAAACGTCTACCAGGGTAGAGTGGTGCAGGTGGTCAGGCCACAGGTCTTAACTGGGATTAGAGAAAGAATATTGGTATTTTAAATAAAACGTACAAACAAATAAGCACAAAATATACTTAAGAATGTACCCTCAACCTAACTGCCAGATCATGTACAGCACAGAAACAGACCTTTTGGTCCAACTTGTCCATGCCGACCAGATATCCGAACCTAATCTAGTCCCATTTGCCAGCACTTGGTCCATATCCCTCCAAACCCTTCCCATTCATTTAGCCATCCAGATGCATTTTAAATGCTGTAATTGTAACAGCCTCCATCACTTCCTCAGGTAGCTTGTTCCATACATGCATCCCCCTCTGTGTGAGAAAGCTGCCCCTTGAAAAGGTGCCGGTGGGAATATGAAATGGTGGAGATCAAAACGAGTCCATTGAGTACCATACCCAAACCTCAGTTCCCACTTCTGTTCCTGTCACAGCGTTACCAGTAGCAGGGTGATGGGTGCTAGTGTTGGATTGCTTGCCCATCTGCCAGCTGATTGAGGACATTAACTGGATAGCTAACCTGCGATTGCCGAGTTTCAACTAGTGGCAGGAGAGGCTCATGCAAAGAGCCCAGCCCAGCAGCTTCACGTGGACATCGAGCAGCCCTTATTATGGCTCCCCTTTGGAACCCATCAGAGGGTCTGCCTAAGGTTTAAACTCTTCCGTACCTCCCCTTAATGTTCCCTTCCCCCTCAGCAGTATTCTCTCCAAGCTGAACGGAACAGCCCATCAAGAGCTGCACACTGAATTATTACAGTTGCACACCTCGCAGTGGTTAAATGGAGTTTACTGTCACTACTACCCAAAGCATTTTCCCACTGTGACCCTATCTTAAGGCTTGAAAATTGTCATTTGTGATAAATCTGAGTGTGTGGAGCCTGTGAGAGTGGGACCCTGTTATAACAGGACAACTTTATTCAACTCAATCAGTGCTCCACTGCTACTGCAGGGTTTGTGGCTCCAAAATTTCAGCTTGCATCCTCCTAACTCAGGGTCCCACATCTCATATTGGGATGCCACACTCTCATCCATAGGTGAAGGAATGATAGACTTCCCCACCATAGAAAACTAAAGGATGAAAGCCAAACCTGGCAAGATTAATCAAGTGGAATTTTTTTTAAAAATTGATTTGTGCGATGTGGGTGTCATTGGCTGGCCAGCATTTTATTGCCCAATCCCTAGTTGCCCTTTGAGAAGGTGTGGGTGAGCTGCCTTCTTGAACCGCTCCAGTCCACCCACAGTGCTGTTAGAGAGGGAATGCCAGGATGTTGACCCAGTGACAGTGAAGGAACGTTGATATGTTTCCAAGTTAGGATGCCGAGTGGCTTGGAGGGGAACTTGCAGGTAGTAATGTTTCTATATATCTGCTGCCTTTGTCCTTCTAGGTGGAAGTTTTCATGGGTTTGGAAGATGCAGTCTGAGAATCACTGGTGAATTTCTGCAGCCAATGTGCACTTTCACCGATTCCTGGATTCTGAAACTCTGTTTTACACAGTTGTTCACCAGCTCTTTGCTCACAATGTCCCTCCCATTCATTGCTTCCTGCCCTACCCTCCCACTCATCACCATCCTCCCACTCCCCAGTCCCATCCTGGTTTCTCTTTCCCTCTTGCCAAACTCACTTCCTCCCTTCTGTCATCTTTCTCCAAAGAGAAGTGGTGACTGGAAGGCAGTGACGAATCAGAGGATCAATGAGGGAAGCAACAAGTTGGATTGGGATTGGGAATGTCAAGAAGGAAGCACCAAGTTGGATAGTTGGATAGGGGGAAACGGCAGGTGGGGGAGAGAGGGAGGGAAACAGCGGATGGTGGAATTTGAGTGAAGGATGTGGGAAGGTTATGGAATGAATTGGTAAGCAGGATGATTGAGGAGGAGAACAGTGAATGGAGGGATGGGGGGGGTGAAGAGTGGAGGAGTCAGGCAGGGGAGGCTGGGGTTGTGGGGGGAGGGTGGAGAACTGCAAGAGGGAGAGTCTGGGTAGTGAGTGGTACATTGTGGGGAGTGAGGGTGAGTGGGGGAAGGGAGCAGGACGAGTGGAACAGCAAGTGCTGGAGTCAAGGAAGGAAACTACAAGTGTAAAAAGATTACCCTCCAAGAGTGAACTGTACAATTAGTGTTCCTCCCAGGATTCCAATAGCACTCTGGCATTTTTCAGGAAGACTGGGTGCATGTGATGAATTTGCCCGGGGAGATTTTTGTCACCAAGGATCCTCTGTGATACTGTCCAACACTGATCACAGGATTAGATTTACCTGAATATTTATCCAGGAAGTGTTACGCTGGTTAATACCTAGTCTAGCTCAGAAGTGAGCCAGTGACTCTCAAATCCCCCTCCCCCAAACCAACTGATACAATCTGACCACCCCAGCACCCCACCAACCTGATCATTTCCTCCCTGTAATGTCCTGACCAGATAAATGATCACTCCAACCTGACCACCCCCAACAGGAACTCCCATCCAATCATACTATGCTGTACTGACTAGTCTCCAATCTGGCATAACCCAACTCCCCACCCAGACTGAACTACCCACCATCAAATACTCCAACCTGACCTGAAATCCTTTGATTGACCACCCCCTCACTCCAACTGGCCCCCAAATCCTCCTACTCCACCTCAATCTGACTGTGCTTGGCTTGACTCCCTCCCCCATCCCCAGTCTGACTGGCTCTTTGCCTTGACTATCCCCACTCAATCTGACCAACCCATCCTCTGTACCCTCCTCCCCCATTCCCCACCCCCGAGCTGATCATCTCCTCATCTGAATTATTCGGCTCCTACTCAACAACGGCCAACCCAATGAACCTTGATCCGACCTGATTATCCCTGATCCAACAACCTCCCCCAACTACCACCACGCCACCCCCTTACCCCAAATACTCTTCAACCCAATGACACCCCTCTCAAACGGACTGGGACATCATTGCTTCCCAGATATAGATTTCTGGCTTCAGCTGGGAAGGCAGGATAATCTGAACTGAGGCTCTCATTAGCTCTCTCTGCTCTTCAGTAATTTAAGTCAAACTGCAGGATGCTGCTGATGGTTACTTCCTCCTTCAGAAGGACAGATACAGCTTAATGAATAAAGACTTCATGAGAATTGGTGAAGTGTGTTGAAGATCAATTATATCGAAGTTAGAATCAGACTCAAAAGCTGCTATGTTCGGACACATCTGCAGCTGAAGTTATTGGGTTACCCCCTTGATGTCTACCCTATTCGACTAATGCACATGCATTCACTAAAAAACTTGAGACTTTTAGACCTTGGTATGTCATAAAAAGGAGACACATCTTCTCTTCTAGGAGAAAGTGAGGAC
The DNA here is from genome assembly GCF_047496795.1 of Chiloscyllium punctatum. Lineage (NCBI taxonomy): Eukaryota > Metazoa > Chordata > Chondrichthyes > Orectolobiformes > Hemiscylliidae > Chiloscyllium > Chiloscyllium punctatum. Next base: position 116,679,112 of record NC_092747.1, read on the forward strand.
TGCAGATGTTGGAGATCAGAGTCATTCCTGATGAAGAGCTTATGCTTGAAACGTTGATTCTCCTGCTCCTCGGATGCTGCCTGACCTACTGTGCTTGCCCAGTGCCACACTTCTGACAGCTTCTCTTCTATGGTTGTTTATTTTGCTTGCTGCATTAATAGGCTATACTGACATATTTCTGTATAAATATCAAAAGCATGTTCTGGAAACCTTTGACGGATGAGAACCAGGGGATACCATACCAGTGAAAACTAACCAACATTTATTAACTACTTGCACTAGATACAAAGACATGGTTGAACAAGATTTCAATAGAACCTTCTCTACTCAGGTTCCAGTACCAAGGGACCTGAGATTGTTAATATACCCAGTTGCTAACATATCACTATCAACCCCCAAATACCATCAATAGCAGTATTGGCCATTATTGGAAGCCCAAGCTGAAAATAGGCGGGATCATTGTGGTGCTGAAAACTTTGTAGACATTGCTGTTAATTGGAAGAGTTGGTATTGTGTCTCTCAGACTTTCACCTTCTGGTTCACAAGAGCCAACCTATCTCTAAACCTCCTTTATCTGTTGCTTTGTGAAAGTGACTGAGCTATTTCCATCGCTATTCACAATCAGCTGAAATTTTCTTTTTTACATTTTTTTATCAGTTCAAAAGACTAGACTCCTCAGCTCTGTCTGTTTTCATCTCATCAAATTGAAGCTAAAAAATCCTTATGTTGTCATTTCTCCCAATTCAACTTTTCTTCTGTAAACAAGGAGCTCCAGTCTAAACCTAACAAATGCCTCTTTAACATGAGGGTTTCAGCCATAGGGAGAGGCTAAATAAGCTGGAGCTATTTTCCCTGGAATATCGGATACTAAGAGGTGAGCTGATAGAAGGTTATACAACCATGTCGAGCGTAGGTGGGGTCAATAGTCAATGTGGATAGGGGAGACCAAAACTAGACTGCACAAGCTTAAGGTGAGGGGAAAGATTTAAAAGGCACTTAAGGGACAACTTTTTCACGCAGGGGGTGTTGCGTGTATGGAATGAGCTGCCAGAGGACGTGGTGGATGCTGGTACAATTACAGCATTTAAAAGGCATCTGGATCAGTACTTGATTAGCAAGGGTTTAGAGAGTTTGGCAAATGGGACGAGATTAATTTAGGATATCTGGTCAGCATGGACAAGTTGGACTGAAGGGTCTGCTTCCATGCTGTACATCTCTATGACTCTCTGACTGTATGTGGCAGTGTAATGATTAGGGTACACAATATACAGCTAGAGATTTCAAATGGTGGAAGGATTTTTAATGTTTTAATTCTTTGTATTTAAGCTTGCGACACAATGCTGGATCTCTGAGTCAGGTTTTCTCTTTAGCTGAGCTCGGTACCCTACAGCACCCCCATTTTTTCTGGGTCACCTACCTTGACCTCTATCCAGCTCAACTTCCTGACTGAAACTCCAACACTCTGGCATCCAATGCTTACAGTCAGATTTGTACAGCTGAGAATGTTCCCATCAACGTGCATCCTGCCTGGGATGCACAAAGAAATTCTCAAAGAGCAAATGCAGTTACTAAGTCTACTCTGAGCATTCCAGTTTTCACACTCCAAGCTTATCAAAGTTCCACTTCACTGGAGACAGTGACCTAATGGAGCATCTATCTTTGTGAACTGTGCGGACACAAATCCCACTTGACCACATTCCTGCTCCCACAAAAAACAGGCTTAAGGGTGGAACTGCAAATTTCTGGACTCAACCTCCATTTTCGCAAAGGCAGTGGTCACTCACACAAATGCGTAAAAACAAGGACTGCAGATGCTGGAAACCAGAGTCTAGATCAGAGTGGTGCTGGCAAAGCACAGCAGGTCAGGCAGCATCCGAGGAGCAGAAAAATCGACGTTTTGGGCAACCCGAAATGTCGATTTTCCTGCTCCTCAGATGCTGCCTGACCTGCTGTGCTTTGCCAGCACCACTCTGATCTAGACTCACACAAATGCAGCCTTTCACAAATACAGAGCATCTCCCTCAACCAGAATTAAGGGAAAAATATACAGCTCGATCTTCAAAAACTGTGTCAGTCACTTGAAGCTCATTTTGTTTTCTAGATTTACTCACAGTCTACCATTACAAGCAACTCAGTTAGTGGGTGATTTTTGTATAACTTAATTATTTGCATCATAGAAACTGTCAGCAAGAAGATCGCCCGCCAATCAAAGCTGAACATTTAGCATCCTTGACGCTATTTGAAGACAACCAACATTTTTACTAAATTAACCAATAGTACTTTTCTAATCAACCTGTTCAGATAACTTATTGCACACCTCTGGAACAAATGGGATTGAACTGGGACCTCCCTGATTCAGAGCAGAGACACTACCACTGCACCACAAGAGGACCCAGCCAACATTGATTCAAAGGAAACGTGGTATGTTTTACATGCAGGTGACAAGGGCACAATTCTGAGTGAAAACATTGCTGAAGAAACTATAGAGAGGGCACCAAGATGCTTTGATCCTACCTTGGAAGACCTGGTTCAGGAATCAAGATAAAGAACTAAATGCTGTTGTCTCCAACAGATAGGAAATCCACTAGACATCTATTCCACAATTCATCAGAAAGAATTTGTCATGCATTTGATTGGCAGGAGCTTGTAGTGTGCAGAGAGAACAGAGTCAGTGAAGTGGACCATGGAATCACGTGAATTTGCTGTGCAAAATATTTCGAGAGATCAAGGGGCCAAAGAGGAGTGGTTTTGAATAAACCCTGTATGGCCTCTCCCCCAGCTTTGCTCATTTCCACAGCTGGTTAACAAGTATGAGAAAACAGGTGTATGTTACATTAAATATAGGGAAATGCTGGACGAAATTCAATGATATAGCTAGGGTTAAGCGAAGAGCATTTTTGATGCTCTTGGTACACTTCCTATGTTTTCATCAGTTATCACATGAATTTTATTCACATGGTTCCTTTTTTAACTATTTTAATTTTCTTATATTTAATGTCACATATTTCTTTACATCTGTTCTCTCTAACCAGGTTTCACTTCCCCACAACCCTCATGTTGCACACAGACTATAATGAGAGGCACGCTCTCTAAGTACCTCACACAATTCTCAAAACAGTAGAAAGATGTGCATATCTCCAGATAACAGCATGATATTACGCATCAAAGAAACTGACTGTAATATCTTCCTGCTCAAACAATGCATGCTGGCCATCATAAGGAGGGGAAGTTTGAGGCTACCGAGGCCAGGGGACAGACTTTAGAGGGTTTGTTCAGAACCATTCCTCTTTGCCCCCCCGATCTCTCTTGAAACATTTTGCACAGTAAACTCAGGTGACTTCATGATCCACTTCCTCTGTCTTCCCTTCATGCTATAGGTTTCAGCTTCCAAATATGGGGAAATTCCTGTGCTGGTCAACAAAGAGAACAAAAGTCTTTCAGAAAACTCACTGTTTCTCACAACACTGGCATTCAAACGTGCCTGCTTAGATGGAGACCTTTGTGGAAGTGATTACATGAGATGACTCAATGGGCACAAATCTGCAGAATGTAGGACTTGGGGATAAGTTGCCACATGTACCAGATTGCAGAAGGCAGATTTCCATACTGCAGCAGACTTATGCTACATTGCAAGCTTGAGATGACTGAAGAAAACTCATGGATATTTGCTGGAGAATTTTAGGTGCAGTGACATACTGGCAGAGAATCTTAATTAACATCCAGTTGGAGCCCCATCTCACAAAATACAGAGGGCATTCTATCCAATATGGATACAGCAGTCTCCTCCAATAACAATGCAGTAATACCCATGCCGATGGACCCTCTGTTATCAGTTTCCATGCTGTATAACTCCATGGTTGGCATTGGCTGGGAGGAACCTTATTGAGTAGGGCCTCCGAAACATCTCAGTCACCTAGTTGTGTTGAAACAACTTTTGAGAATGGCCTGTTGTCCTCTCTCAGCATCCTACCATTGCCAACTCCTTCCCAATCTATTCCTGCGAAGGTGATGAACCGTCATCTGATATTCCAATAATTTTACAGGTGGTTAAAGACAGGATAGTGAGCTGGTGAAGGAGGAAATCATCAGGATTGCTGCCAGGACAACAGGCACCAATGTGCATACTCATGTTGCCTCTACTTACAAAATTACCATACATTGAGAGGAAGCTATGCATTTTGGCTGAGGAGGCCACAGGAAGAATGCTTCCAAAGCATAGAATATGAAAAGAAACACGCTCCACAATAACCATTGAGGATGACTGTATATGTGAACTATCTTAAAGGAGCACAATTGGATTGGATGGTAAATGTGTTTTGGTTCTGGCTTCTGTGTTAGAGTTTATTTTTGTCGTGACATGAGGATAAAATTTTTGAATTAAACTAGAGGAAATTGGGTCCAGGCGTGCAGGGTGCTGTGGCCTCTGCCTCTCTTTTCCTTCTCCTCTCTCTCATCCTACATCTCACGCTGGCCTGGCTATCCAGGTGATGCTAAGGACTGGTCTATTGTGATGGTGACGAGGCAAACACAAAACATGGATATCAGCTTGGTACTCAACTGGAAATTCCCTCTTGAACAGACTAGATGGTGGAATATTTTTATGAGCAGGTAGTTGTTTGCTTGATAATATTCACCACAATTCTCATTGGAGATCTGTCCTGCTCCTGCTCATGTTCCTGGTCATGGTCGTGAGCCAAGATAATAGGCCTTGTCACCTAATAGTCAGTTTGTAAAAAAATGGCCTGATTGGAATGAGGATAGCATTGGGGGTGAAGCAGGATGTATGTCATGACTACTGCTGGGATAGTAGACAGAGAGCTGTATCATGCTTATGTTGACAGAATGGAATCCCGTTCATTTGAGATTGTTAGGATGATGATAGGGAGCACTCAAAGAAATGTTCCAATGCTCTCCTGCCCTCTTGCTCTGTCAATTTGGGAGGAAAAAAAATCACTTTGTGCTGTTCTTTGTGGTAAAACTATGGGATATGCTAGTGCCACCTTCTGCAGTCATAGAGGAGACATGACTATAAAGTTAAAGCTGACCGTATCTTTGACATCTTGGAGAAAGTGAGGACTGCAGTCGGAATCAAAACGTGTGGCACTGGAAAGGCACAGCAGGTCAGGCAGCATCTGAGGGGCAGGAGAATCAATACTTTGGGCATAAGCCCTTCTGAAGGAGAAATGTTGACTCTCCTGCCCCTTGGATGCTGACTGACCTACTGTGCTTTTCCAGCGCCTTGCCTTTTGACAGGAACCTTGACATCTACAAGCAGCACTGTCCAAGACACAGGCGTGAGTTGTGAGTGCTGCAGGTGAGATAATTGGTGACGGGTTTTGTGAAGAGGCGAGTGTAGCTGAGGCATTGCTGCTGCATAAGGTTTGTATCGAAGTGCTAACTGAACACTTCAGCAGGTAACAGCCCTTTGCTCAGTGTCCTCTTGCCCTCCACCAGTTGTCATTGTTACTGCTCTTTCTCATCCTACATATCATAATGAGTTAATCTGTCCTGGTAATGGCTGAGGGCAGAGTGTTTCCCAGAGTACTGGGGGATCTTTGTACTTTGAATAACACTGGGGTGGGAGGGTCTTTTCCCTTTGAACAGAGAAACAAATTACAATTTTATTGAACAACGGGCAGCATTTTCCCATTAGTGCACTGAAACATTAAACTAGGAGTCTCGTCATTAATACATTTTAGATTTCTAATAAACTGAACAGCATAAAATTTTACAGCCTACATCATATGAATCTCCACTTGTGAAATATACAGCCAACCAAACAATACTTGTGAATAACAATACATCCACGATATTATTTAAAGGTGTTGCATAGACAATGTTCATATTTCACCGATAGTTCAGGCGACAGTCAGCGAGTGAATCTGTGGTTTTCTCGTGTGGTATACACTATTCATCACACGTAAAATACTCTCATTTGCTTTAACCAGGCTAGATGATGTTGCATAAAATGTTTTTGAGACTGCTTTGTGGAGCAGGAGAATCTAGTAATTATTCTTGAATTTCATCAATAGAACTAATGGCTTCTTCAAATTTAAATGTTGCCCTTAATTAACCATACGTGACTAATCACGCATTCCTGTAAACTCACCCTTCCTGCGTAATGCATGATCGTGAAGGCTGAGCCTGGGTCCTTTGATGGAATGTTCCCATTTCCATCCTTTGTCGACATGTAAACAGCATTTGTATGAGCTGTTTCCAAATGGGACTGCAGCCGTTTGCTGAGGCTTTGTTCCATTGATCGAAGAGTCTGGCTTTCTTCATCTAGCAATGATAAAAAGCCAGTAGGTTTCTGAAATGACAAAGGAATAGATTGGATAAATTAGCAATGTAGCCTGAATGACTTCTTAATTGGGTGAGATCCATTTGGTTGAGTTACGCAAAACTTCATTTTAAACCTACCAAAATGGTTCCTTTAAAAAGCTGCTGTAAAATTATGCCTGCAAATGATCATTCATTTTATCTTTAAAACCGGGGACACATTAAATCTTTAGAAGCAGACATAAGGGTCCAATGTTTAATCTACAAACAACATCCAGGCCTATAAGAAACTTAACTTCAATTGCATTTAAAAAAAATGTTTCATGAAGGATCTTCAAAGATGGCTATAATTGAATTGATTGACTTTATTTTATACTGAGCAATAATGTTAACAAGCATAAATAAGGCATTTATTTGCCTTATATATTTATCCTGATATTTAAGGTGAATTTTAAGTGAGCTTATATTATTTCATTAAATAGATGTTGCATGTATATTGTTTGAAATGCTCTACTTTTCATATTCCCAACCTGTACAGAATAAACAGGTGTGTAAGAGCTTAAAAAAGAAGCATGTGGTTCTGATGGAGGTGAGGTGGGAGAAGTTATGAGGGGAAAGAACAAAGCAGCCTTTTCCTGTTTCCAAACAGTTTTTCCAAATTCAATGAATAAACCCTGAACAGGGCCATTGTAGCAATGAGTCTCTTTCCCCTGCTGCTTTCATTCTGGGCAGGAGTACGACAGCTGAAGTGCATAGCACCTGTCTAGGCCTAGGAACATGTATTCCAGGGGATGAATAAATCCTGGAGGCTTTCCCATCTAAGGTCTGTACAACTGCCCGAGCCTTATGACAGTAAACTTTAGTTGCAGATCTGCACGACTGAAAGAACAATTATTTTGCTGGCACCAGTGTCACCTAGGCTGCTACACTCTGGGGTACAGCTGGATCCTGAGGCTGAATGATTATTCAGGGAGATAAAGGCAAGTTATTCATCCTTGTGTTTTTAGATTGTCATGGGACTCTACTCCCTTTCCCTCTGTTCTGCTCCACAGAGTTATTGATGCTGGCTCCACAAGTATTATTTCTACAAACAACGCTGAATATTGGTGCTTATGGAATGAAAGAAAAGGAAAAGGTGGTGGTGGTGGTGGGGAGTTGGTTGGGGTGGGGGGGTGGGGTGCATGAGAAACATTTCTTTCCATTTTCTCTTCTCCCGTTACCTGAGGTGCCTGTATTGTGGCCACGCCAGGGTGGTTGAGATGTCAGGTGGGTGGGTCAGGAAGGCGCCACAGTACCAGGTAACTGAATTAATGACTACAGTTTGTTGAGCATCTGAGGAGAGGTTGTTGTGGGGTCTCCCACATTAGCGGGGTTTTCCAGCAGGTCCAGGGAAGGGTCACCCTAAGGTGGATGGGAGAGAGAAGCATGTCTGTTTGCCCAAATGTTTGGAAGGGGAGGGGTGATGATGATAATGGTGTCAGTTCTGAAAGGTGAGAGGGGTTGTTGGATCTGGCCAGTGTGGGGATCCAGCAGACGGAGGGTGGTTTTTGCTCCAGGGCTCGGGCCAGAGGTAGGGGTCGAGGGTAGCACTGCTCTCATGTCAGCGGTAGTCGTTGTGGGCTATGTGGAAGGGTATGGAATCTGGTTGGGGCCTTTGGATGGGGAATGTTTCTCAGGAATCCAGACAGGACACACAGAAGATTTACCAGGATGTTGTCAGAACTATTAGGCCTGAATTATAGGGAGAGGTTGGCCAGGATTGGAACGTGGGAGAATGAGGGGTGACTTTATTGAGTTGTATAAAATCATGTGGGACATAGATAGGATGAATGCATATACTCTTTTTCACAGGGAAGAGGATTTTAAAGTTAGAGGGCATGGGTTTAAGGTGAGAGGGGAAAGATTTAAGGACTTGAGAGGCAACTTCTTCATGCAGAGAGTGGTGCATGTATGAAATGGTCTGCCAGAGAAAGTGGTTGAAGCAAATACAACAGCAACACATAAAAAATATTTGGATAGGTACATGGACGGGAAAGTTTCAGAGGGATATGGACCAAATACGGGCAATTGGAACTAGCTGAGAGGGCATCATGGTCAGTATGGACCAGTTTGGGCCAAAGGGCCTGTTTCCATATTGTATTACTCTGTGACTTGACGTGGCCGGGGGAGAGAACTTGTAGTTGTGGGGCTGGCGCAGTTTCAGTTCAGTAATTACCCAGGAGTTAGAGTAGACATTGGCATTCTAACCTTTCCTGAATAACTATTAAACCTTACTGAATTACGAACCTCTAAACGTTCCCACTTTAAAAGACTTTCATGGACAGTTCGAGACACAAGCCTATTGGAAGTTCCAATTTCCTGGGAACGTCTCCCAAAGTCTGCTTTGATGGAGGTTTTGCATGACAGTGATACACAACTGCAGTCCTCTTTGGCTCTTGGAATACCTGGACCACTTAGAGGTGAGCCACAACGAGAGCTCATCTGAATCTTTTCAGCAATCACCACCTGGTGGCAAGGATAGGTTACAGCAAGTTGCAATGTGGAATGCGAGTATTTTAAATCAACATAATGAAAATAATAGGAACACATGGAGAGATCTTTCAAAACAAATGCTTGGCAATAGGTAGTGGGAGCAGAATGACTGTCCAAAGTACTTGGTCAGATTTCCCTGACACCAGACAGTTCATTCATTCCTGTTTAAAACCCAAGTGAAGTTTTAAAATAAGTGATTATTTGAGCCAGAATCCATAAAAGGATGTGGACAACACTATTTAAAAAGAAAACTGAAGAAGGATATTGGAAAATGGCCAAGAAGTATATTATGCTGAAGAATGAGGACTAATACAGCCATCTCCCCTGTGATTGAGTTCCAGGGGTGTGAAATAATCTTGCACACTGCTGCTTGTACATGGGAAAAGTTGGAAGAAGAGGGCACAGGTATCAGCATACACTAGAAAACCTTAAGTGGAAGATATCCTGACATCAGACAGCATGACTAACTGACATGAAATTCATAATCAAGATTAGTAAAATGAATATGCATTTAGCCATCTCGGTGTTCACTATTCAACCTAAAAGCATGAAATACCAACTGAACCAAATGCTAGTGCTCCATAAGGATCTGTAAAGACACCTGAAATATAACTTTGGCAAAATTTTGGAACTTTATCTATTGCAACGGTGTGTTTTTCAGGATCTTTTGGTCAGTTAATGAATTGACAAGAGAGTAATGCCACAGGTTCACAGGGTAGCCCAAAGGAATACAGTATGTAGCTCATGTAAATATCCAAATTTGAAGGGTAAGATTTATGGGGTTGCCTTTTACATGGATAAGGGTTTTGAGGGATTCATGTATGTACTCAATAAAAGGCTGCCATAGTGAAATAAAGTAAAAACGATCAACATTACAAAATCCATATCCATTCTCTATTATTTATTCCGTATGTCTTTAATCCATTTCTTTCATCTACCCTGCCTTTCCCATGGACATCAACCAACATCACTTTTCTGAAATTCCTCTCTGGGCAGAGTTGAGGACTTGAATATCATCAATGGCTTTGTGCAATCTACCACAGAAGATGGAGGCGCGAAGGACCATGCCTTCCTTGGGTTAGTTGTTTCTACAAGGAGCATTATTTTTCATTCATGTAGGTAAACATTTATTTGCAAATCCCTTGAGACTGAGGATGACTTTCTTCCACCTGAAGTTGTTGGTCTTGAGGTGGCAACAAGATCAATGTTGGATGTGTACAACCCAACATAAGTCGGGTATATGGGATTAGAAGAGGCAGGTGATCTGTTGTGTGGATCATTGACAGTATTGTCGCTGCAGTCAATATATATGCCTCTTTACTATGCTGAAAATGGAGTGATTCATGGTCAGAAGTCCAGTTGGCAACCCCCTTCTTCAGTCAAAACAACTATCAGAAAGTTGCAATGTGGTCCCTAGTGAATGCCACAGTTGCTGCCAAATATGAAGATAAAATAAATAGATGGTATAGGTGAAATAAAACAGTGAAATAGAAAGTTCAAGCCTGAGGCATAAGCATAACCTCCTCTCCAAGTAAAACCCTTGTCTCTTAGAACTAGCTCCCTTGTGACAACATACTCTGAAGTGACGAGGCTTATAACCACCCCACCTTATGTAAGTATGGATGAAATGGGCAGCCTAATTACCGTTTAAGTATTTTTAGTACTGTACCAAATGTACTATAATCACGATTCCATATTCATCTTTGTTACACATTGAAATTGTCAGCTAAGAAGTTTAATAAGTATATCATTAACAAGAAATACACATGACCTTTAACATAATTCCACAATTATGTTCTTTACACTTATTTGCAGAAATAATGCACAGCGTATGAATTATTAATCTTCCGACAAAAACATAAAAATGACGTTAGTTAATGCATTACTCTTTCACAGCTGGGCTTTGCATGGAAATTAATTCAGTGCTGAAAATGTGAATTGTCTCTTCGCTTTCAGTGGGCTGTGGATGATTAGTGTCCAGTACACTTCTTCATCAAAAATTGACAATTTCTGGGCTTAAGAGGTATATTATTTTCTCTGTCTTAATATTTTTAGGAAAACCCTCTGTACAAAAATGAGGCAGCTTCACCAGGCTGAGCTAAACGTATCCGGGCTGGTTGATCCTCACACTGTCAAAAGCAGAAAATTGTTTCACTGTTAAGCACCAGCCATCTTTCATCTTGATTGGTGTAACAGCCCAATAAATCATCAACCTCCACCAAAATACACAGCTATCTATTTAATTGGGCAATGTAGTATTTCTGTTTCTGCTTTCCCTCACTTCTGAAAAATACTCTTGACATTTTCAGTCGATGGATAAGTGCCTTTTTTTTAACCATTTGTCTTTGGGATTGCAAACATTGTTGGCAAGATAAGCATTTCTCACCCATTTCCTGGCCTATTACAACTGCTTTGATGGAGGTGCCCTCTTGACATTGTTTTGTAGGGAGTGCCAGGATTTTGATCCGCCAAAAAAACCAAATGGAAGCATATATCAAAGTCACAATGGCGTTTGACAAAGGGAAACTTGAAGGTGATGGTATTCCTATGTATTTGCTATGTATGTCCTTCTTGGTGTTAGAGGAATGAATCAGGCTGAAATCATAGTAATATATTGCAGTGCCCTGCACATGTGAGCTGCTAATCAAGCAATGGCAAGACAAATGGCAGTTCTTCCCATAGAATCCAGGCCCCAGTGGTGGAGGTCCCAGCTATCATGATAACCAGAGGCCTTCAACTCTTATGTCCACCACTGGGAATACCTGCCAAAAGACTACCACCAAAGTCCTAGAATCATGGATGACCCAGGCTACAGGGAAGTAATGTTGCGGGTGTGGGTGGGAGCTGGTTGAGGTTAGCAGGGTTGAGGTGGTAGAGGAGGGATCAGAAGCAATGTCAGGGAGATGGCTCTCAGCACCCTGTCCCTTTCCGAATTTCACTGATTGACACTGGTCAAAGAACTGTCCCTGCACCCCTTTCTCCTGAGGTAATGAACAGACACACCTTTTGACTTGTGCATGGTTTGCTCTCAGATGGATTTATCAAAACACTGTGAAAAGATTTGTAGCTCGGGTGCTCGTTGTTGTGGTTCTGTTCGCCGAGCTGGGAATTTGTGTTGCAGACATTTCGTCCCCTGTCTAGGTGACATCCTCAGTGCTTGGGAGCCTCCTGTGAAGCGCTTCTGTGATCTTTCCTCTGGCATTTGTAGTGGTTTGAATCTGCCGCTTCCGGTTCTCTGGAACTGACAACCGGAAGCGGCAGATTCAAACCACTACAAATGCCGGAGGAAACATCACAGAAGCGCTTCACAGGAGGCTCCCAAGCACTGAGGATGTCACCTAGACAGGGGACGAAATGTCTGCAACACAAATTCCCAGCTCGGCGAACAAAACCACAACATCAAAACACTGCTAGGATAAGGCCCTTAAAGGATAATCAAATTATTCTATAAATGTAAAGTCAGTCGTAGGGAGGATTACCAGGTACAATGCCAGTCTGTGCAATTAAATGTCTCTCCTGCTTCCAAGAACATCAGCAGCAAGAGCAGAAGATGCCATTTATTACCTCTGTTCCCCTCCAGAGATGCTGCCAGATCTGTTAAGTTTTTCCAACTTTTTTTATTTTGTTATTGTTTCAGATTTCCAGCATCCACCCTATTTTACTTTAGCGAGATCCTGCTGATCATGACAGATAGTTGCCTGTTGCTTTCAACCAGTATGGAGGAGTCTGGCACCATGTTGGCAAAGTGGATTGAGATGAGCTTTCTTTCCCCCTGCTGTGTCATGGAATCATACAGCACATAAACAGACTCTTTGGTCCAACTAGTCCACGTCAATCATAATCTCAACTAATCTATCCCCATCTTGCCACTTCCTTCCAAACCTTCCTTATTCATGTACTGGTCTAAATGTCGTTTAAACATTGCAACTGTACCCGCATCCACCACTTCCTCTGGAAGTTTATTCCACACACAAACCTCTCTCTGTGTAATAAAGTTGCGCCTCATGTATTTTTTAATTTTTCTCCTCTCACCTTAAAAATATGCCCCTGGTCTTGAAATCCCCCAGGCTAGGGAAAAGACACCTGCTATCCACCTTATCTGTAACCCTTACGATTTTGTATTCTCTGTCAGGTCACCCCTCAACTTCCCAAGCTCCGGTGGAATAAGTCCCAGTCTATTTAACCTCTCCTTATAACTCAAACCCTTCAGTGCTAGCAACATCCTGGTAAATCCTTCTGGAAGCTTCTCTAGATTAAAAATATCCTTCCCGCTGCAGACTCAGACAACATTACATTTTGTTATTCGATGAAACAAATCAATCCTGTGACAAGGATCTTTAAAACAATAACTGGGTGTTTTTTTTTGAACATGAGAACTTATACAGGCAATGTTAACTGTAACAGACAGCTTACCTGGATGGCTGCTACTACATACTGAGCTCAGAGGCATGGGACTACAATATCCCACCCTGACTCCGGGTGAGTAATGAGTGATATTAGTTTAAGAAACACTTACTTAAAAAGTACATTTGCATCATATCACAACATTCCCCTTTTTTCTATGCCAGAGGTTTACCCTTAAAAGAATCAGACTTATGATGAGACAGCAATCGGAAATAAAATTGCGCTGAATGCTGCATATGTTTAATTTAGTGAGAGTCACATTGAGTTTTTTGAAGATATTATTGCCACAAGGATTCTATCGTATCTTAATAAACATGACTCATTAACAACCTATCCCACTCCTATGGAATCCCTCAGGCCTGATTCGATCTTCTTCACTCCCAGAACAACTCGTCACCCAGCAGATACCCGCTGAAAGATGGGCATCCCTTGTGCCAACTGTGCACCCTGACTAGGTTTGGTAATCTGGCGGTGTCACTCACTGGCAACATAATGCCATAGTAGTCACAAAGCCATGATGCCCTAGCACAAAGCTAAAATGGCTGACACTCCTTCACACGTACAAGCTCATTCGTTCACCCTCGTTATCATTTAACCACCAGGCTACACACTTTTTCTGTTTTTCGACACAAGACCATCTGAAGATCTGCTGAGTCCCCACGATCTTGCCCCAGTGCCCAATAATCACATGCATCAGGTCATTGTCCAGTAGGGGAAAACCCAGGCAAACAATCGGACAAGTCCAAACATGAGATTTTATGGAAAGTCAACAAGAGGAAACACAAAGGACACTAATATAGTCCACAGTCTGCAAGTATAATGCAAATCAAATGCTGGCATTGTGGCCTCGGCTGTCCATGATGCTCTCCTGCACCCAATTAGCATCTACTGGAACTGGTAGATGGATTGAAGGGCCCAATGTCCCAGAGCAATATCATCTACAAGGAGAGATTTCTCCAGCTCAATATCCTCATCTTGGATTATTCCTCTGGCTCCTCAGGATCTATCACATCCCTTCGTCACCTGCCCATACCTAATGCACAACTTCAACAGCCCATATCCATATATCCACTTTCCATGTGGAGTCCCACCACATTGAACTTTGCCTCCAGGTGTTCTCCCTGCTCCCTGAACCACAAGATTACACCTTAATGATGTCTACCCTGCTCCTCTACACTCTCCCTGTTGACATCACGGTGGTGGTCACTGCCCATAACACTCCAACCAGTCCATAGCCCTCTGATGATATTCACATGTACCCCATGCATCTTACATTGCTGTCCATCACCACCCTTGTTCTCTTCTCCACAAATGTCTCTGCTTTCCACTCCTAGCCTTGACTCCACCTCCCCTTCTGGCAATGGAGAAGCTGCCCCTACAGGCTCCCCCTTGTAATCTCCTTCACAATTGTTAGACAAATACCCAACACTGCATTCATCCCAGGGTTCTGACTGACGATGACGTGCAGTCCGAGATGTGATGGACCAGACAGCGTCTTTGACTGATGACAGGCGGTTCCTCAGACTGCTGGTGCTGGCCCACAGAGGATGGATGGTTGTCTGCTCTCCGGACTACAGTCAGATAGATCCACTGACAGTGGATATCCCCAACTGATGACTGACCATAGTCAAGCCCCTGAACAGTATGCGGACAGTTCATTAAACTGACAATACTGTGACCTTTTGACTGACAGTGGTCCACCCTTGACTAGACTGAGAAGTAGCCACTACTTATTTTCCAACTAGGCCAGTTGATTGAAAGTATATACAGTGCATTTGCCATGCAGGCAGCTGGCACATGCTGTGTTCATCTGATGCCAATGTGGGCCATACAGCCAGGTCTTCCTCCTGCCCTGGATAGATTCCTACCAACAGGCCGCACATCTGTGTGCCTGCATAAAAGAGCTTGTCATCCTGGCAGTACAGTTAGGCCTTGGTTTTTGGCAATGCCAATGCAGTAACTGGCATGGTATGGTAGACAAGGAAAGGCATGAATGCTGCAATCTTGCAGACAGGTGCTAAGTGAGTAGTACTCAGAGACCAAACAGTGGCCTAGTCCAATCTGTGACCTTGGTGGATGTGCAGGTAAAACTCTGATGTATGTGGAAGGCTCCTTTAGGGCCTTGGATGGAGATGAGGAAGGAGGTGTGGGTGCAGGTTTTGAAATTCCTGCAGTGTCAGGGGAAGGTACCAGGATGGGAGGGTGGGTTGTTGGGGGGAGCTGACCAGGTTGTCACGGTGGGCACGGTCTTTGCGGAAGGCGGAAAGGGGTGGGGAGGGAAATATATTCCTGGTAGAGGGGTCTGTTTGGAGGTGGTGGAAATGTTGGTGGATGATTTGGTTTATGCAAAGGTTGGTAGGGTGGAAGGTGAGCACTGGGGGGTTCTGTCCTTGTTACAGTTGAGGGGTGGGGTTTGAGGGCAGAGGTACTGGATGCGGACGAGATGTGTTGGAGGGCATCTTTAACCATGTGGGAAGGGAAATTGCGGTCTCTAAAGAAGGAGGCCATCTGGTGTGTTCTGTGGTGGAACTGGTCCTCCTGGAAGCAGATACAGCAGAGGCGGAGGAATTGGGAATACGGGATGGCATTTTTGCAGGAGGTAGGTTGGGAAGAGGTGTAATCCAGGTAGCTGTGGGAGTCGGTGGGTTTGTAAAAAAAGGTCAGTATCAAGTCGGTCGTCATTAATGGAGATGGAGAGGTCCAGGAAGGGGAGGGAGGTGTCAGAGATGGTCCAGGTAAATTTAAGGTTAGGGTGGAATGTGTTGGTGAAGTTGATGAATTGCTCAACCTCCTCACGGGAGCACGAGGTGGCGCCAATGCAGTCATCAATGTAGCGGAGGAAGAGGTGGGGAGTGGTGCCGGTGTAACCATGGAAGATGGACTGTTCTACATAGCCAACAAAGAGACAGGCATAGCTGGGGCCCATAAGGGTGCCCATGGCTACCTCTTTGGTCTGGAGGAAGTGGGAGGATTCAATGGAGAAATTGTTAAGGGTGAGGACCAGTTCGGCCAAACGAATGAGAGTGTCGGTGGAAGGGTACTGTTGGGGACGTCGGGAGAGGAAGAAATGGAGGGCTTGGAGGCACAGGTCATGGCGGATGGAGTTGTAGAGGGATTAGATATCCATGGTGAAGATGAGGTGTTGGGGGCCGGGGAAACGGAACTCTTGGAGGAGGTGGAGGGCATGGGTGGTTTCTCGAACATATGTGGGGAGTTCCTGGACTAGGTGGGATAGGACAGTGTCGAGGTAGGTGGAGATGAGTTCAGTGGGGCAGGAGCATGCTGAGACAATGGGTCAGCCAGGGTGGTCAGGCTTGTGGATCTTGGGAAGGAGGTAGAACTGGGCAGTGCGGGAACCTCATAGTCCAGGAACCCCGCACTGCCCGGTTCTACCTCCTTCCCAAGGGAACATCTCTGGGACACCCGCACCAATCAACCACACCGCCCTGTGGCTCAACATTTAAACTCCCCCTCCCACTCTGCCGAGGACATGGAGGTCCTGGGCCTCCTTCACCGCCGCTCCCTCACCACCCAACACCTGGAGGAAGAATGCCTCATCTTCCGCTTCGGAACACTTCAACCCCAGGGCATCAATGTGGACTTCACCAGTTTCCTCATTTTTCCTTCCCCCACCTCACACCAGTTCCAAACTTCCAGCTCAGCACTGTCCCCATGACCTGTATTACCTGCCTATCATCATTTCCACCTATCCACTCCACCCTCCTCTCTGACCTATCACCTTCATCCCACCCCCATCCACCCATTGTACTCTTTGCTAACTTCCCCCACCCTCCTCCCTGACCTATCACCTTCATCCCCAACCCCACTCACCTATTGTACTCTGTGCCACTTTCTCCCCACCCCCACCCTCCTCTCATTTATCTCTCTACTCTTCAGGCACTCTGTCTGTATTCCTGATGAAGGGCTTTTGCCCGAAACGTCAATTTTCCTGCTCCTCGGATGCTGCCTGAACTGCTGTGCTTTTCCAACACCATTCTACTCCAGAATCTGGTTTCCAGCATCTGCAGTCATTGTTTTTAGCCAATCTGTGACCTGCATCCTTGTTTATCCTTACATGTAGTGTGCCCTTACTGCAGCCTTTCAACACAGCAGGTGGAATTATTTTAGTGGAGTTCTCCCAAGTCAAGACAATTTCACCAGGACCTGGTACCCCTGGAATGAGCATGGTGTCATGTCTCAGATTGAAACTATAGAGCTACAGAGCTGCAGAATTATTAAGGCACAGTGAGTTAGTGCCCAACAGTTTTTTTTTAAACTTCACACTATTGTTCGATTGCAGCTGAAGGGGTTGAGGTTTGTGAACTTCCCTGTCAAATCTTCACAAACCATACTCACACCATGTTGCATTTTTCCAATTAAGATAAGTGCACCAATCAGATATCTGGGAATGGTAAAACATTCCTCCCATCCCAGTTGTAATCTCTTCCAAAATCTTCCATTGCGCAGAATTACAGAACTACATACCAACTGACTGAAGAACAGCTTCTTCTTAGACTTCTGAATGGACCTCTGAAATTGTACATTGAATGCTGATCTTGCTCTTTGTGCACCTTCTCTGCAACTGTAACATTGTATTCCTCACTCTGTTCTATTACCCTAATGCACCCTAATACCCTAATGTACTGCATGCAAAGCAAAACTTTTCACTTTATCTAGCTACATGTGACAATAATAAATCAAATCAAGTCAAAATCAAACATTAGGTTTTTCTTTATCTGTATTTGTGTTTTCTTCAAATAATATTAACTTGGAACCTAAGTGTGTATATGTCACTTCTACAAGCTCCTCCTTTCAACAGAGTTCAGAGTCTTGAGAAGGCTATGTCGCATTCTGCATCAGAGTGAGTAACTCTTGACTGGTTTCCAATACACTTGCTTAAAGATACATGCATATCATATAACAACAGTGGATTGCGACCCTTTGAGACCAGATCATTAAAACTCTTATCTCCCTACAAGGAAGTAGCAACTATCCAAGCAAGTTCAGAAACTCACTGAAAACAGCTCTAGAAGTACTCAGAGAGATGTTGCAGCAACAAAAATTAATCTAAATGATCTTGCAGACATTTTCAATGCATGGCCCTTTAAGCAGAGGTTTGGGTCCCTCCTGAAGTTGAACACATGTTCTTTGGTGATTTAAAACCAAATGTATTGAACAAATATGCATCATCCAGCTCAATGACTAAGATGAGAGAAAACAATGTGCTATCACTAAGTTTGCAGATGACATGAAATGGTTGGGAAGGTCAGTGGGGAGGCTTGTGACATAGAATCTGCAGAGGGATATTGAAAGGTTATGTGAGTGGGCAAGGGAAACTCGGCAGGTGGAATATAGTGTTGGAAAATATGAGATTATGCTATTTGGCAGGACAAGTGGAGGAGCTGAATATTATCTCAATGAAGATCAATTGCAGAAAGCTGCAGCACAGCAGGATCGGAGGGTCCTTGTGTATAAATCACAAAAAACTCGCATAAAAGTTCTGGAGGTAATGGCAAATGACCTTTCTTCAAAGAGAATGGAATATAAAAACAAAAAAGTCTTATGAAAACTCTAAAGACACTAGATACATCACACCCAGAATACTGTGATGATCCCTTTATCTTGATAAATATATAATGGCATTGGCAAAGGTTCATTAGATTGATCCAGAATGCGGACTAATTTTCTCATGGGATGAGATTCAGTAGTTTAGGAGAACGAAAGCTGACCTTGTTGAAATATAAACGATGCTTCAGGAGGTTGACAGATTAGATGCAGAAGGGTTATTTCCCCTTAGGTAAGAGTCTAGATCCAGAGGGTAGACCTCAGAGTAAATTGTCACATATATAAAACAGATATGTCTATCTTTCAGGAATTTTCACTCAGTAGATAGGGAATGTATGGAATTCTTTACCACAAAAGGCTGTAGAGGCCAGGTCTTTATAAGAAGATTCAAGGCTGAGATGGACAAATGCTTTATCTGTAAGGAATCAGGGATTTTGGGGAAAAGGCAGGAGAGTGCAGCACGGGATTATCAGAGTAGCCTTTATCTCATTGAATAGTGGAACAGACTTCAAATGGTCTACTTCTGGACCTACATCATATGGTTGGTAGGACATCAAGTCAGCTGGTGTCACTTGTAAGGTTTCTGATGTATTAGTATTATGCCCATGTGAGTGCCCACACTCAACGCTGGGCATCCTATGGGAGCTGCCAGAAGAAGCTGGGGAGATACTATGCTTTGGCAGCACCATCTCCAGTGGTGCCACAGGTCGGGATTTTACACTCAAGATTAATTTCAAATGATAATTCAATCAATTGCGTGAAGCTTCATTATTTTAGCACTGTCAATCTGCATCTCAAGGTGATAGTTACCTATCGTGGCTATCATCATCATTCCTCAGACACACACTGGGTCCCTTATGTAACAAAAGGATTACCGTGCACCTGCTCAACTGGTTGTGCCTGAATTCTATGGGGATATTGATGTCACTGTGTGAGATCAATCCTAATGGGAGATGTTCTCATCATTTACTGTAACGTAACATGCTTCCTCCAACAAAAATTTTAACTCGATCAAATCTGAAAGAATCCAAATTGAACAGGACTCAATCAGGAGCCAGAGTTTAAGGAAATCGGGTAGGCCATTTGGAACTGAGATGAAGAGAAGTTTTTCACCCAGAGGGATGAACCGCTGGAATTCTCTGCCGCAGAAAGCTGTTGAGGCCAAAACATTGAATGCTTTCAAGAAGTTAGCTGTAGTTCCTATGGTTAAAGGGATCAAAAAGCAACATGGTGGCTCAGTGGATAGCACTGCTACCTCACAGCAACACCTTCGGAGACTGTCTGTATGAAATTTGCACATTCTCCCCATGTCATGTGTGGGTTTCCTCCCACAACCTAATGATGTGCAGGTTTGGTGGCTTGGACATGCTAAATTGCCCATAGTGTTCAGGAATGTGTAGGCTGGGTGCATTAGTCAGGGGTAAATATCGGGTAGGGGAACGTGTTTGAGTGGGTTACTATGTGGAGGGTCGATGTGGACTTTATGGGCCAAAGGGTCTGTTTCCACACTGTAGGTATTCTATTCTATTCTGTTCTATTAAAAAGGCATGGGGAGGAAGTGGGAAGTTCCATGACAAAGATGAAGGGAAATGCTTTTGTAATTGGAGGCTACTTGTGGGAGCTTGTACATTACTTGGAAATGTTGACTCGCTACTCATCACTTCCTACCAAACATGGGTTCCTTGTACGTTTGCAAAATTTGTTATTTATTAAACAAAAAAAAGTCTATCAAATGTCAGAACATGGTGTGACAACAGTGGGGTACAACTACTTTGCAACAGCTTAATTCAAAATTTTCCTGTAATAATTACACCAGGTCCGTAGGCATTTAACTTCTGTCAACTTTAATGACAACTCCAATAATTTTGAAATACACTTGTGCAACTCACTGTTAAAAATCATTGCAACTATTTAATGGAAATCTATACTGAAACCTACAGGTTTAAGGCCATGCCAAGACTGCACACATAAAATGGTTGCCTGAGCATCTAAATATGGTGGATGTTTGTTGTAATTTTAAAGGATGAAGAATATGCATTTATGCCTGCATGTGAAGTAGAAGATACACTCTTTACACGTACAAATTGGAAACCCTTGCATCAGTTTTGAGACACGTTCCTGAAATTGAGCTGCCTTGGACTCAAGCAAATGGGTGGATATTGTGATCGGAGTGGTGATCCTCAAAAGGACATTTGGGGGCCATCTCCAAAACGCAAATGTCTAGACATATTTTCCTAAAATGTGTAACAAGTAAAATTACTGTTAACGGTTCCCAAAGCAGCCCAAAGACTGTTGTCACTTCCCCAACCCCTCCCCCCCAAAAAAAAACTTGAACTCTGATGATAAATGATCTAGATTCGAAATGTTAGCTTGCTTTCTCTCCTTGGATGCTGCCTGTCCCACTGTGATTTCCCGCATTTGGTGTTTTCAGTACAAATTCCAGCATCTACAGTAATTCGCTCCACTCACTTCTGGTTGATTGACTTTTTGGTCATTGGTATTTATGGGGTTTACGGGAATACCTTGGGTAAAAGGCATTGAAGTGTTTGATTAGCCATGATCATATTAAATAGCAGAACAGGCTCAATGGGCTGAATGGCCTACGTTCCTATTTCTTTAGAGGACAATCCATCTTTAATTCACATCTACTTTCACTGGAGCTTTCAGGGATGCACAGTTAGCTCACCGGCTTAACATAAGCAAAGTTGGGATGGTCACCGCATTCATATTTTGGTTATATCAGCTCTGATACAGGATTCCCAATGTAGACTAACACTAGACAATTTGATCTTCATGTCATTTTCCCATCTTAAAAGCCGACGCATTTTAAATTACGTTGCACAACTGCCACATGCTGATTAGTGAGGCACATGTACACTTCAAGATTAAACTAATTTACACAGCTGCTGTTGTGATAAATTAAAAGAGACGAACTATCTTTATCTCTCCCTTGTGAGATAAAGTTGCACCTGCAACTACTTCTCCCTTCTCAGGGTTTGCTGCCATTTATTTGCTTTGTTCAGGAATATTGCACAGTACAACTTTCTTGTGTGTTGCATGGAACCAAACCAGCAGCTTTTAACAGTGACGAAAACCAAATATCTACATTGTAACCAGCAAGTGTAGTGGATGCAATTCATTTGATAAAGAGAACTGTAGCGCCCTCTGTACGTCAAGTACAGGTTAAAAATATGGCATGAACTATCAGCAAGACTGTACGGGAATTCCCTCCCAACATCTACAAATCAACACAGCAGATCGTGTAGATTCAAAAGTAAATTACTCTACCGGAAAATGTAATTTCCATGATACTAGTTGAACAAACATCAGACTGAAAACTGGCATGCCCCAAGATCCAAAGAGATAATACAGCATTAATTGGAAAAGCCTCTCAATTATAATCTGTGTTTTTGATGCAAGAACAGTAGTACACACCTTTGAAAAATATTTATGTTATTTAAAATTATCTAATAAAACTGACTGTAGTAGTCATTTCCATTATTTGAAATTTGGTTTCTGACATGTGATTCAGATTAAACACATTAAATTTTCATGAAAACACAGTTACAGGCTGCATTAATAACCGGCATGAGGTTATCACTAAATCGAAGAATATCTTGAAAGTTTAAAAATAGCTGTTTTCAAATGTATCACAGTTGTATACAAACATGCCCCAAAGTGGTCCGTGAGTTGAATCTTTGAGAGTGTATGTGCGTTTGTGTGTGATGTATGTCTCTGTCTGTGAGTGTGTGTGTGTGTCTTTCTGTAGTGAGCCTATGTGTAGTGTGAATGTGCAGTGTGTGTCTTTGAGTATGTATGTCTGTGTCAGTGTGTGTGTCTGCATAGTGTGTGTCTCTGTGAGAATGCTTCTGTGTGTAGTGTGTGTCTGAGTGTGTGTGTCTTTGTCAGTGTGTATTTTTGTGCGTAATGTATGTCTGAGTTTGTGCATCTCTGTCAGTGTGTGTCTCAGTCAGAACGCGATCTGTCAGTGTGCGTCTCTGTCAGTGTGCGTCTCAGTCAGTGTGCTTCGCTGTCAGTGTGTGCCTCTGTGTATATGTAAATGTAGCTACCTTTTAATTTGCAAGCAATACTACTTAAAAATAGCCCACAGCAAAGCTGTAGAATAACAATGTAAAGGTTAATTTCTTACAAAGCACTGGTGTAAGTTCCTTTTGTGAAGGTACTGGTGAAAGCAATGAGATGTATCCCAGGCTGTTGAGGGAGGCAAGTCAGAAGATATCAAGGAACCTGGGAGTAATGTTGAAATTATCTCTAGCCACTGGGAGGTGTTAACGGATTGCTAATGGTGTCCTATCTTTTAAAGAATAAAGAGATGAAGGGATAGACTAAGAAATTACAAGCCATTCTGTATGGCTTTGGTGACAAAGTGATTACATAGATTTCTGAGAAAGCTCCCTGGCATTATTCAGTTGGATTTCTGAACAGGAAGGGATTACATTCCCTCAATGTCTAGCTATTTGTGACACCACAGGCAACAATTCCTGCTGGTATACACCTGCTGTGCAGGGACCTTTCACCAGTTTACATTCCCCAAACTCCCAGGTGCAGTGAATGTTCACTTCCCACGTCATCGCAAGCTCTGAGAAAGTATCACCAGAAGGTATGGCGAATGACCCCAGTCTGAAATCCCTCAGGCTGTTGCAGAAAATCAATACAATGTTGCCCGTGCATCCACTAGGACCATCAATGAACTGACAATCAGTCTGCCAAGATGTACTTCCATTTCCTGGACCAGTCAGGACTCTGCTACTCAACAGACAGTGTCTCTGGCAGAACAGTTATTTGTTGTGCTCTGAACCCGACATAACCCATTAACAGGGTGATAACCTTACGGACGGAGATGACAGACCAGCCTCATTTCTCCTCAATCGTGGAATCTGACTGAAAAACTGAGGGAGAGAGAGCCAGTGATCATGCTGCTGAAGAAGCCAGAGCAGTGGGAAGACATGACAGACAGGCCTGAAGAGCCTAACAGCAAGGTGGAGGCAACTGGCTGCCTGGGAAGATGTAAGGTGGTGAGCTCGGGCACCTCTGGAATATACCAAAGTGACATTCCCTGAATGGCTAGTGGTTGCTCCTCCTCTATGTCAGTGTGCTGTGGTGTCTCCCTCCCTCCTTGAGAAGATGGACCGTACAGTTGATGGTCAAGTCCATTGACCATCTCTTGCCTGACCAATGAATTAATGCAGTTGTAACTCGAGCAAAGGAATGAAGGCCCTACACATCCCACAACAGAATGTTCTGCTCATCCTGGCCCTCATGGTAGCTAGCACCCATCCCACGGAGGCAGTCATGAATTGGAGACCCAACATCACATAGAACGTTGGGAAATACCTCAGCCCTTTGATGCAACCTATGCATGACCATGCCAGCTGTCCCCTTGCATGACTGTATCTCTATCAGTTCATTAATAGCCGAGTCCAGAGGTTCATCATCAGTAACTGACTCAGCAGCTGCCTGGTCTTTCACACGATTCACAGTGTCAGAGAGAGCTGCGATAAATTCCTAAGTGCTGGACTGTGTCATGGAGTGCTCAGTAGAATGTGAACTCAAGGCTACTCAAGATAGAATATCCACCACAGTGAGTCTCTCTGGGCTGGTGCAGGGTGGAGAGGAATGCTTTGCTGGTGCCTTCAAACAGGGCTCCAATTCTTCCTCCTCAGACGTGCTGTCAAAGATGGGTCTAGGGGATAATTTTGTCAGAAGAAAAATGCTCATATTTTTGCTTTGGTTCGGGTGTGAGACCATTAGGCTACGTAAAATAATATAAATATTTGTTTATGTTGTGAGCCACCACACAGATGTCTAAACATATGCATTAGGAGTAGCAGACTGGAGGCTATCTCACTAGATTGGCATACATGACCAATAGGAGAAAGTGAGGACTGCAGATGCTGGAGTACCAGAGTTGAAAAATGTGGTGCTGAAAAAACACAGCAGGCCAGGCAGCACCCGAGGAGCAGGAGAATCAACGTTTTGGACATAAGCCCTTCTTCAGGAATGAGGCTGGTGTGCCAAGCGGGTTGAGATAAAAGGTAGGGGGGAGGGAATTTGGGGGAGGGGCGCTGGGAATACGATAGGTGGAAGGAGGTGAGGGTGAGGGTGATAGACCGGAGAGGTCGGGAAGAAGATTGCAGGTCAAGATGCTGAATCTGGGGGTTGGGACTGAGATAAGGTGGGGGAGGGGAAATGAGGAAGCTGGAGAAATCTACATTCATCCCGCGTGGTTGGAGGGTTCCTAGGCAAAAGATAAGGCGCTCTTCCTCCAGGCGTTCTGTGGCCAGGGTCTAGCGATGGAGGAGGCCAAGGACCTGCATGTCATTGGCGGAGTGGGAGGGGGAGTTGAAGTGTTCAGCCACTTGGGGCGGTTGGGTTGGTCGGTGTGGGTGTCCCAGAGGTGTTCCCTGAAATGTTCCGCAATGTAGAGGAGACCACATCGGGTACAGCGGATGCAGTAAATGATGTGTGTGGAGGTGCAGGTGAATTTGCGATGGATATGGAAGGATCCATTGGGGCCTTGGAGGGAGGTGAGGGGGAGGTGTGGGCACAAGTTTTGCACTTCTTGCGGTTGCAGGGGTTGGGTTGGTGGAGGGTGTGGACCTGATGAGGGAGTCGCGGAGGGAGTGGTCTCTCCTGAATGCTGATAGGGGTGGAGAGGGAAATATATCCCTGTTGGTGGGGTCTGTCTGGAGGTGGCGGAAATGACGGAGGATGATACGATGTATCCGGAGGTTGGTGGGGTGGAAGGTGAGGACCAGTGGGGTTCTGTCCTGGTGGCGATTGGAGGGGCGGGGTTCAAGGGCAGAGGAGCGGGAAGTGGAGGAGATGAGGTGGAGAGCATCGTCAACCATGTCTGGGGGGAAATTGCGGTCTTTGAAGAAGGAGGCCAGTTGGGTTGTTCGGTCGTGGAATTGGTCCTCCTGGGAGCAGATGCAGCGGAGGCGAAGAATTGGGAATATGGGATGGCGTTTTTACAGGGGGCAGGGTGGGAGGAGGTGTAATCTAGGTAGCTGTGGGAGTCGGTCGCCCGAGATAGAAATGGAGAGGTCTAGGAAGGGGAGGGAGGAGTCTGAGGCGGTCCAGGTAAATTTGAGGTCAGGGTGGAAGGTGTTAGTAAAGTGGATGAACTGTTCAACCTCCTTGTGGGAGCACGAGGTAGCGCCAATACAATCATCGATGTAGTGGAGGAAAAGGTGGGGGGTGTGCCAGTGTAGCTGCGGAAGATGGACTGTTCCACATATCCGACGAAGAGGCAGGCACAGCTGGGGCCCATGCAGGTGCCCATGGCTACTCCTTTGGTTTGGAGGAAGTGGGAGGATTGGAAAGAGAAGTTGTTAATAGTGAGGACCAATTCAGTCAGTCAAAGGAGGGGGTCAGTGGAAGGGTACTGGTTGGGTCGGCGGGAGAGGAAGAAGCGGAGGGTTTGGTGGCCTTTGTGATGGTAGATGGAAGTATATAGGGACTGGATGTTCATCGTGAAGATAATGCGTTGGGGACCGGGGAAGCGAAAATCATGGAGGAGGTGGAGGGCGTGGGTGGTGTCCCGAACATAGGTGGGGAGTTCTTGGACTAAGGGGGACAGGACCGTGTCGAGGTATGCAGAGATGTGTTCAGTGGGGCAGGAGCAGGCTGAGACAATGGGTCAGCCGGAGCAGTCAGGTTTGTGGATTTGGGTTAGGAGGTAGAAACAGGCGGTGCGTGGCTGTGGGACTATAGGGTTGGAGGCAGTGGATGGGAGATCTCCTGAGGTGATGAGGTTATGGATGGTCTGGAAGATGATGGTTTGGTGGTGGGAGGTGGGGTCATGGTCAAGGGGACAGTAGGAGGAGGTGTCCGCGAGTTGGCATCTAGCTTCAGCGGTGTAAAGATCGGTGCACCAAACTACTACCATGCCTCCCTTGTCTGCCGATTTGATAGTGAGGTTGGGGTTGGAGTGGAGGGAGTGGAGGGCTGCACGTTCCGAGGGTAAGAGGTTGGAGTGGGTGAGAGGAGTGGAGAGGTTGAGGCGGTTAATGTTGTGGCGGCAGTTGGATATGAAGAGATCAAGGGCGAGTAAGAGGCCAGCACGGGGGGTGTCCAGGTGGATGGGGTGTGTTGGAGGCGGGAGAAGGGGTTGTCAGAGGGTGGGCGAGAATCCTGGTTGAAGAAGTAGGCGCGGAGGCGAAGGCGGCGGAAGAATTCTTCGATGTCTCGCCGCGTGTCAAACTCATTGATCTGGGAGCATAGGGGGATGAAGTTGAGGCCTCTGCTGAGGACTGATTGTTCATCCTCAGAGAGGGGGAGGTCTGGAGGGATAGTGAAAATACAGCACGGCTGGGAGCTAGGACCTGGTGTGGGGCTGGAGCTGGGAGAGGGGGCGGAGTCGGTCGTGGGGGCGTTCAATATCCCACTTCATACAGGTATGGTCTCCATGACCTCCTGCCAGCTCCACCAGCTCATCAAAATAGGTCAAGAATCTAATGTTGGCGTTATGCCCTGGTTCCATTCCTGCTTATTGTAATACGGTCTGCCTGCAGGGGAAGATGAAAAGACATTAATATGGGTACATGAACACTTCCCCTGCATTCAGAGATACATATTGAGATACACATATACAGGAATGAGAGCAGAAATTAGGCAATTTATGTACAAAGAAACATGAAAGAAATTGTGCTTATTCTCCTTAAAGCCCAGAAGATTAAGAGGTAACCTTATTTAAATGTTCAAATTATGAACAATTTTGACAGGATAAAGAAGGAGTTTCAACTAGTTGGTATGTCAGTAATTAGGGATCACAATTTCAAGATTGTCAGCAAGAGAGCTTGGAGGGAAATCAGGAGAAACCTCTTTCCTCTGTTGTTTGCTGAGTCTGGTTTGTCTTCCGACTGCCTTAGCTTCTTCAGCAGCATGATCATCAGTTGTAGAGATTTGGAATGCACTACCTGGGAGAGAGGTAGAGGCAGATTACATTTATATTCTGGACACATTCCGTGGGGAATGCTTCGGGTAAGTCTTTGCCCAGTCAGCCCTGGGCAGCTAGTGGTGCCTTTACTTGTTCCTGGCCACATGATGGTGCCTGGTGGTGTCTTCCTTGCTAGCTACTGCCAGGGTCTGTGTGGGCTATTGCCTAGTGGGGCTGTTCCAATTGACTTGCTGTATTGCCATTGGCTGTGGCCCAATGAGAAAAAGGAGGGGGATGGGAAGGAGGTGGAGAAAAGCATGGGGACAGCCTGTCAGAACTGGCTGGCACCTTTTGAGCCAGAAGGAACAGCTCTGATATGTCCTGCTAAACTATGGGGGTTAAGAGATGCTATTGGGTGTTGGTTTGCCATGTCTAGTGCCTGGTGAGTGAGGGTTTCCTGGTGAAGATCTCAGGAGGGTACAGCACAGGGAGTGGGTCCAAATCGGAAGGTTGGGAGCAGCTTTGAGCATTTGGGGGTTGCATATTAGCATGGATAGAGAATTGGGTAACTAATAGAAGAAAGAGTGTTGGGATAACAGGCCCATTATCTAGATGGGGTGACCTGTAAGTAATAGTGTTGCACAGGAATTGGTGCTAGGGCCACAGTTAATTGCGATGTATATTAATGACTTGGATGAGGAAAGTGAATGTGCTATCAGCAAGTTTGCAGATAATACAAAAGTGGGCTAGAAGGTAAGTAGTGATGATGACTCAAAGAGTCTGCAAAGGGATATAGATATGTTACATGAGTGGTAGAAAACTGGCAGATGGAATATAATGTAAGAAAATATGAGGTTAACCATTTTGGCAGGAACAATAGAAGAGCATTATTTAAATGGAGAATGACTGTGGAAGGCTACAGAACAGAAGATTTTAAAATTCCTCATCCATGAATCACAAAAAAAAACTCGCATCTAAGTTCAGCAGGTAATAGAGAAGTCAAATGGTATATTGCCTCTTGGTTTCAAAGGGTATAAAAGTTGACAGGTTATGCTAAAATGATACAAGGCAATAATCAGACCACAACTGGAATACTATGAACAGTTTGGGGCTCCTTATCTAAGGCAAGACATACTGGCACAGAAAGCAGTCCAGAGATAATTCACTAGGCTGATACCAGGGATGTCTTATGAGGAGAAGCTGAGTAGATTGGGCCAGTATCCATTGGAATATAGACGAATGAGACAGGGTCAGTGCAGAATGGTTGTATACCATTGTAGGACAGTCTAGGACCAGAGGGTGTAATCTCAGAGTAAGTGCCATTACATTTAAGACAAAAATGAGAAGGAATTCCTTCTCTCAGAGTAGTGAATCTGTGGGGTTCTTTACCACAGAGGCCTGTTGAAGCTGGGTCATTAAGTATAATCAAGGCTGAGATTTTTAATCAACAAGGGAATCAAGGATTATAGAGCAAAGGCAGGAAAGTGGAATTGAGGATAATCAGCTCAGTCATGAGCTCATTGAATGGCAGAGCAAACGTGATGGGCCGAATGGCCTACTTTGGCTCCTATATTTTTTGGTGAGAAACGGTGCCTGTCATTAAAGGTACATTACTGAAGTAAACAATATTAAGACAAATCTTATGATGCTCAGTCAGATTTCTGGTCTTAATCTTTTAATGATGTTAAAGCAAAATGACGCTAAAAGGAGTAATTAGATGCAGGCTTCCTGTATTGGTAAGAAGAATGTAATTCAGTGCATCCAAAGATTTAAAGAATTCTGAATGAACAGCATTTCTGTTTCATCCAAGTATTAGAGTGTAATAGACAGTAAAACCTTTGATGTTGTGTGTGGTTGAGATATTTCTGAGGTGTTTGTGCTGAAGCCACTTTTTGTTGTGTCCTTATCTGATCCATAAGAACATAAAGAACAGGATCAGGAGTAGGCCAGCTGGCCTGTCGATCCTGCTCCATCATTCAATATGATCATGGCTGAACTTTTCGTAGACTCAGCTCCACTTATCCGCCCATTTACCGAAACCCTTAATTCCTTTACCGTTCAAAAATCCATCTATCTTTACCTTAAAAACATTCAATGAAGTAACCTCATCTACTTCATTGGGCAGGGAATTCCACAGATTCATGAAATTTTGGGAGTAAAAGTTTCCTCAACTCAGTCGTAAATCTGCTCCCCTTTATTTTGAAAACATGCCCTGAGTTCTAGTTTCAGCTGCCAGTGGAAACAACCTCCCTACTTCTATCTTATCTATTCCTTTATATATGTATATAAGCTAGCTTGCTGAGCTGGAAGGTTTGTTTTCTGATGCTTCGTCACCATGAGTAGGTAACATCATCAGTGAGAGTCTCCGGTGGAGTGATGTTACCTAGTCATGTTGACGAAATGTCTGAAAACAAACCTTCCAGCTCAGTGAGCTAACTTACATACTTATCATCAACCTGAGCTACAAATCTTCTCTTTTTACCTTATTACAATTGCATGCATGAATCGAACATCACTCTTGGTGCTCCTAATTGAGCTAGGTTCTCCTAATTGAGATGGAAGGTCAGAGTGACCTGATGCTGGCAGGGCTCCTGAGTGTTGTTGCTTCTTTTCTGTTCTAACTGCAAACCTTGGCAGATGAGTTAAAACCAATTGTACTATAAGTCATTACTGCAACATTAATAGTGCTTGTTGTATTCAATGCACATGAGGCATCTGACGGAGATGCTGAGCATCCAATTTGTATGTGAGAATCCTCTGTACTGGCAACATTATAAGATTAATTCACATCTCAAGCTAACTCACATTAGGTGGAGAAAGTTAAAAATCACACAACACCAGGTTATAGTCCAACAGGTTTAATTGGAAGCACACTAGCTTTCAGAGTGACGCTCCTTCATCGGGTGGTAATGGAGGGCTCAATCCTAATACACAGAATTTGCCAGTTCAACACCGGCATCTCCAAATCATTAGGTGGAGAGTGCCACTTATGAAGGTGGAGTGCAGTAGATCGATCTTCCATTTGTAGTCTTACACTCAGAGTCTCTTGAGTCACCCATGAGCACTGAACTCTACTGTCACCTCTGTCCAGGCTGCCTTTATCAGTCAGGATGGCAGCCTGTCACCATTTTTCAGAAACAGTACATCCCTTCTCTCTCAGACAGCCTGCAGAAGAACATGCGAGGAGTTGTCACTGAAGCCTGGAGCCATTTTGTGTCTGGTCATCAACATCCCTAGCAATAATTGGGATTGATGAGCAAAGCTTGAGTGATGCTCCTATATTGCAGAGAGTGAAGTGCTGTCCAGGTGACTTCTAAAAGTGGTACTTGGATGTTGAAGCCCAGCAGCACTCAGTACATCTTGCCCATAAGATTTAATGCTCTATTCACACATGCATTTGTAACGAGGTAAGAAAACTAATTTTCAAGAAACAAAACAACCTGTCCCTGAGTAAAAGTAACATCTGATATTTTGAGACTAGTAGTCTAAAAAAACACAATTCTGATGATACTTTTCTTTAAAATGTTAGTTATTGGCACACACTAGAATTAAGAGAGGATTAGATGTCAATCCAGACAAGAAAATTAAAGGCTGCAATCTTCATTTATATGCAAGCTTGAAGATCCAAGCCCCCGAATGTGGCTTCAGTTTAATTGTGACAGTTTCAGGCAATTACACTTGGGAAACATTTTCAAGAAGGGAAAAAAAGCTTTGCTCGATTCAACAGGAAATGGTACATGACTCAAATGTTTACCAAAGGCAGCTTTGACACAGAATAGAGTGAACGTTGTTTCATTTATTAATTTAGTAAATCTAATTAGCGTGAGTGAGGATCAGTTACAAAGAGCAAGTTCACCACCTGTAAATATCGGAAAGTGTACCTGAAAAAAGAAGTCCAGAACAGAGTTGTGGTTGTCAGGAGAGTTCACTGTTTCCATGGTGACACCTCCTTTCATATATTCCACTTGCTGCTGTTGAAAGAGTGTCTCGTGTATATACTGATGGATCTTCTCATTTGTCATGTTGATACAAAGCTGAGGGACAAAAGCACTCATTTCAATTTTTGTTCTATCGCAGATTGATGTTTGTATCAATAGTAGTAAATTAATGCTGATATTTACTGATCACTATTCCCAAATAGGAACTATTTCTCTAGCTTTTTAAAATGTGTACATTTCTAATTTTCATGCTTTGACTTTCTCTTCCTGGTATAGAGAGCTTGCTGAGAGTGAGAATATCATGGAATTGGCTATAACCTAACCTGATTTCTTCAATACTTCGTCCTCTTTTGATACTAGCCTGGGACAATCTAGGTAAAGAACTGTTTTGTCTCAAGGTACAGTTTAAACTGGATTTATTAATTGAACCAATTATACAATGTTGCAGTTTTCTCTTATGTTATCAGTTTTACTGGTGTCTAAAAATCTCCATTGAAAGGTGTAGCAGTTGGTTATAATTTAATGTTACTGATCTAAGACCCTAATTGTGGTGCCACGGCTTGCTGATTAAAGTTAGCACACATCAATGCTCAAAATACTTTTAAATTTTTGATAAACTTCAATGAATAATAGGAGAGACAATTTCTTAAGCAAACTTCTGGTGGCAAATGTTGAATGAACTCGGAGATGGTTAATGCCATTGCCAAAAATAGCTATGTCTTTCTAGAGTAAAAATACAACGAATTGATTAAAAACATTGACACAATTAAATCAATAGGAGGTGGAAATCTCATGGTCTGTGATCCAAGAAGGATTGGAGAACAATTTCATCACTGATAGAAGGATATAAGTTATTCAATAGAAATTACAGTAAAACATTATAACTTCCTGAAAAATTGAATTCCAAAGTATATGAGGATTTACCATAAGTAGGGAAATGACTTTAATATATTTTCCTGTAATCAATGGCAACAGCATATTTCATGTCATTCGTTCTAATAGCCCAAATGAAATCTTGCTCACTGTAACTCACTGGGACTGTGGTCAGTTTGAGTGATGAAAATTTGAATTGGAAATTTCATGCCTGACCAGAAGCATCTCTGTCAGTGAAGCTGCAATCCAGTGGAAACCAGCTTCCTGATGAAAGGCTGTCCTGGAAGTGCTGTTCCTTATTGGCAGCACCAGCTTTGGAAATGACCTTGATCGTGCTTTCAGTGTATCAACTATTGCAAGTTGAATCATTGAGGAGGAACCAAGTCTGGTTACTCTCCATCACTAGTCCAGAACTGAATGTTAACCTTGCTCCAGATTCTAGACTGACATAGGTACAAAGGGCGAAAGTGAGGACTGCAGATGCTGGAGGTTAGAACCAAGAATGAGGTGCTAGAAAAGCACAGCAGGTCAGGCAGCATCCGAGGAGCAGGAGAATCGATGTTTTGGCCATAAGCCCTTCATCAGGAAGGCCTTCTGTAATGTAGATTTTCCTGCTCTTCGGATGCTGCTTGACCTGCTGTGCTTTTCCAGCACCACACTCTTGACATAGTTACAGATGGAGTCAAAGTCAGTGAAGCCACAACATCAAACATTTTGGTTACATTTGAAAAGTTCATCAGTTTCCCTGGTTGTCAAATCCTCCTGTTGCCCAAAGAGAATCAGACTATTGAAACTCTTCTCAAACAGCATCCATCTCTTTCAACTCTCCTTTTGCATCTCACTGCCATCAGCAAAGCTAAGCAGCTTATGAGTTCCTTTGTGCCTCAGATTGAGGTAACCCATTCAATGGCCTCAATAATTTTCTTCACCTCAGTTCCTGCCCCCTTCCAATAGCAGGCTGTAGTCCGGTGCCCCTATTTGCTCATTCAACTGTGTTCTGACACAAATGTTGGCCATTCAACTCTCTTTCCAAAACCCATTCTGTACTTAATTTCAGAAATCTCCCATTCCAATTTTTGAAGTGGACTGGAGTAACTCTGTGTCCTTAGAAATGGGAGAGGGGAAGCAAACCCAACCATTGTGCGGGTGGTTTTACCATGGTATGTCCTGGCCTAGAGCCCAAACATATTCAATCCTTTGAGTAAATTGTCTCGTTGTCAGAATCAGTGAATCACAAACCCATTTGGAGAGAACTGATTTCCCACACGTTGAAGCTGCCTCATGCTATTCATGTCCAGATCCGATCGCTTTGTGAGCACTCAGGAGAAGGAGGGGGTGGTGTGGCAGGTTGTTGAGGGGTGGGAGATTTGGTGAGAACAAAGGTGGGAGAAAGAGTGCGAGTCAAGGAATGAGTGAGACTGCAAGCCCATAGGACATTGTCTCAGAATAAAGCACCACTAATTTATGGCTGAAATGAGGAGGACTTTTGTCTATGAGGATTGTGAGTCTTTGGAACTCCTTGCCATAGAGAGCTGTGGAGCAGAGTCCTTGCCTCTATTTAAGGCTGAGGTAGATTCTCAATCAATAGGGGAATCAAGGGTTAGGGGCAAAGAGGAAGAAAGTGATGTGAATGGTGGACCAGGTTCTGGGGCTGAAAAGCCTATTCCTGTTCCTAATTCTTACGGTCTTACTTCAAAACAGTAGGAAATGATGTTAAAATTAATTTTGCGTAGTTAGACAAAAATACAGGAAGGGTTTGGAGGGATATGGGCTGGGTGCTCGCAAGTGGGACTAGATCGGGTTGGAATATCTGGTCAGCATGGACGGGTTGGACTGAAGGGTCTGTTTCTGTGCTGTACATCTCTATGAGTCTATGAAATGGTACAATTTTAAATGGGTACTTACACTTCTCTAGGTTCTGTCTCACCAATGTACTGTATTGCTGTAGCTAGGCTCTTATAACGCATCCCCATTGCAAATTCCAGTTGCCTTCCCAGATTACTTGTCAAGATTAAAGTAGTGCTGGAAAAGCACAGCAGGTCAGGCAGCATCCGAGGAGCAGGAAAATTGACATTTCGGGCAAAAGCCCTTCATTCCGAAACGTCGATTTTCCTGCTCCTCGGATACTGCCTGACCTGTTGTGCTTTTCCAGCACCACTCTAATCTTGACTCTAATCTCCAGCATCTGCAGTCCTCACTTTCGCCTTCCTAGATTACTTGCTCTTCCTTTGATAGTCTTTTGTGATTCATGTACTCGATGCAGATTCCTTAGTCCTGCAACATCCTACGGCTTCTTTCCATTTAAATCATGTTCCTGCTTTTGTATTCTTCCTGCTAAAGTGGACCAGCTCACATTTTCCTCTGTTATTTGCCACCTATCATATTCTTGTGCACTCACTTAATCTATCTATGCTCCTTTGCAGACTTGTGGTCGTCTTCTTACAACTTGCTTTCCTATCTATGTATCATCAGCAAATTTGGCTACAATGCAGTCTTTCTACCTCATTATCTGAACCTTCTGAATTGGCCTAGCAAGACTCTGTTCAAGGACTATTAGGGATAGACAACAAATGATAAACTTTCCACAGATACCCATATCCCATGAAAGAATAAAGGAACATGTACCTGTTCCCATTTATCCACATTATTTGCTACATCCTCAAAGTACTTCAGTAGGTTAGTCAATTATGATTTATTTTTCATAAAATCACTGACTCCACCTGATTGTACTATAACTTTCTAAACGTCCTGCTGCTACTTCCTCAATAATGTATTCGAGATTTTCACTGTGATAGATGGCCTGTATTTTCCTGCTTTTTGCCTCTATCCTTTTTTGAACAGTGGGTTATATTTGCAGTTTTCCACACTGCTGAAACTCTTGCAGAACCTAGAGGGTTTTGGAAGATTACAATGTAATCACTTCCTTTAAGATTCTATTTTGCAGGCCATCAAATTAAGGAGATTTATCAGACTTTGGCCCAATCAAATTTCCTAGTATCTTTTGTTCTAATGGTTATGACTATTTTAAGTTTCTCCCTTCCTTTTTTTTCTCTTGAATTTCCATTATTCTTGGATGCCAAATGTGTCTTCTATGAGTATGTTCAAAACATGTTCAACACATCATTGATTGAACTATCACAATAAAAGATAAGAGTTAAAGATTAGCAAATCTTTTGCTCAGATATAGGATTCCTATCACTGGGGTTGTGATGAATCCTGTTCATGCTAACTAAAGAACTTGAATTCAATTAATTTTGAATAAACTTTACTTGTCATAAAAAGATCTCCCAGTTCTCTAGTTCTCTTTAGAGAATGAAATCTGCCAAACTTACCTGACCTGGTCTGAAAATGATTCCAGACCACAGCAATACACATGACTTTTACTTGACCTCTGAAATAGCTTAGCAAAGAACTTAGCAATAAGAAATGTATACAAAAGAAAACCACAATGATAGCCCAACATTGAACAAGGCACTGGACACAGCAATGACACAACCAATCCATTATTGTCACAAAACCTTTCTCGTGAATGTCTCGTGACATGTACGATAATTAAGACAGCTGTCTCTCGAAGAGTGCCTGGCATCGCCGTAAATACAGAATCAAATCTCATGTGTGTATATCCTCTAAGGACACCACAGGGTCCAAAAAGTAACAGCCAGTGGCGCAGTCTGCCCAAGTAAAACTACTGAGGCCTTTGTAGTGCTGCTAGATGTCATATTACTCATATGAATTGTGCATCCACTCTGTTTAAATCTAAATTTATTTTCTTTTTCCTGGATATTTACTTTAATTAACTATGTCAATATGTAACCTAATATATTATTCAAACCCAAATTCGAATACTATGTCCACTCCATTATCATTACTTTTATTGGATCATCAATTCCTTACTCACAATCAATGTGGAAAAGTACTGCACTCAGAAAAGGTCACTGGACCCAAAATATTAACTCTAGTTTCTCTCCACAGATGCTGCCAGACTTGCTGAGCTTTTCCAGCAAGTTCCATTTTTGTTCCTCCTCCAAATGCAATGCGTTCAACATCCTTTATCCTTCACAAAATCATACTCATCCTAAACTTCTCAGTCCTCACTTTATCCTACAGTAATACTGCTCACATGTTAACCTTGTGTGCAATCAGTTTCTTTCCCCACAGTATCGATCTTTGTCTGCTATTCTTTCTGTAGACTTGACCTGTCCAACCCTTACCTTGCAACTTTCCCCTTCTCTTTGTTCTGTCTCAGAACCGCACTGCAGTTTAACGCAAAACATTTGTCATATTCATATTCATAGAGATGTACAGCATGGAAACAGACCCTTCGGTCCAACTTGACAACACTGATCAGATATCCCAACATAATCTAGTCATTTGCCAGCACTTGGCCCAGAGCCCTCTAAACTATTCCTATTCATATACCCATTCAGATGCCTTTTAAATGTTGTAACTGTACTAGCCTCCATTACTTCCTCTGGCAGCTCATTCCATACGCAGACCACCATCTGCATGAAAAAATTGCCTCTTAGATCCCTTTTAAATATTTCCTCTCTCACCCTAAACCTATGATCTCCAGTTTTGGACTACCCCACCTTGTGTCGATTATATCTTTACATGAAGCAAAATGCAATGTTTTCAATAAAATTTAACTGACAATCTTCCAATCATGAAAATGGAATTAATGTAGTTTTCACAAAGCAGCTGTTTGATTGACAATTAGGAATGACATTAGGAATTACACATATTCCTAGCCATCTAAATGTTAATTGAAGTAATTAGCCCCTTAACCACATACAATAATGAACTTTATAGCCACATTGTGTATTTGCAACCATTCTAGATTGCACTCTAGATGATTGCTATTTTGCTTGTTGGCTGGGATCAATCAGGTTTGAAGCTTTGTTTTCATATTAAATCAGAAGTCACATGACACCAGGTTATATTCCAACAGGTTTATTTAAAATCACAGGCTTTTGGAGCGTTGCTCATTTGTTAAGTGAAATGACTTCACCTGATGAAGGAGCATCGCTCCAAAAGCCTGTGATTTTAAATAAACCTGCTGCACTATAACCTGGCATCATGTGGCTTGTGCACCCCCGTCCAACAATGGCATCTCCACATAATTTTTTTTTGTATAGTAATAGAACTGGGGATGTCCAGCAGATGCAATGCTGTGTTCATTTAACAGCAATACCACTGGGAGCTGTGTGCATACTATAATCACTATACACATAAGAGGTCCTACCTGTTCAAAGGCATTTTTCTGAAATTCTTCAAAGCCGAAGATGTCCAATATCCCAATTTCAAATACTGAGCTGCTGCAAACAGAAGACAGCAAAAGTGATACACAAGACCACGATCTGTTTATTGCAAATTAAATGGTGCCCATGTTGACAGGATTGTAATCTCATGAATTTGGCTGTGGTGATACTTTCAGCATAAATATATGTAAGTATAGGCTATAAGTATAGGCTTCTGCCATGTTGGTACTGAAAATTCTGAGCCTTGTTTATACAGCTTAAAATAAAATGTGTTGAAATAATCTTGCTGCGATAACTAAAACCCATTACAGTTCCAGCCCCAGGGTGTTTTCACTGTAACAACGTAACATATTATTTTATGTGCCAGCACCCCATAAAAGAGACATATTTTCCCCTGCCCATTTAACAGTGGGTTAAGAGTCCTCCTTGGGTTTTGAGGAGAGCCTAATTCTAATTGAATGGCTGCTTCAAGCAGCAATTAGCACAGACAGCTCGCCTGTGGGATTCAATTCAATCAAGCTTAAGGAGTTGTTTAAAGCCAGAATGGCCAAGTTTTAATGCCAAGGATTTGCTTGTTGTCTTTGATGTCAAAACAAACTCCTCAGAGTGATCTAAAGTAGATTTTTTTTTTGTTCTCGCCTTTTTTTTGTGTCATTCCGCATCATCTTTGCCCCATGTGACAGCCGGTGGCTGACTGACTAACTCACTCTTTTATTTGATCCACATTTCTTTGTGGCTAAAGGCTAAATGATGTTCATTGCAAGGCAATTAACGTCTGCCCATTGTTAACCACGTGGGCTTTAATCAACAATGAACTGATGCAACCTTGGGTAGCATTGTGAATGCTGTGGGATTGTGAGCACAAGTCTTGTTTATCACAACTCTGAACATTGGAGTACAATATCAGCAGTTGTTCAAAATGGACTCAGGGTTCTTGAATGATCATTAGGGTCCTCAGTACCAACATCTTGAAGATTCAGAGAGGACTACATTGTGATACCAGCTTTAATCTGTCCAAGTGTCTGCAAAGCTGCAGCAATGTGTCTCCAGAAAATGCAGTACCAATCTTGGTGGCTGATTCATTTTAGTGTCCTTTTGATTAGCTGCTGTTCCTGCCTGTCACAACGATACCAAGAACCCAAGCAGAAAGACATCAGACTTTGCCTTCTTTCCAATCTGTTTCCCCTTTCAAAAAAGCAGACACAGTGGGCTCTTTTGAATTGGTGAAACTGTGCCTGCTGCCTGGGAATTGTGTGCAAAACCATATGAACCTGTGCTGCGGGCTAATGTTAAACCAAATGAATTAAAAACCCTGGAGATTCACGTAGACCACAGTCATGAAGAAGCTGCCAAACCAAAAGGAAACCCCAATATGTAAAAATCATAGTA
Organism: Chiloscyllium punctatum; assembly: GCF_047496795.1. Taxonomy (NCBI): domain Eukaryota; kingdom Metazoa; phylum Chordata; class Chondrichthyes; order Orectolobiformes; family Hemiscylliidae; genus Chiloscyllium; species Chiloscyllium punctatum. Next base: position 116,718,252 of record NC_092747.1, read on the forward strand.
TCTTCTTTTTCTTTCCTTGGTTTTCTGTTGGGAAAGTGATGAAGGTTTGGATGGATTGTTCTGTGATACCTGTGTATTGACTAAAATTAGCAATGTCTCCTGCGGATGTTTGGAATGAGTTAAAGTCACTCAATTCCTACAATCAGTATGATGCCACTGGCAGAGACAGTTCACAGGTCAGGTTACAGTAGAATGTGCAGAGTTGATTTTCCTGTGGACATGATGTAGAGGAAGAGGAGCAAAGACCTTGCAATGCAGATCTCTGTCCTGTTGCATTATCCAAAAGTCATAGGTTTTTTTTCATAAGTGTATCAAGAGAGCTTGTGTGGCTTTAGTTACTCAAATATTGAGCAAATAAGACACCATGAATGACATTCATAAGAGAGCTCTTTAGAAGGTCATGCTACACACAAATCAACTGGGTCCATACAAATGACAAAGGGTGAAATGCGGAATTTATTGACTGGTTTCCAGCACAGCCTTGCACTCTTATCACTCTGACCAAACTAACCAGCCAGAAAGCTCCATGTGGACATGGAAAGTTAAAGTGACATGCACTGTTTAACATTCTGATGACTCTGAAAAAATTCCTCATGAAAAGCAGCCAGTGAGAGTTGTAAGGGGAAGTTGAGATGTGAGCAGGGAACAACTGGAAAAAGCAACTGATGGGAGGGGACGAATTGAAAGTTAGGGAATTTCCAAGTGGAGTATTTCAAAGATGAGTGCCCTTCTGGTCCAAGTGGACATTAAGATCTGGGTTCACATGCCAGGTGAAAATGGATCAAAATTTCCCAGCTTCCTAAATGGGATTAAGGCCCAAAGTCAAGTTGGCTTTGGGCCTTAATCATTAACATATACAAACAGACAAACCAGTGCCAGATGAAATTCATCAGAGTAACTTGACAAGTGCAGTAAAGCAGTACAAAAATGCTGTGTCATTATTTTGTCGGCTGGGTGGAAAGAGTTAAAAATGATGCACAAAGGAATTTGGGTAGTATGATAACAGGTCTCTAACTGAGATGGAAATTGCTGGAGAAACTCAGCAAGACTTCTGTGGAGAGAAAGGAGAGTTAATATTTTTAGGTCAGTGACTCTTCTTCATCAGTGGACTTGAAACATTGACTCTGCTTTCTTTCCACAGATGCTGCCAGACCTGCTGAATTTCTCCAGAAATTCCTGTTTTTGATTCACATTTCCAGCATCTGCAGTTGTTTGATTTATTTCAGTTCGAATACTGTTAGGACTTGCATATAATTATTGAAGTGAACACTTTGCACTTTTAGTTTGAAAACCTTTCTGAATCTCTGGGAGGTGAGGGGGGTGGGGGGGAGGGGAGGTGGTGGGCTCAAAGAGGTTTTTTGACAATTACAATGCAGACATCTCAGCTTGTACTACTTCTCCATAGCTGGGTCCCTCCAGCAATATTGTAATTTATCAGGTACATGCGGTGCGATTTACAAAAGCTGCAAATACTACCCAGGTAGTACTGCAGTAGAACACTGCTGTAATAGCTGCCATGTTAATCAGCACAATGTTATCCTCTGCCCTTCATCATGTCATGAAAATGTTAATGGTCTCTTAATTAATTGCTTGTTGGAGATTACTTATTTCCATGGGTTAGTTTATTTTCAACCAGTAAACCACACAAGTTATAAGGCAGGCATTTGATGATCCAACTGGTTTCTGTAGGTGCAGCTCACAAACCCAAAGCAGGATAATGGTAGGAAGAGTTGCAACATTGTATTTACATTGTTCTTACAGGCAAATTCTCCAACAACACCTGAAGAGATGCTTTGAATAGTTAAAGAGGTGGAGTTCCTATAGATCAGGGAAGCAGTTGTCATATAATCAGAGAAAACAATTACAGCCTTTGAAGCAAAATAGGTAAAGGTCAAGTTAGAGGAAATATTCTTCTATCTTGATTAAAGTAATAGAGATAACATTGACAAATAGTGAAAAACTTGCCATAACTATCCCCCAACTTCATTTGAAACTTGTAGGTGGAAAAGAGGGATCAGTGGGCACTGGGTGGCAAACACAGGTTATAGTGGTAAGCAGTGTAGGTCTTTGTCACTGAAAATGTTCACTTGGGGAATTGTTCCTAATGACAGTCCTTATCAGACTGTTTATTTCCGAAGTTGAAAAGTGTGGTGCTGGAAAAACACAGCAGGCCAGGCAGCATCCGAGGAGCAGGAGAATCAATGTTTCGGGCATAAGCCCTTCTTCAGGAATTATGCCCTGAAGAAGGGCTTATGCCAGAAACATTGATTCTCCTGCTCCTCGGATGCTGCCTGGCCTGCTGTGTTTTTCCAGCACCACACTTTTCAACTTTGATCTCCAGCATCTGCAAGTCCTCAATTTCTCCCTGTTTATTTCAGAACTCCATATTGATTTTACCTTTGTAATTTGTTTCCAAATGTAAACTAATAAGTTAGTGAGTTATTGATCTTCCTGACAGAGGCGTCATGGAGAAATGTGCAACATGTTTAAGATGCCTACATCAACATGGCAGAACTTGCTTCATGGACATCTAGCAAATCTGACAACTGGGCAGGGAAGTCATCTGGCCAGAAGTAACAGCTGTCCAAATCTGTCATTGTTTGGAATACCAAGGGGAAGTCAGTTTTCTGCAAAACAAAGGAGTATTTGAACCATAATCCAGCCTTCATCGTTTTCCAGGAAAGGTAGAAAAGCAGATTATTTATTAAATGGTGATGCTTCAACTTGAGTGTCCTCATACAAGAAACATAAGAAGGCAGCACACTGGCAATCTGTCAAAGGGCAGGCCGTCTATTTGTATCTCCTCATTTTATGTTCTTGTAATTCTCTCATCAGTTGCTCTAAAAGTCTCCCGTTTTCAATTTCAATGAGCAACTATGATAAGAGAAAAGAATACTTGAGGTGATACCCTGTCACCGTCCCCATGAGTGCTTTGAAGAAACACAAGTTGTCTTACGGAAGGATCTTCCTTCCGTAAGCAGCTGCTGACCCTCAAAGACTCCAACTCATCCATCAACAGCATTGAGCAGAAGTTGGCTTTGCCACTATTCTGGCATAACCAGCAAAAGGGCTAGGAAAACCACTCCTGAGGTCTCAAATGACCTCTTCACTCCAACATGCAGGGACGTAAAGCAACAGGGAAGATTAATGGGAAGTAGGGTTTCATTGCAAGGAGATTGAAGTACAAGAGTAAGGAAGTCTTACTACAATTCTACACAGTTTGGATACAAGTACACCTGGAATAGAATGGACAGTTTTGGCATCCTTATTTCAGGAAGGATATATTGTATTGGTGGTAGTACAGCACAGGGTCATAGACTGATTTCCAGGATGACAATGCTGTCTGACAATAATTTTGGAAAACTGTAAATACAGCCCATTCATTCAAGAAAGGAGGGGGACAGAAAACTATAAGCTAGATAGCCTAACATCTGTCATACGGAAAATAGTTGAATTAGATTATGAGTTTTGAAAATAATATTTATTCAATCAGACTGGGCAAAAATATTATATAAAAACATAAAGTACTAGAGAAATTTAGCAGGTCTGCAAACACCTGTAAAGAGAAACAGATTTAACGCTTTGAGTCTGATATGAACCTTGTTCAAAGGAAGTGAACATGTGGAAACAGCAAGGGATTGGGATGTCAAATGGAATATTGTCCTTTGTTGCAAGGTGAATGAAGTGTATAAGTATGAAAGGGTTGCTACAGACGTTCAGATCATTAAGCGAGAAATATTATTTCCAGTTTTGGCCTCTTTATATAATGCTTCAAAATTACTTCAGAGAAGACTCACTTGGTCGATTTCATGGATGTAGTGGCAGGTTTGAGTAGGTTAAGCTTAAATTCACAGGAAGAATGAGAGGTCATCTTATTGAAACATGAGAGATTCTTTTGGAACTTGACAGGGTGGATGATTTCCCCTTATGGAGAACTGAAGACAAAAGTTTGACAATAAGAGATCTCCTATTTAAGATGGAGGAGGAATTCCTTCTCCAAAAGGGTCATTAGAATTTGGAATTCACTTCCCCAAAAACTAACGGAAGGAGAACATGCTCAAGGCTGAATCACACAGATGTTTGATTGACAAGGGAGTTAAGTGGAGTTAAGACTACAATCAGATCAGCCATCATCTTATTGAGTGGTTAATCAGGCTTGATAAGTGAAATGGCCTACTCCTGTACCTATTCTGTGCAAAATTATGATCGTGTAAGGAGTTGAACAGCTTGGAACTCTCCTCTCTAGAATGTAGGAGAATGAGGGGTGATACCATTGAAGCATGAATGATTTGGTTAGCCTTGAAAGGCTAGGTGCTGAGAGATTTTATCTTTTGCTAGAGCATCTAGAACAATGGAGCACAGTTTCAGAATAAGGAACCAACCATTTAAGAATGTTAAAAGGAGATTTCTTCACTCAGAGGATTGTAAATCTCTGCTATTTCCTATCCCAGAGAGCTGTAGAAACTCACTCATTGAATACTCTTGAGGCAGAGATAGAGGTGATCTTCGGGTGCCTGGCTATATATCTATATATCTATATGGCAAGGTGGTCACTGTGTTGGTATTCAAGGAGTATTCTTCATTACCCAGCTGCCAGTTTCTAGCTCTTCTTGAAGGTATAAGGAAGGGGACACTGGGAGACTGGCTCAGAGTGAAGGCATTGCAACTATCAGCAAGGAACCGATGGGAAGTAGTTTTTAAAGAAAGCTTTAATTAATATTTGAAGATATTTGACCGAACTGTAACGAGTATGTACATTTCATGAATCAGCAAGTTTAAACTGTCCTGAAGCTCAGACAGAAATGAAGCCTAATTGAACCAAACAAAGAATTTGCAAACATGGCCTCTGATCTATATGGCAAACTTCCCTGTGCATACTAGAAATGTTCCTTCATTGTCTCCACAAAAAGACTCAATTATCAACTACCTGCCTCAGGCACAATACATTTTAAAAAGATCAAGGTCAAATTCTAATCAAAGCTTCAGTATTTTTTTTTAAATTGCATTATAGGGCAAAATTAATTTGTGCCACACAATATGAGCAGTGTTGCCAAATCAGATGAAATCCTTTGTCCAGTATGTTCACAATATTGGTAGAGAAATTCATTTTAGAATGTTGCACAGAGCTGGCAATCTCCATTTGTTACCCATCTCATACATCACCCAAATTTGCTTTCTATGGTTTCAATGGGTGAAATTTAAAATAGGCTGCATTTTACCCAATTTGATCTTGTTCAAGTAACAATGTCAAGAGTGACACTCAAATACATTTACACGTTAATGTGCCAATATCAATGGTACGATTTCATCTCAATCATTTGCGTAAAGTAATGAGACTGAAAATGCTCTCAAAATAACAAAGTATTCAGATTATTCATAGATGTCATATTGCATTGTCAAAAATATCTTGAGCATATATTTTGTCTGTCTCACTTAGAGTCATAGAGATAGAGTCATAGAGATATTCAGCATGGAAACAGACCCTTTGGTCCAACCTGTCCATGCCGACCAGATATCCCAACCCAATCTAGTCCCACCTGCCAGCACCCGGCCCATATCCCTCCAAACCCTTCCTATTCATATACCCATCCAAATGCCTCTTAAATATTGCAATTGTACCAGCTTCCACTGCATCCTCTGGCAGCTCATTCCATACACGTACCACCCTCTGCGTGAAAAGGTTGCCCCTTAGGTCTCTTTTATATCTTTCCCCTCTCACCCTAAACCTATGCCCTCTAGGTCTGGACTCCCTGACCCTAGGGAAAAGACTTTGTCTATTTATCCTATCCATGCCCCTCATAATTTTGTAAACCTCTATAAGGTCACTCTTCAGCCTCCAACGCTCCAGGGAAATCAGCCCCAGCCTGTTCAGCCTCTTCCCGTAGCTCAGATTCTCCAACCCTGGCAACATCCTTGTAAATCTTTTCTGAACCCTTTCAAGTTTCACAACATCTTTCCAATAGGAAGGAGACCAGAATTGCACGCAATAGTCCAACAGTGGCCTAACCAATGTCCTGTACAGCTGCAACATGACCTCCCAACTCCTGTACTCAATACTGTGACCAATAAAGGAAAGCATATCAAACGCCTTCTTCACTATCCTATCTACCTGCCACTCCACTTTCAAGGAGCTATGAACCTGCACTCCAAGGTCTCTTTGTTCAGCAACACTCCCTCGGACCTTACCATTAAGTGTATAAGTCCTGCTAAGATTTGTTTTCCCAAATTGCAACACCTCGCATTTATCTGAATTAAACTCCATCTGCCACTTCTCAGCCCATTGGCCCATCTGGTCCAGATCCTGTTGTAATCTGAGGTAACCCTCTTCGCTGTCCACTACACCTCCAATTTTGGTGTCATCTGCAAACTTACTAACTGTACCTCATATGCTCGCATCCAAATCATTTATGTAAATGACAAAAATGACACTTAACTTGATACATCTTTAAATAAACAAATGTTACGCAGACTAATTGGCTCAAATTGTATATGCATTGGGAGTGGCCCAGCGGCTCAGTGGTTTGCACTGCTGCCTCACAGCACCAGGGTCCCAGGTTTGATTCCAGTCTCGGGTGACTGTCTGTATGGGGTTTGCACATTCTCCTCGTGTCTGTGTGGGTTTTCTCTGGGTGCTCTGGTTTCCTCCCACAGTCCAAAGATGTGCAGGTCAGGTGAATTGGCCATGCCAAATTGCCTGTAGTGTTAGGTACATTAGTCAGAGGGAAATGAGTCTGGGTAGGTTGCTCTTCAGAGGGTCGTTGTGGACTGGATGGGCCAAAGGGCCTGTTTCTACACTGTAGGGAATCTAATCTAATTATTCATAGCTAACATACTGCATTATCAAAAATATCTTGAGCATATATTTTGTCTGTCTCACTTAAAGTGATACATCGTTAAATATCCAAATGTTACACAGACTAATTGGCTAAAATTATATATTCATAAAACAGAAACTGATGACAACTAAGGAGAGTTTTCTACAAATCAAAATAAAGCAATAGGGTTGATAAAAAGTACAATGAGGAGCTGGAAAGATATGACTTTCTTTGGTAACACCAGACTTTCCTCCTCTTCCCCAGAAAGCTTCATTTTGCTCATTCACCCCCTCCTCCCAACATCCCCACCACATCCAAGGTATCTAGTGAAGAAGAAAACAAATTAGCAAATTTAAACGCTTCAATTGTACATATATTAATCTTCCTGAAGAAGGGCTTATGCCCGAAACGTCAATTCTCCTGTTCCTTGGATGCTGCCTGACCTGCTGTGCTTTTCCAGCAACACATTTTCAGCTATATATTAATCTTAACTATAAAAACATGTACTAAAATTTGGAAAAAACGTATTCATTGTTTTTGTAGCTTTTGTAGGTAAGGATTTCAAAAATAAGTCATTGTTGTTATTGTTTTTATTCAAGAATTCATATTCAATAAATCTAACCAAAAAGGTAATATATAGAAGGAATTAAAAGGCCATACATTGGTAAAATTGTGATTAACAAAATAAGTAGCTTTGATATGATTGCTGTGCCTTAATTCACAAATTGTAAATTAGAGATTATTATAGCCTAATCATTATGACAGATGACAAATTTATTTTAAAAAAAATTGGCACTTCTTAAATGACAGTATAAATTGATTGTTGTAACATTTAATGGTTTGGTTTAAATCTGTGTTTATTTTGCTAGCTTGGTGTCTGCCCCTTTTTACATAGCTTGTTCCTTTAACTTGTGGGTGGAGTGATAGTGCCTTGTATCTAACTCCACAAACATACATACACAGACACACACACAGACACACACACAGACAGAGAGACACACACACATGCGCGCAGACACAAGAGCGCACACAAACAAACACCTGCACACAGATTCTATACACACACACAGATGTGCGCACACACAAATAGACATAAGCACATACAAACACAACCGTGCAAACACACATAAAGACACAAGCACACACAGACATGCACACAGACACACACATGCATGCAGACACACACAAACACACACACATGCACACACAGACAATCACGCACATACACAGACACACACGCATACATAGACGCACACACAGATACTACACACATACAGACACCCACAAGCACACAGACATAAGCACACACACAGATGTGCACACATACAGATGCATGCACACACAGACATACACACACACAGACAGACACACAGACACGCACCCACAAACATACACACACATGCATGCATGCATACTGACATGCACACACACAGACAAAAACACACAAACACAGACACAAACACACAAACACAGACACACACAGGCAGATACATGCACACACGCAAACACATACAAACTGAACCCACACACACACTGAACCCACACATGCACAGACCCCAGACACACACACACCCACACAGACACATGCACACACAGACACACACACACAGACATACGCGCACATACACACACACCGAATCCAAATGTACACAGACCCCAGACACACACACACAGATTCATGCACACACACACAGACACATGTACACACATACACATCGAACCCACACACACTGAACTTAGACAGACACACACATAGACGTACACACACACACACACACACATACACACACAGGCACAGACACACAAAGACACACACAGATACAGCACACACAGATACAAACACACACACACATAAACACAGACGCACAAACACACAGACACACAAACACACAGACAAAGACGTACACACACACTCACAGAAATGCACACAGATACAGCACATACACAAAGATACAAACACACACATATGCAAACACAGAGACACACACATAGATGCACACACAGACACAGAAACACACACACAGACGCACACACACACACAGAAACACACACTCACGCAGATACAGCACACACACAGAGACAAACGCAAACAGACACGCGCATACAGACACACAGACGTACACACACAAACACACACAATCAATATTCTGAAAGATCTAAGAACAAGCAAAGATACATGCATGTGAAACTTCAATAATGCTCTAAGTTATCTAAATAAATGTTTGGATTTAAAACTGGAGTAATCTATCCAATGCTCTGAGATAAACTGGGCATACAGAATCCCAAGCCGAATATAATGTATGCAACTAAATACAACAGAGGCGACCAAGGAGATACCACTCTTGAATACTTCTGAAGCGTTATAACTACTGGCAATAATTCATTAATGTCCTACAGGGAAGATCAGCTATCCCTACTCACTCTGGTCTATGTGTGACTTTATTCCCTTAACATATGGTACTAAAGCAGCTCCAATTCCCTTGGCCCCAAGGATTGAGACAAAACATGGCCATGTCAGCCATGCCAGATAATTATCAAGAAAGATAAAAGTAAATGTTTATGTTATAGATAAGTAACGTTACTGACAATTTACTACTGTAGAAGTAATGATGGCCTCTAGGACTGAAGGAGCATTTTACATATTTTCAAATCAACCTGTTCGGAGTTGTTATTATGCATCTTTGGAGTAAGTGAGACTTGAACTGAGGCCTTGTGGCCCAGAGGTAGGGGACATGATCACAGTACCACAGTATCCCTGAAGTAGCATTTCAACAGTACCTAACTGAATCCTAAATCTAGTTGTGTTTGAGAGATAAGGATTACGACAGTATGGCCTCAATTTCACTGTAAATGAAGCCATAAGAGATCAGTTTCTTTTCTTAAATATTTTGTTAATTGAGATGGAAAACAAAAAGACTTGTGATATTGGTTTCAAAGGGTTGAGCAATGAACTTGGATATATGAAACAGAAGCAATGGTACTTACCCTTCCCCATCTTCCTGACTCTGGAGGTAATTATTTATACTGTTCACCAAGAAGCTGAAAAGACGACTATAAAGTGACATTGCCAGAAGGTCCCGGTAAAAATTTGCAACATCCACCGTGTGTTTCTTCAAAATCATATCCCCTATAGTAGAAAGTGAAGAAATAATAAGCTGGACTTTTAATATTTTAAATTCATAAAATGTAAGAAAGACATGAGAAAAACGTCCTCCCTGATATGAAACCTACCTTTAAAATACTGAACATCAGACGTTAAGGCTGAACTGAGGTCATCAGGTGAGACTTGAAGAATGCCAGCCACTGAAAGATAACATACTTTAACTGAAGTTTAACTGAACTCAAAATCTCATGCATTTTCCATTGAAGGTACGACACAGTAATGCAGGTTGCTGGGATGCAATGCACCACACAAGCTTGGAGTAGTGTAACCAATTAGAGCTGTGCCCGTGATCCCTTAGGATAGGATTCTGGAATTCTCTCTCTCAGAAGACCTGTGCAAAGTGAATGTTTGAAATGTATGGTGCATTGATTGTTGCCTAACAGAATGGAGAGATATGAATTACAGACAATTAAATGCGATCATAGTAGAGATCAGCTACAGTCTCAGGGAATGACAGGACAGGCTTCAGGGATAAACATCCGAGCTGAGAGTGTGTTGCTGGAAAAGCACAGCAGGTCAGGCAGCATCCGAAAAGCAGGAGAATTGTAGACCTCACTGTTCCCTGGATAAATGTCCTACTCTGGTACCTATGTTCATTGCAGCCAGCTTCAAATTCAACAGAGTGGTAAAATGAAGGTCTCTTCCTCTCAATGGTGAGGAAGACACTTTCCCGAATTTAATTTAAATGCTTCTAACCCAATCTCTCATGAGGTTGAGTCAATTCTAATTCTCTTGAATGTGTTAAGAATTGGATTTAGTCATTAGTTTAGGGGAAAAGAATGAGCCAGTTGGAGTTTGGCTGTGATTTGTTAAATAACATTGATGAGGCTGGTGAGGAAGATCCTTAAACTGCATTTGACTGTGGAATTCCTCATCTTGTAGCGCCTTTTTGCCACAAAAGTTGAAGCATTCTGCTTGTTAAAACCGATGCCTCATTAAATACCCTGTGCTAATTTATACCGGCCGCTATATTTGTCCTCCAACCCCAACCACTTCCCCTGACTAAATTCTCAGGAACGAGGAACATGTCTAGGAGAGGGGAACCCATCCAGGGAATCTTGCACTTTTCTGGATCAGAAAGCCCTACCTCAATGAGCTGCCAGTGGGCAGAGGTCTATAGCATTAGGTCAGTGATCACTGAGTACCAAATTGGCAAGGGGCAGGAGGGAGGGATGTGTCAGGCCCCAGGGCTACTTGGCCTGGATCTTTCCTGCCTTGAAACCTCCAACTTTGCATGGTACCATTACATTCCACCAGCCAGAATTATAGTTTCATAGCTCCAACTGCAGTGGGATGAGGCCAATTAAGAACCTAAAGTCATTCCCAACGCTTTGGGGTCAGGCGGGTACACGGTGGAGAAAACTGACCACTGCCTTTCATGGTTTCCCCATTCCACCACTTTTAAGTCTGTGGATGGGAAAGTGTAAAATCCAGACCTTGTGGTGCTGAATACATCATATAGCATTGTATAATCTGGCAGAAACCCCTAGGTCATAACTTGCAGAACGTAAAATTCAAATTTCTGTAATCTGATAACTAACTGCCTTCTCCAACTTAACAAGTGTCACCAACTTCATAAAAATACCCAGAAAATTGTGTCTTTTTTTAAATTCATAGTAAGGACATAGGTCGTGCTTCTCTACTACAACAAAGGAAAGGTGCTGCAACTTTATGATTCTCTATATTCTATCATGATTTCTCTTTGGAGCTTCGTGATATGGTTAGGGTTAGGTTTGAAAATTATGATTCTAGATCTAAAGCTTTGATCAGCAGGAGCACTAGCAGGAATCCAAGCTGCTGGGCTTGTGCGTCTCAATTGCTCATTTATACTCTGAGTTGAATAACAACATTTAGCACTAACAGCATCCTCAAGGTCTTCGAACAACTCAGAATTAAAATATCAGAGGCAAATCAGCTGGTTTCCATGTGGCAAAAACAGAAATGACTTGGAAAAGCTTAGTAAGTCTGGCAGCGTCTGTGGAAAGAAACCAGAGTTAATGTCTTGTGCCGAGTGCTCTGAGGAATCTTATTCTGAGGAAGGGTCCCTTGACTTGAAATGTTAACTCTGATTTCTCTCCACAGATGCTGCTAGAGCTGAACTTTTCCAGCGATTTCGGTTTTTGTTTCTGATTTACAGCATCCGCAGTTCTTTTGGTTTCCAAGGGGCTTCCCAACAGTGAGCACTGTGATATTGATGAAGCAAGTCCTGCTTTACATTACTCACAGGTACCAATGTAATTATGCAATCTATTGCCATAAAAGTTTGCAATTCACTTATGTACAGGTGATAATTACACCAATAACTGGCAAAGGTTACGACAGAACCAGCCAACATTCAGACGGAATGGAAAATCCAAGGTTTCTACTCCAGCAGAAAACTGAGACAACGTCATGGTGCCGAGTTAAGTGCTGTGCTAGCTCCATCTGCTGATGAATTTCTGCATTTCATTCATTCAGGCACATTCACAGACTGTGGTCATAGGCACCAAGTTGTTCTCAAGCACACTGACCTTGTTCCACCAATTGCACATCTGACACGTAAGCTATCTCAGTGTCTGTCACAGTCAGAAACTGGATATCTCCAAGAAGCAAAATTGCAGACAAAATCAGAAACAGGTTGTCAACTTCCTGAAACAGAGAAGAAAAAAGCAAGGGGCTGTTTCAATTATCTGTGAACCTATTTTCCTGGTAAATTGTAACATAACCTTTTATGATCAGTTTTAAACATTATATTGTCAATCAGGAAATATTTTAAACACAGTGCTATTATTTACTGCGTAACCTGTTGTTTTAATAATGGATTTTATTATTACTGGTAACATTTCTCAATCTTAATGACAAATTTCAAAACTTATCAACAGAAAAGTGTTGCCTTGACTTGCAGCAACCACTTTGAAAGGAAGTCAGAAAAAATAAATATCCACTAAGGCATTATTATGAAGTTTGTTCTATATGAAGGATATGATCTAAACCGTAAATTTAGAAAGATGGTAAAACTCCAAATCCATACACATGAACTGTAAAGAATGAATAATCGATCTCATCACATCATACAGAGGTGACCTACATGGTATGAAGGGGTCAATTGTAATCTTTAAGGATAAGCTAGCCAAATCTTTGGGCCTATAGGAGACTAGAAGCAACCTTATCACAAACAATGATGCAACGTAACTCCAATTGCCTAATGAGACTTGAAGTGACATAAAATACACCACAGTACAGAATAACTACCATTATGTAACTCAGTAACAAAGTTGACAATGCTATTAGCATAAGCAAATAATACAGAGCAATGGATCTTTAGGCAGTCAGTCCATGTGACATTTTATAAATTCCTGCTTTGGAAACAGAACCAATCTGACTCAAGGTTTTTATGAAACCTTAAGTTATCTTAGGAATGTGGCGTGAAAGAAGTTTTGGGATTTACATATTAATGAATCAAAACCTGCAACCCATTCTAAGTGATTAAAGACTTAACAGCAATCTACGTTTGTTCAACACATCACATCAGTTGTCTGACATTTTGATCTTTTACTATAAATTCTGTGCCCTATGATCCTGTCCCACTAGCTACCTGATGAAGGAGCAGCGCTCCGAAACTTTGCACTTCCAAATAAACCTGTTGGTCTATAACTTGGTGTGATTTTTAACTTTGTCCACCTCAGTCCAACACCTGCACCTCCACCTCCAGGGTAAGGAGCTGAGCCCTAAGACTCACTGTGTGAAGATAAACTGTCATTTCCTTCCATCATGACAATGCCATTGAATGTCAGGGCAAATGGTTAGATTCTCTCTTGTTGGAGATAGTCATTACCTAGCATCCTTGTGGCATGAATGTTAGACAAGTGCCAGATATGTCCAGTGCTCATTTCAGTGACCACATCATTTTATTTTGTTTTTGATTGTGGTTTAAATTAGGAAAGGGGTTATTTCACAACAAAGGACTGGGGAAATAATTGTGGTACTTTTAAAAAGCAAGTTATTGAAGCTTATTTTATGATTTGGAGGTGCCAGTGTTGGACTGGAGTAGTCAAAATTAAAAATCACACAACACCAGGTTACGGTCAAACAGGTTTATTTGGAAGCACTAGCTTTAGGAGCGCTGCTCCTTCACCAAGTGGTTGTGACAATGAAGGAGCAGCGTTCCAAAAGCTTGTGCTTTCAAACAAACCTGTTGGACTGTAACCTGGTGTGGTGTGAGTTTTTAAGCTTATTTTTAGTCATGTTTACACTATCGTTTTGCAAATAATGTGGGGAAAGGTCTAAAGGATGGTTTCAGGCTTTGTGCACAAAGTAAGATTTGATCAATGACAAGTTGGTTTGAGCAACTGTGACCAGTCATGGATGCCAAAGGTTGTTAGCCAACAACAACTCTCTGATTGGTTCCTGGGAACCAGAACAATGCAAGAAGAACCACACACATCTCTCTCTTTCCCCAATAAATCAGTCAAAGTAAAGAAAGCCTGTTTTTTTTTCACCAATTGCTACACAATCTTATTCTTAACTAGGAGGTCTAGTGATATGTCTTGTTATTTCAGAAGTTTGAAATAATTGCAATTGTAGACACAAAATTCTGGGGCTTTTTCTGAAAATGCATTTCACAGGTCTCAGCACAGGCTGTGAAATGATACATTCTTGTTTGGTACTTGACTGTAGTGCAATAGTGAATCCTATTGCTTTCTGGATGCAGTCAGATACATAGAATTCATCAATAATGTTGGAACCACATCACAAGTATCATCCGAAAAGATGAATTGTATCTTCAAGTCTGTAGAACAGAGCTGATTTTCAGACTCTGCTCCAATTATAGTTCCAGAGCTATAGAAAATTACACCCATACTTAGTTACAAGCAGAAAAGATAAAAATTGGTTTGAATTAAAATGGAAATGGGCAAATAAAACTCTAATTTCCAGTAATTTAACCCAATTTCTGGCATTTAGATATACCCAGCTGCACCTCATTGTTTTGAATTGACAAAGGAAAGAAGTTGGATTGAAAGAAGGGCAATGAGTTTCAAATAGCCTGCACTAATACATCAGAAAGCACGTAGTTCATATTGAGCTTTCAAAATTCTGGAAGTATGTAAAATGAAAGTTCAGATGATGCAAGTTGATGACAATGAAAGTTGATGCATCTTACCAGGTTGTTGAAACCCAAGTTTCTTAGAGCTTGCTTTACAGCAAGAAATTTGTCCCTGTTTTGAACTGTTTCAGCTGCTGTCACCTCCTCTTGTGAACTCTGATTCATATACCTGGTGCAGAGTAGGACAGTTAATTCAGTTACTTAATAAGAACAACTGATGCTTTACTGCCTCTGACCATCTGATGCTCACTCTGCATGTAACATATGAGAATATTATTCTTCAGGGAAAACTACTCCCCAACTGGACAGTTCAAATTTACATCAGTAACAGAAACATCAAAAAGGAGTTTTTGACCTTGAATTTGATATGTTTTTCAGCTTCCATGCTGCATTGGTTTGTAGAATGGAACACAATTGCACTGAAGGATGTGTAAAGAAGAAGACTGCATGCAGTATTGTAGACTCCCTACAGTGTGCAAGCAGTTCTTTTAGCCCATTGAGTCCACACTGACCCTCCAAAGACCATCCCAACCAGATCTAACCCTATCTCTGTAACCCTGCATTTCCCATGGCTAACCCACCTAGCCTACAATCTATGGACACTATGCAATTTAGCATGGCTAATCCACCTCACCTGCACATCTGTGGACTGTAGGAAGAAACTGGAGCACTGGATGGAAACCCGTGCAGTCACGGAGCGAATGCGCAAACTCCACATGCAGTCGCCCAAGGCTGGAATCGAACCTGGGTCCCTGGTGCCATGAGGCAGCATTGCTAACCATGAACCACCATGCCACACAACACCCAATTTATTAAACAGATGCTTCAAGTTTAATCTGAATCCTTAATCTGGAATACTGATCAGCCAGAACCTGGGATTGAAGAGTAAACTCCTGAAGCAGAGTGAATCAGAAGATTTCTTTCCCTTCTGGGTATATACATACAACTCACTTCTTGCTGTTATACTTTCCATTATCAGATAACACATTTATTGGAATAAACTGAGCATCCATTGACTCACCATAAGCAAATCTCTGGGATCTGCTAGATAATATGGAATGGGATCTAAGGCTATTCAGGAAGAATCTAGCACGTACCTGTGGACAAAAGGATTGCTGAGGTACAAAGCACACCTCTCTTCAGTTGACAGACCATCAATCATCAGGTAGAAAATATTAAAATTGCACTGGTTCAGTGGACGAGAGATAAGGCGAGACTTCTCTAAACAGAAGGTATAAACTCTGGCTGCAAGAAAAATCATCTGTTAACTTATCAGAACAGTGTCACATCTTTCAATAAGGCTTTATCAACTATTGATTCCCATTGTTAGTGTAAACCTGCAGTAAGTTACAAGTGTGCCATGCAATAACAATGTACTTATTTTAAAACTTATTTTGCTTTAATAGGTGTTGCCCAAAGTTAGCCATGTCGATTATATTCTAAGTTAAAAATCACACAATACCAGGTTATAGTAAACCTGTTGGACTATTACCTGGTGTTGTGTGATTTTTAACTTTGTCCACCCCAGTCCAACACCAGCACCTCCACACCTTGATTATATTCTAGTTATAAAAGAAAGGTGCATTCCATGTTCCCAATGACATTCCAAAATAAAAATGCATTCTCAATCAATCACTTAATGGATGAAAAATCACCGATGACATCTAAGTCTTATCATAAGACGTCTACTGCTCTCTGCTTGGAAAATGGAATCAACTCTGTATTGACAGGAGCATTGTTAATGAAATGCTGTTATCTTTCTGATGTTGCCCAGAGATTATCTGCTGACACATCTCCCGTGGACATTACTGTGGGCAGATCCCTTGTGACTTTGCCTCAAGTGTGAAGCCAATGTTACAGGTAAGAGCAACTACAACACCATCAGTAAACCCAGCAAGAATCGTAATCACCAGCAGCTTCTGCACTGCCTTCAGAGGGACAAGCTGCAAGTAAACATTGCCCAAGAATGCAGAGGAGAACGAGCAGACTTCAGATTTACAAACTTAGTAATCCTTTTCTACAGCTCTCTGAAAGATCATGCAGGTGCCAATCAAAGACTGCCTTGGGTCTTCATCTCTGAACTGTGTCATCTGATGAAGGTGGACAGAAGGAATGGGTGGCCCTCCCATAACAATGGTCTTCAGGGTTACAGCCACCATGGATATTTTTACTCCAGCAGCTCATTTCAAGGAATAACTGTGGAGCTGTGAAGCAAATCCCAATTTCCGACCCGTAACTGCATCTGGAAGGTCACCGATGACATCTTCTCCAGAACATAGCTGGCTTTTTCTCTCCCTACCATGACGAGGAGAGTCAAACTGCTCATGCAGTGGGATTATCCACCATTGCTAGCTTCCCCCCAAATGCAGGGTTCCATAAACCGCAATAACTTCCTTTCAGAGCATCCTATCACTCACTGTAGAGTTCATCAACAGAAAAGGCTTTTGTTCCATCAATGTTTAATCTATCGGTAACCATTGATGCCAGATTTTGGAGTTCAATGATCAATATCTTGGAAACTGATGAAAGGCATACATAGAATGGATAGCCAGAGGCTTTTTCCCAGGGTGGAAATGGCTATCATTAGGGGGCATAATTTTAAGGTGATTGGAGGAAGGTTTAGGGGAGATGTCAGAGGTCGGGTTCTTTACACAGAGAGTAGTGGGCACATGGAATGCACTGCCAGCAGTGGTAGTAGAGTCAGAGACATTAGGATAGGCACATGGATCATAGTAAAATGAAGGATATGTAGGTTAGTCTGATGATTAGATTGCCTACAGCATGGAAACAGACCCTTTGGCCCAACAAATCCACACCGACCCACTGAAGAGTAACCCACCCAGACCCATTCCCCTATCCTATATTTACCCTTGACTAATGCACCTAACACCATAGGCAATTTACCATGGCCAATTCACCTGACCTGAACATCTTCAGACTGTGGGAGGAAACCAGAGCTCCCAGAGAAAACCCATGCAGACACAGAGAGAACGTGTAAACTCCTCACAGACAGTCGCCCAAGGTGGGAATGAAACCCAGGTTCCTGGTGCTGTGAGGCAGCAGTTCTAACCACTGGACCACCATGCCACCTGATCTTAGAGTAGGATAGAAGTTCGGCACAACATTGAGGGCTAAAGGGCTTACATTGTGCTGTACTGTTCTATGTGCTATGTTTTAAAACCCATGTCACTTTTGTATTCTCAGCATGTCTTATGCTAATGGTTTTTGTGTCAATATCATAACTTTTTGGAATTAAATTTTAAACCCGGCATGTTAACTTTGATTAGTCGAGACATTGCCTTGAGAAGTGAGCCAGCTCGTATCTGTTGCCTATTTTGCTGAGTTGAAACAGGCTCAGAGTTTGTACATGTGTTTTGTTTTATGATGCAAAGAACAGGATACTGTGAATTAATGCATGCAATTTTCCACAAAAAATTTATAAGCTGTTCTGATGAGTGCAAGACAAAAAGCTTTGACAAACGTTTCTTTTTTTTCAGCAGTACTCAGCATGTTCTGTACTACCAAATGACTCTTTCAAAGCCTGCCCATATCTGCTGGACTGTCAGCTGATGGTGGATTACATCACTGAAGAGTTACTCCCACCACTGGATTGCTCTCATTCCCATACACGATTCAGGCACTTTAAATTTTGGTTGTAATCCCATGTGGAATTGGAAAATGCATGACATTGCATAATGTTAAAAAAAAACAGAGTCGAAGCTTTTCATCTTCCACTCGTCAGGTCTGGAATACAAGAAAACAAACTTTGGAAAGGAACAAACAATTCACGCAGCACACGAAGTGGGTGCTGAGGTTGTCACAGAGATGCAGTATGAACATTGCCATAGGATGCAACTGGGATTAGCTGTTTCCATAACACTTTCCTCAGTGAGAAAAGGTGAAATAAATTGACATATTCTGACATATTCCCAAGGGGAAATACCTATCCTGTGTTACCACAGTTTATAAATTTCCCAGAGATCACCTCTCACTCAGTTTGCCCAAGACATAGTGTGATGTGGTTTACTGTTGACCTGCAATGGTCATGCTGTGATACTTATATTAGTTCTTGTAACACAAGGGCAAGATGTGGGTCACTTAGTAGTGAAGTTTCCATGAACCTTTATGAATCTGGCTAGAAACTTCCATGAATCTGGTATATATACATACATTACAATCACAGACTGGGCTCAAGCTGAGCAATTTAATTGTACTGCAACATGATTCCCTCAGCATATCATGCTGCAAGAGACCAGAACTTGATAAGATGGAAACTATCACTAGTTTCCATACATATAGACAAAGAAGGACACCACTTTGACTAGGAAAACACACACATTCTACGACAGGTGAAACAAAGACATGCATGAGACCAAAACTCCATCAATAAACACACTGATTTAGATTCTATATACCTTCCCTTGAAAAAAAAACAAAAATGATATCACCCAAGTTAAGAAACCAAGACCTATAAATAGCGAGGCAGGACATACCACCAGCGCTTCACCGGAGACTCTCACTGATGATGTTACCTAGTCAAGGTGACGAAACATCTGAAAACAAACCTTCCAGCTCAGCAAGCTAATGTACATACTTATCATTAACCTGAGCTAAAAATCTTCTCAAAAATTGTTAACTGAAAGCTTTATACCATAAGATTACATATCATCATATGACGATAAAAATATGATTGTGTTCCTTAAATTGTATTTCTGTTATAATACTTTGCACATCATTCCTTTAACTGATGAAGAACTGGACCCTGTCTGTGAATAACTGTAGTTTCTAGCCAGCACAAATAAATAACACGAACGTGATAATCTTAAATTGGCTTCTGATGTAATATTTAGGACAGTCAGGTTTATTAGTTAAATGTTGTCCAACAGCAGAACCGCATCTAATATTGGACAAAGTGCTTTGAGTTTTGAAAGCACAGGCTCATTAAGCTCAGATGATGTGTTACCACTGTCAATAGTCAAAAGGATAAGTTAGTTTGATGCAGTCGCTAGTCATTAGGATGCATTATCAACATAGCTGGCATTGCGCCAACACTGAAACCCGGGTATCGCATTACCCAACCGTAATGTGGCATGCTGTTTGTTTCTTGCCTAGTGGCAGCATCTTATTGGCAGAGAATATGACTCATGTGTTATCTGAAAAGGAGTTGTTCATCCGTTTCTCCAACTTTTAAGATAGCTTTTCCTTGCAGTGTAATCGATAGGGTAAACTGGGCACCTTTCAGGGCCAGACGTGATAATCTTGAACCTTTCCATCAGTTCACGCGAGTGATGAGTTAAGGCCACCTGAGCTTGGTATTAGACTTATGCAGTGAGCAGAAGGCACTGGTCATATTTATAAGATTACCAAGAAATGAGAGCTTGCATTGGATGTCAGTGAAGGAATCTAACGCCTATGTCAATCGCTGAATGGAGGCTTGTGGTGGGTACTGGTTAAAAAAAAAGTCTATCAGCAGATTGAACAGCCGACAGGAGGAGAGGGAGCTGGCTTGACTGCTCTATTCAAAGGTAAACTTAAGCCCAGGATGGAGTCTATAAAGGCAAGGAAGGAAATTCTTACATGCACCTGCAAATTCAAATATAGTAAATGAGATATCACATATCAAACACTTCAAAGTGGTTAACTGTTACTTTATCGAAGACATGGTTTTCATGAAAATGCAATAAAGTGGAATGACACCCACTTCCTGTTCTGCCATCCTGAACCATCCAATAATTAAAATCAATTATGGCCCCTGGTTCTAAACTCCACCATCTGGGAAAATATCTACCCTATGTTTCCACTTTTATAAATTTCATTGCGATCACCTCACACAATTCAAAACTCTAGAGAATACAGATCCAGTTTACCCAACCTTTTTTCATAGGATAGTCCCACTATGTCAGGAGCAAGTCTCCCTCTATGGCAATGATATTTCTGCTGAGATAAGGAGACCAAACTTGCCCACAATACTCCAGATGCAGTCTAAGCAAGCTCCAGTTTAATTTGCAAGACTTCACTACTCTGGTTTTCAAATCCTCTTGCAATAAAGGCTAACATTCTATTGGCCTTCTTATTAGCTTGCTGCGTAACAGATCCTTACTGACAAGAAATATTGACCAGACCCCTGACCATTGAGTTTGTAGCTCCTAGACTTATGGTATGCAAATTCTCCTGACTGCCTCCACCAATTGACCACTTCCCACTGCCCAGACTGTAGTCAGGCACATTCCCTGACCATGATAAGCCCAAACAGATGACTGACTATGAAAAGTCCCCGAACTGTGTGTGAACTGTGTCCATGACTGACAGTACAAGGATCTCCTGACCAACCGTGGCTCCCCCTTGTCTGGGCTGAGGACCAGCCCTCGCCAGTTTTGAAGATAATCTTTTCATGGAATGACCATGCAGTGTGCTGCACAAGCAGCTGGAAGTGTTAGATTCATGTCTTGATGTGCCAATCACCAAGACTCTCCTTCCACAACAAGCAATCTGTCCTTATGTCTGCATAAAACAGTATCTCATAAAAGCAGCTTTGGGAACCTTAGCTCTGGCTGAAGTGGCAAAGCACTAACAGGTTGGGGGTGTCAAGGCAATTTTAGGCATGAATACTGTGAGAATGCAGGTAGATACGAACTGTGTGAGCAAGCCAGCAATCAGCCAAGTCCAATTAGCGAGCTTTCTGCCTGTCCTTGCACGCAATGTATCCCTTTAGCTGCCTTTCAATGCTCCTTACAACACAACACTGTTCCAAAATAAAGCAGAGGTCTGAAGCAACAGAAAAATTGCTGGCAAAACTCAACCAGTTTGGCAGCATCTGTGGGAAGAAAGTAGAGTTAACGTTCCAAGTCACTGACTCTACATTGGAACTGCAAGACTGTTCTTTATGCACCATGACCTGCCAGTGTACCGGAGAGGTGCCATGATGGACATAGGGGTTGGCAGATGCCAGGTGCCAATGTCCAAGAACAAGGGGTGCACACAACTCGTGCCCATGGACACTCCCTGAGATTTATATTGGCAGTGGACAACATGAAGGTCAGTTGGAGCAAATAACAAACAGAATCCATCAGTAACCCATTCTGGTATCCATGTCTTCTTGACGTCTAGCTTGTTCATTAAGGTAGGAACCTGAATATTATTTAGGTGGGTTGTACTATCAACATGACATTAAATATTCATTTGCAACTTGCCACCTCGCCATGACATTGATGAAAAGCATAAATGATGGAGTGAGCTGCTCTTACCATGGAGATGGGCTTCTCCTCCAATTTGACTACAAATCTCAAGATAGCCCATGTTACTCAAACTCCTCTAAGATTCCACCCACAGTTTCTAAAGTTCCCAGATGTTCTATCAAGGTCATCACACTTCTTTGGCTGGTTGAAAGGATCATCAAGGCAGAAAAGTCTTATAGCAACTCTACAGGAAGCAGAGCTGTAACCAACAGCTGGTGTTTTAGTTAGATAAAAGTAGCCGCAAACACAGACTTCCCAGCTGTTACAACCAATAACCTGGCAAAGGAACATTGAGTGCCCAATGGCTTTGAAGTGAATTTGGTGTCTACTGTTAAGGGCACAGTGTAAGGGGGAGGTGGGAGAGGATGGAGAACATGGAGGGAAGAGAATGTGAATAGATTTTGGAGGAGAGGAGAGAGAGGAATAAAAGAAGGGGAGGGGAAGATGTAATAGCAGTAGTTTCCTGTTATAGGTGCTTTCATGAACAGGGCTGGACCAGCAGAACCAAAACTAGGCCATGAAAAGTTTTTAACAGTCACTAATAATCTCATTCTCTGGCAACATTTGTGTCATTATGGAATTGGGAATCAGCACTGTATAATAGGTTCACACATCTGTGAATTAATTCAAATCCCCAAACCAACATGATTTCAAATGGTCAGTGCAAGCTGGTGTTAATCTGAACCAGGGTTCAAGAACCATGCCAACCTATAAGTTATGAATACTCTGGAATTAGTGAGTTACACATCTCACCCTTTCTAGTTTGCATTTTGATAAGCTCTGCTCCAAGAGTACAATTTTGTGAAATCCTGAAAGTTAAATGCTTCCACAAAAAAAAAGCCTTACCTCCAATTAAAGTCCTGTTGTTTTCACCGAACTGCAATCCTAGGTATTTTATATACCGACTGGAGTTCTCATTCAGTGTTGTGTTTGCATGGCCGAACGATTCTAACACACAGCTAACCTGAAAGAAAATATTCATCACCAGTACTGGCATGTACAGCTTTACATTCCTTTCTGTTGCACAAGTTACATGGAGACTAAAAGCAGTATGCATGAATAAAGTTATTCTTACTTAATTATGTAAGTTAAAAATCACACAACGACCAGGTTATAGTCCAACAGATTTAATTGGAAGCACACTAGCTTTCGGAGCACCACTCCTTCATCAGGTGCTACCTGACGAAGGAGCAGCGCTTGGAAAGCTAGTACTTCCAAATAAACCTGTTGGACTATAACCTGATGTGTGATTTTGAAGAATTTTAGATTATTTTTATATTTTCAGTAAAATTTATATATTACTAAACTGGTTGTCGAAACTGAGAGATTCATTTTTCCACAGTGTCCTTTGTTTTAGGAAAAGAATGAAGCTTTAAATGATTATTTTTTTATTTCTGGTTGACAGTAGGTATTTTAATTGGGAGGGAGCAAAATTTGGTCCTTGCGTCTTTTGAATAAGGTGCACCACACCAGAATATCGGTGGTGGCTGTCACCAACGAATGTCAGTGTAACATTCATGAAAATGATAGATTTCTGGTTCATAGCTGAATGCGTTACCTGCCTGATTAGAATTTGATTGACACCCTTACTCCCACTAGCTCTTCTAACCTGAAATGGAACATCAATATTGTCTTCTGCCTTAGAAGGAATTCACTTTCTCTGTCATATTATAATCACAATTTCCCCTCAAGACCATAAATTTTTCACAATTGAAATACAGCCAACACTCAAACACAGCTCAAATAAAATGAAGGACTATGGATGCTGTAAATCTAAAACAAAATTGCTGGAGAAACTCAACAGGCTTGGAAGCATCTGTGGAGTGAGAAAGAGGGTTTATGTTTTGAGGAGTGACCCTTCTTCAGAACGCCATGAGTTCACAATGACAGTTCTGAGGAAAGATCGCTGGACCTGCAATATTGACTCTGCTTTCTGTCCACAGATGCTGCTAGGTCTTTTCATTTTCACTGCAACACTGCTCCCTAATCTGAGAAGACTCCCGCATTCTACATTCTGCATTAAAGGTCAGAAAATAAATACCTCACTTGCTGAAATTTTTCAACTCTTCAAATGATTTCACTTTTAGATCTCAACACTGTAGTTTAATCTTGTTACATTTGTTCATTTTTTTTAGATTTGTGGTTTGGCTCTTCACCTTTATATCTCAGTTTAAAAGGAATCATCCTAAAAATGCGATCTTAATCCATATTCACAGTATTGTTTCCTATTTGTAAGTTATTCTCAAAGCAGAATATTCCACAACTGATTTGAGGGGACTACAGTAATCATTGTGTTTCAGTCACATTATTAATTCTCCAGCTGTTCCCTCCTTTGCTCCTAAAGATTGTTTTTATTTGAGAGTGACGTGCATTGTAGCAGCTCCTTGTGCCTGAGAACAGCCTCTGAGACCAGATCACTCCATGCTCCAAACAAGTTACTAATTCTGGTATCATCCCTCAGAAGAGGTGTATCTTGTGGGATTTTCTATCATTTCTAGAGTGTCATATGCAGTCAATGTCAATCAGAATTTCACATGATTGTCTGCGCATTTATCTAGGTGAACTGAAAATCCTGGGCTTGTAATATGCAATGTAAGCAAAAAACTCAAAGAACTGTGGATGCTGGAAATGAGAAATAGAAACAAAATTTCTTGGAAAAGCAGGTCTGGCAGCTTCTGTGGAGAGAAAGAAAGGTTAAAATTTTGGGTTCAGTGACCCTTCTTCAGAACTGACTCAATCTACACTGGCTGCACTTTTAGTTCCTTTGGCAGTCTGTGATTCTAACCCACTCAACCAATAGCTGACTCACGAGAAAGGTGCATGATTAGAGTCCAACTTGGAGAAAGGCAGGTATTCTGCTACTGTGCGGGCTAACACTCCAACCCTCAAACAACCTCAGCATGATAGATTACCTGGTCATTTAACCCATGTCAATTATTGTCACCACTGATAGAGTGAGCATTAAGTGATCTTCTAAATACTAATTAATCGTGTGATGTGCTTTGACATGATAAAATGCTGAATGTTGGTAAGGTCCACACATCGGCATTCCCATGATGCTTAATACTTAGCAACAGCAATGTAACAAGAAGAGCAGCTTAACCACAAAGAGGACCATGTGGCTCAGTGTTTAGCGCTGCTGCCTCACAGCACCAAGGACCCAGGTTTGATTCCAGCTTCCGGCAACATGTTGTCCCTGTGTCTGCATTGGTTTCCTTTGGGTGCTCTAGCCCAAAGATGTGCAGGCTAGGTGGATTAGCCATGCTAAACTGTCCCATGGCATCAAGGAATGTGCAAGCTAGGTGGATCAGTTATGGGAAACGCAGGGATACAGGGTGCGTCTGGCTGGGTTGCTCTTAGAAGAGTTGGTGTAGACTCAATTTACTGAATGTCCTGCTTCCACACTGTGGGGATTCTATGATTCCCCATCCCTTCGGGCCACCTTGAGCCTCCACAGCCCCAGCATTACCCAACCATTTCTGAAAAGGAAACTCTGACCTGCTCCACCTCCAGAATGTGAGGGCATTCTGATCACTGACTCAACAGTTTGTATTGAATTTAGTTTTCAACAGAGATTTTGTAAGTTATTTACAGCTAGGAAAAGGGATTCTAGTTAGACAGTGTTTCAACTGGAAAGGAGAAGTATTTTCTAACTCATGAAATACCATGTATTGCAAATATAGCAAGTAGTGAAGTATTGGAGTGTCTTGAAAAATGGAAACTGAAGTCCAGTTAATTGGATGAGGTCATACTTTGAAAGATGCAACTTCTCAAGTTGCTAAAGTGAATGGAAAGAATAAAAAGAGGAATCTTAGATACTTCAGAATACAAAATGCTCCACTAACTGATCTCGTTGGTTTCAACATGTATGATGTGCTGAATTCTCCAAGATTTGGTATCATAAGTGACAAGAGTGTTTGTATAATTATCTGTCACATTTTTCAAGTTCTCATTGTTGGTGATAATAGTTATCAAGGTTTGTTCAATTGAAATCAAAGCCTATAAGCACCTTTAAACTTCAATAACCAGGATGCAGAGACTGAAACAAGGACCAGGAAAGAATGTAAAATTTGTGGTGTGTGAGATCATAATGGGTGAATAAGTACAATTTCTAGAAGGTAGCTGGAAAAGTTTAAGGGTTATCCACGTCAAAATAATGGAAAAGCAGCCTGCCAGTGAAAACACCCCACAAAGTTCCAGAAAGATGATGGAGATATAGTTTGGCATCAGCTGTGTCAATGACAACGAGGTCTTGAAGAGGAACATTGCTGAGGATCGAGAAGCAACCAAGGATGAATATTATTTGAAAAGAGTGAATATAAAATATTCCTAAAAGATAAAATGAAAATTTACTTAAATGCAAACTGTTACATTACACATTAAACATGCAGTGTAATGCAGCTGATGTTCCAGATGATGGCACTAGTAACTAATGGAAATGGCATGGGAAATATAAATTGCTTAAAAAGAAATAAAACAACGTACAGTCATGAAATGTGGTCATGGTTGATCTAATAATTGTCAACTCTGCTCCCCAGCCTTTCTCTGAAAAACCCTTGATTACTTCGCTGATTAAAAATCTATGTCAGCCTTTAATGTATTTAATGACCTAACCTTTACAGCAGTTTGCAGTAAAACTTCCACAGATTCGAGAACAAATTCCTCCTCTGCTTTAAATGGGACCCCAACCTACTCAATCTCTCCTCATGATAGAACCTTTCTATTCTCAGGGTCAATCTAGTGAATCTTCTCTTGACTATCTCCTATACGTATACATCCTTCCTTTGATTATGTGACCTAAACCGTTCACAGTAAATCAAGTGCAGTCTAACTAATGCTTATAGAGTTTCAATAAGGTTTCCTTACTTAGAGTCACAAAGTCATAGAAACCTATATCATGGAAAAAGGCCCTTTGGCCTATTGCCAGTGAACTACACAAATCCAAATTTCCAAAACTTAACCCATTGTATTGTATGCCTTGACATCACAAGTGTACATCTATTTTTATATTGCATTTCCTTTGAAATAAAGGTCAATCTTTCACTTACTTTCCCTATTATTTGCTGAACCTATATGCCAGCTTTTATTATAACTCATTGTATAAGGACGGACTCCCAAATCTCTCCATGCTGTAGCTTTCTGCAGTCTTTCTCAATTAAAAAAAACTATGCAGCTTCTCAATTTTTCCTGCAAAGGTGCATAGTCTCACATTTTTCACACTATATTACATCTGCCAGTTTTTTGACCACTTGTTTAATCTCTATTCCTCAGTAGACTCTTTGTGTCATCTTCACTAGTTACGTTCCCACTATTTTTGTGTCATCTGCAAACTTGGCTACAGTACATTTACTTTCCCCATCCAAGTCATTAACACAAACTGTAAATAATTGTGGCCACAGTACTGTTCCCTACGGCACACCATTAGTTACACATTGCTATCCTGAAAAATGCCCCAATTATTCCAAATCTTTCTCTTCTATTAGGTAAGCCAATTTTCTATTGATGCTAATAGACTGTTTCCTACACCATGAATTTTTATCTTAAATAGATTAACATGTGATACCTTACCAATACAAATATATTATATCCACTGCTACCCTTTCATCCATCCTGTTGTAACCTCTTCAAAGAAATCTAGTAAATTTGTCAGGCATGATTTTCCCTTTGTGAAGTCATGCTGATATTGCTTGATCATTTTATGTATTTTTTGAATGCGCTGCCATTACATCCTTTATAATAGACAGTATTTTCTCAATAACAGATGTTATTGGCCTGTAGTAAGTTGTTTTTCTACCTCCTTCCTTTTTTAAATACAATGTTACATTGGCAGTTTTCCAATTGTCTAGAACCTTTCAGAATCGAAGCAGCCTTGGAAAATTATGATCCATGGACCCGTTATCTCTGTAGCTATTTCTTTTATAATCCAATTATTCATCCTATCAGTTCCAACGGATATATCAGTCTTTAGCTCCAGTGATTATTTAGTGTTTTTGGAAAGTTGTTCACATCTTCTATTGTGATGCAAAGTTTTCAGAACATTCTTCTGCCGTTTCCTCATTCCCCATTACTATTTCACTAGCCTCATTCTTTCAGGGGTATTTGTTTCCTTTGGTCTCTCTCTCTCCTGTTTTATAGTTTGAAAGAAAGTCTTGCTGTTCAGCTTGACATCACTTCCATTTACTCACAGGCCATTCAGCCCAATGGGTCCATGCCAAGTTTTTCAATCCACTCATTTTCTTCGTCCAAATCTAGCATTGTTAACATCTCCTCCCCTCTCCCTCAATTGCTTTACTAGTTTCTCCTGAAATGCATCTTTGCTTTTCACTTGAACCACTCCCAATGATAGCAAGTCTCACATTTTCTCTAATCTTTGTAAGGTTTTGGTCTCCTTACTTGAGATAGGATGGACTGGCACTGGAGGGGGTGTAGAGGCGGTTCACTAGGTTGATTCCGCAGTTGAAGGGGTTGACTTATGAGGAGAGGCTGAGTAGACTGGGATTATATTCATTAGAATTTAGAAGAACTAGGGGGTATATTGTACAAACATAAAATTATGAAGGAAATAGAGAGGATAAAAGTAGAGAGAATGTTTCCACTGGCGGGTGAAACTAGGACAGGAGGGTATAGCCTCAAAATTAGGGGGAAGCAGATTCGGAACTGAATTGAGAAGGAACTTCTTCACCCAGAAGGTTGTGAATCAGTGGAATTCCCAGCCCAGTGAAGTAGTTGAAGCTTCCTCATTGAATGTTTTTAAAGCAAAGATAGATAATTGTTTGAATGGTAAAGGAATTATGGGCTACGGTGAGAGGGTGGAGATGTGGAGCTGAGGCCATGGAAAGATCAGCCATGATCTTATTGAATGGCGGAGCTGACTTGATGGGCCAGATGGCGTACCCCTGCTCCTAGTTCTTATGTTCTTATATAAAATATGTCTCTTTAGGTTTCTCTGTTGGATTTCTTGCTGAATATTTTTAATTGACAGCCTTATGCCCGAAATGTCGATTCTCCTGCGCCTTGGATGCTGCCTGACCTGCTGCACTTTTCCAGCAACACATTTTTCAGCCTCCTTCATCACAAGAAGAAACATTTCCTCTACATCCCACTTCTATCAAAACCTACCACAATTTTAAAGACCTCTATTAGGTCAGATCTCAAGAGTTTTTTCAAAAAAAGACTCAGCCTTTCAATTCTTTCTTAGTATGTATATAGTATGTAGAGATACACATTGGCATTCTGACCACATCGGCCTGTGGCTGAATATGACAAAATGGCTATTAGGGGTT
Organism: Chiloscyllium punctatum; assembly: GCF_047496795.1. Classification (NCBI taxonomy): domain Eukaryota; kingdom Metazoa; phylum Chordata; class Chondrichthyes; order Orectolobiformes; family Hemiscylliidae; genus Chiloscyllium; species Chiloscyllium punctatum. Next base: position 116,747,831 of record NC_092747.1, read on the forward strand.
TCCTTTATAACTGACACTTTCAAAGGAAGTTTTAGCTGATGCAACATTTCATATAGCTCAAATCATGGCCTTCACAGACAGACAAGAAAATGCCTCTAAGTCTTAGTAAGATGGGACGAGAATTCAAATAGAAAGACTTTAATAAGGCAGCTCAGATGAAAACCATTGGATTTGAGATTTCTACTTTTTATATGAAATAGAAAGGAAAAGCTTGACCTAACTGAGATGGGGATTTTCAAAACAATTACAATTATATACTAGATTAGACACAAAGTCATACAATAATAGCAGTTTAGATTTATTAGGCCTTGAGGAATTAAGTTTCTGAAAGCAGTTAACCTGGATGCAGAGACACCCTTTAAGAAACATTTTTCTCCATCAGCAAAAAGATTACAACAACAAAATGCGATCAACAAGATAACCTCACAAGAATACCAAGATGTAAATAACGTAGCAAGGTGGGGGGGGGGGGGGGGAAGGGGGAGCAGAATTAATTTTGAAACAGGGTCACCATGACCTCGAGAGAATAAACAACAAGATCTGACTTGGCAAGTCAGATACTTACAAAGTTATGCACAGTTAAACCTAACACTATGATTCTGCGACAAAGCAAATAATTTTGGGAGCAAATCAGATAAAAGAGAATCCACTCCTGAAATTGTTCACTTTGCCATAGAATCCTAGTATGAGGTTTAACAATGCATATTTTTATAAGTCACTGTATATTAGAGCTGATATTACAAATATTATAACAATTGGTAGAAATTAACACCTTTTTAATCTTCAGTACTAAGATCAGCAAGGGATATGAATTGCATGATGGAATTTAAAAAATCATTAGTAATAAGCAAACATTCAATTCCACTGGCAAGTGTCTAGGAAGGGACTTAACAATCAGTGTGGGATTGTGGTCAGTAACGTAAGAGTCCAAGGATAGGTGATAAGGGTCTGGCAAACATCACGAGATGAAGTTGCCTCTCATTGATCATGTATTCACAGGACTGGATTCTGGATCAGAGGGGATGTGACAAGCACTGGTATCAATGTTGCATATAACCATTGTAAGGCGATATGTATAAATATCCGGACTTTATTGGAAAAACTAGAGTATCACCAACCTCCGATCTGAGTTGTATTTAAGCGGGCAGAAGGGTCCCATGTGAAAGCCAGATTCAAAGCGGTCTCTGGTCTCTCCCACACGTGTGGTAAAGGAGCTCCAAATCAAGATTGGCTTGTGCTACTGCACATTGGACTCAGACTCCTCTTTAAAATTCCTCTCCAACAAACAGCCAGGAGTCATCAGTACAATAATGATGCTCTCATTGGCACCGGGGCAATTGGACAGCTTGTGCATGAACTGCACAGGGGTCCAGATGCAAGAGACAGCAGTTCTCTGCAGCGAACTAACCAAAAAGTGAAAGGTAGCTCATCTCTCCTCCCATTTGCTAAAAGCTATTGTCCCTAAACAGTGACAGAAAGACCCAAAAACAAATGAGTTGAATGCCCTGTGTCTTCAGCGAAGCACTGAAAGGATCTGGAAAGAAAGGTCAGAGATCAGAAGGATTTGGAAGAAGCAAAAGAGAGATCTCATCAAATCATGTGGACTTGTGTGCTACTGGACTACATTTCTCCAGTATCTTTACCTTCATCCATAACATTGGTATTTGTTTGCCTATGTCTGGCTGTATGTCTGTTCGGATTTAGGAAAAGGATAGGGCTAACAGAGTTATAAGTCAAGAACTCCAAATTTGTTTTCCTGTTGTTAGATATGACTTTTTTTGTAATAAATCATCCTTCTATATCATTTTATCAATGTAATATAACAAGTTGGTTTGCATGCAATAATCTGAGCGTGATCTAACCAAGGCTGTGATGTAAGTTGAACATAACTTCGCTACTTTTCAATACTATCCCATTGGTATAAAGGACAGAAAATTAAAAGATTAAAGATCAGTAATAGAGCCCCAGCTTCTGGAGCACAAGACAGGTGTAAGTTGCTACCTTTATCTTATGGGAAATACAATCAACAATTTATAAAATGCACTTTGTGCAGATTACATATAAAAGCTGGATAATGAAAGCTGAACACAGTTCATATATTAAAGCCTGCAATGTTTAGTCTTGGTGTCCCATCAAAAGATGCACCATGCTGGGGGCAGAATTACAATGTTCAAAAACCAGACGAGTCTGAATATTTTGCTTTCAGTTTCAATAAGAAGTGAGCAACAATGTCATATTATCTTAATCCGAATATTGCATGGATTACAAGAGGTTTTTTTTTGCCACACGATTATTTATTCTTTGCTACTTACATGGTTCATCTTTGTTTCAAGCGCACACTCAGTAGTCATTGATCTACACGCCAGGTGCTTCACAATGTGTTTGCACGCTTCTGTTTTGCCTGATCCAGTTTCACCACTGCAAGAGAGAAGACACTAGAGTCTGATCCTTTTTTTCAGAACACATCAAATGCATCAGATGGAAGGAAACAGATTGAACAGAGCATGAAGCTTTAACAAAGCACAGCTAAATATTAGTAACTCTCACCTTGGGGGGAGGGGGTGGTGGGGGTGGAGAGAGAGAGAGAGAGAGAGATGGTGAATTTAACCTGAGGGCGTGTAGGCTTTTCAATTTAATCCCATATTAAAGCTGGAAGTGTGCCCTGGAGTTTGACTCCTTCAGTGGCAAAGATACCATCTTCAGTATCACAACCACATTGTTACAAACTGACCCAAATTACATACACCAATGCTCACATTTCACTGTTCAACTTTATTTATTTTAGAATTCACTAGTAGCAAAATTAATGAATCTCATTTAAGGTGATGAAGTTTAGTCAAAGCAATTGCTTCTTTAATGTTTATCTCTTTCTCTCCAAAGGACACTAATGCTTACTGAATGGGAACTAAGAGTGGAGTTGACAAGGATTGAATACAACAAGGAATAGGTGCTCATGTGGGAATTTAGAGCATGTTGGACAATTCTGGTACATTTTCCTCAAGCTAACATTTAGGTTAACAGTCAGGCTCTACAAACTAGATAACAATTTGAGTTTAACAGAAGCTGCCCGGCAAAATGGCATGGAACAAATAGGATCTTGGGAATTCGGTGTAAGAGCAGACTTATTGCAGACAGAGATGGAGTTGCAGCAGACTTATTGCAGACAGAGATGGAGTTGCTGCTTTTTACATCGCTTCCTCAGCCTCAAATAACTGGTGATTGCTCATAGACATTAATTAGATGAGCAGGTAAGTGATCGGTTAGTGATTTAAAAAATGTTAATCCATCAGAACATATGTAGTTTAAATTGGCACTGGGGAGATACAAGGAATGCTTTAAATTTATAGTAAAACTGGTTGAACAACTCAATAGAATACCTGCAGAATTCTGAGGCACAGAGGGATTTAGTGTTCTTGTGCAAGATTTACAATACATACAGGTACAGCAAATATTTAAACATTAATGGGATACTATCCTATATTACTTGAGGAATTAGCAGGTTTTAAAGTAGATAAACCCCCAGGCTCAAATGAGATATATCCTAGGCTACGGTGGAAGACAAGAGAGGAGTTTTGCAGGAGTTACGCCATTAATTTTCAAATCTTCTCAACATCCTCTGTTAGGACTCACCACATGTTGAGAGAAATTAGTTCCTGTAGTGAGAGCTTAATGACCAAAGTTCATCGATTTAAAACAGCAGCTTAAAAAACACTGTAAGGGGAAATTAGAAAACATTTCTTTACACGGTAATTTCGTATCATAGTCAGAATAAAGGCCATAATTGACCAGTCCATGCTTGCAAACCCTCAAACCAAAAATTCTCTTATTGGCTGTCATTTTGTGATTGGACTTGCTGAAAAATGCTCATTGTGCTTATAGCTACACTAACAGCAAATATAAAAAAATCGGTTAAATTGGTAATGTGCCTTAACGATGCTTGTTAAAAGCGACACAGGGACCTTAGGGGTGCTTCTACATCTCTATTGCTTCCCCACAACAATGTCTTGGTGAATCAGAGTTGATTTGCCACACAATCAGCTCGCTTGTAGTTTAAGTCTTTGTGATAATTTGACATTTGGCATTCTTTCATTTGTCTCAATTAATGCAATTTGAAAAACTCCAGCTGCATGTCTCTCTTTTAAGCAATATTTAAGTTCCATACTATGAAGCACATATCTAAGAACTCACCTCTTATATCAAATCCAGGCCTAGACAAAATTTCTGTTAGCTAACATAACCTTGCTTTTGCTAAGATTCACTGCCTCCACAATTTAAACTATTAAACTTCCATGCTTTGAGATCATTCCAACCATCTCCAGGATTATTTTATATCGTACCACAGCAATTTTGTCTCATTCTTTATCCCAGATTATGTTCAAAACTCTTCCAATAGAATTACAACTGATCCCCAATCCCTATTCTACAGACCAGATGCCACAGTGAATACAATTACAACATTAAAAAGAACATGGAACATAGAACATCACAGCGCAGTACAGGCCCTTCAGCCCTCGATGTTTTGCCAACCTGTGAAACCAATCTGAAGCCCATCTAACCTACACTATTCCATTCTCGTCCATATGTCTATCCAATGACCATTTGAACGCCCTTAAAGTTGGTGAGTCTACTACTGTTGCAGGCAGTGCGTTCCACGCCCCCAAGACATTTGGACAGGAGAATCAGAAGAATTTAGAGGGATATGGGCCAAATGCAGGCAAGTGAGCTAATTCAGTTCAGGAAACCTGGTCAACATGTATGAGTTGGGCCCAAGGGTCTGTTTCTGTGCTGTATGACTCTATACTCAAAGGGCTATTAATCATAACTTAAGAAGTGCTAACTGTACCTCAGGATGAAGCACTGTGACCTTTGCTCCTGTATCATCATATGATAAGCTCTTTCAGTGCAGGAAAATATGTGTGGTGGGAGTGAGGAACTCAGCCTCACCATATTATTCAGATAAAGCTGGGTGATCTACAAAAAAAGTACAGATTATTGCAAAGTCAGCATTTGTGCTTCTATCTTGGACAATCATAAAACAGTCTTTTGTTGGAAATGAATGAAACAATAATTACAACCTGCATATACTCTCTCTACATCACAGAGAAATAGTAGCCTTTTCACTAGTATTTTCCTAGTGATGCAATGTTAGATAATTTTCCAGTGAAAAGTACTCCAGAAAATATTTTCCTCTTGGAACTAAATTTCAAAGTTAATCATGTTAATAATTGTCTGGTGTGAATCTTGTAGGTAAAAACGTGGACTGCAGATGCTGTAAACCCAAGTCTGGATTAGAGTGGTGCTGGAAAAGCACAGCAGGTCAGGCAGCATCCAAGGAGCAGGAAAATAGACGTTTTGGGCAGAATCCCTTCATCAGGTGTGAATCTTGTGCCAGGTTAAGATTTTATTGATTGATTTTTATTCCCACTAAAACTCCTTTGTTTCCGGTAATTAAGGTTAGAGATTGGAGTGAATTTTCACCAAACTTTGAAATGGAGGCATTTGTCATCAACCTCTGAGTCTGCTCGGTGTGTTCAGTTGACTCAAGAACCCATTGGAAAAGGGCAGGAGCGCCAATATTTAGGTAAATTGAAGTGGCATCACATTGATAAGATCTTTTCTTTGTAACTGAACTAAAATCTATCTGGACTTTGGACTGGGTAAAAGTAGAAAATTATTATTGTCTGCCCCACTGGATCAAACCCAGAACTATTCTCTCAACCTTTTCCCTGTAACCCTACATTTCCCAGGGCTAATCAACCTAGTCTGCAAATCCCTGGACACCATGGGTAATTTAGCATGGCCAATCCACCTAACCTGCATATCTTTGGACTGTGGGAGAAAACCAGAGCACCTGGAGGAGACCCACTGAGACACGGGGAGAATGTGCAAACTTCACACGGACTGTCACCCAACGGTAGAATCAAATCCTGGTCCTTGGCGCTGTGAGGCAGCAGTGCTAACCACTGAGCCACTGTGCTACCCATTGTATTATATATAAATGAGTATTCCAGGAACTTGACCAGAGTAAATGCGATGGGCCAGATCGCTTTCTTCTGTGTCATAACATTTCTGTGATTCCGTCATAAATTAGTGTTAAACTGATCACTGTCCAAGCCAATGGGACTAATTGTATAATTTACTGAGCAACCAATGAAACCTACAGAAAGCCGAGTTAACTCAATACCATGAAGAGAGGAAAATAGATCAGTACTCATTGGGATCAAAATTGAGACTCTAAATTCCAATGCAGACTCTTTCTGGATGAGAGTTCCAATTCACATTCTCAGTTGGAGTCTCACATACAGCAGGAACACCTGTAAATTACAGTGCATCTGATGTTAGTTTGTGGTAGCTGAATCAAGAGTGCATTGCACTGCTTTGCTGATGTCAGTACAAAATGGTCTGAGCTACGTCAAATCCAGTGGGATGCTGTGCACTAAAGGAAAGTCAGAATTGGTTTTTATTTATTCATTCACAGGATGCAGTGTCACTGACTAGGTCACCATTTATTCTGGATTAGTGGTGCTGGAAGAGCACAGCAGTTCAGGCAGCATCCAACGGCAGCGAAATCGACGTTTTGGGCAAAAGCCCTTCATCAGGAATAAAGGCAGTGAGCCTGAAGCGTGGAGAGATAAGCTAGAGGAGGGTGGGGGTGGGGAGAGAGTAGCTTAAAGTACAATGAGTGAGTGGGGGAGGAGATGAAGGTGATAGGTCAGGGAGGGGAGGGTGGAGTGGATAGGTGGAAAAGGAGATAGGCAGGTTCGACAAGTCCGGACAAGTCAAGGGGACAGTGCTGAACTGGAAGTTTGAAACTAGGATGAGGTGGGGGAAGGGGAAATGAGGAAGCTGTTGAAGTCTACATTGATGCCCTGGGGTTGAAGTGTTCCGAGGCGGAAGATGAGGCGTTCTTCCTCCAGGCGTCTGGTGGTGAGGGAGCGGTGGTGAAGGAGGCCCAGGACCTTCATGTCCTCGGCAGAGTGGGAGGGGGAGTTGAAATGTTGGGCCACGGGGCGGTTTGGTTGATTGGTGCGGGTGTCTCGGAGATGTTCCCTAAAGCGCTCTGCTAGGAGGTGCCCAGTCTCCCCAATGTAGAGGAGACCACATCGGGAGCAACGGATACAATAAATGATATTAGTGGATGTGCAGGTAAAACTTTGATGGATGTGGAAGGCTCCTTTAGGGCCTTGGATGGAGATGAGGGAGGAGGTGTGGGTGCAGGTTTTACAGTTCCTGCGGTGGCAGGGGAAAGTGCCAGAATGGGAGTGTGGGTCGTAGGGGGGTGTGGACCTGACCAGGTAGTCACGGAGGGAACGGTCTTTGCGGAAGGTGGAAAGGGGTGGGAAGGGAAATATATCCCTGGTGGTGGGGTCTTTTTGGAGGTGGCGGAAATGTCGGCGGATGATTTGGTTTATGCGAAGGTTTGTAGGGTGGAAGGTGAGCACCAGGGGCGTTCTGTCCTTGTGACGGTTGGAGTGGTGGGGTCTGAGAGCGGAGGTGCGGTATGTGGACAAGATGCGTTGGAGGGCATCTTTAACCACGTGGGAAGGGAAATTGCGGTCTCTAAAGAAGGAGGCCATCTAGTGTGTTCTATGGTGGAACTGGTCCTCCTGGGAGCAGATACGGCGGAGGTGGAGAAATTGGGAATATGGGATGGCATTTTTGCAAGAGACATGGTGGGAAGAGGTGTAATCTAGGTAGCTGTGGGAGTCGGTGGGTTTGTAAAAAATGTCAGTGTCAAGTCGGTCGTCACTAATGGAGATGGAGAGGTCCAGGAAGGGGAGGGAGGTGTCAGAGATGGTCCAGGTAAATTTAAGGTCAGGGTGGAATGTGTTGGTGAAGTTGATGAATTGCTCAACCTCCTCGCGGGAGCACGAGGTGGCGCCAATGCAGTCATCAATGTAGCGGAGGAAAAGGTGGGGAGTGGTGCCGGTGTAATTATGGAAGATCAACTGTTCTACGTAGCCAACAAAGAGACAGGCATAGCTGGGGCCCATACGTGTGCCCATGGCTACCCCTTTGGTCTGGAGGAAGTGGGAGGATTCAAAGGAGCAATTGTTAAGGGTGAGGACCAGTTCAGCCAAACGAATGAGAGTGTCAGTGGAAGGGTACTGTTGGGGATGTCTGGAGAGGAAAAAACGGAGGGCTTGGAGGCCCTGGTCATGCCGGATGGAGGTGTAGAGGGATTGGATATCCATGGTGAAGATGAGGCGTTGGGGGCCGGGGAAACGGAAGTCTTGGAGGAGGTGGAGGGCGTGGGTGGTGTCTCGAATGTATGTGGGGAGTTTCTGGACTATGGTCGATTGGACAGTGTCGAGGTAGGTAGAGAGGAGTTCAGTGGGGCAGCAGCATGCTGAGACAATGGGTCGGCCAGAGTGGTCAGGCTTGTGGATCTTGGGAAGGAGGTATAACCAGGCAGTGCGGGGTTCCCGGACTATGAGGTTGGAAGCTTTGGTGGGAGATCTCCTGAGGTGATGAGGTTCTGCATGGTCTGGGAGATGATGGTTTGGTGATGGGGGTTCAGGTCATGGTCGAGGGGGCAGTAGGAAGAGGTGTCCTTGAGTTGACGTTTGGCTTCAGCGGTGTAGAGGTCAGTGCGTCAGACTACCACTGCGCCCCCTTTATCCGCTGGCTTAATGGTGAGGTTGGGATTGGAGCAGAGGGATTGGAGGGCTGCGCGTTGTGAGGGTGAGAGGTTGGAGTGGGGGAGGGAGGTAGACAGGTTGAGGCAGTTAATGTCCCGGCGGCAGTTGGAAATGAAGAGGTCGAGGGCAGGTAATAGGCCAGCGCGGGGTGTCCAGGTGGATGCAGTGTGTTGGAGGTGGGCAAAGGGGTCCTCGGAAGGTGGGCGGGAGTCCTGATTGTGAAAGTAAGCTCGGAGGCGGAGGCGAGGGAAGAAGTGTTCGATTTCACGGCATGTATTAAATTCATTGATGCGTGGACGGAGGGGGATGAAGGTGAGTCCTTTGCTGAGGACTGATCATTCGTCCTCAGTGAGTGGGAGGTCTGGAGGGATGGTGAAAACTCGGCAGGACCGGGAGCTGGGATCTGGTGTGGGTGTGGAGCTGCGAGTGGGGTCGGAGCCAGTACCTGGTGTGGGTGTGCTGGTGGGGGGAATGGGGGTGGAGGCATGAGCAGGGGTAGTGTTCCCCTCGGGGTTCTGGGGGGTGGGGATAGTGACAGTGGGGTCTGTTGGGGAGCGTGTCAGCAGAATGCAGGTGAGTGGCGCTGGTGGGGGCGGAAGTGGTGGTGATCATGGCAGTAGGGGTGGCGGAAGTCACTGAGCGTGTGGCATCAGTGATGATGTGAGGGGCGGAAGTGGCTGTGGGAGTGGCCATGATGGGGCGGAAGTGACATCAGCACTCAGCGTGGGGGTGGTAGCTGCATCAGCCACATGGCTAATGGCGTTTCTGAGGCCAGGGGAATCTTCTGGAATGTTTGAGCAGCACTGGTTATGGCGGTGGGTGGATAAAAGTTTGTTGTACTTACAGTTTTTGATGTTTGAGATGGAATTGAAATACTGTTTGTTGAGAGTATGAATTCTCCATTTATTGCCCATCCCTAATTGCCCACAACCACATTTCTGCAGGGCAGACCAGGTAAGAATGGCAGATTTACTTCCCTAAAGGACATTGGAGAGCCAGACGGGCTTTTCCTTGACAACTGATACTGGTTTCATGGTTATCATTAAACTCTTAATTCCAGATTTTTAATTGAATCCAAATTCCACTCAATGCCATGGCAGGGCAAGGTACCTTCCTCTGCAACTGGAAAAGAGGCAAAACCTGCCAGTACACCAACCCCTCACCTCCATCCAGGGCCCCAGACAATCCTTCCAAGTGAGACAGAGGTTCACCTGCTTCTCATCCAACCTAGTTTACTGTATCAGGTGCTCCTGATGTGGTCTTCTCTACATCAGGGAGACGAAACATAAACTGAGGGAACAGTTCACCAAGCATCTCAGCCAGGCCCACAGGGGCTGACTGGACCTCCCAGTCACTGCCTATTTTAATTCCCCTTCCCATTCCCTTTCCTACATGACCTTCCTTTCCCTCCTCCATTACTACAATGAATCAAACCACAAATTGGAGGCACAACACATCATCTTCCTCTTGGGCAGCCTACAACATGGAGGACTCAACATTGAGTTCCCCAATTTCAAATAACCTCCTTTCCCATCACCCAATTCCCTTCACAGCATCTCCCTCTCCTTTCCATTCCTCTGACTGACCCTTCTTCTCGCCACCAATCGGATTCTTTCCTCCCATCAACCAACTAGGTTGTACCCTCTACCTGTGTTCACCTATCCCCACCTCACCATCTTGCCCCACCCCTACCCCACCCCTTTATCTGCAGCTTCCCCCACACCCACCCCCAGTTCTGAAGAAGGGTCACACCCGAAACATTGACTTCTCCACCTTCTGATGCTGACTGACTTGTTGTGTTCTTCCAGCCTCCTGCCTGTCTAACAGGGCAGGGATTGAGCCTGCAAGCCCAGATCATGACTGGTGTCACTGGATTAATAGTCTAGCAATAATATACTAAACCATTATGTGACATATTATACATAATTGCACTAAAGATAAATTGTGCTCACCGTGGTGGAATATATCGCAAGTTCTTTATATGGATTTACCATCAGCAGAATATGTCCGATATAAGTCTGAAAAAAAAGTCAGTCATTCAACATTTAATATGAGTCATTTTGTGAAGGATAAAATCAGATTAAATATAATATTTAATAAGGTTAATTGCAAAAATACACAATAAGTATCTTCGGCATCTGTTTGTCAATCCAACTTGTATTAGAAGGTTATTCACTGAGCAGTCTAGTAAGTTCTCTCCCATATCTTCCCAAATTTGCTGTGTTAACCGCCTACCAAACTACATCACATGATTCTAGCCACACTCTTTTCCCGGAACAACTTGCTGTTCAGCAGATATTAGCCAAAAGAATGGCATCTCTTGCACCTGCACCATCATTGAAAGGCCACTGTGCACCTGGACAAATACAGCATTACCCCTCACTTACAGCAGCAAGAAAGTGTTCACAAAACTGTGGCTTGTACAAATGAATGTGATTCTCTAGGAAGTAATGGGGCAAACAAACCTTTGCATGATAAGTATATGATTTTTTCACACAACTGGGTTTAGCAAATTTAGTTCCAGGTAATGGTCGTAGCGATAGCTAGGTTTGGTAATACAGAAAATAAAAACTTTTTCCATTTTTGAAGTAGCAGGTTAGGAAAGATTTGATATTGGGCCAAAGCTGAATCAACCACAGAAGATTTAAATAATTTCAATTATTGAAATTCTTCTTTGATATATTTTTGTAGAATCAGAGCAAGAATCTCCAAGAATGTCTTTTAATTCATGCATTGGAAAAGTAAATATTAAGGTGCAACAATAAACTTTATATCCTTGCCTCCATTAACGTGCATTGATTTCAAGATATGAATTCAAACAGATCTCAAAGTTGAAATGTTGAATTACAATTAGGCCAATGTGCACATAAAAGCAGTCTTTGCCATACCAAACAGACTCACAAACTATGAAATATTATGGGAAAAGTGCATACATCTAGAAATAAAATAGGTAGATTTCTTTCAGAAAATGCATCCTCTGAGATGTGACATTCTTAGATGTAGCACACTTGAAAGTAACAGGTAACTTTGGATGTCTGTGCACAGCTGGAAGTTTCCTTGCTTCTGATTTCCAGCTGTTATTGATGAACTGATAGATATTAATTGCTTTAATTAGCTAACAACTCATTATTGCAGAGTAGATTACTAGCAAGGTAGTGAAACACCAGCTAGATAGACTGATGTTGTTTATTTTCTAACTTCTTCTCAGTTTCTATAAGACACAAAGAGTAGGTTTCTATGGGTTGGGGGCCTTTTGTTACCTAAAGACAGGTGGTGGAACTTGCTTGATCTAGATTTTCAATGCAGAGATTATAATTAACTGTATAATGTAGTCTGGTTCACACCTTAACCTTCTTTAGATGTTCCCCCCTTTTTTAATGTTCTAACTTTCACCATCATCAACATACATTGGCAACATTCGAATAAATAATTAATCCTCCTTTAAATGGGACATATGACAACGTTACTGAATGGCCAAGAAATGAAGTGAACAAATAGACTCCTGTGTTCTTTCTTGGAGAATGCCAACAGTTTGAAATTAATTCCCAAAATGTTTTACTTTATGTTGTTTTATTTCTTTGAGTGTCAGCTGTGGCTCAATGGCTTGGACTTTTCTGAGTCAGAGATGGACTTTCAAGATCTGTTCCAGAAACCAGCGGTGAACTAGGGGAATGCTAAGTTTCTGGAAATGCCAACGTTTGGATGAGAGGTGGAAGTAGGACCCAGTTTGTTTCCTCAGGCACACTTAAAGGATCCCAGAGCAAAATTTCAATCAGTGTAAGGGAGTTATCCCTGGTGTTCTGACAGGAAAAAGATTATTCAACATCACTAAAAGACCTTATATGTCATTGTCATATTGGGAGCTTGTCCTAATGCAAACTTGCTTGGCTGCCGTATTTCTTATGCAGAATTTTAAAAATACACAAATTTCCCTAAAAATTTAGACATCCTAGATTTGTGAAATGAATGCTTTAATTGCAAGATTTTCATATCTGCTGCAAATCCAGTTAGTAGAATACATGTCTATGTGTGTACACTTACATATATTTGATCATTGCTGAATCGCTTCTGAATTTCGTACAGAAGGCTTCTATCTGTCAGTTCACTCAAGGTAGAAAGGTCATCATTTGGAGCAGGAGGAATCAGTTTCACCTGAAGTTTGTAACAAAGACAGGAGTGGGTGGGAGGAGGAAATCATAACTTACTCAGAGTAAGTTTCAATAATGAACTAATTCCACAATCACGTACTTTCAAAGAGAGATGGACCCTTCATGGAATCAGATTTATAACCCTTGCTTATCCATTGATTTCTTTAAATTAGGCCAATGGATAAATTATGAACTGAAAACAACACGAGGACACCGCAGCCAGACCATTCTAACACATTCAGCCACCCCACCCACCCCACCAGCCACCGCGTAAACCCCATCCATCCTACCCACACCACCATACCCCACCCAGCCACCCCATTCAACCCACACAGCCACCCCACCAACTACCCACCCCATTCACCCCACCCAACCACCCACCACCCAGCCACCCCACCACACTCTGCCCAGTTACCCCACCCACCACACCCTACCCAACTACTCCATCCCACTCAGCCACCCAACACACTCCACCCTGGAGAGAAAGAGCAGCAAAAGTAATATCAGTTCTGTTTCCACTGTGAGAAGGGTCACTCAGCACAGTAGAAAGTAGGTCAACTATTCTCTGTGCTCTTCAGGGTCACCTGGCATCATCATTTCTGTGCAAACTCACACTCTCAAGGCCATTACTCAATTTAAAACTGTTGTTATACACATATCTCAACAAGGCTGGGGGTTATAGTGATCATAAGGCTGGGGGGTTATAATGTTGACAGGCTGGGGGGTTATAATGTTCACAAGGCTGGGGGGTTATAATGTTCACAAGACTGGGGATTATAATGTTCACAAGACTGGGGGTTATAATGTTCACAAGGCTGGGGGGTTATAATGTTCACAAGGCTGGGGGGTTATAATGTTCACAAGACAGGGGGGTAATAATGTTGACACGCTGGGATGTCATAATGTTCACAAGGCTGGGGGGTTATAATGTTCACAAGGCTGGGGGGTTATAATATTCACAAGGCTGGGGGGTTATAATGTTCACAAGGCTGGGGGATTATAATGTTCACAAGGCTGGGGGATTATAATGTTCACAAGGCTGGGGGGTTATAATGTTCACAAGGCTGGGGAGTTATAATGTTGACAAGGCTGGGGGGTTATAATGTTCACAAGGCTGGGGGGTTATAATGTTCACAAGGCTGGGGGGTTATAATGTTCACAAGGCTAGGGGGTTATAATGTTCACAAGGCTGGGGGATTATAATGTTCACAAGGCTGGGGGGTTATAATGTTCACAAGACAGGGGGGTAATAATGTTGACAAGCTGGGATGTCATAATGTTCACAAGGCTGGGGGGTTATAATGTTCACAAGGCTGGGGGCTTATAATGTTCACAAGGCTGGGGGCTTATAATGTTCACAAGGCTGGGGGGTTATAATATTCACAAGGCTGGGGGGTTATAATGTTCACAAGGCTGGGGGGTTATAATGTTCACAAGGCTGGGGGATTATAATGTTCACAAGGCTGGGGGATTATAATGTTCACAAGGCTGGGGAGTTATAATGTTGACAAGGCTGGGGGGTTATAATGTTCACAAGGCTGGGGGGTTATAATGTTCACAAGGCTGGGGGATTATAATGTTCACAAGGCTGGGGGGTTATAATGTTCACAAGGCTGGGGGGTTATAATGTTCACAAGGCTGGGGGATTATAATGTTCACAAGGCTGGGGGGTTATAATGTTCACAAGACTGGGGGGTTATAATGTTCACAAGACTGGGGGGTTATAATGTTCACAAAGCTGAGTGGTTATAATGATCACAAGGCTCCGTGGTTATAATGATATAAAAAATGTGTTGCTGGAAAAGCGCAGCAAGTCAGGCAGCATCCAAGGAGCAGGAGATTCGACGTTTTGGGCATAAGCCCTTCTTCAGGAATGAGGAAGGTGTGCCAAGCAGGCTAAGATAAAAGGTAGGGAGGAGGGACTTGGGGGAGGGGTGGTGGAAATGCGATAGGTGGAAGGAGGTTAAGGTCAGGGTGATAGGCCGAAGAGGCGGTGGGGGTGGCGAGGTCAGGAAGAAGATTGCAGGTCAAGAAGGCGGTGCTGAGTCCGAGGGTTGGGATTGAGATAAGGTGGGGGGAGGGGAAATGAGGAAGCTAGAGAAATCTGAATTCATCCCTGTGGTTGGAGGGTTCCTAGTCGGAAGATAAGGCGCACTTCCTCCAGGCGTTGTGTTGCTGTGGTCTGGCGATGGAGGAGGAGGCCAAGGACCTGCATGTCCTTGGTGGAGTGGGAGGGGGAGTTAGTGTTCAGCCACGGTGCGGTTGGGTTGGTTGGTGTGGGTGTCCCAGAGGTATTCTCTGAAACGTTCTGCAAGTAGGCGGCCTGTCACCCCCAACGTAGTGGAGGCTACATCGGGTGCAGCGGATACAGTAAATGATGTGTGTGGAGGTGCAGGTGAATTTGTGACTGATATGGAAGGGAAGTGAGGCCTTGGAGGGAAGTAAGGGGGGAGGTGTGGGCGCAAGCTTTGCATTTCTTGCAGTTGCAGGGCAAGGTGCCAGAAGTGGAGGTGGGTTGGTGGAGGGTGTGGACCTGACGAGGGAGTCACGGAGGGAGTGGTCTTTCCAGAACGCTGATAGGGGAGGGGAGGGAAATATAGTGCTGTGAAGAAGGCATATGGCGTACTGGGCTTTATTGGTAGAGGAATTGAATTCCAGAGTCCTGAGGTCATGTTGCAGTTGTATAAGACTCTGGTGCGGCCTTATCTGGAGTATTGTGTACAGTTTTGGTCACCATACTATAGGAAGGATGTGGAGGCACTGGAACGGGTGCAGAGGAGGTTTACCAGGATGTTGCCTGGCATGGTAGGAAGATCGTATGAGGAAAGGCTGAGGCACTTGGGGCTGTTCTCATTGGAGAAAAGAAGGTTTAGGGGAGATTTGATAGAGGTGTACAAGATGATTAGGGGTTTAGATAGGGTTGACAGTGAGAACCTTTTTCCGCGTATGGAGTCAGCTGTTACTAGGGGTCACAGCTTTAAATTAAGGGGTGGTAGGTATAGGACAGATGTTAGGGGTAGATTCTTTACTCAGCGGGTTGTGAGTTCATGGAATGCCCTGCCAGTATCAGTGGTGGACTCTCCCTCTTTATGGTCATTCAAGCGGGCTTTGGATAAGCATATGGAGGTTATTGGGCTAGTGTAGGTTAGGTAGGCTTCGGTCGGCGCAACATCGAGGGCCGAAGGGCCTGTACTGCGCTGTATTTTTCTAAGTTCTATGTTCTATGTTCTATATCCTTGGTGGTGGGGTCTGTTTGGAGGTGGCGGAAATGACGAAGGATGATACAATGTATCTGGAGGTTGGTGGGGTGGTAGGTGAGGACCAGTGGGGTTCTGTTCTGGTGGCGATTGGAGGGGTGGGGCTCAAGGGCGGAGGTACGGGAAGTGGAGGAGATGCGGTGGAGAGCATCATCAACCACGTCTGAGAGGAAATTGCGGTCTTTGAAGAAGGAGGCCATCTGGGTCGATCGGTATTGGAATTGGTCCTCCTGGGAGCAGATGCGGTGGAGGCGAAGGAACTGGGAATATGGGATGGCATTTTTATAGAGGGCAGGGTTGGAGGAGGTGTAGTCTAGGTAGCTGTGGGAGTCGGTTGGTTTATAGCAAATGTCTGTGTTGAGTAGTTCAACCGAGATAGAAATGGAGAGGTCTAGGAAGGGGAGGGAGGAGTCTGAGACGGTCCAGGTAAATTTGAGGTCGGGGTGGAAGGTGTTAGTAAAGTGGATGAATTGTTCAACCTCCTCGTGGGAGCACGAGATAGCGCCGATACAGTCATCAACATAGCAGAGGAAAAGGTGGGGGGTGGTGCCAGTGTAGCTGCGGAAGATGGACTGTTCCACATATCCGACGAAGAGGCAGGCATAGCTGGGGCCCATGTGGGTGTCCATGGCTACTCCTTTGGTTTGGAGGAAATGGGAGGATTGGAAAGAGAAGTTGTTCAGAGTGAGGACCAGTTCAGTCAGTCGAAGGAGGGTGTCAGTGGAAGGATACTGGTTGGGTCGGCGGGAAAGAAAGAAGCTGTGAGCTTTGAGGCCTTCGTGTTGGGGGATGGAGGTGTACAGGGACTGGATGTGCATGGTGAAGATAAGGCATTGGGGGCCGGGGAAGCTAAAATCATGGAGGAGGTGGAGGGTGTGGGTGGTGTCCCGAACGTAGGTGGGGAGTTCTTGGACTCAGGGGGACAGGACCATGTTAAGGTATGCAGAGATGAGTTCAGTGGGGCAGGAGCAGGCTGAGACAATGGGTCGGCCGGGGCAGTCAGGTTTGTGGATTTTGGGCAGGAGATAGAAACTGGTGGTGCGGGGTTGTGGGACGATGAGGTTGGAGGTGGTGGATGGGAGATCCCCTGAGGTGATGAGGTTATGGATGGTCTGGGAGATGATGGTTTGGTGGTGTGAGGTGGTGTCATGGTCAAGGGGGCAGTAGGAGGAGGTGTCCGCAAGCTGGCATTTAGCCTCAGTGGTGTAAAGATCGGTGTGCCAAACTACTACCGCGCCTCCCTTGTCTGCCAGTTTGATAGTGAGGTTGGTGTTGGAAATGAGGGAATGGAGGGCTGCATGTTGTGAGGGTGAGAGGTTGGAGTGGGTGAGAGGGGTGGACAGGTTGAGGCAGTTAATGTCGCGGCGGCAGTTGACTATAAAGAGATCGAGGGCAGGTAAGAGGCCAGCACAGGGTGTCCAGGTGGATGGGGTGTGTTGGAGGCGGGAGAAGGGGTCATCAGAGGGTGGGTGAGAATCCTGGTTGAAGAAGTAGGCATGGAGGCGAAGGCGGTGGAAGATTATAATTATCACAAGGCTGAGGGGTTATAATAATCACAAAGCTGAGGGGTTAGAATGTTCACAAGAATGAGGGGTTATAATGTTCACAAGGTTGCGGGGTTTTTAATGTTTAGCATCATATGTATCATGTCCAATCAAGGGCTCAGGCCCACTCCATCCTCCACAGTTAATAATCAGCTCATTCCTTCTGGGTTTTTTTCAGTCAGGTACTACCATCAGTTGCGGAACCTCCACGTGGAAGACATCTCCACCACAAAGAGGAAGCTTGTGAAGCATATAAGCCCATTAAGGTGTTCACCTGGAACCTCTGCCAACACAGAGACTTCCATCTACCTACCGATCTACATTAAATTTAGAGTATACTCTGATGAGATTAGCATTAGAATGCTTCTGGAGAAACACCCAAGATGTCTGGCATTCAGAGGCTTGCTGGGGACCTGGCACCTGTTCAGCCTCAGGGAAAAGACATGGCCTTGGTCTCAGCCATTACTGATACACTCATTCTGCTGAGGCAGGCAGAGCAACATCAGGCAGGTGTGCTGGAGGCACTTGGTAGGCTGGAACAAAAGATGAGATCCTTCAAAGTTACCACCAGCGTGGTGTCTCTGGCAAGTGAGCAGCTGAGATGTCTCCGAGGCACTGCCTTGATATTCAGCTCGAGCAGTGTAAGCTGCTGGATATGTGGTCATACCTGCACTCAGTCTCTTTAACCAGGAGTGCACCTTATCTGTGTGAGGATATGGCAGCTATATGTAATCTTCCAGTACTTGCTATAGATAGTCATGGCCAATTGACAGCATGAGATTCAGCTTTTAAGTTCCTTTATACAAATGAGATTTGTCGTACCACGAGGTTAAAAATTACACAACACCATGTTAGAGACCAATATATGTCCACCTCAGTCCAACCCCGGACCTCTTCATCATGGATATCACAAGGACACAGTAACCATAATTCCATGCTAACAATGCAGTGTCAAATTGCACAAATGCAAGGTCCAATAAGTATATGCCCACTGACAATGGAAGCATCATGTACACAAGATGCAGTTCAATACAAACCAATACTAGATAGCTGACACATGATGGCTGCAATGGGTGTTTTTGAGACAAGTTGCTAGGTACTCATTCAGTTTTACTGGCTGAGTTTTCATGCTGTTAACCTTTTTTTATTTTGGAGAGGAAAATTGGACATACAATGTTAATGCAGTAAATTGAGGTATTAATGAGAAACAAATGGATGGGATTAAGCTTCTCACCATTCAACAGCAAAATTCTGCACTTGCTTTCAAAGGCATGAGTACATATGTAGGATTGTTTCTCTTAATGTCAAGAATTTTCTCAATGTCTGATTTTTGGACACTTGACCAATTATGTCATCTCAGTCATCATTATTTTTTATTTAGATTTTATTGTCACATGTATTTTACAGTACAAATTCAATAAAATACAGTGAAACACTTTAATTTCCCACCTCAGAGAGAAATATTCCCCTCTTAAAGATTCTGCTGGAGCAGGGAAACTCTGACACTAATGGGGAACGACTATTCATTTTATATTTTATTACAGGTGAACACCAAAAAGTCTCACCCTTCTCCTTATACCCTATCCTAAAATAATTTTAAATAGAGAACAACTTCTGTCTCTGTGTCTGCATGAGCAATTTTCCATCTGCAGATCTGTTCTATTCCATGTACACTTAATGGTAAGATCCTAGGGAGTGTTGCTGAACAAAGAGACCTCAGAGTGCAGGTTCATAGCTCCTTGAAAGTGGAGTCGCAGGTAGATAGGATAGTGAAGAAGGCATTTGATATGCTTTCCTTTATTGGTACAGGAGTTAGGACGTCATGCTGCAGCTGTACAGGACATTGGTTAGGCCACTGTTGGAATATTGCGTGCAATTCTGGTCTCCTTCCTATCGGAAGGAAGTTGTTAAACTTAAAAGGCTTCAGAAAAGATTTACAAGGATGTTTCCGGGGTTGGAGGATTTGAGCTACAGGGAGAGGCTGAACAGGCTGGGGCTGTTTTCTTTGGAACGTCAGAGGCTGAGGGGTGACTTTAAAGAAGTTTACAAAATTGAGGGGCATGAATAGGATAAATAGATAAAGTCTTTTCCTTGGGATGGGAGAGTCCAGAACTAGAGGGCATAGATTTAGGGTGAGAGGGGAAAGATATAAAAGGGACCCAAGGGGCAACTTTTTCACACAGAGGGTGGTATGTGTATGGAATTAGCTGCCAGAGGAAGTGGTGGAGGCTGGTACAATTGCAACATTTAAAAGGCATCTGGATGGGTATATGAATAAAAAGGGTTTGGAGGGATATGGGCCGGGTGCTGGCAGGTGGGACTAGATTGGGTTGGGATATCTGGTCGGCATGGACGGGTTGGACCGAAGGGTCTGTTTCCATGCTGTACATCTCTATGACTCTCTGACTCTATGAACTAATGCAACAAGTTCAAAGCCATAAAGTTATATTTTGTGCACAAATCCATTGAATAAGCCTCAGTTCACATCTCAGTTATCACCCAAATCAAAGCTACTGTATTTTGACTCAAACATAATTAGGTATGAAGAGCTGAATACATATTCTGAAGACAGTTTTGTTTCTCTGATTCTTCCCTTGACTCAAAGAAGAAAGACTTATTTTAAAGCTGTTATGCATTCAAGGTCTATTTCAAATGTATAATGTATTACCCTTAATAAAATTTCATAAATGAAGTTATAATTTTAAACATAAAATTTATGAGAAAGGAATGTGTAAATATATTGGCGTCTCTGGCAAATATCTTTGCTTGAAATCCTCTTTGACCCTGAGGTGAGCATTTGATCACACATTTTCTTCATGGTCTATTTCCACCCAGTTGATTTTGCCTGTCTCTGCCCTTGCTTCAGATCATCTGCTGCTAAAGTCCTCAGCCGTGCCTTTTTTTTTTGCCTTGACTCTAGTGAATCCAGATTGTGATGACTCTGACTCAGCATTGAACTTTGCAAATTTCTGGCAAGGACTGTGGTCAAGATGACATAGTTCTAACAAATAAAAATAGAAGAGAATGGAATCTCTTCAGTGTGGAAGCAGGCCATTTGGCCCAACAGGTCCACACCAACTCTCCGAAGAGTATCCCACCCAGATCCATTCCCCTAACCTCTTAGTCTACATTGCCCCTGCCTAATGCACCTAGCCTACACATCCCTGAACATTATGGACAATTCAGCATGGCCAATTCACCTCATTTCATAAAAAGAGTTGATTGTAAAAATTCTTTTTAATTTAAATTCATTAAGTAATAGCCAATTAGGGATGGGCAATAAATGCTGGCCTAGCCAGCGATACTCACATCCTGGGAATGAATAAAGAAAAAAATGCACCTTTTATCCACACAATATCCCATATTTACAACAAACATATTTGCATGCAACTAAGTTATTCAAATTCAGCTGACAAAGGAAAAGAAATGCATTTTGGATAGAATCAGGGAATTAATAACATTTGGAAAATTCTTCTTTGGATTTCACCTAAACATTTCTCTTATCTTTGCTCAGATTAACTTTGTTAAGTACTGGGGGCATTTTATATCATTAAACATGCTACGTGATTAAAACTGCTATTGTTGCATTTGAATTGTGCTGCTGTAGTTAATTATGGTACAATACTTAACAATCAGACTCTAGGGAAATCAGTGATTAAAGTGACTGAGGTTATGACCTTTGTGAGTCTTACTTTCATCACTACTACTGTGTAGGTCGAAATGATACTTTCCCTTAAACAATATGCTTTTCTCATGCTTAAACACAATTACATAGAAATAACCACAGCAACTCTCAATCCACAGGCCATATAGTCCAAGTTATTAACAAGGTACTAAAATTATCTTATGGGAAAGCCTCATCTTCCTCTTCTATTGCTCTTCCTACAGCAAAATGCATTGGAGTCTGTAGATGTGTCCTTAATTCCCCACTATGTGGAATGACAATCTGCCTTTCTGGTTTTTTGACTAAATTCATATATTTCTGTTCTAATATGTATGTAGAAATTATTCTCAGTCATGACACATACAGATGTCTCTCTCACTCTTGCTTGTCTTTCAACAGAAGCACAACCTGCATAAGAATGAGGGTGATAGCCCTTGACATCAAGCATCACTAACAAAACCAGGAACAATTGGTATCAAGTGGAAAACTCTCTGCTGGTTGGAGTCATTCTGGGCACATAGAAAGATGGGTGTGGTTGTTGGAGGTTTATCATCTCAGCTCAGACATCTCTACAGGTGTTCCTCAGGGTAGTATCCCAACCATCTTCAGCTGCTTCAACAATGATACTCCCTCCACCATAAGGTCAGAAGTGGGGAGGTTTGCTGATGATTGCACAATGTTCTGCATTATTTGTGACCCCTCGGATACTGAAGCAGTCCATGCTCAAATTTCACAAGATCTGGACACTATCCAGGCATAGGCTGACAATTAGCAAGTAACATTCACACCACACTGTGTCAGGCAAATGATCATCTCTCATTAGAACCAATCTAATCACTATTCCTTGACATTCAATGGTGTTACCACTACTGAATTCCCCACTACAAACACACTTAGGTTACCATTGACCAGAAGCTCAAGTGGACTCATCACATTAACACAGTGGCTACTAGAGTAGGTCAGAGGCTACAAATACTGTAATGAATAACTCATCTCTTGACTCTCTAAAGCCTGTCCACCAACTACAAGGCATGAGACAGGAGTGTGATGGAATGGTCCTCACTTGCCTGGATATGTGCAAATCTAACAACAATCAAGAAACTCGACTTAATCCAAAACAAATCCACTCACTTGATTGGCATTGCATTCATGAGCAACCACTTCCTCCACCACCGATGCACAGTAACAGCAGTGTATACTATTTACAAGATACTCTGCAAAGTTTACCAAAGATCTTTAGACAGCACCTTCCAAACCCACAACCATTTCTATCTTGAAAAACTAGCGCAGCAGATACTTGGGAACACCACCATTTGCAAGTTCCCCTCCAAGTCACTCACTATCCTGACGTGGAAATTATTCACTAGTCCTTCACTGTCTCTGGACCAAAATCCTGGAATTTCCTCCCTAAGGGTATTATGGCCTATCTACAGCATGTGGACTGCTGTGGTTTCAAGAAGGCAGCTCCCCACCACTACCAAGCCAACGATGCCCACATCCCACGTGTGAATAAAAAATAGTAAGTTATTGGCTTTGATAATATAATAGAGAGATACCAGAAAAATTACTTTAGCATGAAACACATATGATAGTATTACTACAAATTGCTTCCGTTGCAGGATTCTGCATCCTTTGAATGATGATATTGAAATATTACTTCATTTCATAATTCTCATTTAAACTGAGGCAAGTTAAATAATTGGCTGTAATATGAATTTATTTTACAGATGTCATTATAGTCTTGACTGTCTTGATATGAATAATTTTCTAAGCAGATTGTAAATACATCCAGCAATACATGTTCCTTCAGGGCATTTATTTGGTTATAAATCCTTGTAACTAAAATTAAATCATTTAAAAAACCAAATTCTTTTTGTTACTTTAGTTAATGCTTTATGAGTTTTTTTGATAAACATACATAATTGTTTACTGCATGCCATTAGTAGTCACCAAATTATTAGTTTCCTTTGTAAACACCACCAACCCTCCTGCAATTGCAGTGAAAAGGCAACAGTTTAATCACATACTCTGTAATTGTTCAGGATAAAAATCAACTACAACTAGACTGAGTCACCTCTAATGAAAGGTTGTCATTGTCCAATATGTCAAGGCAACATATTCAAAAAGTTCCAGCAACTGCTGAGTTTATTCTGAGAGTGAGTCATAAACATTTATTCTTTATTCTGACAATAGCTGGAGACATAAAAATAATATTCAGATTGCTAGATCTTACAGACTCCCACTCCATTCTTTTATTAGTGGTTTATGTGCCACCTGACTTATTGTGTAAGAGATAGCCTAAATTCTTAAGAATAACAATTATTGCTAAATGCTTTATTTTTTTAAAGAGAGTGGCAAATCCAAGAAAAGTAATGGTAAATAATATGAGCCTTTGATCCCGAATTTGTTCTCACTTGATCGGTGATTCAACTGGAGTTTAATTACCAGAAAATTGGGAGTACCTCAAATTGGGCAAACTGATTGCTATGTCCTATCTTCAAATTTGTACATGTGCTAAGCATTAACCTGAAAGAGCAGCCAAGTCACAGAAAATAACATCTCCTGGTTTTAAAAGACATTCGATCCTGTGTTTCTTCAAAAGCATCTTTGGCTCAAAAAACCTCCACTCAACTTACTGATAATGCTTGGCGTGTTATTTTTATTTCTGAAGGAAGAAGTAGTATTTGTGGGTATGGTTGGGGAAGGTTTAAAGTAAAATGGCAAGGGGATGGGAATCTATGCAAGGTGATAGACAAACTGGGAAGAAGCACAAAACAAAAGACAGAATGGAAAATAAGAAAAACTATAGGCAGAGAATTCAAGAGGAAGAATCAAACAGGCAAAATAATACAAGCAGGACTCAGAATGTTAAAAAAAAAAGCCTTAAGGACTTGTCATATCGGGTGGAACATGAATAACAAAAGGGAAAAATTAGTTCAACAAATAGATATAAATAGTTATGACATAATTGGGATTATGGAAATGAGTCTGTAGTGTGATCAGGGATGGGAAATGAATATCCAGGGATATTCAGTTTTTAGGAAGGACAGATGAAAAAGAAAAGGAGGTGGGGTGGAAGGTGGGAGGGGGCTTTGCTGGTTCAAGAGGAAATTAACACACTTGTGAGGAAAGATATTAGCTCAGGTGAAATGGAATCTATATGAACAACAAGGGGCAGAAAATGACAGGTGGTATTGCATATAGACTCCCAACCTATAGTGAAAATGCTGGGGAGAAAAGATTAAACAGGATATTACAGAAGCAAGCAATAAAGGTACAGCAGCACTTGTGAGTGACTTTAATCGGCAAACAGATTAGGCAAATCACATCAGTAACACCACAGAAGAGAAATTCCTGGAATTGGTAGAGAGTGGTTTTTTGGATCAATATGTTGAGGTACCAACTAGAGAATTGGCCATCCTAGACTGGGTGTTATGCAGTCAGAAAGGAATAATTGGAAACCCATTCCAAAGGAATAATTGGCAACCCATTGTACCTATGGTCTAATCAACCATAGGGCAGATTAGACTCTATCTACCATTCCTTGAAAAAATAGAGCCGGAAATGACATCACACACCTTTAAGAAGCCTAGACCTATAAACAAAGAGGCGGGACATACCGCCAGCACTTCACTGGAGACTCTCACTGATGATGTCACCTAGTCATAATGATGAAACTTCTGAAAGCAAACCTTCCAGCTCAGCGAGCTAACTTACAGACTGATTTGCCAGCTGTTTAGTCTCCAATATAACTCTCCCGTTTCTGATTGTAAGAAGCTCACATTTGATTTTACCAACCTTTGTCTCTCCCTTTATCTAAATAAGCTTTTACAATTCACTTCTACGTTCCCCACAATATTACGCGCAAACTCTATATTTCCCATCTTCTTCAGTCCCTTTATGCCTATTTGCTGAAATCTAAACTGGTCCCAATTCTCAGGTTGCTGCTATGTTTTGGCCATTATGTATGCTCCTCCTTGGATCCAATAGTATCCCTTATATTGTTATGGGCCAGACCAGACCCCCTCAAAACATTTCAAGAAAGTGGCTCAGCCCCTAACATTGCTAGTTGTTTTAAGCAGGTGCAGAATGGATATTCCAGGAGAGATGCAGCTTAGCTTTAAACAAAATAGTATTATTCACAAGATTGCTAAAAGAAGCACAAACAAAAGAGAACAGAATATTGAATAACCTAAACTATCTGAAAACCCAACAGATAATCCCAATATATTGATGCTGTTCCAAATACTTGCAACAATCCCCTTAGGCAATCCTTGGGACAAAAGGTAAAATCAAACACAGGGTCTTACAGGAGAGATGTCAGAGAAATGGCAGCATGGAACACTCTCTTCCATGTAGCTGTTTCTTGGACCAGCAGCCTCAAACACTACTGCTTGCTAACCAGCTGTGCTTTTCCAGCCCCACACCTTTTGACTCTGATCTCCAGCATTTGCAGTGCTCACTTTCTCCAAACAGAGAAAAGCTAAGCTAGGAGAACTGGGTTGGTAGATTTGTGGGCTACCCTGATGCCAAGCGGTCTGAGTAGTCTGGAAGTCATTTCTGATGACAAATCAATTAAACATATATTGTGGTTCTGACTTCACAGAAGACAACAAGAATAACAGCCCAAAATGTTTGGGGAAAGCAGAGGGGGGGACTGAAGGAAATCAGTATCAGTAGGGAAATGGTTGTTGGGGAAACTGATGGGATTAAAGGCTGATAAATCTCTAGAGTCTAATCACCGACATCTCAGACTACAACATGATGCTCGGATGTGTTGTTGCCTTTGTATGATTTTTCCAGAGGTGGTTTCTCAAGTTGAATGGATAGCCTCCATGTAGTAGTGTACAGACAATTATGCTTATTGTGTTCTTTTCAAAATAAGGTCTTACTAGCAGTTTCCTGATCACATCTACCATCTGTTATTAAAAAGCTCCAGGGAGGCAAACCACTAATTGATTGCCTCCCACAAAAGTCTGATGTTTGGGACATTCTAGCCCCCAGTAGAGTTAGGAATGGGGTTCTGACAATCAAGGGTAAACATCCAGCCCATCTATTTCATGGATGATTGTTTGATATTGGGTCCAGAATTAATTTAAGACAACATGGATTAAACCTCCTCAAGCTTTGTTTTCAATTTAAATTCTTGATTTATAACAGACTTGACTTGGCACTGCAACAACTAACAATTCAAACTCATTAAGTCCGACAAAATCATTCAGCCTAAAATAAATCAAGCAGGAATCTTCTAAATTCATATACAAATTTAAAGTACGCTGTGTGAAATGTAATAGAATAGAACATATTGAAAACCATGATTATATTAGATAATTATACAGCAACATTTCCTTCAAGAAGAAACATTCAATGGACACTTGTAGAAGTTCCAATTGGATGCACAGGATTGTAAAATGATGCAGCATCGGCTATTCTATCCATTGTATCTTTGCCAGCTCTTGTTCTAATCTTGTTAGCTCTCATCATAAAATTATACGATGATCCCACTCTGCTTCATCTTAGTTCCTAATTTAATCACTAAACCCTTAAAGTGCGTCCCTGCTTATACAAAACTACTTTGCACAATGGGTAGCAGCAACTTAAATTATTTTAAGCTGAAGTTTTACAGTTTACCAAATGCTCCTGTATGGTGATGCTAAGATGAAAATCTTCTTGGGCAAAGTATGTAGCACTGTATCAGTATAGCTGCTGCAATAGTTTCTACTCAGTATTCAGCTAGTTTCGTTACTGCTCAAGGCAACTTCTATCTCAATTTATTTCAAACCTTACTCAGTGTATTTTCTTGTGTTGAGGCACATGAGGCTAAAATAAAGTGATGTTGTTCCCCTCTATGTAAATGGAGCACTGAGTGGCTGGGTATTACTCAGGCAAATTATTCAGATTTATTCAGTTGATAATTAGGTCATTAAATTGATTTGCTTCCTTACAAAATGTAGGGTATACAATGAACAGATGAGTGTTGAAGTTAATGCTCTCTTCAGAAATATTCCTATAATTGATACACATTGTGTTTTGTCTGTTTTTTTTAAGAGTTATTACTAGCTCTAAGGGACTCATTAAAGATTTGAATAATGGATAGGATATTAATGACCAAAATGATCTCTGTATCAATGCCTTGAAGACTTTAGCAACATTTGTACATCAGATTGAAAACGTTAAGTCATGAGGATCTGACATAATGAACATGCATTAAGCAAGTAGCGTTGTTCTTTTCTCCCGCATGCAAGTAATAAACCAATCCTACTCCTCACAAAGGAAGGAAAAACATATATTCATGGATTTGTTTAATGAGCAAAGGGTTTTCAAAATACTTCAAAACTGGTTCTCATTGGTGAATGACTCTCCCCCTTAGTTCATCGCAAGAAGGTTAATTTCAGAAGGATCCCATCACTCAAAGATGCCTTTCTTCCAGTCCAAAATGAACATGTGTTTTATAAAGAGCCAACTTCACCAGGATTTCATGAATTTACAGCACACAAACACACACACACACACACACACACACACACACACTGATAAAAGGTTTACAAATAAGAATCTGAATTATACATGAATGGTATAGCTGAATACCATAGCCATTACAGTGGTTGTCACCAGTATTGTTGATATTGGTAGTTAACAGGCAATGTCAAGATCAAGTTAAAAATCACACAACACCAGGTTATAGTCCAACAGGTTTATTTGGAAATACTAGCTTGTGGGGCGCTGCTTCTTCTTTAGGTATCAATGGAGAAGGATCGTAAGACACAGAATTTATAGCAAAAGATTACAGTGTCATGCAGCTGAAATGTTATTTTGAACAAATCTAGATTGCTGTTTAGTCTTGCATCTTTTTGAACGGGTTGCAGGTTTTGGTTCATTAATATGTAAATGTCAGAACTTCTTTTAAGAGACATTCTCGAGATAACTTAAGGTTTTATTAAAAACAAAGGTGGCATTTCAGCTCAGATAATGCACTGACGGTGAGAGGTCTGTATCCCAATCTTGAGTCAGACTGGTTCTATTTCCAAAGAGGAATTTATAAAACATTACATGGATTGACTGCCTGCAGATTGTGTGTTTTTTGAGCAAAATAGAATGCATCCTCTGACTGAATAAAAGATGTATATCGATACAGGACACAATGGCCTAGTGATAATGCGACTGGACAACCAATCCAGAAATCCAAGCTAATGTCTGGGGACATCAATTTGAATCCCAAAATGGCAGGTGGTAAAATTTGAATTCAGTAAGATTCTGGAATTTTAAAAACCTAGCCTAACAGTGACTGCTGCTGATTGTCATAAAAACCCATTTGGTTCGTTAATGTCTTTGACAAAATAAAACCTGACATAATTTCCAGGTCTGAAGCACAAGTGAGTTCGGATCCACAGCAATGTGACTGATTCTGGGCAATTAGAGATTGACAATAAATGCTAGTCCATCCAGTAACATTTATGTCCCTGGATGATTAACCAAAAATAAGGCTGTTGTTAGAGCTATGACCTTCACAGCACTTAAGTCCATGCATTTGGATATTAACAGTTAGACTGAGCGAGTTTTAACTTCTGTCCTTTTATATTTTTTAAAAGGGGAGGGGGGCATATATGAGGGAGGGTGCGGGGGGGTGTTGGTGGGGGTGGTGGTGGCTGGTGAGTGCAAACATGTTGCATGCCAAGACTGCTATCTTTTTTTAAGCATTCAGTTGATAGTGTATTTTCGACCTTTGAAACTTTCTGACACCTCAGGTGTGGCATTTTGGAGTCTCTCACACTCCAGTCAACCACTGAACTTACACCTGCAATCTACTTTTGGCTCTTTGTCTTTTTCTTCAAACAAAAAAACCACAGATTGTAATTAACATTTGGTCTACAAGGAGATCCAGGATTATGTTTCATGTTCATGCCACTAATGCATTTTTGACTCAAAAGACTACAGGGCATTGAGGAATCAGTCAGCATATGATGGCAACACAATGCTAACCATCTTATATGTGCATATGCACTCTCTGAAGAAAAATTCACATTTCTGTAATATTTTCACACTGGATAATATGTTTCAACCTCTGATTGCACATGATAAGCATACACATGCAATGGTGTTCCCTGCAATTCTGTGTTGTATTCATTTTCACACTTGTCCTCCCTGGACCCCAGCTTATTGGCCCTCCTTAACATACAAAACTCCTTTCTTGTTATGCAAGATAATTTTATAGAAATTCTCATGTATACTGCTGGTGTGTCATATTGCAAGGACTTATGTGAATAATTTACAAGCTTTTTGTTAAAAGATCTGAAAGGGATCAAATCACGCCATGTTTAGAATCAGTATCATATGTCTCACACAAATCAGCCTCCCATTCATTTTTGGGTATAACCAATTGGAAAAATGATAGCGTTACTTCTCGCTTACTTGTGGAATAAGACAGTAGTGTATATGCTTAGTGGAGAACTCACTTTTTCATTCACTGCAATTCCAATGTATTTTATTTTTGAGAGATCCACTTTCCTCATGATTACTAAAGACTTTATCTTATAGCATATCCTAAACCTGCCTCACAACATCTCAGTCAATCCTACAGATTCTCCTCCATATGTGGAAGTTCGTTCATAAATACAACATCGAGTCTAAATCCAATTTCATTGACTTATCTAGGCCTAATAAAACCTCGAACATCAAGAGTTGAGGATCTTTATGGAAATAATTGCAGAGATTTGTAAAATGGTTTGAACTTTTCAAAAAACTTCTTCAACAGCTCAAAATGATTGAATTAAAATTTTGAAAGTTTCAGCTCACTGGCATGTTTCTGAAGCCAGATGATTGTAGCAGCCGAGGTGGAATAAATTCATCCAAAGTCAGACCAGTTGAAGTGCTGGACTCTAGGACCCTGCAGCAGCTCATTCTCTACTGTAATGTCTCAAAAAGGGAAGATGGCACCAGGCTTTCTTGATAAAGACATGGAAGTCATCGTAGAAAGGGTGGTTGAGAGAAGGACAACCCTCTAGCTGATAGACCACCAGGGGAAGGAGGGTAAGGCATCAAAGATAATCAACTCGCCTGAGTCAGTGCTGCTCATAGGATCAGATGGGATATAGAAGTGCAGGAGAAAGGTCAGTGATCCTCTGCACTCGGTAATGTTAAGTGCCATCACCTTCTATCTCATATGCACTCTAGGTCTGTCTCTGCACACAAGCCTCACAAATGAGGCTTACAAATTGATGGACTACAAGCTTCACTTTTGGATACAACATCTGCACTCTACAGCTCTCAACCACCACATCCTTTACAATTCTTAACAGAGCTTTTCAGCCACAGGGCAGGAAAGCTATGTCATTCACGGAGGTTGGCACTATCCAAGGAAGTGCAAAGTGAATGCGTGTTAAGGAATGAGACTAACAGCTAAACGATGTATCCTGTGTAGGTGCACTGATGGCTGTGTATCATTGTATACAATGTCCTGGAAGGAGCAGATGAAGGATGGACAAGAATACTTCCCAATGAAACATTCAAGGACATGCTGGTGGATGAATATTAAACGTGCATCCCCATTCTAAGTGATTAAAGATTTAACAGCAATCTACGTTTGTTCAATATCATCAGTTGTATGACTTTTTGATCTTTTACTATAAATTCTAAGCCCTATGATCCTGCCCTACTAGCTACCTGACAAAGGAGCAGTGCTCAGAAAGTTAGTACTTCCAAATAAACCTGTTGGACTAAAACCTGGTGTTGAGTGATTTTTAACTTTGTCCACCCCAGTCCAACACCAGCACCTCCACATCATGGTTATTCAAATAAAAGCCTAGAGAAGCCAGGGAATCACTTTGACTTTCATTTCATGAATTATCACCATCTAAGATCTTGAGGGGGGGTGGGGGGTGGGGGGGGGGGGAGTGGGCGTGGGGTGGGGGTGGTGGGAATTGCATGCTGAATATAAATGTATCAATGATATGCCATTAGATGGACGTAAGGCAATTCCCACAAATCAGTGAGATTCTGATCTTATCATCGAAATGGTAAGGAGAAAGTCAGAATCATTTTTCTTGATATTGAAAATATCTCATCCTCACCCTCAGCATATTTTCCCACTTTAAATGCCATTGTCCACATTCCTTCAGCTTGGGAAAATTCTGCCTGCAGTTATCATTTCAATGTATTAAACATGGCACACAATTCCCTCAACTGGGATAATGGCCAGCTAATCCATTTTAATGCTGTTGATTGAGGGATAGTAATGCCCAGGCCAATGGGGAAGACTTCCTCATCTTTGAAATAATCTTCTTCAATCTATCTGAGAAAGTAGATGTATCTTGCTGCAACATCTCATTCAAAAGGCAACGCCTCTAACATTACAGCACTACTTCAGTGTTGGTCTAAACTTTTGTGCTCAAATTACTGAAACAGGAAGAAGAACACACAACATTCTGATTCAGAGTCAACAGCGAAACCACTAAAATACAGCAAATGTGAACATTTTCAGTATCGAAGGTGAACATATATTCGCCCCAAATAGTCGTGCCATGTTATAGAAGTTGATTTCATTTACATTCTTTTTAAATTGTTTGTTTGTCATTGTTGGTTGTTTATCAGCTTTGGGAATTTGATGCTGCTGTTGTATTTACTACAGTTTTGTTTTATTGTCTCTGATATGACTTGTTAAGTAATATGACTTGTCAAAATGATTTCTTTCATTATTTCTATTTTATCTCTTTGGTATCCAATTACTCATGTAATTGTTTAAAACAATGGGAGACTGTAATATTTTGCTTTAGTTTCCAGCTGTATTATTTATGCTGAAAACTTTCAGGTAACACAGAAATGAGATTTTCAACTGAGCAACTTTGGCTGGACTCAAATACTTCACAGGAAATTCTTTCGAAATTCTCCTTGTTGGTTGTTGTAACTTTGACCGGAATCTCTGTTGATGTGGTTCACTGAGGACTTCTCCAAAATTGCAGTGACCAATCAGGAGAAAATAATGGCCAGATTCTGGGCACATCTCTCAGGAAAAGATAATGCACTAACCTGCTGTATCATTACATCATTAATGATTGTTTAGAAATGTTTACAATACAAGTTAATTCAAAGATGCACCTGGAACCTTGTGAATCACTAAATGAACAGATGACGATTTTCATTGGGTAGCACTGGATTAAATAGCTAAATGGAGGGAACACTTCTCAAGATGCTCAGTTCAGTTTTATTAGGTCTGGCTTTTTCTATTAGCTAGTGTTCATCATTATTACTTTTGAATATAATGACTAATGGCAACTGAGCAAAGATTTCTGAAGCACTATATTCATTCCATTCAGTTTAAAGAAATACATATTAAAAGACGGGAAGACATGTCTTAAATTGCTCCGAGTACATATCATTTAAAAAGAAATTAGTAACTTGCATTGTCATACAATACCAAAGGCAATCAGAGCCATTTTGCAAGGTTAAGCCAAGGTCAGGTTAATAACTGAAACAAATCAAATAGATGGAAGTTTTTTAGGCAGAAAATAAGAAAAAATGCTCAGGTGTTATATTGCAATATTAGTGGTAAGAAAGCAATGTGTCATCCTGTGACTCTACTGTGGTTTCATTGTAATCTCTGGTTTAGCAACCACTGATTAAATCTGGTATTCTAGGATTTATAGGTACCTGTTCAAGTTTGGTTGTGCTGTTCATTGTTGGGTTGTCGCTGTTGCTGTCTTGTGAATTTTGTTTGCACAAGCTCCCAGAGGAGTCCTTAAACATTATGTCTTTTTCCAACATGCTATCCTGTTTGGCAATGGACAGGACCAATGGGTTCCTAAAGGGTAAAGATACATATACAAGTTATACCATTCCCTACGATTGTTATCAGTCAGGAAAAAAATCAAATAAAATCAAGGCATCTCCTTTGGTTCAGGCTCTATGAACAGCCACTATGATCAAAGGTTGAGAGAATAACATTCATCATTTTCTTTTTTTTAAACATATTTGTATCTAAACAGGATAATGGTTAGCATTTTTTAAAGATCATTTTGATGTTGTATTATATCAAATCCAGGTGGAAATCAAATAATTGAAAGAGAATGTCAACAGGTTTCTGATTCACCAGACTGAGCTAAAGTCATGAATGTGTTAAGAAACTTCAGTCAACATATTTTCTGGAGGTGGAGGGAACAGATTAGTAAAAAACTGAATGTCAATGAAACATGTTGAAACACTTGTGTGTGAACTGTGGATACAAACAGCTGAAACCTTCACTGTATTCAACTGAAATACTGATTTAATAACAGATGGTTATAGAACTAAACCCATCATTACAAAGATTTTTGATGTTGGTATAAAGAATTTATCCTCGGCCATATGCTGTTATGTCTTGAAGATAACAGTTTCTCCTTGATCAAGGTCCATATTGCATCCTGAATAATGGGACAAAGTTTAATATATTTTTAAATAGCAGCTACATAGTTTCTTGGGTACATATCAGGAGCTGAAGCACATTTGAATCACAAGCAGTGAAATCTATACCTGGTAATCTCATGTGAATTATTTAATAGCTGAAGACTATATCTTAATCTCAGACTAGTGACTGAAAAAGTGATTGAAGGAGTCATAAAAACGTTAGGCAGTAACATAATTTATTGATTTGACATTAGAACAGATGTATAATTGTAACAGGTTTGTCTCTTAATGATTGATATACTGCAACCACTGACAATGTATTCAGTATTTCCCTTTTATTTAAAATACAACTGATTCTCAAGTTGTACTGTCATAGACAGATTAAAAAAAACTCTTTTCCTGATGTATCATAGGGATGATAGATAGCTCAGTTAAAGTTTAAAGATTCTATTTTCCAACTCAAAGAAATATTCTAATAAATAATGATCTGGAGGAGGGGACTGGAGTGAACACAGAGGTAAGGGAAAGATGTATGTCTGGGATAGAGAGGTGCAGGTAGTGTTGTAGAACAGAGAGACCTAGGGGTTCAGGTATATAATTCTTTGAAATCTGCATCTCAGGTGGACAAGATGGTTAAGACGGTATTTAGCATGCTTGCCTTCGGATTTTTGAGCATAGGATTAGATTACTTACAGTGTGGAAACAGGCCCTTTGGCCCGACAAGTCCACACCAACCCTCAGAAGAGCAACTCTTCCCAGACCCATTCCCTACATTTACCCCTTCACCTAACACTATGGGTAATTTAGCATGGCCAATTCACCTAACCTGCACATTTGTTTTTGGACTGTGGGAGGAAACCCATGCAGACACAGGGATAATGTGTAAACTCCACACAGAACGTTGCCTGAGGCTGGAATTGAACCCAGGTCACTGGCGCTGTGAGGCAGCAGTGCTAACCACTGTGCCACTGTGCCGCCCATTAAGTGGGAACATACAGGAAATTGAGATTGTATTGAATGTTGGTGAGGCCTTTTCTGGAGTACTATGTACAGTTCTAGTCGCCCTGCTATAGGAAGGATACTATTAAATTGGAGAGGGTTCAGAAAAGATTTACCAGGATGTTGCCAAAAATGGAGAGTTTGAGTAATAAAAATAGACTGGAAAGGCTGAGACATATTTCCCTAGAGCATAGGAGGCTGAGGGGTGACCTTGAAGAGGTTTATAATGTCATGAGAAGCATAGGTAAGCTGAATAGAAAGTCTTTTCCTCGCGTGGGGGAGTTCAAAATCAGGGGGTATATTTTTAAGGTGAGAGGAGAAAGTTTTAAAAAGGTCATGGAAGCAACATTTTTTCGCAGATAGTGATTCATGTGTGGAATGAATTGTTAGAGAAAGTGGTGAGTGCGGGTACAGTTACAAAAATTGAAAAGACATTTGGATAAGTACATGAATAGGAAAGGTTTGGAGAGATATGGGGCACAAGCAAGTGGGACTTGTTTAGTTTGGGAACATGGTCGGAGTGGACTAATTGGATCGAAGGGTCTGTTTCCCTGCTGTTTGACTCTATGACTCTAAGAACAATTCTTAACTTCAACAGAAAATAAAAAATGTATCATTATTGATGTCTAGTCTGCAGTCTCTGTCTTATATTCCTACACAGCATTGTGGAGTGCAGGCTGCAATTCAGTTCATTTCACCTTGTACGTCCAAGGCTTTTTTTTCCAAAAGTTCACTCTCATTCTACAGGCGATCTCTATCATTAACAAGGATTAACTTGAACAAAGTTTCTTGTTTTTAATCTCACGATTTTCTTTTTTGAACATAAGATCATCACTCATTAGTTGGAGAAGATCTTTTCCTCAACTAATAAGTCACAGTGATCTGGAGCTTTCAATATTTCTGTGAAGTCAATTTATCTCTTTGTTGTGTCAACTGTTGTGAGAAAACTGGCTGTTTCTGCACAGGAAGATTAGAAACTTTCTTTAATGTTTTATTTTGAGCCTCCAAGGCATGACAGCATTGTATGACTGCTCACAGCTGGACTATTAGGTCCATGTCTCTCTGAGGTAGTTAGACTGCTCCAATTCGTGCAGAACTTCAATCTTTTTGGGCCCCATTTGGTACTCAACTTTAAGTTTAATGTGACAATAGTGAGAGGGACTAGTCTTAAAACTCATAACCTGTAACTGGTAGCTCCAAAAAGACACCAAAAATTTGACCAAAGGAAATAAAATGTGACAAAGGTCCAAATAAACAAACCAAAATAAATTGATTAGAAGCTAAATGGGAAAAATTGCACAGCCAAAACACTTTGTAAAATAAAATAAGTGACTGTAACAAAACTTTCCTATTCTAATATTAGGAACTGGCATATTTTGTTGGAAAGGCAAACCAGGATAACTTAGGGACTGAAACATTAGCTGGAAGTTAAATAAGAATGAAATCCTGAGCACCCAGGAAACAGGACTCATTCCTGATGAAGGGCTTTTGCCTGAAACGTCAATTCTCTTGCTCCTTGGATGCTGCCTGACTTGCTGTGCTTTTCCAGCACCACTCCTATCTTGACCCAGGCCACAGACCAGTTCCGGAGCAGCTAGATGGAGAATTAACTCCTAAAGCTGACCTGCCTCACATTAGCAACATAATGTGGAGGTGCCAGTATTGGACTGGGTTGGACAAGGTCAAAAATCACATGACAGCCGGTTATAGTCCAATGGGTTTATTTGAAAACACTAGCTTTTGGAGCACTTGATGACGGAGCAGCACTCCAAAAGCTAGGGTTTTCAAACAAAACCATTGGACTTTAGCTTTGTGTTGTGTGATTTTTGACATTAATAGTATAGAAACAGCAAGACTCAGAAGGCAGCCAGAGTGTGGGAAAGAGAAAGACAGAGAGAAGAAAGAACCACAGAGAGTTTGAAAGGGCTTTCCCACTCCAAACATTGGAAACAGGCTCAGAGAGAAGCTAAACAAATAGAATTTGCGAGAGAAAGCTCCCCTCAACCTCATCATCCTTCCAATCTTCACAGACCACAACAAAGCTTTGAAGACCTGACTACACAGAGTCTGTTCTGAAATGTGAAGATGGTGATTGGAGCCCTTCTTCATAACTTTCAAAAACGTATGAGGCAGTTACAGTGGTCATAAGAAATGTAGACTCTGAAGAAACAAAGACAGCTGACAAGGAGAGCTCAAAATGTCTATTCCAAGCCTCAGAGATATCTGCTAGTAATGAGCAAACATCACTGTATCTGAATTAATACTGAAGGCATGTCAACAGCTATTCTGGAGTCTTTGTAAGAACCACATGCAGAGCTACTCAAGTTCAAAAGATGAAAACAAATTGCTTTCATTAAGTGGGTCTGCTTTGTAAAATACAGCACACCTATGACGCATGACATGAGCTAATAGGACCGAAACAATCAAAAAATTGCCTGCATGTTAAACTGAGGATGTACTGAGAGGAGCAGAGTGTCCTCATAGCGAGAGGAAAACACACGTGCTGCTGACTTCACCCATAAATCTAACAGCTCAGGCCATCTCTGTCAAAACCAGTGGGATGATCAGAGCAGTCAGCTGGAGGGAAAAAAAGGGGACATATCTGAGAAGAGTACAAATGAGGATGTGAATAGTCCATCCTAATCCCAAACTCAAAAGAAAATCCCTCCAGAGGCCTGTGTGTTCCATTTGCGCCAAAGTGGGACATTTGCAGCTGGAAATGCTGAAGATTAAAAGGGCAACTAGTTGTGGCTTTTCTGACTGTGAGACTCTCTACGTACATTTTCAGAAATAATGTATGCACTGATCGTAAGATTGCTTAGATTCCGGAATAGTCCCAGAGGATTGGAAACCTGTCAATGTAGCATATTTATTTAAAACAAAAGTAACTATAGGCCACTTAGCTTAACAGCAGTCCTTGGGAAAATGTTAGTGCTAATTATACAGGAAATAATAGCAGAATATTTTGAAATATATGTTCAAGCAGAATCAGCATGGCTTCATTGAGGGAAAATCACGCTTGATAAATTAACTAGAATTCTTTGAGGAGGCAACTGTATAGATATCGTGGAAGCACTGGTTGATATTTGAATTGTTAGAAACTTTTTCATTCGGGACCACATGTTGGGCTACTTACATTGGACACAGAACATTAACAGTGCAGAGGAACAGGCCCTTCGGCCTATCATGTCTGTGCTGACCATGATGCCCTAAACTAATCATACCTGCCTGAACATGGTCCCTATCCCTCCATTCCCTGCTTGTTCATGTCTCTACCCGAATGCCTCTTAAATTGTATAAGCTATTATATCTGCTTCTACTACCTCTCCTGGCAATGTCATTCCAGCCACCTAACAAACTCTCTGTTTAAAACACATCCTATGTGAAGGTAGTACCAATATGGAGCACAGCCTCTCTCCACTCAGAGACATTCTTGGCGCTGGCACCAGAGAGGCAACACATCAACCTGGAGTCTCGCTCGAGGCCACAGA
Organism: Chiloscyllium punctatum; assembly: GCF_047496795.1. NCBI lineage: Eukaryota > Metazoa > Chordata > Chondrichthyes > Orectolobiformes > Hemiscylliidae > Chiloscyllium > Chiloscyllium punctatum. The sequence goes on from NC_092747.1 coordinate 116,785,951, forward strand.
AATGTTGAATATAGCTAGCCTGAACTTTGACCCTTTCTGTCCTCCAACAGAACCAATCGTGGTGCCACTGATCTGGCTGTCATTGTTGTTCTCACCTGAGAGACCATTCCCCCAGAAGTATCCAAAATGCTGTACCTGTCTGAGAGGGGTTTGCCACTGGGGACTCCTGCTCACCATGCTTGTCCCTCCTGGTGGTCACCCCATCTATCTGGCTGAATCTCTGGTGTGAACACACCCCTCAAACTCCTATAGAACATAGAACATAGAACATAGAAACATAGAAAAATACAGTGCAGTACAGGCCCTTTGGCCCTCCATGTTGCGCCAATCCAAGCCCACCTAACCTACACTAACCCACTATCCTCCATATGCCTATCCAATGCCCATTTAAATGCTCATAAAGAGGGAGAGTCGACCACTGCTACTGGCAGGGCATTCCATGAACTCACGACTCGCTGAGTAAAGAATCTACCTCTAACATCTGTCCTATACCTACCATCCCTTAATTTAAAGCTATGCCCCCTCATAATAGTGACTCCATATGTGGAAAAAGGTTCTCATGGTCAACCTTATCTAAACCCCTAATCATCTTGTACACCTCTATCAAGTCACCCCTAAACCTTCTTTTCTCCAATAAAAACAGCCCCAAGTGCCTCAGCCTTTCCTCATACGATCTTCCTACCATACCAGGCAACATCCTGGTAAACCTCCTCTGTACCCGTTCCAGTGCCTCCACATCCTTCCTATGGTATGGTGACCAAAACTGCACACAATACTCCAGATGCGGCTGCACCAGAGTCTTATACAACTGCAACATGACCTCAGGACTCCGGAACTCAATTCCTCTACCAATAAAAGCCAGTACGCCATATGCCTTCTTCACAGCACTATTTACCTGGGTGGCAAAACATTCTGTAAAACATTCTGCCTCCTATATGCTCCTTTAACCGATCCATGCAGTCTGAGAGGACTATGCCTGAAACTCCAATTGTTCTGCTCCTCGGATGCTGCCTGACCTGCTCTGCTTTTCCAGCACCACACTCTCGAATCTGATGCTCAACAAAGCCTGTTCTTTGACCCCAACAGCAGCACGTCAACCTCACTGCTGAAGTTCAGCTATTTCTAAACCACAACCAAATTTTCCAAGAATCTGCCTTTCTCCCTCTCTTGCTCCTTTTTTTATTTCAAAAATATAGGTTATTCATAACAATATCTTTTTATGCATACATAATCATTAAAGCAGCAGCATTCAAAAAACTATCACTGGAGTTTGACTCTATCCAACAACCAAACCAAAGGCATTTCTTATTTTTATAAGACTTTATTTATACATTTTTGAGGCATCTGGATGGTCCAATAATTGCACTTTGCAATTAACTTTGGCGGGAAGGCCTCAGACAGTGGTCTTTCTCCAATGCGCCTTGGCTGCACCTGCCCGAAGTTTTAGGGCGTCCCTCAGCACATAGTCGTGGACTGTGGAATGTGTCAGTCTGCAACACTTAGTCAGGGTCAACTGCTTGCTCTGGAAGATACACAACTTTCGGTCAGACCAAAGAGCTTCTTTCACCGAGTTAATGGTCCTCCAGGTGCAGTCAATGTTTATCTCAGTGTGCGACCTGGGGAACAGACTGTAGAGCAGAGTTCTGTGTCCCGCAGCTGCTTGGGATGATCCTCAACAAAGAACATGCATTCTCTGCAGACTTCCTTTGCAAAGGCACATTCCTGCAGGAGATGTGTGACAGTCTCTTCCCTTTACAGCCACTTCGAGTTCAGCGTGCGGTGGAACAGACAGACCAGGATCATGTGGAGGATCGTACCGATAGTACCCTTCTAGCCACCAGACATGTGATGTCTTGGTACTTATTGGAAAGTTCTGGTGATGAAGCATTCTGCCAAATGACTTTGACAGTCTGCTCGGGGAATCACGTGACAGAAACCAGCCTCTCCTTTTCCCACAGGGTCTTCATGATGCTACGTGCTGACCACTTCCTGATGGATTTGTGGTCAAACGTGTTTTCTCTTGAAAGGTTTTCCTTGAAGGACAGCTAATGCAGAACAGTCCAACTACTCAGAGCGTTCTGCAGCAATGAGGCCTATCCCATTCTTTGCAACACCAGGGACAGGTAGAACCTCAGTACGTAGTGAGGCTTGGTATTTGCTTACTGAAGGTCTGTGCACAACTTGATGCAGCTGCACACAAAGGGTGGCCATCAGACTCTTTCCTCCATGATCCCTGAGCAGACTTCTTCCATAATCCTCCTCAGTCACTTCCCATCATCGCCCTCTGTGGTTTGCTCTTCTTTCTATTGAGCATCGGATCCTGTGCAATCCTATTCTTAGTTCCAGCGACAAAGCCAACTTCTCACAAAATCCTCCTTAACTGCTTCTCACCACTGCCATCTTATAAAAGTAAGAGCGCATAGTGCTGGACATAGTATATTAAAATGGATCGAGGACTCGCTAGCCAATATAAATCAGAGAGTTGGGATAAGGGGGACAAGATGACAACATCTAGCTGGTGGAGAAGCTGGAGTCAGTGTCTGTACATCAGCAAGGTTTGTGGGTGACAGGATATAGATGAGAAAGCAAATGGTGAGGAAGACACAAAGTCTGCAGGAGGATACAAACAGGTTCAGGCAAGTGGACAAAACTTGGCAGATGGAATATAATAGGAGGAAACGTGAAGTTATGCACTTTGGCAGAAAGAATTAAGGTGCTGAATATTATTTAAGATCTGGCAACATCTGTGGGAAGAAGGCAGAGTTAATATTTCAAATTCAATGACCCTTCATCAAACCCAAATGTTAACTGCTTTCTTCCCACAGATGATGCCAGACCCATTGAGTTCTCGAGCATTTTGTGTTTTTGATTCAGATTTCCAGCCTCTGCAGTGTTTTGCTTCACTCCCAGAATGGAGTGATTGTCATAGAAGGAGAGGTTGGGTATACTGGGCCTATACTTGTTAGAACAGAAGAAAATAAGAAGCAATCTTACTGAAACATACACAATTCTCAGGGGACCAAAAGGTAAGGTACAGAAAAGTGGTTTCCCCTTGAGTAGGAGAGTCTAAGTCCAGAGGGCATAATCTCAGAGTGGCAGGTCAACCATTTCAAAGGCAGAGATGAGGAAAAATCTCTTCTCTGAGAAGGGTTGTGAATCTGTGGAATTCTTCATTGCAGAGGGCTATTGAGGTTGTGCCATTAAGTATAGTTAAGGCTGAGGTAGATTTTTAATCAGTAAGAGAATCAAGTTTTCTGGGAAGAAGGCAGGAAAGTAGAGGTGAAGATGAGATCAGCCATGATCGCACTGGATGGCAAAGCAAGCTCACTATGCTGAATGGTTTATTTCTGTTCGCATGTCTTGTGGAGACCTGGTAGGAGTGGTTTATACTGACTGTGCCAGACATAGTCCAACAGGTTTAATTGGAAGCACACTAGCTTTCGGAGTGATGCTCCTTCATCAGGTGAAGAGGCCTCGCTCCAAAAGCTAGTGTGCTTCCAATTAAACCTGTTGGACTATAACCTGGTGTTGTGTGGTTTTTAACTTTGTATACCCAAATTATGCCAATCATGAGAGTGATACCTCAGTGAGTAGATTCACACAAGAAAGTCTGGCCGCATGCGCAAAGTGTGTGTGTGTGTGTGTCAGTCACAATCTCAAATGATAGGAATGATTTGATCATATCCTGCATACACTCCTGACTGTGATTCTGCTCCAAACACCGAGCCCATTGGTGGGAGTGGATGAGGACTTTCTGTCTATTCTCCCTCACTGAGTTCAACTGCAGCATATTCAGCGTCTCATCCCATAACTAGGAAATTATTTCAAATCTCCTGGTAGCAGGGATCAGCACTTAGTTGGGAAAAGATCCAGTTAATAATGAAGTTGCAGTACATCCAGAAGTCTTAGTTCAGCCATGGACCACAAGTTAAACACAAGGCTGGACAAAGTCAGAGGTCACATGGCACCAGGTTTGTGTCCAACAGGATTATTTGAAATCACAAGCTTTTGGAGCACTGTTCCTTCGTCAGGTGAAGTGATGTCTGTGTCGACATACACGATCTTCTTGGAGGTCCTCTCCACTTGACCCCGTAGTCATGATGTCAATGGTGGCAATGATGCATGACTTCAACTGATGAAGGAGCACTGCCTGAAAGTTTGTGATTTCAAACAAACCTGTAGGACTGCTACCTGGTGTCGTGTTATTTCTGACTTTGCCCACCCTAGTCCAACACTGGCATCACCCCATCAGGACAAAGAGATGAGTTAACCACACAAGCACCTGGCCCTGTTGAAAAGCCACAGTTAGATACAGCAGGGGTTGGAGAGCCACCTGAAAGGTGAAGTGTTTCAGTAAATAAACTGGTCGGTTTCGAACTGGCGTTCCTCAAATGCACAGGACATTGTAAGGATTTTATACCAATGTAACTCTGAACTCTCCTGCCTGGCCTCACCAGGTGACTGGCTGAGACCCAAGGTGAAGCAGATATAGTAGAATGGCCTTGTAATGGCCAGCCATCTCACCTCCAAGTGGACATTCCACACATTTCTAGGGGCGAAGATGAGACACTTGATACAACTATCAAATCAACTATGTCTTCCTCCTCAGTCTGCTCTGTGTCTTGTTTTTCAGCATCTGGCATCTCTGGACAGTAAGACAGAAATTCTTGTGCATCTGAAAGCATGAGTGCACAACGGGAGGTTTTCAGATAAAAGAAAGCATGACTAGAAAGGGGCTTATACAACATTACAGATTATGGAATGAGGCTGAACTGGGATTTGACAAGCTTCATTATGCAGGATCATCCATGATAGTTCCAGCATAGCCACTGCCTCATTGACAGCATTGTCACCTACGGTCTTTATCTGCCTATTGCTAGCTTGTTCCCAATAGTGTCTATTATGGCCCAATTAGTCCGTCAAAAGAGAGGCACAAGTGACAATAAGTGTGCTGCAATTTACTGGGGGGAGGAGCCTGCTGTTATGTATGAGGTAAAAAATGTAATAACACACCCACACTAAGTTTGTGAAGTTAGAACATATCAAAATGTGGATTGAGTGCGGGTTGAAATGAATTGTTGATAACCAAGTTAAGACTGTGGTGAGTACAGCAGTGGATGAGATCTGTCGTGCTGTTGGATTTGGTGTGCAAGGGTGTACTTACTGACATTGATCACTTGTGTAAGGTTGTTAAACTTCTGCACTGTTGCATTCAGGTCTTCAATGCCAGGTTGCTGACCTCACTGCCACAGCCATATACTTCCACTGGCTTCTGGTCTTTGTCTGGAAGGCCTTCATGATGTTAAAAGAAGACAATCTTCCTCTGTTGCTCCAGCAGCTGTACTTGCACCAAGAGCAGTGCATCTAGACTATGGAGAGATGTTCTCCTGTTTGGTCTTGTCATTTTAGGACACTCCAGAATTTCGTCAAATATGCTCCAAGCAATTTCAGCCATTGCTGCAACAAGAATGCATCTTTGAGAGCTCTAATCTTGCTTTCAGTTGTCCAACCTTACTCTTGGTGGTTGCGAACCTTGCATGAACTTGGGATCTTTGCCAAGGTATGCGGCTACTCAGCAGCTTATTCAGTACTGGTTTGCAAGACACATATGCTGAAAATAACCTGTCAGTAACACTAACCCCAACTTTCCATGTTGTTTGCATCACTTCAGTTGGAGATGTGGGTAATCATACAGTCTGATCCCTGGGCTCGATATCAGGAATGATCTAATTTAGCCCACTGCAAACTATATGTCAACTTAGCCAATGTTTCGCTATGTTAACACAAACCATTTGTCATAGAGTGATCAATTATACAATGTTATTTTTAAATGAAGCTGTAATACTTCTAGACTTATAATATTCAGCAAATTAATTTCAATTAAATTGGAGGAAAATAAGGGGAGAGGAAATATTGAGCAGTGTGATGAAACCTGGACATTTAGCAAAAAAACCTTGCTAGGCCTAAGTATCATTTATTTCTTTCAACACCAGCTAAAACAATGCACTCTTTCACAGAAAATCTATCAGCAGTGACCTTGGACAGTCTTCTGTTAGTTTCTTCTTACAGTATCAATAAACCACTGGAAATATCAAACCGCAACGAAGGTTTAAAAATGCAAAGACAAATTTTTACATTCATCATATTTTACCAAACAAAAAAACAGAAAATAAATAAATTGATCCATTACCTGCTACCCTGAATAACACTAGTTTAAAAATAAATGAGTATTAAATGGAGGATAGTTGTATGAAACAGTTTGAAGTGCATAAATGTTGAAGGATGATGTGGGTGATAGGTATATAACAAGATCATCAATTTTTAACTTATATTCTAACTGGAGCAACTCTTGGCATGACACTACCATACCAGAGCTATGTAATTTTTAACTCAACTCCTGCAATCATCTGCTCATAATCACTGAGTTTGAGAGTTCGGACCCATCAATTATGTTAGGACCCATCAATTATATTAGAATGACCATGGATGAAACTTCTCAGCAGTTTTATTCTTCTTTGCTATGAATAAATCATTAAATATGAACCAAATGTCTAAAGAAAATGGAGTAGCATGTTCTAGCATAGCAAAATATGCAAATATGGAAAATAATGAAGAAACCTTTCAGTGAAATCCGCACTGGAATTCCTTCTGAAGAAAATAAATTCCCTATTTCCTTTTCTCCACCTCCTCCATGCGTCACTGTCTTTCTATCAATATGTAAATTCTCTTCCTTTAATTCAAAGCCCTCTCCAAGCCTCATCTCACATGAATTGATCTCCTGTAACACACATTCCTGCATATTTATAAACCCCTTTAATCCAATGTTTCTCCTCCTCCAGCATCATTGCTGGATCTCATTCATCTTTCTGGAACCCACTGCATTTTCTCTGCCTTTCCGTCTTTATCATTGCTTTCAAAATGTTTTTGTCAACTGTATCTTTAAATTGCTATCCCCTCTGTTAATCCATTCTCTTGCTCCTTATTGCACCACACAGTGATAATTTTCTCTGAGTGAGAAACACAATATAATCACTGGATGAAGTCTGTGCAATTAATCATTATTTCTGGTGTGATAGGAGCAAAACCCTATTTTTAATAAGTTAAAAATCACAACACACCAAGTTATAGTCCAATAGGTTTATTTGGAAGAACTAGGTTTCGGAGCAACGCTCCTTCATCAGGTGGTTGTGGAATATGAGATCGTAAGACACGGAATTTATAGCAAAAGTTTACAGTGTGATGTAACTAAAATTATGTATTGAAAAGGACCTGGATAGTTTGTTAAGTCTCTCATCTTTTGGAATGAACATGTTGGTTTCAGTTCTTTCATATGTGAATCCCAGAAATTTTTAAAGTTACATTTTCAAGTAAACTATAACAATAGGTGCTATGTCAGCCCAGAAGGTGTAAGGTGTCCTCAATACATTATCTGGGCCGATATGGCACCTATTGTGAAAGTTCACTTGAGAATGTAACGTTAAAAAAGTGTTGGGACTTATGTATGAAAGAACGGAAACCAACATGTTCATTCTAAAAGATGAGAAACTTAACCAACTATCCAGGTCCTTTTCAATATATAATTTTAGTTACATCACGCTGTAAACTTTTGCTATAAATTCTGTGTCTTACGATCTTATACTCCACAACCACCTGATGAAGGAACAGCACTCCAAAAACTGGTGCTTCCAAATAAACCTGTTGGACTATAATCTGATGTGTGATTTATAACTTTGTACACCCCAGTCAACACCGGCACCTACAAATCATATTTGTGATAAGATTTAAATTAGATAGTTTTGTTTTAATTCATAAGTGGAATGTGGCTAGGCCATCCTAACGTGGGCTTGAGTTAGTAATGGTGAACCACCAGGGTGAATGTACTTACTTGTGGGTTCCAGGTAGTATAAAATGAACAATTATGAATTTAGAATTCATTTCTTCACAGAGAGTGGAGTAGGAATTTGAAACTATCGGACTCCTGAGTCGAGGGCAAAGGTAGAGTCATTGACTCATAGAGATGTACAGCATGGAAACAGACCCTTCAGTCCAACTCATCCATGTCAACCAGATATATGAAATTAATCTAGACCCATTTGAATGTTGCAAGACATCATTGCAATGCTTGGCTGAAGGTGCCATTAAGGAACTCAGGCAAAATCACAGACAATAGGAATCAGGGGAAATTTTCCACTGGTCGAAGTCACACATAACACAAAAGACTATGATGGATTACTGTCTACTCACTTGGATGGATGTGGCTTCAGTGACACTCAAGTATCTCAACATCACAGCCATGATAGTTCAGTGGTTAGGTAAAAACAATGACTGCAGATGCTGAAAATCAAATACTGGATTAGTGGTGCTGGAAGAGCACAGCAGTTCAGGCTGCTCGTTGGATGCTGCCTGAACTGCTGTGCTCTTCCAGCACCACTAATCCAGTTTAGTGGTTAGCACTGCTGCCTCACAGCATTAGGGACCTGGGTTCGATTCCACCCTCAGGCGATTGTCTGCCTGGAGTTTGCATATTCTCTCTGTGGGTTTCCTCCGGGTTCTCAAGTTTCCTCCCATAGTCTAAAAATGTGCTGGCTAGGTGGTTTAGCCATGGGAAATGCAGGGTTACAGGGGTAGGGAAGGAGTTTGGTCTGGGTGGGATGCTCTTTGGAAGGTTGATCTGGACTTGATGGGCTGAATAATCTGCTCCCATATTATCGACACTCTGTGACTCTACCACTAAGAACAAAGCATCCCACTTGATTGGCATCCCATCTAACATGTTCAATATTCACCCTTTCTACCATCAATGCAAAGTGGTAGCATTACATACCATCAGAAAAATGCAAGGGTCCTTAGGCAGCACCTTCCAAACCCATAAACCTTTATTATATAGAAAGACAAAGGTATCAGATACATGGAAACACCACCAGCAGCAAGTTTCCCTCCAAACCACTCATCATTCTGACTTGGACCTAAATTGCTATTCCTTTATTATCACGGGTATTACTGGACCTCCCTCCCTCATCACATCAAGTATGTACCTTAATCAAGTAGAATGCAATGGTTCAAGAAGGGAGCTCTTCAACACTTCTTAAGGGCAAGTCAGGATGGGCAATAAAAGCCATACCCACATCCTATAAATGAATCAAAGAAAGCAGGTATCTAGAGTCTGAACCAAATTAGACAGAATTTTATTTTTCACGATTATTTTAAAATTTGCAAGTTCCTTTGCCGCGGCTCGTCACCGCAAGAAATAACGCAAATTGGGATTCGTTGTGATTCGACATCTTTCTCGCTGCCTTTAAGCCAACTGTGCAGCAAAGGAAATCAAGTTTCCGACTACAATCATTTTCCTGTTTAATTGTGCCACTGTACAAGTCAAAAGCTTTCGGGGTACTGTAAAGATTTCTGCTCTGATGGTTAGCAACGAAAATGCCAGGAATGCTGTGGATATTCAACATATTGTGAATAAAATGGACATAAAAATTAAAATACAGGCTTTGATCAATCCTGAGAATGGTGTTGAAATTCTGGCAGCAACACTCAGACCTAAATGAACATGTAAATTCAAAGCAGGATCTACCCTGTTTGTCATTCAATGAGCTCATGGTTATCTGGATTCAATTGTAACATTCACACCCAATTACATTATAACCTTTCAGTCTCTTGTTTATCAGGCACTTATCCACCTTAAAAATATTTAAAGGTGCTGCTTTTATTGCCTTTTGAGAAAAGGGTGTTCCCACAGACTCTCAGTGCTCAGAGAAAATAATTTGCCTCATCTCTGTCTTAAATGGGTGGCTCTTTATTTTTAAACACAGTGACCCCAAGTTCTAGAATCTACCAAAAATGGAGCTGTCCTCTCCATATTCACTCTGTCAAGACTCTTCCGGATCTTGTATACTTCAATAAAATAAAATATGCACTCATTGCTCAACTGCATTGTGAATCCATCCCAGGAAAGAGGTTGTGGAAATAAAAGTGATGAATATACAAAGCAATGGCGAGAGACAGCTGACCTGTAAGCTTTCTTGACATACATCTACCAAACTTCTACCTCCTCATCACGAATTGAGTCGCTCCTCCAATTTTGCTGTTTTCAACGAATAAACTCTGTACATATTCAATGGGAAATGTTCCCCACCCACAGATTCGCCTCCCTGCTGTCTACAAGTCCATTACAGGAGCAGTCTTGGGAAAGAACAGCAGAGTTCCATGTGATGTTGGGAAAGTTGATTCAGATTGTAGATAGGTGTACGGGATGTGCAGTTCATCCATGTGGTTCTCCTGGTAAAGCAGCCAATTGCTTAATCATGAAAAAAATTTACATAAGTTAAAGACCAGACAGTTTTTAAAAAATGACTGGGTAAACTGTGTTACTGCTAAATCCAACAAATTTGCCTTTCATCTCTCCTTTAATCAGAGGAAGAGGCTTCCTTTATCCCAATGGAGAAAGATAGAAATAATTGAAGTGCCGACAGCACATAAAATCAATTACATTTTACACATGCCTTGCAAATTCCTTTTGATACATATTAAAACAAAATTCAAATTCTCTTTAATATGCTTCTGGGGAAAATTAATTAGAATTTTAAAAAATGACAAAATGGTCAAGGTCACTCGGACTTACAGATGCTGGAAATCTGAAATAATAGGAATGTTAGAAGTGCTCAGCGCCACTGTACCGCAAGAAATCAGGTGAGCCACTGGAATTTTCTACAACTCCTGATCCACAAACCCACAGGTGAGTTGGCGGGCTAGGGGTGTAAATTTGGATGACTTGGCAATGCTGTCATCTGCTCACCACTGCTGAGGTCTTATCCATTGCTGAGGTGCCATGGGCTGGCATTTCAAGTATGCACCAAATGAATTAGATATTAACAATTATGGTGTTGTCAATTGGATTTTAACACAACAGCATTATATATTTCCTTCTCCTTTATCTACAGAAAGAACATGTAAAAAGAATCCATTAAAGGCAAAAACATAGGCTTTGAATTCGCCAGAGCTATAAATGAACTTGACTGCAATTTTTCATCTTGTGAAAGGTTTGCTTTCCCAAGAGGCCAATATCAAAAAACAACTGATGAAGGAAGAAGAAGGATTACCAGACCCTTCCAAGCATACAAATCAACTAACAAATAAAACTTACATTTTTTGGATATTTCTTCAGATATACTTTATAATGTTAAGCCTTGCTTATACTTTTGAATGACATCCTCTTCAGGCTGGCAATGGAGGATATATCCTTGCTTTTAAGCTTTAAAATGTTTTATGTCTTTAGCATGCTAATTTACAATAGGAAATCTTACAGTTTTTTTACTGGTACAGAAGCATCATGAATGATTTCTTCATATGTTTCCTCTTGCATTTCTGGATCGCCGCAAAAAGTTGCAGATTGTTTCCATGTCTCCTTCCAATCTTCCTCCGCTTTCAGCAATATATCTTCAATACTTTCAGATGCTGCTACATCTAACAATGACAGACACACCAGTCATTCCAGGTGATTTCGTTCATCATATGAGCTCTCCACACATTACATTCCAATCAGCCCTATTAACAGAATTATTGAATCATTGCTGTATGATGGGAGTCGAGAGTGTGTTCCTGGGAAAGCACAGCATCCGAGGAGCAGGAGAATCAATGTTTCAGGCAAACGTTGATTCTCCTGCTCCTTGGATGGTGCCTGACCTGCTGTGCTTTCCCAGCAACACACTCTTGACTCTGATCCCCAGCATCTGCCGTCCTCACTTTCTCCTGTATGATGGGAGGCCTTTCAGCCTGTGCTGGATCTACAAACAAGAAATTCGCACAATGGCCCTTCTTCTAAAGGTGATTAACATCATTGCTTTTCAGATAATAATCAAATTTGCTCTAGAATGTCTCAGTTGACTACCACCTACTCTTGCTCAGCTTGTGCAGATAGATGTTAACCACTCACTGCATGAAAAGGATCTTTTTGCCTCATGTCATCATTGCTTCTTTTGATGATCTTCAGGAATGGAGAGTTGGTGGTCTAGCCACCAGTGATATTATCACTGGACAATTTTTCTAGAGACCCAGATAATGTTCTGGGGACTCAGGTTTGAATCTCTTCAGGGCAGATGTGGCATTTGAATTCAATCAAAACAAAACTGTGAAATTAAGTGTCTAATGGTGACCACGAATCCATTATTCTTTGTTGGAAAACCCATCTGATTCACTTAAGTCCTTAAGAGAATGAAACTGCCACTTTTACCTGGTCTGGTCTACATGTGACTTCAGACCTACATCCATGTGGTTGACTCTTAACTGCCCACTGAGCATTTAAAGGTGGGCAATAAATGCTGACCTAGCCAGTGACGCCCACATCCCATGAATAAATTTTAAACATGTCTCTGCATTCTTATTCTCAATCCTCCCAAGTCAGCATAGTGAGTGGCCAGATGGAAGTGGTTGTGTGTTTGGAAGGTGCTACTACAAAGTCTTTGGCAAGTTCCAGCAGTGCTTCTTGCAGATAGCACCATGAGCATCATGGTGGAGTAAATAAATGTTTGTAGATGTGGTGCCAATCAAGTGAGCTGATTTATCCTGGATGGTGTCAAGCATCTTGAGGGATGTTGCAAGTGTGCAGCATTCCATCACACTCCTGACTTGTGCCTTATAGATTCTGGGGAGCTAGGAGGTGAGTTACTTACTGCAGTATTCCTAACTTCTGAACTGCATTTGCAGCCATTGTATATACAGATTGAGTCCAGTTCATTTTTAGATTAGTGGTAACCCTAGGATGTTCTCAGTGGGAGATTCAGTAATGGTAACACTGTTGAATGTCAAGAGGCATTTGTTTATTTCTTACAGGAGATGCTCATTGCTTGGCATTTGTGTGGCATGGATGCTAAATGCCACTTTTCAGTCCAAGTGCCACAGAGCATTCATACCACACAAATGCTAGGCAATGAGCATCTCCAGTAAGAGGCAATCCAACTACTGCCTTTGCCATTCATTGCTGCTTTTACAGAAAATGAAGCGACATTGGAGAAACAGACAAGCAAAGCTTTACAGGAGATAAAGGATGAGTTCTGTTGTCACAATAACTGATAGAAAACCGTATTTGAATGGACTAGGAGCTCCTATGCTTGTGGGACCTACAGTTCTGCTTTACAGATCCAGGAGACAAAGTCAGGATGACAGCACAGAATCTGCGGGACTCGGTCCTGTTCTCAGCAGACATTTCTGGGAAACTGGTACAGTTTCTGTCTCCATGGTAAAATGTGAAAAGCTAGACTGTGACCATGTTCCAGAGACACAGGTCCAAATTGGTTGGAATCAGAACTGGACATCTATCATCAATCTATGGCTGTTGTTTATTCAGCTTCTCTCATAAGAAAACGTGAATGTGAGAAATCATCAAATTTTTCTTTTCTTTTGCTTCCAGACCATTAGCCCAAAGGGATTGAGTTTTACCCTTTTTCTGAACAAAGCTCATCTCTGCAGAGACTTGTCTTTTTGGGTTATAAGAGTGCTTCTGTGTGGTTTAAGGGGATATATCTTATCAAATCCGATCAAACATTAGGTGTTAACCACAGTTGCACATGTGGAGCAGCAGCCAGCACTGTCCTCTCTGAGAGTTCAGCGTTATTTTTTTTTGGGGGGGGAGTGGGTTGGTGTTACACTCAAGTCCAAATGCATGGTGTCAGGTCCAGCACAAGCCAAAGGAGGTGGTGGTCTGGATTGGTAACAGCAGCAATGCCAGTTGTGCTCACGCCTGGCTGGACTAATGAGGAGAGCAAAGCTGAATCCCATGGATGAACTCTGAGGCCCTTTCCAATTCTGGGTGAAGGGGTTTGTTGGGAGGGGGCATGGGTGGAGATGGTGGGTGAGGGTCCAGCAGGCCTGCAGGGAAGTGAGGATGAGGTCCATTGTACTGGAGTGGTGTGGGAGGTCAACTGTTTTTGAGGGAGTGAGGGGGTTAGGAGGAAACAGTCAGTCCTTAGATGAAGGTTTGGGCTGAGAGCTCTACCAGTGTTGACATTATCTGCATGTTGGACTTAGGCAACACCTTTCACCACCCTTGCAGTTATGTCAGCACAGCCAGACCCCACCACACCCACTCTCCAGAAACTCACCCAGCCTCTCCAGTCTCAGTGGATCCACTATGTCCCAACTCCTATAGTCTCTTCAGCAATCCTCCTTTTCCCCCAGTTCCCTCCATCTCACATCACCCCTGGACTCCTCAAGCCAAGTGTCCCTTATTCTTTGCCCACAGAGACAGACAACCTGGTGGTGGGCTTGGTTTCTGAAGTAGTGAAAGGACCATATTTGCTCTTCCTTAGCCCCTGACAAAGGAATAAGTCAGGTCCATTGCATCTGTTTTCACAAGATAGAATATCTAATTAAGAAGATGTAGAGTGAAGCATTGGGAGGAAAAGGGAAATAATAATGTATTGATATCCTCAAAATCATTAGGTCCAAAGGAATTATATACCAGGCTACTAAGGAATGCAAGAGAAGAAATAATGGATGCTCTGGCTATCACTTTCCAAACCTCTCTGGTTACAGACATGGTACTGGAGTTTTGGTAGAGTACTAAAGTTGGTTCATTAGTTTGCAAGTTTCAGCCAATCCTGCTGCTAACAAGTTATTGGAATGAATGCTGAGAGGTAGCGTAGATTGTCATTTACAGATTCACAAATTAATCAAGGACCATCAGCATGCATTTGTTAAAGGAAGCACTTGTCAAAAATTACCTGATTAAGTTTTTTGAGGTTGTGTAAAGGAGGTTTAGTGAGATAGCACATTTGATGTCGGTATCACAGATTTTAGATTAGAGTAGATCCCCTACAGTGTGGAAACAGGCCCTTCAGCCCAACCAGTTCACACCGACCCTCCGAAGAGTAACCCACCCAGACCCATTTCCCTCTGACCTAACACTATGGGCAATTTAGCATGGCCAATTCGCCTGACCTGCACAGCTTTGGACTGTGGGAGGAAACCTGAGAGCCCAGGCGAAACCCACGCAGACACGGGGAGAATTGGCAAACTCCACACAGACAGTCAGACACAGACAAAAAAGGCAAGGGAATAAACAACAAATGAGAGGATTTTGAGATATCTAGAGGAACATAAGGATTATGGGGAATATATATACATATCTCTGAAGGTAGCAGGATGAATGGATAATGCCATCAGGCAAGCGTAGTAACTTTGCTTTGTTGCCCGAGGTCTCGAGTAGAAGGAAGGGGGGGGTAGTCCATTAGTCCACCAGTTAGACCATGGCTAGAGCTCTGTATATTTCTGGCTAGGTCATTACAGGAAGGGTGTGATCACACTACAGTGGGCACACAAGTGCTTTGTGTGAATGTCGCCAGGAACACAGAACTTTAGCTGAATAAATGTTGAATAGGCTGGCATTGATTCCTTCAGAAGGGAAGAAATGGAAGGGAGATTTAATTGAAGTCCATAAAATTATGAAGTTAGAATGCCTACAAAGACCTATTTCAGTTATCAGAGAGGTCAATAAAGAGGGACATAGAGTTAAGGCACTAGGTAGAAGGTTTAAAGGGGTGTTGCACTTATTTTCACTCATCCAGAGAATAATGAGGATTTGGAAGTCACTGCCTGAATGGTGATAGAAGCACAAACATTTATTGTATTTTAAAAGAATCTAGGATATAATCTTCTGGTGCCAAAACTTTCATGGTTAAGAACCAATGGCTTGGAAAGTGGGATGATGTTGAACAGCTGTTATGAACACACTGGGACAAATCATCTGGGAGAAAGTGAGGACTGCAGATGCTGGAGATCAGAGTTGAAGAGTGTGGTGCTGATAAAAATACAGCTGGTCAGGCAGCATCCGAGGAACAGGAGAGACGGCATTTCGGGCCTCAGCTCTTCATCTGGAATGAGGCTTGTGGGCCAAAGGGGCTGAGAGATAAATGGGAGGGGGGGGCGGTGGGGTTAGAGGAAGGTAGCTGGGAATGCAATAGGTAGATGAAGGTGGGGATGAAAGTGATAGGTCGGAACGGAGGGTGCTGTTCAAGAGGGTGACGCCAAGTTGGAAGGTTGGGGCAAGGCTAAGGTGGGGGGAGGGGACATGGGGAAACTGGTAAAATCCACATTAATCCTGTGTGGTTGCAGGGTCCCAAGGTGGAAGATGGGTTATTCTTTCTCCAGGTATCAGGTGCTTAGGGTTTGGTGTTGCATGTCCTTGGGAGGGGGAGTTAAAGCATTCAGCCACAGGGTGGTAGAGGTTAGTTAGTATGGGTGTCCCAGAGATGTTGTCTGGAACGATCTGCAAATTGGCATCCTGTTTCCCTGATGAAGAGGGGGCCACATCGGGTGCAACGGATACAATACATGACATGTGTGGAAGTGAAGGTAAATTTCTATCAGATGTGGAAGGATCCTTTGGGGCCTTCGATGGAGGTGGGGGGAAGCAGGCTTTGCACTACTTGTGGTGGCAGGGAGGGGAAGATGGGTTGGTGGGGTGCATGGCCTGACAAAGGAGTTGTGATGGGAAGAGTCTCTCTGAAACGCCAATAGGGGTGGGGAGGAAAGTATATCCCTGGTGGTGGGGTCTGTTTGTCAGTGGCAGAAATGGCAGAGGATGATTTGATGAATGTGGAGGTTGGTGAGATGGAGGGTGAGGACCGGAAGGTTCTGTCCTTGTTGCATTGGGAGGTGTGGGATTTGAGGATGGAGGTGCGGGAACGAGAAAAGATGTGCTGGACAGCATTGTCAACCACGTGGAAGGGGAAATTGTGGTCCTTGAAGAAGGAGGTCATCTGGGATATTCCTTGGTGGAATTGGTCCTCATGGGAGTGGATGCGGTGGAGGCAGAGTACAGGGGAACCTCGATTATCTGAACGAGATGGGCGGGCACTACTTCGTTCAGATAATTGATTACTCGGTTAATCGATTAAATGCCTTTCCTCTGGGGCTCAGAGTTTTTAAAGTTTGCTCCCCGTTCAGGAGACTGCAGCAGCACACAGCACGTGAGGCCCCGCTCCCAACCCTGTCCCCCACCCCCCCAACACCGCCCAGCCCTTCCCCCCGTTTCCCCCAAAACTGCCCCCTGTTCCCCAACACCATCTAACCCTGTCTCTGCACCCCAACATCACCCCCGTCCTCCCCCCACCTTTCCGGCAGCAGTCGGACTGGACATCAACAATAAGACTACTGCTGCCTTTGTGGGTTAAGTCTCCAAATAGCGCGTGCGCGCGCGCACACACGCACACACACACACACACACCTTTTTACTGCAACATTTTGACAGGTTTCACCTCTGCTCTGTACAGGATAATGTTGGTCAGATTATCTGGGGAAAGGTGGGGGGGTGTCTATGCAACACCCCTCTGTAGAACTCCAGGGAAAGTGTGGGGAGAGAGAGAGTGGGAGGTCAGTCATTTGGAGATGGTGCCTGTTTAATCACTGTGAACAAAAGATGCGATCATTATTGGAAACAAGTCTTTGATGTAATGTTTCTATCAGGACCTCGAGATATTTATTGGTTAATCCAATTTTCGGATAATTGGTACTTGGTTAATCGAGGTTCCACTGTAATTGGGAATAAGGGATAGCGTGTTTACAGGAGGCAGTGTGGGAAGAGGTGTAATCCAGGTAGCTGTGGGAGTCAGTGGGTTTGTAGTAGATGTCCATGTCAATTGGGAAATGCCAACTTTCTGTGCCATACACCTTTCTCTGTTTGTAAATACAACCACTGTGTATGCACAATGTAACAACTGACAAAATATGCCTACAAATTGTACACAAAAAGTCTCAGCATGGAGCATCTGTAAAATCTTCCCTGTTTTGCAAACACCTTTTTGTAAAGTTTGTTGGGCTTTTTGCCCAGACGCCATGCATTCTAATCTGGGCTCAATGCTGACTTACTACATCGAGCAATTACATTAACTGCAATTAAACCAATAATAATGGGACTAGCTACTGAAGGTGAGGTGGATACATTTCATAGTGGAACATCACTTCGGGGAAGAAAGTGAGGGCCTGCAGATGCTGGAGACCAATGTCGATTCTTCTGCTCCACGGATGCTGCCTGACCTGATGTGCTTTTTCAGCACCACACTCTCGACAACAAACATCACTACCTGACTGGTTTGGAATCTTTGCAATAATACCACACCTACTTGTGCGAACATTTGGTCATCTGTCCCAATACCATCTTACACAGCTTGGTGCCTTTTTGTTTCTGGAAACTTAGGCTCCTGTAAAGTTAGTTGGGGTGTTTTATTACATTAATGCTGCTACACAAACATAAGTACTTGCTGTTATGTGCGGCAAGTGTGCTTTTGCCTGGGGTGTAGGTGTGTGTACATGCATGAGACATATTTGCATGTGAGGGATTTGAGGAACAAAGCAATGATAAATAAAGCAGTCTACATTTTATTGGGAGGTGAAATAATGATCCGAGCTCAGTTATCACCTTCACCGATTTGACTTTACATACCTGAAGGTTTCTCCTCATTACAGTTAAGGAGATTAGGGTTTGCATGATGCTTCAGAAGCAGTTTCACAATGGCAAACTGTGGAGAAATCAAAAACATTTCCTCAGCTTAATATTCATTCTCACATATTTATATTACTCATTATATTTATCAAATCTTAATATGGGAATAAAACACTAGTTGATCATTTTTATTTCAAAAAAGTACAGAATAGACAATTCAGTTCCTCAAGTCTGTTCAACTGGATCATGTCCCAACTCAATTCATTCACCCCTATTTCTAATCCTCCAAATCCTGAGTGAACAAAAATCGACGATGTGGAGTTGCCAGCAGACAAAGTCAGAAATCACATGACACCAGGTTGCAGACTAACAGGTTTATTTGAAACCCCAAGCTTTAGGATTGTTGCTCTTTCATCCAGTGATGAAGGAACAGCACTCCAAAAGCTTGAGATTTCAAATAAACCTGTTGGTCTATTACCTGGTGTCGTGTGACTTCTAACATAAACCTAGCAATTTCAATCCTATATACTTGTCATCCACAGCTCGTGGAGATTCCATGGTACTTTCCATGAGTAATTCCGTGATTATTCCTCTGAATACTATTGATCTAACTTGCAGAGGAAACAACTCTTTGTATCTATCTTGTTGAGTGTCATGATCATTTAAAATATTTTGGTTAGTTTACCCTTCAATCTTCGAAAGTGAAAACAAAACTAAACCATGCTTATTCAACCAGTCCCTACTCTTGAACCCATAAATCCCTGGTATCAATCCATGGTGCAATTAATGCATGGTGTCCCCTTCAGTGTTAGGTTATTGGTGTTGCTGAACTCAAGTAGACCTCAAGCATGAAGAATGCAAATGAACAAATGCCACCCCCATGAAATGCTTAAATATTTATGACGTGTCATGAATATCTCAGTTCACGAGTTATCTCACTATAGATAAACATAAATAAAATCAACTCGAAAATTCACATTCACATTATCTTTGACCAGTTGACTGCAGCTTCCTGATGTTTCGGTTTAAATGCATACATAGTTGCTAGGGGTCACTACTCTATTTACTTTTCCACTGCAACAAACCTCAGCACTTTTTATTATTGCAAACGCCAGGTTATTGCATCTCAGGAGAATTTAAAGTAGATTTTAATCTTATCAGGAAGTTCAGATATGTCTTCCTGGCTGAAATGCTGTCCTCCAGGGACAACAGAGATTAAAACACATCTCTGAATACAAATTTTAAAATATCTTTAGTCGGGTAAAATAGAATGTATAAAAAAGAATGCACTTATATAACACTTTTCAACATCCTCAGAATGTTCCGAAGTGTTTTACACACTGTGAACTACTTTTCAAATGCAATCACTGCTATTTTGGAGGCAAACATGCCAGCCAATTTCAATACAGCAAGATCCAACAATTACAACAGATCTGTGTGATTGGCTGAGGACCAAGACATTTAGAGTTTGTGGTCTTTTCTGAAGGTTCCATTGTATTGTAATACAGGCATAACTAAAGGTGGTTTAGCATTTCATCCAAAAGACAGTATTACCATCAATGCAATCAGAATTGCATTTACGAAACCACAAAAATCACTCTATCGTGACCATGTTTCACTGGATCACACAATTACCATTTTATGATCTGGATCAATAAACAATGTTTTGAGAGCACAGTTTGATGTATAAGTCTAACATGCCCTTTTGAATAATCAACGGAAAATCATCAATCAATTTAACACATCATTAGTTCTTCATTGCAGTCCTTATCAGGAATCAATGACCAAGAAATGTTAGCTAATGATAGTCCTATGTGCTGCAAATGGAACCACTACTGTTTAATGATTGGGGTAGAATGTTGCCCCAATTCTCACTTCTGGTTATTTTTAACCAACTTGTTTGCACATGTAATGGCACACAGGACTTGAACCTGGATTTTTGGCTCGGAGGCAAACGCAATCCTGTGAAACTGCTCCTGATGGGGGCATTAGAAAAAAAATACAAATTATCAATCATCAGAAATTTAGACAAAGAAACAGGAGCTTATTAAATTGAAATGACATTGTCTGTGGTGTGAGAAACAGTCCTCATTTCTAGACTAAATCAAAAGGTTTGGCAGCATCCGAGGCGCAGGAGAATCGACGTTTCAGGCATAAGGCCTTCCTCAGATGCTGCCTGACCTGCTGTGTTTTTCCAGCACCACACTCTCAACTCTGATCTACAGCATCTGCAGTCCTCACTTTCTCCTAAATCAAAAGGTTTATTTGATTAAGGCTGTTAGAGGATGAACAGTATTTTTACCTTTTGCTATAACATACAAGTTACATTAGTAAATAGTTTAGCCTAGATATTCCTGTCAGAGTCAGAAACCCACACTCACGTCGCATCCACTTTATGTCAGAGATTCTTGGAGATGGACCTGCTGTTTCAAACCTGCTCAAGAATCCAGGAGCAAACAAAACCATGTCCCATGATGCAGCAGATAGCACACCATGATCTGAGATCTAAATGTCCAGCAGCACAGTCAGACATTTTAACGGCTCCTTTTAAGAGCAGAATTAGCATGCCAGGTGGGTGGTGTGCCAGGTGGGTGGTGTGTCTGGTAGGTGGTGTGCCAGATGCATGGCATGCCCATTAGGTGGGTGCCAGATGGGTGGTGTGCCTGGTAGGTGGTATGCCAGGTGGGTGCTGTGCCAGGTGGGTGGTGTGCCTGGTCAGTGGTGTGCTGGTCAGTGTATGTACCAGGTGGGTGCTGTGCCTGGTCAGTGGTATACCAGGTGGGTGGTGTGTCTGGTGGGTAGGCAAGATGCCAAGTTGCCATGTACTTGAATGAGGGTTTAGGGTAGGTTTACTGTCAAAGATTTGCAGCTCTGTCTGGGTGTGTTGACGAGTTGAGGGGAGTGAAATCAGGTCTGAAAGATGGGAGGGATATGTTGGGTCAGGAGTGGAGGAGAGGACACAGAATCAGGCTGGCAAGGGGTGAGGTAGTCAGGCTTGGGGCAGTGACAAGGTACCAATTGGGGAATGTTGTTCTTTTGGGGTTAGTGATTTTCAGATCAGCCAAGTGGTTGGAGCTAGGTCAAGAGTTAGCATGCTGGTGAGATACAACAATGGATCATGGCCCTGGATGGAATTGTCTGCTCTCAAGGCGAGAGGTGGTGTATCAAGTTTGACAGGTGGGTGGGGTGTGGCTTCCCATGCAATGGTGAAGCAACAATTTATCTACACTTCACTCAATCTACTCCACTGTATTTGCTTCTGACAATGTTGTCTCTATACTGGGGAAACAAACTGGGCTATCACTGTGCAGAACTCCTACGTTCTGTCTGCAAATGTGACCCTGAGTTTCCAGTTGCCTGCCATTTCAATACACCACCCTGTTTCCTGGCCAAGTTTTCTGTCTCAAGCTTGCTGCAGTGCTCCTGCAAAGCTCAGAACAAGCTGGGAAGAACAGCACCTCACCTTCCACATGGGAACTCTGCATACCTCTGGACTCAATATCAAGTTCAACAGTTTTAGGGGTTGTGCACCTGACTTCCATATCCTTATCCCAACCCCCACACACCATGCCTTTTCATCACATAGACGACTACTACAAATTACCTATTGACAGCCATAAATGGCCCTCATTAGCAGCTATTGATTCTCCCACTCTGATCTTTACCCATTCCTTTGTCTGACTAACTGTTTTTCTCCCTCTCTGGGCTCCAGGTCTACCTATCTTTACTCTCTCACCCTCACCCCTTCTCTTGCATATATCCCAATCTTTTCTTAGTTCTATCAGTTCTGAAGAAGAGTCACTGGGTCCAAACTATTAAGTCTGCTTTGTCTCCACAAATATTGTCAGATCTGTTGAGTTCTTCCACAATTTCAGATTTTGTTGGCTGGTCATGTGGGTGAAGAGGTGGTGTCAGGGAAAGGGAACAGTTGAGTCAGTGGCTGTCAGATTCAGTGTAAGGATTGGGGTGTTGATTTGGGGTCTGGGCAGGGAATGTCAGGTGTAGAAGGTAAAGGGAGCAGTTTACATCTAGGGAGGGTAGTAGCGTATTGCGTTAATTTGAGTTGTGAACTTGTCTGCTCTAGGATGAGGTTTGTGGTGTCCGACAGGGATAATTAAGACTTCTTAATTGGGTTCCACATGTCCACTTTAGGTCCTCATCCTGCTGCAGCCAGGATTTAATCAGAGTAGGGTACAGTCTACTCAACTAGGCCAGGAGGCTGTTGTACTAGCTGGCAGTAAGTGGGTGAAATGGGGCATCTGTAAAGGAGGCACATTGGATGATCCTCCAAGATGTTATCTCCTCCAGGTTGCTTTTCCCTCATTGCTTCTCAAACTCAATCCCACAAACCCCTCACCAGGTTCTGTGATCTCAAAAGCCGGCAAGACTCTCAAACACATGCACAAACTCTGATCCAATGCTGCATGTCTCTGTTCCAAAACACACGGGCAATGCCAGCCTTTGATTGGGCACCAGCTCCGTATAGTGGAACTTCCTGTACCTGCCAGAGTGGAAATCCCACCTTCAGGCAACTGTCACTTAAACAGCCAGTGTTCACCTCAGTGAGCTCTCTACCCCCTGGAACTTTTAGCAGAGGGAATGCAGTCCCAGGAAGCCAGTGCACCATTTCAATTCAGTGAATAGAAAGATGTATCCCAAATAATGGAACATTGGCTATTTCTTTTAATGATCTATAGAATGGCACAACCATAAGAAAGTAAACTGACCCAAAAATGGAATAACACCAATCCATTAATTGGCACACAAAATGTGCTGATAATATGAATGCATTAAAGAGACTTCAATGGTTCAATTCTATTCAGGAGTAAGTGACATCTACAAAACACGAGAAAGATATTTCATGATATTTTCTTATTCTCTTCAATTGTCATTGGAATTAATCCAAATATAAATCACTTGTTAAAAACCAGAAGGGAATGCTGAAAGTCTGAAACAAAAACAGAAATTGCTGGAAAAGTTCAGCATCTGTGCAAAGCCATCAGAGTTAACATTTTGGGTCCAGTGACTCTTCCTCAGAACTGGACTTGAAATATAAATACCATTTTATTCTCTATTCTTTATTGTCTTCCTGTGCCTCTCGTCTAAGGGGTTCCTGTGGTGCAGTGGTAATGCTTGTACCTCTAGACCAGAGTTCAAGTTCTACCTGCTCCAGAGGCGTGTAATAACATCTTTGAAAACATTGATTAGAAAAGATCTGTTCCTCTTTTAAAAAAAAACTTTTCAAAGTAATGATTTTAGTCAGTACTCCAAATTTCTCATTTTCTGTCATAGCATGGGTTTTGAATCCGTTCATCCTTGAAGCACCTTGAGAGATTTTACACTAACTGAACAATTTCAATGTATATTACCTCCCTGTTCATTCGACTGAAATATCATGGACAGTGTTTAATATAAACAGAACAGGATTTATACATTTTTTTTGAAATGCACCAATATAGAACTTTGAAATAACTACAAATTATTTGCTTTATTTTATATTATTGCGTATAATACATGGAGCTTTTGACAAGTTTTTGATTACGCTAATAACTGTAATACAGAATAGCTCCTTCTCTTTATGCCCCTCTTATACTGACACTGTGCACAATAATCTACAAAAGTAGGAAAAAAGAGTAGAATTCTGGGGCAAGGTGAGAACGATTAAGTTTGAAATTGAAGCAGCGTACATACTAGTATAGATCTTTCGCCAAAATCAGTTCAAAAAGGGTCAGCGATTTGAGTCAAACCATAGAGTCATAGAGATGTACAGCACAGAAACAGACCTTTGGGTCCAACCCGTCCATGCTGACCAGATATCCGAACCTAATCTAGTCCCATTTGTCAGCATTTGGCATAAACCCTTCCCATTCATATACCATCTAGATGTGTTTTAAATTTTATAGTTGCACCAGCCTCCACCACTTCCTCTGGCAGATCATTCCATTCATGCACCAAACCTCTGTGTGAAAAGGTCACCGCTTAGGTCCCTTTGAAAACTTTCCCCTCTCACCTTAAACCTATGCCCTCTAGTTTTGGACTACCCCACCCCAGGGCAAATCCATACCCCTCATGATTTTATAAGGTCACCCCTCAGCCTTTTGACACTCCAAAGAAGATAGCCCCTGCCTATTCAGTTTCTCCCCATAGCTCAAACCTTCCAACCCTGGCAACATCTTTGTAAATCCTTTTTGAACCCTTTCAAGTTTCACAACATCTTTCCTAAAGCAGGGAGACCAGAACTGAATTCATTATTCCAAAACTGGCCTAATCAATGTCCTGTATAGCCCCAAATTGACATCCCAACTCCTATACTCAATGCACTGACCAATGATAGCAAGTATACCAAACGCCTTCTTCACTAACCTATCTACATGGGACTCCACTTTCAAGGAAGTATGACTCTGCACGCCAAGGTTCAGTAATACTCCCAAGGACCTTATCATTAAGTGTATAATTCCTGCCCTGATTTGCCTTTCCAAATTGTAGCACCTCATATTTATCTAAATTAAAATTCATCTGCCATTCCTCAATAAACACAAAGGAAGGTGCTGATAGCCATTGGCAGTCAATTATTTCAGTATTTAGACTTTACAGCAGAGGTAATGATTTATAAATTTACTACCTAAAAGGTTGTTGCAGGCAGATTCAGTTCTGAACATCTCCCCTCTATTTCTGCTCTATTACATCTATGGTGACTTTTCTACTCTCAGATTTGACACTTTCAAAGTTCTTCTCTCTGGTGTTCCCAATATTCTGCCCATATTCTGACTCAAACTAATTCTTCACCCATCAATGACTTGATTTTAAATTTTCACTCTAATTTTCAAATTCTTCATGGTCTCATGTCTCCCTACGTCCACAGCCTCCTCCATCCCTGCAATCATTGAAAAGCTCAGTGCTCCTCCAAGTCTGACCTCTTCTATTTCCCCACATCTTCAGACCATCATTAATTGCCAAGTCAAATTTCCTTCATAAAGCTTTATCTCTTTGTACTTTTCTCCCCCCCCCCCCCCCCCCCCATTTAATATGCTGCTTCAAATCTGGCTGGTTGACCACGCATTTGATTTATCTGTTCAAATATCTTCCATTTTTAATTCTAGTTTCATTGTTGTAAGTGTGTTAGAGAATTTTACTCTATTAAAGATGTTAGTTGTATAAGGATCAACAACTTGGAGAAAGTGAGGACTGCAGATGCTGGAGAGAGAGTGTCGATAAAGTGTGGTGCTGAATAAAGCACATCAGGTCAGACAGCATCTGAGGAGCAGAAGAGTCAGGACCTGAAGAAGAGCTTACACCCAAAACATCAACTCTTTTGCTCCTCGGATGCTGCCTGACTTGGTGTGCTTTATCTAGCGCCATACTTTATCACCTAAGTATCCAAAACTTTCCAAAGGAAGTTGCATACATACTTAAATAGGAAATAGTTGTGTGCCGATATGTAAACAGCAGGGGAGTTTGATTAATTATATTGAATCATGTTTAAATGTTGTAGATTTTGCATCCAACTGTGTTGTTCTTTGTAACAATAGAAAGTAGCAAGGATTTTGAGTTTATGAAGTACTTTTCAGATATTTATTACCACCCACTGATATTTACCAACATTACATTCACAGATAAATCAGTATCTCTGAACACATTAACCATTGGGTTACAAACCTCTATTAGCATTTTCCAAACTAAGATGGAGAATCAGATTTTTACACTGTTAGGCCTCGCGTTATGACAATGGTGTCAAGTGCACATTCCTTACAGGCATACTGCCATAGTGTGTCTTTAAAATATGCAGTACTGATATACTGACAATGGTGCACAGCACAACACATAAATGATTGCTACTATGTAATAAACATACTTATTATGACTATTCCCTCAAAAGCCTTGCTTTGCAGGAACAAAATGTGAATCTTTTTACTGATGATCAGGAGACAGAGAAAGTTTACTTGGTTTTCCTGATCAGCAATAATGTTTCCCAGACTTTTTTTCCTATTTCTGCAGGAAATACAATCATAAATGTTCATTAAAAAGGCTTTAATCTGTCTTGTGAGAGGCCCAAGTAGGCAGAGTTAAAACCTTTATTTACCTGTCCATATTTTGCAGCTAGGTGAAGTGGTGTCCAGTAGCAGTTATCAGTGACATCAGTGTCAGCTTTATTCTCAAGTAGTAAGGTGGAGACATCTTTGTAGCCACTAGCACATGCTATATGTAACTGTAATAAAATTAATACATTAATAAGCAATGTATGAAAACCAAACAGATAACTATGAAATCTTACATAAACATAGCAGATCAGTACATAATTAATGTTAGGAGATTGCCAAGGTGTGGATTATAAAGGAAATTAAGTGGTTATTACCAGATGCTCCTTGGAGAACATGCCCTTTTACTCACAATTAGCTAAAGCTTAGATTATCTTCTGCACACAAGTACAAGATGAGAAACAACATCATAGCTGCAGGCACTGCCAGCAGACTATTTTAGATATTTAGATGATTTCAAAGCTACTACCAAAATAAGCTGCAAGATCAGCGATCCCTAAATATGAATTAGTTCAGAAAACATGTTCCAGCAGAATAAATGATACTTAATTTCCTTTCAGTTAAGCCATCTCAGAGCATACATTAAAAGTTATGTAACTGGTGGGTGGTACTTTGGGTTTCACATTTTATTACACTAACTTAGTTATAAAATATAGCAATAAATTTAATCCTAACTGAATTTAAAATTAAAAAAGACACGGGTGCTAAGACACTTAAACTTGAAACAATGTAGTCAGGTCATCACGAAGCTCACCTGTATCCACTTCCTCAACATTGCTCATTGCTGCTCTTGTCTCAGCCATCCTGTCAGAGACCTCTTTCTTACCTTTGTTAATTCTAGACTTGACTATTCAAGTGCCAACCCTGCTAGGCTCCCATTTTATGCCTTTGATAAATTTGCAATCATCAACACCTCTGGTGCCAGTGTAATAATCCACACCATACTTATTTATCCTACACCAACGTGCTCATTTACCTTACTTGACTCCCAGCTAAGCAATGCCTTGACTTTAAATTCTCATCAACGTTTTCAAATCCCTCCAGATCTCACTGCTCACTATCTTTCTAATCTTCTCCAGATCTACAAATGGCTGAAGTCTTTGAGCTATTCTATTTTTGGGTGCTAAATTTTTTGCAGTTTGTTGCAGGCTCCTAAAATATCGAATACTTCTTTCCAACAAACTCCTTCACTTTACAAGCATGTTGTCATTCACTTATTTTTAAAAAACTGCATGATACAATCCAAAATCTACATTAACAATATAAATTGTGAGCAGCAGTAATCTTAGGGAGAAGGATCAATAGACTGTAAACATCATTGAATAGTTTATAAAGTGTATATCCTTGCTTATTCTTAATAAGTTTGAATGTCTTGTTGGCTGCATAACTGATATAAATGTCAATGGAAAAAATCAGAATGATTTTATTCTCCATTTGAAAAGTATCCCAGGAATTTATTTTTCAAACATTTCAAATAGAACATTGGTCGATTTATGTTGTCCAGTCTCATCAAATCAATTTGAAGGATGACCCTAAAGTTAAAGAAACCCAGATGTTGTGAAATTTGAAAGGGTTCAGAAAAGATTTACAAGGATGTTGCCAGGGTTGGAGGATTTGAGCTATGGGGAGAGGCTGAAAAGGCTGGGGCTGTTTTCCCTGGAGCGTTGAAGGCTGAGGGGTGACCTTATAGAGGTTTACAAAATTATGAGGGGCATGAACAGGATAAATAGACAAAATCTTTTCCCTGGGGTGGGTGAGTCCAGAACTAGAGCGCATTGGTTTAGGGTGAGAGGGGAAAGATTTAAAAGCGACCTAAGGGGCAACATTTTCACACAGAGGGTGGTACATGTATGGAATGGGCTGCCAGAGGAAGTGGTAGAGGCTAGTACAATTGCAACATTTAAAAGGCATTTGGATGGGTACATGAATAGGAAGGGTTTGGAGGGATATGGGCTGGGTGCTGGCAGGTAGGACTAGATTGGATTGGTATATCTGGACAGCATGGATGGGTTGGACAGAAGGGTCTGTTTCCATGCTGTACATCTCTATGACTCTATAAATTGGAAATATTTCAATGCTGATTTCTTCATACTCACACACACAAATTTCTTTGAGTGAATTTAATTTGAAAAATTTACTCTGCAGCATGACACCCCCACCCCAAACAGCAGACCAGTGAAATGGTGGAATATTTGACATTTTGGACATACATAGTGCCATTGACAAAAATCCCAAAAATGATTGGACTAACTAGGAAGTGCCCAGAAACTTCCTAGTTAGCCCCAGAGTGCTGCAGAGATTAGTAGGGAATCTAGAAGCTTATGTGGACAACTCAGTATCTATCAGGCATGGGTGCACCAACAGTTTATATTTTGATAATGCATGTAATAAACTATTGCTTTGTCAATGATGTAGCAGCAAATGAAAAGGTAAAATGATTAGTCAAGAATGGTGCATTGAGCTAGGTTGAAGCAGTAAAATCTTTACCAGTGTGACTCCTTCATCATTCATTTGATTGACATTCCCACCAGCTGCCAAAAGATTCCTAACATCTGCCAACATTTTGGAAGGACGTTGCATCTTCATCTGTCGCAAAGAATTTGCATCAACTCCTGTGTACAGTAACATTTGAATTAAACATGAATAACTGGCAACACAATGAGAACACAACTGAGAAATGTTGCTTATGATCTTCCTGCAAGAAAAGGTAAGCTTCAAAAGGTTTACTAAAAAAAATTACTATTTCATTAAAGAAATTATAACCCAAGTTTCTCCCAGAATTTTTTATATGCAAAATTTGAAAGCAAATCTTGAAGGGATATGGCAGGTGGCACTAGTTTGATTTAGGATTATGGTCGGCATGGACTGGTTGGAATGAAGAGGCTATTTCTGTGCTGTATGACTCTATGATTCTATGACTCTAAGAAGATGATATGATAGAACAGATAGGCTTGATGACAGATATAGGTTTTGAGGAGCAGCTTACTGAACGGTACAGTTCGAATGGCTTAAATCACAGCAGCTGAGGGCATGGCCAAGAATGATGAAGTGAAAAAAATTGGGAATGTACAGCTGAAACAAGTAGAGGGATGCAGAAGTCATTGGAATACCAGAAGTAGAAATGGGAGAAGGCTATTTATCGCTTTGTTCCACCACTTGACGGCACAGTGGCTCAGTGGTTGGCACTGTTGCCTCACAGCACCAGGATCCCAGGTTTGATCCCAGCCTTGGGTGACTGTCTGTGTGGACTTTGCACATTCTCCCCTTTTCTGCACGGGTTTGCTCTGGTTTCCTCCCACAGTCCAAAGATATGCAGGTCAGGTGAATTGGCCATGCTAAATTGCCCAGAGTGTTAGGTGCATTAGTCAGAGGTAAAGGGTGTTGGGGGGGGGGGTGGGCCGGTGTGGACTTGTTGAGCCAAAGGGCTTGTTTCCACACTGTAGGGAATCTAATCTAATCATTCAATCAGATCATGGCTGATCTTCCATCTCTGTGTTTGGAATATATAGAAATATAACATTCACCACTTTCAGGTTTGTCGGGCTGAAAGATATTACAGGAATAGGGAGATGTGATGATATGTAAAAATTTTGAAAACAAGAATGAATTGTTCAAATTAAGGCATTGTTAGACTGGTAACCAATGCATGGACATTAAACACAGTAATAATGGACAAATGGGATTTGATTCAACTTAAAATGAGAATTTTATTAACAGATGAGCTGAGGCAAAGGTGGTGTGCAGTGATTTTCAGAGATGGAAGTTAATGATATTAATGATGGGACATGTATAAAATAGTCACGAGTAAATGCAACAGGAAATTCAGAAGAAACATCTTTACCCAATGATAAGAATGTTATCAAAACAAGTTGTCGAAGTATATAACACTAAAAAAACGTTGAGATAAGCATGGAAGGGGAAAAAGAAACAGAAGGATACAGAGGTACCTCAATTATCCAGCATTCGATTAATTGAATTTCGGATTATCCGAACAAGATTGCAATGTCCCGATGTTTGGCTAACAATGTTATCCGGCATTTGATTATCCGACATTCTGTGGGCGGCACGGTGGCACAGTGGTTAGCACTGCTGCCTCACAGCACCAGAGATCCGGGTTGAATTCCCACCTTGGGCGACTGTCTGTGTGGAGTTTGCACATTCTCCCAGTGTCTGCGTGGGTTTCCTCCGGGTGCTCCGGTTTCCTCCCACAGTCCAAAAGATGTGCAGGTTGGGTGAATTGGCCATGCTAAATTGCCCCTAGTGTTAGGTGTAGGGGAATGGGTCTGGGTGGGTTGCTCTTCAGAGGGTCGGTGTGGACTTGTTGGGCCGCAGGGCCTGTTTCCACACTGTAAGTAATCTAATCTAATCTAACCAAACAAAATGCTCCCTACCTGTGTCCTTCAGATAATTGAGGTTCCTCTGTATACAGGTAGGGTTAGATGAAAAGGGATGATGGAATGCTTATGGAAAGCATAAAAGCAAGCTTTAAATTCAGAATCTTGTTTTTGCACTTCAGACGCTATGTAACTTTATGTGAAAATCAAGTATTGTCCAACATGAAGATCGTTTGACTGGCAAATCAGAATAATCCAAACAGGTGACAAAAGGAATTGCTTGTCACTTCATGTAGGTTAGCTGTGCAACATATAATGGTTGTGTGTGCAACCAATGGGTAGGCTGTAGTAACAGATTATGTGGCAAAAACTGCGAGAATACATCCAACCTGAGTTGACAATTTAATCAGGGTGTCAAAGCTCTCTTCTATTCATATTTTTATAAGTAATAAAACAGAAAACCTTTCACCACCAGCTTCCAACACTTTGCACATCATTTCTGTCCACTGACATTTTATTGGCAGCATTTCAAACATTTCTTGAATTATTCAATCTCTGCTGCAGGATTTTAAAATTGCAAACTGTTTTGCAGACTGACTTTACTTCTCAGAAAAAGAACTAAAGCAGATATTTTTGATAGCACCTGTAACCATTTGGTATTTAAATCGCTACATTAATTTAACTGGCTGCTCTCACTGAATGAATTCCTGGGTTTGAGTTTTAGTTGCTTATGTACTCACACCAGAAGCTAAATTTAATGTAAATCATATCAAAATGGACTGCAAAACCTGCATGAAAGTGATACTAATAAAAATGTTCAAAGACTAAGTGATATGTTAGAAAGAAATTCGCTCCAGATAAACACTAATAACCTGAAATTTTTATTAAAACTGGAAATTAACAAATTAATTGCTAAGCTACCATGTCAAGACCTTGGAGAAGCTATGCAGTAGATTTAACAAAATGATAGATTGGCCATTAGTTAGATGCAGAGATGAGTGAATTGCTGTCTGAGATTTCTCCTTAACCCTTTCTGCTCTAATAGAAATGTTCAAAATTTTGAGGGATGAATTGGATGAGGAGCATTGGGTTTCACTTGAAAGAGGACTATTAATTACAAAATGCAAAGTTAAGATTGGGTAAAGAACTGAGAGTGAGGATTGGTGAAGAGGCAAGAAAAATATTCTTAAGCAGCCATGTGATCAATGAATATTTCCTAGCAGCCCGGAGCCACCATTTGTTTTGCTGTGGCGTCTCCCTTGTGGATGGAACTGTGGACTATTTGAGAATGAAGGTATCATTATCTGCTCGGATACCAGGCATTGAATTGCATGACTTATTTCATATGGCCCCATGTTATCTAGGTAGTTTAAACAATGGAATCCTTTTCATTTGCAATAAATCTCAGAATGACCTCCTTGCTTTTTTTAAATTGTGGCAAAGATGAACATGTTCATCATTTGGAGTCATTGGTTCTGCTCTGATGGGTTATAAATGGCTATGAAGACCAATCTGTGTCTATTGTCTAGTGGAACATACCACAGATGATGAATTTTTGGTATTGGTTTAACATTCCCTCCAATTGCAGTTTCTTTCCACTTCTGGCAGGTGTTTCATTCAACAAGGAGCTACACTGCTTTTCTATTTCATTACACCATGGTCAGTGATCCTGGGAAGCTCTGCCTGGGCTCAAACACAATAGATATCAAAAAGGCTTGAGTGAAGCTTTTAGAGTGGCTTTGTAGCACTTCAGTTTCAGCACCTGAGAGCACTCATCAAGCCCAATCTCCATGAAAGACTTGTTTTGTAAGTGAGTAACAGCATGAGGGTAAAATGGTGAGAGAGCTTGAAAACAGCATGAAGAGGGAATGATCTGAACACTCGAACAAAGCACAGATAGGGAGGCTTCAACAGTAACTGATGATGTAATTGGTTGTTAATCTAGCTAGGGGAAACAACTAATTGGTGAATCCTCATAATTTTCTGATATTCTCTGATATGTTTTAAATAGATTTTAAGAATACAGGTCAGCTTGGTCAATTGGAGTGTACATGCTATGATAGAGGTGAGGATGTGGACAAACCATGTATACTACCTCCAGGATGTGCCATCTGCTCCACAAATCTAGAATCACTGTTCTGCATTGGCGAAGCAGAGGACAACATATTATGTATATATCATGTCTGGGGAGGTGGTCATACTACAGATTAGAAGGGAATATAGAGTGAGAATGGGTAACCATCAGGCATGCAAGAATATTCTGAGCCTATCTTGCTTAATAATTGATATTCCATTCAGCTACTGGTGAAGGCAATAATTCCTTGGGAGAGTTGAGTTAAAGTCAAGTCCAGCACCATAGACAGCTCAGCTAGGGAAGGGGGTTGGGGAAAGAAGGAATAGAAAAACGACAGTGATAAGGGATTCCATAGTCAAGATCAAAAAGGCTTCTCTGAGGCCATCAGTTTGACTCCTGAAGGGTCTGTTGCCTTCTTGATGCCAAGAAACAGGAGCACCAGCAGGACATTCTTTTGGGGAAGATGATAAGCTAGAGGCTATGGTCAACTTTGGTACCAATTACTTAGGTAGGATTGGGGATATCCTGAAAGCAGATTTTCTGGGAGCTAGTTAGGATATTGAAAGGCAGGATCTCTAAAGCAGCAATCTCAGTTTGACTCCTTGTACCTGCTCATGTGCATAGGAATAAGAGAATTCAGTGATTGAACATGCAGCTGTAAAGCTGATGTAGGAGAGTGAGCATCAGATTTCTGGGGCATTCATACTGGTTCTGCAAAAGATAGAACAAATGAGATCATTGCTTCATGGAAACTTAGCTTAAAAAATGACGAGAATGACAGCTTAATATCCCTGCAAGTTGATTTAAAATCACAAGCTTTCACCTGATGAAGGATCAGTGCTCTGAAAGCTTAATAAACCTGTTGGACTATAACCTGGTGTTGTATGACTCCTGGCTTTGTCCATGTCAATCCAATACCAACATTTCTACATCATCAATATTCCTGGATAAGGAGTTTTCAGTCAGGATAGAGAAGGAAATAAGAAATGTGAGTGTGTAGCATTATTGGCTTAAAGGATTAATCACAGCCATGAGGAGGAATGATGTAGTAAATGATTAATCAAATGAGGTAATATGGGTTGCACTCAGAAACAAAAAAGGGAACAGGCACACTATTAGAATTGGGAATTGGGGAGTGCAGTTGGGTGGATGCCTGGCTTTGTAATGCAGAATGATGTCAACTTAGTGTGGGTCTAATTCCTAAACCAATTGAGGTTACCTGAAGGACTCTCCTTTTCAACCTCCCCTTTCTTCTGAGGTGTGGGATCCTCAGGATAAACTACCACCAGTCATCTCTTTCTAATTAGACCTTATCCTATGGTCTGATAAGGCAATGACAACTTCACTTTTACTTTTAGTTATGTGCTATCAACCATCAAATAGTGGGAGAGAGTGAGAGCAGAATATATACAGGCAAATATTTGAATACAAATCAACAGGGAAAAACTAAATATCAACTGGGATACAGACAGAGTGAAAGTCATAGACAGTGCAAATTCTTGATCTGCATTCAAGAGGGTTTTGTTTAGTCAGCACATAAGGTGAACAACAGAGGTTGTCATTCTAGATTTGTTGAAAAATGTGTTGCTCCATTCTAGATTTGTTCTTTAGGAATGAACTTGGGTGAAGTGGCTGAAGAAGAGGTAGGTGTTAATTTTTGGAGGTAGTGATTCTAATACAGTAAGAATTAGCATTATGGAAAGGAACAATAATGGTACAGGAGCAAATTGAGGAAAAGCAAATTTTCCAAAGCTAAGAAATGATTTGGCAAGAAGTGGACTCTGAAGCAAATTCAGAGGCAAGTCAGTGGGAAGAATTCAAAATCAAGGTTCTACAGATAAAGTGTAGACATGTCCCCACAGAAACAGGGCGTTAATGCCAAATCTAGAGTCCTCTGGTTATTGAGAAGTTCATAGGGTAAGGATAAAAAACATTCAAATAACATTCCAGGTTCTGCAGATTCTACTGTATCTATGCACAGTCTTTTTGTTCCTATTAAGGACCAGAACACAAGGCTTTAAATCTAGATAGTAATGTTTTAAATCATGGTGTCTGTTTTTCATGGGAATTTCAATTGCATAGTATCAACTAAAAGATATAGATATAGTGCTGAGGTGAGAACTAGTCTTTCTTCAGTGGCTGAAATTCAATGGTAATCAATTAAGTTAATAGTTGTAAATACACAGGATTGATTTTGCAACACACTACAGCATCAAATCAAATAATCACCTTTTCAACCAATTTGATAGAACAGCTGTTCCTTTCATGGTATAAGTTATGCTGTCTACATGATTATGTATGGATTTGAACAACAGAATTCTAACAAATACTAATTCAAGTGTAAATAATAACTTGCTATAAATATGTAACATAAAGAACCATGTAAGCATCACTGAGTGCAATTGTAGTGATACATCTTTAAGTAGATTGGTCATTATTCTATGCACATCAACAGACAGCAAATAATATAGACAATAATAGACAATAGACTATAGGTGCAGGAGTAGGCCATTGGCCCTTCGAGCCAGCACCACCATTCATTATGATCATGGCTGATCATCCACAATCAATATCCTTTTCCTGCCTTAGCCCCATAACCCTTAATTCCACTACCTTTAAGAGCCCTCTCCATCTCTTTCTTGAAAGTATCCAATGACTTGGCCTCCACTGCCTTCTGGGGCTGAGCATTCCATACACCCACCATTCTCTGGGTGAAGAAGTTACTCCTCAACTCTGTTCTAAATGGCCTGCTCCTGTTCTTAAACGGTGTCCTCTGGTTTTGGACTCACCCATCAGTGGGTGGGTGAGACTCACCCGATGTAGTGCAATACATGATAATTGGTCTTGAGTGAATCTGAAATGACTGTGCAGACATTCAAGTAAGAAACATCATCAAGAACTCTCCAAAACTGCAGATATGCTTCTTCATCTTCAGAATAAAGAATCATATGTGAGTTTACCAATCCCATGAGTGATTGGTGCATTTGCACTCAGGAGTTAAAAATAAAAAAGACACAACAAGGAGACCACAAATGAACACAAGCACAAATTTCACAGATTACATCCTCAGCAATATTGTTAATATGAAAGAAAGCCATAAAGGGTTCTGGTGGTGCAGTGGTGCTCTATATCTGAGCTAGAAGACCTGGATACAAGTCCCATTTGTTCGAGGTGAACAGGTTGATTAGAAAATATCTTGTAAGCAAGTCTATTTATATTCATGAACCAACAATGATTTACGTTTTCCATTTATAAAATGTGGAGCTATAAATGGAAGAAATGTTGTCAGAGCATCAGCAGGGCTGATAGAGATCACAATAGATATTTATTGTTGGATGTAGAAGGTATAATTAAAGTACAAATAAGGAGTTCAAATTGGCATTTATCAAGGAAAAGGATTTTACCAAGGCCAAGGTAATTGAAAAGGTTGTTGGAGGGCATGCTGCATGATTAAAAATTGTGGAGCTGTAGAACGGCTGGAAGTTTTTAAAATGGATAAGTCACCAAGGCAAAACGGAGGTGCTATAAGGTTACTGAGAGAAGCAGAGGTAGAAATTGTGAAAGATCTGGCTGCTGTCTTTTAAGCCATGATTCACATACATCTGCTGTCAAAGGACTGGATAATTTCAACTGTTATAACCATATTCAAAAATGGAGAAAGATAAACCTAATTACTGATCAAAGTAGTATCAATTCTTAGCAATAGTGCACCAGCACGCTGACATTTGGATGAACAGTGGGTTCCAAGCTTGCAAATACTGCCATTGGAGCAGAAATGTTCCCATTGGGTGCCTCTAATTGGCTAATTAAAGATAGATGCAGTGTCCTCCTCGTGTCCAGAGGGTCGGCAGCTCTGAGGAACCATCAGGGGAGGTAGCTGTGGTTGAGATAATCAGAAGACCTCAAGGAGTTCTGTCTTGTTAAGACTGAAAGAAATATAAAAAAAAAGTGGGGCAAAAACATGGAGATCAGTGGGGCCATACATTCTGCATGTATGGCCTCATATTTAGGTCATGGACCCTCACTCAGTGGAGAAAGTGAGGACTGCAGATGCTGGACATCAGAGCTGAAAATGTGTTGCTAGAAAAGCACAGCAGGTCAGGCAGCATCCAAGGAACAGGAGAATCGACGTTTCGGGCATAAGCCCTTCTTCAGGAATGAGGAAAGTGTGTCCAGCAGGCTAAGATAAAAGGTAGGGAGGAGGGACTTGGGGGAGGGGCGTTGGAAATGCGATAGGTGGAAGGAGGTCAAGGTGAGGGTGATAGGCAGGAGAGGGAGTGGGGGCGGAGAGGTTGGGAAGAAGATTGCTCCAGCCTATCACCCCCACCCCACTCCAGCCTATCATGAACTCAGATTTCTCCAGTTTCCTCATTTCCCCTCCCCCACCTTGTCTCAGTCAAATCCCTCGAACTCAGCACCACCTTCCTAACCTGCAATCTTCTTTCTGACCTCCCCGCCCCTACCCCACTCTGGCCTATCACCCTCACCTTGACCTCCTTCCACCTATCGCATTTCCAACGCCCCTCCCCCAAGTCCCTCCTCCCTACCTTTTATCTTAGCCTGCTGGACACACTTTCCTCATTCCTGAAGAAGGGCTTATGTCTGAAACGTCGATTCTCCTGTTCCTTGGATGCTGCCTGACCTGCTGCACTTTTCCAGCAACACATTTTCAGCCCTCACTCAGTGACCTATCTCTGCCCTAAGGTGCCTCAAGAATCCCATTCACTTGGAAGATTGACTCAATTGACCATTTAATTATCCTCCATCACCGCTCCCTCACCACCCAATGACTTGTTGGGGCCAAAGGGCCTGTTTCCATACTGTAGGGAATCTAATGTAATCTAAAATCACGAATCCTGATAACAGCTTATTCCATCTGAAAGAGTACCATTGAAAGAGATAGAACAATGGACCAACACAAATGCTCCCACTTCAATGGGTAAACAGTTTGTTGGGCATCAACTCTCACCAAGCACTGCTTGGATGGCTCCAGGTTTCAGCATCAGTGTCCATTATTGAAAAGGAAAATGTTAAGGTCCAGCAGCAATTTAGTGACATATTGGTAGATGTACCGCCCACATCATCCATAATAGCAGAGGATGGAGCCCGGCTCCTGTAGTTGTGGATTGACATCACAAATAATTGAGAGAATGTCTGCCTGTACGCAGTCTGTAGTGTGGCTCTCAAATAAGACAGTGTAGCCATGACAATGGACATTGTTGACAGGTCTGTTCCCCGAAAGCATTTGATAAATAACGTGTCTGTGACCAATGCAAAATAGTCATTGAAGTACACCAAACTTCTCACGTGAAGAGACATGAGAGTGATGTGGTTGTAGATGACAAAACTGAGAGGAGACCATAAATTGGGAGCTTCTCTAAAAGTGCTCTCACTTCTTATCCATAGCTCAACATTTCCATCCAATCTCAGTCAGTGCCCAACCTATTGAATCATCTCCCAGTAGACCATCAATTGGTTAGCATCAGTTTTCTATCTTGTCCATTCTACGGACCTGAACGTTAATTTTCCTGCTGATTGCTCCATGATGAATCTTGATTCATGATGTGTAGTGAGATGCATGCATATTTTAAAGATTATTTTGTGACTTTTCCTCCAGCATAAGATCAAAAGCAGGAATGCACACTGACGACGACACAATGTCTATGATTTGACCACCCCTTGTGATGCCATCAACAATGAAGCACTCCATTCAGGACTGGACAACATTCAGGCTAGAGATGGGTAAGTAGCATTGACTGCTATTCAATCTGCCATGGTCAAGAGATATTCTAACTAATTCACTTTGATGTTTAATGATATGACAGTCACTGAACCCCTGACAAACAATATCCTGGGGGTTACCACTGATCAAAACACTAATTAAAACAGTCTTAAACATCTGATGAAAAGAGAAGGTCAGAATCTGGGAATACTATGGTTCTTGTGTATATCTGGCTGTGCTCCAAGAATAATTATGCCACTTCAATCTCAGTAAGCAACATTTATAAGGTTGCAGAGAGGGAAAACTTTATATGACTGACATTTCTATTACCTTGTAAAAACATAGTTTCTTTGACGGGTTCTTTCCCCACTGTCAGTTTTTGTTTTCACACAGATTTAGGTGTCTAATAGATCAAAGCTTTTGACATTCATATTATGAATGCCTCTGATTGATTGACAACATTATGAGAAGGTAAGAAAGCCAATGGATTTCAATGCTGAATGGCTGGTATATTTTGACTGGGATTTTAAGAGTTGGCACTCAGGATTCTTGGGGGACTAGATACTCACTCCCACTATTAATTCACCACCCTTTTGACAGGTTTCAAACAATATCTCCTCAAAGGAGGGACATGGTTCCACCAAAATTATTGGGAGCTTGATCTGCTCACTCCTACAATTGAGCCCGTAAGGATAGTAGTGACATATATGGACTGGCTACCTGTATCCTTGTACCTCACTAGCCAAAATTGATGGAGAAAGGAGGTACTGAAACAGCTTGGAACTGGGCCACACAAGTATTTTTCAATGGCTCCTGAGTTAGCCTAAGCTGCCTCAAGCTTAAAAGAAGCAAGATGTTCACAGAGTTTGGATAGAAGTACTTAGACGTTGCCAAACTTCTGGAATATAATTGAGAAAGGCTGCAAAGGTGTCGAGTTGTCAAACTCAAAAGAAGTTGGTGAAGAGCTTATGCTCGAAATGTCATCTCTCCTGCTCCTTGGATGCTGCCTGACCGGCTGTACTTTTCCCGCACCACACTGTTTGACTCAAATTCAAGAGAAACTTGGACACATACCAGATAGAAAAATAAATAATTAGCTGACATTTTAAAATTATCACACAGCCCAGATGGATTACAATGACAAAGAACAAAACAGAAATGTCTAACCTTATGTTGTATATCATACAGATTTTGAGAAAATTAAAAATCATTCTATTTGAATCATTAAATCAGTTGGATTCTGGGCTTTTCTCTATGTTCTGCACAAGTTCATTTTGCATCCACTCAGCTGCACTAGCTTCCAATGAAGGAACAGGGAAGCCCTTTAGTGATTACTAAATCCTTCCAGTGTGTGTAATTTAATTGCTAATGACCAACATAATTGAGAGATTAGGAATCTCTACCAACAATTAATGTGAAGTTCAATTATGCAGCTTCTATTACATTAAATCCATCAAGGAGAATCAACATCTTGAAATTAAGTGTGATCAAGAGAAAATTAAACCAGACTGCTGGACAGAGATTTTGAAAACAGCCTTGTGCAAATACTTAGATTTGTGTTTAGACAAGATTTTTAGATATTTTTAATGAACCTGTTCAAGCATGTTATGAGAACTCTCTGGAGCTTGTGATATTGTTATCTGTAGGAGCTTGCTAAACAGAAATTGGATGATATGTTTCCTATATTCCAAAAACAGCACGCACTTCAGAAACAACATGTTTTATTAAATTGATTTTTTTAAAGAACATCCTGAGCTCATGAATGTCATTACATAAATGGAATTTTTCCTTTTGTTGCACTTCTGAATATTTGACTCTGGGCTGGTGAAGTTTAGAATAAGATTTAAAGATGGCTGGTAAGTCCAGAGCGGGACTCTGGAATTAATCTTGAGGAAATATCTGATGGAGGGAGCGAGCATGGGGACCCGTATAGGTTATTACATCGGCGGAGGCTGGCGGCAACTTTGGCCTTGAGATGGGCTCAGCCCGGCATCCAGTAGGTCGGGATTCCTTTGGGCTGCTTTTGCAAGGTGTACCTTCCTGGGATTAGATTAGATTAGATTAGATTACTTACAGTGTGGAAACAGGCCCTTCGGCCCAACAAGTCCACACCGCCCCGCCGAAGCGTAACCCACCCATACCCCTACATCTACATCTACATCTACATCTACCCCTTACCTAACACTACGGGCAATTTAGCATGGCCAATTCACCTGACCTGCACATCTTTAGACTGTGGGAGGAAACCGGAGCACCCAGAAGAAACCCACGCAGACACGGGGAGAACGTGCAAACTCCACACAGTCAATCGCCTGAGGCGGGAATTGAACCCAGGTCTCTGGCGCTGTGAGGCAGCAGTGACGAGATTGGTGGCTGCGGCAGAGTCTCCCAGCCTGGTATTCCAGCAGACCTGCATGGTGGCCTTGCAGCGGTACTGTTATTTCTAATGCCAGGAACCAGGAATTAAATGAAAATGGACATTGTCTTAAATTGGCTTAAATATGTTGCTGGACCAAGAAACCCAGGTTTAAGTCCCACCTGCTCCAGGGATGTGTAATAACATCTCTGAACAGGTTGCTGGAAAGTACCTACAGCATCTGGGCTGGTGTGACAGCGCTTATGGGCTTGAGTCCCACCTGTCCAGGACATATGTCATCACATGCCTTAACAAGTTCATGGGAAGTGTTTTGAGTCTTACTCTGTCATCATCATTAGGCACCTTCACTACAAAATCCACATAAAATTCAATTCCTGACTGACACAGATTAATACTAAAAAGCTTTGCCAAACTGAGCACTAATTATCCACCTCCATTCTTTTCAAATAATGGTAGCCATGTCTTCAGGCATCTCAGTCCCATACTCTAAAATTGCTTTCCCAAATCTCTTCAATCTCTCTCATCCTTCTAAAGGAAATAGTGTAGTCAGTTATTGTGGTGTTTTGAGGTTTGGAGTGGAGTGGATTGATTTTGCATCTTCCTGTATTAGATCCAGTTGGTGGTACTCTATGACAGAATTAAAGAGGAATAGACTTCTGTTGGTTAGTTTTGCTTGAAGAGCATGAAAAACCCAAAGTGGAAGATTATCGTGCTGAAAATGTTTTTTTAAAAATGCACTTGCATTAATAAGATGGTAACCAAACTAAATCAGAATTAAAAAGATGAAAGAACAGTCCTGATCCTCACTTTAGCCTGTTTATTGTCAAAAGACACAATTCAACAAAGCCCTGTACATATTAATTGTTTTTGATTGACAAAGGATGGGAACTTATGTTCCTTCATCCTCTTTATATTCACACCTATCATTCTTCTTACACATCCAACCACAAATAATACTAACTTGAATATTGCTGGGAAATGGCGTTGTTTTTGTTGAATCAGGACAATTTGCAAGAAATACCATATTAAATGACATTGAGAGGAGAGTGTTGATTGGTTTGTAAGTGGACTCTGATTAGTAGAATTTTTACCATGCAGAATTGATGAGTATAAGATCAAAAGCTTTGTCAGAATCTGTTTTTTTCCAGCAGTACTCAGATTCTATATAACCAAATAACTGTATAATATTAAGTTGCCTGTTATTGTAGCAGAGAAATACATGTAGAATGTAAACCCAAGTAATGTGTACCCATGCAATAGGGTGAGAAATTTAAATATCAACATGAGTTCTGGTGACTGATTGTCAGAACAATCTGCGAGGAACTGGGAAAAAGTCATGATGCGCCTAACTAGCCAATTTTGGTCAATTAGGGGCTGCTTGTTTTTGGCAATTGCACATCATCCTGACTGGTTTCTTTATATCTAGGTTTTAATTTTCCATAAGCAAAATAAATTGAAACATTTTCCATCACTCAAATGACAAAAACACTCCAAGCAGAAGATTGATTTGAGGATTTAACAGCAGCTCAATACTGTTTATGAAGTAATATATCAAGTATGTACCATTATCTTCTAAATGTCGCAGAAGAATGGAGCTTGATTCTGTGCCTTCCATTGTGTAATCCAGTGCAATATTCCCATTGATATCTTGTAATAATACATTGGCTCCAGCCTGAGAAAACAATGTGGCAATTTATTGACATATATCTCTGTATGACAATATGTCACATTTGGACAATTAATACAGCTTTTATTATTTATATCAGTTAATATAATACTCTTGAAGAAGTTTTATGTAGCTTATTTCAGAAACAAATTATTTCCTTTGTGCATAACTCATTTTTCCACCAAATAATGGTAGCCATGTCTTCAGACATCTCAGTCCCATACTCTAAAATTGCTTTCCTAAATCTCTCCAATCTCTCTCATCATTCAAGATTCTCTGTCAAGTTAGCCACTTTAAGCATCCCTCCTAGTACCAACTTTGATAAGGATGTGCCGATGTTGGACTGGGGTGGACAAAGTCAGAAGTCACATGACACCAAGTTATAGTCCAACAGGTTTATTTGAAATCACAAGGTTACAGAGCGCTGCCCTTTTGCTAGGTGAAGTCCTGACAATGGAACAACACTCCAAAAGCTTATGACTTCAAATAAACTTGTTTGATTATAACCTGGTGTCTTCTGACTTTTGACAGTATCTACCTTAAATTGGTGTTTTTGTTTCCATCTTATCAAGTTATTATTACGTAAAATATTTTGGGATGTTTATCTACATTAAAAGTGAGATATAAAAGCAAGTTGTAGTTGGTTGCCAGTTTTCTGCCAAATGACTTCCAAAATCTGTTCTTGTGATGTG
The DNA here is from genome assembly GCF_047496795.1 of Chiloscyllium punctatum. Classification (NCBI taxonomy): domain Eukaryota; kingdom Metazoa; phylum Chordata; class Chondrichthyes; order Orectolobiformes; family Hemiscylliidae; genus Chiloscyllium; species Chiloscyllium punctatum. The sequence continues at coordinate 116,829,291 of NC_092747.1, forward strand.
GTAAAAATAACCACACTGTCCTGTGCTGGTGGTTGTAGGTTTTATCTTGAGTCACAATAGACCACGGAGGGATGGAGTTCCCACCATTGTGATATTCCCACCAGCATTTTAACCCCATAACAATAAAGGAAAAGCTATAAAAGTCCAAGTCAGAATAATTTAGCTTTGAAATGATTGTGTTCCCACAGCATTGCAATCAAGTATGTATATGCTGCAATGCTGGAACACTGAAAGTTCAGTCGGGAACCAAGGTTTGTGAAAGCTCAGAAACAGGGCTGCAACATGGTCGCAACATTTTGATTAGAGCTCTGTACCAGAAATGCCGGATAAGGAAGAAATCGATTGAGACTAGGCTATATGTTATGTCATCTGCTCTTTCATTCTATAAGGTCAGCTTTTCCATATTATTCTCACATCCCGTAATTCGTTTTGGTGTCCAGAAATCTATCAATTCCAGACGTGAATGCACTTATCAACTTCTCACCTATATTTGTAACGAGTAAGAAATTCCAAAAGTTCACAATCCCTTGAGCTGTGAGTTTTCTCCTTACCCCATGGGCAGCATGGTGGCTCAGTGGTAGGCACTGCTGCCTTACTGTGCCGGGGTCCTAGGTTTGATTCCAGCCTTGGGCAACTGTCTGTGTGGAATTTGCACATTCTCCCCGTGTCTGCGTGGGTTTCCTCTGGGTGCTCTAGTTTCCTTCCACCTTCCAAAGATGTGCAGGTCAGGTGAATTGGCCAAGCTAAATTGTCCATAGTGTTAGGTGCATTAGTCAGAGGGGGGTGGGTTACTCTTAAGAGGGTCGGTGTGGACTTGTTGGGCTGAAGGGCCTATTTCCACACTGTAGGGAATCTAATCTCAATCCAAAGTGACTGACCATTTACCCTGAGACTAGCACCTACTTGCTAAAGTGATGCACAGCAAGGAAATAGACCCTTCACTCCAATTCGTCCATGCCAACCAGACATCCTGGATTAATCTCATCCCATTTGCCAGCATTTGGCCCTCTAAACCTATCCTATTCTCAACTCTCCAGCCAGCGAAAGTTTTTCAACATCTACTCTGTCAAGCCCCATGAGAGTTGTATATATTTTACTAAGTTCTCTACTTATTTGCTGAGCCTGAGAGAGTATGGGTTCATTTTATTCAATCTGTCCTCTGAGGGAAGCCCTTTCATTTCAGGAATCAATCTCCTGATTCTCCATGGTACTCTCACTATGGCAACCCACTGTTAGCTAAGGAGACTAACACTCCACCTATGGATTCACCAAAGCCTCATATTTGCCTGTATATTTCCTGACTCTTACAGTCCAATCCCTTTGCAATAGGAGTTAGTGTGAATTATAAAAGCAAAGGTTCAAAATATGATATACCTAAGAAACAATTCCTCTGACTCATAGGAAATTTGTGCTCAGCAAAAGAGATAAAATAAGTTTGTAAGAATTATAAAAAGAGTAGATTAAAAATAAGTTTGCAAGAGATATCAAAATAACACCCTCTTTTCAATTCTATTATATTAAGAAAAAGCAGAATATAGGAGCAATATCAGCTCCTTTGCGATGTAATATGGAAGTAAGGAAATATTAATATTTCTGATTAATTTCTTTGCATCAATATTTATAATAGATAAAGAAGATAGTACAGAAGATATCACAAAATAACCTAATGTTGAATTAGAGACAGAGACTCATTAAAATTAAGGAAAACAACAGAAATTTAGAAAACAGTGCTGGTAAAGCATAAAACATTCCCAGAAGCTGGGATTTAAAGGAAGGGAAAACATTACTGATGCCCGAACTATAATTGTACATCACTCTGCTATTTAAGAAATAGAAGTAAGGGAGGGAATCCGTGGAAATGTAGAGCAGTGGTTCCTAACCTTTTCAGTAACAAGGAACACTTCAATGAAACAAAACATTCCACAGCACACCCACTTCTTTTACACTGCATGTGTGGGATCATATGTCTACGCATGATTGGTGCTGTAGTGTTGCGTGTGTGCAGTCAATAGCGGTGCCTGGTGTCAACAGATACTGCCTTCAATGATTGATATCAAAGCTCTGGGAAAGATTGAAAGCATGCGCAAGGCCTTGATGCTCCAAGAGCTGCAATTATACAGGGCATTGGTGAGGCCTCACCTGAAGTACTGACTGCAGTTTTGATCTCATTCTCTGAGAAAGGGTGTCCTTGATACTGCGATGGTTGACCAGACAGATTGCTGGGATGGCAGGACTAATGGAAAGATTAAGTCGGTTAAAATTGTATTCACTGGATTTATATAAGAACGGGAGCGGACCTCATAGGAACCTATAAAGTTCTAACTGGAAAAGGCAGGTTAGATGTGGGAAGGGTGTTCCTGATGGTGGGGAAGTCTAGAACCAGGGGTTATAGCTTAACAATAAGGAGTAAGGACTGCAATGAGGAGATGTTTATTCACCCAGAGAGTGATGAGTCTGTGAAATTCACTGCCACTGGATGTGGTTGAGGCCAAAACCAATGTGCTTTCAAGAAAGAGGTAGATATAGCTCCTGTGGTAAAAGGATCAAGGGATACAGGGGGAAGAGGGCAGGATTAGGGCATTAAACTCAATGAGCAGCCATGATCACATTGAATGACAGAGCAGGCTTGAATGGTCGAATGGGTAAAAACAATGACTGCAGATGCTGGAAACCAGATTCTAGATTAGTGGTGCTGGAAGAGCACAGCAGTTCAGGCAGCATCCAAGTAGCTTTGAAATCGACGTTTCGGGCAAAAACCCTTCATCAGGGTTCCTGATGAAGGGCTTTTGCCCAAAACGTCGATTTTACTGTTCCTCGGATGCTGCCTGAACTGCTGTGCTCTTCAAGCACCACTAATCCAGAATCGAACGGTTGACTGGCCTACCGCTGCTCCGACCTTCAATGTTTCCCGAAAAGTTTGAAGCCCAGTTCGTACCCTGCTGCGGCACAATACCAGATGGAAACCATTAGTCTTGCTCCTTTCTCAGATATTAATATAGCCTATCATCAAAGATAAAGTCCTGGCTAAAAGGCTGCTAGGTAAAGTTGAGACTCATGGAATTGAAGGTAAATTATTCACCTGCTTTAGAAAATAGGTGAGTGATAGGATGTGAAAAATAGCATATGCTAGGTTTTATGCTGTGGCTTTAAATATTCACTTAATGGGCAAGACAATGGAATAGAAAGTCATATGTCCAGATTCATTGAAGACAGAGATAATTAGTCTTGTGTGTAATGTAGATAAGATATTGCAAAGTGGTATTTATGGATTTAGTGAACGGGCAAATGGATTTCTGCATAAGCAAAAGAAATTGCCAGTGGCAGTGAATTTCACTTGTACCTAAAAAGAGCACTTCTTTCATTGGATATTAGCTGTTATAGATACTTGATCAATAAAATATTCAGCACGATTCAGAAAATAATGCAAAAGGCTCATGGAATGCTGGTCTTGAACCTTACAGGAGTTGAATACATTTGAACAAATGTACACTCAGCATACAAAGCCCTAGTCAAACTGTGCCGAGGATATTTATAAACCATTTTGAGCACTGAGCATTTGGAAGGATGTATCGGCCTTCTGAGGGAGTAAAATGGAAATTTACTGGAATACCTGGCTTTTAAGAGTTACATTTCAAGCCACAATTAAACAAACCAGGGTTTTTTTTTGCCATTTATAAGTTTCCAGGATAATTTGATTGATGCTTTTAAAATAATGCTCAGTGATTAGCACAGTACCAGGGACCCAGGTTTGATTCCAACCTCAGGTTTCTCTCTGTGTGGAGTTGCACATTCTCCCTGTGTCTGCCTGGGTTTCCTCCAGGTGCTCTGGCTTCCTCTCACAGTCCAAAGGTATACAGGTTAGGTGGGTTGGCCAAGCAAAATTGCCCATAGTGTTCAGGGATGTGCAGGCTATGTGCATTAACTGTGGGGAATGCAAGGCAATTAGAATAGGGTAGATGTGTGGCTTTAGGTAGGATGCTCAATGGGCTGAATGGCCTGCTTCCACATGGTAGGGATACCATTCTTCTCTATAATGATTCTAAATAATTCAGTTCATTTGTTTTGCTTAGGAACATGAATTCAGGTGGCTGGGAGTTCAGGTTGCTTCTTTAAATGTTAATAGACCCTTGTAAACATCTTGATAATTAAACTACTTCAAATTAGATATTAATCTGACTCCTCTGCATCCTTTCCAAAACTGCACTAACATCCACTATACACAGCAATTATAATTCTCGAATTAACTTAATCACGTTCTTGTACTTATTTATTTATGAAGACCTGAGGGCCATCTTGAGTAAGTGAATGGCTCAATAACTCAAGTTTCTTCTTCCTTCCTTGTTTTTTTTAAAGATACCTTAAAGTCAAACAACATGTGACGTTTCTGAGGTAGAACATATATTTAACATAACATTCATTTTTATTAAATGATTTGAAATGGATCTTAGTCCAGCAAAAACTGCTTACATGCAAGTAGTACTTTAACATAACAAAATGCTCCACAGTGCTTCAATAACCTCTATTAAACAGAATGCTTTAGATCTTCCTCTGAGTCATGACACTTAACAGGAGCAAGTGTCTAAAAGGGTACCACGAATTCTATCTGAAGATCTGATGGCTAATGTGATGATGAACCACATAAGGAAATGCACTGTATTAGGTCACATTCCCATAAGCATAATCAAAGTGCTAAGCTTTAAGAACCTTCTTAAGGAGGAAAATATTTAGGGAGTGGATTTCAGAGCGTAAGGCTTATGCTTCAGTGGGAATTGCTGGAATCCATTATTAACAAAGTTGCAAGAAGATATTTAGACAATTATAACACATTCAGCCAGAACCATTATGGTTTTACAGAAAAGAAATCATGTTTGACAAATTTATCAGCATTCTATGAGAATACAATAAGCAAGGCAGATAAAGGTGAACCAGTAAACATAACGTTTCTGGATTTACAAAAGGCAGTTGACAAGGTGCCAAATCAAAGGCAACTAGACGAGGTGAATGCTCTTGCTCTCAAGCCTACAAGGGCTGTGCTGTTGTTTACAGATTGAGTTTTAAATCTATCATTTTCTCCTACCTCCCCATGAAAAATGATCCCATTAATGATTTGCCCTGACCACATTACCCTCCAGCCAAATTCTACCTTATAGCGTCCTCCCAACTCTAAAACATCCCATTTCTATCTCTATCCCAAACAGGACAATCCTGGTAAAGTCATTGTTTTAGCTGTTCCCATCCCACTGAACTTACTTCTTCCTATTTTATTTATCTTTATAACTCTTGTCCAGTCTCTCACCATGTACAGCCACGATTGGTTGCATGCCTTACATTATTTCAATGATTTCTAGTTCTCTGGTCCTAACCACTTCCTCTTCTTCATGGATGCTTCATCGCTATTCCCCCACTAGAATGGGCTGAGGGAACTCCACTACTTCCTTGAACTGGGCCACAATCTGCCAACACCATCCTCCGTCTGACTGAACTTGTTCTCACATTAATCAATCTATCCTTTTACTTGAATAAAAGGTGCATTTAAGAGTATCCACATAGTTGCAAGCTATGGATGCCTTTTTGTAGGGACCTCTTTCTCAACTTCTTTTTCCAATAAATTGAGCACTGGATCAGTGCTGTTGCCTGACTTCACTGAGAACTCAGAATCGTCATCAGCCTTGCTTACAATTTCCACCCCTCTCTTGGCTTTATGTGGTTCATTGCCGATTCTTCCCTCCATTTCTACATTTCTAGTTCTGGGGATTTACTGTCAACTGGATTATAATCCCTCTGACTCCCCCTGCTCCCTCTTCTACATTTCATCACACCTTGCCTCCTATATCTCTTGTGTTGACACAATCTTCCACAATAAAACTTCTGATAGGTCTTCCTTTCTCCTGAATTGGGGATTCCTCCTTCACCTTGGTTTATGGGGCCATCAATCATACCTGACCCATATCCTAGGGGAGAAAGTGAGGACTGCAGATGCTGGAGATCTGAGGTGAAAATGTGTTGCTGGAAAAGTACAGCAGGTCAGGCAGCATCCAAGGAGCAGGAGGATCGACGTTTCAGGCATAAGCCCTTCTTCATGCCCCGAAACGTTGATTCTCCTGTTCCTTGGATGCTGCCTGGCCTACTGCGCTTTTCCAGTGACCCATATCCTACACTCACACAGTCACGATTTCTCCCTATCTCCCAGAATCATGGGTTTCCCTTGTCCTCATTTGTCACCCTACCTACCTGAGCACACAATGGATTATCTTCTGCCAGCAAGACTCCACAATGAAACACATTTATCCCTCCTGTCCCCAGTCAACATTCCCTCCCCAATATCTTGGTTCACTCTTCAATCACTCTACACACTTCATCTGTCTTTCTCTTTCCTGGTACTTTCTCAGAAGTAGTAGATGATGTAACACCTGCCCTTTTGGCTCCTCTCTCCTGCAGCATCCTGGGTCCCCCCCCAAAAAAAACTCTTTCCAGGTGAAGAAGTGTTTCTTATGATTTAATGTATCATGCTTTTGTGTTCACAATGTGCTTACCTCTGCATTACAGTGACCAAATTCAGATCTATATCACCTCCATTCAGTCCACAAGCTTGATGCCATGTTTGTGATAGTTTGTCATTTTAATTCTCCACATTACTGTGTAAGAACTGATATCTCCATCCCCAGCTTGCATCACTCTCCCATTGAAACTCATGGTACAAAACCTTACCTTTCAATTAACTCTATTACAGCTTTCTGGACTCAACATTGTGTTTGATAATTTAATGTTGCAAACTCTGTATTCCCCCTTTATCTTGTTTCTTTTCTTTTTTTTCTGGATGGAGCTGTTCATTAGTCTGCCATTCATAAAATCCCTACAGTGTAGAGGCAAGCCATTCAGCCCGTTGAGTTCACACCACCCCTCCGAAGAGCCTCCCACCCATACCCACACACCACCCTATCCCTGTATTTCCCATAGCCAATCCAGCTGACCTGTAGACCTTTGCATTGTGGGAGCAACCAGAGCACTCGAAGGAAAGATATGGGCAGAACATGCAAACTCCACACAGAAAGTTGCCCGAGGGTGTGGCAGCAGTGCTAACCACTGAGCCACCATGCCACCCCATTCAAATGCACATTGAGCAAAGTTTCTCCTGTCATTATTACAATCATTGCCATTTTCTTTGCTTTTTGTATTATGACATTTTTCATGTTTTCCAACTTATCACAGATTTTCCATTTTGTTCTTTCCCCACACCCAGATTCAAAACAATTACACTTCCATCTGCCTCCAGTTCTGAAGGAAAGACTTTGATCTGAAAGTTTAACTCTATCACCTCCTCCACAATTTTCCCTCACATTTTATTGTTATTTTAGGAAGAAAGCAGTGTGTGAGGAGAGCCGGCAAAGAGATATAAGTTGAGTGAGTGGTCCAAATGTTTGGCGGATGCAACGTAATGTGGGGAAAAAAGTGTGTTTGCTCACTCTGTGAAGAACAGAGAAACATGGTATTTAAATAGAGAGGGAAAATCAGATCAGGTGTGAAAGACAGAGCAGAGCCAAGGACCAAAGTGGTGTACTCTGGCTTCTATTATCTTACGTTATGTCCTTGTGGTCTTAATCATGGTGTGAATAAAGTAGAAGTGATAGAGATGTGACACAACAGTTATCAACAGATCACCTGAATGTCAGACTTCACCAAAGAGAAGGATGCTGTGGAATTACAGGAACTGAGTTTGGAATAGGGACCAAAAATATAACCTTCAGTTTCCCAATTTTTAATTGGAGGCTATTTCTGCTTAACCTGCACTGGATGGTGGAGTTGTCGAGAGAAATGATGGTGGAGTAGAGCTCGGTGTCATCGGTGTACATGTTTAAAGTAATGCTGTGCTTTTTGATGGTGTCACCAAGGAGCAGTTTGAAAAATAGAAGTGAATCCAGGATAAATGCTTATGCGACCATGAAAGTAACAAGATGAGTACTGAAGGATGTGTCACACAACCTCTGTCTTGAGTGGTTGGATACCCAAGAAGGGAACCACTCAATAGTGGGCTCCTCAAATCTGGACGAGAATGGAGAGGTACTAGAGGAAAATAATGTTGTCAAAGATGAGGCAGGATGAAGAGTATAAATATACACTTGCCATAGTCAGATAGAACATTACATGTGGCTTTATAAGAGCAAGACAGCAACCTGATTCAGACATTGATTTCCATAAAAGGTGGGAATGATTTGAGAGGAGACAACATTTTTAAAAAATTCATTCATGGAACATGAGTTTTGCTGGTTTGACTGGCATTTATTGCGCATACATAGTTGGAAGTTGAGAAGGTGGTGATGAGGTAACTCCTTGAACTGCAGTCATCCATTTGCTATAGATAGACCCACAATGCAACTGGGGAAAGAGTTCAATGACTCTTTGAAAGAAAAACAAACTTGGAAATGGGACTGAAATTTGCAATAAAGGCGGGCCAAGGCCCATTGTCCTAAGGAGTAATGTGGTAGATTTAGGAAGAGAGGAACAACACCCAAGAAGAGAGAATCTTTAATATGAAGAACATGAGGGACAATTAGTTGTTAATATGGTCAATGGAACAGGAGCTTAGCGATGGCATGAGGAGAGATAGAAGAGAGAGACTAGAGAATGATGAGAGTACATGGGGTAGAACATGGGGAGCTTCAGAGGAAGATTCATCAGGGAGGTAGTAATAAAAAAAAGTCCATGTGCTCTTTTGCACTTAGCATTGGAGGAGAAGGTGGAGGACATGGGGAAAGGGGTTCAAAAAGATAGCTTGCAATAAGGGAACCTGGGGCTATATTTGTATTTCTGGAAGATTCTAGAAGAGTGAGTTATTTTGGCAGAAGAGAGCTGAATGTGTTGTTGTTTCATGTGGCCCAGACATATCTGGATGGTTAAGGCTGCAGTCTGTTGTATTCTTACGAGCCTGCACCAGTCAGGCTTAAGGGCGCACAGATGAAGGCCATACTGGGAGAATAACTGCAGTGACAGAAAGTCAACTTACTGAAGAACTAAAAGTTACAATAGAGATGACAGCATGATTAAACAAATGGTTGACTGCACAAATGTCACTGACAATGAGCTAAAGACACAATTGTCAGGATATCGAAAGTGGAACAATAAGCAATTGTCCAGCATGCAGACAATAAATAGAGTGTGACCTGGCAGCTCATTTTACACTGAGGTGAGCGGTTTTGTGAACAAAAATAAATTCACAAAATTCCATAGTGAACAGACAAAGTTATTTTAGCAACAGTGAACCCTTTTATACAGAAGACATCATGATATTTTGAAGTGCAATCAAGGCAAGTGGAAACATTCTCAAGGATGCAAAAGTTAGGTTTAGCAAGGAGTCTTAAGACAACTCCCATTCCTAGATGTGCTGGTACAGAGAACACCAAACGGAGATTTTACCACAAAGGTTTACAGGAAAGCCACACACACAGACCAAGTCCTAAACTATGAAAGCAACCACCCCAACACACACAAACGAAGTTGCATCAGGACACTATTCAAAAGGGCCACAACACACTGCAGCACACCAGAACTACAAAAAGAGGAAGAGGAACACCTAAACAAAGTATTCGCCAAAAACGGATACCCTCACAATTTCATCAACAGATGCCTAAGGGAGAGACAACGGAACGAGGACATGCCACAACCCAAAGGACTAGCCACACTACCATACATCAGGAGCATTTCTGAACTGACAGCCAGACTACTGCAACCACTAGGACTCATAACTGCACACAAACCAACAGCCACTCTCAGACAACAACTCACCAGAACGAAGGACCCAATACCCAACATGAGCAAAACCAATGTAGTGTACAAAATCCCATGCAAGGACTGCACAAAACACTACATAGGACAAACAGGAAGACAATTAACGATCCGTATACGCGAACACCAACTAGCCACGAAATGACACGACCAGCTATCCTTAGTAGCCACACACACAGACGACAAGCAACATGAATTCGACTGGGACAACACTACCATTATAGGGCAAGCCAAACAGAGAATAGCCAGGGAATTCCTAGAGGCATGGCACCCATCCACAGACTCTATCAACAAACACATCACCCTGGACCCAATATACCGGCCACTACAGCGGACAGCTCGAACTGACAACTGGAAGCGGCAGAGAGAGGCCACTATAAATACCGGAGAAAACAGCACAGAAGTGCTTCACAGGAGGCTCCCAAGCACTGAGGATGTCACCTAGACAGGGGACGAAACGTTTGCAACACAAATTCCCAGCTCGGCGAACAGAGCCACAACAACGAGTACCCGAGCTACAAATCTTCTACCAAACTTTGAGTCTTAAGACAAAAATGACAAATATTTAGTTGAGTAAAAGAACCTAAAAACATATCCTTTTTGCAACCTATTTTCTAACTTTTTGAGATGAATTGATTGTTTAGACTAGTTGTATTCATAGTACTGTTGATACACCTGTGGAAAGAAAGACATCGTCAGAAAACAAATAAAAATGTCATATTGTCTAAGATTCCAATTTGTGTGAACACTCCTGAAACTGAATCAGAAAACTTTTAATGAAGTGTGTCACTCTATAATGTTATGTGACTGGAATGATGAAGGGTATAGACAGGGTGGATAGAGACAAGCTTTTTCCCAGTGTGAAGGATTCCATAATGAGAGGTCACACTTTCAAGCTGAGAGGTGGAAATGTAAAGGGGGATGCACGTGGCAAGTACTTCACACAGAGGGTGGTGGCATCTGGAACATGTTGCCAGCAGAGGTGGTAAAGGCAGACACGGTAGATTCTTTAAGCTGCGTCTGGACAGATGCATGAGTAGGTGGGGAGCAGAGGGATACAGATGCTTAGGAATTGACCGATAGGTTTAGACAGTACATTTGGATCGGCACAGGCTTGGAGGGCCGAAGGGCCTGTTCCTGTGCTGTAAATTTTCTTTGTTCTTTGAATATTTCTACAGAATTGTTCATAAATTGAAGTAACAACTAATCTAAACAAAAGGCCTCTACTTCTACACAGCTATTAAGGCTGTGCAGTAGACAAACTATTGTTCAATTTCTGAACTTTTAAAGGAGCCAAAGATTAAGAGCCAGTTGTTAAATATGGGTCAGATCTGTCACAACCTGAGGAAGCATCAGTAAGATGTATCACTCAGTACTGACCATCAAAGTACATAACTACTGAATTCATTTGAATGAATGTTAAAGTTACCTACAACACTGGAATGAGTCCTTACAAGAATCAGCAAATGATTTGCTTTATTTCAGTAGGAAAATGAAAATCTGCCTGTGAGTTATTTTCAGCATTGAGAGCTTAAGTCTTTGGTAGTAAACTGATTCTAAAAGCTGAAGTCTGATCTGAGAAAAAAAGTATAATTTATCAAATATGAACTTAGAGAAATTATTACTCATGAGGGGAATCAGGCTAGGCACACGTCAAATTGCATTTTAAGGAACCTTGCCACTTTTAACTATTAGATGTCCAGCCGATTCAGGGGAATGTCTGTCTCCATGGTCCAGCTGATTTTGTTTATCTTTGAGAATGGTTAGCGTAGACATTAATGTTGCTGGTGCAGAGTGGTTCCCAAGGGGAGTACACTTCAGGAATTCACTGACCTTCAGACCTGAATTTCTAGTACACTCAGCACTGTGAGCACTTAATTTATAGAATCTGCTTCCTGTTGAAATGCTGAAATAGTCAGCAATATAGAATTGCAGTCCCCTCAATGTTCACAATGGCCTTTCTTTTACCAAATATCAATTCTAAGCTGCAGAATCGCTATTCATGATTCAGCAAGTTACTGTCCAAAGCTAATTAACGCCAGAATGTTGTGAATTCAGTAGAATTAGTTTTAAACATTTTTAGTTTTAATAGATTTTTAGCATGTTCATTATCAATGCATTAAATGAACATCAAAGTATTGCATCTGTCAAGGTGGATGATCATATAACAGTAGATCAGGAATACGGAAACTGATGTTAGCAGTTCACACAGGAGTCACCACATAATTTTTAAATTATTTCTCATTATACTGGCACTGTTGGCGATACTAGTGTTTATCCATTCTTAGATGACCTCTTTATCATAGAATCCCTACAGTGTGGAAGCAGGCCATTCAGCCCATTGAGTACACATTGAGCAATCTACCCAGATTCATGCCCTCTAACTTATCCCTGTAACCCTGCAATTCCCATGGATAATCCACCTAACCTGCACTTCCCTGGACACAATCCGCAACTTAGCATGGCCAATCCACCTAACCTGTAAATCTTTGGACTGGTGATGGCGGTCCTTCTTTATGAACTGCTCAGACTGTTTATACAACTGAATGGCCAGTTTGAGGTGCGTGTAAGAATTAGCTGTTTCCCAGTGGGCCTTGAGTTATATGTGGCCTCCCCAAAAGATACTGTCCAAACAGCTGGGGTTTAAAACAGTCTCGTGACTGCATTGTCTCTTTTGTGGACTTCATCTTTATGTGTTTAGGTTTAAGATCTCTGATTTGAGCTCAATCATTGCTGAATATGACTAATTCTCAAAATGGTGGCCAGGTCTGATTGTGGGATTTCTGGAAACTTTCAGCAGTGTGAGATAAGGGAGCTGACAGTGTACCTCCTCCCACTCAGTAGTCTTGTCCTTGCATGTCCACTGCCATCGCTGAATTTATCTCTCCAGTCCCTCTTGCCCTCGCTCCAGTCCCTGCAGTTTTTATGAAGTGATTCTGTAAATATAAATAGATAGGATTCACTGCCTGTCTGAAGAGGCATGAACCACTGAGCAGCCAGCTGTCTTCCTCAGGCTCCTATTACTGCTGTCACATTCACAACACAACTTCCTGGAGTGAATTCTGTGTGACAGGGAGCCAGAGATTATATTGAATGGGTGTTAATGGATAAATTTTACAATCAGCCCTCCAAACACAGGGCTTGAACTGAGAGGAGAACACACCCAAAAGTCACTTGCGGAACCCAGTGTGCCCTGATTCATAGTGTGCACGATCTTCCTTGCATTCATTGTTAAATACAGACAATTTTGGGTCTGAAGGAAGCATAATTGTTTTCACAATTAATCCAACCTTCAATATTCTACTAACATAATCTAACTGAGAAAGACACGAACCAAGTTACATGAACCATTTAAGTAATACAAAGAACTGTAGACGCTGGAAATCTGAAACAAAACTGGAAAGCACTGAAGAAATTGAGCGAGTCTGAGAGTATCTGTGGACAGGAAGACAGAGTAAATATCTCGAGCCCAATGACCCTTTGTCAGAATTGAAAGCAGCTGAAAAACAAAGGTGTTTATGCTGATTGGTTGGGGAAGAGGTGGGAGTGAATAGAATACATGGAAATGGTGCCAAGAGAGTGACAGAGAAAAAGGAGGGGCAAACAAAGAGATTGCTGATGGTAAGCCGAAAGGGAGGTAAGTGCTGTGTAGGGTGCTAATGAAGGAATGTTAATGGTTAAAAATGGGTTAGTGCTGCTGGAAGGAAGCCACACAAAACAGGATCTAGGGAAGAGTGGAAGAGGGTATTCACATTCTGAAATAGTTAAACTCAACATTGAGTTCAAAAGGTGCCGAGGCAGAAGACATGGTATAGTTCCTCCAGCTTGTGTTGAGTTTTGCCAAAGCACTGCAGCCAGCTTGGGACAGGAATGACTATGTGGGGATGTTAAGGCCTGGATTTATCTGCACTACATTCAGTCCAGTCTACTGCATTTGTTACTTAAAATGCAATCTCCTTTACACTGGGGAGGTGAAATGCAGACAGGGTTACCATTTTGCCAAACACCAGCACGCTGACCCATTAAAATGATCCGCAGCTTCCTATCGCTGACAATTCAACACACAATCAGAACAGCAGGTTCTGACAATACTGCCTCACCTAGCCACCGATGTGAGAGACTTTAACAGCCACCACACTGACTGGGGCTTACTCAATACAGACAGTGAAGATCAAAAGCTCCCAGTGTGGGCCTCCATGGATAACCTCATACTGATACCTGACTCCAAGCAATGGGGAATGTTCCATTCAGTCAGTTGGGGTCAGAAATATTCTCCTATTGTATCAATTCCCTTGAAGGTCAGGAACAAATTATGGCTGATGCTGGAATCCAGACTGAAAAAAAAAATGATGCTGGAAATCACAGTGGGTCAGGCAGCTCTGATGAAGAGTCATCTCGACGCGAAATGTCAGCTTGCAGTCTCTCCACGGATATTGCCTGACCCGCTGTGATCTCCAACATTTTCTGTCCTTTGAAGGTCCCCCTCCATCAACATAGCCCTTTATGACTTCCCATGTAGTCAACTGCTCATTCCCATTATTGATGATTGGGACCAGTGCCAGGATGATGTAATGAGAGTTCTGTGATACAGATTGACCAAAATGCAGTGAGACCTTGGAAAGTATCATTGTAATTATATCTAAGCATTATGCGTCTGAGGAAGAATTAAATATGTGTTTCTGTGGTGCCTTCCACAGAGCTGTTTACGTCATCCCTCCCAATGGCAATTGACCCATTTCCATCCTGTTCCTCAACAGTGAGAACGCAGCACTCCCAAAGGCAAGTGAATTGACTGGTGGCCCTATGATAGTAGACAACCACAGCATGTTACATGGAGGAGAGGAGAAAGAAGTAGGGCTCGATTTTACTCATTCCAGTCAGATTCACTGCCTCGGAGTAGTCCAACAATCACCTATATTTAATTCCACATTATTCACCTCTAACTAAGCATCTGCTCCATGTAACAAGGACATAGAGTCTTAGAGTTATTGAGGATTACAACACAGAAACAGACCCTTCAGTCCAACCAGTCCATGCTGAACATAATCACAAACTAAATTAATCCCAACAGCCTGCTCCTGGCCCATGTCCCTCCAAACTTTTCCTATTCATGTACTTATCTGTGTATCTTTTAAACATTGTAACTGTGCCCGCATTCGTCTGTAACAAACTGAAAGAAACAACACATTGAGCAACATGCAGAACATGATAATTCTGGTCCCTGCAAGCTCACAGAAGTGCAGAAAGCACGAAGGGGCCCTGAAATATGGCAAATCAGCAGGATATGACAACGTTGCACCGGAAACCCTGAAAAATCTACGCCAACACGTTCGTACCTGGGCGACTCAGTTTCACACACAATCATCAGCTCAAATTCACTCGCAGCAGTGTGAAATATGGCAAAATCATTTTCTAATAGAAAATCCCGAAAAAAAATCTCAGCCAGTTATCAGCCAATGTCAATACTTTTCCCTGTGTTTTGATGTCTTTGTATTTCCTATCGTGCAACACCTATCGCCAGCAGTATATGTCATCCTTAATATTGACCTAAACTGGGGAAAAAGGGGGAACAGCAGGTGTGATAAGTTCTGGCACTTATCATCAATATCAAAAATGATTTTTTAAAAAAGCCCTGAAGTTAGGCAATGATACAACCGGACCGCACAGCTGCCTCAGAAACACTGGCCTGTTCCTAAAGCTGTCCAACCTGGAACCGGACAGTTGTTGACTCACTCTTCACATTAGGGTGATTGACAGTTCAGACTGGGTAACCGCTTTGCACAACACCCATATTTTGTCCACAAAAAATGATTCCAAGCTTTCAGTCACCTGCCACTCCAAAAACACCGCCCTGTTCCCTGGCCAACATCTCTGTCTCGGGCTTGTTGCGGTGCTCCAGTGAAGCTCGGCACAAGCTGGAAGGACAGCACCTCATTTCCCACTTGGGGACCCTGCAGTCTGTGGGACATAGTATTTGAGTTCAATAATTTTAGATCTTGAGCACCTTCTCTCATGTCCTTACCCAAACCCCCACAACTAGGCCTCGTCAACACATTACCTGCTATTACAAAACAATCCATTGTCAGTGACATATGGTCCCCAGTAGCAGCTATTCATTTTCCCAGTCTGACCTTTACCCTTTCATTTGTCTACTGACCTGTTTCTCTCTCTGGGCTCCATCTCCACCTATCATTTACTCTTCCCCTCTTTCCCCACTCTATATTCAGCATATACCAATCTTTTCCTAGCTACAATCAGTTTTGAAGAAGGGTCACTGGACCAGAAATGTTAACCCTGTTTCTCGCTCCACAGGTGCTATCCAACCTGCTGAGTTTTTCCAGCAATTTCTGTTTATGTTTCTGATCTACAGCATCCACGTTTCTGTGTTTTTCTTTGAATTGACAGTCCCCCTTAGATAGGTTTATGGAAAGGCCTGACCAATGAACTGTCATTAGACTCACTGCATGCTGGTCTTAATGCTGTTCAACAAGTCAACAAATAATCTGCCAATGACAGCTCACAGGTTTATCAGTGTTGATGGAATCTATTTTACCACCCAGGCTCCACCCTTCAATACCCAAGATCCGTAACAAAGACATTACAAGGTTGATAGATGACTGTAGCACATAATGTCTCACAGTGATTCTCTCTAAAACCATTTCCAGTATAGTCCACCTCCACAATGACAGAGCCTAAAACGAACTGTGTATCCACACTGCTGGTCTGAGACGAGAGCATGATCCGAACCCAATGCATGTGGGAGTGCCACTAAGTAGACCTTGGCCCTTCCTGGAAGCAAACAGCAGCAAGGGTCAAACCCAGAAACAACTGTCCATCAAATTTTCTACATCTACTTGGGGAACTGCTGCCACAACACTCTGGACCTCAACACCTACCCCATCAAACCCCACTACAGAGGACTGCACATCTGTCAAGTAGAGGTGATCACATTCAGTCAACTGAATACAACAATGTGCACCATGACTGGAACCTCCCAGTTGTTTAACACTACACTCTTCGATACCACACTTCCTGTCCTCACAAACATCACTTCCCTACACATCCAGTGACTGGTGAAAGTTTCACCTTTGTTGAAACTCTTCATGTTGCACATGATTTACCATTCCATAATGACCTATTTAATCCACCTGCCTTTTATCTCAGTGCACCGAATGAAGCATCCTTCCTGAGGCAAGTTCCACCAGACCTCCTTTGGATCAAGAAAAGGGAAACAAATGAAGTCACTGACATATTTCTTGTGACAAAACTGTTGATTCCAGGTGCTAAAACACCACAGTGACAAGGGTCCTTGCTAAACAGACCAGGGTCCTGGAGTACTCAACCTCCACCTCAGGGGGCCTCAAGACAAACCCAGCATGCACTTGTGAAGAGACACAGCCAATGTTTCACATTGCCTGAGAGATATTCTTTATAGACTGCATGGTGAGTAATCTCCTTAAACTCAGCAAACGAGCAGATTATTGCTTGGTTCTCAAGATCTGTATAAGCTAGATAAGTAAACTAATTTATTTTGTTTAAAATAACCAGCTCATCTTCATTTTGGGAATGATTCTGTGTACCAAAGTTAAGATTGTTCCCCTTCCTGATAAATCTATTGACAACAATAAATGTATTTCTTGCCTCTGCTCATGTTACAGTTTTCACAATCTAAAGGTTGAATTTTATGTCATCTGTTAGAATGGGAAGTGTATGTCACCTGGTTACAGAAGTTTGGTTTCCTGATGGAAGATTGAGATGTGGAGATAAATTCAGTGTGTATTTCTAGCATGGCCTCACATTGTCCAATGACAAACTTCACCCAGAAACCCTGAGATGCTACACTTTACTTCTCTCCCTCCTTATTTCAACGTTCTCATCCTTATAACCTTAACACCTCACAAGTCAAATGGATAATATTCCAAAATTGAATGTTGGAACAATACTGCACTTAACTAGACTGTAAAATCTGAATTCAGACATGTGCTTCCCATTGTTCATTGTGCACTATCCCCAATACTCTTCTCTGAAGGGAAAAGTTCAACTTTTTTGAGTCCACTTTTACTATTTTCTTTATAAGAATTTTCATTGTCAGCTTCCCTTATTTTGGACTTTAAACATGTCTGAAAGCTTACAGTGTGCCAGCCAAACTAATTAACAAGGGCAAATAATTTGTTGGATATAAAAAAAACCTCGCAAACATCGTGTTGATCCACACATTAGGCACTTCCCATAGCCCCGGTAATCTGATTTAAATGGCTGCATTTGCATTAGCAATTCAGTTCACAGTGAGTTTCATGAGAAGACACACTCTAGCTGTGAATTCCTTCCATCTGATAGAGAATTCTGGCAGACAGCCACAACAGCTCATGTGTTCTTGGCACCAGCTTGTAAAGCTGGTACTGACAGCCTTAGACTATTCACTGGGTAGTTTTTTTTAACATTGAGGGTGGGGACACAGGAGTCACACTTACATTTTTATTGCGTCAGTGGCCCCTGAGACTCTGCACTGTCATTGCTGCACCTGAAAGTCTAATGCCCTCACTCTCTTCAATTTCACACACACACACACACACACACACACACACACACAGCTACCAGAATGCAGCAGCAGGAGGAGAAGGAGGAGATGGCATTTTCTTCAAAGGTCAGCTAATGTCAAGCAGGTATTGATTTCAATGCCATCACTAGGAGTGACCTGTCATCTCCTACTACTTTGCAACAACCTCAATTTACAAGCATGCAGAAATTACCAGCTGTCCCAATAAGGAGAAAGTAAGGACTGCAGATGCTGGATATCAGAATCAAAAAAATATGGAGCTGGAAAAGCACAGCCAGTCAGGCAGCATCCGAGAAACAGGAGGATCAAAGTTTCGAGCATAAGCCCTTTGTCAGGAATTCCTGAGGAAGAGCTTGTGCTCGAAACTTTGACTCTCCTGCTCCTCAGATGCTGCCTGACCAGCAGCGCTTTTCCAGCACCAGACGTTTTGACAGCTGCCTCAATAAGTCTGTCTCATTTTCCTGATGCTAGGAGCATCAGAGATGGACACTTCCTGTGCACACCACACTTGCCCCCTTTATAGCCAAATGATAGGGGACCAGAAAATATGGAAAAATGGGAAATATATGAATAAATAATTTCTATCCATCTCCATTGGGCAATCAAATCTCATCCAGGAGTTTGCATTGACCACTGTTTTACTAGTGCATGAACAGTTAATACCCCAATAATCATTTTAATATTGCTTCAGTCTCAGCTGAGAAGCAGTCGAACTCCTCCTGAAGGTATGCACAGAATACCCAATGCTGTAGCCAGCAGTCCATTTCAGAAGCTCACATGTCTCTGTTTTCCCACTGCTACCTTTGTATCGTTTAAATGGATATTTTTAATACAAAGGAGGATATTTGGATTGTTGTTATTTCTTGTGGTGTCATAATTACCTTTAAGCACAAGAGACGTACATTTCAACTTGCAATTGATGCTTTATTAAACAGGAAAGACTGTTCTTTTAAGTGACTAGCAAGGAGAATATTGTGGTTTTCTTGTGTCGCCAAACTTCTACATTGTAAAGAACACTGGCAGTCATTGCTATTATACACATGAATGATGAAGCTCCAGGTTACATACTGTAGGCGGTTCTTTAATCTCTGTTTCACAGCTGAGAGACTGAGGGGTTTTGTGGTCAGCATGTTTTTAAGAGGCAGTTACCTTGAAAATTAACAATGTGAAGACAGAAAAGAAAAAGGCTGGCCTGCCAGACAGTTAGACTGTGGTTTTCAAAGCACTACATTTACAATAGCTGACGATATTGGAGACTGACGAGGCCTTACAACATCATGACAACATCATGTTTGCACTAGAACTAGGTGTTCCTCTATGCAAGCTGCTCCAGTACAACAACCACACTGGTATCTGACCAACAATGTGGGTAATTGCTCAGGTATGTGCTGTGGCTAAATCCAAACCTGTCAATTTCCATCCGATTGGTCGACGTTCGATCATCGAGCGATTGAAAGAATTGTCAACAGAGCTATCAAGTGACACTTGCAAAGGTATAACTTGGCGACTCTGTTTGGCTTCTATCAGGCCCACTTAGCTCCTAAATTCCTCACAGCCTTGGTTCAAACATGATCAAAAAGAACTGAAGTTAAGAGGTGAAGAGGGAGTGATTGCTATGGACAACAGTGCAGCATTCAACCAATGTGGCATCAAGGAGTTCTAGTCAAAACTGAAATCAGTCGAAATCAGGGGAAAATTCTCTGTTGTCTAGTAAAAAGATAGATAGATTTGGTTGCTGAATGTCAATAGTGAACCTGATCATTGTGAGTTACTTTATAATTGCAGCACATTCAGTACTATTCATAACTGCTCAGGTTTAGTGTCAGAGAGCTGCACAGCACTGAAACTGACCCTTTGGTCCAACTCGACCATGCCAATCAGATATCCTAACCTAATCTAGCCCCATTTGTCAGCACTTGGCCCACATCCCTCTAAACTCTTCTTATTCATACACCCATCTGGATGCCTTTTAAATGGTGTAATTGTGCCACCCTGCACCTTTTCCTCTGGCAGTTCAATCCATGCACACACCACCCCCTGCATGAAAACATTGCCCCTTAGGTCCCTTTTAAATCTTGGCCCCTCTCCCCTTAAACCTAGGCCTTCTAGTTCTGGACTCCCCTGCCAGAGGGAAAAGATCTTATCTATTCACCCTATCCATGCCCCTCATGAACTTTATAAACCCCAAAACATCATCCCGCAGACTCCCAAACTCCAGGGAAAATTGTTCCAACCTATTCAGCCTCTCTCTACAGCTCAAATCCTCCAACCCTGGCAACATCCTTTTAAATCTTTTCTGAACCATTTTAAGTTTAACAACATTGACCCAGTCTGTGCAGATATGTAACAAGACCAGAACAACATCCAAACTTAGGTAGGTTAATGTTAGGTAATATGCCATGGAGGTGCCAGACAATAATCATCTCGAACATGAGAGGATTTAACCATCGAGCCTTGACATTCAATGGTATTATCTGGCTGGAATGCTTATTTTCATTGTCCTGGGGGACATTATTGACAAAAAACTCAACTGAATCAGCAACGTAAGTGTCCCTACAAAAAACAGGAAGGACGCTAGGATTTCTAAAGCAGATTCACCTCCTGTTTCCCCAAAGCCTATCCACCATCTACGAGGCACAAGTCAGGCCTGTGATGGAACACTGTCCACTTGCCTGGGTGAGTGAAATTCCAGCAACTCTTGGAGTAATTAAATGTGCACTAAATGCTGGCATATTCCACAAATGAATAAAAATGAACAAATGAATACAAAGTTTACATTTTATTAAACTGCAGAGCTAAACGAGTTCTGCTTTTGTTGCAAAAAATTCACACAAATAATTTGATGTCGTTGAAAGATGTTGAACACTCAGCATTAAAGCAATGTAAAATGTCTTAGTTTAAATGCCTATAGTGCTGTCATTTTCAGTCTTTAATGCAGGTAAAAATTTATAATCAATTCCCCGTGTTTTACAGTTTTATCCTTATTCATGGTCCATGAATTGCAGTTCCACCTTCCTATGCATTGTAAAATATATATGATTGCATTATAATAGCATCAAAAACATTAACTCGTTTCAAGAATACTCAGCTGAGAGCTCCTACAAGCACCTTGTACTGTGTGTAGAATGATAATATATTTTTTTGCATATATGTAATGACGAATGAAAGTCATCGCTGAAGCAAAAAAGAAGACTTGGTGCGAGTCTGCTGCATATGGAAGTGCTGACATCAGAAAACTAACTCCACTAACAGCCAGAGTCACGATCAATGTTTTATTAATGCATGAGCAGATGAATAGAGATTATGAAAATGAGACGATCAGAAGAAATTAATCATCAGTAAACACTGCTGACGGGGATATTTGAGATTACTTTGTTTTGAGGAAACTGGTCAAAAAAAAATTCAAGTTATTTAACAGATCTTATTGGTATATACATAAATAGGTAAAATATTTCAGAGAGCTTGCTGATTCCTTCCATAAAGTTGCTCTAAAGGTTATTTCACCCTCAATTTAGAGATGTCATTATTGATAGACATAGTGCCCTGGACTTATGCTGAGTCTCAGAGTTTCCCCAGTCCTTTAAAATGTGGAGGTAGGACCTATACCCAAAAGTACCCGCTTTGACAAAGGGTCAGTTGGATTCAAAACGTCAGCTCTTTTGTCTCCTTTCAGATGCTGCCAGACCTGCTGAGATTTTCCAGCATTTTGTTTTTTGGTTCCAAAAGTACTGCCTTTATATCCAACATCATATTTTTACCAACAGTGGAAAAGGGCTAAGTAGGATTCATACTGGAAAGAAACCCAAATTCAGTAGGTGCCATTTGAACTCAGTGCTTTGTTTAAACAAACAAACGTTGGTTACCTCTACCTCTTCATGGTCCCCCTCCACCTTGCTCTTCCCCTTCTCCACCTCCTGCTTTTGAGCTGTTCACCACATTGCTGGTGGCAAGGTCAGGTTATGAACATTACAACACAGCATACTGGGACATGGTTCACCAAACATAGCAGGCTGGGGTCCTCAAGAATGGTCCAGACAGTGGATCTATTTCTTCAGCACTTGGGAAGGTCAACTCGGTGATGTTTGACATGGCAGCATCTTGTTACATATAACCAAAGATCTTCATTCGTAAACAATTCTTGTAAATATTTTCTGCATCCTCTGATTCCTTCACATCTTTCGAAAATTAAAATCCACAATGGAACATGATATCTCAGTTCAGGTTAAAACAGTGTTTACACAAGTTCATTATAACCTGCCTTTTTTTTCACTCTTTGATCCTATTTATAAAGCCCAGGATTTCCTGTCATTTTAGCTTTTTTTCTTAAATAGAAACAGAAAGTGCTGGAAAAACTCAGTAAGTCTGGAACCATCTGTGGAGAGAGAAACAGAGTTAACACTTCAAGTTCAATATGATTCCTCTTTGTAACTACTTTCTCAACCTATCAACCTTCAATGATCTGGGTCTCTGCTCTTGCATCCTACTTAAGAATTACCCACTTTTGTATACATTGCCTCTCCTCATTTTCCTTACTAATATTTCTGTGTACTAAACTCCATCTTGTATTTGGGTCAAGAGTGTAGTGCTGGAAAAGCACAGCAGGTCAGGCAGCATCCAAAGAGCAGGAAAATCAACATTTTGGGCAAAAGCCCTTCATCCTTGTATGCTGCCTGACCTACTGTGCTTTTCCAACACTACACTCTCGACTCTGATCTCCAGCATCTGCAATCCTCACTTTCTCCATCTGGTATTTGTCCACACATTCCACCAAACTGTCTACACCTTCAATGTTTTTTGTGCTACAATCCTTACAGTTCACAATGCCTCCATGTTTTGTGCCATCTACAAAAGCTGGAGTCATGCCTTACAGACTCAGTTAGGTTATATCACATTAACTGACCCATTATAACATGGGCTTCACCTTTTCTACCAAGCTTATTATGTAGCACTTCATTCAAATCCCTTGTATGCAACATCAACCACCATCCCTTCATCAGCACCTTCTGCTACCCTTTCAAAAAGGAGAAGAGCAGGTGAAGTGAGGGTCTCAGTACAGGAAGTCAGCATTCCTACGTGCGGTAGATGAGTTGACAATCCTGAGGCATTCAATTAGAAACAGATCTATATTAAGTGCAACTGATTAGAATTGATTCTTCCTCTCCTAAAGAGAAAGGAGCCAGCCATTTGGTGTGTTTCTGTTAAGTAGGTCAGGCATTTCCTATTCTTAAATTTTAACAGCATGCAAATTGGTGACAAAACTAATAAAATATACAAAAGACAACAGAAGAAAACGAATAATGCAGTTAAAGGATTAGAACTCATTAGAACAGTGATGAATCAAGTCTGTAATGTGGAAGTTCCTCAATACCATTTTTATCCAGGGCAGAAACTTCTCCATGGTTTGAATTTGAGCAGCTTCATCTTTGAGCTTATGAGCTGTAGGTTGGGCTACAGACACTGCAATGCATCAGGGGCTCGGGGAAAGAGGGATGGTAGGGAAAGCTACCTAGTCTCTTGTACCAGGAGGCAGTCATACCACTCAGGAGATTTGGTCAGGGACAGGTAGATATATCTGAGAGTTACTCATGCCCGAAACGTCGATTCTCCTGCTCCTTGGATGCTGCCTGACCTGCTGTGCATTTCCAGCAACACATTTTCAGCTCAATATCTGAGAGTTAGGCAGGTAAGTGACCCAGAGCATAGAATTGGAAGAGTGTTGGTTTCTGCAATTATTCAATCGTAGTAGGGTTCTCTTAACCTCGATGGATGAGAGTGCGGGGCTGCACAGTTGATGTACAAACTAATCATGTCACCATAGTACATTCAAGTGGAGAGAGCAATGAGGTTCTTTCCATTCATGGTAATAGCAGTGTTAGATAAACTCACTTTATTCCCACATAAATTGACAAATAGTAAGGTCTTCATTTTCAGAAAGAGGCAGAAATACAGCAGCAGGACTCCACAGCAAACCATAGCATCGACATGTGGTTCTGCTACACCCTGAGATATTCAGCTATTTAGCTACATCCTTGAAACTTGATCCCCCTTTGGCTACATGGGAAAGGGAGGTTGTTGCATGAAATACAATTATTTTATCACAGCTTGAGTATAGAAAAAGGCGGGATAGTGTTGGAGACAAGCATGAAACAGCTCAAGTGGAAGTCTTAGAGCCAGGCTTTGACATCTTCTGCAAATGAGTCACGAAATGCATTCCTTCGAGATATTAGTAGATTTTTCAAAGTCTGTGTTATGTACTCACCAACATGAGAAGCAGAACAATGTCAGGATTGTCACAAGCACATGCTACATGTAATGCGGTCCATAAATCCTCATCCTGTCGATTGACATTCACACCCCTTTCAATTAGAATCTCAGCAGCAAAGATGTTGTCATATCGCGCACACTGTTTGAAAGGAGAATGCACCTTGTTAGCAATCTTAATACCGATCAGCTTTACAATTCTTTTTGCTTTGTTGCCAGTCAAACATATTTAAAGGAAAAATAAGCGTATTCACTCATGGTGTTGCTGCTTTTAAAAAAACTTTCATGTGACGTGGGAATTGCCAAGGCATTTGTTCCTCAACTTTGAATTGTCATTGAGAAAGTAGTAGAGGGTTTCCTTGAAATGCAGCATTATGTCTAGTATAGATATAACTGTAATGTTGTTTGGAAAGGAGGTGAGATGAAGCCGTGGTTTAGGTCAAGGGAGTAAGTCAGGGCTCAATAACCAGATCTCCAGAGCTGTAGGGGACACCGCTGTGCTCAGGTCATGGGCAAACCAAGAACAATATTGCATCCTGTAATTGCTGTCAATGGTCCAGGGTGAAGGAACCATTTTGAACCAAATAGAAGTACTATTGTGCAAGGTGGGTATTTTGTGACAACATAAAGGAATGCAGAAAATGTAAGCATGAGTGATTTAGGCATAACTGTGAAACATTTTAAATTCTACAATGCATTGCAACAATTCAGCTGATTTTGCTGAAGTTATGCTGATGTTTTCTAAAGGAATCAAATGGGAGTTTGACCCTCAAAATCACTTTCATTTTAAATTTTGTACATTTCTTAGTTTGCACAGATATAACAGTCAAAATAAGGTGGGAGAACTTGTACCAAAACTGCCCCGTAAGGGCAATTTTGGACAAAAGTTCAAGGATATCGAACATAAATCACATGCAT
The DNA here is from genome assembly GCF_047496795.1 of Chiloscyllium punctatum. Classification (NCBI taxonomy): domain Eukaryota; kingdom Metazoa; phylum Chordata; class Chondrichthyes; order Orectolobiformes; family Hemiscylliidae; genus Chiloscyllium; species Chiloscyllium punctatum. The sequence continues at coordinate 116,854,807 of NC_092747.1, forward strand.
CTATGTTCATTGGTATGCTGTGGTTTTATCAATTTCCTTGCCCAATCTGCAAAATCTCTTAGGTGCATAAAATGTATTATTATAGTTCTGACCTTTATAGCAATTGCTTTTAAATCAAGAAAATATATATCCTCCCTAAAACCTACAATATATTTCCTGTATCTTATGTTGTGATCCAAGCTTTTTAAAAACTGGCTAGGCCATCATTAATTGACCATCTTTAGTTACCTTTTGCAAGGTGGTGGTAGGCTGTCTTCTTGAATTACTGCAGTCCATGTGCTGTGGGAAGGCCCACAATGCCATTAGGAAGGTAGTTCCAGTATTTTTACCCAGTGACAGTGAAGGAATGGCGATATATTTCAAAGCCATTGTAAGTGTCTCAGAGGAGCATTTGCAGATGGTGGTGTTCCCATGTATCTGCTGCCCTTGTCTTTATAGCTGCTGGTTTTTGTGTGTCTGAAAACTTTTGTCTAAGGAACCTTGGTGAATTTTACATACTGCTGCTACTGAGCATTGATAGTGCAGGGAATGATTGTTTGTGTTAATGATATTTCTGGACAAGTCAAATCCCAGATTGAGATCTTGCTTGACAGGACATATTTAATAAGTCCTGGTTTTAATAAGATGGTCTTTCATTGAAACAATAGGCAATACTGCAGATTCTAGTTTTACAAAATAAACTTTAGTTTTATTGTTAAAGAAATGAAGATAGAATAAACAAAATCATTTACATTAAAGTGACAAATATAAAGATTTGGAAGCACACAATGAAATACAATCCCATAATTAGAATGATACTTCTTGAGAGTACTCACACTGGATAGATCTACCCTTTCTTTCACACCTGAAGGGCTTAATTTAACTTGGCTTCAAGTCCACATTGAGAATCCGATGGTCTCTTCCTGGAGCATTTATAAAACCGAGGTTAGACTTTCTCAGCTTCAAATAACCTTTCAAGGTTTCAACTATACACTTTTGGGCTGAAACTTTTAACCTAAGTTCCCTACACTGAGGTAACTTCTTCCTTAAAAATCCTAAAACCATTTCCCTTACCTAAAAACAACTATTTTATGCATCCAACTTTATCCAAGACTTCTGAAAACTGCCTCAAACTGAAACGAAAATGCTTTAAGTTCCCCAAACTGGAAAATAAATTCCAGAATGTTGAATCTGAAAGCTTAATGAATGCTCAAAATTCAAACATCCAAAGGAAACTATATGAATATATATGAATCATCTACCTATCCTCACACTTTGTACGAATCTTTATTTAACCAGAATCATATGTACTAATGATGGAACCGACACTGCACATTTCCTAAAATGTTCACAGACAATGATTAAACAGCTTCAAACTCTCAAATTTAGAACACAAGAATATATGGTGTAAATTTCGCTATTTATGCAAGGTATGAACTTTTGTATTGATTTCTAATTGTTTTTCCTGCTCCTTTACATTTAGAGTAAGTTTTTGCTTAACTTGTCAATCGTCATTTCGAAAAATTTGAGCCTAAATTTCTTATTATTGGGAGATGTATTTCTCCAGGCTTGCTAAGTTATTTTTTGTGGAAGGTTAATCAAAGTTTCAGTCAGTCAGGAATGCAAATAAAATGCTACATGTTTGAATGTAATCTGCCGTTGCTTATCTGTAGTTCTTGTGTAATTACACTACTATACAAGAACTGGAGTAAGTTACTTATCCAAAACTCACTCTGCCACACCATTAATCCTCAGAGTCAAAGCTCATCTGTACTTCTATTTCTCTTGATACACACATCAAACAAAACCTACCAATCTCAAGGACAGACAATTTCACATTACTATGAACTCTTTCTAAAAATAAAACTTCCTCATTTCTCTTGAAAGTGGCCAAGCTGAAATTCTAACTGTATATCCTATTGTTCTGTACTCTCCCACACAGAGAAAATAACTTCTCTGGGATAAATATTCAGTCTGGGGTTGGAACCCCAACAGTATTTCCAGGTCTCAACCTTCACTACATCAGTGGTAATGACGCAACATAATCTTCAAAGCTGCAGCCACTATTTGGCTTGGAGGTGAGTTTGCTGATCAATTTCAGGTGAGGTGCACTGGCAGGAGGCAAAAAAGTAGTAACGATTGGATTTGGTTGTGTTTCATTGTTGGTTGGTTGATCATGTGCATATGTAGACTACATTTGGTGCTGTGAGAATGAGTCATGACTGTGTGTATAATTAAGTATAAAGGAAACAAAGTTCAGGCTACAGTTCCATTTAAGCCTTTGTCATAAATATCCCGATGTGTCACCTTTGCATATCTCAGAAGCATAAAACACAACAGGCTCGCCTGTGCAAAAGGATAGAGCAGGGAGTAGGGAATTTCAGAGGTTGAGTCGATTGCCAACATGAACTGGACTCACAGTTCTCTGATGCTCACCCTGAGACCCAGAACAAGGCTGTGATAGACAGCAGAGTTGTACTCTTACCCCCATCTGGAAGGAGACTTCCTCTAAGCCAGTTAAGCACTCATGCCTAGAGGTATCGTGGAAAATGAAGTCTCACATTCCTTTCAAATGTTCAAAGAACTCTCTCTCTGAGCAAAACTGACTTTCTCTGTTCCAACAATATGCATTTGCATGAACAACTGAGTTTCACTAATAATTTTTATGCATTATTTCCACACAGTCATGAGCACTAACATATCCCCACTGTGTCTGTGATGATGAAGCTTTAATTTATGACAGCCTCTTCATCTTTCCCACACTGGCCATTTGAAAATTAGTATCCTTTGCTACTTATTCACCTATAGGGCTCTACAATAAACTTAAGAAGTAGTTGGCCTGAGTTATATGGATTTCCCGTTCCTTATGCTGCCTTTTCTTTGAAAATCTAAACAGGTCACTGAGGCCTTACGAGCTGATGATGCCTTCCGAAAACACAAATTTCTGGGTCCACCCCCACCTGAACAAGTTCCTTCAGAGGATTGAAAGTTTTTTCAATGTGGTTAACTGTTTGAATACTCAACAAAGGTTTATACTCAGGGGAACATAAGAGAGGTATATGCAACCACTCATAATTTAAATGGCACTGCATTTAATCAAGGTCAAAGTAGCTTTCCCAATGTCTAGTGCCCAAAACTAAATGCATTTCTCCTGAAATGTTCTAATTAAGGTTCTGCTCAAATAAAATGGAAGCTCCTTCGTTTTCCCATCCCTTAGAGTTAAAAGCCAACATTTAATTAGTCTTTTTGATTTTCATTTGTCCCTCTCCATTAAATTTTTTAACAATTTGCTGGTCTCGTCTCTTTTGAACTCTTATTATGAACTCAGATTATGTCTCTTTCTCATTGGCATGTACTTTTGCATAATATTCATTCCAGTAGGCGTATTTGCATTTTGTACATGTCTGTTAATTTACAGTGGCTTACATGCATGACACAAGTTCATGTGCAGAATGTTTTAGAGTTGCTTGGCAGTAGAGATATTGTTAGCAGTTTACCCTGAACATTATGGGCCTCTTGTGAAAATGTGAATTCTCACTTTTCATTACCTTAATACTTTAGGTTGTTTGTGGGATCAATAGGTGATAAGATAAATGATTATCTGTTTTCCAACATAGATCCTTTGTGAAACAGGTTAGTTAAAGAAAAAATTAGCCACCCATGTCTTACGGATCTGGGGCAAGTTTCTTTGGTCATTGTCCCTTTAAATAAAGCAATTAAGTGGAACACAATCATGGCAATGGAATGATTTGGATGCCTTGAAAGGATTTAAGTGTATGGCCCAGATATCCCGATTATAGATGGAACATATTCAATTAGTGGAAATTCCCTTTAAAATTACCCACTTACCTCTCAGCAAATACCAAGAATCAGAGTCTGACCCGTCTGAAAGGTATCCATTGGTGGAAACCAGGGAGAAATCAGCTCAGTGCAAGAGAAGTATTGCAGATTGAGACACAACTTTTCTTTTTGCAATGACATTTGCTGTTATGTTTCAGCAGTCAAAGGTCCCAAAGACATTTTGACAGTGACTGAGGAAAAGTAATCATGTGAAGAAAGTGAGGGGGTAGAGTGCTGGCTGGGTGAAGTGGGTGGTTTGCCAGCTAGGTAGAGTGTCAGGCAGATGTTTAGAGTAAATTTATTGGTTAGGTTGTGTCAGATGGTGGGGGCAGAGGAAGGCGTGGCTGATCAGATCAGGTTGAGTCAGACTGGCCCAGGGAGGGTGGAGAGCTGTGGGATATAGCAGGGTTGGGCTGGGTCAGTGTTGCATAGAGTCTGAGGGTGTTTAGTCCTGTCGGGTTGGGTCTGGTCTGGTCAGGCCAGGCCAGGCCAGGCCAGAGGAGTTAGCTCCAGCATGGTTGAGTTGAATCCAGCAGAAATCAGATCTGGCAGAAAGTAGGCATCAGATTGGGCAGTTTTGGGCCCAATAGCTAAGGAATGATGTGTTGGCATTGGAAGAAGTCCAAAAGAAGTTTATAAGACTGATCCCCGGAGTGAAGGGCTTGACATATGAGGAGTGGCTGAGGACACTGGATCTGCAATGGGGTTTAATGAATAAGGGGGAATCTGATTGAAACTTACAGAATTCTGAGAGGCCTGGACAGATTGGATGTGGAGAAGATATTTCCCCTTGAGCAGGAGGGACGAGGACCCAAAGGCACAGCCTGAGAGTGAAGGGACAACCCTTTGGAACAGAGATGAGGATGAATTTCTTCAGCAAGAGGACAGTGAATCTGTGAACTCATTGTTGCAAAAGGCTGTGATGGCCAAGTCATTGAGTTTATTTAAGACAGAGATAGATAGGTTCTTGATTAGTAATGCAATCAAGGAAGAAGGCAGAAGAATGGGGTTGAGAAACACATCAGCCATGAATGAATGGTGGAGCAGACTCGATTGGTTGAATGTCCTAATTCTGTACCTATGTCTTATTGGCTTATGGGTGAAAGTGATTGGGGGGGGGAAGAAAGTTTGGACCTGGATGGCAGATATGGTTCAAATCAGCTGGGCAATTGGTGAGTGGGGTAGGGGTGATACTTGTGTCCCCCAGAGCTGAGTTGGTGTAGTTTGGGGTGAGGGATTTGGTACAACATGATTGAGTGAGGGGATCGGATGTCTCTTCAGGGTATGAAGGGTGTAGTGTGCGTTTTTTTTTTGAGGGGGGTTGGCAACAGGACAAGTCAGTGGTGACTTGAGGGCTCACTCAATAGTTACCCAACATATATAGTTGGTTTTTACTCCCCTAATGTTTCTCGGACAATTATGAAGCTGAAATGAGTTAGAATCCTCCAAATTTAAGGAACTTTTCCAGAGGGCTCCAGATGTAGAGGAATTACCTGTCAGAAATTTCAATTCCTGGGCAATTCCCTCAGAATGTCATACATCGAGAATTCTGCATGATCCAAAAACTCACTGGATAATGGAATATTTGGGCGCAAAACCTTATCGTTTCATATATATTTGAATGCATGTCTTTTGACATATTGCAGTCAGTATCAACATGCATGGATTATTGGGGTCAAAAATAGAATTGGTGTGATGTTTTGATTAAAACCAGTGTTTGCTATATTCATGTGGGAGTCATGAAATGAGGTGGGATGTCGTGTTGAGGTTGTACAGGACATTGGTGAGGCCTCTTCTGGAGTACTGTGTGCATTTCTGGTTGCCCTGCCGTAGGAAGGACATTATTAAGTTGGAGAGCATTCAGAAAAGACTTGCAGGATGCTGCTGGGAATGGATAATTTGAGTTATAAAAATAGGCTGGGACTATTTTCACTGGAGCATAGGAGGTTCAGTGGGTGACCTTGTAGAGGTTTATAAAATCATGAGGGGCATAGAGAAAAAGAAGAGGGTGGGGGAATTCAGGTGACATGTTTTTAAGGTGAGCAGCGAAAGGTTTGACAAAGGACTTGGACAGGTACATGGATGGAATAGTATGGTGTTGGAAAAGCACAGGAGGTCAGGCAGCATCTGATGAGCAGGGGAGTCGAAGTTTCGGGCATAAGCTCTTCATCAGGAATGAATTGCTTATGCTCGAAACGTCAAGTCTCCTGTTCCTTGGATGCTGCCTGACCAGCTGTGCTTTTCCAGGACCACGATTTTTGACTCTGATCTCCAAGCATCTGCAGTCCTCACATCCTCCCATGGATGGAATGGATATGGCGAGATATGGACCAAACACAGTTAAATGGGACTAGATTAATTGTGAAAACTGGGCGGCATGGGCAGGTTGGGCCGAAGGGCCTGTTTCCATGGTGTAAATCTCTGACTGTATGACATAAAAGGCAACCTATTTTTTAACACACAGACTGTTTCGTGTGTGAAATGAACTGCCAGAAGAAGTGATGGACGCAGGCAAAGTTGCAACATTTAAAAGACATTTGGATAGATACATAAATAGGAAAGGTTTAGTGCGATATGGGCTAAATACAGGCAATTGGGACTAGTGTAGTTTGGGAATATGGTTGGCTTGGACTGAAAGGTCTGTGTCACGCTGCATGACGCTATGACTCATTGTACCAGAGTACTTATTACAAATTGTAAGCCCAATAGTAAATTATCATATAATCACAAATTAGAATCATTTGGCACAATTTGCTTGAGTACATACTTTACATGACCTCCGGAAAGAAAGTGATCTATTTATGCTGTTATTGCAACTGATATTGATGTGTTTGGATGTTTCAAATAACAGAAATGAATAGAACGGAATAGAATGAAGACAGTCAGCAACTTACTCAAATCAAGATGGACAGATAAACTTGGATTAGCCTAGAATTTGTATCTTCAATAACATTGTGACAGAAAATGTATCAGTGTTAAGGAGATGCAAGTTATTAAAGGGACTGATCAGAAACTAGCACGAAATGACAGGAGGACGGGGCACGAGTTTGATACAAAAGTAGTAACAATAAGAGGAATATGCCTGTGGTGAAATGTAAAGGAAAAGGTCAGGAAGAGTGTAAGTGGCAAGCTGAAATAAGTGTATCAACCACATACAGACAGAAATTAGTATGAAATGGCAACATCTAGAAAAGAAAAGACAAGGGTCTAATAATAAAAAGGTCCAGGATCTTGGGATTAGTGTTTGAAATGATATTTCCATACCTCTTTCATAATTGCAGTGTCATTTTAAATTAATAGTATTTGGAAGCCTAGGGAGTTTTTCATGTTCCATCTGTTTCTAATGTCAACCTGACAGCTGTTACTGTTGGCAAGAAAATATTCCCGGCAGTGTTACGAAAAAAAATCTTCTGAAAATAAACCATTCATTTAATCTCCAATTGTGCGATAGGGGCGTGATATAAGATTGGTGCAAAAATGTTCCATCTCATGAAGCTAAACATTAGTGATAGATGAGACATTTTATCTTTCAGTTTCTTACGAGGAATGCATAAAGTCAAAATCAATTATCCATTAGAACAAGCATCTCATGATCTGTCTCGTGGTATTTCCTTGTGGATTGAACCCCATTTCTTTCTCAGTTGAAATATTAGCTCTGGATCTTTATCCTAAGTTCTATAATATGAGCTTGCTGCATCTACCTTGGTGGTGGGGTGCACTCTCCAAAATGGCAGGATATTTGTTCTGTGAGAGAAGCAGATACCGTGTGGAGTCGCGTCCACAGCCCACAGATCAGAGGCACACATAAGGGTTGCAAGTGGCAAGAAGGCTACTTAAAGAGGCCAGTATCAGTTTCTGGGAAGGTACATGATATTTTATTATTTAGAAACCTGAAATCTAAGATGAACAGAACCAATAGTAGTTTTAGTTTTGAATTATATTTCTGTATTTTGTTAAAATGGAGAACCAGCATTTAGTTTCATGTTTGAGTTTGATGAGTTATACAGTATATAGTCTGATAATTTGTTAACATGCATTTAAATGAGGCTTTAAAAAAAAAGTCTCTTGAAGTGAATAGTTCAGTGCTTGAGAAAACATGGACGGAAACAGAAAAAAAAATGGGCTTCTACCTAGCAACAAGGTGTCCTATAACACAGCAAGGTAGAGACAGAAACAGGTCCAGTAGGCTGATGGTAGAGTGTTGGAACTCTCTTTCACAGACAGCAGTGGCTGCTTGATCAGGTGTTAATTTTAAATCTGAGATGGATAAATCTTTGTGATGCAAAGGTATTAAGGGATATGGGGTAAAGGTACATGATCTCATTGAATGGCGGAATAGGCTTGAATGGGTGAATGGCCTGCTCCCGTTCCTATGAGTGTGCAGGTTTCTTTCAGAAAGAAGTAGGTCACTCCAAGACAAAAGGTTTACATCAGCTGCAGTAGTTTAGCAATATCCAAAAGTGTTCAGGCAGCAGCCTTCAAGGCTTAAAAATTACAAGCGAAAATCTCCTAGAACAGAAGATGTCAGAGAGGAAGACCTCTACAAGGTTGTTGAATGCAGGAGTTCAAGATACGTGTGTTAAGGAGTAAGTTAGCCATGTTACTAGTTCATATAGGGGTCTCAGAAAGCGACGTTAAATAAAAAGATAGCACCGAGTGAATGCAGACGTTTGTGGCAAAGGAACCACCATAGTATGCTCATTGAACAAAAAAACCTGAAAGTAGAAACAAAATACCATTTACTAAATATCCATCAGCTTAATGTTGAGAGTAAAATGATTGAATCTTTATTTCTGATTCTTGAAATAAAACAATTCTAACTAATCCTTGTACAGTGTAATATAGTTAGTGTTGTTTTCCCTTTTTGTATAATAAACTGATGTTCTTCTGTTTAAGATATATTGGCACCTTCTTGTTCTGATTATGTGACTGACAGCCACCACAAACAAATTGCAAAAATAAAATATACAATTTATCAAGTCAGGTTTTGTCCTGAAATCTGACTTATCCAGAATTAGCGTCAGCTGGAACAATAAAAATTGTTCTTTCTGAATGTGTAAAAAGCTTCCCACTCCACTTGTTTGGCTGAATTATGAACACGTTCTCCTTGGCTATGAAGTCCTCAAGGCTTGAACCCAGAGGCACTGAATGGAGAATTCACCACAAAGGTTTACAGGAAAGCCACACACACAGAACCAAGTCCTGAACTACGAAAGCAACCACCCCAACACACACAAAAGAAGTTGCATCAAGACACTGTTCAAAAGGGCCACAACACACTGCAGTTCACCAGAACTGCAAAAAGAGGAAGAAGAATACCTCTACAATGTATTCGCCAGAAATGGATACCCCCGCAATTTCATCAACAGATGCCTAAGGGAAAGACAACAGAATGAGGACATACCACAACCCAAAGGACTAGCCACATTACATTTCATCAAGAACTTTTCTGAACTGACAGCCAGACTACTACGACCACTAGGACTCATAACAGCACACAAACCAACAGCCACTCTCAGACAATAACTCACCAGAACAAAGGACCCAATAACCAGCATGCGCAAAACCAATGTAGCGTACAAAATCCCATGCAAGGACTGCACAAAACACTACATAGGACAAACAGGAAGACAGCTAACAATCCGTATCTATGAACACCAACTAGCCATGAAACGACACAACCAGCTATCCTTAGTCGCCACACACGCAGATGACAAGCGACATGAGTTCGACTGGGACAACACTACAATTATAGGACAAGCCAAACAGAGAACAGCCAGGGAATTCCTAGAGGCATGGCACTCAACCACAGATTCTATCAACAAACACATCGACCTGGACCCAATATACCAACCACTGCAGCGGACAGCTGGAACTGACAACCAGAAGCGGTAGAAACAAACCACTATAAATGCTGGAGGAACGAACACAGAAGTGCTTCACAGGAGGCTCCCAAGCACTGAGGATGTCACCTAGACAGGGGATGAAACGTCTGCAACACAAATTCCCAGCTCGGCGAACAGAACCACAACAACGGGCACCCGAGTTACAAATCTTCTCCCAAACTTTGACTACCTTGAATTCCAGCATCTGCAGCTTTTTTTTTGCCTCCAGACAAATGTAAAGAGGCAGAGAAATTCAGTGAAGGAATTCCAGAGCTTAGAGCATAGATAGCCGAAGGAATGGTATAGGGATGAAAATTAGGGATACGCAAGATTGAGGAAATGCAGAGATTTTGCAAGTTTGTGACAAATGAGAAGAATGCAGAAATGAGAAGAGACAAGGCTATGAAGATATTTGAAAACAAGGCTTCAAAACATTAACATTTCTTAAAAGAACAGCATGTTGCAAGATTTTATGCCATTTATAGTCGCCTAATCTGTTCCATTATCCAATCTACTCACTGGGTTGACTGCCAAAATTCTCTCCATCCTGCAGGCTCCCTGCCTTCAGTCCTGATGAAGGGCTTTTGCCCAAAATGTCAATTTTTCTACTCCTCGGATGATGCCTGATCTGCTGTGCTTTTCCAGCACCGCTCTAATCTAGACTCTGATTTCCAGCATCTGCAGTCCTCACTTCTGCCAAAGTTATCTATTTTAACATAGTTAACTTATATAGCAAGTGGACTACATTATCCATTACCTATTTGATACACAGCTCTAAAAGTAGATTAATCTTTTCATACAGGTTTTAAATTCATAGAGTCCTGCAGTCCTTCGGCCCAAACTGGTCCATGCCGACCAATATGTCCATCCACTCTAACCCCATATCCTTCCAATCCTTTCCTATCCCTGTATTTGCCCAAATGTCTTTTAAATGTCGATAATGTACCCAAGTGAACCACTTCCACTGGCAGCTCATTCCATATGCGTGCCACCTTTCTGTAAAAAAAGTTGCCCCTCAAATTCCCTTTTATTCTTTTCCTCTAACCTTAAACTAATTTCATCCTATCCATGCCTCTCATGATCTTATACACCTAAAAGCAATTCCCGCTCCCCCCTCCCCTGCCCCCCACTCTCCTATACTCTGAAGAAAAAAGTCCTAGTTTGTCCAACCTCTCACTGTAACTCAGACCATTGAGTCCTGGCAACATCCTTGTAAATTTCTTCTGCACTCTTTCCAGTTTAATAAGATCCTTCCAATAACAAGGTGACCAAAACTGAATGTTATACTCTAAATGCGGTCTCAGCTACATCATGCATAACTGCAGCATAACTTCCCAACTTCTATACTCAATGCCCTGACTGATGAAGGCCAGTGTGCCAAAGTCATTTTCACTGCCTTGCTGACCTGCGACTCCACTTTCAGAGAACTGTGAACCTGAACTCCAAGATCCATCTGTTCCATGACACTCCTGAAGGCCCTACCGTTCACCATGAAACTATTACCTTGATTTGACTTTCCAAAATGCAAGACCTCACACTTATCTATATTAAATTCCATTTGCCATTTCTCAGCCCACTTCCCCAGCTGATCAAGGTCCTGTGTAATTTCTGATAACCTCACTGTCCATGATACGTCCTATTTTATAGTCATCAGTAAACTTACTAATCATGACTTAAATATTCTCTTTCAAATCATTGATATAGATAGCAAATACTAATGGTCCCAGACGCGAGCCCTGAGGCACACCACTAGTCACAGGCCTCCAGTCCGACAAGCATCCTTCCACTGTTACCCTCTGCTTCCTACCATCAAGCCAGTTGCGTATCCAATTTTCCATTCCCCCTGGATTCCATGTGATCTAACCTCCCAGAGCAGCCTACCATGTGGAACCTTATCAAAGGCCTTACTGATGTCCATATAGACTACATCTACTGCCCTGCCCTTGTCAATCTTCTTGGTCACTTCATAAAAGAACTTTAACTAATTTGTGAGGGTTGATTTCCTACTCAAAGCCTTGCTGACTACTCGTAATCAAACCCTGACTTTCCAAATGCATGTATATCTTATCTCAGAATCTTCTCAAGTAGCTTACCTACCACAGACGTTAAGCTCACTGGTCTATAGTTCCCAGGCTTTTCTTTGCAGTCCTTCTTGAATAAGGGCACAACATTCACTACCCTCCAGTCTTCTGGGACCTCACCCATGGCTAACGATGATGCAAAAATATCAGCCAGGGTCCCTGCAATTTCTTCTCTAGCCTCTTGCGGTGTTCTTGGATAAGTCTAGTCAGGACCAGGAGATTTATCCACCTCCACACATTTGAATACATCCAACACCTCCTCTACTGTGATATGGACAGTCCCCAAGATATCACCACTAACTTCCCCAAGTTCCCAAATCTCCATGTCTTTCTCCATGGTAAACATAGAACAAATAGTCATTGAGAACCTTGCCCATCTTCTGTGGTTCTACTCATGCATGTCCACTTTGGTCTTTGAGGGACCCTCTTTTCTCTCTAGTTATTCTTCTTCTGTTAATATAAAGTCCGTCTTTGGATTCACCCTAACTCTCTCAGACAAGGCTTTCTTGTGCCCCCTTTTCACTCTACCTTTTTCAGTATACTCCTGTATTCCCTGTATACCTCCCGGGATTCCCTTGATCCCAGCTGCTTGTACCTGAGTTACGCGTCGTTCTTTAGGGTCAAAGCCTCAATATCGCTTGTCGTCCACGGTTCTCTATTCCTGCCAACCTCGCCATTCACCCTCACAGGAACATATAGACCTTGAACTCTAGCTATCTCACTTTTAAAGGCCTCCCACTTGCCGGAGGTCCCTTTACCTGCAAACAAACTACTCCAGTCAACCCCTGCAAGCTCCTCTCTAATTCCATCAAAATTTGCCTTGCCCCAGTTCAGAACTCAAACTTGTGGGCCAGTTTTGTCCTTCTCCGTAACTATTTTAAAATAATAGAACAATCGTTCCCTGGTTTTTCTTTCCTGTACAAGATTGTGTGCAATTAAATATTTAATTTAGATTCTAAAAAGGTGAAGCTAGATTAAGTAAGGAAGGAAAATTAATCCTATAGGCCTGGTCAACACTATTAACACAATAAATTTCTCCAATCCAGAGTTTCACTCACAGGATGTTTAAGGGGGAGATTTATTTGTTCCTTTTAAACAGAAAATCCCGTGGGAGCTGTTGACTGTAATACGCTAAACGTCAAGCTGTGAGTCTGAAGTCATAAAATTTATCTTAATTCTTCTGTTTGTAAGTATGTTTGTTCAGTTGTTATGCATCATAATAAAAAGTCTTAGAATTCAAATTTGGTCATGGCATGTTGTAAAAGTGATTTCCATAAATCTAAGATTTTTTTTGAGCTCTAACAGGTGTAAAAAGAAAGGATGATGTAAATATTATGATAATGTTCCACTCATTCACTCATTTCCTTTGAGTAAATCTTCTAAACCTGCCTGGTCTGGTCTAGTATTGCTTCATAGTATGTGGCTACCCTATAATACCCTCACGACAGGGCAACTAGTATGGGCAATAAATTCTACCAGTGTCATCCTTTCCAAGGAACAACAAAACTCAAAAATAAATTTCAATTAAAAGTACCATATTCGTGATACATGCCTGTTTTAGTTTAGATTACTTACAGTGTGGAAACAGGCCCTTCGGCCCAACAAGTCCACACCAACCTGCCGAAGCGTAACCCAACCAGACCCATTCCCCTATATTTACTCCTTCATCTAACACTACGGGCAATTTAGCATGGCCAATTCACCTAACCTGCACATTTTTGGACTGTGGGAGGAAACCAACGCAGACACGGGGAGAATGTGCAAACTCCACACAGCGCTGTGAGGCAGCAGTGCTAACCACTGTGCCACCGTGTTTTGAAAGCGGTCATTAACAACTTTGGATTTTAAACTGGAGACTGATATAATTTTTGCATTGACCTATTTGTATCCCTCATTTCAGAAAGAATAATCTATTAGACAACTGTACAAGGCATGATTATTAAATTTTCAAATGACACTAAAGTATGGTATTATGGACAGTGAGGAAGGTTATCAGAAATTGCAGCAGGACCTTGATCAGCTGGGGAAGTGGGCCGAGAAATGGCAAATGGAGTTTAATATAGATAAGTGTAAGGGCTTGCAGTTTGGAAAGTCAAATCAAAGTAGGAGTTTCATGGTGAATGGCAGGGCCTTAAGGAGTGTCGTGGAACAGATGACCTTTGGAGTTCATGTGCACAGTTCTCTGAAAATGGAGTCACAAGTAGACCGGGCAGTGAAGAAGGCTGTTGGAATACTGGCCTTCACCAGTCTAGAAGTATAGAAGTTGGGAAGTAATGCTGCAGTTATACAGGATGTTGGTGAGACTGCACTTTGAGTCTTATGTTTAGTTTTGGTTACATTGTTATCGGAAACATGTTATTGAGCTGGAAAGAGCGCAGAAAAAATTTACAAAGGTGTTTCCAGAACTCAAGGGTCTAGGCAAGAGGTTTGACAAGGTAGGACTTTTTTCTTTGGAGCATAGGGGACCTAGGAAGTATTTTATAGAAGTGTGTAAGGTCATGAGAGGCATGGATGGGTTGAATGCACTCAGTGTTTTTCCCAGGATTGGAAATTCAAGGACTAGAGTGCATCAGTTTAAAGTTAGAGGGAAAGAATAAAAGGGGACCTGAGGGGCAACTTTTTTCAGAGGTTCGTATGCATGTGGAATAAGCTGCCAGCAGAAGTGGTTGAGGTGGGTACACATTATCAACATTTAAAAAGTATTTGAGCAAATACATGGATGAGAAATGTTTAGAAAGACATGAGCCAAGTGCAGGGAAAGGGGTTAGCATGGATGGACATTTTGGTCAGCCCGCACCAGTTTGGACCAAAGGGCCTATCTCTCTGCTGTAGGACTCTGTATGACTCTATGTTCTTCTGAAATAAAAATGTTATTGAAAATTCAACCCTCAGAATTATTATTGTCACTTTGTAAAGTTAAATTAGTATTTTATTTAGCAAAACATTTTACAATTAAAATTTTTTGAGTAGATTTGACAATAGTTTAATGGATAATTTCCCTGGACACCACTAAAAGTCAAAGCTTTTGATCTTGCGTTCATCAGGAACTAGAAACTAGAAACTAGAAACTAGACTTGCAAAGAAACACCAATTTTGCAGTGAGAGAAGAGGCTGCTGATTAACACAGAGATGAACCAAGAGCAGTTGAATGTCAATCTTAATTCTGAGACCAGAAAAGTAGTCTGGTTAGTCAGAATGTTGCCCTGGGAATGCAAGAGATATTGGGAGTTTCCATGACACCTCTCCCAATGAAAAGGGTGCAATGTATATTGGAATTCCTTTTGCCTACATGGGTCCTATTTGTTAACATGTGTAGCTTCTAGCATGTGCAATTGTAATCTTGCAGTTCATTGAACAGTAGGTGTTGCCATGTACTTTATTCCCAGCTCAGGAACATCTTCACTAGTTGCTGTGACAAGTGCTTTTTAGATGGAATGATGACTACCTTGGACACTTGCATATTTTTGATAAGTAGACATACTTGCGATGTTCAAGTCTGCAGCTCCAAAAAAATGTTTTCCAGAACTTAATTTCTATCCTGCACTCAAATTTACCATCAAAATGAAGCAGATCAATAAGCTTCTTGTCCTCAAATTGTTGCAAAATCTGCAGAAAGCCTACATTACAATATGCACGTTGCATACATGATCAATATATATTGGGATTTCTACAATTCTGCACAACAAGATCAATCCTATTGGCAAAATTTGTGAATAAAGCCCATGACATCTGCTCACCCTGTAAGCTCGATGTGAAGATAGGGCATATCAAAACTACCTTGCAAGCTAATGGCTACTTGGATCTCATCATCACTTGTTGCGTATTGTGCAAACACATGGAAAGGTCTATGATCCAGTCTCCTTCAGATTTACAGTCATGCAACACAGAAACAGACCCTTTGGTCTAAATCATCCATGCCGACCGGTTTCCCAAACTAAACTAGTCCCATTCCCCTGCATTTGACCCATCTCCCTTTAAATCTTGCTGATTCATGTATCTGTCCAAATGTCTTTTAAATGTTAGGACTGTACCTGCATCCATCACTTCCTCTGACAGTTCATTCCACATGCGAACCAGCCTGTATGAAAAAGCTGTTCCTCAGGTCCCATTTAAAACTTTCTCTACTAACCTTAAAATTATGCTCTTTAGTTTTGAACTCCCCTACCATTGACCATTCACTGGGATAACATATCAGTTGTTTTTAAACCAGTTTATGCTTACAAGTCGCAGACTACTACATCCAAAATTGGACATGGTTCTGCGATTGGATGAACTTTGTTAAATAATCTAGAAAATGCAGAGAATTACATCAAAAAACAATTAAAATTATCAGTTAGGCTCATTGTGTGGAGCATCTCTACAAGCTAAAAGCTGTGATTGTGAACACGGGAACTCCTACATGCATTACTGTTTTTTTTCATTGGACAAGGGGTCACTGAGATTGTTGTATTCCCACGGTGTCATCTTAACTAAAAGGTCTTCCTATGTGGTTTGAGAGCTATGATTGATAGATCCTGCTGCATCACTAGACCAATGACAAAGCAATGAATCAGCATCTTCTTCTTATGTTGCATAGATTGGTGTTCCCTTTCCAAATCTGACTTCCTACATCCTAGCCTTGACAAGCACAAGACAAAAATCATTGACTTTGTTTCTCCTTCCAGTGATGTTATGTTCTGAACTACCAATATATTATTTGCTTGTTGCTTGTTCACTTAAAAGCACCACATCAAAAACTCAGGAATGCTTCCAAAGGCATGCAAGATCTTCCATGAGAATTCCACGGCAGGACAGAAACCACAAAAAGAAGTAGTGTTTTCTCATCATGCTCAGCACAACAGCATAGGGTCGAAAGTGTGGTGCTGGAAAAGCACAGCAGGTCAGGCAGCATCCGAGGACCAGGAGATTCAATGTTTTGGGCAAAAGCCCTTCATCAGGAAAGGGCTTTTGCCTGAAATGTCAATTCTCTTGTTCCACGGTTGCTGCCTGGCCTGCTGTGCTTTTCTAGCACCACACTCTCGACTCTAATCTCCAGCATCTGCAGTCCTGACTTTTGCAACAGTATGGGGATGACCCTTTGGGAAATTGAACTTAGGTGTTCAGGTCCTTGTAGTGTTCAGTTGTTCAGGTGTTCCACATTAGAATTTGGGGATGTGTCTGCTACTGATGCTCCTTGCGCTGGATTCATTAAGCTTTGAAATGGACTCAGAAAAGTAAACAAAACTATAGAAAGAGCTGAATGCTGGAGCTGAAGCATGGAGTAGGCATTTTAAAGTATTTTAAATAAAATTCTTACATATAATCTGGTGTATTATTTCTGCATAGATGAAATATATAAAACATATAGGAGTCATGTCTCCTGTTCGGATGAGCATTTGTATTGTGATTTAATTGATCAATCTCTACCAAAGTTTACAACTGCTTCCATCAATCACTTTGTTAAGGAAGCTTTTCCCTGAAAGTTTATCCACTTACTCATTTATACAAATACTCTTCTGATTTCCTGGTTATCCTCACCTTTATATATGATAATGAGAGGCATGGATAGAGTCAGTAGCCAGAGACTTTTCCCCAGGGCAGGATTGACTGGGGTGAGGGGTCATAGTTTTAAGATATTAGAAGGAAGGTATAGAGGAAATGTCAGAGGTAGGCTCTTTACGCAGAGAGTTGTAAATGCATGAAATGTGTTGCTACTGGTGGTGGTGGAAGCAGAGTCATTGGGGACATTTAAGCAGCTGCTGGACGTGCACATGGACAGCAGTGAATTGAGGAGTGCGTAGGTAAAGTTATTTTATTTTACATTAGGATTAATCCTCGGCAAAACATCGTGGGCCGAAGTGCCTGTTCTGTGCTCTACTTTCCTATGTTCTATGTTCGATGTTCTCACGTTCTGTAACTTCTAGAAGTTGAATATTATCGAAAACTTTTCCACCTATAACCTATAAAGAGCAGCTTCTGTTCAGCAAACACTGTACTTAATATTTTGGGCAACTGGAGGACAACATAAAATTCCAAGCTGTAGATTTAAGGTGGTCCAGGAGTGTTGGAAAAAATCAAAATCCATGTCAAGCACTAAAATCTAAAAAAAGTGATATTGACAGCCATATAAATCTAAAAAGTGAAAGATAAATAATTCTAACCCTCAAAATCCAACAAGTATTTTCCAATCAATTATTTTTAATTATTTACCTTATGCTAAGGAGTTAAGATATTTTGTTCCCCACCTTCTTAAGGTCTGCTATCAAAAAATCTGTCACCTTGTAATCGTCCTCATTTTTTAACAACATAGCAGTTAATGAGTAATGGAACACTGTCATAGCTCTTACCAGATGCAGCAGTGAGCCTCCTGAGGAGATCAATGGATTAGGGTCAGCACCTTCCTTCAGCACCTTCAACACTGTATTGACAACAGAAGTAACAAAACGTTAGCACAGGAAAAGCATCTCTCACCACCTTAAATGCAAACAGTGATCTAATTAATATTCAAAATCACATGAAACCAGGTTATAGTCCAACAGGTTTATTTGGAAGTACAAACTTTTGGATATAACCTGGTACTGTATGATTTTTAACTTTGTCCACCCCAGTCCAACACCGGCACCTCTACATCATGGCTAATTAATACTGACATGCTAAACAAGTTTAGAATTCGTTTATTTGAATGGTATAAGTCTTACTGATATATTCAATGATTCTTACTTCAAGTATAAAAATAATAATTAAATGTCAAATGGTTGGAAATGATAATGACTTCCCAGTCTAACGGTCAGTTAGAGTAATGTGGATTAATCAAGAAAAGCCAACACAATTAAATGATCTTTAATTAACTTGATGGAATTTTTTGCTGAGGTACCAGAGAGGTTTGATGAGGCTGCTATGGACAATACATTGCTCATAGACTTCCCAAAGGCTATTTGACAGAGGGCCATGTGTCAACAAAATTAAAGCCCATGGTTGAGTAATAGGAATAGAGAAGTAGAGAATAGTGAACAGTTATTTATCAAAATTGGATTTCTACAGATCAGTACCAGGGTACAAATAAAATTCCAGAAATAATTGTGAATCGTATTGTGAATAAGGAAAGAGATTAATGAGAGAAAACACTGAAAACCATTAGAATGAAAGGCTGCCAAGTTCCCAACTCCTGGTGGACTGCATCCGAGGGTCTCAAAGTAAGTGCCTGCTGAGATAGATGTATTGGTTTAAATTTCCCAAATTCCCTAGATTCTAACATTTCCCATCAGATTACAATATAGTGAATGTGAATTCAAGATAGCAGAGAAGCATCTGTCAAAGGGAAAATGCTGGAATCTTTTATTAAAGGAGGATATGGTGGAAATGTATAAAATTGCAATACACTCAGACAGAATTAACAGTTTTGTGAAAGTGAAATAATTTCAAAGGAAATATCAAGCAATGCAGATAAATTGGAATCTGTATATAATTTAAGATGTACTGAGATTCCAGAGGGCAATTGACAAGGTGCCACATCAAAAGGTTACTACACAAACTAAGAGCTCATAGTGTAGGAGGTAATCTTAGAGTATGGATTTGTGAGCTAACGGAAGACAGAAGGCATAAATGGAGTCATTTCAGGTTGGCAAGATACGATCAATGGAGTGCACCAGGAAGCAGTGTTGCAGCCTCAACTATTTACAATTTACATCAGTGACTTGGATGATGACCAAATGTATGTTTGCTAAATTTTAGATTAGATTACTTACAGTTTGGAAACAGGCCCTTCGGCCCAACAAGTCCACACCAACCCTCTGAAAGGTAACCCACCCAGACCCATTCCCCTACATTTACCCCTTCACCTAACACAACTGGCAATTTGGCATGGCCAATTCACCTAACTTGCACATTTTTTGGACTGTGGGAGGAAACCGGAGCACCCGGAGGAAACCCACACAGACACGGGGAGAATGTGCAAACTCCACACAGACAGTTGCCTGAGGCAGGAATTGAACCCAGGTCTCTGGCGCTGTGAGGCCGCAGTGCTAACCACTGTGCCACCGTGCCACCCATTCTGATGATAAATATAGTTGGAAAATAATTTGTGAAAAGGAAACATGGATTCTGAAAGAAGATATAACAGGTTGAGTGAATAGGGTAAAAAATAAATTGACAGATGGAGTATAATGTAGGTAAATGTGAACTCATCCAGGTTAGTAATAAGAAAAGTCAAAAACTTCTTAAATGAAGAGAGATTACATAAAGTTGAGGTTCAGAGGCCTTTGAAAAGTGAATTGGATGGTTATTCTGAAGAAAGAGATTGGGTGTCCTGATACATGAGTCAAATATAATTAGTAAAGAAGTACAGCAAATGATAAGGGAGGTAAGCTAGATGTTATGTTTATTACAAAAGGAATGGAATATACAAGTAGAGAAGTTTTACTATAGTTTTATGGAATATTGGTAAAATCACATCTGGAGTGTTATGTACAATTTTGGTCTCCTCATTTAAAAAAGGATTTAAATACTTTAAAAGAAGCTCTGAGAAAGCTGAAATATGAGATGGGATTGGGAATACTATCTTAGGAGGGAATGTTGGACAAACTTGATTTATATCACTGAAGAGTGGGTTAGTGTGTGATGAAGAGTGATTCCAACAGCATTGGGTTAATTGCTTCACTCATTGAGGTTACCATGAAGGACTTTTCTTTTCAACCTCTCCCCCTCACCTGAGGCATGGTGACCCTAAGGTTAAACCAGCACCAGCCATCTCTCTCTCATGAGAAAGCAGCCCTATAATCTTCATGGACTAAAGCAACTTTATCTATACCTTAAATCATTTGGAGTTAAGAATAACAACTAGAGGAAACATCCTAAAAATAAGTTTTGGAAACGAAGAGAACTTTTTTCTTTGAGGTTTGACAGCCTTTAAAATGTTCTTCCCTAGTCAGCAGTGGAAGGAGATTTAGAGAATATTTTTTCAGTCAGATGTAAACAGATTTTTGACCAACAAGTGAGCCAAGGGTTATGGGGGTATGTTCTAGTACAAAATAGAGGTCTCAAACAGATCAGCCATGATTGTATTGAATTGGGAGCAGATTCAATGGTCGACTCCTGCACCTTATTACTGCAGTCATATATTTTCATATGACCACTTAATGTCCACGAATTTGGAGTTAAAGGGTCAATTTCAAAATTTGTACAGAAGGTAAAACATGGATATATTGTGCATTATGAGAACAGTCCCAGCTTTCATGAGGGCATAGGTAGATTAGCAGGATGGGTGGACATGTGACAAATGAAATTTAATGCAAGGAAATATGAAGTAATGTATTTTAGTGGGGTGAACCTGGAAAAGTAGTATCAAAGAAAACATGCAACTTTAAAGTAGGTGCAGTGAGTGTACCTGGTATGTATGTGTGCATTTGGTTAACGGAGGTAGGGAAGGTTGATAGAGTGGTTCTGTTTTCCAAACAGGGGTATTACTTACAAAAACAGAGAGATTATGGTGAACCAGCGTGCACTAATATGGGAAGAATGTAAAGGCATTAGTGAGGGTGGAGAGAAGAGTTACAAAAATGGCTCCAGAAATGATGGACTACAATTCCATAAACAGGTTGAAGAAGCCGGGATTGTTCACCTTTAGAGAACAGAATGTTGGGATTTGATAGAAGTGTTTAAGTGAGGCTTTTGGACAAAGTTGACAGGAAAGAACTATTTCCATTAGTAAAAGAGTTAAGAACTAAAGGACATTGTCTTAAGGTGAACGATGATAATAAAAAGGAAGCACTTTTTATGCAGTGCTTGGTTCAGACCTGCAGTTTAATATACAAGATTGTGGTAGAGGCAGATGTCAATCATAGTTTTCCAAAGGGAACTGGATAAGTCTCAGAGAAGAAAACATTTATAAGACTACGATAAAGGGCAATGGAATGAGATTAGCCCAGTTGCTCTAGCAGAGAAGAGGCAGAGAGACAAATCGCCAAATGGCCTTTTTAAATGGTATACACTTAATGGCAAGGTCCTAGGGAGTGTTGCTGAACAAAGATACCTCAGAGTGCAGGTTCATAGCTCCTTGAAAGTGGAGTCACAGGTAGATAGGATAGTGAAGGCGGCATTTGGTATGCTTTCCTTTATTGGTCAGAGTAGGAAGATCCA
The DNA here is from genome assembly GCF_047496795.1 of Chiloscyllium punctatum. Taxonomy (NCBI): domain Eukaryota; kingdom Metazoa; phylum Chordata; class Chondrichthyes; order Orectolobiformes; family Hemiscylliidae; genus Chiloscyllium; species Chiloscyllium punctatum. The sequence goes on from NC_092747.1 coordinate 116,876,705, forward strand.
GGAGTTGGAAGATCATGTTGCAGCTGTACAGGACATTGTTTAGGCCACTGTTGGAATATTGCGTGCAGTTCTGGTCTCCTTCCTATCGGAAAGATGTTGTGAAACTTGAAAGGGTTCAGAAAAGATTTACAAGGATGTTGCCAGGGTTGGAGGATTTGAGCTATAGGGAGAGGCTGAACAGGCTGGGTCTGTTTTCCCTGGAGCGTTGGAGGCTAAGGGGTGACCTTATAGATGTTTACAAAATTATGAGGGGCATGGATAGGATAAATAGACAAAGTCTTTTCCCTGGGGTCGGGGAGTCCAGAACTAGAGGGCATAGGTTTAAGGTAAGAGGGGAAAGATATAAAAGACATCTAAGGGGCAACTTTTTCACACAGAAGGTGGTATGTGTGTGGAATGAGCAGCCAGAGGATGTGGTGGAGGCTGGTACAATTGCAACATTTAAGAGGCATTTGGATGGGTATATGAATAGGAAGGGTTTGGAGGGATATGGGCCAGGTGTTGGCAGGTGGGACTAGATTGGGTTAGGACATCTGGTCGGCATGGACGGGTTGGACCGAAGGGCCTGTTTCCGTACTGTACATCTCTATGAATTATTTTCTGACCCTAAAAGCTCATGATTATAAGGCAACATCTCAAAACCGATAACTTATGAACTGAGTCTTGCCAGTTTCTGTGAAAAAAATATCCAAACTTTTATTAATAGAAGGCAGATGAAATCAAATGAATAAGTTTCTTATTAGTATTTGGTAATGATGTTTGCATCCCCACTATCCACTGGAGTAGTGCCAGATGATTGGAGGGTGACAAATGTTATTTCTCTGTTTAAGAAAGGGAATAGGGATAACCCTGTGAATTATAGACCGGTCAGTTTTATGTCGGTGGTGAGCAAATTAGAGGAGAGGATTCTGAGACACAGAAGTTATGAATATTTCAAAAAGCATAGCTTGAGTAGAGATTATCAGCATGGTTTTGTGAGGGGCAGGTCATGCCTCACAAACATTATTGAATTCTTTGAGGATGTGACAAAACACATTGATGAATGTAGAGCAGTGGATGTAGTGCATATGGATTTTAGCAGGGCGTTTGATAAGGTTCCCCATGGTAGGCTCATTCCGAATGTAAGAAGGCAAGGGTTACAGGGAAATTTGGCTGTCTGGATACAGAATTGACTGGCCCATAGAAGACTGAGGGTGGTGGTAGATGGAAAGTATCAGCCCTGGGCTTGGTGACCATTGGTGTTCCACAGGGATCTGTTCTGAGACTTCTGACTTTTGTGATTTTTTATAAATGACTTGGATGAGGAAGTGAAAGGGTGAGTTAGTACGTTTGCCGATGACACACAGTTGGTGGAGTGGTGGATAGTGTGCAGGGCAGTTATAGATTGTAACAAGACATTGACAGGATTTAGAACTGGGCTGAGAAGTGGCAGATGGAGTTCAACCCAGAAAAGTGTGAAGTGACTTATTTTGGAAAGTCAAATTTGAATGCAGATTGCAGGGTCAAAGGCAGGATTCTTGGCAGTGTGGGATCCACATCCATAGATCCCTCAAAGTTGCCACCTATGGTGATAGGATTGTTAAGAAGGTATATGGTGTGTTGGCTTTCATTAGCAGGGTGATTGAGTTTAAGAGCCATGAGGTTATGCTGCAGCTCTATAGAGCCAGGTTAGATCACACTTGGAATATTGCGTTCAGTTCTGGTCACCTCATTATAGGAAGGCTGTGGAAGCTTTAGACAGGGTGCAGAGGAGATTTATTAGGATGCTTGGACTGCAGGGCATGGTTTATGAAGAAAGGTTGAGGGAGCTAGGTTTTTCCTCATTGGAGCGAAGAAGAATGAGAGGTGACTTGATAAAGGCGTACAAGATGATGAGACACTTAGAATCGATAGCTAGAGACTTTTTCCCAGGGCAGAAATGACTATCATGAGGGGGCATAACTTTAAGGTGATTGGAGGAAGTATTGGGGGAGATATCAGAGATAGGTGCTTTACACATAGGTGGGTGCATGGAATGCCAGCAGTGGTAGTACAGTCAGATACGTTAGGGATATTTAAGCAACTCTTGAATAAGCACGTGGATGACAGTAAATCGAAGGGCATGCAGGTTAGTTTGACCTTAGATTAGGATAAAACAACGGCACGACATCGAGGACCAAAGGGCCTGTACTGTTCTATGTTCGAGGAGAAAGTGAGGACTGCAGATGCTGGAGGTCAGAGCTGAAAATGTGTTGCTGGAAAAGCGCAGCAGGTCAGGCAGCATCCAAGGAGCAGGAGAATCGACGTTTCAGGCATGAGCCTGAAGAAGGGCTGATGCCCGAAACATCGATTCTCCTGTTCCTTGGATGCTGCCTGACCTGCTGCGCTTTTCCAGCAACACATTTTCAGCTCTGTTCTATGTTCTAGTCAACTTTTTGAGAGATATTATTGCACATTTCTAAAACAGGTGGCTTTTTGGTCCAGATGTAGGGACATTACTACACTACTCCCATGCAAGCAGTCTAACGTTTATTAGAGACAGGGAAAGAATTGTCTCTTATTTTTCCCTGGCCGACAGAAACACCAGCCCGTGCCCCCAAACAAAATGGAGAGCAGGGAGAGATATCTTTTCCCTGATACTGAATGAATGTCATTCCACTTGCATTTGCAAACATCAGGCCTTTTGTCTGCTGCAGGCTGCACTGCTGGGTTTCTGAAGCAGTCTGGATGGCGATGCTGAGGCTGCCTTAGATTGAGGGTGTGAGTCCGAAACCATCAGACTGCTAGGAGAGGAAGGTGGTGTTCTTTTCTCTGCAATAAAAACTCAAGGCTGAAGAACGCCAATTTAGTTCCCCTCATCAGCTGCTATCAGCTATAGCTTTTATGTAGTAGTCAGAAACTTTATAATTGTGAACCGGTCCCACTACTCTTCCTGAAAGCAAGAGAAAGTACCTGAAGAAGGACAATTGAGAAACAGCTACTGGAAAGCCAGAGGATCATTCAGTGAACTTTGAGCAAAGGGATCATTAAACTATCCATCCCCCCACCCATAACATTTGTTTTGTCAGTGTCGATATGCATGTGTGTATAGGGGTAGTTTCATAAGGGGGATAGAATTTTAAATAATGGAGAGTTCTATGTCAGTGATTCACAATCATTTACCAATTTCACAGTGTTGCTAGGGCTTTAAGGGGAAGAGTAGGCAAGTTGGATGGCTCTTTCAATGAGGCAGCATAAGCATATTAGATATAATGGTCGCCTGCATACAATGGACCTCTGATTCACATCAGGAATCCAAATTACTCACATCTGAATTAGCTGTGTTTGTCTTGTAAAAACATATTGGAGATAGTACATTTAATTTTTTCCACCACTTAGTGGTTTTCTAAATCAATACTATCTGAGCTTTTCCTTCCTTCCTTAAGGTTGCTTTGAATTCCTCCCCTTTCCATCATCTTTTAGCTAGCTCTGTAAGAAATCCTGTTTGCTCTGTCCCGAGTGCTTATCTGTCTCTTTCGATTTACCTCTTTTGCTATCTGACATTGCCGGGGCTAAACAATGATTTTGTGGCACTTTTCAAAAGGAAAGCAAAGAGAAGTTGATAGAGAAAAACATGTTATACCCATTTGCAGAACATGGGGAGAGATTTACATTACCTACAATGCGAGAAAGATCCCATTCATATCCACAACAGCACAAGACATCCACCACCAATGGAATCAAAACTAAAATACCAATTGATGTTGAAAATCCAAAAGAAAATCTCTTCTTCTGAAGAGTGAGACCAGACACACCTGAAAGAAACACATCAGCTTCTCTCAGAAGCCTTTTTGTACTTACTGTGCTGTAATTTTCAGAAATTCAAAGGAGTTTAAATTTCTGACAATTTAAATTTAAATCATAGGCATCTGGGACCCTCTGAAAAATCCTCAACTTTGAGTTACAGTCAGAAATCACAAAGGGTTCTGAGTTATTTAACTAGCTAGGTACTAACCTGCTGTAACCCCTGACTAATGATAAACCTGATGCCATAATCATTCACACTGAACCACCTCTGCCAAGCATCACATTGATAGTGTGATGCTATGATGGCTTTAAGAAGTGTATTGTGTCCTATTTTGTTTTATGAAGAGAGGTTGAGACAGACATAATACATGGCCTGTTTAACTAATACAATAAACAGCTTTTGAGACCTTGGGGTTTTTTAAAAGTTAGAACAATAGAAGCAGAATGAAGGGGTGGGGCCAAGCTCCCAAAGAACCAGGATTTTAGTTTAACTTCCTGTAGCTGTTGGGGTTTGGAAGCTGCAATACATAACTCCCTCCTACATAAAATTGCTCACGTTTTCTCTCTCCCTCTCTCTGAGTTTTCTCTTGATATTCTTTCCTCCTTGACTGGACAATTGCATGTGAGACAATGTGTTTTAGTGAACATGCCTTTGTCAAGGATGTGTTCATGGGATGTTACTATGTTGGAACAGTTCCTGTTTAGTCATTAAATAATCTATTATTTTGTTAACTTTTCCAATAAAGTTATTCTTGTTCTTCTTTCTTTTATATGTATCTTAACAATAGATTAAGAACAAAGTGTGTTTTGCTTCAAGCCTGGAAGTTTGACCAATCAAATTGCACCTGGAGTGCAATTTCTTACACTTGCCTTTGAAAATAAAAAAAATGTTGGGGCCTAGGCTGACTTTTCAATATATTTTGAAGGGGTTTGGTCTGGTCCATAACAATATCACCCATCCCTAGCCCCCATCGTCAACCCACACTCCTCCCACAGGCATTCAACTGAACCACTAGCCACATACACAGACAACGAAGACCCCATAATCGGTAACGGAAACATTCCTTACCCCATTGATGCTCTTACCCACTTCTCCTAAACAGCTGAACCACCGTACTCCCGGACAACTCCATCACCTGTTCGTTATACCATTATTCACACGATGCCAACACTCATATTAATTAGTGAATGCAAAGCAACTGAACTAGTTACCTTCACATGTTTCAAAATAAATGAGAAAATGGGTAACATGGAGCTATAACATTAAAATAGAAAAGAAAATTCTCCTCCTAAGCATAGTTTTAACTTCCAGGGCTGGAACTCAGGCTGTATTTTGAAAATTGCCAGGCATTTCTTCAAAAAGAATTTCATGCAATTGCCAATTAATGATTGAATATCTGATTATTTGACAGTGTACGAAATTTCAGATACAAACAAGCTAACCAAACTTGTATTAAATTATTGAAGGGCCATGCTGAAAATAATAGCCTTTTCCTTACCAGAAACGTTCCTTCCTTCTAATATCTACAAGGTTTAAAGTCCGATGCTTGCTCTCCTCTCACAAAACAATGACTGATGTAATACATCTTTTCTCCTCTCCTTTTGAATTGCACCACCCTCCATCCCCATAGCTTTCTCTTCACCTGGGATTTATTACACAATGACAGAATTCTGGCTCCCCCATCACTGATAATTATTCACTGCCTTACACATCTTTTGTGAAGCAGACTGATGCACGAAGACACTTCTAAAATATACACCGAAAGTGAATGGAAGTGCTTATGTACTTAGCAGTTTCTAATGTCTGCACTTATACCACACACGCAAGGCTCTAATGAAAAAAAATAAGCTGTCACTTGGCAAAGGTCCAAATGAACAGCTTGAATGCAACTGATCCAGTTGAGCTAACAGTTTTGCTGATTTCAATGTAGGGAAGTGCCAAAGTTTTCTCTATGTACGTTGGGAGTGTAGGTAGAATGAAGAGAGAGAAGACGCTGGAAATGTTAATTTGTTTTAAATCTTTAAAAGAATAATCTTGAATGACTACTAATGTCAATTAATATTCTTACATAATAAACTTAATGGTGAGAAGCAAAGTGACACATTTGGTTTTAACCCCAGTGCAGTCTCGGCAGGAAAACAGACCAGTCAGTTTCTCCCCGTGACAGAATGAGGCCACGGTGAATTTAGCTGCAGGTTCTGTTCATCTGCAGATGCAAGCTTGGGGAAACTTAAGCAGTCAATTGGTGGTTAGTGGTCTCTCTGGGGAGTCTGGTTCTATGGGTTCCTCAAATGTCTTGCTCTCGTTCCCACTGGCCCCACAAAGAAAAATACAAAATATGTCTCGACTGGCAGCTTCTGCTCAAACTCTGATCTACCAGCCTTCAGCTGTCCAGAGAAGCAAAATGGTTTTCAGCTGAAGGTAAAACTGCCCCTAAGTATTGACATTTTTAAAAGAAGGCTTCTTTGTGGGAAGCATCATCTCATCTTCAAAGGAGCCAATAAAAACCACCAATGGTGTGATCCAGGCAGGATGAGAGATAATGTCAACTGGTAGATGGTAGTCACTAGCTTACTGTTTTCTGACAATTCTGCAGGGAAAATTCAAAGAATGTCTGACAATAAATAAGGAGAAAGTGAGGACTGCAGATGCTGGAGATCAGAGTCAAGGATATGGTGCTGGAAAAGCACAACAAATCAGGCAGCATCCAAGGAGCAGGAGAAGATCGACATTTCAGGCATAAGCCCTTCATCAGGACTCATTCCTGATGAAGGGCTTATGCCAGAAACGTTGATTCTCCTGCTCCTCGGATGTTGCCTGACCTGCTGTGACAATAAATAAGCTCATTCCAGCATACATTGGCAACATTCAGGCTTGGACCAACACATCAAAACACAAGTACCCAGCGATGATCATCTTCAACATGAAAAGGGCCAACTACCTCCTTTTGATGTTAATCAGCATTACCATTACCAAGTACCCTTTTATCAATATTCTGGGGACACCACTATTCTGGCTAGGAGTTTAACTGGACTAACCACATCAATACTTTGTAAGGTCAGAGCAGAAATGATGTTTAACTGTTACTGGTTCACCTCCTGGACTACTCAAGCCCCTTTACCATTGACAAGTGTCCCAGATTTTCATTCCTGGGGTTGTGTGAACAGAGCTGGGAAAAATCACAGCTCTGTCAAGTCAATCGTGAGAAATGGCCACCTGCACTCCCTATTTCCAGTCCAGGGTTTGGCTGGAGTGGGAACTGGACCAGGTGACTCAGGAAGAGCTGTAGAGACTGGGCTGGACAGAAAGCTCCAACACTGTAACCAAAAATTATAATTAACAAGAAATTAAACATAAAACATTCCTGCAGCCCTCACTCTCAACAAATATCTCAATGCCCCATGCCACTAAATACATTTCACACAGTCACCATGGCTCCTCACTTTGGCACTCTTCACTGATCTACTCATTCCCCATAGCCACTCATACCCCTATGCTAACCTAATGCCTGATTACACCTACCATCCTTTTCTCTTTCACCTATCATGCCAAATCACCTCCATTATACCAATACAAAATCACACAGGTAAACAAATACAAATTCTGTAAATTAAAGTTTTACATCAAAGTATACACTTTGAGGAAAAGGACTCATTCAACAAAAAAATACACTCCTTGATACTTCTTAACAAATTGGACAATTCCAAAGGATTTATGCACAAGCTTATCCACAGTTAACTATTTAAAAAGGGCATCAGAACCTCCCAACTGTAATAAGATCCCTTACTTCAACTCAAAGTTCCCTGGGACTGTGTCCTGAGCAGGACCTCACCTCTTCAGTGGGGTAGCTTGTCGATCCAAAAGATCACTGAAAACATCCTATCTCTTATCTGGTGTAATGCCCATACTCTGGATTACTAATTAAAGCTGCATTGTGTCTATGCTGGTCCCCTGCTACTTTTAAAAGTTTAAGCTATTTAAAGTTATCTTGCCGTCTTTCTATACTTATCATGTGTTATGGAGATAAGAACCAGTTACATTTATTAAAGGGACAGCTGAATAAAATTATTTTTTAGTCAAGCAAAGACCTGAAATTTAAAATGTTAGTCTGGTTGATTGTATAAGTTCTTGATTAAAATACTTGCTATTTATGATAGTTGTTAGAGATTTATCATTTGAGCTTTGCATATTTAATACATAGCAAATCATAATGTGGTTATTTGTTCCTGGATTACTTGCAAAGCCACAATGAGAATTAGGAGCAGGAGTAGCCCAAGCTTGCTCTGCAATTCAATATGATCATGGCTGATCCCATCTCAGCCTCAACTCCAGTTTCCTCCTCAGTCTCCAAAACCCTTTAACCAATTACTAACTAAAAATTTGAATGTCTCCTTCTTAAATTTATTCATTATCCTGAAGTCTACTGAAGACTGGGGTAGTGAATTCCATAGATTAGAGTAGATTCCCTACAGTGTGGAAACAGGGCCTTTTGCCCAACATGTCTACACTGACCCTCCGAAGAGTAACCTACCCAGACTATGGGTAATTTAGCATGGCCAATTCACCTAACCTGCATGTCTTTGGATTTTGAGAGGAAACCACAGCACCCATGCAGACTTGGTGAAAATGTGCAAACTCCACACAGACAGTTTCCCAAGGCTGGGATCGAACTCAGGTCCCTGGTGCTGTGAGACAGCAGTGCTAATCACTGAGCCACTGTGCCACCCCTAAATTGATGATCCTTTGAGAGAAGTAATTCCTCATCTGCTTTAAATTTGCTATCCCTTAACCTCAAACCATGATCTCTTGTTCTAGACTGCCCCATGAGAAAAAACATCTCCATGTCTACTTTGTCAATCCCCTTGAGCATCTTAGGTACCGTAATTAGATTTCCTCCCATCTGTCTGAACTCAAATAAGTATTTGCCTTGAGAAATTAGTAATGAGCTCTTTACTGAGCCTCGATCTTATTTGTCATTCAATGTAAGTTAAAGGATTCCAGTGTATTGATTCTGGAATTCCAAAACCTAATTTAACTTCAGGTAGCTGATTGTGGATTTGCATTTAATTAATCTAGTACAGCCTGCCCTCAATACCAACCCAGTGAAAATGAGAAAGGTCAGGTTTGAGGGCAAGACTTTCGATTTTGGACAACTTCTCTAATGTCTGAAATGGTAGAGTGGCTCTCTGTGGTCGTGGGAATTTAGTCTAACATTTAAGTGCTGGAACATTTAAGAATCATCCGAGTGTGTGTCGCCACAACAATATCAGGAAATCCAGTATTAGCTACTAAAAGCATTCCATTCAATTGATGTGTGTGTGTCACTGCAGGATACCACCAAAGTTACCACAAAGCACTCTCAATTCTGAAACCTTTACAACTGAAAATGCAAGAGCAGCAAGATGTCAGGAACACCTGATTTCCAAGCCTCAATTCATCCTTCTTAAACATGAAGAGCTGTTTCCTCAAATGATGCTTGCTCAAAATTCTTCAATTTCCTACTTAACACCAAATGATAAGGATTACAGAGGCTGAAAAAAAAAGCGCACCACCACTTTTAAGGAAAATTAGGATGAACAATACATGCAGTTTTGCTAGCCGAGAGTAAATTGAACATATTGTGATTGGCTATGTTAAACAATAAAGTGTTCAAGTTATAAACCTTTAACAATAAAAAAGTGAAACTTTTAATTGTTCTGGGACTTCCTTTACTAGCTTTTAAAAATTAAGATCTTTATTTGACAGAAAAATAATTTTATTCTGTTGCCACTTCAAAAAAATGTAAATGACTCATCTCCATCACTGATGGCAAGTAAACAAAGAGAGCAAGATAAACTGATGCTTTTAATTTTTTTAAAAACAGTAGTTTTTAAATCCAATTTTTATTGGCAGTAAAGACTCAAGTCAAACTTAGTTAAAAAAAAGGGGAGAAGTACAAAAGCAGATGTTGAGATTTATTGTAACAGATCAACATTACTATTATTCATTAAAATGACTGATAAATGTTTAATGACTAACTTCCTAAATATTGCTCTCACAGAGTTGGAAGGTTATGACTTCAAATTTCACTCCAGTGCTTCAGCCTCTAATGAAAACCAACACTGCCATGCAGTATTAGATATGTGTTGCACTACCCTAGGCATTGCCCTTCAGATGTCATACTAACTTGACTGCTCGCTCAAGTAGATACTGAAAAACACTTGAGACCAGTTGAAGGGCACAGAATTCTCCAGGTGTCCAGCTCAACAATGCTGAGTCACTCACCAACATTAACATTATTCAATTAATCAATCCATCTCATTACTGCTTTATTGGTGTTTGCTGTAAAGAGAACACCTGCTGATTTTATCTGTGTAACAACAGGTCATGCAATTCAGATGTTACACGTGCTAGAATGATAAGATGATATACGGCCTCTATTACTATAATAGTAGTGCATGTGTGCTAAGAGGAAACAAGTCAGATCAGCACAGAAGGCTGCAGTTGGCCTGCAGCAGTGATAGAGAGACCAGGAAGGTGATATCCCAACATCTGAGATCTGTAGCAAGAACAGGATTAGAAGTAAGAGCCGGGCACAAACGGTGGAGGGAGACCAAATAAAAAAAAAGGTCAACAATGATATAACACAGCACAGCAGAGCTGATATACAATGCATTCAGACCAGGAAAGCAGAAACGTTGAAGAGAATCATAGAATCGTACCATGTGGAAACAGGCTATTTAGCTCATCAAGTCTGAGCCTCCGAAGAGCATCCCACCCAGACCCCATCCCTATCCTGTACCTGTAATCCTGCTTATCCCATGGCTAATCCACCTACCGTGCACAACTTGGGAATGTGGGAGAAAACTGAACCACCCAGATGAAACCCAAGCAGAGAATGTGCAAACTCCACACAGACTGGAATCCAGCACAGGGCCTTTTTGTAGGGCATGTTGACGGGTTCTTGTGAACAGCTACACTGCTGATAATAAGAATGACCAGGATTTTCTGATGGTCAGGTAGATAATTATTTCTGTAGCATGCCTGGCAGTTGCACAATGGGACTATGATATCACAGACTCAAAGTAAAGTGCCTAGGAAATTGAAGATTCCATCAGAAAATTCCTCTTTATTTGGAAGCATCCATCTGGAAGTTTCCACTGAAATTCAGGGAGTTTGGGAGGTTCTACAGCAATTAATAGCTAACCAGGAAAAGTTAGATTATTAAAAAGCTAGAGTGATGAAAAACGTATACTCAAAATATCAACTCTCCTGCTGCCTGACTGGCTGTGCTTTTCCAGCATCACACGTTTTGACTCTGATCTCCAGCATCTGCAGTCCTCACTTTCTCCTTATTATGAAGTTAGTCGAGGAGGTGGGTGGCTACTAAATCAACCTCCCCCACAACTTATCATACACATGCCATCTACATCTTCCCAGATCTAATCAGAATGTGCTGACAAAAATACAAGTTATTTCGTAATGTTAAAAACAAAGAACAGGGTAGTCGGCTGCTTGAGAATGTTCAGAAAACCGAGTTTAATGTCCCACCTGTCGCTAGCCGTGGTGCTGAAATCAGGGGCACTGACCCAGACTATATACAGTATTTCTGACGAGTGCATGAGAAAAGAGCAATTGTAAAGAAGTGTAACTGGAAGGTTCCTGCCAAATCCCATCACAAACGAGCAGGAGATATCTGAAAAATTTGAGATTTTTTGACCTAGAAATCATGGGTCTATTTGTACACTTGTATATGAAAACTAAATGTTTGGGCTCAATGCACAATGTCATAGGAGACCCAGGAATAACATAACGGCTTTAATGCACCATCTCATACGGCCAAACATCCACAGCTGCCCAGCAGATTCTTTCTTAACTCCAGGGTGAGCTGTACCACTAGCGTCAACTTTGAGCAAGATCTAAGCTAAGTTCCAGGTTGGCAATTAAATTCCCAATTGGCCCTTTGAAAGCAAACCCTTTCACCTTCCTTACATGACTATCAAGGCAAAGTTTTGCAGAATATCTAAGCTCAGGCCTTTGACATCCTAACTTCAGCCATATCCTGGCAAAGGTTTGACCTTTAATTCCCCACAAAGATTTTACCAGCAGTGTGATGGTTAGTAGCTTTCAAGAGACGGTCACAATGCAGGTACAGTCAGGTAGCGTGACTCAGGAGCCTTTAAACTAGTATGGAGGGAGAGGCCTTAGGGGGTTCCAAGCAGTAGTGAGAATAGGGAGAAAGCTGAGGATGGTTTGGAAGTTTAAAAAAAAATGAAGTTAATTAGACAAAGTAGCAGGTAAGTGCACATCAGAAAATGAGATAACGTTGAAGAATTAAACTGCATTTATTTCAATACAGCAGTTCTGACAGGTAAGACAGATGAACTCAGGTCATGGTTTGTGAACATGGGAATATCATAACTATCACAAAAATATAACTGAGGGAAAGACAGGACTGGCAGCCCAATGTTCCAGGTTTATGTGCTTTAGGAAGGATAGAAAGAGAAGCAAGAGAAGAGGGGAATGGTGTTTTTGATTAGAGAAAACATTACTGCTGTATATAGACAGGCTATTTGTGAGGGATTTTTCAGTGAATCTATATGAGTGGAATTTAGAAATAAGAATTACCATGATGGAATCATACCATAGTCCTGCCCAATAGTCAGTCAAAACCAACGAGCAAATACGTAAGGAGATCTCTGACATCTATAAGAGTAATAGAGTTGTAATAGCTGGGGATTTTAATGTGACTGGGACTGCCATAGTGTTAAAGGCATGGATGGTGAGAAAATGTGTTAAACAAAATGTTCTTTATCAATATGTAAATATATCTACTAGAGAAACAGTTCACATTACAGAAGTAGTAATGCTAGATGTCTTAGAAAATATAAAAGGTGGATAAATCTCTGGAATGAACTTCCAGAGGAAGTGATGGATGCAGGTACAGTTACAACATACAGTTAAAACATATTTAGAGATATACATGAATAAGAAGGGTTTGGAGGGATATGGGCCAATTGCAGGCAGATGTGGTGAGGTTAGTTTGGGAGTATGGACTGGTTGGACTGAAGGATCTGTCTCCATGCTGTATGACTCTTCAACTCTATGACCAATCAGGTGTATCTCAGGATGTTGTGGTAAGTTAAGGAAGAAATTGCAGGGCCCTTAGCAGAGATAGTTTCATCATCTATAGCCACAGGTGAGGTGCCAGCAGACTGGAAGGTGTCTAATGTGCCTTTATTTATGAAAGTCTGAAAGGAGAATCCTGGGGACTATAGACCAGCATAATTAGTGGTATAGTAGACAATGGCAGAAAGAGTTTAATTTAAATAAATGCAAACTTTTGCATTTTGGTAAGACCAACAAGGGCAGGACTTACACAGTTAATGATAGGGCCCTGAGGAGTCCTGTTGAATAGAGAGACCTAGGGATTCAGATATATAGTTCCTTGAAAATTGTGTCACAGGTGGATAGAGTGGTAAAGAAAGCATTGGACATGCTTTCCTTCATTGCTCAGACCTTTGAGTATAGGAGTTGTGAAGTCATGTTGCAGTTTTGCAGGACATCGGTGAGACCACTTTTGGAGTATTATGCACCATTCTGGTTGCTCTGCCATGGGAAGGCTGTTTGTAAATTGGAGAGGGTGCAGAAAAGATTTACAATGATGTTGCCAGGAATGGAGGGTTGAGTTATGAGGAGAGGCTGAATAAGCTGAGACTTTTCTCACTGGGGTGTAGAAGGTTGAGGGGTGACCTTATAGAGGTTCGTAAATCATGAGGGGCATAGATAAGGTGAACAGTAAAGGTCTTTTCCCTTGGATAGGGGAGTTCAAAACTAGACAGCATAGGTTTAAGCTGAGAGGAGAAAGATTTAAATGGAACCTGAGGGGCAACTGTTTCCACACAGAGGATTATTCATGTATGGAGTGCACTGCCAGAGGAAGTGGTGGATGTGGGTACAGTTACAACATTTAAAAGACATTTGGACAGGCACATGAACAGGAAAGATTTAGAAGGTTATGGACTAAACACAAGCAAATGGGACCAGTTTAGTTTTGGAAAACAGATTGGCACTGGCGAGTTGGACCAAAGGGTCTATTTCTGTGCTGTATGACAACGAATCTATAACTTTGGGAACCACTTGAGTATCAAGCCTGAGATCAAGGTCAGAATGCAGAAAATATCAGATGTCTCTTCCTCTTCTTTGATGGGGAGGTGGGAAGAGGCGTCTCTACTCTAACCATCAAACTCTGACAGAACATTTTGGTCTTGTTGTCTAAACATAAAAGAGGTCCCCTCCAACCCACTATACACCTTTAGTTTTTGACTTTCCTCTTGACTCTGTAAAACGTTAGCAGCAGGAGGTTGAGAGTTGATGAATGCCAGCTCTTGTGAAAAGGAACATTGCTATCTGCAGATAAACAAGTTCTTTATGCCTGAATTAGTCCTTAGTAAAAAAATGGAGCCATCTTTTGACCAAATCTAAATTAAACGCAAGGAGAATCTCATTATTGTGCCTTTTTCTGAGAACAGTGCATAAGGTATATTTACATTAGTAATTTTTCATTGAGAGTAAAAAGAGAAATCCAGTATTCAAACCCTGTTGTTTAGATATAAATGTTAGCTTTAAGGGGTACAGGAGCTGCAGATGTTGAAGTCAGATCTTATTATTCTTCCACTATGATGTTAAATCAATAGCAGTATTCAAAATTACTTGAAATGCTTTAAAAACGAAAGGGGACTGCAGATGCACTTATTGTAACTGGCTCCTTCCCTTAAAAATTGGCAATCAGACTGCATAGGGCCTACTTACAGAGTTCCCTCCTTGAAACATCTTTCAAGTGTTAACAACTGCTTTAACCTTACCTCTCCCAATCTCTCCTTTGGCTTAGAATCCAAATTCTCCTGATATTTTTTATAAAGCACCTCAAGAACAAAAAATAGCAGATCATGCATAAAAGATGAGGGATTGGGAGGAGCTAATCTGCAGGGAGCATTTATTGATAGTATTAAGCAAAGTGTAAGTTTCCTATTGCTGCCACACAATGGGAAGAATGGTAGTTTAGTAGTTAGCACTGTTGCCTCACAGCGCCAGGAATCTTGGTTTGATTCCAGCCCTGGATGACTGTCTGTGTGGAGTTGGCACATTCTCCCTGTGCTGGCATGGGTTTCTACTGGGGTCCATTTCTTCTGGTGTTCTGATTTCCTCCCACAGTCCAAAGATATGCAGGTGGATTGGCCATTCTAAATTGCCCACAGTGTCCAGGGATATTCTGGCTGGGTGGATTAGCCATGATAAAATGCGACATTATGGAAACAGAGTGTTGGGCTGGGTTTGGGTTGGATGCTCTTTGGAGTTACAGACCTCATGGGTCTAATGGCCTCTTTCCATACCTTTGTCATATACTAAATGTATAGTGATTGGAGCAAGGTTGCCAGGTGGATCTCATTGAGTGTGATCCTGATTGGCCAATGTTAACAATCCCATTCAGGGAGTCCTTGCTAACAGATATAAACAGGAGTCTCAGAGATTCTCCTCACTCTGAACTGGCTGGCAGAGCCCAAGTATTGTGTACATGTATATAAAGGGTGACTAGTGATGGGATACTGGTCTCCATGGAGTTATTTCAGTATGGTTTGCCAATAATGGTGTATATTCCAGTTACACACACTGCTTTCCCAACATTATTTATATTTCAAGATATTCCTTTAACTTTACCAGAACACCTCGATTATCATATTGAAGAGTATGTTATGGTCACCATTGTCACTACATCATAGTATATGATTTTGCAGGTAAATGGTCCAAATGTTCCTTACATTTTTACCTAAGGCCTATGGCATGAATTAAAAGAAGAGCTAAAAGTAGATCAATGCAAACTGTTCAGTCTTGATTTCTCTCATTCTATTCAAAATTAAGGGAACCTATATATATCACAAGCCCTCTAGCTTTCCATAGCTTTCAAGCAGTCTGAATGCAGTAACATGAGAGAACATTTTTGTGCTAACACATTGCACATTCTGGGCAGAATTTAAATGGTCCTCCAGAAGCAGACTGGAAGTCCAGATCATTAGATGAAAGTACTCAGGGTCAAGAACCCATCAACGTTCTGACTTCCCCTTCCCAATTATATCGAAGACAAAAAAGCTTCTGCCATTGACATAACTCACGATTGGGGCTCACTAAAAATGGAGCTTACAGATCTCGATGTAATGGCATGGACACCAATTCTCCAATTACAGAATGAACATTAAATTCTCCCTCTGCTGTACGTCAGAAATTTGGGCACTGGCCACATTTATCATCCAATCTGAATGGACAGAAAATTATGAACCGGACTGATTCAAATATAAATTCCCAGCATGTGAAGATCTAAAGGGACAGATGCATCTATAAGCCATTGTCATGAGCAGAAGGGAAAGATATGAGTTGCTGGCAAAAGAAAATGAATAACCTCAAAATAGTATCACTCTTGACTGCATCATTACTTCACATTGATTCAAAATATCTTGCAGCATTTTAGGAAGTGATTTGTCCTATTCTCCCTGTGCTGACTTCTTGCTGAAAGTGGTATTGAAATGGACTCATACTAATATTCTCTCCTCACTGAACTGAGAATGTTTTCTTTTCGAAATAGATCAAATTCCTCCTTTGAAAAGTGGAACTGAATCGGCTTTGGCCACCTTTCAAGAAAAGCAAATGAATTCACAGAGTTCAAATGTATTTTTCATCTTGCCATTTATCTGAAATTGGTTTTCCCCCTGACTGACATTTCTTATTTACTCTATCAAAACCTTTCACAAAGTATTGAGTTTTTTTATTCTGACGTAAGATATAGGCAAGAACCAACATTTTGTCACTGATCACACATTGCTCTTGAATTGAGTGGCTTGCTAGGCTATTTCTGAAGGAAGTTAAGAGTCCATCACATTGCTGAGAGTCAGGAATTACAGACCTGATAAGGAGAGCAGAATTCCTCCCCCCCCCCCTCTCACCCCACCCCAGGATATTTATGAACCAGATGGGTTGCAGATATTACAAAAGACTTTATCACACATGGATTCAAATATGATAAAGAACTGGCCAAAAAATATATGAACACACTTGGTTCAGGACCCAAAAGGGCTACAATCACTCAGATCTTAAGGAGGCAGAGGGAGGACATCAAAGAGGAAGTTGACCCACTAACTAAGCTATTTTCAACCTATAGTCTTTAACAGATTTTCACACAGCTCTACTTGAGACAACTTTATCAAATCACTTTTATATGAATCAACAAATTGGTGATCCTGAAGAATTTAGTAGTGTGCCTCTAAATAATTTCTGTTTATTGTAATAGTTGATTGACAAGGAGAATCCATCATATACTTCACTGAAATTTAGATAATGGCAAAGATTTCCAAGAGGAGAGGTTTAAAGACCATTGAGAACGAATATTAAAATATATTCAGCCAGTTCTAAATGATTGAAATTACTGGCAATTGCAAGTGTCACTGGCGCAATATTTATCCTTCTCGTCTTCTCATTGTAATGAGAAAGTCTGGTGGAATCGATGGTGTAAACAGATGGTGGAGGATGGCAGCAATCCAGACCGCAGGCTGTTTAAGTGAGACAGCTGGTTGGATCATCACTGGCAATTGTAACTGGGAACTAAAAAGCCATAGGGATTTTCTTTTACACTTTCATTCCATGATTTGATAAAGGATGTGATATGCTGCCAATTATAATATCAACAATTCCTAAACCACACTTTAAAGTTTTAAAGCCTTAAGAGATAAATTAGTCATGGTCTGCTTTAGAGCATAATTGATGGCATTATTTGTGGTATGCATGTGTAACTAGAGGCCCACAGCTCAAGAGAAATTGGACCTCAGATCATAACCAACATGATCATGGTTGATAAATCGCCAATTGCTGCAGTTCTGCTTTCCATTTGTATGCTTGGTATGAATTTCATTAACTGTCAGAACTTTATTTTTAAAAGAACGTCTTGTGGGATTTGGGCATCGCTGGCTGGCCAGTATTTGCTACCCATCCCTGGATGTCCTTGAGAAGGTGATGGTAAGCTGCCTTCCTGAACTACTTTTCCAATGGCGATCACAATTCAGACAGTGCTCAGACTCACCAAGAGTTCAATTTCCAGAAATTTATCCAGCCTTCAGTTTGTGACCGAGCTGGTGGTACTCTCTCCTCAGATTCCGAATTAGTGACACTTGCAATTGCCAGTAATTTCAATCATTAGAACTGGCTGAGGACCTGAGTACAGCAATCTAGGTCAGTGCTATTCCTTCACGGTCACTGGGTCAGAATCCTGCAACTGCCTCCACAGCAGCACTGTGCATGTACCTATGCCAAAAGCCAACAGTGGTTTTGGAAGGTAACTCATGTGCACTTTAGCAACGGTAATTAGTAATAGGCAGCAAATGCTGGTCAAGCCAATAATGCCCGTAGCCCATGAATCAAATTAAGAAAAACAAGGGGTGATACTCTATTAGAGGGGTCACATTTTGTATAGGACATTGGAAAAGAACCACATCTGCCCTTTCAAGTGGGCATAAAAGATTCTATATCACTATTTATATTCCTGTTTAAAGGCAAAACAGGGGAGCTATTCTGGCATTCTTACCAATGTTAATCCTTCAAGACTCTGAACTAATCTGCACCACAAGCAAAATGAGCTAACTCTGAGTGGGGGAACTAATCCAAGGATGAAGCCCTCCAATGGATCCTGGGATGCACAGGGACCATTTGCAGACATTGTTTGGCCAGTTTGGGGGGGGGGGGGGGAGGGGGGGGTGGTGTTGCATGTAAGTATAGGTTTTACATTCCATAAAAGGATAAAGACAAAATCTTCTGGGTGCGGGCTGGGGGCATGTTCCTGATGCCCAGTAGGCACCACATTGTCATCCCCTATCCTGTACTTGGAAATGAAGAAGGGCTGCAAGTGTATGGCAATGTCTCACTGCTCTATGGGCAGATTCAGATTTAAGACCCAATGTAACGTTTTTAAAATAAGCTAAAGTATTGACATTTTTTACGGTCAGCATTCTAGTGGTGCCATTCTTGCGATATTTTCCCAACTTTCTCACCATTGCTCATACTACACCAGGAAGTGTCACTTACCACTGTCTGTATAAATCCATTTCTCGGGGACCTCATGGTCAGGCCAAGTGGCATTAGTTGATGAAACATGGAGAGTCATCCCTTTGCTAATATCAGCAGATTTTTTTGGCTGTTGGAGTTTAAAGAACTTTGTTGTATATTTTGCTCACGCTGTACATGCATCACAGGATCACAGAATGATGATGCAGAAGGAGACCCTTTGGCCCCTCATAGCTACACCAGCTTTGCTCCTTTTAACTTAGTGACAATCTTTTGATTTATTTTTTAGCCCCCCACATTTTTTTCAATTTAAAGGATCATCTAATGCCCTCTTGAATGTTTCAAATCGATCCTGTCTCCACTACATTTCAAGGCAGTGCATTCCAGATTCTAACAACTCAATGTGAGGAGGTTTTTCTCATCACACTTTGTACTTCTTTCTGCAAAACACTTTAAATTTGTGCCCTCTGGTTCTTGATACTTTTATATAGGAATTGGTTTCCCACCATATAAAGTGGCCAGACTCCTCATGATCTTGAAAACAGTGGTCACATTTCTTCTCAGCCTTGTTTCTTCCAAGAAAGACAGTCCCAAACTCTCCAGCCTTTTCTTATAATTAAAGGAGTTTTTCCTGTACAGCCATTCTTATAAAAGCCTTCTGCACTATCTCCAATGAATTCACATATTCCTTATAATGTGGTATCCAGAACTGTACACAATATTTTACCTGAGGTTTAACTTCTTATAGAAGTTCATCACAACTTCTTTGCTCTTGTATTCTATGTTCCTACTGATGGAGCCTAAAACACTGTATGATTTATTAACAGCTCTCCTTACATGTCCTGTCACCTTCAGTGGCTTACATACAGAACACCTGGATGGTATCAAGCTTCTGGAGTGTTGCTGCATCTGCATCCATCACATTCATGACTTGTTCCTTGTCAATGACGGACAAGCTTTGGGGGAGGCAGAAGGAGAGTTATTCACAGCAGTATTCCTCGCCTCTGACTTGCACTTGGAACCACTGAGTTTATGTGGCAAGTCCAGTTGCGTTTCTGGCCATGTGTTTGATTTGATTTGATTGATTGTCATGTGTAACTAAATACAGTGTAAAGCTTTGTTTGCAAGCAGTACAGGCAGATCATATTCAGCAGGGACATAAAGATCATATGATGTTTAGACAGAGTGAAGCATACAGGATACACTGTACAGGAGGTGCATGAAGCAAGATGAACAGTAACAAGATTAATATTAATTGAAGTTAGAAAGTCCATTCAGTCAGACAACAGCAGGGAAGAAGTTGTTCTTAAACCTGTTTGTGCGTGTGTCCAAACATCAGTATCTTCTGCCTGACAAAAGAGGTTGCAAGAGAGCATTACTGGGGTGGGTAGAGTCTTTCATGATGTTGGCAATCTTTCTGATGGCAACAAGAAGTGTAAATGGAGTCCATGGATGTAAGGCTGGTTTCCATGATGGTCTGGGCTGTACACAAATCTTTCTGTAGTTTCTTACAGTACTGGGCAGACCAGTTGCCATACCAGACCATTATGTATCCAGGTAGTATGCTCTCTGTGATGCATCTGTAGACATCAGTGAGGGTCTTTATGGACATGCCAAATTTCCTGAGGAAGAAGAATGTTGTTCTGCTTTCTTGACCATCGCATCTACGTGGGAAGTCTGGGACAGGTTGTCAGTTATCGTCACTCCTCGGAACTTGATGCTCTCCACCCTCTCAATCTCCACTCTATTGGCGTAGATAGGGACATGCTCTTCTAGGATGTTGATAGTGGGGGATTCAAGTCTTGTCCTTTGAACAAAACACTTCACAAATGTTTCCAGTTTTCTCAGAAAGGAAGAACAATAAGTAGTTGTAATTATCTTAACTACTAAAAGGGAGGATGTTCCTAAAGTCAGCTCTGATCCCTTGGAGAGACTTTTTAAAATGGAGTTGTGGGGTGACTCTAAGAGCCTTACGAACAATTGGGTGGGGCCTGAATATGGAAATTCTTCCCCTATTTTCAATGGATCTTATTGTCACCTTGGTGGGGTATTTGATACTCTTATTATTTATTTTAATTTGATACTGTCCCTCACTTCCTTATTTAGCTATGGGTATCACATCTTTCTCAGGAGGATAAATCTTTCCTGAAAGTCATTAAAGATCTCCTTAAAAGTCAACCATTACATCACTACTGTCCCAAATTTTAATCCAGTTTTCCAGTTCATCTGAGTCAATTTTGTCTTCATGCACCTACAATTACATTTATTTAGGATTAGAACATTAATTTTTGACTAACATTTATCACCTTCAAAGTGAAAGTGCAAATCGATTATGCCATTCTCTGTCACCTAGTCACTTTGCTCACTGATTGCATGCTGGAGCCAATGCCCCAGATTGGGCCAAATACACAGAGTGGATCTTTCCATTGACAGCAAGGGTCTCAAGTGCCAGCTGGAGAGCCAGTAAGAGATCTTTGCTCCAAGTAAAACCCATTGGTGCTTCTGCTAATCAAGTAATTTCTGGGATACCAACGACCGGAATAGAGAGCCTGACTCCAGAGGTACTGCTCCAGAAGACCTACAGGTCAATCAGAGGCAGGTAGGAAGCCCAGGATGAAGTTGGAAGAGCACGCCCGAAGTTATCAGATCAAAAAGCCAGGCAAGGGACTTTGTGATTTTTCTGGGGGATGGAAATACAGGAGTTTTCAAGGGATGGAGACCAAGTGAAAAGGTGGTGAAGAAGGGATTTGGAAACAATAAGGTGGCTCTCAATAGACACGACTGGCCCTAGTCCATGCCCTTAATCAACCATTGATTGTCTTTGATGGAGGGCCCAACCACTACCTTTTACTTTTGGGAAGGCATGTTTACAGGCCAATTAATAGCTGGACCGATGTTGGCAGACTAAGACCCTTAACTGACCACTTAAGGACATCAGATGGTGGCAGGGCAAGACAGTCAACTGTGGACCTTCCCATGCCAAACTTAATTCCAGTGGTACCAGGACAGCGGGGATAAGGTACATCATTATTCTGCTCACCTAAATGCACTTCCCACCTCCTGCCCCAACCTCTCCAGGATCAGAAGGTTCTGTCCCCAATGAACTCATTTCACAGGCTACCTTTTCCAATCTGATTTATTAGATCACATTTATCCATCATTAATCCAGCAACTTTCTTAAAAGGTTTTATTAATTTCTTCCAGCATCATCGATATTATAGTTAATGGTTGGTAAGGAGGTTACATTATACGTAATGGCCTGTTATGGGTTTGAGGATGGTTGGTATGAAGGCTTTAAGAAGCCATGGGATGTGGGTGGTGGATAGAGGTGATAAGTTGGCATGTATGAGCGTTGAGTGGAAGTAGAGGTGAGGACTAGAATGCCTAAAAAGGGAGAGAACAAAGTGACTGAGAACTGAGATTAGCTTTGTCACCAGCCTATCTTGGCACACTGCAGTTCCAATAGCCACCGCTGGTCTGCACTCGGGACAAAAGGGTACAACTTAAAACCTCCTCCCATACTTCAAAAAGAAGGTTCCACCATACAATGCACTTTTTCCCTCCCAGGACATGTGTGGCAAGCTGGGAGATTTATGACAGAGTCTGTACTTCCAATTGGTATCTGCTGAAGTGATGTTCGGAAACAACAGAACATTAAATAAATAAGTAACTATTCTAATGTGAAGTTTAAACAAGGTTATCAAAAAAATTGAGGTTTAGTACATCAGCAAAGAAGTTCAGGAATAACATTAAACTTGTTAAGTGTTGTCAATTTGAAACATTTACCAATTATATTGCCAATCCACTTCTCAATTGGTTAAACTGATAAACACCAATCTTTCCAACAAAAGAAAAGGAACTGTAAATTTGGAACAATTAAACTGTTCCAGAAATGTAATTATTAGGTAACTAGGGGTCATTAGGTGGAGGCAAATGTAATTATATGTGAACAGTCAAAATCACTATTAAAATAACAATTATCCAGAATAACAGTTCTGCAGTGGAAAAATGCATAAGCTATCAGCTCTGAACATAACTGCTATTTTTTTAATCATTGACTTCATCTGCCAATATCTCTGTACCAGCAGATATATGAATGTAGGGATGTATGAATTAAGAGCAGGAGTGGACCATTCCGTCTTTTGAATCTGTACAGCTATTCCATAATGTCAGGGTTGATCTGATTATGGCCTCAACTCCACCTTCCTGCCTATTCTCAATAACCTCTGCAGCAATTGGAACCAGGTGGATCTGCAGTCTTCACTTTCTCCTACCAGGTTGATCTCATTGACTACAGATCAGTGGTCCAAGTTAATAACCCCAATCAGGAAGCCCTAGCTGGCCAACATAAATAGGGGATTGTGCACTGCAGGGGAATGGAGTGCCCTGGATGCAAGAGGCAGGCTCTGGTCCAGTCCACACCACCCATGTCAGAGTCTAAATCAGAGGAACTGGACCTGGAACAAAAACATTGCAGGAAAAGCTACAAGACAAAGACCAGGCCTACATCCCTGGACTTGGGGGGTTGGGGGGGCAGTGGATAGTGGGAGGGAATGCAATGATTCAAAACAAATGGATCTTGTCGACTACGAGATACTTGATTTGGGTTTTTAACCTGGGTCAATCGAGAAGCCCTGGCTGACCAATATATATCAGGGGACTCAATGTCCTCAGTTCACGGACTGACTCTGATCTGGCTGGTCACAGCCAGTGTACTGTGCACAAGTAAATAAAAGGGTGACTTGATGATGAGATACCAGCCTCTGTGCAATTACTTAACTTGGAAACCTTATGTTAATCAAGAATTATTGATAGCCGATTTAAGAATCTATCAACGCAGATTAGCGTATTGTCTATCCTGGTGCTATTGGCAAATTTGTTTCTTCAGTCCCGTGATCAAAGTCATTTGCAAACACAGAAAATAGTTGAGAGCACAGTATAGGCCCTCATAGGATAGGACTTGTCATATCCTCCTGTTTGAAGTTCCTACTCTCTTCCTCCTTCTTCACAGACATTTTCATAACCAAATCAATAATTTTCCTTCAGTTCTATAAACTTCTTCACTACTTGTCTCTGATGAACGACTGTATACAATGCCTTCTGGAAGTCCATATAAGTAACATCCATGGATATTCATTTATCCAGTATTTTAGTTGCTAATTCAAAACAAAAATTAAATAGTTTGTCAAGCATAAACTATACTTATCAAATTTATGACAGTTCTCCCTTATCAGCTGAAAGTTTCAGAAGTGCAATCGTCCTATCCTAATTAGAGCTTTTAGTGATTTCCTGACAACAGATGTTAGTCTAATTCCCTGGTTTCCCGCTTTCACTGTTCTTAAACAGTGAATGGTTTACACTGAAGGTTGTTTCAGAAAAACAAACTCGTGAGGTTAAATTTAAAATTAAGTCACAGAGGTACATGTGCAATCAGCTTAACAGAATCCTTACTGTGACAGGGCGACCAGAACTGCATGCAGTATTCCAGAAGTGGCCTTGTCAACGTTCTGTAAGACCTCAACATGATCGCTAGCTTTCTATTATTTTTTCTAAATTGATTTATTCAAAATGAGAACACATGAATGGCAAGAAGCCTACCAGAGCATCCAATTTACTTCCTCCTCAAGCTTTATCCAAGCCTGATAACTTGGACTCCATCCTGGCTGTTTACTTACGGAGGAGAAATTCAGGAAAAGGATGGTAACAGTGTCAGCTTTGGTGTTTTTGTTAGCACAATCACATTCAGATCAGGAATTTATAGGATGAAGATCTATGGAGAGGAGCTGAGCAAATAATCCAGGCCAATAATTCAGTAAAGTACAGAGGAAGTGCTGTGCATTAGAGGAGGTAAAAGAAACATGGCACAATTCAAAACTGAGCAATAGCGTTCTTTGTAGCTTCTGGTCAAATACTCAAACCCGAAAATCCCGAGAAAAAAATGATTGGAGACACTGGATAGAAGTATTCTGGTATGCAATACAGGCTTGACAAAAATAGTGAGGCATATCAGAAAAGACTCCCAGTACAGTCAGTTTGTCGATAATGTGATGATTGTGTTCTTATGCAACCCTGCATTATAGAAAAAAATTGCACTTTAGAAACCGCACTTAAAATGTTGCTGCTGTAATTGTGTTACAGCCAACACAGGTTTTAAGAGATCATGGAATCAGTGTCCCCAGTTTGTCAATCACAATACAGCAAGTTTGCATTGATGAAACGCACGTTATAGCAGAACGACCCACATGCTCTCCACAAGCTGCCTGAGGAAGGAGTAGGGGCTCCGAAGCTTGCAGTTTCAAATAAACCTGTTGGACTATAACCCGGTGTCGTGTGATTTTTGACTTTGTTCTCCACAAGGGGGAAACTTTCCCAGGGCAGGCTGTGAATCGGTTTGAAATCAATTGTATTTGTACAGATCTGAATCAGATGTGAATGTGCAGCCTTTCCAATATTTTAATACCTATGGAGCGACCCACTGTCTTGTGTGAGGGCCGCTAGATCAATGCGACTGCCGCTCTCCGGTAGGCTGGAGAGCCACCAGAGTTGGAGGTCCAAACCTTCAGAGGAGTTTTCCATCCCTTCAAAAGGGGCAACCAGCACTGACCCTCATGATATTTCTCTTCAATCCAAATCTCTAACAGTGCTTCCATGTTGAATTGTCCCATGATTTCAAACCCAATTCAGCAGCTCCCACCTACCTTAGTGGAGCTGCCATTGCTGCAGAGCTGCTGGCCTTCGGATTGAGCTGACATCCTCAGAAGCCCATTGTTATGGACCAGGCCAGACCCCCTCAAAACATTTCAAAACAGTAGCCCAGACCCCACCTTTGCTCGTTGTTTTAAGCAACTGTATGGCGGATATTCCAACAATGATGCAGCTGGTCAAATCACTTAGTTTTAAACAAAACAGAATTTATTTGCAAGATTACTGAATGAACCACAAACAAAAGAGAATGGGATACTGAATAACTTGACCTATCTAAGAATCCAACAGATTATCCCAACTTAATGACGCTTTTCCAAATGCTTGCAACATTCCCCATAAACATCCCTTGGCACAAAAAAAGTAACATCAAACACAGGGTCTTATAGGAGAGATGTCGGAGAGATGGCAGTATGGAACACTCTCTTACATGCCACTGTTTCTTGGACCAGTAACCTCAAACACCACCTGACTGCTTTCAGTGACTATCAAAACCAAACCAAACCAAACCAGTGTGAAACTAAGTTGGGAGAACTGGCCACTCCCCTCTTGTTGTCCAAGAGTGTTTCCTTTTAAAACAGTGAAAGTCTTTTTCCGAGGGCAGTATCTGTTAGCTACTATCAAATTGGCCCTAAAGCCCATCCAAGCCCAGACTTTTCAGAGTCTGTGTTTTTCCGATCTCCTGAAAAAAAACCAAGGACAACCTAAGCTTGCCAAAGGAGCTGCATCTTTACACCACCATCTGCCTATAAGAATGACAAGCACAGTGGCAGCCACGTTAGAGGGCTATTCTCTGGAAAACTGCATCCCCAGTCTCATTGCCCAGGATTGTGGGTTGGAACCACATTTGGTCCTGACCCAATGCCCCCAGAAGAATTCATCTTATTATTTATTCCTGTTTGTGTGCAGTAGTTGTGTGTAATTATGCAAATATATGTGAAAAAAAAAGAGGAGGCCACTCAGACCTCCAACACAGCTTTGCCATTAAATAAGATCTGATTTTAACCTCAACTCCTGCATATCCTCAATAATCTTTCATTCCCTTGGTCATCAAGAATCTAGTGATCTCTTTCTTAAGAACAGAGTCATAGTGTCATAGATGCACAGCATGGAAGCAGACCTTTCAGTCCAACTCATCCATGCTGACCAATTATCCTCACCTAATCTAGTCCCATTTGCCAGCACTTGGCCCATATCCCTCTAAACCCTTCCTATTCAAATAACCATCCAGATGCCTTTTAAATGTTGTAATTGTACCAGCCTCCACCACTTCCTCTGGCAGCTCATTCCATACATGCACCACCCTCTGGGTGAAAACGTTGCCCCTCTCATTGTAAACCTATACCCTCCAGTTCTGCACTCCCCCACTCCATGGTAAAAAAAACCTTGTCTATTTACCCTATCCATGCCCCACATGATTTGATAGATCTCTATAACGTTACCCCCTCAGTCTCCGACGCTCCAGGGAAAACAGTCCCAGCCTATTCAGCCTCTCCCTGTAGCTCAAATCCTCCAACCCTGCCAATATCCTTGTAAATCTTTTCTGAACTCTTTCAAGTTTCACAACATCTTTCCGATAGGAAGGAGACCAGAATTGCACATAATATTCAGAAAGTGGCCTAACCAATGTCCTGTACAGCCACAATATTACCTCCCAACTGCTGTACTCAATGCTCTGTCCAATAAAGGAAAGCATACAAAATGCCTTCTTCACTATCCTATCTATCTGCGACTCTTACTTTCAAGGAATTATGAACATGCACTCCAAAGTCTCTTTGTTCAGCAACACTCCCCAGGACCTTACCATTCAATGTATAAGTCCGGCCCAGATTTGCCTTTTCAAAATGCAGCACTTTACATTTATCTAAATTCAACTCCATCTGCCACTCCTCAGACCATGGGTCCATCTGTTCAAGATCCCATTTATTCTGAGGTAACCTTCTTTGCTGTCCACTACACATCCAATTTTGGTGTCATCTGCAAACTTATCAAGTAAACCTATTTAAAGTTTCTTCATTGACTACCTTTTTAGGAAGGAGAAAGTGAGGACTGCAGATGCTGGAGATCAGAGCCTCATCGCAGACCATGGCAACACGACATCTGGAGGAAGAGCGCCTCATCTTCCGCCTAGAAACCCTCCAACTACAAGGTATAAAAGATTCTCCTGCTCCTTTGATGCTGCCTGTCCTACTGCACTTTTCCGGCAACACATTTTTAAGCTACCTTTTCAGGAAGGAAATTCCAAAAACTCTCAACCATCGGGGAAACGTTTCCTCATTGCTGTTTTAAAAAGACTCCTGCTTATTTTTAAACAATAATAGCAGTTCTAGATTTCCCCTAACAAGACGAAACATCCTTTCAACATCCACTGTCCAATTCAACACCAACATCCAGTATCCTGAAGGGGTTTAAATATGTTTTAGTTAAGTCACCTCCCAACTTTAAATTCCAGACGGTACATGCCGAGCCTATCTAACCTTTCCTCATAAGGCAACTGCTCCATTCAGGTGTTATGTATGTGCAGAGAGTTTCAACATTATGACAATTATGACAATCATTACATTTCCAAAGTATTTCACTGGCTTTAACTTACTTTGAGTTGTCCTGAAGTAGAAAAATGCACTGTATTAATGTAAATTCTTCTTTTGTTTTCACTTTGTAAATATTTTGGGATATTTTAAAAGGATATAATAAGAATGTGCAAACGAAATAAAACAGTTCCCATTCTGCACTGTTCCTCCTTAGCTTGCTGTCTGACATGGACAAATCTTTTTGATCAAAGCACTCCAATTTTCTCCATGATATACAATTGGGGTCCCTCTTTAAATCAATATCATTCAGTTCATCTTATTATCGCTTACAAGAAAAAGTGAGTGAATTCTCAAAACAGTGTTATGGTGAGTTTTCTTTTTCTTATCGTAATGGAGTTCAACATAAACATATATAATGTAATCCTGACGGCTCTCTGTGTTCAGGCTGATTTCTTACATTACAGATAAAGAAAGACTTGCATTTATAGGGCACAAGTTGAAAGGAGACAACATAATTATTAGACATTTCAGCAACCGTGTCACCAAGGACACAGCATCATGGGAGCTAGGAATGTATCCGAGACAAGTTCATTGGAATCAAGAAAGAAATAAATTTAACTTTTGTGTACTTCAAAGGAGTTAGAAGGAATATATTGTCTGAATAGTTGTAATTCAGCAGTCCTGTTGACATTATAAAGGGCAAAAATAAAATTGAGAGAAAAAGAAAGAGACACAGACCAAAAGTGTGAATGAGAGAAAGCAGCAAGGTCCCTTGGAAGATACTTGTTTTGCCAATTGACTTTAATGCTTTTTAACTGTCAATTTGACACTTAAATGTCTTTGCAATTTCAGAACTTTGAGCTTTACATTCTTGAAACACCCCTCGAGTCAAACTATTGCAGCTGATTCAGAGATGAGTACAGGTTTATAAACAAGGTATGGCTGACAGTGAATGGTATTAGTTTTGTAGACGTAAGAGGACCACGCCTGTTCTACTGCCTGTCAGAAATGTTCCAATTAAATTTGGAGAGGCCTCCAGGGGTCCATTCAAGGGGAAGGGATTCAATTGGTTTGGCAGCTCACCACCTGTACAAATATTGGATGACCCCAATTTCATTAGTAAGCAGCAACTTACATGAAAATCACATCTGGGATCATTGTGCATTTAAGGTGGGATCATGGTGCATTCAAAGTGGGATCAAAGCACACCCTCTGTACTCAAAATTGACTCCACCTGCCCATCACATATTTTTTAGTTGAAAATTGAGTAGAGCAATTAAAGATCATCACTACCATGTCCTCCCCAAAGCTTAAAAAAACAACTTATTTTAGTAAGAAGCACAGAAATACTTGATGGTCAGTGACTACCTTCAACTGTACTCATAATGGTGCAATTTTGTATAAAATGTTCTGCAAAGTGTTTGAGGTGACAAATCTGAGCTATATATCAACATGGAATTAGAAGCTGGAGTAGGCCATTTCGCTTGCTCTGCCATTTGATAAGATCATGGCTGACCTGATTGTGGCCTCAATTCCACTTTTCCCCCTTACCCCAACACCCTCATTCCTGACTGATAGGAAGAATCTTTCCACCTCTCCCATTAAAATATTCAAATGACCCTACCACCATACTGTTTGTGACGAAGTGTGTCACAGCCACATAAACCTCAGAGAGAAATAAAACTTTCCTCACCTCCGTCTTAAATGCAAGATCCCCTATTTCTGAAATGTGTCCTAACTTCTATTTTCTCCCAGAAAGGGAAACCTTACCATTTCAGCATTCATTGTATCAAATATCTTCAGTATTGGTAAATTCACCTCTCATTTTGAGAAACTCTAAAGGATACCAACCCAAACTTTCCTCATAAGATAGTTCACCCCGCACCCCCCACTCATCCCAGGAATCGGTCAAATGACCTTTTTTTGGAATTGTGTCCAAAACAACCAATGTCCTTTTTAAATGAGAAGATTGATGTTTCTTTCCATGTTCATCTTTAAATGAACCCCAAAATGCTACATCAGGAATGGATCTTGTTCATTTTATATTCCGTGGAATTATATAACTACAGCATGGGTTATATTAAAATGTTTCTGCCACTATTTTACCTTCCTTATCATCATGCCGTATAATAGCTTCCTGGATGATGTCTGAAGTGATGAAGTGGACTTTGTTTTTCTTCCCATGTTTGTGTTTGTATTTGAATCCTTCCTGTTTCTGAAGAAGTTTCTCACGCTCATAGTAGGCCTTTATTTGGTCACAACGCATCCGCTTCACAAGACGTTGCCGCTGTCCTAAAGGCAGTGACTCCAGTAAGCACTGGTCGATTTCCATGTCGTGTGTTCGGAAAACATTACAGAGCTGGTAGCAACCTGAAGAAAGCAAAGTGTTGTCACAATTGTAAAATCACCACAGCTAAAGGTATTCTTGGTTTGGTATTAAAGGATTAAATACATTAAAATACTATCAAATTGTGAATATTTTAATTAAATCAACTAATATATACAGTAAGATGCATTTTACAGAAATAGCGTGATGTTCTATGAAATACACTTTGCACGACTCTGCTAAAGTGAAGTTGATTCCTGTAATGCTGCCAATTTCGGATTGTTGCAGATCCAGGTTTGAGAAGGTTGATTTTTAATTATTGTTTGGTCAGGGATCATTGAAAATTGAAATATAGCTTATTTGTTGCCGACTACAATTCAGAAATGTTCAGCATTTCCAGATTATTTTGTGTCTGAAATAACGTTTGATTTCTGGAGTATGCCAGTTATGGGGTGGACTTCCACCCAGACCAGAATCCAGACAATAAGCAGTAGGCATCTTGCCTTAACTGAAGCCCTCCTCTCCTTTACATTGAATTGACAGTCTGCAGACTGAGCAGCACAGGCCACCAACCTGCCTGCTTGTTCAGAGACCGTGGGATGGAAAACAAATGGTTGTGAATATTTCCATTTCTTGAACCCAATCTCAACAGGAAAAATAAAAATTGTGAAACTTGAAAGAGTTCAGAAAAGATTTACAAGGATGTTGCCAGGGTTGGAGGATTTGAGCTTTAGGGAGAGGCTGAATAGGCTGGTGTTGTTTTCCCTGGAGCATTGGAGGCTGAGGGGTGACTTATAGAGGCTTATAAAATCAGAGTAATGTGGATAGGATAAGTAGACAAGGTCTTTTCCCTGGGGTGGGGGAGTCCAGAACTAGAGGTCATAGGCTTAGGGTGAGAGGAGAAAGACATAGAAGGGAACTAAGGGGCAACTCTACCATGCAAAGGGTGGTGTGTGTATGGAATGAGCTGCCAGAGGAAGTGGAGGAGGCTGGTACAATTACAACATTTAAAAGGCATCTGGATGGGTATATGAATAGGAAGCGTTTAGAGGAATATGGGCCAAATGCTAGAAAATGAGACTAGGTTAGGTTAGGATATCTGGTTGGCATGGACGAGTTGGACTGAAGGGTCTACATCTGTGCTGTACATCTCTATGACTATGAATGTTCAAGTGGTCGCTCCTTATTTGAAAGCTGTTTTTTGATTTGATTTATTATTGTCATATGTACCTCGGTACAGTGAAAAGTTTTATGTGCAGTACAGGAAGATTGTACCACAAAGTGCATTAAGGAACTAGAACAGAATGAGGAATACAAAAGTTCCAGCTGCAGAGAAAGTGCGCAAAGAACAAGATTAACATTAATTTTAAGATTTGAGAGGTTCTTCAGACGTCGAATGTCAACAGGGAAGAAGCTGTCTTAAACCTGTTGGTTCCTCTGCTTAAGCTTTTGTATCTTCTGCCTGACAGAAGAGGTTGGGAGAGTATAATCAGGGTGGAAGGGGTCTTTGATGATGTTGGTTGCCTTCCCAAGGCAGCAGAAAGTATGGATGGAGTCAATTGATGGAAGGTTGGCTTGTGGGATGGATTGATCTGTGTACACACTCCCTATCCAACTTCTCCAACTAACTAAGGATTATGGACAGGTTCTTGAAGTTGAGAGGTCACAAGAACTGCTTAACAAAAGTAGTAATGTTAAATGGAAGGTAACAAAGAGACATGGCACGTTGACATGGAAGGGCCACCTTTCTAACTTCTTTTGCAGCTTTAATTAAGCAACCAATTAAGCAGCCAGATCACCATCATAATTGCATTACGGCTTCTTATTAAGGTGAAGGATATGGAATGGGAGTAGTTTGAATGGCCTGAGGCTTTTTGCATCCAGGAATTTATGCAGAGCCTTCAGGATTCTCTGGAATGCTGAATCTCTCTCTCTCTCTCACACACACACACCCCATCTGCCAAATGCTTGCCACCAAACATCAAAACCGGCCCCCAGTGTTGAGAGGCCTTAATGCCGACTACAAAATCTCTCTCAGCCTGTTTCAATTGGTCTGAATTAAGCCTCTTATGGAATCTAATCCAATACCCATCATATGATCATGGATAGCCCTGGAATCCTCATCGTGCGACCTACAAAGTGGCTCCCCCAAAGGATACAGCTGATAAAGCCGATGGTGGAGCAGGCCCAGTCACAGCCTCAGTGTGGTTGAAAGACTTCTGCACCTGTAGTGACTGTAACAAGGTTAGCTGCGTGGATCTCAGAAAAAGATCCCTGAATCAGACTGGTCCAATCAGGGAGCCCTGGTTCACAGGTAAGAACCACAGTGTCAGAGTTTCTGTTCATTTGGAGAGCTGGCTGTGAGGAAGCGGAGGAGATAGTGGGCACAGCAGATGCTGGAAAGTCAGAATAGATAGAGTGTTGTGCTGGAAAAAGCACAGCAGGTCAGGCAACATCTGAGGAGCAGGAGAATTGACGTTTCAGGCAGGGCCCTTCTGAGGGAACTGGACCAGTGTCAAATATCAAATGCTGTGCATGTGTGAAAAATGAGTGATTTGGTGAAGGGATACCAGCTTCTCTGAAGTTATTCAAAGATCCTAACTAATAATTAAAGTGAGTCCCCCATCTAACTCAAGACTGCTCCAGATTATGTCATCACACAACCACAGGATAATATTTCTTGTTTTTTTGCCCTGGCCTTGAGTTTTATCTTTCACAGAAGCACACGTTATAAAAAACGGCTCCTGCAGCCCATAATTTTGCTTCCAATTTGTGACCAGGCCGTTTATCATGTGCATCTACTTAGCTTGCACTTAACTGTGTATTTCCTGCTATGCTGATCACAGACCTAACCAGGGAAAAGCTATAACACTTTAAAATCTGCAATATCCTGCCTGCTTCAGAGAACAGTCTCAGACTTCCCATTTTACTTGTGACTCTCGTGAAATCAATCAGACAATAATCTTCTTTCACTCGCCAGCTTCGTAGCAGAACACAAATCGAGAACATTGGAGTGGTGTCAGATATTAAGCTTGACAGGTTAAGTAGACACTTGGTTTATCCAGTTAACCAGAGAAACCATACAAATTATATCACTCCAATCAGAAAAAAAGACATTGAATATAAAATGGTAATAATCGTATCATTATTTACCAAATTGTAACTTTGGTTTTCTGTTTAAAAATAAACAATGTTGGGAATCTTCCTGAATATTAATCTGCTTCCTTGATTGATCCTCCTTGATTCATATCGCTGAGCAGCATGTCAGTTATAACAGTTACAAATTAAATTAAGGTTGTAACAGTACAGTAACGTCATTTTCACGAATGAATTCTGTTATGCTACAAAATCTGCGATAAATTTTATCATTAAACTAAAATAACACATGTTACCTTATGAACATGACCAATATTTCATTACAATAATAGTCAATTCAAATGACAGTTTTGCACCTACATCATGTTATGAAGAAAAATGTGGATAAGCCTCAGCTATTTTTTTAAAACTTGTAATTGCCTCTCAGAAATTGCAGAATGTGACTTTAAGCCACACAGTAAATATACAGACTTGGGATGCCTTTATGATGCTGCAACATCTCCAACTGTGGGCAGAATATCTGTCAGCTGTAAAACTGAAATCATTCTGTGCTTTCATAGTTTAAGCAAAAATGAGAAGGTTCAGTTGTGAGGATAAAAATTGAAGAAATTGGTGCTGTTCTCCTTAGAGAAGGTGGCCAAGGAGAGACTTGTTCGAGGTCTTCAAAACCAGGAGTGGGGCTGGACAGAGTAGTTGCAGAGAAGCTGTTCCCATTCATAGTAAGAAACAAGAAAGCAAGAGCATAGATTTAAAGTGATGGGTAAACAAAGCAAGAGGAATAGCAGGAAAAAAAATTCACATAACAAGTGAATAGGCCGGAATGCATTGCCTGGAAATGAGGTGGAGGCAGGTTCAATTATAGCATTCAAAAGGGCATTGGATAATTATTTTGATAGAAATGACATAGAAGTATATGGAGAAACAGCAGGATATTAGCAGTATTAGAACTTGTGTGTATACAATGGCCAAATGGCCTCCTTCTGTACTGGAACAATTCTGTGATTGTATTTAGATGGAATTTGTTGATTTATAAAATTCTACACATGTACGGGACATTTCTTGTGAAATTAATTGTGGGGATAAAAAGATTTGCTTTCAAACATAAAAATGCTCCCCATGTGCAAAAATGCTTTTTCATAATAGCAGTAGTTGACTTTTCTTTTGGTTGTTCCAAGTTAATTGATTTTAGTTGACATAGCAATTGAGATGCTAAAAAGAGCCTTGGCTTCCATTGACCACATGCAGGAAGAAAAAAAGCTAGTCCACAGGAGCTCCAGCATCCAATATTTTCAGCCTGAAAACACTTAGATCTGGCCATTAAATTTGAGGACATGACACTGACGGGGTAATTGCATTAAATTGCTTACTATTAGGGCTCACGTATAAAGAATGGCCACGAGGAAGGAGGATACAGAGAAATGGTGAAGGTTCCCAATCCAACAATTATCAGTCAACTTGCCATCTGAGCAACTCATTAGCATCCACTAAAATGTATTTTCACCAAGGATTTGTTTAATCTATTATACTGTTGAATGCTTTCTATTTCAATGTGTTTGATCATCAGATGATAATCATTTTATGACTGTGGGAAGGAATATATGAAATCACTATTTGAGGGGATGTTGCAAAGATAATATTGGCAGACGTTATAATAATATGGCATAGGAAATTATGACATTACTTACTCAAAATATACTTAATAGAAGCACTTTGAGAAAGGAAAATGAATATGCTTTTCAATGCATTGCAAAACGGACTCTTCTCTGTTGTGATGAAACATTTAATTGTATATAGATTTTAAAATATTATAATATTTAAAAAGTCGAGGTCAGGGAGTCATTCTGGAACGGTGACATGACAGGATATTTGTCAGAGACATGGCAGCTACCACCCTTCACTTGAATGGAAAGATATTTATATTGTTGGGTTAATGACAGGCAGAGTAAGCATATAATATCATTAGCTTTGTTTTCCATTCAGAAAGAAATACTCTATCTTCAATTACTGAATACTGTCTTCTCCTCAACTCCAAATACCTCAATACTGTTTTCATTGATTCATACTTAGCAGAGCTAACCCATTTTCTAATGATTTTAATACATAGTTTTGATTTATATGCTCCCCCTCCTATATTTAGCACTCTCTTTGTCTTTTGGTTTGGTTACCCTCACCATCTGTTCCACTTGCTTCTCTTCCTATGTCAACAGTTTTAGTCTACATGCTTTTCCAGCTGCAAATCTGAAGGAGAGAGTTATATCAGACTTAAAACATTTACTCAGTTTGTCTCTCTACAGATACTGCCAGACCTGCTGAGCTTCTGCAGAACATTAAAGAGAGAATAGGGCCCCTCAAAGATTAGCAAGGCAGCCTGTGTGGAACTGCAGGAGATGGGGAAGATACCAAGTATTTTGCATCAGTGTTTACTGTGCAGAAGGACAGGAAAGATAAAGAATGTAGGGAAATAGATGGTGAAAAATGGGCATATTACAGAGGAAGCGGAGCTGAATGTCTTAAAATACATAAAGGTGGACAAATACCCAGGACCTGGTGTATCCTAGAACCTAGTGGGAGTCTAGGGAAGTGATTGCTGGGCTCCTCGCTGAGATATTTGTATCATCGATAGTCACAGGTGAAGTGCCGGAAGACTGGAGGTTGGCTAATGTGGTGCCACTATTTAAGAAAGGTGATAAGGAAAAGCCAGGGAACTATAGGCCGGTGAGCCTGACATTGGTGGTGGGCAGTTTTTATAGGGAATCCTGAGGGACAGAATTCCATTTATTTGGAAAGGCAAGGATTGATTAAGGATAGTCAATAAGGCTTTGTGCATGGGAAATCATGTCTTACAAACATGGAGGTTTTTTGAAGAAGTAACACAGAGGATTGATGAGGGCAGAGGGGTGGACATCATCTATATGGATATCAGTAAGATGTTCGACAAGCTTCCTCATGGGAGTTTGGTTAGCAAAGTTAGATCTCATGGAGTACAGAGAGAAGTAGCCATTTGTATATAGAACTGGCTTGAATGCAGAAAACAGAGGGTGGTGGTGGAGGGTTGTCTTTCAGATTGGAGGCCTGTGACCAATGGAGTGCCACAAGGATCGATGCTGGGTCCACTACTTTTCATCATTTATATAAATTATTTGGATGTGAACATAGGATGTATAGTTAGTAAGTTTGCAGATGACACCAAAATTGGAGGTATCGTGGACAATGAAGAAGGTTACCTCAGATCACAACAGGATCTTAATCAGATGGGCCAATGGGCTGAGGAGTGGCAGATGGAGTTTAATTTAGATAAATGGGAGGTGCTACTTTTTGGAAAGGCAAATCAGAACAGGATTTATACACTTCATGGGAAGGTTCTAGGGAGTGTTGCTGAACAAAAAGACCTTGGAGTACAGGTTCATAGTTCCTTGAGTTGCAGGTAGATAGGATAGTGAAGAAGGCATTTGATATGCATTCCTTTATTAGTCAGAGCATTGACTATGGGAGTTGGGAGGTCATCTTGTGACTGTACAGGACATTGGTTAGGCTATTTTTGGAATATTGTGTGGAATTCCGATCTCCATCCTATTGGAAGGATGTTGTGAAACTTGAAGTGGTTCAGAAAAGATTTACAAGGATGTTGCCAGGGTTGGAAGATTTGAGTTATAGGGAGAGGCTGAATAGGCTGAGGCTGTTTTCCCTGGAGTGTTGGAGGCTGAGTGGTGACCTTATAGAGGTTTATAAAATCATGAGGGGCATAGATAGGGTAAAATAGACAAGATTTGTTTTCCCCCTGGGGTGGGGGAGTTCAGAACTAGAGGGCCTTAGGGGCAGCAGTTTCATGCAGAGGTTGGTGAGTGTATGGAATGAGCTGCCAGAGGCTGTAGTGGAGACTGTTATAATTATAACATTTGAAAAGGTGTCTGGATGGGTATATGAATAGGAAGGGTTTGGAGGGATATGGGCCGGGTGCTGGCAGGTGGGACTAGATTGGGTTGGGATATCTGGTCGACATGGATGGGTTGGACCGAAGGGTCTGTTTCCATGCTGTACATCTCTATAACTCTATGAACAAGAGAGAGCAGCCCTGTGGTTCTCTGGGACTGTCGCAACTTTATCTCTGCGGGCCAGCTATCTTAGTTGGTTGGATGACTCATTTACAATGTTGAGTAACACCATCAGCCCAGGTTCAATTCCTGCTACTGGCTGAGGTTACAATGACAATCCTGTATTCTCAAACTCTGCCCTCCCATGAGGTGTGCTGACCCTCAGGATAAACCACCACCAGATATCTCTCTGTCTCATGAGTGAGAAGCCCTGTAGTCTGGTACGGCTATGGCAACCTTCGTCCATCCTAGCTGAATAGCCTGCTGATGCACACAGATGAGGGGTTCTTGTATATTCCTGCAAGGACAAAGTACAAACCTGCCTTTCGAATCATTTAAACACACACACACACACAGTCTGAAAGAAAACTCAAAAGGAGATGGTTTCCTGTTGAGAGAAGGCAATTAGATTGCCTTGCACCTTTTTGCCTTTTGAAGTCTCTCTTTGAAGCTTTCTTAACATTCTAGAAAGTGCAGCATTTCAGTGGTTCCCACAGGGAATCTTTCAGCAGTGAATTTCACTTTTAGATGTTACATGAGCAGACAACATTGCCTTGCAGTGGCTAAAATAAAAACACAAGTTGTATCCAAACATTCAACATGTCTGAGTAATTTGGGCTTCTGATCCATTGGTATGACATCATCACAATCACATTTCGTGGAGTATTCCAGACCTCATTGTCTACTGCACATACATCTAATAAAACTAGTCTATTCCTGAATCATCATGTAATGAAAAGATAAGCCCCTTGCGTCTTTTCACTACTGTAGATCTCCACAACCTCCTCCGGTCATGTGATGTCAACATACATGATGTCCTCAAGCTTTGAGTGAGTCTTGAAGCTGCAATCTTCGAATCCTGTCTTCACCAACGAGTGGGAGGAGCTTACAACTGTCTTTATGACCGCGATTCAATCAGTCAGTCAATCATGTCTCTGTTATGTACCTCCCTTCCACTAATTCACTTGGGGGACAAACAACACTTCATGGTGCCCCATACACTGAGGAGAGAAGATACAGACTAGTGAAATGGGCAGACCTCTGGCAGATGACACTTAATCCAGAGAAATGCGAAGTGATCTATTTTGGCAGGAAAATGTAGAAACACAACACAAACTACATGGTATATTATTAAAAAAGGGGTGCAGGAACAGAAACATCAAACATCCATGTATAAAC
Source organism: Chiloscyllium punctatum (assembly GCF_047496795.1). Taxonomy (NCBI): domain Eukaryota; kingdom Metazoa; phylum Chordata; class Chondrichthyes; order Orectolobiformes; family Hemiscylliidae; genus Chiloscyllium; species Chiloscyllium punctatum. Next base: position 116,915,477 of record NC_092747.1, read on the forward strand.
AATCTTTGCAGATAGTGGAACAATTTAAGAACATTTTTGAAAGGCTTATGGAATCATTGACTTTATATATAGAAACAGCATACAAATATAAGGAAACTTTGAGCAATTATGAAGAAAAAGGCAAAGCTTCTGTTAGAGGATCATTTCCACCTCAGGGCACCACACTTATGCTAAATACTTATGAATGAGATGGTTAGGCCTCAGCTAGAATACCATTTCCATCTCTGGGGATTATAATTTAGGAAGGCCTTACAGAGGGTGCAGAGGAGATTTGCTGCAATGTTTCCAGGGGTTAAAAGTTCCAATTGTGTGAGGCCACTCGAGAAATTGGGGTTGTTCAAGGGGCACTTCAGAAACAATATAAAGTTTTGATGAATTAATTACCAGAAGAGTTGATAACCAAAGAACAGAAAATTTAGACAATAGCAAAAATAATCAGAGGCAACATGAGGGATTTTTTTTTCATGCAGCAGTTCATTGTTGATCTGAAAGTCACTATTTGGATTGCTGGTGGGAGAAGACTGACTAGATGATGTTGAATGACTATTTGAAGGGGAAACACTAGTAGGCTACAACATGGAAGTAAAAGAGTGGAACTAACTTTCCAGGACTTTCAAAGAAATAGTTCGGTCATAAAATACTACATGCTGCAATTCTGCTGGTTACCATCCCAGAATTCCAGTGTGCAGAATGTTGTCACTGTTAGTGATAAGTAGTTCATATTCATTCAGTTTTGGCTCAGTGTTAGTTCTCCTATGTGTCAGAAAGATTGCAGCTTCAAGACTCACTCTAAAAGCTTGAGGACATCATGTATGTTGACATCACATGGCCTGAGGAAGCTGTGGAGATTCCATCTTTCAGCCAAGTTATTTACTACAGCGCTGATCCATATTTTCACTGTTTGAAAAATAAATAAGAGTTTTCTCAATACAGTAGCCAACACATATCCTGGAATGATCATTGAAACAGACTTTGGACATTTATCACGTTGTTATATGTGGGATCTTGCTCTGCCTAAAATAAACTGTCACTTTTGCTTTCATCACAACAGTGACCGAGCTCCGGAATCAGAATCATCTGTAGAATATTTTACAAAACAAGAGAATATACAAGCTCTGGGTAAATGCAGGATTGTTGTACTTTTTTCTTTCTCTACAGATCTCCATTTGAATTTGAACCAGGTTATTTCTGAAGAAAATATTAAATTTAGAATAATTACAGTCTGGACGCAGGCCATTTGACCCATCAAGTCCACCAATCTTCTGAAGAGCATCCCACCCAGACTGACCCCATCCCTGTAACACTGCACTTCCCATGACTAACCCACCTGGCCTGCACATCCCTGGAGACTATAGGCAATTAGGCATGGTCATTCTATCTAACCTGTACATCTTTGGACTGTGGGAGGAAACTGGAGAACCTGGAAGAAACCCACGCAGACACAAAGAAAACATGTAAATTCCACACAGATAGACAGTCACCTGAGGCTGGAACCAAAACCAGGTCCCTGGAGCTGTGAGGCAGTAGCATTAACCACTGAGCAACCATGCTACCCACAGTCACTAGTAAAAATTGAAGAACAAAAGGATTATAGATAGAAGTTAATAATACATTAACCATTTATGAAGTAGTTTGAATTGAATTCCTGTTATGTCAAATAGAAACTCCATCAGGAAACATTAATTTTGATTTTTCTACAGATGCTGCCAGACCTGCTGAGCGGTTCCAGCAATTTCTGTTTTTGCATTGAAGCTTAGTCTATCTGGTAATATGGCATTCCAGTGACAAGAAGATCCGGCATATAAACTTCACCGATTGAATATTAAGACAAATTTTCATCTTGCTCTTTTGATTTTAAGGAAAATTAATCAGATATTAAGAACACATTTGTTTAAACAGGAAGGAAATGTTAATAATAATAAGCCGCTTACTAAAATCATCATCATCTAATCTGCCTGTCATCAGTAGTGAACTTTCAAATTAGAGAGGCATGTTTTTTAGTTTTACTCTCTTGACTTGGTCACCTTGCCAATCCCAAGAGATGATTTTCTATGTACCCAAATTCTCCTCATCAATAAACTAAAGTTCTGCTTAAATTCTGCAGTTAAATTCTTGCGTACCTATAGAAGTTGGCAAGGGTATTTGCCATCATGCCAAACCTTCTCAGCTGCCAGTATTGCTCTCGAGGCAAAGCTTTTCACTGTGCCTCGGTACATGTGACAATAGACTCAATTCAATTCAATTGAGTCAAGCATCACTCATCATTTTGTTGGTTGTTGAGGATGCTGTAGTGGAATATCTTATGAATTGGGTTTTAAAGTTAGACTTGCTCTGCAACTCAATAACATGTGTACTCACTAAGTTGATGAATGTGCAAACTGATATTGATATGAGTACTGATAGTGAGTACACATGTTATTGAGTTGCAGAGCAAGTCTAACTTTAAAACCCAATTCATAAGATATTTCACACGGATGATCCCTGGAATGACAGGTCTAGCATATGAGGAACGGCTGAGGATACTGGGATTGTATTCGTTGGAGTTTAGAAGATTAAGGGGAGATCTAATAGAGACGTACAAAATAATACATGGCTTTGAAAAGGTGGATGCTAGAAAATTGTTTCTGTTAGGCGAGGAGACTAGGACCCGTGGACACAGCCTTAGAATTAGAGGGGGTCATTTCAGAACGGAAATGCGGAGACATTTCTTCAGCCAGAGAGTGGTGGGCCAGTGGAATTCATTGCCACGGAGTGCAGTGGAAGCCGGGACGCTAAATGTCTTCAAGGCCGAGATTGATAGGTTCTTGTTGTCTAGAGGAATTAAGGGCTACGGGGAGAACGCTGGCAAGTGGAGCTGAAATGCGCATCAGCCATGATTGAATGGCGGAGTGGACTCGATGGGCCGAATGGCCTTACTTCCACTCCTATGTCTTATGATATAGGAAAGGAGGGCATCAGGATCCAGAATGAACAGGACAACCAACAAAGGTATTGTCTTAAAATATTATGGTGTGGGGACAGAGAAAGACTGGGCTGAGCTGGGGAACAGGTAATTGAGAAGCAGTAGTGCACATTTAAGGGATATTTTTGATTACTCCGAATTTGCTTTACATTGGAATGTATTTACTCTAAGGGGAGGTTCCAACATCCATGATGGTTAACAAAATAAATTAAGGAATGAATCAAACTGAACATAAAAGAAACATACAATTGATAGGGTTCAATGTCAGATCAGATGATTAGATGCAATATGAGGAACAGAAAAGAATGGCCAAATGATTAGTCAGGACAAATAAATTAATATCTGAGCGGAAGCTAGCTAAAAATATAAAAATGGATAACAAGAGTTTCTCCAAGTATTTAAAATGGAAATGAGGAACTAAAAAGTGAGCATTGCTCTTCCACAGAGAGAAAATAGGGACTTCTTAATAAATAATAAGGAAGTCATAGATGAAGTAAACAATTTTTTCTGTCTTCACAATAAAACACTTTACTGTAATACTTAAAAATTAGGAGGAGAAGAAGGGGAGAATTTGCTTAAATAATAATAATCACCAGAAAAGCAGTCACAAACAAACAGATGGAACAGAGGCTTGACAAATCATAGAACCCCTACAGAGTGGAAGCAAGCCATTTAGCCCTTTGAGTTCACACCAGCTCTCCGAAGCATCCCACACAGATCCACCCTCTACCTATCCCCTTAATATATTTACCACAGCTAATCCACCTAGCCTGAATATCCTCGGACACTGGGCAGTTTAGCCCAGCCAATCCACCTTGGGTCGAGATTGACTTCACCCTCGGATCTTAAATCAGGTGGCTAAGGAGGTATTAGAGATGTCAGTATAAGTGTTCCAAAACTCTCTAGACTCTGAAAAGTTTCCATCGGATTCAAAAATAGCCAATATAACTCTTTCATTCAAGGAGAGAGGAAGGCATAAAGCAGGAAACTATAGTGCAGTTAGCATGACAGCTATATGGGGAAAATATCAGAATCCGTAAAAGAGGTCAGAGCTGGGCATTTGGAAAACACAATCATTAGAAGGATTCAGCATTTTTTTTTACAAATTCTATCATGATTAACCAATTTATTGACCCTATTTGTTAAAGCAACATTAGGGCTCTTGTGGTGTAGTGGTAGTATCAATACCTTTGAGGCAGGAGACCTTGATTCAAGTCCTACTTCTTCCAGAGATGTGTAATAGCACTTCTGAACAGGTTAGTTAGGAAAATATATGTAAGTAACATGCACCCTGGATAAAATGGAGCTGGGAGATATACTTACTTTGGATTACCAGAATACATTTGACAAGGCTCTACATAAGAAAGCTTTTGAACAGAAATAGGAGTTCGTGTTATAGGTGTAACATATTAGCAAGGGTAGAAGATTGTCTGGATGGCAGTAAACTGAGAGTATGCATGAATGGGTATTTTTCTGATTGGCAGGATGTGACAAGTGGAATCTTGCAGAAGTCTGTGCTGGGTACTCAACAACTTATACCATTGTTTTAGATGAGGGGAACAAAAGTAGTCAAATTTGCAGATCACATAGACATAGGTAAGTAAGTATATTGTAAAGAGCACACAGGAGATGGCAGATGGCAAATGTGGGAATTGGGGTAGTGGCTGGTTCTAGTTGGGATGCTCTAAGGGTTGGTGTAGACTTGATGGGCTGAATGGCCTCTTTCCACTGACTGCCTTTAACTTCTGCATTTAAGAGCAGATATTATGTTGCAAACATATGACCTGATGAACTCCTGAGTATGTGTTTATTTGCATAAATGGTGAGTTGAGATTCTATGCCAAAAATAAGTGTCCTTTTGAAATTGTTGCCAAGCCAGTTTGGAGATTGACCAGCTTCTGTGTTGGATGTACCAAATCACAACAGCATTATAGAAGATTCACCTACAGCTTTGCATTACACAACAGTTTAAAACAAAGAGTCACTTAGGTTTAAATATTGATGTTTAGTTCTAGATGCTCTACAAGAGGAAACATCCCTTCCACATTTACTCTGTCATGGCCCCTCAGGATCTTGTATGTTAAAAATTAAAGTTACCTTGTGTCAGTATCAAGCACTCTCAGGATATTTCATTGGCAGGAGAGTTTTTGATTTGAAGTGTCACCTCCCAAGCTCTACAAGTGCACTCTAATTTTCATAAAGACACCTTCTGTCTTTCAACATGTGACTACTTCCCCACCTAACCATCTTATCTGGGGACAAGTGAGAAAAATTCTCGGTAATGTGGAAATCTCACAGTCGGTAGTTGAGAAAAATCTTCATCACATTATCTATATTGATTGCAAATCCTGGTCTCATAGATGTGTGGTCACCTTTTTTTATGCCATCTAGCATGGTAGGCCAAGCTAAAAGGCAAAGAGATGCAGGATATAAAGACCATATCTTCTCGTTATTTTTCTGTATTTTGGATTATGGACTGAACTGGAAAAGATGTGTTAAAACTAAAGATTATTGAAGGAATGGGTGCATTTTTATAAAACAACTTACCGTGATTGACAATGAGTTTTAGTAACATTGCTGCTTTGTTCAGGAAGTGGTGGAGGCTGTTTACAGATGGCCTGGCACTGGGTCAGGGGGCAGGGAGGATAATGGTGGTAGGGAACAAAATGGGATTGAGCTTGCGACAGGCTTGTGATTGGGTTATGTATTAGAGTGGTGACTAGTTGTGGATGCCAAAGACCATTAGTCTGATAACAACTAATTGATTGGCTTTTATGAACAGCTTGTGTGTTAGTTCAATTTGATTTTGATTTCATTGTCACATGTACTCAAGTACAAAAAGTACAGGAGTACAGTGAAAAAAAGTGTGCAATGTTGCTGCACAAAAGTGCCATCTTAAGTATAATCCTAAGAGAAAGGCAGAAAAAGTGTTATAGAAAAGAGTTAGAATTTTAACCAGTATAGTTGTATGTCAAAAGTTTTAATTGACTAGTTATGGTTAGAGTATCTATTTGTAATAAAAGACTAAATTATCATTATGTACAGAAATCAGCTCAATGTTTTCTATTAGTCACAGTCAATCCAACAGGTAAATAGGAGACTGTGATAGAATTCCTTACTTTTGTGACAGTTAGGAATAGGCAGCCTTGATTTCTAACACATTGAAGCATGACAGGGGGATAAAAATAAAAACAAAAATAGAGAAGGATACTTAAACTTTATACAAAACAAATCACTTGTATTATTGCGTAGATGTCAAAATGCACTATCCCTTTAAGACAGATAGCTGACACCATGTTCTGTGATGGTCTGAACCAAAAACACTAAATCTTAGTCTTTGTACAATGGAGTCAATATGTCAGTCAACTATGTCAGTCAACTATATGTTGGCAACAGTAACATAACAAGCGTAAAGCCCATAAGACCAGGTTATCATACTTCCTGTTAATTAGTTATGAATCAACTTCCAGATATTCTGGCTTCATGACAACCTGAGTCCATGTGGTCCATTTTATGAGTTAACATTCAGAAAACCATAGCAAATTATTATTTGTACTTTTTCTGAATTTAGGACACCCAAAAAGCTTCAACCTAAATTACATTTCAGGTGTTCATACTTTGTAATGTTACTAAATCAACCAGCCATTTCATGAACATTTCATGACATCCCTAAATCATAATGAGCCAACCAGATAGTCAGTTCCTAGATGGTATTAGTTGAGAATTGAAATATTACAAGACACCAAAGGAATTCTCCTGCTCCTCTTTGGAAAGAAAATTGTATTGGGGCCTTGCATATTTATTCAAAGCCTCAGTTTAACTTCTGAGAGAGAAAGTGAGTGAGAGAGAGAGAGAGAGAGGGAGGGAGGGAGAGAAAGATGAATGTCATAACAGCAGTCTCTTCATACTTCAACGGAGTAATAACTTGATAATATCCTCATGTCCTTTTAAAGTCATTGTGTCATAAAGCCACAAAGATTACAACTATTGAGAAAAGGCTGACATTTAATGGTAAAACAAGGAGTTTGAAACAGAATGAATGATCACTGAACTAAATTAATAACATATTCATTTTCCAACAAATTATCTACTGTCAGAACAAAGCACTGAGCATTGAAAATTCCAAAATGATTCTTATAATGGACTTAACTTCTCTTTAAATTAAGAAAATAAAAGTTAAATGCATTAGCCATTTACTCAGTAAACATGACTAACGTTTAGTGGTGCTCCTAGTCTTACGATTATAATTTGGGCATTGCTAATAACATTGTTATACAAAAAACTCAATCTTTGCATTATTATGTAATACACATCACAATTAGAATAGGGCAAATCAGATTAGAGAGATGAATGTGTGGCTTAAAGACAGGTATGGGAGAAATAGGTCCTGGTTCATTGGGTACTGGCACTAATGCTGGGGAAATCAGAATTTGTACCAATAGAATGGTCCAAATCATCTGAACTGTTCTGGTGTTGGTTCTTGCCAACGACATAAATAGAGTACTTTTATATACACTTGAGGCAAAGAAACATCTGCTAAACCAAAGAATAGAGTCAAGGCCAAAGAGAAAGATATTAATGCACTTACAGGAAGAGATACAGTATTCAAGTTGAAGAGTTAATCAACAAGTAAGACTAGAAATTACAAGAGGAGTAAAAGGAATAAAAATAAAGATTTTGAATTTGAATGCACATGACTTTTCAAATAAAATAAATGAACAGACAGTGCAAGCAGAAGTGAATAAGTAACGTCTCACAGACACTACAGATTCATTTGGCTGAATGGCCTGCATTTCCTCTTATGTGTTATGATATTTTGGTCTAACTAAATGTTAGAAGTGGCGATAATTCAGGAAATGGATGAGCAGGAAGTAGTCTATAAAATGTAGGCGCTTTGAATGCCTTAGCCTAAAATCATACTGTGAGGTTAGCACAAGGGATGGCCAATAGGATCTTAATAGGTAGCTTGGAATTCTGTGGTACTGCAGTTGTCTTTGCATCCACATTTGAAGTGGAGATGCAGCTTTTATAAAGTGCACATAGCTTTTGTACTGAAGGGAGAAAGTAGTTTGTGTAAAGATAAAATCAAAATACAGTTCCTTCAAAGCAGCTAACAAGCAGAGTCCAATTTATAAATGCATGATTCCAACATAGTTCATTGATAAGTATTGGATACACTGGAGTGCCTTCATGCTATTTTATTTTGGAGTGGTAAGGAATAAGTACATTATGACAAAAAACAGAAGCAAATTACAATCAGTGAGATAAACCTGCACAATGTTCATTTTTGGCAATTTGACCAAGCTGATCTTCGAACTGGAGTAATTGTGAATTTCATATCCATTCATTTGCAGGTAAAATACCTATGGAGAAGCAATAGTTTTAAAAGGCAAGTTAAACAAAAGGTCTGTTAGTTGAATCTTGTTGAATATCATAAAAAGCAGGTAAGGATATCAACAGGCAAACCTGGTGTTGCAGTTGGAGATACCTATATTGGGAATGAACCACCTCAAAAGATGTGGTTTAAAACTAAAAAGGACCACTGAAGCAGCAACAAGTTAGAAAAGGGTTCATTTTGTTGTGCTTCAGTCTCCGCCCAGAGTTAAGTTCATACGAGAGACAGTGTTGGTTGATATTTCACAGTTAAAATAAAATGTGTGCTGATAGTCCTCATAATTACTGAGGAATAAAATAACAGCAACTTCTGGTATCTACAGGTGATCAAAAATGAGGAATATTCAATCGGAGGAGCCCTGTGCCCACTGTGCTATCCTTGTAACTTGCTGAATGACTTGCCATGGACATGCATAGAACATTGTAAAGCTGGCCTGGTTAAATGTCAAAAAAGACTTGGCCTCGCTCAGTGTAAGTAGATTTTGAACAGTGTGGTAAACCTTAAATTGCTGCCAATCAATTTATCTGACATAAAATATTTAAAAATCTGGAGTCTTATTCCTGCTGAACTAAATTATTATTGGAAATTTTAAGGACTTTTTTCCTGTTTCTTTAATAGTTCTCTCGTAATCACAATTTTTTGCTACTTATGTAACTATCTGGACATAATTTTAGGGAATGGTTAGCTCAGTTGGGTAGATGGCTGGTTATGCAGAGTGACACCAACAGCAAGGGTACAATTACTGCACTAACGGAGATTACCTTAAGAAGTATTCTCTTTCTTAACCTGCCCCTTTGCCTTAGGCCTGGTGGCCCTCAGGAGATCACCAGTCATCTCTCCCTAATGGTCTGGTAAGACTATGGTGACTTTAGCATACATAATTTTACATTTTTAAAAAATAATGCATATTTCCTGGTTTAGGTTCTGTGTTCCTCACTTTCATTGATGAAACAGGCCATTACCTGCCCTGCACACCATGGATCTAAGAGTTTCAGTGCAAGGTTCTCCATGATTTCAGCTCTCTAGTTACTGAAAATGCAGTGTAAAAACTTACAGAACATAGAGAGGAAAGTGTAAGTCCAATCGGCAGCAAATGTCATTTTTTTCAAACACAAACTACAAACTCCTGACAGACATATAATCCCACCACTTGTGATAATCAATATATTTTGAGGTTAATAACAAGCCTGAGGTAATCAGGGGTTTATAAACTTTTCTTAAGGAGTTAGTCTTAGATAAGCATTGTCTTTGAATGGGTTTTGTATTTTGGAGGGGAAAAAAAAAGATCCTTTATAAAGTAATTTCAAATACAATTGGTAATGCTTGGGGTATAATAAGGATATTTTATATTGTCACAAAGCTGGTCCTTTTACAAGGTTACGTTGTCCTTGATGATTTTCAGAGAGAGGTTCTAACTGACCCAGGTTCCATCATGTCTGAAGTTTAAATGGTTCATTGGGTCCCTTTTGTTTATACCTAACAGGTAATGTCTCAGGCAGAAAACTTTCAAGTCTTTGAAAAAAACTGGCATAATCAAGGGGCATGGCCAGCTCTCTAGCTGCGCAGGTCAGTTCAGTGCGGGGGTTAGTTGAGTCAGGGTCACACTTGAAAGTGGACGATCTCCCTCTCCTTCTGACTTGGTAACCTGTAAGCTTTTCATGTCATTTTTACTCTTTGTGCTAAGGGATCTGTTTATTGGGTCTGTCACAAGGATTTTGGAACAGCATCATTAAGTCAAGACAGCCTATCGGGTTTTGATAGGATAAGTTATTCGGGTATTCTATTTTCGGGTTGTTGTGTTTCAGTTCGTAATTTCATACATAAATACTCGGCAGTCTGACCAGCTAATTCACTCTGGGAATATCCACTATACACTTACCTGAAACAAATAACAAAGTTATGGTCTGGGCTACCTGCTTAAAAATGCTTTGAGGGGTCAGGCCTGGCCCATAACAATATTTATATTGGGCTTCTGATGATCACCAGATATCTCAATCTGCTTCACCACCTGTGAGAGTTCTATAATATGTTTGATACATAATCTCTGCTATATCATTGGAAACATGTCCATCAAAATGCACTTCGCAAACTCTCACTAAAATTATAATAACAAGATAATGTATTTTGAAAGTTTATTTGAGAAATAAATAATGGCCAGAGCACCAGAGATATCTTCATATTTGCCCTTGTCACACAACATTTTCACATCCACTCGAGTAAGTAGACAGGGCCTCAGTTTAACGTCTTGTCCAAAAGGCACCACCTCTGACAATACACAGTGCTCCCTTAGCACTGCATTGGAATGTCAATCTGATTTTTGTACTGGATTAGTGGTGCTGGAAGAGCACAGCAGTTCAGGCAGCATCCAACGAGCTGCTCGTTGGATGCTGCCTGAACTGCTGTGCTCTTCCAGCACCACTAATCCAGTATTTGATTTTCAGCATCTGCAGTCATTGTTTTTACCAATCTGATTTTTGTGCTCAGTTCTTGGAGTAGCGCTTCATGCTGGAACCTTGGTGATTTAAAAATGTGAGAGTGTGCTACCAACTGAGCCACAGCTGACACAATTCTTTTATGTATAAATTCATGGTTACGCTGAAATTTTATCTTGGAAAATTAGTTAAATAAGCAGGAAATTAATTCCTGTGCAGATAAAAATGCATCTCCCTATATCGAAGGATACTATTTACCTGTGTTTTTGTTCTCAGATTTCAGTGGAAATGAAAACTGAACGACTTCTACAATGAGCAGATCATGGGTTCCAACAGTTTACTGCCAAAGAAGTGGAGGTGAAAAGCAACCTTAAGTCTTCTGCCCTCTCTCACCTAGTGTATGAGAAATCACGCAATCAAGCAAAGACAGAAAATAATTCTGCAAATAAATTAATTAAGTGAAACAACACATTAGTTATGTTCTTCCAACAACCACCACCACCCCCACCCCCACCTCCCGGGCACTTCACAGAAGCATTACAAAGCAACTGAACCACACAAAGTGTTCTTAGGCCAAATGATCAGAAGGTTGATCCATGAGGTTCTGAGAAGAGGGTAAAAGTGAATGAGAAAATGGGCGACTGACTCATTTGTACAACAATGTGATTTTCAAGCTGTCCTGTTTGTTGAGGCCTCCACATGTTTGACAAGCTGCCTCTCAAGAGAAAAAAAAAAGATGATGGCTGTTTGCTCTGTAGAACAGGCAAATATGATTGTTAAGAGAACAGTGTTGAGAATGTGGTGCTGGAAATGCACAGCCGGTCAGGCAGCATCCGAGGAGCAGGAGAATCGGTATTTCCAGCATAAATCCAGGATGCTGCCTAACTTACTGTGCACTTCCAGCACCACACTCTCAACTCTGATCTCCAGTCCTCCCTTTCTCCTTGTTAACAGAACAACTGAAGAACAATTAATAAGGTATTAAGATTTTACTGAATGTCTTGGGTTCAAGTGTCACCTGTGTTATCATATGTCTGGACAGATTGATTAAAATAGCAAAATAAAATTCCCCAAAAGTGCTCCTTCCCTTCCGCAGAAAGTGCCCATCTTATCTTCATAAAGGAAGCCTTTAATTCACTTTATACTTCTTAATTTTATCCAAATACATATACAAACAATGAAAGAAACATTGCAAAGATCAGGTTATTCAAAATTAATAAATGGCATCAATCATATAAAAGCTAAGCTAAGCTTTGTCCCTGTAGTCATGATTTGGAGATGCTAGTGTTGGACAGGGATGTACAAAGTTAAAAATCACACACCAGATTATAGTCCAACAGGTTTAATTGGAAGCACACTAGCTTTCGGAGTGCAGCTCCTTCATCAGGTGGTTGTGAACCACCTGATGAAGGACCGTCGCTCCGAAAGCTAGTGTGCTTCCAATTAAACCTGTTGGACTATAATCTTGTGTTGTGTGATTTTTTAACACTCTCCCTGTGATTGAATAAACAGCCCACTGCTGAACTAATGGACTCTGCTCATTAGGGTTTTGCTTACATGGATTGCACAGGATTGCGATCTTGATCATTTTTTTACTTTGTAAAATCTTGATCTTTCCTTTGAAGGATATTTCAATACATGTGTTTATTTGGACAAGATTTAGAGGTATAAATTGGGCTGAAGGTTTCCTCAACACAACCTTATGAACTGTACTTGATGGACAGCTTTACAAGTTCAACTGGTTATCAAAGAGAATGTTGAATACTTAATTAATTATTTTTGTTTCTAATTCAAAACTAAGCTTACTCTACAATTCACAACTCCTTGGAGGGACCATAAGCCAATTCTCTGAACAAAACAAGCTACATTCCATCAAAAAAAATAGAAAAGAAATGTGGATGCTGGAAACCTGAAACAAAAACAGAAATTGCTGGAAAATCTCAGCAAAGACTTGGCAGGATCGGTGGAGAGGAATCAGAGTTAATGTTTCAGGGTGCAGAGACCTGTCTTCAGAGCGGATAGTAGCTAGGAAGAGCTTGGTAGTTATGCTGAAGATAGGGTGGACATGGGGGTTGAGGTGGGAGGAGTAAATGATAGGTGGAGATAGAGCCTAAAGAGAGTAAAATGGTTGGACAGACAAAGCAGTGGATAACGGTCAGCCAAGGAAAATGAATGGCTGTTAATAGGTTATATGTGATAGCACCCTATGTGAGGACAAGGCCAGGTGTATGGGGGTGGTGGAAAGAGTTGGGGGAAGGTGCTCAAGCCTGAAAATTGTTCAATGCAATACTGAATCCAGGAAACTGCAGAGTTCCCAAGTCAAAAATGAGAGGCTGTTCTTCTAGCTTGCGCTAAGCTTTGCTGGAGCACGGCAACAAATCTGGGACAAAGGTATTAGCCAGGGAACATGTGAGGTTCATCTGGCAAACAATTGGAATCTCAGGGTCTTTCTCGTGAACAGAATGTAGGTGTCCTATGAAGCGATCACCTAGTCTGCACTTCAATTCCCCAAAAATGTAGAGATGATCATATTGTGAGCATTGAATACAGTAGATAAGATTGAGTCTAGTGCAGGTAAAGTGCTGCTTCACCTGGAAGGTGTGTCCAGGGCCTTCGAGACAGAGGAGGAGGAGGAGGAGGTGGTAATAGGCAGGTGCTACACCTTATGCGATTCCATCAAAATTGTGAGGATCTTGAAATGTTGATGCAGTCAAAGGTTTTACGCAAGCTTACTAGTCATGCTCTTCAGCTGCATTTGCAAAACTGACTGGAAAGAGGAATGGGAATTAATTCCAAAAAGATCAGGCCCTGTCCACCATTTTTATTGACCTCCCAACTCAGTAAAATCATGGTCATCACTTCTGAAACTGAGCATCAGTTTCTCGAAGGTGCAGAAGCTGTAAGAGAGATCATCAGCTCCAATAACAGTCAGATGGTGGACTTTGCTGGTTTATATTTTCATAAAGCATGGGCATGACTGGCTGGCCCAGCATTTCTTTGCCCATCCAAAGCTGCCCTTGGAAAGATGGCAGTGAACTGGTTTCTTGATCTGCTGTAGTTTGGCTTGACACACAGTGCTGTAAGGGAAGGTGTTCCAAGATTTCTAACCAGCATGAGAGAAGCAATATACTTCCAAGTCGGGATAGTGTGATGTTTGGAAGCAAGCTTATGGTGATGGTCCCACACAAGTGCTACTCTAGGTTGGTCATACCATAGCTTTGGAAGAAGCTGTTGTAGGAACTTTGGTGCATGTTGTCACAGGTACACACTGCTGTCACTAAGTCCACGAGTAAATGAAGATTTAATATGGTGGCTGAGGTGCCAAAACATTGAGTATTTTTTTTTGTCTGGTTAGGTAAAGCTTCAAATATTGTTAGAGTTCCAGGCTAGTGGAGAGAATTCCAGCACATCCCTGACTTGTGCCTTGGACATGATGGACAGCTTTGGGGAAACTAATGGTGAGCTACTTGCTACCAAATTCCTAGTTTCAGACCTGCTCTTATAGCCTCTGTATTTATAAGGCTGATTCACTTCAATTTCCGATCAATGTGAACTTCCCAGGTTATTGATAGTTGTGATTCAGTATTAGTAATCCCATTGAATGTTGGGGGAGATGATTAGGCTCTCTCTTGTTGGAAATAGTCATTTTCTGGAGCTAATATAACCTGCCACATATCCAGATCCAAGTTTTGCTTTAAATGGATATTAGCTGCTTCAGTTCTGAGGAGTCATGAATGTTGCTGCACAATCATCAATGTACATCCCTGCTTCTGATGTTATGGAGGGACAGTCATTGATGAAGCAGCTGAAGATGGTTGGGCTGTGGACACTAATCTGAGGAACTCCTGCAGAGATATCCTGGAGATGAGATGATTTACTTCCAACAATTACAACTATCTTTCTTTACACTAAAGATAAGCATCTGATCTGATGGCTTAGACTCCAATCAAGTGATGGTGCTCCTTCCTCAGAATCTCATCCTCAGGTGTCACTGATCAGGCAGAAGCTCTTGGTCCTGTACATGCAGAAATACACAGAGGTGTAGTTTGGTGAGGAAAGGTGAAATGTATGGGAGGCGAGAAGTGTGTGGATTTCTACCATCTTATACATCCTACTGTCTTACAGAATGAGGATGGTGGGGTGTGAGAAAGTATGTGGATAGGAAGAGAACAACATCCTGGATGGTTGACTGTTGCTCGCTGTCAGAGCCTTGTTGACTCTCTGGCTAAAGGCTGAACAAGGAATGGAGGACATACAGCAGTGCTTGACCCTCCCAAATGTAATTGTTTCCCAATTTGTGCTACTTTGTCCTTCAAGAGAGAGAAGAATGTCAGTGAGTGCATTGTACTCACCAATAGTAACAACAGCAGCCACCTGTATTCGTATTAGCATTTTAACTATTCGACATGGAGCCACAGGGCAGATGACCAAAAGCTCAAAGTTCAAAAGGTATGATGCAAGTTTGGTCTTAAATTTGAAAGCGAGATATCAAGATGCAGAAATTTTAAAGGAAGGAATCAAAGGCTCAGAGCCCTGACAACTGAAGATACAATCATCAACAGTGCAGCAATTAAAACTAGGGATGCTTATGAGGCTAGAATTGGAGGAACACAAATACAAGGAAGGTTGAGAAGCTGTCATAGGGGAAATAAATGAAAGATCTAAGAAGCAAGTCGGAAGCTTGCACATGTGGTGAATGTATGAGGCTGAAGTGGACTAAACGAATGTTCAGGTGAAAGTGAGGACTGTAGATGTTGGAAATTAGAGTCAAGAGTGTGGTGCTGGAAAAGCACAGCAGGTCAGGCAGCATCCAGGGAGCAGGAGAATCGACTAATGAAGGTCTTTTGCCCAAAATGTCAATTTTCCTGCTCCTCAGATGCTGCATGACCTGCTGTGCTTTTCCACCACCACATTCTTGACTCATAATGAATATTCAATATGGATCCTGATTGTTGGGAAACTAAATGACAAACAGCGTTTTGAGCTGTGTGTGAAATTAGTGGTGCACTTGGTAGCAGATGGTGTGAGGTCTTTGAACATTTTTTGGCACCATATCCAGTTCCTCAGGGACTGATTGCTGGCATTGACCTCAATGGTTATCTGTACAATTCCTTTTTCAACCCTTGTCTGGAGAACATCCTTGCTCTCTGTGGAAAAATGAGCTCTCTCCTTCTTTCAGTCTTGTTCATTAAGGCTTCAAGCACTGAAAGCCAAAACCTAGAATTTTTTTGTTCAGTCTGCTGTTCCATTGTTCTGGCTTCTTCCTACTCAGAGACTTATTCCCAGCCACTTCCAGCTGTTCCAATTGTACTCTTTTTTACTGCAGAAGGATTTCTAGCTCAGTGTTTGAACTAGTTACAACACCCAATGCAGCTAGAATACTTCACCCTTTAAGAGATGCTGACTACATGTAAGGAGGTGCAGCTACCTTTAATTCGTTTTGGCCTTGGACAACCTTGAGCCCTACTATGAGAAGCCATTCAAGAAAGCATTTGGCATTTGGCTGTGCACCTCAAAACATGCCTACAATGCTTCCATTGGCTGTACGATAATCAGAAAACCCAATCCCCAAACCACCATGGGCCTTCCTGAACTTTCAACTCTTTCAAAATTAAAATCTGAACAGGTTCTGAAACAATCAGGGATAACTACAATGATTCACATACATTTGGTCATTAAGAAACAGCTATTCAGTGTTATTTTCTTCCTGACAGTTTAACTGTTAATTTACTACACTGCCCATGAGCAAAGCAGTGTGACAAGAATGGTATTTGATACAATTACATTATTACATACTGACAATAATACTGAAACATCTGTTCGTTCATCTATCGTGTAAATTACTATCCATATACACAGATGTCTGAATGCATCTCAAACTGAAGAGGAAGGTGGATTCTAAACAAAGAATTTGGCATTTACCAGGGTGTGCTCTGTTTAGTTTACAACATAAATGTCTTCAATTTGATTCTGTTATACAGTGTTTCATTGTGTATTTCACTTTTATTTATTCAGGGCTCATCTACCATCAGATGATATAGCAATGGTTAGATTTAAATGCTTACTTCAACCTGACCATATAAATTTATAAATTGTTCATGTGACTTTAAAACTGATCCATAGACACTCAACTCTAGATTGGTAAAAACTGCTGTAGGTTTTATTTCTATTGACTGAACTTACATTTTTTTTTCAATAGTACTATTCTTATGCCTATTAAGTTCTAAGGCAGAGATTTATCCTGCAGTGTTGCAGTTTACCTTCATTGAACAAGCAAACCTCCTACTGCTTTAGCATTCCTGGAAGCAACTTCCTCTGCTTTACCTAACAGAAATTCTGGACATGTTCCACACAACATCTTTCATAAAAATCTACTTTTAGATGTTGCACCCTCCCCCAAAAGCCCTTCAATGTGACTAGATTAATAAACAGTAATTGTCATCAACTCCCATCCATTTTGAAGAAAATACCTACTTATTAGAAGCTGCAGTGTGCATTGCTCTGGTAACACCCCTTTATATTTCTATTCATCCGTAGAGCAGCACACAATTTCTCAGTCTGACCTAACAGGGTACAATTTCCAGCCAAGTTTGCAACATGCCTTCTGTACAACAGCATGAGCTTCTCCATTATTGTGTTAGCGTCAAAGTGTTCTTTAAGTAAACAGTTTCCTTTCAAAAATAATTGCTGGTTGCACATTTCTACTCTTTTCTTTCAATAAACCTATCCTTTCTCTAAATGGCTTTTCAAACTTTGCTGTACTAACAGGTTAGTTTGAAGGGTCAGTGGGAGTGCAGCATATTTTTATTTTATGAATTGAAATCACATTATTCTGACATTTGTGTAGGCACCCACAACTAAAATACCAGTCAACAGATAGCACAAAAGCAGAACAAATATGCATCACAGAGAGAAATTTGGATTAATAAAAGATAAATATTCCCATTTCAAGTTAGGATATGGTGTGATCAGCAATGCAGCAGATCAGAAACTTAGACAGCCTTATGTTTCACTGCAGTTAAACAGATTCCACAGCTACAATCTTTTGGTTAAACCAAGAAACAAAGACGTTAAACATTTGTTTGAAATAACTCACTTTAATTTCCACAAGACAATGTCCAAATGGTCAACTTGTAATATTGAATACATACACATATATTCTTTTTAATATGAAGCTCCATTTCAGAGTCTTTTTCTGCAATTGACTAGAATGCCTGGAAATATATTGAAGATTTCTTAAAACTGCAGCAGGATCATTTCATCATATTTTTAGTTGGCTCAAATAGTAAAAGCTACCTCTGCCAACAAATGGCATTGCAAGTAAAAAATCATCTCAGACATTAAAAATTGAATACAGCATGCTGAGTAGTTTTGCTGCTTAACCATTAACCATTTTGTATTAAATTCTTTCAGCTACTGAACTATTAAATGAGCTGTTTTCATACACATTGATTAAAACACAAGACAGATATTCAAAATAGTTATCTTTGGTACTTACAGCATTTAATAAAATGGTAATGGGACATTTTATCCCATTCAAAATATTGTCATCTTACAGGTTCTTGTATTCTCCCTTGATGAAGCATCCATGACCAAAAAATGCACCAGTGTCCCAACACGGTACTTTGTTTACCTCAATATACATTATTCAAAAGAAATTGCATATGAGGACCTTGCAAGAGCAAGCAGCCCTCTGCAACGCTCGATAAGCTTGAGTCAGGATAAACCTCTTGATCCGTAACTACAGCACGTGCTATTATAGCACAATTGATTGACTATACTCCTAATTCCACATCCCTGGAAAAGGGAAGATTTAATTGGTACACAGCTGAACTCCTCCAGGATTGAAGTGTTTAAAGCAGCATTGTGACTCTTATAACCAGTAAAGGAAACCACTTTTAAATGAGTTTAGAATTATTACTAATGAGCACTATTGAGCAGGTTTAATTTAAATACTGGGAAATTGCATTTGGAATGAGTCAGATTTTTATTTTGCATATACTTCCTCTGAGCAGTTTAATGTTAAAGCATTTTCATGCAAATATTGTGAAAACCAAAACTGATTACTCTTCTCTGAGAAATTCCTGTCTTCATTTTAAATCAACCTTACAGCTCAAATCACTGTATTAAAATGTTAAACAGCTGATGCCATAATAAATTACAATCAAAATTCTCAAAGCCAAAACAAATTTTAAGCAAACACATCCTATTGCTACTTTAATCAGGGTATAGCATTTTAATGTTAAATTAATTAAACAGTAAAATAAAAGCTAATCCTCACATTTGTTGTAATATGTATTACATGTTACATCAACAACAGAAGAGCCTTAATGCATGCTGAGTGAATTTGAACATGGTGGCTCAGTGGTTAGCATTGCTGCCTCACAATGCCAGGGACCCAGGTTCAATTCCAAACCCAGGTAACTGGCTGTGTGGAGTTTCCATATTCTTCTTATGCCTGTACAGGCTTCCTCCCACAGTCCAAGGATGTGTGGATTGGCTATGCTAAATTGCCTGATGTGTGGATTAGCTATGGGAAATGCAGGGTTTCTGGCCACATAGACTGTCCCCATACTGTGGGGATTCTATGATGCGACTTGAAACTTTTCACATATTTTCGAGTCCAGCTTAACCACATTAAGCAATGGGAGAGCTCATCTCTTCATTGGCCCTCATTTCCCCAGCACAGGCTGATCATTTCGGGAGGGGGTTATGTCTGTCAATATACAACATTATTTTATTAATCTAGATTTCTGTCATTCTGGAATACTTACATCAAATTATCTCAATTCTTAGTCACTACTGAATGTTAACCAGGATTGGATGTTGGGATGTTTTTATTTCTCCATTTGGTGCAATGAGTATCCCTCAGACCTTAAGCTTGTTCTGAGGTAAGTTTCGTTATCCCAAGTTTTTAACGAGATGAGAGAAACTAACAAAAGTATTTGAGCTTTTGTTAAATGAGAGCTTCCTCTAGAGCACCCCAGTCTTTCAAGAATGGATTTTATTTTCAATTATAGGATACAATGTTGCTGTTAGGACCAGCATTTATTGACCATCTCTAATTGTCATCTTGCGACTCAGTGGGAACCTATCCCTGCCTCTGAGCCAGAAATTCATTCCATTCTAAGGTAACCTGGCTAAGGAAGGTTTGGTTCTAACATGACCAGACAGATTAAGTATCAAACTGTAAATCCCTCCAACACACACCAATAGTGGGTGGTAAACGTTGGAGAGATCTCTGATCAATCATATGATCGAAAGATTGGAGCCTCTCCCACCATTATCCTGAGCTCCAGACTACAACATGAAGGGAGAGAAGGATTTGCCATGGAGATTAAATTGGGAGGCAGCCTTCTTGATGTTTGATGAAGGTTGACCCTCAGCACTGTTAGGTGTGTAACAGGTGATTCAAATACATGCATTGCAAGAAGATTATTAAAGATGAATTCTTTTTCTCACTAACATTTCTGAAGATCTGTGACTAATGGGAAGGAATAAGTTAGAAGAATTAACTATTTATAATTGATATTCACTTGATATTGCAGATCCATCTGCATGCAGAGCTCATCTCTCGATCTCTCATCATCTGAGTGATGAATTCACTTGCAGGAAATCTACTGTGACCACATAACTCTAATTAACTCATTACCCAGATATAAACAGGATTTTGCTCTTCTCATGCTCTCTTGTACTCAGGGATTTTGCTTACCTTAGTCTCCTGCAGCTGTTGGTTCACTATATTATCACTGCCTAGTTTTCTAACCACTGTCAATGGCTATAATCTACTTTATTCATGATTCTGCTTCTCTAATACTGATGAACCAGTTTGGGACTTTGTTCCAACACCCTACTGCCAACTTCTCTTTCTCTTTCTCTTTCTCTCTGTTGGTTGGTCTTTCTCAATAGCAGTTGCATGCGTGTTCCAGTTCCCCTTTGTGGTTCTCTAGCCACCATTAGAAGCTTCCTACTTACAAATACCATCAGTCTTCACAGTGGAAGACACGAGGGATGTCCCAAAAATACAAGAAAGTGAGGGGGCAGAACTGAATATAGTGGCCATCACCAAGGACAAGGAGCTAGAAAAACTGAATGGCCTGAAGGTGGATAAATCTCCTGGATCAGCTGGACTACATCCCAGAGTTCTCAGAGAGATAACTGAAGAGATAGTGGAGGCATTAGTGGTGATCTTTCAGGAATCTCTAGAATCAGGAGGGGACCCAGAAGATTGGAAAATCACTAACGTGCTACCCTGTTTAAAACGAGAGTAAGACAAAAGATGGAAAATTACAGACTGAATAGCCTAACCTCAGTCGTGGGTACGATCCTGGAGTCCAGTATGAAGGATGAGATTTCTGAACACTTGGAAGTGTATGGTAAAATAGGGTAAAGTCAGCATGGTTTCATCAAGGGGAGGTCATGCCTGACAAATCTGCTAGAATTATTTTAGGGAATAATAAGCAGATTATACCAAGGAGAACCAATGGATATTATCTACCTGGACTTCAAGAAGGCCTTTGACAAGGTGCTGCACAGGAGGCTACTGAGTAAGATAAGGGCCCATGGTGTCAGAGACAATGTGCTAGCATGGATAGAAATGCGGCTATCTGGCAGAATGCAAAGAATTGGGATTAAATTATAATCATCTAGAAAAGAATAATTCGATTAGGGATAGTCAGCACAGTTTTGTGAAGGGTAGGTCGTGCCTCACAAACCTTATTAAGTTCTTTGAGAAGGTGACCACACAGGTAGATGAGAGTAAACCAGTTGATGTGGTGTATCTGGATTTCAGCAAGGCGTTCGATAAGGTTCCCACAGTAGGCTATTGTACAAAATGTGGAAGAATGGAATTGTGGGAGATATAGCAGTTTGGATCAGTTAATGGCTTGCTGAAAGAAGACAGAGGGTGGTGGTTGATGGGAAATGTTCATCCTGGAGTCCAGTTACTAGTGGTGTACCGCAAGGGTTGGTGTTGGGTCCACTGCTGTTCGCAATTTTTATAAACGACCTAGATGAGGGAGTAGAAGAGTGGGTTAGTAAATTTGTGGAGTTGTGGATAGTGACGAAGGATGTTGTAGGTTACAGAGAGACATAGATAAGCTGCAGAGCTGGGCTGAGAGGTGGCAAATGGAGTTTAATGTGGACAAGTGTGAGGTGATTCACTTTGGTCGGAGTAACCGGAATGCAAAGTACTGGGCTAATGGTAAGATTCTTGGTAGTGTAGATGAGCAGAGAGATCTCGGTGCCCATGTACACAGATCCTTGAAAGTTGCCACTCAGGTTGTTAAGAAGGCATACAGTGTTTTAGCTTTTATTAATAGAGGGATCGAGTTCCAGAACCATGAGGTTATGTTACAGCTGTACAAAACTCTGTTGCAGCCGCACTTGGAGTATTGTGTACAGTTCTGGTCACCGCATTATAAGAAGGATGTGGAAGCTTTGAAAAGTGTGCAGAGGAGATTTACTAGGATGTTGCCTGGTATGCAGGGAAGGTCTTACAAGGAAAGGCTGAGGGACTTGAGGCTGTTTTCATTAGAGAGAAGAAGGTTGAGAGGTGAGACATATAAGATAATCAGAGGGTTAGATAGGGTGGACAGGGAGAGCCTTTTTCTTCAGATGGTGATGGTGAGCATGAGGGGGCATAGCTTTATATTGAGGGGTGATAGATATAGGACAGATGTCAGAGGTAGTTTCTTTATTCAGAGATTAGTAAGGGTATGGAATGCTTTGCCTGCAATGGTAGTAGATTCGCCAACTTTAAGTACATTTAAGTTGTCATTGGACAAACATATGGACATACATGGAATAATGTAGGTTAGATGGGCTTCAGATTAGTATGATAGGTCGGCGCAACATTGAGGGCCGAAGGGCCTGTACTGCGCTATAATGTTCTATGTCTATGCAAAAGGTCCTTTTCAGGATGGCAGTCAGTGACAAGTGGTGTTTTGTAAGGCTCAGTATTGGGATCACAACTTTTCACTTTATACATTAATGATCTAGATGAAGAAACTGAGGTCATTCTGCCTACATTTGCAGACTATACAAAGGTAGATGAGGGACAGGTGGCATTGAGGAAGTGGGGAGGCTGCAGAAGGATTTGGACAGTTTAGGAGAGTGGGCAAAAAGTGGCAAATGGTGTACACCATGGGAAAATGCGTGGTCATGCACTTTGGTAGGAAGAATAAAGGCATGAGGTAAAAACAATGACTGCAGATGCTGGAAAGCAAATACTGGATTAGTAGTGCTGGACGAGCACAGCAGTTCAGGCAGCATCCAACGAGCAGCTGATGTGCTCTTCCAGCACCACTAATCCAGAATAAAGGCATGGTCTATTTTCTAAATGGGGAGAAAATTCAGAAATCTGAAGTGTAAAGAGACTTGGGATTCTCTCAAGGTAAACTTACAGTTGAATCAGTAGTTAGGAAGGCAAATGCAATAATGGCATTTATTTTGAGGGAACTTGAATATAAAAGCAGGGATGTACCTCTGAGGCTCTATAAGGCTCTGGTCAGACCATATTTGGAGTATTGTGTGCAGTTTTGAGCCCCAAATCTTGGGCCCTGATAGATTATTGTGCCAGCAGCAGGAAGTGTGGGAGCATCGAACAGGAGGTTGTCGGGGAGGTCACAAGGTTACACATTTGGGTGATTGCTTTACCCGAAACACTACTCGGGTAGTGTCTCCCGCCCATCCTCCTCCTCTAACCAAACAAAAGAAATTCTGTGCATTGGTTGGTAAGGTGATAAGTGTTTTCTTTCATGTCCCTGCTAACTTCATTTGTGGGAAGTGCACCCAACTCGAGGTCCTTGAGAACCATGTTAGGGAGCTGGAGCTGGATGAACTTTGGATCATTCGGGAGATGGAGGGGATTATTGAGAGGAGTTACAGGGAGGTAGTTACTCCACAGCCACGTAACGAAGGTCGATGGATTACTGTCAGAAGTAGGAAGGGGAACCGGCAGGCAGTGGAGGGATCTCCTGTAATAGTTCCCCTCAACAACAAGTATACCATTTTGGATACTGTTGAGTGGGATGACTTAGCAGGGTAAAACAATGGGGCACAGGTCTCTGGTGCAGAGTCTGCCCCTGTTGCTCAAAGGGGAAGGGGGAAGAGGAGCAGAGCTTTAGTCATAGTTAGGGGGACCGATAAGAGGTTTTGTGGGAATGAGAGAGACTCATGATTGGTGTGTTGCCTCCCAGGTGCCAGGGTTTGTGATGCCTCTGATTGTGTTTTCAGGATCCTTGAGGGGGAGAGTGGAGCCGCCCCAAGTCGTGGTCCACATAGGTACCAACGACATAGGTAGGAAGAAAGATAGGCATCCAAGACAGAAATTCGGGTGGAAGCTTAGGGCTAGAACAAACAGGTTGTTATCTCTGGTTTGTTGCCCTTGCTACGTGCTAGTGAAGAAAGGAACAGGGAGAGAGCAGAGCTGAACACATGGCTGCTGGGATGGTGCAGGAGGGAGGGTTTTGGATTCTTGGATAATTGGTGCTCTTTCTGGGGAAGGTGGGACCTCTACAAACAGGATGGTCTTCACTTGAACCAGAGGGGTACCAATATCCTTGGGGGGAGGGGTGGGGTGGATTTTACTAATGTTCTTCGGGGGTGGGGGTTTAAACTAATGCAGCAGGGTGATGGGAACCTGAATTATAGTTCCAGTGTACATGATGTTGAGGGTAGTGAGGTCAGGGATAAATTTACAAGGTCACAAGAGGTCACTGGCAACCAGGATGTTGGTTTGAAATGTGTGTACTGAAATGCCAAAAGCATCCAGAATAAGGTGGGTGAACTTGCAGCATGGGTTGGTACCTGAGATTTCGATGTTGTGGCCATTTCAGAAACATGGCTAGAGGAGGGACAGGATTGGTTGTTGCAGATTCTGCAATTTAGATTTTCAGCAAGAACAGAGAAGATGGTAAAAAGGGTGGGGGCGGGTGGCGTTGTTAATCAAGGGTAGCATTACAACAGTTGAGAGAATGCTTGAAGACTCATCCATTGAGGTAGTTTCGGCTGAGGTTAGAAACAGAAGAGGAGAGGTCACCCTAATGGGAGTTTTCTATAGGCCTCCGAATTGTTCCAGGGATGTAGAGGTAAGGATAGCAAAGATGATTCTTGATAGGAGCGAGGGTAACAGGGTAATTGTTACAGGGGACTTTAACTTCCATAATATTGACTGGGAATACTATAATTCATTAGTTTAGATGGGTCACTTTTTGTTCAATGTGTGCAGAAGGGTTTTCTGACACAGAATGTAGACAAGCCAACAAGGGAAGATGCCAAATTGGATTTAGTACTGGAGAATACTGGCCAGGTGTTAGATTTGGAGGCAGGTGAGCACTTTGGTGATAGTGACCATAATTTGGTTATGTTTGCAATAGCAATGGCAGGGATAGGTATATGCTGCAGGGAAAGAGGTATAACTGGGGGAAAGACAATTATGATGCAATTAGGCAAGATTTAGCGTGCATACGATGAGGAAAGAAACTGCAAGGAATGAGAACATTTGAAATGTGGAGCTTATTCAAGGAATAGCTACTGTAGGTCCTTGATAAGTATATACCTATCAGGCAGGGATGTAGTTGTCGAGAGAGAGCCATAGTTTATGAAAGAGGTTGAAGCTCTTGTCATGAGGAAGGAGGAGGCTTAAGTGAGGATGAAGCATGAAGGCTCAGATAGAGGGCTTGAGAGTTACAAGTTAGCCAGAAAAGATCTAGACAGAGTGCTAAGAAGAGCCAGAGGGGACATGAGAAGTTGTTGGCAGATAGGATCAAGGAAACCCTGAAGGCCTTCTATAGGTATATCAGGAATAAAAGAATGACTAGTGTAAGATTAGGGCTAATCAAAGATAATGGTGGAAAGTTGTATGTGGAATCTGAGGACATAGGGGAAGCACTTAATGAATACTTTTCGTCAATATTCACATTGATTCTCTGGGAAGCCAGGGAGGAGATTGATGAGCCTTTGGTTTCAATCTCTATGTTGTCATTGGCAACAGGGGTAGTGCCTGAAGACTGGAGGATAGCAAATGTTGTGCCCTTGTTTAAGCAGGGGAGTTGGGACAACCCTGATAATTATAGGCCAGTGAGCCTTACTTTGGTTGTGGGTAAGGTATTGGAGGAAGTTATAAGAGATAGGATTTATAATCATCTGGAAAGGAATAATTTGATTGGGGATAGTCAACACAGTTTTGTGAAGGGTAGGTCATGCCTCACTAACCTTATTGAGTTCTTCAAGAAGGTGACAAAACAGGTGGATTATGGTAAAGGGGTTGATGTGGTGTATATGGACTTCAGTAAGATGTTTGATAAGGTTCCACATGGTAGGCTATTGCACAAAATACAGAGTTTTGAGATTGAAGGTGATGCAGCGATTTGGATCAGAAGTTGGCGATCTGAAAGAAGACAGAGGGTGGTGATTGATGGGAAATATTCATCCTGGAGTTCAGTTACCAGTGGTGTGCCGCAAGGAACTGTTTTAGGGCCACTGCTGTTTCTTATTTTTAGTAATGACATGGCTGTGGGTGTAGAAGGATGGGTTAGTAAATTTGCAGATGACTCTAAGGTAGGCAGCATTGTGGATAGTGCTGAAGGCTGTTGTGGGTTATAGAGGGACATAGATAAGATGAAGAGCTGAGCTGAGAAGTGGCAAATGGAGTTTAATGCAGAAATGTGTGAGGTAGTTCACTTTGGAAGAAGTAACAGGAATGCAGTGTAATGGGCTAATGCTAAAATTCTTGGCAGTGTAAATGAACAGAGAGATCTCGGTAATCAGGTGCATTAATCCCTAGAAGTTGGCACCCAGGTTGGTAGGGTTGTTAAGGACGCATATGGTGTGTTGGCATTTATTGGTAGGGGGAGCCACGAGGTCATGCTTCAGCTGCACAAGACACTGGTAAGGCTGCACTTGGAGTATTGCATGCAGTTCTGGTCACTGCATTATAGGAAGGATGTAGAACTTTGGAAAGAGTTCAGAGGAGATTTACTGGGATGTTGCCTGGCATGGACGGATGGTCTTACAACGAAAGGCTAAGGGAACTGAGGCTGTTTTCGTTGGAGAGAAGAAGGTTGAGAGGTGATTTAATTGAGACGTGTAAGATAGTCAGAAGGTTAGATAGGTTGGACAGTGAGAGCCTTTTCCCTCAGATGGTGAAGGCTAACATGAGGGGACATAGCTCCTTACATTGAGGGATGATAGGTTTATGACAGATATTAAAGGTAGTTTCTTCACGCAGAGTGGTATGGGCGTGGAACGGCCTGCCTGCAACAATAGTAGACTCGCCAATGTTCAGGGCATTTAAACGGGCATTGGACATACATTATTCTATTCGTTTTAAAATAGTGATGGAAAAGGATAGACCAGATCTAAAAGTTGAAGTTCTAAATTGGAGAAAGGCCAATTTTGACAGTATTAGGCAAGTTGATTGGAGGCAGATGTTCACAGGTAAAATGACGGCTGGAAAATGGGAAGCCTTCAGAAATGAGATAACAAGAATCCAGAGAAAGTATATTCCTGTCAGGGTGAAAGGGAAGGCTGGTAAAAATAGGGAATGCTGGATGACTAAAGAAATTGAGGGTTTGGTTAAGAAAAAGAAGGAAACATATGTTAGGTATAGACAGGATAGGTCGAGTGAATCCTGAGAAGAGTATAAAGAAAGTAGGAGTACACTTAAGAGAGAAATTAAGAGGACAAAAAGGAGACATGATATAGCTTTGGCAAATAGAATTAAGGAGAATCCAAAGAGTTTTTACAAATATATTAAGGAGAAAAGGGGAACTAGGGAGAGAATAGAGCCCCTCAAAGATCAGCAAAGCAGTCTTTGTGTGGAGCCACAGAAAATGGGGGAGATACTAATGAATATTTTGCATCACTATTTACTGTGGAAAAGGATATGGAAGATATAGACTGTTGGGAAATAGTTGGTGACATCTTGCAGTATGTCCAGATTACAGAGGAGAAAATGCTGGATGTCTTGAAATGGTTAAAGGTGGATAAATCCCCAGGATTAGGGTGTACCTGAGAACTCTGTGGGAAGCTAGGGAAGTGATTGCTAGACCTCTTGCTGAGATATTTGTATCATCGATAGTCACAGGTGAGGTGCCGGAAAACTGGAAGTTGGCAAATGTGGTGCCACTGTTTAAGAAGGGTGGTAAGGACAAGCCAGGGAACTATAGACCGGAGAGCCTGACCTCAGAGGTGAGCAAGTTGTTGGAGGGAATCCTGAGGGACAGGACGTACATGTATTTGGAAAGGCAAGGACTCATTAGGGATAGTCAACATGGCTTTGTGCATGGCAAATCATGTCTCACAAACTTGATTGAGTTTTTTGAAGAAGTAACAAAGAGGATTGATGAGGGCAGAGCAGTAGATGTGGTCTATATGGGCTTCAGTAAGGTGTTCAACAAGGCTCCCCATGGGAGACTGATTAGCAAGGTTAGATCTCATGGAATACAGGGAGAACTAACCATTTGGATACAGAACTGGCTCAAAGGTAGAAGACAGAGGATGGTGGTGGAGGATTGTTTTTCAGACTGGAGGTCTGTGACCAGTGGAGTGCCACAAGGATTCGTGCTGGGTCCTCTACGTTTTGTCATTTACATGAATTATTTGGATGCAAGCATAAGAGGTACAGTTAGTAAGTTTGCAGATGACACCAAAATTGGAGATTACCTCAGATTACACCAGGATCTTGACCAGATGGGCCAATGGGCTGAGAAGTGGTAGATGGAGTTTAATTCAGATAAATGCGAGGTGCTGCATTTTTGGAAAGCAAATCTTAGCAGGACTTATACACTTCATGGTCAGGTCCTAGGGAGTGTTGCTGAACAAAGAGACCTTGGAGTGCAGGTTCATAGCTCCTTGAAAGTGGAGTCGCAGGTAGATAGGATAGTGAAGAAGGTATTTGCTATACTTTCCTTTATTGGTCAGGAGTTTCAAGGTCATGTTGTGGCTGTACAGGACATTGGTTAGGCCACTGTTGGAATATTGCGTGCAATTCTGGTCTCCTTCCTATCGGAAAGATGTTGTGAAACTTGAAAGGGTTCAGAAAAGATTTACAAGAATGTTGCCAGGGTTGGAGGATTTGAGCTATAGGGAAGAGGCTGAACAGGCTGGGGCTGTTTTGCCTGGAGCGACGGAGGCTGAGGGGTGACCCTATAGAGGTTTACAAAATTATGAGGCACATGGATAAGCATAAATAGACAAAGTCTTTTCTCTGGGGTCAGGGAGTCCAGAACTAGAGGGCATGGGTTTAGGGTGAGAGGGAGGGTGGTACATGTATGGAATGAGATGCCAGAGGAAGTGGTGGAGGCTGGTACAATTGCAACATTTAAGAGGTATTTGGATGGGTATATGAATAGGAAGGGTTTAGAGGGATATGGGCCGGGTGCTGGCAGGTGGGACTAGATTGGGTTGGGATATCTGGTTGGCATGGACAGGTTGGACCGAAGGGTCAGTTTCCATGTTGTACATCTCTATGATTCTATGTGGATAATAATGGAATGGTGTAGGTTAGGTAGGCATCAGATTATTTTCCCAGCTCGGTGCAACATCGAGGGCCGAAGGGCCTGTACTGTGCTGTAGCATTCTATGTTCTTTGTTCTATGTCTATATCTCAGGAAGCATGTCCTAATCTTGGAGCACCTTCAGAGGTGGTTCACGAGAATGATCCCAGGAATGAAAAGCTTAATGTACGAGGAATTTTTGAGGACCCTGGGTTTATACTCAATGGAGTTTAGAAGGATGTTGGGGGGGGTGGGGGGGTTCTAACTGAACCATACAGAATACTGAATGACCTGGACGGAGTTGATGTTGTGAAGATGTTTCCATTGGTAGGAGAAACTAGGACCCAAGGCACAGCCTTAGAGTAAGGGGAAGACCTTTTAGAACAGAGGTAAGGAGACACTTCTTCAGTCAGAGAGTGGTGAATCTATGGAATTCATTGCCACAGAAGGCTGTGGAGGCCAGGTCAGTGAGTATACTTAAGACAGAGATGGACAGGTTCTGGAGCATCGAGGAGATTGAGGATTATGCGTAGAAAACACGAGAATGAGGTTGAGAAACCTATCAGCCATGATTTTATGGCAGAGCAGACTTGATGGGCTGAATGGCCTAATGTCTGCACCTATGTTTCATGGTCTTATTGTCTAAATATTGACCCTCTTCTCCTTCTTTCTTTACCTCTTGTCAAAGACTCCATCTCTGCCTTTCCCCAACTTGCCAAAAACATTGCTCCATGCAGGAAGGAGCCCAGACAGAAAGATGTGCTTTCTCCCACCATCTGTTGGATGCAACAACAAAGTAGGGCCTCCCAGGAATTTGACCAAGCCAAAAAAGAGATCTTACAAGCCGTTTCTATGTCACAATGATGTGTGACTTGGTGAGGAAGTTGCTGGTATTCCCAGATGACATCTGTGCTCATTCTTCTTGCTGGTAGAGGCCTATGTTACAGACATTTTCACAAAGAATTGAAATGTACCTTGTGCCCACCAGCCTCCATACCATTTTCCCTGATCATCTCCATGTTAAGGTAAACTCCCCTACCCCGACACTCTGGACACTCCTTTGAAAACACTGGACTCATGCATCTTGTCATCCAAATGTCTGCACTCCACCCTCATGCCCTAAACCTACACCAACCATAATGGCCATGCTCACACTAAACCTTAACCCTTTTATCATCAAAGCCCTCTGCTCATTAGAATCCCCATCTTCCTCATGACACCATCAATTTCCTTCTTAGGGCCTTAAGAATATTCCTACTTGACTATATCCCACCCTCACCACTCATAGCCATTACACCAGCTTCTTTTCAGTTGCTTCAAGTCTGTCACCAGAGCCCTGCCAGTGACAGCCCTGGCTTTGCCCTTCAGGCATAACACTTGAGCACTTGTCCTGATGATAAAATCCCTATCACCTGCAGAGCAGCACCACTCCTCATGTGCAAACAACCTTTGAGTCTTTCATATCTCCAGAACTCACCCCGTCACCCCCCCACCCCACCCCATCATCCCCCTCCTCAGACAGATTTCCACCCTTGGCCATCCAGCATCCTTATCCCACGCTGCTTACACTCCAGTCTCTCTCTGCCTATCAACCTCTGAGTCATCTGCAATTAAAACATTCGCCATCAGATCACAATCCTTGGATGACATAGATAAAGGTTCCTCAGAGTGATTCACTCCAAATTCCTCGAAGATGATGACGTGGCCTGTTGCACTTGTCTGCAATGCAGTCCTGAATCTGAAGGCACTGCCTGTTGCTTTGCTCAGAATTTAATTGTGGCAAGTTGGCCTTTTAATGAAGACATATGGAATCCAATTTCAAGCAAAAGTATTTTATAATGCTTGCTGGTGACTCACCTTTAACATGCCGAGAACTTAATTGAAAAGCTCATCCCACCATTCTGAATGTTGAACTTCCACCCAATTTACTTCCTCTGTCCCCTTTTCTCACTGCTCCAGACAGGCTCAGAAGAATCCCCCCTCTCCAATGACATGCGTCTTCATTCTTGACACCCTTGGATGGTCAATTAATGTGCAGGATTTATTGCTTTCAACAATCTCTTCCTCTCTCAGTCTTGAGGAAAGTGATCCTTGTTGAGTCATAAAAGTGGACATATCCTTTTTTTAAAAATGTTGAATTGAAGCAGAATCATTTGTACTAATTCAGAATCTGTTGCTAACGTAAACTGTTTTTGGTGTTGGGATGTTACTTGTCAACTTTAGCTTAGTTTATGCATTCCTTCAATTGCAACTACTCAATACACATCGTCCTCATTCTGAAAAAAGAAAAAAACTAATGTTTATTTTAGCAAATTAGATTTGTCTCCTTTCTCTGTGTAATCTCTGAGAAGTAAGAATGATAACTGCAATGTAGATTTGCAGCCAATGTTTGCACCTGATTTATGATATACAACTACAAATCAAATTCTTGGCACCAGAACAGAGATCTGTACATTTCTGTTTGTACAGATTTCCACCACCAATCAGTAAGTGTTATAGTGTTTACTTCCAGGGCAAGAAAATTCAATTTTGGTAATAATTAATACACAACCTTCAAAAGTAGTCTTCCCCTGTGTTTTCTCACGCATTTCAGAATCAAATCCAGAGGTGTTTCTGGATTTTTCATTTTTCATTCGCACCAATAGCTGTATCATTATCCAAGAGCTTCTGTATTTTAAAAATGTGTTGCTGGAAAAGCGCAGCAGGTCAGGCAGCATCAAAGAAGAAGGAGAATTGATGTTGTGGGCATATCCTTCTGTCAATTTTCCTTCTCCTTTGATGCTGCCTGACATGCTGAGCTTTTCCAGCAACATATTTTTAAGTTCTGATCTCCAGCATCTGCAGTCCTCACTTTCTCCTAGCTTCTGTATTTTGTCAAGTTATAACTCTTGTTTACCATCTGAATAGTGGAATAGCCTGAAATACACCATTTGTGATATTTAAGGATGAAAACTTCATTTATTCCCTTGGTATTCCTCTGTCTAATACCATAGAAAAGGTGAAACTGTATTCATTTTCCAAAACAAATCTAATAACTATGTTTTTTCATGTTTAAGTTTTATTTCTCATTGTCTCTTTTCCCTGTTTTCACTATATGTAAGGACAAAATGCAAATATAAGATTGAGAAATGATTAGAAAGCTTATCTGAAGAATACAATTACAGACTTGACAGATTGAACTGCCTCCTTTTATGCTGGAATATCCTCTGATTCCTCCTTCCCTTTCCTGAGGGTTTGGACTCTTATTGGCATCAGTTGACAGTTAATAACTAGGACAGTCTTCGTATCCAAACTCAGTCAGTGATGCCATAAATATGCCAATCTATTTGGCACGTATTACAGACAAGCATGCTATGTTAAGTCAGATATCTTGAAGATTAGATTACTTATTGTGGAAACAGGCCTTTCCGCCCAACAAGTCCACACTGACTCTCCGAAGAGCAACCCACCCAGACCCACTCCCCTATATTTACCCCTTCACCTAACACTACAGGCAATTTATCATGGCCAATTCACCTAACCTGCACATCTTTGGACTGTGGGAGGAAACCGGAGCACCCGGAGGAAACCCACGCAGACACGGGGAGAATGTGCAAACTCCACACAGACAGTTACCTGAGGCAGGAATTGAACCCAGGTCTCTGGCACTGTGAGGCAGCAGTGCTAACCACTGTGCCACTGTGCCACCCACCATAAGTTTATTTACAACACTAACTAATGTATATGGCTATAATGTCACACACTTACACATACAGTCTACATTCAGTGCTTTCTGAGGTTATTGTACACCACACACTTACAGGAAGGATGGCTGAGGATGATGTGGGTTCCTTTATGCCAGAATGTCACATGTCATACTATCACGTAGCTGCCTTACAGTTACAAACCCGTTCGGGCTATAATCTACGCCACAATACAACAAGGGGAAAGTGAAGACTGCACATGCTGGAGATCAGAGTCGAGAGTGTGGTGCTGGAAAAGCACAGCAGGTCAGGTAACATCTGAGGAGCAGGAGAATCAACGTTTTGGGCATAAGCCCTTCATCAGGAATTCCTCCTGAAGGGCTTATGCCTGAAACATCAATTCTCCTGCTCCTCGGATGCTGGCTGACCAGCACCACACTCTAGGGCACAATACAACGACCCACTTTATACTTTAAAGAATGGGAAACATTTTTCTAAATTACATCAATGAATGTGCAACATAATCAGATCTAGGCCTTATAGAATCATCATGATGTGGTTGTGTTATCTTCACTCAGCAATGTGTAATCTGTCATTGTGGTTTGATGTGGTTTGATTTGTGGTGAATGCATAGATGTTGTTATTGAGTTTTTTTTAACAGCACAGAAAGATGTAATTCAGCCCATTCTGTCATCATGTCATTAAACATCCATTTATTCTCATCCTATTTACCAGCATTTGGCACATTGCCCTAGAGACAAAAAAAAACAAAAATAGGAGCAAGATAGGCAATTTAACTCTTTGAGCCTGCTCTGCCATTCACTCTGATCATGGCAGATCATTGAGTTCAATGCCCTAATCCTACATACCTCCTACTTCCCTCGATTGCTTTAACCATAACAGCTATATCTACCTCTGAAATAACGACACAGATGCAGGCATCCCATCACCAAATCAACATTTAGTTATGTGTGAACCTGTCAGCTTAGAGCCAATCCCTAGAATAAGGAAACTCTCGGAATTATATTTGTCAGCCAGGACTCTCTGATTGGCCCAGGTTAATAACCCCAATCAAGGATCTCATAGGCAATGAATTACACAGTCTCAACACTCTGGGTGAATACCTCATTTCTAAAAGGTTTACCATTTATCTTTAAACTATGACAGGTCTTCCCCATCCCCCACACAATCAGGAACATATTCTTCCTGCATCTAACCTGTTTAATCCTGTTAGAATTTAACAGGTTTCTTTGATTGTATGCTACGGCATTTCAAGTACATGTATAATTGGTTCTAGAATATCTTGACAGTTTCTGCCTTGAGAGATAGGGTTCTGATTTTCAGTGAGTTCTGAATATCCACCACCTTTGGCTGGAAAAGATTTTCCTCAAATCCTCACTAACATATTGAACATATTGACCCTGGTTCTTGAAC
This sequence comes from Chiloscyllium punctatum, assembly GCF_047496795.1. Classification (NCBI taxonomy): domain Eukaryota; kingdom Metazoa; phylum Chordata; class Chondrichthyes; order Orectolobiformes; family Hemiscylliidae; genus Chiloscyllium; species Chiloscyllium punctatum. The sequence goes on from NC_092747.1 coordinate 116,949,883, forward strand.
CCTCACCTTTATTCATCTCAATCAGATCCCAAGTCCCAATGCCTACCCCACCCCATCCCACCCCCACATCAGCCCTCTTTGCTCTAAAGAAGACAGCCCCAACCTATGCAGTGTTTCTTCATAATTGAATCACTGCAGCCCAGCCTCGGTTAATATCTTCTGCACCCTCTCTGGTACAATCACATCCTTCCTTCAGTGTAGCAACCATAACTGTAAACAGTACATCAGCTGTGGCCAAATGTCATGTGCAGCTCCATCAAAAAATCGTTGTTATTGAATTCAATGCCTTCAATAATAAAGGCAAGGATACAAGATGCCTTTTTAACCAAGTTGTCCATCCGGCCCGCTTCCTTCAAGGTTCCATGGACATGTAATCCAAGGTCCCTCTGTACTTCGTAGGGTCCTAGCATTAAATATTTAACAAGGCTACCTTATCTTGTTAATTCTCCTGAAATGCATTAACTCACTTTGCAGAGTTAAATTCCATTTGCTACTGTTTAGAACATCCTGCTAGCCTTTCCAAATTTTTCAGTAGTCTAAAATGTCCCTCCTTGCTATTTAAGCTGTGACCTTACTGACTATACTTCCGACCATCATGTTCAGATCATTAGTTTGCATTGTAAACAACTAAGGACCCAACACCAAACCCTGTGGTATTCCACTGGGCATTGGTTTCTTGTCACAGAAACATCCCTCAACCATCGACCTCTGCTTGCTGCCACACAGCCAATTCTGGATCCAATTTGACAAATTATGGCTTTCTTATTGAGTTCACTCAATATCAAGTTTGTTTAGTGAGTTTGGGAAGGTGGAAAGCTGAAAAGATCTGAGCTGAAAATGTGTTGCTGGAAAAGCGCGGCAGGTCAGGCAGCATCCAAGGAACAGGAGAATCGACGTTTCGGGCATCAGCCCTTCTCCAGCATCTGCAGTCCTCACTTTCTCCCTGAAAAGATCTGAGGCAAGGATCCCATAGGCTCAGAGCTTCTTAACAAGTCTGCCATGTGAGAGCTTGACTGAAATCCTTGTGGACTGACCAACTGCAGTACCCTCATCTGCACACCTGGTTACCTTCTCTAAAAAATCAAACACATTTTTTCAACATGATCCCCCCCTTAAAATGCCAGGTTGGCCATTCTTCATTAATGCTCACTGATACCCAGTTTGGGTTCCAGCAGCTCCTGACCTCATTACAGATTTAGTTCAAACATGGACGAAAGCCTGAATTCAAGAGGTGAACTGAGGTGAGAATGACAGCTCTTGACATCAAGGTCACATTTGACAGCATATGGCCTCAAGGACCCTTGCAAAACTGCAATTAAAGAAAATTAGGGGAAAACGCTCTACTGGTCAGAGTCATACCTGGCACAAAGAAATATGGTTGTTGTTGTTGTTGTTGGAGGTCAGTCATCTCAGCTCCAGGACAACTCTGCAGGAGTTTCTCGATGTAGTGTCCTAGATCCAACTATCTTCAGCTGCTTCATCAATGATCTTCACCCCATCACATGGTTAGAAGTGGGGATGTTCATCAATGATTGCACAAAGTTCAGCACTATTCACAACTCCTCAGATACAGAAGCAGTCAAGGTTCAAACGCAACAAGATCCAGAGACAATATCCAGGCTTAAATCAGCAAGTGGCAAGTAACACTTGCACCACACAAGTGCCAGGCAACGACCATCTCCAACAACAGACAATCTAACCACCATCCTTGGTATTCAATGGTGTTACCATTCCTGAACCCCCACCACCAACATCCTGGGGGTTACCATTGAGTAGAAACTCAACTAGACCTGCCATATAAAGACAGTGACTACAAGAGTAGATCAGATGTTAGGAGTATTACAACAAGTAACTCACCTCGTGACTCCCCAAAGCCTGTCCACCATCTGCAGGATGCAAGGGAAGAGTATGATGGAATGCTCCTCACTTACCTGGTCCAGCTCCAACAAGAAGCTTGACACCATTCAGGACAAAGCAGCCTACTTGATTGGTACCACATCCAACATATCCACTCCCTCTACCATTGGCACTCGATAATAGCAGTGTCTACTATCTGCAAGATGGACATCTGAAATTCATCAAAAATCCTTAGACAGCACCTTCCAAGCCCACGGCCACTTTAACCGAGAAGAACGAGGGCAGTAGATACATGCAAGTTCTTCTCCAAGCCACTCACTATCCAGACTTGGAAATATACCAATATTCATTCAGTGTCACTGGGTCAAAATCCTGGAATTTTATCCCTAATGGAATTGTGGGTTAACCTACAGCACAGGTACTGCAGAAGTTCAAGAAGGGGCTGTTCAATTGCCCGTCTCGTCTCAGGGGCAATTAGGGATGGGAATTAAATGCTGACCAACCATTGATGCCTTTGTTGCATGAGTGATTAGCTTGAACTATGGTTTATGACATGGTACTCTAAATCCTGCATCCTTTAGAAATGTGTCTATAATCAAGCAATAGAAAAGACATTGTCCATTGAGGGTGAACTCCTGAAGGTGTTTTCCTGCTCATTTGACATATCATTGACATAACAGCTGCACAAATCATGGAAAAACACCTATGGGAACCATTAGAAAAATTCTGTTCATTTAACAAATATAAGTTTGAAAAAAAATTTCAACATGAAAATCATAAATAATTTCTTGCGCAACTAAAAATGAAAGTGAATTTGCTAATTCCTTTTGATAAAGATACAGCTGATATTTCCAAAATAACCTAGTCAGAGGGATGGAAACATACATCTCTGCAGCATGTAGGACTTGAACCTGGGCAACCTGGCTCAGAGGTTAGGTCATTACCACTCCATATAAAGGGATAGATGCACTATATTCATTGTTCGTAACTGCTGAGGGCTTGTGAAAAGCAGCAACGTTGGCTCTTTCCACAGTTATGCATTACCTAACCTGGAAAATGCCTTCCAGTCGAAAACTTCCATTACCATCTCATCAAAGGAAATGAGCAGTTTTGTCTCCTGACATTGCCTGTCTTCTCTCCCCAGAGCTGATTGCATAAGAGTATATTTTGAATTGTGCATATAGGCTGAAGTACTGTTTTACAGCCTTATGCATAGTTTATTGAAAAGCACTTTGCCCCCAGGATGTTTTCCAGTGACAAACTATAAATGTCAGATGTTAATATAAATATTTCTATCAAGATTTATCACTTTCTAACTACATTTCTTCAGGTATTTTCTTTTAAACTTGACTACTTTTCAATTACCTTTATCAATTCTTCTTCTATTGCAACTATTGCAGATTTATTCATACCAAGTTGCTTTGTTCCCTCAAATTTCTTTTCTTTCACATCAAAGACCATAACGACTTACAACAACTTTCCATCATGCAATTAGTCATAGAGTCATAGAGATGTACAGTATGGAAACAGACCCTTCGGTCCAACCTGCCCATGCCGACCAGATATCCCAACCCAATCTGGTCCCACCTGCCAGCACCCGGCCCATATCCCTCCAAACCCTTCCTATTCATGTACCCATCCAAATGCCTCTTAAATGTTGCAATTGTACCAGCCTCCACCACATCCTCTGGCAGCTCATTCCACACACGTACCACCCTCTGCATGAAACAGTTGCCCCTTAATTCTCTTTTATATCTTTCTCCTCTCACCCTAAACCTATGCCCTCTAGTTCTGGACTCCCCGATCCCAGGGTAAAGACTTTGTCTATTTATCCCATCCATGCCGCTCATGATTTTGTAAACCTCTATAAGGTCACCCCTCAGCCTCCGACGCTCCAGGGAAAACAGCCGCAGCCTGTTCAGCCTCTCCCTATAGCTCAAATCCTCCAACCCTGGCAACATTCTTGTAAATCTTTTCTGAACCCTTTCAAGTTTCACAACATCTTTCCGATAGGGAGGAGACCAGAATTGCACGCAATATTCCAACAGTGGCCTAACCAATGTCCTGTACAGCTGCAACATGACCTCCCAACGCCTCTACTCAATATTCTGACCAATAAAGGAAAAATTACCAAACACCTTCTTCACTATCCTATCTAACTGCGACTCCACTTTCAAGGAGCTATGAACCTGCACCCCAAGGTCTCTTTGTTCAGCAACGCTCCCTAGGACCTTACCATTAAGTGTATAAGTCCTTGTCACTGTTTATTTTAGCACAACCTTTTGAGTAAGATAACTATGCTTCTGGATATTTCTCCACCTTCTCTATATTTATCAACACCATACCCCAAGTCCTAATCCCTACCCCACCCCACATCAGACTTCTTTGCTCTGAGTTTCCTCACAGCTGAATTGCTGCAGCCCAGCCTAGGTGAAACTGTTCTTCCCATTGGTTGCTAGTTATTATTCAGTTTACTATTGGGTTGTTATTGGGTGTAACAGCTTAGTTATTATTGGGTTGCTTGTCTACTCTGTAAAGAATAGATCCCCTTGCTCTTACAACATCCAGTAGATTTTCAGTGGTAAATGAGGTGACACAGTAGCTCAGTGGTTAGCACTGCTGCTTACAGCACTAGGGACCCAGCCTCAGGCGACTGTCTGCATGGAGTTTGCATGTTCTCCCCGTGTCTGAGCGAGTTTCCTCTGGATACTCCAGTTTCCTCCCACAATCCAAAGATGTACAGGTTAGGTGGATTAACCATACTAAATTGTCCATAGTATCCAGGGATGTGCTATCAGGGTGGATTAGCCATGGGGAATGCAGGGCAACAGGATGGTCTGGGTGGAATGCTCTTTGGAGAGTCAGTATGGACTTGATGGGCTGAATAGCCTGCTTCTACACTATAGGGATTCTATGAAATCAAATGGATGCATCCCACCAAAACTCAGCAAGGTGTTGATTTTTTGGGGAGTTCCATGGATAATTTCTCTCTATGAGCTCCAGCAATCTATCGCATGCAGTTCTCCATTGCTCATCGATGTACTCACCATATTCTACATAACACTGTGTTCACACTAACCTGCACGTAACAGAGATTTTCACCACTGCTGGGATTTCCATTGCCAATTCCCTATTCAAAGCTCAACTGTGCACCAAATAAATTACTGTCAGCTACAATTAGCCTTTAACAGTGTGTGTAATGGGGGAGGAACAGAAAAAAAGCTTCTGCAGGTGGCACAAGTGACACTTTATTTGAAATGGAATCTCACATTCGGAAATGTATTGTTATTTTACATCATCCTCTACCTGATTTACTCTCATTGTAAGTGCAGCTACAAGAAGCAAGGCAAGGCAGCGATACTGTGATTATCCCAAGTGGGCTCACAACAGCGCTAGAATGAAAGCGTCAGTGTGCTCCAAAGTGTAGGACTGTATTCTAAATGAGTCAGAGAAGTTGTCTCCCATGTAAGAACATTAGCTTTCCTTCTCTAAAGAACATTAGTGAAACAGGTTGGTTTCGCACCAATGGCTAGCCTACAGTTCCAGATTTTATTAAATTTAAACTCCACCATCTGCAACAGTAAAATTCAAACCCACAATCCAGGATTTTGGCCTCTGGTTCCAGATTGCTAGACTAGAGTCATTGCCATTACAATGACACCACCAGGTCCTTTGTCTACAGAGACCAAAATAAGATGGTAAGAAAAGAATGAGATTAAGAGCGATGTGACAGTTAATGTACATACATCCCTCAAGATCTCATCTTCTCCTCAGATCTTCATGCTTTCTTTAAGGAAAAAAGCATAGAGCTTTGACTTTGAGAAGTAGTATGTGTGTTGGGAATGGGATAAGTGCATTTGTGGATGGTGTCTGTGAGGAATGGTTAAGAGATGGCACTCGGCTGAAGATCATTGTGATAGTCAGCTGTCTGTACAGTGTTATGATGAGGTACCTGGAGAGAACATGGAGTGTCAAGGTCTGTTGGTCTGAGGAATCTTGTCCAAGAGAAGTTGGCATTTGAAATGTTAAGTCACTCAGCTTTCCTGATTCTTAAACTTTTTGTGGCTTTGTATTCAACTATAAGGGACCACACTCCTGTTGCTCACTACCTCAGTAACCATCTGCTCAGTCTGATCTCTTCCTCCTGTCCATGAGCAACAATGTTTCCTCACTGCTTTCAACATTACTTCTGGGGAAGAGTCAGAGAACAGGGCAATAGTAAACCTATGTCTTCCTACTACTATTCTTCTTTCTTCTGCCTTCATAAGAAATATTGTACACTGCCATTCGAAACCCTTTTAACACAAAGCTGTCGATTAATAATGACTGACAACAAGGCACACCTGAGTCATTGAGGCAGGAAGCTCTGAAGTAGGATACCAATATCATGATCAAACTAGCCAGCCTTGTCAGAACCCATTCCTGAAAATAAAAGATATCAAACCTCCTGTTGCCTTTTCTCCAGTTGCAAGCTATCCAACAATAAAATTCAATCCCATGGTTTAAACTCTTTGTTTGTGAAAGTAAAGAGCCATTGAAAATGATTGGATCATAAATAGGGTGCCATCAGGGTGGTCATTTGTCTTAACTTTTTGTGGTGAGTTTAATAGGTGGTTGATTTGCAAAGTCAGCATGTTCTCAAAAATTCTGGATTAGTGGTGCTGGAAGAGCACAGCAGTTCAGGCAGCATCCAAGTAGCTTTGAAATCGACGTTTCGGGCAAAAGCCCTTTGCCCAAAATGTCAATTTTAATATTGACAGCGAATATTAAACTATCCATAATTTTAAAATCATGATTAACAGGCACAAGATGTGACTGCATGTGTAAGTGAAGATGTAGGGTCACTGATAATGTTTCATCTTCAGCTGGGCAATGCTTAGGTAAGATAAGATTGTTAGCTTTTTGCAAAATTTGCCTGTGTATCCTTTAACTGTGGAAAATTTGATGGGTCCCAGAACTGGGATCATTGACTCAAACAAATTATTCCCTGAATGTATAACCTCAGACCTATACCCAAACTTATTTCCCTTCACCCTTTACAACTTAGTTTCAACAAGGAAACGCTGTCATTTCATAAGCTTGAGACAGTTTTAAATATGCAAAACTTGCTTCAAATAAAGTGAATACAATATCTCAAAAAATTAAACAATACCCTCTAGTGGTGTAGCTGTAAATACAAGCTTTCTCAGATATTGTTTATTGCCCTGATTTTCATCTTAGGTTAGAACTTGTTTATGAAACAATAGTGGGGTGATGTCCCTCATCATTATTTGTGTCTAAGTCATACAATCTGTGTCCAGTGATGTGTCAGAAGTAGAGGTGCTGGATCCACTGCTTTTTGTCATTTGTATAAATGATTTGGATGTGAACGTAGGAGGTATAGTTAGTAAAGTTTGCAGATGACACCAAAATTGGTGATATAATAGACATTGAAGAACATGATCTCAGAGTACAACAAGACTTTAATCAGATGGGCCAATAGGCTGCGGAGTGGAAGATAGAGTTTATTTTAGATAAATGCAAGGTGCTGCATTTTGGTAAGGTAAACCAAGGCAGGACTTATACAGTTAATGGTAGGGCTGAACAAAGAGACTTTGCTGTGCAGGTGCATTGTTCCTTGAAAGTAGAGTCACACGTAGACAGGGTGATGGAGAAGGTGTTTGGCATGCTTGACTTCATTGGTCAGTGCATTGAAGATAGGAGTTGGGAGGTCACATTGTCACTGTACAGGACATTGGTCAGGCCACTTTTAGAATTCTGCATTCAGTACTGGTCTCCTTGCTATAGGAAAGATGCTGTTAAACTTGAAAACATTCAGAAAAGATTTACATGGATGTTGCTGTGATTGGAGGCTTGAGCTATTGGGAGAGGCTGAATAGGCTGGGGCTATTTTCCCTTGAGTGCCTGAGGCTGAGGGATGACCTTATAGAGGTTTATAAAATTAAGGGGTTCATAGATAGGGTGAATAGTTAAGGTCTTTTCCCTCAGGCAGGGCAATCGAAAACTAGAGGGCATAGGCTTAAGATGAAAGGGGAGGTATTTAAAATGGACCTGAGGGGCAACTTTTACATGCAGAAGGTGGTGTGTATGGAATGAGCTGCTAGAGAAAATGGTGGAGGCTAGTACAATTGCAGCATTTAAAATGCATCTGAATATTTATATGTATAGGAAGAGTTTAGAGGGATATGGGGCAAATGGTGGTAAAAGGGACTAAATCATTCGGATATCTGGTCGGCGTGGATGAGTTGGACCGAAGAGCTGTTTCTCTGTGTAACTCGATGACGCTATAACACCTTCAAGCAAGAAGTGGAGTTAAATATGAATATCGAAATGCTTCTAAGAATTTCATTCTGTTGTTACTTTCTTGAAAGCACTATCTCCTGCTGAGCTTCCCCTTTTTCATGAACTTGCTATGTATACTTAATAAATGCTTCATAGAAAGTTAAAGCTAGTCATTACAAATGCAGGTACCTTTTTGATGAAGTGATAATAGTTAATAACTCCAAATGACTTGTTATGAAGATGTGGGTGTACTTTAAGAGAGTTAAAAGCAGCGGAACTACCAGACACAGCACCAAGTGTTCTCAACAAGTCAACAATTTATGTAACATTATCTGTATGTTAGGGTAATGTGTTTAAAAAGTTGAGAAAAAATGAAACCATCTTTTCATTATGATAGTTCATTTTTTCCTTAAGGTGCTGTTATGAAGATGTGGGTGAACTTCAAGACAGTTAAAAGCAGCAGAACTAGAGAGAAAAACAAACTTGAAATCGGCCAATCAGTTAAATTATACCCCGAAAAATATCAAACTCCAATCCCGTTTGAATTAGTATATTGATAATCTTAATAGTCTCTGACACAATCTGATGCTTTGGGGGTATAAGACTGGGGAAAACTGAAGAGTTGAGAGGAAACCTAGCAAGCCCAGCATGTAAACAAACTACCCAAAAAATAGTTCTCTTAAAAGAACCTTTTAGATCAGTAACCTGTGATGCAGAAATTCCTAAGGACAACTAAAGAAGACACAGGAAGGTCTGAATAGAAGAACCTAAACTGCCTGGTTTTGAGATAAGAATGGTAGTTTTTGTAAATCATGACTTGGGAGTTTTATCGGACTAGTATTATAGAAGTTAAAAGATAGGTTAGAGGAAGAAATGGTAAATAGTTGTTAGTTAATTATTATCTGTTATACTATAATAAATAAAGTTGTTAATGTTTACTTTAAACAGTCCTTGACCACTCAAATTTTTACAGGTTACTGCATGGAATAAATCCTTGCTGTGTTGCTGGTTTGAAATTAAGCAGGAAGGTTTACCCCGTGTTGTAACAGGCTGAACTGAAAATTAAATCAGATGACTACGGCGAGAAGTGTCGAAGAATTGGCTGGGAAGTATGGCCAGACCCATCTCAACATTGACACCAATCTCTGCTATCTTTTATGCTTTTCACAAGCAGGGTAGCGAGATTCTTGCTCAGCGCAATGGTTTGTCAATTGATGGTCATTATTGATTGTTAAAAACCTTGTTAACAGCACAACTCACCACAATAATCAGCCTTGTATCTTCCCAAACTTGCCAAGCAAACCAGAGGTTGGGAAAACACAGCAAGGAAACTAGAATGTGTATTTTGCAGATTAAGCTTGCTGTTCACTCTGAGCGACTACCATGTTGAACACAGGACCACAATGCCTCAGGGCAGAATCCCCAGGCACCAACTCCATGCACCCATCATCCATGCACATTGACATTGCCATCCACCATCTCATCATGACCTTTCCAATACACCAGCAGGCCACTTTGAAAGCACAGATTTACACTTCAGGCCACACCAACACTTGGCATTGAAAGGACTGCAACGGGGACCCTTTGTGAACGCAGCTAGACACTCAATTCATGGAATGGACCAAGCTGCAACACAGGACTGCTCACTTGCTCCCTTAGTGCTCATTCATTTAATACCTTCCTGCATGCTTGCATTCTGCATGCCTGATCTTACTATGTCATGTCTCTTACCATATGGGCACATCAGCCAGAACAAAAGGATTTCACTACTGCTGCTGTGAGATGCTGCTTAACACAGATACACAAACAGCTGGCTTGCCATTGGGGAACTGTCCAGGGTCAGGGAACATCCTGGTGAACATCACAATGAGATGTCAATCTTTTACCTACATCAACGTGCCAGCTGCCTGCGTGGCAAACCCACTGCAAGATCAAAGAGTCAAGGCTGGCAGACAAAACAGAAGCACGTGTAGATATGGATATAAAGGCTATGATGGGTTGAGTAGGGAGCTCAAGATGAATGAGAGGAATGCAGGACCATGATAAGCTGCAGGAGGGAGTGCTATTGACTGGGATCACCACTATAACCTCCAAAGGGCATGTGTAAAGGAGCAGGGTGGATGTCAGCAATGTGTAATGCTTGGGTTCAGGAGGCAAAGAGCACAAGTGAATAGGATCTTCAGTGTGGTGAGTCCCCACTTTGTGGGGAATGGGTGGAATTGGGTTGTTGGCATGGTGAGAACCAACAGAGGTCACGGAGGCTCTGATGGATAGGCAGTGACCGAGCTGGGCTTGGTGCTGTTGGTGACCACCACCAGTTGCGTTCCCATCCAACAATTTCCCTTCTGTAGATGCACAATTAGTAGCAATGATGAGATAAAAGGCCACTGCTGGCTCCTCTATTGCAGATGTGTTGCAAAGGTCTGTGCTGGGAAACTTTCTGTTTGATGTGTTTATGGGATAGGGAGGTTGTGAGAGTGGTGAAGGTACAGTAAGCTTTTTATTAACCGGCACCTATGGGACTGGGAGCGTGCTGGTAGATCAGACATTCTGGATTATCGAGAGGTATGCGTAAGTACAGTAAAAAGTCAATCACATTACTATGGATCTGGAGTCACATGTAGGCCAGACCAGGTACGGAAGGCAGTTTGCTGCACTTCCTGAGTCTGAATGTGGCTGAATGATGCAGAGTTGTCCACCATTATCCAAGTGCAGCACATATCTCCAATGACAGAAGCCTAAGGAACTCTTTCCCTCCTTCTGCACTCAATTTAAGTCCTTTCCTTCAAGAGTCCTGCACCCTACCACTGGTGGTATACTGTTTGCTGGGTATGATGCAGGAGAACCACAATCAAAAGGAAGCCCAGGAGCATCTGCAGCTCCAAGTAGAGGGTGTAGATCATCCAGTCGAGAGTGTAGTGCTCAAAAAGCACAGCTGGTCAGGCAGTATCTGAGGAGCAGGAGAATCGATATTTTTAGCAAAAGTTCTTCATCAGGAAACCTGATGAAGTGCTTATGCCTGAAACATCGATTGTCCTGCTCCTCAGATGCTGCCTGACCTGCTGTGCTTTTCCAGCACCATACGCTCGACTCTGATCTCCAGCATCTGCAGTCCTGACTTTCTCCTCCATGTTGACCATCTAGTTCAGGAACAGCTTGCAGCTGCACACCCCCTCAGGATGGCCATGATTCCACCACCCAGGGACAATTGAGGTAGAGGGCTGACACACTGGGTCCTGGGACACAGTGACAGAACAATGCTAGAGGTTGGAACAGGAACATAGGGCAGCAGAAGGGTGAGGCCAACCCCTCCTATAAAGGTCAATGGTGCTCTGAACTTTGATGGGACTGGCTCCTTCCAGGAAGTGATGAGAGACCTGCATGAGATGTTTCAGTTGTGCACTCAGAAAAGCAGGAGAGTGACTGATGCCATCAGGACAATGATGCATCACATCATTGAATAACTCCCAAGAGGGGATCAGTGCCATATGGTAAGATTCCACAACACAGCTGGGTTCTCCAATGTGCAGGGTGTCATTGACTGTGCACACATGGCACTGAAGGGGCCTTATCACAACTTATGTTCCTTCAAATCCTGTTTTATCTGTGTGGACCTCTAAGCTTTCAGCACGGCAACCAATTTCCATCACCAGAAATCAATGCTGGGAATGGCATCAACATGCTGACCTTCAGAGTAGAGCCACAGCCGGGCACCTTAGGGGAATGTTGTCCACAAATCTTGGGAATTCATCAAAAGGAAGGACAAGACTTCATTGGGAAAACATAGACCAAAACTGAAGTGCACAAACTTCTAAAAAAAATCGATGTGCCTGACCTTCCAAGTACTATCTGCCTTATATATTGCCCTGTGTGAAGTAACCTGTTTGCCTTTGTCTAAACCTTTTTTCACCCTATGATCTGTACATCCTTGCTGACTATGATCTGCCTGTACTGCTCTGAAACAACTTTTCACTGTACTTCGGTTCACACATAAATACATAAATCAAATTCATCTGAGTCTGCAGATTGTGCACTAGACTTATCAGCAATCTCAGAACCCATCCAATCAGAAAGACGGCAATCCTCAATTCCAAAGGACTGCCCATGAAGACAAATTGCAAGACCATTATTCATTGAAGGTTTCCTCAGTATTTGGATTTCAAAATTGCTAAAGACATTAGGAAGCTTCAGGAGGTTTGGAAAGTAACTTGGACTGTTGAGGGAATGAGGAGTCCCCTATGATTTGCTGATGCAGCCCTGGTTAGATTAGAGAAAACCAGAATTGAAAACGCAATGAGTTTTCTCAACTGATTTCTGTACAATACAGTCATTACAGTAAATGCATTTGACCAAAAGCGTTAAATGACTTTGTACCATGTGGTAGGCTCTCCCATTTAATGGGTGTAATACCTGTCGGGATTGTTTTGAAGTGTGCACCTCAATATCATCAACTGCTGAGGGCCAGTTGTGGTACATGAGAATGTTCAGGTTCGCTCTTGTCAGAAATGAAACACTTGTTGCAAAATATTTGCGATGAAGCACATTAATTTTAAAACATGTTCCCAGGATGAGGAGGATGCTGAGTTTTTGCTCAATCCTAATCAAGCTGCAAAGATAATGCTTCTGGAAGCAGAGATTCTGTTGATTGTACTCCCAGCTACAGAATGCTGGGATATTGAACTCATTGACAAAGAAGAAAGAGTAAGGATTTTGTGTGAATAGAAAAGGAATAATAAATGCAAGGAACATAGAACATAGAACATAGAAAAGTACAGCACAGAACAGGGCCTTTGGCCCACAATGTTGTGCTGAGGTTTAATCCTAATGTAAAATATAATAACTTAACCTACACACCCCTCAACTCACTGCTATCCATGTGCATGTCCAGCAGTCGCTTAAATGTCCCCAATGACTCTGCTTCCACCACCACAGCTGGCAACACATTCCATGCATTCACAACTCTCTGCGTAAAGAACCTACCCCTGACATCTCCTTTATACCTTCCTACTAAAATCTTCAAACGATGACTCCTCGTACCAGTCCATCCTGCCCTGAGAAAAAGTCTCTGGCTATTGACTCTACCTATTCCACTCATTATTTTGTACACCTCAATCAGGTCTCCTCTCTTCCTCTTTCTCTCCAGAGAGAAAAGTCCGTGCTTATTCAAACTTTCTTCATAAGGCAAGCCCTTCAGTCCAGGCAGCATCCTGGTAAACCTTCTTTGCACCCTCTCCAAAGCCTCTGCATCTTTCCGAGAAGTAGGGTGACCAGAACTGGACACAATATTCCAAGTGTGGTCTCACCAGGGACTTGTAGAGCTGCAGCAAAACCTTGTGGCTCTTAAACTCGATCCCCGGTTAATGAAAGCCAAAACACCATATACTTTCTTAACAACCCTGTCCACTTGGGTGGCAACTTTGAGGGATCTATGTACTTGCACACCCAGATCCCTCTGTTCCTCCACACTACCAAGAATCCTGTCTTTAATCCTATATTCAGCATTCGAGTTCGACCTTCCAAAATGCATCACTTCGTATTTATCCAGCTTGAACTCCATTTGCCATTTCTCAGCCCAGCTCTGCATCCTGTCTATGTCGCGCTGCAGCCTGCAGTAGCCCTCTATGCTATCGACGACACCTCCAACCTTTGTGTTATCTGCAAATTTACTAACCCTCCTCATCCAAGTCATTTATAAAAACTACGAAGAACAGAGGCCCAAGAACAGAGCCCTGCGGGACCCCACTCAACACTGATCTCCAGGCAGAATACTTTCCATCTACAACCACTCTCTGCCTTCTGTCAGCCAGCCAAATCTGAATCCAGATAGCCAAATCTCCCTGTATCCCATACTTCCTGATTTTATGAATGAGCCTACCATGAGGAACCTTAACAAATGCCTTGCTGAAGTCCATATACACCACATCCACTACTCGATCATTGTCAATCTGTCTTGACACCTCCTCAAAGAACTCAATAAGATTTGTGAGGAAATTGTAACGCTTCTATATTTAAAGTCTAACATGTATTTAAATTAAAATGGCTGTTGAAATATTAGTCTAGTTTGTGTCCATGAGTTCTAGAATGAGACATGGCCCCTAACTGAGATGCTGGAGGTTAGTAAATGAATCAGGCATTACTGTTAAGCAAGGAACGCATCCAAAGTCAACATATTGAGTTTCCTGATTTTGTTTTGTTCCTTCCAATGATTATATTAAAATAAGTTCTAAATTTTCAATCATGTACCTTTTGTTCTGTGTTCAAATTGCCTCCAGATTTGGTGTTACTATTTAATTTAAGTAAATTTTCACTCAAATTAATAAAATATCCTTGCGCTTCCCCAGCATGTTGTCAATACTTGCACTGCATGCAACATCAGTTTATTTGGAAGATTGAACAGTTGTCTCATTTACTTGTTATAACAAGATTTTAAATTGTGACACAGGATGTAAATTAAAGCTCCTTTTTATTTTGCTTCAATGACTGAGGATTTTTTATTAAGTATATCTACCCATTAGACTCCACCTCAGCACAGCATGTGCTGCCCACATCGTATTAGAAATTTAAAAATGCAGCACCGATTATGAGAGTTAAGTTCTGTTGATAATTAATCTTTCAATGCATTAGAATTTCCCCATAATCAGTTCCCATCACCCACAAAGCTGCAAAATTGATCATGCCTTGATTTCATTAGCCGAAAATCAATTGATTTGCAAAGTTGTTGCAGAGATTTGAGATAGTTACGACTGGAATGAAGCAAAATGAGAATTTTGCATTCTTTGTAATCTGACAATCTCAGCAGAAATGCTGTTCATTCTGAAAGCACTGCATAAAATTATGGATTGTGGAATCATTGATATCATCCCATCTTGGATTCAGATGATGAATGACATTGCAGATGTGGAAGCAGAAGATGAACCTTTATAAAGACATACAAGATGATCAGAGGATTAGATTGGGTAGACAGTGAAAGTCTTTTCCCTAAGATGATGACGTCAGCCTGTATGAGAGGGCATAGCTACAAATTGAGGTGTGATAGATTTAAGACAGATGTCAGAGGCAGGTTCTATACTTAGAGAGTGGTAAGGGCGTGGAATGCCCTTCCTGCCAATGTAGTTAACTCAGCCACATTGGGGGCATTTAAATAATCCTTGGATAAGCACATTGATGATGATGGGATAGTGTTGGGGATTGGGCTTAGATTAGTTCACAGGTCAGTGCAACATCGAGGGCCTAAGGGCCTGTTCTGTGCTGCATTGTTCTATGTTCTATGTTCAGGAAGTTTCTCAAACACAGAGGACCCTCCTTAGTCTGAACTTTAGGAGCACCAGGAACAGCAGCAGGTTATTCAGCCCATTGTATCCACACTGCAATCAATTCAATAACAGTTAATCCATACATTAGAACTGTTACCCAGATTGACTCCATAATCTTTGCACAGAAAAGTTATCTCAGACTTGAAAGCTTTCATTGTTATGACATTGAGTCTTTTATGGGACAGAATTTATATCTTTTGTACATGAAATACAAAACAGTGCTTCCCTTTCCTCATGAATTCCAAGGTACTGGGCTAAATTTTACCAAAATTTAAATGTGTCTATCTCAGAGAGACTTTTTTACTCTTCATTTAAGGAGGTTGGCTGGGCCAACACATATTACCCTTCATTACATTATCCTTTAATTGGTAAAGAGCTGCCTTCTTGAACTGCCACAATGTATTTGGTGTGCGTACACCCAGGATGCTATCAGGGAGGGAGAGTTAAAGGATTATGACCCAGCAATGCTGAAGGAACAAAGATAAATTTCTCAATCAGGATGGTGAGTGGATGGCGAGGAACTTGCAGGCTATACCAGTAGATGACAGTTTTACAAGGAAGTCGTGGGACATCATCAATAACCTTTGTCATTACACTTTTCTGAAGGAGATTACTTTCAAGACCTCTTGTATTTCATCTGCTATTGCTTCTTCATGTGGAAGCTGCTGCTGATATGTCCTCAATTTCCCTGCACCTTTGTTGTACAGTGGCCACAACAACTATAACCCCATTGGATCCATTGGTAATGCTCCAAGCATCCTTTGTGGGGAATATCAGAAACAGATCAGGCTGCTTGTCATAGCACACACAACTGTGGGTTAACCATTGTCCTCGATATAGGGGGACTCAGAGCTCTCTGTTAAGGAGGGCCATGGACTGCCTATACAGGGACCTTTGACATACTCTGATGTATGTCGCACAAGATACATCACACAAATGGAGCAGGAGATTGTAAGTGCAGTGGCATTATTGAAACCTACAGCACTCCTACCCACAGTTCTGCACATCAGCCAAGAAAGGCAGTAGTCCAAATAAGAACAAGTTGTCAAATGCGAACAGATCAACATGAGAGGAAAACAACTCCCTGATCTTATGCAGTCTGTCAGACCTTGCAATTTGCTTGGGAATTGTAGACAGCAGATGAGACTTTGACGGTCGTCTGTGATTACTTCTGCTTCACAGGGATGACAAGAATCAACTTGTAATGACCAATGACATGATCCAGATTGCTTGTGGGCAGGAAACATGATTGGTCAACTGCATGAGGTTCACACGCAGAATTCTGCAATTACAAATTTTTTTTTATAATGTCCCTGGTTAATGCAATTGCTCTTTGAATGGTTCACATTGCTCACAAGATTTGCTTCACTAATATTTGGAATGAGTTGAAAACTGCAGCATTGGAAAAGCACAGCAGGTCAGGCAGCATCCGAGGAGCGGGAAAATCGATCTTTCGAGCAAAAGTCATTCATCAGGAATGAAGGGAAAGTATTCCTGATGAAGGGCATATGCCCAAAACGTCGACTCTCCTGCTCTTCAAATGCAGCCTGACCTGCTGTGCTTTTCTAGCACTGCACTTTTCGACCCTGACTCTCCAGCAAATGCAGTCCTCACGTTCTCCTAATACATGGAATGAGCAGATTGCCTACTGAGGAAAGGCTAGATAGGCTAGGTTTGTGTCTTCTAAAGTTTAGAAGAGTTGGCGGAGTCTTCATTGAAATGTGTAAGATCCTGAGGGGATGTGATGAGGTAGATATGGGAGAATATAGAGTTAGGACTCATGGTTTAAAAATAGGGATTCACCCATTTCAGACAGAGAAGACAAATACTATTCTTCTCTTAGAGGGTATGGTTCTTTGGAATTCCCTTCATCAAAAGGCAATGGATACACAACCTATAAATATTTAAGGCTGAGGTAAATAAAGTCTTGATTACAAAGAGGATGAAAAATTATGAGGGAATGTGTAGGAAAGGAAAGTTGGGTTAAATCAAGACCCCATTGAATGGTGGACCAGGCTCAAAGGGCCAAGTGACCAAATCTTGTTCCTAGTTTGCAACTTCATGCATTGCTTTGTCTGTACAAGTGTAGTCTACTCCCTTAAAAAAACACATACTTTATGCCTACTTTGCATTTTCAATTCGAATGAGGATGGAAAGTAAAACAGGTCTTGCTTCACAGAATGAAATTCAGCTTTAGCTTGTCAATCTAGGTTAGCTCGCCAGAATTCATGTTCCTTACTGACTCTCCCTCCCTGTCAACTCCATCAGGTTTGAAGCTTCCGATATTCCGACCCAACTTCACTTCTAAGTTTGTTGATGACACCACCGTTGGGGGCCGGTTCTCGAACAATGATGAGACATAATACAGGAAAGTGATTGAGTGCTTGGCGGCGTGGTGTAAAGATAGCAATCTGTCCGTTAATGTCAGCAAAATGAAGGAGCTGGTCATGGAGTGGAGGGCACAACCCTGTCTACATCAATGGTGCTGAGGTGGAGGTGGTTGAGAGCATCAAGCTCCTGGGAGTGATGATCACCAGCAATCTGTCCTGGCCCACCCATGTCAATGAAATGGTCAAGAAAACACAACAATGCCTTTACTTCCTCAGGAGGCTAAGGAAAATTGGCTTGTCCATAAGGGGTCTTACCAATTTTTATAGATACATAACAGACAACATCCTATGTGGATGCATCACAGCTTGGTATGGCAAATGCTCTTCCCATGACATCAAGAAACTACACAGTGTCGTGAACACAGCCCAGTCCATCATGCAAACCAACCTTCCATCCATCGACTCCATCTATACTTCCCACTGACTAAAGAAAACAACCAACATAATCAAAAACCCCTCCCACCCCTGTTATACTCTGTCCCAACCTCTTCTGTTGGGCAGTAGATATAAAAGCTTGAACACACTTACAAACAGATTCAAGAATAGCTTCTTCCCCGCTCTTATCAAACCTTTAAACAGGTCTCTCAAATGTTAATTCTGATCCATCTCTCTGCACCTTCTCTGTGGCTGTAACACTGTATTCTAACTCTGTTCTACTACCCTGATGCACTTTGTATGATATGATTTGCCTGCAGAGCATGAGAAACACCACTTTTCATAGAAACTCAGTGCATGTGATGACAATAAATCAAACTAAAATGCAAACTTAAACATATTCCCTCCCAACCTTTATACTTAAATCTTCATCACACCATGTTGTTTGTGCTAACGTGGTTATTCCAAATATTGTAATACACTGTCCTACACTGAAGCCAGTTGTGCGGTGACTCTCCATGACCACCCCTCCCATTATACTCCATACCCTTCTATCATCTCCCCTCCCCTCCTGTCAGGAGTTGCCCCGTCACAATTATTGCCCGTCTGCATCCCAGCATGCTGCCTCCAATCCTCGCCATTGACTTACCCATCTTTCTTACAACATCCATGACCCTTGATAACCCCCCCTTTGACTTTCACTAAATAGACCCCACTAAACAGAGGGCAGAGCATAGCCCACCCTTCTGACTGATGTGGAACATCAGCCCTGACTGATGACTGACCCGACCCCTGATTGGCATCTGTGCAGCTCTCTGCCTCACTTATCACTGGTCCCCAAGCTGGCTGTATCAATACAGCCCAATCCCTGAATGTCTTGATGTGTAACCCCTGACCTTGATTTGCCCTGAACGCTGACTGACCTTGTCTACACAGCAGGACTGAGATGGAACAATCCCTTTCACTTACTGTGGTGGGAGATCAGATTGATGACCGTTCTCTCCTCTTAACTAAGGAGTTCTCTGCTTAGACATTGAGACACGGCCATTTCATTGAAGCACATCCAGTATATTTGCCAAAGGCGGCTGCTGGCACATGTCATGGTGTGACGTTGATATTGCATGATGCCATACTGAAGAGTGCCACACCCTTCACTATCATTGCTGACAAACATGCATGACTTTGTCTCTGCACCAAAAGAGAAGACAAGACAGAAGTACTTTAAACATTTAAGTTCTGAATAAGGCAGCAATGCACAAAAAGGCAAGGTAAAGGAGAGATGCTGTGAGTATCCAAGTAGATCCAAAGTGAGTGAGCAGTTAAGACAGCATTAAGGAGCCCTGAGTCGCACCTGTTCTGATGCAGGAGTTGGGGTGGGTCCCTGTGCACAAAGCAGCCCAACAGCAGCATTGCAGTGTAAAAGTCAGTGAATTCCAAAGAGTATTGAAATGTAGAACACAAATCAGTCGACCATGTATTGTGATAATGTGGTGAGCTTGGTGCTTTGTCGATGCCCACTTCCATGGAGCGAGGGTACAGGCAGGCAATGTCCATGAAACTGGTGCTGAAATATTGTGGAATAGTCACCAAGATGGATGCCCAGAGAAGACACCAATGATTCACTGCCACCAGATACCTGCTCTGGTTTTCATGCCTGGAATTGACACCATCTAGTTTCTCACCACTGCGTGGGAAAGCAGCAGCCTGCATATGAATGAGGCTAGATTAGATGTTAATGCATGCACTAACGTTAGATGTTAATGCATACAAAAAAGAGCAAGATGCTCATGTTTCTCCCAGTCTAACACTGGCACCTACACATCATAAAATTTTAATGTACAACATTCTGCTTCTATAATTTCTTTTCCGGATATAGCTCTTATACGTCAGTAAATGAGAATGAATGCTTAAATCTGTTGTCAATGTGACAGTGAAGTTAACAGCACTCATCAAATTTACAACAATGTTATCATCACCTCAGGAAAAGTCAAATTTAAGAACTTAAGAATTGCAGTATTAACTCCACAGTTATCGCAACAAAAATAGCAATACATTGTCTGAGTCACCATTGAAATACATTGAATAATATAAAGTTGTTGTACTTGAATGGTAGATACAAGCTAAGCTAACACAGGAAGTTAAACCTAACGTATCTCAGTCTAATAATAATATGGTTGATAATAAAATTAATAATAATTTGCAGTGTCAGTAACACATTGACAAGACTGGATGTTAGAGAGATTCCACAATTGACAGAGTGTGTAAGCATAAAGGGCATAAATCTGCATACCGTGATGGCTAACTGAAAATACTTGAGGGATTGCAAATCCAGATGGCAAATTTGGAACTGGAGTGAATTTGTACCAACTGCCCATTACTTACAGATTAATTGAACATTAAAATTTTAGACGTGCATTTCTCAGGGTAAGGGCTTCCTCTCAATTTGAGAATGCTTATTGAGGATGCCATTCTTGAAAGAATCTCGTTAAAGTTAAAGTGGATCAATTTTTTAAAGTGAATATTTTTAAAAAGTCCACTAAACATTATTGAAAGGACTTTTCTTTAATTTACGACATGATTTACCATCACTTCTTTAAATGATTTTAGGATCTAAATGATTAAACATGTTAAAAACTAATTAACTCTTTAATTTTGATCTTTTAAAAATTTTATTCAAATTAATTGTTTTACCTTTACTTTCAGTCTCTTCATCCAATCTTTCTTGCCCCCTCTTGATTTCTCTTTCTGTACATGATTTGAAAATTAATTCACACTTCCTGATTTAAACTTCCCTACCTTTGTGCTGTTAAGCTCACAATCCTTCAAAATGTGTGGGCAAGACAATACACAGTTGCTTACCCTTTTCTCTCAGGTTCCACATGTTTGAATTCCATCGCTGCATTGTTATCAGCTTGCACTTTTCGCAACTTGAAACACAAATATTTAAAAACCTAAACTTGCAAGAGCAGTCTAATTTTTCACGCACTTAGATACCTGCTACTGAAGATTATGCTGCAGTAAATGCCTCCAGTTTTGTTACTAATACAATTGGATGAATTCAAAGGTTTGCTCTTGAAAACATTGGCACGTAAAACCTATAAGCACTCTGAGGTACAAGATGCTCTCAATTCTCCATCGTGTACTTGTTTGCACCTGTCTTAGACAAGTGACAAAAGAAACATTCTAAACACCAGGTTCCCCAAACTAGGACAGAGTGGACAATTCATGGCCAACAGCCAAAGCTGCACAACTCAGTAATATATTACCGCAAAACTACAGAGTAAGCATTCAAACATTCTCTCCATCTGTTCATTAGATGATGCACAGAAGGACAAACATAGCACCATCTGCCAAAAAAATGGACAGCACAGCAGTGCTTCAAATTAAACATACAGTTCATGTGCCTTCTTACGTTAATAAAAGCAAACATTGAACATCACAAAGATCACTAGCAGTAATTTTGAATGGAAAGTTTGTGACAACAAATGACAGTTAATAATTTGA
Source organism: Chiloscyllium punctatum (assembly GCF_047496795.1). Classification (NCBI taxonomy): domain Eukaryota; kingdom Metazoa; phylum Chordata; class Chondrichthyes; order Orectolobiformes; family Hemiscylliidae; genus Chiloscyllium; species Chiloscyllium punctatum. The sequence goes on from NC_092747.1 coordinate 116,971,604, forward strand.
GAAAAATTATTATATTATACTGAACAAATCTACAATTTCAATGGAAATATGTATCTGGAATTCATGTTCATTTTTTTCTGTTCACAGAAACAGTCATGTTTACAAAAAAGCAAACACAGTGCAGGAACTCATCCAAGTAATATTGTATTGTTGGTGCACCTGGAACTCCAATAGGTTAAAAGTTGAGTAAACTTGTATCGAGTTGCACAAGATGCGCTGTGATCTTTGAAGATCCATGTTAAACCTTTTCCGTAAATATCAGAAAGACACATCCAGCCCATTGATTGCAAACTCCACACTAACACCTGCAGCCTTGCCAGAATGAGGACAACGGTGTCATAGATTAATCAGATAGCAGTCTGACAAGATCACCCTCACTACAGTTAACAATATCCCAGACTCTACCACTGCCATCCCTGGTTACACCCTGTCCCTGACAGCAGAGGGAATACAAGAGTCAGCTCCTGTACAGTCAAGGGGGTTGTGCCCTGCCTTATTAGTATTGGAATGAATATTAAAGTCTGTGTATTTGAAAGCAGGAGGGCAGAAAACAGAAAGTGATCTGTCAGCCACTCTTCTTCTCGCAACCTACCTACAATCCAGTACAATCCACACATGCCCACCCAAAATCCCCAAATGTACCTGAAATCTAGTATCCACCTTCCCTTTCTTATTGTCCTAGCAATGGATGATGCTCTCTTCTCACACTGGAGGGGCAGTGGTGGACCACAGACTTGTCAACCAATTATATTGATGGTGTGGCAACAGTTTTAAATTAAGCTGTGCCTCATTCCCTCTCACCCTCACACCCCCCTCCGCCAACCCCCCCCCCCCCCCCACCCCCCAACCACCTACCCATGTGTTATTGCTGAAGGAAGCCAAATTTCATGTTGGCAAGATGCCAGCCAACTTTTAGTTCAGGAGATTAGTGGCTAGATAAACTATCCAACATAAAATTCACACTTTGAATCCAGACATGGCAATGTCTCATGGCATGGAGTCAAACATGGGCATCCAAATCTCCAGCCTTCCTTCCTCCGACTATCTGACACAAAGTAATTGCTGCAGATGATGTGATCATGGATCTTTCCACCTCAAACCTCCTTCTATATTATTCATTTTATTTATTCATGGCTTACCAAATTGTTATCCATTCCCAAACCCTTGAGAAAGTCAGTTTCTTGAACTGCTCCAGTGTATGTGGTGCCGCTAGAGAGTATAGAAACAGCCTCAGGTCTTTGGGCCCACAGTCTGCAAGCTAGCCTATCTATCTATTCATTGGATGAGCATTGCTGGCAAAGCTTGCATTTATTGTCCATCCCGAATAACCCTTTAGGCAGTGGTGATAAACTATATTCTTAAACCACTGAAGTCCATGTGGTAGATATACACCTGTAGTGATAATTGGAACAAAGTTCCAGGATTTTGACCCAGTTACAGAGAAAGAATGATAATATCATTTCCATACAGGATGGTATGTGACATGGAAAGGAAATTTCATGTAGTGATGTTTCCATGCATCTGTTATACCTCTCATCTGAGCGGTTCTAGGCTATGGGCTTGGAAGATGCTGTCAAAGAAGGCTTGGTGAACTGCTGTAGTGTATCCTATAGATGGTACAAACTGTTCTCACTGTTTTACTGATTAATAGACTGAACGTTTAGGCTGATCGATGAGACTGCTTAGCCCTGGATGGTTTGGAATTTCTTGAGTGCTTTTGGAGGATGGTCATCCAGGCAAGTGAATCCACTTCTGACTTATGCCTAATGAATAGTGGACAGACTTTAGAAACTTAAGAGGTGAGTTTCCGTCGCATTAATTCCCAGCTTCTGACTTGATCTTATCGCTACGCCAATGGTCCAGTTATGTTTTTGGTCATTGGTAGCCCCAAGGATGTTGATGGTGGTGGAGATCAACAATGGCAATGCCATTGACTTGCAAGGGGAGATGTCTCCCACAGTGTTAGCAAAATGAGAAGCTGATCATTGGCCTCAGGCAGCGGAGTGGAGGACACGCCCCTTTCTGTATCAATGGGGATGATGTAGAGGTGGTCAGAGCTTCTAATTTCGAGGAGAAAATATCATCAACAATTTGTCCTGGTCCATCTACATTGTCATTACAGTCAAGAAATCACACCCATTTCTCTGCTTCCTCAGGAGGCCAAGGCAATTCAGCATGTCCACAAGGACTATTACCAATTTTTGTAGATGCACCATTGAGGGCATCCCATCTGGATGCATCACAGCTCAGTATGGCAACTGCTCTGCCAAGACTGCAAGAAACCTACAGAGAGTTGTGAATACAGCCCAGGTAAGCCAGCCTTCCATTGATTGATTCCATCTACACTTCCTGCTGCCTCAGGAAAGCAGCCAACATCAACAAAGACCCCTCCGACCCCAGTTATACTGTAATCGGGTGGTAGATGTAAAAGTTTGAAAATACATATTAACAGATTTAAGAACTGCCTCTTCCCTGCTATAAACAGACTTATAAACTGACCTCTTATTGATGAAAGTTGATCTTTCTCTGCACCTTTTCTCTAGCTGTAACACTACAGAGGAACCTTGATTATTCGGAGGACACGGGTGGGCAGTATTTTGTTTGTTTGATCGAATGTCGGATAATGAAATGTAGGATACTGTAGTTTAGCCAAGCTTCAGGACCTTGTGACCTTGTTCGGATAATCCAAAATTTGGATAATCGAATGCCAGATAATCAAGGTTCCTCTGCATATTCTGCATTCTGTTCTATTACTCTGATGTACTTATGTAAGTTATTATTTAGCTGGCTAGCATGCAGTACAATACTTTTCATGTATCTTGGTGCATGTGACAATAGTAAATCAAATCCAATCAATCAAAGATTTTTAAAAAAGTCAGATCCTCTGTTGGAGATGGCCTGAAACTTGTTTGGAAGCATTTACCTGCCACTGCTAATCCTCAGCTTTTGTGTTTGTCCAATCATACTCCATGGAGAGCTTTGTTATCCAAGGAATCTCAAACTGTACAATCATTAATGATTAGAGAAGCCCTGGAACCACTTCTCCGGCCATTTGTTCAGTTTGTACTTCACCCTTAAAAAAATGGATTTTAAAAACACATTTTTTCAATGTAATGCAGTCAGAATGCATTCTTAAATCTTTTGAAGAGGTGGGGGCCAGTTATCAAATATGTTCACCATACAAGCACTTTGGTTCATGCTGATTGATGAGGTTAAGTAAACAGTCTGTTTCGCATTGCCTTGTCGTTGCAGTCCTATGTATGAAGCTTGTGGGTTGCTCTTTGATCACACATTGTCAGCAAGTCAAAAATTTGTACATTTTCAACTGATGTTTTAATAAGTCATATCAAACACAAACACAAATGATATGTCTTTCCTTGGTGATTTTTCCTAACAACATATCATCAACTTAGGATTCATGTTTCTGTTAGAAACATTATTTTATCTTATCATGTTTATCAAATAAACAAGGAGGAACTTGGAGATAAGTAGAGATTTGAACAGATGGCCTACTCCTATTTCATTGATGTCTTTAGTCACTTGAGATATTATATTTTTCCAATAGTCTTATTAAGGAGATATTTATCAAAATTGTGAAAATTTGTGTTCATGTACTGATCATAATTCATAATTATTCAATGAGATTTATTAAGTCATCACCATTAACTAGATAGCAGTGATAAATGTGTTTAAATCAGAATGGTTTTGAATGTTGTCGAACAGGAAGAGGTGATATGTAATTACTTAAACATTCCTATTGCTTTACCCTTCCTGCCCGAGTTAAAACAATTCGGCAGTCATGTCAGAGTTTATGAGATAAATTCCTTTCTGTCTCGTTGATTTATCTGAAAACTAACAATGAATTGCCATGACGGGTAGCACTATCTTTAGAAGAAAATAGCCTCCTATAAAAAGAAGTTTTCCATTGAAATACTTTAGGAAGTGCAATTTATCATATCCAGAATGTTTTAGCAAGCTGTTCAATGCTCAATGTGTACAATGATATAGATCCAGGAAAGTGTACTAATGAGTGACATTTGCCTTGAGAGATATGTTTTATGTTGCCAATAGTGAATTTTATCAAAAGTAATTATTAAAGGCCTTTTGTAAGTGTGTTATTTGTGATTTTCTTCTCTCAATATTTATGAACACTGTAAAAGATCACCGCTGTTTAGGGATATAATGGGAACAGCCTTTGGTAACCTGACGGACATTGAAACCTGGAAGGTGCAAGTGTCTCAAAGGACTCACAATAATAGCCTCACCTTCCTTATTCTTAAAGCGGCAAAATTAGTCGAGGACTTTTGTTTATTTGTTCACACTTGCACTGATATTTAGTTAGTACTTGTATTACAGGATTAAAGAACAGAAACCAAGGAAGGCTTCATTGCTGTAAACTGTTTTAATTAATAATAATTGTTTCCCTCCTCCCTATCATCTTCACTTCTGCTCTCTCTCCTACCTCCGCTTCTCGCTTACTCCCACGCTACCCCTCCCAAATGCATCCCCCCTCCAGCCCCCCACATCCTACCTTTCCTTAGTCCCGTCTGTCAGGCCAACAGTGCTGTCTCCAATATCAACTTTAAGCAACACTGAAACGTGAATGGCAACAAATTGCAAATGAGTCTTTTCTATATAAACTGAACAGTTTGGACCCCAAACTGTGTACCAGCACTCTGGCTGAAGAGTAACTGCAAATATACCATGATCACATTAAAAGAAGCTGGTCATTTTCCAGAGATGTGAAATACCTTCCCATCGGTCTCATTCTGCAAACCCTGCTTACAGAAACTCAGCAAAGCATAATTAATGGGATGAGATTGAAGAAAATTCTGCTATTTCTTTCCTTGTGTTAAATAATATATTTATTGCCCACTCTCAAGACTCATTTATTTATAAGAAATACTACCCTACTTGCATTATTCAGTGGTATTTTACAATTCATTGTTAAAGCAGCAATATTTTACATTTTATCATTACATTCTTTGAGGAATTCCAAATAGTTACTCATAACTTGAAGTCTGCAAAATTGAAAAGAGTTTTGGTTCATGTTTAAATCACAATCAAAGGGCTGAATCTTAGGTTTTGATGGCTGTGTGTCAGTCACATAGGGTTTCTGAAGGTAGGGTGATTTTGTTGCAAGATATGGTGAGATCTATTGCCATGTCTGATCAAATGCATTTCACTAATTACTAATCTTCCCTTATGGCATCAATTCTAGCTCGATTTTACCATGTCCCATTCCTGGAATAATCCACCACTCATTGGCTGTCTGCTAAATGAACGACAATTTTCTTTTAATCCATTCACCAGATAAGGGTGTTGCTAGCTAGACCAGCGTTTATTGCTCATCCCTAATTGCCCAGAGGGCAGTGAAGTGTTAATCACTTTGCTGTGGACCTGGAGTCACACATGGGCCAGACCAGCTATGGATGGCAGTTTCCCTCCTGAAAGGACATTAAGTGAATCAGATTAATTTTTCTAACAATTGACAATGGATTCATAGTCATCATTAGATTCTTAATTCTAGATTTTTATTGAATTCAAATTCCACCATCTGTTGTGGCAGAATTCAAATGTGGGTCCCCAGAACATTGCCTTGGTCTCTGGATTAACAGTGCAGCGATAATATCACTCAGCCATTGTCTTCCTTGGTATGCATGCCACCTCAACAAACCATAGTGCACCTGGTCCAGCATTGCCCCTAACCATCACGGAATGGCACAAATCACAGCAAATAGTTGGCATGGCCAGCTACACAGCATGCCTTATACAGCCACTTCAGTGATTTCACCCTAATCACTGGTTAGCCACCAGGCACACGGGTAACTTGTCCGTAGCTACGTTCCACCTGGACACCCTCTCTAAATCATCGCTACTCTGTCCCCAATGCCCACCGGAGACCCACAACTTTTCATTGTCTACTGGGGGAGCATCACATGTGGGCAAGGTGTTAGACAACTCCAAACATGAGCTCTTACTTTTGTTGCAGCCAGTGAAAGAAAATACACACAAAACCAACAGAGGTTGCAGCACACTGTGACAATGGGTACCAAATGCTGGAGTATGACCAGTGACTTGATAGTCCCCAATAACCTGCTGCACCCAGCTCTCATTTCTGGAGCTGAGTGTCAGGCTTGTAGCCTCTGAATGGTGGGGGGTGGGGTGGGTCTGCCATGGGCAAGGAGAGCTTCCCCTCCCCAGTGTCCTTGTTTTGCTCCTCAGTAACCTGCTCCCATTCTCCCTGTTCCTCAATTTCCTGCAAATCACCTTATTGCCCACTGCAATTGTTCAGAGATCAGTATGTCAGGATGGTGCAGCAGACTCTGTCCAGACCACACTGAGGGATTACCACTCCCCTGGCCATTCCAACCAGTAGAAACATACTTTTCAGGAGTCCTGTGGTCAGCTTCACGAAGGCCCTGGTTACAAACTTGGTGAAGGTGCTCATCCAGTTGAGGGAAAAACACATTAAAAAGAGAGACCTATATCAAACATTTAGCTTATCATGAACTTCATGAACCTATCATCATACTTACATGACATATAATGCAACAATGTTCCTCTCCTCCAACAGGTTCCTGAGAGTCTTACAAGTAATGGGATGCTCTTGGAAAGCATTCGCCTCTTTTCATATCATTGCTAACTTCTACATCACTGACAGTCCAGTGTTGGAACTGCAAGTTCTCGTGGCACAGTACATTTTGCCTTTAGCCACCATTTGAACCTTGCAGAATGTTCGGTTTGCATGCATTGCAAATCAGTAATGAAATGATTGCAAATGAAATGTCGCTGGAGTTTCACATATTTTCCTTGTCCTAGCATCCAGTAGACATGGATCCCTCACATCTGCTCACCAAAGTAACACTAACTCCACCCATCCTGGCAATTGTTCCAGTTCCAGTTAGCATCTAGAAAATGACAAATGAAGACAGGGAACACAGCTTACAGTGGAAACCATCAGCACTGGTCACCAGGAATACCACCAGATCCTGTGTACTCCCTTTTACCTTGCACAATCCCAGCACTATCCCTTAGGTAAAGGGGCAGTACAGAGAGATCTGGGTGTTCTTGTACACCAGTCAATGAAGGTAAGCATGCAGGTACAGCAGGTAGTGAAGAAGGCTAATAGCATGCTGGCCTTCATAACAAAGGGATTGAGTATAGAATCAAAGAGGTTCTTCTGCAGCTGTACAGGACCCTGGTGAGACCACACCTGGAGTACTGTGTGCAATTCTGGTCTCAAACTTTGAGGAAAGACATTCTGGCTATTGAGGGAGTGCAGCGTAGGTTCACGAGGTCAATTCCTGGAATGGCGGGATTACCTTACACTGAAAGACTGGAGTGACTGGGCTTGTATACCCTTGAGTTTAGAAGACTGAGAGGGGATCTGATTGAGACGTATATGATTATTAAAGGATTGGACACTCTGGAGGCAGAAACATGTTTCCGCTGATGGGTGAGTGCCAAACCAGAGGACACAGCTTAAAAATACGGGGTAAACCATTTAGGACAGAGATGAGGAGAAACATCTTCACCCAGAGAGTGGTGGCTGTGTGGAATGCTCTGCCCCAGAGGGCAGTGGAGGCCCAGTCTCTGGATTCATTTAAGAAAGAGTTGGATAGAGCTCTCAAGGATAGTGGAATCAAGGGTTATGGAGATAAAGCAGGAACAGGATACTGATTAAGGATGATCAGCCATGATCATATTGAATGGTGGTGCAGGCTCGAAGGGCAGAATGGCCTACTCCTGCACCTATTGTCTATTGTCTATTGTCAGTGCAGTTCCACCACCCCCCACCCATTCTCCCCCATGTGGAGACCCACATAAACACGGTCTTGACAAAGACAAATTCAGCTAAGCAGGTTTCCATCACTTGTTATCTTCCCCTAGTCCAGGACAAGGAACATCGACAAGATGAATCGAGCATCAGAGAGAGAGTTTCAACTCCAAAGCCCCAATCAATAACTGAAAGCTGAACTAAAACCCTGGGTCTGGGTGAACCTGACTCCACCCAGTCATGCATCTTACGTCTAATCTAAAAAGAACCCAAGGCTATTTACTCGGCTTTCCACTGAGCAGGCATCTTATCATCAGGTTGACAACATCCATCTTCAGGAGAAACAGGACACAGCAAAACCTTTCTAAAGGCACATATCAGCACAATTCAATGAAACATGAGAGGAATACTATGTAAAAGTACTTATAAACAAGACAATGCAGACATGTTAGGCTCTGTCTGATGTGCCAATGTCGTGATAAGCATAACATGGCAGGCAAGGCATGGATGCTGTGAGATTGCAGATAATTGAGTGAGTGGTAAGGGAACAAGGGAGCAGCCCTGAGGTGCAACCTAGCCCAGTCTGTGAGCTGGGAGCCTGTCCCTGCACACAAGGTGTCCTTGCAGCAGTGTTTCAATGCTTGTTGCTGATTCACCCTAAAATGCAAGTCTGTATATCCTAAGCATCCTGCAAATGGATCGGAGAGGTGTATTGAGGATTGTGAGGGGTTGGTAGATCTCAGATGCCCATGCCCACGATCAGGGTGTGTGTATAATTGGTGCCCATGCTCTGAAATACTGTTGCCTGATCAGTAACATGGAGGCTCTTCACAGCCAGTAGTGAGCTGAAGTCACCAAGTACCTGCTCTGACTTACATGTTGACAATTCTCAGTATGTAGTTTATCCAGCATGTTTGATAAGATAGGGACCTTCATATTACTGAAGTGAGATCTGCAGTTAATAAGATGTTAAACAAGCAATAATTCCTCTTCATCAGCAACATTGCCTAGCGAGAAGCATCCAACAGATGCATAAATGATGCAGAGGCTTGCTCCCTAGGTCAAGATAAATTCCAATGGACCTTTCTACCACAGACCTTGCCATAACTCAAGTTGTTCAAGCCCCTATGGGATTTCATCTAATACTTCTTCATTTGTTTGGATCTAACAGCTAGCAACTTCTAATGCAATACAGATATAACTTAATAATACACTACATTTGTTCTATTACATCATCTCAAAATCAGTTTGGAAACATAAGTATTTCCCACCAAGTATTTTCTCCTGCGTACAGCTGCAATTATATTGTTTGGTACTGCTGAAATTGTTGTACTTCTGCATCTCATTGTCTCCTTCATGAAGTTACTTCAATGGTTTGGAATCTCTACAGTAGGAGAAAGTGAGGACTGCAGATGCTGGAGATCAGAGCTTAAAAATGTGTTGCTGGAAAAGCACAGCAGGTCAGGCAGCATCCAAGGAGAGGGAGAATCGACGTTTCGGGCATAAGCCCTTCTTCAGGAATGAGGAGGGTGTGCCAAGCAGGCTAAGTTAAAAGGTAGGGAGGAGGGACTTGGGGGAGGGGCGTTGGGAATGCGATAGGTGGAAGGAGGTTAAGGTGAGGATGATAGGCCAGAGTGGGGGTGGGGGCGGAGAGGTCGGGAAGAAGATTGCAGGTTAGGAAGGCAGTGCTGAGTCTGAGGGTTAGGACTGAGAAAAGGTGGGTGGAGGGGAAATGAGGAAGCTGGAGAAATCCGCATTCACCCCCTGTGGCTGGAGGGTTCCTAGGCGGAAGATGAGTTGCTCTTCCTCCAGGCATCATGTTGCCATAGTCTGGCGATGGAAGAGGCCAAGGACCTGCATGTCCTTTGCGGATTGGGAGGGGGAGTTAAAGTGTTCAGCCACGGGGCAGTTGGGTTAGTTGATGCGGGTGTCCCTGAGGTGTTCTCTGAAATGTTCCACAAGTAGGCGGCCTGTCTCCGCAATGTAGAGGAGGCCGCATCAGGTGCAGCGGATGCAGTAAATGATGTGTGTGGAGGTGCAGGTGAATTTCTGATGGATATTGAAGGATCCCTTGGTGCCTTGGAGGGAAGTGAGGGGGGAGGTGTGGGCTCAAGTTTTGCATTTTTTACGGTTGCAGGGGAAGGTGCCGGGAATGGAGGTTGGGTTGGTGGGGGGTGTGGATCCGACAAGGGATTCGCGGAGGGAGTGGTCTTTCCGGAACGCTGATAGGGGTGGGGGGGGAAATATATCCTTGGTGGTGGGGTCCGTTTGGAGGTGACGGAAATGACGAAGGATGATCCGATGTATCTGGAGGTTGGTGGGGTGGTAGGTGAGGACTAGTGGGGTTCTGTCCTGGTGGCGATTGGAGGGGCGGGGTTCAAGGGCGGAGGAGGGGGAAGTGGAGGAGATGCAGTGGAGAGCATCGTCAACCACGTCTGAGGGGAAATTGCGGTCTTTGAAGAAGGTGTAATCTCTTCCCACCCTGCCCCCTGTAAAAACGCCATCCTATATTCCCAATTCCTTCGTCTTCGCCGCATCTGCTCCCAGGAGGATCAAGTCCAATACTGAACAACCCAGATGGCCTCATTCTTCAAAGACTGCAATTTCCCCTCAGACTTGGTTGATGATGCTCTCCACCGCATCTCCTCCACTTCCCGCTCCTCCGCCCTTGAACCCCGCCCCTCCAATCACCACCAGGACAGAACCCCACTGGTCCTCACCTACCACCCCACCAACCTCCAGATACATCGGATCATCCTTCGTCATTTCCGTCACCTCCAAACGGACCCCACCACCAAGGATATATTTCCCCCCCCCACCCCTATCAGCGTTCCGGAAAGACCACTCCCTCCGCGACTCCCTTGTCAGATGCACACCCCCCCACCAACCCAACCTCCACTCCCGGCACCTTCCCCTGCAACCGCAAAAATTGCAAAACTTGGACCCACACCTCCCCCCTCACTTCCTTCCAAGGCCCCAAGGGATCCTTCAATATCCATCAGAAATTCACCTGCACCTCCACACACATCATTTACTGCATCCGCTGCACCCGATGTAGCCTCCTATACATTGGGGAGACAGGCCATCTACTTGCGGAACGTTTCAGAGAACACCTCTGGGACACCCACACCAACCAACCCAACGGCCCCGTGGCGGAACACTTTAACTCCCCCTCCCACTCCACCAAGGACATGCAGGTCCTTGGCCTCCTCCATCGCCAGACCATGGCAACACGACGCCTGGAGGAAGAGCAACTCATCTTCCACCTAGGAACCTTCCAGCCACAGGGGATGAATGTGGATTTTTCCAGCTCCCTCATTTCCCCTCCCCCCCACCTTTTCTCAGTCCCAACCCAGCATGCCTTCTTGACCTGCAATCTTCTTCCCAACCTCTCCACCCCCACCCCCTCTCCAGCCTATCACCCTCACCTTAATCTCTACAGTAACATAATAACAAAGGATCACGTCAGCAAGGCTGAACTGTTTGTCTTTTGAGATAATGCAAACAGCGGACTTTTGAAATAAAAGATTGAGATGTTGACTGATGTGTATTTTGTGTTAGGTACTTTGCTTACGCCAAAAACAGATTTTGTGAAATAACATTGTGTAATTCTACACTCGAGTACAATTCTTCAGATACTATTAGTCACAGCAAAATGTGATATGTCTTTTATTGTACAAGAAAAGTAACAAGAAAGTGTACTTGTCAAAGGCTGCTATTGGGATCAGTTACTGTGATTCCCTTTAAATTTGGATTAATTTTCTTAATTACATATGTATCTCTCAAGAACAGCTTAATTCCCCAACTCCTTTGCAAAACATATCACTTAACATGATATCAAATATATCACATGGCAGTGTGTGCGATTCTAACAAATAGGTTGATACCAGGAGCCTAAATTAAAATCTATTGAACCTTTCAGTACTACATTACCCATATCTGAGCAATTGAATCGCAGCATACAGATCATTTAGCACTGCTATCTCTTGACTGAGTGCATAACTGGGCTTTAAAGATGGCCATGGTGTCAGCAATCCCGGGAGGTCCCAGCACTGGTCAGTAATTCCACTTGCAACAAGGAGGTGAACCAAAATCCTAGGGAATTGGCGCATCGGTTAGAAAAATAGCAGAAGAAAACTCACAAGGGCTCGCAAAGAGAAACTTCCCTTGAAACTCGACAAAGCTGAAACTTTGTCAATTTCTGGCAAGATTCAGTCCATAGATGAGATTCTCTTTTCTAAGATGCAGCTGTACTCAATATACAAATTATTTTCAAACCATGAATCTACAAGTTAAATAATTGTAAGGGTCACAGTGATCGATGAAGATAAATTATAATTCAGTGAAATTCTCTCTGTGTTCCATCTTATCTCCAATCTCCTTCCTGAACAGAGTATCATTGTACATATGTACCAGGTTCTTTGTGTCTTGTAACACTTCAGCTACTTGTGTTTTTACTGTGTTTTCTTACAGTCTGGTGTTTTTGCATCTGAACTCTTTCTGAAGGACAAATGACTGTTTGGATGTAAGGTCAGTGTGCACTGAGGGCTTGATTGTCATTCATATGAAATAGAAAATGCTTTGTTCACGACAAAATGCAAGCAAATTTATGCTCTATTCAGTATTAACAAACTGTCAAACTTCCCATCAGAGCATAGAGTCATACAGCATGGAAGCAGACCCTTTGGTCCCACCAGTCCATGCTGAACATAATCCCAAATTAATGCAGTCCAAACTGCCGATACTTGCCCATATCCCTCCCAATATTTCTTCTTCATGTACTCATTTAAATGTCTCTTCAATATTGTAATTGCATCCACCACCTCCTCTGAAAAGCCATTCCACACACAAAACATTGTGTATAAAATTGCTTTTCATGTCTTTCTTAAAAACTTCTTTCCGTCACCTTAAAAATATGCCCCTTAGTCTTGAAATCCCCCACCCTAGGGAAAAGACACCTGCCATTCATGTTATCTATACCCCTCATTATTTTATAAAATTCTATGAGAACACCTCTCAACCTCCTATGCTCCAATGAAAATAATCCCAGCCAATCCTACCTTTCCTTATAATTCAAACCCTTCATTCCCAGCAACATCCTGCTAAATCTCTTCTGAACTCACTGCAACTTAATAATAATGTTCCTGAACTGGACACAGTACTCCAGAAGAGGCTTCACCAATGTCCTGTATAACTTCAACACAACAGCTTGGTGTCAAGATGTTATCATGGCATTTTAATGTGAGCTATTATGATAAAATTATTGCCCTTGGTACACGTGACAATAAATTCAATTCAATTCAATTCCACTCATTCAATAATTGTTCCTAAAATGCAAGAAATTAATTAGATTTGTTTTTATAGCTGCTGATTTTATCACTCTATTTCATATATTGTAAGATGCATTGCAGATCAATCATCTGTAACAGGTGCGTCTCTGACATACAACTCATAAATTTGTGCTTGCAAATCTCTTGGTCTTTTGTACAAAGTAATAAAATAATTTTAACAAAGCATTAGTTCATAGATTAGCTATAGACCTGAAAATATTTTCTACACGTACTTTTCATATTTTAGTTACCTGCTCAAAACAACAATAGCAAAGGAAGTACACGCCACAAAAAGACTTTCACGTGTAAAGGAAACCAAGATCCATTAAAGACAAGAGGTGATACAGCATGATCTCTGGCGTGAGGTTGGGCTCCATTTTACAATAATAACCAATTGTGCAATGCATCACTGTAGAAACATTAGATGAACAACCTCCATTGTAATGTACAGACATAAGACCTCAGTTGAGTTGCTGCCCAACTATATAATCATGATGGAAGTACAGTGTCCTACTTCAGAACAACAGATGGTCAGATTCTCTTGCTCCTAGCAAGTAATCAGAATGAATAAAAAAAGCTGTCTCTCTTACTCAAATTTATTGAAATAAGTTTGTTAAATTTTCCCAACAAAAGACAAGGGAATAAAAAAAAATTGTTATCATCTAAGAAAAAAAGTAACTTCTTTGTTTACATTTAGCTAACACAACTTTACATCAATCCATATTTGATGATTTCTCTGCAAAATTGAACATAATAATTAATTAATTCAATATTGATTGAGGAACAGAATTGACAAAATGACAACATTGACAAAATGTTACAGTAGCTGACAAATATACAGCCTGGTTATTTTCTGCAATGTCACATTTCAGATAAAATATTCTTCCTTATTTAAGTGCTGTCTAACTATTTGAATTATACCTTATTTCTAAATTATGTATTGCACTTTTTCAAAGTGGACTAAAGTGTGAATGATGGAATCCATTGGCGTTCAATAATCTTAATCCTTGTCCCAATGTTGAAAAAAGTAAATATACATAGTTTGATAAAATATTTAATGTTATCATTCACAATCCCTTGTTCATATTATTTTTTCATATAAGTATAGTCCAATCACAAAACATTTTTTCAGTGCTGATCTTAATCAGTAACTAAAACTGTAATTCTTTCCTCGGCCATAGGATATAGAATATTGAACACTACGGCATAGGAAGAGTCTACAATGTCTATGCTGATCTACTGTAAACAAATTCCATTTACCTGCAAATGATCTGCATCCCTCTATTCTCTGCCTGTTCATGTGTCTGTCTAAATGCCTCTTAAACATTGCTGTTTTATCTGTTTCTGCCACCTCCTCTGGCAGCATGTTCCAGGCACTTATCACCCTCTGTGTAAAAAAACCCGCCTTGCATATCTCCTTCAAAGTTCCCCTTTTAAATCTTTTCACTTTAAACCTATGCCTCCTAGTACTTATGAGTTATTCAAAAGTTTCCTGTGCATTTCAGGAACTGTACTAAGCAAGACAGTACTTTGAAGAATTTTTATTTTTAATATCAATGAAGCCACAGTTTACTTTAATTTTTCAAAGGCATGCAACATCTCAAATAATTCATCAAGCATTTCTCATTTCCTACATGCTCGTTAAGCTGGGGCCTTCTGCGTTTACTCACCAGTTTACTTAGAACGCCTGGGTACACGGTGAGCATCCTTCAGCGCAGAGAGAGATCTGGACCTCAGGAACCGATCACACATTTGTTCACATTCATGTGCACATCTCCTATTAAGCCAGCTGACCAAGCTGCCAAGTGTAGCTTATAATACGAGTGCAACTCAGAGATTAATATCCATGCTCCAGCACAGCAAGTAAAGATGAAACATCATAAATTTGCTCATGGTCTATAATCCTTAACACGTTCAAGCATTTGGTTGAGCAGCACTCCTCCTTCTACATTCCTTCCTTTGGTTTGTCGAAAAGTTCGGACAGTATTTGACTGGTTCTAATCAGCATGACAAAGGCAAGCAATTGATCCAACAGAGCTAATGCTACACCTAGAGAAAAAAAAACTACAAAACAAAGAAGTAGCACAAAGCATTCCTGAATTGTTGCACATAAAATACAAAGCAGGTCTTTTTCCTAAAGAAAATCTGTGTTTCATTCATTTTCCAAGTTTCTGTATGAATGCTACTTTCCAAATCACATTATAAACTAGTAAATTAATTTGACATGCTATTCATTTTCTGAAGGGAAATCTCCATTGCCCGGAATGTGCTCCCCCATTTGCTCTACATGAACTTGAAAAATTGCCCTCAAAGCATAAATATATGTCCAAAATTAGATGCTATCGTTCAATTTGAAGTCTTGAATGATACAGTACAAAGAAAGGTCATTCAGGTCACTGTGGCAATTTCCATGGTGGCATCAAATCCAATTAATTCTATTCTGGTTGTATGTTTGCTCACTGAGCTGGAAGGTTTGTTCTTAGACGTTTCATCACCACGCTAGGTAACACCATCAGTGAGCCTCCGATGAAGCACTGATGTTCTGACCCACTTGCTACATGTGTGGTGGGTGATATCACTTCTGATTCTTTTTCTGAGAGGTTGGTAAATGGGGTCCAAATCAATGTGTTTGTTAATGGAGTTCCAGTTTGAATGCCAGGCCTCTACAAATTCCCATGTGTGTCTTTGTTTAACCTGTCCCAGCGTGGATATATTGCCCCAGTCAAACTGGTGTCCCTCGTTGTCTCTGTGTAAGGATACTAGTGATAGTTGGTTGTGTCTTTTGGTGGCTAGTTGGTGCTCGTGTATTCTGGTGGCTAGTTTCCTGCCAGAGTGTCCAATGTAATGTTTGTTCCAGTCTTTGCAAGATATTTTGTATATGATGTTCGTTCTGCTAGTTGATGGTTCAGGGTCCTTTAGATTCATCAATACCCTGTACCATCAACCAGCAGAAAGAATGTCAGATATAAAATACCCTGCAAGGACTGCAACAAACATTACATTGGACAGACTAACAGGAAACAAGCCAGCAGGATACACAAGCACTAACTAGCCCCAAAAGGACATGATCAATTATCAATAGTATGCATACACACAGACAACAGGGGACACCAGTTCAGTTGGGACAACACATCGATCTTGGGACAGGCTAAACAAAGACACGCATGGGAATTCCTAGAGGCCTGGCATTTAAACCAGAACTCCATCAACAAACACATCAACTTGGACTCCATTTACCAACCTCTCAGAGAAAGAACTGGAAACGATATCGCCCACAACAACAGACCAAGACACATAACTAGAAAGCGGGACAACACACCAGCACTTCAACAGAGGCTCACCGATGATGTTACCTTGCATGGTGACGAAACATCTGAGAACAAACCCTCCACCTCAGCGAGCAAACATACAACCTGAACCTCAACCTGAGTTAGGAATTTTCACAAAAATCATAATTCTATTCTTGCATTCTATCTCAAATGCCAGAAAATATTTTCCTTTCAACTGTTTATCTAATTTTCTTTGCAAGTATGATTGAATTTGCTACAGCCATCTTTTTGAAGGTGGTGGACTCAAGGTCATTTGCGATATAAATGAAAATGTATTTTTGCGTCACCTCTGGTTGTTTTGTCCGTCACTGACCAATCATCCTCCTCCTCCTTCCACCCTGCTGCCCCATCCCACAACCATTGAAAAAGTTCATCCTTTCTTACTCTGACAAAACTATTTGATATGAAAACCTCTAGCAAATCACTTGTCCTCTAGGAAGAACAAACCCAGTCATTACATTCCCTCCATATAACTGGACTCTCTTGTCTCTGATACCATTATATTTTGTTTCTTCAGCCCTCTCTCCTTCTGAAAAGTATATCCTTTAGAATTGAAGAGAATACTGCAGTTCCAACCTGTTATCTGAAGATTTACCATGACTTTCTCCAGTTTGTCTTCTATTCCTCAAATAAAGTCTAGGATCCAATGTGCCATTTTTACAGGAGGGGGAGGGGAGGCAAGCCCTAGCTTCTTTGGGTAAATGTCAGGAGTGAGCTCACCCCCAGCGCCAGCTTGTCCTGCAGCTACTTGACAGCAGTTGAGACGTTAATGAATGTCATGACTGCTATTAAATAGCTCAAAGCAAAACCTTAATCTCCACCTCAGACTTAGTGCACAACAAGCTAACACAAACTCATGATTTAATTAGTTAATATATTAAGCTCAGGACCCCTTTGATACAATGAAAACTTTGTACATTGCCATAGTTACCTCCTACTTGTTGGCGGAAGCTGATGTCATTGATGATGTGATTAATTCATGGTGATTTGCTTCTCATGGTACACAGCCAGTGAGAGTAGAGGAGAACAAATACAGATTCTGAATAAACATATCCCAACCCCTTCATTGTCAATGTTCCTCAGCATAAAAAAGTCCATGTCAAAGAGCAGAACTGGTCAGGAAAAATGCCAAAGAGCAAAACTTTCTCAAACAAATGAGAAGCCATTCACAAACTGGGTAGAGTATTCTCCTTTGTTCTTTCACTGTCACACTTTGTTTTTAAAGTGGTACTTTCTTTCCAATTTTTAAGTGCTCTGTGAAATTATTTTACCCAAATCTTTCCCAACAAACTGTACTCAGCATAAATCCTCATGTAACTGACTCTCCACAGGCTTGTCACAAGCAGAAAACTTTCTGAATGTTGCCAAACAAGGCAACCAACCATCCCATATTTTACAGGATGGTCCCATATTTTTCACATCTGTCACATGTCCCAGTAGATGGACTTCCCGGTCACTATTCATCCCTCCAAATAAAGTTGCTACACGTCACCCCACATCAGCGCCCCCCACCTTTCTCCTGTCTCACCAGAAACACCCCTGAGCCCACTGAATTCCCTGTTAGATTAGATTACATTATAGTGTGGAAACAGGCCCTTCAGCCCAACAAGTCCACACTGACCCGCCGAAGCACAACCCACCCATACCCCTACATTTACCCCTTATCTAACACTACGGGAAATTTAGCATGGCCAATCCACCTGACCTGCACATCTTTGAGACTGTGGGAGGAAACCGGAGCACCCGGAGGAAACCCACGCAGACACGGGGAGAACGTGCAAACTCCACACAGTCAGTCGCCTGAGGCGGGAAATGAACCCGAGTCTCTGGCGCTGTGAGGCAGCAGTGCTAACCACTGTGCTACCGTGCCGCCCGTTATTTACTTCCTCTGTGTCAGCCACCCTACAGCCGGCCTATGACAGAAAATATAGTTTCCGTGAGCCGGTAAATATTCTAGAAAATGCTTGTGCAAATCTTTGACAAAAGGTCATTCCATAAACCGAGGCTGCCTAAGGAGTCCTGAATGGTTGGAGAAGATGGGTGTGAAAGAAAGATCTGTTGAAGATGCTGCTAGAAAAGCTCTTCTAATGGGATTTGTAATGCCCCCAGCTACTTTGGAAATGGTCTTAGTGGCAACCCACACTGAGAAGCACGCTGACATGAACCTGCCCTGTATACACCATCTCCACCCAGGGCTGTTGTGATGCCAAACTGTTGGATTCTTTTCACACTGCTGACAAACTTGGTCTTCACAGATCTAGTTAACATATTCATTTGTCATTCAGCAAGCAACACATTACAACAAGGTGAGGAGGGGTGAATCAGCTCCCCTTTTTTCAATCTCCTTGGTTGGCTACTCTGCAATCTAATAAGAATGCTACCAAATGCCTAATAGTTTCAGTAAGGAGCCATTACAAGGGATTTTCTTGAGAAAAAGAAAGAGTACCTTTATTATCTGCCAACCCCTTAAAAAGTAATAAAGACACATTATGGAACATACATGCACATCAGTATAAGACGAAAGAGGAATCTTGTAGAATACAAACGATAAAGGGAATACACAGTTTAAAATTCTTAGGTATCCTTGAGATGAAAAAGGATTTAACCTGAGACCATGGTTGTTTAACATTGTCTTGCAGCAATATATATTTCTGTTGTTCTGAGTTTTCAGTGTTCTGCTGATAAATTTTAATTATCTCTATCATCAGGTATCTTTCAATCTTCACACTCTACAGGGTAGATCATTTTTGATAAAACATGTTAATTTCAATTTAGACAATTTTGTTGATGTCTCATTTGTTTTGCAGAGTTTGTGTAATCTATGTGACAGGTAACTGCTGTGGTATTTTCATGATGTGGATGTGCTGCTGTTGGACTGGGGTAGATCAATCAGATTCTGGATTAGTGGTGCTGGAAGAGCACAGCAATTTAGTCCAACAGGTTTATTTGAAATCACAAGTTTTCAGAGCACTGCTCCATCTTCAGGTGATGTTCTCCAGATGAAGGGGCAGTGGTCCAAAAGCTTGTGACTTCAAATAAACCTGTTGGACATAACCTGGTGTCATGTGACTTCTGATGTAGTATTTTTAAGTCAATGCTTTTCCTTCTTAAAACTGTTCTAATCCAAGAAACTCCCAGGTTTTAAAATCAGATGATGAAATTAAAAAATCAATGGGCCATGTTTTATCACGATCGTAGCAATTGGGGGAATCATCCGGTACTGGGGTTATTTGAAGAGCCATATAAATATCACTGCCACAAGCCAGCTCAGGGTGGCAATTTTGCAGAATGTAACTTATCTCAAAAATCTAAGCACTCCAAAATCTACCAGTCATCTACAAAGAAAAGATCAGGGATGTGATGAAGTACACATGGTGTACATGGATGAGTGTAGATCCAACACACAAAAATATTTAACGCAATCCAGCACAAAGCACCCTGTTTAACCTACATCCTCTCCACCACAAAAAATACATTCACTTCAAGCATCATTGGTACAGAGTGACAGAAGTGTATATCATCTACAAAGTTTATTGCTATCACTTACCAATGCTGCTTAGACAGGTCGCCAACGCTATGTTCCTAAGGAGGGGAATAAGTCAAGGCACTCCAGGAGCATCTTGCAGTCTTTATCAACTGCATAAGTGTCTTTCGTTATTTTGTAATTCCCTTAAATCATTGTTCTCTTTGGCTTCTCTCCTCTGCTATTGCGAGTAGTTTCTGCCTTTTCACTTTGTTGAAATCTCTCATGCTTATGAAAATGTCTATCAAAGTTCCGACGAACCTTCTCTACTCAAAGGGAAACAGCCCAATCTCTCCAATCTATCAATGCAGTTGAAGTCCCTTATCCTTGAAACCATTCTTGCAAAACTTTTCTCACCTTTTTTCATGCAATAAGCCAGTTGAGGCTAAGTCAATTCTTTATAAAGATTCACTTATTCCCCATTGAATTCTATGACTCTATTTATATAGCTCAAGATCCCAGATGTCTTATTAATCATTTTCTCAATT
The DNA here is from genome assembly GCF_047496795.1 of Chiloscyllium punctatum. Taxonomy (NCBI): domain Eukaryota; kingdom Metazoa; phylum Chordata; class Chondrichthyes; order Orectolobiformes; family Hemiscylliidae; genus Chiloscyllium; species Chiloscyllium punctatum. The sequence goes on from NC_092747.1 coordinate 116,992,054, forward strand.
TCCACTACCATTCACAAAAATGCACGTACATATGCCCTACCTTTGCTCCTCTGCAAACTTTAGAATGGTATTCTTCATTTTATAGAGTCATGGAAACAGATCCTTTGGTTCAACTTGTCCATAGTGATCAGATATTCCAATCTGACTTAGTCCCATTTTCCAGCATTTAGCCCTCATCCCTGTAAACCATTGCTATTCACGGACATGTCTTTTAAATGTTGAAATTGTACCAGCCTCCACCACTTCTTCTGGCAGCTCATTCCATATACACAATATCCTCTGTGTGAAAACATTACCTCAAAGGCCCTTTAAAAAACTTTCCCTCTCACCTTAAACCTATCCCCTCTAGTTTTGGTCTTCCCACCCAAGGAAAAAGATGTTAACTATTCACCCTATCCATGTTCCTCATAACTTTACAAACCTTTATAATGTCAAACCTCAACCACTGATGCTCCATGGAAAAAAGCTCTGGCCTCTTCAGCCTCACTTATAACTGAAACCCTCCAAATCTGGTAACATCCTTGTAAAACTTTTCTTCACCCTTTCAGGTTTAACAATTTTTTTTCTATAGAAAGGCGACCAGAAGTGTATACAGTATTCTAAAAGTAGCCTCACCAATGTCCTGTACAGTCACAACATGACATCCCAACTCCTTCACGTGATGTTCTGACCAATGAAGGCAAGTGTGCCAAATGCCTTCTTTACCACCCTGTCTACCACCTGGTGACTCCACTTTCAAGGAACTATGCACCTGCACCCCTAGGTCTCTTTGTTTGGCAACACTTCCCACGGCCCTACTATTAACTGTTTAAGTCCTGCATTGGCTTTCTTTACCAAAATGCAACACCTCACATTTAACTAAATTAACCTCTGTATGTCACTCCTCACCCCATTGGCGCATCTGAGCAAGTTCCCATTGTACCCTGAGATACCTTTCTTCATTGTCCACTATACCAACTATTTTGGTGTAATCTGCAAATTTACTAACCTTCCCTCCTCTATTCACATCAAAATTATTTATATAAATGATAAAAAGCAGTGGCCCCTACACCAATCCTTGCAGCACACTCACTACTGGTCACAGGCCTCCAATCTGAAAAGTAACCCTCGATCACCACCTTCTGTCTCCTACTTTCAAGCCAATTTGGTAACCAATTGGCTAGCTCCCGCTGGATCCCATGTGATCTAACCTTACAAACCAGTCCACTATACCTCTCTTCCCAACATCTATCACTTTACACTTTGCTGCATTTATTATATGTCCCATATTTATGCCTTTTGGCCAGATTGTTTAAATCTTCACAGCTTTCATTAAAATTCCCTCTCCTACTGCTAATGCAATTAACAGGAAAAATTTAGTTCTTTGCATCAATTAAGTATTTTGAAAATCCTGCAACTATTCTGCAAAAACCTTGCAGAATTTTTTTAACCAGGGGTTATTGCTTAAAAATATGGGCTGGAAATTAAACCATAAAACCTGTTTGATATGCAACACTTTTAAAGTGTAGCACAAGATGAAAGAATGCAAAATAGATGAATAAATGATTGGTGAGTTAGGTCAAATTGAAAATGTGCTACAACTGTTCAAAGCAGCTGCATTCATCTTCTGCAGGAATGTACATTTCCACTGACAGCTAATGTACAATCCATGCTCAGTCATTGCACTTGTTTTACGAGTAAGATGATTGTTAATTCCATTTAGAAAGTGTTCAGCATTGGCAGGTATTTATGTCCCTCTCTGAATATTATACATCATACACATCCCACTCAAAAATATTTACCATCATTAAAAACATTTGACAATTTGCTGAGTTCCACTGACCATTTCATCTTCTGTTTAATATTTGTGGAACTTTTGCTGTGAATGTGAAATAATTAACATGATGTATTAACTTTCATCTTTGCCTTTTGCAATTCACATTGAAAGAACAATATCAACTAATGTACCTGATACCTTAAACCAGTTAGCATCTGTGATTAATGATATAAGTCTCAGTAAGTGTTCAATTATTGAACAGTTTTTAATTACAATTCACAAAGTATTTCTTGATGTGCAATCTTTGTTCTAATTCTGGTAGAAGTATGAAGAATTTGGAGGCATTGAAGTTTGATGATTTTTACAGTATTAATGTTGGGCTTACTTTAGTTATTAGGGGGTTGAACTAGATGTAGGGGATTTATCAGAGCATCCCATTTTTCTTTAATTTAAACAAATAGAATCAGCTTCAAATTTATTTTAGTAGCAGGAAGACACATGGTTTGTATTACCTGCTAGGGTAAGTGGCATATTTGTCTCTCTGTTCTAACACCCACTTTCCACCAAGGCTAATGCTCTGCCACTCTAACAATACTTTAATGTCTTCCCTCACTTGGTCTCAAATCCCCAATCTCCCATGGTACTAATCCTACCTGGCTCCTGCACTGCCTACTTGCTCACCTTTGCCTCACCGACACTAGCGTTGACAACAATACCACCCACGTGCAGCCACAAGAGAGAATCCCAGTCCTTGCAGGAAAAGACTAGGTTGCTCCTGTGGGAATGATGAGACCTCTATGTTTCACAACTAAGGAAGTACCATTCTTCATTCCACTGCTTAACATTATCCCTGCTTTCACTGTCATTGATTAGGGTGGCATCAGGGCACTACGGTGGCTCAGTGGTTAACACTGCTGCCTCACCACACCAGCAACCTGGGTTCGATTCCAACTCTGTGTGGACTTTGCACATTTTCCCCGTGTCTGTGTGACTTTCCTCCAGATGCTCCGGCTTCCTCTTACAATCCAAAGATGTACAGGTCAGGTGGATTGGCCATGTTATTCCCCTGTTCGGGGATGTGCTGGCTAGTTGGATTAGACATGGGAAATCTGGGATTACAAAGATAGGGTTGGGTCTGGTTGGGATGCTCTTCGGAGGGTTGGTGTGAACTCGATGGGCCTGAAAGGCCTGCTTCCACACTGTAGGGATTCTACAATTCTGCACCACATCTGATTATTGGCCACTATGCCTTCTCTCTCTTTTGTCTTGCAGGTACCGGAGGGATGGCCACTAACTCTGCAGAGGAATGGCCAGATTCACCAGAAGCTATTTCTTTGAACTGTGGGGACGAGAGTACTGAGGCCTCAGAGGAAGCAGGAGCAAGACTGTCTCCTACATCGCTCATCACCTCAGATTCTGATACGTTGGTAGGAATGTCAGCCTTCGAAACACATGCTGGGTGGTATCTTACTGTGACAGCCCAGACCACTGGTTGTCGGAGGATTGCCCAAGACCAGGCACCTGCTCAGCTCCAGGCAGGAGAGAACACCATGGTGTCGGCAACCAGATACTTTATCCTTGAATAAAGCAGAAGCTGCAGAGATGGAATACAATTACCCTCACTACCCAGAGGCTTCAGCATTGCAGCTACGCTATAAGGATCCAGCTGCCTCAAGTATATGACTGTCTGATCACTTCTAGGCAGAGCTAGATCCAGCTCTTTCAGGGTCTGTTGGACAGCAGCAGACACTTTTACTCAATCGACCCAGCCTATAGTCCTCAGGATTAAAGACAAAGAGTACAGGGAGCCTGCCTGCCAACAAGTGCCCTACTTCACAAGGAGACAGGCCAGTCCCAGTAAGCTACCAAGTGGAGGAGGAATCACACAGAGACTCCCCAAGTCTTCTGTTAGAATACTCCAGAGGTGGCCAAGCCCTCCACCCCACTCTGCCTACACTCCGTCTAACCCTTAGAAGTTGAAGCTGAGGATGACTCACTTGCCTCAGGCAAGAAGCCCCTCAGCGTTTCTGGGCCATCAAGACACAAATGCTTTATATTGGCTTCTAAGCTTTGATTCCAATTTATCCCCTCGGGCAGACCTATTCTCATTGCATTGATGTTGCCATTTTATCAATTAATTTTTATTCTGCATTGTTCCTTTTACTTTTCCAAACTTATTGTATTATGTTCACTGCTCTTTAAATTCTCCCTCCTAACCCTTGAACCACTTAAGCCAAGTAATTCCACAGAATGAGATTCAGTAATACTTCCTTTCTCATTGAGTTAGAAGTATACTGTGTAAGAATATATCTTCAACAAACTTCAGGAACTCTTCAGGCTTTTAAAACTATTACTATCCCAGTCTCTATGAAGACAACAAAAAATACACACTGTTCTTTTTTTTATAGATGTTACATACTCTCTTTAATTTATATATGCTATCTGTAATTCTGCTGCAAATCTGATTCTCTATACCTTTTGCATTAATGGCACCCAACACAGTCTAATGGCACGTCTACTGTTTCACGACTCCAAAATCTGACATTTTCAAACATTGTCCCTCCTTCTACAACACTGTAATATTTTACTTAACATGACACCTTGCCTCCCTCTTTTCATTGCCTATCTCTCTTGATCAATCCACATCCAAGAATGCTTTGGGCTCAGTCATGTTTTTATTTATTTGACAGGGGTCTCCATTATCACCACTACTCTATACTTCCACGTTGTGATCTGTGTAGGTAGCTTAGCAACATTGTTTACAATCATCTTTGACTTTAGAAGCACAGTCATAGAGTCATACAGCTCAGAAAGAGACCCTTCGGTCCAACCAGTCCATGCCAACTATAATCCCAAAATCGTACCGCCTGTGCTTGGCCCATATCCCTCCAAACATTTCCTATTGATTAACTTACCAAAATGATTTTTTTTTTAAATATTGTAACTATAACCACATTCATCACTTCCTCTGGAAGGTCAATTCACACACAAACCATTTTCTGTGTAAAGAAATTGCCCCCACGTCATTTTTAAATCTTTCTCCTCTCACCTTAAAAAGTATGTCCCTTAGTCTTGAAATCCCCTACCCTAGGAAAAAGACTCCTGCCATTTTCCTTATTTATACCCATCATGATTTTATTAACTGCTGTAAGGTCACTTTCAAACTCCTGTGTAAAAGGTCCCAGCCTATCCAGCCTCTCCCTATAACTCAAACCCTCCATTCCCAGCAACATCCTGGTAAATCTCTTCTGAACCCTCTCCAACATAATAATATCCTTCCTATAACAGGGCGACCAGAACGGGATGTAATACTCCTGAAGATGCCTCACCAAGGTCCTGTACAACCTTAACATAACATCCCAAATCCTATACTCAAAGGTCTGGGCAATGAAGGTAAGTGTGAGAAAAGAACTAAAAATGAATCAAAATAAAAATGTTATACTACTGCAATGTAATAACTGCAAGAATTCTAGAAATAAGCCTGAATCTCAAGAGCAGCTGCAAGATTCATGCTACTCTCAGTCCATGATTTTAAAATCAGTTTGTTACAATTTCCAAAGATATTGATAACTTTTTAAAGTTATGCATTTTCCATTTCAGCACATGGAAGCCTTATGTTTCGATACTTCTCCTGACAAAACAACCTAAAGCCAACATCCACTAAATATTATTCATCAGTAATTAATACACCACAGAAAAGCTATCTCTATTGTTATGCATCACTGGGATAGTGAATTTATTTTGCTCAAAAAGCACAGAACCTGCAGGCAGTCAATGCAGGCAATCAATCCATGTGACATTTTATAAACTCCTACTTTGGAAATAGAACCAGTCTGACTCAAGGTTGGAATACAGGCAGACTTTAACCTCACTCCTTTCATGCATTGCCCGAGCTGAGATGTCACCGTTTTTTCACAAAACCTTAAGTTACCTCAGGACTGTGACTTGAAAGTAGTTCTGGGATTTACATATTAATGAACTGAAACCTGCAACCCATTCTAAAAGATGAAAGACTTAACAGCAATCTAGGTTTGTTCAATATATCACATCAGTTACATGACACTATGATCTTCTGCTATAAATTCTGTGTCTTATGATCCTGATAAAGGAGCAGTGCTCTGAAAGTTTGTACTTCCAAATAAACCTGTTGGACTGTAACCTGGCATTGTGTGATTTTGTGTAGGAAGATGTATGAAAAGTCTGTGGCTCATTCGATAAAAGTCACAGCTCACAGCAACTGCTGAAGGAAAATAGTTTTCTTCATTGTTAAAGTGGCTTTTACTGCAGAGAACAGGCAAAGTTGCTGAGCTGGTGGAGGTCTGACAGCTTCACACCATCCTGTTCACAATCCCCAAGTTGTTCAGCCACCTGAGAACAAATCACATGGTTGTTGGAAGGCAGAAAGCCTTTGTCATTGATAACTTGTCACTAGTCTACTGACCAATCAGCTGTACGTTGCCAGCTGAATTGCCATTTGAACACAACTCCCAGCTCCAACTCTCTCCAAGCTACACTTCAATTATAGCTTGTACAGGCAGCTATATAAATTACGCTTAAGATGAATGTTAGGTTACTAGTTTTAAAAGCTGCAGTAATGCTTCAGCATCCTTGATTACGGAAGAAATTCTTTTCCCATTTTCCCACAATTGAAAGTACAGAAAAATAAAAAGAAAAGACATGTTCATAAACTATTAACTTTTTAACTTAAATCAAAATATCCACACCACATTTATCAATGATACCGGACTCTCAGGTAAAATATGAGCTTGTACTGAAACTCTCAAGCTTCACCTAGCTTGAACAGGATCACTTCCAATCCTGTCAGGGTGAATCTTCCAATGTCCTTTTAAAAGAAAGTTCTTAACGCAGTATCCTGAGCATGATTAAATGGACATGCATTAGTAAAGTGTGCTCTGACAATTTCTTCATCATTCACCCTCCACAAGCTTTGTTCCTTTGAAAAGGGATATACCTCATCAACATTCTGCTTGGTGGCTAAAGTTGCTTACAGCTATGGATGATCTTTTGCCTCACATCACTCTGTGTGTGTGTCTCTCTCTCTCTCTATCTCTCTGACTGACTGAGTCTATATACAGCAAGACTGATTTCTCTACCTTGTGTCCGTGTTTAAACTTAGACAATCAATATGTATTGGTCTTTGGCTGTCTACCTTTCTTTTGCAGTTATGTTCCTGTCTGGGTGTCGTTAGGGAGGGAACATGCAGAGAACGTCTACATTAACTTGGTTGGACTTCCGTGATGGTTTGGCAGTTACCCATTCTCATTCTTTCTACGCATCCTTAATTTGTGATACAGCCACCTAGGTAAAAACAAGGACTGCAGATTCTGGAAACCAGATTCTAGATTAGAGTGGTGCTGGAAAAGCACAGCAGTTCAGGCAGCATGCGAAGAGCAGGAAATCGACGTTTCGGGCATTCCTGATGAAGGGCTTTTGCCTGAAATGTCGATTTTCCTGCTCCTTGGATGCTGCCGGAACTGCTGTGCTTTTCCAGCACCACTCTAATCCTGATACAGCCATTTCTAGAACTATGCTATCCCTGTGGTTCTCAGCCTTGCCAATGCACCACAGTAATATCAGTTGTTGCTCAAGGTCAAAACCTGGAGCTCAAGATCTGGCAGCTGTTGACATTCCTGCACATGTGGTTACCCAAGCCAGAGGAAGCATCCCTGGAGTTTTCACACAAATGAAAATGCACATTCCATGTAACTGAGATACTCCAACATTCTTCTATTTAAAAAGAACTACCAACTAAATTAATGCAAACAATCTTAAGATTCAAAAACAACAAATAAAAAAAAAACACTCACTGCTCCTCATTTTAAATTCCTTCCATTCTCCTTATTATTACAACCAGTGTGTATCATAGAATCCCTATAGTATGGAAATAGGCTATTCAACCCATTGAGTCCACACCCAACACCCTGGAGACCATCCTACCAAGACCCACCCCCACTACCCTATACTTGCAAATCTGCATTTCCATGGCTAACCCATCTAGCCTACAAATCTTTGGACTGTGGAAGGAAACTAAAGCACCTGGAGGAAACCCATGCAGACACAGGGAGAATGTGCAAACTCCACACAGACAGTCACCTGAGGGTGGAATTGAACCTGTGTCCATGGTGCTGTGAGGCAGCAGTGCTAACCACTGAGCTACTGTATTGCCCTAAAGTATAAGGGAGATAGGTTCCTCTCTTTATAAACCCCTGTTAGACAGTCATATTAAACTTGATTTAGCACAGTTCAGTTCAAATGTAATTAACTAGATCAGAACGAAGGAGTCAATTTCAAGGCTTGAGCAAGGAATTTTGTCACCTATTAACCCGAAAATAATAGTAAAAACCTGACATTCGTTGCACACACAAACACAGGTAATAAGCGTAAAAAGGGGAAAGGAGAGTGTTCCTATAGACAAGAAGGTAAAGGCACTTATAGTATAATGTTATTTAAGTCCCTGAACGGCAGGAGTGAAGCCTGAAACCCATTGGTTCAGCTATGGTCTTGCTTCTTCTGGATTGGTGCAGGGTATTGAAGTCCCTTGAAAACTGGATTTCCCTAATGCTTACTGTGTAGCACGTTATTTCATTTAAATGCTATTTCAGCAGTAATTAGCTTCCCAAAATTCTAGCATGGGGAAACAAAAGGGAGAATTACAGGAAACATAGAGATCATAATGTGTACTGAACCAGAATCAACAACTTATCTGGTGTGAAATCGACTCTACTACCAGTCTGTTCCTTTCAAAAATAAGGAGGTTTTTCTCAGAAGGAATGAAAACTAACCTTCAAATGGTGCAGCAGATATTATAACAATAATTGTTACTTTACCAGGCGTAAAGGGAAAAAAACATAACATTTGAAGTATATTTCTCTTTAAAATTGAATTGAGATGACAAGCCAATAAAATGGGAATGTAAATGACTGGAAAAATTATTTTGGTTCATCTCACTTCCTTCCAGCTTAGTCAGAGATAACATTTCACAGTAATGTTGGAAGTTGTAGAAAGCATATTCAGTATACAAGGTAAGATGTTGTACTGAAGGTTCGAAGTAAGGACAAAGCACGCTAACCATTCAATAGGTGACAGTTGAGTCAATCTGTTTCCCTGAAACCGGAGATCAAGATCGGCAAGGGACAACAGTCACCAAATGTCATGAGAGGTTGTCCCATTGCCATTGTCCAAAAAGGTTCAGACAATTGATTAACACAGAGAAATGAACCTGTCCCAAGGAATATGACATCACCAGGACAGAAGGGAATTATTTTTGGGCAGATTTCATCAAGCAGACCTTGCAGGCAGCAGTTCTCATCTTTTCATCTCAAGGGAACAGTCTTCATCAAGCAGTCCTCTTTAGGCAGATGGAAAATGAACCAGAAGGAGAGGGGAAAGGTCCAGGGAAGAGCTCCCTAACATCTCAGCTCCAGGTTGCCCACCCAAATTCAAGGAGACCAAAGCGTCCCATGCTGAAGCCTATTTGTCTGCTGGCATCAGTTTTCATGATTGTATATTTCTTTATCTAATTAACAAATATATCACATCTAAAGTGCTGCTTCTTAATAAACTATCAGAAAATTATTTACAAATTGTTGACTACTCTATTAGGGAACTGTGATAGCGAACCCCATAAAATCAACACTGAATCTTGAAGATGGTCTTGTTTTCTGGGTGAATGGTGGTTTTCCCAAGCTGCTGTTTTTCTGCTGCTTTCTTCTAAGATTGTGAGAGACAGCAGAGACAATCCCAACCAGTTTATATTTTAAACCCATTTTCTCATGTCCATATCCTGCTGTTCAGAAGCAGCAGTTGATAAAGGATGGTTTGTATTGTCCTGAGCTTGCTCATTATTTTTCTGAGTGACGTACTCTGCAAACAACTTTTTGTCTCAATGCATAATTCCCAGAAAAGTGTTAGTCATCTGGCAGACACAGATAGATGCAACTAGGAGCTGCAGTTTCCATGTCCTTTTGTAACAATGTTAGTTTCAGCTCAGACTAATCCATGTTTATTGATGATTTCATGAGCTTGGTTCAAACTGGTCAAATGATCATAGCAACTATTTTAGCATTTGTCCCTTTAAAATAATTTCTCGTCCAGGAAAGGCCTCAGGTATGAAAATCAGACGATGCAAGTTAAACATTAATAGTTACTTTTACTACGTTTGTATGAAGAGTGACAGCACTTATCTCACTCTCTGACATTTGCTCTCCTTATTGCGAGATGTTCTGAATCAATTTAGCTTATTATTGGTGGAAGGTTACCTTGTCTGTTTCCATGCAAACTGGACCTTGTCATCCTTTCTAGTCTTATGATGTCAATTTGAGACTTTGCCATTCACTACTGGTAAAACTCCTGTTTTGGTTTCTAACTCTGCTCATATCTCTCTCTCTCTCCTGCAGACAAGTCTCTCAGGCCTTTCTTTTCCTCCGACAGTCCTCTGAATCTCCTGAGCTGACTTCCTATGCCCAGTATCTTGATTCTGACTTTATCCTGGATCATCCATCTCAAAGTTCTAAGGTTAACTTTCCAGGTCTACGTCACTCCTCTCTTTCTGCCACAGGCCTGGTTTTATCTTGGGTCATTTCCCACTCCCCCCTAACCCCCATTCCCCCCCACCCCACCCCACCCCACCAACACCCCAAACCCCTCTTTGTCTTCTGCAGATTGAGTCTTGGGTCTAGTTTTATTCTTTGTTGCACTGCGTGCACTCAGAAAAAAAGTAGTTATGTTTTAAAGGCAATCATCAGCCAGGTCACAATCTGAGATTTCCTGAAGGCATAGTATGGTGCTATTTCATTGTAAGTGCTTTTCCTCAATCTTCCATCCTCTGAACATAAAACAAAATTCTACATTAAATTACATTAAATATCAGGCTTTTTGTTTTTACAAGATCCTTGGGATGATTCACTATTTCTTGTCCAATTCTAACATACCAGCAAATCTTGGTAATTCAACAAATTCCAAATCCAAATCTCAGAAAATTAATTAATGTCAAATTTTATAATACAGGGCAAATGGAGTTAAATGTTTGATGGAATTACGTGAAACCATAAGCTATCAAAAGATCATTTAACTGCACTTACTGGTTGTGCGTAGTAATGTCGTCAAGTATGGAAAATATTCAGGCGATAAGCCGCATCTTCAATCATTTTTATGAGAATTTATAATAAGTCCTGTCTTTAACAAAGTTATTAAAGAACTTAAAGATATGAAAAAAAATCATATTAATGATCTTCTTATGTTGTTGTCAGGACATGAGCCACATGGACAAGTCATTGCTCTGTTAAGACACTTTGATCAGCAGAAGTCTGGAAGGAGATAGTCATTCACAGTAAACTGAGAGGGAATTTCAAGACATTATTGCTGGCTTTGAAAGGATTTTAACTGTCAATCTGCATGATTGCCTTCATGTTGACAATCATGGATGAGAAACAAAAGCAGAAATTGCTTGAAAATTTCAGCAGGTCTGGCAGCCTATGTGGAGAGAAATCAGAGTTAACATTTTGGTCCCAATAACCCTTCTTCAGAATCATGAACGAGGCAACTGAATGGAGTCTTGAGATATATATATATGCAAAGGGTAAAGGAATATAGAGTGAAGGGGCTAAGGTAGAAAGAGGTAATTTAAATTGTTGGAAGCTCATATAGAGTATAAATGTTGGTATTGAACAGTTATCCCAAACTATCTGCTTCCCATGCTGTAAAATCTATGTACAGAATATCGGTACAATATATCTCTTGATTAGATAGAACAATATGTGAATCAAAAATAGGAGAATTAGTGCACAATGTCACAAAGAGATAGGACATCATAAGTTAGCAAATATATCTGTTTAATTTGAGAGATGTTTTCTGTTTAAATTTGGAAGAAAGCCATTCTGCAAAGATTCAGAAGTTCAAGGAATTTCACACCAATAGGCAACACGACAGGTAAAGGAAAAACAAAAATGCTAACAAGTTCCCATTATCTGATTTGAGGGTTGGGTTTTGGCTGCAGTTGGTGACATACTTCATTGATATGCTTTCAGGTGCTGTGAAGGTGCTTCAGACTTGTTTCTCTGATGATACATTTGAAAAGTCATCCTTGCACAGTTGCCTCCTGTGTAGTGCCTTCCTCCTCCCTTTTCATTGGAGACTTCTGCTCTTTCCTGTCCTCTTGCCAGATGTCGCTCATTATGCACAGATAACAGAAATAAAATGATTTTGAAGGCCAGTATAAGGACTGCAGCATCAGTGAAATATTTGTGATTAGAAGTTGCATTTCAGCTCTGGAACGCAGAAATTCAACAGATAATATCACCAAGGTTAACCCACACCAAGGTTAACCCACACCGAAAAGGACAAATTGACAACAAACCTTTATGAATATCACTGCCATTTTTTTGTTGTTTTCTAAAACCATGATGATCCAAATGCATTTATTGTGTGGGAAGTCAAGCAACATGCTGACCAGTTTCCAAACAGGATCCTGCAGTGCATCATAGAGAACATTAATATTTTTAAAGGGCTAAATATATTTGGGTCAGTAGTGCATGGAAGAGGTGAATCAAATAAGACTCTCTTGTAATAAGAAACAGTTGAAGAACACTTGAGAGTTGTCTAAGTGGGTTGTTGCATTGCACTCATCTGGAACCGACAAATATTATTGGATAAACTATTAGACTCAGTGCTGAAGGAGCTATTTTGGAGGTGGCAGTTATAATCGCTAAATTGAAAAAACATCTTTCATGCATAGACGATTAAAAGCCATGAGGGTAGCAAATGAGGGTAGTAAAAGACATATTTGTCAGCTCTCTTATGCAGAAATATATATATTACTAACTGCAAATTGTTTTTGAAGGTCACAGAATCTGTTAAAGATTGGCGCATATATTTCATATTACTCAAAAAAAATGAATACTCGAAAAATGAAGAGATTTCTTCTCGTAATGAATGAGCTGCTAATACAATAATGAACAATATGGCTTTGAAACAGCCAATTTCAGTCATGGGAATGACAAAGATGTTGACACTGCATCACTAACCTTTCAAAACTTCAGAAACAGCAACTAAATAATTAACTGATGCAAATGTTAAAAAGACTTCTGAAGCAATTGCTTTGCATAATATTTTTCAGGAAATTTTTCATTATATGTCTTGCATACTTTTTTTTAAAGTATTTTCAAAATATGAGCACAGGCTTGGTGAGAGGAGAGCAGAAAATTGTAGAACCTGAAATCACACCGTGGGCTACTGGTTCACATGTACTCAAATAAATCAGCAGAAATTTACTTTAGACCATAAGCTGTACGAGACAGCGAGATCTGCAGATGCTGGAGATCAGAGTCGGGAGTGTGTTGCTGGAAAAGCACAGCAGGTCAGGCAGCATCCGAGGAGCAGGAGAATCAATGTTCCGTGCCAGAGCCCTTAATCAGGAATGAGGCTGGGACTCTCGCTCTTCACCCTCCAAGGCTCCCAGCCTCATTCCTGATGAAGGGCTCCGGCCCAAAACGTCGTTTTTCCTGCTCCTCGGATGCTGCCTGACCTGCTGTGCTTTTCCAGCAACACACTCTCAATCATAAGCTTATAGGAGCCATTCAGTCCATCGGGTTTGCTCCACCATTCACAGTCATAGAGTCATAGAGATGTACGGCACAGAAACTGACCGTTCGGTCCAGTCCATGTTCAGAGTGCAATGAGCTGTCAGAGGAGGTGAGTACAACTACAATATTTAAAAGGCATCTGGATGGGTATATGAATAGGAAGGGCTTAGAGGAATATGGGCCAAATTCTCGCAAATGGGATTAGTTTAATTTAGGCGATCTGGTTGGCATGGATGAGTTGGGCGGAGAGTCTGTTTCTGTGCTGCACATCTCAATCATGGCTGTACTGCTTTAGCAGTTATTTAACCTATTTTAACCTTAAACATCAGGAAGAAATTGTCTCACAGAGTCATACAGCATGGAAACAGATCCGTCTAACCAGTCCGTGCCAAATAGTAATCCCAAACTAAACTAGTCCCATCTGCCTGCTCCTGGACTATATCCTCTAAACCTTTTCTATTCATGTACTGAGCTTAATTTTTTAAAATGTTGTAACTGTGCCTGCATCCACCGCTTCCTCAGGAAGTTCATTCCATATGCAACCCCTTGTAAAAAAATGGCCCTTCATGTCTTTTTTGAATCTCTCTCCTCTCACCTGAAAAATATAGTCTTGAAATCCGCCAATCTAGGGAAAATTAACCTATCATTAACACTATTTACAATCCTCATGATTCTGTACTCATGAGTGCAGAGATAAGGTTGCAAAGCCACCACTTATGGCACTATCTTAAGTACAAGGGTACCTAGGATGTTAGGAATAAATTAGAAAAGTCAAGAAATAAAAAGTTCAGTATTATATTACTTCAAGCAGACCACCTCGGCTCTCGCCTCCAGACCACATCAGGCCACGCCTCCAGACTGCACCAGGCCTCACCCCCAATTCATACCAGAACCTATTTCCAGACCGTACCAGGCCTCACTTCCAGACTACACCAGGCTTCGTTCCCTGACCTCACCAGGGCCTTGCCTCCAGACCACGCTGGGCCTCGCCTCCACTCCAGGTGGGCCTTGCCTCCAGACCATGCTGGACATTGCCACCAGACCACACTAGGCCTCATCTACTGACCATGGTGGGCCTCACCTCCAGACCACACTGGGCTTCACTTACTGACCACACTGGGCCTTGCCTCCAGATCATGCTTGGCCTTGCCTACAGACCATGCTGGGCCTCACCTACAGCTCACACTGGGCCTCACTTACTGACCACACTGGGTCTTGCCTTCAGATCGCACTGGGCCTTGCTTTAGAGACCACGCTCGGCCTTGCCTATAGACTATGCTCAGTCTCACCTACAGACCACACTGGGCCTCGTCTCCAGACAACCCTGGGCCTTGCCTCCAGACCATACCAGAACTTATTTCCAGACCATACCAGGCCTCACTTCCCTGACCTAACCAGGGCCTTTTAGATTAGATTACTTACAGTGTGGAAACAGGCCCTTCGGCCCAACAAGTCCACACCGCCCCGCCGAAGCGTAATCCACCCATACCCCTACATCTACATCTACCCCTTACCTAACACTACGGGCAATTTAGCATGGCCAATTCACCTGACCTGCACATCTTTGGACTGCGGGAGGAAACCCATGCAGACACGGGGAGAACGTGCAAACTCCACACAGTCAGTCGCCTGAGGCGGGAATTGAACCTGGGTCTCTGGCGCTGTGAGGCAGCAGTGCTAACCACTGTGCCACCGTGCCGCCGACCTTTCCTCCAGACCACGCTGGGCCTCACTTACAGATCACATTGGGTGGCACAGTGGTTAGCACTGCTGCCTCACAGCGCCAGAGACTGGGGTTCAATTCCCACCTCAGGCGACTCTGTGTGGAGTTTGCACATTCTCCCGTGTCTGCGTGGGTTTCCTCCGGGTGCTCCGGTTTCCTCCCACAATCCAAAAATGTGCAGGTTAGGTGAATTGGCCATGCTAAATTGCCTGTAGTGTTAGGTGAAGGGGTAAATGTAGGAGAATGGGTCTGGGTGGGTTACGCTTTGGCAGGTCGGTGTAGACTTGTTGGGCCGAAGGGCCTGTTTCCACACTGTAAGTGATCTAATCTAAACCACCCTGGGCTTGTCTCCAGACCATATTGGGCCTCTCCTATAGACCACACAAGGCCTTAATCCCAGATTGCACCAGCCCTCACCTCCAGACTGCACCAGGCCTTGCCCTCAGATCACACCAGGACTCGCCTCCAGACCATAGCAGGCCTTATCCCGAAACCACACAAGATCTCACCTCCAGACTGCACCAGGCCTTACCCACAGACAGCACCAGGCCTCACCTCCAGACTGAACCAGGCCTTACCCCGAAACCACACAAGGCCTCACCTCCAGTCCGCAGCAGGCCTCACCTCCAGACTGCACCAGGCCTTACCCCCAGACAGCACCAGGCCTCACCTCCAGACTGCACCAGGCCTTACCCCCAGACAGCACCAGGCCTCACCTCCAGACTGCACCAGGCCTTACCCCCAGACCACACCAGGCCTTGCCTCCAGACTACACTCGACCTTGCCTCCAGAGTGCACCAGGCTTCGCTTCCAGACTTTGTCAGGCCTCATCTCCAGAATGTGCAGGAGTTAAATGGGCTAATCATCTTTATACGTTGTGAGGAATGAGGAGAAAAATGTAGGGTCACATCACACTTCACCCCAAGGAAGCTATGCAGCAGCAGAGGATAGAGACCATCCATAGACTTGAAACAACTAGCATTTATAGCATGCTGGTCATAAAGGTTTGTATAGTCCCAGCCAAGGTAGTTTGTGATGAGGCCGTTTAAATAGCGGAAGACTTCTGCTTTACTCTTTCATTTCTTCAGTCGGGCAGTGTTCAGTCAGGCAATGTTGCAAGAATGTTCGAGAAAAATGATTCAGGGAAAGAAATTGATGGAGCAGGTGTAAAGATTTACCAGAGTGGTGCCAGGAATGAGATTATCCAGTTATGAGACGTGACGAAAGGTGATTAAATTGTTTACCTAGGAGCAAAGAATGTCATGGGGTAATTTAGTCAGGGTGTTCAAAATGATGAGGAGAGCTAAGGCAGAACTGTTCCCAGTGGCAGAACACACAAATTTCATTTACTGACTGTGAAGGTCAGAGGATGGATCAGGATAGAGAACTTCTACACGGGCTGATTTCAGTTAGGAATGTATTGCACTGAAATGGTAGCATAGGCAGATTCAATAGTGCTTTTCAAAAGGGACTTGGATAAATTCACAAAAGTGTAAAATTATTAACATTTCTGCTTCAAATAGCCTGCTGGCCCTGGAGATAATTCCAAATATGAATAATAGAATAGTTTTTACAGGAGCATATATGTGGACATTATCAGGAATATTTTGAAATGTTTTGCTTCTGTGGCCTAACATATTTCAGTTCGATACAATTGTGCGTGATGTTAAATAGGAGAAAGTGAGGACTGCAGATGCTGGAGATCAGAGCTGAAAATGTGTTACTGGAAAAGCGCAGCAGGTCAGGCAGCATCCAAGAAGGGCTCATGCCCGAAATGTCGATTCTCCTGCTCCTTGGATGCTGCCTGACCTGCTGCGCTTTTCCAGCAACACATTTTCAGCTGTGATGTTAAATGGGCAACTAGTCGCTGCGCATTGATCAGCAATTAAAACGCACCAATTAAATTGTCTGTAGCACAATGCCCAACAAATTCAAAATGAAAAGGAAAAGACATTTTCAGTCAGCATTCTGTCTCCATTTCTAAATTGCTTCACTAGTTCCCTGAACTGAAATCACTGAAGATGCAAGAACTGACACAATTGCTAAGGCAATACATCTCAAGGCAATATGCAAAATATCATAATTCCAATTAATCCTTACACGTGTTTGTTACTTTTGCATTATATTAACATGTAATTAATTAAAAATGGGTAAATTAATCATTGTCAGATTGCAGACAGTACACAACAATGACAATTGACAAAGAAAAATTGACTGTCAGCTTTCTTTAAAAGTTGTTTTACACATAAACAAAATGAGCAGCTTATGTCAAAGTTAATAATGTGTTTATTTCCAATTTGAATACATGGTGACAATAAAAAAAATATATTTACACATGAAAATGATTGTTACTACAACTGTTAACTCCTAGTTGCAACAAACATAATTATTTGTACCACTTTTAATTCCCATGCTGTAGTTATATGTATAAAATATCCAGTAAATAAATAATAATACCTCTGAAATTATTCCCTGTGACACTAACCTGTGAACTCCAAATGTTGCAGCTGAATTCCATTCTCTGTTGTCTTAATGAAGGTAATAATCTATTTATTTTCAACAACATTAAAGTATTCATTAAAATAAAAGCTGGATTTCAGAAAAATATGTTTTGTTTATATGTTAGTACCAGATATCAATGAATGTTAAGATACCAAAACATTTTAACATCTGAGTGGCTGCAGTCCAAATCTTAAGCACCAGCCTTTGTGCAAATGATGAAGGTATACCTCCCAAACTCCCGCCAGGAATACCACTTTCAAAAACACTCCCAAATAGTGCCTGATACTTTGCGAAACCGGTTCAAAAAAATTACTTTTCCTGACAATTGGGTGCTTGTTTCTGTTTAAATAATGCTTGTGTAAAGTCAGGAGTCACATGACACCAGATTATATTCCAATACGTTTATTTGAAATCACAAGCTTTTTATTTGAAATTACGAGCTTCACCTTCACCTTTGTCAGGTGAAGGAGCAACGCTCTGAAAGCTTGCGATTTCAAATAAACCTGTGGGACTATAACCTGGTGCCGTGTGATTCCTGACTTTGTCCACCCCAGTCCAACACTGGCACCTCCACATCAATGCTTGTGTTGATCTTGAAGCTTCACACTTGGAGCACAATTTCCAAGGCTCGCAAAATGACTTAAACTCCCACAGGATATTTTACCTGTTTAAGTCAACTCTGTGACACAAGAAACTGGACTAGTTATTATCCTTTTGAAGAAACCAAGAGACATGCATTGTAGATAACTATTATATGCAAATGCTAGATTACAACAAAACAGTTGTAAATCAGACACTTCTAGTAGTGTGCCATGCTCCAAGAGATTCCAGTGCAAGATGGAGTATGAGAGCTTCACACCCGAAGGTCATATTATGTCCATATTACAGAGGAGGAAGTGCTGAACGTCTTGAAACGGGTAAAGGTGGATAAATCCCAGGACCTGATCAGGTGTACCCTAGAACTCTGTGGGAAGCTAGAGAAGTGATTGCTGGGCCTCATGCTGACATATTTGAGTCATCAATAGTCACAGATGAGCTGCCAGAAGACTGGAGGTTGGCAAACATGGTGTCACTCTTTAAGAAGGATAGTGAGGACAAGCCAGGAAACTATAGACCAGTGAGCCTGACATCGGTGGTGGGCAAGTTGTTGGAGGGAATCCTGACGGACAGGATGTACATGTATTTGGAAAGGCAAGGACTGATTAGGGATAGTCAACATGGCTTTGTGCGTGGGAAATCATGTCTCACAAACTTGATTGAGTTTTTGAAGAATTAACAAAGAGGATTGATGAGGGCAGAGTGGTAGATGTGATCTATATGGACTTCAGTAAGGCGTTCGACAAGGTTCCCCATGGGAGACTGGTTAGCAAGGTTAGATCTCATGGAATACAGGGAGAACTAGCCATTTGGATACAGAACTGCCTCAAAGGTAGAAGACAGAGGGTGGTGGTGGAGGATTGTTTTTCAGACTGGAGGCCTGTGACCAGTGGAGTGCCACAAGGATCGGTGCTGGGTCCTCTAGTTTTTGTCATTTACATAAATTATTTGGATGCAAGCATAAGAGGTACAGTTAGTAAGTTTGTGGATGACACCAAAATTGGAGGTGTAGTGGACAGTGAAGAGGGTTACCTCAGATTACAACAGGATCTTGACCAGATAGGCCAATGGGCTGAGAAATGGCAGATGGAGTTTAATTCAGATAAATGCGAGGTGCTGCATTTTGGGAAAGCAAATCTTAGCAGGACTTATACACTTAATGGTAAGGTCCTAGGGAGTGTTACTGAACAAAGAGACCTTGGAGTGCAGGTTCATAGCTCTTTGAAAGTGGAGTCTCAGGTAGATAGGATATTGAAAAAGGCGTTTGATATGCTTTCTTTTATTGGTCAGAGTATTGAGTATAGGAGTTGGAATGTCCTGTTACGGCTGTACAGGACATTGGTTAGGCCACTGTTGGAATATTGTGTGCAATTCTGGTCTCCTTCCTATCAGAAAGATGTTGTGAAACTTGAAAGAGTTCAGAAAAGATTTACAAGGATGTTGCCAGGGTTGGAGGATTTGAGCTATGAGGAGAGGCTGAACAGGCTGGGGCTGTTTTCTCTGGAGCATCGGAGGCTGAGGGGTGGCCTTATAGAGGTTTACAAAATTATGAGGGGCATAGATAGGGTAAATAGGCAAAGTCTTTTCCCTGGGGTGGGGGAGTCCAGATCTCGAGGGCATAGGTTTAGGGTGAGAGGGCAAAGATATAAAAGGAGCTGCCAGAGGAAGTTGTGGATGCTGGTGCAATTGCAAAAGGCATTTGGATGGGTATATGAGTAGGAAGGGTTGGGAGGGATATGTGCCGGGTGCTGGAGGGTGGGACTAGATTTGGTTGGGATATCTGGTCACCGTGGACGGGTTGGACCGAAGGGTCTGTTTCCGTGCTGTACATCTCTATGACTCTTTGACTCTATGTGTTAAAACACAGTGATCAAATGATGTATATGTCCCTTAACAGTGCTGTCACACTGAGTATGTGACATAACACGATATGTGCCTTCTTCCAAAAATAACAGTTGTTCCAAACAGATATGCATGGCTGTACTTGTATAAATATTACCAAACTGGTAATTATTCAAACAGGCAAAATAAGGTTTCCAAGACTACCATTTGGAACGTCAGTGTGAACACAATGGGTGTTTGACAACATTTTCTGGTCTGGTGAGTGTGTATCCAATGTGGAGATGTAAGCATTGTGCTTTGTGCATTTGTTTGACACCTTGTTTACCCTCCTGATGCATGCTGTCACTCAAAATCACCGTACAATCATCATTGTCAGGCTGTTCTTCCTCACTCTTTTTATGCATGACTGAGGTGTCAAACATTGGTCTGAGCTGGCTTCTACGCCTTCACAATATTTAGATTAGATTAGATTCCCTACAGTGTGGAAACAGGCCCTTCGGCTCAACCAGTCCACACTAACCTATTTCCTGCTGACTAATGCATCTAACACTACAGGCAATTTAGCATGGCCAGTTCACCTAACCTGCACATCATTGGATTGCGGGAGGAAACCGGAGCACCCAGAGGAAACCCACGCAGACACGGGGAGAACATGCAAACTCTGCACAGACAGAAGTGTTGTGCAGCTGGGTTTTAAATATGGGGTCAAGCAAGTGTACACGGGAAGGTCCCAGCAAACATAAAGGATGCTGTGCTGTGTGGTTTGCATAACTAAGGTGACGAGATAAAGATTGTGTGTGAGAGGTCACTGTGAGCCACAGTAGACCAGGCACTACTTGACAAAACAATAACTCAAAATGAACAAGAATTCAGCATGTTTTTCCCTCATCCTGATAACCTTAACAATTATAGTTGAGCACCATCTACTGGTGGTGCACAGACCTTCTGACTTCAACATTATCTCACATCAATAGATATTTTTAATTAACCTGTTCAAAGATATTACCACACATCTTTGGAGCAGGTGGGGCTTGAGCCTTCTGGCTAAGAGGTGGGAACACTACCATTGCACCAGAAGATACCCATCTTATGGTGATAAACACAATGGCTTTGACAATTGCACCGGAGTCCCCTTGAACTCTGATACAAATATTCACAATCAACAGATGCTCACAAATAGCTGGCTTCTAATACTTACTTACACACCTTCAGATTTTTCTTCTTCTCAGACAGTCCCTCAGGAATGGAGGCTACTTTCACTCTGGAGCTGTGGGTTATGAGCTGTTTGAATAGTCAAATACAGGATCCACAAACCCAGCTCCCCGAAGAGGCAGTGCTGCTGCCCTGAGGCAGGTGCGTGGGCTGCCCAGGTTATCTTACATTTCTAAAGCTGTTTGCACTTGGTCTACACAATGGTGGGACCTACGCAGTAGCCTCTACTGTGATGATAGTAGCCGATTCAGTAGTTGATCTATTTATTTAAAATAGATTAATTCCTCTATTAACATAATGAACAAAGGAATGTGACAAGTGGCATGTTCAAATGCTAAGGAAAGCAAACAGCTGTTTCCATACTACATGAAGAAACCGTCCACGTTTGCACTGCCGACACTAACCTTTACCCATGTACACAGCATAAGCACATGATGGTCAGGGCAGAACCACTTGCAATGCTACTGTCTACATTTTCCATCAATTCATTTGCACACTTTATTGTGGTCAGTATGAGCTGCTCATCTATGATGAGTCATTTTAGAATAAGTGCAGCCCAGAATATCTAGTTTATGCTAACTACAGTGGGTTTTGACATTGTGAGAGCATAAAGCTGGAAGTCTTACGGTGCTGTGGGTAGCATTCCCTACCTCTGAAGCAGAATTTCCAGATTCCATTCCCGATCCTGCACTTGATGCCAATGGGATGTGGGTTTGAATCATGGCCAGGACGGTTGGTTATAAATCTTTCCAATATACTTAGGGTTAGTTCTAAGAGCTGGAGATAGTCCCATGATAGGGCTCAACATACCTTGTCCCACTGAGTCACATTTCAGGAATTTGGGTTCCCACTGATAGCAGTTGAATACCCAATCGTGATAGCAACAGGCAAATCAATAACATTAGGATTACAGGTAGGCAAAACCAACTCTAGAGAAATGTCAAACAACTTTCAATTCATTTAGTGCTTCTGCAGAACTCACAGAAATAAGCTTTGAATAAGAACTAAACCACAACAGAAACACTGGGTGTTTTCTCCTATTCATGTTAAACTATGACCTTTTTATAAAGGGAAGTAAAGGTACTTGTTGTGAAATTACTGTCCATTGCAATTTGTCAGCTTGATGCATGAGATCAGAGAATTCACGGTTCCTCATTTCCAAAGACCCAATCTGATCTGACGGATCTGATTTATTTTTCCACAATACCTTGCTGCATTTAAAGGAAACAATCTACCATGGTTCAGTTACTGTGCTTTAAGACTGAGACTTGCAGCTATTAATTTATTTCACTCTTCAAATAATGCATCCTGATGCAACAAAATTCATAAATGGTGCTGATTTTGTATCAGGTCCTGCTGCAGCAGGTGGCATTGGTGTTGGAGAGCATTGAGTATGGGACCCGTGCAGTTCTCTGGGATGTCTGCCTGCAGGTCTGACAGTGATGAACAATGGTCAAACAGACGTCGGCTGAAAGGAAAGGGTGTCTTAGTGGAGAGAGAACTGATGGGAATGGGAGCAGACAGGCAAGGGAACTCCTCAACCTATGTACGTCCCCATACTGTCATTCCATGTTCGAATTCTAGGAGGGGCTTGGAGGGATATGGACCAAATGCTGGCAATTAGGACTAGATTAATGGCGAATATGTGATCAACATTGTAAAGTTGTACTGAAGAATTTGTTTCTGTGTTGTACATCTCTATGATCTATGACTTACTGATCTGGAGTTGGCCAATAAAATAATAAAAACATAGCTTAGTAATGACGCAGAAAGGTCACTGTGGAGAATTTCCTCAAATTGGTTGAGGCGGGTTTGGACTGAGAGGGTGGAAATATTGTGAAAATTGGCATTGTTCAAGTATCGTTAATCTCAACCTAAACTAGTCCTACCTGCCTGCTCCTTTGCCCATATCCCTCCAAAGCTTTCCTATTCATGTACTTACCTGAATATTTTTTAAATGTTGCAACTGTGACCACATCCACCACTTCCTCAGGAAGTTAATTCCACACGCAGACCACTCTCGGTGTAAAGAATTTGTCCGTCTCTCCGTAAATATGTGTCCGAGACTTGAAGTCTCCCATCCTAGGGAAACGACACCCACCGTTAACCCTATCCAGACCCCTTACGATTTTATAAACCTCTCTAAGGTCAGCTCTCAAACACTTATGTTCCAGTGGAAAAGGTCCCAGCCTATCCAGCCTTTCTTTACAACTCCAACCTTCCACAACCGGCAACATCCTAATAAATCTCTTCTGAACCCTCTCTACCTTAATAATATCCTTCCTCTAAAAGGGTGACCAGAACTGGACACATGGCACACTGTTTGAAAACTCCTATGACAGAAAGTTTACGTGAGTGTACATAGCCAATCAAAGCATTGTTAGATGTCTATTACAGACTTATACTGCTCTGTGTCTTCAGTGTTAAATTGATAAGATACTTGCTACTTTTCTCCAATCATTCAA
Organism: Chiloscyllium punctatum; assembly: GCF_047496795.1. Taxonomy (NCBI): domain Eukaryota; kingdom Metazoa; phylum Chordata; class Chondrichthyes; order Orectolobiformes; family Hemiscylliidae; genus Chiloscyllium; species Chiloscyllium punctatum. Next base: position 117,015,751 of record NC_092747.1, read on the forward strand.
GTTTTAGAATAATTGACTTTTATCATAACAGGAGTAGAATAAAATGAAGAAATTACACTACAGTCATAGAAAGCTCTTGTCAGACTACCATAAGAACACATTGGGATGCAGCCAAAATCTAACTGATTGGTGGAGAATTGAATGTCCTATTCCTGTTCCTTGATTACTATGCCATTAAAAAGTGGCAACAATCTTAACTCTGAAGCAGAAGGTTGTGGGTTTCAGTTGGGCATACTATACATTATTGACCTTAATAGGCATTAATCACTTTAATGTCTCTCATATTTCTGTTAGAAGTCAATGCAGCCAGATATGATATGGATCAATGAGTGGAGCAGGTGGGAGGAACATGGATGTAGAGGACATCAGCAAAAAGCAAGTCAAATTCTGAACAAAGACATTGTTCCTGAACTCTTTTATAAAATAGAATTTTAACCCAACAAGGACATACACAGACATGCTGTTTCAGTGGTGACCCAGACTGATTGCAACACATGACACTCTGTTTACAACAACTCATAAACAATGGTCTCTCAGGATTTCATCCTGCCTTACCAAGGTACAGGTATAACATTTATTGCCAGTGTTACCTGGAAACATTCCATGCTGAAAGCACAATATGATTGCAGATAACTATAAAAACAAAGTATGTCAGATGCTGGAAATCTTAAACAAAAACATAAATTGCCGGAGAAACTCAACAGGTTCTGGAAGCATTTGTGGAGAGAAAGCATAATTAGCATTTTGGGTCTAGTGATCTTTCTTCAGTCCACTTGGTCGAAAGTAAAAGAGGAAAGCTACTTCCAAAAGTTCCAAAACAATGCAACAGCATATAAAACAGTAAATACTGCTCCTGGAATTCGAGGAAGTCAACTCCAACACCTAAAATAGCTCAAAAGATAAGCAGCTGTTACAGCCAGAAATGTTCCCATCCTCCATTTTTGATTACCCAGGGCTGTTTTCTCTGTAGCGCCGGAGGCTGAGGAGACATAGAGTCATAGAGATGTACAGCATGGAACAGACTCTTCAGTGCAACCCATCCATGCTGACCAGATATCCCAACCCATCTAGTCCCACCTGCCAGCACCTAGCCCATATCCCTCTAAACCTTTCCTATTTATATACCCATCCAAATGCCTCTTAAATGTTGCAATTGTACCAGCCTCCACCACATCCTCTGGCAGCTCATTCCATACACGTACCACCCTCTGTGTGAAAAGGTTGCCCCTTAGGTCTCTTTTATATCTTTCCCCTCTCACCCTAAACCTATGCCCTCTAGTTCTGGACTTTGCCTATTTATCCTATCCATGCACCTTATAATTTTGTAAACCTCTATAAGGTCACCCCTCAGTCTCCAACGCTCCAGGGCAAACAGCCCCAGCCTGTTCGGCCCCACCCTATAGCTCAAATCCTTTAACCCTGGCAACATTCTTGTAAATCTTTTCTGACCCCTTTAAAGTTTCACAACATCTTTCTGATAGGAAGGAGACCAAAATTGCATGCAATATTCCAACAGTGGCCTAACCAATGTCCTGTACAGCCGCAACATGACCTCCCAATTACTGCACTCAATACTCTGACCAATAAAAGAAAGGATACCAAATGCCTTCTTCACTATCCTATCTACCTGTGACTCCACTTTCAAGGAGCTATGAACCTGCACTCCAGGCTCTCTTTGTTCAGCAACATTCCCTAGGATCTTACCATTAAGTGTATAGGAACTGCTAAGATTTGCTTTCCCAAAATACAGCACCTCGCATTTATCTGAATTAAACTCCATCTGCCACATCTCAGCCCATTGGCCCATCTGGTCCAGATCCTGTTGTAATCTGAGGTAACCCTCCTCACTGTCCACTACACCTCCGATTTTGGTGTCATCTACAAACTTACTAACTGTACCTCTTATGCTCACATCCAAATCATTTATGTAAATGACAAAAACTAGAGGATCCAGCACTGATCCTTGTGGCACTCCACTGGTCACAGGCCTCCAGCCTGAAAAACAACCCTCCACCACCAGCACCCTCTGTCTTCTACCTTTGAGCCAGTTCTGTATCTAAATGGCTAGTTCTCTCTGTATTCCGTGAGATTTAACCTTGCTAATCAGTCTCCCATGGGGAACCTTGTCGAACACCTTACTGAAGTCCATATAGATCACATCTACTGCTCTGCCCTCATCAATCCTCTTTGTTACTTCCTCACAAAACTCAATCAAGTTTGAGAGACATGATTTCCCATGCACAAAGTCATGTTGACTATCCCTAATCAGTCTTTGCCTTTCCCAATACATGTACATCCTGTCCCTCAGGATTCCCTCCAACAGCTGACGTTAGGCTCACTGGTCTCTAGTTCCCTGGCTTGTCCTTACCACCCTTCTTAAACAGTGGCACCACGTTAGCCAACCTCCAGTCTTCCGGCACCTCACCTGTAACTATCGATGAAACAAATATCTCAGCAAGAGGCCCAGCAATCACTCCTCCAACTTCCGACAGAGTTCTCAGGCACACCTGATCAGGTCCTGGGGATTTATCCACCTTTACCCATTTCAAGACATCCAGCACTTCCTCCTCTGTAATATGGACATTTTGCAAGATGTCACCATCTATTTCCCTTCAGTCTATATCTTCAATATCCTTTTCCACAGTAAATACTGATGCAAAATACTTGTTTAGCATCCCCGCCCCCCCATTTTCTGCAGCTCTGCACAAAGGCCGCCTTGCTGATCTTTGAGGGGTCCTATTCTCTCCCTAGTTATCCTTTTGTCCTTAATGTATTTGTAAAAGCTCTTTGGATTCTTTTTAATTGTATTTGCCAAAGCTATCTCATGTCCCCTTTTTGCGCTCCTGATTTCCCTCTTAAGTATACTCCTACTTCCTTTATACTCTTCTAAGGATTCACTCGATCTATCCTATCTATACCTTACACATGCTTCCTTCTTTTTCTTAACCAAACCCTCAATTTCTTTAGTCATCCAGCATTCCCTATACCTACCAGCCTTCCCTTTCACCCTGACAGGAATATACTTTCTCTGGATTCTTGTTATCTCATTTCTTGTTATCTCATTTCCCATTTTCTAGCCGTCCCTTTACCTGCGAACATCTGCCCCCAATCAGCTTTTGAAAGTTCTTGCCTAATACCGTCAAAATTGGCCTTTCTCCAATTTAGAACTTCAACTTTTAGATCTGGTCTATCCTTTTCCATCACTATTTTAAATCTAATAGAATTATGGTCACTGGCCCCAAAGTGCTCCCCCACTGACACCTCAGTCACCGGCCCTACCTTATTATCCAAGAGTAGGTCAAGTTTTGCACCTTCTCTAGTAGGGACATCCACATACTGAATCAGAAAATTGTCTTGTACACACTTAACAAATTCCTCTCCATCTGAACCCTTAACACTATGGCAGTCCCAGTCTATGTTTGGAAAGTTAAAATCCCCTACCATAACCACCCTATTATTCTTACAGATAGCTGAGATCCCTGTACAAGTTTGTTTCTCAAATTCCCTCTGACTATTAGGGGGTCTATAAATCAATCCCAATAAGGTTATCATCCCTTTCTTATCTCTCAGTTCCACCCAAATAACTTACCTGGATGTAATTCCAGGAATATCCTCCCTCAGCACAGCTGTAATGCTATCCCTTATCAAAAATGCCACCCACCACCCCCCCAAACCTCTCTTGCCTCCCTTTCCATCCTTCCTGTAGCATTTGTATCCTGGAACATTAAGCTGACCTTATAGAGGTTTATAAAATCATGAGGGGCATGGATAGGGTAAATAGACAAGGTCTTTTCCCTGGGGTTGGGGGAGTCCAGAGCTAGAGGGCATAGGTTAAGGGTGAGAGGGGTCTGATATATGAGACGCGTAAGGGGCAACTTTTTCATGCAGAGGCTGGTACGTGTATGCAATGAGCTGCTAGAGGAAGTGGTGGAGGCTAGTACAACTACAACATTTAAAAGGCATTTGGGTGGGTATATGAATAGGAAAGATTGAGACGGATATGGGCCAGGTGCTGGCAGGTGGGACTAGATTGGGTTGGGATATCTGGTCGGCATGGACAAGTTGGACTGAAGGTCTCTGTGCTGTACATCTCTATGACTACTTCATGGTCTAACTGGAAGAGTATCCTGCAGTGAACAAGATATTGTTTATTGCATGTTAATAAGAGATGTTGGAGAGGGATGGATGTTAGATCTGACTTCTTCGAGATCCTCTGCTGTACTGTCCTCATGCCATCATCAGAAAGGGTGGGACATACAGTATTCCTCAGTACTAATCTTTTCAGATCAATCTGCAACATTTATCCTCCAAACTTTTATTTCATTATTAATACTGTACATTTGTGAATAATTAAACTTCCTGCTGATATATCTCCCACAAAGTCTCTGACTTCACAAATTTAGATGATCTGAATTCTCCCAGAATGCTTTCCTCAGACCTGGTTTGCCAGGCGGAATACTGTAGTCTTTGATTCCCTTCCTGATTAGTTTAAAGAGTCCTTCAGACCTTAAACTGAGCACATGGAACTGACTGAATTTCCTTCTTGGAGAACATTATCCCAGCGGAAATAGGCAATTTCTTCTTTTCAGTATCCTGAATCTCTGAAATCGGTAATCATTTCATTGCAGTATCATGAATTGTTGAATATCCCTTCCATAGAGGTTGCATGTATCACCATCTTGAATCCATGTCAGCAGATTTTTATTCTCAATCTGCCCGTGAATCTGTGCTAAAGTGTAACAGTATCTTACTTCTACTTCTTGATGGGAATGGACTATTCATAATGAGTTTCTACATTTTAAAAAACTTGCACACAGCCCCACAACATTTCAGGCTACTATACGTCTTACTTTGGTGTTTAGGAAATGCAGAAATCAAGTTACACACAGCAATCATTCACAAGTAGCAATATGACCATTGTAATGTTCAATGTTGTAAGTTTGATTGTGTGTACTTGTTGATTGATCGGCTCCCTGTGCTTGGTTGGCTAAACATAGTGTGACAATACTGAAATGCAAACACATTGTCGTGTTGCGGTAATTGCTTCAATAAAATATTAGACCATATACCAGGTATATTTCCTGCTTCTACACTGAATAACACCCTGACATCATGTAATAGTAAATTGAAGAGACAACCATTCATCATTGAACAGATGCACTAACACTTCTAACAATGCAGCATTTATTTAGTATTGCACTAAAGTCTAAGATTAGGGTGGTATGGTGGCTCAAGGGTTAGCACTGCTACCTCACAGTGACAGGTACCCAGGCTCGATTTCACCCGTGGGCGCCTGTCTGTGTGGAGTTTGCACATTCTCCCCATGTCTGTGTGGGTTTCCACCAAGTGCTCTGGTTTCCTCCCATAGTCCAAAGATGTGCAGGTTAGGTAGGTTGGCAATGCTGCATAGCCTGCACATCCCTGGACACTGGGCAAAGTGAGAAATACAGGGATAGGGTGGGAGTGTGGGCCTGAATGGGATGTGCTTCAGTGGGTTGGTGCAAACATGTTGGACCGAATGGCCTGCTTCCACACTTCTAGGAGTTCCTAGATCAGAGAATGTGCTTAGGCTCAGGATGAACAAACAACTTTCTGCCTTGAAGGAGAAGATGCAACACAGCCCAATTGGCTAATAGTCATCCACTGTATAAAGTTATACTTCACATATACTTCCTTCATATCCTCTGTCACTTTATGGGAACAGTTTTATTTCGAATGTTCATTGTGGACTGAAGAATGGAAATATCTCAGGCTTGTACAACACTAAAAAGTTCACTCCCATTCAAAGTTGCTGATTGATTGGCACCTCATTCACCTCCAGGAGAATAGTGTGTATTGCATATGAAATGGACTGCAACACCTTACCAAGGCTCCTTTGATAACCTCAGTTTCCTGAAGTACAGACAGCAGGTGAATGGGAACCTGCAAGTTCCCTCCTAGTCACACATCAACATGACATGGTATGATGGCCGAAATCATCTTCTGAGGAGACGATCTCTGCAGATTACCGCCTCTTTCCTACTTTCTTATGTTAGGACTGATCTCCACATTTCTCACTTGCATTTCCAATCCTGGCCCATTCAGAAATATGGAGTGTACCTGAAATCTAACTGCTTCCTTGCATGTCGGATAATCAGAGGAAGTCAAACCAAGCCCCCCACCCCACTTTTCTTTTGTGGAGATATACAAGTAGTCTTTTAAGTTTAAGTGCCTTAAGTTTGCAAGTCTTCATATAATTATGAATAATTAGTAATTATGCAGTGGTTGGCAATCCTTTGTTTCATGTGAAGATGCAACTCCCTGCCCTGACAATGATAGCTAACCCACACCTGTCAATAGTGATTAACTTCTCCTCCCTGACAGTGGTCAGCACCACAGTGATCAAATCCTCATTGATGAGTGATAACCGCCTTGCTCAACCTCCCCAATAGTGTTCTCCTTCCTCCATCACAGTCACCACTCTCCTCCCCATCTGCACTTCCACAGCAAGGCAGATTACCTCAAACGTTGCCTGGACACGAGCCAGGTTTCTGCGAGGTGAGTCAGGAGGATTGACATGGTTCAAGGGGTGCTGAAGGTGAGAACAGTTTGTGGTATTGGAGGGGGGTGAACACCATCCAGTGGGGGACAATCTCGTGAATATTACTAGGTGCAAGCTAATTATTGTCAAAGGCACTGGAGTGCTTCGACCCTCCAGTCGAAGGAGGGTCGAAGCACTCCAGTTGATTAAGTCAGAGTGATGCTGCTCAGCGGTTTTTAGACCAACTTTAAAATCTTTTAAGTAAATCCATATATAAAAAAACAGTAAGTGTAGGACAAATAGCCCAAGCTCAAGAACAGTTAGAGTTAGACAATAATCATACTTCTCTTAATATGCCTTAAAGACAATATTAAAAAATAGATCAACTGAGCTACCTTATAATGCGTTTATTTTGGTTACAAAACATATAGGCATTCAGCTCTAAGACATTTTTAAAATTATTTTTGTTACATTACAAAATCCAATTAGAACAACTACATGATTTATCCCAGTTCAGAATTCTGTACATAAACTTTACTATTTTGAGGAATTAATTTTCAGAGATTCAAAACCTGAAATACTTAATGAAAGCCAAGATATGCAAAACATGCACAAATATTGCAAGACAGGGTGTATACATTGAACAGTATTAGCCCCTTATTTACTTTCCAAACCAAAGAAATCATTTATCATTGTGACAAACATTTTCAAGACCAAAAATACTTGCTAATTTTAGAAAATTTTGACTTTTTAAAAAGTGATTTATTATTTGAAGCTTTGTAGGCTTGTCTATTTGTTGTTTATGTTTTTGCTGAGGGAGGGAAAGCATGCTGCCTACTTCCAGGACTTTGTCATTGCCAGACACCATGAGAATACAGATGCTGGAAATCTGAAAGAAAAACAGAAAATGACAGTTAAATTCAGCAGATCTGGCAGGATCCCTGGAGAGAGAAACAGAGTTAATGGTTTGAGTCCAGCATGGTTTGTCTTCAGTTCCAAATAAGAGTCAGACTGGACTTCAAAAGTTAACTGTTGCTCTCTCCAGAGATGCTGTCAGACCTGCTGAGTTTCTCTAATATCTTCTGTTTTTATTAGGAATGCAATCACCCCTACAGTATCCCATCACCAAGTCACCCTTCATTTACACTACATGAGCTCTGATCAGCCAGCTCAGAACCTGTCCCTAGATTGAAGAGATTTTTTTGAATCTCTTGCTTATCTGTCGGCCAGGGCTCCCTGATTGATTGGGATTGTTAAGCTAAGCCAAAGATCTCATCATCAATAAGACTCAGTGATCCTTGTACCAATCACTATATAGGCTGAATTTAATTTTTGTCCCAGTCAATACTTGTTCATTCAGAAATGCCACAGCTGTGTCACAACTCAATTACATTTCCAAATAAAAATAAAACAAGAGTCCTGAGGAAGGGTCACTCAACTGGAAATGCTAACTTTGATCTGTCTCCATAGATGCTGAGACCTGCTGAGCTTTTGCAGCAATTTCTGTTTCTGTTTCTGATTTACAGCATCCACAGTTCTTTAGGTTTTTATTTACATTTTCAAACATTTGCATGAAAGAATTTATGCATCATTGTTCAATTTGGGATACTAAGATTAGCTGTCCTTTTTTTAATATTTCACTGAGCAAGAGCCATAGACTAACACTGACTATCAGTGATGATCACCATAATTAAAAGCAATGCTGCACTCTTTTGGCCAAGCCATTTATTTTTCTCTAGTTCTCATCATCCTTTTCTTTAGTATGTACAACTATTTTCATAGTGAAGCAGTAATAGAGGAACACACACAATTAACATTAAAAAGCATCAAACAATAAAAGAAATTATGGAAATAATTTTACTGATTCTAATTGGAGGTGTTCCTTTTGTTTACTTTTTTGTGCAGAGCCACTTTGATACTGTGAAACAGAAATATTTTTCATCCGTATGTTGATCATAAGTCAGGAAGGAAGCTGTTATGGAGAGGACACGATTCAGTTTTTCAAATGACATACACCATTTTGTCTCCATTATCTTAACCAACAGTTAGAGCAGTTTTATTGCCCCCCAAAATGTCCCATCTCCCTTTAATGCAATTTGTGCTTGAATTCGTGGTATTATAAGTTCCAGTTCATCGCCCACTTCAAGTTTTGCAATACCCGATTGCAAATAAATAGTTGGTCAGAAACGGTGTTAAAAACAAAATCAACATTTTGAACAAGCCAACGCAAGCTCTAAAATAAATCCTTACCAGCTGTAAAGCAAGAATCATTTGGGCAACAGGCAGACATGCTTTGAATACACCGGAATAGGATCACAGTTCGTGGCTCACTGCCAACACTATTGGCCTTTCTCCTCTGGATAAAATGTCCCATTGTAAATGAATTATCCTTATACCACACCTAGAAATTCAAGAACATAGTAAGTCAAGAACTCTACCAATTGATTAAATCCCTGAATGACAAACCAACTTGCCTGACTGTATACCAGAAAGTAGCCAGCCTCTTTGATCAAGCTGTTGTTATCCTTTTTGACAAGAGCATTTCCATTTTTCAAACTTAGAATCCATGGGACAGTTGTTTCCTCTATAATATAATTTCAGACGAGCTCATCAGTGAATGATAGAAGATGCCGACAAGTTGCATATTGTATTTTTTTTAACATTGAAAGTAACTAAGGAAACTGAAGACGATTCCAGGTTTGTATTCTGGTCTGTGGTGAATTAACTCAACTCAGCCAGAGTAATTGGAGACAGATTGTGATTGGTCTGAGCACTCCTTGAGCTGCAAGAGGGGAAATGAATCAGGATTACTATTATTCCAACTGAAAAATACATGTGTAAGTACCATAAGAGCACAACATCTGATCTGACTCTAAGACAAATGCGTGTCTTGGTAGTCCCACCGAGGTAATTGTGTCTGAGCTGATACATTGTTTGCATGTATCTTGTGATGTTACCAGGGACTGATATTTCAATGAGATGACAGGAAGCATCAGTGATGGGTACACCTGTAAGTTGGTGTAAGGAGTGATATGCTGGAAGAGGTTTGGGAGTACAATGTTGGGTGATATACACATCTGGATGCAATTGAGTCCAGCTGATTTTCTTTTAAGTTTGTTTCTTTATTTGTTCGTGGGATGTGGGTGTTTTAGGCGAGGCAGTATTTATTGCCATCTCTAATTACCCAGAGGGTGATTAAGAGTCAACTACATTACTGTGGGTCTGGACTCTCATGTAGGTCAGACCAGGTAAGGATGGCAGTTCCCTTCCCTCAAGGACATTAGTGAACTAGATGGATTTTTCCAACAATTGGCAATGGATTCATGGACAATATCAGACTCTTAATTCCAGATTTTTTCTTGAATTCAAATTCCTCTTTCTGCCATGACAGGATTTGAACCCATGTCCCCAGAACATTACCTGGGTCTCTGAATTAGCAGTCCAGCAATAATACTACTAGGCCATCGCTTCCCTTTTATTTGCTCAATTCTCTCATGCAATTGGGCTTTGTTGGTTGGGTTAGCATTTATTGCTCGACTCTAGTTCCCCTTGAGGAAAATGATGATGTATTGCCTTCTTAAACACTGCAGTCCACAAAAGTTTGTTAAACTACCGTCAGCTTTCCACCTATCAGTATAATATCTGCTGTGATCTCCAGTTTGGCCTTCTTGCTGTCTGAAGAGGTGATATTTTCTTTACCTCCCCATCGGAAGGGAAGCTCCTTTGAAAGTGCAGCCTTGCTATATTTAAGAATCCATTACCACAGTGGCTTCCTTTGTTCTACTATCTGCACAATCGCTCAACTGTCATTTTTATGGTTCCTTTATAAACAGTTCAACTAATATAGACTCATAAGTCATCATCATTGCACCCACTCAGAAAACCAACAGGTTAGATGCAAATATGGTGCCTGGATTAAAAGCCATCTATAAAAGCATTGCACATACTTCCCAGCTCTCCCTAGAATATCTGCCCTAGCCCACACCAACCTCTGTCTGCTGAGACCTCGCCAAACTCCCGAAGATTAAAGATTTCAAAATTTCACCTGATGCTTCAGGCCAATTACCTGCTGTCAGTAATGAACAAACTTGGAGATAAAATAGTTTTTAAGCAATTACAGAGAGAGGGAAACAATGAGGAGAATGTGTCAGAGAAGAAAGAAGGAAATTATGTTTCTGCCTGGATAAGTGCAAAGTATTTATTTGGCCTTTAAATAGTGGTTGTTTTGAGTCAAATCTTTCTCATTTATCTATGTGTGCCCCCAGATATTTTAATAATGATAAGCACAGTATACGTTAAGCTAAAGCTGGAAAGAGGTTGATATCGACAAGATATTCGCAATGTCAATTTTCAAGCTGAAAGAGAACCAATTCTTCACTGCAGAAATTCACCTCAGACAACACCTTCCAAGCCCACGACCACTTCCATCTAGAAGGACAAGGACAGCAGATACATGGGAACACCACCACCTTCAGGTTCCCTTCCAAGCCACTCACCGTCCTGACTTGGAAATATATCACTGTCACTCGGTCAAAATCCTGGAAATCCCCCCCTAAGGGAATTAGATTACATTAGGCTCCCTACAGTATGGAAACAGGCCCTTCGGCTTAACAAGTCCACACCGACCCTCCGAACAGTAACCCACCTAGACCAATTCCCCTACCCTATATTTACCCCTGACTCACGCACTTAACACTATGGGCAATTTAGCATGGCCAATTCACCTAACCTGCACATCTTTGGATTGTGGGAGGAAACTGGAGCACCTGGAGGAAATCCACGCAGACAATCGTGGGTCAACCTACAGCATATGGACTGCAGCTGTTCAAGAAAGCAGCTAACCACCACCTTCTCAAGCGCAACTAGAGATGAGCAATAAAGGCTGGCCAGCCAATGATGCCCGTGACTGAATAAATAAATTTGTGTCATCTCAATATTTTGGTGTGATAGTGAAATTGCAGATAAGTATACTCTATTTCACATTTCCTCTTGGTCATAGCTGGATCTCAATCGCTTGTACATTTATATTATTTTTCAGTGATGAAGGTTGAATATAGTTGGTGACCATGTGGTATAAAAATGGAAATACATTACTGCTACCAGATTTAAAGAAAAGGAAACTTCATAATCATTAGTATCAGATGTTTCATTTTTAATAATCTTTTGGATCAAAGATCACATCTATTGGACTCTGCTATTACTGTTACAGTAAAGCACAAAAAAAAGTTAGTCAGGACAACATCGGCTTCTGCAGTAGCGTCAATGACAAGAGGTCATCCATTTAAAATTGCTACTAACAGCGAAGAAAGAGGTGAGAAGAATTTCCTTCATGCAGAGAGTTATTGGAGCGTGATTGCTTTACAACAGCATGTCATTAAGGCAGAGGTAACCGAATCTTTCAAAGAGAATTACATAAACATTTGGAAACCAAAGATGCAAGTCGACAGGATTTGTTTTGCATGGTTCAGTAAACAACTGCAACAAATATGATAGGTCTTTTTTTTTTCTCTCTGTGCAAAATGCTTGTACAGTTCCTAGAGTGTTTGTCTGTAGAATTTGGGAAGTGAGGGAATTCAGTACAATAAGGGAGGAGATGCCACTCTGTTCTTTTTACAAAACAAGTGGAGTACGAGAGCAGGAGTTGAAGATAACAAAAATCAGATTCTGAAGGTGGAAGGTAGGCAGGATAATTACTTAAACTCCATAAATTTAGGAATATAGTTGTGGCGTTTCTAAACTTGAAACCCAATTGGGTAAAAGGCAGATGTGCTACAGTGAAAGTACATGGATGGTAGTGTGATCTTAGGCAGCCACATCAGCAACTTCAGCACAGAGCTGGAATCCAAGTTTTAGTGATACATTAAGGAGGGTTGTTATGTGGATTCCTTATTCCAGGAGGCAGTTGCCATCCCTACCATGCCCTTAAGTTATGTCGTTCAGATTGGCCCATGGTTAAGGACAGGGCAAGGACAACTTAGGCAAATAGAGGATCCAAAGGAGGTCTTGCTGTCATCCATATTGTCCTTGCAGCTTCTGTGGATGAGCAGGGTTATGAGGAAGCACAACACAAACTGACCACAGAACCATGGTGCAGGGGCTTTAAATGTGTGGGTTGGTTGGAGGTTGGGCTGGGTTCTGCAAACTGTACTTTGCAGTTGACAGAAAGACTCCTAAAGGTCATGTTGCGTGCATGGTGCCAAGGTTATGGGCATCATCTCAGCACTGGAGAGGAGTAGGAGGGGAAAAGTCTTGCTGTCCCGGTCTCTTTGGGTAGCAACAACCTAAGCAGGATTAAGAATGTTTCTGCTGAGGGGATAGGAACAGCCAAGTTTAAAAACAAATCTCAAAGGTAATAATCTCTGGAATGCAACTGAGGAGCTGTAAATTGGCATTGAGTAAAAAAGATCATGGAGTTGAATGCATGACTCAAAAGATTAATATGGGAGGAAAATGGGGCTGTACCATTGGGATGACCTTCACCAGAACTGGACAGGGATTAACGTATTGTTGATTATCATCACTAGGGCTCTAAAGAAGGGTTTAAATTAAGTACAAGAGAACTGTTCACTTCAGAGGGGAGTTCAGTCATGGAGCCCAGCATGTGATACACTGAGATTTTCCTTATTGTGTCTCTTGTCAGTCTCAGGTGACTATCATAGGAGGGAAGGCCAGCAGAATCAGCTTTGAACACACCATCATCAGTCTCCCAAATCTTCCACCAATTCAATTACATTCACATACCCATATCAATGCTGAGTCCAAGGCTGATAAGAGGCCTCTGATAACAATGCATGGTCTCCTCCATGGAGATGTTGGCTACTGCCAATGGAGAGCCAGGTTTATCATATGATCCAAATGCATGAGGATCTGCATATCTTTGCTCTGATGCCTGAACATTGGTGGATAGTTAAGAGCTGAGCAAGGCACTTGAATCTCCCACAAGGCAGTCCTTTTCCTCAGGGATACAGTGTGGTATTACCATGTACCATGTGAGTCAATTGTCATGCGGGCACTCCTCGTCCCATCTGTCTCTGAGCCCAGAGTATCTACTCTTCTGGAGGAGATCTCAGTAGGCCTGGGCTCTTCAAGGTCTCAAGCACACCAGGGTGGGCAGGGACATCTTCTAATTTCATCCCATGGAATGGGCATCAACCTCATCACATGGTAGCTTGCCTTCCTTTAAAGAACATTAATGAACTAGACAGGTTTTTACAACAATCAACACCGGTTACCTGATCGCCATTTATTTAATTGCAGATTTTTATTGAATTGAAATCTCACCATTACCATGGTTGGATTTTAACCCATATTCCAGAATAAGCCTGGATAACTAACCCAGTGACGTGACCACAATACTCCTGTGTCCCTTGTAATTTCTCATTAAGAGTTTGCTTACTTGATGTATGGGTTCATGATTTTTAGGATGCTCTTACTCAAAGAATATTGTATCGTCGTGCTTTATATTTGTGAATCATTGCTGAATGGAGGGCTTTGAGGATTTCTCGTGAGTGTGGGCAGCGATGTATATATTCATTTTTATTCAGTGGTATCACAGATGGTGTAACTTGATGACATGACCATGTAATAATATATATTTTGTCAAGAAAGCTAATCTGACTTTATAAAAGTGGACACAACAACTTAAAAGATGGTTCCCAGGAACCTTGAAACTGTCCCTACTGATTCTCACTGGCAAGAAAGACAGATCAACTGATGACACACTCAACCTTGGGGCAGCTGCCAATAAGGTGGACTGGGGAGAGAGGTGCTGAGGTCTTCCAGCAGAAGTTAAATTAGGAACTGTTCAGTTATTCGACCCTCCCAGTGCCTCAAATGAATGTCTGTAAAATCTGGTTCAAGTCAGAACTGTCTCTAGTTTGCTTGTGGGATAGAGTTAAACTCCAACGTTTGCTTGTTTTCTTCACATATCAATGTACAGAACCGAACTGCGGTTGTGACCATATATATTTTTTCTGTGAATAAAATTGAAAATGTTTGAAATGAAAAAAAATTCAACCAGAAAAGGAAGCCACTTATAATTTGATCAATCTTTGGAAAAGACAATTAATTCTTAAAGGTGGCAAAATTCAAAGTTTCAAAGACAAACAGAATATTGGAAGGACGCCTCAGGGGAATTGCAGCATTACTGACTTTATGGGATAGCAATTCACCAAATGTTAAAATAGTAGACATCTTAAGATTAATGTGTATTAAATAGTGCTACGTTTCAAATAGTGTCTCATAGCCTAAGAGAAAAGGTTCAAGAGTCAGCAGTGGAGAGAGGCTTCTCAATAAGGAGAGATGATAAAGTCAAAACAGTGAAGAGCTGCTGTACTGAAACAGGCTACTAAGTGCCAATCCCAGCAGGGTGATAAAACTGAATTATAGGAGCCTGCGCTTCCACTCAGAACCGGTTCTTGGGAGAAACTTTCAACCACTCAATTACAGAAGCCATCGCTGCTGCTGACTTTGACTTCAAATTTTCAACCACCTCCCCTTTTGAAAAAGAATCATTGACCAAGTAACAAGCCAGCAATAAAATTTGACTGAAATTATTTTCATATTTATAAGCATCTTTTATCTGTGTCTATGTTTAATCTTTGTATCTGTATTGTATTTTATAAATAAATCATCTATTTTACCAAAGAACTTATAAGAAATATTTCTGTAATAACCTGGTGTTGCATAATTTTTTAACTTTGTCCATCCCAGTTCAACAGTGGCAGCTGTACATCATGGCAGTTCAAAGATGTGCAGGTTAGATGGATTATCCATGGGGAATGCAGGGTGACAGGGATATGGTAGATCTGTGTGGGATTTTTTGAAGGGTTACTGTAGGCTTGATGGACTGGCTGACCTGCTTCCACACCGTAGGGATTGCTTGATATCTTGGTGTGCTTATGGCCTTGTCAGTATGAGAGATAAATAGAAAGATGGCTATAATAGTTTATATTACTTATGTTCCAGTGAAAAGCCTATGTACTTGGGGTGGTAATTTCCTGGCATCCTATGTGATCAAGAATTGCTACACCTTCCAATGGGAAGAGGACAAAGTTGAAGTATGAAGAGAGAAAGGTAGGGTGACGGTGGGTGTATATGCGTGTGTGCATTTATAAACACAGAAATTACTCTCTGACATACCCTCTCTTTCTAAATTCCTATCGGTAGATTGGGCCAGGAGACAAGGAAATCCCAAGCTGAAAGGCAAACCATTTCTATATCCCATTTTCATAGGAATTCTGCCTAGGCTAGCCCACACTGCATTGCCAGAGGCAAAAACAAGGCAGATGCTTTTTAACTCAAACTCCAAACCAAACATCTATGAGATATAATTCAATATTTGTACTTACGTTTACTGTTTTCATTAGAAACAGATCTTTGCTCAACTCGACAAGTTGACTGTGGTCTTCCATGCATATACTTCAGACAATCATTCACTAACAATCCATAAATATGACAGTGTCAGAGTGGTGAGTTCCACAGACAATAATGGGACACAGTTACATCATTTCCACTTATTATTAATGCTATTATATATCGAATATTAATGTTAATAATTACTAATTGTAATTAAATGGTATTACCTTTTAGAAGTGGTCTTTGATCATGCACAGCAATCAACTGCATAAAGGACTGCTTCTCTAAAGCAGAAGGAATAAAAGTCAAACCAATACACTAACATTCATGATTCCATGAAGTAGGCAGACTGCAGTCTGAGCAATAGAAATCAAAACAAATCTGTTTAATGGTTTCTGTAGATTGGCTTTTAATTTGAATTCTGTTTAGAAACAATATCAGCATTGATTGGATGTAATTCTACTTAGAAGTAAAAATACAAAAACTGACAGAAGATTACATTGTAAGAATGCAGGGTTTGCTGGTCTGTGAATTAATTTACAATGATTGTGAAGCAGAGAACACCTTCCTTATTTATGCTGCCTATGAGAAGTGAGAGTGCCTACTAATCCATCCACATGCTTCAAGAGGTGGTTTGAAATTCAACATTAATTTTTAATGAAAACAGGTGTTAGTGTAATCACTCCATATGGAAGATCAGCAACCTGATTGAGAATTTTAAATTGCAAGTGTATTAAATCTATTCCTCAGTACGCTCCTCCAAAGCAGTAAGACCTGGACAACACAGAAGTGGAAGGAAAGAAAAGGATGAACAGTTTCTATTTTACTTCCTCATGCCTGGCATCCCTTGACAGGGCTAGGCCACCAACTCATAGTTATAGGCATACAGCACAGAAACAAACCTTTGGGAGAAGATTTGTAGCTCGGGTGCTTGTTGTTGTGGTTCTGTTCGCCGAGCTGGGAATTTGTGTTGCAGATGTTTCATCCCCTGTCTAGGTGACATCCTCAGTGCTTGGGAGCTTCCTGTGAAGCGCTTCTGTGATGTTTCCTCTGGCATTTATAGTGATTTGTATCTGCCGCTTCCGGTTGTCAGTTCCAGCTGTCCACTGCATTGGCCATATATTGGGTCCAGGTCGATGTGCTTATTGTTTGAATCAGTGGATGAGTGCCATGCCTCTAGGAAGTCCCTGGCTGTTCTCTGTTTGGCTTGTCCGATAATAGTAGTGTTGTCCCAGTCGAACTTATGTTGCTTGTCATCTGAGTGTGTGGCTACTAAGGATAGCTGGTCATGTCATTTCGTGGCTAGTTGGTGCTCATGGATGCATGAACAGCCAGGGAATTCCTAGAGGCATGGCACTCATCCACTGGTTCAATCAACAAGCACATCAACCTGGACCCAATATACCGACCACTGCAGCGGACAGCTGGAACTGACAACCAGAAGCGGCAGATACAATTTACTATAAATGCCGGAGGAAAGATCACAGAAGCGCTTCACAGGAGGCTGTCAAGCACTGAGGATGTCACCTAGACAGGGGACGAAACGTCTGTAACACAAATTCCCAGCTCGGCGAACAGAACCACAACAGAAACAAACCCTTCGGTCCAATCAGTCCATGCTGACCATAATCCCAAACCAAACAAGTTTCACATGCCTGCCCATGGCCCATATCCCTCCAAACATTTCTTACACATGCACTTATCCAAATGCAGTTTAAACATTGCAACTGTATCCATATCCATAACTTCCTCTGGAAGTTCCTTCCACACACAAACCACTCTCGCTATAAAGAATTTGCCCCATATGCCTTTTTAAAATCTTTGTCCTCTCACCTTTGATCATCTTCTTTGATCATGCTCTTCTCAATGGTAAATTGACAACTAGGTCATGACGTCCTGGTCAGTTATTCCTCTGCTATAAAAATTCCCATCTTTCACTAGTGAAGTTGGCAGATATTGATATTGACACAGACAAGCTAGCATCAATGGTTACCCCACCTCAAGGAGAAATGGAAACCTCAGCTGGCCAAGAATAAGCTTCAGAGAAAATAGGAGCTGGGGAATCCCATGTGTTCCCAGGCGACAGTCTTCATCTACAACTATCGCTACAGAGACTGCCATGCGAACGTGGTGTTCCTGAACCACACTAGTTTACACTGAACACAGTCAATATCAAGCCATGAATCATCATCACAACAGGTTCAAAGATGTCAAGAAAGTGTTACTTGACAGTTAATACAGCCTTTATCAACTCCATGCTGTAGAGGGATGATCCAAGTAAATCCTCCTGCATCCCTTATACAAAATTAATTTTGAAATCTGATGCTTTTAACAGACAATAATGAGCAGTGATTTTTAACTACACAAATTAAACTCATACATTGATTATGGTCAACAAACAATTTCCTGTCAAGTATCAAATTCAGGAGCTCAAGTCAGACGCATTTGATCAACATATTGAGCATTAAGTGCAGGTTTAAATCTCAACTAAGAAAGGTTACTGAACTTGGAAGACTAACTCTGTTTTCTCTCCACAGATGCTGCCAGACCTGGTAAGTTTCTCCAGCTTTTTGTTTTACTCTGTAACTTACAAATTGCTCTGTAACAAAGTATTTACCTGGAAGCCGGTGGGCACCAGGGACTTGGGTTCAATTCTAGCCTTGCGTGACTGTGTCGCGTTTTCACATTCTCCTGGGTCTGCAAGGGTTTCCCACCAGCAGTTCAAATATACACAGCTTAGGTGGATTAGCCATGCTAAATTTCCCCATTGTGTCCAGAGATGTGCACACTAGTTGGATTAGCCATGGGAAATGTGAGGAGAGGGTGGGCACCTGGGTTTAGATGGAATGTTCTTTGGAAGGCTTTGAAAGCAGACTTTAGGGGTTCTACCCTTTGATTCTAAGCCAATCTAATTGGCAGGCTTTACTCCTGTTAGAGAAATCCCATTGATTTGATTTATTATCGTCACATGTACCTAGTTACAGTGAAGAATTTTGTTTTGCGTGCAGTACAGGCAGATCATATCACACAAATTACATTGGGATAATAGAACAGAGCAAAGAATATAATGTTACGATCGCAGAGAAAATACACAAACACGAAGATGAACATTCAGATTTAAAATTGGAGGTCCATTCAGAAGTCCGATAACAATGGGGGAGAAGCTGTTCTTGAATTTGCTGTTACGAGTGTTTAAGTGTTGTAACTTCTGCCCAACAGAAGAGGTTGGAAAAAGTGATAATCGGGGTGGAAGGGGTCTCTGATGATGTTAACTGCCTTCCCAAGGTAGTGAGAAGTGTAGATGGAGTCAATAGATGGAAGGTTGGCTTGTGCAATGTATACACTGTATACAAGACCACAGCCAAGGAGCATTTAGATTTTAGTGGTTGTTGGGTCAAGATTGCGTGAGTAAGTACAGCATCGTGGTGGGTGGGGTGGGGATGTGTTCGCAGGAAAATGAATTACTACAAAAAGTGAGAAAGAGGCTGGAGATGAGGGGAAGCACTGGGGTATTACTGGGGTTGATGATTGTGGAGGCTGGTGACCATGGGGATTGCAAGCTGGGATTGTAGAGGTGACATGATGAGGTTTACATGTCTGCTTCTCCTGGCAAACCAGTAAATATCCTTCCTGATTGATCCAGCCTCTCTTCCCTCCTTTCATCTGACAGGTTTTGGTGAAAGTAGATAACTTGTTAAACTGAACACACACTTACCTGAAGGCAGAGACGTTCATTTTAGCACCTTAACAGTATACTCTGCTACAGCTAATAATGCTCCCATGAGTATAAGTTTCTGATTATTGTCAGAATAGATCTGCCCAATGGTAATCATACAAAAACATGTCCTCTTACATCTAGACTTGTAAACCTGCCCTGTCTCAGATACCCTGATTGCAGCCTGCTGAGTTGGTCTTTATACAGTGCAAGGGAGATCGAACCATATACCTCATGATGCTAGAGGCTCTGAGAATGGTCCGTACTGACAGCAGAAGACAGCACCAGGATGTAAATTAAAAAGTAAATGCACTGAAACTTCTGTTGCATTGTTTAGATATCACCAAGCTTTTCCTTGTTTCTTCTTCACCTTTCAAACATTTAGCGCTATTATTGATTAATGTGAGTGCAATGATTTTCAAGATTTCTTTTTAAGATTCAGTGCCACTGAACATTGCTTTGCTTCTTTAGTCTAATGTTCCATGCTATTTAAAGATTTCTAGCTGTAAGTCTGGGAAAGTAGCGTGAGGCAGCTGGAACGAAGGGTGGCGGATGGGTAGGGTGGCGGTTAATTGAGTGAGGCTGTAGAGTACGTTGGATGGGGAGTTGGATTCGGTCAGGGGTTGTCAGGTCAGACCGGGAGGGTGGGTGCTGAGTAGGGCAGGATTAGCAGTAGATAAAGGTTAGGGGTTAGATGGGTCAGGTTAGGGCAGAAGTCCAGGGATGGTGGGCATAGATTGGGTTTGAAAGGGACTTAGCTCTCCATGGTGGATAGGCAGGGAGTTGAGAGGTGATTCAGGGCCTGTGGGTGAGATTAGTTTCATAATTACACTGTTGGAGCAAGTTGCATTCCCTCAATCTTTTGTTGGGTAACTGCTCAGTTAAATACGTCAGACCTATCCAAAATCTTAGAATCTAACTCAGAATTGGGAATGTATTCAGAGGATTCCAAATATCAGCTAATTACCCAATAGAAGTCTCAATTTTCAGGGCATTTCCCATGTAGTTAGCTGCCTTGGGATTTCCACATCGTCCTGAAGTACAATAGACACAGAGGGTGGTGTGTGTGTGGAACGAGCTGCCAGAGGAAGTGGTGGAGGCTGGTAAAATTACAACGTTGAAAAGACATCTGGTTGGGTATATCAACAGGAAGTGTTTAGAGGGATATGGTCTAAATGCTGGCAAATGCGACTAGATTAATTTACGATATCTGGATGGCATGGGTGAGTTTGACCCAAAGTGTCTATTTCTGTGTTATACAGCTCTATGACTCTGCGTGCGCTCTACATTTCAGCAAGGGTCAATGTCCTTTCAGAAAATGTTAGCCACGATGCTTCCAAACTTGCTGTTAGAGGTATAATAATAGAATTGGGAGTATCATATTTACTTTGTCTTAAAAGCTTCTTGTCTACCATCCGCTTGTGAATGGTGATGAATAATTAAATTACAAACAAACAGGAGATGGAGGCTTTGCAAATATCCCTATTCTCGGTACAATTGATAAAGCTGAAGGATTTGCATCCATCTTCAGTCCAAAGTGCCAAGTGATTGATCCATCTCAGCTTCCTCCAGAGGTCCCCAGCATGACAGATTAGAGTGATGCTGGAAAAGTACAGCAGGTCAGGCAGCATCTGAGCAGCAGGAAAATCGATGTTTCGGGCAAAAGCCCTTCATCAGGAATAGATGAAGGGCTTTTGCCCGAAACGCCGATTTTCCTGCTCCTCAGATGCTGCCTGACCTGCTGTGCTTTTCCAGCACCACTCTAATCTAGACTCTGGTTTCCAGCATCTGCAGTCATTGTTTTTACCCAGCATGACAGATGTCAGTCTTCAATTTTATTCGCTCCTTGTGACATCAACAAAGAGCTGAAGGATCTGAATACTGCAAAGTCTCTGGGAACCAACAACAATTGGACTGAAGACTTGTGCTGCAAAATTTGCTGAGTTACTAGCCAAACTGTTCCAATCTAACCACAACATGGGATCTACCTGACAACATGAAAAATTGCCCTACTATGTCCTGTGCACAAAGAACAGGACAAATCCAATCCAGCCAATTATTGCTTGAACAGTCTACTCTCTACCATGAGGCAAAATGTGGAAGGTGTTGTCAATCGTTCACTTCACTTGCGAAGAAACAACTTGCTTACCGACCTTCAATTCAGGTTCCCCACCAGGGCCACTGAGCTCCTGATCCTATTACAGCCTTGGTCCATAAATGGTGAATAGAGTTAAACTCCAGAAAAGAGGTGAACACAACTACTTTTGATATCAAGGCAGCATTTGGCCAAAGAACCAGGAAACCCCAGGTAGAACACTCTGCTGCTAGGAGTCATACCTGGCACAAAGGGAAATGGTTGTGGTTTTTGAAGGTCAGTCATCTCAACGGCAGTATTGGGATGACAGTATTGGCGTAGTCAGCAGGATCCAAATGGATTGATATAATCGGAGGATGTCAGTGGCCACCCGGAACATCGGTGTCTTCAGACGGACAGACCCACAAGGTAAGACTTTAAACATTGTTCCCTCTCGATATTCCTGTGTGCCAGAAATGGTCCCCTTTCTCAATCGCGCTCTATTCTACAGATTCCTTGAATGGTAATTGTTCAGTCGAGAGACATAGTTTTGCAAGCACACTGGCAGGCAGAGGTTCGGGTCCTCTGCACTGCACTGGGTGGGGGGGGGGGGGAAGAGGGGTGCGATTAAGATTTGAGTCCTCTGCACGATACTGGGTTTCGAGTCTACTGGGTGAGCTGATTTGAGGTACAAGTCCTCTGCTCTGTATTTAAGTGAGCTTCGAGCTCTCTGTGTTTAAGTGGGGTTCAAGTCCCTGTGAGAAGTAAAGTGAGAAAGGGGTTGGAGTCCCCTAGTGGTGAAATTTGAGGCTCTGCACGTCTTTGTTCTGGGGGAAGAGTGTGGCTTGGACTGCAGTGCCGCTGCGAGGGCTTTCTCTTTTTATAAGTGTAATTCCAATGAGAGGATGCAAGAAAAAGGCGAGAAAACACTGAAATTAAGGTTGTACTAATACTTGGATTGAAAAAGGAAAGTTTCAATGTAGATTGTGCCATGCTGAGTGTGCTTGATGTTTAAACATTTTGGTTTGTGAGAATACTGGTTCAGAAAATCCTTTTAAGTAACTGTTTTGTCTTGTTTGAATCAGGATCTCAATTTTGTGTTTGTGGGCTATGTAATGGGGCAGATTTTGTTTTTACATTGAAATTGGACAACATTATGTCCTTTTTAAAATGATCAAACTTGTAACCTTAAAACAAATTGATTGAGTGCCTTGAGCCCCTGATATATTTGAGATTCTACAATGCCTGTTTAAAAAGGAACAGTTGGGTCAGCGGTCATGCTTTAGCTAGATGAGAGTATTGTATGAAAATATCTTTGCTGCTACTGTGTTTTAATGTGGAGTGTTCACAAAAAAAGACAACTGCATTTTGAGTTTGAATTTTTGTTAAGATTTTCTCAAGAATATGAGAACTGGAGACTGAGCTGCTGAAATTCTGTTATTTATCATGAAGACTTCATTGGCTCCCTTTATATTGCAAATTCAAAGAATGCTGATCTCTACCAAAGTTGCCACAGTAATTCCAACTGTCTTATTTGGGATGTTTCATTTGGAGAACATGATTTAAAATATTGAGCATTTGTTTCCCACAAATGTTTAAATTTTAATCTGAACTGAAACTGTCTCTTCAATTGCTAAAGCACAGGAAACATATTGTAGTTTTTTTGCTGTTTCAGACTTTTGAAATACTTTTCCTGTCAGCTTTCACATTAGCCAAGTATCAATTTGTTAAAAGCAAATAATTTTTGGATAACCCAAATGAGGTACCCGAGGGTTTGATTTTAGGATCATTGATTCTTTATAATTGACTGAATTGCTTAGGCAATTAGGAAGTTTAAGGATTGTATAAAGCTTTGATAATGTCATAAATAGTGAACAGAGTAACAGACTTCATGAATTCAAAGAATACTGAAATAAGCAGGCACAATTTAGTGTAGTTAAATGTGTGATTGTCTTCATACTGACAACCACCTTGGCATGGAAGGAATGAGAGAGGAAATACAAAGATACTTTCAGCACCTAACATCTTCTCTAGAGTTTCTCCATTTACAGGTAAAACACACCTTTGGACCATCGCCCGCCCTTCCACAACCTGATCCAATGGATTCAATCAGCTCCTCAGTCATGAGCATGAAAAGTGAAGAAGCTAACAACAGTAAAGAGGAGGTCAGTTCGCTTTTTGTCAGTGGCCTTCTTGTGGACATTAAACCACGTGAGCTTTATCCTGTCTTTTGATCATTTAAGTGATATGAAGGTTTACTGATCAAGCTAACATTACAACAGCCAGTTTGCTTTGTTACATTTGACAGAAGAGAGTGAGCAGAAGCAGCAAAGAATGCTGCGTTCACCTAGCCTGCAGCTGCAGCTGCTGCACTGCATACTCAGATGCGCTGGTATCCTCCATCTGAAGCATCTCTGCAAGGACAGAAGTCTTGTCAGCTTTGTTAAATACTTGACTGCCCTTATCCAAGAATTGAGTCTTGTGTGTGGAGTGGTGTGCAAGGACAGACTTGAATTTTGTTTTCAGGTTGGGCTTTAATGAAGGAAATTTTGGAGAACTAGCTCGTTTCCAGTTGACTTGGAGGAGATGGAGTGGTCACTGAGGACTGTGGATTTAAGAACTTCACTGATGAATTTTTTTTCCACATGGGAGGATGCTTAATTCTATTTACTGTAAGGAATTAGGGTTTTTTTTGTTATTATAATCATTGCATGTTGTGTATCAATAACTTGTTTAAATACTGGTTGTCAGAATCTTATGAAAGCTGGTAATGCCATTGGTTATCATGAAATGATACCAGAGGGAATGAGAAAGTGTATCAGGTATAAGCAGGCAGGGAAAGAGTTCCGTTCAGAGTTTTGTGAAGCAAGTTCAGCTGAGCATGACTCAGATAAGAACTTACAATCAACAATGGAGTGCTGCAGGCAAGGGTAATGGGTTAACAAGGTGGAAAAGCATTCATTATGTAGAGCCATTTAAGAAGACAAAGTAGCATTCGGTATGTAACGCCAGTTAACAAGGTGAAAAGTATTCGTTATGTAAAGCCAGTTAACAATGTTAAGAATATTCATTGTGTAACAGCAGATGGCTTAATCTTTACAGTTGATGACCGCTGAGTGTAATGGTCACCGAATCAATATGTTGCCTTATCTGGATGCTCCCTGTAACATGATATATAGTTCATTACATGCTGCTATTCCAGAGAAGACCGTGCACATGTCTCTGTGCACATGGGTGATTGTTCTCTCTCCCTCCAGGGCCTGGAATAAAGATGAAGGAGGCAAATCTATACTGTGTCTCTGAGTGTTTTGCTTTGACTGGGGCGGGGGAACAAGATGACAGTCCCATTAGAATTCTAATCGGTTTCTCTTAGATCCTTACTCATACTTTTAAATTCCATTGAATATTGGGGGAGGCGAGGACGTAGTGGTATTATCTTTGGAATGTTAATCCAGTAACCCAGGTAATCTTTTGGGGACCAGTTTCGAATTCCACCATGGCAGATGGTAGAATTGGAATTCAATGAGAAAAACTGGAATGAAGAGTCTAATGATGACCATGAATCCATTGCCAATTGATATAAAAACTCATCTGGTTCACTAATATCCTTTAGGGAAGGAAAACTGCCATCCTTATCTGGTCAGGCCTACATGTGACTACAGACCCACTGCAATGCGGTTGACTCTTAACTGCCCTCTGAGCAATTAGGATTGGGCTATAAATGCTGCCTAGCCAGCAACGTCCTCGTCCAGTGAATTAATAAAAATAAAAATGTATATAGCATTTAGAAATCCAATCACTGTTCATGTGTCAGTCTTGCCATGCCAGGAATCAGTCTGGTAAAACATTGTCACACTACATCCATAGCCAGAGTATTCTTTCTCAGATCAGGAGACCAAAACTGCCCATAACATAATAGTCCTTGTCTCACCAAGACCCTGTATTTGAATCTTCTTGCTATGAAGACCAACACACCATTTGCCTTTTTCACTCCTTGCTGCACCAACATGTTTACTTTCAGCTCCTATTGCACAAAAATACTAAAGCACCTCCTTCTTTCTCAATCTATGACCATTCAGATAATAATGTCTTTGTTTTTGCTACCAAAATGGATAACCTCACATTTAACCACATTAAGCTCAATCTGTCATGCATTTAATCACTCACTCAACTTGTCCAAATCACAGTGAAGCATCTCTGCATCTTCTTCACAGCTCACTGGCCCACCCAGCCTTGTATTGTTCACTAACTTGGAGATATTACACTTTGCTCCCTCATCTAAATCAATATTTTATAATGTGAATGGCTGGTGACCAAGCACTGATCCCCACAGTGGCCCATTAGTCATGACCTTCCACTCAGAAATGACCCAAATGTCCTACTCCTCCCTGCTTGCCAGCTAGATCTCTATTCCTGTCAGTACATTATCTATTACGTTATGCACTTTAATTTTACAGGCTGATTTTTAGGTGGAGTCTTATCGAATGCCTTCTGAAAATCCAAGTAAACCACATTCACTGGCTCCCTTGAGTCAACTACAGCAGCTACGTCCTCAGAAAATTTCAGGAGATTTGTCAAGTACGATTTCCCTTTCATAACTCTGTGATTCTGTCACTGTTTTCTAAAATAAATTATATTACAATATAGATAAAGCACCTGCTTTACAGTGTGACTATGCCTTACAATATGCATTTGTACCTACAGCTCCTGGAATGATTCTTTTGATTAACGTCAAGATTCTTCACTGGGCAGGTTAAGATACGTTACCTGCAAACTCTGATGTTCCTTTTTTAAATTAACTATTCAAAAAGAAGTAATAGATGAAAACATTTTTCAAAACTAGTTTCAGTTTGAGTTTTTGAGTGCGAATTTATCAGAACACAAGTGCGGTGATGGCCTTAGAAAATCAATTTAAAAACTCAGTCTAAATACACAGCACAACCTGCATGTTTAGTGTTGTAAAGGAACACCATTTCTTAAATACGACACAGTTTTGTTTGCACTCCAAAATCTTTTTCCAGATACAACCAGCCATAAAGCAATATAACTAATGGTAAAGTTATATTTAATGAAATAGTTGGGAGAAAAAATGTTAATGTCCCCGAAAAATGACCTTTCATCAGAAATGAAAGATTTTAGAAACGTAATAGCTTTTAGGCAAATGTTAATGTTGTGTTTTATTACATGGAGTTATGAGTGGATGACACCACAGGAGTTTTATTCAATAATCTAACATCTTTACTGCCATGCTTCCTGCATTAATTTATTTTTAAGTAAGCACGCCCGCGCTTAACTAATTATACACAGAGGGCAGCCAACCAGCAAGCACACACAATCAAACATCATAGCAGGGAAAGGGAGAGAGGAGAAGGTAATAAGACAGAAGGTCTGCAACAAGATGGCGGACAGGAAACAAAGATGATGGCATAAGGCAAAAGGATGTGACAATAAACAGGTATAGAAATAAAATATGGTTCCTGAAGTCAAAATGATTACAGCAGAACCATTATCAACTCTTTGTCATAAAACGCTCTGATATTCTGTTGCAACAAGTAAAGAAAGAGTGGTCTGTCACTGTGTAGAATACATATTTTCATGTTTGAGTTGTATGACAGATATTAAACCCATGCAATGGACTATAAGCATAGGAATGGCTTAAGAATAATACGCAAAAGTTAATCTAGTTCACCTTCTACCATCCTTAAAAATCACACAACACCAGGTTATAGACCAACAGATTTATTTGGAAGCACTAGCTTTTGGAGCGTTGTTCCTTCATTGAAGGAGCGGTGCTCCAAAAGCTACTGCCTCCAAATAAACCTGTTGGACTATAACTTGGTGTTGCGTGATTTTTAACTTTGTACACCCCAGTCCAACACCGGCATCTCCAAATCATTTCTACCATCCTGAGAGTTGCATGATGCGGTGATGTCAGAATTGATCATTCATATCAGTCCACGATAGACCCAAGATGATAACAGGTTGTGGGATATAGGTAAATTAATGTTACTTCTGCAATTCTGCAATTATAATTTCTGATACAAGGTGAATGAACTCACACCAGTGTGTTATTGTTTTGGCCAAGAGCTGAGTCAACAAGAATGGAAACTATGTGGAGGAAATATATAATTGGTTTTTGTATTAGCTAAAAATGTATGCAAGAAAGAAATGGGACTGCAAGACAATGGTAGATATTACGGGCGAATAGATAAAATGCTGTGAAGAGAGGCAGTTAAATTAGATACGCCTGTACAAACAGTAGGTATAAACATCTGTTTCCCACTTTTACAGAGACAGAGGAACAAACCCCAATTAAAAGGGTCATAGGGATCAGAACAGCCTCGGGAAAGGCACAGATGGAGGGGGTAGATGATAATGAAGAAAGAATATGCCCAACAATGACCTACAGAGGGATGAGGTCAAACGGCCTTGTGAGGCCAGAAATAAGCAGTTTGTCACAGACAAGGCCGGATAAGGCAAGAGATAAACAGGGGTAATGGGTGCCGGTCTTAGGGAAGTGGAAAATGTAAACAGGGGAGGAGCAATGTAAAACAAAAGAAACCAAATTATATAAATATTGTGTATGAATTGAATTTGGTGTGTGTATGTCCTCTGTCTTATAGACACTGGACATCACACCCACTTGCAAGTGTACAATAAATGACACTACTGATTCAGATCTTGTCTCGGACTGAAATTATTGAAGCGAGTGAACTTTGTTTCTCACAATTGGGGGCTGTCCGGGATGTTCTTCCATCGCCGGGGGGAGTGGCTGGCCCTGGACACTGGGAAGACGTGTCCCGTTCCCCATTGAGGAGCGGTTTCCTGTCCCTGTTTGGTCCGCTCCCTTGGCCGACTGGTACGAATCCCACAGGAGAGACATCTGAATCAGACAGTGACAGGAGGTCGATAGAAAATATGGCAAAAAGGGGCCAGGCAACTCTGTGCACAGACCAGGGTAAGAAAATTGACTTTTAGGTTTTGCCTTGGTGGCCGGGATTGAGTTTTAGTAGTTAATAAGGGACTAACGAAGGAACTCAACATGGATTGTGCCGTGGTTAAGGAAAAAGCCTCCGGGAAAACAAAAGAAGACAAAGGCAATGGAAATGGAGGTGGGGTCTCTTACAACATACCTCTAGAAAGTTCTTTGGGCAGGATGTTGTGGAATTGGAGAAATAACTAGTACAAGGGAAAAAGATGATTAAATATTGTTGCATTGTATGGATTAAGGAATCCATTCTTCGTCCCGCCGTCTTCTGGCCAAAGTACAGGTCAGACGAAGACTGGGTTTGTAAATATCTGAATTTATTTGTCAATGAGTGAGAGAGAGAGAATAAAAAGAGCTGTACAGCTGGTAGAAAGTTTAACCCTTTGTGATTTGGTTTGAATGCACATTTGTTTGTTGGTGATTGAATGTTTGCGTTTTATTCCCTGGAGCTTGAGTTCCGGGACTGTTTTGAATCTGATTTTTATTATGGAAACTTAACATGATTTCTTTAAAGGTTCAGGATTCTATAGAGATTATGAAAAAAAGAACGATAACTCCTGTTCTTTTTACAGGTCATGACTGCCTTACTATCAGTTTCTAACTAATCTCTTTTATCTTTACATAAAAGCAATTTATGGAGGACAGTTGAAGTTTCAGTTCAACATTAGATTGTAGTAAAAACAAAATTCTATGGTTAATATCTGTGACCTTGGATTCGGCCATTGTTCATGCATTAGAAGTTTTTTTTAAAAACTTGAATAGACAAATTTTTTTAAGGCAGCTCTGATTATTTCAAGACCTATAGTATTGTAATTGAGCAATGATTGGTCAGGACTACTTAAGTAAACTAATTTTGGATTTAAATTAAGGGACTAAAGCTGGGTGATTACAGTGGATTTCAAAATTGGGAACTGTATGCATTTTACATTTTAAATATTAAATACTGAATAAATGAACGTAAATATATAAATATATTTACAAGCTTGGAACAGGCTTTAAAAGTTAGTCAAGCATGAATTGGTGTTTGAAGTTATGGGGAGCTAGAAATATTGCAATATTTCTTTAAAAAAGAAAAAGGGGAAGAACATAATGACTTATCCCCTTCGGGAGGTACTAATAGGGGACAAAGAGATTGGGTTTGTGAGTGCCCCCCTCACCAGTGGGGAGGTCAGAACATTTAAAAAAGAAATGAATGTCCTGGTTGAGGATCCGGTAGGGTTGTCTGAACAAACTGATCAATTTTGGGGCCCAGTCTGTGTACGTGGGCTGAGTTAATGTCTATTTTGAATATACTATTTACTGGGGAGGAAAGGGGACTTATACGGGGAGCAGCCAATAAAATATGGGACAGGGAACACCCCATTGGAGATGGGGATACTGGACAGGGAGAGACGAAGTTTCCCCTCAGACACCCCCAGTGGGAAAATCAAAACCCAGAGCATTAAGAAGGAATGAAGGAATTGAAAGACCTGGTTCTAAAAAGAATAAGAGAGGCAGTTCCGAAGTCACAGAATTTGACCAAAGTCTTTGAAGTTAGACAGGAGAAAGATGAGACTCCTTCAGCTTTCTTGCAGAGATTAAGAGACTCAATGCGGAGATATTCTGGAATGAACCCTGAGGACCCAGTGGCACAGGGTCTTTTGAAAGTACATTTTGTGACAATGGCATGGCCAGACATACAGAGAAAGATACAGAAGATAGAAGGGTGGAGCGAAAAACTATTAGATGAATTGTTAAGAGAGGCATAGAAAGTGTTTGTAAAGAGAGAGGATGAGAGACAAAAACAGAAGGTGAAAATGATGGTAGCTACGGTTGATGAGGTAGTTAAGAAAATAATGAAACCAATAGTGAGCAACCGGAATGGTGAGAGGCAGCATATAGGACAGAGAGGAAGAGGGAGAGGGAGAGGACAAGGGGGAGCATTTGATAGAGGGTTTGAGCGACAGGGGCAGAGATGGAGGTCTCCACAGGAAGGTTGCTATTATTGTAGAAAGATAGGGCATTTTAGGCGGAAGTGTCCTGATCTACAAAGGGAAGAAAGGGCAATTCCGCTAATGAATCTTGATGAAGAATAGGGGTGTCAGGGGTTCCTGCCTTCGGGGGCCCACCAGGAACCCTTGATAAACCTGAAGGTGGGACCCTATAGGGAAGAGGTAGTCTTCCTAGTAGATACGGGGGCGGCACGGTCATCGCTGAATTTTTAACCAAAGAAAGTAGAAATGTCGACACGGTCAATTACTGTTTCCAGAGTAAAAGGGGAAAGCTTTACTGTTCCAGTATTTGAACCTATGATGATAGAAGGTCCTAAGGATAGAGTCACAGGGGAATTGTTGTATATCCCTGATATAGGAAGTAACTTACTAGGGAGAGACTTAATTATCCTCTTAGGACTGGAGATTGGAATTCAGGAAAAAGAAATAGTTGTACAAATGGCAATGTTGACAGAGAATGTGGAGAGAGAGATAGACCCTATTGTATGGGCTAGGGAAGGGAATCATGGAGGACTACAGATCCCTCCCCTTTCAGTAAATTTAAAAAGGAAAGGGGACATTGTCTGTGAGCAACAATATCCCATTTCCATAGAAGGTACACGAGGACTGCAGTAATTGAGCCAGTAATTGAGGGACTGATTAGAGATTAAGTAAGATCCCCCATGACCACAAATGGTTTAGTGTGATAGATTTAAAGGATGCCTTTTGGGCTTGTCTCTTGGCGGAGGAAAGATTTAGGACTATCGCCTATGAAATCTTATTTGGATTACCTTATCTGGGAATGAATGGAGAATTGCCAATTCCCGAAACTAAAGACAAATACTGGAACAGTAAAGCTTTCCCCTTTTACTCTGGAAACAGTAATTGACCGTGTCGACATTTCTACTTTCTTTGGTTAAAAATTCAGCGATGACCGTGCTGCCCCCGTATCTACTAGGAAGACTACCTCTTCCCTATAGGGTCCCACCTTCAGGTTTATCAAGGGTTCCTGGTGGGCCCCCGAAGGCAGGAACCCCTGACACCCCTATTCTTCATCAAGATTCATAAGCGGAATTGCCCTTTCTTCCCTTTGTAGATCAGGACACTTCCGCCTAAAATGCCCTATCTTTCTACAATAGTAGCAACCTTCCTGTGGAGACCCCCATCTCTGCCCCTGTCGCTCAAACCCTCTATCAAATGCTCCCCCTTGTCCTCTCCCTCTCCCTCTTCCTCTCTGTCCTATATGCTGCCTCTCACCACTCCGGTTGCTCACTATTGGTTTCATTATTTTCTTAACTACCTCATCAACCGTAGCTACCATCATTTTCACCTTAAAGAAGTATATACTGGGCTTGTCCTCCTCTTTGTCTTTCCTCAGGGAACAGGGTTTATTGGCACAGACTCCGCCCCTTGAATTCACCGTTCATTCCATCCGGCTGGGAGACTGGGTCTTAGTAAAATCATAGTCAGAGACTAAATTGCAGCCAGACTGGGAAGGGCCGTACCAGGCTCCTTTGACTACTGAAACGGCAATAAGGACGGCGGAGAAAGGCTGGACTCACTACACTCAGATCAAAGGGCCAGTGGACTCTCCAGGTGAGGAAGAAGTCTGGACAGCCGAATCAACGCAAGAACCGCTGAAACTCAGACTAAAGAGACTTTGAGTAACTGATTATACAGTGGCGACGCGAGCGCAGGATTATGTCTGTAGGATTGTATATTAAGTCTTTTTGTGCTTCAGCATGATGTTTAAAGTACTGGGAATGCTTAGAGTTATGATGCTAGCCCTCTTAGTATTGGGATTTTGTCAAATATCATTTTCATATGTATTATTAACTGTTCCTGAGTCTGATAATCCACAAGTAATAGACGCTGATGCATGCAGCTTAGTGAATTGTGGGGATGTAGATAATCAGAGACAGTAACGCAGCTCTGAGATACATCTTAAGTCCTATGGGGATGGCCTTGGGGATGGTACTTGATATAATGGTCTCGTCACAGTACACCGGACCCCCTTCCGACCAGCACGCAAGTGTCCCGATAAAAAGTGTAACCCAATATACCTAACAATAAGAAAACAACATGGCATGAAGCAATTCTGGGGGGGGGGGGGGGGGGGGGGGGGGGGGGGGGGGGGTGTGCGGGGGACACCTATGAGATACAATGAAATGAAAGCAAATGGGAAGGTTTTCTTGGGCTGTTGTTTTCAAATTAGTGTAGGACAGGGAAAACGGGTAGAACTACTGGATAATAAGATACAACCTTTCACCCCTCCCGATGATCCTAAAGTACTAAAGATTATAGAGGTAAAGGACTTGAAACAGACTATTGAAATAGAAACTGGGTACAGGAATGCAAATGCCCGGGTTGAATGGGTAAAGTGAACTGTAAAAAGTCTGAATAAGAGCAATTGCTATGCATGTGCCTCCGGTAGGCCAGTGGCCCAGGTGGTTCCCTTTCCACTCGGGTGGAAGGGGGACAGGAAGGGCATGAAATGTATGATAGCCCTGTATCAGGATAAGACTGCATGGAATGATAGGAATTGTACCTCCCCATCTCTGATGTTCCCTCCCTTGAAGAAGAAAGTTGCAAAAGTCCCCCCCCCCCCCACATTTTCTGCCGCAGTTGGAAATCACACATCGTGCGTGCATAGACGAGGTACAAGTCGGTCGAGAGATTTGGGGGAGCTGAAACTATGTACAGAGATTAAGAATGTTACCGTAACGGAGAAAGGAGGGAACTACTCAGCACTGAAGGTTTCCTGAGCGGATCTGTGGTGGTACTGTAGAGGCAAAATATTGAGACCCACCCTCCCTCCGGATTGGAGAGGGATATGCGCAATTGTACAATTGGCAATTCCATTTACCCTGGCATTTGAGAAGGAAAAGATAGGAGGGAAAAAGGGAAGGGGTAAGAGATTACTGTTAGACACTTCTTTCGATGACAGGATTTATCTCGATTCGGTAGGAGTCCCTACGGGGGTACCTGATGAATTCAAGGCTCGTAACCAGATTGCAGCAGGCTTTGAGTCAGCTCGCTTTTGGTGGATAACAATTAATAAGAATGTAGATTGGATAAATTACATTTTCTAAAATCAACAGTGATTTATAAATTATACAAGAGATGCGGTTAAAGGAATATCAGAACAGCTTGATGCGACAAGCAGGATGGCATGGGAAAACAGAATGGCCCTTGACATGATTTTAGCGGAAAAAGGAGGCGTGTGTGTGGTTAGGAGGAAGCTGTCGTACCTTTATTCCTAATTGCACTGCAACTGATGGTTCAATTACTCGGGCCTTAAGGGGATTAACTACCTTAGCAGAGGAACTGACTGAGAATTCAGGAGTAGACACATCTCTCACAGGATGGCTTGAATAATGGTTTGGAAGGTAGAAGGGGGTGGTGGTTTCCATCCTTACTTCCCTGATAGTAGTAGTTGGGGTATTGGTGGCCATTGGCTGTTATATCATGCCCTGTATATGAGGGCTCACCCAAAGACTGATTGAAACAGCCTCGATGAAACAGATGCCCCTAAAAGGGAATCAGGCAGAAGAACATTATCGATTAAATAATGAGGGGATGAGTGAGACCAAGATGGATGAAATCTCCGGAATGATGCTTGTGAATTTTGGGGGCGATGCTTAAAAGAAAAATGCAGAAGATAACAAATGGCAATTAAAGAAAAAGGGGAAATTGTGGGATATAGGTAAATTAATGTTACTTCTGCAATTCTGCAATTATAATTTCTGATACAAGGTGAATGAACTCACACCAGTGTGTTATTGTTTTGGCCAAGAGTTGAGTCAACAAGAATGGAAACTATGTGGAGGAAATATATAATTGGTTTTTGTATTAGCTAAAAATGTATGCAAGAAAGAAACAGGACTGCAAGACAATGGTAGATATTACGGGCGAATAGATAAAATGCTGTGAAGAGAGGCAGTTAAATTAGATACGCCTGTACAAACAGTAGGTATAAACATCTGTTTCCCACTTTTACAGAGACAGAGGAACAAACCCCAATTAAAAGGGTCATAGGGATCAGAACGGCCTCAGGAAAGGCACAGATGAAGGGGGTAGATAATGATGAAGAAAGAATATGCCTAACAATGACCTACAGCAGGATGAGGTCAAACGGCCTTGTGAGGCCAGAAGTAAGCATTTTGTCACAGACAAGGCCGGATAAGGCAAGAGATAAACAGGAGTAATGGGTGCCGGTCTTAGGGAAGTGGAAGATGTAAACAGGGGAGTAGCAATGTAAAACCAAAGAAACCAAATTATATAAATATTGTGTATGAATTGAATTTGGTGTGTGTATGTCCTCTGCCTTATAGAGGCTGGACATCACACCCACTTGCAAGTGTACAATAAATGACACTACTGATTCAGATCTTCTCGGACTGAAATTATTAAAGTGAATGAGCTTTGTTTCTCACAAGGTTATTCTCAACAGTGGAGAACATTGGGAATTGTAAGTCCAAAGTTTATTGATAAGCATGCACTTTTGTCATGTTATGTCTCAGATTTGCTCCCCAGTAGAGTTGATTGGGAGTAAAAGATATAGAACTGTAAAATGCAACCCCCAATCGGCCACTATTTTACTGCTGTGTCTCTGTGTGAGATGGGCACTCCATTACAATCTTTAAACTGGATTCCTACATTGCAGCTGGGAGACTGATTTAAAAGTCACGCTTGTCGTGTGTCTTAGGTTTCAAGAAACGAGCGCCAAATCGAGATGGAACCAGCCAGATAGAAGTAGGCAAGTGATTTTAGAGCATTGCTTACATTCCAGTGGGGAAAAAACAATTCTTCTAATGCCTCGAGCAAATCTTCTGTAGATTGTGATCATCAGGCAAAGCAGCATTCACCCACCTTCACTGCCCTTTCTGCCATCTCTTCTCAACTTTGTCTTGTTCCTGATTGCTATGTTTTGATCACTTCTATCACGATCTGAACCTTTTTGATTCCCAGGGACCTGCTGCATGAATCACAGAGGGTTGCTCTGCATGTACAACAAGTAATTAGGAAGGCAAATGGAATTTTGCCCTTCATTGCGAAAGGAATGGAGTTTAAAAGCAGAGAGGTTATGTTGCAGGTATACATGGTGCTGGTGAGGCCACACCTAGAGTACTGTGTGCAGTGTTGGTCTCCTTACTTGAGAAAGGATGGACTGGCACTGGACGGGGTGCAGAGAAGGTTCACTAGGGTTGATTCCAGAGTTTGAAAGGTTGCGGGGGTGGGGGTTGGGTGGGGGGGAGGTGGTATGTGCAGTTGGCTTATGAAGACAGGCTGAGTAGACTTGGATTATATTCATTGGAATTCAGAAGAATGAGGCGGGGGGCGGGGGGGGGGATCTCATGGAAACAAATAAAATTATGAAGGGAATCGATAAAATAGAAGTTAGGATGTTTCCACTGGCAGGTGATGCTAGGACAAGAGGACATGACTTCAAGATGAGAGGGAGCAGATTTAAGACTGAATTGAGAAGGAACTTCTTCACCCAGAGGGTTGTTAATCTATGGAATTCCTTGCCCAGGTAAGTAGCTGATGCTACTTCAGTAAATGTTTTTAAAGCTGAGGTGGCTTTCTTTTGAAAAATAAAGGAAGTAAGAGAGCGTGGGTAAGTGGAGCTGAGTCCACAAAAAGATTAGCCATGATCTTATTGAATGGTGGAGCAGGCTCGAAGGGCCGGATAGCCTACACTGCTCCTAGTTCTTATGTTCCTTCCTTAGTCAACTGGAGTGTGTTTGTACTTAAGTCCTGAAGTGTGACTTGAACTAAGAACTTTGTTATTCAGAGATAACTGTGCGAGGAACTGAACTACAACTGACCTTAACTGTTCTGAAGGTAAAACATCATCACAATCTTCTTAGATCTGATAATATATTTTCTACAAAAATCTTCATTCTAATGAATAATTCCTAAAAGTACTTGAAGCACACACAATTTATACTAGTTATGCGCTGTTGGTGACTCACGCATAGGCTCTGGCTGCTCCACATGCACACTGCTGCTCATCTGTTACAACTTCAGCATGCACACTACCTCCATCCTCTGGTTGTTGTATAGGTACACTGGTGCTTGCAAGTGTGGGTGTGAGTGGAACAGTGTTGTGAGGTGTTATCGTGCTCTAAACCAATGGTGGTAGGCTCCAATTTCAAGCCTAAAATGGAGAAAGATGGGTAAATGTTTGTTAGAATGTCAGCCCGGGACACAGTTATCAACAGACCTACAACCTGTTTCACAGTAACCGCTAAGCTCTCAACTGTTAGATAATACGCTGTTCAATCTTTCTTTCGTTCAATGTGAATGACCTCACTCTTAACACCAACTAACCAGAGGACAAGTACTAGTACAGAGAGAAGGGTAAGGGAAAGTATACCAGGAGAAACAATCAACCAAAAGGAAAAAAATTGATGCCTCCCTGATACAACACGGGGCTGCACGCATTCTTAAAAATGGAAATCAGAGGTAGACAACCCCGTAAGTGATGTAAAAGATCAAAGCTTTGCAGTCTTGCCTCATCCATCAGTGGTTGATAATGAATGCGGGCAAGGTGGAAGAGTGAGAATGCCACTGGATTACTGTTCCAAAGTATGGGTTCAGATTCCACCATGGTAGTTCATTACATTTGAATTCAATAAAAGTTTGACTGCTCTGCCACTGCAAGGTGACAACACACATACATAGTTTAGCAGTAAAATGACAGCTCCCTTGAGCAGAGATGGTGTGGCCTATATATTCACAGGAGAGGACAGCTTAAAATTCCTGAGCATTGCCTCATTGAAATCAATAGATCTCCCCTCCTGCTATGTTAATTGCTAAAAATTTCGCACTTTGAAATATTTCTTTGTATGTTGGTTGGTGCAAAATCACCCTCTGCTTTACCGCAACTCTTTCTCATGTCCAAGTTGCTGTGAATCCTGATTGGTAAGCAGCCAGTTTTACAACACAGACCACTTAAAAAACCTGAGAGACAGTAATGGCCTGTCTGTGTCACAGGATGCAAAGCCACCCTCTCTTTAACAGAAATAAAACTTGCCCCAGAAAATACATTTTAACAGACTGTCCCAGTATCTGCACAAGCATAAATACATTCTGGTGAATAAGACCGTATCACAGCTCATACGCACACACGTACTGATAGTGATTTTGGTATTTA
Source organism: Chiloscyllium punctatum (assembly GCF_047496795.1). Classification (NCBI taxonomy): domain Eukaryota; kingdom Metazoa; phylum Chordata; class Chondrichthyes; order Orectolobiformes; family Hemiscylliidae; genus Chiloscyllium; species Chiloscyllium punctatum. The sequence goes on from NC_092747.1 coordinate 117,053,537, forward strand.
GAGTAAGCTCTCAAACAAACCTAGGCATGAAATCACCATTCATTGTTGTTAAAATCTGGTTGCCTAAAATCCTTTTGAGAAAGAAATCTGCCATCCTGACCTGCTCTTGCCAAAATGTGACTCCAGACTCATTGCAATGTGGTTGGCTCTTAAATCCTGCCTTCTAGCCTATTGAGGATGGCCAAAATTATTGGCCGAGTCATCAACATCCACATCCCGTGAATGAATAAACAATGGACTCTGTCAACATCCTGATTGTCGATGATGGTAGGACACAGTACAATAGTCAGAAAGACAAGGCTGAAGGATTTGTATCATCTTCAGCCAAAAGTGCTGAATGAAGGATCCCGATCTTAGCTTCTTCCTAATGTCCCTTAATATTTGGGTGGCACACTGGTTTAGTGGTTAGCACTGCTGCCTCACAGTGGCAGGGACTCAGGTTCAATTCTACCCTCGGGTGACTGCCTGTGTGAGTTTGTACATTCTCCCCATGTGTTTCAGTTTCCTCCCACTGTCCAAAGATGTGCAGGTTAAATGGACTGGTGAGGGTAAATTGTCCAGTGTCCTGGGATATGCAGGCTGGGTGGATGAGACATGGAAAAAGCAGGGACAGGATAGGGAGTGGATCTGGGTGGGATGCTCTTCCGAGAGTCATTGTGGACTTGATGGCCGAATGGCCTGCTTCTGTACTGTAGAAATTCTAATGATTCAATGTTCCTGAGCATCACAAATCAGTGTTCAGCCAATTCAGCTCTCTCTGTGATCGCAATAGCTGAGCACACTGGATAAAGTAAAAGTTATGGGGGCTACAATAATATTGGAGTGCTTCAGAAGGAGTATTCAACAAAGCTGAAACATAAAACAATGGAACAATATCACCCAGAGATGTCTTAGCAGATCCTCTAACAGTAGTATCCTCTCTCAACCCAATGTGTTCAGAATTGAAATGCTAATCATTCACAATCTGCTCTTTTGGGTAGATGATGTAATTTATAGGCCAGACACCAGACTTCCAAAGCAATTGCTCGGTTTGGAACTCCAGCCCTGGCAGGAGACTACCAGTAGTACAGCAGAAATGTTGTAGTGACGTTCTCCAAGCAGTCCTGAAGAAGTCAAACATCCTGACCAACTCATGAGTGTTTCTGGTGTGTGACCAACCAAAATGGGCCATGTTCATCCAGGAAGGTACTGAACACATTGAGAGACTTCCTCAGGAGGTGGAGAAATCAAAGTGAGGAAAGAGTGCACGAACCTTCAACTAACACATCTCACCAACCCTGAGCACCACCTGACCTGCATGTGGAAGAATGTGAAGATTACAGATTGGACTTATCCGCCAAAATCCATTGAACTAAGATGGAAACAAGTTGCCCTCGATCCCAAGGAACTACAGAAGAGAAGAAACGTCATGAGATGCCCAGTGGTTATAAAGATTTGCAATTATAAGGTGCCTTTAGCTTTTTTATTATCCCTATTGAATCTTCGTTTAAATTTGGCTGGACCACTCTTCTCCAAGCCAAATGTGGTCAAGATAAATTAGCCGAATTCCAGAGGGGAGATGTCATCACAGTAACATTTTCCATTGTGGTCAGAGTAGTCAGAGTAAAATTGAGATCACTGGGAAATAGGAAAATAACTCTCCACACATATTGAGTACAAAGGAAGATGGATAGAATTCAATCATCTCAGCCTCAGGTCACGCTTGGATGTGTTTTGTGAGATGATAGCCTCGAGTAAGCATTTTCAATTGCTCCATCAATAATCTTTGTACAGTCATGAGGCGGCGTGTTGCACAATATTCAGTTTTATTTTTAACTTCTCAGATAATGAAGTGTGCCATGTTCCCATGCAGCGAGACCTGGACAACATTCAAGCTTCAATTGATAAGCGGCAATGCCACATAAGTTCCAAACTCTGTCTCCGTCAAGAGAGAATCTAAGCATCTCTCTTTTATCGTCAACAACATTCTCATTGCTGATAACCACCAGCAGCATCTTGGAGTTCAATGGTGACCTGAAATTGAACTATAAATATCATGGAGAGAAACTAGCTCAGAGGTCGATGATTCTGCAGTACGTAACTGGGCTCCTGACTACGCAAAGTCTATCTAGTATCTATAATTTATGAATCAGGAGTGTGTGTTAAATATCACTCCACTTGCCTTAGGAATGTTCCTTCGACAACACTCTAAAGGCTCAACACCATTTAGCCCAACCAAAATAGCCCATTTGATCATTACTTCACTCGACTACCCAGACACAATTACAACATTTAGAAGACATTTGAACAAGAACATGACAGAAACGTTTTAGAGGGACATGGACCAACCACAGGCAAATGGGACTAGTTTAGTTTAGGAAACCGGGTCTGCATGGACGAGTTGGGCTGTAGGGCCTCTTTCCATGCTGTACCCCTCTCTATAACTATAAGAAAGTGGAAGCTTGGTTCCAAAGCAGGACATTGGTTCGGCCACTTTTGGAATATTGTGTGCAATTCTGGCCTGCCTCCTATCAGAAGGGTGCTGTTAAAGTTGAAAGGTTTCAATAAAGATTTACAAGCATGTTGCGAGGTTTGGAGGATTTGAGCTGCAGGGTGAGGCATAAAAGGCTGGGGCTGTTTTTCCTGGACTACCATAGGCTGAGCGGTGATGTTATGGAGGCTTATACAATCATGAGGGGCATGGATAGGGTAAATGAACAAGGTGTTTTTCCTGGGGTAGTGGTGTCCAGAAGTAGAGGGCATTGCTTTAGGGTGAATGAGGAAAAATTTCAAAGGAGCCTAAAGGCCAACTCTTTAATGCAGTGGGTGGAATGAGCTGCCAGAGGAAGTGGTGGAGGCTGGTACAATTAAAACATGATAAAGGCCTCTATATAGATACATGATATGATTAGGAAGCGTTTACAGGGATATGGGCCAAGTAGTTGCAAATGGGAGTAGATTAGGTTCGGATATCTGGTTGGCATGGATGAGTTAGACTGAAGGATCTGTGTCGGTGCTATAAATCTCTATGACTGTGGGTTCATAACAGCTAATATTGCTCTGATTCACCTCTGGGCTCCCTCATGGCTACTTTGTCAAAATCTAGCTTCCTCAGTCTTGAACAGTAGGTGTATTTTTGGTCTGTTTAGTATTTTACTATTACTTTAACAAAGATTCTTGTAAGTTAACTTTTCACTGCTGCCCAACCCCTGACCATGTGCTGCTCTATTATCAGATTTTTTTTCTAGAAAATCTTTGACAGTCAAGAATTCTTTTTTCCAATAAGCAAGTGTATTTTCCTTCCGTTTCTGACTATCAAATTCTGCACCATTTTCATTCCCTGTAATCCATTTTGCACTCCCTGAAACATCAACTGTGTTCCTCCTTCCACAGATACCAGTGATTAATGCCAAAGCCCTGTGGCCTGTGGAGAGGGTGATGTTTGACTTTCTTGTACAGCTGCAGTTTGTGTGGTGAAGGTGCTCCCACAATGTGGTTGGGTAAGAGACATTACAGATTATTCATTCAGCAACAGTGATGATTTGAAGATAATGCCCAAATCAAGAACATGCTTATAATTTCACAAAAATATTATTGGGAACTTTAGACATGAGGCCAGAGAAGGATGATATTAGGTCAGGTGACCAAAAGCATTGCCAAATAAGCAGGTTTTGAGGAAAGTCTGAAAGGAGGAAAACAGATCTGTGAGGTTTTGACTGCAAATTTCAGACCTTGTTGCTTTAGCAACTGTAGAAACAGCCACACAGGTGAAATAATGATTTAACAAATCGTTGGGAGTCTCGAACAGAATGGGTTGTCGAGGTCTCAAAGGGTGTGTGATGCAGCAAGCTAGGAATTAAATCAAGGGTGAGAATTTTAAATTGGAGGAAGTGGGCTGGGTGCTGGCAGGTGAGACTAGATTGGGTTGGGATATCTGGTTGGCATGGACGGGTTGGATTGAAGGGTCTGTTTCCATGCTGTACCCCTCTCTATAACTATAAGAAAGTGAAAGTTCATCATTACCTTCTCAACAGTAAGTAGGCATTGGCAGTAAATGTTTGTCTTGTCAGTGATGCTCAGATCCCATAAATGAATAATAGTTCCAACTGCTAGAGCTTTGCGTATTCACCTAATCTGTCTGTTGCAATTTCTCAACACTATCCAATAACACTACTCTCTGTTTCCACCTTTCAGTAAACTGCGGACTGATGATAGAAAGTGAGGGCAATTAGATGATGACTGACAAGTTTTATCCATCAAACTGAATTCTTATTATAAGACAGAGCAAAAAACCTTTTCATGCTAGGTTCTGCTGCTACAATGTTTGACATCAATGAATGAGAGGAGAGAAGAGGGAATACACCATATTTCCGGAGAATAAGTAAATCTCATTTGGCAACTTCTCTTTCAAGTTACCATATGCTTCATATTTTCATCTTGGGGACACGTTTATTGAGAAGTTATCTTTTACTGAAAAGGGAAAGTCAATGGAGATTATTAAATGGGTAACCTTAACTTGATTAAGGAACCTTTCTACAAGCTCTTTGTATGGGTTGGAATTGACAGTGACAGATACAGTTTAGATTTTAAGAAGATGGTTGGTATTGGAGAATAGAAGCTGGCTGTGATTTTTACATTACTGGAGCATCCTTGCCTAATTAATTTTATCTAAGAACAGTTTATGGTTTGGGTCATTGGGTTGTCACAGATGTAACCAGAAAGGAGGAAAGAACATACCACAGGCACAGTGGTATGGGCGGCACGGTGGCACAGTGGTTAGCACTGCTGCCTCACAGCGCCTGAGACCCGGGTTCAATTCCCGCCTCAGGCGACTGACTGTGTGGAGTTTGCATGTTCTCCCCGTGTCTGCGTGGGTTTCCTCCGGGCGCTCCGGTTTCCTCCCACAGTCCAAAAGATGTGCAGGTCAGGTGAATTGGCCATGCTAAATTGCCCATAGTGTTAGGTAAGGGGTAGATGTAGATGTAGGGGTAGGGGTAGGGGTAGGGGTATGGGTGGGTTACGCTTCGGCGGGGCGGTGTGGACTTGTTGGGCCGAAGGGCCTGTTTCCATACTGTAAGTAATCTAATCTAATCTAATCTAAACTTTTCTAAATATTTCTGGCATCCTGTTATATTTCTCAGCGATGTCCCAGACTGCTTCATATCTAAGGTATGGTTACTGTTATTACATAAGGAAAAATAGCAGGAATCATTCATAGATCAATGTAATCAAATGGTACTGTGGTCCAGGATGCCCAAGAAACCCTTGTGCTTTTTGGAATTGGTCCAAACCATTGGAACAAGGCCACAATTTCATGTCAAACCTCAAGTTTGGCATTTCTAAAACTATAGAACACTTTTAATACTGCACCGTGTTATTTTCCTAATGATGTTTAAATCAAAGTAGAATTAAAAACCCGGCAGCTTCTCAATCAGAAGTGAGATTAGTACAATTTGAGATAATCTTTCAAACTAGATACATTTGAAGTCAGCTTTCTAGATACTGCAAGCATTCACTGGACTTGCAGTTTCTTGGAAAGCATCTATGATATGCTATTGTTTTAAGGAAACTGCAGGCCAGGACCAGTCAATGTGTGTTCTAATGTACATTTGATTGGGGGGAATAAATCTGTTGATTTATTCTTTGCCTTTGAATGGATTCAAATAGTTTTGATGATGTAGATGCTTAGCAACATGAAAATACACATCTTGTGGTCTGTGGCACACAGCCAGTTCCTCTGCTTTTAGCCGAAATGATATGACGTGCTGAAATTCAGAGAAATGTTTTTAGATTAGATTAGTTTACATTACAGCGTGGAAACAGGCCTTTCGGCCCAACAAATCCACACCGACCCGGCGAAGCGCAACCCACCCATACCCCTACATTTACCCCTTACCTAACACGACGGGCAATTTAGCATGGCCAATTCACCTGACCTGCACATCTTTGGACTGTGGGAGGAAACTGGAGCACCCGGAGGAAACCCACGCAGACACGGGGAGAACATGCAAACTCCACATAGTCAGTCTTGTCAACTGTTTTCACACCAAACAATCTGGAATGTCCCTATTTTTCCAATGAAGCCAACAAAAAGAACAACAGAATTCCCCTCATTTACTGGTTCTGTGGCATGTTCAATCTCTTAATATTTGCATCAGCAGAATTTCATTGTTGAAGAGAATATGTATGGTGTCTTGAGGTCCGTTTGTGATCTGAATAAGAACTAGCAAAAATCTAAGCTGAACCCATAGTTATTTTTGAAAGGAAAATGAAGAAATATCTGTCAGTACCAGTGCAAAATGACAAGACTTCGGACCACAAGAAGGAAATAGTGAGCCATACACAACAGGTCAGGGCCGTGGGGTTGTGGACAGTGCAAAGGCCACTAATTCTTTAGTGCTCTTTGCAAATAAATCAAGTAAAAAGAGGAACCTTTATTCCACAGAACACAAAATTGCACTAATACCAGAGGGCGTATATTTAGCACATGACCTTTCCAATAATTCAAGAACTTCTTTGCTTTTTAAAACATGGACAAATGAAATGTGAAAATTGAAACTTATGTACTTAATAGTTTAACTTTTCCTGAGTTACTACTGTACTTAATTTTTCTGGAATCCTACAAAGTCTCCAAGTTAAAAGGAGACTTTTGGAGGGTTTAAGGCATATGGGAATTGCCCAGCAGAAAATTTGGTTTTCTTGGAAAAGTCTTTGGCGTGTGCTAAAATGGGAATTCCACAGGGTCCTCGTCACCTTGTGGCATAATAATTGTCTAGCCATTGGAAATTCCCTGCATCCCAGGTCCAAGCCATTCGCTACACACTTTCATCCTGTTGCTATTGGTTCATTTGACATTCATCTTACGTCTGTTTTTGATCCTTCAAGCAATGCGAACTGTTTTTCTTTATCTCCACTGCATGTTGGCTCTTTATGATTTTGAGCAAAAATTCTTCTCAACATTCTTTTCTCCAAAAGACTACCCAGTTTCTCCAATTCATCCAGTAACATGATCCAGACACATGGAACTTCATTTTCAAAGCTTTTCTGAATCCTGTCTAAAATCTTGACATCATTTCTAAGGTCTGGTGCCAAGAATTAAACACATACACTGGACAAAATTTCAGTTGAGGTTTAACCAGATTGTACAGAAGTCATTCATAACGTATTTGCTTTTGCATTCCACACCCCTGTTCAGAAAGCCTAAGCTCCCATCCGCTTTTTAATAACTTTCCCAACCTGCCATGCCACCTTTAACAGAAGTACAGACTTTTTTCTCTTTCTTGCTTCCCCTTTCAACGAAGACCTTTATATTGTTGCTTTTCGTTGCTGTTTCTACCAAAACTGATCACTTTACAATACTTTAACTCATCTCTCAGCCAACATCAGATCCATGCTGATATTATGTGACACTTCATGAACTGTCTTTTGGAGCCCATAAACTACATACCTTAATCAGCCATCTTTACTTCCTCATCGAAACAAAAAACCCCAATCATTTGACATGTTTGTGCTGGCTTTTCTTAATGAATCCATATTTATCCAAGTGATATCAACGCTGTTCTGGATTATCTTTCCTACATGTTCTTCCACCAGCAAAGTTAAGCTGATTGATTTGGAATGAAGCTTATCTTTACACCCTTTTTGAACAAAGGTTTATCAATTGCAATATTCTTGATTCTCTGCCACCAGCCACATCTCCAAGCTTGCTCCCTAGCAATCTGAGGGAGTTCTGAGATCTGAAACATTAACTCTAATTTCTCTTCAGTGATGCTGCTTTACCTTCTGAGCTTTTCCAGCAATTTCTGTTTTTGTTGCTCCCTCACTTACCTTGGCATCCATCGATGCGTAGCAACTTTTAAATGCAGCCAATCTTTCTAATCAATTTTTGGACCACCCAGTAATCTCAATGACCTCCTCTCTCATTATGTCTTTGAAAGTATCTTTGTTCTTCGTAAACAGACACAAAATGCTCATTTCGTATGACACCTTCTCTGGACCCTAATTTCCTCATTCCTCTTCTGCAATGTTTTGGAATGAAAGTGAACTCTATACTCTTGGTATTTACTGTTCTGTCTAATTAAAAATCTAATAAAACTAGTAACAGTTTACAATCCCAGTTGTATGGATCGAAATCTAGTGACTAAAAGTATGTGTAAGAACTTTTGTGTCAGTTCACTGAAACAGTTATAGTAATAGATTCTTCTTGAGCCTACGCAATGTCACATTTAAAAAGTATTGTACATGTAAAGTTCGTGTGTTGGTAGCAAAGGCCTAATCAAATGTGACTGCTATTGATTTCTCTTCATACTAACAGCACATTTAACAAAACAAAACATCCCAAATCATGTGACAAAGCATGGTTGCACATGAAGCCATGTGAAGTTTTAAACCAGATAGCCAAATCCTTGTTGAAAAAAATTTGTTTTGGTGAGGAAAGACTGGTAAAGAGCCCGAGGTATTCAGAGTTGGATTCCTAGAACTAAGTATGACAGGTAAAGATATGGCCTGATAATCATGGAAGAAGAAGCCTGAATTAGAACTGAAGATATTTCAGAGGGGTCTTTCTCTATTTATATTCATAGTATGTAAGCATCACGAAATGGGTTGGAATTTACTGCCCACCTCTAAGAACAGTTTGAATATTTAAGTACTGTGTTCTTTACATTGTTTAATTTAAATATTTTGTTACTTCAATTTCAATCTTAAAATATCCGGAATAAGCTGGATAATGAAAATGTTAAGAAACTGAAACAGACAAGACCAGAAATTCTACAAGGTCGTCCAACCATTTTGCGTGAGGGAACACATTTCAGTTATTTTTCTCATTCAAGGGAAGCAAATTTTGGAAAGATAAGTTTGGCATAACACTACATATAGATTTTTTTAAAAACCCAGAAACAAACAGAATCTGATAACTTGACAAAGACCATTAAAAAGCACTAAACAGCAGAACTTACTATAACTTTGTTTTGTTTTGTTTTTGTCGAAGAAGCAATGCTACAGAGAGCCAAAGTAGACCAAAGGCCTGAGAATTTGGTGGGGACATGACCATGCTTGGGCTTTGAGTTTAACCAATACTGGCCTTGCTTTCACTTCTGGTGATGCATCCTTGGAGCTAGCCTCAACATAAATGCATATAAAAGTGGTTGTTGGAACATGTAAACCTAGGAATTGGGAGTAGGAATGTCTGAGGAGCAAGCCTGATCCACCGTTTGTGTCAGATGATGGCTGATCTGATTATTCCACATGACTACCTATTCTGATAACCTTTCAACACCATTATCATCCAGAATCTATTTAGTTCTGCCTTAAAGTATTCAAAGACTGATTCCACCACATTATGAGCAAGTGTTCAAAAGATCATTTACAATAAAGATTTTCTTTACTCATCACTGTTAGAAATGGACAACCTTAATGTTGAACCAGTGAACCTGAGTTCCAGATTATCCTACAAAAGGAAACATCCTTTCCACATCTTTGCCATCTCGAACCCTCAGGATCTTGTGTTTCGATCAAGACATCTCTTACTCTTCTGAACTTTGATGGATACAAGCCCAATCTGTCCAACCCTTCCTCATACAACAACCCACCCATACCAGGTACTAATCTAGTATATTTCTTAACTGCTTCCACTGTATTTGCTTTCTGCCTTAAATAGTGAGACCAGTGCTGTGCACAATGGCCCAGATGCGTGCCCATGCCCTGACATACTGAAACTTAACCTCTCTACTTTTGTTTTCAATTCTCCTTGCAATAAATCGAAACATTCTATTAACTTTCCTAATGACTTGCTGTTCTTGAACACTCACTTCATGCAATATGACAGAATCCTCAGCATCTAATTTATTTGGGCTTGTTTTTATTCTTTCTGCCAAAACTGAGAATTACACAATTTTTTAAACATTACACGATTTTTTCCTGACCTTTGCCCATTTAACCAACATACTTATGTCACTTTGCAGCCTCTTCATGTCTTCTTCACAATTATACATTTCTGCCTTTACTTGTGTCATCAGCATATTTAGCAACATACCTTCCACCACTTCATCTGAGCCATTTATACAAATTATAAAACTTTCGAGTCTCAGCAGTGATCGCTGTGGCACATCACTCACTGCAACATGCCAATCAGAATAAGACCCATTTATGCTGTTACACCTTACTGTGGCAGCGCACTGGAAATCAAGCCCTGCTATTCTTGGAGTGGTGTCAAAACCTAAAGGCTATATAAAAAGTATGTAAAATTATCCAATATACCTATCACAGAGGCCCAGGTTGACATGAAGCATGGAGTGGGTTTTTGCACTTTATAAGAATGACTTTATTACAAATAAAAATTCCAGCTGCAGAAGAATGATTACGAACTATTTATGTATATCTGTGTGACTTAAAACTCTAACTCCCTTCTAAACGATACACATAGACAGGAGAAAAATGAATGTGGTGGGTAAGGGAAAAGACTGGAAAGACAGTTCAATAGCCCCTGTTCACGGGGTACACTGAGATAGTTCTTCTGATTTGTTAGGTTGTGCTGCTCCTTGATTCTCCTTCACCAGATACTTTCACTTGCTTGTTGAAGGTGCAGGGTGACTGGTTCATACTTGTAAAGTCTCTGACTTACTGGTTAAGAGCCACAGCTTACAGCAAGTGATGGGGGTAAAGTAAACTGGCTTCCTTCATTTTTTTTTAAAACTACAGAGGAAAGGGACTGTTCTTGCCATAACGGAGATCCAATGGTTTTTGCCACAAACATTCAAAACATGTTCAGCTATCTGGGAGGGAACCACTTAATTATTAAAAGGCAGAAGGCCTTTGGCATCAATAACTGATCTCTTGTCTACAGTCCAATCGGTTACTTGTTGCTAACTGAAGCTCCATAAAAACTTTAGGCTCCAGCTCATATACAAACCTCCCCACACTGGTTGAACATGCAGTCATGTAAACTGCAAGTGCACCAAGTGTTGGGGTTACATGCTTTTAAAAGGTGCAGCAATCCTACAACAATCATTGATTTAAAAAAAAACAGTCCTTTTGCTCTTGCAGTCCACATTCAAAATAATGCAAAAGAAAAAGATATGGTTTTGACAATGTCTATTCTATTAGCCGAAAAAATTATTAAGAGCTATTTTTAGGTTTCCTCCTCCACCATATTTTCCTTAATAACCTTTGATGTGGCATTTTAAGTCTTCGGGCAATTTAAGTACAGTACATTCATGAGCTCCCCTTAATCCACAGCATGTTCAAAGAACTCCAAAAAATTGTTTAAACATGATTTCTCTTTCACCATGTTGACTCTCCCTGATTACCTTGATTTTTCAAAGTGCTCCTATGTCCGTAATAATAGCTTCTAAGATTTTCACTGTAGTAACAAATGTACACCAGCTGGCTTGTAATTTATCGTTTTCTGTTTCCCTCCCTTTCTATTTTCAATAAAGGAGTCATAGGGAATCTAATTTTGCAATCTAAAGGAACTTTCCCCAAATTAAGAAATTTTGGGAAATCAAAACCAATGCATTTATTTATGTTAAGATTCTACAGTTAAGGCTGTTAGGACTGAGGGATTTGTCAGTCCACATCTCCAATTGTAACTTTCTTGAATTCCTTCCTCCCTATCTGACGTCCCATTTACCCCCTCAGCCGAAGCAAAACACTTGGATACACAGTATAGTTTTACCTCCTCCATCTTTATTCGAGGCCCTGGAGGGAGAAAGAACGATCGCACTTGTGCACAGAGACATGAGTTCACAGTCTTCTCTGGAACAGCAGTTTGTAATGAACTATACAGATATTTACAGGAAGGAACATCCAGATAAGGCAACATACATTTTGATTGAGTGACCATTACAATCAACAAGTATCAATTATAAAGATTAAGCCATCTGCTATTACAAAATGAATAATCAGCTTCACAAAATGAATACTTTTCATCTACATACTGAATGCCACCTCTTGTTAAATGGCTTTACATAATGAATGCATTTCCACCTTGTTAACACATACCACTTGCCTACATCAACCCATTGTTCACTAAGTTCTTGTCTGATCTGAGTCATGCTCAACTGAACCTCTTGTTTCACAAAACTCTTTTCCTGCCTGCTTATACCCTATATACATTCCAATTCTCTCCATATATCATTTCATGATAACCACCGAGATGTTACTACTACCAGCTTTCATAAGACTCTGACAGCCAGTATTTAAGCACATTATTGACACACAGCCTACAATGATTATAACAAAAATTATTAGTCAATTACAATAAATTGAATTTGAAGAATCCCCTCATGCGGGAAACAAAGTCCACCAGAAATGTTCTTAAATTCACAATCCTTAGTGATCACTTCATCCCCTGTAAGTCAAGTGGAAACAAGCCAGTTCTCCAAAATCTCCTTCAGTAAAGCCCAACCTGAAAACAAAATTTAGTCTGTTCATGCTTCACTCCTCTGAGAAACATGATTCTTGGATAAGGGCAGTTAAATGCTTAACAAAACTGACAAGAATCCAGTCGTTGCAGAGATGCTTCAGATGGAGGATACCAGCACAGCTGAGTGTGCAGTGCAGCAGCTGCAGCTGCGGGCTAGGTGAACGCAGCATTCTTTGCTGTTTCTGCTCACGCTCTTCTGTTAAATGTAACAAAGTCAACTGACTGCTGTGATTAGATTAGATTACTTACAGTGTGGAAATAGGCCCTTTGGCCCAACAAGTCCACACCGACCTGCCACCCATCCATTCACCCCTTTACCTATTACTATGGGCAATTTAGCATGGCCAATTCCCATGACCCGCACATTTTTGGACTGTGGGAGGAAACCGGAGCACCCGGAGGAAACCCACGCAGACACAGGGAGAATGTGCAAACTCCACACATTGGCCACCGTGCTGCCCCAAATGTTAGCTTGATCAGTAAACCTTCATATCACTTAAATGATCAAAAGACAGGATAAAGCTCACGTGGTTTAATGTCCACAGGAAGGCCACTGACAAAAAGCGAACCGACCTTCTCTTTACTGTTGTTAGCGTCTTCACTTTTCATGCTCATGACTGAGGAGCTGATTGAATCCATTGGATCAGGTTGTGGAGGGGCGGGCAATGGTCCAAAGGTGTGTTTTACCTGTAAATGGAGAAACTCTAGAGACGATGTGAGATGCTGAAAGTTTCTTTGCATTTCCTCTCTCATTCCTTCCTTGCCAAGGTGGTTACCAGTATGAAGACAGTCAAACATTTAACAACACTAAATTGTGTCTGCCTATTTCAATCCTCATTGAATTCTTGAAGTCTGTTACTCTGTTCACTATTTATGGCATCATCAAAGTTTTATACAATCCATAAACTTCTATATTGCACTGCCTAAGCAATTCAGTCAATTATAAACAACAATCAATGATCCTAAAATCAAACCCTTGGGTACCTCATTTGGGTTATCCAAAAATTATTTTCTTTTAACAAATTGATACTTGGCTACTATGAAAACTGTCAGGAAAAGTATTTCAAAAGTCTGGAACAGCAAGAAAACTACAATATGTTTCCTGTGCTTTAGCAATTGAAGAGACAGTTTCAGTTCAGATTTAAATCTTAAACATTTGTGGGAAACAAATGCTGAATATTCTGAAACATGTTCTCCAAATGAAATTAGCAAACAAAACAGTTGGAATTACTGTAGCAACTTTGGTAGAGATCAACATTCTTTGAATTTGCAATATGAAGGAGGCCAATGAAGTCTTCATGATAATTAAAAAGGAGAAAGTGCTGGAAAATCTCAGCAAGTCTGACAGCATTTGTAAGGAGAGAAAAGAGCTGACGTTGAGTCTAACTGACCCATTGTCAAAGCTGAAAAAAGGAGAAGTAGGGAGGTATTCATACTAAGCTGTGAGAAGGCTTAGTAGTAAAGGTTCTAGAAGTAAAGGTAGCAATAAAGAGGTGATAATGACAATGTATAGAGAGATTATAGGGAGGTTAGGAGCTGTGAATGACTAAGGCTGAAGCCGGTGCTATGTGACAAAATATGTGGGGGATGGGTGAAACAGAGGCAAAATGGAAAACAGGGAACAAGAGTAGCAAAGGGGGAAGAGGAGAGGAAAAAGGTGATGAGAGAGTGAGGAGCGAGAGAAAGAGAGGCAATCAAAAAATAAGAGATTCAGAACAGTGGTTTCAGATTCCAGCATTCACAGTAATTTGCTTTTATCTTAATGATAATTAACAGAATTCAAGTAGCTCAGCCTCAAGTTCTAATATTTTCTAGAAAATCTTAACAAAACATCATACTCAAAATGCACTCTTCGTTTGTGAACATTCTGCATTAAGAGAACAGCAAAGATATTTTAATACAATACTCTCATCTGGCTAAAGCATGACCACTGACCCAACTTTGTGGGCGGCACGGTGGCAACTGTCTGTGGAGTTTGCACGTTCTCCCTGAGTCTGTGTGGGTTTCCTCCGGGTGCTCCAGTTTCCTCCCACAGTCCAAAAATGTGCAGGTTAGGTGAATTGGCCATGCTAAATTGCCTGTAGTGTTAGGTGAAGGGGTAAACGTAGGGGAATGGGTCTGGGTGGGTTGCTTTTTGGAGGGTCGGTGTGGACTTGTTGGGCCGAAGGGCCTGTTTCCACACTGTAAGTAATCTAATCTAATAAAAAATAATCTAAACTGTTATTTTTAAACAGGCATTGTAGAATCTCAAACAAATCAGGGGCTCAAGGCACTCAAACCAATTTCTTTTAAGGCTACAGGTTTGATAATTTTAAAAAGGACATAATGTTGTACAATTTCAATGTAAAAACAAAATCTGCCCTATTATGTAGCACACAAACATAAAACTGAGATCCTGATTCAAACAAGGCAAAATAGCTACTTTAAAGGATTTTCCGAACCAATATTTTAACAAACCAAAGTTTTTAAACATTAAACACTCACAGCATGGTGCAATTTACATTGAAACTTTCCTCTTTCAACCCAAGTATTAATACAACCTTAAGTTTACCGGTTTCTTGTATTTTTTTAGTCCTCTCACTGAAATTATAAAAAGAGAAAGCCCTCGCAGCAGACCACATGGCACCACAGTGCAAGCCACACTCTTCCCCCACAACTAAGACTCACACAGCCTCAAATTTCATCACTAGGGGACTTCAAACCCGTTCTCACTTTACTCTTCATGGGGGCTCAAACCCTACTTAAACACAAAACTCAAACCCTGCTGAAAAGCTGAAAACTCAAACCCTGCTGAAACACAAAACTCAAACCTCGCATAAACACAGAAAACTCAACCTCTATTAAATGCAGAATACTCAAACCCTGCTTAAACGCAGACAGCTCAAACCTCAGCACAGTGCGGAGGACTCAAACCTCAACCAACCCCCACACCACCCCTCTCAACCTCAATCAAACCCACCCCAGGGGACTTGCACCCCAGTACCGTGCAGAGGACTCTAACCTCAATTACAACCCCTCCCCCACAATGCAGTGCAGAGAACTCAAACTTTAATTGCATTCTTCCCCCTATCCCCCCAAGGACTCTAATCCCAGTACCACACAGAGGACTCTAACCTCAATCAAATCCATCCCAGGAGACTTGCACCCCAATACCATGTAGAGGATTGTAACCTCAATTACACCCCCGCCATCTTCCCCCCTCCCCCCCACCTCTGCCATGCAGTGCAGAGGACTTGAACCTCTGCCTGCCAGCGTGCTTATGAAACTGTGTCTCTCGACTGAACTAATTACCGTTCAAGGAATCCATAGAATAGAGTGTGATTGAATGAGGGGACCGTCTCTGGCACACAGGAATATCGAGAAGGGACCAAGGTATAAAATATTACCTTGTGGGCTCATCCATCTCAAGACACCAATGTTCCGGGCGGCCGCTGACACCGTCCGATCATAACTATCTGTTTGGATCCTGCCGACTCTGCCAATACTGTGGCCCCATTGCACCTGTCAGTCAAAGCAAAACACTCAGAAACACAGTGTAGGTTTACCTCCATCTTTATTCCGGGCCCTGGAGGGAGAGAGAGAACAATCGCCCATGTGCACAGAGACACGAGTTCATGGTCTTCTCTGGAACAGCAGTTTCTCAATGAACTATATAGTCATTTTATAGGGAGGAATATCCAGATAAGGCAACATACATATTGATTGAGTGACCATTTCAATCAACAAGTATGAATAATAAATATTAAGCCATCTGCTGTTACACAATGAATAACTGGCTTCATATAATGAATACTTTTCACCTTGTTAACTGATGTTACATACTGAATGCTACCTCATCTTGTTAAATGGCTCTACATAATGAATGTTTTTTCCACCTTGTTAACTCATTACCCTTGCCTGCACCACCCCATTGTTAACTAAGTTCTCATCTGATCTGAGTCATGCTCTTACATCACAAAACTCAGAACTTAACTCTTTCCCTGCCTGCTTATACCGTATACACATTCAAATATCCTTTCTTGCTTTGTGGCTACTTCTGGGGATGTTCCATTTATCCTGTCGTGAAGAACAAAGCAAAACATCAGTGCAATTGCCTTGCTATTTTTCCTTAATAGTTTGGCAGACTCACTTTCTATCAGACCAATGCTCACCTTCTTTTAAAAATGACTTTCAAAATTCTTGCTATCTCTTTATACTTCTATTCAGATTTAGAACATAGAACAGTACAGCACAGAACAGGTCCTTCAGCCCACGATGTTGTGCCGACCACTGATCCTCATGTATGCACCCTCAAATTTCTGTGACCATATGCATGTCCAGTAGTCTCTTAAATGTCCCCAATGACCTTGCTTCCACAACTGCTGCTGGCAACACATTCCATGGTCTCACAACTCTCTGTGTAAAGAACCCGCCTCTGACGTCCCCTCTATACTTTCCTCCAACCAGCTTAAAACTATGACCCCTCGTGTTAGCCATTTCTGCCCTGGGAAATAGTCTCTGGCTATTGACTCTATCTATGCCTCGCATTATCTTGTATACCTCAACTAGGTCACCTCTCCTCCTCCTTTTCTCTAATGAAAAAAGTCCGAGCTCAGTCAACCTCTCTTCATAAGATAAGCCCTCCAGTCCAGGCAGCATCCTGGTAAACCTCCTCTGAACTCTCTCCAAAACATCCACATTTTTCCTATAATAGGGCGACCAGAACTGGACACAGTATTCCAAGTGCAGTCTAACCAAAGTTTTATAGATCTCACGACTCTTTCTTTTGTACTCTTCTTCATTAATGTTTTAGACAGTCTACGTTCTTTTAATATTCTGCCCAATTTTCTGACCTGCAATCTATCTTTGTGTAATTTTGTGCTTTTGCTTTATATCTGATGATATTTTTACCATTTCTTAGTTAATTATGAAGGATTGGTTCCTACAAGGCAATCAACTGGATTGACTTTCAGCCTGGGTTTTCCTCCTCTTTGCGCTTGCTTTGTGGACAGACATTCAAAGGAGGAAAAGAGGACATTCCCTCATCTACGACCTCCCAATCATTCCCTCCCCTTCTCTTTTTCCTTTCCTCCACCTTACTAACCCACTCCCTCACCCATGTTCCCTCTATCATTCAGCGCTCCCTTCCCTTGTCACCCCTGTTCTTTCTCTCACCCCCATCCATTTTCTGCTCTCCTCACTCCATTTCTTCCTCCCCTCAGTTACTATCTTCTCTCTCCTACCCCTCCCACCATCACTCCTTCCCTACTTCATCCCTTATCCTTGCCCCTGCTTCACTAGCCCCCTCAGTCCTTCTCTCCCTCATCACTCCCCATCCCCAATCTTCACTCATTCCTTCACTTCTCTCCCCTCACCCATCTTTCCCTTCCCTCATCATTTGCCTTTCCCTTCCCTACCCCTCTCCAATTCTGTCCCCTCTCCCTTTCATTCTATCTCCACACTCTTTTCCCCTTTCACCTTGTCACCCACTCCCTTTACCCTCCCCCTCTCTACTCACCCAATCTCTTCTACCTTCTCAGCCACATGCCCTCTCCCTACCTCCCCACCCACTTTCTATGCCTTCCTTTTTCCTTATCCCTTTATCCACTTGCCTCATCACATTCATTCCTCCACTCTTAACATCCTCCCTTCCTCATCTACTAATCCTTCATAACCTCACTTAACCCCCTTACTCATCCTCAAACATCTTTCCACTTCTCCCCATTCACACTCCTTCCAATGCTCCTGTGCTCATCTTCCTTCTCCCTCAGCCCCTCCCTCCTTTCTTTCTTCCCTCATCCCATCACCACCTTCCCTCCCTCTCCCTATACCACACAATCCCACCCACGTCTCTAGCTCACCTCCTCTCCTTCATCATCCATTCCCTCTCTACTGAGGATAGCACCTTCCTCACTCCTTCCCTGCCTCTCGTGATGGAAAACAATCACACCAAGAATAACGCCAATAAATCTTTTCAAAGTGATTCTCTTCTGACTAATTAAGTTTGGTAACAATAGTCATAGGGCTTTGTTTTCAGTTCTGTGGTTACTTCTATATTTCCTTTCCCTAATGTAGAAAATTTAAAAAAAGGGGTTTAAACATTTTCTTTGACTTGCTGTACTACAGTAAGTGGAATTCTAAGACTCCCAAGTTAAGTATTTCAAACAAAAGTACCTGGCTCAACAAGGGAAGTTTTAAGATTTTGTTGAGTCAGAGTCGAAAATGACTGAAATCCCACAACAGGAAGATTAAACGTCACTGGCTGGCAAAAGAATTCCAAAATGTTAAAAAATCTCCTTGAATAGAAGCTTTCATGTTGTTAATATTGTCATCAAAAGTTGTTCATTTGTGAAACAAGTGAGAAATATATCCACTGTGCAGTTCTAAAAAGGTAAATAAAGAACAATTTTAGACTTAAAGATAATTTGTTTGATTATGCTGCACAGACTATTTCACATATTTTAAAATTATGTCTACATTTTCAGATCAATGTTTTTTCCTCCACTGTAAGCAGGTGCTAAACTGACATCAGTGGCAGAAGTATCCAGATAGAACATAGAACATTACAGCACTATACAGGCCCTTCAATCCTTGATGTTGTGCTGACCTGTGGAACCAATTTGAAGCCCATCTATCCTATACTATTCCATTTTCATTCCATGTCCATTTAAATGCTCTTACAACTGGTAAGTCTACTACTGTTGCAGGCAATGTGTTCCACGCTTCTACTACTGAGTAAAGAAACTACCCTGACATCTGTCCTATATCTATCACCCCTCAATTTGAAGCTATGTCCTGTCGTGCTAGCAATCACCACCAGAGCATAAAGGCTCTCACTGCCCACCCTATCGAACCTTCTGATTAACTTGTATGTCCCAACTAAGTCGCCTCTCAACCTTCTTCTCGCTAAGTAAAACAGCCTCAAGTCCCTCAGCCTTTCCTCGTAAGCCCTTCCCTCCATACCAGGCAACATCCGAGCAAATCTCCTCTGAACCCTTTCCCAAGCTTCCATATCCTTCCGAGAAAGCGGTGACCAGAACTATTTGGCCACACCAGAGTTTTGTGTAGCTGCAGCGTGACCTCATGACTCTGAACCTCAATCGCTGAACCAATAAAAGCTTACACACTATAGGCCTTCTTAACAACCCCATCAACCTGGGTGGCAACTTTCAGGGATCTATGTACATGGACAAAGATCTCTCTACACTACCAAGAATCATACCATTCGCTCAGTATACTTCATTCCTGTTGCACCTTGCAAAGTGAATCCCTCACACATTTCCACATTAACCTCCATTTGCCACCTCTCAGCCCAACTCTGCAGCTTATCTATGTCCCTCTGTAACCTGCAACATCCTTCAGCACTATCCACAACTCCACCGACCTTAGTGTCACCCACAAATTTACTAACCCAGCCTTCTATACCCTCATCTAGGTCATTTATAAAAATGACAAACAGCAGGGGACCCAAAACAGAACCTCGCGGTACACCACTAGTAACTGAACTCCAGGGTGAATATTTCCCATCAACCACAACCCTCTGTCTTCTTTCAGCTAACCAATTTCTGATCCAAATTGCTAAATCACCTTCAATCCCATGCCTCTGTATTTTGTGTAATAGTCTGATGTAGGGAATTTTATCAAACGCTTTACTGTAATCCATTTACACCACATCAACCAACTTAACCTCAACCACCTGTTTGGTCACCATCTCAATGAACTCAACACGGTATTAAAGGGGTATTGATTACCCCTAATCAACTTATTCCTCTCTAAATGATTATAAACTCCATCTCTTCCAGTCGTTTCCAACACTTTACCCACAACCGAAGACAGACTCACTGGTCTGTAATTACCACGGTTGTTTCTACTCCCCTTCTTGAACAAGGTGACAACATTTGCTATCCTCCAGTCTTCTGGCACTATTCCTGTAAACAACGACGACATAAAGATCTAAGCCAAAGGCTCACTCTGCCTTCCCAGAGAACCACTGGATAAATCCATCAGGCCCAGAAGATGTATCGATTTTGAACACTTAGAATTACTAACACCTCTTCCTTGCTAAAGTCAATCCCATCTAGTCTAGTAGCCAGTACCTCAGTATTCTCCTCGACAATATTGTCTTTTTCCAGTGTGAATACTGACCAAAAAAAATTCATTTTGCATTTCCTCTATCTCCTCAGACTCCAGGCACAGCTTCCCACTAGCTGAACAACACTTACTTGTATTGTCTAAGTCCATGCTTTGCTCCATAATTACAATTCAACTTTTTTTAACAACACTAACAAGAGCATTTCACACATTCTCAAAAAATAACTAACCTCAATTAACTTTCAAAAATTCTCAGCACAATCTTTAGAACTTTTTAAAATGACAGTGTACACGCAAATGCAAGAGTAAGAAATTCCCTCAGGTGGTCTCATATTGCTGGAGTCTGAGTTGGGACAAGTTCTAAATAATATTATAATGTGATGCTAAGATTGCAAATCAATATCGTGATTAGACATATGCAAACAAATAACATATGGCAACATATCCAATGCCCTCATTTTTAAAGAACTAACACAAATTATACTTGGGAAAACTATATGTAATTGAAAGAAATTGAAAGTTCTGTTTCACAAACAAACCTTGATCAGGAAGTGACCTTCTTCCTCTAAGTTTCGTTTTTAATTCTTGCCATTTTTCCCTTTGATGCAATCTTTTCCCAAGAAACTCATTAATCTGATTATTAAAACAAGTTATTTAGATAAAAACAAGTTCAGTACTCTGCAATTGCTGTAATCTAGTGTAACCAACAACCATTATAATGGATTTAATTGCAAGAAGAGTACCTGATTTATTGAAGTGCTCCAGTCGGTTGACAGATCCTTGGTCACTGTTAACGCTTCCAAGTGATCTAGTTGAAACTTGTGTGTTGCCAATTCCTGTCTGATGGATGAGATTTCTTTTTTCAGCACAATAACATGGTGTAGACTAACTGCTGCAATGTAAGCTGACAGAACAGCTGCCAACATGAGGATGAAGGCAGAGTAAACTAAACATCTGATTCGTGCATCGAAATCCTCACGTTGTAACATTCCCATCTTTACCCCAAATTTCACTTTTCAGCTAAAATTGTGCAATATCCCAAACGCAACAAAACATGAACTTATATTACTTTTCCTGTTTGCATGAGCTGCAACTTCTGACTTTTTCCAACTATGGAGGCACACATGATGAGCAAATGGCACATCACACTCAAACTAAAAATGAATATTGTGCAAGCATAATTGGTCACTGTGGAGAAAAAAATAAGTACTCCTCCCCGTCAAACACGACTAAGATATATATCACCAGAAGAAAATTCCCTGGTTGCCATAAGTCCTTCTCATACATGTTCTAAACCCTTTTTTTAAACTAACCTTTCTTGAGCAAGTGATAGCTCATTTTCTTTCATTATTTCAGTATGCTCTAGCAGAGAGCTTTTAACTTGCTTTTCGATAATCTTCAGCCTGAGAGGAAAATATCGGAGGTGGTTTATTGACAAATTGTTTATCAAGACATTGGTTAGGCCAATTTGGGAAAACTGCATTCAATTCTGGTCTCCTTGCTAGAGGAAAGATGGTATGAAACTTGAAAGGATTCAGAAAAGATTTATAAAGATGTTGCCAGGGTTGGAGGATTTGAGCTTTTCACGGAGGCTGAATAGACTGGGGCTATTTTTGCTGGAGCGTCAGAGGCTGAGGGATGACCTTATAGAGGTTTGCAAAATTATTAAGTGCATGTCAAAAGTGAATAGTCAAGGTATTTTCCTCAAGTGGAGGCAATAGGTTTAAAAAGTGAGAGAGAAAGATTTAAAAGGCCCTAAGGGGCAAGTTTTTCACACAGAGGGTACATGGAAGAAGCGACCAGAGGTGGTGATGGAGGCTGGTACAATAACAATAGTTAAAATGCATCTGAATGGGTACATTAATAAGAAGGGGTTTAAGGTGGATATAGGCCCAATGCTTGCAAATAGGACTAAATTAATTTAGAATATCTGGTTGGCATGGATGAGTTGGATCAAAGGATCTTTTTCAGTGTTGTACACCTCTATGACTCTAAAGTGATACTCCATTCTCCTCTGCTTCACTTATACATAATGGGTTTAGTCTTATATTTGTTATAACATATTCAGTTATCAAGACGAACAAAATGGACATCACTGCCTCATTATTTTCATGGAGAATTCAGTCAAAGTAGTTATTGCCCCTCAAAAATGACCAATAGGAGTAAATGATGTTGATGTTCCCTGAACCTATCACCAAAACCAATCTGTTTCCCCACCAGAAGTGTTGGCATAATTTTTTTTTAAAAACTGGACATTCTCAGCAGCTCTGACAGTCTCTATGGAGTAAGAGAATTAACATTTCCAGTCTGCGGGTTTTCAGAGAAAAGTATTAGTTCATGCTATTTCTAGAGGTGAAAATGACAAGTGTCAATGTGTTATTATATGGGCATGCCTTGCTCTTGCTTTTTGTTTGAGACATTGCAAGTGGCTGGCTTGAAATGGGGAAGAGGTTTTTACATTTATTCCAGGTGATGAATAAACAGTTGTCAGTGCAAAGTTTTGTTTATGGAAGAACAGCTTTTACAATTGTGGACATCTAGCATACCTTGCAGTTTTATCAAACTGCTGTACCTTAAAGTTAACTCTAAATGCATGGCTGCTTGAACAATCTGCACAGAGAAATGAAATTATGGGAGGTCAGCAAGGTAATTGCTTGTTTCTAGCCGTGAAGCCCATAACAGTAAGGTGTTGGGGACAACAATACAATAGTTAGCAAGCACTAATTTGATCTAGAAGGATTAACATTCTTTGGGTCAATTTTGTGCTTTGCAAAACTCGATTTTGCTTTTGGAAAGCAGGGTTTAGAAGCAGATAAGTGATAGGCTCATTTTCACTCTACTAATTTGCCTTAGTAGATAGTTGATCCTAGTAAGTTTGTGGAGGTTATTCTGGATCACTTAATTTCAGAGATGTTTTAGTTTGTACTTCAGGTTATTTGGAAAGGTTGCAGCTTTACCAGATATTGACAATTAACTAAATAGATTAAAGATTGTGTGAAACTTAAATAAAAGCATAACATTGTACAAAGACTGGTGGTAGGTCAGAAGACTGAACAGCACTTAATAAACAAAGAATGACTAAAAATTTAATGAAGGAAAAATTGAAGTATGAGAAAGCCAGCCACAAAAAATAAAAATCAGGTAATAAAAGTTTGTTTATTTATAAAAAGAGTTGAAGCATTGGTCCAACAGAAAATCAATCTGGAGAATTGATAATGGAAATTAAAAAGAGATGGCCAGATCAATTGAACAGGTATTTTGGATAAGTATTCACTTTAAAAGGATATAAACGACATTCCAGAAGCAGCTATAAATAGCAGTAATGAAGGAACTCAGAAAATATATACAATCACCAGAGAAGTGGTATGGAGTGAATTTTGAGAGATATGTACTGACACACACCCAGTTCCTGATGAACTACACCTAGAGACTTAAAAGAAGTGACAACTGAGATGTATTGTTTCAATTTTTCAAAAAAACTCCCTTGATTCAGCAATGGTCCCACTACATTGGAAGATAGCAAATGTAACTTTTTCATTCAAAAAGGGAGATAGAGAGCAGAAAACTCAGAATCCCTACAGTGTGGAAAAAGGCCATTGAGTCCACACTGATGCTCTGAAGAGCATCTCACCCAAGCCTACCCTATCCTTATAACACTGCATTTTCCATGGCTAACCCACCAGGCCTGCATATCGCTGGACACTATACACAATTTAGCATGGCCAATCCATCTAACATGCACATCTTTGGACTGTGGGTGGAAACTGAAGCACCTGGCAGAAACCCAGACAGACGCAGGAAGAACATGCAAACTTCACACAGTCACCCAAGGGTGGTATTAAACCGGAGTCCCTGATGCTGTGAGGCAACATGTCACCCCTACTGGTCAACTAGCTTCAAATGTCAGAAAAATATTAGAAGATATTATTAAATTAATTATAACATTTATACAGGTTCAAGATATATACATAAGCATTTATACAGAAACAGCATGATTTAGTGAAAGGGAAATAATGTTGAACCAATCTGTTGAAGCTCTATGAGCAAGTGATGTGTGCTTTGGATAAAGCAAAACTAGATGATGTATAGCACTTGATTTTCCAGAATGGATTTATTAAGTGTCATATGAAAATTATTGCGAAAAAACAAATATGGTGCAGGGGTTACCATATTCCCATGAACAGAAAAGTGTTTCTTGTTAAGTCAGCCAGAGAGTAGGCAGAAACAGGCCTTTTACAAGTTGTCAACATGTCACAAGTAATATGGTGCCGCAACTGTTTTCAATTTATGTCAATGATGTGAATGAAGTAATTAAAGATGGGTGCCAAATTTACTGATGACACAAAGATTGGTAGGAAGATAAGTTGTGAAGTACACATGAGACTACAAGGCAGATTAAGTGAATGGACAAAGCTTGGAAAATGCATTACAGTGGGAAAATGTGAAACAGTCCATTTCAGTGGGAAGAATAAAAACATGATTGAAATGGTGAGATATTGCAGAGCTCCGAGATACAGAGGAATTTCTGCACCCTCACATAAGTAACTAGGAAAGGAAATGCAATGTTATCATTTATTGCAAGGGAATCAAAATACCATTATGATCTCAACATGTAGGAGCAGAAGTAAGTCATTTGGCCCAGTAACTCTGCTCTGCCATTCAACAAGATCATGGCTGGTCTGATAATCCTCATCTTCACTTTCCTGCCTTTTTCTGAAAATCCTTGATTATTGATTAAAAATTTGTCAATCTCAACTTTTAAATCTATTTAACAACCCACCTCCATGGGGCTGTGTGGTAAAGAACTCCACAGCTTCACTGCTGGATGACAGAAGGGGAGGCAACAGCCTAGTGGTATTATCACTGGGGTTTTAATCCAGAGACCCACGTAATGTTCTGGGGACTTGGGTTTGAATCCCACCAAAGCTGATGATGTGATGACTTATTTTTACAAAAGGCTGGAATTAAGAGTCTAATGATGACCAGGAATCCATTGCTAATTGTCAGGGTAAAAAAAAAGTGTGCACCTGTGGAATCTGGTTTTCTCATGCCCATCATTGCAGCATCAGGGACTCCGGTTTAATACTGCCCTCGGGTGATTGTGTGAAGTTTGCATGTTCTTCCTGCGCCTGCCTGGATTTCTGCCAGGTGCTTCAGTTTCCACCCACAGTGCAGGTTGGATAGATTGGCCATGCTAAATTATGCATAGTGTCCAGGAATATGCAGGCTTGGTGGATTAGCCATGGAAAATGCAGGGTTATAAGGATAGGGTAGGCTGGGGTGAGATGCTCTTCAGAGGATCAGTATGGACTCAATCAGAGGAAGGAAATTGCCATCCTTATCTGGTCAGGCCTACCAGTGATTTCAGAATTATAGCAAGCTGTTGACTCGTAATTGTCATGCAGGCAATTAGATGTTAGCCTAGCTAGCAACGCACTCATGCAGTGAATAAATGAAAAAGAAATTCCTCATTTCTGCCTTAATTAGCATCCCAAAACTGGGATTATGCCCTCTGGTCCTAGATCCACTCACATCGACACAAATATAAAAGTTATATTTTGTTTGTAGAGGGCACTTGGGGAGACTAGGTCTAAAGAGTGCAGAATACTTATTATCTCTTTTAAAGTAAGATGTAAATACATTGGAGGCAGTTCCAAGAGAAGGCTTATCAGGATAATACTCTGAAGCAACAAGCTTTTTAAAGCAAAGATTGATTAGGCTAGGTTTGTATCCAGTGGAATTTAGCAGAGTAAGAGACATCTTGATTGAACTATATGATTGTGAGGGGGCTTGACAGGATATTTGTCGAGAATCTAGAACTAGGGGCACAGTTTAAAAACTCAGGTACACCTATTTAAAGAAAAACAAAATAATTTTTTTTCCTCCCTCAAGCAGTCGTGATTTGGAACTCTTCCTGAAAAAGCAGTGGAAAGACAGTTAAGTATTTTTTAAGGCAGAGGTATTTTCTAAGTAGCCTGTTATTACACAGCGCGAGAGCACGTGGGTCTTGAACTCAAGCCTCCTGGATCATAAGTAGGAATACTACCATCGCGATAAGAGACAGCACAGGGTTTTGCAGGCAGTCAGATAAACCACATTCTTATGACATCACGCAGCAGGCTTGAGGGGTTTATAAGTCCTACTTTGTGCTCCTTGTGTGTAATGTTGGTACATAATTATGACTTCTCACCTCACCCACGAATTTTGAGAATCTGACAATTTTGGAACTTGCCCGTACTCATACTAAAAATACATTTGTGCTCTGATTGAAGATGATCACGCAATTGTTTACGGAAAGTGGTTTAAATTAGAGCACACCAGCTCTCCAATGGAATTATAGAATGGGAAAAGAAAATGGTATGGATGCCATTCATACATGTATCCAAATTATGGAAACATTTGTATGTAACACATTTCCTGCCACTTGCTCAATGACATTTCTAACATCAGTGTTCCTGGCATGGCAGGATGGAACTTTAAAAGGGCCGAAACATACAGAAAAAGCTCTCCTTGGTTCTACTAAATAACATGAAGGTGAGCAAGGTAAGCCAGTGAGGTAAGAATGCGTGGGATCTGACAACATGATCCAGGGAAATTACGTGGGAATTAGTGATGTTGGATGGGCAGAAGTTGCATCAGCCCAGAGACAAAAGAAACTTAGCCCCGAGGTCTTTGCTTGGAACAAAAAAATAAATCCAGTAAGAGCAGGAAGAAAGATTGAGATACTAATGGAGCCTATTTAAAAATGTCTATTATTGTCATTATTTGTAACGCTTGAAAACAATGGATGATTGGGCATTATTGTATCATAAATCTTGATTAATAGATGAGGAGTTAGTATTAGTATTAATATAGAAATATGTCAAAGTCTTAACTATTCTATTACTTGGAATTAACTCGCAAGTAAAGGAATTGAAAATTATTATTGAGCTGCTTTGTTTTAATACTTGTCTTAATGCCAAAAAGGGGTGAGACAACTTTTATTGCAATGCCCTGTGAGAATTTTGTTTACCAGCTTTGGTTTTGCAAGGGAAGATCCTGCTCAGAAACAGCAGATTCTTCACTGTGAATTTCATGGTCACGCGAACTTAATTCCAATTCCAAGGTCAAAGTCAGTAAGCTACTGCAATAACAAAAACACCACCTAATTTTGGAGCTTTTGCTTCCTTGATTGGATAACTATTTTTATTGATGCTTCTTGCAGCTGTGCACAAACTTATCAAAATTATTAGACCATAGGAGAATTAGGCCATTTGGCCCATCGAGTCTGCTCTACCATTCAATTACAACTGATACGTTTCTCAATGCCATTCTCCTGCCTTTTTTGCATAAGCCTTGACCCCTTTACCAATCAAGAAGCTATCTCTGTCTTAAAGACACTCAATGACTTGGCCTCCACAGACTGCTGTGGCAATGAGTTCCACAGATTCACCACCTTCTGACTGAAGACATTACTCCTCATCTCAATTCTAAAGGGTCACCCCTTCACTCAGACTGTGCCTTTGAATCCTAGTCTCTCTTCCAGTGGAAATACTTTCTCAGTGTCCACTCCATTCAGGTCTCTTAATATTCTGTAAGTTTCAATTAGATTCCCCCCACCTCAACCCATCCTTCTAAATTCCATTGAGTACAGTCCCAGAGTCCTAAATCCCTCCTTCTATGACAAGCTCTTCCTGGGATAATTCTTGTAACCCTCCTCTGGACCTCTTCCAAGGACAGCACATCCTTCCTTTGACGGTGGGCCTAAAACCACTCTATATTCCAAATGCAGTCTGACCAGGACCTTACACAGCTTCACCAGTATGTCTCTGCTCTCGTTTTCTAGCCCTTGAGATGAATGCTAACCTTGCATTTGCCTTCCCAACTGCCAGCAGAATCTTGAGAATCCTGAACGAGGACTCCCAACTCCATTTGTACTTCAGATTTCTGAAAGGTTTGTAGCTCAGGTTGATGGACATCACCACAAACCCCAGGAACCCCATCCAGGTCAAACATATAAATAGAAAGCAGGAGCCAACAGCTTCGCTTCACTTGGAGGTCGCCACTGACGATGTTACCTAGCCAGGTAATGAAACGTCTGGATATCAAACCAACAGCGCAGCGAGCAAACCTACACCCAAAAGATTTCTGAAACCTTACCCTATTTAGAAAATTGTCCCACTCTCTTAGCCTTCCCAAGTCTTTCTGCAGCCTCCCTACTTCCTCAACACTACCTGCCCCCTCACCTATCTTATATCGTCTGCAAACTTGGCATCAATGCCATCAGTTCCTTTGTCTAGATTATTAAGGTAAAACGTGAGTAGTTGTGGTTTTAACATGGACTCTGCAGAACTACTAAACACTAGGTGCCATCCTGAAAAAGTCTGCTTTCTGCCAATCCTCTATCCATGCCAGTACCTTGTCCTACAACATGGGCTCTTGTCTTATTTAGCAGCTTCCTGTGCTGCACCTTGTCAGTAGTTTTCTGGAAATTCAAATAAATTGCCTAACCTGCTAGTTGGCTTCTCAAAGAACTCTAACAGATATCAGGCATGACCTCCCCTTGACTCAGCCCTATTTTATCACACATTTCCAAGTACTCTGTAATTTCACTCTTAATAACAGACTGTAAAACCATAATAACGACAGGCTAACCAAACTACAGTTTCCTGTCTTTTGCTCCCCCCTCCTTAAAAACAGGGGAATTACATTAGGCATTTTCCAATCCTTTGGCATGCGCCCTGTCTCCAGTGATTGCTGACACTCCATTCTCGTCAGCTATCTCTTTCAGAACTCAATTGCAATTAAAGTTCTTACATTTAACAGGAAATATTGTTTTGAGGTTGTTTCACAGTGAAGTTAGTTAGTTATTAGGCTAGGTCAACGATTTCATAGACAAGATTTGGACACTTTTTGATCCTGGTAACATACCATAAGAAAGATTTTTAAACAGCCACAACATACATATTCAGGCAAGTACTTTTAACAGCATTATGAAAAAGGATGAATGCAAGTTTGTTGAGTTCTAAAATCCTCTTTGTCTAAGTATACACGAGCACACTTCTCATACAAAAGTAAACCTTTCAGCCCTAATTAGCACACAATGGCAAAGCTCAACATGAAGATAATGCTGTAGCTACAGAGTTGATCTCAGATGAGGAATTCTGGGACAAGTATTGATGCCCTGTTTTCCCCAGTATCTGTGCAATATCTGCAAGGGACAAGTAAAGCATATGGTGGAACATTCCCACTCAACAACACGGGGCGAGATGGTGGCTCAGTGGTTAGTACTGCTGCCTCACATCGCCAGGGACTCTGGTTTGATTCCAGCCTCAGGCAACTGTCTGTGCGGAGTTTGCACATTCTCCCCATGCCTGCATGGGTTTCCTCCGGGTGCTCTGGTTTCCTCCCACAGTCCAAAGATGTGCAGGTCAGGTGAATTGGCCATGCTAAACTGCTCATAGCATTAGGTACAGTAGTCAGAGGGAAAGGAGTCTGGGTGGGTTACTCTTCAGAGGGTCGGTATGACTTGTTGGGCTGAAGGGCCTGCTTCCACACTAGGTAATCTAATTACTCAGGCAGCCCACTCAACTCCATTGCCTTTAACATGCACTGCCCTCACTATTGATGCTGGCATCAGTCCATAGCCATCCACAAGATGCAAAGTTGTATTCATCACTGCTCCTTTGACAGAATCTTCCAAACCAACAATCTTTACCACAGAGCCAGCTGACGTACGGGAACTGCAGCACCAGCAAGTCACACCCCATTCTGACTTGGAATTATATTGATATTCTTTTGCTGGCACGAGGTCAAAAATCCAGGAATTCCCTTCCTAAAAAGCACTGAGTGCCCCTACAATCCAATGGCCACAATAAGTTCATGAAGGCAGCACATCACTATCCTCAAGAGGAATTAAGGATGGGAAATAACAAAAACAGTTCTCATAAAACTGCTGTAAGCAACACAATAATATAAGACTAAAATGCAAAGACAAAAAGGTTTATTAATGAATGTACAGGATCAGAAAATTTTGTAATACAGACTGTGCCAAGAATTAGGCAGGTAAAAGCATGGGTTTCAAGCTTTGCTAAACTTCACAAATAATCAATTTCTTTTGGTTCTACACTACACTAAATATGTTATTGCCATGATCAACAACTTTTTGTGCACTTTTATAGAGAAATGTGTCTCGGCAGAACTGAGATAAAGAAATATGAATGAAAAAAACCAGGCCAGCTGAAAGCTTGAGAACAGTTATGAGCATCAGCTGAGAAACATTTATTATTGGGACAAAAATACTTCTGCAGAACTAGAAGAACCATTCTGAAATTTTCAAAGTAAGTCGTATTTTGTATCCTGCATTGCATGTACTAATCATAAATTATTTAAGTTTAGCAATACAGTAGTAACTGACTAAAAATTCGTTGAAATCTTTTGAATTGTGTTTAATGAAAATAGCCATTACAAGTCAGAGAAATGGCTTCAAATCACTTTTCTTCACTGATCATAACACTTTTTAAACTGATCAGAAGTTGAAGGACATTATTGCACGATGCAGGTTAAACTTCTGATCGACAGTAAAAATGTATCTCATAAGGTTTCCTAATTCACATCAATTCAGAGGTTGATGGCCATCAGTTACACAGATATAGATGTAAAAACAGACAATGTACATTTTAAACAGTTATCACAATAGAAATGAATGCAAAGACATGCCTTGTTTCTCACTAGACAGCACCAAAAGCACATTCCAAAAGTCTTTCGTCAGCAGGAAAGTTTTTCGCAACTTACGCTTGCTTATTATGCATTTGACTTAGACATACTTTACCCAGAGTAGGACACAAGTAAGGGTCAAAGTCTTTATTTGATAACAGCAGCATCAAAAAGCTCACCCTTTAAAACAGAGAAACTTGACAATTAAATGTTCATGTGTTATCAAAGCTGTGACTGAAATTCTCACTTGCATTTTGTTTTAAAGACAAGAAACTCTACACGTTACAAGATTTTTGCACAAGTGAACGCCATTTCACTGGAATTGGTACACAAAATAGAAGATAGATTTCATCCTGTTTTTGTAAATTTCCAGATATTTAAAAACACACAATTTGGCTGTATAATACTATTTTTTCCACAGATGCTGTGTGGAATAGCAGTTTTGAACAAGAATTCCTGGATTTAATCTCTTAGAAGGTTGAGTGTTTCAATGAAGCTTTAAGTGTATAAAAATAGTACAGTACTTAGTACTTTGGTTCTGTGTAATGAAGCCCTTTGTGGCCATTGTAGGATCTTGGTGAAGGTAATGAGTAGCTGATAAAAAAAAACAGCAAATGTGTGGAATCAGAAACAAGGGGAAAAATAACACTTAATATTGTGAATGTCAGAACTAATCCAAAGCTAAAACAAACACATGGCTTAAAAGCATATCAACTGAGTCTGCATCTAAGTCTAACACAGTGAACAAATCTTATAATAACAAGTACACAGAAAATGGCTTTTTGCTATCAACTTATAATTTATGCATCATTGTGTATCTCACTATCATGTTTTTTTAAACTGTATCAGTTGTCTGTCAATTTAGTTCCAGAAGAATCCATACCAATTTAGCCTACTCAAAAGTTAGAGAAATTAACTTTTCAAACTATTCACATTAGGTTGTTAAATTTAACAACAGTTCCAAATGCCAGATTTTAAATGAGGTCTAAAGCATAGGATCTGGAACATAGGCCAATCATAAAGAAAAACAAAATCAGCAACACAGTTCATGAAAAATAACATTTCAAAACGCATAATGAATTTGATAATTTTTCAATATTTTATAATAATTCATAATTTATTTTATCAAAGTAATGCCCTGAAATGAAGTTATTCTATGAATGATCAAGATAAACTGGCCTGAAGTTTACAGCTTGTAGTCTACATGCAATTATTTTCGAAAACTGAAAACTACAATGTGTGTGCTATCCTGACAATTCTGTCGCATGTAATGGGACTTAATTGCAACATTCAACTCGTACATAGAAAATTTAAATAAAATGTGGATTCAGGAGGAGATATTGTTAAATTAATCACATACACTGCACACACAAAAGAAATAAATTTTGCTTTACAATATTGAACTCAGCTGATCAGATCACCAAAGCTCTTTATGAAATATAGTATACTTTTTTCCCATGCAATAAAACAGGTAAAAATGTTCAATAATTGGTGATAAGATAGCAAATAAGGACTTTGCAAGTTAATGCTCGTCTTTCACTTGCTTACAGATTTAAAAGTTACATAAGAATACAGAAGTTATATTATTGTTACATTAGATGTGGTTTTTATTTCCTCATGTGAACTGCTTTTTAATAACTCTTTGATGAATTGTTCAAGAGCAGCAAAGTAGCCCTGGCACTGCCAAGTGTCATTGTGAGTTCCATCTGGAAATATTACTAATCTTTTAGTCCGTGATGTAGACAGTTCACAAAGTTGCTTCATCATAACTGGTGGAATTAACTGGTCTGACAATCCAGAAATTAAAAGAGAAGGCATTCTGCACTGTGCAATCTTGTTATAGGACAGAAATTTGTTCTTGTAGCACCAGAGTGGTAGATATCTCATGGGAAAGAAGGAGAACAAAGTGCTGGCCATATGTGGGATACTGAGGAATGTGTTCTCAACAACTATGGCAAAAATACGATGTGGGTTCTCTGAGGCTAGATGAATAGCCACTGCTCCACCCAACGAGCGACCAAATAAGATTATTTTTGTTTTATCAAGATCCGGTCGTGTCATGACATAGTCCAATACAGCCTCTGAATCCAAGTAAAGGCCATTTTCACTCGGTTCCCCATCACTCCTGCCATATCCTCTATAATCTACAAGTAATACATTAACTTTCAGATTCACCATCATCAACAGAGCATTTTGGATCCTATGACCAATATTACCTGCATTTCCATGGAAATAAATTATGGTTGGTGAATGTGATGCATTATCTCCAGTGTACCTCAACAGAATCAAATTGAGTCGAACTCCATCCTTGGTTTTAACAAAGAGGTTCTCATGTGGGATCCCAGTAGGTATGGGAACGTACAAACGTGAGGAGGGTGGTTGCTCTGGGAAGTAGAGGAGTACATCTTGGAACTTGTACAAAATGCCTGCCACTGATGCAAATATCAAGACAAGCAAAAGGATCCCTCCATATAGGTGGAAGGTTAAAATCAAAGCTAGCAGAGAAATCCGGCATAAACTCCAAGACCACGAGATCAAAGCAAGCAGCCACCTCCTGACATATGTCCATGACTTCCACGTTTTTTCCATTATGATTTCTTTCAGAGGCACTCGCCTTTTATGTACATTGGTTCTGTAAATAAAAAAAAAGATGAATCAGACAATTCACACAATTATCCTTCCAATGAATCAGAACGTGATACAATGAAATGATAGCTGGTAAAATTTGACAATACTACTCAAAAAGCAGAGGATGTTGCAAAATGAAGCCTAAACATTTTTTTGTTCAATAATAACCAAAGCACCAAGCTCATTAACAAGCATACATCATTAATCTTTGAGTTTATTTAAAAAAATGTTGCTGTTACATCAACTTGTATAGATTACCAGCTTGAAATGAAGAACAAACACATTTTCAAATCTGAAAAATAAAGGAAAACTCAAGTAAGTACGCATCAGATAAATGATATAACATCAGGGCCTGTTTCCACACTGAAAGTAATCTAGTAAATCTAGCTAGTAAATCACGAAGTATCACCACCCAGAATGTTACACCTTCCGAGGGCTAAATTTAGCAAATCGACTTGAAAACAAAGGCAACTCCATATTGCTACATCAGTGCTCCAATGTTTCAACAGCAAATGCACTATATTGACAACTTTATGTCATGAGAAAGTTTAAATTAGACCCAATGAAGAACAGAGTAGGAAGAAAGCATGTGCGATATGTTCCATGTAACAACTTCTTCCCATTTCTACTCATGCTTAAACTTTTGTTTTTTTTAAATACATAGCACAGGTATTGCCTTTAATTTCAAAGTATTAATTGGCTGGATTTAACAAAACACGATATTTTGCAGGATTTTTGCACAAATGAGGCAATGCCACTTAGTCCATATAACTATAAGAAATCCAGCCCATTGAGTCTGCTGTGCCATTCAATCACAGCTGGTATGTTTCTCAACTCCCTTCTCTCATTTTCTCCCTGTAACCCTTGACCTTCAGTCTTAAATATTTTCAATGGCCTGGGCTCCACAGCTTTCTGTAGCAATGAATTCCATAGATTCACCACTCTCTGACTGAAGTTTCTCCTTATCTCCATTCTAAAAGGTCTTTCCTTTGTACTGAGGCTGTGCCTTTGGGTCCTAGTCTCTCCTATCAATGGAAACATCTTCCCAACATCTACTCTGTCCAGGCCATTCGATATTCTGTATGTTTCAATTAGATGCACCCTCATCCATTTCAACTACATCAAGTATAGACCTACAGTCTTCAAATGCTTTTCATTCCTGGGGCTATTCACAAAAACCTCCCCTGAACACGCTCCAAGGACAGTACATCCTTCCTGAGATATAGGGCCCCAAAACTGCAGACAATAGTCTAAATATGGTCTGACCAGAGCCTTATAGAGCCTCAAATAAGTCCCTGCTTTTATATTCAAGCCCCCTCAAAATAAATGCCATCATTGTGTTACGAAGTTGTGGGTTAATTATACCTTTTAAGAGTGTTAATACCTAGCAGTGACAGCACCAAATGTTCTCAATAAGACACAATATAACATGTGCTCCAGCTACTGGAGTAGCTGGTTGCCCGGAAACGACGAAGAACAGATTCAAATTAGGTCAATCAGTTTAAATTATATCCCAAAACATACCAAATTCCAATCAAGCTTGAATTGATTATATTAACATTTTTAAAAGCCAATGACACAATCCGATGGTCTGGGGTATGAGACCAGGGAAACATTGAATAGTTGGAGGAGAACTGCCAAGCCCCAGCATGTAAAAGACTGCCTGAAAAATAGCTCTCTTAAAAGTACCTTTCTCGATCAGTAACCTGTGAAGGAGAATCTCTAAGAAGAAAAGACGACACAGGAAGATCCAAATAGAAGAACCGAAAGCTGCCTGGTTTTGAAGTAAGAAGTCTTGTCTTGTAAATCTTAATTGAGAGTTTTATCGGACTAGTATTACAGAAAGGAAGGTAACAGATAGGTTAGAAGAAGGAATTGTAAATAGTTGTTAGCGATTTCTTAAAGTGTAGCAGAGCAAAATTAAAGTTGTTAATTTTTACTTTAAATAGTTCTTGGCCACTCGAATTTTTAAAGATTACTGCATGGGATAAATCTTTTCTGTGTTGCTGGTTTAAATTAAGCAGGAGGGTTTGCCCAGTGTCATAGCAGTTTGGGGGTTCGGGTCCATGATTTGAACTGGTTCAGACAGTTTTGGGGGTACAAAAAATTCCAGCAGATTTAAACACTTGAACGTTAGAGCCCTAGATCTTTAAACAAAGCGCAGATGAGACAATTTGTTTAGTTTCGGTGACTTGGGGTTGAATAATTATAAGTGAGAGAAATGGCTCTTGAAATGGCTGAAGAGGTTCTGGGATTTGAAGATGATTCTCAAATTTGCCAAGAAAGTTTAGAAGGAAAGAAAAAGGCCATAATTTTCTATTTAGCAAATAAGTTAGATTTGAGCTTAACCAAGGACAAAAGTTACTCAAACACTTAGGTGTATCAGAGAACCAGATAAGTGCAGTAGAGCTGGAAAAACTTAAATTACAATAGACGAAAATGGATTTAGAAGATAAACAGAGAGGAAAATGGAGGGGGTGGGGAAGAGAGAGTGTGAGGGGGAGGGGGAAGAGTAAAAAGAGAAAGAACATTCTTAGCTGAGCAGAGAGAGAGAGAGAGAGAGAGAAAAGAAAGGGAGAGACAAAAAGAGAGAATTTGAATTTGAGAAGTTGTGACTTAGTCAGCAAAGTCAAGTTAACAGGTTGGAGATAAGAACAGAAGGTAGTGATATGTATAAATATGAAAAATCTCAGTAGATTTAAACACTTGCAATAGAGCCCTAGATCTTTAAACAAAGCATAGGTGAGAAAACTGCCGCATTTTGATGAGAAAAATGTTGAAGTCTTCTTTATTTCATTTGAAAAATCAGCTAGACAGATGGAGTGGTCCAAGGATTTATGGGTAATGCTAGTTCAGACTAAACTGGTAGGCAGAGCGAGCGAGGCATTTGCCGCGCTGTCAGATGAGGTGTCAAGAGATTATGAAGAGGTTAAACAGGCTATTTTAAGTGCTTATGAATTGGTACCAGAATCATATAGACAGCGGTTCAGAAACACAGAGGAGGAGCCAGGTCAGACTTATATTGAGTTCGAAATAATGAAACATAGTCATTTTGATAATGGGTGCGTGCTTTGAAAATAGATTGGACCTTTGAGCTTCGAAGAGAGATTATTCTGCTGGAGGAGTTTAAAACACACTTCCAGAGATGGTAAGAATTCATGTGGAGGAACAGAAAGTTCAGCAAGTGAGAAGGGCAGTAGAATTAGCAGATGAGTACATGCTGGTGCATAAGATAAACTTCTGGTCAGAATTGCTTCCAGTGAGGGACAGAAGTTGGGAGGAGGGGAGATCTTACACTATGAAATCAAGAATAGAGAGCACTGGTAAGAAAATACTCAGGATAAAAAACAGAAGCCCAAGAGGGTGGAAAGGTGGGGAAAGGTCTCAGGTGTTTCCACTGTGGTAAAGTGGGACATGTAAAGACACAGTGCTGGTTGCTAAAGAAAGGTGCAGTGGGAAAAGATGTGGTAAAAGAAACTGAGGCAGTGACATTAGTCAAGGTAGTAAAGGAAGATCCCAAGAGCTGAGCAGCTGCAGGAGAGTGCACAACGTAAGCAGGGGCTGGGTATGGAGTTAGTACCTGATCTCTACAAAGAATTTGCCTCTGTGGGTAAAGTTTACTCAAAGAGCAAGGGGGACAAGGACAAGAAGTTATAATTTTGAGAGATACAGGATCTAACCAGTCGCTGATAGTAAGGGATGAGCGAATATGCACTCTTTCTGATCTGTTAGCCGAGAGTGTGGTAAGTTGTGGGACAGATGGACAGAAATTTAGCATTCCCCTATGTAAGATCAGGTCTGAGTTCCAAGTTAATTCAGAGAAGTTAAGAGTGGGAGTGGTTAACAGACTGTCAGTTCCAGGAATTCCGTTTATTTTTGGGAATGATTTAGCAGGATCCAAGGTAGGAGTGATACCCCTTGTTGTGGAGAAGCCCAAGGAAGACCAAGAAACTGAGTTAAAACAGAAATATCCTGGTATTTTCCCAGACTGTGTGGCAATCAGATCCCACTATCATAAGTCACAGCACGAAGTGAAAAGTAAAGAAAAATGAAGGCGTCGAGGTTCAGTTAGCGGAAACTCTGTTTGAAGTAATGGTGCAGGAAAGATGCGAACAAGCAGAGGGTCAGACAGAAGTGTTTAGTCCTGTAAAGGCTAAGAGACTTGCAACAGCAAGACAATAAAATATATATACGTGGACGCATACTCGAAAAAGGAGATGGGAATATTCCGGAGGTTATCCTCAGACGGAAATGGAGACCATGGCAGGTTAGTGCAGAGGAGAAATGGGCCGAAGTACACCAGATTGTGTTGCTGGTAGCATACAGACAGGAGATGTCACGTGTAGCACATGAACTACCTGTAGGTGGTCACCTAGGGGTAGGAAAGACTCAGGCTAAGGTATAAAAACATTTTTATTGGCCTGAAATGCACAAGGATGCACAACTTTTGCCATACGCGTCATACATGCCAAATGGTAGGTAAGCCACAGAAGGTAATAAAACCAGCCCCTTTGTTGCCAGTTCCCACATTTGAAGAACCTTTCACACAGGTTATACTTCGTTGTGCAGGTGCCCTCCTGAGGACTAAACGTAGGAGCCAATACTTGTTAACCATAATGGATGCGTCTACCAGATTTCCAGAGGCAATTCCATTACAGAGTATCAAGGCAAAAAGGTGGTCGAGGAGCTTTCTTCTCAGAGTATGAGTTACCCAGAGAGATTCAGTTGGACCAAGGGTCAAATTTTACTGCTCGGCTGTTTGAGGAGGTTATGGATAGCTTAGGTATACAGCACTTTATATCCAGTGCGTATCATCCTGAATCCCAGGGAGCTTGAGAAGGGTGGCATCAGACCTTGAAGATCACGTTGAGAGCATACTGTCAGGATTACCCGAATGATTGGGATAAAGGTTTCCCATTCATACTGTTCGCCATTAGAGATTCCCCAAATGAATCTACTCAGTTCACTCCTTTTGAGTTAATATTTAGTCATGAAATGAGAGGCCCTTTGAAAGTTGGAGATTTCATACATTGATTATGTATTGGAGGTGAAGGAGAGATTAAACCAAGTAGGTGAGTTAACTAAACAGCACCTAAGGAGGGCATAGTATAGAATGAAGCAGGTGGCAGATAAAAGCTCTGAGACTCTGAGGTTTTCCCAAGGAGATAACGTGTTAGTATTGTTACCAGTGATTGGAGATCCCTTCAAAGCCAGGTTTAGTGGTCCCTATCAAATTGAGAAAAAGTTGAGTCAGGTGAACTATTTCGTAAAGATGCCAGATAGAAGAAAAAGGAACAAGTATGTCACGTGAACATGGTGAAACCATATTATACTAGAGAGAAAGAACTGGAGAAACAGGTGTTAGTTACTGCCGAGCAGAGTGAGGAATCAAATCCAGATGACGTGGATTTTGATGTGCTTCAAAATAGAATAAAAATCGAAGTCGTCCTTGAGGAGTGAGATAGGGTGGTAAGTCTCAGGAGCATGGAACACAGTTGAAAGATTTGTTACAGCAGTACCAGGACATATGTAAGAATCAGATAGGGAGGACTAATGCTATTGTACATGAAATAGACAAAGGAAATACTGCTCCAATAAAACACCACCCCTACTGGCTTAATCCTTTCAAAGCCAGAACAGGTCCAGATGGAGTTGGAAGCCATACTCGACGAGGACATCATCAAACCAAGCCAGAGTGAGTGGAGTTCGCCGATCGTCTTAGTTCGGGACTCAACGATTCTGCGTGGATTACCAGAAGGTTAACGCCATTACAAAATCAGACTCATAGCCAATTCCTAGATTGTAGGACTGTATTGAGAAAGTCATACAAGCCGGTTACATCACCAGGTTAGACTTACTGCATAGTTGCCGGCAGGTAGCTTTATCAGAGACAGCGAAAGAAATTTCTGCATTCGTAACCCCAAATGGGCTAGATCAGGTTAAAGTGGTGCCCTTTGGAAAGAAGAACACGCCTGCCTCATTCTAAAGACTCATGAAGAGAGTTGTGGCTGAGTGAATCAACTGTGCAGTCTATTTGGATGGATGATTAGATTAGATTAGATTAGATTAGATTACTTACAGTGTGGAAACAGGCCCTTCGGCCCAACAAGTCCACACCGCCCCGCCAAAGCGTAACCCACCCATACCCCTACATCTACATCTACCCCTTACCTAACACTACGGGCAATTTAGCATGGCCAATTCACCTGACCTGCACGTCTTTGGACTGTGGGAGGAAACCAGAGCACCCGGAGGAAACCCACGCAGACACGGGGAGAACGTGCAAACTCCACACAGTCAGTCGCCTGAGGCGGGAA
Source organism: Chiloscyllium punctatum (assembly GCF_047496795.1). Lineage (NCBI taxonomy): Eukaryota > Metazoa > Chordata > Chondrichthyes > Orectolobiformes > Hemiscylliidae > Chiloscyllium > Chiloscyllium punctatum. The sequence continues at coordinate 117,093,650 of NC_092747.1, forward strand.
TTGAACCCAGGTCTCTGGCGCTGTGAGGCAGCAGTGCTAACCACTGTGCCACCGTGCCGCCCATAACAGTAGAGCTGCTTGCGATTTTCCGCGCGGGAGGCGAACACAATCATGACAGCACAGACACTTTGGAAAATTCGGCACTTTCCCACACCGCAGTCAATTCCCTGGGAAACAAACCCATTTTTCTTCTGTTTTAAACAGAAATGCAGCAGGGATTGAAACAGCATTTAAACCAGCTGCGCCGTTGGAGCTGTTCAGCAGAAATGGCAGCGGTGGGATTCGAACCCAAGCCTCTGTCAAGACTGGAGCCTTAATCCAGCGCCTTAGACCGCTCGGCCACGATGATGTAGTGATTTTTAGTAAGTCCTGGAAAGATCACATGGTACAGTTGGCAGAGCTCTTTGAACGATGGTAGGGGATTTTAACTTTCCAAACATAAACTGGAACTGCCGTGGTCTTAAGTTTTAGATGGAGGGGAATTTGTTGAGCATGTACATGTATGTTTTCTGATTCAATATGTGGATGTTCCTACGGGAGAAGGTGCAAAACTTGACCTACTCTTGGGAAATAAGGCTGGGCAGGTGACTGAGGTGTCAGTGGGGGAGCACTTTGGGGCCAGCGACCATAATTCTATCAGTTTTAAAATAGTAATGGAAAAAGGATAGACCAATTCTAAAAGTTGAAGTTCTAAATTGGAGAAAAGCCAATTTTGACAGTATTAGGCAAGAACTTTCAAAAGCTGATTGGGAACAGTTGTGCCCAGGTAAAAGGGACAGCTAGAAAATGGAAAGCTTTCAGAAATGAGATAACTAGAGCCCAGAGACAGTATGTTCCTGTTAGGGTGAAAGGAAAGGCTAATAGGTGTAAGGAATGCTGGATGACTAAAGAAATTGAGGGTTTGGTTAAGAAAAAGAAAGAAGCAAATGTGAGGCATAGACAAGTTAATCGAATGAATCCTTAGAAGAGTATTAAGAGGGAAATCAGGAGGACAAAAAGGGGACATAAGATAGCTTTGGCAAATAGAGTCAAAGGGAATCCAAAGGATTTTTCCAAATACGTTAAGGACAAAAAAGTAACTCGGGAGAGAATAAGGCCCCTCAAAGATCAGCAAGGCGGCCTTTGTGTGGAACCACAGGAGATGGGGGAAGATACTAAACAAGTGTTTTGCATCAGTGTTTACTGTGGAAAAGGACGTGGGAGATATAGAATGTAGGGAAATAGATGGTGACATCTTGAAAAATGTCTATATCGCAGAGGAGGAAGTGCTGGATGCCTTAAAAACACATAAAAGTAGATAAATTCCCAGGACCTGAACAGGTGTAGCCTAGAACCCTGTGGGAAGCTGGGGAAGTGATTGCTGAGCCCCTTGTTGAGATATGTGTGTCATAGATAGTCACAGGTGAGGTGCCAGAAGACTAGAGATTGCCTAATATGGTGCCACTGTTTAAGAAGATTGGCAAGGACAAGCCAGGGAACTACAGACCAGTGAGCCTGACCTCGGTGGTGGGCAAGTTTTTGGAGGGAATCCTGACGGACAGGATGTACATGTATTTGGAAAGACAGGACTGGTTAGGAATAGTCAACAAGGCTTTGTGCATGGGAAATCATGTCTCAAACTTGATTGAGTTTTTTGAAGAAGTAACAAAGAGGATTGAAGAGGTCAATGCGGTAGACGTGATCTATGTGGACTTCAGTAAGGCATTCGACAAGGTTCCCTATGGGAGACTGATTAGCAAGGTTAGACCTCATGGAATACAGGGAGAACTAGCCATTTGGATACAGAACTGGCTCAAAGGTAGTAGATAGATAGTAGTGGTAGAGGGTTGCTTTTTCAGACTGGAGGCCTGTGACCACAAGGATTGGTGCTGTATGTTAAGGTAATGTGTTTTAAAAAGTAGAGAAATAAATGAAGCTATCTTTTCATTATGATAGTTACTTTTTTCCTCAGGGAGAGGTGTTATGAAGTTGTGGGTTAACTATACCTTTTAAGAGTGTTAATACCTAGCAGTGACAGCACCAAATGTTCTCAATAAGACACAATATAACATGTGCTCCAGCTACTGGAGGAGCTGGTTGCCTGGAAACAACAAAGAACAGAATCAAAATCAGCTAATCAGTTTAAATTATACCCTGAAAAATACCAAATTCCATCAAGTTTGAATTGAGTATATTGACAATCTTAAAAGCCAACGACACAATCCGATGCTCTGGGGTATAAGACCGGGGAAATATTGAATAGTTGGAGGAGAACTGCCAAGCCCCAGCATGTAAAAGACTGCCTGAAAAATAGCTCTCTTAAAAGTACCTTTCTCGATCAGTAACCTGTGAAGGAGAATCTTTATGACAACACAGGAAAATTCAAATAGAAGAACCAAAAGCTGCCTGGTTTTGAGATAAGAAGTCTTGTTTCTTAAATCTTAATTGAGTCTTTTATCAGACTAGTATTATAGAAGGGAAGGTGAAAGATAGGTGAGAATAAGGAATTGCAAATAGTTGTTGGTTAATTATTCTCTGTTATACTTTAAAAAATAAAGTTGTTAATTTTTACTTTAAATAGCTTTTGGCCACTCAAATCTTTACAGATTACTGCACGGGATAAATCTTTCCTGTGTTGCTGGTTTTAAATTAAGCAGCAGGGTTTGCCCCGTGTTGTAACAATTGCATTTGCCTTCCCAGCTACTGACTCAACCTGGAAGTTTACCTTGAAAAGAATCGTGGACTAGAATTCCCAAGTCTCTTTGCACTCAGATTTCTGCATTCTCTCCCCATTTAGAAAATACTCCATGCCTCTATTCTACCTAAGTGCGTGACTTCACATTTCCCCATGATTTAATCCATCTGCCACCTATTTGCCCCACCCCACCCCCACAACCTGCCCAAAAGATCCTTCTGCAGCGTCCCCATTGCTTCAATGCTACCTGTCCCTCTATCTCTCTTTATATCATCGGCAAAACTAGCCAGAATGCCCTCAGTTCCTTCATCTAAATCAATGTATGAAGCGAAAAGTTGTGATCCCAACACTGAACTTTACAGAACACCACTTGTCACCGGCTGCCATTCTGAGAATGCCTTTTATCCCCATTCTCTGCTTTCTTCCAGACAGCCAACCTTCTCTCCATACTAGTAACTTGGTTATGACACCATGGGCCTTTATCCTACTCAGCAATCTCCTGTTTGGCACCTTGTCAAAGGTGTTCTAGAAGTCCAGAACGGTAACATCCATTGGCTCTCCTTGGTTTAACTTACTCGTTACTTCCTCGAAAAATTCTAGATTTGTCAGGCATGACCTCCCCCGAATGAAATCATGCTGACTTTGCCCTATTTTACCATATGCTTCCAAGAATTTAGAAATCTTACCCACGACCAAGGTTAGGCTAATTGGTCTGTAATTTTCCATTTTTTGCCTTACTCCCTTTGTGAACAGGGGTGCCACGTTCACGATTTTCCAGTCCTCTGGAACCCTCCCGGACTCTAGTGATTCCTGAAAGATCACCACTAATGCCTCCACTATCTCTTAAGCTATCTCCCTTAGAAATCTGGGGTGTAGTCCATCTGGTCCAGGTGATTTATCCACCTTCAGGCCAACCAGTTTTTCTAGCACCTTCTCTGTGGTGACAGCCACCATACTCAACTCTGCCCCCTCATTCTTGAATTTTTGGGATATTACTTGCATTGTCCACCGTGAAGACTGGTGCGAGATAATCATACAGTTCCTTAGCCATTTCTTTGTTCCTCACTGTGTCATTTTCCAGTAGCCCAATGTCCACTTTTGCCTCTCTTTTATGTATCTCCTTTATGTATCTAAAGAAACTCTTACAGTTTTCCTTTATGTCATTGTTATATTTAATCTTCTCCCTCTTTTTTTTGTTGCTCTCAGTTGGTAAGTTTCTTAATCCTCTGACTTCCCATTGCCCTTCCCCACATTATATGCTTTCTTTTTTGCTTTTTTGCTATCCCTGACTTCCCTAGTCAGCCATGGTGCCTCATCTTGCCTTTGATATGCTTCTTTTTCCTAGGGATGAATCTCTGCTGTGTCTCCTGAATTATTCCTAGAAACCCTTTTATTTTATTAGATTACTTACAGTGTGGAAACAGGCCCTTCGGCCCAACAAGTCCACACCGACCCGCCAAAGCGCAACCCACCCATACCCCTACATTTATACCTTACCGAACACTACAGGCAATTTAGCATGGCCAATTCACCTGATCTGCACATCTTTGGACTGTGGGAGGAAACCGGAGCACCTGGAGGAAACCCACGCAGACACGGGGAGAACGTGCAAACTCCACACAGTCAGTCGCCTGAGGTGGGAATTGAACCCAGGTCTCTGGCGCTGTGAGGCAGCAGTGCTAACCAATGTGCCACCGTGCCACCCACCAATGTTCTGCCAATGTTCCACTGTTTTTCCTGTTAGGTTTCTCTGCCAGTCAACTGTATCCAGCTCCTCGCTCATGCCTGTGTCGTTGCCTTTATTCAGTTGTAATTTTGTTACCTCTGATTCTACCTTCTCCCTCTCAAATTGCAGAGTAAATTCAATCATATTATGATCACTGCCTCCTAAGGGTTCCTGCAGCTTAAGCTCCCTTACCAAGTCTGCTTCATTGCACAACACTAAATCCAGTATTGCCTGTTCCCTAGTGGGCTCCACCACAAGCTGCCCCAAAAAGCCATCTCATAGACATTCCACAAATTCCTTTTCTTGCAATCCCGATTTTCCCAGTCCACCTGCATACTGAAATCTCCATGATCACTGTAATCTTGCATTTCCTACACATCTTTGCTATATCCTTGTGTATGTCGTGTTCCCGCTCCTGACTACGGTTTGGAGCTAATTCCAACTATGGTTTCTTTTATCTTTGCGGTTCCTCAATTCTACCCACATGGATTCTACACGATCTGACCCCACTTCATTTCCTATTATTGATTTAATTTCATTTCTTACCAATAAGGCAATCCCACGCCCTCTGCTCACTCTGCCAAATCCTTTCCAAAACTCCAACATTAAAACATTCCAACAGGCAAAAGCAGCAAAGGGTTCAAGAAAGTCAATTGTGCATGGTCTATAAACCATAATATGGAAATTCCAGCAATGAAGGCTGTAAGCATTTGCTTACTTGTAGTTTTTCCCCCAGAAATGTGCCAGTTATGGTAGTATCTGCAATAAGAGTGTGAGCATTCTATAAACACAGAAGGTGGTATAACTCTAGATTTTTTTAAAATGAGTTCTTCAAATCAAAAAATGAACCTGTGTCAGACATGCAATTTTCCTTTGTGTTGGGTAGAAAATTGAAGTAGCATTCCAAAATGAGAAACCATCTTTCCAAAATTAGTAAAAAATCTTGTAATTTTCATTAACTGCAACCTTTGAACACCATAGCACTTACACCATGCTTGGCAGGAACTAAAGCTGCAAACTTACCACTGAGGAACAGGAAAAAGGAGACAGCAATACCAACACTCACAACAATTCAATTATTGGATTTTGAGAGACAGAGTACAAGATAGATGGTTAAATCACTGAGCAAGGTAGCAGTGAAACCAGTGCTTCAACTGATCCTTATTGGAAATTTGGAAGATTATTTAGTCAAAACCAAATGGAAAGATCCTCATTACTTGAAACTTCAGCGTCTATAGGAAAACAACACATACAGACCAAATATTGAACTACAGAAACAATTACCCCAACACCCACAAATGAATGTGCATCAGAATATTATTTCAACGAGCCAATACACACTGCAGCACAGAGGAATTATGCAGAGCAGAGGAAAATCACCTATATCGTGTGTTCAAAAAGAATGGGTACACAATGAACACAGTCCGCCGATTTCTCAGCAACAAACCCAAACAAGCAGACAAAACACGTCCAGAAACTCTAGCCACTCTCCCCTACATCAAAGACATCTTGGAAATGACTGCCAGATTACTCAGACCCTTTGGCATCATGGTAGCCCACAACCCACCATCACACTAAAACAGCAGCTAATGAACTTGAAAGACCCTATACAACGAGCAAAACTAACATCATTTACAAAATACCGTGCAAGAACTGTAACAAACAATACATTGGACAAACAGGCAGAAAACTAGCCACCAGGATATATGAACACCAACTAGCCACAAAACGACATGACCCTCTCTCACTAATATTCTCACATACGCATGAGGAAGGACACCACTTCGACTGGGACAATACATTCTTTCCTAGGACAAGCCAAACAAAGACATGCACGAAAATTCCTAGGAGCATGGCATTCCAACCGAAACTCTATCAATAAACACATCGAGTTAGACCCCATCTACCATCCCCTGAGAAAAGGAACAGGAAGTGACTTCATCACAGGAAATGACATCGCCAACCCAAAACATATAAATATAAAGCAGGAAGTTTCTGCATTGTTTCGCGTGAGGTCCACTGAAGATGTTACCTGGTAAGGTAATGAAACATCTGGAAATGAACCTTTCAGCTCAGCAAGCAAACCTACATCCAGGTCTATATCTCAGAATACCTAGAATTTGAAAATTCTAACATGCCTTTTTGTTCATCCCAGCAAAAGTGAATGACCCCTCAACATTTCATCACTCTTGGGGAGGTGGGTAGTAGGAATTAAAAAGAAAATTGGTAAATTAGTAGCACTTGAGCTAGAGATGCAAGTTAGTTTGTGTTTAAAATTGTAACATTTTGCAATACAATTTGTTTATATTAATCCCTGAAGGTTAGAATTTAATTTTTGAAAAATTAAAAGTCTCTGCTGTGGATTACACAATATAAATTCTGACCATTTCACATAAGGACTTCAAATTAATTCAAATTCAATTTCAAGCTACCTTAAAGATGCATCCTGGCAGCCAGATTCAAGTGATAAATAAAGCTCCAATTTCATTAGAAAGCTAAGAAGCATGATAGCCAAAACTGATACCAACACTAAAGGCCTTACACAATCTGGCACTATGCACTCCAAAACAAATTACTGATATAAAGATACCCCCTAAAGATGCTGTCATTGTTATCTGCGACTCCTTAAACAGCATTGCATTCCTGCACTGGAAGACACTGAACTGGGAAGGACATGAGATGTTAAGGGGTTAACTTGTTCTGCTGGCCTGTAAGGAATTGGATGCCCCGGGGTATGTCTTTGTCTTGCAGGTACAATGTAAAACATTTACATTGCCATCTCTGACTAGTCAAAAGTAAATTTGCATTTGTCATCTCCCCCATTCAGAATCAATAAGAGCATTGCAGTTGGAATTCTGACCGCACCCCATAGTTAAAAAAAATGACTATAACAGATCTGCTCATTAAGGGATGACTTACATTACATTGTTTCTGGAGATGAAAGGTCACCGCACTGTGTCTTGAGTGGCATGAGAGGACGTGGCTGGGGGGGGGGGGGGGGTGTTGTCTAGTGGGTATTTTTATGATGTAAAGATTTTGTATAAAGGAAGGACTGTTCCCTTTTTCAGAGAGCTTCTCTTGACATGCTTCGCAGACATTGTGAAGAGTGTTAAGTGATCCTCCAAAGCTTGCACTTGCTTACTAAAATTTTGGTTGTTCATAGAAGTTGGCATATTGCAGTTGCATCAAGTGTTTAAGAATGTCAACAGAAAGAACACTGCACCCTCAAATGAGCTGGTATCTTCCATCTGAAGCATCTCCACAAGGATAGAAGTCTTGTCAGTTTTGTTAAGTACTTAACTACCCTTATCCAAGACTTCAGACTTCTCCATGGAGTAGTGTGCAAGGACAGACTGGATTTTGTTTTCAGGTTGGAGTTTACTGATGATGATTTTGGATAACTGGCTTGTTTCACTGAACTTGAAAGGGGGTGGAGTTGACACTAAGTCCTGGATTTAAGGACTCGACTGGTGAAAAATTGTTTTTTTTTCCATGTGAGGGGTTCCTGGGGATTCTCTCTACTGCATGGACTAGTAATTTCTGTTGTTATAATAATTGTACATTGTGTGTCAATAACTTGCTTAAATACTGGCTGTCAAATTCTGATGAATAAGTTAGTAATGCCTATTAGATGGTTATCATGGAATGATAAAAGGAGGGAATGAGATGTTAAGGGTTTAATTTGCTCTGCTGACCTGTAAGAAATTGGATGCCCCAAGGTAGGATGGTATGTCTTTGTCTTTCAGGTACAATGTAAAAGATTTACATTGACTTCAGAATGGTCACAGATGGCAATTAAAGACAGAGTTAGGAAGAGCAGTCTTTAGCAGGTAGAATAAAGGAGAACCCTAAAGCTTTCTGTAGGTATGTGAGGAATAAAAGGATACATGGGTAGGAATAGGGCCAGTCAAAGACAGAAGTGGGAAGTTGTGTGTGGACCCCATGGAGATCAGAGACATGCTAAACAAATATTTCTCGTCTGTTTTCACTTAAGCAAAGGAGAATATTGTTGAGGAGAATAATGGGATACGGGATATATTAGACTAGAAAGGATTGAGGTTAGTAAGGAGGAGGTGTCATCAATTCTAGAAGGAGTGAAAGGAGACAAGTCTCCTGGGCCAGATGAGATTTATCAGAGGATTCTCTGGGAAGGGAGATGATGTTGGAGCTTTTGGTCTTGATCTTTGAATCATCATTATCTACAGGTTTAGTACCAGAGGACTGGAGGAATGCAAATGTTGGGCTCTTGTTCAAGAAGGGCAGTAGAGATGACCTAGGTAATTATAGACCAGTAAGCCTTACACCTGTTGTAGGAAGAGTTTTGGAAAGGATTGTGAGATAGGATTTAAAACCATCTAGCAAGCAACAATTTGATTTCAGATAGTCAACATGGTTTCGTAAAGGGCAGATCATATCTCTCAAACCTCTTTTTTTTGAGAAGGTGACCAAGCATGTGGATGAGGGTAGGGCAGTTGACTTGGTGTACATGGACTTCAGTAAAGCCTTTGATCAGGTTCCACATGGTTGGCTGTTGGAGAAAATGCAGAGGCAAAATTGAGGGTGATTTAGCAGTTTGGATTTCTGGTTTTCTCTAAGAAGGCAGCGAGTGGTGGTTGATGGAAAATATTCAGCCTGGAGTCCGATTACTAGTGGTGTGCCATGAGGATCTATTCTAGGACCACTGCTGTTTGTCATTTTTATAAATGACTTGGATGCAGGCATAGGTGGATGGATTAGTAAGTTTGCAGAGGACACAGTGTCAGTGGAAAAGTTGACAGTGTGGAAGAATATTGCAGGTTGCAGGGGGTCTTGGATAAACTGCAGAATTGAACTGAGATGGCAAATGGAGTTCAATGCAAATAAATGTGAGGTGATTCACTTTGGGAAGAACAACGGGAAGGCAGAATACTGGGTCAATGGAAAGATTCTTGGTAGTGTGGGTGTCCAGAGGGATCTTGGAGTCCATGTACATAGATCCCTGAAAGTTGCCACCCAGGTTGATAGCGCTGTTAAGAAAGCATATGGTGTGTTCGGTTTTATTGGCAGAGGGATAGAGTTGCAGAGCCATAATGTCATGCTGCAACTACACAAAATGCTACTGCAGCCATACTTTGAATATTGTGTACAGTTCTGGTTGCCCCATTACAGGAAGGTGTAAAAGCATTGGAAAAGGTGCAGAAGAGATTTACCAGGATGTTGCCTGCTATGGAGGGATGGTCTTATGAGGAAAGACTGAGATACTTGGGTCTGTTCTCCTTGGAGAGAAGGAGACTAAGCGGGTATTTAGGAGAAAGTGAGGACTGCAGATGCTGGAGATAAGAGCTGAAAATGTGTTGCTGTAAAGGTGCAGCAGGTCAGACAGCATTCAAGGAGCAGAAGAATCGACGTTTCAGGCATGAGCCCTTCTTCAGGAAGAAGGGCTCCTTCCTGAAGAAGGGCTCATGCCCGAAACGTCGATTCTCCTGCTCCTTGGATGCTGCCTGACCTGCTGTGCTCTTCCAGCAACACATTTTCAGCTCTAAGCGGGTATTTAATAGAGACATACAAGATGGGTAGACAGTTAGTCTTTTTCTGAGGATGATGACATCAGCTTGTACGAGGGGTCATAGCTACAAATTGAGGGGTGATAGATTTAAGACAGATGTCAGAGTCAGGTTCTATATTTAGAATGCCAAGGGCATGGAATGCCCCGCCTGTCAATGTGGTTAACTCAGCAACATTAGCGAGATTTAAACAATCCTTGGATAAGCACATGGATGATGAAGGGATAGTGTAGGGGGATGGTCTTAGATTAGTTTACAGATTGGCGCAACATCAAGGGTCGAAGGGCCTGTGCTGTATTGTTCTATGTTCTATAAATTTACATTGTCATCTTCCCCATTCAGAATCAATAAGAACATTGCAGTTGGAATTCTGACCGCACCCCATAGTTTAAAAAAAATTTACAACAGATCTAGCAAATAAGGAATGATTTACATTACATTGTTTCTGGAGAAGATCAGGTCACTGTGGTGTCTTGAGTGGCGTGTGACTGCGAGGGCATGGCTGGGGATTGTCTTTTGGCCATTACTGACTGTGACGTCAAGATTTTGTGGGCAGCACGGTGGCATAGTGGTTAGCACTGCTGCCTCACAGCGTCAGAGACTCAGATTCAATTCCCACCTCAGGCAACTGCCTGTGTGGAGTTTACACGTTCTCCCTGTATCTGCTTGGGTTTCCTCTGGGTGCTCCGGTTTCCTCCCACAGTCCAAAAATGTGCAGGTTAGGTGAATTGGCTATGCTAAGTTGCCCATAGTGTTAGGTGAAGGGGTAAATGTAAAGGAATGGGTCTGGGTGGGTTACTCTTTGGAGGGTTGGTGTGGGGACTTGTTGGGCGGAAGGGCCTGTTTCCACACTGTACGTAATCTGTAAGTAATTTTGTATAAAGGAAGGACTGTCCCTTTGTTCAGAGAGCTTCTCTTGACACACTTCACAGGCATTGTGAAGAATGTTAAGTGATCATCCAAAGCTTGCACTTGCTTACTAAAGTTTTGGTTGTTCACAGAAGTCGGCATATTGCAGTTGCATCAAGTGTGTAAAAATCTCAAGAAAACACAACAGATAATTACAGTCTACTTGACTTTTGTCAAAATTCAAGAAATAGCGTACATTGTTCAATAGCTCACTAGTACCTTCTCAAGGGCAACTAGGGACACACAATAAAAGCAAGTGTTGCTCACATCCCATGAGTGAATATATTTTTTAAAAAGCTCTCTGGCAGTTTCTTCTGCAGTATTATCTTATACAGTTTACTGATCACATCATTGTAACAAAACGTAGTGCCCTACAATTCATTATCTTTGTTTGTCATGACAAATATCGCTGGACCAGTAATCCAGTTACCCAGATTTATGCTCTGGGGACATGAGCATGAATTCAACTAACTCATCTGAAATGAGAAAAAAAGCTATTCTAATGGTGATAGTGGATCAGACTGTTGATTACTGTGAAGACTTACTTGATCACTGATGTCCCCGAGGGAAGAAAATCTGCCAGCCCCACCAATTTTGACCTGTATACGACTTCAGACTCACAGAAATGAAGATAACTCTTAAAATGCTTTCTGAAATGGCCAAAAAACTGCTCAGTCACATCAGACCCCCGCAACATCCAAGCAAAGGAACACATCGGGATGATCCTTCACTACTGACTGAGGCAATGGAAATGACATAGCAAATCTAGCTGGGTTGACACTCAAAGTCCTCCCGACTAACATTTGGGCCTTGTGAGAACTGTCCTACAGACTACAGTCAGGCTGTTGCTTTACTATCTGCAAGATATGATTCTGAGAGCGAAACTGTCCCAGACACCACCATCACCATTTTGGCGTATGTCCTGTCATATCAGCAAGATAGATCTACAAAAGGTAGTGGCATAGTGGTACAAAGTCAGTAAGGGCTTGCCCTGGGAGTGCTTAATGATGACTCTGAATCCCAGATTTTCCACAAGGATGGAAGTCTTGTCAGTTTTGTTACATATTTAACTGCGCTCATCCAAGAATTCAGATTTCTCCATGGAGTGGTGTGCAAGAACAGACTGGATTTTGTTTTCAGGTTGGAGTTTACTGAAGATGATTTTGGATAATTGGCTCGTTTCCATTCAACTTGGAGGGGGTGGAATTGGCATGGCACAGGCTAAATATGGCCTAGAAATCTTTTGCTAATAACCATTTTCTGCTCTCCATGTAAACAATGAATCAGAACTCCTCCATCACGGTTACTGGTGATAAAGGAGAAACATGTGCAGAGGGCACAGAATGTGCTCAGGGTACTTCAAAGTTCATCAAGAACAACTTGGTAGCGTCACTATTGACCAAGCCAACCAAGACCTAAATGCTAGACCAGTCTGTGACAGGTGGATAAGGAACCTACTTCATCTTATTATTAACAATTCTATTTGTTGCAGAAGTAGCTGTGCATGGCAATATTAGTAGCACTAACAATTTCACAGTTTTTGTGGAGACCAAGTCTTATTAACCTACTGAAAATACCCTAAGAGTTCTGTGAAACTACCACTTTGCTAAATGGGATACACTTCAACATCTGGCTAATTAAAACTTGATATCCATTGGGCTTTGTGGTCCATTGGAGAAGCAGAATTGCATTTAACCACACCCTACAAATCATGGCCGAGCATAGTCCCCACTTCCCATTACCATCAATCAGGGGCCAACTCCAATTCAATGAAATGCACAGGACAGCATGCCAGAAGCAGCACTGGGCACACCCAGAAATAAGGTAGAAAGCTGGTGAAAGTACAAACTGCATACTGTTTCTATTTACCATGTGAGTTGACAGGCTAAAGCAAAACCATAGGGGACTGACCCAAGCGCTGCAGGTCTGTCACATCCAGTTGTGATTTAGAGGTAGACAGTTAAACAACAGGAAGAGATGGCTCCACAAACTTCCCCAATTTGAATGGTTCCAGCACATCAGTATAAAAGACAAGGTTGAGGCATTTGCAGCCAGAAGTACTGAGTGAATAATCAATCTTGACTTTCTTCTGTGATCCGTAGCATTAATCAACTTGATTTTCTCCTTGATAAGGATAAACGGCTGAAGGCATTGCATATTATAAAGACAGAGGTGAGTAATGGGATGGTTGCCCTTGACATCAAGGCAGCATTTGACAGCATAAGATACCACGAGTATTGGTAAAGCTGAAGTCAGTGGGAGCTGGGAGAGTTTTTTTTGATGGTTAGAGATATATCTAGCACAAATAACGATAGCTGTGGTTGTTGGAGGTCAATTATGCCAGGATATCATGGCAAGAGTTCATCAAATTGATTTCCCTGACCCAATCATTTTCATTCCCCCCTCAAAGCAAAAAGCACAGACACAGAATAGTTTTACCTCCATCTTTATTCCAGGCCCTGGAGGGAGGGAGAGAGAACGATTGTCCATGTGCACAGGGACATGAGTTTTTTGGTCTTCTCTGGAACATCAGTTTCTTAACGAATTAAAAAGTCATTTTGCAGAGACGAGCATACAGATAAGGCAACATGCATATTGATCGGGTGACCTTTACAATCAGTGAGTGTCAATATTTAAGATTAAGCCATTTGCTGTTACACAATGAATCAGCTTAACCTTAACTAGCTTCACATGATGAATACTTTTCACCTTGTTAAAGTGACCTTACATACTGAATGCTTCTGATATTGTTAAATGTCTCTACGTCATGAATGTTTTTCCACTTTGTTAACCCATTACCTTTGCCTTCAGCACCCCATTGTTAACTGCAAGTTCTTATTTGATCTAAGTCATGCTCAGCTCTTGTTTCATAAACTCAAAACTTAACTCTTTCCCTGCTTATACCCTGTACACATGGTCACCATCTAATGCTCAACAGAACAGAATCCTTACAGTGTGGAAACAGGCCATTAGCCCAACAAGTCCACATCGACTCTCCTAAGAGTATCCCACCCAGACCCATTCCCCAACCCTATTTTTTACATTTCCCCTGAATAATGCACCTAACCGACACATTCCTGAACACTATGGGCAACTTAACATGGTCAACTCATTGAACCTGCACATCTTTAAATGGTGGGAGGAAACCAGTACACCCGGAGGAAACCGACGCAGACATGGGGAGAATATGCAAACTCCACACAGACAGTCGGCCAAGGCTGGAATCAAACCAGTGAGCCACTGTGCTGATGCTTATTTCCAATTACACAATTTTCTGCAACATTTACAACTTTTCAGATTTGGGGGTGGGAGCAGACGGTTTGGGGGTTGGGGTCTTGCGCACAATGTGCTGCTGCCTAGACTCCTGCACTGGGAGCAGACTTCACAGAAAACTCCGAGCCCAGAGGAAATCAATTAACCGAATAATCAAATATCCGAACAAAATAGTGCCTGCCCATCTCGTTCAGATAATCGAGGTTCCTCTGTACAAGGCACAAGTCAGAAATGTGATGGAATAGGTTCAAATTGTCTGAATGGGTGAAGATCCAACAACATTCAAGCAGCTAGATATCACCTATTACCTTCAACATTTGATTCCTTTACTACTGAGGCAATGGCAGCAAAGTGTATCATCCACAAGATGCAATTCACCAAGCCTCCTTCAACAGCACCTTCTAAACCTGTGACCTCTGCCACCGCGAAGGATACGGACAGTAGATGCATGGGTATACCACCACCCAAAAGTTCTTCTCCAAGCCACACAACATCCTGTCATTGGTATTGGGGCAAAATCTATTTCCTGCCTTTCACGTATCTGTCTAAATACCTTTTAAATGTTTCTATCATCCATTGCTACCTCCTCCCCTGGCAGCATATTCGAGGCCCTTTGTACCACCCCTTTGTACAAATGAAATACCTGCCTCGCACATCTCCTTTAAACTTTCTACCTCTCACTATAAACCTATGTCCCCAGTATTTGACATTTCCACCCTGGGAAAGAAATCGCTATTGATTGTCATAAAAACCTAACTGAGACACTTCTCTTTTATGGAAAGTAAAACTATTGCCCTTACCTGACCTGGCCTACATGTGACTCCTGACCCATAGTAGTGTGGTTGACCGTCCTCTGAAATAGGAGAAAGTGAGGATTGCAGATGCTGGAGATCAGAATTGAAAAATGTGTTGCTGGAAAAGCGCAGCAGGTCAGGTAGCATCCAAGGAGCAGGAGAATTGACGTTTCAGGCATAAGCCCTTCTCCACTGAAATAGCCTAGTAAGCCATTGTTATGGATGATACCAAGTCCATCATCCCCCAAATATAGTAAAGAGATAGCTTAGACCCTAACTTTAATATTTATTTAAAGGCAAGTGTTAAAGTGTTGTGTTCCAAATGTGATTCGATTGGTCCACCACTAGGCTTTAATCAAAACAGACTTTACTCGTACAACAGTTAAAATACAAAAAAAAACTGGCATACGTTTAACTCTGTTGAAAATACTTAACAAGATAATATATTATTTAACCACTAATCATCAACTGCTCCAGTGTAGGCAGCACACCCTTTGGCAAAATGCAATTCAGCAGAACAGCTATGATTTTTTTCATGTTGTCTCCCTTTAGTCCAGAAAAATGAAATACCAAAAGAAACAGTTTCCCTCTTCTTATTTCTAAGAGGAAGCCGCTTGTCTAAGACTCTATTGGCAGAGAACTCAAACTTTTTTTTAAACTTCAGCAACCTGATGCAATCTTCAACTAACTCAAGATCAAACAGAAAGCAAAACCCAAAGTTTCTTGGTTCAGTGTGAATTCTGACTCTGCCCACTCATGCGTCTTTTATCGAATTAAAACCACCACCTATGGATAACTTTCAGCTGTTTACGAACAGCCTGTCTGAAAGAGATATTCTGACACCGAAGACATCTTTCTTAAAGGCACAGTACTATCACACTGTTCAGTTGTAACAATTGCTAGAATGGATCTTCAAGACGGCAGCTCCCACCATATAACTATGATATATTTTTATTTTTGTGTTTAAAAATTGTGCTCTGCAAAGAACAGATTTACAAAGAGGGTTGCATAATTTCACAGCAAGGATTAAACAACTACTGTGAACTTTTCTGTGACTATGTATTCCTGCAATGGTACAACTGGTATACTAAACAAGTGGAGTTAATTGAGCAAGTTGGAACTAAAAAGTTAGAGACACAAACACAGGAAAGGAGACATAATGAGTAGTTATTTTCAACAGAAATTGTTTATTTGCAGAAGTTGCTGTGCCGTTTGAAATGATAAATCAAAAGCATCACGGCTTGGTATGGCAACTGCTCTTCCCAGGGCTATAAGAAACTATGGAAAGTCGTCAACACAGCCTAGGCCATCACACAAGCCAACTGATTCCATCTACACTTCCCGAAAAGGCAGCCATGTCAATGACCCCTCCCACCCTCATCCATGCTGACCAGATATCCTCACCTAATCTAGTTCCATTTGATTCGATTAGATTTCCTACAGTATGGAAACAAGTCCTTCAATCCAACCAGTCTACACCGACCCTCCGAACAGTAACCCACCCAGACCCATTTCCTTCTGACTAATGCAGCTAGCACTATGGGCAATTTAACATGACCAATTCACATGACCTGCACATATTTAGCCAGGATTTGGCGCATATCCCTCCAAACACTTCCTATTCATGTACCCATTCAGATGCCTTTTAAATTTCTAATTGTACCAGCCTCCACCACTTCCTCTGGCTGCTCATTCCATACACGCACCACCCTCTGCATGAAAAGTTGCCTCTTCTGTCCATTTAAAATTTTTCCCCGTCTTCTATAAAAAAACCAAAACTTCCTTCTAGACTTGTCTATAAAATATTTCAAAACTGACACGTGCATGCCTTTGACCAAGGAGGCAGCGGGGGCGGGGAGTCAGTGCATTTCTTGTTTGAGATTACTAGACTTGTTTAATGGACAATATGCAATGCACCAGTGTATGATACTGGAATAAATGTTAATGTTACAACTGTAATACTAAAATATTTCACCCAGCATTTTACATATTGCTGAGTACTTCATATATTTTGCACTGACTGGCAGTTGAGATGGAAGTTTTCAAATCTTGGAATATGGCTCAAGCTCATAACCTTCCAAGAAAGAGCTTAGAGTGCTAACACTGAAGGGATCCAAATCTCCTGTGGGTAGCAGGAATCATATACACATTTCTCCAACATACCAATTGTGATCAAGACCCAGGTAGATTTACCATGTACAATCCTGAACTATTACAGAGGAACCTCGATTAGCTGGCTGTTGACTATCTGAATTTCCGATTATCCAGACTAGATCGCAAGGTCTCGATACTTGGCTAAACTGTTATCCAGCATTCGATTATCCAAATAAAATACTCCCCGCCCATGTCATTCAGAGGTTCCTCTTCATACCAAATGACTAGGTCTTTACTCCCACGTATTCTCTATTTTTGCTGGGCAGCATCTCAGCCTGTTAAATGGAGTGAAGTAATTAATTGCCTATAAAGTGCTTTGGGAGATCCTGAGGCCCATATTTTTCACTTTGTCATCCAGATGTAAAGTGAATCCAAGCTTAAAAGAAACAGTGAGATCATCAGTCACCTTGTAAGGAACGTGTGAATATGAAATACTGTAATAATCAAGTTCTCAATGCCCAAGTGTAATATTACACTATCAGTTTAGCTTGTGAACATGATTGCCATACACTAGTTAAACCAAAGGGTCTACTGCATTTCCATGCTGTATGACTATTTTTAGTTTTAATCAAACAGCATGGGTGTTCAGCACCCTCAACTGGTTAAATGAAGGACTGCAACTGTGCAGATTATTGTTACTGAACATAGTGCCTTGTTTCTTTCTAAGTGCATTTACATTAAGCACGTGGGTGTGCATAATAGTTTACTGGTCTCCAATTACACCACTGTAATCTATTTCAAATGGCATAATTTTAATTGTCGTAAGATTTTCTTTAAAAATTCATTTAGACGGGAAATTGCCTTGGACTCAGCGTCAGAGACTCCCATAAACTGATCCCTATGAACTATTAAGTCTGTATTTTTCTTTTAAATTCCCAACAGCTAAGGACAAGAAATTAAACTGAATGGTCAGAGAACCCCTGGTACTATACTCTAGCAAGCCAGAGTACATCATGTGCGACAGTATGGTCGCTCATCTTTGGTAAACAGATCTGAGACAGACTAAGAATAATCTGTTATCATCAAGCCAGGGCATCAAGTATAACTCAATCCTAAAAAAATGAGCAATGTCAATCTGGTGAAGCTAAGACACAGAACTAATTACAAGCCAAATAGTGACACAGCATGCAGTAGACAGGGCTACGTGATCCCACAATGAACAGAACAGACCCAAACAGCCAGTTCTGAATGGTCAACAATGAATAGGAAGCACCTGCACAAATATCTACACCCTCAATGATTGTTGTCAGTCTTCACTCAAGTGGATTAATTCAAGGGGTTGCACGCTGCAATGAACATGGGCCTTGAAATAGTACTGAAGACTCCCATTTCAAAAACTAGCTACACCAGGAGTCAAGGCTCTTCCAGTACAAACATAACACTGGTATCTACATGGCAACACCAAAAATTGCCTTTGGTGTGTTCTATCCGCAAAAAAAACAGATAAAAAGTCCAACCTGGCCACCAATTGTCACCCTTTCATTTATTCTAGATCATCAAGAAAATGGTGGAATGGGTCAATGTTGGCACACCAGCATATGTTCATTGACATCTTGCTCATTTGACAGTCAGTTTGGAGTCTGCCAGGGTCACACCTCCTGACCACATTACAGCCTTAGTTCAAATAGGGTCAAGAGAGGTGGAACAGCAAGGAAGCCAATATGACATCAAGGAATTTGAGTAAAACTGGATCAAAAGGAATCAGACATTAGTTCCTTACCTTATACCATACTGCGACAATTCCTCAGGATAGTGTCCTAGGTCTAACCATCTTCAGTTGTTTTATCAATGACATCCTTCTATCATGAGGTCAGCAATTTGGATGGTCACTAATAACTTCATTAGTTTCAGCATTATTTCAGCCTCATCAGATACTGAACCAACATGGTTATGTTCAGTAAAACATAGAAAATATCCATGGTTGAGCCTGGAAGTGGCAAGTAAATTAAAACCACACAAGTGCCAGACAATGATCATCTCAAACATGAGAGAATCAACATCCCGGGGGTTACCACTGACCAGAAACTGAACCAGGCCATCCATTTTAGTTACTGTGGCTACAAGAGTAGGTCAGGGTATCGAATTCTGCAGAGCATAACTCATCTTTTTTTTAAGCCAAATCTATACAATTTCCATGCCAGGGTTGAGACGAATACAGTACTCTGCACTAACCTGAACTTCAACAACACAAGATGTTCCAATATCCAGAACAAAGCAACCTCTTCAACTGGCACTATCAACCAACTTCAACATTTACTAAAGTCACCATCACACAGCATATTAGCAATGTACACCACCTATAAGATACAGTGCATTAACTAACCAAGACTCCAATGACATCACCTTCCAAACCCAAGATCTCTACCACCTAAAAGGACAAGGGTAGTAGATTCATGGGAACATCAACTCCTTCAAGTATGTCCAAACTACATCTCATGCTGATTTGGAATGACTTCATCATTTCCTTCACTGTGGCTGGGTCATAATCTTGGAACTCCTTCGCTACTGCACTGTAAATATGTTAAGGCCCTACCCCCCCTCCCCACAACCCCCAAAAGAACTGCAATGGTTTAAGAAGACAGCTTATCCCTAACTTCTTAAAAACAATAAGGGAGGGGCAAGAAATTCTGGTCTAGCCAGGGACTCCCACATGAAAGAATAAAACAATTAAAAAAGAATCAAAAGTTGACTATTTCAACTAACAGGCAACGAATATGCCCAGGCAGCTCAATATCTCAAATGGGATAGAAGCCATCTTAAGTAGTGATCTGTATGAGAAAGGTTGCAACCAGCCATTTAGTGCAGGAAATCTCAGGAAAAATAGATAACGGAGAGAGGGTTCATAGCCAAAGGAGCACAAAGGGGAGATCTTTCAGAGATCATTTGTCGTGATGCAGGAAGACTCCAGGTAATCTGCAATGATTTAAGTTTTAAAATATCAATACACAAAAAGGTGATAGAAAATGGTCTTTCACTCAACAGAAAACTGGTCTCTTTCCATGTCTCTTGTGAAGCATCAATCTTGGAGACATAGAAGCAAAGAGCTATTGATATAGTGTTTGAGGTGGACTTCAAACAATGACAAGCATAGCTTCTGAGCAGAACATTCGGCTTGGTATGTCAATTTCAAAGGGTGATCAGACTAGTCTTTCTGGAAGCTTCCGATAGTCTCAATGATCAATGAACAAGTCACCTGACTCTTGGAAACTATCACAGCATCGTTTTAAAACAAAGTTGTAGTTTGGAAGCTTCCCCACACTTCCACTACTTGCCTTTAAACAACCACCAAACCTTAAACAGATTGTTGTTTGTAGCAAGCTGCCCGGCTCTCAGGACAACTCCATACAACCCTGTCATGGTAGACGCTGCAAGACGTGTCAGAGTGTGGACATAGATACCACCTTTATGTGTGGGGACACCTCCCACCTTGTACATGGCAGGTACTCATGTGACTCAGCCAACGTTGTCTATCTTATACGTTGCAGGCAAGGAAGCCCGGAGGCATGGTACATTGGGGAAACAAAGCAAAGGCTATGACAACGGATGAATGGGCACCGCACAACAATTAACAGATAGGAGGGTTCCCTCCCAGTTGGGGAACACTTCAGTGGCCCAGGACATTCAGCCTCGGACCTTCAGGTGACCATCCTCCAAGGTGGACTTCGGAACAGGTAGCAGAGGAAAGTGGCCGAGCAGAGGCTGATAGCTAAGTTCGGTCCCCAAAGGGAGGGCCTCAACCAGGACCTTGGGTTCATGTCACATTACAGGTGATCACCATTGCACTACCCCACACAGACACACACACACACAGACACACACCCACACAGACACACACTTCCTGCATTTCTCATACTCTCAACTCCCAACCCAGACAGCCAGACACACAGACAGACAAAGACCCACATGCACACACATTTTGTGGGGTGAATTTGTACTTGCAGAGTTACATTGTACTTTGCTCAAAAACTACATGCATTCATGTAGAACTCTGAGCTCAAAAACTGCATGAATTTATGTAAAACTCCCATTATCTCACTTTTTAGATTAGAATCAATTTAAACATCATGGCATAGACAGAGAACACAGGGGGCCAACACCTTCAACATATTGTCTAGCTATCACCATTGTTAACAGCTAACCCGAGAATGCAACTTTTAAAAAAAAGGTTTTGTGATTTACACATGAAAGAAGTGAAACTATCACTGTATTCTAACAGATGAAAGGCTTAACAGACAATCAATTTTTCAATGTATAATTTCAGTTACATCACACTGTAAATTTTTGCTATAAATTCTGTGTGTTAGGATTGAGCCCTCCACTACCACCTGATGAAGGAGCGTCGCTCCGAAAGCTACTGTGCTTCCAATTAAACCTGTTGGACTATAACCTGGTGTTGTGTGATTTTTAATTTTGTACTCCAAATTAGTAAGCAAGGTCGACACATTTAGAAACAGAATCGTACAACAATTTCTGAATACATTTTCACTTTGCCCCCCTGAATGCTTTCTTACTTTTGAAAGGAATTGCAAAATTGCAGTTAAACGGATGACAGCATCAAATAAAAGCTATTAGATAAAATGTTAAATGGAAAATGGTACAAAGTATAAGTAGAAATGTATTTACTTAAAAGTAATATTGATGTACAATGTAAAGAAAGGACAAACTTGCATTTATTTTCTATTTTTCATGTCTTCAGGATGCCCTAACATGCACAATGATTACATCTGAAATAGTGCCACAGGTGTAAGGCAGGGTTTGTATTGCAGCAAACAGTCTGATTGAACAACACTTATTTAAGGGATGACTGCACTAATTTAAACAGTCGAAACAAGTCAAGGCACAACTAAGATCAGAATGTGAGAAGGAATGAAATAGAAGTGCACAAGAAAATAATTAAGTCAAGTCATCACATATGTTATCAGGTGAGCAAGTAACCACCCAAGAGAACTAAAAAAAAACCACAAATGTATGTTGCACTTACACTTTCAAAAGACATCTGAAGAAATACTGTGCAATCCAAAATGCTAGTTTAATACCCTCTAAGAATTCAGCATAAACTTTAGGGATAGTTAAGAAATTGGGTGCAGATGCTGTAGATCAGAGCTGATAATGTGTTGCTGGAAAAGCGCAGCAGGTCAGGCAGCATCCAAGGAGCAGGAGAATCAACGTTTCGGGCATGAGCCCTTCAGGAATGAGGAAAGTGTCCAGCAGGCTAAGATAAAAGGTAGGGAGGAGGGACTTGGGGGAGGGACGTTGGAAATGCGATAGGTGGAAGGAGGTCAACACCCTCACCTTGACATCCACTCTGACAATCTGGGAGGAGAAGTTTAAATACCACATCCAAATAGGAACAGAGATATGCCTTAAAACTATGGAGGAACTATTCCCCTGTACCCTTGGACCTTCCATGAAAACACTTGACTCTGCGCTAGTTTATTTTCTGATTATATGAATGGCAGTAAACTGGAAATGGAGGTAGTGCAACAAGACCCAGGTATCCTTGTGCAGTTGCTAAATGTGATCGTTTAGGTGCCGCAGGCAATGAAGAAAGCAAACAATATGTTGGCTTTCAGAAGAAGAAAGCAAACAGTATGTTGGCTTTCAGAGTGAGAGGATTAGAGCATAGGAGCAGGGATGGGATGCGACAGGTGGACAGGGCCTTGGTGAGACCACGCCTGGAATATTGTGTGCAGTTTTGATCTCCTTATCTAAGGAAAGATACTTCTGGCAATGGAGGGAGTGCAACGAACTGCCATCAGAATGATTCCTGGGATGGTAGAACTGCCATATGAACAGACACTGCATCACTTAGTACTACATTCAATGTAGCTTAGAAGGATAAGCTGCTGGAGGTGGGCAGGGGCGCAGGCTCTCAGAAACCTGTAAAAATCAAAGAGAACTTGACAGAATAAATGCAGAAAAGATGTTCCTGATGACCAGTGAGTACAGAACCAGGGGTCACAGTTTCAGGAGATGGGGTAGACCATTTAGGACCGAGGGCAAGAGAAATTTCTTCATTGACTAAATGGTGAGCCTGTGAAATTCTCTGACACAGGAAGCAGTTGTGGCCAACATACTTAGGCAAAAGGGGTCAAAAGGTAAGGGGCAAAAGAGGGAACAGGGTACTGAGTTGGATGATCAACCATGATCACAATGGTTGAGCATTTTGAAGGGCCAAAGTGCCCACTCTTGCTTCTCTTTTCCAGGTTTCTAAAAGCAAAACAAAATGAAGGCAGAGGTTCTGACTTGAAAATGTTGGAGCTCACTATTCAGTGCAGAAGGTTTTAAAGAACCTAATCAAAAGGTGACATGCTGTGTTTCAAGGTTACTCTGCGAAGCCATGCATAGATAGGCTACAGGAGTTATCAGGGAAAATAAAGTGATAGATGACCAGAAGGCCTGGGTGACGTTTGTAGGCCAATTAGAAATGCCACAAAGAGCAATTATCCAGTTTGCCGCTGGTCTCCTTATATAACAAAAATAGGCTGCCATCAGTGTCATCACATTATAATAATTTATACTAGTATAAGGAAATTACTAATTTTTGTGGAATGAGGTTCTAAAACTTTGGAAGGGTGCAAATAACAGTACGGGTGTGGCATCTCCTATTGATGCACAAGATACTGCTACAGGAATGGGAATATAGCGTCTGAAGAATGGGACAGGGTGTTGCAGAAAGAATGGTCCCTTTGGTATGAATATTTGATCATGGCATCACACTGGATCTGGCAGAAGTAGCAAACAAAACTGCATAAAATATCCTACAACACTGACAAATTATGATTGAACTATATTGTGCCTTGGTCAGAATGAAGTTTAAATGCCACCTCCTGTTCTGGCTATTAAGACAAGCAGGAAACACATTACCCCCTAATAAGTTAAAGTTCTGTCCAGTCAACCACAAAGTGGAATTGTGTGCAATGCAGGCTATCTAGGAATCAGAGGACATCAGTCTGTCCTCAGGAATTAAGAAGTGAAGGAGTACGCAAACCAGATTAAAAAGTAATTAAATTTTCCAGTTGGGGAAGAGGACAGGAATTGCTGCTGTTAGTCATCAATGTAACAGCAAATGTGGAAGGAATGGACCTGTGTATGATCAGAACAAAGACCAACTACATATTTAATTAAATTGATTGATTGATTGATTTTATTTGTCACGTGTATCAAAGCACAGTGAAAAGTTTTGTTTGCGAACTGTACAGGCAAGGGCTATACATAATTAGGACCTATGTGAAGTCATAAAACGTAGAACAGTACAGCACAATACAGGCTCTTTGGCCCGCGACGTTGTGCCAACCTCTAAGATCAAACTAACCTATATACCCTTCATTGTAGTATCATCCATGTGTATATCCAAGAATCATTTAAATGTCCTTAATGTATTTGACTCTACTACCACCTCTAGCAGTGCATGCCATGCACCCACCACTCTGTCTGTAAAGAACCAAACTCTGACATCTCCCCTAAACCTTCTTCTAATCACCATATTATGCCCCCTTGTGACAGCCATTTCTGCCCAGGGAAAAAAGGCTCTGACAATTCACTCTATTTATGCCTCTCATCATCTTGTACACCTCTATCAAATCACCTCTCATTCTTCTTCATTCCAATCAGAAAAGCCTTGACTCCCTCAACCTTTCATCATAAGACATGCCCTACAGTCCAGGCAGCATCCTGGTAAATCTCTTCTGCATCCTCTGTAAAGATTCTACATCCTTCCTGTAATGAGGCGACCAAAGCTGAACACAGGGCTCTGCAGCCTTACCTTGCAGCTCTTAAACTCAATCCCCCTGCTAATGAAAGCCAATACACCATATACCAACAACCCTATTGACTTGGGTGGCAACTTTGAGGGATCTATGGACATGGACACCAAGATCCTTTTGTTCCTCCACACTGCCAAGAATCTTGTCTTTAACCCTGTATTCTGCATTCAAATTTCACCTTCCAAAATGAATCACTTCACATTTTTCTAGATGGAATTCCATCTGCCATTTATCAACCCAGTTCTGCATCCTGTCAATGGCCTGTTGCAAATTACAACAGGCCTCCACACTATCTACCACTCCACCAACCTTTGTGTCATCGACAAACTTACTAACCCACTCATCTGTTTCCTCATCCAAGTCACTTATAAAGTCACAAAATGCAGAGGTCCCAGAACAGATCCCTGCAGAACACCACTGGTCAAGCTCAAGGCTGAATACTTTCCATGTACCACCACCCTCTGTCTTGCATAGGCCAGCCAATTCCGAATCCAGACAGCCAAATCTCCCTGTATCCCATGCCTCCTTACTTTCTCAATGAGCCTACCATGGGGTACCTTATCAAATGCCTTGCTAAAATCCATGTACACCACATCCACTGCTCTAACTTTAATGAGTTTTGTCACATCCGCAAAGAATTCAAAAAGGCTCGAGAGGCATGGTCTGCCACTCATAAAGCCATCTCTAATCAAACTATGGTTTTCCAAGTAATCATAAATCCTGTCTCTCAGAATCCTCTCAATAATTTGCCCATGACTGATGTAAAACTGACTGGTCTGTAATTCCCAGGATTATCCTTATTCCCGTTCTTGAGCAAGGGAATAACATTTGCCACCCTCCAATTATCTAGCACTACTTTAGTGGACAACGAGGACGCAAAGATCATCGCCAAAGGTGCTACAATCTCTTCCCATGCTTCCCATATGAACTTTGGGTATATCCCACCTGGCCCAGGGACTTATCTATCCCTACGTTTTTCAAACTTTTCAGTAGATCCTCCTTCTTAACATCAACCTGTTTGAACATATCAGCCTGTTTCACGTGTCCTCACAAATGTCACGGTCCCTCTCAGTAGTGAATACTGAGGCAAAGTACTCATTAAGGACCTCCTCTGCCTCCAGACGCAAGTTCCCTCTACTATCCCTAATCGGTCCAACCTTCACTCTGGCCATCCTCTTGTTCCTCATAAAATGTCTTAGGATTTTCTTTATTCCTACCCACTAAAGCCTTTTCATGCCTCTTGCTCTCCTAAGTCCATGTTTCAGTTGCTTCCTGGCTACCTTGTAACTTTCTAGAGCGCTATCTGATCCTTGTCTCCTCAACCTTAAGTGAGCTTCCTTCTTTCTCTTGACTAGATGTTCCACATCCCTTGGTATCCAAGGCTCCTTCATCCTACCATTCCTTCCTTGCTGGACAAACCTATCCAGCGTTATCAGCAACTGCTCCCTAAACAACTTGCACATTTCTGTCAAACATTTCCCTGAGAACATCTGTTCCCAATTTAAACACCCTAGTGTAAGTTCCTGTATAAGTGAGTTGGAGTCAAAGGAGAAGTTGATCAATGTGATTCAGCCTTGTGAGCAGTATGGTGGGCGACGTTCCCTCTAAGCTGTGTGGCTACAGGAAAGTCTGTTCATGCTGTTTGGCATACCATGCACGGTTTCCACTTCAAAAGCTGCTGCTATGCACAGATCTCAGGTGGTCTATGCAGCAGCAAGTAAAGTTAAAGGGACCGTTGGCGGTGAAGCATAATGATTGGTTAGGCTTCTGGTCAAGGAAGAAATGGAGAGCTCTCAGGATGCTGGAAAATGTAGGTGTACAGCGGCTGGACATTTGCAAGTTCTTGTTGTAGATTGCTCAAAGTTAAAAATCACACAGCACCAGGTTATAGCCCAACAGGTTTATTTGGAAGCACTAGCTTTCGGAGCACAGCTCCTTCATCAGCTGGTTGTGGAGTAGAAGATCATAAGACACAGAATTTATAGCAAAAGTTTACAGTGTGATGTAACTGAAATTATATATTGAAAAAGACCTGGATTGTTTAAGTCTCTCATTTTTTAGAATGAACATATTGGTTTCAGTTCTTTCATACGTAAATCGCAAAACTTTTTTTTAAAAGTTACATTCCCAGGTGTACTTTAAAAATTGGTGTCATTGTTGGCCCAGATAATGTACTGAAGGTGTGAGCTGCCCTGCATGAGCCACAATGGTCAGACTGAGTCTAATCTAAAAAAGTGGATTTTCAGAATCTTACATGAATTCATGCAGGTTTTCAGCAAAGTAAAATGTAATTCTGCAAGTACAAATTCACTCCACAAATCTATGTGTGTATGTGTGCAGGTGGGTGGGTGTGTGTGTATGTTTGGGGGTGGTTATGATTGTCTGAGAGACAGTACGGGTATGTGCACGAGTGTTTTGTAGGTGTAACACTGAGCTCTTGGTCATGCATCATCCAAATTTTTCATCCCTCTCTCATTCTAACATCACAAACCTCATTCACCAACGGATCCAATAATGCTGAATATAAACTCAAAGAATGGTACCGCATCATTCCAGTTTACACTTTATTAATCTCCTGGGACTGAACTGGGTTCAACAATTAGAGACCATAAACTTTGCCTCTGATTCTTTGATAGTAATTACTGACCATGATTCTGCTTTTCCCAATTATATCTTTGATAGATTTAGCTTCCTTCTTGTCTCATTGACATCTTTTACTTTGCAGCATCATTCTGTTTGTTATTTAGTGTCTGCTCCTCTCCACTCTATGATAAATCTTTGCTTTTGTTCACCACAAGTATCTTTATCCTGAAACAAAACTGTTAAAATTACTGCATCTGCAGTATTTTGTCTTTGATGTTTTTTCTGACCAACAGCCACTAATACAGAATTTCCAACAGTTTCAGTTTGTGCAAATACACAAATCTAATGGCAATGATTAATAATCCAATAGTGTTTTTCATTTGATTTTATTGTAGGTATAGTAAGTGGAGTTTAAAGAAGGCAATCAGTTTTAAAACCCTCTCAATTCTGAAGCCATTCAACTGAAGGAGTTTGCAACAGACTTTAGGGCTAGGTAAAAATAATGACTGCAGATGCTGGAAACCAGATTCTGCATTATTGGTGGTGGAGAGCACAGCAGTTCAGGAAGCTCCTTGGATGCTGCCTGAACTGCTGTGCTCTTCCAGCACCACTAATCCAGACTTTAGGGCTATACATACAGAACTAAAATTTGAGAGAGAGACATTACTCTAACCAGACTCCTTGCATTCAAGTGACCAGTTTGGGCAGAGCCAGGTAATCACATCCAGGACAGTAGGTTGCAACTGTCTGCTGCATAATCACAAATGGAAAATCTTGCATGTGCAAGGCAACAGTGCAATTGGGCATAATTTTTTCCTTACCATTATAGAAAAATCCTTGATGTGATCAATAATAATTGACAGTTTAATTATTGCAGTGAAAAATGTTTATGATTGAATAAAAGCATTTTTAAGAAGGATAGCCGATCTGTCAACTATGAATTGCTTACTTTCAAATGACTAAGAATTATAAAATAATAATGAATATGTAGTAGCTTCATGCGTGTGGATTTGTTATTTAGAACTTAACATGGGAAACATTTAAAATCTGCCCACTTGCACCCCTTGTTTTAAGAATATGAGCTTAATTCAAAGAATGTTCCAACCAAACACAATGAACAGAATTTCGTCATTATAACTATGAACTTAATTCAAGTGAACTAGCAAAGATCAGGTAAATGCAAAAAGTTATTTTGCATGTAACCTGCATTTAAAATTTCACGATCGGGTCAAATTCATCAATATAACTAGTTCAAACAACTTGTTATATATCCCCCCCCCCCCAAAACAATGAGTTGTTATTTAATAGAGACCACAATCTTACACATTTATACATAAAGAGTCACACATATCTTAAAGGTATGATGACAGCTACCTCCATTGACACCATGCATGAAACATTAAAACAGGAGATGAAATAGCTTATACTTAAGGGACAGAAACACAGATTTGTACAAGTAGGCAAGATTCTTCTGGGATCATATAAAAGAAAATGCCTCAATAACAATTCCGATACTATAATGTAAAAGATAATATATTAATTCTAACACTCTCACTTTTAGATTATCTTCAAAATATTTTACCTGACACTGCAATCAACCTGGGGTGGGGTGGGGAATCTCCCTCCGAGGGGGTGGGAGGCGGGGGGGGGCCGCGGGCAACGGGGGGGGGTTGAGGGCGGGGGGGAATGAGGGGGTGAGGATGGCGGGGGTGAAGGGGTGGGGGTGGGGGTGTGGGGAAGTGAGGGTTGGGGATGGGGCGAGTCCCCCAGGTAAAGGAGCACGATGCTCGAACCGCGCCTCGCTTTAAAATCCTGAACATAAACACAAACCTTCATGACTGTTCGGGAACAATCCGCATTCAACTGCTTCCCTCACACACAGACTCCATCTTTACACTGGGATGGGGGGGTGGGGAAACAACAGGCCGGAAATGACGACAGGCACCTCCATCAGCTTCCGCTCTCACAATATGGCGCCAAGGGCCTCGCAGCTCCTGGGACCCAGGGTGCGCCTGTGCAGCGCCGGCAGCTCCTGGGACCCAGGGTGCGCCTGTGCAGCGCCGGCAGCTCCTGGGACCCAGGGTGCGCCTGTGCAGCGCCGGCAGCTCCTGTGGCCCGGGGTGCGCCTGTGCAGCGCTGGCAGCTCCTTTCGGTGCTTATACAATTCTGATGAAGAGTCAGCTAGACTCGAAACGTTAGCTTGCTCTCTTACCACACATTCTACCTAACCCGCTATGATTTCCAACATTTTTATTGTTTTCACTGCGCCTATGCAGGACCAGCCAGCTCCTGTGGGTCAGTCTGCGCTTGTGCAGTTCCGACGCTGCTGGTGTCTGAGAATGCGCCTGTGCAGTACCGGCAGCTTCTGTGTGTCAATGCGCCTGTGCAGTACCGGCAGCTTGTGCGTCACTGCGCCTGTGCAGTCCTGGCAACTGGTGAATGCGCCTGCGCGGAGCCCGGCTGACCCCCGGGGTCGGGGAGCTGTGGTGATTTTTACCTGAAACAGTGAGTTGAGCCTCAGTCAGAGCGAAACGTTCCTCAATACTTTATTATCGTTAATGGCGACGGTTGTTGGATGTTGGTAGTGGCTGCTGTGTAATACTGATGATAGTGAGGGTTTACCGGATTGGCGGTTGCCCCTCCCCCCCATGAAGACTGTGGCCATTCAGCCCCAGCAGCTGCACCTCCATTCACCTTCACCTTCTGTGTTTTTCAAACTGAACCAGGCTCGACTATTCTGTCTGCTGTATCTCTATCTCTCTTCCATCCCCCTTCCCGTTCCTGTGACAAGCCACTATTGACAGTTGGTGCTTCCTCATCCTGTTTCATGTTTGTCTGGACAGGGCTGTTGGGAGTTAGCCCAGCCCTTTTCCATTCCTGAACCATCAGATCTTCAGTGCTCTGGAGGAGGTGAGGACTGCAGATGCTGGACAGTCAAGAGTTAAAGAGCGTGGTGCTGGAAAAGCACAGACGGTCAGGCAGCATCCGAGAGTCGAGGTTTCCAGCATAAGTCCTTCATCAAGAATGTGACAGGGAAGTGGGGCTGAGAGATTAAATAGATGGTGGGGGACAGGGGCCTGGGGATGGTGATAGGTAGATGGAGGTGGGAGTGTGATAGTGATAGGTTAGTGGGGAGGGTGTAGGTGGGAAGGTAAACAGACAGAGAACAATTCAAGAGGGTGGTGCTGAGTTGATGCTTCCTCTGGCAGTTCATTCCATACATGCAACATCCTCTGTATGAAAAAGCTGCCTCTTTGGACCTTTTTAGGACCCCTTTCTCCTCACACCTTAAATCTATGCCCTCTAGTTTTGGACTCCCCCCTACCCCCCCGCAATTTTATAAACTTCTATAACGTCATCGCTCAATCTCTGCTCCAGGGAAAATTACTGCAGCATATTCAGCCTCTCCCTATAGCTCAAACCCTCCCGTCCCAGCAACATCCTTGTAAATCTTTTATGCATCCTTTCAAGTTTATCAGCATCTTCCCTACCGCAGGGTGACCAGAATTGAATGCACTATTCCAAAAGTGGTCTAACCAATGTCCTGTACAGCTGCAAAATGACCTCCCAACTCCTATACTCAATGCCCTGCAAATAAAGGCAAACGTACCTTCATTACCCTATCTACATATAACTCCACTTTCAAGGAACTATGAACCTGCACTGCAAGGTTCTTTGTTAATTGCCATTAAGTGTATTTGATTGCCTTGCCAAAATGCAACATCTCACGTTTATCTAAACTGAAGTTCATCTGCCATTTTTTGGTGGCTGTCAGTGCTTTCTGTTTTTGTTGAACTTACTGCACGCTGCTTGATCTTCCAAAAGCAACAGAAGCAAATCCAAGTTTGACATCTCCTTCATTGTTCCATTTACTGGCAATAACAGGATTGAGATTTGATACCCATTCAAATGATGCTTCCTGGACAGAGTCATAAAGTTTTACAGTGTTGAAAGAAGCACTTCAGCCCATTGTGTGAAGGCCAGTCATCAAATGCTTATCTACTCTAGTTTTATTTTGCAGCACTTTGCCTGCGGTCTTGCATCCAATGATGCTTCAAATGATCATCTAAATGCTTCTTAAGCGTTACAAGACTCCTGCTTCTGCTACCCTTTCAGTCGTTGATTTCCAGGTACCCATCACCCTCGGGGTGAAAACATTTTTCCTTAAATCCTCTAAACCTTCTACCCTTCAGCTACAATTGGTGATTCTTTTCTCGTTTATGCCTCTTGCTTTATCTTTTGTGTCTTTCTTTGTCCCATTATCATCCCATTATGCCTTTTACAATGATCCCTTTTATCATTTAAACTCTACTATTTTCCACCCTGTCTCTCTCCCCATCACCCAGTCCTGACGAAGGGTTTCAGCCTGAAATGTTGACTTTCCTGCTTCTCAGATGCTGTTTGGCCTGCTTTGCTTTTCCAGCTTTGCATTTGTTTGCTTTGTACAGGTGTTCGGTTATCTCAGATTGCTGATTGACTGGAGTGTGGTGCAGAGTCAAGATTAGAGTGGTGCTGGAAAAGCACAGCAGGTCAGGCAGCATCCAAGGAGCAGGAGAATCAACGTTTCAGGCAAAGCCATGATTTGGAGATGCTGGTGTTGGACTGGGGTGTACATAGTTAAAAATCAAACAACAACAGGTTATATTCCAACAGGTTTATTTGGAAGCACTAGCTTTCGGATTGCTGCTCCTTCATCAGGGTGTTGTCAGCATTCCTGATGAAGGGCTTTTGCCAGAAATGTTGATTTTTCTGCTCCTCGGATGCTGCCTGACCTGCTGTGCTTTTCCAGCAGCAATCTAATCTTGATTCTGATCTCCAAAATTTACAGTATTCACCTTCACCTGGAGTGTGGTGCAGATGATACCAACCACAAATGGCATGGTGGCTTGCCTTACACCATTACTGATGTGAAGTAGTATCTCTAAAGCCTCTCCAACACATTTGAACTTGCCTCTGAAGTAAGATTCTTGTTATTTGTGCAAATCCCTAAAGGCTTTATAGCATTATTTCTCATTTCAGCTTTACACTTCCAGAACTGACTTAATGTCACAGTTCATACTGCAGTTGAGGAACTGCATGTCTGCACACTTGATTTCCATTTTCCATTTAGAGTTGCAACATCAATCACATTTTTTTTTGTCTGTTCATCAGGTGACAGCTAAGTCTACTTTTATGGACTTTCTTCAATGAGATTGTTACTTATACGAAAGAAAAATATCCATTCCACTTTTCATTTTCTTCCTGAATCTCAAGCTTTCCTATAGCTTCATCCTGGAAAGACCAGTTAACTCCCACTTGGGCACTGAAGTCTCTTAATTTCAGCATTAAATGTTGTGCATACTATAAAACAATGGCATTTCTATGTAGTGTCCACAATATTGAGTATGCACCATGTGCTTTGTCAACTATTTTCTTGAATTGTTTCAATTTAATTCATCTTCATCCTATGAATGGTTTTTCAAAAATGACAATTGCTTCCCTTCTCTTTAACCAAGTTTTTGATGATCTGTCCTAATGTTTCCTCCCTGTCTTTTGAATTGGTAGGTTACATCTGTGCATTATTACCCCGAGTTCAACATGTCTGCAGCATCTCCATCAAATAATTCGCTAATAAAGACTGTGGCCAGTAAAGTGCCTTTTTCTGACTTGTGTTCAACACTGGAAAAAATCCAGAAGAGTAGGTCCAGACCTGATAAAAATAAGTATTTCAAGGACTTTCTGGATTCATGGAGAAATTTTCATAACACACTCCATAAGAATGATTTAAACACTACTGATTCCTTCTACCCAGCACTGCGTCTAATTCTTCCTCAGCTCGAAAGGGAGAGGATGGCATATGGAATAAAAGAGACAATGCTTGCCAAACTTTACATTGATGTTCTTGGTCTACCAAAAGATGGAAAAGATGCACTTAAGCTTCTGAACTATCGAGCTCCAACCAGTTCACATGGAGAGGCTGGTGATTTTGCTGTGATTGCATATTTTGTTTTGAAGCAGAGGTGTCCAAATAAAGGCACGCTGTTTGTGCAGGATGTAAATGAACATTTGGATTCTATTGCACTCAATAATGCTGCCAAGAAAAAAGATTTGATCAAAAAGAGTCTGCTGCAGCTAATCTGTCAGAGTTCAGCTTTGGAACAAAAGTGGCTTATTCGTATGATCTTGAAAGATATGAAACTGGGTATCAGTCAGCAGACTATATTCCAGTTATTCCACCCAGATGCAGCAGAGCTTCACAGTGTAACGACAGATCTGGAGAAAGTTTGTAAACAGCTTCATGATCCTACAGTGTCCCTCAGTGATGTCTCTATCATGATGTTCTCTCCTTTTCGGCCAATGCTTGCCGCCATTGCTAACATAAAACACATTGAAAAGTTAATGCACAATCAGAGCTTCTATTTGGAAACTAAGCTGGATGGAGAGCGTATGCAGCTTCACAAGGACGGAGATGTTTACAAATATTTCTCGCGCAATGGATATGATTACACCCAGCAGTTCGGTGATTCTCCATTGCAAGGGTCCCTCACACCATTTATTCATAATACCTTCAAGAGCAATTTGCAGAACTGCATACTTGATGGAGAAATGATGGCCTACAACCCCATCACCCAAACCTTTACGCAGAAGGGCAACAAGTTTGACATCAAAAGAATGGTGGAAGACTCAGAATTGCAAACTTGTTTCTGTGTCTTTGATGTGTTAATGGTAAATAACCAGAAGCTGGCAAATGAAACCCTCAGGAAAAGGCATGAAATTCTTCAAACTCTCCTCACATCAGTGCCAGGGCGCATTCAGGTTGTGGAGAAAACTGAGATAAAATCAAGAAAGGATGTAGCTGATGCCCTAAATGAAGCAATAGATAAAAGGGAAGAAGGAATCATGGTGAAAGATCCTTTGTCTGTGTATAAACCAGACAAGCGTGGTGAAGGCTGGTCAAAAATTAAGCCGGAGTATGTTGATGGCTTGATGGATGAGCTTGATATCTTAATTGTTGGTGGTTACTTTGGTAAAGGACATCGCGGTGGAATGGTATCTCACTTCCTATGTGCTGTCGCAGAGCCTGCTTCACCTGGTGAGAAACCATCAGTCTTCCACTCGCTTTGCCGTGTCGGATCTGGGTACACCATGAAGGAATTGTATGATCTTGGGCAGAAACTGGCTGTACACTGGAAACCTTACCGCAAAAGAGATCCTCCATCAAATATTCTCTGTGGCACAGAAAAACCAGAGGTCTACATTGAGCCATGCAATTCCGTTATTCTTCAAGTTAAAGCAGCTGAGATTGTGAGCAGTGATATGTATAAAACTGGTTGCACCTTGCGTTTTCCGCGAATTGAAAAGATCAGAGATGATAAGGATTGGCATGATTGTATGACGTTACATGATTTGGATCAATTGCATGATAAGGCATCCGGGAAACTTGCATCAAGACATGTTGACCTAGATGATGAGGAACTGGACAAAAAAAAGCGTAAAATTCCTTCAAAGTCCAAAAAGTTGATTGGCATTGCGGAACAGTTTAAAGCCCAAGATCTGTCCAGTGTTGACAAAGTTTCTAATATTTTTGAAGATGTTGAATTTTGTGTCTTGAACGGTCTTGAAGACCATCCTAAAGCAGAACTAGAAAAGGGAATAGCTGAATGTGGAGGGTTGGTCGTGCAGAACCCTGGGCCAGACACTTATTGCGTTATTGTTGGCACAGTTAATATCCGCGTCAAAAACCTTATTGCTGCTAATGAGCTTGATGTGGTCAAAGCTGACTGGTTGGTGGACTGTTTGCAAAAGAAGTGTTTTATACCATGGCAACCCCAGTTTATGATTCATATGTCACCTTGCACAGAAAAACATTTTGCCCAGGAATATGATTGCTATGGAGACAGTTATTACGCTGATGTTGATAAAAGCCATCTGCGGGAGATATTCAAAAGAATGAGTAAACCAGAACACCATTTACCCTTTAAAGCTATTGCTGACTTGGAACAGCGTTACCTTTGGGATGCATCACCTCTATGTATGTTCAGACACTGCATTGTTTATGTAGATCTTTACACTATAATTGGTGATGCTAGTGCAAAGGTACATGGCACAAGCTTAGATTTGAGAGTTTTGGAGTTGCGATTTCACGGTGCACAATGCGTTACTAATTTGACCGAAGGTGTCTCTCATGTCGTCGTTGGTTGTGATGCACGACGTCTTTCCGAACTAAAATTGCTCAGGATGACATTTGAAAGGAAGTTCAAAATTGTACTGGAATCATGGGTAACTGATTCAGTAAAAGCAGGAAGTGTGCAAGATGAAAAGAATTACCTACTGTAGAAGAAATAATCACTGAAATATGAGCAAGATGTGGGCAGTGTAGATTTTGTCTGCAAAATTGCTTGAAGATCAGTGTATCTGAAGCTGTACAACTCGACTCAAAACTTACAGTTTTCTTCTTTTGTTGCACTTTTTTTTCTCATGAACACATTGCAATAGATGACCCAGATGGAACTTTTTAATTTTCGCTTTTCAGTTTGTCCTCCAAAAAGGATGAGTTTCTTAATACAAGCAAAAATACATCAATAATATTAGTATCTGATTATCATAAATTTCAGTTGGGTAACTAAAATGTTTGGCATCACTCCAGAAATGGAAAAGCAATCATCAATATTTAAATTTCAATATTGGTACGAAGGCTTCAGAAATAATGTTAAAGCAGCAAAAAAAAGTCAGTACTAGAGGTGAAAGTAACATCAAAATGTTGAACCTAATCATCATGAAGCTAATATTCTCATATTAAAATGTACATCCTTTACAGATAACTTTTTAACATCAGTCAAAAATCAGACACAGGAATCTTACCAGCTACTAACTTTCATAGTTAACAGTGAATAGTGTAGTCAGTCATTATTTACCTTGTCTGCCATTAAAATAATATAGAAGAACCGTGATTATCCAGGATTCGATTATCCGAATTTCGGATTATCCGTACAAGATTGTAAGGTCCTGATGCTTGGCTAAACTGTGTTATCCAGCATTTATTGTCTGAATTTTTGATTATCCAAACAAAATACTGCCCACCCGTGTTGGTCAGAAAATCGAGGTTCCTCTGTATTTACCATTTTCTCTAATACGACTGTTTGTTTCAAGTGGCATTTTGTGTCACCTTACAAACTGGAACTGTTTCAAGAATTGAAAGTGACACTTAATGAAGCTAGAATATTGGTTTAAGTTCGTGATGTATACCTCAAGTTCCTAACCAATCGTTGCACTATTCCAAGCAAACCAAAGAACAAGCTTTAAACAACATTATGGACAAAAGTACAAACTGAATGTTGTAAACTTTCCTTACTGAAAGGAAAAAGGAACAAACTGAAATTAAGACATTCCATGACTAATCAGGGTGAAGGTGGTGACATAAATTGTGAGACAGTGGAGGAGGATATGTGGTTTTGCAAATACTTGCTAATGTTTTAGAGGGTGTTCTCAAGCATGTTCATTCATCTCTTTAAGGGAGCTTCTGAGATTTTAACAATGATTATATATGTACTTTCAACACATACAGAATTCTCTGAATGCGTTAATCTTCATAGACCATAAAGTTATTTGTTTACCCAGTTAAATACCATTAGAATCTTTGACTTATTGAAACTGCAGGGGACTGGTACATTGTCTGAGAGCTGCTTAGTTTTGCTTCATTATCTGTAAAATGCATACATGTCAGGTCATCAGCTTTTTGCACCAGATGCTTCATTAATGTCTATATATTGATTTCCATTTTTGAAGTACATTATATTCCTTATTGTGTTGGAAGATGCATAAGTTGAGAATAATCCATGGTAGACCACATGATGTGGCAAGTAGTGGAGTCGGTTAATAATGGGTTGAAGTAAGGAAATGTCTCTGAATAAAAATTGTCTGACTTGCACATGCTGTTTCTATGTTATAAGTTAACTTTTTGGATGTTAAAGTAACTTTATCTTTTAAATGTGAAAGATTAATTTCTAACAATGAGTTGCTGATTTTCATCAGTGATGATACAAACAAGTCAATGAAAAAAATAGACTTTTTTTAAAGAAAGGAGCATTCCATCCCTGTTTTTGCTCCAAAACTAAATTGTAATTCAACATTAAAATGTATATTTTGAGTATCTTTAGCAATGATAAAATGATATTATTCTGAAAGAATTTTACATTTTTACTCAGTCTGGTGTTTATATGTGCTGATATTTTTCTCCATCTTAATATCATTAAGTTGTGCTTTGGAAAATTATTTAATAAAAATAAACTCTTTAAATGTGGAACATTTTGGCTATTTGTGCATTACATTGATATCCACGATTACATAATAATAGACATTACCCACTCTTTAAAAATGAAGACAACCAGATCATGAACAAGTGGCGGTTTCCTCTCCTCGAGGCAGGTGACCGATGTTCTAGAGCTGGGCACTAGATGAAGCTTGCAACCAGTGTGAAAGTCACAGATAATTCCACAGCAATGCAAACTCTCATAACCATATTTTCAAATCATCCACGCCTAGAAATATGAGACTCTACATGTCGCTCTTCTTTAACTTTGTGGGTTTATGTGGTATGCGGTATTACGATCATATAACTCTGAAAATCTTTCTGGTACTTGCAACTGCATTACAGTTTCCATATGCAGAGTAAGTTCGTTTTGAACTGAAGCCTGTGGCTTTATTCACTGCTTCCTAGTAATACTGATGTAGTCTGGAATTTGTTATCCATTGCCTGGGTGCCTCCATATCTTCACAAAAAGGACAGGTGTATTTTGGAAAATTATTTTGAAAAGGCAACTGATTGGGTAATTTCAATGATTTTTAACTAAAATTGTCACTTTTCGTTATCTGTTAGAAATTTGGTTTTACCATTTGCTACAAGCTTAATTTGTTACAAATAATGGCTTAGGAGAAAGCGAAGACTGCAGATACTGGAGATCAGAATCTAAAAGTGTGGCGCTGGAAAAGCACAGCCGGTCAGTCAGCATCCGAGGAGTAGGAGAGTCAGTGTTTCGAGGAGAAGCTCTTCAACCTGATGAAGAGCTCGAAACGTCAACTCTCCTGCTGTTTGGGTGCTGCCTGATCAGCTGTGCTTTTCCAGCAACACACTTTTTGACACAAATAATGGGTTAGCCAAAGGCAGACAGGAGGTGAATCTTGTGCAAATTATAATGTGTCCTTAACTACAAGTATGACCTCAAAACTCTTTGAGCTGCTACTCTTCCAGAAGTACAGAATGTTGTTATTTTGACCTCAAGCCTGTCCCAGGGAAGGTTTAATTTCTAAAGCATGAAGCTGTCTCTGCTCTGTGTGGGCATCTGCTCTGGCTTTCAACCTGGGTGTTGAAATGGTGTTTCACCACAACGTAACTGGACTTTGCAAAAATATGCACAAAATGCAGAAAACATCTGAAGCTCACTGTGCTACCTATCCAACAGTAAATGAGTGCCTTTGATTGCATTTAGGAAAGCAGTACTTGGCTGCATTAATTAATTCCAAGTCTGTCAAATACATAAGTCTTCTTCCATAATATCTACAATGCATGTGGAATTGAAAGCAGTAAGATTTGTGATGATGGGGCTGTTTGGTAGTTTGTATTGAGGCTTAAAGTGGAGCCAGATTTTGGGAGAAACTTAGAGTCATTCGATGTACGGCACAGAAAAGGCCTTTGATGCATCGTGTCCATGCCACTCAGAAACAATTATCTATCTATTCTCATCCTATTTTCCAGCACTTGACCCATTTTTTCGTATGCCTTGACATTGCAAGTTCACATCTAAATAATTCTTAAATATTAAGAGGATTTCTGCATCTACCACCCTTAGAGGCAGTGAGTTGCAGATACCTACTACCCTCTGACTGAAAATGTTTTTCCTCACTTTTCCTGTAAACCTTTTACCCTTTAACTTTACACTCTCGTCATTGTTCCATCCATCAAGGGAACATTTCTTACTGTCTACCATACCTATGTCCCTTATAATTTTATACATCTCAATCATGTCCTCCGTCAATTTCCTCTGCTCTAAGGAAAGCAACTCCAGTCTGTTTAATCTTTCTTCATAATTGAAACTGTCCAGCCCAAGCAACATCCTGGTAAGTCTCCACTGCACGCTCTCCAGTGTGACTATATGCCCCCTATAATGTGGATTCCAGACTGCATATGATACTCCAGCGGTGTCCGCATCAACATTATATACAGTTCTAGCATAAATGCCCTGCTCTTAAATGTTATGCCTAGACTAATCCAGCAGAAGTTGTTAACTTCGAACACTCGTGAAGAGTCTGGAACAATCAATGGTAGCTCTGTGTCACCATAAACTACAACTTTGAACTCAAAATGCTTTGAGCTGCTACATTCCCTGATATAACCTTAATTTTCCAAACTTATTAAGTGAATTCAAATTCTGTAGAGACAGGGTTATTAGTCCAGTCACATTACTATGCGTTACTATCAAAGAACCCAGAGCGGGAGTAGGCAATTCAGCCCTTTGAGCCTGCTTTGCCATTTGTTTTAATCATGATCCACCCCATCTCAGCCTCAACTTTCCTGCCTGCCTTTCATAACCCTTCAACCCTTTACAAATTAAAAATTTGCCTATCTTCTCCTTCAGTTTACTCAATGTCACAGCGTCCACCGCACTCTGGAGTAGTGAATTGCAGAGATTCAAAATACTTTG
Source organism: Chiloscyllium punctatum (assembly GCF_047496795.1). Classification (NCBI taxonomy): domain Eukaryota; kingdom Metazoa; phylum Chordata; class Chondrichthyes; order Orectolobiformes; family Hemiscylliidae; genus Chiloscyllium; species Chiloscyllium punctatum. The sequence goes on from NC_092747.1 coordinate 117,133,749, forward strand.
GGAAATGTAATTTCTCTTTGTCTGTTTCAAATCTGCTATTCCTTATCCTAAAACTATGACCTCTTGTTCTAGATGGTCTCAAATGTGTAAACATCCTTTCTACATATACTTTGTCAACCCTCTTTATGATCTTTTATACCTGAATTACATGTCCTCTCATTCTTCTACATTCCAGTGAGTATAAGCCGAAACCTTTTAATCTTTCTTCACAAGACAAACTCCCTCAACTTTGGAATCAATTCAGTGAACTTCCTCTGAACTGCTTCCAATGCAATTACATCCATCCTTGAGTAAGGACGCCAAGGTTCTATGTCGTATTTCCCCTGTTGTCTTATAAATACTGACCACAGTTGTAGCAACACTTCCCTACTTGTATGCTCCATGTCTTCAGCAACAAATGCCAACGGGGAAGCCTTCATCCTAAGCACTCTAACACCCCTACCACCCCAACTGTGCCCTCAACCCCGCTAGCTATCTAGCACCTTAATAACTAGTCTCCATTTCCCACCCAATTCTCCACTCCGTAACTACCTAACACCAGCCTAAATACCAATCCACTCCAATTAATCAGTGTCTCCAAATTCCAATTCCGCTGGCCCAAGTACTTAAGATTCAACCACCTCTATCTCTCTCACCCCTGACAATCTATCTCTGGTTACCCCGCTAACAATCCCACCAAATTCTGATCCATCACCAAAGCTATTCCCCACCAACTCTCAATAACAGTAATATACAATAATGATTTAAAATCAGGACACTGGCACTAGCCCACCTCCCCAAAGTGGGGTCTGAAAAGTTGCAACATCTGCTCTACCTTTATTTTGTTTTCAGTACAATATTAACATTTGTAAAGCCTCCGCAATGTGAAAGGGCGAAAGACTGTGGTGCAGTTTCTGTTGCAGTCAACCATGGTTGCGTCAAATAGTTGCCTTTCAAGTGACAGATGATTGAATCTTGCATCCATCAACATTCCCGGTCAACATATGGCACTCCATGAAACATCAGTTGTCACATCTGACCAGTAACTAGTTTGGCTTTGGCAAGGATAGTAGGAAAAATCTGAAGCAGAAACTGATTTAGTGTACTGTACTGAATATTGAGAGTGCCGGATTACATTTGACTTGCCATTTATTGGTACAATGCTCACATTCCTAATTTAGTGAAATCTGTGCTCAAGCAGTGCTGATGAAGACATAGAAATAGATGTAAAAATTTTGAAGATGGATGAGAGAATGAAATCAGTATTGAACCAAGTCACAAAGAAAAGAAGCTTGCTAGCAGTGATGAATATTACAACATTGCAAATTATTTTAGCCAGACATGGTATTGAACAATGTGTCTGCCTGATTTACATTATGAAGGCAAGAAAACAGAAAACCAGAGTGAAGATGAAGTCTCTGTAACACATAAATATCAGTCCTTCATGATATATTGGTAGGGAGGACTTATACACTTAATGGTAAGGTCCTGGGAAGTGTTACTGAATAAAGAGACCTTGGAGTTCATAGCTCCTTGAAAGTGGAGTCGCAGGTAGATAGGATAGTGAAGAAGGCGTTTGGTATGCTTTCCTTTATTGGTCAGAGTATTGAGTACAGGAGTTGGGAGGTCATGTTGCGGCTGTACAAGACATTGGTTAGGCCACTGTTGTGTGCAGTTCTGGGCTTCTTCCTATCGGAAAGATGTCTTGAAACTTGAAAGGGTTCAGAAAGGGTTTACAAGGATGTTGCCAGGGTTGGAGGATTTGAGCTCTAGGGAGAGGCTGAACAGGCTGGGTCTGTTTTCCGTGGAGCGTTGGAGGCGGAGGGGTGACCTTATAGAGGTTTTCAAAATTATGAGGGGCATAGATAGGATAAGTAGACCAGGTCTTTTCCCTGGGGTGGGGGGAGTCCAGACCTAGAGGCCATAGGCTTACAGTGAGAGGGGAAAGATATAAGAGAGACCTAAGGGGCAACTTTTTCACACAGAGGGTAGTACATATATGCAATGAGCTGCCAGAGGAAGTGGTGGAGGCTGGTACAATTGCAACATTTAAAAGGCATTTGGATGGGTATATGAATAGGAAGGGTTTGGAGGGATATGGGCTGGGTGCTGGCAGGTGGGACTAGATTGGTTTGGGATATCTTGTTGGCATGGACAGATTGGACTGATGGGTCTGTTTCCGTGCTGTACATCTCTATGACTCCAGGTAGGAATTATGTTGGTTTTTTGTCTTTCATGCTATGGACCACTCAGTTCTTGCCTGATGCAGTGGTCTCCAGTGTCAGCCACTTCCACACGGTGGTCATCAGTTGATGTGTTTGGTGAACGTTAAATATTCAGAGACCTGGCATCAGTCTTGTGTGGCTCTATCTTTTGCCAGAGTAAAGCAGGCCATTGTACACTTGATGACACTGCATTCAATTGTACTGCACCACACTCTAGTGTCAATTTTTGGAGCACGTTTTCTAAACTTTTTGTCCTAGTTCTTTTATTTTTTTTTCACTCATGGAACATCGATCTCACCAGCTGGGCTAACATTTAATGCTTGTCCCTGGTTGCCTTTGAGAAAATGGTGTGAACTTCCTTCTTGAACAGCTGCAATCCATGTGTTTTAGGTAAGATCCACAGTGCTATAAGTGAGGGAATTCCAGGATTTTGACACTGAAGGAACAGCGTCAAATTTCCAGGTCAGGATGATGGGAAGGGAGCTTGCAGGTAGTATGGTGATGGAAGCAGAACTAATCCTGAACAGGGCAACTGAGGCACAGCAAAAGCACCAAACCATCTTTTTACTCAATAGAGTGGTTAGTCTTTCTGCCTCAGTTAGAAGTAGAGTGGTAAATTAGTAACTGCTGCCTTCTGTCAAGTTGTGACTCAAAGATCCCAGGAATCATAAACCTGCCTCCGTCGCCATGGGGCTGATTTCCAAAGGGCTTGAAGAAATTGCCACCTATTCAAGGGTATGCTCTTACAGTGTTTGTTTTAAATAGGAGGTCCAATAAGACTTCTTTGTTTTGACAGCCTGCATAATGGTCAGGCAAGCATGTATAATTAAGAGCAAGGACCTGCATCAATATTTTTTCTGTCTCTCTCTCTCTGAACCATCATCTGACGTACCTCATGACAGAGTATGGGAAAGAAATAGGAAGCTTAGTAGTATTGTGTAAAGACAACAATCTCTCCCTCAATGTCAGCAAAATGAAGGAGCTGATCATTGACTTCAAGAAGCAGACTGGAGGACAGACCTGTCTATACTGATGGTGCTGAGGTGAAGGTAGTCAAGAGCTTCAAGCTCCTAGTAGTAAATCTCACCAACAATCTGTCCTGGTCCACCCACGTCAACACTACAGCCAAGTAATCACATCACTGCTTCTAGTTCCTCAGAAGGATAAGAAAATTTGGCATGTCCATAATAATTCATCAATTTTTATAGATGCACCATAGAAAGCATCCCATCCAACTGCATCCGAGCTTGGTATGGCAACTGCTCTGCCCAAGACCACAAGAAAGTACAGAGAATTATGAACACAGCCCATCCATCACACAAACCAGCCTTCCTTCCATTGACCCCTCTCACCCAGGTTATACTCTCTTCCACCTACTTCCATCAGACACAAGATACAAAAGTTTGAAAACATGTACCAATTGATTCAAGAACAGCTTCATCCCCACTGTTATCAGACTTATGGAACAGACGTCTCATATGCTGGAGTCGATCTTTTTCTGCATCTTCTCTGTAGCTGTGACACAATGTTCTGCATTCTGTTCTATCACACTGATGTACTCATGTAGGGTATAATTTGTCTTGTCAGCGCGCAAAACAATACTTCTTACTGCATCTCAGTAATAAATCAAATCAATTTACCTTTGAAAGATTTTGTTGTATTAGCTTTCTGAATGGCAGCCATTGCTTGCTGAGTCAAACGATGCTGAAAAATAGGTTTATGAGGGGATTGAGTGATATTGAAGCACAAACCTTGCCCTATCCTAAACACTAAAACAGTGAACATTTGCCAGAAGAGATCCTATTTTCTTCAGAGCTGTTTTTATATCAAACTGTGCGCCACCATGAGGTATGGTTAGTAATTGCAATTCACCTCCTCCATTACAGTTATGCTGGGTGACCCAGCAGGAATATCCTTCTCCTTTACATTATTTGTCCTTTGTCCTGCAACAATGGGAGAGAAATAGAGATAGATGATGCCCTGCTTGTCTATCTTAGCCTTATCAGGGAGCAGTTGATAAAATAAGTTACATGCATCTGTGCTGACTAAGTCTCAACAGGCTGAGTGCTCTGAACATCACTGAGAGGTCAGTAAGTATCCTGGGTACTCACCACACTGACATTCAGGAGCAGTGTGTACCCACAGGCTCCTCAGATGGTGTGCCTGTCACCCAAGTCTGACCATGCTCTCTGCTTGCCCAAAGAAAAGTGGTCACAGAGTGCATTACTGCACTGCCCTTGAGCCTCTACACTGCTCTCCTGTTGCTAGCTGTTCCAACCACCCCTGCTTTGTTTGGGAAGGTGGCTTCCTTCTAACACCTGGATAAAGGACTTTACTCCTCATTCACAAAGCCTCCCACTGAGGCTTTGAGGTCAACATTTGAGCATCTGGCTCTGCCTGTCTTGCATTTCTCCTTTCAAATGGCTGCCTTAGTCATGGCTATGGAGCTTTTAAATTGGACCTATGTTTTAGAATTCCTACCTCCACCCTACACCTCCCAACAATTGGCCATTATTTGCCAACCAGCCTTTACACAGACAGCACATGGAAATATAGATGCAGTCACTTGATTGGCACTACATCTACAAACATCCACTCCCTCCACCATCAAAGCTCAGTAGGAGCAAAGTGTGCTAACTACATGATGCACTGAAGAAATTTGCCAAAGATCCTCAGACAGCACCTTCCAAATCCACCACCACTTCCATCAGATACATGGGAACATCACCACTTGCAAGCTCCCCTCCAAGCCACTCACTATCCTGACTTGGAAATATATCGCAGTTCCTTCACTGTCACTTGGTCAAAATCTTGGAATTCCCTCCCTAACAGCATTGTGGGTTAACCCACAGCACGTGGACTGCCGTAGTTCAAGAAGGCAGCTCACCACCCCCTTCTCAAGGGGTAACTAGGGCTGGGCAATAAATGCTGGCCCAGCCAGCAATGTCCATACCCCACAAATGCATTAAAAAAATTCTCAGGCTCTCAGCAGGGGTGGGACCAAGGCCCAATGCCGTGTTTTCTGATCCCAGAGGCAAAATCGTGTCCACTGAATTTTATTTTGTTGAAAACTGTCAGTGCTGAAGGAACATTCCTAGGAAGTAAATTTTGGAGTCTTTATTGAAAAAGAAATGGCGTTGACTCTTGTCTGTTGACATGGTCATTACCTGCGAATAGAAAATGTCACATTTCATGTCTCATACTTTTCTCACCCGAAAGGTTTTTTTTTCAGTCGAGTAAATGGAGCAAATACCAGTCAAGATTCTACTTTTCAACAGTATCTATTGTTTGCAGCTGCTCCTACATGAACCAACACAAAGCAAAAGCTCTTGCTTTACAGCGACATATTTGATCTTGATCACTCAGTTGTTCACATCGAACAGAACATCTTTGAGGAATATCACAGGAATCAGATAAATGAGAGAAAAATGCAAACAGCAAAAAGGAGAAGAAAGAAACAAACAAGAAGTATGTCAACATCTGACAGCACCACAATGGAAACCTTTACTGTTAACACCTGTTCAGATTCTTTTTATGATATCAACGGGTTTCTGTTGTGTCTTTATTTGCATTTAACAAAGACAAGTGCTTAAGATAGGATAAGAAGATAAACTGAACTCAAAGTCAAAGGCATTTGATAACATATCATGCAGTGTGTGATAATCAGTGTGTAATAATTGTTTTTTTTGAGCCCTGATAACATGAGCTCTGGAACATGTATCAGCTCAGATGAATATAGCATAAAAATACTAACCTTATTTTATTTACCCTTACGTGTCTCTGTGGAATCGTTATAAAATCTAAACATAGTCATCAATCTTTCCCATTTTTCAAATCCTAAGACCTAAACAAGTTGTCACTACCATGATGCCAAGGGGTCTGAGTAGACTGGCAGTATTCAAAAAGAATGGGTAACCATCCACCGATTTCTCAGCAACAAACCCAAACAAGCAGACAAAACACGTCCAGAAACCCTAGCCACTCTCCCCTACATCAAAGACATCTTGGAAATGACTGCCAGACTACTCAGACCCCTTGGTATCATGGTAGCCCACAAACCTACCAACACACTAAAACAGTGAACTTGAACTAATGAACTTTCAAGCTAATGAACTTGAAAGACCCTATACAGACAATGAGCAAAACTAACGTCATTTACAAAATACCGTGCAAGAATTGTAACAAACATTGCATTGAACAAACAGGCAGAAAACTTGCCACCAGGATACATGAACACCAACGAGCCACAAAAAGACATGACCCTCTCTCACTAGTACCCTCACATACGGTGAGGAAGGACACCACTTCGACTGGGACAATACATCCATCCTAGGACAAGCCAAATAAAGACATGCATGAGAATTCCTAGAAGTATGGCATTCCAACCCAAACTCTATCAACAAACACATCGAGTTAGGCCCCATCTACCACCCCCTGAGAAAAGGAACAGGAAGTGACTTCACTACAGGAAGTAACATCACCACAGGAAATGACATCACCAACCCATAGAAAGCAGGAACTTTCAGCATTGCTTCGCTTGAGGTCCACTGAAGATGTTACCTAGTAAGATAACGAAGCATCTGGAAATGAACCTTTCAACTCAGCGAGGAAACCTACATCCATTGATACAACTCTTGTGTTATTACCCCTCTTCCACTGCCTCACCACTGTCTGCACTGGACCCACCATCATAAGAGTGGCCACCCTTTAGATGCCATTGCTTCACCGCTGGGTCCACCTCACTGACGTCACCGAGTCCCATGCTGAACGCACTCTTGCCCAGCGACCAGAAATCCCCAGCTTTGCGACCCCACCACCTCCACCTTGTCGCTAACTGGGAGCCCCCGCTCCAGGCCTGCTATGACCAGGAGTACCTGACTCCGCTGCCAGGCCAGACTCACCACCTCATCACAAGTCCTGTTTCAGATGCCCTCCTCTAAAATGGCACCTTGCCGGTGCCACCATCTTGAAGAGCCTGCCGCCTCCAATTGCTGGAGGAGCTTTGCCACCAATGTCGCCGGCCCCAAATGCTGGGAGTATGCCCTTGCAGCTGCTGTTCCCTCCAATCACTTGGAGGATTGCCCCCACTCTGCACAGGGCAGGCTCTCCCTGTCACGTTGTTCCTGTCGACTAACCCTTCAAAGTCAAGAAAAATGATGGAACGAAAAGAAAGGAAAAGAGCAGAAGTAAAAAAGGAGAAAGAAAGAAAGCAGATAGGAGTGGATAAGCCCCAGGCAAGAGCCCACACAGAGCCCTGTTACCCCACTGCCATCTCAGATGGTATGCCAGCGTATCACTGTACCTCTTACATTCTAAAGCCATTCAAATGGAGATAACCTGACTGCAAAGTCTCACAAGCGAAAATTCCCTTGAAGTTGTATACATGGGGTTCTACCTCCTATCTCATGATTATGCAGTGACAATGTCAGAAGATTCTACTTTTATCATTTACATCGGCACTTCTGTTACAGAAACCTGGTGCAATAAACTTTGAAAGAGTCTTACCATACTCATGCTGGTGTTTTTCTTGCTTCACAAATGTACTTTATTCATAATAAATATCTTTATATACATACTTGGTTACAAAAGCAGTTAGGTTCTGTACAGTAGCATATGAGGAAACAAGCATTGGAGTCGAAAAGTGTGGTGCTGGAAAAGCAAGGCAGGTCAGGCAGCGTCTGAGGAGCAGGACAGTCAATATTACGGGCATAAGTCCTCATTCCTGACGAAAGGCTAACGCTCAAAACGTTGATTCTCCTGCTCCTCAGATGCTGCCTGACCTGCTGTGCTTTACCAGCACCACACTTTTCGACTCTGATCACCAGCATCTGCAGTCCTCACTTTCTCCTAACAAATATGCTGGCAGGTGAGATTAGATTGGGTTGGGCTATCTGGTCGGCATGGACGGGTTGGACCGAAGGGTCTGTTTCCATGCAGACATCTCTATGACTCTATACAATTGCAACATTGAAGTTTGACTCGATCCAACAAACAATCCAAACACATCACTCATACAAGACTATACTTACATGCAGTTGAGGCACGAGGGAGGGTCTGATAACTGTATAGACCACCATTTAATTTCTGTAGAAAGACATTAGGTTTTTCCCAGTGTGTCTTGGCAGCAGCTGCCCCAACTTTAGTGCATCCCTCAGCCTGTAGTCCTGGTCCTTGCAAAGTGCCATGCTGGTCCTTGGAATACGCCCTTCTGGAAATGCATTTTAAGCAGGGAGATATAAACTGGGAGATTTCACCAAGCAACTCAGCAAGGGTCCTTCAATGTCAATCACCGAGAGAAACAAGGGCAGCAGACGCAGTGGGCATTCCACCACTTGCAAATTTCCCTCCATTCCACAGCCATTATAATTTGAAGCTACATTGTTATCCCTTCACTGTTGCTAGGGAACAGCACTGTCGGTATCCACGCACCATATGAAACGCACCATTTGAATAAAGTAACACTCCACTATCTTCTCAAGGGTAATTAGGGGTGGGCAACAAATGTCCAAATCTGTACTAGCCAACAATGTCCAGATCTGTACCAGCCAACAATATCCACACCTATGAAACAAAATGTACACCCATGTGATAATTTCAGTTACTGATGACACTGAGCTGATCTTACACTGTATTGAGAGAAATCAAAGAAAATACAAAGATGATTGGAAAAGTTCAATGATTTTAATCAGTTATGATGTTCAACTGGACATGCATTGGACATACATTTATTTATAACCGCACATAACCACACTCTCAGAAATGTTGATTTTGTGTGGTTTCTTAATTCACTTAAAACTATTTGTTTGAATTTCACATAATTATTCTGTGCATGATACAAATGCACTTTATCAAGCTAAAAATAAAATATTGGCCTTGCTATGCAATATCTTGTGGTAATTTCTCTCCTGATTTGCTGAATGCCACCTCTGAACTCATTATATCCATGACACCCACCTCTTCTTCTCTTGACTCTGTTCACACTAAATTGATGACTGGCTAACTTCACTTTTGGTCCCCATTTGACTGTTAATGGTTCCCCCTTTCAGGGTACAGTCCCTTCCTCCAATCAAGTCTGCACCTGTCACAGTCTCAAAGTTGCTTGTTTCTAAGTCACATTCTGTAAACATTCCCTTCTCATCCATCTCAACGTGTCAGCAGATTTTGATATAGCTAATCACATCATCCACTTCAGATGTCTCTCCACGAGCCTCTTGATGGATGAGACTGCTTTCACCTTGTGTCATTCATATCTATCTAGTCATTGCCAAAGTATTATTTGCAATTGCATTTCTTCCCACTCCTATGTTGTCCTGAGGAACTATCCAGATTCCTTCCATTTCTCATCAAATGATGATTCTTCAATGACAAAATCTAATATATTGGTTTGATGACGTTCAAGTCCACTTCAACTCACATCTTTTCTGATTGTTACTCAGTTATCAGCGTGTTTATCTGACATTTGAGATTGGATAAAAAGAAGTTTTCTCCAAATAATCATAGGGAGACTAAAACCATTGTTTTCTAAAACCACTGACTTCAACACACTGGCTAGTAATTGTTTGGGGATTAATCGGATTTCTAGCACTGTTAGGTGACCCCACAATGTTTTTCTTAATACAGGCTTTGTATTTCCACCTTTGTAATGTCGCAACTAACTTTTGAATTTGATCCTGGTCCTGACCATCTTGGATCACCTATGGACATATTGAATTTTAAATTGTAGCACAACATTTTTTTTTCAAGGGAGGAGACACAGCCTAATAATGACTGCAATAAACAGTGGCTGTGTGGAGAGAAACCCTGGATTGTCACACCTGAAGATGTTAAGGAAGCTTCAAAGTGGAAAAACAGTTCAAACTGAACTGTAATATTCTGTATCTCAGAATCTAGACATGTTGTAAGTTATTGAAGAATGTTTTGTGCTGTCCTCTATTGTAGGAGTGTGGATAAAAAGAGGTTACTTTGCAAATATAAGTTGGTATTGGGGACACTATTAAGATTAGATTAGATTACTTACAGTGTGAAAACAGTTCCTTTGGCCCAACAAGTCCACACCAACCCTCCGAAGAGCAACCCACACAGACCCATTCCCCTATATTTACCCCTTCACCTAACACTACAGGCAATTTATCATGACCAATTCACCTAACCTGCACATTTTTGGAATGTGGGAGGAAACTGGAGCACCCGGAGGAAACCCACACAGACACGGGGAGAATGTGCAAACTTCACACAATCAGTTGCCTGAGGCGGGAATTGAACCAGGTCTCTGGCGCTGTGAGGCAGCAGTGCTATCCACTGTGTCACCATAATTTATTTTCTTACCTTTTGAAATGTGGCTTACAGGTCAGTATTTAGGGAAATTGTCTGCTGGAATAAAGTTTTAAAAAATCATGTTGTAACTCTCTTCTTTGATCAGTTGATTAAAATTCTTGCCTCAAATTCAAAAGGTTAAGTGTTCAAACCCTCCTTCAGGGCTTGATCATGTAACCGAGATTAACTCTTCGGTGTAGCATTAAGGATTTACTGCAGGTGTTTTAAGATGAAACATAAAAACCCAAGGCACTGTTTGAAAAATTATTGGCAGCTCTCCAGTGCAATGGCCTGTGTTCTTTTGCAAACAATATCACAGAATATAACAGAATAACTTGTCAATGGTCTTTGTAGGAATTTGCTGTGTGCAAATTAATTTTTATCTTGTCTTACACATAATAGTGATGGCATTCCCACTACGGTTAAATGGTCCAAGAATAAACCCCAGCGGGTCAGGCAGCATCCGAGGAGCAGGAAAATCAATGTTTTGGGCAAAAGCCCTTCATCAGGAAGGGCTTTTGACGAAATGTCGATTTTCCTACTCCTCGGATGCTGCCTGACCCTCTGTGCTTTTCCAGCACCACTCTAATCTAAACACTGGTTTCCAGCATCTGCAGTCCTCACTTTTGCCAAGGGTAAACCCCACCTATTTTTTCCACTTGCTGTTTCTTAGTTCCATTTAAACCAATCATCTAAATCTCACACACACACACACACACAGACACACACACACACACACTCAATCACACACACACTCAATCACACACACACACTCACACACACACACACACACTTCCTACATAAGGCAGTAGTACTATTGGACCTCTGGCCATTTACTCTTACCCAGAAGAATGTCACTCAGCCATTCTGTAACATCCTTGATCCTGGTTCCAGAGAGGTAACTTGGAATCATGTCGACCTGTCTATTCTCCTAGCTGATTAATCCACTATCTCCTCCTGTATAGCTGAGCTGTTTGTGGTGCCATAAAATTGACTTCACAACACTTTTCTAATGAACCAATGCCCTCACCAGTATCCAAAAAAAGAAAAACCATGTAAATGGAACTTCAGGGGAACTCCTGCATTACCTGGTTGCTTCTATAGGACATTCTGGTGGTCATCCATCTCCTTTCTGCCTCAATTCCCCTAACCTGTGCTGTGACAACTTATTTGTACGTGCTATCCACGTATCTCTTAGCCTCACACAGGCATTACAGAGACTCCAGTCACCAAGTCAGTTCCAAACATGAATCAAGTTTCTGCTGCAGATTGCACCTTCTGCTATAAAGTCATCGAAGTCATTGAATTCCCTTCTACTACAGGAAACTCATTCCAGCTATTTCTGCCTCTATTTAACACTTGAATTTTCAAAGCCTCTGGAAATCACATGTTGGATAAGCAGGTTGATGAGACCTTTGTTAATGTCTTATCTGAGGGATGGGATCTCCAACAGCACTCCCTCCATACTGGACTATCAACGTCCATTTTTCTTTTAAGGCCTGGATAAGGGACATGAATGCAGAAACCTGTAACTCAGGACCAGAAAGTAACCATCTGAGCTGTGGTTGGTACTCAGTGGGTTCAAAAAGTGTCTCATCTTTCCACTGTGTGTGACTTGGACAATATGAGAAAATTTAAACCAGTTACACATATGAAGTTGTTTCATTTAAGCTTCATTTAAAAACCTTGGTACAAATATTGACTCAGATTTTGTGAAATTTCCTATGTAACGCCTCTGGATCTGAGAGTAACTTAAGAAGACTGTATGTTTATCCTCATGTGTTGATATACCTGTGAACATAGTGACATACAAAATAGGAATAGAAGTAGGCCATTCAGCCCTTTGAGCCTATTCCATCATTCAATAATGGTTGATCTCTTGTGTTTCCAGTTCCACTTTCCTATCTACCCTGATAATTCTAAATTACTTTGTTGAATGAGAATCTATTCACCTCTGTCTTAAAAATATCCAATGACCTACTCCCACCTTCTCTTGAGACAGAGCTCCAATATCACACAACCCTCTGAGGAAAAAAAAAACAGTTACCTCTGTCTTGGAAGGATGACCCCTAGTTTTAAAACAGAGCCTCCTAATTCTGGGCTGACGCACAAAAAGAAACATTCCTTCCACATCTACCTTATCAAGATCATATAAACTTCAATCAAGTCATCTCTTACTCTTTGAAACTCCATTGGGAAAAAGCCCAGCCTGTCAAATCTATTTTCATAATACAACTCACTTATTCAAGACATCAAGCTAATGAATCTCCTCTGAATCCAGTGCACTTACATCGTTCCTTAAATCAGAAGAGCAGAAAACCATGCAGTATTCAAGTCCCTCTCTGACTGAGCATAACATCCTTACTGTTATGTTCAGTTCCTCTTGTAACAAATGATAGCATCCTATTATTCTTACATGCTGTACCTGTATGCTAACTCATGTACCAGAACATTCTTCTGCATCTCATATTTCTGTTATTGTCCTCTGTTTGTTTAATACTATTTTTATTTCTATTTCCTGTCAAACTGAACAACTTTCCAATTTCCCAAATTGTACACCAGCTGCAAGACCTTTTCCTCTCACTCGACCTATCTATATCCTGATCATCATTCCTGATGAAGGTATTATGTCCAAAACGTCAGTTCTACTGCTCCTCCAATGCAGCTTTTCCAGCACTACACTCTCGACTCTGATCTCCAACATCTGCAGTCCTCACTTTCTCCTACATATATCCACCTGTAACATCCTTTTGCCAGCTTTACAGCACACTTTCTGATCTAACTAGGTCTGAAACTTTAGCTACCATTCCTTGGTTCCCCTTATCTAAGTCATTGATGTAAATTGTAAAATACTTAAGCCTAACATAGACCCCTGCAAGACTCAACTCATCAAATCCTGCCAATCAGTCAAAAACCCACGTATGTATTGTCTCCATTTCCTGCCAGCCAATCGAACCTTGTAGCCAATGGTGATGTGTTACCCCCATACAATGAATGTTTATTTTCAACAATAAGCATTGTGTTTTGAATACCCATCCACCCTGATAACCTTGCTGAACAAGAATCTATCCACCTCTATCTTATCAAATGCCTCCTGGAGATCCCAGTCAAATATGTTTGCAGACTCCACTCTATACCCAACATGCGCCATTGCTTCAAAGTACACCAATAAATTGGTTCAGCATTATTTTTCTTTAACATAGAGTCTCTTCTCAGTTACACTTAATTTTTTGATGTCTGTCAATATAAATCCTGAATGATTAATTCTAACATCTTGTCCATGACAGACATCAAGCTGACTGGCCTAGTTTTCATCTCCCATTCCTTCTTGGATATTGGGATTATACCTGTGACTTTCTAGTTGATGGAGCTTTTCTGCAATCTAGTGAATTTTAGAAAATTAACACCAACATAACTGCATTAACAACTTATTTTAAGACCATAAAATGAAATCCATCTGTACCTAGAGACTTATCAGTCTACAACTCCATCTGTTTGCTTAGTACACTTCCTTGTTGTCTGAATTTCACTAAGCTCCTCTCTCCCTTCCACCTCCTGATTTACAAATGTTATGTAAATGTTTTTCAAATCCTCTATGGTGAAAACAGAAGCAAAATTTTATTCATTCTGTTTGCCATTTCCTTATTGTCTACTAGCTCCATATTCTCACTCTCTAACTCACTTTACTTAATTTTTCCTTTTTAAATACCCCAAAACTTTTGGTATTAGTACATTCCTAGCCAAATTATACCGTATTCCAATCCTGATGAATCTTTTAGTCCTTCTCTGTCATTCTTTATATTCTGACTGGTCATCTGACACTTAGATTTGAGGAGCTATATGCTTTTTCATAAAGTTGATGCTTTCCTTAACTTTGATCATTAACCATGGCTAGCAAGTTCTCTCTTTAAATATTTTCCTTGCTCGGTAGAAACGGACTGAATTTGATTATTATGAAATATTCCCTTAAGTGTCTTCCACTATGTCTCTATTAAACTATTCTGTAGCCTACTGATTCACTTCAACTAGCTCAGCTTTCTTGTCCACATAGTCAGACTTATTTAAGCTTTAAGTACAAGTCATAACCCCAATCTTCTCACTTTCAACTGGATGTAAAATTCAGTCATCTTGTGGCCATTGCTACCTAAAAATGACCTGTCTCTGAGGTCATTGATTAATCCTAGAACATTATACAACATCAAGTCTAATATAGCTTGCTCTCTGGTCAATTCCAAAACATGCTACTCTAGTAGCTATTGCAGAAGTGTTCTGTCAGCTTCTTACGCAGAATACAACTGTCAATGTGATGTTTTTTCCAGTTTATTTGCATATTAAAGTCACCCATGATTATCACCGTGCCTTGATCACAGTCACTCAACATATCTTCCAGGTTTTTTTTAATTCATTCATGGATCATGGATGTCATTGGCTGGACCAGTTTATATTGCCCATCACTAATATACCTAATCCTGCACAAAAACAGAAATAGCTGGAAAATCTCAGCAGGTTTGGCAGAATCCGGGGAGAGAAATCAGAGTTAATTTTTCAGGCCCAATGACCCTTCTTCAGAACGTTCTGAAGAAAGGTCACTGAACCCAAAACATTAACTCTGATTTCTCTCTGCAGACTCTGCCAAACCTGCTGACATTTTCCAGCTATTTCTGTTTTTGTTTCAGATTTCCAGCATTCATGGTTCTGTCAGTTTTCTATACAATAATCCCACATTGTCGTTACTGTGAGGGGCACAGAAGAGCACTCCCACTAGATCTTTCTCCTACACTTCTTCATCTGTACCTGATTCTATGCCCTGATTTCCTGTCCCAAGATCATCTTTCTAATTATTGTGCAAATGGCATTCTAGATTACTAGTGTTATCCTTCCACCTTTACTGAGCTTCCTATTTTTCTGAAATATTGAAAACACCTCAATGTTCAGGAGCCAATCGTCATCATGCTGGGGTCATGTGTGATGAAGTGAATTAAAAACCAAAAGTGCTTTGTTTCTAATTCTGTTCTGACATTGGTCCAATTGAGCAGCATGAGAGAATCTTACACTATTCAGCTCTATCTCCCGCTGTCATTTTGGGAAATGCCATGTTTCTTCTCCCAGTTTACAGACAAAAGCTCAAGCAGGAGACCCCCTCATGGATATAGGCCCAGTGCTGGTCAGAGGAGGCAGAGGATCAACTCCGGTACTGTCTGGACTTGGCTGATTGAGCCGTGTTCAAACAGTCCACAGGTACCTTGGACTACTACGCCACCACTGTCACAGACTTTGTCAGCAAGTGTGTGGAGGACTGCATACTGAGGAAGTCAATCCGGGTGTTCCCCAACAGGAAACTCTAGATGAATCAGGACATGCAAAACCTGCTAAAAACCAGGCATGAGGCCTTCAGATCAGGAGACCCACTCAAATATAAGGAATCCAAGTATGACCTTCACAGAGCCATTAAGACAGCCAAGGACCAATACCGATCCAAACTAGAGACCCACACAGACACCCTGCAACTACAGCAAGGATTGAAGGATATCACAGATTCTAAAAATAGACAGTGCAAGATAGCAGACGATGACACGTCTCTCCCAGATCGTCTTAACGCCTTCTAAGCTAGCTTTGAGCAGAATTTTGGTGGAGAGATACCACCTATTTTGACAAGTCCTGACGAATTTATCCCAACAATCACTGCATCAGAGGTCAGATCAGTTTTTCATTATATGAATCCAAGGAAAGCAATAGGACCAGACAGAATACCAGGCCATGCACTCAGAGCATGAGCAGATCAACTGACAAAGGTCTTCTTGGACATCTTCAACCTCTTCTTGCAGCAGGCCACTGTCCCTGCCTGTTTCAAGAGGGCCATCATCATCACTGTGCCTAACAAGGCTCATGCAGCATGTCTCAATGACTACCGCCCAGTGACCCTAACTTCAGTGGCCATGAAGTGCTTTGAAAGGTTGGTCATGGAATTAATTAACTCCAACCTCCCCACTTCTCTTGATCCACTCCAATTTGCCTATCGGACCAACAGTTCCTCATCAGATGCCATATCATTTGCCCTTCTCTCCTCCCTAAAACAGTTCTTCCTTAACACTATTATCCCCTCAAGACTGATTACTAAACTTAGTGATCTCAAACTAAGCCCCACTATCTGCAACTGGATCCTCAGTTTCCTGACTCATAGGCCACAATTAGTGAAGATTGGGGACAATATTTCACTAACAGTCAGCACTGAAGCACCCCAGGGTGCGTACTCAGCCCCCTTGTGTACTCGCTGTATACCCATGACTGCGTCGCCAAATACCAGACTCATGTCATTAACAAGTTCACTATAGTCGGTCAAATCTCAGATGGCAAGGAAACAGACTACCAACGGGAGGTGGAAGACCTTGAAAAATGGTGCACTGAGAACAACCAAGCTCTCAATGCCAGCAAAACCAAGGAACTCATTATTGACTTTCAGCAGAATGTTACTTAATCCCCCCGCAAATTAACAGCACGGAGGTGGAACAAGTGGAGAGTGTCAAGCTCCTGGAAGTGGTCATCAGCAAGAAGCCTTCTTGGACTCTTCATGCGGATGCACTGGTTACAAAGGCCCAACAACATCCCTTCTTCCTCAAGCAACTGAGAAAATTTGGCATGATGGTGAATACGCTTGTCAACTTTTATAGCTGCGCCATCGAGAGCATTCTGTCTGGAAGTATCACTACCTGGTATGGCAACTGTACCATTCAAGATCGGAGATGGTTACAGAGAGAGGCGAACTCGGCCCCGGACAATCACAAAGGCCAACCTCCCACCTATAGAAACCATCTACCAGGCCCACTGTCGAGGAAAGGGCGACAGCATTCTCAAAGATCCATCCAACCCTGGCATTGCCTTTCTAAAATGTCTACCATCGGGGAGAAGGTACAGAAGCCTGAACACACGAACCAGCCAGTTTCAAAACAGTTACTACCCTACTGTTGTTAGAATACTGAAGTGACTCACAAACCCTTAGCATTCGCCTGTACCTGTGTTTTGGTTTTTGCTGTTGTTTACCTATTATTTACTTATCAATGCTATTTAACTCTGTGATCTGCATGTATTGCTCGCAAGACAAAGCTTTTCACTGTGCCTCGGTACACATGACAATAAATTCATTTCAATTCCATTCAGGGTGTTTTTGAACTGTACTGTGAGCAATGGTAGTATTTTGTCTTCCTCATCTTCCTCCTGCTCCTTCCACTATTCTGGTAGCTTGTTCAATCATGCATGTGGTGGTTACAGAACATTTCCTGTTGTGCTGTTGTGCTTTATTAGTTGGGTTTCTGATGGATGCCATCTATTAAGTTTGAAGTGTAAATCTCCTAGTAGCTACAACTTAAATCTGTCTGGAGATCTGAAGACGTCAAGTGAGCTAGGACTGCTGTAGGATGAAACCATCGTAACATCACCATGGAAACTTTACAGAATAATCATTTTTTTTGTGGTTGCACACCATGTAAATGGTTTGAATCTGACACCAAATATGCAACAGCAAATCTCTTTATTATGTTTAAACGAGTCCAGACACGTACAATGTCTTGAATTTGAGCCCAGACATTTATACATGCTGTTTAGAAGTTGTATACCCAGAACAATGTTTTTTTCTGAATATCCTGCAGTTTTTAATTGAAAAGATACATTTGTTTTTCTCCCCTTTTCCCTGGCAGTCTGATTCATAAAATCGTAAGATCATACAGTAAGGAAGAGGTCCTTCGGCCCATCAAGTCTGTATTGCCCAAAGTGTACTATGAGGCTTGGCAGGAAGCCTTCTGGATAAGGCTGTAGCTGAACAGAGAGGTTGGGTGTGAGGCTGACATAATAATAGGCCTTGGGCAGAGACCTGTGACTTATTACTTATGGTTCATCAAGTATAATATTTTCATTGTTCTTACCAGACTTGAAACCTTCTAATTTGTCATGATCTTAACATTGGTTTTCGATATCACATCTCTTCTAACAAGCCTCAGCAGCAGATTGTCCTGCTGCAAACTTCTTTGGTCAGACTGTGCCTTGCACTCTCTCTCTCTCTCTCTCTGTCTCCCAATGTCTTTTGTCAGTATGTTTGGAGAACCCTCATCCTAAGCATTAGGCCCAGTCCATACAAATGTTATTGCACAGCCCTCAGGCAATGCTATAATTCTGAAATCAATTTCATTTGGTCCAGATAATAGAGAGGTGGGGAGTGTTGGTGCAGAGACTTTGAGGGTGTGTCAGTAGTAGTCAGTTTGTATCGGGAATTATTTCTCATGCATTCGACATAGTTTTAATGTGTAACTCTCTGGGTAACAGAGCTGTCTAAGAGAGAGATCCAGTTAGCAGACAGGAAACAAAGAGTCATAAATGTAGCCTTTCCTGAGTGGCAGATAATGACATTTTGGGTACTGCATTTATTGTGCTTCGACTCCAGCTATTCATAATATAGATTAATCATCTCGATGAGGGAACTTCATGCAATATCTCCAAGTTTGCAGATAACACAAAGCTGGGTGGGAAGGTGAGCTATGAGGAGGATGCAGAGATGCCTCAGCATGACTTGGATAAGTTGAGTGAGTGGGCAAATATGAGTAAACATGAGCTTATCCACTTTGGTAATAAAAACAAGAAGGCAGATTATTATCTGAATGGTAATAGAATGGGGAGATGCAATGAAACCTGTGTGTCCTTATACACATGTTTCAGAAAGCAAGTATGCAGGTGTGGTGAAGAGAGACTGGATTGCTTTGGACTATGTTCACTGGGGTATAGTAGAATGAATGGGGTACTTATAGAAGCATATTAAATTCTAACAGGACTAGACAGTATAAATACAAGAAGGACAGTCCCAATGACCAGTGAGCCAGAACAATGAACCACAGTCTAAAGACATGGGGCCAGCCATTTAGGACTGGTATGGAGAGAAATGTGGTGATCCTGTGGAATGCTCTGCCACAGAAAGCTGTTAAAGCCAAAAGCATTCAATATTTTCAAGAAGGAGATAAATATAGTTCTTAGAATTTTAGGATATGAAGAGAACGCAGGAACAGGGGACTAATTCAGATGATCAGCCATGGTCATATTGACTGATGGAGCAATCTCAATGGGTTGAATGACCTCTTCCTGCTCCTATTTTCTATGTTTCTATACTAGGTTAGTTAGGTCTCTCCCAAGTTTGCAATTCTAACTCACAGTTGGAAATATTTTGCCCAAGTTCCAGGGCAGCTGAGGAATTGTCCATAAACTATGCAGTCAGTACATCAGGAATTCTGAAGGGTCCTGACACACACCTTTGGTGATATATCTTGAAATAGAAAGATCTAGGCCAATATTTAAGAGTTCTAATCTGTTTTTATCAAAGTACTTCTTAATCTGATTTTTTTGATTTCCAAATCTTTTGAACTGTATTCTTTGATCAGTAAAATCATGAACATGTGGCTTCATTTGCAGCAGTGATTAATAAGAAAACAACAGAGAATACTGGAGAAACACAGCCCGTCTGGCAGCACCTGTACAGGGAAAACAGAGTTAATATTTGGGAGTTCAGTGACCCTTTGTCAGAATTGAAGCTGGAGCAGAGTAAAATTTATGCACATGTGAGGGTGAGTTTGTGGCATTGTCAAACAATCAGTAAACTATCCAGATAGGAATAAAATTAAATTCTATGGGCTCTGTTGTCCCTCTCTATATTGCTGAGGACCATCTCCTTCCTGGGTTCAGAAGATGCAGGCATTCTCTCCCCCTTCTAACTTTACTGTGTCCCCTGTATTGTGTGTAATCTTGTCCTGGAAGATAGAGGGCAGAGTGTAATTAATTGCATAGGCAATGTGCCGGTCATAGGCAAACAGCTTGCAGGCATTTGGTGATGGTAAGGTGTGTGTGTGTGTGTGTGTGTGTAGAGGCTGGCAGAGTTGGTAGGTGTATTTGGGTGAGCTGGAGTGTTTGGCATGATTATGGGTATGTGGTGATGTGCAGCATATTGAGCAGTTTGAGAGATTGAAGCCTTGCTGGCATGGACATGCCATGTGAATGTGCTGGTGTGGAACACCCTCAGGAGGTTATTACATTTCTTATGGTAAATCGTGAATGTATATTATGAACAGCTGAGGTCCCAGTACTGAACTCTGCAGTACCCCACTCATCACTGCACTCTGAAAAGGACCCGTACATTCCAGATCCCTGCTTCCTGTCTACCAACGTTCTCTGTCCGTGTCAATACATTACCTCTGACACCATAAGCTTTAATTTTCTTTACTAGTCTCTTGTGTGGAACCTTGTTAAAAGCCTTTTGAAAGTACAGAGACACAACATTTACTAATTCACCCTTGTCCACTCTCCTGGTCACATCCTCAAAATATTCCAGAAGACTTGTCAAGCATGATTTCCCTTCGTGAACCCACGCTGACTAAGACTGATTCTGTCACTACTTTTCAAATGCTCAGTTACTATATCCTTAATGATTGACCCTAGCATTTTCCCTACCACTGATGTGAGGTTAACTGACATATAAAGTCCCATTTTCTCTCTCCCTCTGTTTTTAAAGTGGGATGTTACATTAGCTACTCTCCAGTCCATTGGAATTCTTCCAAAGTCTACAGAATGCTAGAAAATGATCACCAACGCATCTGCTATTTCTAGGACCACTTCCTTAAGTACACTGGGATGCAGAGCATCAGGCCCTGGGGACTTATCAGCTTTTAATCCCATTAATTTCCTCAATACCATTTCCTGACTAATAAGGATTTCCTTCAGTTCCTCTTTCATGCTTAACCCTCTGTCCTGGAGCATTTCTTGAAGGTTATTTGTGTCCTCCTCAGTGAAAACTGATCCAAAGTATTTGTCCTGCCATCTCTGTGCTGTCTGTTGTGAATTCACCTGATTTTAACTACAAGGGACTTCCATTTATCTTCACCAGTCTTTTTCTCTTAACATACCTGTAGAAGCTTTTGCAGTCAGTTCTTAAATTTTCCATAAGCTTACTTTCTTATTCCATATTCCCGTCCTAAATTAAACCCTTTGTCATCCTCTGCTGAATTTAAATTTCTCCCAATCCTCAGGGTTGCTGCTTTTTCCTGGCCAATTTATATGCCTCCTCTTTGGCTTTAACACGGTCCCTGATTTCCCATGTTAGCCATTGGTTGAACCACCTTTCCTGTTTTACTCTTATGCCAGACAGAGATGTACAATTATTGAAGGTCATCCACGTGCTCTTTAAATGTCCGCCATTGCATATCCACCATCAACTCCTCAAGTATCCTTGGCCTGCTTATCCGAGCCAATGCATGCCTCATGCCATCAAAGTTAGCTTTCTTTAAGTTCTTTAATATTGCAGCAGTTACTGTTTAGAATTTAAATAATCTATCCTTCTGTTAAGTTTTCCAATATAGTTAAAGTTAGACCAATTCTTCTTTCTTTTGTTTTATTTTAGCTGACAAGTAAGACTAGAGTGTATTTTGTTTAAAACCAAGTATTTTAACCAATTGGATTACATCTGGAACACAGTACCTGACACTTGCCTTTAAATGAGAAAAAGTTAGGGTTTAGGCTATCTTCTTGATATAGGAGAAAGTGAAGACTGCAGATGCTGGAAATCACAGTTGAGTGTGTGGTGCTGGAATAGCACAGCAGGTCAGGCAGCATCCAAGGAGCAGGGGAATCAACATTTCAGGAATGAGACCTGTGGGCTGGGGTGGGGGTGCAGGGGAGGGTGGGGGTGGGGTTGGGGGGAAGGTAGCTGGGAATGCAATATGTAGATAAAGGTGATAGGTCAGAGAGTGGGTAGAGTGGATAGATGGGAAAGATGATGGACAGGTCAGGAGGGCAGTGCCGTGTGGTTGCACAAGTCCCAAGGCGAAATATGTGGTGTTCTTCCTCCAGGCATCAGATGGTAACAATTTGACAATGGAGGAGGCCCAGGACCTGCATGTCCTTGGCGGAGAAGGAGGGCGAGTTGAATTGGTTAGCCATGAGGCGGTGGCATTGGTGGGTGAGGGTCTCCCAGAGATGTTCTCTGAAACGATCCGCAAGAAGGTGTCCTGTCTCCCTGATGTAAAGGAGACTGCATCAGGTGCAACAGATACAGTAGATGACATTGGTGGAGGTACAGGTAAATTTCTGTCAGATCCTTTGGGATCCTTTGGGGCCTTGAATGGAGGTGGGAGTTGTGGGGTGGTATGGGCACAGGTGGCAGGGGAATGTGCTATGAGTGGGGTGTGAGCTGTTGGGGGCGTGGATCTGACGACGGAGTTGTGGAGGGAATAGTCTCTCCGGAACACTGACAGGGGTGGGGAGGGAAATATATCTCTGGCAGTAGGGTCTGTTATTAGGTGGTGGAAGTGGCGGAGGATGATGTGATATATGTGGAGGTTGGTGGGGTGGAAGGTGAGGACCAGGTGGTTCTGTCCTTGTTTACCTGTACCTCCACCAATATCATCTACTGTATCCTTTGCATCTAATGTGGTCTCCTCAACATTGGGGAGGCAGGAAACCTACTCACGGATCATTTCAAAGAACATCTCTGGGACACCCACATCAACCAACGCCACCGCTCCGTGACTGAACACTTCAACTCCCTCTCCCACTCCGTCAAGGACATGCAGGTCCTGGGCCTCCTCCATCGCCAAACCGTTACCACCCGACGCCTGGAGGAAGAGCGCCTCATATTTTGCCTTGGGACCCTGCAACCACACGGGATAAATGTGGATTTCAAAACTTTCCTCATTTCCCCTCCCCCCATATTATCAGAGTCCTAAGCCTCCAACTCAACACCATCCTCCTGACCTGTCCATCACCTTTCCCATCTATTCACTCCACCCTCCTCTCCAGCCTATCACTTCTCCCTCACCTTCAACTACCAATTGTATTCTCAGTTATCTTCCCCCCAACCCCCTCCCATTTATCTCTCAGCCTCCCCGGCCCACACGCCTCGTTCCTGGTGAAGGGCTTAATGTTCGAAACATCGATATCTCCTTGATATATTTGAAGGTAGTTTGGTCTGGTCCATAAACTCTCTTTCTGTAACCAATATATGAAGAGAACACTCAAATAAAACAAAGAATCACAGTTGCTGGTGTCCCTTTTACTGTCTGTGGATCAAAACCTTGGAAGTCCTCAAACATTGGCCTTACTAAAGATACTTCTATGGGATGAGCAACTATCATTATGATGGTTGGGTTACAAATTCCATCTTTAAAATGATTATCTCTGTAAGAAAGTGAATAAAGAAGTGTAACGAAAACTGGAGAAACTCAGCTAGTCTGGTAGAATCCGTGGAAGGAAAAATAAAGTTAATGTTTCAAGTCCAGGACTTCTCATCTGAACTGACAGCAGTTAGGAAATGGGGATACTTATGCTGAAGAGGAGGATTGGAGATGGGAAAGGGAGTGAGATGAATGGATGGAGATGGTGCCCAGAGAGAGAGAGAGAGAGAGAGAGAGAGTGAGAGAAAGCTGAGAAAGCTGAATAACAGAATCGGTGAATTGTTGAGAATAGTTTGGCTGTGCTGGGTCCTACCCATAACAGAACAGGACCTGGGGGTATGCAGGTTGTAGGAGCAATACCTCATCTTCCACCATGGTATCCTACAGTCCTCAGGGCTCAACATTGAGTTTAGCAATTTCAGAGTCTGAACACCTCTCTCCATGCTTGTTGGCCACTTCCACACCTCCAGCACCTACCTTGTATGGGCTGCTCTGAGCAGTTCATGAAGCAGTTGTATTTGTTCATTGCAAGTCTCCTTGCAGATCATATTATAACAAACAATGTGGACACAAATTACTGACCACCACACATATTCCCTTATAAAAATTGCTACAAGAATTATGCAACCATCGTGGCAGAGTTGTCCATGTGTAGTCTTGGAGGAGAAAGTGAGGACTGCAGGTGCTGGAGATCAGAACTGAAAATGTGTTGCTGGAAAAGTTCAGCAGGTCAGGCAGCTTCCAAGGAGCAGGAGAATCGGGCAGAAGGGCTCATGCCTGAAACGTCGATTCTCCTGCTCCTTGGATGCTGCCTGACCTGCTGAACTTTTCCAGCAACACATTTTCAGCATGTGTAGTCTTGGTCCTCAAAAGTTAAAACAATTTTTATTGGCCCTCTTCTTTTCAGGAATACTTCAGCATCCATAGGATATATTGTCAAAACCATTTTCCATAACAACTCGGATCACAACCTCGCACTACTGTACAGCAGGTTGGGTCACCAGATTTCACTGCTGATGGTTGATTATGAGACAACTCCCAACAAATTTTGTTTTGCATGCTAAATGGATGAATTTGTTACAAAAGTGGCCAGCCATACAAAACCCTCTTGGAACAAGGTCTCAACTGTGTTCTGCAATGCAGGTAAATTCTCCGCGAGAGTAGGGTTCAATTTAACCAAGCGATGACAAGTTGAATGGAATGGAAGAAGTTAATTATTATCTTTATCTTATTATTTAGCTCATTATCTTCTTCCATTCCATTCAACTCGTCATCGTTATGTTTGTTCTTTGTGCTGAACACCATTCTCTGTTCGTAATGCCTGTATATTTGGGTCTGGATGTGACAGTCAAAAATTTGCTTGGGCTTTTTAATCATAAACATTGCATACTTCTGTGACTCTATCCAGTTACATATAAATATGCGAGTTAGCAGCAAAAGTGGAACACTCGGTTCCTTCTGATTGTTTGATGCTTCGATTGGATCATCGTTGATCTGATTACTGCACCTTTCCACCTACTCGCACCTATCTACTTATTGTGAATCAATTATCCTGCATTCAAAAGAGTCAAAGACTTCGCTTTCGACATCTGTTGAAGAGGAGTTTACTCTAATACAACTTTAAAACGTGATATGGAGGTGCCAGTATTGGACTGGGGTGAACAAAGTCAGGAGTCGCACAATATCAGGTTATATCCAACAGGTTTATTTGAAATCACGAACTTTCAGAATGCTGCTCCTTCATCAGACATTCACCTGAAAACCTCTGATTTCAAATAAACCTGTTGGACTACATCCGGGTGTCATGTGACTTATAACTTTAAAGTAGTGCATATCTAATTTTGAAAAGAGTTGGCTGGCATTGATTAAAATCTGTTTTTGTGATAATCCTGTTTTGACCTACTTTAGTCCATCTTCCTTCAGTCAGCTTCTTCCAAAAAAAATGAAGTAAACTTTTCAAAGCAATTTTAAAAAAGAGCCGTGTTGATCCAATGATCCTGGGTCATTGCAATTTTGCTTTGAATAATATACAAATATAACTGGAAATTTACGAACACCTTTCAAAGCAAATGTAACACTGAGTGCAATATGTGCGGAAATCGACTCTTGTATCCAAAGTGAAGCTTGAACTTAAAATGTTCGTATATTGTTATCCTCCAAAGCAATTGCTTTTTCCTCAATAGTGACTATCTTCTACTTATAAACAATATCACGCAAGTGATACTGTAGCTATAAACTGACCAAAAGCCCACGCTGACAGAAATTACTTACAAAAATATGTCAGTGTAACCTTGAAGTGAAACCATTTGGTCTGTAACAAAAAGGGAGCATTGGGAGTGAAATAAATATATTGATGTATTTCGTTTGAACGACGGTTGATGTTCTGACCCCTGCATTCTTACAGAGTTTGAATGTCAATCACCTCATTATCAGCTGTCTCAAACATGCAATTACAAGCTAACATGGGAAGTTGTGTTGAAAATTTTATCTGCTTGGATGTGTCATGCTGCTTAATGGTAACAGAATACTTTGTGGGGACTGGGTGGAGAATTAATAGGTTCAACCTAATGGAACTTTGAAGGTTATGGTCAATAGACATAGAGCAAAAGATCACCCTTAACATGGAATTTCCTTTTCAAGGTCAGTCTTTTTGAGACAGGTGTGGAACAAATACTGGACTAAGTGGTACTTAGAACCCACAAAAGCTCTCTCCTTTCCTCTCTGACTGTATGCATTATAATTTTATAGCTTTACATGCCAACAAAAAGGGAGAGTTTAAGCAACAGCTCTTGACATATATATGTGTACATCTAGTGGCTGGAGCACCTCAAGGAAGCCATTTTGAAATGTGCACCTGTCTTGGCAATGTGTTCCAGGTCTGGGCACAACTACTAGTGTGTGAAAAGCCACAATTACTCATTGTATACAGAAGTTCAGAAAATGTTAGATGCAGGGTTAAAATCTCCAAACGTTTATTAAAACATGTACTTGAGAAATAAACTTTTTTTGAGTGCTGGCAGGTGCTGTCTGAGCATTTTCTAGTTTAAAAATCATTCCAAACGATTATGGGATCAGTAAAGAAAGTTCTGTTAACCAGGATTTTGCACAAGTTAGCATCTCCCAGTTAGCTACTCTTTCCAACATTCTGGAGAATAAGGATTCTGGATTCATAACATTTTTATTCTGATCTGACCTGTTCACTACCTCAGCCCCCTTTGGCATCTCCAATATACTCTATAGCAAATGACTGAGGTTTTCTAAAAGAATACTTAGTCTTAACAGATAAACTTTGATTCTAATATGGACTTGCATTTGAATGGAATTATTCCACTGAAACATAAATCAATTTTTGGGAAGCAATTTCTTTCAGCAGCAATGGAAGGATGTTCTTGTTTTTAAATCTTGCTTCTTGAGTTGTGCCTGACAATGGTGTGGGTATATTTGTGGTGCGTCCTTAATCTCCTGAGATGTTAATAAGCTTTTGTATACAGAACACTTAAAATTGCATTGTAAGCCGATTGTAACTGGTTTGGGCTGGGTGTCAGGTGAAGTAAGTGCATTACTACAAGTCACATTAGTGAAGGATTTTAGTGAACCTTTTAATTGTAAACTCAGAGCTTCCATAAGCTTGCAGCTTCACTGAATCTTTTGTGAAATTTGCTGAATTTAGTTTGAGGCTCGCTGAGGTGGAGTGATTAACATCTTATTTATGGAGTCATTTCTATAGCCTGTACACTATTGTAAACAGTGTAGCTTGATTTACTGGATCTTTTTGGTCTATTTTAAAATCTAACTCCAGAGCCCTTTGTAGTTGACCTTTTTCAGCCTTAAACCCATTAAATCAGATTATTAATTTTTGACAGATAATTCTCCTTGATTTATCCATTGGTAGCTTCAATGGTAATTGAAGTGTAGGGTTTCTATTTCTCCACATAGAGTAATAAGGCTTATTCCTTGTACATCTGGAATGTCACTTAAAGTCATCCCTTTCATGGAATGAATCTTACTTATTGGCTAAGTCCTAACTGTGTCAGAGTTTTTGGAGGGAGCTCTTCTGTGAGGCTTGGTCAGTTCACCAACTTTACCTTATTAACTCCCTAACCCACCTCTATGGCACCTTCACATACAATTCTAGCCCACTTTTTCCACTTCCCCATTCCCAGAACACGACACAGCGGATATCCTGGAATTCATCGGTATCTCTTGCACACGTGGAATCTTTAAAAGGCCATTGTGAATCTGGGACAAATCAGTCCAGGGATGTTGGGATATGTCCTATATGTTGCAATGCCCTGTATGTTGTCTGACGTTTGCCTCAAAAATCGCAGACAAGGGAAATCCACTGTCCTCTGGGAAGAGACCTGGAAGCCTGCTGGATGGGATGGCAATAAGTAGGACATCCCCACCCCCCCCAACCCCCATCCCCACTTCAAGGACCAGCAGTGGACCCTACAACAACAGACCAGGTCAATGCAGTCTCATGTGTCTAGTGGAATGCCCAGCACCCTGGGAAGAAGATCAATGACTTCCTCCATCAGTATCCGCGGAAGTTTCACCTTCTTCCCTCCACATCTCACACTTATTCAACCTTTGCTACTGTATCCACATCCCAATAAGGCTTATGCCTTACCATTCTCACAAATACATGCAACACCTTTCCTCCCGCACTGTCACCACTCCAATCCCTGACAGCACTACCATGGCGTGTCTTCTGTTCTATCTCTTTGTTCACTTGGGACACCTCATGCGTAACAGCTGTACCGCACACTTTCATAGAACATAGAACATAGAACGTTACAGCACAGTACAGGTCCTTTGGCCCTCAATGTTGCGCCGATCTGCAAAATTTATCTGATGCCCATCTAACCTACACTGTTCCATTGTTAGCCATATGTATGTCCAATGCCCATTTAAATGCCCTTAAATTCAGAGAGTCTACTGCTGTTGCAGGCAGGCCGTTCCACGCCCCTACCTTAGTGAAGAAACTACCTCTGACATCTGTCCTATATCTATCACCCCTCAATTTAAAGCTATGTCCCCTCATGTTAGCCTTCACCATCCAAGGAAAAAGGCTCTCACTGTCCACACTACTTAACCCTCTGATTATCTTATACATCTTGATTAAGACACCTCTCGACCTTTTTCTCTCCAACGAAAACAGTCTCAGTTCCCTCAGCCTTTCCTTGTACGACCTTCCTTCTCCAGGCAATATCCTAACAAATCAGCTCTGAACTCTTTCCAAAGCTTCCATATCCTATAATGCAGTGTGCAGAACTCCATGCAATACTGCACGTGTGTCCTTACCAGTGTCTTGTACAGGTGAATAATGCCCTTGTGGCTCCCTCATCTCCCTTAACAACTGCTCTCTCTCGTTCCAGGAGGTAATCAACCCTTAGTAGGGCAAAAAGACTCAAGGTGGGTGCTGGGCAGTCTAATATTCAGCTCCTCATGCATTTTGCAGAGAGCACACTAACTCTGATCACGACGACTAGCTGTCTGACTATTTCCAACTCACTGGATGGGTAACGGAGCTGCTCTTGACTTAGAGTGTGACACTGCCTCAAAATCCACCAGAGCACCCTTGCTCAGTCCCCATAATATTCCACTTAATGCTACTATTTATCTGAACTTCATAAAAGATCATTTGTAGTTAGAGGACATTAATAATCACTGAGCAAAGGGTATGCTTTCAGAATTGTGCTAAGCTTTCAGAGTATGAATATACTTTTTGAGTAGTTACCATATTTCATATTCAGTTTGAATGGTCATATCAGGGTTGAACAAAAAAATCATCATTCAGGGATAGCATGTTTCAAAAGAAGTAATGCAACAGTATTTAAACAGCATGTGAATTTTGTCTTCTCCTCCTTCTCTATCTTCGTGTTGTGGTTCTGTTCGCCGAGCTGGGAATTTGTGTTGCAGACATTTCGTCCCCTGTCTAGGTGACATCCTCAGTGCTTGGGAGCCTCCTGTAAAGCACTTCTGTGATGTTTCCTCTGGCATTTATAGTGATTTGCATCTGTCGCTTCCGGTTGTCAGTTCCAGCTGTCTGTTGCAGTGGTCGGTATATTGGGTCCAGGTCAACGTGTTTATTGATTGAATCTGTGGATGAATGCCATGCCTCTAGGAATTCCCTGGCTGTTCTCTGTTTGGCTCGTCCTATAATAGTAGTGTTGTCCCAGTCGAACTCATGTTGCTTGTCATCTGAGTGTGTGGCTGCTAAGGATAGCTGGTCGTGTCGTTTCGTGGCTAGTTGGTGTTCATAGATACGGATCGTTTGCTGTCTTCCTGTTTGTCCTATGTAGTGTTTTGTGCAGTCCTTGCATGGGATTTTGTACACTACATGAGTTTTGCTCATGCTGGGTATTGGGTCCTTTGTTCTGGTGAGTTGTTGTCTGAGAGAGGCTGTTGGTTTGTGTGCTGTCATGAGTCCTACTATTATAGGACAAGCCAAACAGAGAACAGCCAGGGAATTCCTAGAGGCATGGCACTCATCCACAGATTCAATCTATAAGAACATCGACCTGGACCCAATATACCGACCACTGCAATGGACAGCTGGAACTGACAACCGGAAGCGGCAGATTCAAACCACTACAAATGCCAGGGGAAAGTTCATAGAAGCGCTTCACAGGAAGCTCCCAAGCACTGAGGATGTCACCTAGACAGGGGACGAAACGTCTGCAACACAAATTCCCAGCTCGGCGAACAGAACCACAACAACAAGCACCCGGGCTACAAATCTTCTCACAAACTTTGAATCTCTATCTTCTTCTCTCAGCTTCTCCCTTTTTACTTTCGCTCACCATAATGCTCACCATTTCTTCCTTTCACCTATTTCTCTTCGAATCCACCTGCGTTTAAGTCTGTCACCATTGCATCCTTCCACCTGACATTTGACATTCCTCTTCTCTTTTTTAATGGATGTCCCATCTCCACCATGTATCTCACTGCATGTCCTTTCACTTTCCACAACAATATTTTAGTCTCTTCTCAGTTTTTATTGTTGTTTCCATTGTTGTACACACTTCCCAGGGACTCCACAAAATTGTACTACATCTCCAGACCTCTCTCGTAAGCATCCAGTGATAAGTTTTTCAAGATTAATGAATAAGGTCTTTGTGTTGCATTGGCCTTCCAGTGTTTATCACTTGTCCCAAAACGAAAAGGGCATCATTGATGCTTCTTCTAGTCTTGTGGAATTTGCCTCCATCATGCTATTAAAAGGGGTGTAGGTTTGCTCGCTGAGCTGTAGGTTTGATATCCCAGACGTTTCATTACCTGGCTAGGTAACATCATCAGTGGCGACTTCCAAGTGAAGTGAACTTCGCTTCACTTGGAGGTCGCCACTGATGATGTTACCTGGCCAGGTAATGAAACGTCTGGGATATCAAACCTACAGCTCAGCGAGCAATCCTACACCCTAAATCGCAACCTGAGCTACAAACCTTCACAAACCTTGCAAAATGCTATTAAAAATATGATTCTTTTCACATATTGTTCCATAATTGCTACATTTTTTAAAAATAAGATTTCCAGAGATGAAAGGATAGATAGGTAGACATTTATTGTTTCTTGCATTTGTGAAAATACAGCAAAATATGTATAAATCACCACAAAACAACACTATTTAATGTATAATAAAAAATTATATATTAAAAAATGAGACAAAGTTAAGACAAATATCATATTTCTGTTCATTCCATGAACATGTTCATTTGGTTTCATGAAATCCTGAGGACTGGGGCCTGTCCAACTTCTAAGGACTGGGGGCCATTTGAAACAGCCAATGACCAGGGCTTGGGAAACTGCCAAGGACTGGGGGCCTGTTGAAACTGCTGAGGATTTTGGGGCCTTTTGAAATGGCTGAGGACTGGGGGCTTGTTGAAACTGCTGAGGATTTTGGGGCCTTTTGAAACTGCTGAGGACTGGCGCCCTGTTATAACTGGCAAGGATTGAGGGCCTGTTGAAACTGTTGAGGACTGGGGGCCTGTCGAAACTGCTGAAGACCGGGTGCCCACTGAAACTGTCAAGATTGTTATCTCATCAATTGCATATGATTAGAGGTTCAATTTCTTAGAATCCCCTTAATATCCTCTTCATCAGAACCCTGGGCTTGGGTTTACTGATAGGGGTGGAATTTCCCCGGATGAAATGTGGTGAGAGGAACGGAAAACATAAAGGAACTGGAGTGCACACCTTAATTTACACACCTGTAACGACATTGACTATTACTGCAGGTAATCTAACAATTAGGGCTTCCCAACATGCCAGATTCATTCAGACATTTTCCAAAAACTAAAGTTTAGAAGAATAATCAGAGCAACAGAGCTTTTGGAAACTTTTGTTTATTAATTACAAAAGATAGGACATTCCTGATGAACAGCTTATGCCTGAAACATTGACTCTCCTGTTCCTTGGATGCTATTGTGCTTTTCCTGTGCCACACTTTTGACTCTGATCTCCAGCATCTGCAGTCCTTACCTTTTCCCAATGACGGGACAAATACTGTTTGACTGACAGTCAGTAAATGGCTTAGTGGTATTACTGCTGGACTGTTAATCCAGCGAACCAAGTAATGTTCTGGGGAATTAAACATTTTTATAGGTGACACGGTGGCTCAGTAGTTAGCACTGCTGCCTCACAGCACCAGGGTCCCAGGTTCGATTCCAGCCTCAGGCGACTGTCTGTATGGAGTTTGCACATTCTCCCCGCGTCTGCGTGGGTTTGCTCTGGTTTCCTCCCACAGTCCAGAGATGTGCAGGTCAGGTGAATTGGCCATGCTAAATTGTCCATCGTGCTAGGTGCATTAGTCAGAGGCAAATGGGTCTGGGTGGGTTGCTCTTTGGAGGACTGGTTGGGCTGAAGGGCCTGTTTCCACATTGTAGGGAATCTAATCAAAACCTAAATCATCCATTTGGTTAAAGTCTGTTCAATTGACACAGGACAGTGATGCCCATGAAGAATGGGTGTGTCAGGTAATCAGCAGTGCCATTGCAGGTTGGGGCAGTTGAAATTGGGAGGTCATGTGATGAGACTTCCTGAAATACATCAAATACAGAGTCATCATCATCAGTAATGTGACATTCTACATTACTAGCACATCCGTAAAATAAATCTGGTTGAATTAACTTTGATGCTAAAAGTCACAGCAAAATATTGTTCCAATGAAAAACCAATGAGATTTGACCATTTTTCAAATATTAACATGATTGGCGATGGCAATTTTTCTGTGCACAGAGGCTGAATAACATAAGGAATACTTGTAAGTAAATCACTAGCTTGCAGTTGGACTGCACCTTTTAGTCTGAGACCAATCTGTAGCTGCAGATTAGGCTACAGCCACGTCACACTGTGACTTAATTATGCTTCTGCTTAGCGTGAGTTCTAATTATCCTGCCAGGATACAGTTTGTGGATGCATCTGCAGAGCCCACTCCCCACTGTTCGAAAATTAAACGTTTATAAAACTGGAGAGTCACACTCACTAAACATTTAAATTGATGCCAGTTTTGTTTTTTTTCTTCAAAACAAAAACTCCAAGTATCCTGGAGAACTGGATTTGAAACTGTATGTTCAGTGTGCAAGCCCAAGAGTTACAAGAATCCCTCCGGGAAATCCAACTGGAAGTCTAACCTAATGTCGCGTCGGGGTGGAGTGAAATTTGCTTCATGCTTGCACTGAACTTGGATTGGAAGTGAACTCTTGGTAGACATCAGATGTCAGAATATTTGGCCCTGTCATCCTGACACCAGGAGCCAAGCCACATTTAAGAAAAGATCTGTTTGCTGCCACCCAGTACAAATGTCTGAACATACACAACCTTCAGATGGTTATTGAATATGAAAAGTTCTCCTTTGTTTTACAGCTTGTTTGTGTGGCTGCTGTCACATAATATTATCACAAATCTCCTGGTTTGTCAAAATACCTTCATTAATTAACGTTTTAACAAAAGTACTGCTGGTTATGTCTGACTGCACTTGTGACAATATTGAGCCGATTTTTTGAAATTTCAAATAAAAGATCCCCCTTTGTTTTGTCGTGATCTGACAAACTGTTAAAATAAAACATTATCTTTAATTGGCACATGTAACTATATTTGTAAGAGATATCAATTCTACATGCTCCTTTAGTGCCAGAAAATGAAGTGAGTGGCAGGGGTGCCTTCTGCTGCAGACCAGATGGTAAAACAATGCTGTTAAATAGGGAGGTCTAGGACATTCACTGAACGGGTATGAAAGAATGACAAGTTCTCTTGGCCCGCTGTGGTGATCTCCCAGTGGCAGGCTCTCGGCCCAGTTTGGTAGCCTTTTGGTGGGCCGTTGTGGAGGTCTCTCGATGGCATATGGCAATCTCTTGGCCTGGTGTGGCCTCAGTGTGAATGGCTCGCCCAGAGTGGTCTCCCAGCCTGGAGAGCCTCAAGGTGAGGCACAACGTGGACTGGAGCCTAGGTACCAGTGCAGACTCTGTTGGAAGGACGGTTGTTCTGAACTTTTTATTTCCCTATTTTCTAATTTATTCCTATGTTCTGGGCTTCTTATTTCTTTATTTTTCTGTATTTTATTTCCTTAAGACCTTGTACTGAAGAAACTATCTTGTACCTACGATGTAGCCATACATGGTGACTTGTAAATTTTTCACAGTAATCACTTGAGTACATGTGACAATTAAGCTAATTCAATTCAATTCAATTCAATTCAATATTTTCAAATCAAATTGATGTGTTCTGTAGAAGAGAATATGTAGGTGCTGATAATCCCATGTATTTGCTATGCTTTCCTTTGGAGGTTATAGGGCCTGTGGATTCGGGAAGTATTGCAGAAGCAGCTTTGGCCACTTGTTGTCGTATATTCCATATGTAGTTGAGACTGCAGCCACGTCACCTCGGTGATGAAGGAAGCTGGTAGTTAGACGAGTAGATGAATGGCTGGTGGAGTGAACTCGTTTGAGATAAATGGTTCATAACATTTTGGATGTGACTGCACTTAAACACTTACAGGTAAACAAAGGTATCCCATCAGCAGCACAATTTATAGAACCATAAACAAGTTGCAGCATAGGAAGAGGCCACTTATTTCATCACATCTCCGTCAGTCTAATCCCAATTTCCAGGATCAGTCCACGTCATAGCTTCAGGTGAAGATTAGTTTTAAGTTGGTTGAGGGTTTCCATCTCAACCACCAAACTAGGCAAAAAACTCCAAACACCCACCATCCTCTTTTTTCCTCTAAATCTTCTACTGATCACTTTACATTTGTGACCCTTTGGTCATCCACCTCTCTGTTAGAGGAACCATTTCTATCCAAGCCCATCGTCATTTTATACACCTTCATTCAACTACCTTTCAGCCTCCTCTGTCTGAAAGCAATTACCCCTCCCCTATATGATTCTTTCTCAAACTTGGAATTTTCAAGCCCTGGCAACATATTTGTAAATCTTCACTGTACTCACTCTACAGCAGTTATGTTCTTCCTGTAATATGTTGACCAGAAAATGGACACAAATGTTAGCTGTGACCTAACTAGAGTCTTTTATAGTTCTGGCATTACACCCCTCCTCATGTATTCAATACTTCACACAATGAAATAAAGCATTCCAAATACCTCCTTCACCACTTTATCGACATGTCCTGCCACCATCAGAGATTTGTGGAGCTATGGATATGCACTTCCTCTTCCCATTTCAATAACATTCTGTTCATTGTACGTTCCCTGCTTTTTAAGTCCTCCCCAAATGCGTAACCTCACATTTCTCCAGCTTCAAATGCATTTGCCAGTAATCCACCTTCTCAACCTAACTATTGATGTCTTTCTGCAGATCATGGCCGTCCTCTTCACTCATAATACTCGGCCAATTTCTATGTTCTCTGCAAATTTCCCAGTCATGCCTCCCATGTTTAAGTCTAAGTAATTAATAAAATGACAAACAGCAAGGAATCTAAGACTTTGTAACACAACTGGAATCCATTTTCTGCTTCAAAAACAGCCATCAACCATTGTACTTTGTTCCTGTTGCTGATCTAAGTTTGGATCCAACTTGGCACATTTTGCTGTATCTCATGATCTTTAACTTTTCTGTACCATTCTGCCATGTAGGACCCTGTCAAATGTCTTACTAAAATCCATGTAGACAACATCCTTGATATGTATGTACCGATCAGGCAGGAAAGAAATGGTCGTGTGAGGGAGCCTTGGTTGACGAGGGAGGTTGAATGTCTAGTAAAGAGGAAGAAGGAGGCTTACATAAGGTTGAGGAAACAAGGTTCAGACAGAGCAGTGGAGGGATACAGGATAGCCAGAAGGGACCTGAAGAAAGGGATTAGGAGAGCTAAGAGAGGGCATGAAAAATCCTTGGCGGATAGGATCAAGGATAACCCCAAGGCATTCTATGCGTATGTGAGAAACCTGAGAATGACGAGAACGAGGGTAGGTCCGATCAAGGACAGTGGTGGGAGACTGTGTATTGAGTCGGAAGAGATAGGAGAGGTCTTGAACAAGTACTTCTCTTCAGTATTTACGAATGAGAGGGACCGTATTGTTGAAGAGGAGAGTGTGAAACGGACTGATAAGCTAGAAGAGATACCTGTTAGGAAGGAAGATGTGTTGGACATTTTGAACAACTTGAGGATAGACAAGTCCCCCGGGCCTGACGGGATATATCCTAGGATTATGTGGGAAGCGAGAGAGGAAATTGCAGTACCGTTGGCAATGATCTTCTCGTCTTCACTGGCAACTGGGGTGGTACCAGGGGACTGGAGAGTAGCGAATGTTGTGCCCCTGTTCAAAAAAGGGAATAGGGATAACCCCGGGAATTACAGGCCAGTTAGTCTTACTTCTGTGGTAGGCAAAGTAATGGAAAGGGTACTGAGGGATAGGATTTACGAGTATCTGGAAAGACACTGCTTGATTAGGGACAGCCAGCACGGATTTGTGAAGGGTAGGTCTTGCCTTACAAGTCTTATTGAATTCTTCGAGGAGGTGACCAAGCATGTGGATGAGGGTAGAGCAGTGGATGTAGTGTACATGGATTTTAGTAAGGCATTTGATAAGGTTCCCCATGGTAGGCTTATGCGGAAAGTCAGGAGGCATGGGATAGAGGGAAATTTGGCCAATTGGATAGAAAACTGGCTAACCGGTCGAAGGCAGAGAGTGGTGGTAGATGGTAAATATTCAGCATGGAGTCCAGTTACAAGTGGAGTTCCGCAGGGATCAGTTCTGGGTCCTCTGCTGTTTGTAATTTTTATTAATGACTTAGAGGAGGGAGTCGAAGGGTGGGTCAGTAAATTTGCAGATGATACAAAGATAGGTGGAGCTGTGGACAGTGAGGAGGGCTGTTGTCGGCTGCAGAGGGACTTAGATATGATGCAGAGCTGGGCTGAGGAGTGGCAGATGGAGTTCAACCCTGCCAAGTGTGAGGTTGTCCATTTTGGAAGAACAAATAAGAATGCGGAATACAGGGTTAATGGTAGGGTTCTTGGTCAGGTGGAGGAACAGAGGGATCTTGGGGTCTATGTACATAGATCTTTGAAGGTTGCCACTCAGGTGGATAGAGTTTGTAAGAAGGCCTATGGAGTATTATCGTTCATTAGCAGAGGGATTGAATTCAAGAGTCGTGAGGTGATGTTGCAGCTGTACAGGACTTTGGTTAGGCCACAGTTGGAGTACTGTGTGCAGTTCTGGTCGCCTCACTTTAGGAAAGATGTGGAAGCTTTGGAGAGGGTGCAGAGAAGATTTACCAGGATGTTGCCTGGAATGGAGAGTAGGTCGTACGAGGATAGGTTGAGAGTTCTCGGCCTTTTCTCGTTGGAACGGCGAAGGATGAGGGGTGACTTGATAGAGGTTTATAAGATGATCAGAGGAATAGATAGACAGTCAGAAACTTTTTCCCCGGGTACAACAGAGTGTTACAAGGGGACATAAATTTAAGGTGAAGGGTGGAAGGTATAGGGGAGATGTCAGGGGTGGGTTCTTTACCCAGAGAGTGGTGGGGGCATGGAATGCGCTGCCCGAGGGAGTGGTAGAGTCAGAATCATTGGCGACCTTTAAGTGGCATTTGGATAGGTACATGGATGGGTGCTTAATCTAGGATAGAAGTGCGGCACAACATCGTGGGCCGAAGGGCCTGTTCTGTGCTGTATTGTTCTATGTTCTATGTTCTATGTTCTATCCATTGCACTACCTTCATTAATCCCCTTTTTTATTTCCTCAAACAACTCCCTTCAGCTATAAGACTTGAATTACCCTTAACAAAATAATGCTAACTATCCCTGATTAATCCCTGCTTTTCCAAATAACAACTAATCCTACCTCTAAATATTGATTCTCATGATGTTTCTGCACATGGTCAGTCTGACTGCCAGAACTTATTGGCCTATTCCTCAAATCCTTTTTGAATAATGGTGCAAGGTCTACAGTCCTTCAATTCTCTTGTAGTTCACCTGCAACCAGTGAGGACTAGAAAATTATTCTCAAAGCATCTGCTATTTTCTCTCCAGCTTTCTTTAATAGCCTAGGACACAATTTATATGGACCTGGTAATCTATCTACCTCCAAAGTGGTCAGTCCTTTCAGCTCATCCCTTCTCATTACTCTTATTTTATGAAATACTTTACACAATTCCTCTTCAATTAGAATGTCTGCATCATAATCCTTTCTTTGTGAAACCAGTTACCACTTACATACTTGTTAGGCCCCAAACTTCCTTGGTCCTTGTTTTGCTCATAATGTACAGATAAAATATCGTTTGACTTCCCTTAATTTAAAAGAAAAATTGTTTAGTTTCTTTTGTATCATCGCTTTTCCTGTTTTGCTTTAACCTCGTTCTTTCTATCCTCTTCTGAGTTTTCTACAGTATTACTTTATTGAAATTGTCATAAGCTTGATTTTTCTGCTTATTCTTACCCTGTATACTTTTGGATAATCAAGGTACTCTAGTTTTGGTAATGCCACCCAGTCTACTTTGTGGGAGCAAATTTAAACTTAGTCTACAGAATCTCTCTTTCCACTGATTTGTCATTGATGTTCCTTCAAGTAGCTGTAACTAGTCCATCTTTGCTAGACCATCTCTCAGCTTTATAAAGTTTGCCTCCCTCAAATTAGAACATCCACTTCTTTCCCAACTTTCTCCTTTTCCACAATGGTGCCAAAGTTAACAGTCTTATGATCACTATCTCCAAAATGGTCACTTCATTTCAACTGCTTCCCCATCCTCATTTCCTAAGATTAAATCTAGAATTTGCATCCTCTGTCAGTCAGCTCATTACATGGTGCTAAAAACATTCTCTTGAATGCAGTTCATGAATTTTGTGCTTTTGAACCTTTTACCCTACTTCATGTCTGTAGCTTCTTCTGGGCATTAGAGTTGAGCTGCTCACTGCAGAGTGCTCAGCCAGGCATTCTATTTTGTCTGTTGTTTTCTTTTCATTCTGCGTTCTCTAAGATTTCAAAAGCTTTTAAATCATTGTCTAATTGTGAGCCACTGATTTTTGTACCTTTACTTTTACTCTTCCCAGTACTGATTGTGATCTGTTGTACAGGCCTAGTCCAGGATTCATCCTGGTTTCAATATCCAAAATAACTTGGAGAATTATTTCAGTGCATGTAATGTTACATTTAGTTCAGCAGGGGGCAGGAGAGCATCATGGTTCACAAGACAAAAGGCACAATCCTGCAGGACCAGGCTTGTTTTAATAAGTTCGTTATATAACAGTCTGACAGCCAGATGGTGCTCTGGTTTTATTTATCAATGTTGTAGTGGATGTTTTTTCTGTAATGCTATTACTTCAATCATTCATTTTTGCAAAAATGTGAAAATATTTCTGAATAAACACCATATAAAGGGCATACTTTACCTTAAAGACATCCTCTCGACAAAAGTTGCTTCTACAATGTCAGTAACAAAAATCTAAAGCATTTTTGCAACCAGTGAAAGTTCTGAGGTTCAGTCATTGTTGCAAAGTAGGGAGCATAGCATCTGAAATTCACACAATAAAGTTCCAGAAGTAGCAACAGGACAATTAGGTGTTGGTTCAAGATGTCCTTCAGATGATGTGACCTATTATCTGACGGGGGCAGCTGGACACGCAGTTTTGCATCTCACCTTACAGTTCAGCACTCTGTCAGTATGCCACCCTAAATGCCAGGCTTTGCGATGTGATCACTTCAGATGCTATGGAATTTGAAGCTAAGGACCTCTGATTCAGAGGCAGATTGGTGTCACCAAGTCTTGGCTGTTTTAGAAAAGCATTGATGTTTATTTCAGTGGTGTATTTAACGTAACACAGAAAGTAACAAAGTGGGGTGAAAAGACACTGAAAAAGTCAGCTCTAAGAGTTTGTTAAGCTATCTGAAAACATAATTATAGAGATCACCATGAAGAGGTTTTTGAAGGATAGAAGTGAAGTTGAAAGGGAGAGAAAGTTAAGGAGATGTGCTAGAATGGGATATCAAGCAACTAAATTTGTAATTAATTTTTCTTATTGATGGATTGTTGAAAACTTTTTGTTACATTACAAAGAAGAGGCAGCTGTTGATGAAAAGATATAGATAAAAAATAGTTTTGTCTTTTTGTGCCAATTACTGAATGCTTAATGTTCAATCAAAAGAAATTCATACAATTATAAGAAGTTATAAAAGTATTTTCCATCACATTCATAGATGCAGAAGTATCTGGACACACAAGTTTAAAACCACTTGATCGTCTAAGAACAGAAACTGAAACATTCAAAATGTTAAATATATCTGTTATCTCTAGTAACAATTAATTTTTAAGTACAAAAATGTTCCCTTCAGTATTTTAAACAAATTAATCTATTAATTTTGGTTAGTTTGTATGCCAGTCTGTCAGATATCTGTTTTAACATAGGAGATTTTAAAGAACAGCACAAATGAATACAATAACCTGAAACAAAAAACTGCGGATTCTGGAAATCTGAAACAACAAACAAAATTTCAGACGAAACTCAGCAGGTCAATCAACATTTGTGCAGAGAAGGCAGAGTCAACCTTTTGAATCCAGTAGCCCTTCTTCAGAATGAAAACAATTTGATTTCAGATTTTCTTAAGCTTTGTTTATTTATCTCATTACAGTGAGATAATTATAAATTATTAAGGCTCCTCAATGACTAATAGCAATATGCAAAATTGCAATTCAGGATTAATTGAGAATGAATCAATGTACTCACAAGCTAATATTTAGAGCATAATATATCGTGTAACAGCATTGGGCAATATGTTTGTGGACAGAGAAATAAAGATTTTTCATGTATGTAAGGCCATAGTCTATCCTCGGAGAAAGCATGTAATTTATTTTTCAAGTGAAGTTACTGACGGCAAACCTTGCAGCAAAGGTGCACACAACAAAGTCCAGCAAGATAATTAGCTGTTGATGAGGTTAGTTGAAGGAGATATACCGATCTAGACACCAGGAGACCTTTCCACTCTTTTACAAATAGGGCCAGGGGTCCAGCCAGCAAGGTCATGACTTGCTTCAACATCTCATCCAAATGGCATCACCTCCAATAGAACACAATTCCTTCAGTAATACATAACAGTGTTAGCTTCGCTTCTGAGATGAACTTCCAAAATGGGACTTGCATTTACAATGTTCAGAGGCAAGAGTGCTGTCACGGAAATAGAATTAGTTATTAGCTGGTGTTGTTTCTAAGACCCAAGACTTCAGTATAACCTTTAGTCAGTGGTCTGTTTAATGTTGTACAAGAGTATTTATTTGTTGTGAGACGCATTTCTTTTGTATGTGACCCAGTATATTTTTACTAATTTGTTCATGTAAAGTGAGTATCACTAGCAAGAAAAATATTTATTAATAAACCTGAATTGATCTCAAGAAGATAGCGGTGAATCACATTTTTGACTCTGTCCATGTATATCCATGATGCTGGAGCAAGAATTTGCAGGATTTTGACCAAGTAATGAGAAAGGAGCAGTGAAAATATTTCAGGTCAAGTTGGTCTGTGACACAGTGGGGAGCTTGCAAGCAATGATGCTGCGATGCTCCTGCTTCCTTTATACTTTAGGGAGTGGAATTGCAAGGTGTTATCGAACACATTTTAGTCAGCTAGTGCAGTACATCTTGTAGATGGTACACATTGCAGCCACAGTGTGCCAGTGGTGGAGTAGGAGTGGGACGTAAGGTAGAGGAAGGGCTTGTTCTGCACCCACCTCGGCAATTTGAGTGTATCCTATCATACTCCTGACATAGATCATAGAATCCCTACAGTGTGGATACAGGACATTTGGGCCATTGAGTCCATACTGACCCTCCAAAGAGCAGCCCATCCAGACCCACTCCCCTACCTTATCCCTGTACCCTGCATTTCCCTTAGCTAGCCCATCTAGCCTGCACATCCCTGGACACTATGGGCAATTTAGCACAGCCAATCCACATACCTGCACATCTTTGGACTGCAGGAGGAAGCTGGAGCAACCAGAGGAAACCCACACAGACACGGGAAGAACGTGCAAGCTCCAGACTCTGTGGCCTGAGGCTGGAATCCTTGGCATTGTGAGGCAGTAGTGCTAACCATTGAGCCAATGTGACGTCTGTGTATTATGTAGATGGTGGAAAGGCTCTGGGGGTCTGAACGTAAATTATTCACTGCAGAACATCCAATTTCTGATCTGTCAAAGCCACGGTGTCTATGTAAGTCATTCATTTAAGCTTCTGGTTAATGGTGACCCCTCAGTTTGGTGAAGGTGGGAAATTCTGCAATGACAAACCCATTGAATTTCAAGCGAATATATTTAGAAACAATTATGTTGGAGGTGGTCATTATCTGCATTTGTATGCTGAAAATTTTAATTGCTACTTACCAAGTCCTCACTGTTACCGAGTCACAGAGTTGTACAAACACTTTGGTCCCACTTGTCCATGCCGACCTGATATCCTAAATAAATCCGAAATTAATCTGGTCCCATTCGTCAGCATTTGGCCCATATCCCTCTAAACCCTTCCTATTCATGTACCCATCCAAAGGCCTTTTCAATGTCGTAATTGTACCAGCCTCCACCACTTCCTCTGGCAGCTCATTCCCTACATGCACTACCCACTGTGTAAAAATGTTGCCCCTTAGGCCCCCTTTTATATCTTTCTCCTCTCACCCTAAACCTATGCCCTCTAGTTTTGGACTCGCCCTACCCTAGAAAAAAAATTCCTTGGCTATTTACCCTATCCATGCCCCTCATGATTTTATAAAACTCCGAAAGATCACTTCTCAGCTTCTGACACTCCAGGAAAAATAGCCACAGCCTATTCAGCCTTTCCATAAAGCTTAAACCCTCCAACCCTGGCAACTTCTTTGTAAATCTTATCCAGATCTTCCTGAAAATGGGCTTAGATTACTTCAGTACAGCAGGAGTTGCAACTCAAATTGAACAATGTAGTCATCAGCAAACATTCCTACTCCAGTATTATAATAGAGAAAAGGTTAGTGATAAAGTAGTTGAAAGCTGTAAAAACACTGTTTTGAGGAACTCCTTCAGCACTACCTTGGGGCTCTTGTACAACCACAATCACCTTCTCCTGATTCTATTGATGATGTGGAGGTGCCAGTGTTGGACTGGGGTGGACAAAGTCAGAAGTCACATGACACCAGGTTTTAGTCCAACAGGTTTATTTTGAATCACAATCTTTCAGAGCACTGCTCCTTCATCATTTCAACTAACAAAGAAGTAGCGCTCCCAAAGCTTGTGATCCTGAACAAACCTGTCGAACTGTAACCTGGAGTTTAGATTAGATTACTTACAGTGTGGAAACAGGCCCTTTGGCCCAACAAGTCCACACCGCCCCGCCGAAGCGTAACCCACCCATACCCCTACATCTACATCTACCCCTTACCTAACACTACAGGCAATTTAGCATGGCCAATTCACCTGACCTGCACATCTTTGGACTGTGGGAGGAAACCGGAGCACCCGGAGGAAACCCACGCAGACACGGGGAGAACGTGCAAACTCCACACAGTCAGTCGCCTGAGGCGGGAATTGAACCCGGGTCTCCGGTGCTGCGAGGCAGCAGTGCTAACCACTGTGACTTGATTCTAGTCAGTGGAGAGTTTTCCCCATTTCCCATTGATTTCACTTCCATTAGGGTTATAGATTAAATGTAACTTTGAATCATTCACATAATCCCTACAGTGTGGAAGCTGGCCATTCTGTTCATTGAGTCCACACCAACCCTCTGAAGAGCAGCCCATCCCCCACCCACCCCACTCTATCTCATAACCCTGTATTTCCCATGGCTAACCCACCGAAACTGTACATTTTTGGACTATGGAAGGAAACCAGAGCGTGCAGAGAAAACCCACACAGTCATGGGGGAGGATGTGCAAACCCCACACAGGCAAGGCTGAATCAAAACGGGGTCCCTGGCCCTGTGAGGCACCAGTGCTAACCACTGAGCCACCATGTCACCTAATATTTGATGGTGCACTCAGTGAAAAACTGCCATAATGCTAAGGGTAGACAATCTCACTTCACCTTTGGGATTCAGCTTTTTTTCTCCATGTTTTGACCAAGGTTAAAATGCGATAGAAAGCCTAATTATCTCAATTTTTGAATGGAAGTCATTTACCACTTTCATTGGTAAAACATTCATGTTAGGTAGAGAATAAACATTTATTTAAAATTTAAAGACTTTATAAAGAACATGAAAATACCTTCTATTGAGAGATATCCTTGTAAGAATTCCTACTAGCACCTAACAGTGTAGAGTTGGCTGTATGCATTATAGCAGTTTGGGTAGGAAATTAAAGTGTCATCTTGGATCAGTGGTGACACTAGTCCCTCTGAGTCAGCATGTTGTGGGTTAAAGGCTTACCCAGACCTTGGAAGATACGCTATAGGCTGCCCTTTCAGTGCAATACTGATAGTCTGCTGCACCATCAGATATGTTTCTGGATTAGTGGTGCTAGAAGAGCACAGCAGTTCAGGCAGCATCCAAGG
Source organism: Chiloscyllium punctatum (assembly GCF_047496795.1). Taxonomy (NCBI): domain Eukaryota; kingdom Metazoa; phylum Chordata; class Chondrichthyes; order Orectolobiformes; family Hemiscylliidae; genus Chiloscyllium; species Chiloscyllium punctatum. Next base: position 117,178,421 of record NC_092747.1, read on the forward strand.
AGCAGTAAAATCTCTTGTAGAGAGAGGAGGAAAACATCTTCAAGGCAGCCATCCTTGCAAGAGGATATATTTGTCAATGCTATCCCATACTGTTATAATTTTATCAGAGCTGCAGCTGTTTTATTTAAGGGTTAGAGGGATTCTTACTCCTTCTAGAGTTGCCCTTTAGTAGCACTTTTTTTAAAATGAACTGCTGTACCCAACATGTACTGTGTAAAGTGCGAAAAATTGACTGAAGGTTCCACTTGAGAGTGACTAAAATAGGATAGGAATAGGAACATCAAACAATTTGCAAAGAGCTTATCAGATCTCCAGAATCACACGATAAATAACCACTAAAAGCTTTTGGAGTCAATAGCATTAACCAGATGTTCATCCGTCTCCATTTCCTTCAGTGAGAGAGCATTTAAACTGGAAAAACCAATAAACACAGCACATAATAGATCTTGCTGAAAGAACTAGTTCACAAATCTAAAATTCGAGGGAAACTTGGTTTTGAGGTGATCTGTTGACTTCACTGTAATTATTTAACAGTGATTTCATTCAGATATCAGAATTCCCATCTGCCTTTGTCTTTGGTGGGTCAGACCACACACACACTGAGCTACCCATATATATAAAAGTGTATATAATGTACCATTTCATTAGTTGGTGTCACTGTTCTGTCATTTCCAATTACAAATCATTTCTTGTTGAGATCCTGTAGATATATTGCCCCAAAACAACCCACTCACTTTGATTTATGGTTGTCACTGTGTGAAGGGCATGTTTACATTCTCAGATGCTTTCCTTGTTCAGGAACAGAGACGACGGTATAGTCAAATGAAAACATGGGTTTTTTTTGTAGCAATATCACGTTCACTTTTACTCACAGTCATAAAGAGACTTTAACAGTGTGATCAGTTATTGTGGGTTTGTTATAAACAATAATAAAGCATTAGAAATTCTTGGTGACGATGGAAAATTAATTTGATGCTGATTTTCTATCAATGCTCTGGTTTGCAATGTGTTTATTGTTTCTTGCCTGCAGCTACTTGTTTCGAAAACATGTCTACCATCGTGCAAAATTCTTTGGTTCTTCAACTTTCACCATCAAATCAGATAGTATTTCCTTGACACAAGAATTTCACAATTCCACAAGTACATCGCATGACCGCAAAGTGCCAAACTTTCACCGGAGTAATTTAAAGGCAAGCTGTGGAATTGCTCAGAATTGTGTTATTGTATAGACACACCTTTGCAGTGCAGAAGGACAGGTCATTAATGAATTACTTTCAACTGACTTTACGTTTAAATGTATGGCAAAAGTGAAGCAAAAACTGGGAATTAAACAAGGAGGTACCACATGTAAAGAAAACTTTACTGGCACCTGTTCACCCATGGCAGTTAAACTATTTTGCATGCACTGTTCTCACAAACTGAGCATTCTCCTTATAATGTGCTTAATGTGCTGTGACATGATTCACATATTCACTTATAAGCACTACCATTTACCGCTACTGAAGGTAAATGTGTTTTATCAAAGGGAGGAAGTGAGGCGATGATGAGCGAGTAATCAATAAGCACGAACCATGTCACTGTAGTAACTCATCCATTGGTATGGAATCAGTGAGAACTGAATCAGTTTGAGGTGTAAATGGGCCTTGTAAAAGCTGAGTATTTACAATTAACCAAGCTGGTTAGTATGAAAATTACAATGTAAAGCACACCACGATACATGCCTTGTGTTTGCAAGAGATTCGGCTTTAACTGAGGCTTTGAGGTGGATGATTATTGGGGCGTGAGTGAGGCAGACTGTGGTGAGATTTGTAGCAGAATCGTGTGAGAAATCCAGTGAGACCCATTTCAACGTCGGCAGAAACCCATTGCTTCATCTGAGCATTTACTGAGCAATGAGGCGAAGTTCTAACCAGGCAGTGGCCAGTTAGGAGTGTTGCAGCTTGTTAAACACTTTATGAACATCATAACTTATCTCATTAATACTCACCTTACCAAATGTACTAAACCAACTAAACGTTGAGTGCCCTTGCCATGGAAACTGGAACTGGTACTCTAACCATAAGACCATAAGACCATAAGACATAGGAGTGGAAGTAAGGCCATTCGGCCCATCGAGTCCACTCCGCCATTCAATCATGGCTGATGCGCATTTCAACTCCACTTACCAGCGTTCTCCCCGTAGCCCTTAATTCCTCTAGACAACAAGAATCTATTAATCTCGGCCTTGAAGACATTTAGCATCCCGGCTTCCACTGCACTCCGTGGCAATGAATTCCACAGGCCCACCACTCTCTGGCTGAAGAAATGTCTCCGCATTTCTGTTCTGAAATGACCCCCTCTAATTCTAAGGCTGTGTCCACGGGTCCTAGTCTCCTCGCCTAACGGAAACAATTTCCTAGCATCCACCTTTTCCAAGGCATGTATTATTTTGTACGTCTCTATTAAGTCTCCCCTTAATCTTCTAAACTCCAACGAATACAATCCCAGTATCCTCAGCCGTTCCTCATATGCTAGACCTGTCATTCCAGGGATCATCCGTGTGAATCTCCGCTGGACACGTTCCAGTGCCAGTATGTCCTTCCTGAGGTGTGGGGACCAAAACTGGACACAGTACTCCAAATGGGGCCTAACCAGAGCTTTATAAAGTCTTAGTAGTACATCTCTGCTTTTATATTCCAACCCTCTTGAGATAAGAGACAACATTGCATTCGCTTTCTTAATCACAGACTCAACCTGCATGTTTACCTTTAGAGAATCCTCGACTAGCACTCCCAGATCCCTTTGTGCTTTGGCTTTATTAATTTTCTCACCATTTAGAAAGTAGTCCATGCTTTTATTCTTTTTGCCAAAGTGCAAGACCTCGCACGTGCTCACGTTAAATTCCATCAGCCATTTCCTGGACCACTCTCCCAACCTGTCTAGATCCTTCTGTAGCCTCCCCACTTCCTCAGTACTACCTGCCTGTCCACCTAACTTCGTATCATCGGCAAACTTCGCTAGAATGCCCCCGGTTCCCTCATCCAAATCATTAATATATAATGCGAACAGCTGTGGCCCCAGCACCGAACCCTGCGGGACACCGCTCGTCACCGGCTGCCATTCTGAAAAAGAACCTTTTATCCCAACTCTCTGCCTTCTGTTAGACAGCCAATCCTCAATCCATCCCAGCAGCTCACCTCGAACACCATGGGCCCTCACCTTGCTCAGCAGCCTCCCGTGTGGCACCTTATCAAAGGCCTTTTGAAAGTCTAGATAGACCACATCCACTGGGTTTCCCTGGTCTAACCTACTTGTTACCTCTTCAAAAAATTCCAACAGGTTTGTCAGGCATGACCTCCCTTTACTAAATCCATGTTGACTTGTTCTAATCAGACTCTGCTCTTCCAAGAATTTAGAAACCTCATCCTTAATGATGGATTATAGAATTTTACCAACAACCGAGGTTAAGCTAATTGGCCTATAATTTTCCATCTTTTGCCTTGATCCTTTCTTGAACAAGGGGGTTACAACAGCCATCTTCCAATCATCCGGGACCTTTCCTGACTCCAGTGACTCTTGAAAGATCTCAACCAATGCCTCTGCTTTTTCCTCAGCCACCTCTCTCAGAACTCTAGGGTGTATCCCATCGGGGCCAGGAGATTTATCAATTTTAAGACTTTTTAACTTTTCTAGCACTATCTCTTTCGTAATGGCAACTGTACTCAACTCAGCCCCGTGACACCCTTTAATTTTTGGGATATTACTCATGTCTTCCACTGTGAAAACTGACGCAAAGTACTTATTAAGTTCTCCTGCTATTTCCTTATCTCCCATCACTAGGCTTCCTGCATCAGTTTGAAGTGGCCCAATGTCTACTTTTGCCTGTCGTTTGTTTCATATGTACTGAAAGAAACTTTTACTATTATTTCTAATATTACTGGCTAGCCTACCTTCATATTTGATCCTCTCATTTCTTATTACACTCTTTGTTATCCTCTGTTTGCTTTTGTATCCTTCCCAATCTTCTGATTTCCTACTGTTCTTAGCCACTTTATAGGATCTCTCTTTTTCTTTAATACATTTCCTGACTTCCTTTGTCAGCCAAGGTTGTCTAATCCCTCCCCGGTTAATCTTTCTTTTCTTGGGAATGAACCTCTGTACAGTGTCCTCAATTATACCTACAAACTCCTGCCATTTTTGCTCTACTGTCTTCCCGGTTAGCCTCTGCTTCCAGTCTATTTTAGTCAGTTCCTCTCTCATGCCCTCAAGCCCTCTCCTAACGATTGGAGTGAGACTGAATTGAATATGAGCTCCATGATTTGGATTGTTAACCTGGTCCAATCAGGGAGTTCTGGCTGACAGATAGAAACAGGAGTGTTCACTCGGGTGTTTTCCCTATCTTCCTGGTGGTGGAAATTGAATAAAGATTTGTGCACTTTGTGTCTTTTCACTGTGTCTCACACCTGCACACACACACACACTATGGGTGCTGGGGAATAAAAATAAGCACTACCGCACTTAGGCGGTAGTGTGGGGGTTAAATATAAAAAAGAAAAAAAAAAAAATTAACAGGAGAAAAAAAAAATGAAAAAAAAAAAGAAAAAAAAAGAAGAAAAATAAAAAGAAACAGGAGTGTTCACTCGGGTGTTTTTCCTATCTTCCTGGTGGTGGAAATTGAATAAAGATTTGTGCACTTTGTGTCTTTCACTGTGTCTCACACCTGCACGCACACACCATGGGTGCTGGGGAAAAAATAAGCACTACCGCAGTTAGGCAGTAGTGTGGGGGTTAAAGAAAAGAAAAGGGATATAAAAGAAAAAAAAGCAGGAGCGTCTCACACAGCATTGCCTTTTGAGAAGGGCACAAAAAGAAAAAAAAAGAAACAGGAGTGTTGTAGACCGAGAGCCAGGAGGTGGGTAGACTGTCCTCAGTGCTGTCACCTTGGGCAGGTACCGGGACGGTCTGTCCTAGAGGTGGCCACAAGATGCTAAGGGTGGTTAGGGAAGCCGGAAGGTGGGAAGGCCGTCCTGACCGCTGTCGTCCTGGGGGTGTTGGGGAAGCAGGATGGTCTATCCTAGAGGTGGTCGGAAGGTGTGTCAGGGCGGACCGAGAGCTGGAAGGGGCACAGGGTGGACCAAGATCCAGAAGGTGTATAGGGGCCGGGTGCCTTAGAGAGGCCAGAAGGTGGGAGGGACTGGGGGGCCTGCTGGATTGCTTGGGGTAGGTATTATATGTACTTTTTAATGTAATTGGACTGTCTTGTATGTACAAATGTCATTGTTACTGGTTTGTAATGATTGAAACTGAAATTTGAGGTTTGTCCTCATTGCCGGAAAACTGGTTGAACGTTAGGGTTTGGGGCCTGACTTTGCCGATCCTCTCCCTTGTAAAATTGCTGTTTCTTTGTATACAGTTGCTAATGTTAATTGTTCTGTAATTAAGAATTAAGAATTGTTTAATAAGATATTATAACCAGGAAAAAAAACAATAAAAAAGAATTTTTCTGTTCACTTGAGATGTCAATTCTATGCTAGCCGGACCAGTGTCATGCACTATGTACATGTAAATAAAAGAGGACTTGGTGACAGGGTACCAACCTTCGCAGAGTTATTCCAGGTACCTGGCAACATCAGCTCAACTCTGTCTGTGAACATCCTCCAATTAGACACCGGGCACCAACATCACAGGCATGCTGCATGGGCACTGGCTACATGCACCTCACATCCACAGACATTAACATCCAACATGTGCCAGCCTCTGTGAACCCTCATAGTACATCTGCAACCCACTTGTAATATGCTTCTGTCACTTCTGCTATGTCTGTGGCACCTCTCAATGTCATTCTGCAGCAGAGACACTATATGCTCAGTGACACACCTCACTGAGGCTGCATCTCAGAGCTCCTCACTCACTGTCATAGCACCCAGTCACACCTGAATGCTTACAGCATCCTTGCCTTGTCTTGTCTCTTGTTGCCAGTGCAAAGCCAGGAGGTTTATTTATTCTTCACTAGATGAAGGCATTGCTGGCTAGGCCAGCATTTATTGTCCATCCCAGAGGTTGGTTAAGGGTCAACCACATCGCTGTGGGTCTGGAGTCACATGTTGGCCAGATCAGGTAAGGCTGGCAGTTTCCTTCCCTGAAGGACATTAGTGAATCAGATGGGGCTTTCCAACAATTGATATTATTAGACTCTTAATTCCAGATTTTTATTGAATTCTGTGGCAGAATTCGCACCCAGGTCCCCAGACATTCCCTTGCTCTCTGGTTTAATAGTCCAGTGATAATACCACTAGGCCATCACCGTGCCCTTGTCATGGTTGTCAGCAAACCTCAGTCAAGTCATAGAGTCATAGTGTCAAACAGCACGGAAACAGATAGATCTCAAACTAAACCAGTTCTACCTGCCTGATCCTAGCCCATATCCCTCCAAACTTTTCCTATTCATGTACTTTTCCAAAATGCATTTTAAGCATTTCCGAAGGAAGTCAAGAGAGATAGCCTTCATTCAGGAGGGTCCTGGTGCAGTAAGTCAAGGGCAGCTTCTGTTGTCACTCTGGGGGCTTGGATTCAATCAGACTGCATGATGCTTACAGTCAAGACACTCTGCTGCCTGAACTGCTGTGCTCTTCCAGCACCACTAATCCAGAATCTGGTTTCCAGCATCTGCAGTCATTGTTTTTACCTCATTGATTTTAACCCTTCTGTGAATCCACTTGCAAGCATGCCTGCCTTGAAGAAGTTTTCCCCCTCTCTCTACAAGAATCTCAGGGAGACCCTCTCCCACTGCAACTCCCAGGTCATTTCCTCTGCCCTGAAGCTCTTCAACCATGTCGTGAACCAAACTCGCTACCACAGCCACATTTGCTTCCTCAGTGCCTGCCTCCGGAACCAACTCATCCCACACGGACTCCGGACCACCTTTAAACCAACAGAGTTCGGACCCGAACAGGACAAACAGTACAGACTACAGATTCAAAAACACCAGCAACGGTTCTCCTTCAAGATCCTTCGCTCCACACTCGCAGCAATGCACCGGCACCTACCCTCTCTCCAGTCAGCCCTGCCTCAGCTGAGGGCCACACTCTCTCAGAATTGCAAAGGACCCACTCTGTACTACATCCTCAGGAGAATTCATACTCTCAACAAACAGTATTTCAATTCCATCTCAAACATCAAAAACTGTAAGCACAACAAACTTTTATCTACCCACCTCCATAACCAGCGCTCCTCAAACATTCCAGAAGATTTCCCTGTCTTCGAAAACTATCAGACGCCATTAGCTATGTGGCTGATGCAGCTGCCACCCCCATGTTAATAGATGATGTCACTTCCACCCCCCATCATGAGCACTCCCACAACCACTTCTGCCCCCTCACAATTCCTCATGCATTACACGTGACATCACTTCCGCCACTCACATCATCGCTGATGCCACACGCTCAGTGACTTCCGCTACCCCTACTGCCATGGTCACCACCACTTCTGCCCCCATCAGGTCCACTCACCTGCATTCTGCTGACAACGCCCCCCACAGACCCCACTGTCACTATCCCCACCCCCCAGAACCCCGAGGGGAACACTACGCCTGCTCATGACTCCACCCCCATTCCCCCCACCATCACACCCACTCCAGTTACAGGTTCCGCCCCCACTCCCAGCTCCACACCCAGACCAGATCCCAGCTCCCAGCCCTGCCGAGTTTTCACCATCCCCCCAGACCACCCACTCACTGAGGACAAACGATCAGTCCTCAGCAAAGGACTCACCTTCATCCCCCTCCGTCCACGCATCAATGAATTTAATACACGCCATGACATCAAATAATTCTTCCGCTGCCTCTGCCTTCGAGCTTACTTTCACAATCAGGACTCCCGCCCACCTTCCGAGGACCCCTTCGTCCACTTCCAACACACTGCATCCACCTGGACACCCCGCGCTGGCCTATTACCTGCCCTCGACCTCTTCATTTCCAACTGCCGCCGGGACATTAACCACTTCAACCTGTCTACCCCCCTCCCCTACTCCAACCTCTCACCCTCACAACGTGCAGCCCTCCAATCCCTCTGCTGCAATCCCAGCCTCACCATTAAGCCAGCGGATAAAGGGGGCGCAGTGGTAGTCTGGCACACTGACCTCTACACCGCTGAAGCCAAACGCCAACTCAAGGACATCTTCCTACTGCCTCCTCGACCATGACCCCACACCCCATCACCAAACCATCATCTCCCAGACCATACAGAACCTCATCACCTCAGGAGATCTCCCACCCACAGCTTCCAACCTCATAGTCCGGGAACCCCGCACTGCCCGGTTCTTCCTCCTTCCCAAGATCCACAAGCCTGACCACCCTGGCCGACCCATTGTCTCAGCATGCTCCAGCCCCACTGAACTCATCTCCACCTAATTCAACACTGTCCTACCCCCCAGTCCAGGAACTCCCCACATATGTTCAAGACGCCACCCATGGCCTCCACCTCCTCCAAAACTTCTGGTTCCCCGGCCCCCAACGCCTCATCTTCACTATGGATATCCAATCGATCTACACCTCCATCTGCCATGACCAGGGCCTCCAAGCCCTCTGTTTTTACCTCTCCAGACGTCCCCAACAGTACCCTTCCACCAACCCTCTCATTCGTTTGGCCGAACTGGTCCTCACCCTTAACAATTTATCCTTTGAATCCTCCCACTTCCTCCAGACCAAAGGGGTAGCCATGGCACATGTATGGGCCCCAGCTATGCCTGTCTCTTTGTTGATCTTCCATAATTACACCGGCACCACTCCCCACCTCTTCCTTCGCTACATTGATGACTGCATTGGCGCCACCTCGTTCTCCCGTGAGGAGGTTGAGCAATTCATCAACTTCACCAACACATTCCACCCTGATCTTAAATTTACCTGGACCATCTCTGACAACTCCCTGCCCTTCCTGGACCTCTCCATCTCCATTAATGACGACCGACTTGACACTGACATTTTTCACAAACCCACCAACTCCCACAGCTACCTGGATTACACCTCTTCCCACCCTACCTCTTGCAAAAATGCCATCCTTTATTCCCAATTCCTCCGCCTCCACCGTATCTGCTCCCAGGAGGACCAGTTCCACCACAGAACACACCAGATGGCCTCCTTCTTTAGAGACCGCAATTTCCCTTCCCATGTGGTTAAAGATGCCCTCCAATGCATCTCGTCTACATCCCGCACCTCTGCCCTCAGACCCCACCCCTCCAACCGTAACAAGGACAGAACGCCCCTGGTGCTCACCTTCCACCCTACCAACCTTCGCATAAACCAAATCATCCGCCGACATTTCCGCCACCTCCAAAAAGACCCCACCACCAGGAATATATTTCCCTCCCCACCCCTTTCAGCCTTCCACAAAGACCGTTCCCTCCGTGACTACCTGGTCAGATCCACGCCCCGGACCCCCCCCCTACAACCACCCTCCCATCCTGGCACCTTCCCCTGCCACTGCAGGAACTATAAAACCTGCACCCACACCTCCTCCCTCACGTCTATCCAAGCCCCTAAAGGAGCGTACCACATCCATCAAAGTTTTACCTGCACAAAGTTTTACCATTTATTATATCCGTTGCTCCTGATGTGGTCTCCTCTACATTGGGGAGACTGGGCGCCTCCTAGCAGAGCGCTTTAGGGAACATCTCCGAGACACCCGCACCAATCAACCACGCCGCCGCATGACCCAACATTTCAACTCCCCCCTCCCACTCTGCCGAGCACATGGAGGTCCTGGGCCTCCTTCACCGCCGCTCCCTCACCACCAGACGCCTGGAGGAAGAATGCCTCATCTTCCACCTCGGAACACTTCAACCCCAGAGCATCAATGTGGACTTCAACAGTTTCCTCATTTCCCCTACCCCCCACCTCACCCCAGTTCCAAACTTCCAGCTCAGCACCGTCCCCATGACTTGTCCGGACTTGTCCTACCTGCCTATTTCCTTTTCCACCTATCCACTCCACCCTCTCCTCCTTGACCTATCACCTTCATTCCCCCCCCACACTCACCTATTGTACTCTATGCTACTTTCTCCCCTCCCCCACCCTCCTCTCAATTATCTCTCCACACTTCAGGCTCTCTGCTTTTATTCCTGATGAAGGGCTTTTGCCCGAAACGTCGATTTCGCTGCTCCTTGGATGCTGCCTGAACTGCTGTACTCTTCCAGCACCACTAATCCAGAATCTGGTTTCCAGCATCTGCAGTCATTGTTTTTACCCCAGTGGAGATAAATGTCAGGGAGGCCATTACCTGTCTTGATTCTCTCTCTGCCCTATTGTGGGCTCCTTTCCTCCAGGGATGAGAGAGGAGGGTATTTAAGGGAGATGTAAGTGGGTGATGTCACTGTTCCTGTTGGAGCCTAGAGGGAGTTGTCCCACGTGAGTGAGTATGCAGCACAGAGAGCATGTTCTATAAAAGGGATGAAGTCAATGTGAAGAGCGTGAAGTGATGAATGAGTAATCAATAAGTACAAACCGTCCAACTGTTACAGAATCAGTGAAAACGTGCAGTGTAAGGTGACAATGGGCCTTGAGTAAGGTGTCAATGGGCCTTGAGTAAGGTGTCAATGGGCCTTGTGAAGGGTGTCAATGGGTCTTGTGTAAGGTGTCAATGTGCCTTGAGTAAGGTGTCAATGGGCCTTGAGTAAGGTGTCAATGGGCCTTGAGTATGGTGTCAATAGGCCTTGTGAAGGGTGTCAATGTGCCATGAGTAAGGTGTCAATGGGCCTTGTGAAGGGTGTCAATATGCCTTGAGTAAGGTGTCAATGGTCCTTGTGAAGGTTGTCAATGGGCCTTGAGTAAGGTGTCAATGGGTCTTGAGTAAGGTGTCAATGGGCCTTGTGTAAGGGTGTCAATGGGCCTTGTGTAAGGTGTCAATGGGCCTTGAGTAAGGTGTCAATGGGCCTTGTGTAAGGGTGTCAATGGGCCTTGTGTAAGGTGTCAATGGGCCTTGAATAAGGTGTCAATGAGCCTTGTGTAAGGGTGTCAATGGGCCTTGTGTAAGGTATCAATGGGCCTTGAGTAAGGTGTCAATGGGCCTTGTGAAAGGTACCAATGGGCCTTGTGAAGGGTGTCAATGGGCCTTTTGTAAGGTGTCAATGGGCCTTGTGAAGGGTGTCAATGGGCCTTGAGTAAGGTGTCAATGGGCCTAGAGTGCTTGGAAGTTGACAATGGGCCTTGTGAAGGGTGTCAATGGGCCTTGAGTAAGGTGTCAATGGGCCTTGAGTAAGGTGTCAATGGGCCTAGAGTGCTTGGAAGTTGACAATGGGCCTTGTGAAGGGTGTCAATGGGCCTTGAGTAAGGTGTCAATGGGCCTTGTGAAGGGTGTCAATATGCCTTGAGTAAGGTGCCAATGGGCCTTGTGAAGGGTGTCAATGGGCCTTGTGAAAGGTACCAATGGGCCTTGTGAAGGGTGTCAATGGGCCTTGTGAAAGGTACCAATGGGCCTTGTGAAGGGTGTCAATGGGCCTTTTGTAAGGTGTCAATGGGCCTTGAGTAAGGTGTCAATGGGCCTTGAGTGCTGGGAAGTTGACAATGGGCCTTGTGAAGGGTGTCAATGGGCCTTGAGTACTTGGAAGGTGTCAATGGCCTTTGTCTAAGGTGTCAATGGGCCTTGTGGAAGCTGAGTGTTTGGAAGGTGTCAGTCGGCTTTGTGAAAAGTGAGTGTTTGGAATTAATCTCACTTGTTAGCATCAAAACTGCAAAGCAAAGCACAACATGACAGACGTTTACTGTTTGCTAGAGACAATAGACAATAGGTGCAGGAGTAGGCCATTCTGCCCTTCGAGCCTGCACCACCATTCAATATGATCATGGCTGATCATCCTTAATCAGTATCCTGTTCCTGCCTTATCTCCATAACCCTTGATTCCACTATCCTTGAGAGCTCTATCCAACTCTTTCTTAAATGAATCCAGAGACTGGGCCTCCACTGCCCTCTGGGGCAGAGCATTCCACACACCCACCACTCTCTGGGTGAAGAAGTTTCTCCTCATCTCTGTCCTAAATGGTCTACCCCGTATTTTTAAGCTGTGTCCTCTGGTTCGGCACTCACCCATCAGCAGAAACATGTTTCCTGCCTCCAGAGTGTCCAATCCTTTAATAATCTTATATGTCTCAATCAGATCCCCTCTCAATCTTCTAAACTCAAGGGTATACAAGCCCAGTCGCTCCAGTCTTTCAGAGTAAGGTAGTCCCACCATTCCAGGAATTGACCTCGTGAACCTACGCTGCACTCCCTCAATAGTCAGAATGTCTTTCCTCAAATTTTGAGACCAGAAGTGCACACAGTACTCCAGGTGTGGTCTCACCAGGGCCCTGTACAGCTGCAGAAGAACCTCTTTGCTTCTATACTCAATCCCTCTTGTTATGAAGGCCAGCATGCTATTAGCTTTCTTCACTACTTGCTGTACCTGCATGCTTACCTTCATTGACTGGTGTACAAGAACACCCAGATCTCTTTGTACTGCCTCTTTACCTAAATTGATTCCATTTAGGTAGTAATCTGCCTTCCTGTTCTTGCCACCAAAGTGGCTAACTATCCATTTATCCACATTAGACTGCATCTGCCATGCATCTGACCACTCACCTAACCTGTCCAAGTCACCCTGTAATCTCCTAACATTCTCCTCACATTTCACCCTGCCACCCAGCTTAGTATCATCAGCAAATTTGCTAATGTTATTACTAATACCATCTTTTATGTCATTAATATATATTGTAAAAAGCAGCACTGATCCCTGCAGTACCCCACTGGTCACTGCCTGCCATTCCGAAACGGAGCCGTTTATCACTACTTTGTTTCCTGTTAGCCAACCAACTTTCAATCCAAGTTAGTACTTTGCCCCGAATACCATGCACCCTAATTTTGCTCACTACCCTCCTATGTGGGACTTTATCAAAAGCTTTCAGAATGTCCAGGTACACTACATCAACTGGATCTCCCTCGTCCATCTTCAGAGTTACATCCTCAAAAGATGCTGATTTAACTGAGGTTAGGAGATCTACTTATCAGGTAGAAGATTATATCAGGAGTTTAGCTGTGTGAGAGCGAGAGGAAAAGCTTTGATGGAGCACGGTGAGCATGAGAATTAGTGGGAGATGGGAGCACAAGCAGAGATAGAGTGCGGGTGAGGTATCAGAGAGAAGATGACTTTCACTGGTGGAGTGGAGAACATCTTCCTGCTGTGCTGTGCATTTGTCCAGATGGCCAAGGCTGCTTTCACATGGGTAGCAACCTCGGGACAGGTTGGCATGGTCAGGTGTTGGGCCTCCACTGCTGGTCCTGGGGGAAGAGTACACCATCCTGTCCAGCAGTGCCTCCTGCCCCCAGGAGGGACATCAATTTTTCCTTCTGTGCCCGGTCCAGTGCAAATATTGGGAACCACGCAGAGCAGCTCTGGAGTGGTGCACAATGCCCAGGTTCACAAAGATCAGATTCACAAAGGACTCTGGTGAATTCTGGGATGTCTGCTGAGTAGTGAGCTGTTCCAGGAGGGTGCGCGGTGAGACGGGGCTAGGATAAGCCAAGAGGGGCACCATACAAGGAGGGGAGATAATTAATGAAGCGCGCTCAGTAAGTTGCAGTGAGAAAACTCGTTAGGTCTCACAGGGAAAATCTCTCCAAAAAGCCTTGCTGCAGCTCACATTTACCCTGAAAAAGGCAAGATTCAGCCCATCATCATTTTGTGTCTACAAGCCATTTGGAATGTTAATAGACTTATTATTTCCAGCCTCAATGTAAAATGTTGCTCAAAGCAGTGAGGTCGCCCTTTTAGTTTAAATGAAAGAAACTTAATAACTTCAGTAGGTCGTGTGCAGGCTTGATGATCTGCTACATTTGTTGGATGAAGAGAAATGAAATTCTCCAATAGAGGATTGAGAGCAAGAATCTTTAAAGTCGAGCTATGTCATTTCAATGGCAAATCAGGAAGCATGTTTTCACAATCTGCAGTGGAAGGGCTAGAATGCTCTCCAGCAAAAGCCTACGGGTGTTGGAATGATTGAAGCTTTCAAAGATCAAAGCGATAGATTTTTGCTCTGTAAACGTATCAAGGGATATGGATCTAATGATATAACTGAATGGCAAAACTGCCTCAGGAGGCTGTATAGAATACTCCTGCTGCTTGAATCAGTCTGACTACAGTTCAAGAAGTCCAATTAGTCCTATGCTTATCTTGAGTGTAAGATGGTGTATATTTCCAGTAAATGCTGGAAGTGTTCAGCAGGTCAAGCAGTATCGATAGAGAGAAACAGTTAACCTTTTAGGTCAACAGTAACCCTGAATTAATTTTACTTTTTTCTGCTGACACTGATCTGAGGACTATTTCAGTCATTTTCCATTTTTTTATCCACTTGGTTTTCAGCGTTGATTGTTAATATGAGATGTACCCTCCACTTTCTGTGAGTGAACAGCAACAGGCATTATTAAATGTAAATTTAAGAAAAGCTTCATAAGAAATGTCGCAGATCCCAGCTCCTGATATGTGCAATCTAGCATCAAGATGATGTATTTCCTTTTTGCCCAATAGCTCTATCCAGAGTAAAGGTTCAATTCCCTTTACTCTGCATCTCCCCTCAATTTCCCTTTTCGCCAATAACATTCAACCATGAGCATTTAGCACATTGACACCTCCTTCCTCATTCCACTGACAATGACAAATCTCTTGTCCATGAGGGACTAATCTCCAAAAGAATTTTCAATTCTTTTCAGGCAAGTGGAGGATATATATGCTGTCTTGTCATCTGCTTGGAGGGCGAACACACCAGGGGAGTAGAATTAACAAGCTGACACAACCAATGGTTAGACTGTAACAGCACTGATGACCAATGAAAAATAAACTGGTTGATGTGGGGTTAGGGTGAGAAGTGCAGCAAGCACTCCTGTGTTGTTTGCTCAGCTAACTCCGTACCTTCATCAAGATGCTAAGGTTAAGGTTGGAGCTGAATGCACATTGGAAACGTACACCTCACTATCGGGATACTAAAAGCCTCATGTGTGTAGTCCCAATATGCAGGGTGTGCTACCCAGAGACTGGAACATGTTTTGCTCCTTACATTCCCAACAGAGATCATCACCAGACAGACCCCTGTGTCTAGCTGCTGATGGGATGTTGGTCATTATGCTGCCTTCTTAAGAAGGTGAAGGTGGTTACAGTAGGACAAGGGCAGACAGTAAACCCAGAAGGAGCAACCAGCCTTCACTGAGGAGCACCCAGCTCAGGTAGAGATTGCTGGGGTCTGCAGAAGAATGATCACCCATGACGCCACTTCCTGGGAATGAGCTCTGTATGTGTCAGGTCCCTCATGACCCTGGATGGTGGAACGGGAGCTGAGAGCTGTGGGAGTGGTTGGCCATTCTCTCCCCATGGTTGTAAATGTGACAGCGACTTGAACCCCTATACTGTCTCCTTCCAGGGAAAGAAGGGTGACTATATTGGATCCCTCAGCCGTGCACCCACAAATGCATCAGGACAGTGAATGGAGTTATTGGCGTAAAAATCACAACAGACGATTCTATTCTCCCATGGTGAGGTCAGGGCTGCAGCCCAAGTGGTAGAATTTAAATATCTCACTGGTTTCCCCATGTGTGAGGTGGCAGCAATGGCGCTTACGTGGCACTGAGAGGCCCATTTTACACATTGCAGAATTCATACATAGAAAGGGGTTCCTATTGATTAATGTCCAGGTGATCCTGTGATCCTGTGTACCTGGTGTGTTGAGGTTGCACAGGCTTTACAAGTCTGTTACTTAGAGGAAACAAGGGTTACCCACTACGGCCATGACTCATGACACCATTCTGCAACTCCCTGACTGACACAGAGCACAAATGCAATGTTGCCTATGCCACAACGTGGGAGTTGATAGGATGTGGTTCTCCTGCTTGGGCAAGTCCGGGAAGTTGGGTTGGGAATCAGGGTGGGATGATTTCTCTCCATTATAGTCTGGGTAGTGTGTGCTGCTTCACCCTACTGTGCTGGGCTGCACACAATTGGAGCAGGAAACAAGGCAATGTGCTGGATGCTGAGGAACTGGGCGAACAGGAGCTGTCTTCTGAAGATAAGGACATTGGAGGGAAGCAAGCTCTCCCTATCCATGATAGAGCTCAGCTACAGACAGGACCTGATTGACATTTGGCTACAGGAAATGAGAGCTGAGTGCTGCAGACCACTATCTATATGGGACTTCTATTTTGCCAGAATTTCATTTGTATCTGGAGGCATATTATTCATTTTGTTTGTGTCTCCCTTTTGCAGGATGTAAATAAAAGCTCATGTTTGAAATTGTCCAGTTGCTTACCTTGTGTGATGCTCCCCTATGGGTCAATGTCAAGTTATGAGTATCCAATGGGCCCTGGGGACTGAGTAGTGGTGATAGAGGGAGGCTTTCTTAGATGGAATGTAACTAGCAACAGGCTGCCTGTGTGGCCTAGTGTTTAAAGAGCAACTAGACTGAGAGAATGGGCTTTAATGTGTGAGGGAGAGTCAGCCATTTGGGTTTAGACCCTGAGTAGTGTGGCTTTGTGGCTGCTGTACCATCCCATTACCAGTGAGGGGCAATAACAATTGCCACCTCTTCTCAGGGAGCATATCAGCTTTAATATAATGGCACAGGTAGTCTATTGGCCAACATCTGTTGAGTGGAAAGTTGAACCAGGCAGGATGAGACTAGAATCAGCCAGAGGGAGGCGCCAAGGTGGTGGGTTGATTGTCAATGACTAAGTTTGGTGCGATATGGAGAGAGAGCTCACTAGGCCCTCGAGTAGGAAACTCAACACAACTGTCACTTAGTTAAAAAAAATTAAGATTCAGGCCTTAGGGAATAATGGTAAGATTTATGAAAAAGAAAATATGTTTGAGAAACATGGCAGAATTGTTTGAAGATATAACCAATAGAATAGATAAGAAGAAATAGGTGGATGTTGTCTATTTGTATTTCTGCATGTATTTCCATATGTTCTTACACAGGACGATGTGGGATGTGGGATTGAGGGATAGAAGATGTGGGATTGAGAGCAGTATATTGGCATCAATTGAAAACAATAGAGAAGAATAAATTAATCATTTTGAGTTGTTAGGCGAATGAGGTACTGAAAGGATCAATGCTTAGACCCCAACTACTCTAAACATATATGAATGATTTGAATGTGGTAATTAAATGTACTTCTAAGTTTGCAAATGACACAAAATGGATCGGGGTGGGAATGGGAGTTTTGTGGAAGACATAAAGATGCTTTAAGGGGACTGCATGAGGCTAAGTGAATGAGCAAAATTTTAGCAGATGAAGTACAATGTGGGGAAATGTGAAGTTGTAGAAAAAACAGAAAAACATGGTAGAAATCTGGACAACATGGGTGTTGATAAGAAAGTTGGGAAAATCCTGTGGATTTACAGTGATAAGATATTCAACTATGAACATATTCCATTTTGAACCAAAATATTGAAAAGCAGGACGCGAATCTTGCTTGAAAGCTGCAAGAAGCTTATTTGCATCTATTTGCATACTATAACATGTTGATTGCAAGACCATAAGAAATTGGAACAGGGATTGGTCATTGGCTGTACTCTGCCAACACCACTAATCCATTTGGTTCCTCAAGCCTGCTCCAAGCCTCAATAGAGTCATGACTGATCCGACATTGCAGACATCCACTTCCCTGCATTTTGCCCATTGCCCTTGATTCGCTGGCTGATCAAGAATCTATCCAACTCAGCCTTAAATATACACAAGGACTCTTGGCTAGACACATGAATGGTAGTAAATTGAAGGGTATGCAGGTCAGTTTGATTCTAGAGTAGAATAAAAGGTCATCACAATATCGAGGGCCACAGGGCCTCTATTGTGCTGTACTGTTCTATGTTCTATGACACTGCCCCCCCGCTCTCTTTGGCAAGGAGTTCCAAAGACTCACATCCCTTTGAGGCAGGAAATTCCTCCCCATCTCTGTCATAAATTCTGAGACTCTACCCATGAGGTCCCAGACTTTCCCATGAGGGGAAACAGCATTCACCTTTAAGAAACCTGTGTGTTTTACTGAGACCACGTCTCAGAATGGTTCCCCAGCAATTCCAATTTGCGGTTTGCTCCTCCATTTTGGACAGCAGTCACCAACATCTCAGGGCATTGCTCTGCAGGAAGTGACAGCCTGCAGTGTCTCCCCAAACAGCACCCCCACACCCCAGAACCTCCCAATCTATGGACGGTGGCATCAGATACATACCAGCCTTACTGTGCCCGAATGGAATATCTCCGATCCATTGACCATCCTATTCTGCTCTCCAATGCTGCACTTTGAGTGCATTGGAACCTTTCATTGGAATGATTCTGCCAGGATATACTGTACACTGGGGACAAGCACCCATCACGGATCAGACCAGTGGACTTCTCAAGGCTCCTTCCATGCTCTTATTTTGCCTTCTGCCTTGAAACTTTGCATTTTAGCCACCTGAGACAGAGCTGAAAGGCTCTCAGTCCTTTTGTCTTGAGTTGCTTTAACATAGCCACAAAGCCAGGGCTGCTTGGAATGGTTATAAGCAGACATCAGTCAAAGGAGTGAACATGCAGCTGTGCAACACTATGCTATGTCAAGCTAACACTTCCACCGTGTGCCAGCAGTGTAAATGGCAAAGACACTGCGATTGTTTCAGCCAGATAGCCATATCTTAAAGTCTAAGGTGAGTAGTCCTCAGTCAGGCTAAGGGAGAGAGCGTTCAGTTAAGAGGTTGCAGCACAGTAAGTCAAGGACAATGTCTGCGATCAGTCCAGATGCTTGGACATGTTCCGTTGGCCATTTGGGGTGGTCAGAGTCTGGGAGTCTGTACCTGTGCAGCCACTGTCAGTTCTAACGGTAGTGTAACCTGTCCTGAGGTTTGCAAAAGGTCAGTCAGGGAACTGCACGGAGTTCAGTCAGGAGTCCAATCAATCATCATCCAACCAGGTCAATCATAGGGTTGGGTCACAGTCAGTCCTGGCATTCAGCTCAGTAAAAGTAAAGGGGATGGTGATCAGGAGTAATGGCTGTGGTAGGGAAGTTAGGGAAGTCAGTTGTGGGGATTGGAGGCAGCATACTGGGTGCTGGAGTGGATAACAAGGTGTCAACTCAGCTTATAATGGAGGGGAGACAAGAGAGCATGGGAGGGAAAGGGTTAATGTAGGAGGGGTCGCTCCATCGGCAGTCAGCACTATCCTGCTTTCAACTGGGGCACAGTGCAAGATGATAGTTGGCATAACTATGCTGTAAGACTAATGGGCATTGGGGGAAATATAGCAATCCCTTAGATAAGGTTCTAAGTGGGGCTGAAGCTAAGGATAGATATGTTGTGCTGCTTGCTTCTTAAATATCAAAAAGTTTGCCAATGTCCATTTCAAAGTCTCACCACCTGCCATGGGTCCTGGTCACTGTTGGCACCATGTGAGATCCACATTCCCGCATGTATACTGCAACTATCTTTGCAGAATAAAATTAAATCCTGAGGATGGTAAGATCTTAGATCCAGGCCTGAAGACGCAGAGTCCAGTCTCATGCAGTCTGATTTCATGAAATGCAGATCCTTTTGCATATGTTCATGAGCTAAGTCCGGACTAAAATTCCTTAGCTGTCCATCTTGTACAGTATTATGTGTTTTAACATATTTTTAAATGTCTTGTGAACAATTGTGAAGACTTTGTGTGTCATGTTCTTTGAATTGTGCTCAGTGCCATACCAGAATCTATGCACAATGCATTTTTGATCCTAGGCAAGCCACTTGGGGAAAAGCAAAGAGTGGAGTAAACTTGCTCCGATCATTATCATCTCGTGTTCCAGCATCTGACTGAAGGCTGTAAATAGCAATTGTCCAGGATCAGGTCGACTGTCTTCCACTTAACTAAGTTGACTGAGTGTAAAGATTGAGGAAGAAGAACAACTTTTTTTGCGTAAAAAGTGACGTATAAATAAAGTCAGATGAGCAACGTTCTGAGAATGCTGCAAATCAGAAATAAAACAGACACAGATAAAAACTGAAGCAGCTTTCATGAAGCATCATTAACTCCAAACATTGTCTCTCTCTCTCTCTCTCTCTCTACAGATGCTGCCAGATCTCATGCATGATTCAAGAATTTTTTAGAGTCATAGGATCATACAACACAGGAGCAGAGCCTTTGGTCAAACTCAAGCATGCTGAGCAATTTCCCCAACTGCACTAGTTCCATTTGCCTGTGTTTAGCGCATGTACCTCTAAAGCTTTCCATGCCTTTTAGATTTTATAACAGTACCTACATTCACCACTTCCTCTGCCAGTTCTTTCCACATATGAGTCACTTTCTGTGTGAAAATATTTTGTTTTTATTTACAATGAAATGATTCTGTCTTAGGAAGCATGAAGGATATCTGCAACCTTGAGAGGGCTTTAAATTCATTTAGGCAGGAAATGCCAAATGGCTTCCTGCTGTGCTAAAAAATTCCATGTTCCCAACGTGGGCTTTAATTCTTAAAGACAGCTTGAAGCAGCTTCAGGGCAGAGAGACTTGACAGCATGTGCACACACTCTTCAACCTGACTCCACAGATGGAAATCACAGGGATTAAAATCTAATCAATGCAGAGAGTGGATGTGCCTTGAGTAGCAAAATGAGAAATGTTTCTGAGGGAACTTTGCTGGAAATCATCCAAGTAAACTATAGCTTGTGTGACAGGTACCCATGAAGTGTTTAAAGACAATGCTGTTGATATCAGTTCTCGTCTTCTTCTGTGAAACTTTGCAGTAACATAAAATTCAATTTGGACTGAATATCACTCAACTCTCCCTTTGCCCAAGAAAGCTTCATTGATAATCCAATTTCTCAGCTCCAGTAGCCGATTTCTTTCAGCTTATGATGGATGCTGATCAACTTTGATAATCTTTATAATCAATATTCAATCATTGAATGTCCGATGTTTATTGATGTCTTTAAAAGACAGATTGGAGTAGTTATTAGACTTGGCATTGCACATGCAGTGCTCAACAGCACCAAGAGACTTGAGAATGACAAGACAATGTTCCTCAGTCTCATCTATACAACCAGGTGTTGTCCGTACTTTGGACACTTTGACCAGTTTATGTATTAAACCCACTTTATCCACATGCTTCACACAGTAGCTGGACAAGAACTTACAGAATTCTTCTTGTGGCTCAACTCAATTTTATTAACAAAATACTCCTTATTAAAAACATCATGTGACCATTTTCCAAATTCCTACAATATTGACTCTTTATCTACTTCTTTTTGTCTGAGTAAGGATCACTGTTGGGCCTGGTTGGGTCTTCACTGTGAGTCTTCGTTCGGGGGTGCAGCCTCCAGGTGTGTGTATGTATGTCCCTTGCCAAACCTTCCAGAATGTTCTGTGCCCTTTGCCCAATGGGGCCATGAGCTGGGTTCAAGCATCCAGTTGGGTCACGCCAACACCACTGTTTCTAGGCTGGCAAGTTGTAAAGTGTACAGCTAACTTAGAATGTCCAATTCTGGGTCTGTGGTTGCTTGATCACACAGGACCTTTTTTTATTCATTCAGACTGTGGGCATCACTGGCCAGGCAGTATTTATTTCCCATTCCTAATTGCCTAAAGGGCAGTTAAGAGTCAACCACATTGCTGTGGGCCTGGAGTCACATGTAGGCCAGTCTAGGTAGGAGTGGCAGCTTCCTTGCCAAAAGGAAATTCGTGAGCCACATTGGTTTTTCTGAGAATCGATTCATAATCATCATTAGATTCTTAATTCAAGATATTTATTGAATTCAAATTCCACCATCTGCTGCGGTGGGATTTAAACCTGGGTCCCCAGAAACTTGTCTGGATCTCTGGATTAATAGTCCAGCCATAATACCGCTAGGCCGTTGCCTCCTGAAGTTATATGGTAACATCCTGATTCCACAAATAACCTACCACATGAGAAAATTCAATTTTAGGAGACTTTCCTTGCAGGCTGTAAACTCCCACAGCAGGCACAGAGCAGGCAACAGTGCAAGGAGTTCTCAATCCCACAGCGGGCACAGATCAGGCAACAGTGCAAGGAGTTCTCAATCCCACAGCGGGCACAGAACAGGAAACAATGCAAGGAGTTCTCAATCAATTGGAATGTGGAATTTGGGGGTGTATGATGGCACAGATCTCAGAAAGACACTATTGCTTTAATTTTCCATTATGCACCTAAGATTTTGTACCAAGGTATCTTTGTACCTAATTTTATAAGGACTGTAAAGCTGATCTATAAGCATTATTTCTTAATTTTTCTAATTTATGTGTAAGACTTTGTACTTTATGCTTCTGATGGCACCAGAAATGGGTGAATTTGTGCACTTTTCACTGTACACATGTATCCCTGTACTGGAGTACTATGCCAATGAACCTAACTCTAATATCTTGAAGACAGTTGGATGGCATAATGCCATGCCAGACTTTGGCATGAAAGGTGTCCATTTTGCTCTCACTATCTGCCTGAACAGACAGCCAGACTGCCAACCAGTCAATTTGACACACAGTTAGACTAAGTCAGTCAGTCAGTCATACAACTATCTACATTCTGTCGTGATGTGGAGATGCTGGTGCTGGACTGGGGTGGACAAAATCAGACATCACAAGGCACCACATTACAGTCCAACAGGTGAAGTGACTCTGAAACCTTGTGATTTTAAATGAACCTGTTGGACTATAAGCTGTTGTCATGTGACTTTTGATGATATTTTCTAATAGTAATACAAGGTCCTTACTATTTGCAAGCAAGAAAAATCTGAGAAATAGTGAAAAAATGAAAAATAGAGATTCATTTTCCATAAGAAATCATGGAGTAAAGCAAGTTATATGGACAAATTCTTTAAGTGCAGAAGTTACAACGGTAATTTCCAATTCAGTCAGGGTCAGAAAGAGGATTTTTGACCATGATCAGAATACTTGGACCATGATAATTCAATGCAAAGTTACTTGCCAAGATTTTCAGTAGCCCTGTTAAATCTACATGTTACTCCTCAAGGTAATGGATTACCCTCATCAGCTATTCCCATGACTGGAAGATGGGCCAATACAGTTATCCCATCACGCTGTCGCACACTTTTTCTATCCATATATAAATGATACATTGTTGAAGAGAAATGTGAAAGTGGTACAAGAGGATGGTCAACAAGTATGCAAATAATAATCCCAACCTGAAACAGAAGAAAGTATCAGCGTGTTTATATGAATATGTGCGTTCATTGAAGGATACTACAGTGTCCATTTGGATTGTGTCCCACATAAATTGCACAATCTTGTCACAAATAATAATCGTATCCTTCAATAAATCAATTGATGCATTCAAGTTATACACAAACAATTGTCCATCATATAGGACAATACCTTTGACAGAGAATTATTGCCCTAGACAACAACCAGGCATCTGTGATGTGGGGTGCACATCTATCTACAAGAACAGGGCAGCATGCTGCAGAGTGAAGCTACATGGCTGAGTTGTAATCATTGTGCAAGGGCTGGTTGTGATTGCATCACAATCCACCAAAAATGCTATCTTTATGTGTAAAGACAATGTACTGATGCATATCCTTATACACACTTATTAGAGCAGGGTTCCTATTGAAAGGGAAAAGCAGATGTTGTGTTATGGCACAGATCTCAGAAAGACATTTACACTTTTAAGACATCTTGTTGATATCATGACATGTGACCCTGTAATATACAAGGTTTCCAACTTTCTGTTTAAGTAGGTAGCTAGTTTGTTAACAGTCAGTTAAACAGAATCAATTTGTGAATCAATTATATACATGCTTTAATAAGAGGATGAGTAACCACAGTCCAAGGCTATGTCTGGCCTGACAGGGTTTATTAGTGTGCATTGTTTGTTGTTAATAACTATAAGACATCTGACTCAAGAAGCATCTGATTTTCTGTTGTATATGTTCGGCTGACTAATGTGTAATATGCCACAAAGTGCAGTGGGTCCAGCATGCCTGCTCCTCTTAGTGCCTTGCAAAGCTTTTTAACTTGGTGACTATTTTGGTTACAAATCTGTTCTAATCTTTGTGAGAGAGGTGGGTCAGAGTGAGAAAGAGAGAGAGAGAGACTGTGTTGTGAGGGCCCCATTCATTCTTTAAAAAGTGTTCAATTATCCAACGCAAAAACTTAAACTTTAAATTCAACTTATGGCCTCATTTGTGTTTTATCAAGAGTTAAACTGGTCAGTGAGAATAGTTTACACTTGAGAGACAGGGGGCTACTTTCTAACACCTCAGCGAGGGAAAAGAGAGACACAGGAAAAGATAAAAAGGCCATAGAAAAGCAATTCTTCTCATTTTAGTTTGAACAAAACAAAAGGAAGATTGAATATTGTCAGCAACCCAAAGCCATTGAGAAAAGTCAGTATTTAAGGAAGGAAGGAAGCATCTAACATTTCATCATATGTTATTGTGACGGACAGAGAAAGATTGAGGGCAAGACCAGTGGCTGTAAGTGGGGAGGATGAGGGGGCTAAAGGATGTGCTTGGGTAGAACAAAGATGAAGAAGTGAGGTAGCGTTGTGAGTGAGGAAATGATAGAAAAGAACATGTTTTGGGAACATGAAGTGATGGTGGTTTGGGAAGGTCTGAATCATTTAGGAATGAATTGGGAAGTGAGTTGTTGATAATTACGTTTTCCCAGCAATGCCCATTTCAAGTGGAATTCTGCAAATATTGATTACTCCTTTCTGACTCAACAACGTGTGACAGAAACTTTAATGGAACAGAAATAAGAAAGAAATCAAAGAAAGCAAAGACCTAAAGGGAGAAATCAGAGGAAAATGTCATTACAGGAAAGTGCAGAGTGCAGGTAAGAAAGAAGAGATAGCTCTGGTTTGTGTGTCCAAACCAATGAGAATTTGATCAAATTGTATGCACAGGGTGAATACTTACCTAAACCTGTAAGATGATACCTATCAAAAGGCAACAGGAATTAACTGTAAAATCATAGGCATGCTTTTATGTTTTGATCTCCATGGAGGGAGAGTGTTGGTCATGATGCAAAGGTTACCAGTTGGGCTGAAAGAATTTATGATGTCTCCTTATAACCAATCCTCTTTCTCTTACCTCACTTCTTCTGTATCACTGCCTTTTCTTGACCATAAAATTGTAGATGGTATGAGTACTTTTTCTTCACTTTATCTTTCCCCTTGCTTGTCCACTTTTAATTTAAGATATGCAGGAATGTGAATCGTTTAGGTAGAGGAGAAAGAGGACAAACAGGGTTCAGTCATGGGACCACAACTATTCATGATCTGGACAAAGGAACTGAGGCCATTGTTACTGTTTGCAGATGACGCAAAGGTGGGTGGAGTGACGTGTAATGTTGATGAAACGGGAGAATGAAGAAGGACTTGAACAGGCTAGAAAAGTGGGCAAAAAAGAAGATGGAATACAATGTGGCAAAGTATGAACAGGAAAACAGAGATGTAAACTATTTTCTAAATGGGAAAAACTTCAGAAATCTTAAGCATAAAATGACTTCGGAGTCCTAGTTCAGAGTTCTCTTAAGGCTAGCATGCAGGTTCAGTTGACAATTAGGAAGGCACTGTAATGTTAGTATTCATTGCAAGAGGTCTAGAATACATAAAAACATAGCAAACAGGCTCAGGAATGGGCCAGTTGTGCAGAGATGTACTGCTGAGGCTGTACAAACCTCTGGTCAGACGCATTCAGAATATTTTGAGGAGTTTTGGGTGCCATAGCTAAGGAAGGATGTTTTGGGAGAGGAGACCCCAGAGAATGATTCAAGAATGATTCCAGGACTGAAGGGCTTGTCAAATGAGGAGAAGTTGAGGACTTTGAGTCAGTACTCGATGGAATTTAGAAGGATGAGGGAGAATCTAATTATAACTTATGGAATACCAAGAGGCCTGGATAGGGTAGATGTCGAGAAGATGTTTCAACTAATAGGTGAGACTGGAACCTGAGGGCACAGCCTCAGAGTGAAGCGATGACCTTTTAGAACTGAGATGCAGAGGAGTTTCTTCAGCCAGAGGGTGGTGAATCTATGGAACTCATTGCCACAGAGGGCTGTGGAGGCCCAATCATTGGCTTATCTTTAAGACAAAGATAGCTAGGTTCTTGATTATTAAGGAGAACAAGAGTTCAGGTTATAAACTTGCTTGCTGAGCTTGCAGGTTTGTTTTTAGACATTTCATTACCATGCAAGGTTATACCATGAGTGAGCCTCAGGTGAAGCCCTGGTGTTCTGTCCTGCCTACTATTTATGTGTTTTGGTCTCTTAAGGTGGGTGATATCACTTCTGGTTCTTTTTCTCAGAGGTTGGTAAATGGGGTCCAAATTGATGTGTTTATTGATGGAGTTCCGGTTTGAAAACCAGACCTCTAGGAATTCCCCTGATGTCTCTGTTTAGCCTGTCCTCGGATGGATATATTGTCCAAGTTGAAATGATGTCCTTCTTCATCTGTATGCAAGGATACTAGTAATGATAGGACTTGTCTTTTGGTGGCTAATTGGTGTTCGTGTATCCTGGTTGCACGTTTTCTGCCTGCCTGTCCGATGTAGCGTTAGGTACAAGCAGCCTGATAATGGTGATCCCCAAAGCAGAGACTTGAACAAACAGCCCTCCCCATGATCCAATACAAACTTTGGGTCTGCTATGTAGATGACACTTTTGTCATCACAAAACGGAACAAATTGGAAGAAATCTACGACACTATCAACAACATCCTTTCTGTAATAAATTTCACAAAAGAGGAGGAGAACAACAACAGACTCCCCTTCCTAGATGTCATAGTGGAATGAACAGGTAATGGGGAACTGCAGACGTGTCTACAGGAAAACAACAAACACAGACCAGATACTTAACTACAGAAGCAATCATCCCAACACCCACAAACGGAGCTGCATCAGGACATTTTTTAAACAGGACACAACACACTGCAGCATCCAAGAACAGATACCCAATAAACACAGTCCGCTGATTCATAGACAACAAACCTAAACAAGTAGACACAACACACTCAGAAACTCTGGCCACACTACCAGACATCAAAGACAGCTCAGAGATGACTACCAGCCTACTCTGACTCCTTGGCCTCATGGTAGCCCATAAACCTACCAACCCACTGATGAACCTGAGCTATTGATAAACTTAAAGGACGCTATACCAACAACCAGTAAAGCGAATGCCATTTACAAAATACCCTGCAAGGACTGTAACAAACACTACACTGGACAGACAGGCAGAAAACTAGCCATCAGGATAGGCGAGCACCAACTAGCCACCAAAAGACATGACCGATTATCACTAGTGTCCTTACATATAGACGAAGAAGGACACCACTTTGACTGGAACAACACGTCCAAATTAGGGCAGACTAAACAAAGGCATGCACTCAAACCAGAACTCCATCAATAAACACATCGATTTGGATCCCATTTCCCAACCTTTGAGAAAAAGAGCTGGAAATGATATCAAGACCAAGGCACATAAATAGCAAGTGGGACATAGCACCAGCGCTTCACCGAGGCTCACTGATGATGTGACCTAACATAGTGATGAAATGTCTGAAAACAAACTTGCCAGCTCAGTGAGCAAACTTACAACCTGAACCTCACCGTGAGCTACAAACCTTCTCAAAACCAGGAACAGGAGTTATGGGAAGATGGCAGGAGAATGGAATTAAGAAGCATGTCAGCCATGATTGAGTGGTAGAGCCACCTCAATGGGGCTGAACAAACTAAATCTGCTCTGATATATAATATGCATGATGTTATGGTCTTAAGACGAAGACATACTATCCCTTTATCTTTCATTCTCACTTAATGACACTGCATATACTTAAAGATAGTGGAAGAGGGATGAATGTGATAAGACAATTAGTAAAAGTGGGCAGTAGTCAGGATGAGGTGAAAGGTTGACTCAGATGCTTGTGCATGGGAGGGGAAAGTCCCATTGGATTCTACTGGAGAAGCATCAGTTGTGGGTTCTAGCTAGGTTATATCAGGTAGCTGAGTGTAGACAACCAAATTCATGGTGTAGTGGGAACCCTGAGCCAAAGTATCTGCTCAGCGTGAAGGAACATGAAGGAGGCTGACACCAATTTGATGCTGGGCTTTTGGAGATCTTGAACTCCAACCCTTCTGAAATGGAATGAATGGTTAGCTCCATCAGTGCAGCTGTGTAACCTACCCCATAATATATCCAATGGTCAATGTCTCAGTTCCATTGTAAGTCAAACAGCTTCTACAAACAGTGTCGGAGGGCTGCAGTGAAGTTAAGCCCACTGTCATGCAAATTAAGATTGTTGTGGACACTAGAATTTAAAAGATTTTGCAGCCTTAATGCATTCATCAGTCTTCTTCTAGCAGCTTACTGGCATTGTCTGATGACCTTCTTCACGACAGCGATAGTGGCATCATGAAGCATGAATCTAATGTTCTTTCTCAGGAGGACAGCACTATTCTGCCACCCCATGCTTAACAGCCTGGACCCTTGCTATTGTCAGTCAGATAGCCCAGATAATCAAGGCTGAAATGATACCATCAGAATCTGTGCCACCATTTTGTGGAAAAAGAAACAAATTCATTCATGGGACGTGAGTGACACTGACAAGGCCAGCATTTATCATTTATTAATCCATTATTAATTGCCCTTGAGAAGGTACTGCTGAGTCACCTACTGATTTACTGGAGCTATCACATGTAGATGCATCCATAGTGTTGTTTAGGAGGAAGCCCCAAAGTCTTTGATCCACCAATTGTGAAGGAATGGTTCTAAGTCAGAATGGAGTGACTGGGAGATGAACTTGCAAATGGTGTTCCCATGGATTGGCTGTCATTGCTTCTTTGATGATAGAGATTGTTCATTTGGAAAGGGCTTTCAGCAACCTTGACAATTCGTTGCAGTTTGTGCATCTTGCTGATGGTACATTTTGCTGCTACTTTCTATCAGTTGGAAGGAGTGAACGTTTAAGCTAGTCAATGGGTTAACAAGCAAATTGGCTGCTCTTATTTTATGGTATCAGGCTTCTTGAGTGTTGACGTAGAACTCATCCTGGAAAATGGGGAGTTTCTCATCAGACACTTGGCTTGTACAGTGTAGGTGATAGAATCGAAAAGTGTGGCACTGGAAAAACATAGCAGTCAGGCAGCATCCAAGGAGCAATAAAGTCAACATTTTAGACATAAGCCCTTCACCAGCCCCCATCTTTTCCTCTGCTACAAAACTTTCTCCTCATTGTAGATGATTGACAGTTTCTAGAGAGTGAGCTACCAGTCTCAAAATTCTGTGTCTCTCTGACTTCCTCTTGTAGCCACAGTACTTAACTGGCTAGTCCAGAACAGTTACTGGATCAAAAACAGAAATTGCTGGAAAAAACTCAGCAGGTCTAGCAACGGCTGTGGAGAGAAATCAGAGTTATCCTTTCGCATCCAGTGACCCTTCCTCCGAACTGACCTCAGTTACTGGGTGGTTGGAGCGATGGTAATGTCTTCGAATGCTGAAGGGAGGTGGTTAAGTCCAGAGCTTCTAGACATTTTCTAAACTGAAAACCAATCCCTTTCCACCATCTGTGCCCAAGCCATAAAGGAAGCACATGGACACAGGTATGAAGAAAAAAACACAATGGCAAATAATTTATTCCTATTGCTATTACATCATGATGAATTTACAAATTTAGATTGTGTATTTTGATTTGACTAAAACTTTTCATGATGGCAATTTAGAAGAATGGCAGAATCAAAGGAAAGTTGGTGGGATGGGGAGAGGTGTGGTTGAGATTTCTGCGTAACTCTTAAAATGTTTGATTGCCTAAAGTGTCTCTAAGCAGGGAAATGTATACATTGCAGTCTTCACTCCTCCCTTACTGCTCCATTTTTGTTTGTTCTCTATTTCCAATCCTATACTTTGGCTCCACATCCTCTTGCCTGATAAATAATGCACGGGCAGCTCCCTCAGAAAGGCAAGATTGTGTGGCCTGCAGCATCCTGCTAGAAATCAGGGTAGGGACACACCAAAGTGGCCTAGCTATTGGAAGTATTGGCATGACACAACAATGTTGTGCTCTATAATGTTCCTTGTGGCATCATAGCTCCCAGTGAAGGCACACAGTACACATATGTATGTGGGTTTTGGATCATAAACATGAGATATATGATAAATGAACAACCAGTGTTGCTTGGTGTGTGTGTGTCCCCCCCCCCCCCCCCCCCACTTGATTAGCCGTGATGGTTCAATGTAACTAACAGTGGGAAGGCTACCGTAGACTGAAAGAATTGTGACTGCTAGGATCATAGACTTATACCAGCAAAACATCCTACTGAGCTAACAAAAAAAAAGGCACCTCAAGCTACTTGTCTCACAGGCATAGACAATGATTAATTACTTAGAAGAGGGTCTGTAAAATGCCCAGGAAATATGTGGTGCTTTCACATGGAATAATTATGAATTTGGGAGTAAATTGATTAAAACAGATTTGTAAGTGTCATGGGACAGCACTTTATCATTAATGTATTTTCAATGTCATTATCCTTGCTTTATTACTTCATCAATACAATAGCCTGTATTGAAGCATTTTAGTAGAAAATGCTGGAGGTGAATTGCACCTGATAGCTTGGAGACTTTGTCTCTTGAGTACTGAGCTATACAGAGCAGGGTATTTGGATATTTGGATGTTTACCCCTTGATTGCATTAAGTTAGCTTAATTTTTTAGCCTAGTTAGCAGAAATTGTGCTAGCTTTGGACTCTGTATCATTGCAGAATAGAGATTAATTAATTTAAGGATCTGACTCCTGATTGTGATCCAGTAAAGTGTACTGATGTTGCTTGTATATGTATTTCAGTTTAATGTAGATTATTCCAACAGTGATCATCAATAACAAAATGAACCTTTTTAAGTACATATAGCAGGGACTTGAGTGGCAAGCTGAAATTTTAGGGTTACAAGTTCTGAAGCTGCATTGGCTATCTCTTGTCCACTTGCCCTCATAGGTCTTCTCCTTATTATCCTCACAAACCTCCAACTGTTCACTCAGGGCAAAAGATACCCCAGCCTCAAATTGGGGTCACGGTGAAAATAATTTGGGAAACATTGGCTGGGAGTGTGATAAATATTGTGCAATGGATATTGAGCTTCTGTGGGAGAATTAATCTGAAGGTCACCGTAGAGTGCTTCTTTGAGATTGGTTTTAAACGTTGGAAGTGGGGATTGGGGAAGGTAGATAGTTTTGGGGATGGAATTTCTGACAGTAAGGTCAAGCATCTGGCACCTATAACGGAGTAGAGGGAGTTGGAGGAACATAAAATGCCTGAATCACAGGTCAGAAGGCTACCAGAGGTATGCAAGCCTGGAGAAAGGAGCAGAGGTATGATGAAAAAATATGGAAGGAGTTTTGTAGATCATGATGAGGAGCTTATATTCAATCTGTTGGGGAATAGGAAGCTAATATATCAGTTTCAAGCTTGCTGGTTGAGTGTAGATTAGTACAAAATAGAATTTGCTTAGCTATAAATGCTTCCAGAGTTAACTTGTTCTGCTCACTGCCAAAAGGAAGTAAAAGTCTAATAATATACATGCAGTTGAACATAAATTGTGACCAGTTTAGGAGTATCAAATCTGGCATATCAAATATATAAAGGAAATTTTTAGTTACTGAATCTTACAAATTTACAAGAAATGGAAGCGAACAGGATGCAAATGCAATCATCTTTTAAATTTTTTTTAATATTCACAAGGTAGCTCATAGTCTGATGTTGGGTACTTGCAGTGAAAGGTATCAGCATAGGTTCAGGATTATGTATATGGTTTGCCAAAATTATTGTACATCTTATTGTAAAAATGACAATATAATTTCAATGAAATGTACATAATGTGCAAATTCAAGAATGAATCAATTATCTGAGGTACAACGCAGGAAACAAGAATTTGAGAAGGGAATGAGCTAGTAGTCCAGATCTTGGCTCAATTGCAGCTGTATAAACAAGGAACGTTGAAACTGATGTGCAGTAATAGGGAATAGCTTCACATTGTTCATGAAAATCAGATGTGCAATTCAATACCAAGGTCTTAATAAGTGCTGTTCTATTAGGATATTGTATTGCAGTTAGTTTAACAATATTCACCATTTGCTGTTGTGAGTGATTACCTTTAAAGCATCAAAATTCCTGGGGCTGCCTGCATTGTTATATCAATTGACAACTGATTGCAAGAACAACACATTTGAAGGGAATCCAGTCAATCTGAAAAGCCGCAGAGCGTACAGAAATGGGATTTATGGCAACATAAATTGTGAAAAGTCTTCCACCTTATCTTATGACATGTCTTGAGCAATGTAATGTTAAGCTGTCTCAAAACTCACGTCCTTTAAAGATGCAACTGCCATCATTTATCTGCTGTTAGATGCAGGTAATGCCTATTCAGCAGATTCATGTAGTTGATGCCTTTCATAGAAAAGGGAATAATTAGGGGAGAATACACTGGAAAGAAACTCACCATCTGAGCATTAAGTCTGGACAAGAAGGTCCATTGGGACTTACCTGACTTAGCAACATAGAAACACAGAAAATAGGAACTGGTGTAGCCCATTTAGCCCTTCGAGACTGGGTCTGCCATTTATTGTGATTACCCAACTCACCATCCTGTTCCTGCTTTCTCCCAGCATCCTTTGATCACTTTAGCTCTAAGAGTCTGAAGGAAGAAGTGTGAATTAGAATAATTATTGAAATTTAGCCTTGTGTACTGAAAACAAATTAAAGAAGATGAATGATAGGACCCTGGGAAAGTACTGTCGATAAGAGGGACCATGGTGTGCATGTCTATTGTCTCTTAAGTTATCAGGACAGGTGGATAAAGTGGTTAAGAAGGCATGTGGTGCATTTGTCTTCGTTAGTTGAGGTACAGATATTAAGAGCAGGGAGGTTATGCTGCAACTGTATAAAACATTGGTGTAGCCACATCTAGAGTATTGTGCAGTTCTGGAAGGATACAGGAGGGATGTAATAACACTGGAGAGAGTGCAGAGGTGATTTACTAGGATGTTACCTGGGCTGGAGAGTTTCAACTATGAAGAGAGATTTGAGAGGCTGTTTGTTTTCCTTAGAACAGAGGAGATTGAGATGTATAAAATTGAGAGGCATAGATCGGGTAGACAGGAAGAAACATTTCCCCTTGGTAGAAGCATCAGTAACTAGGAGACATAGATTGAAGGGAAAAAGCAGAAAGTTTAGAGCAGATGGAAGGAAAATCCTCTTTTTTTAACCTAGAAGGTGGTGGAAATCTGGAACTCACCGTCTGTAAATGCGGTGGACACAGAAACTCTCATAACATTTAAGAAGCATTTAGATGTGCACTTGTGATGCCAAGTCATACAAGGTTAGAGGCCAAGTGCTGTAAAATGGGATTTGAATAGTTTGGTGAGTGTTTTTGACCAGGGTGGTTTGAAAAGCCTGAGGGGCCGTTTGCTGTGTTGTATATCTCTATACCTCTATTTCACCTAACTTGCCAGCAACTTGGGCCCTCATTCTTCTTCAGCAGTTCCTCAACTGGGGCTGACTCTCTTCCACCCTGACGTTCCAGGTCTTGAGGTGACTAAACTGCTTGCTGCTAGATCAGCACACCACACCACAGATGGTATTGAAGAGTTGGGTGGGTGGAATGCTCAGAATTCTTCTGCTATTTGAATCTGACTTCCTCATGGACATGTCAGAGATACTTGAAATTGAATGGTCCTTCTTCTCAAGTGTGGGTGGCTTCAGGCAAAAGATTCCTCTGAGACAGTGAGGGTATCTTTTTTTTTTGGAAAGCTTTGAGGGTGTACTTGAAGCACATTCACTGCCCACCTGGTAACCAGTTGCCATATCAAAGCTCTGAATAGAGAAACTGTTTTGGAAGACTCAAGTCAGGCATAGAATCCCTAAAGTGTGGAAACAGGCCCTTCAGCCCAACAAGTCCACATTGACCCTCCAAAGAGCAACCCACCCAGACCCATTTCCCTAAATTTTACTCCTGACTAATGCGCTGAACCAACACATCCCTGATTACTATGGGCAATGCAGCATGGCCAATTCACCTAACCTGCACATCTTAGGATTGTGGAAGGAAGCCAGAGCACCTGGAAGAAACGCACGCAGACATGGGGAGAATGTGCAAGTTCCACATAGTCAGTCACCCAAGGCTGTAGACCAGGGTCCCTGGTGCTGTGAGGCAGCAGTGCGAACCACTTAGCCACTGTGCCATCCTGTGGACAAAGTAGCCCACACAATGCATTAGTTTGACAGGAACCAGTGCTTCTGAGCTGGAGATGTTGACCTGCAAGAGATAATCATTGCAGCGTCATTGGATTTTCTGGACAACAAAGTATTTTGGAGAATTCACCAGCAACTGGGGCTCTTAGGCAATCATGGGCACAGGATAGTGCATTGATAAATGCCCTGTAAGACCGAGTTCAGGGCTTCTCCATTCTTTGTGACATTTTGTTGCCGTTTCATAAGAAATACTCTTTCCCATTGCTCAGTTGCTTCAGATGCTTTATTCTGATATAGTTAGTATAATTTCATTCCATTATTGATACATGGTGGAATGCCTTGGAAAAAGTCTAAAATACTCAGATCTGTGGTGATGTGATTTGTCAAGGTTATAGGTTCAATTATGGATGGTAAGGATGAGTTGTGATTTTATTGATCAAAATTTACAAACAGCAGCTTTTTGTCAATAAGAGTATTCTGCCATTCAAGATGCCTCTTCAGCTGACTATGATGTGTTACAGTAACCATAAGGAAGCAAGATATGTCAGCAGTTTGCTGAATCATAGTTTGAGGGCTGATGAAGGGGTCCTGCCCGAAACGTCGATTTTCCTGCTCAACGATTTTGTTGCATATTGCATGTCTTGATTCCAAGAAAAGTTTAGTCCATTCATAATTAACCCCTTGGAAGATGATGGAATGTGACAATGTTGTATTAGAAAGACTAGCATCTAACATATTTAGTGAATTCTTGGGACCAATGGGTTTTGAATAGTAAACTCCAAAGTAAACATTATCCCCAGAAGGTCAATTAGCTCAATGCTAACTGATTGCTGAGAAAAAAGCAACAACTAGGAATTGAGTTTTTGTTTGCAAAACATATTCATCTTTGTCAGATCTATCCTTCCAATAAACTCTGAAGCCTTCCGAACATGCCGCTGCCTCTCCAACAATACTTAACATTATCCAGGAGAAAGCATTGTTTGGCACCACATCCACAAACATTCACATTTCCCACCAATTACATTCAGTCACAGTGATGTGTATCTGTAAAATGTCCAGCACAAATTCACCTAGGTACCTGAGACAACACCTTCCAAATCTTCAATTCTGCTTTCTAGAAGGACAAGGGCAGCAGATAAATGGGAAGAC
The DNA here is from genome assembly GCF_047496795.1 of Chiloscyllium punctatum. Taxonomy (NCBI): domain Eukaryota; kingdom Metazoa; phylum Chordata; class Chondrichthyes; order Orectolobiformes; family Hemiscylliidae; genus Chiloscyllium; species Chiloscyllium punctatum. The sequence goes on from NC_092747.1 coordinate 117,213,775, forward strand.
CACCACCGCCAAGTTTCTCTCCAAGGCACTCAATGTTCTGACCAGGACATATATCACTGTTCCTTCAATCGTTGGTGCAAAATCCTGTAACTCTATTGCTAATAGCCCTGTGAGTGTATTTACAGCACATGGATTGCACCTGCTCAATAAGGCAGTTTGCCACTACCTTTGTAAAGGCAATTAGTGACGCTGATAATCACTGATGCTATCCAGTGATGCCCACTTCCCTTGAAAGATTTTTTGAAAAAAATTCAACTTGGAGTTTCTTGTGCAGCAGTCACTGAAGAATTGAGTGGGAAGTAGAATCAATTCACTCTTGATTCTATTTTGATGGGTTGCCATCTCTTGTTAACCTGCACATCTGTGCTTGCTCTACAATGCCATGTATGAATAAAGTGGAAGTCAAAGAATCATAGTCATAGAACCATACAGCATGGAAACTGACCCTTCAGTCCAAGCAGTCAATGCTGAACATAATCCCAAACTAGCCTGATCCCTCCAAAACTTTCCTAATCATGTACCTATCCAGATGTATTTTTAAACATTGTAATTGTACCCACATCCACCACTTGTTTTCTCCAAGTAAACTCAAAAATACCAGAAGGACATCATGCTGCACCTTCCTCAGATTTTGCTTTGTCAGGAAGGATTGTATAAGCACAATACAGCAAGATAAATGAGCTGGGGAGGGTAGGTGATGAAACCTGCCCAGTTTCCATTGTTAAATTCACAAAAGATATCACTGTGAATGCCTGAACATCTGATTTCAACTTCAAGTTTACTTGTGGCCCACAAGCTTCTGTTTCTAATTCATAAAAATGCTGATATGTCAGCTTGGCTCAGTTGGTGCTATCCTTCCTTTTCGAGGTAAAGGATTTTTTAAATTTCAAAAATATACTTTATTTATAAAATACTTTGATGATCTGTACAATTGGTGGTGCCATACATACGTATACATTCCATTTCTTTACATACAGAGATCGGAATTAATCATTCGTATATACAGGTCTGTACATTTATTATTCATATATTTAGCTGAGGCGTCAGCAGAGCCTAAATGACTGCGCGGGCCCCTTGTTCTTCTTAGGCAGGCAGACATTACACGGTGGACTTTCCCCACCGCGCCTTGGCGGCAGCTGCCCCAAGCTTCAGCGCATCCCTCAACACGTAGTCCTGGACCTTGGAATGTGCCAGTCTGCAACACTCAGTCAGGGTCAGCTCCTTCAGCTGGAAGATCAACAGGTTTCGGACAGACCAAAGAGTGTCTTTGACCGAGTTGATGATCTTCCAGGCACAGTTGATGTTCGTCTCGGTGTGCGTCCCGGGGAACAGACCATAGAGCACGGAGTCCTGCGTCACGGAGCTGCTCGGGACGAACCTCGACAAGCACCACCACATTCTTCTCCAGACTTCCTTTGTGTAGGCACATTCCAGAAGGAGGTGTGTGATAGTCTCGTCCCCTCCACAGCCGCTTTGAGGGCAGTGTGCATAAAGGATCTCACAGGCAGACCCCTTCTCACCACCAGCCAAGCCATGTCTTGGTACTTGTTGGAAAGTTCTGGCGATGTATTGTGGAGTTAACCCATGCACCAGAATCTAATGTAAACAGGTAGTAGTGCTGCATTCTTGTACTTGTTCTCTTTCTCATCTGTTACCATCACCTGCAGGTAAAAGACGGCAAATATTATTCAGGCTCCTTTCTCTGCTGGACATATATGGTCCACTTCAGTATTACAGAAAGATTCCTGTATGAAATCAGGGCAAACACGTGCAAGCAACAGCATGACATCTTGCTCAACTAGCAAATGACCTTCAGGGTATTGCCAGCAATTGGTATTTTTCTGTGCCTTTTCCTTCCTCTTTTCCCCATTGGTGAGCATTTGCAAAGGCTGTATAATTAGTTTTGTACCTTTAAAGATATTCCAACATCTTTTATTCCAACATTTACCTTTTAATTTAGAGTTGTATACCAGTAAAAATCCTCAGGTTCCTGACAATCTGTGGGTTCACCTTTATTGTTTTGCACGCATAAGTTTTTTGCAGTGGTTGTCACTGAACAAGATTCATGAGCTGGTCTTGCAACATCTGCTCTGGGATTTGGATTTATATTGTGATCCTTGCAACATTTTGGTTGAGATCACCGAATGACCCTTTATAGATCACGTACCTGCTACATTCCACAATAAATAATCACAAATGCTCGCTTGCTCTAATCCAGTAATCATAGAGGGTAAATAAATTATCTAGAGAGTAGTTACTATGAAAATGAGTTTCTGAACATGAGCCTCAGCAGCTAATCATACATTATGAAATGCTCTAATCATTTAATGTTCATTAATTTAAATCAGAATATGCATTTGTAACTTTATCTTATAGAATAAATAATCATATATGTCATACCTGATAGTTTATATTGTACCTTCAATCACAGGTATTTCCTACCTGACTACAGTTATAGTATAAATGGCCATAGAGATTTTAAATCTTGGCATTTTAGACAATTAATGTATTTTTTTCTAATCTCGTCAGTAACCCAGAACTAAAAAGCCTTTGTGTAAGTAATTTCCAATGGCACTAACTCTGACAAAGTTTACTGTATATATCTTGCTGAATGTCACTTTGACATGACTAAGCCCATGGAAAGAAAGACCTATTGATCATTACTTCAATACCTAAATGTTGAGCATGAGAACATTCCCTGGGGCTGCTCTTAAATCTACAGCCAGGTGACAGCCACTTAATGAAAGGATACTGTTACAGACAACATGAGGCCGGAAATGCTAAACAGAAGGAGAAGCAGAACAAAGTGGGGGGTACTCAGGGAAGAGTTCTCGTCGAGCATTAGCCGAGGAATGCTTAACTGCAGCTTTTAATTTTCACAGTGACTGGAAATCGGTTTGGAAAATGAATGGGTTAAATTGAAATTTTAAAAAAAAATGAAATTGCTATTGATTTTAATATTAACATGCACAATAGTAGAATCAAATTCAGCTATTTTTAAAGAGTACCTTTCTCATTTTGTAATGTGAATGTCTTGAATTAACATATAAAGAGGTCAGAATTTTATCACAGGATCGAAAAACCCAATTTCCCAAGTGGCATTAAAACTTACTTTTGATTGCTGTTGCATATCTGAGAGAAATAGTCAAAATAATAAATATACACGTTCGTTTACATGGTCGGTGTATTTGTAATTTCAATGGAAACAAACATTTGGAGAAATATATAACACTTGACTCATCCATACTGACCATTATACATTTTCACCAAAGTCCTTTGGATGTAAAGATATTGTTGAGAGCACATTTCTAGGAACCTATGTAGAATATTTTTCAATGAAATAAACTGACCAAATCTCAGGAAACTCTAGAAGTTGGGTTTTCAGCTTGCATATGAACTCATCCCTGAGGCCATCATTCACAGAAGCAGACTTTTTTTGATGAATGGTAGAGCATTTAAATTAAATCCAGAAGTTGCTGACAATCTCCATAATGCGTTCGGCATGGTCAACTTAAAAATATTTGTTACTTACGATCAGAAGCCATAAATTAACCTATTTGTTGCTTTCCTTTTCCGAGCTTTCTATGTAATTTGGTTATTATGGTTAGGGGACTGAAAGGATGATGGTGATTTTATCAGATTTTGAACTATGGAAATGAAAGTCTGTCTTCTATTTCCCTTCTCTCCTTCCTTCCATGCCCATGTCTCTCCTTTTACATTTCTTCTTCCTTCTTCTTTCTTGATTTGTCCTACTTTTTCTTTTTTCCTATCTTCATGGAAACCTCTTATAATTAATTAATTCCTGCAAACTGGGGCTCGTGTATGTGGTCCAAATGCATTCTTTTTCTCTACTAAGATGTAAAGTACATAGTTACAAATTCAACATATACAACATATACAACATCGCTGGCTGCAGGTAATAAGGTAATCAGACATCGCTTCTGTGCATGTATTTCTTCTGACTATTCTAACAACTGTTTCTCACTTGTGAGCTCATTGTTGCATGGAAATGCTGTTTGATATGGTGAGATCCTTGTAAATGAAGATGCTGTAAGTGATCATATATCTCTAACATCGGTAAGAGAGAAGACAGCAGTCAAGAATAAGCATTTGAAGAGAGGCGCTGAACAAGAGACCTTTATTTGATAACATCTTGTGCACAGTTGTAAATAAAGAAGTGTTACTATACATACAGAGGTTAAAGAGCCTTACATAGAGATAAAAAGCAAAGACCCGCGGGGACAGCTAGTGCTCAGATACCCGCAGCTAGGGATATTCTAGATCAGTATCTCAACCAGCAGGTAGCAGTATTAGTTTATGTACAAAATAAATCACGGTGACAGTTCGGGACAAACCTCCAGAACCAGGATCTGAAGTTGAACTAGAATCCAAGGGACACAGCTGAAAATCAGAACATCCAAGAGAAGTCTTTGAAGACCAAGAAAATAAAGCTAAGAAAGGAGAAGATTTCAAAGGCAGGGAAAATTCCTCAGAAGCATTTGATTATAGCCTACAGAGCAGGATGATCCTGAAAGACAGGAAAGAGAACATCAAGGTTTTGAAACCCTGCCACCACTCAGCATCATTCTCAAGAGGCCAAATACAGCATTGAAACACTCCAACAGTGAGAAAGAAAAACCCAAGTGTTTGCTTGGGTTAGTCAGGTGGAATAGTCCATAAGAATGGCAACTCTGACTGGCCCTTACCATTACCTCAGCTATTTGGCAACAAAATCCCACAATGAGGCCAGAAGTGAGAACTCTGGAAGCAGCAGTTTCAATATTAGAGAATGCCCAGGCTTAAGCGAGAAGGGGCACTGTCATCAAGTAAGCACACGTTTACTGTAGGCCCTATAACTAACGATGTTCTAGTAAGACAACACATAGAAGAAAGTACTGTGAATTATGAGGAATTGATTAGAGCACTTGACACAAACGTTAACCTGAAAAGGGATTTATTGAGAGAATATGTTTAACCAGTGATCTTAATGTTCAAGGGAATCACTAGAGGCCTTTTTAATGACTTTATCATATAGCAGAATGTTGCCTGTGTGGAACTTTGAAGGATGAATTTATCAGAGACCAATTAGTCACAAATTATATAACAGTTGATGTGAAGGATGAGAAGTTATCAGATATTCTTCAATCCAAGGAAAAATCGATGTTGGAATAAGTAGTCCAATTTGATATGCAAGGAGAGATTTCTTGACTCCATGCAGCCCCTCTTAGGTGTAAAACCCTAGACCTGTCTTGGTCAATAATTCCTCCACACTGATATTGGTGCATAGGTTGTTCACACAGAAACTGAGCTGCAAAGACTCCCCCAAACTGGTAACTTGTTCTCCTTTGGATGTAAGTGTAAAAATAAAAACAGTGTCTAAGGGTCAGGCTGGCACAAAGCCTCATTATTTTAGTGGGATCTTGTTGTGCACAATGACTGACAGATTTTTTCTAAATTGTAACATTTCCTATAATTCAAAGAGAAATCGAATTGTTCTTGAACCATTTTGAGGTATCAACATTGTGAAAGATGTGATGTTGATATAAATATAAGCTTTTCATGCATTCTAACTCTGGTCATTTAGCAAGTATTGAAAACGACATTTGTTACTTCTAACCCACTTCCTTCACTCATTGGTTAGTTGAACTATAAGGCTTACTATAAGGCTCATAAAACAAACCTTTGAATTTTTCTGAAAGATTTCAATAATTCATAAATTAAACAGAAAATCCATGAAATTTTGTAGTAGAAAATGTTATGACAATGAAAAGATTTATTTTATCTCTGAGACACGAAGGGAACTGAAAAAGTGTCATTAACAGACAAACCTTTGGTGATTTCATGCATTTATCAAATATTATAACATGAGAAACCTTGGTGAAGCCAAAATTTGTTGTCCATCCTTAATTCCCTTGGAAAGGTGATGGTAACCATTCTTGACCTGTCACAGTCTATGTATTAAAGATGTTCCCCAATTCTATTAGAGAGTCCAGGACCTTACCCAGTAGCAACAAAGAAATAGTATATGTCCAAACTCGGGTGACTTATCTCTCGGAGGCAAATGTAGAGCAGATGACTTTTGTATGGACCGGCTATCGTTGTCCTTCTAGGAAATGGAAATTGTGTGTTTCAGGGGTTCTACTGAAGAAGGCTTGAGAGGTTGCTAAGTGCTTTCAGTAAAATGTACACGCTGCAGTAATGTTACACCGATAGGATTAGGCAAGACACACTCCCCACACTGCAGAAACATGGACCCCACTGACAGAGAATACCCTGACCAGACATCCAACCATAGCCAGTTCCCAAGACTGGTACTAGAGGATGCCCTTAATTCTATTGTGCCAGGGTTACCTGACTGACAGATGCCTCCATGGATTTTGGTAAGGATTACTCCCCTAAGACCTAGCTGCTTGCTCGCTACACGTGCAGTAAGTAGGATAGATACCATAAGATGGAGGTGTGAGATTGATGCAGCATGACAACATACTACAAGATGTTCATCTCCTTGACTGAGGACTGTTGAACAGCAAGGCAAGCTGACCTGGTTTTATGACTGCATTAATAGGCAGGGCAGGGATGCTGGGAGTATCCAGGTAGGTGTGCTGAGTGTGTTAGTGCAAAGAGAGCAGATGAACTGCCCAAAGATGCAGCCTGCTCCAGTCTGTGTGCAGGGTACTTTTCCCTGTGCACAAAGTGTCCTTGTAACAGCTAGTGTCCTTGTTGATGTGAATTGATGGTGCACCCTGAAATGCAGGCCTCTACTTCCTAAATATCCTGCAGGTGCATTTGAGAGGTGCCATGAGGACCCTCAAGGGTAGGTAGTTATTAAATGCCAAATTTGATGAGGCATGTGAGCAGCTGGTGCCCATGAAGCATGTCGTGAGAATTATTTGCATGGTGACCAACGTGGAGGCTCGTCGTAGCCAGTAGTGAGCTGAAGTTGCCAGGTACCTTCTCTGATTTCCAACGTAAAGAATTCTTAGTGTCTAGTTTGTTCATCGTGAAACATGCAGTAGAATGAAGTGAAATCTACAAATTGAGAAGATTGTTCACAAGCAATAATCCCTTTTAATCTGCAACTCACCATTGGCTGGTGTGAATCTCACTTCAGCACCCAGAATTTAGTTAAAAATCACAGTGGATTATTCCTGACATTCAGTTAGGCCTTGCTAGAGCCCTATCACCATAGCCATGTCATTCAGAATCCTATAAAATTTGGTTTCTGGCATTTAAATAGGGGCTTTAATATATTGAAATATTGCAAGGTGCTTCAGAGCAATATTAATAAACAAAATATTACTCCATGCTATCAGCCATGCACCGCCTACTACTCTATATACTTCATCGGTTTACTCATTTCCCCTCCCCCCACCTTAGCCCAGTTCCAAACTTCCAGCTCAGCCCCGTTTCATGACCTGTTCCCTGTCAATCTTCCTTCCCACCTATCTGCTCCAGCCTCCTCTCCGACTACCATCCACCTATTGCCCTCTTAATTACCTTCTTCACAGCCCCCTCCCATTTATCTCTCCACCTCCGAGGTTCTCAGCCTTATTCCTGATGAAGGGCTCTGGCCCGAAACGTCGATTCCCCCGCTCCTCGGATGCTGCCTGACTGGTTGTGCTTTTCCAGCAACACAGTCTCGACTCTGATCTCCAGCATCTGCAGACCTCACTTTCTCCTAAAAGTTTACACTCACACAATCAGATGATCAAAATCTTTGTAATAGAGTATTCTATGACATGGTTGGAAGGAAGAACATGAGGTAGAGAAGCCAAGTGATTTAGGGTGGAATTCCAGACCTTGTAGTCTAGGCAACAGAGGGCATAGACATGATTGGTGGAGTAATTGTTATTGGGAATGATAGTATTGAAGGAGATTGAAAAGTTGGAAACAGACCCTTCGGTCCAACCTGTCCATGCTGACCAGATATCCCAACTCAATCTAATCCTATCTGCCAGCACCCGGCCCATATCCCTCCAAACCCTTCCTATTCATATACCCATCCAAATGCCTTCTAAATGTTGCAATTGTACTGGCCTCCACCACATCCTCTGGCAGCTCATTCTATACACATACCACTCTCTGCGTGAAAACGTTGCCCCTTAGGTCTCTTTTATATCTTTCCCCTCTCACCCTAAACCTATGCCGTATCACGCGTAAATTATAGATATGTGTGAATCAAGGTACAGTAGGTAATACAAGAGGTAATCACAAGGAGAGAAGGCATTGCACGTGACTTCCAGGCTATGATTAGATTAGGTAATAATGGAATCATGTAAGAGCAGTCTCACCTAGCTGCTATCAGTGTATAGGCTTTGAAGGAGAATGGTCATCGATGATGGCAGACAGTTGGAGATGGACGAGGAGGGAATGTTTCCTTTTCCTGACATCACAGAGGATGTCCTTTCAGATAATGGAAGGTGCAGATGTCTGATTGGAAGAACGTGGTGTTCTGTTGGAAATGGGAGTAGATCTGGAAGGCAATTACATGTCCAGGAAGTTTGAAAAAGAGAGGGAGATTGGAGATAGCAGTTGATAGTTTGCAAACAAAGGGAAATTAAGTGTTTTTTATTTTGGGTGGGTGTGGTGGGGAAGGAATTGATAACAGCATATTTAAATGAAAGAGCAACAACAGCTAAGAGATATTTACCACATTGGCTAACATGAGGGGCTTGGAAGGAAGGTTTAGTGATCAGCAATATATTGGGAATAGGATCAACAGAACAGAAGTTGGTTTTCATGGAGTAAATGAGTTCGCTGGAGACATGGAGGAAATGTAAGAGAAATGAGAGTTCAGGGCTCTAGGAAGTTTCAGCAGATAGTTGAGTGGACAGCTGTGGCCTGTTAGAAGCAGCTGATCAGTTAGTCCCAATCTTGGTACCAAAGGGGTTCATGATATCTCTGACTGTTGGAGGTGAGGGTGTGGGACTCTGAAGATGTCTTTAAGAAGGTGGATTGCTGAAGAGAAATAGGATGGAATTATCCAGGATGTTCCTGGAACAGTGAGTAATTTAAGCAGATGAAAGCAGGACATAATAATGTTTAAAGTAGTCTGAAAAGAACTGACAGTGAATATCTAAACCAATTGTCTGCAACATCCTTTGAATTCTACCTCTTTTGAATTGCGAGGAAGAAGAAATAAGGATGTTAGGACGCTGCTGGGTGAATAATAAGGGGAGAACAGTGTAATGGTTTTAGTCGGAACCAGGACGTCCAATGAGAGCAAGATTGAGGAAATCAGTAGCTAAGAAATATTGTGATAACTGGAGAGGATTTGACATTAGTTTTCACCTTCATCTTTGGCTTACCCTAGTGTAGGGCATCATCAGTTGCACCCAGTGACCATCAAGGTACCCAGTTACCGCCTATTAGATATATTAACGTGGATGCCTTCCACTTCCTGAACATTCTCCTGGTCAGCTATCACATCAAGAGCTTCCTTCACATGTGCTCCCATTCTCCTGACAATTGTCATGATTCCTTCTTCATCTGCCTCAGATCTTCAATATATCCTCCGAATGCTTGGATGGATCCAAGAGGACTAGATAAATCCTGATTCTTCCATCTCTGGAAGACCCAGAAACAGAGGTAATGTGAAAACTGCCAACCGCTTAGCAGCGTAACCATTGTGTAGGCCATCAGATCACGGTGCCTGGATCAGTCAGGATGCACTTTCCAATATCATCCTGCCATCATTTCCATCCCTTTGGTGGTGCGATCTGCTTTTTATAACATCGCCCTCCAGACATGTATGAATCTCCAGGACAGTCAGGCTGAGGAAGGTGACAGCTTCTCAGGGGGTGGAGCAGGAGGCAAGACAGGAAGACATGATTGGATAACAAAGGATTGATTGCTAAAAGGAAAGATTTCCCTGATGTCTAATGAGGTAACTCTTGTTGCTCACCTCCCCCCCCAGCCACCTCCCCCCCTCCCCCCCCCCACCCAATTTCTCAGAAGCGGATATTCTATTTCCCTATCATAACTTGCAACCAGTTTATCACAATGACAAAATGAGGGGCAGCTCTGCCAGCCTGTATTCCAGGCTTCTGGTTCCCTAATGGCACCTATATTCCCTACAGTGCAACAGAGGACTTTGGTACAGATTGCAGATTTCTCCCTCAGGAGGAATAGTAACCTGAATGAGGACTGCTACGGGGTGTATAATTGAATTTTGTACCCCATCACCTGACACACATCTATTCCTAGTCCTTACAACTCTGCCTGGATAGGAAAACCATCTCCATATCTATTAAAGAATTATTCCCATGCAAACTTTATTGAAGCAATCATTTATCATTATTCGCTGAGCCACTTTTTTACTCTTGAGTTTGGGGCGCACCAACTCAGGGCAATGTGAACCAATGATCAAATTTTCATTGTAGAAGAATGGGTTCCAACGAGACTCAAGTCCAATGTCCTGGGACCCATTTGGATAGACAAAGGGATTACTGAATGCCAAAACCTGCTGTTTGAAATGCCTGTCTCCTTCTGGTTGGTCTAGGACTCCTTCTGAGTTGTTTTAAAAAATGTAAAACAAAACATAGCCTTCAAACCTTCAGACTTAATTTCTTCTCACCTCCACGTACCTCCTCATGGAAATTCAAATCATCTCATTCCACTCCCTTCAAATAAACCCCATACCCTCTATGCCAACTCATGAACCCCAATCGTTCCCATTGCCAATTTTAACCCTCATTTCAGTTTCGGACTAAATCATGCCAGTCCATGTCTTTAATTGATATCGCACTGTCCATGTAAACTCACCCAGCAACCATCAAGGACAGATCTTAGAATGTTTTATCTTTAATCCGAATATGGTTCCTAAGGATCTATTACAGACTTCACTGTGTTGTGAAGGCTGTATATCATACTGGTCAGTCTTGGGGTTGGAGGTGTGTGGGGGGTGTAGGACCAATGCAGCTGGAGAAATGTGCAGGCATCAGTCAGAGTTTTGAACATTTTTTTCCCAGGGTTGTGCTCCCAAACATCTAGCCACTGGGAGTTTATGCACACACATCTTTGAAGATATCTAAATAAGATGCTGCTCATTAACAGGAAACAAGTCATTGTGCAAATCTGATGCATATATATTGTCAGCTTTGACTCTAAGGATTACTAGTCACTCAAGCTCTTTTGAATTATTCCTCTTAAAGAAGAAGGAATCTATGAGGAAGCCATAAAGAGGCCCAATGAGATTGAAGCAGAAGTTGAGGAACATAAATGATGTCAACTTTCCAAGGTAGTTGGAGAAACTCAACAGGTTTGGCAGCATCTGTGGGAAGAAAGCAGAGTTAACATCTTAAGTCCAGGGAGCCATTATCAGAACTGTTAGTAGCTAGGAATTGCTGGTAAATTATGCAAAAGTGAGGACTGCAGATGCTGGAAAGCAAAGTTTAGATCAGACTGGTGCTGGAAAAGCACAGCAGGTCAGGCAGCATCTGAGAAGCAGGAAAATCGTCGTTTCAGGCAAAAGTCCTGATGAAGGGCATTTGCCCGAAACTTCAGTTTTCCTGCTCCTCGGATGCTGCCTGACCTGCTGTGCTTTACCAGCACCACTCTGAGCTAAATGCTGGTAATTATGCTGAAGCCAAATGAGGAGAAGGGTTAGGGGAGAATGGGAGAGGTGAGTGGATAGGTGGAAGAGACAGAGTTAAGAGAGAGTGACAGGAAAGGAGTAGGTAAACAAGGAAATAATGGATATCAGACAGAAGAAATGCTGAATGTTATAATGAGAGCTAAGAGTGAGACAATGGGTAAGCTGTGCTGAATGCAAACATATAACGTGATAACGGGCCTAAGAGTTTGTGGGAATGGGTGGCTCTGCTAAAAGCAACCCATGTCATAACGGCATCAGTTGTGGGGGTGGGTAAAATACATGGAAGGATAGAATCAGGGTCTAAAGTTATTGAACTCGATGTTGAATGTGAGAGGCTGCAGGGTCCCAAGCAGAAAATGAAATATTGTTCTTTAAGTTTGACCTGACGCTCAGTGGAACACTGTAGCAAGCTGGTGACAGAAATGTTGGTGTGGGATCACAGTGGTGTGATGACTATAAGACCATAAGACATACGAGCAGAAATTAAGTCATTCAGTCAATCGAGTCTGCACTGCAATTCAATCAGGCAACTGGAAACTCAGGGTCATTCTTATGGACAGAGCATTCCCGCAGCCTCTAGGACTCGATATCGAGTTCAATAACTTTATATTCTGAATTCTAAATGGCTCATCCACCAATAGGACTCTCATTAACTGTTAACCAATACCTTGTTCATAATGAGCTGGGGGATATTACTTTTTGGAAAGAGGTTTTGTGAAAGAAACATTCAGGAGAAAACATGATGAAAAAAGAATTGCTGGAAATAAGTTTGACATTTACAGAAAGTCTGCAGTATGTGCAAGACCTTTCCTGTTACTACAGGGTACTACAAGCAATTACTCTCAGACAGAAAGTAATTAAGAAATGCAGCTTGGCTGTGGATAGAGAAAGAGAGTTAAAATTTTGAGTCAATAGACAATAGACAATAGACAATAGATGCAGGAGTAGGCCATTCTGCCCTTCGAGCCTGCACCGCCATTCAATATGATCATGGCTGATCATTCCTAATTAGTATCCTGTTCCAGCCTTATCTCCATACCCCTTGACTCCACTATCTTTAAGAGCTCTATCCAATTCTTTCTTAAAAGAATCCAGAGACTGGGCCTCCACTGCCCTCTGGGGCAAAGCATTCCACACAGCCACCACTCTCTGTGTGAAGTAGTTTCTCCTCATCTCTGTCCTAAATGGTCTACCCCGTATTTTTAAGTTGTGTCCTCTGGTTCGGCACTCCCCCATCAACGGAAATATGTTCCCTCCTGCCAGAGTGTCCAATCCTTTCATAAGCCTATACGTTTCAATCAGATCCCCTCTCAGTCTTCTAAACTCAAGGGTATACAAGCCCAGTCGCTTCAGTCTTTCCGTGTAAGGCAATCCTGCCATTCCAGGAATTGACCTCGTGAACCTACGCTGCACTCCCTCAATAGCCAGAATGTCTTTCCTCAAATTTGGAGACCAGAACTGTACACAGTACTCCAGGTGTGGTCTCACCAGGGCCCTGTACAGCTGCAGAAGCACCTCTTTGCTTCTATACTCAATCCCTCTTGTTACGAAGGCCAGCATGCTATTAGCCTTCTTCACGACCTGCTGTACCTGCATGCTTGCCTTCATTGACTGGTGTACAAGAACACCCAGATCTCTCTGAACAGCCCCTTTACCTAATTTGATACCATTGAGGTAGTAATCTGCCTTCCTGTTCTTGCCACCAAAGTGGATAACCAGACATTTATCCACATTAAACTGCATCTGCCATGCATCTGCCCACTCACCTAACTTGTCCAGGTCACCCTGTAATCCCCTAACATCCTCATCACATTTCACCCTACCACCTAGCTTTGTGTCATCAGCAAATTTGCTAATGTTATTGCTGATACCATCTTCTATATCATTTACATATATTGTAAAAAGCTGCGGTCCCAGCACGGATCCCTGCGGTACCCCACTGGTCACTGCCTGCCATTTCGAAATGGAGCCGTTAATCACTACCCTTTGTTTCCTATTAGCCAACCAATTCTCTATCCAATCTAGTACTTTGCCCCCAATCCCGTGCGCCCTAATTTTACTCACTAACCTCTTGTGTGGGACTTTATCAAAAGCTTTCTGAAAGTCCAGGTACACTACATCCACTGGATCTCCCTCGTCCATCTTCCGAGTTACATCCTCAAAAAATTCAAGAAGATTAGTCAAGCATGATTTCCCCTTCATAAATCCATGCTGACTCTGTCCTATCCTGTTACTATTATCCAGATGTGCCGTAATTTCATCCTTTATAATAGACTCCAGCATCTTTCCCACCACTGAGGTCAGACTAACTGGTCTATAATTTCCTGCTTTCTCCCGCCCACCCTTCTTAAAAAGTGGCACAACATTAGCCGCCCTCCAATCCTCAGGAACCAACCCCGATTCTATTGAACTCTGGAAAATAATCACCAGCGCATCCACGATTTCCCGAGCCACCTCCTTCAGTACCCTGGGATGCAGGCCATCAGGTCCCGGAGACTTATCAACCTTCAGACCTAACAGTCTCTCCAACACCAAATCCTGGCATATAGAAATTCCCTTAAGTTCAGGTCCTTCAGCCACTGTTACCTCAGGGAGATTGCTTGTGTCTTCCCCAGTGAACACAGATCTGAAGTACCCATTTAATTCCTCTGCCATTTCTTCGTTCCCAGTAATATATTCCCCTGCTTCTGTCTTCAAGGGCCCAATTTTTGTCCTAACCATTTTTTTGCCTTGGACATACCTAAAAAAGCTTTTACTATCCTCCTTTATATTCTTGGCCAGTTTACCTTCGTACCTCATTTTTTCTCTGCGTATTTCCTTCTTACTAATCCTCTGTTGTTCTTTAAAAGCTTCCCAGTCCTCCGTTTTCCCGCTTATCTTCGCTAAGTTATACTTTTTCTCTTTTAACCTTATATGTTTCTTTACTTCCCTTGTCAGCCACGGCCGCCCATGTCTCCTCCTGGGATCTTTCTTCCTTTTAGGAATGAACTGATCCTGCATCTTCTGCATTATACACAGAAATATCTGCCATTGTTCCTCCACGGTCTTCCCTGTTAAGGTATTAAACCATTGAACTTTGGCCAGTTGCTCCCTCATAGCTCCATATTTCCCTTTATTCAACTGAAATATTGTCACTTCAGATTGTACCCACTCCCTCTCAAATTGCAGATTGAAGCTTATTGTATTATGGTCACTACTTCCCAATGGCTCCTTCACTTCGAGGTCACTGACCAATTCTGGTTCGTTACACAATACCAGATCCAGAATCGCCTTATCCCTGGTCGGCTCCAGCACCAGCTGCACTAAAAATCCATCTCTGAGGCACTCCACAAAGTCTCTTTCTTGAGGCCCGATACCATCCTGATTCTCCCAGTCTACCTGCATGTTAAAATCCCCCATAACAACTGTAGTAACATCTTTGCGACAAGCCAATTTCAGCTCCTGATTCAACTTACCTCCAACATCCAGACTACTGTTTGGGGGCCTGTAGATGACTCCCATGAGGGTCTTTTTACCCTTAGTGTTTCGAAGCTCTATCCACACTGACTCTACATCCCCTGACTCTAGGTCCGCCCGCGCAAGGGACTGAATATCCTCCCTTACCAACAAGGCCACCCCACCCATGAGTCCATGAGAGCCTTCTTCAGAACATTCTAGGACAGCAGCTTTATTCTCTTTTTGCATTGTTTAAGCTGCAAACATTAAAAAAGAATGTATTAATGTACAGATAGTTTGGCATGGTCGATAGATGAACTTGGGAGTGGGGTGCAGAAGATCCTGTAAAGGTGATGGACATGAAGGTGGCTCACCATCACCTTCCGCAGAATCATTACAGGATGAGCCACAAAAGCTGGCTTGCTCAGTGAAGCACTCGTGCACTAAAGGCTAAAAACAAAAGTTGTTGAACAACTTCCTTTTTCATTGTAACAGTGGTTACAAGGATGATAGAATTAGCTGGGCCTTGAGCTTTCTTCATCAAACAGCTTCTATGCTCCTCAGACACGAATTCACACTGGATCGATTACACGTTTTCTTTTGCATGTCTATCTGTCAAGAGGCAATGAAAGCAAATTCTGCCCACCTATATATTATGGTTGGAAGATACACCTATTCTTTCTCAGCTTTTCTTTATTCACTTAATTGTTTACTATTTGTTTACTAATTGTTTACTATTTTCATTACAATATAGTTCCAAGAGCAGCATGGACTGACTGTGCGAAAATATTTTTTATTGCTGCAAAGTAATCATGTATTGATTATGTCTAACACCACTGCAAACTTTCAAAATAATTAGACTTACTGTTATAGAAATAGGCATATCCCTTCCAACCATATATTTATGATAAGTGATTTCAACGTCTGAGCGAATTGAAAGAAACGCAATGGATTTTTAATCATCTGAAACTCAACATTTGTAATGTAATATGCTGATTACATTAGCTCTTATTGTACAAAGCTATTGTCAACTTCACAATACTTGAAGCTGGCCATGGTTTATAATATGTCTGACAAATCTCCCATAACTGCAGTACTCAGTATCATACCCCATTGATTTATTAAGTGTGTAATGTAGTTGAAATCTCAAGTGATTTACATCTGCTCCATAATCTATGAAACAACAGATTGCTTCCTTAATCAATTGTAATGTATTCTTCAGCCTAATATCCATTAGATACAAACAGACCTAAATTGTCAGTGTGTACTGACATATCATTTCGCTTTGTGATATGTCCAGGAACCACCAATCCAATCAGTCTGATATCAAGTTGGAATAAGGTTGGAACTAAACTGAATTTAAATCTGCTTAATTTTTGTGAGTTTCTGTAATTTGTCCTTCAATAACAAATCAAGAATTTACATCATGTTGAAATAAATCGCAAGGCCTCTTTAAATTGATAATGGGTGTGATAAAGAAAGGTGATTAGGAAAGGCAAAAGAGAACTTGATCAAAAAAGAGATTTCAAAGATGACCATAAAGGAGGAAGGTGAAGAGGAAAAGTAACGGAGAGGAATTGCTGAGTAATGGGCGTGGAAAGCTGAAGGTACAGTCATCAAAGGGGCAGCACAGTGGCTCAGTGGCTAGCACTGCAGCCTCACAGTGCCAGGGACCCAGGTTCGATTCCACCCTCAGGCGCCAGTCTGTGAGGAGTTTGCAAATTCTCCCTGTGTCTGTGTGGGTTTTCTCTGGGCGCTCCAGTTTCCTCCCAGAGTCCAATCATGTGCAGGTTGGGTGGTTTGGCCATGCTAAATTGCCTATAGTGACCTATATGTGCAGGCTTGGTGGGCTAGCCATGGGAAATGCAAGGTTATAGGGTAGGGGGATGGGCCTAGGTGAGGCAGTCTTCATAGGGTCAGTGGGGACTCAATAGGCTGAATGGCCTGCTTCTTCACCATCAGGATTCTATGAAAGAAGGATAACATGATATGGTATGTCGGAAAGGCCAGTACCACATGATTAGAGTGGGATTGGTCCATGGGGGAAGGGAATGATAGTACTAAGGCAAACCTTTGCAAAAGTCAGAATCTTGGGTAGAATCTCTGGCTCACGTGGTGAGTTTGAAGGCTTGTAGGGCATTTAATCGGGCAGGGTGGTGAACCCCTTTACTTTTCAGCCTGTACTGGAACTGTTTCAGTATAACAGAAACGCTGTTATACACCTTGTGACATCTTATTTTCCCATCACCAAATTGCCTGTGTTCCTAATTAAATTTGTGTTCATGAGGAATGAAAATTCATGTGCACTGCCTACTAGAGGTAACGCAACAACAGCAACAAAAAGTAAGAAAACGGGAAGTTAGAGGAGGAAATAAAGCGCTCCACCCTTTGTTGTCCCCATTTCTCTCCGAAAGATTCCAGACCTCAATTTGAAAGGGTGGGGAAGCTCTTGATTGTCCTTCCTGTCCTGAATCCAAATAAGGTCCTTAAGTCGCCAGATAATGTTGGAGGGCCATCATTTTACTGCTGCTGGAGTTAATTCAACTGCCTGTCCCCATACGCCATGCATAAGAGCTGAAAACATCCAGGCCTCTGGTTACCATGGAGGGGGCAGGCAGGGCACAACTAATCAAAGGCCTGATTGAGAGGCTGAATGTAGGGAACAGAGTGGTGGCTGCAGCAATGTTTTAGCAATCGCCCTGGGCTGCTTCCACGGCAAAGTATAAGAGCTCCCAGCCTTGTTAGTAACTGGTAAGGGTGGGAGCAGGATGTTTGCTGAGCTACAAACCACGACAAATGACAAACTGAGCTACAAACCATTACACAAACCTTGAGCAGGTAAATAGCTGTCATAATAATTCTAGCTAATACATTAAAATTCAAATAATGCCAATGAATCATAAAAATTATGTTTTTTTTTCTGGAAGAGAAAATCGGTGTGGAACCAGTTGGTCATAATTCTAATGTTGCTAACAATTCCCATTGTGTCTTCATCCATCTCATTTGTGCAAATATTTTAGAGCAAATGTTATTCGTTCTTTACAGAGAGGCAGCACTGTTCTCTCAGTCGCCTAACACCTATCAGAACTCATCAATTAATTCCTGCTCAATGTAATGAAGATGCTGGGAATATTTGTTACTACAATAAAGTTCATTAATTTATTGTAAACCAAAATAAACAGGCAGCATAATTATCGACTTTCAATAACTAACAACTATCTATGAGCTTACACGGTATATCTGCACATGGAATTTTTATGATTCATGTACTAGGACCTCCAGGCCCACCTACATCTAAGCACTGCAATCTCTCACTATTCCAATAGGATATTAAAACATATAACCATATTTTGCATACAACAGAGTGCAATTTCATTCGGTAAACAGCTGAGGATCCTGGGATTGTATTCATTTGAGGTTGGAAAGTTGAGGGGAGATCTATTAGAAACTTACAAGATATTGCATACCTTAGAAAGGGTGGACGGTAGGAATTTGTTTCCATCAGGTGGGGATACTAGGACCCCTGGGCACAGCCTTAGAATTAGAGGGGGTCAATTTAAAACAGAAATGAGGAGACATTTCTTCAGCCAGAGTGTGGTGGGCCTGTGGAATTGATTGCCACGGAGTGCAGTGGAGGTCGGGATGTTAAATGTCTTCAAGGCAGAGATTGATAAATTCTTAATCTCGCAAGGAATTAAGGGATACGGCGAGAGTGCGGGTAAATGGTATTAAAATGCCCATCAGCCATGATTAAATGGCAGAGTGGAGTTAATGGGCCAATGGCCTTACTTCCACTCCTATTTCTTATGGTCTAATGGTCTAATTTATGTTGGACTTTATTTGGAGGGTTTTTTGCCACATGCCAGAAGTAATTTCTGATTGTATTTTACAAAAGATGTCTTCTTAAGTAATTAAATGCATCTCTCTCCTCTGATTCTGGCTCCATCTAACTATGTGCCTTTTACAAATCAACTCACCATTCTCCACATGTCCTCTGAAAGGCCAACATCCCTGGTGCCTGAGACATCTGTAAAAGGCTGCTGTGTACCTAGACAAAGACTGACAATCCAACGGTATTCCTCACTAACAGTTTAATGGCACAACAGGCACAAATCCAAGCTGATCATGGCGTATAGTCAGCATAGCTGACACTCACTCATACACATCCCCATTCAACCACCCTGGACATTGTTTAACAATTGTGCTATGCAGTTTAGCTCTCCTACATCCTAAGAAGCCTCTCAAACATAGCGCTACTTTGTCCCCACTGGACACCCACATCTTGTCATTGTCCAGTGGGAACATCACATACAGGGAAGCAATGAGATAATTTGAAACATGAGCTTTTACTTACAACTAGCAAAAGAGAACACAAAAAAACAGAAGCACAGGCTACATATCCCCCCAGCAATGCCAACCCAATACTGGCATTATAACGCACAACTATTTCATGTTCCATAATGGTCTGCTGCACCTGGTTCTCATCTCCTCGAACTAAGTGTCAATAAGGTCCTGGCTGGCTCAGACCAGCCAACACAACTGAGTTCTGTCATGCACAAGGACCTGGGGAGGATGAAGCTCTCCTTGTCCTCCTGCTCTTCAGAAGACTGCTTTCCATTCCTTTCATTTCTGAGCATATTCCTCATTGTCGTGATGCGTGCTCCAACTGTGCTGAGCACGTCACTCAGAATGATGACCCCTATCCACAAGCAGTGAAAGGACCCACAAGACTGTTTTTGCTGCAACCCTCCAATGAGTTTTAATCAGCAGCTCCTGGACATGACAAAGTAGACCTGTGACACCTGTTTACAGCTCCTCAGGTGATGAGACAGGTTTCTCCTTACTTTTATGCTGGCCCTGCCAGACTGACTATCCCATTCCCCTCACCCCACACTACTTGGACGTATTGCCAACTGTGAGAACCTCAAGATGAATACTAACCATGTTGAAGGCCCCAAACTACGCCCAGGATTGTTGGTACTGCAGCCCCCTGACAGACAGTAGGCTGTACTGTGGAATAGCCCCCACCCAATTCTTCCCCATGGTCAATTGTTGAATGAATATGCTGTGTAGGCAGCCGGAACATATGAAGTTGGTGCTAAGTTGATGTCATGGTGTGCTGTTCAGAAATGTAGTGCCTTTCCATGGCACACCGCATGCTGGTTAAGCACAGCAGATTGAAGCAGCGGTACTGACAACCTTTGGATCTGGCTGAAGAGCGAATGTGTTAACAGGTCAGTGCTTAGAGAGAAGGAAAGAGCAGGGTACAGCCTGGTCTAGTCCATGAACCCATTGCCTTGGTTTGCTACAGCCTTTCAATGCAAGCAACCTGCAAGTGGATCAGAGAGGCACTATGATAGTCATGACGAGTTGGCAAATATCCAGTGGGAATGTCTGTGGATGAGGGCTGTATGCAACAGGTTTGTGCTCTGAAATACTGTTTGGTTTTAAGCAACATGATGCCTCTTTGTAGCAAGCAGTGAGTCTAAGTTGCCAGTGACCCGATCAGACTTCCACATCAAGATCCTCAAGTTCTCATTTATCTGGTATATTGATGAGGTGACTTGTGGCATTAATAAGGAGTTTAATAAGTTCTAATTCCCCTTGATTGGTAACTCCCTTCTGCTAATTGAGAAACTTGCTTCGGTGCCTGGCAGGTGTATAAACATGTATAAAAGATTGACCTCATCAACATCTCATCTGATTCCACCACAAATCTCTCCCCGTTGTTCATGTCCTTTGTAACATTCCTTCCACAGAATCGAACAGAAATGCAAAATAGAAGCAACTGAGGTCATAAAGGACTGGGCTCTACATTGCAATTGTGTCAGTGTTTTAATGTTAATCTGTGCTCCAGCAGACTCACTTGCAGCAGGTTAGCGGAACCTGTAGCTTAAACACTATCCAAATGATCCCTCATTTGATGAGGATTTTGACTGATCAAAAGTAAAACATATTCTTAAATGTAAAGATATCAATTTGTGAAAATTAAATTTCACCCTCCTTCACCTCCCAGAAAACTGTCAATTTTGTTTAAGGACCAAAATAAGATCAAAGGGGTCTGCTTGAATCACCTTTATCTGTACCGCTCCACTGAAATCCTGGGTAATGAGAAACTTTTCTTGCTCATACCGGCTCCATGGTATGTTGCCTGTCATTAAATATTTCCTGCATTGTGTTGGAAATGGGGATGATCAACTTTCCTATGCGTCCATCAACCACATGCCTGGCCACAGCTACCATTGCCTTTAGATGAGGTCTGTGTCCTCAGTTCATTGGTCTTTAGATGACAAGATTTTGAGACTTGCATCCCCAAGTTCCTCAGCTGAGAATGGTCATTACTTCTTCTTCATGAAAAGAACTGCGTGTCTTCCACCTCCAGGTTCTTATTCTCATAAACACATTCCATTCACAGTTTTTTTTTAATTGTCTAAGTCATTTCACTTGACCATGTGGGCTGGATGCTTGCAAACAAAACAGAAAGATCAAGTCAGGTGCTCAGCTGTCATTGTCTCCTTGTAAAACACCCAAGTCCCTCAAAGTTTCATTCTGGTGAGGTAGAGAGTGGAATGCAGTTCAGCTGCAACTTTGGAGCTGGTAAAGTGGACAGATCAAAACACTCACCTCATTTCTCTGAGACTTCAGCACTGCTGTCTTAAAAATCATTAGGCCCTCCAGTCCTCACTGATAAATCACATCCCCACCCCTTTCTATGCCCCCATCTACACTTTATAATCACCCTGTCAGCATATCTTATGAACAGATCTCAGGAGACATTTGGATCTGAAAATAAATTAAATTTCTGACGATCTGATGGAGGGGAGTCCCAGCGCAGAGATGAGCAAGCCACAGCATGGAGGAGAATGAGCCCCAGCGCGGAGGAGAGTCAGCCCCAGCGCGGAGGAGAGCGAGCCAAAGTGCGGAGGAGGGTGAGCCCCAGCGCAGAGGAGAGTCAGCCCCAGCGCGGTGGAGAGCGAGCCAAAGCGCGGAGGAGGGTGAGCCCCAGCGCAGAGGAGAGCAAGGCTCAGCGCCGACGAGAGTGAGCCCATATGGAACCCACGGTGGCATGAGTATGGGCCCAGCAGCAAGAGATGGCGCTAGAGCTGGGTGACTTCATTTGTGGGCCCACCAGCTCAAGGCGGAGGCCGGAGTTCTGGCACTGACTTTCAAGACGGCGGTGGCAGCTGGGTAGCCTCTGCAGTCGGTGGAGGGAGCAGCATCAGAATCAGGATGTGGGGCTTCAGCGATGCAGTAGGCCCGAATTTGTACCCCTAGTAAGTCAATGGGAGTGGTGGTGGTTGTATCAGTGGCAGTGTGGTAGGGCTGGTGTGGGATTCCTGGAATGCAGTAATGGCAATCGTGGCCCGAGAGTGGGACTCGTGGATTGGAATGTTATGTGGGGGGGGGGAGGGGGTGCATTCGAGGGCCTTGGACCTGTTCTGGAGAACCCCCATTCCCTGCACCCTCCCCCCTCCCCCACACCATGTCAAGCAGAGGAGGAAGAACTCTGTTTTAATTTACATTATAGTTATAACTTCTGTGTCGCAAAATAGTGCCAGACCATTGCGACATATTACACTTTTCACTGTCTTTATGTGTTAAATACAAGTGACAAAAAAAATTCAATTCAACTCATTCAATTCAAGAGTTAACATTTCACGTTAGTGAACCTTTTTCAGGTGATAATGGAACATAAATGTTGGTAAGGAAACTGTAATGACTCTGTTTTGCAGGAGGGGATTAAGATTTTTCAGATACTGCCTCAATTTTTCATTCTTCTTAAGTGGACTCAAGATGTTCATTCTCTTTTCTCTCCAAAAAGGTTGCCAGATCTGCTGAGTTTCTCCAACAACTTGCGTTTTTGTTTCAGATTTCCAGCATCCGCAGTTCTTTTAATTTTATGAATGGAAACTCAAACATTTCGTTTTTAAATTGCAAGTTATGGGCTCTCGCTGTCATCACCTCTTTCTCCTCTACCAAGTCTCTAAACTCTAACCACAGGCTACAGAACTGATTAAAGGAAATCTTTCAACAAAGGTTGAAGCAAGAATGAGAAAGCATATCACCTTGAACTAATTTTAGGAGCTAAACTCCGGGAGTTGTATTTTTAGCTCCTGTCATGTCAGAAGCTGAACACATGGAAAATATACTAGTTTCAAGGCACCATCCCACACACATTGATTTTTTTCTGAGGTCGGAGGAGGATTACTCACTTGAATGAAGTTAAAAATCACACAACACCAGGTTATAGTTCAACAGGTTTAATTGGAAGCACTAGCTTTCAGAGCGCTGCTCCTTCACCAGGTGGTAGTCGTTCCGAAAGCTAGTGTGCTTCCAATTCAACCTGTTGGACTATAACCTGGTGTTGTGTGATTTTTAACGTTGCACACCCCAGTCCAACACCGGCATCTCCAAATCATCACTTGAAAGAGGTGGATTAGAGTCTAATTAAAGAAGGTCTCCAGGTCCTGTGGGTGATGGGTATAATCGCAATGCTTGGAGGTAGCCCCCTAGAGGCAGATAATGGAAGCAGGGCTCAAGGCTGGCCAAGAACCTTAGACTTACCACCCATACGATGTTGGGTTGGCTCTTTTTTGAAAAAGCTGGAGAAAGGATGCCTCTGTTTTGCAATGGACTCTCCCTCATTTAGCTTGTGTTGTATCTTTCAGGTTGTAAGGGCCAATCAGTAAGGCTCCCTGTCACCTTTAATCAGCCAGCAATTTCACCCTCTGACCATTAGTGTGACAAAGTCAAATGTAAACTTTGTCCGGCTCAGTGTAACGTTGGCACCTTCACATCAAAGTCAAAAATGACTCAACACCAGGTTATAGCTCCTTCCTCAGGCAGCTAGCTCCAAAAACTTGTGGTTTCAAATAAACCTGTTAGACTATCACCTGATGTTATGTGATTTTTGACTTTGTCCACCCCAGTCCATCACTGACACCTCCACATCCATTAATCTGACAGACCAGGGTAGATCGTAATGACTGACTGCTCCCCATACAGTGCAGACTTCTATTCCCCTTCCTGACCTAACAGTGTGGTTCAGAAGCCCACAGGAAATCTTCGCACTCCAGATTTGAGGCAATTATATTAAAATAAAAGTCTAATATTTTGTCCGCTTAATCTGAGCAGGTCAACTACAGAAATTAGGCAAAAGTGAGGCCTGCAAATGCTGGAAATCAGAGTCTAGATTAGAGTGGTGCTGGAAAAGCACAGCCAGTCAGGCAGCATCTGAGGAGCAGGAAAATCGACGTTTTGGACAGTCCTGATGAAGGGTTTTTGCCCGAAATATTGATTTTCCTGCTTCTCAGATGCTGCCTGACCAGCTGTGCTATTCCAGCACCACTCTAATCCAGACCCAGCCACAGAAATCGTTGAATTGTAGCATATCTTCCAGACAAAAGAGACCTATAATTTTATATAACATCATGATAGGTGATGTTTTTGTTTAAAGGTCTCCACATTTAGACACTCTCTGAGTATCTTAGTCGGTGTATGGTCTTCAGACAGTCATATGTACGTACAGTAACATCAGGCACAGAATGTAGACCTGTGTGTTATTTTGTGACATCGTAGTTGGTAATAAACTTGTAAACATCTGCCTCAATAAGGACCTGGCTTGCTGTAAAGTAATCGTCATGTAAACCAACACATAGAAAAGTACGAACAATTGATTTCAATGGTAAGTTTAAAAAGAAAGCTGACATCTAGGCTGTTTTCACAAATTGTTCAACTTTTTGCTTCAAATAACTACAATCTTATAGAGCAGTGGAATTACGTTACAATTACAGTAGGCATCAGTTATTGTTGTAAAATGCTGTTGCTGTTTGTAACAGGCAGCATACATGTCCACATATTTAGAGTTAAAAATCACACAGCACCAGGTTATAGTCCATCAGGTTTAATTGGAAGCACACTAGCTTTCGGAGCGCCGCTCCTTCATCAGGTGGGCAACCACCTGTTGGACTATAACCTGGTGTGTGATTTTTAACTTTGTATATCCCAATCCAACACCAGCATCTCCAAGTCACATATTTAGAGTTAGATCTCTTGGTCATTAGGTTTAAATCTGTGAAAATCTCAAATTCTCCAAACAATATAATGGTGACTGCAAGCAAATGTTATTTTCAACTTTTGAATGATCACCCTTTCTAATATTTTTAGCATGTCTATTCTACTGAGACCAATTGCTAAAGGGGCACAGTTTCTATTTGGATGCTCAGCAGAGTGAAGTTTTAAATGTATTATAATTGGATTTGTTATTTTTCCACAGCTTGTTGGTGAAGGCATTCATCCCCTGTGTAACTCAGGTGTTACCTGCAAAATTGACAATTTTAGCGAACACATTCCTTGGAAAATAAAGGGCAAAGACAGCTAAAACTATGCTTTGCTTTGTTAAAATGGCTTCCTCTTAGGAGAAAATGAATTTAGTATTTGATTCAATTTTGAAGAACAATTTAGGCATTTCACATACAAATTTCAAATGATTTAACAGATAATTTGATAATTTAAAAAACTATGTACCTATTGTTAAAATTAATAAATGAAGCTGATGACTGTCTAGCGATCTGTATTGTGAAGGCTTTTCGTTGTTCATTCATGGAGTGACAGCATCACTGGCTAGTCGGCATTTATTACTCAGTGGGCAGTTAGAAGTAAATCGTATTGCTATGGGTCTGGAGTCACACTTAGGCCAGACCAGGTAAGGATGGCAGTTCTCTGGTCCACTGAAGGATAATGAAGGAAGGCTGTGTGTCGAACCTGAGAGAATGGGTGAGATTCTGAATGATTACTTTGCATCAGTGTTCACAGAGGAGAGGAACATGATGAATGTTGAGATTAGAGATAGAAGTTTGATTAGTCTGGATCACGTTGGCATAAGTAGAGAAGATGTGTTGGGTATGCTAGAGGTTATTAAGGTGGACAAATCCCCAGGACTGGATGGGATCTATTGCAGGTTGCTGAGGGAGGTGAGAGAGGAAATAGCTGGGGCCCTGACAGATATCTTTGTGGCATCCTTAAATACAATTTTAAGGATTGTGGTGAGGTGCCAGAGGACTGGAAGGTTGCTCATGTTGTCCCCCTGTATAAGAAGGGTAGTAGGGATATTTCGGGTAACTACAGATCAGTGAGCCTGACGTCGGTGGCGGGGAAGTTACTGGAAAGGGTACTGAGGGATAGGATCTATTCATATTTAGAAAAGAATGGACTTATCAGTGATAGGCAACATGATTTTCTGCAGGGGAGATCATGTCTTACCAACTTAATAGAGTCCTTCGAGGAAGTGACCAAGTTGATAGATGAAGGAAGGGCTGTTGATGTCATACACATGGACTTTAGTAAGACATTTGATAAGGTTCCCCATGGAGAAAGTGAAGTCACATGGTGTGCAGGGTGTTCTAGCTAGGTGGATAAATAACTGGTTGAGCAACAGGAGACAGAGAGTAGTAATTGAAGGGAGTTTCTCAAAATGGAGAAAGGTGACCAGTGGTATTTCACAAGGATCAATGCTGGGCCACTGTTGTTTGTAATATACATAAATGATCTGGAAGAGGGACTGTCAGAGAATACAGGACGATATAGATAGACTGGAGAGTTGGGTGGAAAAGTGGCAGATGGTTTTCAATCCAGACAAATGTGAGGTGATGCATTTTGGGAAGTCTAATTCTAGAGCAAATTATACAATGAACGGAAGAACTTTGGGAAAAATTGATGGGCAAAGAGATCTCGGAGTGCAGGTCCATTGTACCCTGAAGGTTGCTGCACAGGTAGATAGAGTGGTCAAGAAGACATATAGTATGCTTGCCTTCATTGGATGGGGTATTGAGTATAAGAGCTGGCAAGTCATGTTAAAATTGTACAAGACATTGGTTCAGCTGCATTTAGAATACTGTGTACAGTTCTGGTCACCATGTTACCAAAAGGATGTGGATGCTTTGGAGAGGGTGCAGAGAAGGTTTACGAGGATGTTGCCTGGTATGGAAGATGCTAGCTATGAAGAGAGGTTGAGTAGGTTAGGTTTATTTTCATTAGAAAAAAGGAGATTGAGGGGGGACCTAATTGAGGTTTGCAAAATCATGAAGGGTATAGGCAGGATAGATAGAGACAAGCTTTTTCCCAGGGTGAAGGATTCAATAATGAGAGGTCACGCTTTCAAGGTGAGAGGTGGAAAATTTAAGAGGAATACACGGGCAAGTACTTCGCACAGAGGGTGGTGAGCGTTTGGAACACGTTGCCAGCAGAGGTGGTAGAGGAGGCACGGTAGATTCATTTAAGATGCATCTCGACAGATGCATGTGGAGGTGGGGAGCAGAGGGATATAGATGTTTAGGAATTGACCAGTAGGTTTAGACAGTACATTTGGATTGGCTCAGGCTTGGAGGGTCGAAGGGCCTGTTCCTGGGTTGTAAATTTTCTTTGTCCTTTGTTCTTCCCTACAGGGCATTAGTGAACCAGATGGGTTTTTCCAACAATTGACATTGGATTTGTGGTCATCATCAGTCTTTTAATTCCAGTTAAAGTTAATGAATTCAAATTCCACCATCTCTGATGACAGGATTTGATCTCAGATTTTCCAGGACATTATTTGGATCTCTGGATTAATAGTCCAGTTTTAATGCCACCAGGCTGTTGCCTCACCAGTCTACTACGCGATGTACTGTTTGGGATAGTTGCTACCTTGCATTCGTTACAAAATCTCTATAGTACAACAATTAGTGCATTTCTTGAGCACTGTCTTGCAAGAAAATGCAGTTACCAGACTGTATGTAGTGAGATCCCAAAAACAACAATGACATGAATGATCAGATAAACTTGGATTTTCACTCATGATGTACGATATTTTCTGCTTGGTGCATACAAAACGTGTCCCGAAATATTGAGACCTTTTATTTGGTTCAAGAGTAGGAAGACATGCAGGATAGAGGTTGCCAAATGCTGAGCTGAGCTGTTCAGAAGGGTTACCTTGGTTCTTTAGGATTTTGTTCTTAACGACTTGGTCCTCTTGTCCTCAACTAACATAATCTCTCACTCCCTACCCACTTCCCATGCCCATACAAATTTTAAAAGGCAAGAGAGTTTAAATAACTGGGCAGCTTGGTGGTTCAAAAGATATTAGCAGCTTTTCAAGGTCAGTGCATTGAGCATAGGAGTTGGAAGTTTGTGTTGCAGCTGTACAGGATATTGGTTAAGGCACTTTTGGAATACTACATTCAGTTCTGACCTCCCTGCTATCGGAAAGATGTTGTCAAACTTGAAAGGGTTCGGAAAAGATATGCAAGGATGTTGCCAGTGTTGCAAGGTTTGTGCTGTAGGGAGAAGCTGAATAGGCTGGGGCTGTTTTCCCAGAAACATTGGAGATTAAGGGTGACCTTTTAGATAATCCTGAGACGTTTGGATAGGGTGAACAGTCAAGGTCTTTTCCCCAGGGTAGGGCAGTCCAAAACTCAAAGGCATAGGTTTAAGGTGAGAGAGGAAAGATTTTAAAAAGACTTATGGGGCAACATTTTCACATTTAGGGTGGTCTGTGTATGGAATGAGCTGTCAGAGGAAGTGGTGGAGGCTGGTACAGTTACAACATTTGAAAGGCATCTGGATGGATATCTGAATAGTTTGGAGGGATATGGGCCAAGTGCTGACAAATGGGACAAGATTAATTTTGGATATCTGGTTGGCATGGATGAGTTAGACCGAAGAGTCTGTTTCCGTGCTGTGCATCTCTATGACTCTAAATGAATTTATAGCTTCTCCGAAGATTTATAACTTTCACACAATATGTTAAGGCCTTTGTTCTGACTTAACTAACATGAATTTGTACTCAACACTACAATCAAAATGAGTTTTGTTTTCCTGTACATGAGAGTGAAATTGCACCCCACTAATCCTTGGGTTGTTCTGGTAATGCAGGAAGGACCTTCGAATTTCCAATAGGATTCACCGTGGTCCCCTTTTATGAGGATTCACAGAATGTGCCATGTGCATTCATACAGAATACTGTAGAGTATTAACTGCTGCTGTTCTCAATTCTCTCATTCCCCAAAACCATGACCTCCCAGACCCCAGAAATCCAGGTACATGAACTCTTCAGCGGGGAGGTGGTAATCCCTTTTCTAGACCTCATCCAGTTCATTTTTGTCCAGGTCTTCATAATGGAGAGGTGCTGGTGTTGGACTGGGTTAGACAAGGTCAAAAGTGGCAAGATCCCAGTTTATAGTCAAAGTGTGGCACTAGAAAAGCACAGCAGGTCAGGCAACATTCAAGGAGCTGGAGAATCGATGTTTCGGGCATAAGCCCTTCATCCTTTTGAACTTTGATCTCCAGCATCTGCAGTCCTCACTTTCTCCTAGACACCAGTTTATAGTCTGTTGGACTATAACCTGGTGTCATGTGATTTTTGATCAGGTCTTCATGGTTGTTAAAGATAAAATCACAGCGTTACTGCTCTCCAAAATTGTACGTGGAAAAGGCTGTTTATAAAACTCCATACTTATTTACTGCCAGCGAGCATTTTTACACTAGTACACGGAATAGTTAACAGTTTGCTGTGGGCACTTCACTCACTATCTTTGTTCTGATCTGTGTACAAGAGAAATTGAATCACTATGTTCAACAAACAATCCACTGGGTCTGCTTGCTTTCGTAAAGGTTGGAATAATGAATTACACCATCACATTCCTCATTCATTCAATATTAGATTAGAAGGCTCAATCTGGTAAGCTCCCATCAGGAGTAATTGTGTTCAGTTCTGGTCACAGACTCTCAGGAAGGATGTATTGTCTTGGAGGGGTTGCAGCTTCACCTATTTACAAACAAGTTGTGATGACAGGTCTCATGGACTAGACATGTATTCCCTGTATACAGAAGATTATGGGCTGATCTAACTGAGGTTATTAAGGTAAGAAAATTAAGTTAGGGCTTTCAAAGAGCATGAGGACAATTCAATAAGGTTTGGTTAAGAAAAACAAGGACGCATATGTCAGGTATAGACAGGATAGACCGAGTGAATCCTGAGAAGAGCATAAAGGCAGGGGGAATATACTTAAGAGAGAAATCAGGAGGGCAAAAAGGGAGCATGAGGTACCATTGGCAAATAAAGTTGTAGTGAATGCAAAGGGCTTTTTACAAATACACTCAGGACAAAAGGGTAACTAGGGAGAGAATACAGTTGTGCAAAGATCAGCAAGGCGGCCTTTGTGTGGAGCTTGCAGGAGATGGGGGTGATACTAAGTGAGTATTTTGCATCGGTATTTGCTGTGGAAAAGAACATGGAAGATATAGAATGTAAGGAAATAGATGGTGACATCTTGAAAAATGTCCATATGACAGAGGAGGAAGTGTTGGATGTCTTGAAACACGCAAAAGTGAATAAATCTCCAGGACCTGATCAGGTGTACCCTAGAACTCTGTGGGAAGCTAGGGAAGTGATTGTTGGGCCTCTTGCTGAGATATTTGTATCATCGATAGACTCAGTTCAGGTGCCAGAAGACTGGAGGTTGGGTAACATGATGCTACTGTTTAAGAAGGTTGGTAAGGACAAGCCAGAGAACTATAGACCAGTGAGCCTGATGTTGGTAGTGGGCAAGTTGTTGGAGGGAATCCTGAGTGACAGGATGTACATGTATTTGGAAAGGCAAGGACTGATTAGAAATAGTCAATATGGTTTTGTGCATAGGAAATCATGTCTCACAAACTTGATTGAGTTTTTTGAAGAAGTAGCAAAGAGGATTGATGAGGGCAGAGTGGTAGATTTGATCTACATGGACCTCAGTAAGGCGTTCGACAAGGTTCCCCATGGAAGATTGGTTAGCAAGGTTAGATCTGAAAATGTTTTGCTGGAAAAGCGCAGCAGGTCAGGCAGCATGCAAGGAGCAGGAGAATCGACGTTTCGGGCATGAGCCCTTCTTCAGGAATGAGGAAAGTGTGTCCAGCAGGCTAAGATAAAAGGTAGGGAGGAGGGACTTGGGGGAAGGGCGTTGGAAATGCAATAGGTGGAAGGAGGTTAAGGTGAGGGTGATAAGGTGAGGGTGATAGGCTGGAGTGGGGATGGGGGCGGAGAGGTCAGGAAGAAGATTGCAGGTTAAGAAGGTGATGCTGAGTTCGAGGTTTGGGACTGAGACAAGGTGGGGGGAGGGGAAATGAGGAAACTGGAGAAATCTGAGTTCATCCTTTGTGGTTGGAGGGTTCCTAGGCGGAAGATGAGGCGCTCTTCCTCCAGCCATCGTGTTGCTATGGTCTGGCGATGGAGGAGTCCAAGGACCTGCATGTCCTTGGTGGAGTGGGAGGAGGAGTTGGAGTGTTGAGCCACGGAGTGGTTGGGTTGGTTGGTCCGGGTGTCCCAGAGGTGTTCTCTGAAATGTTCCGCAAATAGATGGTCTGTCTCTCCAATATAGAGGAGGCCACATCGGGTACAGCGGATGCAGTAAATGATGTGTGTGGAGGTGCAGGTGAACTTGTGGCAGATATGGAAGAATCCCTTGGGGCCTTGGAGGGAAGTAAGGGGGGAGGTGTGGGCTCAAGTTTTGCATTTCTTGCGGTTGCAGGTGAAGGTGCTGGGAGTGGAGGTTGGGTTGTTGGGGGGTGTGGACCTGACGAGGGAGTCATGGAGGGAGTGGTCTTTTCGGAATGCTGATAAGGGAGGGGAGGGAAATATATCCCTGGTGGTGGGGTCCGTTTGGAGGTGGCGGAAATGATGATGTATCTGGAGGTTGGTGTGGTGGTAGGTGAGGACCAGTGGGGTTCTGTCCTGGTGGCGAGTGGAAGGGCGGGGCTCAAGGGCGGAGGAGCGGGAAGTGAAGGAGATGCGATGGAGAGCATCGTCGATCACATCTGGGGGGAAATTGTGGTTTTTGAAGAAGGAGGCCATCTGGGTTGTTCGGTATTGGAACGGGTCCTTCTGGGTGCAGATGCAGCGGAGACGAAGGAATTAGAAATATGGGATGGCGTTTTTACGTTTATGGGGGCAGGGTGGGAGGAGGTGTAGTCTAGGTAGCTGTGGTAGTCGGTCGGTTTATAGTAAATGTCCGTGTTGATTCGGTCGCCCGAGATAGAAATGGAGAGGTCTAGGAATTGGAGGGAGGAGTCTGAGATGGTCCAGGTAAATTTGAGGTCGCGGTGGAAGGTGTTAGTAATGTGGATGAACTGTTCAACCTCCTCGTGGGAGCACAAGGCAGTGCCAATGCAGTCATCGATGTAGCGGAGGAAAAGGTAGGGGGATGGTGCCAGTGTAGCTGCGGAGTTTGACCCCACCCCACAGCTCACGAATAGGATAAACAACACACTGAGGAACCCACAAAAAAATGGACAGATAACCAGGTTTGACCTACAAAGAATGAAACCTGAAAGCAACAACACCCCCAGATTCTATGGACTACCTAAAGTGCCCAAACCAGCCATCCCACTCAGACCCATAGTATCACTACCAGGGACACCATCACACAAACTGGCGAAAGAACTACAGCAGAAACTGAGACACCTGATCAGCAGATCCAGACACTCTATACAATCAACACAGGAATTCTTGGACATCATCAGAAATATACACATAGACAAGGAAGAAACCATGGTCTCATTTGATGTAACGGCACTGTTCACCTCTATCGACAAAACCAGAGAAACAATAGCCAACCTGCTGGACATACAGAACAGACAACAGTACGGTGAACCTATCAACAAAGACTGCATACTCAAAGTACTGGACCTGTGCCTCACAACACACTTCACATTCAACAACCAAATATATGAACAAATCAACGGCCCACCCATGGGCTCACCCATATCTGGACTCATAGCAGAAGCTGTAATGCAAAGGTTAGAACAAACAGTCTTACCGCAAATTCAACCCAAACTCTGGATCAGATATGTAGATGACACCTTTGTAATCATTAAAAACACAGAAATAGAGAACACACACCGGATCATCAACGCCACACTCACAGGAATCCGATTCACTAGAGAGGAAGAAAAGGACAACCAACTCCCATTCCTAGACGTGATGATACAGAGAACACCGAACGGAGAATTCACCACAAAGGTTTACAGGAAAGCCACGCACACAGACCAAGTCTTGAACTACGAAAGCAACCACCCAACACACATAAACGAAGTTGTATCAAGACACTATTCAAAAGGGCCACAACACACTGCAGTACCCCAGAACTGCAAAAAGAGGAAGAACACCTATACAAAGTATTCGCCAAAAACGGATACCCGCGCAATTTCATCAACAGATGCCTAAGGGAAAGACAACGGAATGAGGACATGCCACAACCCAAAGGACTAGCCACACTACCATATATCAAGAGCATTTCTGAACTGACAGCCAGACTACTGCGACTACTAGGACTCATAACAGCACACAAACCAACAGCCACCCTCAGACAACAACTCACCAGGACAAAGGACCCGATACCCAGCATGAGCAAAACCAATGTAGTGTACAAAATCCCATGTAAGGATTGTACAAAACACTACATAGGACAACAGGAAGACAGCTAACGATCCGCATCCATGAACACCAACTAGCCACGATACGACACTATCCTTAGTAGTCACACACTCAGATGACAAGCAACATGAATTCGACTGGGACAACACTACTATTATAGGACAAGCCAAACAGAGAACAGCCAGGGAATTTCTAGAGGCATGGCATTTATCCACAGATTCAATCAATAAGCACATTGACCTGGACCCAATATACCGGCCACTGCAGCTGACAGCTGGAACTGACAACCAGAAGCGGCAGAAACAAACCACTATAAATGCCGGAGGAAACAGCACAGAAGTGCTTCACAGGAGGCTTCCAAACACTGAGGATGTCACCTAGACAGGGGACGAAACGTCTGCAACACAAATTCTCAGCTCAGCGAACAGAACCACAACAATGAGCACACGAGCTACAAATCTTCTCACAAAATTTGAACATCTTTTCCCTGGAATGGGTGAGTCCAGAACTAGAGGGTATAAGTTTAGAGTGAAAGGGGAAAGATATAAAAGAGACTAAGGGCAACATTTTCACGCAGAGAGTGGTACGTGTATGGAATGACCTGCCAGAGGAAGTCGTGGTGTCTGGTACAACTACAACATTTAAAAGGCATTTGGATGCGTATGTGAATAGGAAGGGTTTAGAGGGTTATGGGCCAGGTGCTGGCAGGTGGGACTAGATTGGGTTGGGATATCTGGTTGGCATGGACGAGTTGGATGGAAGGATCTGTTTCCATGCTGTACATCTCTACGACTCTATGACTGTAAGCCAAAAAGATGTCTTTCTGTCTTGGAGCTGTTCCATGAACTAGGAGAGTTCTTTCACTCCCACACACCCAGTTCATTATCTCCCAATAAATATCACTCTTATCAAAGCAATGATCTGAGGGATAATCAAATAGTTGTTTTAGGGAGCTTACTGTGCACAATTCAGCTGTTCCGTTTCCCACATTAAATCATAAACTTCACTTCACACAGTACATCACTGTTTTTTAAGCAACGTGGGACTTGAGCTGATGAATGGCACTATATAAATGTTGACTCTTTTCAATCGATTGAGTTTCTGAAAGTGCTCATATTATCAGAACACTGTAACCCTCCTTTCACATTTCGCCTTTTTGTGCAGATGCTGAAATTTGATAGTCTTTCAATTTTTCTTAAAGTATTATCAGTCTATTTCATCATGTTATGTCACGCCTCAGACCTCCTCCTCCAAAGATATGAGCACTACCACTTCATTCCGAGGTAACATTTTCAATTAAAGTAGATTCTTGTCTGACATCAACTGGTGTCATAGTTAGCAGATCTGAAATCAATTAAGTTTCAAGATGTTTTTGCTAGTTACAGCAAGATTCTATTGGTTTAAGTAAACCTATGAAAGTGACTTGCAATGTATCGTTTAAGCCAACTTTAAACAAAGTCAAGGAAAACCTACGAACAAGTGAGCAATTCCTATGAAGAAATGTTGGGTCATGTTCAAAAGAGAGTGATTCAATAAAGTAGCAGAACCAGAAAACAGAATCACAACAACCATCTGGGGCAAGTGCTCCAGCACAGAGCTGGTGTAGCCTCGATTTGCAAAACCTGTGCTGAAACTAAAATGCATCGTGACTTCTCTGCTGTCTAGGAATGCAAAGATAGATGGAAGTTGAATTCCATGAAGGCACATTAAACAAGCAAAAGATCATGAATCTGCTGTACATATTCTTGGGAGCATAAATTCTGACCCACTGGGATTCAAAAAGTGTTCCATTACAACCCATTAATGACAAGTAGACAAGGCTGGATCTGGCTGAAAGACAACGTTCAAAGCCAGAAGAAATAGAAGTTCTCAGGTGATGTTCTGCTTGTAGTACAAACGAAAAGCTCCAAGAGCTTTGTGCAGAATATGAATGATGGTATGGCAGCATATCTGTATGTACCAGTGAGCTTGCACATCAATAATTACTAACAATAAACTGTACACCATAGGAACAGACCCTTCAGCCCACGATATTGTGCTGAACATGACACCAAATTAAAGTAATCCCTTCTACCTGCCCATGATCCATATTTTTTCATTCCTTACATGTTCATGTTCTTATCTAAAAGACCCTTAAACACGTCTAATCTATCTGCGACCACCATCACCCCAGCAGTGTGTTTCAGACACCTACAACTCTACGTAAAGAATAAGCCCCTCATGTTTCCTTTGAACTTTCCCCTCTCATCTTAAATGCATGCACCCTAATGTTAGACATTTCAACTCTGGGAAAATGTTTCTGACTGTCAACCCTATAGAGGCATCTCATTATTTTATAAACTTCTATCAAGTCTCCCTTCAGTATCTGCTGCTTCTGCTTTGGCATCTTTAATCACTCAACAGTACTGTGCTCGGGGAAATCATGTTAGAGTTGAACTTTATTTTACTCATTTATGGGATTTGGGCATTGCTGGCAGGCCAACATTTATTGCCTGTCTTTCGTTCCCCTTGAGAAGGTGGTGGTAAGCTGCCTTTTTGAATCACTGCAATCCATGTCCAATTGGTGGACCAACAATGTCATTAAGGAGGGTATTCCAGGATTTTGACCCATCGACAGTGAAGGAACGATGATATATTTCCAAGTCAGGATGGTGGTTATCTTGGAAGGGAACTTGAAGAGGGTGATGCCCCCATGTATCTACTGCCCTTACCCTTCTTGATAGAAATGGTCGTGGGTTTGGAAGATGGTGTCTGAGGATCTTTCATATTATGCATTGTTAATGAAGTTGCAGATATCTCCAAAATGAATGCTTATAACCATTACAGTTTGAGTTCAGATATGCAGCACCTGCAGGGTATAAGATTTGGTGGAATTATTGAATTACCACTTGGAAAATGGAAGGTATTACAGCTGCTATGAAAGATAGATAGTCAAGCTCAGGGAAAATAATAGTGTGCTGTACAGCTCAAACAATGCATTCCACATTTATATAAGTAGCATTGTGTAACAACATGAAAATCCAGAGTTAGTCAATGTCTGCAAACAACGATGAAGGAAGAAAATTCATTTTTGACAAGAGACACTTTTAAAGTCCATTTATACAGGGATTTGCAAATCTTTAAGCTGAAGTGAACAATTCAAGGAAATGGAAGATAGCACAGAAATGAGCCTGGATCATTTAGACATCAAAATGAAGTGAGGTGGCTCTCCAGACATGTTGCTGTAAATGCTTTGATGTACAAGGATGAAACTTGTTTCAAACCTTTGAACATTACATTTCAGAAAGTAATGGATAGCAAATGCTGCCTGAAGATAATAGCTAGCACTAATTTCTGTATCACACTGATTGTACTAAATGATGTCTTTCTTGAGCTGAAAATGTGTTGCTGGAAAAGCGCAGCAGGTCAGGCAGCATCCAAGGAGCAGGAGAATTGACATTTCGGGCATGAGCCCTTGTTCAGGAATGAGGAGACTGGGCCAAGCAGGCTAAGATAAAAGATAGGGAGGAGGGACTTGGGGGAGGGGCATTGGAAAGGTGAGGTGATAGGTCGGAGTGGGGGTGGGGGCAGAGAAGTCAGGAAGAAGATTGCAGGTTAGGAAGGTGGTGCTGAGTTCGAGGGTTGGGACTGAGACAAGATGGGGGGAGGGGAAATGAGGAAACTGGAGAAATCTGAGTTCATCCCTTGTGGTTGGAGGGTTCCTAGGCAGAAGATGAGGCACTCTTCCTCCAACCGTCGTGTTGCTATGGTCTGGCGATGGAGGAGTCTAAGGACCTGTATGTCCTTGGTGGAGTGGGAGGGGGAGTTGGAGTGTTGAGCCACGGGGTGGTTGGGTTGGTTGGTCCGGGTGTCCCAGAGGTGTTCTCTGAAATGTTCCACAAGTAGGCGGCCTGTCTCCCCAATATAGAGGAGGCCACATCGGGTGCAGTGGATGCAGTAAATGATGTGTGTGGAGGTACAGGTGAATTTGTGGCGGATATGGAAGGATCCCTTGGTGCCTTGGAGGGAAGTAAGGAGAGAGGTGTGGGCGCAAGTTTTGCATTTCTTGCGGTTGCAGGGGAAGGTGCCGGGAGTGGAGGTTGGGTTGGTAGGGGGTGTGGACCTGACGAGGGAGTCATGGAGGGAGTGGTCTTTCAGGAATGCTGATAGGGGAGGGGAGGGAAATATATCCCTGGTGGTGGGGTCCGTTTAGAGGTGGCGGAAATGACGACGGATGATACGATGTATATGGAGGTTGGTGGGGTGGTAGGTGAGGACCAGTGGGGTTCTGTCCTGGTGGCGATTGGAGAGGTGGGGCTGCACCACTCCCTTCGTTAATCCCTCATCAGGTCCACACCCCCCACCAACCCAACCTCCACTCCCGGCACCTTACACTGCAACCGCAAGAAATGCAAAACTTGCGCCCACACTTCCCCCCTTACTTCCCTCCAAGGCCCCAAGGGATCTTTTCATATCCGCCACAAATTCTCCTGCACCTCCACACACATCATTTACTGCAACCGCTGCACCCGATGTGGCCACCTCTATGTTGGGGAGACAGGCCGCCTATTTGCGGAACGTTTCAGAGAACACCTCTGGGACACCTGGACCAACCAACCCAACCTCCCCGTGGCTCAACACTTCAACTCCCCCTCCCACTCCACCAAGGACATGCAGGTCCTTGGACTCCTCCATCGCCAGACCATAGCAACACGACGGCTGGAGGAAGAGCGCCTCATCTTCCTCCTAGGAACCCTCCAACCACAAGGGATGAACTCAGATGTCTCCAGTTTCCTCATTTCCCCTTCCCCCACCTTGTCTCAGTCAAATCCCTCGAACTCAGCACCACCTTCCTAACCTGCAATCTTCTTCCTGACCTCTCTGCCCCCACCCCCACTCCGACGTATCACCTTCACCTTAACCTCCTTCCACCTATTGCATTTCCAACGTCCCTCTCCCAAGTCCCTCCTCCCTACCTTTTATCTTAGCCTGCTTGGCCCAGTCTCCTCATTCCTGAACAAGGGCTCATGCCCGAAATGTCAATTCCCCTGCTCCTTGGATGCTGCCTGACCTGCTGCGCTTTTCCAGCAACACATTTTCAGCTCTGATCTCCAGCATCTGCAGTCCTCACTTTCTCCTAGATGTCTTTCTTGAGCAAGGATGTTGACTCAATGCTTTCAGAAGATCTCTTTAACAAGCTGCACAGTTAACACAAGCCAAGCTCCACGAGGTTAGTGAATCACTTCAGGGAAACCAGTTCTTGGAAAAACAGTGTGAAAGATTTAATTGCATCAAGCAGAAGGGATAAACAACCATGTCTCATGCTCCTTGTGTATGATCAATTGAATAAGCGATTTCCAGAGATGGGAATTAAATCACTTAGCAGCTTTTTGACTTTCTTTCACTTTCATCACAGAAAATCAGGAGTGGATTTGGCATTAGGTCGGGTGTATTTGCAAACACGAGCAAGCTGGTTTGCAAATCCAAAAACATTTTGGATGCCAAGGCAGGCAGAATGGAAGCACTGCCTTGGTTTGCCATTTTCAGTAAACCCTCATCCCTTAACTCAAGGTGATGGTGATGGAGTTGGCAGCATCAGGGCTCTCCCGTGTCCAGGGCTCAACCACGCAGTCTTTTATTTCTCCTTTTAACATTTTGTTTTCTTTCTTTTCTTCGTTGATTTTGTTTTGGCGGAAGGCAGTATTGAAGATGTCTTGGTTGAGGTCCATAGTGTGGTGGTGACTGGAGAGGGAACCTGGAAGTGGCCTCGAGGAAGCGGCTGGTGGAGGGGTGAGCACGGGGATCCAGCATCAGCTGTTGCATTGGTGGAGGCCAATGGCGGCTTCCGCATTGAGGTGGTTTTGGCCTGACATCTGTTGGCTCAGGATTCCGCTTTTGCAACATCTTCCTTCCCGGGATTGGTGATGAGATTAGTCCCTGGGGCAGCTCTTATGGTGGCTTCCAGTGGCCGACATGTGGTGGTCTTGCCGGGGCACTGACTTTTTCCCAAACCCAGGGCCAGGAATTGAACTAAGATGGACTTTGTCCTAACATTTTTTTTTCTTGTCTATGCCTCCTGCTATTAATACAGGCACTGTGGTTATGGTGACTTAAACACTTTTCACAGTTCTTTTTGTAAAATTGCAGGTGACAATAAATTACTAGCCATGAAACGACATGACCAGCTATCCTTAGTAGCCACACACGTAAATGACAAGCAACATGAGTTTGACTGGAACAACACTACTATTATAGGACAAGCCAAACAGAGAACAGCCAGGGAATTCCTTGAGGCATGGCACTCATCCACAGATTCAACCTATAAGCACATCGACCTGGACCCAATATACTGGCCACTGCAATGGACAGCTAGAACTGACAACCGGAAGCGGCAGATACAAACCAGTATAAATACCAGAGGAAACATTACAGAAGCGCTTCACAGGAGGCTCCCAAGCACTGAGGATGTCACCTAGACGGGGGACGAAACGTCTGCAACACAAATTCCCAGCTCGGCGAACAGAACCACAACAACGAGCACTCGAGCTACAAATCTTCTCACAAACTTTATTTCAGACTATAACCTCTCTAACCTGATATGATTTACACAAACCTCAGAAAACTAAACACCTCGCTGGAAGTTTCAAAGTCAACAAAATGCAAAAAATTAAGTCAGGATTAACATAGATATCTTGGCTAATTTTGCTGGAAGAGCACAGCAGTTCAGGCAGCATCCAAGGAGCTTCAAAATCAACGTTTTGGGCAAAAGCCCGTAGAAATCTTGGCATCAGCTCTTGTGCATATTGGATGACAACTTTCCATATTTTCCGTGCCCATCAAATTGCAGCTGGCCAATGAGAATCTGCCTCCTTCTCCCCACTGCATGTTGCTCCATATCAGGACAGCAACGTGTGGCTCGCAGTGTCATCTACAACTCAGAATGAGGCCCTGCAACCTTCCTAGTTTATGTTAGCTCTCTGTGGAGCAACATCATCAATCCCATTCCTCAGTTCTCTATGCTCAGAGCCCTGTGCGGGTATTTAATTCTGGATTCCATCTAATTTTCCTTTGAGATTATTGTCTCTAATTTACCTGCTTCATGTGCGGTGACTTCCAGGTGTGACGATGCTGTCACTTTTAAAAGGTTATTTTGTCCTTGATTTTTTTGGAGAGAGGTCATAAAGACAGAGGTACCCAAGAGTTGAGGGATTATCAGCTAAACAATGGAAGGGGACCGGCCAGTTCACTCCGTTCAGCTGTTTTCTAGTTTCTTTTTGCTGTAGTACTCACAAGATTGGAGTCCAGAAGAGTTGCAAGCTTTAGTAAGAGATTCCTCTGACTTTCTCTGAACTTTCTCTCTGGATGCTGTTCCGTCCTGCCTGTAAGAATCTGTGTTTGAATTTATCTTTTTGCCAAGGGGTGTGTTTATGGAATGTTACTGTATTGGAACAGTTAATTAGCAACAGTTGCTGTAGTGAGTCGGTTAAGTTTTCCATAAGTTCAGTTCCTGTAAATTCTGCTTTCCTTTGTCCATGTTTCAACTGTAGTGCTTAAATAAATTCTGTTTTGCTTAAAGCTGAGTGGTTTCACCAGTCGCATCACACCTGGAATATCCACTCCGTATCTGCCTGGAAAATAAGAAAATGTTAGGATTTAGGCGACCTTCTTAAAATATTTTGAAAGGGGGTGGGGTGGGGGGCGTCTGTCCTAGTCCATAACAGAAGTCATCACTGGTTATTATGCAAAGAGATTATTCTTCATCCTCTTGCTCCAACTCTT
Organism: Chiloscyllium punctatum; assembly: GCF_047496795.1. Taxonomy (NCBI): domain Eukaryota; kingdom Metazoa; phylum Chordata; class Chondrichthyes; order Orectolobiformes; family Hemiscylliidae; genus Chiloscyllium; species Chiloscyllium punctatum. Next base: position 117,255,009 of record NC_092747.1, read on the forward strand.
CTCTAAATCCTTAAATCTATTTTCCCTGGCTTTAGTACCATCAGCTAAAGGCAACAGTTTGTTCCTGATTTACCTTATCCAAACCTGACATAATTATGCACAACTGTGAAAAAAAATACTGCTCAATTTCTTTTGTTCCAAGGAGGACAACTCCAGTTTTTCATCCCTGGAACCATTCTGATAAATCTCATTGTTACCTCTGTCCTAAAGTGTGGTGACCAGAATTGGGTGTTAGTTGTGACCTAATCGAGACCTTATAAAATTCTTAAAACTTCATTGCTCTTTGACTGAATGCTACTATTTATGAAACTCTAGATATCTATTTGGACTTATTCTTTTCTGAGTGCACCACCAACAAGGGCACAATTTGTTGCTGAGAGTCTGAAAACATGTAGGTTAAGATCATGACAGATTTCCTTTTCTAGAAAGTTACATGACTTTTAGTATCAATGATGATTTAATTATGGAGACTAGATTTCAAAATTATGAATTGAGGTCAAATTCCATCAAATGCTGCGCTGGGATTTGAATGTGCATCCCTGGAGTCAAGCAGCAAAAATCTTAAAATAGCTTCATGTGAGCAGGGACACTAAAATATAAACACATGTCTTTCATATTTTGGACGGTCCTTGACAGTCCAATTGAGTTTAAGCACCTTTTACTCATGTCTGCCATTTCACCATCTCAAAGGAGGCCTTATTTATCCCAGGGGGTGTCTTATCTTGATCACTTACATCTTGAGACCAGAGCTAAAGCAGTAAATCAAATTTCCAAAAGGGAGAAATATTAAGCTCTCCTTCAGCCCCCACCCCTCACACGCTGTCTTTCTTAATTCAAGAAAACCTGGTAAAGTTGGCTCCTTTTCAAACTTAAGTTCATTTCAGTTTGGAAAAGGGTATCTGCAAAAGAGGGCATGCTTTCGGAACTGGTCTCATTGCAAGCAACCACAGAGAGTGGGTGAATAACGAAGAAAGGCCTGTTCATCCCCTCACCTGGCGGTGTTAATAGTTTGGGGTATCCCATTTGGAACTGCAGGAAATTGAAGAATTCCGCCCAAAGTCTATTTGTACCCAAAACGAGGCTCTTGTTGTGATTTGAAACCACGGATTAAATGAAAGGATCAGACTGGGTAAATTGTAATTTTTGAAACAAATTTAAAAGAAAAACTGCAAGAGGGTCTACTGTTGAAATATCTGCTTTTGATGTCAGTGCGTTGTTAGCGGAGATGTTGTTTATTTAAGGCCTTACCTCCACGAAGACTGTAAGATTGCTGACTGTTGGGAGGAGGGAGTTTCAGAGTGTGTGGGACAGTCAGTTGGCAGGGTAGTGCATCACCACTTCCTGAATTGCAGCCCTGTCAAATGTTAACTCGATAATGACCATTCCTGTGTAGGTTGTCACATCAGACATCTCACTGCCGGCTGGATTGCCAACTGGACGAGTGGAAAATGCTGAGGGCCTTCCTCAGGACAGGACAAGGCAGTGCTGAGGTACAAGGTGAGGCCAAGCAGCCCTTTTGTTTTAAATGCTCAAAGTCAGGGTCAACTGCTGGTGGCTATGAGAGGAATCAGTGGGATTTGTTGTGGAACATTGACCCCATCCAGATAATGGGAGGCAAACAGAGTAAAATAGAATATCCTATGTGTAATGATGCTACTCCTTTAACAAGGCTATGTTGTCCTTGGCTATTTTTTACAAAGAGGTTGTAAAAGACACAGACTCTGAAAAGTCTGGTTTTGAAGGATTTCAGGCTCAATATGTTTATAGCTAACAGATACTGTGTCAGGCAGAAGGCTTTTAAGTTTAAAAACAACACTTGTATAATGAAAAGGGAGTGGCCAGTTCTCTCATCTCAGGTTTTCTCTGGTTTGGTTTAGGTTTTAACAGTAATGTGAAAAAAAAGTTGCTGGACTCAAAGAAGCAGGTCGAGGCTGGTCCTCTCTCTCTGACTTGTCTCCTGTAAGAATCAGTATTTGATTTTACCTTTTATGCCAAGGGGCGTTTATGGGGATTGTTGCAATTATTTGGAACAGCATTATTAGATCGGGATAATCTGTTGGTTTTCAGATAGGTTATGTTACTCAGTATTCTGTTCTCTTTTGTTTGTCTTCCATTTGGTAATCTTGTAAATGCGTTCTGTTTTGTTTAAAACAATTTGATTTGACTGGCAGCATCACTCCTAGAGTATTCGAATTACACCTGCTTATTAAAACAACTAGCAAAGTTATGGTCAGGACTACTTTCTTGAACTGTTTTGAGAGGGTATGGACTCACCTATAGCATATGTCTCTGAAGTTGCAAACCCCCTTTGAGGAACACCTGAGAGCACAGGTGAGGTTAACTAACTCTACAAGTTAACAGAATTTTGCATCTGAAGGAAGGGGGAACCACAGTTTGTCTTGGATGAGGCATACAAGTCAGCAGCAAAAGTGAAGGACACAGGGATATTTCAAAATCTACTGCTTGGGAAAAAAAAATCACTTTTCCACTAAGCGATTGCAGTAAGTGAATCAAGGTGTTGGTAAAATAGATTGAAGGAGTATATGCCCATTCCCCTTTACCAGGTACATCTGGATTGAGGCCTGCAATCATGTATCAGATTCAGTGGGTGTGGAAGGCTTACCCAGCCTGGGAACTAACTGCTCAATGATCTGGTGGGTTCAAAGGTGATCACATTGCCAGTGGACTCCAAGAGGTCCATTTAATTCAGGGAGGCGTCAGATACAGGCGAAAGTGCTTGGTATTTTCCATGACTGCACGGCCTCACAGTTTATGGCAGGACAAAGCTCAGAGCAATGGTACTGCAGACAGAAGACCTTCTGCACTGATTATCTGACACCTTTTTCAGAATATGAGAAGACAGAAATTCTTATTACCTCCGTTAGGAGGTAGCAAATTAAACTAGCTTGGTGGCAGTCTGACAAGGTAAATCAACTGGGAAAAACATTATCTCAGACTGCTGACATTGAAACCCAGGCAGAAGCAGTCCCTGAATGTCTCTGTATGAGAAATGAGGTGCTAATGAAGAAAATGAAATCCCCTCCCCTTGCCCAAACCTGCAATGACAGTGATCCATCAGGTATTGGTGCTGCTGAAGTTCTGTGGGAAAATGCCAAGCCTATTGCACACAATTCCCACGGCTGGGCCCGCCAGTATATACTGTATCAGCCAGCTATTTTACTGGCCACTATTCGACAAGTATGCAATAAGGCTTTATAACATCTACTAGAGCTAACCTTAATTTAATTGGCACCTTATTAACCAGCACTCTTGATAAACCTGCAAAAATTATATACCTTAAATGAGGGCATCACCTGCTAGGCCAGCATTTATTGCCCTTCCCTAATTGCCCAGAGGGCATAAACTAAGGGTCATCCATATTGCTGTGGCTCTGGAGTTACATGTAGGTCAAAACAGGCAAGGGTGGCAACTTTCTTCCCTGAAGGACACTAGTGAACAGGATGGGTTTTTTCCAACAATCAACAATCAATTTATGGTCATCACTAAACTCTTAATTCCAGATTTTTATTGAATTCAGATTCCAGTATCTGCCAAGGCAGGATATAATTTTTGGTCCCCAGAATATTAGCTGGGTCTCGGAATTAACAGTCCAGCAGTAATACCACTAGGCCATTTCCTCTCCTGTTTATGTTCTCTTTAGATTTCTTTTTCTTTATCTTTATCTCTTATAATGTACCTATTTTCAATAAATAGGGAAAAGTGACAAGAAAGGTTTTTTGTTTGACTTGGTGTTCCTGACAAATAGCCTGACTCACTCACAATGCACAATGAAAATTCAGAGGCATCAATCCAAATCTTTAACTGTTAATTTAAATGGTTATAATATCAGACATGGTATGCACTCAATGAATGAGGCATTTTACTAACAGTACAATGATAGATAGTACTCCTATGCCCATATCACATAAAACTCATGGATTTATGCATCTATAGAGAATGAGCAAAATGGGAATGAGTTATAGAGTCATAGAGTCCTAGAATCATACAGCACAGAAACAGACATTTTGGTCCAACCAGTCCATGCCGATCATAATACCAAACTAAACTCGTCCAACCTGTCTACGTTTGGCCCCATATCCTCACAGCATTTCTTACTCATGTACTTATCTAAATGCCTTTTAAATGTTGTAACCATACCCGCATCCACCACTTCCTCTGAAAGTTCATTCCTCAAACAAACCACTCTCTGTCTAAAAAATGCTCCTCAAGTCTTTTTAAAGTTTTTTTCCTCTCACCTTAAAAATATGCCCCCTAGTCTTGAAATTCCCCACCCTAGGGAAAAGACACCTGCCATTCACCTTGTCAATGCCCCTCATCATTTTATACACCTCTATAAGTCACCTCTCAGCCTCCTGTGCTCCAGTGAGAAAAGTCCCAGCCTATCCATCCTCTCCCCACAACCCAAACCCTCAATTCCCAGCAACATTTTGGTAAATCTCTTCTGAGCCCTATCCGGCTTAATAATATCCTTCCTACTATATCAGGGAGACCAGAACTGGACACAATACTCCTGAAGAGGCCTGACCAATATCCTGTACAATCCCAACATAACATCTGAAATGCTATACCTAAAGGACCAAGCAATGAAGGCAAGTGTGCTACGTGTTGTCAGTTGTGAAGCCTGGTGAATTTTTCTTTTCTGTCAACATACTTGGAACAACACAAGAGTTGGGACATAACTTGCATGCTAATAATACTTAAATTCACTTACAGGTTGTAGGCTTCTCTAATCAATCCAAAGTTAATTGCCTACGCATAACTATCTTTGCGTAGGATGTAATTAGCCACATCCTTGTACTGTTGCAGTTCATCTGAAGTGGGTACCCCACAGTCCCATTCGGGGAGTCCCCAAGTGAGATTTGAGGAATAATGATATAGATCCAGGCTTTGATGTGTCACTTGAAGAGCAACCTGTATATAGTGTGGCTTCGATACATCTGCTACTCCTCTCCTTATAGGCGGTCAAGGTCACATTCTGTCATTCTTGCATTTTTGCGAAGCGTCAATCCTACATTCTTGCATTCTGTTCTTTGGACGTTCTTGCATGCTTGCATTATTAATTGTCATCCTTGCATTCAGGTCACAGGTTGGAAAGGGCTGGCTCAGCAGCTTTGATGACTTACTGTATGCAGTGCATCTTGTCAGTGGTGTGCATTGTTGTCACTTTGTCATCAGTGGGAATGAATATTTAACATGATAGATAGGGGAACAAATGAGCAGCTTGCTTTATCCTAGAGGGTTTCAGGCTTCTTGAATGTGTTTTAGCTTTACCATCCAGGAAGGTGAAGAGTTATCCATCACACTCCCGACTTGTGCCTTGTAAATGATGGGCAGGTTTTGAGGAGTCAAGACCTGAATTATTCACTGAATAGCTTTTGACATGCTCTCGTAGTGTGATATTTATTGGCTGCTTCTGTTTAGTTTTTGGTGAATGCTAACCCCCAGGATGTTGATGGTTGGGGACTGAATGATACTTATGCCAATGAATGGTGAAGGATTTGGTTAGAGGTTTTCTGAGTAGACCGTGCATTAAATATACACTAACTTTCACAATATTTCAGTGAGAAAGCATTAAAAAGTAAAAACACCTCCTGTTTAAGAAGGGATGTACTTGCACTGGAAACAATTCAAAAAAGGTGTACTATGTCCATGGTCATCCACCTGTAGGTTGTAATTGATGAACCAATCACAGAGTTTCTAAGAGTTGATCTCACCACCCCTGCACGTTCCCTCGCCATGCCCATTTGACTCCTCGTGTCTCTAAGCTTGAAACCAGCCAGCACCATTCTGTATGCTCCTGAGGTGTGGATCCACAAGAGCCTAAGAATTGGGAAAAGGATAGGCCATTCGGCCCTCTAGTCTGCTTCGCTATTTTATACAATTATGACTGATTTCACCTCAGCCTCAACTCTGCTCTCCATAACCCGTCAACTCATTACTAATTGAAAATGTGTCTCTCTCTTCCTCGAATTTACTCAGTGTCCCAACATTTACCGCACCTTGGCATAGCAAATTTCATAGATTCCTGACCCTTTGATGGAAATAATTCCTCCTCAGCTTTGTTTATAATCAGCCATTCCTTAACCAAAAATGATGACCTCTCATTCTAGACTGCCCCATGAGGGAAAGCATCTTCTTTAGTCTACTTTTCAATCCCTTTTACTATCTGATATACCTCAACTAGATCTCCTCTCATCCTTCTAGACTCTAGAGAGTATAGGCTGAAACTGCTCAACCTCACCTGATAAGGCAAATCTTTCATCTCACAAATGTCCGAAAAGACTTTCACTGAGCTGTCTCCAATGCAATTACATCTTTCCCCAAGTAAGGAAACCAAAACTATACCCAGTACTCTAGAGGCCTACACGCAGCATGACCCATGGTAGAGTGGCACCATAAACTATAAGGTGAAGCAAGAATGATGAAAGATGAACCTCGGACTAACTAAAAAGGAACCAAACATGTACAATTTGCATGTGGAATTGCAAAATTAATTTTAGTTCACAACTGCAAAAGGTAAGACAGTTTGCATTATATGTCCCTGAATTATATTGATAAGTAAAAAAGGGGGACTTGGATTGACACTACACAACGTTGCACAGTAAATTCGAGGATAATTTTCCGTGCAACGACATACTTTGGACAAAATAAATTTCGAGCTGAAGGCTATTTTGAAAGCTCAGGTGTCATTTTTGTTCTGATCCAGTGGCAAAAGGTGAGGGATACACTGAGGCATCGTTTAATGTTCACCATCTTCTGGCAAATTCATAGTTGGCAAAGTAATTAAAAGAGTAAGCCCTAAGGCCACTAACTCTTTTATTCAAATGTCGTGCCAATACCCCTCTCAGTTGAAGCAAAACGCTCAGACACAGTATAGTTTTACCTCCTTCATCTTTATTCCGGGCCCTGGAGGGAGAGAGAACAGTCACCCAGGTGCACAGGGACATGTGTGCTCGGTCTTCTCTCTCGAACAGCAGATTCTTAATGAATTATATAGTCATTTTACAGGGAGGAGCCTCCAGATAAGGCAACATGCATATTGATTGGGTGACCGTTTCAATCAGTGAATGTCAATAGTAAAGCTGAAGTCATCTGCTGTTTACACAATGAATGTTCTTAACCTTAACTGGCTTCACAAGATGAATATTTTTCACCTTGTTAAACTGACCTTACATACTGAATGGTTCCAATATTGTTAAATGGCTCTACATAATAAATGTTTTTCCATCTTGTTAACCCATTATCCTTGCCTCCAACACCCCACTTTTAACCGTAAGTTCTTATCTGACCTGAGTCATGCTCAGCTGAACTTCTTGTTTCACGAAACTCAGAACTTAACTCTTTTTCTACCTGCTCATGTCAGATACACACTTTCACAAAGTCTTAAAGGACAAAGTAGAAATGACAATGACAATCTAGAGCAAGATGAGTGGAATCTTTACCCAAGGCATTTTTCAGCAACTATAGCAGGACCTGAAGGGCTGTGAACAGTTCTCACTGCAGTTTGATGAATCTATCTAAATGACTGACATAGCTGAGCAGATTGGTTTTGAGTGCACAGTTTTAATGACAAAACCACTTAAGAGGATCTTCTCACCATTCTGCCTTTTAAAGAGATTACAAATGATTATTATATCTGCAATGAGTTCAAAATGCGTGAACTTGAGAAAAATATTCTAATCAAGAATCTGGTTTATATCACAACTGATGGTGGCTTCCCACTCTTGGTGTAAATATGAGCTTTGTTGCATTTTGCAGAAATGATCTTGATTTTCCCTGTTTTATCAATTAAACCAGAAGATCATAAGATATAGGATCAGAGTTCATGGCTGATATGTTTCTCAAGCTCATTCCCCTGTCTTCTTCCTGTAACTCTCAATCTCATTACTAAGTAACACCAATCTATCTCTGTCTTAAAGACACTCAATGACGTGATCACCATAACCCTCTGCAGAAAGGACTTCCACAGTTTCACCGCCCTCTAGCTGAAGAACTTCCTCCTCATCTCAACTCCAAAGGGTTGGCCCTGATTAAGAGAATAGTCCCTATGTTGGCCAGGGGTGGCCAAAGTTAAAAATCACACAACACCAGGTAATATTCCAACAGATTTATTTAGAAGTACTAGATTTTGGAGCACTGAAGGAGCAGCACTCCAAAAGTTTGCACTTCCAAATAAACCTGTTGGAATATAACCTGGCATTGTGAGATTTTTAACTTTGTCCGCCCCAGTCCAACACCGGCACCTCCACATTTTAAAAAGATTGGAAACATCTGCATTAGGCTGATTCCTGAGATGAAATGGTTGACTCATGAAGAGCAGCTAAACGGATTAAACTTTTATATATTGGAGTTTAGAAGAATTAAGGGTGATCTTATTGAAACATATAAGATTCTGCGTGGGTTTGGCAGGGTGGGTGTTGAAAAGATCTTTCCAACAATAGGGGAATCTTGAACTCGGGGACTTGACATCAAATAAAAAGTAAGATATGAAGGAGTTTCTTCTCCCAGAGTGTAGTGAATGTTTGGAGCTCTATGTCACATAGCTATGGAGGTTAAATCTCTAAATGTAGTTAAAGATGAGGTAGGTAGGTTTTTGAACTACCTGGGAATTGAGGGCAACAATGAACAGGCATAGAGGAAGAGATGGGCCCAGTGCAGATCAGCCATGACCTTGTTGATTGGCAAGACAGGCTTGAGGGCCTACTTCAGTTCACATTCCTTACCTTTCTATGTATTTTTGATTAATGGCTGCCTTTATCCAAATAATTACAAAAAAAAACTGATCGTCTCTGTCAGACTTCACAGCTTCAACGTGGAATACCAATGAGTTGTCGTGAAAGACTCCTATTGATCAGAATGAGATGTGAATGGTTGAAAATTGGACCTTATTGTTTGTCAATGGCTGGGTCATCAAAGACAATTTGTCTGATAATCAAACCCAGATGCACTGATTACATGACAGAAACTTGGTTTCTGATGACAGACCTTTTATAAGACATGTTGTTGAGATCAGAGACAGAAGGAAGGTTGCAAGAACCAGAAAAAGAACAGGGACACTGGCTGATCTGGGGAGAGAATTTAGGTAATCCTTTACTGACTTTTGCCATAGGTATTCAATTGGCATGAAGTCAGAGAAAGTCTTTGATGCAAGCAGTAAACAACTGCAAATCCATCAGCATAAACTTTCAGCTTCTATTTCTTCAGTGGAACATAAGGAAATCAGAAGCATGCAATGTTTCAATATTTTATCTCAAATGAAGCGAGTGTAACAAATCTTTGGACTTTTCAAACCCAAACACATGTTGTGTCTTTTGTAATAACCATATTTTATTGAGTATGTCTTTGACCATGAGTGTGTGGTAGGACTTATTGAAAATACCTTCGAGTGCTGTATAATAAACATATATCCTTCTATATAAGTGGAAGAAAAATCGTCAATTGTCTGTCCAGGACAGTTATAGCATTCGAGAGATGAAAACGCTTTTTTTAAGCACATGTGTTTTCGGTCAATTGAAACTTGGGATAAGGTTGTTGGGGAGGGGAGGTGGTCATAATATGCAGGGGTGCTGTGGGAGCATCTCAGAATATTTCCCAGCTTCATTACACTGCACATAAAAGACCTGTGCAATGAAAAGATTCAATTAGGGTAGGATGATCTGAGGGAGTGTTCTGTGGCCTTGACATTTGTTATAGACAAATAGATTTGATGGAGTCAGTGTAATTGAATCAATCTACTGTATGTCTTAGTAGATGTTTAGTAAGAAAGAACTTGAGTATTGCTGAAAAAAGCCCCTTTTTGTTAAAACTTTTCATCTTGCACATGTCAGGACAGTTCACAAGAATACCAATTCAAGGGGAAAAACCATACTAAGCTCAGTTCAACAAAATAGCTGACAGTCATTTCATCTCTCTGTATGTGCCCTGAACAATCAGAGTCAACCTGCCTGGTTTTAAAATGGAAATAAATGGCTGTTTACTGTCAATCATCATTAATTGGTGCATTGTCCCCAGTAATGCCTCTGAAAATCAGAGTCCACTTGCCAAGTTATCAGCACTCTGCTCTCATGCAGTATAAATGTTTTCTTTCGATTTGACAGTGCGAGATGAAAAACTTCAACAAAATGCATTTTATCAGGAAGATGCCTTAGTAGCTTATTATTTTATAATATCTATCTAAGAATGAATTGTAATTGAAATCTGTTAATTGTTTTGCTGTCTTCAAATTTCACTCATGACTGTTGATCATTTTTACAAAGTAAGCAGCACTCAATGGCATGACATATAAGTAACTAGGAAACTGAACTGCTGATGTAAAACAGAATTGCATGCAACACAAAGAAAAACACAATTAATTTAAGTTATAGTATAATTCCTCTGTCATTCAAGGACAGTCAGTCCAGTCCATTAATAATGAAACATTCATTTCAAGTATGTTTATGTTAATGCAATGAAACCATTCATACCTTAATTTCTAATTATGAATATTTTAAAAATAAAATTAAAATGCTTGAATGAAAATGATGTGGAATTTCTGTTTTTTAATACTTTTGTCCAGGATCACAGTAACTACTGAAAAGGTTGCAGAACTAAAGTTAAAGTTTCACTTTATGTATCCCATATCCTCACAGAACAATCACCTATTCATCTTCATCAATGACCATTGTGAGTTTCTGCTAACATTCCATTGTATTGACTCACTGGGAGACTTTTAAAAATCAAAACTGATTCTTTTGGGACATAGACACTAAAAACTACCAAGTATAGCACTTTTTGTGAAGAAAATACTTTTCTAGTTTTACTAAGAAACTAACTACTGTGGCTCGATCTAACAGGAAAACAGTGTTGTAAATTTTTAATAAGTTATTTCCACCTATTTAAGATCAGATTATTTACTGTTGTGACATTGGCATCGTGATTCAAGTTGCTTATTACTTTGTGATCAAATCATTTCAATTGTGTTAATGAACCTGAACCAAGTTTCCCCTGAAAATATATTTACAATAATATAAAAACATGTTTCTAAAAATTACATTTTGAAGTAATTGTAGTGGTTCAAGCCAGATTTTGCATTCATTCATTTTAGCTGGAATGTCAAGGAGAAATGTGTGTGATAAAACAATGGTAACATTTGGGTTCAGTTTGCACTCAGATTGGCACTTGGAAATCATGGCTAAAAGGTAACGGGCTGTGTTAGGTGTATGATATTCGAGGAGACTAACACTTACACACCTATCACTGCTGCATGCCTTACCTCCATATCTCAGAGTTTGCACACATTATTTAACCATCACAAGCAAATCACCCACGTCCCATCTAAGGGAAGGATGGGAAAGCACTTCTCTCAGGAGTTGCTTTGTATCAGGGGCAATTCTTTAAGTACTTGCTGTCCATATATGGTTTCAATCCTCAGTATGTGAAACCCAAATTTATTAACCCCCTTCCTCACTTCTCTACAGAGCTTGATCCTTTGCTCTTCTAAAATCCTGACTCTCCTCACACCACCTCCATTACTGACTTCTTCCCAGAGACACCTGCTGTCTGAGTTCTGACACATTTGGACTACATAAAAAAACTGAAAACAAACTGTGGATGCTGTAAATCAGAAACAGCAGTTCTGAGGAAGGGTCACTCACCCTGAAATGTTAACTCTGATTTCTATTCACAGATGCTGCCATACCTGCTGAGCTTTTCCAGCAATATTTGTTTCTCTTTGCGGTTAGCACTGCAATTGGTTGGAAACCCTTGAGGCAGGATTTCCTTCCACTGAGGAACAAAGGTCTCGCTCTCAGTTCGTTTAAGGCCATCTGCAATGTTACAGTCCTGTATAGTATTCTTCCTTAAAAACAAATTACTGCCTTTTGACAAGGGAGACCAGCGATAACTGGGACCTACCCTCAACCAACTCCTGTAAATGTTAGGCCATTTTGTAATCCATAGGATAGCTTTGAGATAAGGTCAGCACATAGTGACATACCAGAACAAATATCCTGAAGCTCGGGAGGGGTCAACATTAGTGTTGGAACTGGCTTGCCAGAGGACAGAATCAGACATGGATTCACTGTAGTAGGATTCAATGAGAACTTTGATGGGAGAAGCTGTTGGTTTGATACACTTTATACTTTCCACATTCTAGTGGGCACAACATGTACCAAAGAGGGTTGGGGGTCTTGCTGAATCAGACAATTTGAATTGAATTTGAATATGGAAGAACTGAAACCAACATGGTCCTTCTAAAAGATGACAGACTTAACAAACAATCCAGGTCTTTTTCAACATATGATTTCAGTTACATCACACTATAAACTTTTGTTATAAATTCTGTGTCTTACTATCTTATACTCCACAACCATCTGATGAAGGAGCAGGCGCTCCGAAAGCTAGTGCTTCCAAATAAACCTGTTGGACTACAAGCTGGTGTCGTGTGATTTTTAACCTTAAACAATTTGAAGGTTATCAAGAATATGAACCACTTACATGGTAACAATATCATAGCCTTATAAATAGACCTGTTTCTGTGATTACTGCTATTACTGTCTATTACACATACATAGTTGACTGACTAAAGATACTACACTGACTCCATGATACAGAAAGAAAAATTGCAGGTAATATGATTTCTACAGGAATATCTCATTTAAAGGCATCACATAAGTGTCTTAGAGGTACAGTACTGGAATTTGTGTTTAAATGCAGCATTCCCTCTTTTCTTTTTGGCAAAGAGAATGAGAAAGAACTTTTCCAATAAAGATGTTTTAATTTTAAAAACATCCGTTAAAAATCTTTTAAAGTATGTTATAGGCTCACAAATGCAGGTTGGCTCTGTACACTATCATATAAAACAAACGAAAATCAGAGTTTGACTCTATCCAACAAATGGGTATTGTCTCTGCATTCAGATAAACTCCTTGTTGGACGACACAATCAGGTCTAACCGTTTTACAGTTTCCATGACTAATGGTGTACTTCTAGTGCATGATGCTTTATGTGTTGCCACCGATGGATGTGGATCCCTTGCTGCATGTGCTGTTGGATATTTTCTGTATTCAAGCCATCATGCTATGTGATGGGTGGGTGATCAAATGCAGTTCGGATATGCCATACATTCCTTCATTGGATTTGGCCACTATTCATTTCAAGTAGTATAATTGCATGTTTATTAATTATGCTTTTGAACTATGTTGTCCCTTCTTTCCAACAATACATTTTGTACATTTGGTTGGAAGACGAGAGTATGGAAGGGAAGAACTGTGGGGATCAATCTGCTAAACATGAGAGCTACCTGTGTGGCTGCACCGTTATCTAAAGGACTGACATGCAGATTTAAAATAGCTACTCAAAACTCTTGTCAAGTCAGTTTACATTTAATGATTATGGATTTTACACTGTTAACAGTGCATTCTATCTGACAAATGGCCTGAGGGCAATGAGAAGATGGGGTTATATGTTGAATGCCCCATTTCCTGCATGTCTTGGAAAGGGTTACTAATGTACTGTGGTCCATACATTAAACATACTGACTATGTAGTCGATGAGTCAATAACCATTGCACAGTGATAAGAATGGAAGAATTGACCAACTAGTGGTTGGAGCATAGGGGCAAGTCATGTGATGAAAATGTCACCAACAGATTTAGTTTAAGTTGACAATCCCAAGCCATGTGCATGGGCACCATGGATGCTATTTGCCAACACAGTACCATAGCCCTGAAAATGCAAGTGCGACATAACCAAATTTTGCAGTAATAACACATGCTTCTGCATCACCCACACCCCCCAAAACTTTAATTGTCGCATCAATTTCACTTTGAGAGTCATATGAAGTAATTGAAGACGATAGCTAAAATATAAACACGAAGTGCTGAAGAAACTTAACAGGTCTGGCAATATCTAGGGTTGCTTCTTCAGAATGGAGTCTTCTTCAGTTCTGAGAAAGAATCATTGAACTCAAGCATTAACTCTGTTTCTCTTTCCTCAGATACTTCCAGACCTGTTGTGATTCTCCAGCACTTTATTTTTGTTTCAAGTTTCGAGAATCCACAGTACTTTGGTGCTGCTTACCTATTATTTACTATCTATGCTACCTATTTATGTGATCTGCCTGTATTGCTCGCAAGACAAAGCTTATCACTATGCCTCGGTACATGTGACAATAAATTCAATTCAATTCAATTCAAGTAAACTTCACGAGTTTGTATTCAAAGCTCTGGTCAGTTAATTAGAGTCAGTCGGATATTCCTTTTATGCAAATGAAACATTTGGACGATCAAAGGCAAATCCTCTTTCAGCTTTCTGGGCAGCATTTGTGTCCCATGCATATGAATATAACTAGGGTCATATTATTGGTCACAGAAGAATTCCAGCTACTTAAAAACCTGACATGATTACATTTCAAGCTGTTGAGAGACCTGTCTGTTAGACAGCTTAAAAATTAAATTGTATGTTGAGATCAAAAGGAAATTTAAAGAAAGCATTCATTTGACTAACCTCTTGAAAGCAGTACACTGCTGCAATTAGTAAGGCTTTCTAATTCTATATCAGCTTTTCTGAAATATTTAAGCACCCGCAGTGCTGCAAATTAACCACATGTAAATTCCACAAGCCACCAGGGAACTGTTAGGAACAACTTACCAACTGTTTCCCTTCTACATCCAAGGGCAAAATAGAAAGCAAACCTAAGAAAATTACTGACCTGAGACCACCAACATAACCATTAAAATGAAAGGGAAAAAGGTAATTATCCACGGGAAGAAGAAACACCCTTACATTTTTCCTGTCGCATCCAATTTGACTGCAGGGCCCAGGCAGAAATCTTCATCTTTTGTCGATCAGTTATTATAAAGTTTCCGTATTCATTATTTTACCTGTTACTAAAGAGAGTGGAATTAAACCTCAAATATTGAAAACTCAATTATTTCTGACATCCACCTATGGCTTTGTGTTCAGTGAATCTGCAAAATATGATAGATTTCTCCTGGTCATTAATTCTCAGTCTTGGAAACACAGGAGCTTTCAAAATGTCTGATAGAAGGATGAACCAACATTCCTTTCAAAGCCCTCAGGGGCCCCTCCTTGCAGCAGTGGTGTATCTCCGCCCCTGCAAATTACTTTCAAAATAACTTTTACTTTCAAGTCACAGATGGTAGAACAAATGAGTTACATGTGTTTTCAAGTTTCATAACCACACCATTGGGTTTGAAAAGTCAGAGTAAAAGCACATCATACTCCACAATGACTGATGTGATTGTCTCACCGTGACATTGTTCGGATGTTAGGAAAAACTTCAGTTACTCAGTTGATGAGATGTTCTCACTCCAGGTAGCATTGGTACATTAAACTCTCATATGTGCAGGACCACCTACAAATTAAGATCTCCTTAGCCATCAAAGAAGGCCGGTGGAATCCGGAGAGGACTGTATAATTTGTAACTGTCAGGAAGACTTTAGTGTGGAATTTTCCCAGCCCATGAATGAAGTGGGCAATGTTAAGTCAGTTGGGAAAATGTGGTTGAAATTGGAAAAATGAGATACTCGGCACTGAGAAACAAAGATCAGATTTTCCTTGCAAACTTCAAACAGCAAGATGGGATTTCACTAGTAATTGGTGAGAGGTCCATTTGCATCCATTTTCATCTCATTAATGCCAAATGTTGCTACATTTATATGCAACTGTTCCATTCTCCTACATGTCTCAGGCATGCTCCAGGGACACCAAATGCCATCACCCACCACTCCCCCAACCGTGGACATTGGCATTGAATACCTGCCAGCCTCACCAAACCATTTTCAACTTACCTCGGATACAGTTCACCAATTTAATGCTGAACTCACCAACACCTTGCATTAAAATGTTACAGTTGGTCACTTTGGGCGTCAGGACAAGAATCAATCTCATGAACTGGAGGGAGGTATATCTCTGAGTTCTTGGCTTGCTCACACAAAATCTCTGCCATGCCTTGCTGTTATTCACATTCAGAGCATGCAAACTCTCAGTTTGTCTGTTTTGCCTGGCGCTTTAGCACAGACACATAGCTAGGCAGCATGTCTTGGTTGGCAGCAATGATCAATCAAGGGGTAGACCTGTTGCTATATGTACAATGCAAATCAGTCTCACATCTGCAATATGTGCCAGCAGCTTATGTGGCAAACACACTGCATGTGCTTCAACTAATGATCATATCTCAAAGGCTAAGGGGAGCGGTCCTCTGTCTAGTCTAGGAATAAAGTCATCATCCAAAATCAATCGGGACACAGGTAGTCAGATGCTGAGGGAAATCAGATTCTATGTCATTAACATCCAGGCAGTGGGCTCAGTCTGTCTTGCAGGTCCACCAGATTGGATATTAGTGGTAAGTCAGTTGGAAAATGCTCTGAAATCAGTCAGTCATTTGGTCACTCACCAAATAGGACTGTCCTTCTGAGCCAATAAGGGCTATGGTCAATCCTGACAACATCAAGATGTAATGAAATGCTGGATGCTATAGAAAGAGTAGCATTTCCTTGGGTAGGATTCTAACCTGGTATGGAACTAAGAAATGGTGGCCGCTTTAGCTTCATTCATGTAGCTGTAGTTAAAATGACAATTGATCAGATTGGTGGTAATGTAAAATAGCAAATATAAAATACTATTTCCAGTGGTGTCACTGTGGTCAGTTATGTCCTCTTTTCTTTCTTGTTTCCCTCCCATTATACGAACTGTGAAAAGGCTAATCATAGCATGACAGCAGTGCCATAGAAGCATGGTGCATATGCAATGAGATGAGCTTGTGGAGAAGTGAATGAAATAACTTGCTTGATCTCATAGAGAGAAACCCTCCATGAAACTCCCCCACACTGACACTAAGGCAAAGATTAGCACGTGGTACTTTTTGGAATGTGCTAATGCAAGCACAAACACATAGCAGTTTATACGAAAACATTCAACCTCCTGAAAAAAATGTTGCAATCATATTGGCTGTCAATTTTATACTCTACCTGGCTTTACTTTCCATTGTAAACAGAGAAAAAACTTGGGCAGCAAGTCGACCATGCACCTGACTGAACTGTTCTCATCTTCCCATCAGACAGATCAGATTAATTTATTCAGTATTCTTTCTTTTGTCTTGTTTGTTTCCACATATGCCTATTACTAAAATTACCATTACTATTAAATACATAATAATAGTGTCTCTGTAAGGTAAAGCCAGTTTAACAATGGTGACTTATGTCAAATTCTGCAATACAATAAACTGAACTTGTCCTGTTTTATTATTTGGTATTAAAAAAGCTTCAATTACATTTGTTGGTCTTCAAGCCTGAGGTAAGCAGGGAAATTCCAAGCTACTGGGTATATTTGATAGATGTATTAATATAGATACAATAGTAATCTATTATTACCCTTATGTAGCTTGTGTGATATTACATAATTTTTCTTCTTTTTAGTTTGATCATTACCAGGCGAAGCTTGCACTTAATGCAGATGAAAAATTGGGATACAATGTCCCCTAGAGCTTGTCTTAAATCTGTCATGAAATGGGATTTCCATTGGATTAACAGTTTCCATCTGGATATTGACTATTTGTAATTTAGACAGGTTATTGGAATGAACATAGCACTCTCATCTATCCCATTTCCTCTGTGTTCACTGAATCAACTTGAAGTCATCTTATTGTATACATTGGGTAACAAATGGGACCTGATGACCTGTAGTTCTGTCTGCTTTTTAGACTATAGCACCGAGCAAACCTATATTCCTATTTTAACCATTAAACAAAGTTTTTCACCAAAGTTTTAAACACATAGCAGTTTATAAGGAAACATTTCAACCTGCTGAAAAAATGTTGCAATCACATTGGCTGTCAATTTTATACTCTACCTGGCTTTACCTTCCATTGTAAACAGAGAAAAAACTTGGTCAGCAAATAGACCATGCATCTGATTAAACGGTTCTCAATTTCCCATCAGGCAGATCAGGTTAATTTCATCCTACAATTTCAGTATTCTTTCTTTTGCCTTGTTTGTTTTCCCATATGCCTTTGTTAAAATTGGAATGAACATAGCACTCTCATCTATCCCATTTCCTTTGTGTTCACTGAATCAACTTGAAGTCATCTTATTGTACACATTGTGTAACAAATGGGACCTGATGACCTGTAATTCTGTCTGCTTTTTAGACTAGGGCACCGGGCAAAACTACATTCCTATTTTAAACATGGAACAAAGTTTTTGACCAGACTTCCTTTTAACAGGCAGAGTCAAATAAATCCTAATGACTCATAAGACCAGGTGAACCATACATTCCACGCACAAATGTCACTGATAAAATCTGTGACAGGAATTGATCTGACCTGAGAGAGATGGAAAATGTTGTTTACTTAATACTGTGATGTTAAAAAGATTTATATGGATTTTTAATCCACTTACTGCAATTTGAGTTAGTGAAAGGCATGGATTTTTCTGTATGTCTGAAGTTAATAATTATTAGCATTTATCAAGTTATGGCATTTTAAAAACTGTTTTTGATGGCCAGCTTTAGAATTAGTGGCTTTTGTAACTGAACAAGATAAAGAAACAAGATGGTTAGAAGTCAGGAGAATCATTTTAAGCTCAAGGGAAATACTTCTAGCTTCACAATTTTTTTTGCCTTTTGCTTTCACTTTGAGTATTCAGCAGTCCTGAGAAATCCTTGGATGAAGATAGCTTTATAGAGCAATGCTGCTGAGAAGGGAAGGATAGAGTGAAACAAGATTACATTAAAGAGGAAGTGATTGTCCTAGGCCAGATGTGTTGGAATAAAACACTGAAGAGCTTACTTAAAGCTAACCACATTTAACCCAGGTGTATAATAACTCCAGGAATAAGTAATCTTAAATTCTGATCCATAAGATAAAATCAAAAGTGATTTAAACCTGTAAAGGAGAGGTGTCAGGACTGTGGAGTAGGTAGTGTATGAGTAGTATTTTGGGGACTGTACAAGGTGTGTTACTGGGGTTTGAACAGTGTGCATTTTGAGTTAATTTTATTTTCAATAATGGGAATATATGTTTGCTGTGTTTTTGAAAATTCTTTGCATTTTTGTTATGAGTAGATAGTTTAGTTTATTTTGTTTTATTGCGGAAGCAAAATCTGCAGCTTTGCAAGCTTATGTTTCAACAAGAGAACCACTCTGTTAATGTCAAAATAAATTAGAATATGATCTATGAATCCAGTTTGGGATTGGACTTGTCCAGTAATAACATCAACTGGCACCTTATCGATATCACCAGTCTGTGTCCTGGGGAATGGGATTCGTGGTTCTGCTTAGGGAATCTGACCTTGGGGTCACATGGAGGATCAGGACTTCAAAGATCGATGAGAAGATGGCAAATTGCTTATCCCTCTGAGAACAAAGGTTTGAGGCAGCTGGCAATGCAAGAACATCTCCACCTACCCAGACATAATGTCGACAGCGAGGGTGCAGGTGGGATTACAGCCCCTCATGTCATATCCTCTCAAACTACTGACCAATTACCTGTAGTCCTGATAGGGCCAGGAGCTCAGTAACTCCAGGAGAGCAACATGTCCCAAGAAGACAGCCCAATGGATCCCCAGACCAAATAAGATAGCCACATTCAAATGGATAGGAAGGTGGCTGTGGCACTATCCTTTCTACCCGTACTCCTGCCATGCAACCCTGCAAGGAAAGAATCACCCCTTTTGTAGAAGCATAGAATCCCTACAGTGTGGAAACAGGCCCTTTGACCCAACAAGTCCACATCAACCCTCTGAAGACTAACCCATCCAGACACATTCTCCCAACCTTATATTTACCCCAACTAATGCACCTCTCCTTTACATCCCTGAAGACTATAAGCAATTTAGCACACCGAATTCACCTAACCTGCACATCTTTGGACTGTGGGAGGAAACTGGAGCACCCAGAAAAAAACTCATGCAGACTCAGGGAGAATGTGCAAACTTGACACAGCCAGTCACCCAAGGTTAGAACCAAACCCAGTCCTTGGCACTTTCCATCCTTTTAGGAATTTTTTAATAATAACATGCTCCCCACTCCTGCCCATATATCTTACAGCAACCATATTACAGTGCAGGCAGTGAAATAACTTCATGAAGCCTGGTATCCCATCACTAAGTCACCCTTTATTTACATATTCATAGTACATAACACTGATCCAGCCAGCTGAGAGGTGGATCATAGAATAAATCGAACTCCTGATACTGCTGTTTGCATCTGTCAGCCAGGGCTTCCTGATTGGACCAAGTTAAAAGCCCCAATCAGGGAGTTCATTTTCTATGAGATCTACCTGGCTGACCTTCTTCCAATCGCTACAGGCAGCACATTATTCAGGTCAATAGTCTAGCTGGAAGTCCATTTAAACAGCTATCCAGCCAATATTTTATGGCCGAGAATTTTGGGGTGGTTGCTAAGATGGCAGGCTAGCCATCTGACATATTTTACATGCCCACCCCAACCAGCAAATTCAGACCCGGTAGGGGCAAGTATAATACAGTCCACTGCATGGCAAACACTGATCAGGCAGGGTTCCCCCTCAGTTGGACAAATCATGGCCAGAGCTCAAGCTTATCCTTAAACTAAAGGCATTGGACAGGATTACTAACTCTGAAGGAGTGGAAAACTACAGTTTCATTATGGGGAGTTAGAGAGAGATGCTCATTGTTCAATTTATTAATTGTTTTAATTAAAAGAATGAACTCAGAAGCCATGACGTGGAGGAGTCAGTGTTGGACTGGGGTGGACAAAGTTAAAAAACACACAACACAAGGTTGTAGTCCAATAGGTTTAATTGGAAGTATTGGCTTTCAGAGCTCTGCTCCTTCATCAGGTAGCTGTGGAGCAGGACCATAAGGCACAGAATTTATAGCAAAATATCATAGTGTCATGCAACTGAAATGATATGTTGAACAAAACTAGATTATTGTTATGTCTTTCATCTTTTAGAATGGGCTGCAGGTTTCGGTTCATTAATATGTAAATCCCAGAACTTCTTTTAAGTCACTTTCTGGAGATAAGTTAAGGTTTTGTCAAAAAAAAGGTGATATCTCATCTCAGACGAGGCAATAAATGTGTGAGGTTAGAGTCTGTCTGTTTCGCAGTCTTGAGTCAGATCGGTTCTATTTCCAAAGTGGAATTTACAAAATACTACATGGACTGACTGCCGGCAGACTGTGTGCTTTTTGAGCAAAATAGAATGTATCTGCAAAAATAATCCTGCAAATGCAAATTCACCTCATAGCCTTATGTGTGTGTGTGTGCTTAAGAGAGAGAGAGAGTGAGTGTGTACATATGGGTGTGTGAGTGTGAGTGTGTGTGTCGTGAGACAGTGTGTTTTTGCGTGTGTGCATGCTTGGTAAAGTGTGTGAGTGAGTGTGATGGAGTATAAGCTTGTGAGAGGGTGGTGCACATGGGTGTGATTATGGGAGGTGTATGTGTGTGTGTATGAGAGAGAACGTGTGTTTGAGAAAGGGTTTGCGTGAGTGTGTGAGTATGTCATTGATTCTAAAAGTCACCTGTTTTTGATTGAAATGATTTTTCTTAAAAAAATATCATTTTGAATGACTGACAATTCATATTTTTAATTCTACCAGTATGGTCTCCAAGTGTGACTGGTAGGAGATTGACCCAATCATTTTGAACTCAATCAGGATTTGTCAGATGACTCTACACAGTCAAAAATACTTAGATGAGAAATTAGCTCATGTCAAACAGCCTCAGAGTCATGGAGTCATACAGCATATTAGCGGCCCTTCGGCCCATCATGACAATGCCGACCAACAAATACCAAACTACACTAATCCTGCTTGTCCGCACTTTGTCCATAGCCTGTAATTCTGATTAAATTATCATTAATTCTGATGAAAAGATACCTTCATTGTTATTTACCAGTTCAAACTTTCTAAGACAAATGTCATTCAAGATTCCTGTGAAAATGTAACAACTTCATGCAGCTCTGGGGAGGTCGATAACTAGTTGTCATTTTTTTACAATGCTAATGATCAAACAATGCAAATAATACAGCAATTCACAATTTATGGGTTATAATTTTTTTTTCATGGGACGTGGGTGTCGCTGGTAAGATGAGGTTTGTCGTCATTGTTCTCTGTGCCTAACTAGGACCACTTCAGAGAATGGTTAAGAATCTACCACATTGCTGTGGTTCAAGAGTCACACATAGACCAGATTGGCTGGATCGCAGATGTCCTTCAGTAAAGCACTTTAGCAAACCAGATGGGTTTTAACAACAAACAATGTTACTGCCCTGGCACCATTACAGAATCCAACTTTATATTCCATATTTATTAACTGAATTTAAATTTCAATAGTTGTCTTGGTGGCTTTGGACCTGTGGGATCATAAAGACATAAGATTTTGGTTGCCACATTTTATTGAAACAACTATTACTTATGATTGCATGAATAATTTCCTTTCTTTGATTATCTTTCTTTCTTCCTAATTGCTTATTTCAGCTGTGTCAGTTCACAGACTTCCCTTTTCCAAAACATTTAAGAAGGGGTATGGTGCAATTCAGGAAACTACTTGTCAACAAAATTTGCACTTGGTTTTGGCAATGTTTTCAGATGCTCCCTGACATAGACGATCATGAAAGTATGAACAGAAGTGTGGGATAACAAAAAAGAATCAGGGTGGATCAATGGGGGGAAACTCTTGCCCAAAAAGCACTGCAATTCTGCAAGGAAATGCTGTCCACGTTGACACTGAGGATTTTGTTGTTAAGATGTATTTAATTATCAGCAAAGCTTTTGATATTGTGTCATGTAGTGCTTAATTTGTAAAAGATGGCATTGGAGCAATGAGGCTAATGTGGATTAGAAATTGTCTCAATGAAAAGATTATTGTGAATGTTGCGACACAAACATAGCAAGGTCCCACAACTCATAGGGATGATTGTTGTTGCCATTACATTGTTTACAGTGTATTGGAATAATTTAGGGCTGGATACAGAGAAAAAGCTGTCTGTCTATGCTGATAATATCAACATTGAAGGCAGTTGGGAATTAAATAATAAAGAAGGGGCAATTCAGTACAGAGCAATCTGAATATCTTGCGAAGTTGGCCAGTTAAAGATCAAATGGCATTTAATGTGTACAAATGCAGGATGATGAGGTGAGGGATGGGAACTAAACAGTGAGAACATGAACTGAATGGGCCTTGCAACAGAACAGATTCAACAGCTTGAAATGCCTATTTCAGCATTCGGTAAAGTAAGGGAATTTGATCGTCTGGGGTTAGGTTTACTGCTAATACTTGTAACTTGCACTCATAATGAATACAGTTCCTTTAATACAAGAAAATGTTTCAAGGCATTACACAGATGTGTTATGAACAAATATGATAAATGCTAGCCTTAAAAGATGTATGAATAAGTCTGTACAGAAACTGTACAAACTGTGGCCACCATACCACAAGAGGGAACTTCCATGCCTTGGAGGTATTACAGTAAAGGCCACCAGACGAATACATTGCTCAAAGCATCTCAACTATGAAGAGAATTTTAAAGGGATTGCTTACTTTGAAGATGAGAAGACTCTGTGGAAATATTGTTCAAATATTCAAGATTCTAAAGGGAGTGGATAAATTGAATCCCAATAATTGGTTCAAGATTTCTACACACTCTGAACCCAGGGGACAGAGGCTCAAGCTTAAAAGAGAGAAGGTGGATTTAACTACTTTATACAGAGGATGGTGAACATGATGAATGGGCTGCCCAGAGAGACAGAGAGTTTGGGATCATTTGTAGGAGAATTGGACTGATATCTGGGGAGCAGGGCTGATTGAGGCTATTAGATTTAAAGGCCAGAGAGATGGAATACCAAGCTTTTACTAGTTTTGAGATTTTCTATAATGTTCAATAAATGTCGGATCTTGCTTTATTGATTAATCAGAAATGGGAAATGTAAACAGCAAATTCACCACCATATGAAATTCAGATGGAGGTTGTGATTGAGACCAAGATTTCCCAATTAACGTTATTTTAATGTCAATTCTATTTTCTCAAATGAATTACTGCATGTGTTAAAATTATGTGTTTCTGAAAATATAAGTGTATTTGTTAAATTGGTCTGATTGGTTTATTGAATGGCAACCTGTCATCTTTTCAACATCTGTGAAAGAAATATCCTCTTTCGAATAAATTAAGTGACAACATTCAGAGTGATTCCAGTGCTCATTAGCTGTTGCTGCGTCTGTGTGTTCCCCAGTGAAAATGATCTATGGGGATTTTTTTATTTCGCCTAGAAGTCAATATGGCTCAAAAACAATTTTCTACCAAGTGTTGTGATTGGCATTAGATGTTTTGGATTCCACTCGTATCCAACAGCATGATAGGAATTAATATTCACCATTTTAATTATTTATATATTCTCTCACAGAAGGTGGGTATCATTGGTTGGGCCCACATCAATTGGTGATGGTGAGCTACTTTCTTGAACCGCTGTAGTGTATTTGTTCTTGGTACACCCAAAACGTTAGAGCGACTTTCAGTATTTTGACCCAGTGACACTGAAGAAATGGTGATATATTTTCCAAGTCAAGATGGTGAGTGGCTCGGAGTGCAACTTGCATGTGTTTTAAGCTCCCATGTATCTGCTGCCCTCATCCTTCTAAATGGAAGTTATTGTAAGTTTGAAAATTGGTGTCTAATCAATTGTAAATTTCGACAGTGCACCTTGTAGATGATGCACACTACAGCTACTGAGCGTTTGTGGTGGAGGGAATGAACGTTTGTGACTATGGTGCCCAAGTGAGCTGCACTGTCCTGGATGGTGTCAAGTTTGTAGAGTGTTGTTGAAGCTGTAGTCATTCAGGCAAGTGGGGAGTGTTTCATCACATTTCTGACTTGTGCCTTGTAGATGATGGACAGTCTTTGGGGATACAAGAGGTAAGTTACTTGCTGTTGTATTCCTAGCCTCTTACCTACTCTTTTAGTTACAATACTTACAGGACTAGTCAGTTTCTAGTTGATGGAAACCTCTAGGATATTAATAGTGGAGAATCAGTTATAGCAATTCAGTGGCGATATTTAGATTCTCTCTTGCTGGAAGTTATCATTGCCTAGCACTTGGTGTCATGAATTATACTTGTCAGTTGTCAACTCAAGCCTGCAAATTGTCCAGATGTAGTTGCATTTAACAATGGACTGTTTCAGAATCTGAGGAGTCACAAATGGTGCTGAATATTGTGTAATAATAGATGAACATTCCCCTTCTGATGTTATGTTGGAGGGAACATCAATAATGAAGCAGCTAAAGATGGTTTGGAAAGAACACTATCCTGAGGAGTTCCTGCAGAAATGTCCTGGATCAGAGATGACTGACCTCCAACAATCTTCCTATGTGCCAATCTTCCTATCTTCCAACCAGTGAAGAGTTTTCACACAGATTCCCATTGACTACCGTTTTGCTGGACCTTTTTGATATCATAGTCAAATGTGCATCAAATGTGATCTTGATATCAGGGGCTACTGATCTCAGCTCACCTCTAGAATTCAACTCTCATCTCCACGTTTGAATCAAAGCTACAATAATGTCAGGAGCAGGATCTGAGCTGAGTTTATTTTTTTTATTTATTCACAGGATGTAAGCATCACAGGCTCATCTCTGATTTCCCAAAGGGCAGTTAAAAGTCAACCACATTGCTGTGGGTCTGGAGTCACATGTAGGCCAGACCAAGTAAAGTTGGAGGTTCCTCCCTGAAGGACATTAGTGAACCAGATGGGCTCTTCCAATGGATTCACAGCATCATTACACTCTTACTTCCCAATTTTAGTAAATTCAAATTTCACCATCTGCCATGGTGAGATTCAAACCCAGGTCCTCAGAACATTACCTGGGTCTCTGGATTAACAGTCGAACGGTAATTGCCTCTTGAACTGCATGTCAGTGAGCAGGTTATTGCTGAGCGAGTGCTACTTGTTAACTCCGTTGATAAAATCTTCCATCACTTTACTGGTGATTGAGAATAGACTGATGGAGCAATTCTCTGCATTACCTTCTCAACAAATTTCAACTGGGTTACAATATACTGATGCTATTAGCACCTGAGAATAATTTCTTAGTCATCTTTGACCCCTCCTCTAATCATGAAAGACGGTACCAAGTTAAGTTAAGAAGTCAGTGACAAAAAGGTTGCATAGGATGATATAAATTCTACAATGCATTGATGTTAAAGAACTTAGTATACAATTCACAGTGTAGTCAATGACAGTAGTTCAACATTTTCAAAAAGGAGAGAAAACACAACCTTACTTCTAGCAAAGCATCTAACTTTTGAATTCAATTATTGTTACAGTAAAATATTTTAAGTAATATATTCATCAATGATTAAAGTCGTTTCAATGAATGAACACTACAAGGTAGTGAGGGTACTGTTCCTATTAAGGAGAGATTTGTCAGCACTGTACTTCAATAGTCATACCCTTACCTTAAAAGAAACTGGGATGAATTCAGTAAATCAAAAGTTTTCATGCACTCTCTAAATATTTACAGTGTTTCTTGGGGCCATTAATTTCTCAAGTGTGGAACTAGCATCTTGACTGTAAATAAATTTTGCCCAAATAAGGATTGTATCACAATTCGTTTCTTAATAAGTGTATCCCTCTTTCATATCTAGGAAAGTTCACATTATTACAAAACAAAGAACTGCAGATGCTGGAAATCCAAAACAAAAACAGAAAATGCAAGAGAAACTCAGCAGGTCTGACAGCATCTGTGGAGGGAAAGCAGAATTAATGCTTGGAGTCCAGTGACGCTTCTTCAGAACACAAGTTTATAGGTGCAGTTTGTGTCTCATTGCTTCTAAGAACACCAGGCTGTAAGGTTTAGGGTGTTGGTTTGCTCGCTGAGCTGTAGGTTTGATATCCAGATGTTTCATTACCTGGCTAGGTAATATCATCAGTGGCAACCTCCAAGTGAAGCGAAGCTGTTGTCTCCTGTTTTCTATTTATATGTTTGTCCTGGATGGGGTTCCTGGGATTTGTGGTGATGTCATTTCCTGTTGGTTTTTTAAGGGGTTGATAGATGATATCTAGATCTATGTGTTTGTTTATGGCGTTGTGGTTGGAGTGCCAGGCCTCTAGAATTCTCTGGCATGTCTTTGCTTAGCCTGTCCCAGGATAGATATGTTGTCCCAGTTGAATTGGTGTTATTTTTCATCCATGTGTAGGGCTACGAGGGAGAGAGGGTCTTGTCTTTTTGTGGCTAGCTGGTGTTCGTGTATCCTGGTGGCTAACTTTCTTCCTGTTTGTCCTACGTAGTGTTTGTGGATGTCCTTGCATGGAATTTTTTAGATGATGTTGGTTTTCTCCATGGGTTGTACTGGGTCTTTTAAGTTTATTAGTTTTTGTTTGAGAGTGTTGGTAGGTTTGTGTGCTACTAGGATTCCGAGGGATCTTAGTAGTCTGGCTGTCATTTCTGAAACTTCTTTGATATATGGTAAGGTGGTTAGGGTTTCTGGCTGTGTTTGGTCTGCTTGTCGTGGTTTGTTCCTGAGGAATCTGTGGACTGTATTTTGTTTTGAGTATCCGTTCTCCTCTGTTTTCCGAAGTTCATCAGTGCTGCAGTGTGAGGTGGCTCATTGGAATAGTGTTCTGATACAGCTTTGTTTGTGTGTGTTGGGATGGTTGCAAGTGTAGTTAAGTATTTGGTCAGTGTTTGTCGGTTTTCTGTATACGCAGGTTTGTAATTCTCCGTTGTCCTTTCTTTCGACTGTGACGTCCAGGAATGCGAGTTTGTTGTCGGTTTCTTCCTCCTTGGTGAACTGTATGCCTGTGAGGGTGTTGTTGATGATGTTAAATGTCTCTTCTCTCTTGTTCCATTTTGTGATGACAAAGGTGTCATCTACAGACCCAGAGTTTTGGTTTGATGGTTGGTAGGGCTGTTTGTTCTAGTCTTTGCATTACCGCTTCTGCTACGAATCCTGATAGTGGAGATCCCATGGGAGTGCCGTTGGTTTGTTTGTAGATTGTGTTGTTGAAAGTGAAGTGGGTGGTGAGGCACAGGTCCACTAAATTCATGACGTTTTCATTGGTAATGTGATTGATGGTGGTTGGGGTGTGTGTGATGGTCTCTTTCTAAAAGTGTGGTAAGTATTTCCTTTGCCAGGTCGATGTTGATGGAGGTAAACAGTGTTGTTACGTCGAATGGGATCATTGTTTCATCTTCCTCAATTTTGGTGTTTTTGATGATTTTTAGGAATTCCTGGGTGGAGTGGATGGAATGCTGTGACTCTTCTTCTAGGTATTTCAGTCTTGTGTGTAGTTCTTTGGCCAGTCTGTAAGTTGGTGTTCCGGGTAGTGAGACTATGGGTTTGAGGTGGGGTCCTGGTTTATAGATTTTTGGTAGTCCGTAGAATCGTGGGGTGTTGGTCCCATCTGGTTGCATTCTCTGGAATTCCATCTTGTTTAATTGTCAAGAATTGTGTAATTTTCTTAGGAGATAAGTAATTTTGTTTCCTAGTTGTGCATCGGGTCTAGGCCACCTGTTGGTAGGTTTTGGTGTCTGCGAGTAGTGCATTGGCTTTCTCTATGTCGTCCCTTCTGTTCAGGATGACTGTGAGCCGACCCTTGTCTGCAGGTAATATAACAATGTTTTTGTCTTTTTTGAGGTTTTCTAGGGCTTTCTTTTCTTATGTGTTCAGATTGTTTCCTTCCCTCTTTCAACTCAGAGTAGGCGCAACTGTCTGTCTGATCGTTTGTTGTGTTTCTTCCGTGAGTTTGTTGTCCTTCAGTGTGGTTTCTAATGCCGCTAGGCAATCATAGAACATAGAACAATAGAACATAGAACAATACAGCACAGAACAGGCCCTTCGGCCCACGATGTTGTGCCGAACTTCTATCCTAGATTAAGCACCCATCCATGTACCTATCCAAATGCCGCTTAAAGGTCGCCAATGAATCTGACTCTACCACTCCCTCGGGCAGCGCATTCCATGCCCCCACCACTCTCTGGGTAAAGAACCCACCCCTGACATCTCCCCTATACCTTCCACCCTTCACCTTAAATTTATGTCCCCTTGTAACACTCTGTTGTACCCGGGGAAAAAAATCCTTCTGGTCAGCGTCTCGGTAATTTAAATTTAGTCCTTTTAGATTAGATTACTTACAGTGTGGAAACAGGCCCTTCGGCCCAACAAGTCCACACCGCCCTGCTGAAGCGCAACCCACCCATACCCTTACATCTACCTCTTACCTAACACTACGGGCAATTTAGCATAGCCAATTCACCTGACCTGCATATCTTTGGACTGTGGGAGGAAACCGGAGCACCCGGAGGAAACCCACGCAGACACGGGGAGAATGTGCAAACTCCACACAGTCAGTCGCCTGAGGCAGGAATTGAACCCGGGTCTCTGGCGCTGTGAGGCAGCAGTGCTAACCACTGTGCCACCGTGCCACCCAAAATCTCAACTACCAACCACTATTAAACTGACCTTTGTGACAATTTCCAAGAACACAGATTACTTTGTGAGTTGCGAAACTCTTACGTCTTGAAGAGGAGGCAAGTCCTTACATGCTGAGTAAATTTTTTTACTAGTACCACTTTTTCTGTGTCTGATAGGGTTTGGTCTGATAAGTTCTTTATCCATGCCTCTGTGTTATCGGTTTTGTCTTTGTTTGTGAGTTTGTCAAGTTTTTTCTTCAGGTCCCGATATTTTTTATCTGTGTTTGTCGTTGTTTGGTGTTTATGGCTCGTTCTACCGCGTCTGTCCATTCTTCATTTGTTGCTTGTTTGAATAATGGTTTTTGGTGCGCAATTTCCCCGTTACATTTTCGGAGTCTGTGGTGGGTTGTGATTAGTTCTTGGAGCATTCTGCGGCCATTTCGTTCTGTTAAACTTCTGGCTTGAGGTGTTTTTATCGGCGGTTTGTATTGGAGGGCTGTAAGGTGTCATAATGGTCAATTTTCATTTGGCTTTGGGTTTAAAACTACTACAGTTTCTAGATTGAACCAGCTTTATAAAAATATCAGGAGGCGAGATTTGAGCTAAGTTTATCAACATAATCTCAACTACCAACCACTATTAAACTGACCTTTGTGACAATTTCCAAGAACACAGATTACTTTGTGAGTTGCGAATCTCTTACGTCTTGAAGAGGAGGCAAGTCCTTACATGCTGAGTAAATTTTTTTAACACATTTTCATTATTTATGCCTTATATTTATATGAAGATAATTTTTAAAAATCTTATAATTGCATTATTATGGTTAGATTGACTTGTACAGACATTTCTTATGGCCTGCCACAGTTATCTGGCCCCGCTATCATTTTGAAGTAAGAAATTTCTAGCTCAATGCGAATAGATTGCATCTCTCCTGTTCTCCAGCTGTTGTAATGAAGTGACCAGTAGAGCATTGCAAAATCTTGGAGACCTCATTGTGCCGTGTTGGGCTTTGTGTTTATCTCACATAAAACCCTTTGAGAATACTTTCCATCTCCTCCAATGATCCTCCTTTATTAATCCTGGTATGCTTTCCTTTATTGGTCGCAGTATTGAGTATAGAGGTTGTGAGGGCATGTTGCTGCTGTACAGGACATTGTTTAGGCACTTTTGGAATACTGCGTGCAATTCTGGTCTCCCTGCTATAGGATGGATGTTGTGAAACTTGAAAAGGTTCAGAAAAGATTTCCAAGGATAATGCCAGGTTTGGAGGGTTTGAGCTATAAGGTGAGGCTGAATGGGCTGGGGCTGTTTTTCCTGGAGCGTCAGAGGCTGACGGGGTAACCTTACAGAAATTTATAAAGTCATGAGGGCATGGATAGGGTGAATAGTCAATGTCTTTTCCCCAGGATAGGGGAGTCCAAAACTAGAATGCATAGGTTTAAGGTGAGAGGAGAAAAACTTTAAAATGCCCTAAAGGGTAACTCTTTCATACAGAGAGTGATGCGTGTTTGGAATTAACTGCCAGAGGAAGTGGTGGAGGCTGGTACAATTACAACTTTTAAAAGGCGTTGGATGGATATATGAATAGAAAAGCTTTAGAGGGATATGAGCCAATTGCTGGCAAATGGGATCAGATTAAGTTAGGATATCTGGTCAGCATGGACGAGTTGGACTGAAGGGTCTGGTTCCATGCTGATCGTCTCTATGATACTATGACTCTAAGAACCTTCTCTCCTTTAAGAGCTATAACCTGGCTTTAAATAGGGCAAGAGCTGAAAAATGTGTTGCTGGAAAAGCGCAGCACGTCAGGCAGCATCCAAGGAGCAGGAGAATCAATGTTTCGGGAGATGAAGGATTTAAATAGTGCAAGGTAACTTGAATTTACACTCAAGACAATTTTGTGCTCCCCACAACCATGTCACAGTTTAGATTAGATTAGATTAGATTAGATTCCCTACAGTGTGGAAACAGGCCCTTCAGCCCAACTAGTCCACACCAACTAGTCCGAAGAGTAACCTACTCAGACCCATTTCCCTCTGACTAATGCACCTAAGACAATGGGCAATTTTTCATAGCCAGTTCACCTGGCCTGCACATCTTTGGACATTTTCTCTATGTTATAGTCATTTATTTAAATTAATAGCCAGTACTGAGCTTGTTAACAAAAAGCTAACAGTTAAGTTTAACAATACCTCACCTCCATACTTGAAGGTGCTGTATTATTTGAATCTATTTAATTGCAAGAACATAGGGTTGCTTATTGATTGTGTCAGAAGTAATGGGTGTGAGTTAATTGCACATCACAAGCCTTGAGTCACCTGCTAAAATCTGTGGTGTAAATTGCAGATTGAAAAAGAGAAATGCAGGAAACTGGTATCGTTGTTTAACTGTTATACAATAATTTGCTTCCTTGTTGGAAACATTGCTTATGAACTGTTGTATGAGAGCACAAGTTCCAGACCTCTACCTTCAGGACAATGGTGTGACATTAGCCTTCAATCACTCTCTCGTGTAATGGAGCCAGTGTGGTAAGTCAGATATGTGTGTAATGTACAGTAACATTAGTCAGTATTGAACCAAGACTACATATGTCCATGAAATTGTGGCCTTGTAAATAGTTAATGGTGTAAATAAATTTCAGATATATGACATATGAAAATCCTGACTGGCTGTGCTCAATGTTATGTGGACTGCACACACTGAGGTTACCATGAAGAACTCTCCTTCTCAACCTCTCCCCTTGCCTGAAGCATGGTGACCCTCAGGTTAAAGCAGCACCAGTCCTGTCTCTTTCTCTTGAATGAGACAGCAGACTATCTGGTAAGATAATGGTAGCTTTATTTTTATGTAGTAAATCATAAAATGGCACAGTTTCTCATTGTTCCAGATTTCGCTGTGAAAATAATGTGAGGCTTATATTTTTGCAAATGATTTATGTCCATTAGTACTGCACATACAGACATTTTCTCACTTGCAGCTCTAACTGGGTTGTCCCAGAATTACATGTAAATATAATTCTGTACAATCCTTGCTCTTTACTATTTTGTGTCTTGAACATGTTGTTCGGGAGATTGCTGCTTGGTGTCTCTGGTGGTTTGGTTACACTCACTGTCTCTTAGCAGGGGGCATTAATCAATCTGAAATCTAGGCAGAAAACGGGATCAGATGGTTCGGCAATCTTGTTGAAAAATGTTGGCACAAATTTTGGTTTAAATGTGAGAAAATAACTGGCAGAGGCTAATTGCTTTAAGCTTTTTGAAGTTTATTTTATTTTATCAATTCCCATTCTGCATTAATCAAAATAAACAACACACACATGTTCAATTTTTAAAAAAAATTACCATGCTGGATCTAGTTTATTTAGTTAGATGTTATAACAACATGTGCAATGTGGACTACCATTAACACTGGTAATGTCATTATAAAGGACTGATTATTTCCCATCAAAGATATATTTTAAAGCTTGACATTGGAATTAACATTAAGTTAAATATTCTGAAGGTAAAAATATTGTTTGAGCTGTCTAACTTTATTCTTAAAGAGTATTATTATTCAAAAATACTTAAAATATTTATCAAAACCAAATACAAATTGCTTGCAAAATTTGGGTCAGCAAATCAATCAATTAGGAGAGAGTGCAGATGCTGGAGGTCAGAGTCTAAAATTGTGGTGCTGGAAAAGCAGCGTCCGAGGAGCAGGAGAGTCAACATTTCCTGCCATTTAAAATAGAAGCTTGCAATTAAACTGATAATGCTGACTAATATTTTGAATACCGAAGTTACGCCACTGTGTGAATTTTATTCTGGTGGCGTCAACTCTTCCTCTGACATTCTGCTCAGTGATATTCCCACTCTCCATAGCTGAAGGGGGCAATGATAGCCGAACCACCCAGAAGAAAGTGACGTGATCAGATCAGTCACCTGTTTTACACTCTGCTTAACTTCAATAAACAGTGAATTAATCAGGCAGGGGAGGCAGGGGAGGAATAGTAAGGGGTGATGCATAGTCAAGTATAGAAGAGGGTACTCTCGAAGGTTTGGAAGGACATTGGATTGTTCAGTGCAGATGCCTCAAGGCAGAGATAGAGGAGTAATGGCCCAGTGACAAAGATGACGCCTGAGGATGTTGGTTGAGTTTGATGTAGACAGCAGTGAAGCAGGAAGACAGATAGTAATGCAGGCTTCGTTGACAATGATGAGCTGGCTCAGGACTGATGGACTCTTCTCAAACGATATCTTTCTTTTTTTTACCTTATTCTTAAATTATTCAAAATAGTGCTGTTTCATGGTGACAAATGAAAGTGTTTCACTGTATTTTATTGCATTCTTGCTGTAGAATACATAAGAGAATAAAACCGAAATCAAGTCATGGATGGAATTTATCTTAATGCAAGGAGTCTTGCAAGTATGGCAGAGTAGTTGAGATTGTCGATGTGATGTCATTACTATTGTGAGGACATGGTTAAGGGACGGACAAGGATAAAATTGTTGAGTGAGATTGGGTACAATGATGTAAAAGAGAAGATGGTGTTGCAATGTTAATCAAGGATTCAGCTTGCTCAAGTGGGCTGAAAGTAAAGTACAAAAGTGGGGCAGACTGTGGGGCGGCACAGTGGCTCAGTGGTTAGCACTGTTACCTCACAGCGCCAGCGACCCAAGTTCGATTCCCGCCTTGGGCGACAGTCTGTGTGGAGTTTGCACATTCTCCCTGTGTCTGTGCGGGTTTCCTTCCATAGTCTAAGCATGTGAATGTTGGTGAATTGCCCATGTTAAATTGCCCATAGTGTTAAGTGCATTAGTCAGGGGTAAATATAGGGGAATAGGTCTTGGTGGGTTACTTGTCAGCAGGTCGCTGTGGACATGTTGGGCCAAATGGATGATGAGGGATAAACAGGATTGAATATAAAGGGAAAAAAAAAAGATTTATGGCGGTGCCAAGAGCTCAGAACAGCAGAAGTCCTTGAGAATAATAAAATGGGTAAAAGAGATGTTGGGAGAGCAAAAAGGGGAATGAAAGGATAATGGTAGATAGAATAAAGGAAACAATTCTGAGTTATTTTACAAGTACATTACAGGTAAAAAAAAGGATAACTAAGGAAAGAATAGGCACAATTAAGGATTTAAGGATTACCATGATAATTTAGGAGTAGAGAGACAGGATATAGATAGGGTCCTGAATGCATAGCTTGTGTTGATATTCACTCGTGAGATGGCCAAAGTGGATCAGGACTGTAATAAAGTTACAAAATGAGGAAAGACAGAGAGGCATTTCTGAGTGGTCTGGCAGGCTTAAAAGTAGATATATCTCCAGGGCAAGACAAAATGTATCCCCTTGCTATTGAGTGAGGCAAGGGAGGATATACCAAAGGAGTTGGCAATAATTTTTGATTTCTGTCTGCCACAGGAGAGGAGTGAGAGGACTGGTGAACAGCTAAAGTGACATTACTATTCAAAAAGGGAGCAAAGGATAAACCAAGAATCTACCGGGTCAGTCAGTCTCACCTCAGTGGAGGGGAAACAATCGGAAGGAATTCTGAGGCCCAGAATTAATCTGCATTTGGGATTAATGATATAGAGGAGAAAGTGAGGACTGCAGATGCTGTAGATCAGAGCTGAAAATGTGTTGCTGGAAAAGCGCAGCAGGTCAGGCAGCATCCAAGAAGCAGGAAAATCGACGTTTTGGGCATGAGCCCTTCTTCATTCCTGAAGAAGGGCTCATGCCCGAAACGTCGATTCTCCTGCTCCTTGGATGCATTAATGAAATAGAGTCAGCATAGTTTTGTTAAGGGGCAGTCATGTCTCACTAACTAACTTGATTGAATCTTTTTGAAGAGGTGACCAGGTACACAGTATAATTGATGCCATTTGTGTGGACTTCAGTAAGATTTTTGACAATGTCCCAGATGGTAACCTGATTAAGAAGTTAAGAGTCCATGGAATTCAAGGCAAATTTGCAAATCGGATCCAGAATTGGTTTAGTGACAGGAAACGGGGTGACGGTCAAAGGCAGACTTTGTGACTGAAAGGAAAGCTGTGTCCAATGGTGTACCATAGGATCAGGTGCTGGATGCTTTTCTGTCTATTGTGTAAATTAATGATCTAGACATGAATGTAGGAGGGATGGTCAGTTTGCTTACAAATATCATGAAAATTGGCAGTGTGATAAAGAACAATAAGGAAAGCCTTAGGCCCCCAGGTGATGTAGATGAGTTGGTCAGATGTTCTGAATTTAATCCTAAAAGGTGTGAAGTGATACATTATATATACAGGCAAGAGAGTAAACATGGCAGGACCCCTGGAAGTACAGAGGATCAGAGAGATTTGTGTAAGTTTTTGAAAGCAGCAGGACAGGTAGATAAGGAGGTTAAGAAGGCATAAGGAATATTTGCCTTTATTAATCAAGGCATTCGATATAAAAGCAAGGAGGCTGTGATGGAATGTTAGGCCACAACTGGACTATAGTGTGCAGTCCTAGCCTCCACACTATAGGAAGGAAGTGATTATATTTGAGTGACTGCAGAAGAGATTAACCAGGATGTTGCCTTTACTGGTGTGATTCAGCTCTGAAGGGATTCTAGATCTGCTGTTTTATCAGCTGATGTTGCTGATATTAGACCAGAGAAAATTGTGGAGGGAGGTGGGTGAGGTATGATTGAAGTGTAGAAATTTTTGAAGGACATGGACACGGGTGGATAGATTGAAACATTTCCTTTATTAGAGTGGTCAGTAATCAAGGGGCACAGTTTTAAGGTGAGGAATAAAATGTTTAGAGTGGATTTGAGACAAATAAAAACTTAGAGAATTGTGAGTGTCTAGAACTCATTCCCAAAAGTGTGGTAGATATGCAAACCCTGAAGACATTTAAAAACTATTTAGATGAATGCTTGAAACATCAGAGTAGACACAGCTATGAGTCAAGTGCTGAAACGTAAGATTAGAATAGATGGATGTTTTGTGCCTAAATTGGATATGATGGGCTGAAGGGCCTCTTTCCATGTTGTCAAATCTGTTTGCTCTAAAAGGTGGCAGTGAGCAAAATGGTGTCAACTTCTCACCAGGTAGATTAAACTAAAATTCCTTCCATTTAAAAGAAAATTATCCTACAAGAAGCCATTGTTTCACCCAAAAAATGTTAGGGAGGAGAGAAAGATCATTGTTATTTGATTTATTGTAATCACATTTACCTAAGTACAGTGAAAAGCTCTGTTTGAGAACGGTGCAAGCAGATGACAAAGTTAAAGCATTCCCAACATTGATCTTTGCACATTCAGCGGTGCTCTCGGTAATTCAAGGGTAAAGGACAATCCTTCTGGTCGACAATGAATATGAATTCACTGAAAGCAAACGTGTAACGTTGTACAGGCAGTGAATCAAGTGCACAGATCCTGTACTCAAATTCTTTCCATTCATTTTCACCATCTTAAATTCTATGTTAGATCTGTCACATTCCTCATATTTATAGATTTGCAGTAGCAATTAAAATCCATTTATTTGGGAGACTAGTTTTGTTTTTAAATAGAAGGCATTATTGTCAATTTCTTCTAAAAGAATATACCTTTGAAAAATATCATATGAACCAATATTTAATCAATACTCTCATTTTATTTTCCATTCTTACCGGGAAGAACAATAATTGACAATAGGTTACCTTATTATTATATAGGTCCAAAATGCTCAGGACCAGCTAATTTTTGGAATTCAGAATTTTTGAAATTTCAGGATAAGTGACACTCCGATGGCTAAACTTTTAAAAATCTTACCAAACAGCAGACGCACTATGAATAAAACAGGCCCCGAAACAGAATTGAGGCCTGCCAGTGCTGGCCCACAGCCCTACTCCTCGCATTTGAGTGACATGCATCGAGTGGGTGTGGAGTTGGGTTAACTGTTTGCACACCAAACAACCTCGTTAGTGAGAAAAAAACTTCACGAGAAAACCTTTGGATTTCAGAGCTTTTTGGATTTCGGGATTTCAAATAAAGTGTTTTCTACCTGTACTGGAAGATCATTGTGCCAGGTTGGGAACAGTTGATCAGGGAAGAAGTAAACTGGCTCCATCTTCTTCACATGTATACTGATCATTAAGTTCTCTAATGCTGGATTTGATCTGAATTCAAATATATATTTCTATGCATAAATAAGTCTGCATGTGTTCACCATTAATGACTTAATTAAGGGTTGACAATCGATTTTGTTCTTTTCTTACTTTTGTAATCCTCACAAATGCTTCTTGGTTAATTTTTTGAAGGGTTCAGACTCTCTAGATCAGCACTGAACAATGCAAGCTGATCATGAGCTCTGGTCTCATCGTTCCATTCACATTCACATCTACTTTTCCACTGAGATTATTGAACAGGATAAAATAAAGCCTAACCAATTCTGATGCAATGTCAGCCCATGATGGTGTAGTTGATTAAGAGACGCAACCCATGAAGAATAGCAACTGCAAGCCTTATATGACCACTTTGCTGAGTTGTGTACAGAATTATAAGACTGAGATGTAGTGGAAAGAAAAGAAAACAATTGCATTCATAAAGCACCCTTTTTGACCTCAGGACACTTCAAAATGCTTTGCAGTCAATATGGTATTTTTAATATGTCAATATTATGAAGTTTGCACAAATGTGCACACAACATAACCCAGGAGAAAGTGACGACGACAGACGCTGGAGATCAGAGTCAAGAGTATGATGCTAGAAAAACACAGCAGGTCAGGCAGCGATTTCTGACGAAGGGCCTTTGCCCGAACATCGATTCTCCTGCTTCTTGGATGCTGCCTGACCTACTGTGCTTTTCACACACCACATTCTCAACACAACATAACCTGGCAGGCAGTTAGAAAATCTATTTCAGCTTCCAAAAAAGCTGCTGACAAAATGCAGATGCCACTGATTTGGCCAGCATTTGTCACCCACCGCTAATTGCTCTTGAGACATTGGTGATGGTCTGCCTTCTTAAACTATTGCAGCAGTTGAGGTGTGGAGAGTTTGGGCCAGTAACAGTGAATCAATGGCCATATAGTTCTCATACAGGATAGGTGTAACTCAGAGGGAGATTGTATAGATATAGTGTATCCAGGCCATTATGGTAGTTGAGGAATAAGTGTTCGCCAGGAGAACTCCCCAGATACCTTGACAACCAACTGATTGGGCAGATAAGATTTCAGCTTGCATCTCATTAAAAATCCAGCAAATCTGATAATGCAATATTTTCTGAGCACAATATTAAAATGCAAACCTGGATTATGTACTTGAGTCTCTGAAATGGGATTTGGGCCCATCATCTTCTCTTCAGATGTGTGAATACTGCCAACAAGTCAGTGCTGCTGAACCATGTAAACAGCTTAAAACCTCAAACTAGCATTTAAACTTCATTTTAGCATTCTTGGGAAACTTCATTCAATTTTGGAAACTTGTTCCAGAAATAATGATGTTTGTCAGTGTGAGTGGGCCTAGTCTCAGTCAATTTTTAAAAATATTAACTATTGTAGAATCATTGACTCCCTAGAGCGTGGAAGCAGGTCATTTGATCCACCAAGTTCACACCAACTCTTGGGAGCGCATACCATGGCTAACCCACCGAGCCTGAACATCCCTGGACACCATGGGCAATTTTAGCATGGCCAATCCACCTAACCTACACATCTTTGGACTGTGGGAGGAAACCAGAGTACCCAGAGGAAACACATACACAGACAAAGGGAGAATGTGCACACTCCACATACAGTCATCCGAGGCTGGAAACAAACCAGAGCCCCTGGCGCTGTGAGGCAGCAATGTTAACCACTGAGCCAATGTGCTGCTCTTGTACTGTTGAATGTATGCCTTGCTGTTAAGAAAGGTCACTTATAAAATTATCATATGCTGTGTGTATACAATGCTGTGATTCTACTAAGCAGTTAATCTGCTTTGGGTTTGCAAATTGCAGGCAGAGAAATCAGTTGATTTTCTGTAATGGCTGCGTCATAACTTATAATGTGTTTTACTGTTTTAATAAGATAGCCCATGGAGTTAATCAATCTCTAATGAGTGTTTGCTCATCATATAATTCTCAACAACATGACATATTGGAGAGTGATAGAAAGCATCATTGTAATGAGGCTTATCTTTCTTGAGTAGTCAGAGAGCAAGTTAATCTACACATAGTTGGTAGTCTGAAATCATGTTAAAGTGCATAAAATAACCTCTCAATACCTTCATTTGTTACACATAGAGTGAATGTTGAAATTACAGTTTGCTGGTAAACAGCCAAAGCCTGACTGAGAGACCGCTTTAACTCACTCGAGAAAGCCAAGTGGTTAAGATGTGAGCCAGATTGATAAAAAAAACAAAGGGAAGGTCACATGCATATTCTTAAAATGGCCAAACAATTTCCTAGTTTGAATTGAGACACAGAAGATCTGTAAGCAGTATTTAAGATGTTTTAACAGCTCTCTAGATTTGGGTATGTCCATTGCAGATAGACAATCTACAAGAGTTTGTTTAGCAATTGGAAATAGAAAGGATAGAAGCAGGAAGAACGTTCCTAATGACTGGGATCACGGATAAGGGGTAGGCCTTTTATACAGAGACAGCAGGAACTTTCTTCACTCGGGTGATGAGTCCATGGAATTCTCCACCACAGGAAACTGTTGAGGTCAATATATTAAAGATTGGTGTGAATAAAGATCGTAGGTCTAAAGGGATCAAAGAATATTGAGAGAAAGTGGTAACAGGGTACTGAGTTGGATGATTAGGCATGGTCATATTCAATGATGGAACAGGTTCAAAGGGCTGAATGGCATTTCCTGCTCCAACATTCTTTGTTTCTATGATTGAAACTGGACACTTGACAGCCAAAGGGCTAAAATATCCTGAGAAATATGGACCACATTGGAATGTATATTTCGGGTCAGATTAAACTTTTGTATTCATCAACTAAAGTTCATGCCGTTTAGACAAAATCCGACACAATCTACAGATCACTTCATTAGCTAATACAAACAAAAAGGACTCTTTGTTTCCTTTCAGTTAGGGAGCTAGCAAATAAAATTGTTGAATCAGAAATCACAACCAATGTGTCTCAATGGAAGCTTTTGGGAAAGGTTTTCCAGATAAATGGAAGACTTGTAAAGTCAAAGAGAAAACAGAAGGTTGGATAGGAATGTGAGATGATCCTTTCAAACCGCTAAAACATACAGGTCATGCGTACCAACCTGATGGTTGATACAATAATGGGGATACTGAAGCATAACAAGAGAAAGATGTGTTTTTTTTGTATGCATTAAGTAACTTTCCAGCTTAAGTCAATTTTGCAAGGAATGTTTCAGAAATGACCATTACTGAGGCAGTGCACTGGAGGAAAAAGCTGGTGCAGTTACAAACAGCCATGTACTGAGCAAAATAGGAGTACCTTCAAGATACAATAAAGGTCATTGGGCATCTCACCAAAGGCAAATATACAATCTGATGATGTACGTAGCAAAACAAAGAACTGTTTCTAAGCATCAACATCAAAGCAATAACACATCGAGTGAAGTTTTCGCAAAATTTCAAATTATCTGTTCTCAAAAGCTGGTGATTACTTATAATATTCTTAGATTGATACATGTGCAAGTGCCAATATACTGCTGCTAGGGACTCTTAAAAAAAAGTGTACACAGACCAGGAAACCATGAGGAAACTTAGAAATGTAAAATTTTGAACATACAAATAATTCACCAATTCCATTCACAGGATTCATGGTGCTGGAGGGTAAGTACAATAAATCTACCTGGAAGGTGCATCTATTCAACATCACAAACACTTCTGGACCTGCCATTGCAGATGTGCCATATGAACTGCAATCCATGGAAACAGTCAATCATTGAAAAACAATAAAAGATGCAGCCAATTACTTCAGAAACAGTTGCAGAACTGAAGATGAAAGAAGAACAAAACACTTCACTGAATACTGAATTAGCGGAGCTAAAACATCTTCTCTCTGCTGTACAGAAAATTGAAACTCCAAGATCAAAAATCTGAGTGACTGTCTCACTCTGGACTTTGGACTGAAAGATCAAATTTGAGAATATCATCTATGAGAAGCTACAGTTTTAGGGGATACATCTGCTCAGTTTACAAAGATGATTAAGAGATGGAAGAGGAAGGAAGGAAGCAGGAATGAGTTACAAGTTCTCTGTCACCAATACAACAAATATTTGCTAGCTTACTGGAATATCTGGAGCAAGTGGACCACAAGAAAAAAACTGATTCAGCAAAATCAGCTACAACAACATTAGGGGAAAGTGAGGTCTGCAGATGCTGGAGATTAGAGTCAGGATTAGAGTGGTGCTAGAAAAGCACAGCAGGTCAGGCAGCTTCTGTGCAGCAGTAAAATTGATGTTTCGAGCAGGAGCCCTTCATCAGGAATGACACTGGAAGCCTCAGGGGGTGGAGAGATAAATGGGGGGTGGTGGAGTTGGGGAGAAGGTAGCTGGGAGTGCAATAGGTGGATGGAGGAAGGGATAAACGTGATAAGTCAGAGAGGAGGGTGGAGGGATAAGTGGGAAGGGAGATGGACAGATGGGACATTTCATGAGGATGTTGTTGAGCTAGAAGTTTGGAACTGGGGTAAGGTGGGGGGAGGGGAAATAAGGAAACTGGTGAAGTCCACATTGATGCCCTGGGGTTGAAGGGTTCCGAGGTGGAAGATGAGGCGTTCTTCCTCCAGGCATTGGGTGGTGAAGGGGTGGCTGTGTTGGAGGCCCAGGACCTGCAAGCCCTCGACAGAGTGGGAGGGGGAGTTGAAATGTTCGGCCATGGGGCGGTGGGTTTGTTTGATGCGGGTGTCCCGGAGATGTTCCCTAAAACGCTCTGCATCGGGAGCAGCGGATGCAATAAATGACATTTATGGAAGTTCAGGTGAAACTTTGATGGATGTGGAAGGCTCCTTTGGGGCCTTGGATGGAGGTGAGGGGGGAGGTGTAGGTGCAGATTTTGCAACTCCTGCGTCTTCCGTAATTACACCGGCACCACTCCCAACCTTTTCCTCTGCTACATTGATGACTGCATCAGCGCCACCTTGTGCTCCAATGGGGAGATTGAGCAATTCACCAACTTCACTAACACATTCCACCCCAACCTTAAATTCACATGGACCATCTCTGACACCTCCCTCACCTTCCTGGACCTCTCCATCTCCATCAACTATGACTGAATCAACACTTACATTTTTCACAAACTCACCGACTCCCACAACTACCTGGATTACACCTCTTCCCACCCTATCTCCTGCAAAAATGCCATCCCGTATTCCCAACTCCTCCGCCTTCGCCATATCTTCTCCCAGGCGGATCAGTTCCACCATAGAACACAACAGATGGCCTCCTTCTTTAAAGACCATAATTTCCCCTCCCACATAGTTGAAGATGCCTTCCAATGCATCTCAGCCACATCCTGCACCTCCACGCTCAAACACCATGCCTCCAATTGCAACAAGGACAGAACCCCCCAGTCCTCACATTCCACCCCACCAACCTCTGCATAAACCACATCATCCGCTGATGTTTCCACCACCTACAAACGGACCCCACCACCAGGGATATATTTCCCCTCCCACCCCTATCCACCTTCTGCAAAGACCGTTCCCTCTGTGACTACGTGGTCAGGTCCACACACCCCAACAGGCCACTCTCCCTTCCTGACACCTTCTCCTTCCACCGCAGGAATTGCAAAACCTGTGCCCACACCTCCTCCCTCACCACCATCCAAGGCCCCAAAGGAGCCTTTCACATCCATCAAAGTTTCATCTGCACTTCCACAAATGTCATTTACTATATCCACTGCTCCCAATGCAGTCTCCTTTATATTGGGGAGACAGGGCGCCTCCTCGCAGAGCGCTTTAGGGAACATCTCTGGGACACCTGCACCAATCAACTCCACGGCCCTGTGGTCTAATATTTCAAAAGACCCCCCACCCCCGCCTCTGCCGAGGACATGCAGGTGCTGGGCCTCCTCCACCGCCACTCTCTCATCACCCAACGCCTGGAGGAAGAACACCTCATCTTCTGCCTCGGAACACTTCAATCCCATGGCATCAATGTGGACTTCACCAGTTTGGTCATTTCCCCTTTCCCCCCACCTTACTCCAGTTCCAAACTTCCAGCTCAGCACTATCCTCATGACCTGTCCCACCTGTCAATCTTCCTTCCCACCTATCCCCTCCACCCTCCTCTCCGACCTATCACCTTTACCCCCACCTGCATCCACCTATTGCTCTCCCAGCTACTTCTCTCCAGTCCCACCCGCTCCCATTTATCTTTCCACCTCCGAGGCTTCCAGCCTCATTCCTGATGAAGGGCTCCTGCCCAAAATGTTGATTTTCCTGCTCCTCAGATGCTGCCTGACCTGCTGTGCTTTTCCAGCACCATTCTGACCTTAACTACAACAACATCAGTCTGAGCTCC
Source organism: Chiloscyllium punctatum (assembly GCF_047496795.1). Taxonomy (NCBI): domain Eukaryota; kingdom Metazoa; phylum Chordata; class Chondrichthyes; order Orectolobiformes; family Hemiscylliidae; genus Chiloscyllium; species Chiloscyllium punctatum. Next base: position 117,298,843 of record NC_092747.1, read on the forward strand.
AAGAAGCAATGGAAAAAAGGACAGACCTACAAAAACAATTGGAGACATACAGTCCAAAGGAGCTGTAAATCTTTCATAAAACAATCTGTTTAGCAATAAATATTTGCAAAAATTCTCAACTAAATTAACTCAAGGTAGAAGGATGGATTAAACCAACCAACTAAGAAACAAAAAGGCACAAACCAGTTGAAGAGACTGAGGTAAAAATCAATGAGGTAAAAACAATGACTGCAGATGCTGGAAAGCAAATACTGGATTAGTGGTGCTGGAAGAGCACAGCAGTTCAGGCAGCATCCAACGAGCAGCGAAATCGACGTTTCGGAAGGGCTTTTGCCTGAAACGTCGATTTCGCTGCTCGTTGGATGCTGCCTGAACTGCTGTGCTCTTCCAGCACCACTAATCCAGTTGAAGAGATTGTCCAGTTATTAAGAGTTATGAAGGACAAAATATACTGGAGCAGCAGAAGTGTACAGGTTTGATAGAATTATGAGGATCCAGAATGTGAAATCTAAAGCTTCACAATGAATTGAAAGCTCTTCAAGATCAAAACATTAAATACCAAGAAGATTTGAACCACATAAAATAGTTTGGGAAATGAGATTATTCAGTGGCTAATCGACGACAAAACGAGGCTTTAGTCTATTAATAGTAGTGTATTACCTACCACCATTCATTAGGTGGGCCCGAGATAAGGTAAAGATTGACCCTTTATGGCAGCAAATTATGGTCAACACACTAAGACTGAAATATAAGTATTATTTGTTTTTCTCTAGTCCTCATTAGTCCATGGATCTCAACATAAATTTACTTGTTTCAACTAATCTCTATTTGGCCAATGTTTCCACTTTCCCATAATTAGACTTAGAATTTAAAAAAAGGCTTCTTTAATAAAAAAAAATGATTAGTTTATTATAGAAACAAAACCTTTTCTAAAAACGATGCAGAATTAGTTAATGCACACAATGAACACATAAGCATCTGAACAGCCAAATATACAAGCCCTTTTAGTCAATTATGGTGTTTTCTAGAAGGCAAAAGGATATTCACAATGCCGTCCGCCTGATATTCTAGCATGTGAAGACAGATGTCACTGAACACACTTGTCTTTGTGGGCGGCACGGTGGCACAGTGGTTAGCACTGCCTCCCAGGGCCAGAGACCTGGGTTCAATTCCCGCCTCAGGCGACTGACTGTGTGGAGTTTGCACATTCTCCCTGTGTCTGCGTGGGTTTCCTCCGGTTTCCTCCCACAGTCCAAAAATGTGCAGGTTAGGTGAATTGGCCATGCTAAATTGCGCATAGTGTTAGATGTAGGGGTATGGGTGGGTGTGCTTCGGTGGGTCGGTATGGACCTGTTGGGCTGAAGGGCCTGTTTCCACACTGTAAGTAATCTAATCTAATCTTTAAAAAAAACAGAGATGCATCATTCAGGAGATGGCCTCAAACTGTTTTTTGAAACCTTTCACATTCGCAAAGCAAGACGAGGCCTCCAGATATCACACAGGACCCAAAACAAGGTCTTTTACAGGAACAAGAGTTAACCTTGGAAATACCTTTCCTTCAGCAGTCTGGTCACCAACTGTTTCAAACAATAACCAAAGCAGGAAGTAACCTGGCAGACATTAAGCCTGGCAGAGGGTCTCCACTGAATATTACAGGATATATAACCATCATGAAAAGCTTGATTGCAAACATGTTTCAATGTCTTTTTTTGACATTTCTCAACCAAACCTAATTCTGGGATCCATGATCCTTCTATCACAAGTCTGCAAAAACTAGTAAATATGAAATATTTATAACAAATAATGTCTTTGGATATTTTGCTTAGGGTTTATTATTGGAGCAGACTATATACACACTGAACATTCTATTGAATCAGGTTATTCATCCTGAGAATGCTCAATCTATTTTTCCAATGATTATAGTTCTGAAATGTTATTACATGCCCCTGGTGCAGATGGGCCTTGAATCTGAGCTCCCTGGTCCAACGGTGATGACACTACCACTGCACCACGAGAGGCCCTTATGAAAGAATTCGAGTTGAGGCAAAGCATCCTGAGCCTGAGAATGCTCAATGGTGATGCTGGATAATAAAGCTGCAGAATATTGGTAACTTGCATCATTCTCACACACGCATGTTTGAGACAATGACTGCAACCACCCAATAAACAAAAATGAATGCATAACACTGAGAAGCAAAGCTGCAGATACTGAGGTGCAATTAGCTTGTCTTTTTTAATAACATTCCCTTTTTCTTCCCTGAAAGCTGAGAGACTAGTCAATAATTTAAATGGAAGGGTGGTTCATGGCTGGTTTGTTAATTGAACATAGGTTCATTAAGTCAATAGCTCTTGTGTTATAATCTTTTACAAGCAGAAGGTGCCATATTGTCTACATGATTAAGCTTCCTGTAACTTATTCAAAAGTCCACACTTTTATGTCAGGGCTTTCCCTAAGGGTTTACTTTGTAGGTCATCAAAGCCTCTCCCAGTACCCTATGGAGTATACTTTGATCTTTCTTTCAAAATACTTCCTCTTAAAAGCCTCCAGGAAAGAAGTAAGGTGGTTATTGAAACCTTTTAAGAATAGAACAGGTCAAGTTCTCATAGAAAATAGGATGTCGTGCTAAAGCAATTTTATAATAATTCAAGAGTGAACAACTACATTTAGCCCCAGGTTTCGCACATCTTGTTAAGTTATTTTGATTTCTGCCTAGATTATAATACATTAATGTGTTTTTGTTTGTGATATTTATTTATTCTTGACGTAAACTGCTGACAAGAGTATTACTGCTTTGTACTGGAACAGAACAGTAAACATATTTTCCTGGGGTTAAACTCAGCAATATTTTCAGGATTGCTAAAGGGAAGCAAACATTAGACTCCAAACGAAAGGGAGGGTGTCAAAGGGTTAACCAGAACTTTCTCAGGCATCTTAGTGAAACTATTTTGTGCATCTGACAAGCTTTGCTTTCTCAAGTATCTACCTTTTTCACAAACCAAGTTAATGCACGTTTGTACACCTTTGCTGATTAGAATAACGTATGAATAGTACGTTGGAAGTAATTTACAGATTTGTTGAGGTAAATTACTTTATCGATGCAATTGGGTGAAATCATCTGAAGTAGCCCAAAAGATGGGGAAATTTATTATAAGTTAGTTGCAGTGTAAATCTTATTATAAGTTACTTTAGTGCTGGTTGAGAAAGAAGAAATTTATTTCCAGCCAAAAGACACGTCCCGAGATCAAAATATCAGGAAACAATGCAAGCTTCCATTGATTGCCTCTACCTCTGTTTGTGCACATTTTAAAAGTCTTTGATTTGAGTTAATTTTCGGGAGGCAACTGACATTTGTGAGCATGTTTTAACTGTTTGCATATTACCAAATGCTTAATTTATGAAGTAACTAGCTAAAGTACATCACTGAAACTTGTAAGTGGTTATGGTATTGTTTTTTCTTTAAAATGTCAGTGGGAGGAATTATGCTCTTTTTAAAATGTAGAATTTGTGTGATAACTATATTTAATACAACTATTCAATGTTACTACTCTTAAAAAGGCCAGTAAGTTTATTTTTTAATCTAAAGAAATGCATAATCCTTTAAAAATCATTTACATGATGAGGTCATTGCTGGCGAGGCCAGCATTTGTTGCCCATCTCTCATTGTCCAGAGGGTAGTTGAAGAGACAATCACATTGTTGTGGGTCTGGAGTCACTTGTAGCCAGACCTGGTAAGGTTGGCAGTTTCCTTCCCTAAAGGATGTTAATGTATCAGATGGGTTTTCCCCAACAATTGGCAATGGATTAATGGTCATGGTAGACTGAATTACATATTGTTTTTGTATTGAATTAAAACTTCATCATCTCCCACGATGGAATTCAAGCCCGGGACCCATGATATTATCCAGATCTCTGGATTAATAGTTGGATGATGATACTGATAGGGCCATCACCTCCTTGTGCATCTATACTTAGATTATATTCTATTCTGCAGCCAAATTGTACTAGTTCATGCATTCTCCCCAGCGAGAAATTAATTGTCTTTCTCTCAATAACGCTGCTACAGACTCTAGCTGCTTCTTGTATGTCCTGTACTGTGCTTAGCCAAGCGAAGTATTGTTTGAGTACACTGGCAAGGTCCAATTTGGTGTATCTTGATCATTATTAGCCTAACTAGCTAATGTAATGCCAGGATCCTTACAACTGAACAACAAATATCCAGGCAACGTCTGTGTTACTTATGCAAGAAGTGGGGAGCTTGAGGAAGTGTCCATCAGCAGTTTATTTTTTAAACCAGGCACCTTGCTTGTGGACAAGTTATAGTTTTAGAAGTTTTGTTGCAAAAATGTAACTAATGCATATATACTCTATGTGTTCTTATAAACATTCATCTCATGTAAAAGCTGACGCCAGAGGTTTTGACTGAAAAAAATGCCAGACCTTTTCAGATAACTCAGAAACAATCAACCCTACTTTTCTTCAGTTGAAAACCCAAATATTTCAGGACCAAAGTATAATCTCTACAATAACAACAAAAACCTCATATCATTATTAATTAAAAAGCTACACAATTTCCCCAGATCTTACTTATCAATTGAAGCATGATAAATCGTAGGATCCCTGCAGTGTAGAAACAGTCCATTTGGCCCAACAAGTCCAAGTATCTATTAAATATTGTAACTGTATCCAGTTCCATCACTCCTTCAGGAAGTTTGTTCCACACATGAATGACTCTCTGCATAAAAACAATTGCCCATCATGATCTTTTAAAAATCATTCCCTCTGACCGTAAAATAGAAATTTCTTGATATCTGGAGTGAAACCTCTGAATGAAAAAGCAGATAGCAACTTACAAAGTGCTTTATTTTACTAGATTACAAAATTAGGTCACATGAGTACAATGAGATTGTTCTGCCAAACTTTCATGGCAGAGGTGAAAGTTTGATCTGTATATAGCTAGTATTTACAACATTTTAAAAAAAAGTAATGTTTTTCAACATCAAAATAAACTCCTGCAACACTGATTAACCTGACTGTTGGGCACTGCCATAATAAAATAATAGAAAAGCTTAAAGCTCACTCGAGTATAGTGAGAGGTGAATGAGCTGAGGATGGCACAGAAGGAATAGACACACACATTCCCTCAATACATTGACTGCAGATCGAGAACAAGGAAGCTTTTTCACCAATAGCCAATAGGACCATTTGTAGCAGGTGTAGGTGAGTATTCGCAATCAGCTCAAGGCATAAGGAACTGACAAGTAATATTCTTTTCACCCTGCTTGTTGTCTCAGGGATATAGATCAAAATGTGCCTTATAAGATTTTGCTAAGAAAAGCAAGCAGTGATTGAGAGATAACTAATTATTTATGACTGGCTAATACTGCGGTTACCTGATGGAGAATCTGAAATTTGGCACTGTGAGCCCTCCAGCAACCTTTACTTGACAACTCAATTCATCTGCTACCTCCTTAACGTGGGTTAAATTGAAATGTTTATTCCATCTAAATTTTAAAAACAGTGTGGATGTCAATCCAAATCTATAAAAAGAGACATTATCTGAATACCCAGAGAGGAAGATTTCTATCTCTTTGTATTTAATTTTCACTAGTTTGCTGTTGCACAATTGACAATGAAATGGATTAATTGGAGCAATATACATCCTTTATTGTTAATTATGTCAAAATGTGGCCAAAAGTAGAAATTGGATGGATGAGAAGAAAGAACTTGCTTCTGTGTGTGGCATGTTTCATGCTCGCAGGTTATCCAATAGATTTTCACCACCAATTTATTATTGTTGAAATGTATTAATTCTTACAGCAGTCAATTTCGAGAGTGTAGTGCTGGAAAAACACAGCAGGTTAGGCAGTATCAGAGGAGTAGGAGAATCAATGTTTCGGGCATAAGCCCTTCATCAGGAATTCTCCTGTTTCTCGGATGCTGCCTGACCTGTTGTGCTTTTCCAGGACCACACTGTTGAATCTGATCTCCAGCAGCTGCAGGCTCACTTTCCACACAGCAGTCAATTCACCAACTTGAAGGCTCACATTCAATCGTGAGTATCCTAATCTTAACAAATCTACCACTCCTGAGAAATAGACACCCAAAAAGCATCATTTGCCCCATATACATGTACACAATTCCCACAGCTCCCCTGAATGGCAGGCTGATCTCTGTGGTGAATAGAAATGCTTTATCATTCTCCATGTCCAAATACATTGTTACTTTTTAATCAAGGACTTACACAGTAATAATAGTCTGTCATACTGGTTGATGACATCAGTGCTTTTAAAATGATAAGGTTTTACAATTTCACAGGGGAGAACCACTCTCTTTAAAGCTGCTAATAAATTATCATCTCCAAATTGAAAGCAGACTGAGCTATCATAACTTTTTACTCTATCTTTTTTTCTGCTTTGTCTGGATTTCCAAATAACAGTTTAGCTAGTTGATGCCTCATACTGTTGAGGTACAACTGTTATGTAATAAAGCAGAATTAAGTGAATCACCTTAATATACACTTAGACAATAGACAATAGACAATAGGTGCAAGACTAGGCCATTCTGCCCTTCGAGCCTGCACCACCATTCAATATGATCATGGCTGATCATCCTTAATCAGTATCCTGTTCCTGCCTTATCTCCATAACCCTTGATTCCACTATCCTTGAGAGCTCTATCCAACTCTTTCTTAAGTGAATCCAGAGACTGCATTCCACACAGCCACCACTCTCTGGGTGAAGAAGTTTCTCCTCATCTTTGTCCTAAATGGTCTACCCCGTATTTTTAAGCTGTGTCCTCTGGTTCGGCACTCACCCATCAGCGGAAACATGTTTCCTGCCTCCAGAGTGTCCAATCCTTTAATAATCTTATATGTCTCAATCAGATCCCCTCTCAGTCTTCTAAACTCAAGGGTATACAAACCCAGTTGGTCCAGTCTTTCAGCGTAAGGTAGTCTGCCATTCCAGGAATTATACCTGTTATACCTGCATGCTTGCCTTCATTGACTGGTGTACAAGAACACCCAGATCTCTTTGTACTGCCCCTTTACCTAAATTGATTCCATTTAGGTAGTAATCTGCCTTCCTGTTCTTGCCACCAAAGTGGATAACCATACATTTATCCACATTAAACTGCATCTGCCATGTATCTGACCACTCACCTATACTGTCCAGGTCACACTGTAATTTCCTAACATCCTCCTCACATTTCACCCTGCCACCCAGCTTAGTATCATCAGCAAATTTGCTCATGTTATTATTAATAACGTTTTCTATTTCATTAGTATATATTGTAAAAAGCTGCGGTCCTAGCACTGATCCCTGCGGTACCCCACTGGTCACTGCCTACCATTCCGAAATGGAGCTGTTTATCACTACTCTTTGTTTCCTGTCAGCCAATCAACTTTCAATCCAAGTCAGTACTTTGCCCCAATACCATGCACCCTAATTTTGCTCACTAACCTCCTATGTGGGACTTTATCAAAAGCTTTCTGAAAGACTTAAGTCATTTGCCATTAACTCTATTTTTTTTGCTGTTTGTCTTTATGATAGAGTTACATTGGAAGTATCCATGAATTATTTCTTAGGGATTTCTGGGATTCATTTGTTTTTTTTTGTCTATCAGCCCAAACCTGCATTTTCACTTCATTTGGAATTCTATTAAATGTAGGATGATAGTCCGTACCCAGTTTTCTCCCAAGTCCTCAAAATGTATTTCATCATTTGCATTCTTGTATGACCACCTATGACCAGGATGTTTCGACTTTGATATCCTGTTATCATTTTTTTCGATTAATTGGGATGTATGCGGCCAGTGTCCATGGAGCGTGATCTGATCTGTCAATGCTCAGCATCAATATGAAGGGTATTCAGAGTAAGCAGCGAGCTGAACTTGCCAGATAACTGCTCTGGTTTCTATGTCTTGTTTTCTCGACTATTAGCTTGTTCGGTGAGTTTTGTACAACCAAAACTGAGGCAGTGAGGCAAACTGGCCATCAACAAGGTGGTTACCAAGCAGTAATCCCCCTTAACTAGTAACTTCTCATTGGCAAATAAGAAACCCACTATGCTGCTTATCAAAAGCAAAAATGATGAAGTGGGATGCTCCCAATTTCAAGATCGGTCTGACAGGAGTTCTCAACACAAATCTTATTGTTGCCAATGTCACTCAGAGTTGTACACCACTTCACCCAATCTTTTTGAGGTGATATACCCCAATTGCAGCAAAGAGGATTTGGATCTTTAATAAATAAATTTTCTCTTTAGACTTTACAATTCCAAAGCAAGTCATGGAGTTCTAGTCAACTTATACATTGATGAAGGTGCTAGCATTTGTGTTTTTTTTAAATTTCTGTGTTATCTTTCAGGTTTGGCACAAATGAGCAATTAACCAAAGTATTTTGAAGCTAACACTGAAACTATAACCTTTTATAGAAAAAAACAAAGGTTAGTTTCTGAAACAAATTGTGAAAGTTATAAAATTCTGCCTACTCTTGCAGTGCAATTAGAAACCAGCTTTGACTTGGAAGCTGAGCAGCTTCAGATAAAAAAGGCAACCAAAGACATGGAATACTAAGTAGTGTAATGGTAAAAGATAATGCCTTGGTTCAAACACTGCACTTCAGGCATTGCTGGGTTAAAGAATCTACAAGAGAATAACTATTAGAAAAACTGCAAGTAAAAGGTTGTTGTCAAGGGTCAAAGTTTGGAAACTGATAAAAGGCAAAGATGGACAAAGCAGAATAATTCTAAATCCCTTATGAAGAATGACACATCAGGTAATGCTTCCTAACAAAATAATGTGAACAAAGGTATTTAATCTGATTAATCTATACTTGTCATCTGGAAAACATAAAAGGCTCAAAGAAGGGAAATATGTTTCTTCAATATTATCTAGAATGCTGCAGGCTATTTGAACTGATCACTGTTCAAATTATCTAACCTAAAAACCATGAAAAGGATTTCACACGTTTGTTAAACTAACAGCTTTATCATCTTTATCACCTTGAACAAAATGCAAAGGTATTGAGTTTGTTAATGAATGTAACGGTTAAATAAGTTGTTTTGATAGGCCCATATTCAGCCTCAGTGGAAATGTTTTTCTTTATCTTACTGATACACTTAATGGTAAGGTTTTGGGGAGTTTTGCTGAACAAAGAGACCTTGGAGTGCTGATTCATAATTCCTTGAAAGTAAAGTCACAGGTAAACAGAATAGTGAAAGGTTTAGAGGGTTTGAGTTATGGGGAGAGGCTGTATAGGCTGGTGCTATTTTCTCTGGAGCGTTGAAGGCTGAAAGGTGCCCTTTTGGAAGTTTATAAAGTCAAGGGGACAAGGATAAGATGAATAGTCAAGGCCTTTTCACGAGGATAGCAGAGTCCAAAACTAGAGAGCAGAGGTTTAAGGTGAGAGGGGAAAGATTTAAATTGGACTTAGGAGAAACAGCCTGGTTATTGCCCCAATGATTCATTTTATGATTCAAATGTTATTGTTCCACTAATTAAGTGGATAAACGTCCAATGGCATATGAATAGGCCACTTGTACCACAATGTTGAGAAGGTTTTGAAAGCATTAAAAGTCTTTAAGATATATAGAATCAGCAAATCATTAGTCTTGATACCACAATGATAGGTTATAGAGATAAGTGATAAGAATCAAATAACTAGAGAATTACAGATACATAGAATTCACTGATTACTAACATTATATGATAAAAGAATCACAGAATCAACTGATTAGAATCATCACCAAATAATCAGAAATTTGGAATCATTGCAACAGAAACTCACAGACTCAAAGAATACAGAAACAGGAAATCACAGAATGATAGGATTATAAAGCCATAAAACTAGAGCAACACTAAAGCATTGACTTCCAGAACCATACAAGCACAGGGCTGCACATTTAAATGTTTGTGGAATTGGGAGTCAGTGAGACCATAACTGAAAAATTGTGATCCTAGACATTGTGTCAGGAGCTTGACAAGTGAGGGGTGCTCTGAAATTTTCACTGTGTTGATGGGCAGAAGAGAACAGTGAATCCATTTGTCATCAATTATTAACCCTTTTACAATCTTCAAGCAGCTTGGTAATGGGCCAGGACTTTTGGAAATGCAGGTTTCAAAGCAAATTTCAATGAACCCTAAAGGCCTCATCACTGTGAGACTCTCTGCAGAGCCAAAGAAAATATTTTCATTTGATGTTAAAAGCTCTGGGACTCTCTAGTAGCTTGTACAAGTAAATTGGTCTATTCTCCCTCATTCCAAAGCATTTGTTCAGCCGAACCTCTGAAGATCTGTCTATTCTCTTCAGCAAGGGAGAGGTAGGTCCCAATATGGTTGTACCTTGCCTTTTCTGTTGGCTTCAGGCAGACAGTGTCTGCCTTCTGGGAATGGTCAGCATAGTTCTGTGTTTACATGGCACTGTTCCCCTTGAAAGAAATGGAATTGATGGAAGTGTGGAGTTTGTGGATGGGTCTGAAGCTTCAGTCTTGGAAGAAATTGCTGCTTTTGGATTTTGGATGCTCTATACATCGTGGGAACATTGAGAGACGGTGAAAGGGTTGAGAGAGGTGTTGATGTGATGATGTCGGATGCCTTCAGTCTAGATGTGAAACTGATATTGGTATTGTCAGATGATGTTGCTAAGGGATACCATGTAGATGAGAAAAATGTGAATGGTTCATGGATACATTGGGCAGCACGGTAGCCCAATGGTTAGCATTGCTGCCTCACAGTGCCAAGGACCCAGTTTCAATTCCAGCCTTTGGTGACTGTCCATGTGGAGCTTGCACATTCTCCTCATGTCTACATGGATTTTCTCCGGGTGCTCCGGTTTCCTCCCACAGTCCAAAGTTGTACAGCTTAGGTGAATTGGCCATGCTAAATTGCCAATAGTGTTCAGGGATGTTTAGGCTAGGTGCAGTGGTGGGGGAAATATAGAGTAATAGGTAATAGGAATTGATCTGGGTGGGATATTCTTTGGAGGGTTGACGTGGACTTGTTGGGCCAAATGGCCTGTTTCCACACTGTTGGGATTCCACGCTATGCATTAACCATGCAGAATTGAAGAGAACAGCCATTTCTGATGATTCTCTGGTGACAATTGTAAAAATAAGGATGATGCTATGCAAATACAGTTCCATCTTGTTGAATGAGGATGAAGGAGTTTGGTAGATGATGGTGTGTCAAAGGAAGGAGACAGTTTTAGAAGGATGAGGGGGGCCAGGTTCCCTTTGCCACTGTCATGTGAGATGTTATTTGTGACTTTGATTAGAGTTATTTTGGTTTTGAGCCAGGTGTAGAGATGTGATTGGAGTGATTTAAACATGACATTCCAGAAGAATTAGACAAGAATTTGGAAGCAGAAAACACATTCCAAAATGTTGAAAGGAAAGATGGAGTAGGAGAGAGTATTGTTAACAATGTTATGTAACAGTGGAACTGGAAAGAGAAATGTCCAGTAGTTTGTGGAAAAGATCAAGAGAGCAGATGTTGGATCTAATTGAAGGTGAGGTTTGCAAGGTTTGAGGGGAAGTAGAAGTGGAACTAGGAAAGGAAACTAGGGCAAAGGAGAGCCATCTACCCAATTTATCTTGGTGGGTCAAAGGAAACGAGGAAGGTGACAGAGGCAACTGAATAGCTGGTCCTGCTCCTATTTTTTACATTCACTCTCAGTGGCAAACAAATCCTTTAGTTCTTGATGTTTATCTTTGGAGTTGAAGGGGTAGGAGATTGGGCATAGGAATTTAAAAAGATGGCTTGAAGTGGAGAAAATAAGTCACGGATAATCTGTGCCCTTGGAATTTGCAATAGTGAATAGATCTTGCAGCTGAACATAGGACTCATCGTACTTTATGTGTTGCACATAAATCTGGTAGTGAATGACTAAAATGGTTTTCTATCATGTCCATTCAAGTCAGTGTCCTTTTGACTTAAAGGAGTAGAGAGGTGAGTGTTACACCGAGGACCTGTTGTGTATTTGAACAGCATGATAGCTGCAGAAAGATCACTGTAATTGAAAGACCAAAAGCAGATAATTATAAGTTACTGAGTGTGGCTCTAAGTTAATTAACATACAGGTAACTCAGTTAAAAAAGATTATTGAATTTCCTGGGTTCTGTAGCCTGTCAAGTCAGCAAGCTCAATCCACAGATTGTGGCTGACTCTAAATACTTTGAAGTAGATCTTTGATCCTGTGGAATCATTAAAATAGGTGAACTACAAGTGTTTTTTCCTTATGTGTCTAATTTATATTATTTCCAGATTGCATCTCTTCAAAAGTATAAACATGTATGGGCCACAGGATATCGTAAAATCTAAGAAGCAGCTTTTGAAATCCTCTGATGACTAGAAATACATCAGTATTAGGTGCTACAGACTCTAAAGATACAGGTACTTTTGTTATGCCTGTCATGGTGTCACCCAGCATTCAATAATGTAAAGAGGCATCGTGGCTTTCTCACTGATTCTACAACAGGAAGATGAGAAGCCTGATGCTTCAACAAGATTCTGCCCCCTTCGGGAACCATGATCGCAAGAAGGGGAGTTCCACCCACCCAGGATTGCCAGCCAACCAGAGGTCAATAGCTCTTGGTCACAGCGACATCATAGGGGAGGCTGGGATTGCTGCAGGAGAAATATTTCTTGGTGAATTTGGCACCCCTTTGGCAGGAATGAAGAGGCAGGGGAGCTGTTGAGGGATGTTGGGTGGGAAGAGAAAAGGCAGCAAGGGGTGTTGGGGTAGAAAAGTGAGTTTTAGGGTAGGGTTGGGAGAGAGGAGAATGCTGAAAGAGGGCAGCAGAAAAGGAGACTATAAAGGGTCAGCATGGAAAGATGGGCGAAATGGGCCACCTCCAAGTTGTATCATTTATATGGTTCTATGGTCCTAACAAGGTATATGGGTATTACTGCATTTCTTGCCCATCTTAGATGTCCTTGGAGAAGATGGTGTATTTTTGAACTGCTGCAGTCCATTTGCCATAGATGTGGTAGTCAGATATGGGGTGAGAAGGGAGTCTGCAAATGAAGGAGACCAGTCTTAAACACGTCAGTGGAGGAACACTCAGCTAACCAGGAGCTAGTAAAATTTGAAGTCACTGAGGGAATAGATGCCGTGTAAATGAATGTGGAATCTCTAGCTTAAGGCTGCATATACTTAATGGGGAAAATTGTAGTAAATATAATTGTGGCGAACATTGTGTCAATTGCTAAATTTGAAACCTGAGATTGAAATCTGAGATGAAGTTAAAAAGACACCAACTGTCTTTTCCAAATCTTCCAGTTTTGTGCATGTGATGGACACGTACTAACCATGACTTCATCAGTGTGTGGAAGATATGTTTAAAGTGATGGCGATTTATGAGTAGAAATGGGTGTCAGCTATTTTGAAAATAAACTCTTTGGTTGTTAACTTATATGTGTGTTGTGTTGTGCCAATTTAAAGATTGTTGTGCATGATATATTAATACAGCAGGTACAGAGCTGTCCTGCACAGTTCCTGTCATTTGCCATGGTCACCCTAGGGAACAAAGGGTTCACAAAGGGAAATTGGCACCCTACTTTCTAGATGGAAACTTGGTGATCGTGGACAAAGTGTTGCAGAGGAGGACTGGCAGAGGAGACCATGACACCAGACCTTGCCAACCTGGTCCAAGGTAACCACCCCGGTCAGTGTGATACAGGTCAGTTTCAGGACTTGCAAGATAGCTCCTTCTTCACCTCTGAGAAAGAAGTCACATATCGCACAAAGGTTGCATCAAGTCTGTATCTTCCACCAGCTCAGATATTGGCACTTTGGGGGGTATTTTTGCATCTTTAGAGCAGGGAACACTGCTAGTGAATACATCGCTGCCATGTCAGTACAGGTGGTCAAGCAATGAATGCCCCAGGTCACTGGCACATGGAGTGTTCTTAGAGATCAGACACTTGCTCAGACCAATGCACATGAAGATTTCATACTGTTGGCAATTAGGGACTTCATTTGAATGTACAAACAGACACAGAAGCAACAGGCAAGCCATTGGAGAGGCTGGGCAATGGACTCAATGACAGCAGGACTCCACCAGTTACTGTTTGCACTAAGCTACCTCAGACATGTGAGTGTCTGCCTCTCTCCATGGGCAGTCTGGTCCAATCACACAGTATATTGATGGAAGCAAAAAATCAATTGTTAATACATCACATTTGTTGTTGGATACTGAATGCAAACATTCTTTTGATGCACAAGAAGCACTAGTTTGTTTCTACAATTTAGAAATGCCAGTGTTGGACTGGGGTGTACAAAGTTAAAAATCACACAACACCAGGTTATAGTCCAATTGGTTTAATTGGAAGCACTAGCTTTTGGAGCGCTGCTTCTTCATCAGGTGATTGTGGAAGACACAATTGTAAGACACAGAATTTATAGCAAAGTTTACAGTGTGATGTAACTGAAATTATACATTGAAAATGACCTGGATTGTTTGTTAAGTTTCTCACCTGTTAGAATGACCATGGTAGTTTCACTTCTTCCATATGTAAATCACAAAACCTTTTTTTAAAAGTTACATTCTCAGGTTTACTGTAACAATTGGTGTCAGTCCAGATAAGATGTTGAAGGTGTTAGTCCCCTGTGTTCTGTTGTCTGTGCCATAATGTTTAGACTGATTCTAATCTAAAAAAGGAGTTAACAGCGTCTTACATGGATTCATGCAGTTTTTGAGCAAAGTACAATGTAACTCTGCAAGTACAAATGATGAAGGAGCGGCGCTCCGAAAGCTAGTGCTTCCAATTAAGCCTGTTGGACTATAACCTGGTGTTGTGTAGTTTGTAAATATTCAATCATTTATTTCTATGGTAGAACTTTTACCTTTAGCACTGATTATCAAGCGCTGATTACATTGTTAACATTTCAAGATCAGGTCATTAACATTATTACACCTATACATAGCCCAAGTGCCTTCATCAATATCAACTCAGGATTGAGAATCTCAACAGTTCACACAACCTAATATTGAATATGCTTAGTGTCTCTACAGTTGCAGGCAGTGTTATCAATGGTGAAGTATACTTCAAAATGTGAACTGATCCAAAGAATTCCCCATTGGGACTTGGAGATAGTATTTGCATTAAATGGAAGTATTGCAGCACACACACTCACATAATCTCTATCAGGATTGAGATGGATTAAGTAGTTGATTGGTACTAATAGTCAGTATGTGATGGCTAACACACTGCGAGATGTGAAATGCTTGATCATGAGCAGAGCAGGATACTTTGAGGACAATGTTTATGAGAATGCATTTTCTTTTTCACTGATCATGTAATTCATCGCACAGAACCGTAACATCATCTTTCACAATCATTGACCTCCCCCGCAATCACAAATCCCTTCATCACGAACTGTCACCTCCTGCTATTGGTCATTAAACATCTGCATGATCTAAATCCTCCCAAGATGACCCAGCATAAAACAGTCTCTACCAGGATCAATAGCTCCTGCACAATAACTGACTCTCCTGAAACTCACTACCCTGTAATCACTGACTCCTTTGCAAGCATTGACTTCTTGTAAACCTCCAAAATCACTGTTCCCCCATATGATTATCAACACATTTGCATGATCACTGCCTCCGTGATCAATGCCCATGTGATCAGCAACCACTCCACAATCGCTAACAACCTCCAATCCTCTACATTCACCGCTCCCAGACTGCTATTGCTGACCTCTCCACAATCACTGAGTCCTCTGTGGGCTCCAAACCATCAACAATCACCAACACCTTGTACTCACTGCATTCATGATCTCTGATCACTCCCTAATCACTGGACTTACAATCACTGAACATACGATCAGCGATTACCTGCAATCGTCCACAATCACTGAGCCCACCCATAGTGATCACTGACCAGCCTGCCAGCATCTCTGATCCCTGTGGTTACCAAACTTGCTGCTGTCACTGTCCCAAGCAAACGTTGACACATTCGTTGCGATTGCTGACTACACATGGTATATTCTCTGTGATCACCGATCCCTTACATTGACAGTCCCTACCATCATTCATAGAATCAGAGAATCCCTACAGCATAAAAACAGCCCATTCAGCTCATCAAGTCCTCAAGAGCATCTCACTCAGATGTCCCTCCCACCACCCTATCCGTATAACCTTGCATTTTCCATGGCTAATCCTCCTAACTGACACATCCCTGGATACAATGGGCAACTTAGCATAGCCAATCCACCTAACCTGCACATCTTTGGACTATGGGAGGAAACCAAACCAGACGAAACCCACATAGACACGGGGAGAATGTGCAAACTCCACACAGACTGTCACCCGACAATGGAATTGAACCTGAGGCCTGGCACTGTGAGGCAGCAGTGCCAACCACTGAGCCATCATGCCTCCCATGACTCTCCATGATCACTAACTCCTCACCCCAACCCTTCATGATCACAAACCATTTCACACATCTGCTCTTGTTTCTTTGGGATAGTATCCAATGTTCCAAACCATGCTGAATACACCATGTCCCTGTCCCAACAATCTCTCATTCTCAGCTGTAGCCTTTCCAAGTGCATTTCTACTCAAGTCTCTCAAGCTTGGCTTCTTGCTGAGAATCATGTTCAGCTAAAATCATGCATGCTGTTAATTTAAGATTGTTTGGCATTTGTTCGACTGGCACTTGTCACTGCTGCCAAAGTCAAAATCCCAACCCAGTAAATATCAGCACCTATTTGTCAAATAGCACTTTGGAGATGTGCCTCAGTGCCAGGACCATGCTACTCTTACACTGGAATCAAACATGCCATCAGGCCCCCTTGCCCACTGAAGCATGAATGAGAAATTGGGTCCAACATTTTCTGATTACTCATTTTAATAATTAGAAGATTGTAGAAATTATTGTCCTTTTTAATGACTGGAGGAGTTAGTGGGCAAGGATCTCCTGGCACTGTGTCTTTGCAAAATTAATTCCTTTGTGCATAATTATAAAGGAGAAGACATGTGCATTATTTGTATAACTTACCTGGATGGGTGCAGCTCCATCAACACTCAATAAGCTTGACATCATTCAGGACAAAGCAGCCCATTTGATTGGCATCACATTTACAAGCACCCACTCCCTCCACCACTGATGCTCAGGAGCAACAGTGCATACAATCTACAAGAGGCACTGCAGAAATTCACCAAAGATCTGTGTGCACTACTTTCCAAAACCATGACTACTTCCATCTAGAAGGACAAGGGGAGCAGATACATGGGAACAATCTACAAGTTCCCCTCGAAGCCACTCACCATCCTGCCTTGAAAGTATTTCACTGTTCCTTCACAATTGTTGAGTCGAATTCTTGGTATTCCCTCCCTAATGGCATTGTGAGTCAATCCACAGCATATGGACTGCAACATCTCAAGAAGGTAGCTCAATGCTATCTTCTCATGGGCAACTAAGGATTGGCAATAAACGCATCCATCTATAAGGTGCCAGCCTCATTACCACTAGTTTTCCCAGTCACAAATGTGTACTGAGTAGTATATAGTTAATCCAGTGAATAATTTACTTAACAGAAAGTGATAGTCAAAACCTGTTGGGCATGTGCAAGTGAGCATTTGATCTTGGCTGAAATGTATCATGCATTGGTGTTGTGAGGATCAAAACATCATTTTATCATCTGAAAACCTAAATCGTGCCTTTGGATTATATTCTTGTACTAGGTGTATGAAATGCTGTATTAAGAGGTTAATTTCATTTTAATTAGCATATGCGATCTCAGACTGAAATCTTCCATGCTGAAAGGATCAGTTATAACCTGCAATTGCAAAAATCTTTCTATTTTAACAGAAAGCCTCAATGTCCTGAAAAATAAATGTTTGAACAATGTGCTTGCCAAATGAAGCAGAAAATTAAAATACAGATGTTCAATTGTTACCTTGGTTACCTTATCTTAATTATGCTTTTATTCTTGCTTTGCTGCTTTGAAATTCATGATCTTACTAAATTTGGTGCGTTGGTTCTTGTTTTAGTTGGCAGCCTGATGACTATAAATTAGAATGGTTGGAGGTTAAAGCCCAGATCCAAAGACTTGAGCACATAAAA
This sequence comes from Chiloscyllium punctatum, assembly GCF_047496795.1. Taxonomy (NCBI): domain Eukaryota; kingdom Metazoa; phylum Chordata; class Chondrichthyes; order Orectolobiformes; family Hemiscylliidae; genus Chiloscyllium; species Chiloscyllium punctatum. The sequence goes on from NC_092747.1 coordinate 117,316,916, forward strand.
GAAACTAACCTTTCAATAAAATATTGAGTGATTATTGACAATGATGAGATATTAAATTATGTTTCAGGCAGACACAAACGATTCCTCAATACTATTCAAAGAGGAGCATGGCATTTCCTGAAAGCCAGAAAATAGCCGATTCACTTCTGTATCCCATAGATGTTTGCATCATCTTGATCTGCACAAGGAGCAGTCACAATTCGTATGTTACTGTGATGACTACTTTAACTGTAAAATGCTTTAGGATGTCTCAAAATCACACAGGACTCTTTGTAATTCAAGTGCTTTCTTCATCCTCTGCAATTATGCTTGTGCACATGCTCAGTCATTGTTATTCAAGTCCAAATTCAATTAGAGGTACCATTATTAACTAGTGCACATGCATACCCATAAACACATCTAATTTGTAATATAATGAAGGCAAGTTGATGTGTTTTTCAGTTTGATGTTCTTTCCTTTTATTGCCTGTTGATACTGATGAAATAGCAAATTATGGAATAGCTTGTGAATATTTATCTTCAGAATTGAAGTTACCATTAAAACAGTGATGCTGTGATGCACTCTGTTTCAATTATTAGTTCTCAAAAAAAATCAAAGGAAAATGACCTCCCCAGCATTAGACTTGATTTTCCAAACTTATGCCCTGTCACCCATCAGAAACATGTTCCTGAAATCTGGGAACACACCCTGTCATTTTTCAACATGTACAGCTAAGATGAAGCTGGTGTCTAATCTATCCCCTGTTAGCCCTCTGTACACAGTAGGCACTATTCAGCAGCCTAAAAGTGTAAAAATAATCCATATGATCACCCAAAGCACTGGCATTGTACATTTCAGTGTGTGCAACACCCAACTCCTGTCCGAAAGGAAGCAGTGATATCACTTAAGAACTAACTCACTGACAGAAGCTTGTCAACAGATTGCACATCTCCTCAGTGAGAAAACAAATCTGAAATTAAGAAAAACGGTTGACAAATTGACTTTTGATTTGTTTATTTGTGACATTGTCATCTATCCCCATTGTATGATGAACAATGGTTTAGTGGCTAATGCTATTGTCTCTGAAGTTAAAAAAAAATGAGGACAACAGTCTGTGCTAACACTCTAGTGTAGTATTGAGTGAATGCTGTACTTCTAAACGTGCTACTTTTAGATGTGACATTACATTGGAACTTACCTTTCCTCTTTGGTGGACAAAAAAGATCTCATGGTACTCATTGGAAGAAGATTTAGGGGTGGGGTATCTTTCGTCACTTAGCTAATACATGTCCCTTAATCAACAACACACTATCACAGTTTGTGGGAGTTTTTGCGCTGTATTTCCTACATTATGCTAGTCACTATTCTTCAGAAGTACTTGAATGTAAAGTGCTTTGATATCCTGAGGTCATGAAAGGCACAGTATAAATGGAATTGTTCATCTTTATTACTCTTTTGTGAAGAGGTATATAATTTCCTTTATCTCAAGTAGAAGTTCAAGGGCAAGAATCTCTTCTTTCTCAAGAAATGAGCCAAATGCTATGTTTCCAACCCAGCAAGTGACACTGCTCCAGTGAATCTGACAAGCAATAAAGGTTGTGATTGGTTACACTGAATAGCTCCAGATATGAACAGCTGAGAGGCAACTTTGCAAAGGACTTTGTCTGTCAATGGTGCTCTGTTGCTTGGTAGGTGGTACCCAGAGGAGAAAGTGAGGACTGCAGATGGTGGAGATCAGAGCTGAAAATGTGTTGCTGGAAAAGTGCGGCAGGTCAGGCAGCATCCAAGGAACAGGAGAATCGACATTTTGGGCATGAGCCCTTCTTCAGGAATCAAGAAGGTAGTTGTTGCCCAACATTAATTGCGCTTCAAAAGTTGATGGTGAAATACCGGGTTCAATTCCCGCCTCAGGCGACTGACTGTGTGGAGTTTGCACGTTCTCCCCGTGTCTGCGTGGGTTTCCTCCGGGTGCTCCGGTTTCCTCCCACAGTCCAAAGATGTGCAGGTCAGGTGAATTGGCCATGCTAAATTGCCCGTAGTGTTAGGTAAGGGGTAGATGTAGATGTAGGGGTATGGGTGGGTTACGCTTCGGCGGGGCGGTGTGGACTTGTTGGGCCGAAGGGCCTGTTTCCACACTGTAGGTAATCTAATCTAATCTAATCTAATCTAATCTACCTTGTTGAGTAATTGAAATCCAAGATTTCAGCCCAGCGACAGGGAAGATGACAGTGATAGACATCTGGCTTGAAAAGGAATTTGCAGGTAGCGCTACTACAGTTTTGCAAGGTGCCATTGAAAGAGTCTTTGTGCATTGTTGCTCATTGATGATACGCATTTGTGGTAGCATCTGCCAGTGTTAGAGTGGCTGAATGTTTGCAGTGATGGATGGGGTATCAAGCTTCTTCAGCATTCTTGGAGCTACCTTCATCCTGGAAAGTGGGGAGTATCCTATCACAATCCAATTGTGCCTTGTAGATGGTGCACAAGTCCTGAGGAGTCAGGATTGGTGTGGTATGTGATGGAAAATACAGCCAGCTTTGGAAGTTTTAGTAAAGAATAAGGTCTATCCACCAAGAACTAAATGTCAGTCAATGCAAGGATACCTCCTGCCACACCACTTGGAAAACTGTTGGTATCCAGCACCTCTCCTCCTGGGGTTGTCATAAAGGTTACAGATTTTTTAAAAAATTAAAATCCCCAATGAATCCATATGATGGATTCAGATTAACAGAAAACACCAACCAGGTTTCTGTACTTCACATGAACCACTACTTATGAGAGACTGAGAGACAATGCAGTGAACTAACATGATTTTTAAAAATATATTATTAAGGTAAGGTTAGCACAAATCCATTAAACAAACTAAAAGTTGTTAACTTGACAATTTGTGGATCATATCAGATGCACACAATTGTCAATTTAACTGGATATTAAAAGGTCCCAAATTTCTTCTTTCGTTCCCGGGTTTATCAGGTGTAGCACTTGTTTAATGATTGTCTAATACAAGTATATGTGCTTCTGCTTTTTAAATGATTTTATTTGGCATATCCAGGCAGCTATTAGAAAGAGAGAAAGGATAGCATAATTGATGTTCCAACAATTTCTGCAAGTCAATAAAAAAATCATGCACATTGTGACTGCCCACAGAAATTTCCCCAAGGCCTCTGCTGTGCTTTCACACTATTAAACAATTGCAAGCTGTCTTGAGTACTGTTATTTTCTTTTATTTTTATATCAGGTTGCAATCTGCAAGTATTCTCTGCACTTTCATTGAATGGACTTGACAGATGTTATTAAATGCAGGAAACCTTAAGGAGAAGGAAATTTTCCCATTGAGCACATAATTGAAGCATTTGTACATTTGAGATAACGATGGAGCTCAGGCAGAGAATAGATAGTACTTCCCTTAGGTACCACTGAGTGGTGTATGGTATGGAATGAGTCAGGACAGGACATGGTATAGGCAACTCTAGGTCTACAATCACAGATAATTTTTTTTCAAATATTGGATAAACATTTTGAAATTTATGGGCTGTCAATTCTTTATTAGTTCTTCCTTTGAGTGCTGAAAGACACCTATCAGAGAATTAGAATTAGTCCTTTATTGTTGTTTCCAATATTCTAATATACTTCCTTCTCATGAAAACAGAGACTTTACACTGCAGCAATATGCCTCATTCATTGGCAAGCATCCTGGAGCAGAACATCTATTTTTCAGCTGGAACTAGAGATAAGAAAAGCCTGATGATGTGCACAGGGATGATTACAACTTCAAAAGTTTTTCTAAATACTGCACTTTCACGATAAATTGGTGCCCCAATTACACGTGGCATTTGGTCTTTAACACAGATAAAAATACTTGCTGCCTGGGCCTGCCCTTAATCTTCTATTTCACCCTATTTTCACAATGGCCCTACCCTCACATTTCTGCTGCAATAAACCTTCATCTGCTCTCACCACTGAAAGTGTCGAAAAGTATTCAGATAAACCTATTATTGAATGCAACTGGTCTCATTGTGTGCAGGTGCAGGCAACATAATCCTGGGACCACACTTTGTCAGTTCCGAAGTGTCAGCTGCCTCGTCCTGTTCTTACAAAAAATTCACATCTCTATCTTCCTCATCTTTTGACCTTCTCCCATGTAGGATCATCTTGTGCAGTGCTTGATTAGCTGATGCCAAAATGGTACATGGAAGGGCTTTCTGCTAATAAGTAAAATGCAGCATTAGAGAGCAAACCCTGGGTAATCAGTCAATGAGCATTCTTGCAGCATCTCAGTGGTATCTGTCATGTGACACATTTTCAGTGTTAAGGTACAAATGGAATTAGAGTGCAGTAAGACAGAAATCTTGTTATTGATGTACAAGTATTACTGAGACTACCTCTGAGATGTTGTACGCAGTCTTGGTCTCCATATTTAAGAAAATACATTTTAAAATTGAAAGGAGAACAGTCAGGGATCACTGAGTTAAGTTTTCCATGTGGAGAAACTGACCAAACTGGTCTACATCCTCTGGAGTTGAGGAAAATACTGTGTAATCAGGTATGATTGATGTGATTATTCCTCTGGGTCAGGGAATTTAAGACAGCAGCTCAGTCTCAAGATAAGGGCTACATCGTTTAGGACTGAGATGAGGAAAGACTTATTCACTGAAAAGCTTGTGAAGTTTTGGAATTCTCCACCCCAGAGAGTTGTGGATCCTCCATCATTGAGATATGGTTCATGCTGGGATAGGTAGATTGATAGTCTTTAGGAACCAAGGAATGTGGAAGCAGGCAGGAATGTTAAGTTGAAGCCCAAGGTGAGCAATGATCAGACTAAATGTTGAAGCAAGCTTCATAGCTGCACGGTTGACTCCCACTCCGACCTGGAGATTGTCTTGATGAAAGATTCCGACCTGAAACGTCAACTACTCTGCTCCTCCAATGTTGTTGGATCTGCTGTGCTTTGTCCAGCTCTACTCTTTATCCATGCCCATTCCTACCTCTTGTATTTTTGAGGTCTAAAGTCCAAGAGTCAATACAAGTTGATGCTTCTATGTTCCATACAATCAGAAGAGATAAATTCAAAGTTCACAGGACAATGCAGTGGCCTGTGCTCAGGGAAGGGTGTGAATGGTTTTGAGGTTGTTCAAAGGAGGTTTGCAAAATTGATATCTAGACTGAGTGGCTTGTCTTAATAGGGATGCATTGGAGAGGCTGGGTTTGTTTTCGTTAGAGTCTAGAAGTGTAAGTGGTGAATTGATTGCAGTTTATAAGATCCTGAATGATCTTGATGTTATGAATGTGAAAGGATACATACTCTTGTCCATGAGTCCAGAACTCAGGTTGCCCTTTTAGGATATTGCCAAAGTAGAATTTTTCTTTCAGAGAGTTGTGAGACTTTGGAACTCTGCCTCAAAGGAGGTGGCATGGTGGCTCAGATGGTCAACACTGCTATCTCAAAACACCAGGTATCCAGGATCAAATCCAGCCTCTGGCAACTATCTGCATGGAATTTGCACATTGTCCCCATGTCTGTGTGACTTTCATTCCCACAGTACAAAGATGTGCAGGCTAGGTGATTGTCCATGCTAAATTACTACTTGTCCAGTGCTATGCAGGTTAGGTGGATTAACCATGAGAAATGTGGGTTATAGGATTGGGGTGATCTTGGTTGGGATGCCCTTCGGAAGGTTCGTGTGGATTTGATGTGCTGGATGGCCTGCTTCTTCACTGTAGGGATCCTATGAGTGAGATAGAGTCATTGACTATATTTGAGGTAGATAGATCCTTGTTGGGAAAGGGAATCAAAATTATTAAGGCTCAATGAGAATGTAGCATTCAGAACTCAAAAAGATCAGCTAAGATCTTATTAAATGGAAGAGGAAGTTTGAAGGGCCATTTATCCACTTTCTGCTGTTAAGTTTGATGTATGTTCAAGTGCCGAAAATGTGTTGCTGGAAAAGCGCAGCAGGTCAAGTAGCATCCAAGGAACAGGAGAATCGACGTTTCGGGCAACACATTTTCAGCTCTGATTCCTGAAGAAGGGCTCATGCCCGAAATGTTGATTCTCCTGCTCCTTGGATGCTGCCTGACCTGCTGCACTTTTCCAGCAACACATTTTCAGCTCTGATCTCCAGCATCTGCAGTCCTCACTTTCTCCTGTATATTCAAGTGGTCAATTCCAAATTCAAACCCTACCAATAGCACCACAATCCTCACACATTGGTCAACACATCCTTCACTCACTTTTTAACAATCTCTATCAAGCATGAATCATATCTAGTATTCATAGGTTTGCCTAACCCTCTCAGACTCAACATTGCTGTGAATTTCACTCATGTATCTCATATTTCACAGATATCACCTCCTGTTCAACCATGATAGCTACAAAACCATGTTGAGACAATAGTGCTTACCATCATTGGAATGACTTTTACTGAGGTAATGTCTAGCAGAAAGGTTGAAACTTCTAGAGATCATAGCACCATCACAACAAATCCCCCACCTCACATTCAAATACCCATTCATCCCACAATCACTCACAAACTGCAAAAGATGTAACATGTGTATTCGGTCCTTTAGCTCCCACCCCACTCCTCACCACAGGCCTATCTTGGTGCCATTTCCTGACCTTCTGGAACTGCAAGGAGAAAGTGAGCACTGTAGATGCTGGAGATCAGAATCGAGAGTGTGGTGCTGGAAAAGCACAGCTGGTCAGGCAGCATCTGAGGAGCAGGAGAATTGATGTTGTGGGCATAACTGCAACCTAGCTAGGAAGAATGGAAATGAAAGAAGTGGTAGAGCTGGAAAGCCAGGAGGAGGAAGGAACACTATCACTCACATTCATACTTGGCCCCCAGCATACATATTAACACCGTAGATTATGAAGGGTTATCTTATCTGGGAGATCTGAGTTGCACGTGGTAAGACACCATGGAAACAGACCTTTTGGTCCAACTCATCCATGCGACCAAGTTTCTCAAACTAAACTCACCCCATATGCCTGCATTTGATCCATATCTCTCTAAACCTTTCCTATTTATGTACCTGTCCGAGAATGTCTTTTAAATGTAACTATCCCTGCATCTACTGCTTCTGGCAGTTCATTCCACATACAAACTGCCTCCTGTATGAAAATGTTGCCCTTTGGAACCCCTTTAAATCTTTCTGCCCTCATCTTAAAAATATGCCCTCCAATTTTGAAGTTCACTACCCAGGGGAACCAACCTTGGTGATTCACCTTAACTGTGCTTCTCATGATTTTATAAACCTTGATAAGGTCACCCCTCAACCTCCTACACTCCAGTGAAAAAAAGTTTCAGCCTCTCCTTATAATTCAAACCCTCCAGTCCTGGTAATGTCCTGGTAAATCTCCAATTTAATAATACCCTTCCTATAGCAGGGTGTCCAGAACTGCACACAGTACTCCAAAAGTAGTCTGAAGTCAGGGTACAGGATAAGCATTACAGATACTCACTCATCAGATTTGAGGTCATCTAAGAGGTCTGCTGTAGAGGACTTAATTTCAATCAGTGGTCAAAAGTAAAGCATTGACGGGCATGCACAGTGAAATGAATAGTGTATGGCAAAACTGCCACGAAGCCTGCAGTCAATGTCAGAAAGCACAGATGAGATGGATTTTCAGTTGGGCACAGATCTTTACACAGAGTGTTGAGCCCATTATGTCCTTTTCGGAAGTGGTGGCTCACTTCATGGAAAGAATTGCAGTCTGAGGCAGAGTCTGATGGTCAATATCTCAGCTTCTATTGCAGAATCGGCAAAAAAAAACATCGGACATCTGGATTCTGCAATTGAAACTGATGTAAAAGGCAAGCAAGCTTGACGGTTTCTCTACAAACTAAAAGGTGAGACACGGCCTTGTTGCAATTATGAAGTACCAATCTGTTTCCTTGCAGCATGTGGATTGCCCCAGCCTAGTGAAACTGGAAATAAATAGCTTAGAGATGAATCAGGTAGTTTCAAATACTTAACACTGAAACTTTTCCCCCATTGCAACAAAATACACCTATCTTTTTTGGGTTAAAACAACCTCATATTTCCAAAAGAAAATCTATTGTTCTTTAAAAGTCCTTACAATTATTTTGCATTATGAAAACCTATCACAAAAGACATTCAGTGAATAAATGTATACCATTTAACAACTCAAGAGAAAATTATTCAGGTAAGTTGACAGTAGATTTATAAATGAAAATGAAAATAACACAAAATCTATTGAGAACAGTTGAGTAGGACTAATTGGAAATTCATATAAAATTGGGCACACTCAAGATGAATTAATTGTGTCCTTCTGATTTGTAGAATTTTATAATTCTAAAATGTACAGAAGGAAACACTGCATGTTAAGGCTGCTCTACCTTGTCCATATTTTCAGTAAAGAAAAGCTAATTCTTATACTTTGCAGTCATTATATTTATTCTTATAAGTTGTTTGCAGGTAACAAAATGATAATAGCATGTTGGTAAATATACAATACAGAGATGTGAAATAATATGAAATAAAAGTTTTCTCAGTTATAATCTAGCAAGTCCAAATTGTATCCTGCAGTCAACTGCTCTATGTGATTGACAGATACCTCTCTGTATAAAATGCATTAACTGCATCACTCAGTCACTTCAGTCTCTTGCAACTTGCTTGATTGCTCAACCTGTGCTGATATATGCTAAACTAAACCTGATCCTGCACAAGTTTTGGATAGCAATTGCATAAAGCTCTGGAGGTATTAATTCATCAAAGAGAAATTTCATTCTAGGAGCTAACATGATGCAAATAGTAATTTGTGTGTTTTATGAACAGAAACAGTTTATCTGCTTTTCCTCATTCCTTTTCATTCATTATTTTTAATTTCAAACATTTTACAAGGTCATTAAGGTTCAATAAACAGGTCACATCTGTTGGATAGGGCTAATTTTCTGCCTAATCTATTGGAAGCATATTATTGTCAATTCTTGGCTCTCTCTTGAGCAGCAACTGTGTATGCCTTCTGGAATTAAGCTATAACAACATTAGCTTCTAACATGGAGGAGTAATCACAGTGGTGAATCAGTGACAATAGTAATTTTTATTTTACAGGACCACTATGATGTAAAGGGCTTTTATTCAAAAGCTTTTCATACTTTCAATGCAAAGAGGAGATATCCAAAAACAAAATCATGTTGTAACCTTTTGTGTATTAAATATTTCCTTTATTCCTGACATAGATAAGAATTAATTGAATAATCTCCTGAATCAGGCTAAATGATTAATATTCTTCTGTTACAGCTATGTGAGTTTCCTTTGCCTATTTGATTTTTGCTTTTGTTACTATAATACACAAGAGCTGTCTAACTTCATTATGGTTTATTTAAAAAAAACTGCATGCTTAATACTTATTCTTTCCATTGATGTGTCTTATGCAATAAATGTAGGTGTAAGACCATAAGATCATAAGACATAGGAGTGGAAGTAAGGCCATTCGGCCCATCGAGTCCACTCCGCCATTCAATCATGGCTGATGGGCATTTCAACTCCACTTACCCGCATTCTCCCCGTAGCCCTTAACTCCTTGAGAATCATTTTCATTTATGTAGCATTGTTTCACATCCTTGTGATATCTCAAAGTGTTTCACATATAGTTAAATACATTTTAAAACATAGTTACTGTCATAATGTCACAACTAATTTCAGCACAGCAATTCACTCAAGGAGCAATGAAGGCAAATAACTTGAAAATTGAACTTCTGTGTTACAAACAACAGTCCTCAACTAAGTCCTGTAAAGGCTTTGGCTTGGGTGGCAACCAAACAGAGGGCAATTGGGTCGGAGACTGAGGTGACTGGAATGGATAACTAATAGAAGGGAAGAGTTGGGATAAGGAGTTGTTTTTGGATGGCAGCTTGTAACTTGTGGTGTGCTATAGGGACCAATGCTAGGACGACTGAAGAAAATTAATATACTGTAGCCAAGCTTGTAGATGACACAAAGATAAGTGAGAAAGTAATTGATAAGGTTGACACAAAGATTCTGCACAGGTATATATTAAGAGTACATAAACCTGCTTGGTGGAACACAATGTGGTGAAATGTGAGAGTATGTGCTTTGATAGAACATAAGAAGAGCTAAATATTATTGAAATGGAGAAAGACTGCAGAAAACCACAGAAGAGATGATTTGTAAGGACTTGTGCATGAATCATGAAAAGATATCATTTAACTTTAGCATGTAATAGGGAAAGAAAGTGGACAGTTGGTCTTTATTTCAAAGGGAATGTAGTGTAAACATAAGAAGGTCTTGCTAAAACTATACAAGGCACTTTTGTCGGATCTCAGTTGGAAACTGTGAACAGTTTTGGATGACTTCACTAAGGAATGAGTTCCTGGCATTGGATACAGTCCAGAAATGTTCACTAAGTTGATACCAGATATGAAGGGACTATTTCATGAATGATTGAGTAGATTAGAAAAATGAGAGGTATCCTTATTGAAACATGCAAGATTCTTAAGGGACTTGACAAGGTAGATATAGAAAGGACAGTCTCCATTGTAGACAAATCTAAGACCAGAGGGCATGATCTCAGAATACAGGGTTGTACATTTATGGCAGATAATGAATCTTCTTTAAGACGTTAATGAATCTGTGTATTCTTTTCAGAGGGCTGTTGAGACTGGGTCATTAAAGATATTCCAGGCTGAGATAGACAAACTCAAACCAGAGTAAAGCTGAGCTGGGAGAACTGGCCACTCCCCTTTCATTGTACATGTGATTCATTTTTCAAGTAAGTTAAAAATCTCACAACATTAGGTTATAGTCCAACAGGTTTATTTGGAAGTACTTGTTTCCGAAGCGCTGCTTCTTCATCAGGTGTTTGTGAAGCAGGCCCATAAGGCACATAATTTATAGCAAGTGATTACAGTGTCATGCAACTGAAATGATATATTCAACGCTGGGCAACATGGTGGCACAGTGGTTAGCACTGCTGCTTCAATTCCTGCCTCGGGCAACTGTCTGTGTGGAGTTTGCACGTTCTCCCCGTGTCTGTGTGGGTTTGCTCCGGTTTCCTCCCACAGTCCAAAGATGTGCAGGTCAGGTGAATTGGCTGTGCTAAATTGTCTGTAGTGTTCGGTGTAGGGGAATGGGTCTGGGTGGGTTGCTCTTCGGAGGGTTGGTGTGGACTTATTGGGCCAAAGGGCCTGATTCCACACTGTAAGGAATCTAGTCAAAAACCTAATAGATTGTTAAGATTTTCATGTTTTAGAATGGGTTTGCTGGTTTCAGCTTTTTAATATGTAAATCCCAGAACTTCTTTTAAGTCACATTCTCAAGGTAACAAGCTTTTATAACAAATGGTGACATCTCAGGTCAGACAATGCCTTAAAAGTATGAAGTTAAAGTCTGTCTGTATCCCAATCATTAGTCAGACTGGTTCTATTTCCAAAGTGGAATTTACAAAATGTTACATGGATTGACTTCCTGCAGGTTCAGCTTTGATGAGCAAAATAGAATGTATGTGCAAGTATAATTCTGCAAATTTCACCCCATAAACTTATATGTATGTGCACGTGCAGGAGAGAGAGACAGAGTGAGTGTGTGCATGTGAGTGTGTGCGTGTGAGTATGAGTGCATGTGAGAGGGTGTGCATTTGCGTGTATGCAAGCTTGATAAAGTGTGTGTGTGAGTGTGATAAGAGTATAAGCCTGTGCGTGGGTGTGAGTGTGTGGGTGTATGACTGTACGTATGAGAGAGAGCTTGTGTATGAGAGATGGTCTGCGTGAGTGTGAGTATGTAAAAGTGTGTGTTTGAGAGAGTGAGACAGAGAGAGACAGAGAGAGAGAGACAGAGAGAGAGAGACAGGGAGAGAGCGAGTGAGAGAGAATGGAAAGCGCAGTGTGGCATGAATCCAAGGTCCTGGTTGAGGCCATCTCTATGGGTACCAAGCTTGACCGTTAGCCTCTGCTTGGCCACTTTGTGTTGTTACTTGTCCCAAAGTTTGCCTTGGAGGATGGTCACCCGAAGGCCCGAGGCTGAATGTCCCAGACTGCTGAAGTGTTCCCCGACTGGGAGGGAACACCCCTGCCTGGTGATTGTTGTGCGGTGCCCATTCATCCTTTGCTGTAGCATCTGCTCGGTCACGCCAATACCATGCCGCAGGGCATCCTTGCCTGCAGCGTATGAGATAGACAATGCTGGCTGAGTCACATGTGTACCTCCCACGTACATTGTGGGTGATGTTCCCACGTGTAGTCGTGGTATCTGGATTGACACTCTCTGACACATCTTGCAGCATCTGCTGTGACAGGGTTGTACAGTGTTGTGGTCAATGTTATTCTGAAGGCTGGGCAGTTTGCTGAGAACAACGATCTAATAAGGTCTGGTGTTTTTTTCAACTAGGATGCCATTTGACTGAGGCAGTATCTCTTAACTATAGTCAAATTGGCCCTAAAACCCTTCAAACCTAGACACTCTGGAACGTGTGTCTTCATGACTACTCTGAAAAAAAACAAGAAAAATATCACCTTGTTAAAGGAGCAGCATCATCACAGGACTGTCAAATGAGCCATGATCTCACTGAATGATAAAGCAAACTCAATGGGCTGAATGGTCTATTTTTGCTGGTACTTGTCATAGTCTGTTGTTCCCTGTCAGAATGACAGCTGTCATGACCAGAACCCAGATTCGATTCTAAACTATTATGTTTCAAGCCATGATATCCCAAATTGTCAAGCGCTGGATGAGGAAGTACGAACTGGCCAATGTAGTAACCTTGCTGTACAAGTTTAGGATCATAACGTTTCATCAGAGAGTATTATGGAAGCATTCTCTAAAACATTTTTGGTATGTAAAAGCAATGCGTTTATAACATTGCCTTCTGCTATTACAACTGCAGATTTTGATTGTGTTTAAAATCTACTTTTATAGAAGTTTGTAGCCAAAACCAAGATTACTCTGAATATAGAAGAGCAATTGTTGGAGAGCACCGGGGATTCTGTTTTTAAAACTATGCCTCTTGATCAGTCCAGATCACAATTTTAAGAATTGCCTCATCTGTCTCAAAAATCCACTGAAATAGATTCCTTGTCAATGCCTTCCTATGCTTTTCATACCGAGATGAAATGGGATTGTATTCTCCAACCATAGCAACAAGTATGACAGCTGTTTAAATGCCAAAAGTTCATTGTGATTTGTACTCTCCAAAATTAATCTGAGTTTCAACAAATTATAAGAGGGTGGGGGAGAAACTCCAAAAACAGGCTCTCAACATTTAGGGACTTCTATTTTGGCAGAACAAGAGCTGAAGCAATCTATGAGTCCCTCAATAATTTCTGTCTGTTTGTACAATTGCAGCCTGTTTCTGATAAGCTATATGAATACTTATATCCAACTTTTACCTATGGCACTTAATTGACAGAGCACTTTCTGTTTTCACAGGGATTCTATTCCACTAAGTCACTGCTCCAGGGAGGGAACCTTCTTTTAATCTGTGAGTTCACTTGATAGTTGTTAATTTAATAGTTTTGAGGAGCAATTTTATGAATTTGCACTCTGGCCTGTACTTTCCCCACTGGGAGGCCATATCAGAAATTCTGGTTTGGAGGTCAGTGAGTCTTGTAGAATTTTCTGACCATTATGGACTCTTCAACAGCCTGCTAAACAATGTTAAGTCACAGTACATTTTATAATAGCGAACCTGGTAAAATTGCTGGTGCTCAAGATGCAACATTCACTTTGCTACGAAAGTAAGTAATTGGCTGTAATTGCTATGAAATAAATTTATTCCTGAGTTATATTGGAGGAAATGGTGAATGAAATTAAAATTTTTGCTGTGAGATGGTATCAGGAATTTACACTGTTCAGTAGAAAACCATACTTTCACACAAAGGGAATTTGGAGACTAAGGTCAGTGCACGGTCTGTAGGATCTGATAGGATTAACTTTTCATTTTACAATTACTTAAACATGTACACATTCCTTTAAATATGCTCAAACTGTGTAATTCTAACCAATTAAGAATGCACAATAACTGATTTGTCTGTTCATGAAATATTAACCACTTTTCCTTTTCCAATTGTATATTTTCAGTATTCACAGATTTTCTGAATGGGGTAATTTGAAATAAATATGTGCCCATTCCATGAAGAAGAAACTGGCTTTCATATGAAGGTAAGAAGATTCAGGATATGCCAAAATCTTTTATGGCTCGTGAAGTACAATGGAGGTGTAGTCGAGATGCAGAAATAGTTGCCTCACACATAGGAATATAATATTGATAAGGACAAGATAGTATGACTTTTCTCAGTGATTTGCAGAACTCCTCCACTTTTATCAAAAACTTTTATGTTGAGACCATAAAACATAGGTGTTGAAGTAGGCCATTTGGCCCATTGAGTTTGCTCCACTATTTAATAGGACCATGGCAGATCTGACATTCCTCAACACCACCTTCCTACTTTATCCTCTTAAAGTTTGATTCTATTCCTGATGTAAAAATCCTTGAATCTAAACCTTCAATTTAGTTTATGATCCAACCTTAACGGCTCTCTCTGGTAAAGAATTGCACAAATAGGATACTCTTTGGGAGATAAGAATTTCTCAGTGTCCCTTTCTTAAATGAGTAACCTCTTCACTCTGATGTTATGGTGTTTGGTCCTAGACTCTTGCAGAAGGGGAAAGACCTCCAAATCTATTCTGTCAAGGTGTCCAAGTATCTTCTATGTTTCAATAAGGTCTTCTCCCATTTATTTAACCTCCAAAGAGTACATGTTCAATCTACTCCATCTCTCCTCATAAGAAAATCTCTCCATTCTCAGAATCAACTAAGTGAACCATCTCTGGACTGTTTCCAATGACAATATATCTTTCCTTTAGATAAGATGTCTAAAACCGTACACAATATTCCAATTGTGGTTTGTCAAGTGCCTTAGACAGTCCTGGAAAGACATTGCTAAGTTTATAATCCATTCCTGTTTAAATGAAGGCCAACAATGCATTTATTTCCCCATTATATGAAGTTTTTGATTAATAAACTGGACTCACAAATCCCTCTGTGTTGCAGCTTTCTACAGTCTTTCTCCATTTAATAAATATTCAACGTTTCTATTATTCCCCTAAAAGCAGATAACCTGGTATAATCTCAAATTTTATTCCATCTGCCAAATTTTTGTCAATTCACTGAACTGATTTATATCTCTCTGCAGACTGTGTCATTCTCGGCACAGATACCTTCCTATCTATCTTTGGGCCATCCACAAACTTGCTGTAGCACATAATGTAAGTGATCCCAGCACTATTCCCTGTGCTGCTCCACTAGGTAAGGCTGTCATCCTGACAATGTCCTCTTTATCCAGCACCACACTCCCCCCGCCCCCACCCTCCATCTTCTATGACTTCACCAATCATCGATCCATGCTAAAATGCTACCTCCTAGATCTTAGGAAATAACCTTTTGTGTTAAAACTCATCAAAAGCCTTTTGGAATTCCAAATATATAACATCAACTTTACTTGTAATACATTTGTCAGACTTGATTTCTCCTTCATAAAGTCACGTTGACTCTGCTTGATTATATTTTGTATTTCCAAATGCTTTGCTATTATATCCCTTTTTTAGACTCTAACATGTTCCCAATGACAGACTTTAAACCAACCAGCTTTATTCCGAAAGTTTTATCTCCCTCCCTTTTTGAATAAGGGTATTTTTTAATCCTCTGGAACTTTTCCTGAACCTAAAGGTTCTTGAATTCAATTACTACCAGTGCATCCACTATTCGCGTACCTTCACTTCTTTTAAAATTCTCGGATGAACTCACCAGGTTTATGAAACTTATCAGCCTTTAGCTGTTCTTTTTTCTGTGTTTACTTCCTCCTTTTAGCCCCTTTTTCTGTTAATATTTTTGGAATGCTGTTAGCAAACTCTACCATGAAGACTGACACAGAGTAATCATTTCCCTCCTCTGCAATCTCCTGGTTCCTCATTACTGTCTCCCCAAGCTCATTCTGAAAAGGGTCCAGGTTCACTTTGGCCTTGCTCTTTCCTTTCATATATTCACAGAAGCTCTTGCAATAACTTGAAAGGGTTCAGAAAAAATTTACAAGGACGTTGCCAGGGTTGGAGGATTTGAGCTATACAGAGAGGTTAAATAGGCTAGGGCTGTTTTCCCTGGACTATCGGAGGCTGAGGGGAGTCCTTATAGAGGTTTATAAAATCATGAGGGCCCTGGACAGGATACACAAACAAAGTCTCTTCCCTGGGGTCGGGGACTCCAGAACTAGAGGGCATAAGTTTTGGGTGAGAGGTGAAAGATATAAAAGAGACCTAAGGGGCAACTTTTTCACACAGAGGGTGGTACGTGTATGGAATGAGCTGCCAGAGGAACTGGTGGAGGCCAGTACAATTGCAACATTTAAAAGGCATCTGGCTGGATATATGAATAAGAAGGGTTTGGAGGGATTTAGGCTAGGTGCTGGCAGGTGGGACTAGATTGGGTTGGGATATCAGGTTGGCATGGGCGAGTTGAACAGAAGGGTCTGTTTCCATGCTGTACATCTCTATGATTCTATTATGTTTATATTATTTGCTCATTTGCTCTTTATTAATTTATTTTCTCCCTCTGTTTGACCATTTTTTGTTGGCTCTCTAAACTTTCCCAATTCTCTATACTACCATCATACTTTGCCACATTCCTTGTAGTTTGATTCTAAGTTTAAATTCTTTGATTAGTCATGGTCAGCTTATCCCCTTTTGTGACACCTACATCATCTTTGCTGTGTGTCATGGTTAGTTTCTTAAACATCTGTCCGTATTACACAACCGTTGTTATGCTAACCAGACAGGACCTTGATTTCAATCTCTTTTGAAGGATGTTGGGTCTGATGGTGCAGTTTTTCTTCAGTTTTGGCTCTAGAATATTAGTGCAGATTGTTGATTGAATTGTCATTAAGGCATTGAGCCTCTGTGGAGGGGTGAAAATGGTTGCCAGGGCAAAATTCCAGAATTCCCAACATTATTTTCATGGTTTTGAATTTTCATCAGGACCTTTTAACGGTGCAGGTTGGTTCAGATTGTGAGCCTCACCCTTCATGTGGAATAAATATGTCCAAGTCTTCTGTGGTTTTTATAGAGTCGGTCAACTTTTCTAAGAATTGTTGTTCTCTGCACTTTGGAGATATTATAATCCATTATCTAGATAAAGGATCATTATGAAAGGCAAGTACAAAAGGTATTATCCAGGTCCAACACCTGGCCCAGTAAAACACTGAACACTCCAAGTGGCCCTTTGCTCATTCTCCATGACACTATACATTCTACACAGAATTAATGAACCTGAACTCAGTTAGTTGGATGGCTATTTTGCTATGCAGAGAAATTCCAACAGCATGGGTTCAATTCCAGTACTGACTGTGATTACCATGAAGCACTCTCTTTCTCAACTTCTCCCTTCTTGTGAGGTATGGTAACTCTCAGGTTAAACCTCCATGAGTTGTCTTTTTCACTAATGAAAAAGCAGCCTTATGATCCTAGGGGCCTATGGCCAATTTATTTTTACAGTGACGTGCTGAAAGAGGCAACCTGATGAAGTTATTAAAATAATGAGAGGTGTAGGTAAAATTAATGCTAGTTGTCTTTTCTCCAGGATGGGGGATTTCAAGGCTAGGAGGCATTTTTCAAAAAAGGCACGATGTGCAAATTTTTTACAAGCGTGTAGTTTGCATGTGGAATCAACTTCCTGAAGAGGTGGTGGATGTGGGTATAATTCCAACATTTAAAATACATTTGGATAGGTACATGAATAAAAAGGTTTGGAGGGATATGGGCCAGGAGCATGCAAGTAGGATTAAGTTTAGTTTGAGATTATGTTCAGCATGAATTGGATTGAAGGATCTGTTTCTGTGCTATATGACTTTATGACTCTACAACTCTACAACTCATATCATGTTCCATTCATCTTGTTCATTTTACCCACTAACCAATATTACTTTCTGACCTGCAAATTCCTTGCTGTTAATTTGCATATCAATATGGTGCTGTGAAGTGTTTTGGAATGTTATCCACTATACGATGTCCCAAGGTGTTTTACAGGAGTATTACAAAACACAATTTGACAGGAACTGTCATGAGAAAATATAAGTTCAAAATGACCAAAAGTGTGACAAAGAGATGGATTTTAAGGCAAGTCTCAAAAGTGAGGGAGAAAGGTGAAGAGGTGAAGGGTGAATATTCCACCGATTAAGCTGCAATGACCAATGGTGAGTGATTAAAGTCAGAAATGGGACTAGTCAGAAGTAGAAGCATGTGGATATCTTGAAGGTTTGTTGTGCTCAAGGAAATTGCAGAGATTGGAAGGGATGAACGCATTTGAAAATGGTGATGGGAGCTCTTAAAATGCAGGGGCATCTTAGCTGGGAACTAATGTAAATCACATAGCACAGAAGTGATGGGTGAATGAGGCATGGCATAAGTTGAGACACAGACAGTAGATTTTTGGATGACCTTGAATTATGGAGGGTAATTATATTTGGAGATCAGCCTGGGGTGCATTGGAATATTTAACGTTAGACATGCCAAAGGCATGAACGAGGATTTCAGCAGCGGCTGACTGAGACGTAGCAAATTCAGACAGTATTTTTGAGAGTAAGCAGTCTTACTAGGCAAGCTAACTCAAATGAAAATCATATTTTGGACTTTTATGGGTGACAGGATTTATTCATTTTGGAACCATCCTTTCTACAAGTTAATTCTATTTAATATCTGAGAGATGTTACACAGATTGATAATCTTTAGCTATGTTTCGGATTCAACAAAACGGAGCCAAAGATCCACAAGTCAGATTGTGGAGCTAATTTATATGTGGCTCAGGTCCACCTGATATAGGGTGAATAAAGAGACATACTACTCTTAGTTACTAAAAACACAGGAGAAAGAGCTCTGCTGAGTAGCCCAAGACATGGCAACGATATTAAATAACACCTCAAACTAACCTACTGTCTGATAATTTGTCATAGCTTCCCAGTGCATTACCTAATGTTTGAGCCAGACAATAAATTCAAGTTTTTTTAAAGAACAGTCTTTGATAGCTAATTAAGCTAATTGCTACTGAAATTAGGAAGGCATCACCAACTACCCTTTGCATTCTGGAAAAAACACTGAAAGTAATGGTGGCAAGAAATGACATTGAGAATGGATCATTGAGGAACAACTTCCAATTTGAACACTTCCCAGAGGGGCTTAAAAAGAACATTGGAAATGTTATTTCAGTAGCAGGTTCACCTCAAGCACATGTGTTCAAATCATTTATCACGATTACTGGACATTGTTACAGCTACAGAATTAATTTGTTCCTTATTGCCTGCCAAAGTCAACATTTAGTATTAATTGCAGAGGTCCTCTGGAAATTGTGCACATTTGTTATTGAATTAAGTTCTGCAGTCCATTGAGTTGATATGCAGCTTTGGAGCAGTTTCCCAAATTATTTCTCCATCATGCATGTGCCAAATGTTCCCATTGCTAACATTGAATAGTCAGTCAATGATCTGCTGTGCATTTCTAATCAAAGTTCATTGAATTAATAACAGCATTGGGATATGACATGTGAAGAATGCAGAAAGGCTAACAGATGGTTACCTATTTAACTCATTGCTTCTCATTGTTTGTACAGTGGGATATCTAAATTGAGGATCATCATTAATGATTAGTTTAAACAAAATTATAGCATCAGCCACACAAGGTAGGATTACAAAAGATGAAAGCAGGTAGTAGATTTATCCTGCACAATCCACCATTCATTAATATTCTTAAAAGATACATCTAGCTTATCTTTGTTTAGATTAACCAAATTAAAATCATTTCCAATAAAAGATTTTTATGTTGGGAATGATGACTAGAAACTGTGGACACAGCAGTCAAACTCTCCACCCTGATCTTGAGATGCAAAAACACTGCTCTTCTTCTCATGTCTGTAGTTCACTCCTCTTATCGTTTTGCAAATTATGGTCTGTGAGCCTTTTCCAAATTTACTCTTTCATTCAAAAGATTTGAGCATCATTAGCAAAAGGCCAGTGTTTATTCTCCATCACTAGCTTCCATTCAGAAGGAGGTGGCAAGTTGCTGCTTGAACTGCTGCAATTTTTATGGGGAGGAAGACCTCTCAGTTAGGATGGGAGAGACAGAGCCAGTGACAGTGAAAGCAGATCAACTCTAAATCGGACACTGATGAGGGGAGAATTTGCAGGAGGTTGTGTTCCCATGTGCCTGCTACGGTTTTCCACAGGTGGTTCACATTTTTTGATGTTATTATGTCACATACAGCAGGACTTTGCGCTTCAGGTGCTGCAACAACCATTACCCGTAAATGGATGGATTGGAGCCTGTTATTTCTTTTCATGTTATGAAAGATGTTATTAAGAGTCCTCAGTGAAGTTTATGTCACGGTTTGGAACAGTACAGCATGAAAAGAGATTGTTTGGCACCATTAGGCTTTAGTTCAGTATTTTCCTTGGTTATAACCAACATTGTCAAATAATCCACAATGGTCAAATTTATCACAATCAAAAACAGAAATTGTTGGAAAAGCTTAGCAGGTCAGGTGGTATCTCAGAAATGAGAGTTAACATTTCAGATCCAGTGATTCTTCCTCAGAACTGAGTTTTGATTTACAGCATCTTCAGTATGGTTTTTTATATTGTCCAATTTACATTTGTTTGACAAGCTGTTTGACTGTCAGAGTGCAAGGATGGGAAAGGAACTTGGTGCCACGAAAGCTTTTACTTTATCCATTGTGGTGCTTAATTAAACCCTGTGTTTTATTTGACTAATAAAATTATAGCAAGGAAAGGTTCTTTTTCAAGTTTATTCTGCATTTTTCACACAGCATAGAAACCTGAGCTTGCTGCAATCGTCTGGGTGCTTGGATGAATGTCGTATGAAGGCTGATTCTGTGATCTGGTATTTGAACTAGCGAGCAGCACTCAGAACCCAAGAGAGATATTTTTAAAAAAATCAATGTCCTTAAAACACATTCTGGTTGCTCAGTCGAAGACATTCCATCCATTCATTTTTGATGGCCTGGGAGCTGCCGCATTCTGCAGGTTCCCATTCTGCTC
The DNA here is from genome assembly GCF_047496795.1 of Chiloscyllium punctatum. NCBI lineage: Eukaryota > Metazoa > Chordata > Chondrichthyes > Orectolobiformes > Hemiscylliidae > Chiloscyllium > Chiloscyllium punctatum. Next base: position 117,337,969 of record NC_092747.1, read on the forward strand.
CTACCAAGCTCCTATTGCTTGAGGCTGCTGTTCCTGGTGAGCAAGATGTTACTCTGGTTTTTAAAATGACGTTATAGCTGTCGGTGACCTACCATTCCCACCCAGTATTACATGCTCAGACGTCATTTCAATTCTTCTCAATTCTAGTGTGCTATTCAAAACACCTCTAATCCAGGACCTGCCTTTCAGTTACTCACAGGCTCCTCTCATCTGGTCACTCGCCGCTTCATTGTGGGGAATACTTTAGGTGGGTTTCTCCCAAGCTGCTGCCATTACTTGGATCGAGCAGCCAGAGAAATGTATGGCAAGTATAGCCATATAGACCATTTGTTCAGGCTTTCTCAAATTTTGGGCAAAGTAAAGGCAAGTGGCTGTGAGAGTCGATGTGGAAACAAAGTGTTATTTTAAAATAAATCTATTTGTTTGAAAATATGGGACAATACACAACCAGTCCTTTGTGTATGTACGCATCAAAAATAATCATCCCTTTCCTTCCACTCTGCTCTCAAGCAAATACTTAATGCATTCAACTCTTCTACCCCACATAGCCCCCACATGCAAGCGAGTGCTTATGTGCATATATACGTACATTCTCATTTGATTTTTCATTATAATCTTCACCTCTCCCTGCCCCGTTTTCAATGTGCTGTGATCAGCCCCTCTTTCCCATTTCCCCTACACATGCACTACAGTTGCCCTCATTACCCCAATGCATAAAAGTGCATAAATCCCCAGGACCTGATTAGGCGTACCTGAGAACTCTGTGGGAAGCTAGAGAAGTGATTGCTGGGCCTCTTGATGAGATATTTGTATCATTAATAGTCACAGGTGAGGTGAGGTGCCGGAAGACTGGAGGTTGGTTAACGTGGTGCAACTGTTTAAGAAGGGTGGTAAGGACAAGCCGGGGAACTATAGACTAGTGAGCCTGACATCGGTGGTAGGCAAGTTGTTGGAGGGAATCCTGAGGGACAGGATGTACATGTATTTGGAAAGGCAAGGACTGATTAGGGATAGTCAACAGTGGGAAATCATGTCTCACAAACTTGATTGAATTTTTTTGAAGACAGAGGGTTGTGCTTCGGACTGGAGGCCTGAGACCAGTGGAGTGCCACAAGGATCGGTGTTGGGTCTTCTACTTTTTGTCATTTTCATAAATGATTTGGATATGAGCATAAGAGGTACAGTTAGTGAGTTTGCAGATGACACCAAAATTGGAGGTGTAGTGGACAGTGAAGAGGGTTACCTCAGATTACAACAGGATCTTGACTAGATGGGCCAATGGGCTGAGAAGTGGCAGATGGAGTTTAATTCAATAAATGTGAGGTGCTGTACTTTGGGAAAGTAAATCTTAGCAGGACGTATACACTTAATGGTGAGGTCCTGGAGTGTTGCTGAACAAAGAGACCTTGGAGTGCAGGTTCATAGCTCCTTGAAAGTGAAGTCGCAGGTAGATAGGATAGTGAATTAGGTGTTTGGTATGCTTTCCTTTATTGGTCAGAGTATTGAGTACAGGAGTTGGGAGGTCATGATGCGGCTGTACAGGACATTGGTTAGGCCACTGTTGGAATATTACGTGCAATTCTTGTCTCCTTCCTATCAGGAAAGATGTTGTGAAACTTGAAAGGGTTCAGAAAAGGATGTTGCCAGGGTTGGAGGATTTGAGCTATAGGGAGAGGCTGAACAGGCTGGGTCTGTTTTCCTAGGATCGTCAGAGGCTGAGGGGTGACCTTATAGAGGTTTACAAAATTATGAGGGGCATGGATAGAGTAAATAGGCAAAGTCTTTTCCTTGGGGTTGGGGAGTCCATAACTATAGGGCATTGGTTTAGGGTGAGAGGGGAAAGATATAAAAGAGACCTATGGGGCAACCTTTTCACACAGAGGGTGGTACGTGTATGGAATGAGCTGCCAGACGATGTGGTGGAGGCTGGTGCAATTGCAACATTTTAAGAGGCATTTGAATGGGTATATGAATAGGAAGGGTTTGGAGGGGTATGGGCTGGGTGCTGGCAGGTGGGACTAGATTGGGTTGGGATATCTGGTCGGCATGGACGGGTTGGACCGAAGGGTCTGTTTCCATGCTGTGCATCTCTATGACTCTATGACTCTATTTGGTGCATGTTCTGCAAGTAAGATCAGTAAAGAGAAGAGAGTGTCCGACTGAAATGAGGCATGGTTATACCTGGAGAGATTTATTGAAATCTCCTTAGAAATGCCAGCTTTGTTCAGTTGGGAGTAATCTTAAAACTGAGCTAGAATGTTCACCCTCATTGACAGACTTAAACATATTACATACACTAGCACTTGTAGGAGTGAGAAGTGTTATCTTTAGGATAAGACATTAAATTCAAGTCCCATCTGGCACAATCTGCATTGTGTGTGAAATTTAATTTCCATGGTGGGCCTGATTCAACACATTACCATTTCACACATCTAGCAGAGGTAATTTGGACACAGTGGGGTGACAATTGATATGTTTCCATGTTTTTTAATGTGTAAAGTGGGTACAGGTTGTGTTACTTTTTGAGAATAAATGTTGACAATGTGATAAAAGTCATTTCACTTACTGCAATTTGTACCTAGTAAGACAGCAAACTGAGAATAGCATTCAGGGAACAGAGAGTTAAGGGGTTGCTATGTTTGACTGTTTGAAACTGTTGTTAATACAATAACTCCAAAGACCAAAGTTTGGGGTTTATTGTAGGTTTTTAGTTGGTCCCTCAGAACAGTTCAAGGGTTTCTGAATGGTCAGTTTAATCAGGTGGATGAGAACAGATGAGAGCAAAAAGTTACAATGTTCAGATGGTTGGTCAGGCACCTGCTCAAGTACTGAGAGAAGTGGATCCTTCCCAAAAAGGTACCGTTGAGTAGAGTGGTTAATACTCAGACTATGTCCTGGAATAGTGGAGCCTTGGAAGATGCCATGTTCGATTAGCAGGTTGAGTAAGCAAGGGTGAAACAAAGCCCAAAAACATTTGTTTTCTGCAGTTGAGAAACATTAAAGCTTTGAGATATGAATGAGCAAGATCATTGGTGCAAAAATCCAGTTCCAGGAAAGAAGGATGATGTTCATAAACATGAAGAGTCATTGAGGCAGTCTATGACAGAATATGATTCGGAGATGCCGGTGTTGGACCTTATGACAGAATAGATTTTAAGCCTAAACCTTAAACTAAGAGAAATTGAAATGCCTTGTAAGTTTAAAGAGATTTAATAGCTTGCTGTGTTACTAATATCTGTGGGTGTGGGTGTGGATGGAGAGGTGGAGTTTGCTGCAAAGTCATAGGTTCTGTTTGACCGCATTTCCTACTTGATGGGCTGTGAGTGTGTCCATTATCCATTTTAATCCCAGGCTAATTCTAATTGGATTTGAAATATTATTGCGTCTGTGTGTGTATTCATAGAATACTGTTTTATCTTTGTTTAACATTGTCTATCATTTGTTCAAAATCTTTAACTCTTGTGGCTCTATTATTTTTGCAAGTACCTGAGATCTCTCTATTTGAAAAAGAGATTAGTAACTCATAGCTAGGTCGTAATTTAATTTTAGCATCCTGGTCTGGGATTGTTATCAACACGTAATCTGCAGCATGATTTCCATCAGATTGGTCCTTACTGCGAAGCAGCCAATAAATCAGTGATGAATTAAATATGTAAAGAAGAATTGTCTACCTGTTTCCAGATCTTTCTACAAAATTAAAGAATAGCAAGTTGGGGAAAACTCTAACTTTCAATTCTACAGAAGTTCAAATAGCAGAACCTAAACAGACCACAATGCCACTAATTAATTAATTTTACAAGAGCAGAAACCACAGTAGTGTTATGATAGCTGCCAGCTGGATTTGACTCTCCTATATCTTTTCTATGTATGAGAAATTTTGATGTTCTTTGATCAATCTCAGCCTTCGCTCTCTTGCTTCCCATTCACCCACATGGTAAATCAATCTTTCACTGTTTACCCACATGAAAGTCCTTAGGTTCCATTCACCCCTTACATTTGTTACTGTTCCCACCTAACATCTTGTCCCTCTACTCCTCCCAGTTCTCTTGAAAATGCTAGATTCCACACCGACCCCATCCAAACTGACATTGCTTTCTCCTCAGCCCCTGTCTTGCCTGAGCACCAATTCTCTGAATACCCTGTTATTAGATCCCCTTTCTTCCCCTACAAGAGTGTCAATCCCCAATCGTCATTCCACCATATGCTTTCTTTGGGGATAGAAATTCAATCTCCCAAATTCCCGTCTTAATTCCAATTTACTGACTCCTGTTCCATTGTCTTTGTCCCTAATCCTCCACCTTTTATTTGCTTCTTGCTTCTTGCTGAGATAGAATTTCTGGTGTGTAATGACCCTTTGCTATCTTCTGGTCTTATTTGCAAATTTTGTACTCTACAGTTAACTTCCTGCCTTTCTCAAATTCCCGACCTTAATCCTCTTTGAACTGCAACAGTTCAAATTTCTTGATTAGTCCTATTCTAAATCTCCAAACTCAGAGTCTGTATTTGATCCTCCTAAAGCATAGTTTGTCTCCCGAACTTTCCCAACCTGCCATCTACTTCTCCAGAGTTCAATCACCACTTTCTCATTCTTGCCTCAAGTCCCAATATTAACGTTTTGATGACCCACATCTTCATCTCTGTTTCCTGCCCCTCTCCAATTCCTAAAGTCATTCCCTAGAAAATACCCTAATTTCTAATTACTATAGCCTTAACTTATCCAAGTTCATAATCACTCTCATTTCTCATCCTCAACCCCTTACTTCATACTACAACTCTCTCCTTCTTTTATTAACCAATCCCCATTTCCAGTGGTGATATCATAGTAGATGTTGAGGGAGAAGGAAGAGATTTAGAACCTGAGATAAGTGTATTGCTGAAATTTACTATAAGAAGCAAAATTTACCCTCGGCTATGAAGCGTTGTATCTTGTAAACCAGACAAAACTGTTCATGGTTACACGCACATGATACCTCCGTTCTACGTAATCAATGTCTTTTGGAACATAGTATAAATAATGAAATGGAATATGCTAGCATGCTGGTTAAATTATTGGACTTAGTTCAATTAGTTAATACGTATCTTTAATAAAAACAATTGTGTGGGTTCCGGCTCCAAACAAAGTAAATAATCTTTGAGGCCTCCTTCCTGTCCTTGCTCTCTGAGATATTGTAGCATTTTGAAATAGGATGGACTACTCTCAGACAACAAAGAAACTTCATGAAACGAAGGAGAGGATCCTATCAAGACAGTTTGAGAGCTGGAATCCAGTTTAAAAATATCTGGAAATGGCTGTATTCCAAAGAAAAGTAACCAGGAAGTTACTTCAATTTCATAAAGGCTCTCGGATATTTAGAACACCTGACACCCTTGTCTGGTCTGGTCTGTATGATGTGCGAGTGGAGTCACAATGTGTTTGACTCTTAACTGCTTCCTGAAATGGACTAACAAGATGATTCTATGAAACCAAGACCTTCAACACATGGTCTTCCATGCTTCAAGGATAAAGGTCCACCTCAGACTTATCACTGCACCTTTTGTACATGTACAAAATGTATTGTCGCAACTATCAAAGTGCATTCAACAGCACCTTGAAAATGTACAGTCTCCAAAACCCAGAAGGACAAGGACAGCAGATGCATGAGTATGCCTGCCCATTCCCCTCCAAGCTACACAGTAGTGTGTTCCATGCTACAGATAGATTATAGTGGTTCAAGATGTTAACACACCATTGCCTTCCCAAGGGTAAATAGATACAGGCAATGACTTCTGGGCTTTCAAGCAAAGTTCATATCCCATGGAAGATTTTTTTCAAGAACGTGATAGATGCATATATCACAGACAGCACTAACAGAAGAAATGCGATCATATGGGCACTAGATTATAACCAAAAGAATTGTTGAACAAAATCAAACCAAAATCCATCCAATTCACCTTTTATCAAGTTTATAGTTTCATAATGAAACAATAATGGAGTTATAAGCAAGTAATTTCTATCAGCTATTAAATGCCATGTTCCCATCTGAGGTGAAGATCAGTATTTCAACAGCTTTAAAAGTGGCTGTAAAATCAATGATTTGGTCCATAAATTTTAGATGCCCAAAGTAGGTTCACAGCTCTCAATGTCTTTTCTGTCTCAGAATGAATTGAATTGTCTCCTGAACTTGTTTACGTGGCCTGTTTCAGGAACCTTTCCTAGTTACCTAATCCATAACTCTAAGCCACTTAAATCACCAAAATTTTAAACTACAAATCATTAACATTCTGTGTATTTATGACATTTAGAATTATGTTGGTTTTAGAAGTGTTTTTTTAAAAAAAACAAAAAAAACCAGAATCTAAACATGCATCCAATCACTGTTTATATATGCATTAACAATGCTGAAACACATTTACATAATTTCTAAGCAAGGCCGAAAATAGTGACCAGTCCTTTCTCTTCAGAGTTGTTCGTTGGCTTGCTCTGTATTTGAATATCGTTTGTTTTTTGTTTCATGCAATTCCAGCATTTATTTCTGAGCTTTAAGTATGTACCATTCAAGTTATTCTTTTTGGAATAGGGTGACGGTGCAATCAATCATGTCCAGATGCATAGATGAAAGGTAAAACTGACAGGAGGTCAAAATGCAATGATTTGATCTGGTCAGATCACTAAACCTGTCAGTATGAATGGTTATAGCATCCTTCAAGTGAAGGTCATTGGGAAATAAACTGAAACTTTTGCTACAGTGGGATTTGAATGGTGTCGATTTTTCAAAAAATCTAATTAGCCTGATCTGGGAACTCAGTATGTGTTTTTTTACAGACACTCACTTGCAGTACATATACAGCTGGGTGTGAAGAATTACCTTGGGAGCATATTAGACAGAGACAATAATGGAAAGCCTGAGAAAGGTTACTCGCAAAATGGGTTATAATTGTTAAATTACTGCGGATACTCAGGATGATCAATCAGGGATTAAAAGGCACAGATGGTCTTGGTGGCCCTGAGGTGTGCAAACTTCACAAATAACTGCTCTAAATTGCCATTGCAGGAAATGCTATCACCAGTAGCTATTAAAGTGCTGGTTAAAGATCCTAAAAGGAGTCAGTGTCTGATTTCAACGTAATTGCTAAAAAAAACTCATGAAAGGTGAATGCCTGAATTCACTCTTCACATCTGAGTGCACATGCCAGAAACACTTGTTACAATCTCCAAACTGACTGACAGCTTTTTAAAAGATACTTGAGTTTGCCGTGATTGACTGGAAGGACCACACAACACCTCAAGTGTTAAACCTTTTTTCACTGTAGAAGTGATATTGTTAAAACACTATTCAGTCAGCAACTTGTATTTCAAACTACAGAAATTTTTCTCAGTTAGCTTTTCAAAGAATCAAAAATTCCCCACTATGTATCGACTATCCCTCCAATGGATAGTTTAGTCTTTCAGAATCAACCCAACACCAATGGCTAACAGCCTTTTTCTTTTCCTAGTTGGCTAACATCTAATCCTTGAAGTAATGCATAATGAGATTATGCACTTCTTCATTTTGAGGTTTGGCATGACAAATGGGCCCTTTATACATGAGGATTATGCCCCATTTTTATTCTGATTGGAATTCCACTCTGGGTAGGAGGAATAGCATCATCAGTGCTCAATGTATTTATTATGTAACAGGATGAGGGTGTTGCTGGCTAGGCAGCTTTTATTGCCCATCCCTATTTGCCCAGAGGGCAATTGAGAGTCAACCACATTGCTGTAGGTCTGGAGTCACATGTAGACCAGACCAGGGAAAATGGAAGACTTCCTTCCCTTAAGGATGTTAGTGAACCAGATGGGTATTTCCAATAATTAGCAATGGATTTATTGTAGTCTTTGGATTCTTAATTCCAGCTAATGAAATGGTATATGCTAGTATGCTGGTTAAGTTATTGGAGTTAGTTCAGTTAGTTAATAGATATCTTTAATAAAAGCAATTGTGTGGTTTCCGTCTCCAAAGTAAAGTATCTTTTGAGGCCTCCTTCCTGTCCTTGCTCACTGAGATATTGTAACATCTTGAAATAGGATGGGTAATGCTCAGACAACAAAGAAACCTCATGAAAAAAAAGGGAGAGAATACAGGGAAATGACTTCAAATATTATCATGGCAGTTTGAGAGCTGGAAGTCAATTAAAAAAGATATCTGGAAATGGCCGATATCCAAAGAAAAGTAATTATGAAGCTACCTCATTTTCACAAAGGCTCTGGGATATTTAGAACACCTGACACCCTTGCCTGGTCTGCCCTATATGATCTGCAACTGGAGTCAAAATGTGTTTGGCTCTGAGCTCCTTCCTGAAATGACTTTCAAGATGGTTCTATGAAATCAAGAACTTGATTGAGCACTGTAATCTGAAAGGAAGGTTTGTGGAAATATCCCTTTACTGGTGTACCTGCTTGTTTTGCTGAGCTGACAACAAATTCACAATGAACAATTAGGACACATTCCTGAGGCAGTTCCTCACAATGATGCCCCAAAGATGTATGTTATGAGGAATTAACTATGGTGTAACATTATGTCACATGGGTCTATTCAGCTCAAGTCATGCATCTTTTCCGTGCTGCCAGTTTCCAATGGTGCTAGACACGCACATGAGATCTACCTGGTTAAGAACACACGTAGCACATAGCGAAGGTAATAGAGACAGCCTTCAAATTCAAAGGCAACTTTTCCTTTTAAATGTTGGAGTTAGTGAAGGTGTTACTTTAAAAACTCTACTTCTTCCACCACCAGATCCAAGTTGCATTGCAGAATGGTAGATTACAACTGGTCTTGCAGTTGTCAGAGGCTGATTTGTCAATCTATTGTCTAAAAATATACAATGAGTGAATAACCAAAACTGAGTGTAAACCTCTTTTATTGGGAGGAGGCCAAGAAAGGCATCACTCGACTTATCAAATGATTCTTCTGTGTTTTTCTCCAGTATTCACATTGTTCAGGGCCTAGGAAGAATCCACCTGTTTTGTTTATCCAACTGCCAGTATTATAACCACACTGGAAGAATTGCGCTACTGGAGTGGCAAGTTCTGAAGTAATAATCTTTGGAACTATTGCCAGAATGTTGTCAGGGCCCATAGCCTTTGTATTGTCCAGTTCCTCCAACCATATCTTGGCATCATGTGGGGTAAATCAAGCTGACTGAAAACTGATAACTATGATGTTGGGGATCACTGCAGGAAGCTGAGATGGCATTTCTGGCTGAAGATTAGTTTAGATTACTTACAGTGTGGAAACAGGCCCTTCGGCCCAACAAGTCCACACCGCCACGCCGAAGCGTAACCCACCCATACCCCTACATCTACATCTACCCCTTACCTAACACTATGGGCAATTTAGCATGGCCAATTCACCTGACCTGCACATCTTTGGACTGTGGGAGGAAACCCATGCAGACACGGGGAGAACGTGCAAACTCCACACAGTCAGTCGCCTGAGGCGGGAATTGAACCCGGGTTTCTGGCGCTGTGAGGCAGCAGTGCTAACCACTGTGCCACCATGCCGCCCACAATGATTGCTGAGAATACCTTATCAGTACCTATCCTTGTACTTCTACATAGTCCACAATCATAGTCTTGGAGTTGGCCACTATTTCCATGTTGGAAAGGATGGTCTCTAAGCTTTGCATGTATCCTTGTGCGATGTTGGTGTTGACCTCCCTTGTCTTCTTTGATAGTGACCATAGACATTCTGGCCAATGTGCCAGAGGAGAATGGATGGTAGGGACTGAGCACATTCATAATACCTCATTTCCCAAAATGAATGTAAAATCATCATTGAACATTTTATTTTCGCAGTTTCTACTCTAATATTTTAATTTTCTCAAATCACATGACAAATTTCAAAAGCTTTGGAGATTTAATTGATGATTATTTATGAAAGTAACAGAGTATTTGTGAAAAAAAGGACCTTGTTCTCATTAAACAGCTATTGCAGTATTTGTCTTTGGTTTCACAGGCTTTAGAAACTGATGAATTAAAATATGAGCTGAAGTGTAGGACAGAGCATAAAAGGTTGGGATTAGGGAGAAAGTGAGGAGAAGTAATCTATTTATTTTGAATGGTGCTTCAGTTTTCAGAAGAATGATGCAACTTTGAAGCCACCTAATGGCCAAGAATGGTCAAGGCCAGTGAATGCATCTTCCCAAGATATCTCATCAATCATTCCATCAACCTTTCATGCAGCTCAGTGAACCACACCCACAGCACTCACCCAGCAACAGTCTGTGATACTCAGGACAAAGGTCAAACATCTAGGTGTGCCCCTCACTCTCACCCTCAAACATCTACCAATGTTGGAGAAAGTGAGGACTGCAGATGCTGGAGATCAGAGCTGAAAAATGTGTTGCTGGAAAAGCGCAGCAGGTCAGGCAGCATCCAAGGAGCAGGAGAAGAAGAGCCCTGAAGAAGGGCTTATGCCCGAAATGTCGATTCTCCTGCCCCTTGGATGCTGCCTGACCTGCTGCGCTTTTCCAGCAACACATTTTTCAGCATCTACCAATGTTGCAAACTTCACACCCATCTCTCACTATCCTGTGTATTCCAGCTATTCAACTGAATCAGCACATCATTAACCATTATGTTACATGTTTACTTGTGCTTGTCACTCTTTACAGAAAGGAGATTGCACACAATCAAAGGAATCAGAGCAGAACTGAGAGGGACAAAGATGCCTGCATCTGTTGAGCTATACAGGGCAGATGGCTGTAAACACCTTTGGGTTGGTAACAGTAGACCTTCCAGCATTATTGTTATGACTGATCCCCTGGACAACATCCACAATTCTTAAACTCCTGAGTGAGGAGGGAAGAACTGGCTCCCCTTCTTTATGGAACCTCATCTTCCACCTACTAGCCCATAACTCATTGCTCATAAAATGGTTAAACTAAAGCAGTTAATCCCTTTCCCAATTCCAATTTAGTTAAAACAATCGATATAATCAGATTTTCTTGAGTTAAAGAAAGAGTGAGTTTTTTTAGTTACTAATACATGAGGAAAAATAAAGCATTGTACGCATATACATGGATTAGAAATGAGAAGGGAATAAAAATATAAGAGTTAAAAGACTGAATCAGCCTGGTTTATCTGTGCAGAATACATGGTAGATCATTGCAGCCCTTACATTGAGTGATTCCAGCAACATTAACTCTGTCAGTTGATCAGCAGGTTTGAAGATTCAGTGTTCTGCACATTGGAAAAAAAGAGCTTTCTAGTTTCCAGTGTGACCATATCATTTGACCAGTAACTTGCTTCCTCCAGTTAGAAAGAGATGGAGAAACTCTTCATACTTTTGCCTAGAACACCTGGTGAGTAAATGAGCCCTCGAAACGAGACTAGGACAGACACACCAAAGATGCAGTTTGTTTTTTGAGTTTCCCCCTTCAACACCAGCACGTTCTTCTTTAGATATGGGGTTCACAATATTCCAAATATAGTCTGACCAGCATCTTAAGTAGCCTCAGCAGTGCATCACTGCTGTTGCATTCTCGATCTCTTGAAATGAATAGTAAAATTGCATTTGCCTTCCTAACTACCAACTGAACCTTCATGGTAACTTTAAGAGAATCCTGAATTAGGACTCCCAAGTCCCTTTATGCTTCAGATTTCTGAAGCATTTCCTCATTTAGAAAATAGGCTATGCCTCTATTCTTCCTACCAATGCACATAAACTCACAATTTCCCACATTTCTCACATCCCCACCTGCTACTTCTTTGTCCAATTTTCTAACCTGTCCAACTCTTTCTTCAGCCTCCCCATTTTCTCAATACTACTTGTCCCTCCACTTATTTTTGTGTCATCTGCAAACTTAGCAAAAACGCCCTCAGTTCCTTCATCCAGATTGTTGATGTATAATGAATAGTTGTGATCCCAACACTGACCACTGTGGAATTCATCTTGTCTCGGGCTGCCATCCTGAAAAAGACTCCTCTATTCCCACTCTCTGCTTTATGCTAGTCAACCAATCCTCTACCTATGCCAATACCTTGCCCGTAACATCATGGGCTCTTCTCTTGTTTAGCAAACTCCTGTGCAACACCTTGTCAAAGGCCTTCTGGAAATCCAAATAGAACATGTCCACTAGCCCTCCTTTGGTGAATGTGCTTGATACTTCCTCAAAGAATTCTAACAGATTTGTCAGGCATGATTTCTATATCACTTCTTGTTATCGGCTTAATTTAATTTCTTAGTAGCAAGGCAACCCCGCCCCCTCTCCCCATCGACCTGTCCTTTCAATAGCATGCATCTCCTTGGATAGACGAAGGTGAGTACTGCAGATGCTGGAGATTAGATTCAAGATTGAAGTGCCACTGGTACAGCACAGCAGGTCAGACAGCATCCAATGAGCAGGAAAATTGACGTTTTGGGCAAAAGCCCTTCATTAGGAATGAGGCTGGAAGCATTGGGGGTGGAGAGATAAATCATTCCTGATGAAGAGCTTTTGCCTGAAATGTCGATTTTCCTGCTCCTCAGATGCTGCCTGACCTGCTGTGCTTTTCCAGCACCACTCTGATCTTGCCTCGTATTTCCTTGGATGTTTAGTTCTCAGCCCTGATCCCCTTGTAGCCACGTTTGTGTTGCCTACAATATCATACCTGTTCACTTCAATATGCACGACAAGCTCATTCATCTTGTTCCACATTCTGCGTACATTTGAATACAACACTTTCAGTCCTGTGTCGACTGATATCCCTTCCTAGTGGCTGCTGCTACCTCTGGGTGCACTCAGGCCACTACTCACTGGGGACCCTCCAAAATGGGACTATTGAGGCCCCTTTATTTCAATGATTACCTTGTGGGGAGGAGGAGGGTGTGTGTCTTCTGCTAAACTCAGCACCCGAGCCTGGTGGTGGTTGTTAGGCCGTGGTTACAGCAGCAGTAGACAGCAGTTTGAGTGGGAGCCTGCGACTTCATGGGTCGGGTGTCCTTGGTGTAGATCACAGCACTGGAAGAGGCTACAGGTTGGAAAGGGGCAGACTGAGCCAAAATGGCATCAATTGAGTCAGGCAATTTAGTATTATAAACCATGTCATTACAAGCCTCATGATGGCTCAACAAGATTCATGCTCGTAAAAACTTATCAATGTTAAATTGACACAACATTAACAATGTGATTTGAATTTATAAATTGTGTCTTGTAAAAGGAGTGTTCCAACTTCCAACCCAGGCTATAAACACTCTGGATAGTTTTAAGAACAGGATAGTGTGGCACTGTAAGCTATAGGCAGCTCTGAGGTCCACTGGCACCATTCTTGTCATCAGGGTATTTTGAAAGCATTTTTTTTTACTTGTGATGTGTGCCAGAGCTTGATCATATAAGACCAGAAGAAATAGGAACGGGTTATTCAGCTCTTTGATCCCAGGCTGCCATTCAATAGGGTCATGGCTAATCTCACAGCCCTCACCATCACTTCCCTCCCATATTCCTATAATTTTTGATTGCCCTACTGATCAAGAAGTTATCTATCTCAATCTTAAATAGACACAAGGACTCTACCCCCAAACAGTCTGGTATCAGGCAGGATATGGACCCGGAACCTCTCAATACCATTTCACTGCATTTCCTAATGGACAACCTTACCCCTAAATGTCGAGTCAGTCATGTGCTGTTCCCTTACAGAAGCCAGCTTGGATTGACAATAGGGATGGTCTATATGACTGGAAACAATGCTCAAATTTCTGAACTTATCCAAAAAGAAGAATGAAATTGGTGGTAACTAGCCACCTGTGTGAGTTTTATTTTACAGGTTTTGTAACAACAAAGATTGTAACATATGCCATACCTTTGGGATTAAATTTGAGCTGACGATTCTTGAGCAGAATTGGATTAGCTAGCTATGAGAACCAGGTTGTTTCAGGGTTCCTGGTTCAATGTTGTAATATCCTGCTGCTCTGCCACATTTCAGGCCGCCTCATGCTTTTCGCAATTCTGTGACTTAAAGTGATAAGCACTGCTATGTTCTGCATGTTATTAGCATTACTTTTCTCATTCACTATGGTGTTTATTGTCGGTGCATTACTTTGCGACATTGAGCAGATGACAATCAACTTCACTTGTTTAGGGGTGAGTGGTGCACAATCCATTGAAGGTGATGCTCCTCCAAAGCAGTGAATTTGATTGAAATGGGTAGCATTGAGCCCAACTGTTATTTCCTCCCACCTTACATGACAGACAGCATTGAGAGACTATCCCTGGTGGTCTACTGTCATAGGGCCACCAGATAATTCACATTCCTTTGGTAGTGCTGTGCTCTCTGTATTAAGGCACAGGATAGAAATGGGATAATTGCCATTGGGAGGGATGACAGTATAAAACAGTTCTGTGAATGGCCAAACAGATGCACTTATTTCATTCTTCCTCTGGTAGATAATGAATAGGTAAAGGTATATTGAGACTGTCACCATATTTTTGACCAATCTGTGTTACAGAACTTTCATTACATCTTTCTTGCACTGTTGATGTCTGGAAAGTAAAGAACAATGTGAATGAGCAGTTGACTACATGGGAAGTCACAAACCTCTCATTGTTATGCTGGCTGAAGGTGACCATCAAGGGAATTGCTGCAGCAGAAGAGATCAGAAGAATATTTCTGACTCATTTTGACTGAATGGAACATTCCTCATTGCTTGGATTCATCTATCAGTGTGAGGTTATTTCTAGAGGCCCACACCAGGAGCTATTGAACTTCACTGTCTGCACTGAGTAATCTCCAGTCAGTGTGGGGGCTGTTAAAGTCTCCCACATTGATGCTGTGGTGATGCAGTAATGTCAAAACCTGCTGTTTCCAGCTTGGACTGGGAAAGCATGCACATTTGCAATATGGAAATCACCAACACAAATTGTGTCAAAGAATATGGTTGATGACATGGTGAGAATATTAGATCAGAGACAATTGGTACTGCCCTGTTTGACACAAGTGGAGCAGCATGGTGGCTTAGAGTCTTTCGTGTAATTGTGATCTGCTTCTATAGTTATAAATGGTTCCCTTGCCAACATTATGTTGATAGAGGTTTGGGTGGCAGACATCCATTGAAGATTTGCTTGGTGAATGATTTACCCTCAATATTAATACGTAACATTGAGACAGCATGCCCACTTTTGCCAGAAACCCAAAGGGTTGCTCAGTGTTGAGACTGGTGGTTCTGAGGAATTCTACACAGTTTCTCTTTCTTTCTCCCTTAAGTTTCTCTTGCTCTTCAATCTGTTGATGGGATCCTTTGCTTCTTCAAGGCTTCCTGGGGACTGAAAGGGCCCAGCAAATGTGCAGATTCCTGTTAATTTAAAAATAGAGAACCTGTGCTAAACCTTTATCAAATCTTTGATGGATTACATTTTGAGTCTTGTATGCAATTCTGGTCACCATGTTATATAGTGGCATCAGAGAGAGTACAGAGAAGAGATAAAATATATGCGTAAACATGTTAAGAAAGCATTGACAGCTTGGGTCCTTTTCCTCATGAAGAGAAAAGGCTGAGAGGTGACCTAATAGATGCCTTTAAAATTAAGTTGAGTTGAATATCTGGTTCAGTGTCATACATCCTATGTAAATTTAAGTAATTTCAAACTGCCATTAGTTTGCAAGAAGAGAAAATAAGCATAAATTGACAATATATTGGCATAAAGGGTGTAAAAAGACTGATGTGAAATGATACAACTGGCTAAATTTGTTGTCAAAATATTGATGACCTTAATGGCACTCAGGTTTATTATGGCAAAATATGCTTAAGGATTTGAGCATTCACTAAAAATTACTGTACCATTTTGCTCTTAGCTTCATGGTATTTATGTATCCCTCAACTCCCAGAGTTTCAAGAAATTGCATTTATTGGTAATTAAGCTCATTCCAAAAATTAATTAGGGCAGGCACATAAAAATATAAGAACTTTTTAAATGAGAATTATATTTGCTTGTTGGTCTTTACCTCTCAAGCCAACAAAGGATATAAATGAAACTTTCTTCTTCCTAAAGTTAGTAAATTGTTCTTCAAGATTTTTGAAAGAATTATCAGAACATTTTTTGATAAAGAACCTTTCCATTTTGTTTCTCATTTTTTGTTTCATGATCTAATCTTTCTTTCTTCTTCATTTCCCTCTGATTAGATCACAACTTGCCACATTTCCTTTTGTATTATTTCTTTTTTTTTATTTTGCAGTGCTTAATGTTAATTGGTTCAGGAGAAAGACAGATAACTTATCATTCACCAGGGTCCCAAATGTCCTGTTGACCCCATTATCTGTGTGCACTGTTAGAAACATGCAGCACAAAACCATTTTGAGTTAAAGGCTGCGAAAAAGGTCTAACTAACAAGGCACACTCCAGTAAATCCTGTCTGATAGCATACAATTTGATGAAATGGTAATTCATGCAGATAATATCAAAAACTGAAAATACCTAAAACAGGTCAACAACACACAATTTTGTGTTGCATTAACTTATCATGATTTACCATCAACATCATAGAAATATTTACAATGCATAAAAAAGGAAATAAACATGAACAAATATTAAATAGGATTCATTAAAAATCTGGAAATCACAAGCCTTAAAAGAAGTCATGATTTTTTTTTCTAACTGGAGATAATGGACAGGTGAGTAAGTTACCAGTGCATGCTGCTATAATAGAGGGCAAGAATGAGTTCAAGAAACAATTGGATGACTTTCTTGAGAAACAGGGAAATGAATCATGGTGCCCGACTGGCAGTAAACATGCAAATTGCCTAGTGGAAGCTGAAATGAGAAGCTACTTTCAATAAAATGATCATTTATTCCATATTTCAAATGCAGAAAAGAAATACCTCAGCAGGGCAGCAATTACCAGCGAACCTTATTGGATATCATGAGAAGGTAATAGATGTCTGTAGCAGTGAGGACATTTCTCTGCTTATTATATTTTAGAGTGAAAATGAATGTAGGCCTCCTTCATTCAGTTTTAACATGGTGAGTTTTCTACGTGACCACAGCTGCATTGTTCAGTAGGCCAGACAGAACAGAGGCTTGCTCTGTGCAAGTTGCAAGAAGATTCTCCTTTTAACCACTCCCTTTGCCTGAGATATAGTGACCCTCAGGTTAAACCACCACTAGTCATCCTTTTCTGATGAGCAAACAGCTCTATGGTCTAGGAAGACTATGGAAACCTTACACTTTGTTTTAGATTTAAGTGTTGATTAGCTATCCTTGAACTCATCTTCCTTCCTTTTAGCTTAGAAGTAAATGAACGGTTTACAACACAGATGTTTTTACATTCCATACCTTTCTGGGAATTTGGGAAACTCAAACGTAAAGCTTGCAGCTTGAATTAACTGCATAGAGGCCATTATCCCATCACTAACTCACCCTTTATTTATATGTAGACAGTACATGGGCTCTGACCAGCCAGCTCAGAGCCAGTTCTTAGAGTGAGGAGACTCTCTGAATCTTCTGTCAGCCAGGGCTCCCTGATTGACCGAGGTTACCAACCTCAATCGAGGATCGCATAGTCAATGAGATCTACCTAGTCCATGTTCAAATCACTACACAACTCCTTCTGAGGGAAGTATTTTAAGCCTTCCTTTAATCATTAACAATTAAACTACCAGGATTAGTATCAGGCAACTGTAGAACAGTTCACATGAAATCCTTAACTTACCCTGAATTTAAAAATAGGATACTAAAATACAATAATCTTACAATTGTAACTATAGTGTTGCATAGTATTTTACAGCTGCCTGAGAGGGCAAACATTGCCTCAGTTTAATGTATCCACTGAATGTTGGCTCCTCTGACAGTATACATTTCCTCAAAACTCCACTGGAGCTCCTTCCCTAATTTTTGCGCTCAAGTTTTGAGTAGGACTTAAACAGATATCTTTCTGACTTTTTTGTTATCACTTATTGGGCGAGGGCATTGCATCCATGCCAGAATTTATGGACCATCCCTAACTGAGAGTCAACCACATTTGCCGTGGGTCTGGAGTCACATATAGGCCAGACCAGGTAAGGATGACAGCTTTCTTCCCTAAAGGATACTAATGAGCCAGATGGATTTTTTCCAACAATCAACAATGGATTCTTAGTTATCATTAGACTCATACTTCCAGATTATTTTTAAATAATGGAATTTAAATTCCATCATCTGCCACACTGGGACTTGAACCCGGGTCCCTAGGTCATTACTTGGGTTTATGGATTAACAGTCCAGCAAAAAATATCACAGGACCGTCATCTAGAAATTAAGAGTTCGGCAAACTGGTAACTGATCGGTAAGTCTGCTTGGTTTGGCATCAGCTGAAATATTGTGTTCAATTCTTGACCACACACTTTAGGTAAGATATGTAGGCTTTAGAGAGCAACCACAATCAACTTTCAAGACTGTTTCCCATTTTGATATACTTTTATTGCATGGATTAATCAGAGAAGTTGGAGTGTTCTCCTCTGAGATGAGAATATGGTGAAGACATTTAATAGAAGTGTTTAAAATCATGTAAGTTCTACATGAAGCATATAATATTGACGGAAGGTCAAGAAGCAAAGGACAAGGATTAAGGTGATCAGCAAAAGAGCCTGTGCAACGTAGAAAACATGTTCACAACAACCGAGAGGTTAGGCTTTGAATTGTATTACCTGAGATTGTGGTGAACTCAGATACAATGGTGGCTTTCAAAGTGGAATTGAAGAAGAATCTGAAGCAAAAATAAATTTTAAGCCTATAGGGAATGGGTTGGTGTGTAAAGAAGACTCAATACATTGATTGCTGTAATCTTCTTATGTAGATGTGCCAAGGAGGTTGATTCCCCACCAGGAAAGAATGGCATCTGGGTCATATAGGAACATATAAACTTCTGAAGGGGCTTGACAGAATACTGAGAGAATTTTGTTTCTGCATGAGGAGTCTACAAGGTATCATACTTTTAGAATTAAGGGGTCACCAACTTAAGATGGAAATGATGCAGAATTTCTTCTTTCAAAAAGATTATTATTCTTTGGAATTCCAGACATTGTTAAGCCAATATATTTGATATATTGAAGAGTGAAATAGACAGGTTTTTGAGTTATCAAGGTTTTGTGAAATTGACAGAAGAGTGGCATTGAGGCCTTGATCAGATTAACCATAATCCGATTGTGTTTCAGAGCCAACTCATGGCAGCAAATGGCCTATTTACAGACTCTAACTGTTCTGTTCTTATCTAAGTTGGATGTTTTTGTAATTGAGCATTTTTACTTTTTGTAATAAGCGAGCTGTCGTTGTGCAAGAAATTTCAAGAGGCAGCAAATGGGAGATCAAGAGGTCAATTTGGGGGTATGGAAAAGGAGGAATGAGCAGAATTGATGAAGGAGATCTGAGGGAATGGCATTAGGGTAATCAATGAGAGGGAAGTTAGGAAAGTTGAGAGGGGGACGGAGGGGAAATTGCAAGAAACGGAGAGGAATCCATGCAGTTTGAAGAGGATGATGGTATAATATAATAACCCACTGATAGTCAAATGTAACTTTTGTAAAATCTCCTATGCAGTTAACAGTAATGATGCAAACCAATGATATTCATTCTGAAACCAGATTTCTCCCAAAGGTTTGGAGAGTTTCTCCATTTGAAGCTGTTTTTAACTTACTCGATCTCAATTCCTATTTTCCTCTGAGCCCTGCTCTCTACTTGCCTTTTCAAACCACTTATTTAGCACACTCTCCTGAGCCATCATTCCCCATGTTGCCCTGAATTCTCTCTCTCACTTAAGTGCCATGCCGACTCCTGCCACCTCTCCCCATTCCCACCCTGAGTTCCTGTTCCTTCCACGTCCTTATTTTCCATTCGCTTTGAGCCCTCATGATCAGGTACCTATGTTAATACAAAGCTATCAAAATCCTACCAAAACTCCCAAGACTATCACATAGCAATTTTTGTAATCACATTTAGTGGTTTACACAGCAGCATTGAGCTATCATGGTATATTGTCCACCTTAGGAAAGCAAATTGCCGTCTAAACAAGAAAGAAGTAAAGAGAAAGCTGCATTGTAACCATGCAAACAAGCAAGTTAAAAATCAGATGCACCTCAATATAATTTTGATTTGATTTATTATTGCCTAGGTACAGTGAAAAGTTTTGTTTTTGCATGCAGGACAGGCAGATCATACCATGCAAAATGTATAGAACAGAGTGAAGAATACAATGTTATGGCTGGAAAGAGGTGCACAAAACAGTGAGATCAACATTAAGTTTGAAACTTGAGAGGTCCATTCATAAGTCTAATAACTGTTATTAGAAGAAGCTGTTCTTGGATCTGTTGGTACGTATGTTTAAGCTTTTGTATCTCTGTATAAGTCACTGAACATAAGCTTGTGCACGCCTGTAACTGGAAATGGGAGTGCATACCATTCAGTCTGTCACTGTTCATCTTTACTTTTGATCCCTATCATTTAAAGTAATCATAGCAATTAACAGAGTGACTTGTGTCCTTTTAATTTACTATTGAACCATGTATCCTAGAGCATTTTTTAGATGAGAGAGGATTGCTTCATGTCAAGATTTCAGGCTGATTCATGCTGTTTTCAAGCTTCGAAAATAATCTTTAATCACACTACCTATTTTGAATCTTATGTGTATTTTTTTATTTCCATTCCATACAGTTTAAAATCAATTCCACTCTCGCTACCTCAAGATGACCTGCGTTCTTGGGTGTCCATCATTTCTAGGGAAACAGCAGTCATCGGTAGGACATTGTAATCTGTTGACCCCTGAAGTGCAGCATCTACTGAATTAAACAAGTATTGTAAAGTTCACGACAATGTTTATTAAATGATAAAATTCCAGTTTGCCTCTCCATCACTGCTGTGGTCTTGACCACAGAAGCAAGAATGTCACTTTTTCTCATTATCACATTTTGTTTGAGAATCCATCTTAATCAAGTCAAATATACTCCATGGTCAAATTAATGATGAGAGGTTGAACTGCATTAATTCATATGCAAATAATATGTGAAACCACAAGTTAGGAATTGCATTGACTGCAAATTCATTCATATGTGGTAGAAACTAGTTTAGTTTAAATTGGGAAAATAAATGATGTTGACAGCTTGACAGTGTTTTATTGTGTCTTTTTTTTTCAATCCAAGCTTTTTTTTTTGTCATTTTGATTATAGTCTCCAGTTGGATTAGTCCCTTAGTTGGTGTTATGGCTAATGTTGGTAGAATCAATGTGACAATAAGTACAATTGAGGAGGTGGAGATGGTTTATGGAGATTGCAAATTGAAAATTCAGACTAACTTAGCAAAGAATAAATAACAATTGGACAAGGGCAACATTATTTCACGTGGCAATTCTGGATCATTCATCTTAGGTTTTTTAAAGAGAGGCTTTGCTTGTATTTCAGTCCTTCGCCTCTTATGCCCTCCCTCAGAGCCATCCCTTCCCAGCATGCCTGGTTCAAGAAAAAAAAAAGCTACAAATGTATTTAATTATTATGCAGAGCATGAAACTGAGGCAAGCATTCTCTAATTCCCCTGTCAGAGCACGGGTTGAAGAATTGGATACAGATGTCAGCGAAACTGATGTTGGCGCTTCTCTTTCTCCAGCTGATGTCCTTGCTTGTTTCCCTGATCCATCAGGTCAACAAACAAGACTCCACACCAGGCATCGAAATGTATCTGACGTATGTGATGAATTGTGCAGCGTGGGTTTGGTCACATGATTCTTTCCCAGAGTGTAAAGGAGACACCAAGGAGTCAGTAAGGCCACAAGAACAGTGACATAAAAAGGGAGCATGAAGCATCTTGGTGGGGGGAAGGAGGGGGCGGGAGGGAGGAGATTTGCGGGTCACAGGCAAAATCATTCACTAAAAAATAAATTTGAACCGTCATTATATCAGCTCAAAAAATCAAGTGTTCAATAAGTCTACAAAATGTCTGTGACTGCATGCAAAGTGGGAGGTGTAAATTTCAGGCTTTTCTTCCCCCACGGGGCCAGACGTTGCAGCAAGAGTCATGTCTTCATAGATTATGCAATGCTACTCATTATTTCATCCTTCAATTCTCGTTTCATCTGGAGATCAGCAATCAAGTAATGTAGATAACAAATGATCTCTTCAAATAATCATGAGCGATACATTGTGCCTACCATAACCCCCCCACCTTATGATGCAAGTTCAACAAGTCTTATTGTAACAAGGAACTTCAAGCTGTACCACATGTTCCCACTTCTCTACAATAGAGAAGGCCACATATCACAACAGAAGGTTCTGGGAAGCAACATTCCACAACTGCCATATCCTCTCACAGGAAGGTAAGTCGGCAAGTTCATGAATTGTGATGTGAACAGGAGGTTTTTTGGATTAAGGTTGGTCTACCATATAAAGCATACTTCAAATGGAACATCGATACTTTTGTGGTCCACACGTATCACAAAGCGTCTTGTTGAGACATGATGTGACATCCATCGGAAGCTTCCATGACGTACTGTGTGAGGGCACAACGTTCAGATTGATAAGGATGTGAGCTCAGAGGAACCCATTCAATAATACTGTGGCTGTCCCCACAGATTATTCTCTTCCAACTGAGCTGAAATGTCAGGTGCTGTCCCTGCCTCTCTTGTGGCATCATTCTTACTGAGAAGGAAGAGGACAAGGACACAATGAAGACAAGCACTTCAGCAAACCCAGCAAGAATAGCAACCTCTAGTGTCTTCTGCACAGCTCTAGCGGAAGAAACAGCCATCAAGTAGATGAAGAGGAATGATAAGAACCAGGGTTTATAAGTTTCACCCCAGTTATTTGAAAATGCCAGGAGCTGCAATGTCACAGAAGAATAAGGATGTCCCTTTCCATTACCTCAGAGGTATGCACACTGCTGGAGTGGACTGTGCTCAGAAGGACAGTGTGGTAACCCTGTCGGAGTTCAAATATGCCCTTAATATTTATACTATCACTTTGCTTCAGGGAAAAAAAACTGAGGATCTCTGCAGAATTTCCCAATCCTCTACTAATTAGTGCCTTCGGGATGTTACTGATGCGATTTATACTGGAGCCAACCTCTTATTGATGCATTTCATCAAACTTGAAGATAAGCAACAAGGACATTGGGATCATCTGCTTTCACTGGGATTCCCTCCAGGGCTGTGTGGTTACATCCATTGCATCATTTTACTTTGAGAGCAACCTATCATGGATCAGTAGCATTGGTGAACAGGAAAGGATGCCACTCCCTTAGTGTTGAAATTATTTGTAACCATCAAAGCCACATTTTGCCGGGCTGCACCAGATATCCTGGGAGCTACAATGACTCTTTCTTACTGGAACACTCACATGTGCCTGCTGCCTTTTCCCATGTCCATGAGCCCATGCAGAGATGACCGTAGGGAGATGAGGTGCTGCTCACACTTCACCAGCACCATAGTGGAACAGACCATGGGTCTCCCAAAGATGAGAATCTGACACTTGACCATTCCAATGGGCTTTACGGTAGATCTCAGACTGTGTGTTTCCCAGCTTGTGGAAAGCTGTCCCTTTTACAATTTGAGCAGACAAAGGAGGTTTATCCCAGGTGCAGACAAAATGGACAAGTGAACGTAATCATCTGAGGGGGAAGATGAGGTTGAGGATCAGGATGAGAAAGGTCATCCACAAGAGGAGGACAGAACAATGCTTTGGCGAGCCCAATAGGCCAGGTGCAACCTTGTTGTCACCTGTTTCTAGGTGACTGAGCTGGGTTCAGACTTTGTTTAGTTGTTTGTACATCTAAGGTTCCCATCTGCAGGCAGTGTACTGCTTAGTATAAAGGACTAATTTGTTACTTTGCAGTTCTTCACTTTTTGGCTTGAAGGCTAAAGGCAAGATGAATTAATTCCATGTTAGTTATACTAACATTAATGTATGAAGGCAAAACTCTATCAGCACTGGTGATAGAAGCAGTGAGATGATGGATTTACATCACATAGTGCAAAAGTTATGTAGCTCTGAACATACCAGTGAGACTATGACATATGACATATTGGGTAGCACAGTGGCTCAGTGGTTAGCACTGCTGCCTCACAGCACCAGGAACCCAGGTTTGACACCAGCCTCAGGTAACTGTCTGTGTGGAGTTTGCACATTCTGTGTGTGTGTGTGTGTGTGTGTGTGTGTGTGTGGGTTTCCTCTGGATGCTCCATTTCCTCCCACAGTCCAAAGATGCAGAGGTTAGTTGGATTGGCCATACTAAATTCCCCATAGTGTCCGCGGATGTGCAGACCAGTTGGGTTAGTCATGGGAAATGTAGGGTTACAGGGATAGGTTGGAAGCTGCATCTGGGTGGAATGCTCTTCAGTGGGTCCATGCAGACATGATGGGCTGAATGGCCTCTATCTGCACTGTAGGGACTCTATTCTATGAGTTAACAGTAGTCTGGTCCTTCACAGAAGCCACCAGGTTCACATGAATCCTGATCAAAGTTCTTTCGCCCTTCCTTCAACTGTATCCCTTCAATATTTCAACATGGACTGAAACAGCAATATTACCTTGATCTGCTTCAACATTCTCCCCTTAACCTTTCACACTTTTTAACTGAGAAAGGCAAAGCTTTGTGCACCTCTTTCTCCAGACCATTGAGGGACAGTGGACATGTGAACAACCCACTGAACATCTTCCAGTCTTTGCACTCCCTTGAAAAGCTCACCCACAGGAACAACCTTTCCCTATTGGGAGGTGTGTAGCCATTATCAGTTCTGCACTCTCAATCTAAGTGTGAAATGATGTGCCAGGATTCCTGATGAAGGGCTTATGCCCAAAACGTCAATTCTCCTGCTCCTCGGATGCTGCCTGACCTGTTGTACTTTTCCAGCACCACGCTCTCACCAATGATGTGCCAAGCCTTAGCACATTCTGTAGAGAAAACATTTAGTCTTACTATTACTCACATTAATATACAACATCTTGAGGGCTCCCCTCATAAAGCAATAAAGTTCAAGGATCCCTGACATTGGAGGTTATCAACACTCGGTTCTTTGTGAGAGATGAGCAACACATTACAAATGCAATATCTTACATTCTTCAGCTGTGTGACTTACTAGGTCCTATATCAAAAATAATACTGCAGACATTGTAACTGTGCAAGTGAAAATTTATTGATAAAATTCATGACTAATTTTCAGTGATACTTGTTTTCAAAAGCATAACAAGTATCTTCCTGCAGGCTTTTATTTTTGCTTTTTACTCTAATGTCTGACCCCTGCAGCAGTAGTGGAAGGAGCCTTGGCCTGTGATTGGCTTTGCTGGCTTGGATGTCTTGTGCTGTCATCCTCTTTTGGACACCTGGAATGAGGTCAAGATCTTAAAACATTGGAGGCAGATGCAAGCACATAGCTGGTCATCCCTGAGCATTCTGCTGGAGCTGAGTGTCCAATGCAGCTGCTACCCTGTCCAGGGCAATAGCCAGGAGTCCACGTTCCAAAGCCACCATACTGGTGAGAACCTTGATGACCTTTCCATCGTTCATTCCAGTCTACCATGTGCTTTTGGCACAGCCACCTGATGTTGCAAGGTGAGCACGTCATTTCTGACCAAGGGCTGGAGCACAGCTTCTGCCAATGTTGATCAGGTGCCCAGGCTCTGGCAGCCCTCCGAGTTCCAGTGACATTGAGCATTTCTTCCTCACCTGGCTGCGGATATGTGTCAGAGGTATGTGTTCACCAGATTGTGTTCCCAAATCTAATCTAGATAAGAGGACAAACTAAAATGAAAGCCATTGTGTTGGTGGAGGTTGCTGGAGAAAAACTGCACAGCAAGGCTATGAAGGGTTAGTGCCTTCTTCTTCAGAGGTGGGGGGAAAGTAAAGAGTCTCCAGCTTTGACCTCTTTGTGGAGATTTGCTAGGAGCATCTAGTACCTGTCTAGGAAAAGATTACTTGGATAAGATGGCTAAAATCATGTGTGGATTATGAATCAGTTAGCACTGAAGGTAATGAGATAGCAACACAGCAAAATGGAACTTATTGGGTTAGTTGTCCAATGGTGACTCCCATCAACACATGCGTCCTTGTCTTTCTTGGCCATCATTTCAATCTTCACCTTGATAGTCGAGGGTGTATCTGATAAACAATATGCATGAGTGCAGTTATTAACATTTTGATTAGTCCAATTATAGAGTTAGTTGGATTTTCACATGGAAATTCAGAGCTCACAACTGAGCATGAGCAGGTACAGATGGCTGGATCAGCAATGGAGCAGTCACATTGCAATTAAAGTCCTCACCAAGTCCTGCTGACTTGCTGGACCCCAGGAGCCAGAGCTTCGGAGAGCAATAGTAGCAATAGTGGAGAAAATTTAGAAGTTACAAACTTGTCTTGCACAGTCTCCACTGCAACACCAAAGGATGGGGGAGTGTATGAGTTGAGAATTGGAGTTGCAAGTTATGAGAATAATGTCAGCTATGGATTATGTAGCTTCATCCATGGTTTTTTTAAACATAGCAACAAATGAGTCTCTGCTGGTCATGACACAAGTCAACTTCTGCCACTGTGTAAATGACATATACTCCAAGCTTGGTTTTTCTTATAATACATCGATGACCTTCACTAAGCTGCTTTCTAGCAGAGTGATAAAACTGATGTGAGAGATGCTATCGAGAGATCATGGCAACAGGAGACATAGAAACCTACAATTAACCATTTTCATTCATAACGTAAACAAGTTTCCTGATTTTGTTCATGATGTTAGTGCTGTGAGTTACACTTGACTATGAATGGTGTCTTCATTGAATCTTAATACCTGATAAACAAAAATCTTGGGATATCCTTAAATAAAGCTATTAATTAACATTATAGCTCAATTAGTTAATACTTAACAAGGTACAGTCTCATGACTAAGATAACTTAGGTTTAAACCCAGAGCAAAGATGGTGTGCATTGATTTTTTGTTCTATCTGGTTTTAAAGTTTGGAATGTACTGCTACAAGTATTGAAATGAGATTCAATATAAATTTTCAACACAGAACTATTACGTCCTTAGATAGCAAGTCATGAAAGAGCAAGGAGAAAGAATAGAGAACTAACTGGATAGATTTTTAATTTAAAATAGGCTGAATTAATCATTAATTTAAACCTGGTAACAGTTGACTCAACTTAGAATAAGGTTCTGGATTAGTGGTGCTG
Organism: Chiloscyllium punctatum; assembly: GCF_047496795.1. Classification (NCBI taxonomy): domain Eukaryota; kingdom Metazoa; phylum Chordata; class Chondrichthyes; order Orectolobiformes; family Hemiscylliidae; genus Chiloscyllium; species Chiloscyllium punctatum. The sequence continues at coordinate 117,365,071 of NC_092747.1, forward strand.
GAAGAGCACAGCAGTTCAGGCAGCATCCAAGGAGCAGCGAAATCGACGTTTCGGGCAAAAGCCCTTCATCAAGAATAAAGGCAGAGAGCCTGAAGCATGGAGAAATAAGCTAGAGGAGGGTGGGGGAGGGGAGAAAGTAGCATAGAGTAGCTTCAGGGCAGAGGAAATGACCTGGGAGTTGCCGTGGGAGAGGGACTCCCTGAGATTCTTGTAGAGAGAGGAGGAAAACTTCTTCAAGGCAGGACTTCAAATTAGAATAAATCTTGCTATGTGTTTAGGTATATTTAGATAGAAAATGCTTTTTATTTGTCAGTGCATTCAAGTCATAATCAAGTTCATTTCAAAATAGATTAAGATCTCACTATAGCTTGTACATTGAAGAAGTATTTTCCCTCCACATTTGTATTGAATATATCTCTGTTCCCTTAATGGTGCCTTACAATTTGCCAAAAATACGTTGATGAGTTTTTGGTCCATAGTCTTGAGGGAAAATGTGTTTAATGAATTAATGATTCCCTCAGTAACGCAGATAATTTGACAGATTCCTTTACCAAAATATTATTGGTCTGCCTGACATTCTCAATTCTGCTCCTGGACTTTAATGATCAAATTACATGGACCATGTGCTGAAAAATGCACGCTCAATTTCTGACAGTACAGTGGGCTGTGTCACTAATGAAGTAATTTGCTTTCTGTCCAGTCACATTTTGTTTGCTGTCATCAACAGATTAGTAGATTTCTTGTCTAGGTCATTCTGGATTAGTAGACTGTCAGAAAAAGAAATGAGATGTAAATGAGGAGAATTCTAAAATGATCCTGCCTTGATTGATGTGAGACATGCAAATAAAAATTAATTATTCCAAAAAAACTTTCCTCCAATCTGCTCAATGGAAATCAAGTAAAGAAAATCTGACGGTGGGTGTTCATACTGGTATTGAAAGTGGATTGTTATGGAAATGGTAATAGAAAGTGTTACATTGCTGGAGTTAAATTCAGGGGGCACCATTGCATAGTAGAGATCAGTTCAATTACTTGATGGAAAGCACCAGAAAGAATTGTAATTTATTTTGTGACATCTTTAGACATATCTATTTCTGCAGGTTCTGATGCCAACTCTATGAAGCCATGAGGTCATTCATTCTGACATCTTCTGTGAAGAGTTTCACTACCTTTGTGGCACTGGAGCAAACTAATTATTATCAGAATATTTTCATCTGCCACAATTAAACTGTTAACCCAGGAATGTGCACTCAAAAGCACTGAACTAATATCTATTCCAATATGTCATTGGAGCAAAAATTTCTTTGAGTAGACAAACCACTGAGTACTCTTATATGACAGCTTGTTGAAGAATAGGAGGCAGTAATTAGTTGGCATTTGAGAAGGCCTCTGGCTTTCATTTTCTACACCTCCATGATTTAGAGAGTAAAGCCAAGTATGCGATTAGCCTCTGAACCCCTCTCTAAGCATGAAATGGTGATCATCTCTCTGTTACATATCCTGTGCAAACAGCAGAATCTCCACTGTGCAGAAACAGGTCATTCAGCCCATTAAGTCCACACCAACCTTCCAAAGAGCATTCCATCTAGACCCACCCCTTCCCTGTAACCCTGCATTTCCCATGGCTAATCCAATTAGCTTGCACATCCCTGTTTACTGTGGGCAGTCGAGCCTGGTAAATCTACCTATCCTGCACAGCCTTGGACAGTGGAAGGAAACCCACACAACATGGGCAGAATGTGAAACCTCCACAAAGACAGTTGACTAAGGGTAGAATCGAACCTGAAACCCTGACGCTGTGAGCAGCAATGCTAACCATTGAGCCACGGTGCCTCCCCTCTTACATTGGAAAGCAATCTAACATCTAACCACCAGGAGAGGGGGTCCAAAGCTCATCAGATATTTAGCATTGCTGTTTGAATCATAATGATAACAGAAATCGCAGACATAAAACAAATGCCCATTAATTAACATTTTCATCCTTCAATAAACTGTGAAAGGAGTTTTGTCTTTTGCCTCCTTGAAGGAATTCTTGCTTTTCTGACACATTGGCATTGGTATTAATTCAGCATGCTTCTGTACACATTACTCGGTTAACAATTCGATACTTTTGAATCATCAGGGATCAAATGCAAGTGACTGTAAAGTTGCACTGAGCCAACTCCAATATTCCATTAACTTTTACATTTAAAGGAGACCATTTAAAAAAAATCAATAACTACAGAGAAAGGCTTTTGGAATACTTACCTTTATTGGTCAGTGCATTGAATATAGGAGTTGGGAGGTCATGTTGTGGCTGTGCAGGACATTGATTCGGCCAGTGAACCCAAAATGTTAACTTTGCTTTCTGTCTACAGATGCTGCCAGACCTTCTGAGTTTCTCCAACAATTTCTGCTTTTGTTTCAGATCTCCAATTTCTGTTCTTTGCGTTTTTATTTACTTGTACAAGTCCCCGCAAAAGTCCGACCTTAGATTATCTCATGAGGCTGCTAGAGGGGCTTAAGGACCTTTAAACCACAGAATATGGCACTTATTCTTGAAAAGGATGGTTGAAAGGATGAAAAGAATGTCATAGCTGGCTGTGAGAATCCCTTAACCTGTCTGTGCTAGGGAGGCACCTAGCCAGAAAGTTCACTGGAAAATGGGCACGAAAGGTAAGTGGGCAACTTTTAGTTTGATCCATGTGGGAAATAGGGGTTCTGACTGGATTGGACAATTCAGAATATTATGTTTTTAAATTAGTTTCAGTTTTACATGAAGATAATCCCATGATGGATTGGACAGAGCTCTTCTGTAATGGATAAACCAATGGAACATGTTCATAAAAACATTGATAAATAACAAAACCCAGACAAGTCCAAAAAGAATATGCATTCTACTTAGGCAACAAAATGTACTTATTTAATGATGGAAGTAAGAGATTGGATACAGCTAAAAGTAAGGGTTCACATGAAGGAAAGAACAGTGGGCACGTAAATGCTATGACATTTAGATGACATGAAGGAGTTAAAGGTACAAATCAACCATGATCGAATTGATTGGCGAAACAGGCTTGAGGGCATGAGCATCTGTATTTGTATTCCTGTGCTCTTTCCTATGTTCTAATCCCCAGAATTTCTAGCATTTGAAGATCTCTTGCAGTAAATTGATTTGACCATTCCATTGATATTTAAATAATGTCAGTGACTCAGAGCAACCGTGCTGTTAGCAACATGACAATAACTCCTGCTTATGGTGTAATCAAGCTATCACTTCCAATTGAATAATCGAGGCAGTTCTCCAATTGTGATCATGTTTATGCTCCAGGTACACAGAGTCCTGGTGATTGCAAATCTCACATCTGGTATCTGTCAAATATAGATGAACTGAACTGTGGTTATAAAGGTGTTTGCATGAAATGAAATGGAGCCCCAAAGCCATTGATGTAGGAATGGGATCACCTGAAATGGCTGCTGCATAGAACATGTTCAATCCATTTCAGAGCACAAAAGTCATGTTTTTTTTGAGAAAGTTGAATTCGGAAGTGTGAAGGTTCTTGGGTTTATTGCTGAGATTCAAAGCCAATTCCCACAGTGTTGAGGCCATTTCTCTGCCATAAAAGTCTATTTCTGAAGTTGATCATTAAAAAATTGACTTGTATAGCTGATCTAGGTAAGTGTAAATTCACCTTAAAAACAGCTTAAATGATCTACACCTTTGGAAAAGAGACTTTGGAAAATATTACGTTGTAAATTTTGCTTTGCTATTTACCCTCATTAAAACTGTACACCTTTTCTGTCATGATTTGGAGGTGCTGGTGTTGGATTGGGGTGTACAAAGTTAAAAATCACACAACACCAAGTTATTTGGAAGCATTAGTTTTTAGTGCACTCCTCCAGCAGGTGGGTGTGAAGTATAAGATCATAGGATACAGAATTTATAGCAAAAGCTTACAGTGTGATGTAACTGAAATTATATATTGAAAAATACTTGGATTCTTTAAATCTCTTATCTTTTAGAATGGGCACGTTGGTTTCAGTTCTATCACACATGAATTCCAGAACTTTCTTAAAGTTGCATTCTCAAGTGAACTTTAACAATAGGTGCCATGTTGGCCCAGATAATGCATTGGAACTCATTAAGAATCTTTACAGTGGTAGTTTGAGATTTCCAATTCAAAGTTATGGATGAAGCATGAAGATCTGGATCATGTTATGAAACAACTGCCAGGAAACACAATGGAGAATCATTAGAGATAATGGTGAGGAATGAGACAGAATCTCAACTGCTCAACCATTGACAGTGACATTCTATTGTTTGGATTGAGAGTTTGGATATGTGAACAATGACTGATTGTACTCTTGAGAAGGGCATCAAGCTGTGGGCATCATGTGTACAACTGTGAAGCATTGAGGAATTACTGGTGAACCAATGAGTAATAGGTGATGGAGATGAATCAGCAGCATCTTTGACAGTACACAATGAGAAGCTTCAGCATCTATACCTTCCTGGCTAAGGGGAGGCCAGAGGACCATGCCACGATGTTGCAAGGGAAGAATGTCTGACCCAACAGACAAAAGCAACAGGCAATGGGCCAGAATGGTAACAGTCCAAACCTCATCAGGCAATTTGTATTGAGCATTTATACTTTCATCCAAAATAACCCGATGCCTTGTGTGGCAATTCCCTACTTGCAGTTATCAATGTCACTACAGTGCAGAGGCCGTTTGTGTCCAATCGTTCCATGGATTCAATTTAGATATGCTGGCATTTTACAGTTCATCATGCCATGGACGATTGCACCTATTTTGAGATCGATGAGCCAGCACAGGTACAGAGTTTCTTGACTTTGCCACAATTGATAGTTTCTGTCAGGTCTAGGAAGTCATTGAGTGTTGCCATCTAGCCATTGAGACACTGACAGATCAGTCAGCCAGTACCGCAACAGAAAAGGTTTCCACTCAATATATGACTTGTCCTCCCTACCTTGCAGGTCTGCATTTGGTAGCCAGGCAACTGTCATTTGTCTTTCACCCTCCAAGAGTCCCAGATGCTACACAGATTCACGCCAGCATCCAGACTTCATGGATACCTGGCTGAGGGAAGAAGTCATTCTGAGGAGGTGGCTCATGATGCCTGTCAAGTACCTAGCCACAAAAGTAGAGAGGTGCTACAGCCAATGTCACCTAGTTACATGGACACACACTGAACAGATCATTGGTACCTTGACAACTGTTGCTTTGACTGCTGTTTGCCTTTTACAATCACCTGCCGTTAGTAAGCAACATCTCTAGCGCTATGAGACCACAGGAGCAGAAATTAGACAACTTAGCCAATCGAATCTGCTCTGCAATTCAATCATGGCTGATAGTGCCCTCCTGGCACGACTGATTGGGTGCCAAAATCACTTCTGGTCAAAAAGAGCTTTGTATTTCAAACTTGGATCACTGATGCTGATATAGTGGAGGATGGGACCTGGAAATGAGTTGTGATATGAGTTGACCTCCAATGGGATATCATATCAGGTGTGAGAGGGCTTTTCCTAATCCGACTCAATTTTCCTACTCCTTGGATGCTGCCTGACCTGCTGTGCTTTTCCAGCATCACTCTAATCTAGACTATCATATCAGGTGTGTCGATGTTTACTTTATCTCCTGCTACATAAGAATCTGGATGTGGATATCATGGTATGAAAGAACTCCCTATTCTGTATCAATATTACATTCACACACACATCTGTGTCTGGGCTAACGTTAAGCCGTTAGATTACTTCTGAGATGCATGGTTCTTGAAGCTTGTCATGCTTCAAGTGATCGCAGTTAAGATGGAGTGATAAATCTTTATATCATCAGGCCACGTTCTGTGGTCATGCATTGGACATGTCTCTTAAAGGTATTTTGTATGACTTTGTCTCTTAATATACTGACATAGTTAAAAATCACACAACCCTATGCTTTAGTCCAACAGGTTTAATTGGAAGCATTAGCTTTCAGAGCGCCACTCCTTCATCAGGTGGTTTTGATGAAGGAGCAGTGTTCCGAAAGCTAGTGCTTCCAATTAAACCTTTTGGACTATAACCTGGTGTTGTGTGATTTTTAACTTTGGACACCCCAGTCCAACACCGGCATCTCCAAATCATGATTACTACACTGACATACACTTTGTAAAAAATAACACAGGTAAACTAGGCATGGGGTTCCTGAGCCTATGATTGAAAATTCAGTAAACACTGTTTGAATGTTGAGCCTGGATGGGTGCAGCTCAAACAATACTCAAGAAGCTTGACATCATCCAACACAAAGCAGCCGTTTGATTGGCTTCATATCCATAAGCATCAATTCCCTCCACATCGATGTTAAGAAGCATCAGTGTATATTATTGACAAGATGCACTGCTGAAATTCACCAAAGATCTTGAGAAAGCATCTTCCAAACCCATGACCACTTCCTATCCAGAAGGACAAGGGCAACAAACACATGGGAACACCATCCCTGCAAGTTCCACTCTAAGCCACTCACTATCCTGACTTGAAAATATGTTACTGTTCTAATTCTTGGTCAAAATCATGGAATTCCCTCCTTAAGGGCTTTGTGGGTCAACCTACAGCACATGTACTACCACCTTCATGGCATTCTTAAATAGGATCAACAAAGAAAATATCATCGGTAAGGGCAGTTTACTACGTAAGGGAATTTCAACTATTTTTACATCAGCATGAGGAATTTTGATGATTGTAACAAAAAAACTTGGCAATAATTGTCAGAGGCAACTCCTGAACTATCTATCAAACCAGGCTTTCAAAGAGCAACAGCAATATTTTCCCATTCATCCCAATAGACTTTCATGATGTGAATGTTGTGCTGAATTGTGGGTATGTACACATTGGAAAATAATCATCCTAGACAGGGAAAACTCATTTTTAGCATAACACCCAGCAGAAAGAGGAAGTCTTTATTCAATTGATTAGAGCTGAATTCAAATTCCATTGATAAAAGGACAGTGGTACAAGATGTTCTGAGATTTTGTTCCTGGAATGAAACTTTGCTGCTTGGGAAAAGTTTGGAAGCCTCAGTAAACATAGAAACATGGGAGTAGGAATAGGCCATTCAACCCTTGAAGCTTGCTTTGCTTTTCAATGTGATCATGGCTGATCACCCAACTCAGTCGCTGTTCCTGCTGTCTCTCCATACCTTTGTTCTCTTTAGCCCTAAGAACAATATCTAGCTCCATCTTGAAACCACAAGGGTACGGAGTCAATATGGTAGATCTGTGGTGCATCTGATTTGCAAATCCACACTTGTGTCCAGTGGGGCATCATGCAGGAAGTGAAAATAACACGCTTACAAATTCACTATCTTCGTGCACAAAGTACCATGGAAGTTTGGCACCAATTCTAGCTGCACGTACATTTTGCAAAATTTCTGATGAATTGCCCCTGTACTCATTTGAAATAATTTGAAACACAGAGTTCTTCAGGTTGGAACTCAAAAACTGTATACACACCTAATACCATTACTGTTGAGGAGGGGAAAGTGAGGACAGCAGATGCTGGAGATCAGATTCTAAGAGTGTGGTGCTGAAAAAATACAGCCGGTCAGGCAGCATCAAAGGAACAGGAGAGCCGGTGTTTCAGGTGTAAGCCCTGAATCAGGACCTAATACATCAAATGAATCATTTATCACAAAAACTGGTACTGCTGAAAAATAAAATCACAATATGGCAGAATGCACAACAGGAAATAATTGCAAAACTATGGACTCAAACTCATAGTAATGATCATTCTAGTTAAAAATGCTTCAATTGCTCATTTGAAATATCAAGATGAACAAACTGTGTGTGTCAGTTCCAAAAATAATTTACTCTGCAATGAGAAATAGTTGCTTATGAAGTAATTCCGTTTACTGCTAGCACAAAATAATAATTCCTAATTGAGTTAGCATTGCAGTAGAGCTTGTAATATTGACAGATAGAAAATTAATTTCAGGTCAGAGAATAAAAGGACATTTGACAATCGTGAAAAAAAGGCATGTTGCATGAGGGCTGAGACTAATCTAAAGCGACATGATGACCAGAAAGGAAGTGGCAGTGGTGCTGTCACAACACCTCAGTGGCTGTGACAGGCAATTAGTGAATAGTACAGGACAAATGTTAATGGAGGCAGCAGCAATTTATATCAATATTAAGTTCCTAACTTTGAAACTGAAGATATTTCATCTTATTAATGGGTGTGATTGACTGGTCAGCTTAGCAAACTGAAATATTGTTATGAATCCCATATAAAGTGTTAACTCTTAAAATGAGATACATTGTATCCTGCCAACTCACAGGGAATAAATAATTTCAAATTTTAAAAAAATTGACATATTAAATTCAATATAGATCAAGCATCATTTAATTAGCAACTGATACACTGAACTGCAAAAAAAGTATGACCAATTTAACTTTTGACAATTGAAAGCCCCATGCATCATTTATATATTGCTGCAAGCTGCCTGACGAGATGTAGTCTTGCGATTAAGATTCTTCCTGGCTATAGCAGGATCCTTTTTCCCCCTGGTTCACTAAGGTAAATATTCCAGTGTCCTTTTAAACATGGTGTCCTTCACACCATTTTTGACCATAATCAAAATTATTTCCCAAAGCAAGGTATCCTCTGCTGATTAAGTTTTCTTTAAATTCTTGTTCCATTTTAGTTCAAATGGAAGTTTCATCTTAATGAGCCCTCCGCTTGGTGGTTATGTCCAAAGTTTTTCTTTTCATTTGTTCGTATTTCAATATCCACTCTGCATTATTATCCCCAAAAGCTCTTGATCTGAAAGTCTGTCAGTGCATGCCGCAAAAAAAATGCTCTATTTCTCTCTCATATTGAGGTGTTAAAACTGGATCTTTACTGTCAATAACCTTTGACCTGAGCCACACCCTCATGGCAATCAGGTCACCTGACCTTTCTCTGAGTAGACTTTATATGAGGTTATATGCCTGCCTCTTCAACTATTCTATTTTACTTGCAATTAAACAAGACATTTTAAAATGTAACCTTCTCATAAAATCTCATATCGGTAACATCATGCAAGGTAAAACAACAGCATAGTCAGGATCAACCTACTGAATCTTCTCTGGAGAGGTTCCAATGCCAAAATGTTTTTTCTCAGATAAAGGGCCCAAACTGTTCACAGTATTCCAGGTGTGGTCTGACCTGTGTCTTGTATAGTTTTAGCAAGACTTCCCTATTTTTATACTATATTCCCTTTGAAACAAGGGCCAACGTATCATTAGCTTTTCATATCCCCCAGTGACTTGGTTATTAGCTTTTTGTGATTAAGTAGAAGGACTCCAAGTCCTTTTGTGCTGCAGCTTTCTGTAAACTTTCTCCATTTAAATAATATTCAACTCTTCAGTTTTTCCCGTCAAACTGCTAAACCTCTCATTTCTCCTCATTATGTTCCATCTGACAGAATTTTGCCCATTCATTTATCCTGTCTCTATCCATCTGCAGACTCTTTCTGTCATCATCATTTCATGCCTTCCAATCCAATTTTGTGTCATAAGGTTATACTGGATGAATGTAAATGAAGGTACTCATTTAGCCATTCAGCTATTTATTGAGAAAATAGCTTAAGTCATGTAATCCAGTCAACTCTGCAATAGGTCTAAGGATTTTGCTCTACTCTCTTACCTGGACAGAGCAGTGGACATCGTCTCTAAGGACTACAGCAAGATGCTTAACAGGGTTCCACATGATAGACTGGTTAGCAAAGTTAGATCACATGGAATCCAGGGAGAGCTAGCCATTTGGATATAAAATCAGCTTGAAGGTAATAGACTGAGGTTGGTGATGGATTATTGTTTCTCAGACTGGAGCCCTGTGACCACTGATGTGTCAAAGGGATCAGTGTTGGGTCCACTGCTTTTTTGTTATTTATATAAATTATTTGGATGTGAATATAGGAGGTATGGTTAGTAAGTTCGCAGATGACACCAAAAATTGTGGACAGTGAAGAAGGTTATCTCAGAGTTACTGCAGGACCTTGATCAGATGGGAAAACTTTTCTGCATAGAGGGTGGTGCATATATAGTATGAGCTGCCAGAGGATGTTGTGGAGGCTGGTACAATTACAACATTTAAAAGGCATCTGGATGGGTACATGAATAGGAAGGGTTAAGAGACCGAGTGCTGGCAAATAGGACTAGACTAATTTAGAATTCCTGGTTGGCATGGATGAGTTGGACTGAAGGATCTGTTTCTGTACAGTACAGATCTATGGCCCTATGACATGGAACCTGTGCTCAATCTCTTTGCATGAAGAAGTTCCTCCTGATGTCTGTTTAAAATGTCCTTTAGTTAGTCCTACCTCTTGGTTCTTTATTGACATGCCTTTCTCTTCAGAGATGCTCCACTGATCTGATGATTTGCCAAATCTAGTATGAAAACTTTTGTAAGGTTGCAGTGACTCCTTTATAAGGATACAGAGACTCGACACTGCCCACAAGACTTGAATGTTTCTTTTTAATCTTAGTGCCAAAAATTATATAGTTATCTATCACCACAGCATTATCCGTTTTAGCACAATATCCTAATACATTTGACTACCACAATACATTTGACTGTTCTAGTGCAATAATTTAAAATTCTATTCACTTTGAAGAAATTGTATATAAATACATGTGCTGTCAATGTCACAGCGGTGCTATAGTAATTTAAAACAAATTAAATTGAATCTGCTACAATCTTAGACTCCTCCTCAATTCACATTTAAATATTTCTATGCTTTTAATAGTTTGTGTAACACTCTTCTTTCCTTCCAATGTGCAATTTAATAATACCTTCCCAGTACCTTTCCCCATTTTCATATCATCTTTAAATTTGTCCTGTTTTGTATTGGCTTATTATTGTATGTTTAATGATCCCATTGTTTGAAGTTATGATGCTACGGAATGATAACTACTAATGAAAAATACCACCTTTAGATTTCCACTTCTAATTTGTAATATGATAGACATAGGTCAATCCAAACTAAATTTAATCAAGCCACTGAACCAAGGACAGCCTGATTTTAATTAACTAACCTGTTACGTGAACTAAATTATTTAGTATCACTTTGCTTTCATATTATTGCGAAGATTCAGATAAATTTCCAAAACCAGTGTCAATGTGCGGAGAAGCCTATATGGAGACGCCAAGATGTGATGAAAAGCTATCAATATACAATTAGAATAAAAACATAACTCAGGTTCACAATCAATTGTTACTGATTTTCTACCATCACGTTACTATCTATTTCAGAAGCCAAACTGTCCAAATCTATCATGAATGATACTCTTTATCAGCTGGCTAGCAAACAATGCTTTGAAATTGGCATAGGTGGTCTGTTTTCTTCTCCTTTCTCTCACTAAGGTTTAAATTTGAAGATTTGTTTTGAGCAAGTGACCTGAAACTCATTCTATGAAGATTCAGTTGGTTAAAGAGCTGGGAGGGGTGGAAGCTGAAATTGGCACTTCATGGAGAAGGGAAGCAAATGGAAGATTGTAATGAGAATTCTTGAATTAGATGAAAGCAAATTAGGAGGTAGAACACTGCTATGGACTGGTGCATGGAGGGAGACGTGGGCTGAAGATGTGATGGTGGGAGTAAAGTCCCTTAGAAACTGAGGAAATAGTAGGGGTAGAGTTGTACAATTTAAACTGGTAGAAACTCGCCTGAAGGAATGTGGGGTGCAGGGGAGGGGGGAGAGGGGGCATGACGGACGGGAATATAATATCACTAACAGTGTGAGCAGTGGAAAAGGGAATAAATACAATATATATCTGGTTTCGAGGAGAAGGAGGCCAGGTTTAATTCAAGAAAGCAGAGTGAGCAAACCATCAGCTTGATTGAGAGTTGAAAATTGTTTGTTATCATCTGGGAGAATCTGCTGATCTATTGTTTTTCTGGTGGGCACCACTGAAACAACTCTGGATGGAGTTGGTAAATCAAGTGCCATTGTGGATTGGTAAACATAGGAATGATGGATCTTTCTAGAAGTTATCTTGGAGATTCAGTTATGCTCTTAAAATGATCGTAAATTACTTGCATTTGAATCGCCTCAATCTTTCAGATTAAAAAGAAGCTTACAGCTGGGGGGATCTGTTTGCTCTGATCTGAATGAAGTCACTAGTAACACAGCTACAAATGAATGAGTCAAGGGCTGATTGAGGGCCATCTTAGAAGCAGTCTGACATGACTGTGCCTCTACAACCTGCAAAGGAAATACCTTCATGTTCAGGCATTGCTAAGACCACCCCTCAATCACTCCTTGTCAAGCATACAGACTGAAAGGTAGTGGGTAGGCAGGATTGGTGGATGGAAAATGGTGTAAATACTCCATATAGTCAATTGTAATGATTATTACGATAAGACAAGCAAGGGATGAATGGGTCCTCCCTTTTCCTTCTCCCCTGCTTGATTGCAGCAGATTTTCTTTGTGTACACTTGGTATTTTAGAGAATGTTTAACCATTCACATGCTGTGATGATAAATAACCAATCATAAAGGTTTTCTTGAATTCAACAAAGAAAAAGGTGAGCTTTATTATACTTAAGTTAATCTACATAACATAATAAAACACACTCCTCAACTCTAACATACCAGACACATACTTGAGGTTTACCCATACCAAATATGAACTACTCAGTGGGGAAGGATATGTTTCTCAAATTAGAGTCCATAAAAATGAAAAGAATATGCAGTCTGTAATTTGATGACTTTATTAGCTAAAGGGAGTATTTGGTAATGTTTTGTTTGTTAGTGCCAATGCTTCAAGTTTACAGATGTATGTGGTTGAGTTGGGGTTGTTCCTCTGGAGATGGTAGAGCTGGGTTGAATTCTTTGTTTGGAGCAGTGATGTCCCTGGATGATCAAAATTGAAGAACAGGGCTTGAAGTTTGCCAGGTAGGTTTAAGGAACAGGGAGATAGAATGGCCAGATCTAGGTCTTCTCCCTTAGAACCTCAGATGCTTGTACTCGGTTTTTCAGAGAAAACAGATGCTTAGAACATACAAGGGATTGGCTTGCTATGTGATCTTCCCTTTGCAAAAATCCACTGTGCTAATTAAGGTCATGTGTATTCCAGTGGTAAGTTGATGAGATGATGTCTAGCGAGCTCTGTTGACCAGGGACTCAAAGAAGGGTCTCTGAAAGGACTGGAAGCAGATAGCCAGCGTGGGAAACTAGAGGAGCCTGGTCCTGAAGACCTAACACCAGTGTTGAAAGAAGTTGGTAGAGATTATGGCTGGGGTGGGAGGCGTCTTTGATAATGTTGGCTGCCTTTCCGTGACAACAAGAAGTGTCGATGGAGCCCGTGGATGGGAGGTGGCTTGCTTTATGGTCTGGGCTGTGATCTCTGTAGTCTCTGACAGTCCTGGGCAGAGCAGCTGCCATTCCAAGCCGTGATGCATCCAAACAGAATGTCTTCTCCGGTGCTGCTAAAGGAGTTGGTGAGGGGTTTTATGGACATGCCAAATTTCCAGAGTGGCCTGAGGAAGAAGAGGCATTGTTGTTCCTTCTTGATCATTGCATCAATGTGGGTGGTCCAGGAGAGGTTGTTGGTGATTGTCACTCCGAGGAACTTCATGCTCTCAACCTCAGCTCCGTTGATGGAGCTAAAGGTATGTCCTCCTCCTTGCTTTCTGAAGTCGATGATTAGCTCTTTAATTTTGCTGACATTGACAGAGAGGTTGTTATCTTTGCACTACGTCACCAAGCACTCTATCTACTTCCTATATTCTGCCTTGTCATGTTTGATAACCAGCCTATAACAGGGTACAGTCAGTGAACTTGCCATGGAGTTTGGATAACATTTGGCCACACAGTCATGAATGTACAGGGAGTACAGTTGGGGGCTGAGTACGCATTCTTGTTTATCAAGGAGCTTAAATTTCCACACTTGTTGAGGGCTTGTGTCACTCATCAGAATCTCTGGAAAGCCATAAGGACTGAAGTATGCTTTCAGGAATTCTATAAAATCACCAGTGATCAGCTGGCTTACCTCCCAGTAGTCAAGCTAGTAGTGAACGCTGACAAGATAATCAGTTCCTACTGGAATGAGAAGCCTGCTCTTCATGGTCTGTCTAGGATATCATGTGTCATCAGCAACTTTCTAGCTTTCTGAGCTTAATCTTGTTTCATGTACTGACATGTTTTTTTTAAAATCTCATTGCTCAAGTTATGCCAGTGAACACTTTTCCTGTCTTCCTCAGATTTGACTCAATTCCTTTGTGGCATACATGAAATCACTTCAGCATTAGTCCTCCTCGATTCTTAAGGATAATCCTTCAGACAGTATACCATTTTGGGTGGTCAATTCATTTCAGAATGTCCAATAGACTCTTGTGACTACTGCAGTGTCCTTGATATTTTCAGAGAATCCTTTCATCATTGCTTCTTATAGCACTTAGAGAGTTGTTTTTTGTTGAATCGTTCACTGGATTGAAGCAAGCCGCTTGCTCGTCTGACTCAATGTCTCTGCTGGGTTGATGACTTCCAGAGCATGTCAAGCTGATGAACTCTGGAAGAATTTATATTCTGTATATACAACGTTACCTACAAATGGTTCATAAATTTTTAGTTGGACTTAACAGTTTTTGTTCACAGTTTTCAAAACTTTTTCAGTCACTTCTGTTTCTGTTTTCTGGAGATATTTAAGGTGGATTATACTCCAACAGTGATTGCTCTCTGCCTTGTTCATTAAATTAGTTGCAATCTTGCCATTGGGAATGGAAAACTTGACCGTTCTATTTTATACTGCCTTTTGATTTGACTGAAACCATGAGTGACTTACCTAATGATTCAGCTGCGGCCTGTTTCTTTAGTTATTTTTCTTTTTCAGTGGTTGTTAGAAGTTTTCAGCAGTTCTGTGCATTTCTGCAATCCTCATTTAGCAGCTGTACCTCTATTACAGCTTCTCAACTCCCAAGCTCAGTTTTACTTCTGACACTATGAGAAAAGTTAAACGAGTACAATTGCTTGTTCTTTGCCTGGATTAAAACTGCCTGCACCAGGTACTCCACAGATGAGGTCACATGACTGCAGCAAGCCAAGATATATGTTTGTGTAATGTTACATTTCCATCCAAACAATCTTTATTTTGCAGCAGCAAATGGCAAACTATGCAATATCACAGGTGTCACATTCTTCAGTCTGGAAGAATTCCAAGGTGAGGAAATTCAACCTCACAGTTGCCTCCACTGTCATTGGCAGTGCTGTCATCCCTTCCTACAAAGTCTCTTTCTGAAATCCATCTTTCCTTTCTTTGCAAGAATCTCATCCTCTTTCTTGTAGCAACTCTCTCTTTCAAGGTCAAAAATATCTACAGAATCTATGACTGGGATCAAATTGTCTGATCAGCATCCTTGAGGGAAACAACAAGTCATTCTCCAAGTCAAGCATCATTCGCCATCAACTTTAAATAAGCATGTAAATCACCAAACAGTTTTTTTTTATCTCTAACAGATACAGCAGAAAGTAATCTGTGACTTTTTTCATTCATTCACGGGATGAGGGTGTCACTGACTAGGCAGCATTTATTGCCAGTCTCTAACTACTCAGAGGGCAGTTCAGAGTCAAACACATTGCTGTGGGTCTGGAGTCACTTGTAGGCCAAACCAGGTAAAGGTGGCAAATTCCTTTCCTAAATGATATTAGTGAACTAGGTGGATTTTTGCAAAATTGACAATGGTTTCATGGTCATCATTAGATTCTTAATTCCGATATTTATTGAATTCAAATTCTAGCTGCTGTGGCAGGATTGGAATCTGGGTCCCCAGAACATTGAGTGTTCTGGATTAATACTCCAGCAATAATAGCACTAGGCTATCACCTCTGCGAATGTGAGGTTGGCTGATGATCCCATTAAATGGCCCAGATTTTCATATTCTTCCTGCTATCGAATGTGTCAGCTGCGCTGGTTAACAGAGGACACTAGCTGGAACAATGAGGCTTAAAATAGTAACACAGACATCATATTAACATTACATGCCAAGTGACACCATCATCCTCCCATTCTGGAGGTATACTGTACATGCTTCTACTCATATGCTAATGTCTTCACAACAATGGCATCCAGATGTGCAGACTGGAAGTTTGCCTGTGAGGTGTGGACACCATTTTCCTACCATAATTCCACCAGTAGCACCAAACCCTATTGGTCACTCTATCAATCCAATTCTTTTGCTAATAGCTTTGGTAAAGAATCAGGGCATAATGCAAATATGTAAACAGAATAGATTATAACATCATTTGGAGGGGATACAAGATCACATGATTACAAGAAGATATCATTCTCTCATGGGCTTGTGGGAAAGGTGAAATCTTGTCTTGTATCTTGCTCATAGTTACTATATCTAAATCAATAGTTACAGAGTTATAGAGATATACAGCATGGAAATCGACCCTTCAGTCCAACCTGTCCATGCCAGCCAGATATCTTAATTAATCTAGTCTCATTTGTCAGCACTTGGCCTGTATCCGTCTAACCTCTTCCTATTCATATACCCATCCAGATGCCTTTTAAATGCTGTAATTGTATCAGACTCCACCACTTCCTCTGGCAGCTCATTCCATACATGCAGCACCCTCTGTGTGTAAAAGTTGCCCCTTAGGTCCCTTTTACGTCTTTCCCCTCTCACCCTAAACCTATGCCCTTTAGTTCTGGACTCCCCCACACCAGGGAATAGACCCAGTCTATTTGTCCTATCCATGCTCCTCATGATTTTATAAATCTCTATAAGATCACCCCTCAGCCTGTGACTCTCCAGGGAAAACAGCCCCAGCCGGTTCAGTCTCTCCCTACAGCTCAAATCCTCAAACTCTGCCAACCTCCTTGTAAATCTTTTCTGAACACTTTCAAGTTTCACAATATCTTCCGATAGGAAGGAGACCAGAATTGCATGCAATATTCCAACAGTGACCTAACCAATGTCCTGTACAGCAGCAACATGACCTTCCAACTCCTTTATTCAATGCTCTGACTAATAAAGGACAGCATGCCAAATGCCTTCTTCACTATCCTATCTACCTGCAGCTCTACTTTCAAGAAACAATGCACCTACACTCCAAGGTCTCTTTGTTCAGCAACACTCCCCAGGACCTTCCCATTAAGTGTATAAGTCCTGCTAAGATTTGCTTTTCCAAAGTGCAGCACCTCACATTTATCTAAATTAAACTGCATCTGCCAGTCCTCAACCCTTGTCCCATCTGATCAAGATCCCATTGTAATCTGAGGTAACCTTCTTCACTGTCCACTACACCTCCAATTTTGGTGTTATCTGCAAACTTACCATCTCTACCTCCTGTGTTCACATCCAAATCATTTATATAAATGATGAAAAGTAGTGAATCCAGTACTGATCCTTGCGGCATACTCCTGGTCACAGGCCTCCTGTCTGAAAAGCAACCCTCCACCATCATCTTCTGTCTTCTACCTTTGAGCCAATGTGTATCCAAATGGCTAGTTTTCACCCCCCTCCCCCCAACACCCCCCCACCCCGTGTTCCATGAGATCTAACTTTGCTAACCAGTCTGCCAAGAGGAACCTTGTGGAATGCCTAATCTGATGTTAAAGAACTCCTGAAGGTATTTGCTGACTCATCTTCCCAAGCCTAGCCATACTATTGGGATCAGTAACTACTTCTCAATATTATTGGATTGGATCACAGCTGGTGTTTCTCCTGAGGGGCACATCCAAGAATTTTACTTTGACTTTTTCACCTTTTCTTGCTCAACTCAAAGTTTATTCAGATGACTCAACTTGTGCCTAAAAGTCAAATAAATATTTGCAAAATATAGAAAATGTTCCTGGGCCTTGTCATCGATTGCTCTGGCCCAGGCAACAATATCTCCAGCTAACTAGCATCACTGGTGATTGGAGCCAAATCAGCCAAGTGGACCTCATAGAAAAATGAGTTCCCCGATTGGGGCTTTAACCAAGTCCAATCAAGGAGCCCTGGCTGACAGACATAAACGGGAGTGGCAGGAGTTCTGTTCACTCCAGAAGCCAGCTCTGAAGGAGCTGGGTAATGTTATGTACGATGCATGTGGATATAAATAGTGACCTGGTGACGGGATACTGGCCTTTGTCGAGTTGTTTCACCTCAAGTCTAACATCATTGTGACACTGGAGGCTGAACTGCTTTAGAATGACACATTCTGCTTTTGCTTATCATTACTGTGTACCCATAAAAGTATGGACAAATTTATTGTATAACAACATCTCTCTGGCCTTAATGTTAATAAGACAAACAGGAAGACAAAGATATGAAAAAAAATCTTTGAAACTGAGCTATACAGGGAGAACATAACCTAGAACGACTGGTAAAGATTTAGTTTAACATCTTATTTGAAAGGGTACATCTTCACCAGCGCAGCATGTCTTCAAGACTGTGTAGATGTGTCAGGATAGATTATGTGCTCAATTACTGGAATGGGACTTGAACCCGTGATCCATCTGACTCACAAAGCATTACCACAAAAACAAGCTGGCATGATAGAAATTCCCATGGAGCCTATTCCTTTTATAAGACCATGTATAATTTCTAACTGATGGTAATATAAATATGTTCATTGGTCTAAATATTCTCAGGCTGTATTACAGTGTTACAGTGTATATATTTTATAGACAATGTATAATCTCTAACTAATAGTAATAGAAACATGTTGGTAGTTTGAAAGATTCTCAGGCTGTGTTACACTGTATCTTAGTAGTATGTATATATGCATGTTATTTTGCAGTCTCGTCAATTTTGCCTATATTATAATTTTAACTACATTACATTGGATTTCCTAAGTGCAAGTTATTTCTTCTTTTTAATTTGCATTATGACAATCTTATGAATCCATGTCATGCACTGATTATCTAATATGCACACTTGTGAGTCCTTTCAGTTCTACAAATGTTTGTACTTTTAAATTGTGTGCTTAAGGTTTACATTATTATAAATGACGAACGTGGATGAAATATAAATCAAAGGAACCAAACTTATTTAATGACCACAAAGATTCTACTTTTTGCATCATTCACTTTAACACATCAGAAGTTATATAAAAGGAACATGAATTAATAGTCAGATTACAGTCATTACCAACAATAAATTTTATATGAAATAACAAATACACAAAGGTTATCACTCAAGGCAATAATCGGTGGCATGGTGGTTCAGTGGTGCCTCACAGTGCCAGGGACCCAGGTTCAATTCTAGCCTCAGGCAACTGTCTGTGTGGGTTTCCTCCCACAGTCCAAGGCTGTGCAGGTCAGGTGAATTGGGCAATTTAGCATGGTGATAGTGTTTGGGGAGGTGTAGGTTAGGTGCATTAGTCAGGAGAAATGCAGAGTGATAGGGGATGGGTCTGGGATTGTTACTCTTTAGAGGGTTGATATGGATTTGTGGAGCCGATTGGCCTGTTTCCACACTGTAAGGATTCTAAAACAAAGCGTGGGCATTAATTACTGATAATTATGACACAATGTGTAATTTCAATGTGTCCAACTTGGCCTTGAGATTATGAGATCTTTACTCACTCAATGGATTTGGTCCTTGAATCATGTGTAATAGTAGCTCCAATTCACCTTAGTACCCTAGGGATAATTGTCACTCAAGCAGTGCACTCCTAAATAACCTTAATGACAGTCTTGATGTCACAGAAGTCCCAGATAATCCTTTATTTGACTTCTTTAATAAACCCTGCTGAATGCTTTTCTCAGTTCTGGCAAAACTGAAGCATAATCATGGAATTATCCACCCCATAATCACTTCTCTAACCTTACAAATTCTTCAAAGTTTTGTCCCGTTAAACTGTGTTACAAATGCGCAACTCCTTATAAATGTATTTTCTCTATGCTTCCCTCTGTTATAGCTTGCTTGTTATTTATAGCAGTACTTGCCTTTTCTGCCAGCTTACAGATTTTATATGTTAACTTCCTTCCTGTTGGTACTGTTTCCAAGTTAAGGTTGCCAGGTTCCATGGACCAGTATTGCTCACTATTCAAGAAAATTGCCAACTGATCCCTCAACAATTCATCCAACTCGTAAAATTATTTTTCAAACATTTTAAAGACCAAATACCCCAAAAAGGTGTTGTACCTGATGAACTGAATGGATTCTCCTGTAAGGTTCACTTCTCATGGGATTGAGCTGTGTTACTTATGGACTTTTGTTTCACTCATCAGCAGTTCAGCTTTCAACAAAGTCAAACCTTCTTCCAATTGCAACAAATCTGATAAAGACTCGTCTGTAATTCTAACAAAAGCATGTCCCTTACAAATTTTGACCCTAAATCCCATTTTTCAATAAATCTATATAAATCATTAACAAAATTGATTCCCTCGATGCTGAATCTTTCCGTTTAATCTTTCCTTTTAATGTTTTTATCGATTCTGAGATTAAATAAATTGTCACAATCTCATAGAACTTCTTCAACAGTTTTTAATGCTTCTGTCATCTCTTGTTGAGAAGACAGTCCACTTGAAATCAAAAGTTACTTGTATGACTTACTGTCTAATAACTATGTCTGAAGACATCTTCAAAGATCAGTTGAATCTGCATCAGGTTGCATAAGTCTTTCCAGTCAGTACCAATACGTCGCCATAGTCTTACCAGACCATTGAGCTGCTTTCTCATTAGAGAGAGATGACTGGAGGTGATTTAACTTGAAGGTTATCATACCTCAGGTAGGGGCAAAGGTTGAGAAGGAGAGACCTTCCTGGTAACCTCAGTCAGTGTGGGGACTGAACCCATGCTGTTGACATGGTGCTCAGTGGTTAGCACTGCTGCCTCACAGTGCCAGGGGTCTGGTACAATTCCAGTTTTGGATGATTGTATGGTGTTTGTCCATTCTCCCCGTGTCTGCGTGGGTTTCCTCTGGGTGTTCTGGTTTCATCACACAGTCCAAAGATGTGCAAGTTAGGTGAACTAGCCATGCAAAATTGCCCGTAGTGTTCAGAAACAGGATGGTTAGGTCCATTAGTCAGGGGAAATGTAGCGTAATAGGGTAGAGAATGGGTTTGGGTGGGATATGCTTCGGAGGGTCAGTCTGGACTTGTGCCAAATGGCCTGTTTCCACACTGTAGGGATTCTATGATTCTATGATCACACTGCTTTGCAAACCAACCATCCAGCCATCTGAGCTTTCTGGTAAATGTCAATGCACACAGTATCAATCCTGGCAAGCAGGTATTGACCAATGACTCTCTTTTGTCTCTCTACGAGACCTGCTGCGTATTTCTAGCATTTTGATTTTAATTTCAGATTTCCAGCATCTGCTGTATTTTGCTTTTAAAATTATTTTACCTGGTTGCTATGTGACTGTTTTCATCATGAGTACATTTCTGGGCCATTAGTTGCGCAGACCCATTTGCTTCAAGTCAGTGAGTCATGCGGTATAATTAGTCGCCTACAGAATTGATACTTTCTGTAAATAAAATGGTTGAAAAAATAGAAAAATATAACAAACATCTGCACTTAATCTGGAGTCCCTGTTGATGGGAGCACTAGACGGATGTCGACAACTTTTTTATCAGTGAACCTTGTGACTGGAAAACAACAGAAGCAAGATAATTGAGTACTCTGACTTTGACACTGCATACTGCAATCCAGCTAGCCATCAACTGAGACTTTGCACTTGGACTGGAGTGTTGCACAATTTACCCTGAAGGCTTTTAATGGAAATGCAATCTCGTTGTAATGCAATATGGAGTTGAACTGTGAAAAGCAATTGCAGCTGGTACCTGTGCATAAGTTTATTTTTAAATTACAATAACTCTTAACTTGGAGTCATCTATCTACTTTATAAGTGTACTTTGTCCAAAATCTCTAAACCATTTGACATTTCAGCCTTACTTTGGTGCCTAATTGTGCCAGCATCTGTTTTTTTGTTATATCAGATTCATATTTCGAACCTCTGAAATATTTAGCAAAATATGATTAAAATGTATTGAGAATTAATACTGAATGATATTGTACTGTGTACCAATGAACCAAAACCCCAAGCCTCTGTTTGTGTGGGAAAGGTCATCCTTGATTTAAACTTTTGCACTTAATATAAAATTGGTCAGAAGTATTGATTGAATAAATATTTTGAGTGTGCCTAGCTAATAAAAAGAGTCTTAACCTTCTGAATCACCTTTATGAAACTAACTGTTGTTCTAATGACATCTAGAAAGGACTAGATTATTATCCAGTATTAAGAGACTTAACATCATGTTAGGGTGCTGTCACATTTGTAAATTTTAGAAGGTTTTCATGGTTTCAAGCAAAATATTTTCACAATTAGTTTATACTTGGGGACGTCAAGTAAATTCTTCTAAGGTAAAATAAAAATGAAAACATGCGTATGTGTGGCAAAAGAAAAGAGCTCATAAGGGTTCAAATTACTTTTTTCACAGACAGTTGTTCTGCTACTTTAGTGTTTTATTGCAAATTTATGAAAAATTTTATTAGATTATTTTTATGTCAATGTTGCAACTCTTTCAAAAAGGAACGACTGCTGATTAAATGCAACCAAATAATTTTGTGTTGGATCATTTATCCTGGGACAGGCCAAACAAAGACACACGTGGGAATTCTGGGAGGCCTAGCAATCAAATCGGAACTGACGTTACCAAACATGTAGACCTTAGACTCCATTTACCAACCTCGCAGAAACAGAACAGGAGATGATGCCACTCACTACGACAAACGAAGACACATAAATAGCAAGTAGCTCAGAATACCAACACTTCACCCGAGGCTCACTGATGATGTTCCCTAACATGGTGACGAACTGTCTGAAAACAAACCCACAAGCTCACCGAACAAACCGACAATCTGATCCACAACCTGAGTTACAAATCTTCTCCAAAATCTCAAAGTCCAGCTTCACTCCCTTGCCCGTTGCTGCCTCAATAAAGAGTTATTATGAAGAGAAGAGATGGGATACTAGAGAAACAAAATAAATGTTGCATCAGAGGAGATTCATATGTACGAACTCAGGAATGAAGGGCTTGTTACATGAGGAGCTGTTGAGGACTCTGTGTATGTATTCGATGGAGGAGAAATTGTGACAATGCTGTGTCTTAAAGAGGTTATTTTGTCCTTTTTAAAAAAAGTTTTTTAAAGCACAGGTGGTGAAAAGTCTACCAGAGGCACAAGAGTAAACAGTTTATGAGGGCTTGGAGGTTTTTAAAAGATGGAACAATAGAAGTAGCCTGAATGGGCAGTAGTCAAGCTCCATAGAACCCGAAATTTTAGTTTTAGCTTTCAGCAGTTACTGTTGAAGTTTCAAAGAAGTGAAAACTATTTCTTTCCCTCACTTAGTTACACTTAAAATCCTTCTGGGCTGCTGAAGTTGCATGTGAGACAATGTATTTTCTGAGGAGAAAGTGAGGACTGCAGATGCTGGAAATCAGAGTCAAAACGTGAGGTGCTGGAAAAGCACAGCAGGTCAGGCAACATCTGAGGAACAGGAGACTTGATGCTTCGAACATAAACTCTTCATCAGGAATTCCTGACGAAGAGCTTATGCTCAAAATGTTGACTGTCCTGCACCTCAGATGCTGCCTGACCAGCTGTGCTTTTCCAGCATCACACTTTTTGACTCTGAATTTGTTTTCTGAATTTGCCTTTTGCCAAGAGTATATATAAATGGATTTTACTATATTGGAATAGTTAATTAGCAATAGTTACTGTACCTATTATTCTGTTAAATTTTCCAATAGGTTTAAGTGATTCCAGTTCCTTCTTTCTTTTGTTGTGCTTTATCTATAGTGGATGAACAAAGTGTGTTTTGTTAAACACCAAATAGTTTGACAAATTGAATTTGACCTTACATTTACCTTTAAAGCAAGAAAAAGTTAGGGTCTCGACTATCTTCTGAATAGTTTAAGGGGGTTTGGTCTGGTCTACAACAGAATCTCATTGAAACTTACAGAATACTGAGAGGTCTGCATAGAACAGATGTGGAGGAAATATTCCCACTAGTAGGAGGTACAAAAACCTAAGGGCACAGTCTCAGAGTGATGGGTCACCCTCTTGAACTGAGACAAGGAGGAATGTCTTCAGTCAGAGGATGGTGAATGTGTGGAACTCATTGCTGCAGAAGACAGAGATAGATAGGTTCATGATGAGTAAGGGGATCAAGGATTATCGTGACAGGGCAAGAGAATAAGGTTGAGAAACAGATCAGTGACAATCCAATGGAAGAGCAGATTCAATGGGCTGAATGATCCAATTCTGCTCCTACATTTTAAGGCCTTACTTAAACATTAAGCAGTAACTCCTGTAGTAAGTAAATAATAACAACTGCCCAGTAAGGACAAAACTGGGATAAAAAAATGACTGACTTCTGCTAACACTCACGGTCTCATTTCAGATCTGACAAAGGACTTCTTATGTGAGATATTGATACATAGTTAATGCTTTGACATCAAAGCAGGCATATGGCAGCAGCAAAATAAGGAAAAGATTGGAAACAGAGCATAAATGATACATCAGCCTTCTGATTTTGCTTTTCCGAATTCGGGAAGGAATCATCACAGGCCATACTCTAAGAGGACATGTTTCTGAAATGGACCTTTTTGATCATTTTGGGTAATGACTACAGTGTAGAGATGAGAGCTTCCAAATTCTAAAGATCCTGATTTTCTTTTCACCTTTGTGTGTCTGCTCATCCAGTCCACACTCGCCTTGAAATGAAACTCTACCGTACAAACCCTACCTCTCAAAATGTATTCTCGGAGATATGTAAGATATAAAACCTGCATACGTTTCTGATGCCCAATGTCACAATTAAAATGTGAAACGAATGATAGAATTTTCAGGAGCTTCACTAACCCTTGAATGTGGATCATACTTCTAATTTTGGAAAATTAGCTGGCTTCAGTGAGCCTATCTTGTTTCCTACCCTCCATCCAGCATAAAGGTTAGCTCACCCATAACTTGCTGCTCATATTCTAGCTTGCTCCAAAATCCATTCATTTGTGCATGTTAACCTTCATTGGCTCTTGATCCAAAAGACTTGCCAATTTCAACATTCTTGTCCTGGCATTCAAACTATCTAGGACCTAAGACAGAAGTGGGGACTGCAGATGCTGGAGATCTGCTTCAAGATTAGAGTGGTGCTGGCAAAGCACAGCAGGTCAGGCAACATCCGAGGTGCAGGAAAAATTAATGTTTTAGGCAAAAGACCTTCCTGATGAAGAACTTTTGCCTGAAACATTGATTTTTCCTATCTAGGACCTTACCCCTCCCAATGTCTGTGACCTTCTTCCAGGCTTGATGTTCATCTTTCAAGTGGCAATGAATCTGCCCATCATCTGGCACATTTAAAAGTGTTCCAGTTGGTACATTAGTGACAGTTCAGGCCAATCTACATTCTGCCGAAACAGACAGGATGCCACAAATGATTCTGTTTTGCAAAGTTGCTCACTTGGAGTTCCCTGTCCTTCTGGTTGCTCTCTGGCTTTGATATGCCTTGCTTTTAAAGAAGGCTGCACCCTTTTATGAAAGCAAGTGCATACCAGAGGCTTAAATACTCCAAGAACTCTGCACTCCTACAAATCAGGCCTTTAATACATGTACAGTTTCTTTCAGCCCCCACCCTCCATTGGCTTTCCTTCAACCAATCTGTCAACAGTCTTAGCTCTAAGCCCCTTAGTCCTTTCTAGAGGTTGCAAAGGATCCCGTTGTACTATTTTTAAGAAGAGAAAGGTATCCTCAATGTTCTGAGTAACAGTTATCTATCAATGACATTATTAAAGCTGATTATCTGGATTTTTATCACATCACTATCTGTCAGAGCCTGATGTATGAAAACTGATAGCATTATTTTGCACAATACAATAGAGCTACATTTCAAAAATGCTTCATTGCCTGTATAGCAATTTGAGATGTCATCAGGTAATGAAAGACTCTGTTTAAAAGAAACATCTGAATTTCACAGCACACCCCCACCACCACCACCAATTTGACATTTGAAGTGGGGGAGGGGAAGGGAGTGCTGTAAAATTCTCAGGCTTACCTCTGACCTTCTCAGTAATTTTATAAGGAGCAGGTGAGGTTTAGAAAAGACCACCCACACTCACTCCAATCGATGTCCTTCAATGACCAGTTATTAGCTTCCTGTCAAGCAAACTGCCCCTTCAAACCATGCCACACCCAACCCCCCCACCTCCAATAACCCCTCCCCTACCATGCTGCTATATCCATCACCCTTTGTCCACAGTCTCTCCATTGATAGGCCCTTCCTCTCCCCTCACCTTTCTTGAGCTTCATTCATTTCCCCTGTATTTATCTGTTGCCGAATCCTGGGACTCAGAAACCTCAGACCATTTGTAGACTTGGTCCTAGACACTGTGGCTACTGGAGATGTTAAATATTCCTGAGGGGCTGATCTAATTGGCAGGCATGTACTCCATTGATCCTTCAGCTAGCAAAGCAGGAAAGTTGACCTTCTGAGAGGTCACACCCAAGATTTTCTTGAAGCTTTTGTCGAATTTTTGAAGTTCTAAAAATTACACCGAACTCGAAAATAATTTACTTTTGTCAGCCTGTTTTCCATGCTGATGATTTAGTTTACTTTACAATATGCTGAAAATATCCAGCAGGTCTGTCAGTGACTGGAGGAGAACAAAGTAGAGATGGAGACTTTCCACATCTGAACTTACTTTTACTTTTACTAGAGTGAAGTATGTGGAAAGACAGTTGGATTCAAAGTACAAGAACTGTAAACAACAAAGCTTAGTCTCTTCTAAAATCCATGAGATCTTAGCAAGCTTTATTTTTCTCTCTTCAAATGCTTGACCTTTTGCACTCCATGGCTTGGAATCTCGTATGTAGAGAGCTTTCAGTGTCTGATTGGCCTCAGTGTGGAACCTGGGAGAGAACTATAGTTATAATTCAAAAATGAATGGATGACTGAATAACATGATTAAATCAATTTAGTCTTATGGTAGAGCAAAAATTTCATATTGCTGAAAAAAACACATTCGGAAGCATCTTCTATTCGTCAGGACATCCATAAGCGTGCCAATATAAAGGGAACAGTACTTTTTCTTTATTATATGGATAGGAGAGTGCTGATTGGTTGACAAGAGAACTCTAATTGGTAAAGACATTGCCGTGGAGAATGCACTCGTTAGGTAATAACTGATAGTTAACTCTCATGTTTTGTAAGCTACAAATATTAATAGACTTGGCTTTGTAATTTGCAAACAGAGAAAACCTATTGGCAGTTACCATCAGTTGTTGTGGTTCTGTTCGCCGAGCTGGGAATTTGTCTTGCAAACGTTTCGTCCCCTGTCTAGGTGACATCCTCAGTGCTTGGAAGCCTCCTGTGAAGCGCTTCTGTGCTGTTTCCTCCGGCATTTATAGTGGCCTGTCTCTGCCGCTTCCGGTTGTCAGTTCCAGCTGTCCGCTGTAGTGGCCGGTATATTGGGTCCAGGTCGATGTGTTTGTTGATAGAGTCTGTGGATGAGTGCCATGCCTCTAGGAATTCCCTGGCTGTTCTCTGTTTGGCTTGTCCTATAATGGTAGTGTTGGACTCATAACCACTAGGACTCATAACAGCCCACAAACCAACAGCCACTCTCAGACAACAACTCACCAGAACGAAGGACCCGATACCCAACATGAGCAAAACTCATGTAGTGTACAAAATCCCATGCAAGGACTGCACAAAACACTACATAGGACAAACAGGAAGACAGCTAACGATCCGTATCCATGAACACCAACTAGCCACGAAACGACACGACCAGCTATCCTTAGTAGCCACACACACAGATGACAAGCAACATGAATTCAACTGGGACAACACTACCATTATAGGGCAAGCCAAACAGAGAACAGCCAGGGAATTCCTAGAGGCATGGCACTCATCCACAGACTCTATCAACAAACACATCGACCTGGACCCAATATACCGGCCACTACAGCGGACAGCTGGAACTGACAACCAGAAGCGGCAGAGACAGGCCACTATAAATGCCGGAGGAAACAGCACAGAAGCGCTTCACAGGAGGCTCCCAAGCACTGAGGATGTCACCTAGACAGGGGATGAAACGTTTGCAAGACAAATTCCCAGCTCGGCGAACAGAACCACAACAACGAGCACCCGAGCTACAAATCTTCTCCCAAACTTTGAGTTACCATCAGTCTTCATCTATCGGGTGTATTCTTAATGGCAATGCTTCCACTCATAACAGTCTACTTGCCAAATGATCAGCACTCTCTTCTCATATATTGTGATTATTTGGAGGTGCCAGTGTCCAAAGTTAAAAATCAAACAACACCAAGTTTCAGTCTAACAGGTTTATTTGGAAGCACTACCTTTCAGAGCGCTGTTCCTTCATCAGGCAGTTATATGGTATAAAGTGTTGTTTCTCTTTATATTGTGTTCTTGTGAGTCCATGAGCAATGTGTTCAGCTCGGCTGTTCAATAACAATAATTATTCAAGCATTGGGAGTGACACTGAGATGAGCCATGAGACTGACTGCCTTAGACCGGGGACTGAATTATGAAAACAACTGAAAAAACAAGAACTTTTCAACTAATAATAAGGTGCATGCTGTCTCAACACTTAGGGTAATATCTCAGTATCATTCTGGATATGTAAATAGATAATGGAAGGATTAACAGCAATTCATAATGGGTTTGGGTTCTGAGGGTTGAACGATGGGTTGAATAAACCATTAACAATTTGAATTCCCTCCCCTGACTCACCTTCAACCTCTCTATTTCTGGTTTACTGGCAACTGAACTGAAGGGAGGCAACTAACCTGCTTTCAGGCAGTGCATTGGTAATTTAAACATTTATACTGAGGCCGGATGCTTCCTTTAATCCATAACCAAAAGAGAAAATGCTGGAAAATCTCAGCAAGTCTAGCAGCATCTGTAAGGAGAGAAAAGAGCTGATGTTTCGAGTCTAACTGACCCTTTGTCAAAGCTTAGTTTCCAGCATTTTCTCTTTTGGTTTCAGATTCCAGCATCCGCAGTAATTTGCTTTTATCTTTTAATCCGTAGTTCCCAAGCTAACTCTGGCCAGCTGAATATATGGGAGCTCAAAAACCCCACCAGCTATAAGAAAGCAATGACTGCTAGATCTACCTGATCGATCCAATCTCCCTGCCCCACCAACTACTTACAACTCCCCATGGTTGGAAATTCAGCCTGAACTACCCAAGCTCTCCCTCCCTCCTCTGTGTATCCTAGCAGCAACTTGGTTCTAAGTCCCTACCAACTCAGTGTGACAGCCTTTTAAATCTGATTGACTGTGACTGGAGTTCAATAATATTAATTTAGTATCCTCTGGTCCCTTATAATGTGTAAAAATCCAATACTTTTTTTTCTACTTCATGTCCCCGTCAGCCTCGCATTGGATCAAATTGATTTTTTGTGTTTCGAGGGAACTGAATTTCCCAACCCTCCCTGCTTTAGGATTCCTCACCAGATCCCAACTTTTTGTTGGCCCTCTGTCTCGAGATTGCAATCACTGAATCAGGATTCTCTTCACAGACAACAGCGCTTCAATAGTGCAGCCTGCCTGCCATTGCAAGTTGATTTTCTGACTCTCCTTGCGTGCAGTCGTCTATGAAACAGTCTCTTCTTAAGTCCTGTATTTTTGGTGCCATTTTTACAGGTCTGATCTTTCAACCATCTTTCAAATTTTCAGGAGTCTTTGACAACTGGAACTTTTTTTTGCATTATTTGGGGAGATTAGCTTTTGAGATACAACTGAACCTTTTGTAACTGATTTATTGCATATTAAGGATGTATATACAGAAGTATATCTAACTGCTGAAGCCATGTTGGTTCAGCTCTCAAGGCTCAGTCATGAAGGGCTAAATGTAGGGGAATGGGTCTGGATGGGTTGTGCTTCGGCAGGTCGGTGTGGACTTGTTGGGCCGAAGGGCCTGTTTCCACACTGTAAGTAATCTAATCTTATTTAAAACCAGGTTATAGTCCAACAGGTTTAATTGGAAGCACACTAGCTTTTGGAGCACTGCTCCTTCATCAGGTGGTTGCGCTCTGAAAGCTAGTGTGCTTCCAATTAAACCTGTTGGACTATAACCTGGTGTTGTGTGATTTTTAACTTTGTACACTCCAGTTCAACACTGGCATCTCCAAATCATGATTGCTTTCTACATAAGTTGTTGAGAAAATGTAACATTGAAATGATGGTTTTAGAAATGAAAGCTATAACTCCTGGAAGGCTTGATAAAAGTTTTGCTTTAAGCTACTGGAAAGACATTTGAGGTGAATGAAGGTTTATTCATCATATATGAAGTGTAGTGTTGGAAATAGTGACTATACTTAGAAGGGATAAAATACAAATTTAAAATATATAGCTAGCACAAGAAAGTAAATCCTGAATAACCTTCAGTAATTGCTGCATTAACAGCTTGATCATTCTGCTTTTCTCTCATTTTCCAAAATCCCTTTGCATTCCACGTGCCTCGCATTTTCAATCATCTCATATCACTGCAAGTGTGTGGGAGATCACATGCTGCGCATCTAGAGGAATGATCAATTGTAGCCAATGTAACAGCTTGCCATGTCTTCTGTTATTAAGTTAACACACAGAGTGCTGGATTTCCTGTTCACCTCTGAGCAGATGCATTTACGACCCATTTAAATGTACAATTCCCCACCTCTCCATGCATTCAATAGAGAAACGCATTTTAGATTAGTTTAGGGGGAGTATTGAGAGAATACTCTTGCCAGATCAGTGTGGTACAGTTTTTCTCACAGCTGTTAACCCAACAAGGCAGCACACGAGTGACCAAAGTTGTGAGTGTCATGTCAGTTGGATGTAATATGATTGTATTATGGCAGCCTGAGCACATACGCTGGTTATGTTGTAAACATGCTGAGGAAACACAGCATGTTTAACTTGCATTATCGTTGCTGTCGAAATTTAAATTTAGCAGGAGCATATGCTGTCATTGTAATGAAATAAGATTTATCAGGCAAGATTGTCGGCTTGTTTTCAATTTCCAACTGCACAAAATTATCGAGCATTTTAATATGAGAATATAACTGTGATTGCTCAAGTGCAAGGTCAGCTTGTAAACTTCCATGATGCAAACTGTGGATTGTTGTCTCTGAACTGGGTAGGACCATACTTCATATCCAAACTTGTAAACACCAATGTATTCAATGCATATTTCTTGCACAGAGCTTAACACCTGAGGGGAAATTACAGAATTTCTTTCTATTATTGCTTTAAATCATGGTTTTCATAGTTCAGGCAAGGCCCATGAGTTGTGAGGTTTTATGGTACTACAATCCTGCCCTCTAACTGCTAGTAGGTAAAAACAATGACTGCAGATGCTGGAAACCAGATTCTGGATTAGTGGTGCTGGAAGAGCACAGCAGTTCAGGCAGCATCCAAGTAGCTTCGAAATTGACGTTTCGGGCAAAAGCCCTTCATCAGGAATAAAGGCAGTGAGCCTGGCTCACTACCTTTATTCCTGATGAAGGGCTTTTGCCCGAAATGTCGATTTCGAAGCTACTTGGATGCTGCCTGAACTGCTGTGCTCCTCTAACTGCTTGTGCCTACTTGTGCTATTTTTATGCTAGGGAGCTAACAACAGTCTGGAGACAGGCTGACTATGCCAGCACAGAGGTAGAGTCAGTGGCAAGAACGCAGTAGAATGGCACAGTAGAATTTAATTAGCAATCTGTGTGACTCTCCACAGGGATTAGCGGCTGTAGTGTGATAGAATTCCTCAGCAAGGTGGAGGTAGACTTTGTTGATTCTGAGACTTGGTTATGAGTCTAAATAGAGGAAATTGTGATGATAAGAGGCGCGAGTTGGCTAAGAAAGATTGGGAAACATTACTTAAAGAGATGACAGTGGAATGACAATTGTAAACATTCAAAAAGTGCAAGGGTGAATTGCAACAATTGTTTGGTGCAAAAATAAAATGGGAAAGGTGACCAAACCATGACTTACAAGGGAATTTAGAAACAGCATTAGATTCAAGGTGCATGCATACAAATTGACCAGAAAATATACAAAAGACATGTGCAGTTTAGATTTCAGTAAAGCAAGACAAAGGGATTAGATAAGAAAGGGAAAATAGAGTACAAGAGTAAGCTTGCAGGGAATATAAAAAGTTTCTATGGCTTTTGAAAAGAAAATTGCCTGCTGAAGAAAAATGTAGGTCCCTTTCAGTCAAAAACAGGAGAATTTACAACGGGGAACAGAGAAATGGCCGGCCAACTGAATGCATACTTCGGTTCTGTGTTCACAAAGGAAGACATAAATAGCATCCCAAGAATGTTAGGGAACGTGTGAGAGTGAGAGAGAAGAACTCAAGGAAATTAATAAGCACATTCTGTAGGGGAAATTGATGGGATTGAAGACTGACAAATTCCTAGGGCCTGAGAATCTACACCCCAGAGTACCTCAGGAAGTGGCGGTAGAAATAGTGGATGCATTGGTGGTCATCTTCTTTTTTGGAACAGCTTGTCATGGAGCCCACAAGGGAGCAGGCTATTCTGGACCCAGTGCTATGTAATGAACCAGACTTTATAAAAAATCTTAAAGTAAGGGAATACTTAGGAAGCAGCGATCATAATATGGTAGAGTTCAGTCTGCAGTTTGAAAGAGAGAAGGCAAAATCGGATGTAATGGTGTTACAGTTAAATAAAGGTAATTATGAGGGCATGAGAGAGGAACTGATGAAAATAGACTGGAAGCAGAGCCTAGCGGGGAAGACAGTAGAGCAAAAATGGCAGGAGTTTGTGGGTATAATTGAGGACACTGTACAGAAGTTCATCCCCAAGAAAAGAAAGATTATCGGGGAGGGATTAGACAGCCATGGCTGACAAAGGAAGTCAGGAAATGTATTAAAGAAAAAGAGAGATCCTATAAAGTGGCCAAGAGCACTGGGAAATCAAAAGATTGGGAAGGCTACAAAAACAAACAGAGGATAACAAAGAGAGAATTAAGGAATGAGAGGATCAAATATGAAGGTAGGCTAGCCAGTAATATTAGAAATTATAGTAAAAGTTTCTTTCAATACATAAGAAACAAACGACAGACTAAAGTAGACATTGGGCCACTTCAAACTGACGCTGGAAGGCTAGTGATGGGAAAGAAGAAAATAGCAGGAGAACTTAATAAGTACTTTGCGTCAGTCTTCACAGTGGAAGACATGAGTAATATCCCAACAATTAAAGGGAGTCAGGGGTCTGAGTTGAGTATGGTTACCATTACAAAAGAGGAAGTGCTAGAAATGTTAAAAGGTCTTAAAATTGATAAATCTCCTGGCCCCGATGGGCTACATCTTAGAGTTCTGAGGGAGGTGGCTGAGGAAGTAGCTGAGGCGTTGGTTGAGATCTTTCAAAAATCACTTGAGTCAGGGAAAGTCCCGGATGATTGGTAGATTGCTGTTGTAACCCCCTTGTTCAAGAAAGGATCAAGACAAAAGATGGAAAATTATAGGCCAATTAGCCTAACCTTGGTTGTTGGTAAAATTCTAGAATCCATCATTAAGGATGAGGTTTCTAAATTCTTGGAAGAGCAGGGTTGGATTAGAACAAGTCAACATGGATTTAGTAAGGGGAGGTCGTGCCTGACAAACCCGTTGGAATTATATGAAGAAGTGACAAGTAGGTTAGACCAGGGAAACCCAGTGGATGTGGTCTATCTAGACTTCCAAAAGGCCTTTGATAAGGTGCCACACGGGAGGCTACTGAGCAAGGTGAGGGCCCATGGTGTTCGAGGTGAGCTACTGGTATGGTTTGAGGATTGGCTGTCTGACAGAAGGCAGAGAGTTGGAATAAAAGCTTCTTTTTCGGAATGGCAGCCGGTGACGAGCGGTGTCCCACAGGGTTCAGTGTTGGGACCGCAGCTGTTCGCATTATATATTAATGATCTGGATGAAGGGACTGGGGGCATTCTAGCAAAGTTTGCCGATGGTACAAAGTTAGGTGGACAAGCAGGTAGTACTGAGGAAGTGGGGAGGCTGCAGAAGGATCTAGACAGTTTGGGAGAGTGGTCCAGGAAATGGCTGATGGAATTCAATGTGAGCAAATGCGAGGTCTTGCACTTTGGAAAAGAGAATACAAGCATGGACTACTTTCTAAACGGTGAGAAAATTCGTAAAGTCAAAGTACAAAGGGATCTGGGAGTGCTAGTCGAGGATTCTCTAAAGGTAAACATGCAGGTTGAGTCCGTGATTAAGAAAGCGAATGCAATGTTGTCTCTTATCTCAAGAGGGTTGGAATATAAAAGCAGAGATGTACTACTAAGACTTTATAAAGCTCTGGTTAGGCCCCATTTGGAGTACTGTGTCCAGTTTTGGTCCCCACACCTCAGGAAGGACATACTGGCACTGGAGCGTGTCCAGCGGAGATTCACACCGATGATCCCTGGAATGGTAGGTTTAACATATGAGGAACGGCTGAGGATCCTGGGATTGTACTCATTGGAGTTTAGAAGATTAAGGGGAGATCTAATAGAAACTTACAAGATGTTGTAAACTACAAACTACAAACTTACATGGCTTGGAAAGGGTGGACGCTAGGAAATTGTTTCCGTTAGGCGAGGAGACTAGGACCGTGGACACAGCCTTAGAATTAGAGGGGGTAAATTCAGAACAGAAATGCAGAGACATTTCTTCAGCCAGAGAGTGGTGGGCCTGTGGAATTCATTGCCGCAGAGTGCAGTGGAGGCCGGGACGCTAAATGTCTTCAAGGCCGAGATCGATAAATTCTTGATGTCACAAGGAATTAAGGGCTACGGGGAGAATGCGGATAAGTGGAGTTGAAATGCCCATCAGCCATGATTGAATGGCGGAGTGGACTCGATGGGCTGAATGGCCTTACTTCCACTCCTATGTCTTATGTTCTTATGGTCTTCCAAGATTCTTTAGACCTTGGAACAGTTCTGATAGATTGGACAATAGGATTGGGAATAGTGTATTGAGATGGATATAAAACAGGTTGGCAGACTGGAAACAAAGAGTGTGAATAAACAGGTATTTTTCCAAATGGTGGACACTGACCAGTTGGATACCACAGGGATCAGTTCTCGGACCCCGGCTATTCGCATAGCTTTAACGAAGACATATTGAATTGAGAAATCACATTATTCAAATGTACACTATTCTGGGCAACCTTGGGGTGGAAAAGAGGAATTTATTCACCTTTCTAGGCTTGGTTGTAACACAGATTGTGACCGAAAGGCAAGGATACAGGTTGAACAGGTAAGCGGTACCTCAGGGAAACACAAGCAATTCTGGATGCAGCACTGCAAATGAATTGCATATCTGTCATACTTCCATAAGGTGAGTGAGATGTCTATTTGTTTTCCCTACTTGGATGACAGCATGCAGCCTGAAGATGCAAAGTACCTGGAGAACACAATGGGCACACTAATATCAAATAGATGTGGCCAAGTCACTGGCGCAGTGCATAATACTAATGGGTAAGGAAACCTGAAGAGATAGTGTTGTTTCTCAGCTGGTGGAAGGCATCCCTTCACTACAGGACAGTGCAGTGCTTCATTTCCATCTCCTTTGTATCCTTACATGAACAATGGCCCGTGGTAAGGTACAGACAAGGAGCAGTGTCTGAATTGTGAGGGCACTATGGGCCATAGAGGAAAGAGCCACCGAGATTTCTGGGCTTCATGGCAAAAAATGTGGACCATAATGAATTCCCCTATTTCAGGTGCAAAAGGGCTGTGGAAGACATACTTTTAGGATTGATGCGGTATTCTTGACGGTAGATCTTTGAGCATAATCATGTTTGGGTGGTGTTGGAATATGTTACATTGGCATCAATTCTGTAAGGAGAATATGGTTGGACAGTGTGATGTATTGGAATGACAAGTCATTGAGTAATTTTGAGGGCTTCCAGGCCTTCCTCATTGAAATGTCCCTTGTGTTTGAAACAGGTCCCAGGATTGTGGCCCTGTTGCCCAAAGCTGAGTTGTGCCTAAGAGAAAGACTGGAGGGCAGCACGGTGGTACAGTGGTTAGCACTGCTGCCTCACAGCGCCAGAGACCTGGGTTCAATTCCCGACTCAGGCGACTGACTGTGTGGAGTTTGCACATTCTCCCCGTGTCTGCGTGGGATTCCTCCGGGTGCTCCGGTTTCCTCCCATAGTCCAAAGATGTGCAGGTCAGGTGAATTGGTCATGCTAAATTGCCTGTAGTATTAGGTAAAAGGGTAAATGTAGGGGAATGGGGGGGTTGCACTTTGGCAGGTCGGTGTGGACTTGTTGGACCGAAGGGCCTGTTTCCACACTGTAAGTAATCTAATCTAATCTGAAATGTCTCTGAGGAAATATCACACCAGACTGGTTCACCATGCACCAGGACAGGTATGTGCACCTGAGTTGGTCAATGCACAGCTTTAAAATTAGGGATAGTGGGTGAAGAATATAGCACTAATGTGCACGATAAAGGATCTGAAGTTACAGTCATCTATAAACAGCCCTTCACTGTGTGTCAGCAATACTTCAAGGTAAGGTAGTGTGGTGTAGAGGCCTAGTTTAAGGGTCAGTATTTGTACCTGCAGCAACAAATGTGTGATTATCTGACAGAGTTCCTTGAGATATTGAGAGTAGTCCATGGTGCAGATGAGCTCCACATATTCTTGCAGATGGACTGTACATATTTCTGAAGTCTGTTCAATTCCCTAAAAATCACTGAATGACTGTGTTAACACTCCTTT
This sequence comes from Chiloscyllium punctatum, assembly GCF_047496795.1. Lineage (NCBI taxonomy): Eukaryota > Metazoa > Chordata > Chondrichthyes > Orectolobiformes > Hemiscylliidae > Chiloscyllium > Chiloscyllium punctatum. The sequence continues at coordinate 117,401,747 of NC_092747.1, forward strand.
TAAGGCTATGCCTGACATTCATCGCTGACCACATCAACTCCATTCCAGTCTTTTACTTCATTCGTGAAAACAGCCTGCCCCAGCAATGTGGGTGAGAATTTCAGCTCTGAGTGCCTCCTGCCTTTTCATTTTTCCTCTGATGTGATTTGGACCCATGATAGAAATGCAAAGCCTGACCCACAGTACTCAAGAACTCATGACTTATGGGGTAGCATGTTGGAACGATAGAAAATTGGCTAGTTAACATGGATGAAGGATGAAGCATTAAGAGGTAATTTCAAGATATCATAATGGTATGAGCAGTGTGTCATTACTCGATAATGGGATCTCAACTATTTACAAGTCATATAAATGGCGTGGATGCATAGATAAAAGGTATTACCAAGTGTGCAGATGGCACAAAGATAGTAAGTTGTGAAGAAGACATACAGAAGTTGTGAAAATAAAAACAGAGAATGCTGGAAAACCTCAGCAGATCTGGCAGTATCTGTGTAAAGAAAAACAGAGCTAACATTTTGGGATAGTTTGACACTTCTTCAGACCTGAAGTATGTTGCATAGCATATTAATGATCTCAGTATTTTGCATACATAAAAAGAAAAGATAAAGATATATTAAGTGAGCTTGCAAAGATCTGGAAAATGAAGCATACTGAAGGACAATGGGAATTTAGCCAATGTGACACTTGTTGTTAAATAAAAAACATAATTTAAATGGTGAGAGATTACAGATGTCTGAAATGCAGAGTGATCAGGGTGACTTAGTGCACAAAACATAAAAGGTCTGTCTACAAACACAGCAAGCAATCAAGACATCTAATATAATGTTCTTTGTTGAATGCAGTGGTTGGAGAAAGGCCTGCTCAGAATAAACAGCCCAGTTGATCTTTTCCATTTCTGAGGAGAAACTGTTTTGCTGAGTTCAGGGTGAAACCAATTTGTTCTTTTGAAAGGGTGACAAAAAGAACATCTCAAGATTTTGTTCCTGAGCAAGCTCTGTCTGCAAGACTTCAGAGTCAACCATGCACAATTAATGACTGGACCCCATGTGTCAGAGCCTCAGAGCAACAGAATCTAATGAGTTCCACGCTTAACCTTTTGTGTTCAAGAGTAAGGTCAAATCAGTCTGTTTTTTCCACAGAGAGATTCTGTAGATTTGTTTTTTCTTTAACAGCTTTGGTGATTTAAGATATTTAAAGGAATAATGATTTATGTTTCGATATTACTCACTGCATATGTTAACTAATTATTGCATCTTCATTGAATTTCTTTTTCTTTAAATTATAACTGAACGCAAGGCTGGCTTCTCCAACCTGACTACATAACTATGAAGCGTGGTTCTGAACTGCAAATTTGAAGTCAATCAATATTAAAAAAGCTAATTTTTTTTTAAGTCAGTGTAAGACTTACCTTCCACTCCAGTTTAATAAGAACAAGAAAGTAAATGAGGATGTTGCAAATATTTAATCATTTGATTTGATTTGATTTATTATTGTCACATGTGCCTAAGTACACTGAAGAGTTTTGCTTTGCGTGCAGTGCAGGGGAATCATACCATACAAAGTATATTAGGTAAAATAACAGAGCAAGGAATACAATGTTACAGCTGCAGAGAAGGTGCATAGGCAGCAAGATCAACATTAAGTTTAAAATTTGAGAGGTCCATTTGAAAGTCTGAAAATGGCAGGGAAGAAGCTGTTCTTGAAACTACTCGTACATGTGTACAAATTTTTATATCTTCTGCCCAACAGAAGAGAGTGGCAGCGAGTATAACTGGGGAGGGAGGAGTCTTTGATTTTTTTTTGAAGTAGCAGGAAACATCGATGGAGTGAATGGACGGAAGGTTGGTTTACGTGATGGAGTGGGCTGTGTTGCGACTCTCTGTAGTTCCTTGTGATCTTGGGAAGAGCAGTTGCCATACAATGCTATAATATCCAGATTGAATACTTTCTCTGGCGCATCTGTAATAATTGTCTTGTGTGCGTGCGAATTTCCTGAGCCTCCTGACGAAATTGAGATATTGTGCTTTCATAAACATTGCATCGACATGGGCGGATCAGGACAGATTCTTGGCAATCATCACTCCCAGCAACTTGATGGTCTCGACCATCTCCACCTCAGCACCATTGATACAGATAGGGCTGTGCCCTCCACTCAACTTCCTGAAATCAATGACCAGCTCCTTTGCTTTGTTGACATTAATGAAGATATTTTCTGTTCTATTTCTATTTCTTATATTCCATTTATTTTTTGGACATCGGAGTAATTCTATCTTTTTCATTGTCTGATTTCTGATGCTTATGGATATATTTCACAAATGTGTCAAAAAAAACAAACAATTTCTGAATTTTTAGCATATATACCTTATGCTCGAAAATGGATGCACGAGCATTTTCCACACTTGGACACTGAGATTCAATTGCATTATCCCTATTTTGTGGCTAATTTATCTAAAATTTTCAATTCTGACTTGGGAAACTGTTTGCCAGTTCCATTTCAGGTTCTGACTCATCTCTTATTCGAAACACAATTTTCCTTCAAAGAATCTCGGAATTTGACTGTCCCTTGCAGGAAGTGCATTGCTACCATATTGGGTGGGACTCAAAAATAAAACATGAAGCTTGTGCTGGTTACTTAAAATGTTCATTATAATATTTAAATAAAGGTATTTGATGTAGAGTTCCATTTTCACAAGTTGAAAATAAGCTGACACATTTTATTTCTTTCTTTGACCAGAAGGATATTGTGAAACTTGAAAGGATTCAGAAAAGATTTAAAAGGATGTTGCCAGGATTGGACGATTTGAGCAATAGGCTCATCCGAGAGAACGAGATCTTTCTGGACAAGACCTTCAGCGAGGTTATTACACCGACCATATCGGAAGAGAGCAGAAGAGAGCAGACGATGAGGAAGGCAGAGAGGAGACAGGTGCAAGAGACCCCAGGTGAAGTACCTGTCAGGAACAAGTTGAATCTTTTGGAAGCAGTAGAGACAGATGACACTGCCAGTCCATGAGCTGGCCAGGTCTGTCAATCAAAAGTTGGCGTGGAGGCAGAGCGGAAGAGTCGGACATCGCACAGAGCCGTGGTAATAGGGGAGTCCATCGTGAGAGGAATTGACTGGGTTTTTGTGGCAGCAAATGGGATTTAAGGATGGCGTGTTGCCTTCCTGGTGTCAGGGTTAAAGACATCACAGACAAAGTGCAGGAAATCCTCAAGGACAAAGGTGAAGTGCCAGAGGTGGTGGTACATGTTGGCACAAATGATGTCGGGAAGAAGAGGCACATACTACAGCGGGACTTCGGAGAACTAGGAAAGAAGGCTGAAAAGCAGGACGTCCAAGGTGGTTATCTCCAGTTTGCTTCCAGTTCCTCGGGCTGGTGAGGCCAGAAACAGGGAGATAATGGACTTGAACGTGTGGCTGGGGAACTGGTGCAGGAAGCAAGGATTTAAATTCTTGGATCACTGAGGTATGTTTTGCAGTAAGCATAAATTTTACAAGAGAGATGGTTTGCACCTTAATAGGTTAGGGACCAGCATTCTGGCAGGCGGGTTTGCTACTGCAACACAGCTATGTTAAAACTAAGTAGCCGGGGGGGGGAGGGAGGGGACAAACTGGATGTTTAAGAAGGAAATTGAAGGGGAAGTTAGAACAAGGGAAGTCAAGAAAGACAACTGTATCAATGAGGCAGAAAACTCAAAAAGGAATCATGCTGTAAGATTGAGTGAAATAGGAGTTGATGGGAAGGGTGAAGTAACAAATTAAAAATACTACACATGAATGCAAGAAACATTAGAAATAAGATGGATGAACTTGAGGCTCTTTTGGAAATTGGCAGATACAATGTTGTGGGGATAACTGAGACGTGGCTTCAAGTGGACAGGGCCTGGGAAATGAATATTCAAGGCGACATGTGGTATTGTAATGACAGACTGACGGGCAGAGGGGGTGGGGTGGCCATGTTGGTCAGGGATGATATTCAGTCCCTTGCGCAGGGGGACCTAGAATCAGGGAATGTAGAGTCAGTGTGGATAGAGCTGAGAAAGTCTAAGGGTAAAAAGACCCTCTTGGGAGTTATCTACAGGGCCCCAAACAGTAGTCTGGATGTCGGATGTAAGTTGAATCAGGAGCTGAAATTGGCCTGTCGTAAAGATGTTACTACAGTTGTTATGGGGGATTTCAACATGCAGGTACACTGGGAGAATCAGGATGGTATTGGACCTCAAGAAAGAGACTTTGTGGAGTGCCTCCGAGATGGATTTGTAGAACAGCTGGTGCTGGAACCTACCAGAGAGAAGGCAATTCTGGATCTGGTATTGTGCAACGAACCAGAATTGGTCAGGGACCTCGAAGTGAAGGAGCCATTGGGAAGTAGTGACCATAATACAATAAGCTTCAATCTGCAATTTGAGAGGGAGAGGGTACAATCGGAAGTGACAATATTTCAGTTGAATAAAGGGAACTATGGAGCTATGAGGGAGGTGCTGGCCAAAGTTCAATGGTGCAATACCTTAGCAGGGATGACAGTGGAGGAACAATGGTAGATATTTCTGTGTATAATGCAGAAGATGCAAGATCAGTTCATTCCAAAAAGGAAGAAAAATCCTAGAATGAGGCATGGGTGGCTATGGCTGACGAGGGAAGTTAAGAAACATATAAAGTTAAAAGAGAAAAAGTATAACATAGCAAAGATAAGTGGGAAAACGGAGGACTGGGAAGCTTTTAAAGAACAACAGAGGATTACTAAGAAGGAAATACGCAGAGAAAAAATGAGGTACGAAGGTAAACTGGCCAAAAATGTAAAGGAGGATACTAAAAGCTTTTTTAGGTATGTCCAAGGCAAAAAAATGGTTAAGACTAAAATTGGGCCCTTGAAGACAGAAACAAGGGAATATATTACAGGGAACAAAGAAATGACAGAAGAATTGAATTGGTACTTCAGATCTGTGTTCACTGGGGAAGACACAAGCAATCTCCCTGAGGTAACAGTGGCTGAAGGACCTGAACTGAAGGGAATTTATATTTGCCAGGAATTGGTGTTGGAGAGACTGTTAGGTCTGAAGGTTGGTAAGTCCCCGTTGCCTGATGGTCTACATCCCAGGGTACTGAAGGAGGTGGCTCGAGAAATCATGGATGCGTTGGTGATTATTTTCCAGAGTTCGATAGATTCGGGATCAGTTCCTGCGGATTGGAGGGCGGCTAATGTTGTACCACTTTTTAAGAAGGGTGGGAGAGAGAAAGCAGGGAATTATAGTCTGACCTCAGTGGTGGGAAAGATGCTGGAGTCTATTATAAAGGATGAAATTACGATACATCTGGATAGTAGTAAAGGATAGGTCAGAGTCAGCATGGATTTATGAAGGGGAACTCATGCTTGACTAATCTTCTGGAATTTTTTGAGGATGTAACTCTGAAGATGGACGAGGGAGATCCAGTGGATGTAGTGTACCTGGACTTTCAGAAAGCTTTTGATAAAGTCCCACATAGGAGGTTAGTGAGCAAAATTAGGGTGCATGGTATTAGGGGCAAAGTACTGACTTGGATTGAAAGTTGGTTGGCTGACAGGAAACAAAGAGTAGTGATAAACAGCTCCATTTCGGAATGGCAGGCAGTGACCAGTGGGGTACCGCAGGGATCTGTGCTGGGACCACAGCTTTTTACAATATATATTAATGACATTGAAGATGGTATTAGTAATAACATTAGCAAATTTGTTGATGATACTAAGCTGGGTGGCAGGGTGAAATGTGAGGAGGATGTTAGGAGATTACAGGGTGACCTGGACAGGTTAGATGAGTGGTCAGATGCATGGCAGATGCAGTTTAATGTGGATAAATGTATGGTTATCCACTTTGGTGGCAAGAACAGGAAGGCAGATTACTACCTAAATGGAATCAATTTAGCTAAAAGGGCAGTACAAAGAGATCTGGGTGTTCTTGTACACCAGTCAATGAAGGTAAGCATGCAGGTACAGCAGGTAGTGAAGAAGGCTAATAGCATGCTGGCCTTCATAACAAGTGGGATTGAATATAGAAGCAAAGAGGTTCTTCTGCAGCTGTACAGGGCCCTGGTGAGACCACACCTGGAGTATTGTGTGCAGTTCTGGTCTCCAAATTTGAGGAAAGACATTCTGGCTATTGAGGGAGTGCAGCGTAGGTTCACGAGGTCACTTCCTGGAATGGCGGAACTACCTTACGCTGAAAGACTGGAGCAACTGGGCTTGTATACCTTTGAGCTTAGAATACTGAGAGTGGATCTGATTGAGACATATAAGATTATTAAAGGATTGGACACTCTGGAGGCACGAAACATGTTTCCGCTGATGGGTGAGTGCCGAAACAGAGGACACAGCTTTAAAATATGGGGTAGACCATTTAGGACAGAGATGAGGAGAAACTTCTTCACCCAGAGAGTGGTGGCTGTGTGGAATGCTCTGCCCCAGAGGGCAGTGGAGGCCCAGTCTCTGGATTCACTCAAGAAAGAGTTGGATAGAGCTCTCAAGGATAGTGGAATCCAGGGTTATGGAGATAAGGTAGGAACAGGATACAGATTAAGGATGATCAGCCATGATTGTATTGAATGCTGGTGCAGGCTCGCAGGGCAGAATGGCCTACTCCTGCACCTATTGTCTATTGTCTATAGGGAGAGGCTGAATAGACTAGGGACCATCGGAGGCTGAGGGGTGGCCTTTTCGAGGTTTATAAAATTATGAGGGGCATGGATAGGATAAATAGACAAAGTCTTTTCCTGGGGTGTGACAATCCAGAACTCGAGGGCATAAGTTTAGGGTGAGAGGCGAAAGATATAAAAGAGACCTAACGGGCAACTTTTTCACACAGAAGATGGTGTGTGTGTGTGTGTGTGTGTGTGTGTGTGGAATGAGCTGCCAGAGGAAGTGGTGGAGACTGGTACAATTGCAACATTTAAGACGCATCTGAATGGGTATATGAATAGAAAGGGTTTGGAGGCATATGGGCCAGGTGCTGGCAGGTGGGACTAGATTGGGTTGGGATATCTGGTCGGCATAGACAAGTTGGACTGAAGGGTCTGTGACTCTATGACATTATGACCAATTCCTGTTATATAACTTCAATGTTTGATTTCTTGTTTGGTTAATCTTTTGCTATTGATCTCCTGATTTTGTATTGGACAGCTTTTATTTCCAGCATCCAGAGTCTATTTGTAAAAGCTTTCTTGTTTTTAATTGTGTGTTTCCTTTCTTGTATTATTTCCAAAACTCTAATTCACCACTTTCCTCCTGTTGCCTTAAAAGCATTTTGTCCAGCAGGGTACATTAGTTAGAGACAAAAAAAAAACTCCAAATGCTGGAATCCAAAGTAGACATGCAGCAGGCTGGAAGAACACAGCAAGCTGTGGCCTGCTATACATCGGTGAGACCAAATCTAAACTAGGAGCACGTTTCGCCGAGCATTTTAGCTTAGCCCGAATGTGCCAGCCTGACCTCCTCATTTCTGCCATTTCCACTCTCCTTACCATTCCCTCCCCAACATGTCTATCCTTGGCCTCCTCCACTGTCACAGCGATTCGGACCACAAATTGAATAAACAACATCTCATCCTTCGCCTGGACAAACTACAGTCCAGAGGACTCAACACCGAGTTCACCAATTTCAAATAACTTTCCCACCCATCCCCTGACTTCCTTTCTAGGCTCCCCCTCCTCACTTCAATCAATACAACCAACCCTTCTGTCCAGCTCCCAACCAGATTAACTCCTCCCATCAATCAACCCGATTATACCCACCACCTATATTCACCTGACACTACCTCACCACTCTGCCCCTCTCCCCACCCATACCCCTTCACCCTCCTCTTTATCTGCAGCTCCCCTTACCCCTACCTCCATTACTGAAGAAGGGTTATATCCGAAACATCCATTTCCTGATGCTGCCTGGTGTGCTGTGTTGCTGCCCCTCCAGCCTCCTGCTTGTCTACACCAGGGTACATTTGGTACTTTATCTTTGTGCTTGAAACAATGATTTCTTATTTACTGGTGAGTGAGATAGAGAGGTTCAGAATTAGTTGAAATAAAAAGTGCAGCTGTAATGGTACCTGAAGAAATGTAATTCCGCCAACATCCAGAATTACAAACAATGCACCGGTTTATTAACACCTTCTTATTTTTATTGCAATTATCCTCAGTATTAGCTTTACACCTTCTGATTCCCAAGTGAAAATTATATGTGTAAATTGTAAACAGCATTGATCTCTATGGAACATCACTTTTACTTTCTCTAGCCTGAGCATGTATTTTAACACCATCTCTATGTTGGGTTTTGTTTTCAACAAACTTGTTACTTATTGTGCAAATTGCTTCCTGACTCCAATGCTCTGATTTTCGTGGAGTCTCCCATCAAAATCCTTTTTGAAACTCCAAATGCATTGTATTACTCATACTTCCTCATTCTCCTGATTCTTGAAATGATTAACCAAGCTTGTTCAAGCATAAGGTTCAGCTGAAATGCATGTTGAAATCCTTTTATATTTTTGGTTTGTAGTTTTCTGTCTGTTACAAATTTTAGTAAATTATCTTACCTACTACTGGCATTAATCTAAGTGTCTATAGTTTCATGAATCTGATGTTTCCACCTTTCAAAAATTCAAATAACATTAACTATCAGGCACAATACTTTTATCTAATGCATCTTTTAAAGATATAATAAGAGCATAAAAAACAGGAGCAGTAGTAAGCCATCTGGCCTTCGACCCTGCTCCACCATTCAGTAAAATCGTGGCTGATCTTTGCATGGACTTGACTCTGTTTACCTGCCCTCTCACCATAACCCTTAATTGCTTTAATTTTTAATTAAATCTATCCAACATTCAATGAGGTAGCCTCAACTGCTTCACTGGGCAGGGAATTCCAAAGATTCACAATCCTTTAGGTGAAGAAATTCCTCCTCAACTCAGTCCTAAATCTGTTCTACCTTATTTTGAGGCTATGCCACCATATATCTAGTTAATAGTGCCTCTGATACATTTTGTCTTGTTTCTTACAGTATACAGCAATCCACCGAAAACAAGCAGTTTTTTCCTTGAGTTTAACAAGTCGATTAATAATCTCTCCAGTTTCCTCCAATCTTTTTATAATTTTATAATATTCACCCTGGTAAATTTTGAGTCTAAGTAATTATTTATCGTATCTACCACTATCCTATTGTTATCTTTTAGTTTATTTTGAAAAACACTTCTTTCCTTTCCCTATTCTGATCGGCTGCGATTGACTGGATATGTCGTTCCCATGGCTAACACAACACTCCCCAAGCAGGTGCTCTACTCCCAGCTCTGAAATGGCAGGCAAACCCCAGGTGTACAGAGGAAGTGCTTTAGGGCTACCCTCAAGGCCTCGCTGGGGAAGTGCAGCATTTCCACAGATACCTGGGAATCACTGGCCCAAGACCGTCCAAAGTACCAGAGAAGCATCCAAGAAAGCATTGAGCACCTCGAGACTTGTCATCGGGAAAAAGTGGAAGCCAGGTAAAAACAACGAAAGGACCCACACCAATGCCCCACTCACTCCTTCCTGTGACCACCACCTGCCCCATGTGTAGCAGAGCCTGTGGTAGTCGTATTGGTCAGCGCAGTCATCAGTGGACTCATCCTGAGAGTGGAAGAAAGTCATCCTCATCTGTGAGAGACTGCCGATGATGAAACTAAGCAATTAAAAAGTGAGCATAAACAACAGTCTAAATATCCCCTTAGGCTGTCCTTTTTTTCATTGTCTACTTTCCTATTCTTATGATCTGTATGATTTCTGCTTTGCAATCTTTGCAATTTTATTCCCTTTCTGTTTTACTTTTCTTTCATTCTAGTTCTTTTGTTTTCTGCTTCCTAAAAATACTTGTATAATAGTTTTAATTGACATGATGTGTTCTCTTGATACTTTGGTGAAAGGTGCCTGATTATGCTCACTTATTAATATCATTCTTGGGTGTTGAATTTCAAACAATTGTTGGTTACTTTTGTGAAAGATTTTAAAAAACTATATAAGTCAATCTATAAAGAAATATGACCTAATCCAGTACGTGTCAGAGAACAGGTTATCCCAGAGTCTCAATGGAAGATGATTTGTATTGTACTGGGTTTACAACCTGTCCCTTAGCTTGTTTTTGATTTAGAATAATCAATGATTAATTTTACCTTTGGAAATCCCGCGGTAGGAAATTTTGAGGTTTTTTTAGTGAAGACCTGACTAGGGTCATAAGCACAATATTGTTTTTTTTTCCCCTGTCAGTAAAGAATATGGATGTGCTCAGACAATAAGTTGTATTTGCAAAAATTTCAGTTCAGTAACATTCAGAACAGGAGTTCTTGGCTGGAAATTGACAGGTTGTTAGAGGACTGTGAAGGTCTAAACGTTGAGTTTTGTGAGTATTCAGGCTAAAAATAAATGAATTATAGAGTTCTACAGTATGGAAACAGGCAGTTTGTCCCATCTGGTCACTGACCTTCCAAAGTACATCCTAGCCCCACCCAACCCCTAACTCTATCTCCATAATCTTGCATTTACCATGGCTAATCCACCCAACCCGCACATCCACTGACTCAAAAGAACTGCAAAGAATCAATTGAGTTGAACTTAAAGATTTGAAATAGTGGTGTAAGTTCTCTGGATCTGATACTGTAAATTGATAGTGTTGAGATGGGTGAAAATATTATTTTGCTGTGTACTTTGTCATGCCTCATCGGGAAACCATACTGGAAATCAAGACCCACTATTCTAAGTCACAACAAAAGGGTAAAGAATTTCTCAAAGTACTCAAAATTCCCCAACTTAATTTGGCTTTTGGACACAACCTGACAGAAAGCACAGAACATGTTTCTGTACTTAACAAGAATGACTGTTTATTCCAAATAATATGACAAAGAATTTACAAATAAATTCTAGCCACAGGTACACCACTGATGTGTAACTCAGTTAGTTAAAACTCTCCCTACACACACAGATAAACAAATGATGGCAAGCAAATGGCCGCTGCCCACAGGGTTCACTGAGATGATTCTTGTCACTTGGCAGGACTTGTTATTGCTAAATCTTTCTTCTCCAGGTATTTTCACTCACTTGTAGGAGATATAGAGTGACTGGTTCATTACTTATAAAGTCTCTGACTTATTGGATGACTGCCACATCAACTGGTGAGGGAAAATAAACTGGTTTGTTCAGGCTTCAGGTATTAAGCATTTATACTACAGAAAGAAAGATATCAGAGGTCCAAAGGTTTCTGCTTAGATTGCTCACATCCACAGCTGTTCAGCTTCCTGGGAGCCAATCACAGATCTATCTGCTGGCAGGCAGAAGATCTTTGTCAATGATAAGTTGTCATCACTCCACAGACCAATTATAGAATTATAGGTCATACAACGTGGAAACAGGCCCACTGGCCCAACTTGTCCATGCCGATTCGGTTTCCTAAATTGAACTAGTCCCATTTGCTTGCATTTGTCCCAAATCAATTGAAACCTTTCTTATCCATGTAGCTGTCCAAATGTCTTTTAAATGTTGCGATTGTATCTGCACCTACCATCTCCTCTGGCAGCTCCATATATGCACCACCCTCTTTGTGAAAAAAAGTCACCCCGCAAATCCTTTTTATTTTTTCCCCTCTCACCTTAAACTTATGCCTTCCAATTTTGGACTTAAATACGTAGTGGAAAAAAAACCTTAGCTCTTTATCTTATCTCTGCCCCTCCATTCCTGACTCTAGCAGTCTGTAATAGCCTGTCTTAATTGCTTGAACAAGCATCACTTATACTGGGTTTCAGTAGCTTGCTTTTAAAATGTGCAACAGTCACTTCTGCAGTCATTGGGATTTTAAACAATTTATTTCCCGTTTCACTTCAAAATCAAAACTATCGACATTTTCAAGATACAGACTTTAAAGATTTTTCTAATCCAAATTCTATATTTGGATAACTTGATTTCTTTTTCTTTTGCACACTAAAATTCTGCTTTATTGTTAGTGAAATTTGATAGGCTTGTAGGTGTATGGTTCGGTAAATGACCGCAAGGTTAAGTTTAAAAAAAATACATAATAACCATCAAGGCAGGTTTCATTCTAGGATCTGATTTCTCCAGTAGCAACTTAGCTGAGATCATACCTTTTATTTTTATTGTGGTGAATGAATCAAGCCTTTGAAAACTGGCTTCCTCTCCTTGCAATTCCTGTCTATCTCCTGTCTAGTTTCACCACTTGTCTTGTGGCCCACTTTGCTTGTACCTTTGTTCCAGTTGGTTCTTTCTCAATCAGTAATTCAAATTTCTGCTTCCATTTTTGCAACATTTTTATTGATTTTTTTTCCAAATATTTCCTGATTATCTTTCTGTTGGCATAGTGGCATAGTGGCTCAGTGGTTAGCGCTGCAGTCTCACAGTGCTAGGGACCTAAGTTCAATTCCAGCCTTGTGTGACTGTCTGTGTGAAGTTTGGACATTGTCTGTGTGAGTTTCGTCTGGGTGCTCAAGTTTCTTCCTAGAGTCCAAGCATGTGCAGGTTAGGTAGATTGGCCATGCTAAATTGCCAATAGCATTCAGGGTTTGTAGGTTAGGTGCATTAGTCAGGAGTAAATGTAGGGGGAATGGGTGTGGGTGGGTCACTCTTTAGAGGGTTGGTGTGGACTTGTTGGGCCGAAAGATCTGTTTCCACACTGTAGGGATTCTATGGTCTATAACTACGTTGAGGACAAAGTGTCTTTATTACTCTTGTGACAAAGCATTTCTCTGAGATATGGTAAGGAAGATAACAAAAACAGGAAGTAAAATTTCTACAAGTATTTGAAATGGAAAATAATTCTCTCTCGAGAGTCATTTTGGAGAATTGATAATGGAAAACAAACAGCTGGTCCTCAGTTTTCTTCTTCATCTTATCTGAAGTTATGATGAAGATTCACTGAACCCAAAGTGGTAAACCTGCTTTCTCTCTGCAAATGCTTCCAGACCTGCTGAGTTTCTCTAACAATTTCTGTTTAGAGTCATAGAGATCAGCAGCATTAAAAGAGGCCCTTCAGCCCAACTTGCCCATGTCACCCAGTTTTCACAATTTAAGTTAGTCCCATTTGTCTGTATTGATCGATGCCCCTCCATACCTATCCCATCCATGTACCTGTATAAATGTACCTTAAGTGATGAAATTGTGCTCCCTTCCACCACTACCTCTGGCAGCCCATTGCAAACACTCAGCACCCTCTGTATGAAAATGTTGCCCCTCTGGATCCTTTTGCATCTCCTACCTTATACCTATGTCCTCTAGTTTTAGGCTCCCCTCCCATGGGAAAAGCAGTCAGCTAACTACCTCATCAATGTTTCTCCTGATTTTATATACTTCCATAAGGTCACCCTCACTCTCCTACACTGCAGGGATAAAAGTCCCAGCCAATCCAACCTCTCCTTTCCTTATAACTTCCAGTCCAGGTAGCATCCTAGTAAATCTTTTCTGCACTCTTTCTAATTTAATAATATCCTTTCTATAGTAGGGCGACCAGAACTGAACGCAATTGAACTACTCCAAATGTGGCCTTACAATGTCTTGTGCAGCTGCAACATGACACCCCATCTCAAGTACTCATGACCAATGAAAGTTAGCATGCTGACAGCCTTCTTCACCACCCTGTCTACCTGTGACTCCATTTTCAAGGATCAAGAATTTCCAGCATCTACAGTCCTTCGCTTTACAATGGTGCGAAATCTCACTTGATTAATTGAAGTTTTTTTTAAAATTTCACTGTTCTTTATTATGTTATGCATTCATATTGAAATAAATATTGAATATTTTCCTGCAGATGTCATATTTTGAGCAATTGGCAGAAAAATAGTTATACACTTTGTTTGAAACTGCAGTAACATTCTTTGTTTTTTGCTGTATTGACCAGCACCAGATTCAATTTGTAAATTTTTATCTTTAAATTTGAAACCACTTTCCAAATTAAAGTCATTGAAACATCATGAACCACAACATTAAGCCTTTGTTATATTAAAGAAGCTTAGAATAACATTAAAATAACCTCTTTAAATAAAGTAAATTGGCCCACTGGGTGCATTAACTAGTTTAAACATAGGATTCACATTAACTGTGTCTTAAACAAACAGAAGGAGGCATTAGACAGTGAATGGGGTAAGCTCCATTTCCTATAAAAAACACAGTTATATGTTTTAGGGATTGGTTAGTAATGGGAAAGGACATGAATTAAGGTGCAATGAAGGTTCACTAGATTGATTCCTAAGATGAGAGGCTTGTATAATGAGGAGAGATTGAAAAGATTGTGCAGATATACTTTGGAATTTAGAAGAATGAAAGTTGATATCATTGAAACACGGAAGATTCTGAGAAGGCTTGACAGATGCTGAGAGGCTGTTTCCTCTGGCTAAAGAATCACAAAGAATGTGGGTAATGTCTCAGGACCAATGATTTAGAACCGAGATGAGGAGAATTTTCTTCACTGAAAGCATTGTGAATCTTTGGAAATCTCTTATAGGGTTATGGATGTTTCATCAATGACAGTAGCCAGGATTGAGATTGACACAATTTTGAAGTCTAAGGAAACTGACGGATACTGGGATTGTGTAGAAAATGGAATTGAAGTTGAGGATCAGCTTATTAAATGATGGCACAGGGTTAACCAGGTCCAAGTGTACTCCAGTATCAATGACACATTTTTTATGTACCTGAAAATAAATTCTGCTGCAAGAACAGTGATCAAATTATAAGGGACAAAACAATCCATGATATAAAAATGTTATTAGTTGTATTGCCCTGCCAAGTTGAACACTTTCAAACTTTACAGAAACTTGCAAGAAGGTTAATTGAGTGAGATACACACACTACACGATTAAAAAAAAATTAAGCAAATTATTTAGGATCTTCAAACAAAATAAAAATGTACACAAAACATGGCACCATGTCCATTTTGATTTCCCATTTTAATGAGAAGAAATTCTTTGCTTTCATTTTTAAATACTTATTTTATCTTGGTCCTTATTTTCAGAATGACAAAAGAGCACATATAGTTTTTTTTGTCTTGTAAAAAGAAATGTTCAGAAGTGGTTTCTCTTCGTATAGTGTCCTTTTGGTCTGTATTTACTCAGTGCCTCGACCATCTGGTTCCTATGGTAACAACTGTTTCTTTTCACTGTTTAATAAATGTCATTACTGGCACTCATCACTCCAGTTGCTGTTGCAATTTATCCAAGCGATGTATATAATGGTTTATTCAGGGTGACCACGTACAATCCTGAAAATGAATATCCAAAACAGCCTTCACTGTTAATGCTGGAGCAGTGCATATTGAAACAATTTTGATTTTAACTTCTGGAGAAATGAAAGCAGTTGCTGATCTTTCAGAATGGTATTGTGACCGTAAATGGCAATATTGTCACTCGCACAAATTTGAAGCAAACTTCTGTGGGAAAGCATTTTTATCTTGGTGAAAAAAAATACTAAAAGTAATTGTCAGGCAGAGTATAATTTGCTTTAAGGAGCATCTACAACTGGATCAGCTCCTACAATGGATGTTTTGCAAAATGGATGGAAAAGAAAACTTGCATTTCTATCTCAGGATGTCCCAAAGCACTTTGCAGTCTAAGCAAATCCTTTATGAAGTGGAGTAAATATTATTATGTCAGAAACAAAAGTTACACTTATGCAAGTTCCCACAGACGAATATTAAGCTGAAAAGGGTTCAGGAAAGATTTACCAGGATGTGCCAGAAATGGAGGGTTTGAGCAATGGGAGGCGGGACAGGCTGGGACATTTTTCACTGAAGCGTAGAAGGTTAAGGGGTGATGTTATAGAGGCTTATAAAATCATGAGGTAGATGCATAGGCTTTGGAGGCGTTCAAGAATGGGGGCATATTTTTAAGGTGAGAAGGTAAAGATTTTTAAAAAGACATGCAAGGCAATTGTTTTACACAGAGACTGGTTTGTGAGTGGACTAAACGTCCACAGGAAATGGTGTAGTGAACACAGTTATAATGTTTAAAAGAGAATAAGTGTTTGGAGGGATATGGGCCAAGGACAGGTAAGTGGAGTTAGTTTAGTTTGGGATTATGGTCAGTTTGGACTGGTTAGATCAAAATGTCTGTTTCCACACTGTATGACTCTATACTGATTGGATATTATTTGAATGACATTGGTTAAAGGATGAATATTGGTCTGGACAGGGGAAAATTCCAAACATCTTTGAAAAATGTCATGTGGTCATTTACATTGCCCTGAGGGCAGGTAAGGCTTTGATTGAGTGATTCAGTTTAAAGACTAAACCTCTGATTGTACAATAGTGTTACACTGAAGTAACAGTCTTGATCATGTGGTGAGGTTTCTGCAGTAGAATTTGATAACTATTGTGATTAAAACACTGGATAAGCATAACAGATTAATATCAGGAATATTCTTCACTTTCTCCAGCTCCATGACTTTAATTTTAGCAAATGATCAGCAGATTCTTGTGGAGGAGGCAGGATGTTTGAATTATAAAAATTTCCAACACTGACTATTCTTTAAGAAGACTTTTATCTGCCATATTTTCACTAAATGGAGGAGGGGGTAGGATACAGTCTGGGTCATAGTCTCCAGAGACACACTCTCAGTGGTAGTAGTGGCGACCAGAGGGTGAGACTGGCAGTTAATGCCTATCTGTATTCATGGGATATCAACCAAGTAATAGATGGATAGATGACCTTCAAACCCTCATCCCTCACCCACCCACCATTTCCATGCTCAGCATACCTCTTCATGCCCCTCCATATTCTCCATGCCCAACCCCTATATCCCATGATCCCTCAATGCTTCTCATATGTGAATTTCATCTCCCTTTACATGTGTCCTCATTTCCCTGTACTCCCTGATATCTTGTATTTAGCCATTCATCCTGATACACTGGCATCAGGAACCATACCTCTGAACTGGACATCTTAAAAGTTCACTACTAGCAATCTATCTGTTGTAATCTGTTGCCAAAGCAGCCATTATTCAAAATCCATTCCAAAGAGAGAAAATCATTACATATTCTCTAAAAAGATGATAAAGTTGTGAACACCGTTGGTATGCTTTGTGGAACTAAGTGAAGGAATCTGGAGAAGGTAGATTGAGAAACAATGTTCTGACCAACGCAGGAATTATCTCAACAAGCCCTGTAGATGAGCAATGCTGAACTGCCTTCCCAGTCTTTGTATCTGCCTGTAATACCCATGCGTTTTGTGACCTGTCTGTGTTTGTGTGTGCATGCAGAGGGGGAGTTTATAACAGAGTTAGAGTTTTAACTATTAGATGTATCTGTCAATGGCTCATAATTGTTTATCTATACGTAGAATCTAATTTTTTGTAATAATTAGTCACGCTTGTTTGGTATAGACACCTAGTCATAACTTTCTGTTCACCTGGTACTGAAAGACAGGTACATTGGAGATTCCTGTCCGCTTTTTAAAATATTTAACTTTTATTAGAACAGGGTTTGTTCTGCAACATTCTACCCCAGCAACATGTAGCAGTGGGCTGACTGGCGTGATTCTAATGTGGCTGCCCTGGCATTATGAAAGTGGAGAGACTGGAACAAAGATCAGGCACCATTGTTGGTTCACTGCACAATCTGCCATTTTGGATCTTGCATGATCAGTTAATGCCCTTTCCTAGTCACTCCCAGCTTACAAAATGTATGAGAACCCTTCCATTAGCATTATATAATTAGCATTATATAAACGCGTTATGGAAGCGCTTGGATGGATTGGAGGACTTTGGGAAGCTTTTCAGATTCACAAAAGTGAATTGTTGGGTCTTGATGAGGTGGAATGGCATACATTGCAGTAACAACCAACAATAGTTTCTGGTTGGGATAGGGGGTTGCCATGATTCCTCCTGCTTACTATTTTAAATTAATTAAAGTTAATATTGATAGCAGTCTAGGCACTGTGGTGAAAATCAGCATTTCAGAGGAAACCTGTCAAATTTAAACTACAGTAGCATTGTCGTACTGATGATGCACTCGAGGCTCAGCAGCGCCCACCAATGGCAGAATGCCTGAAGTGACCAATGGATACCATGCAGAGATGGACATAATCTTATTGGAGAAAGCCAAACAAATCTACCTGGGGCAGCTGCCTGGCTCTGTTAATGACCACCTTGGCCAAGCCCAGGAGCAGATCCCCATGAAGTTCCTGTCCCTTATTCTGCTTTCATGGAAGCAATGACCCAGTGGTATTATCACTGGACTGTTAATTCAGAAACTCAGCTAATCTTCTAGGTACCCAGGTTCAAATCCTGCCATGGCAGTGATGGAATTTGAGTTTAATGGAAAAAGAAATTTGGAATGAAGTATCTACCAATGACCATGAAACCATTGTCAATTGTCAGGAAAACCACATCTAGTTCAGTAATGTCCTTCGAGGAATGAAATCCATCATCCTTCCCTGGTTTGGCTTACATCCTACCCACAATAATGTGGTTGACTCTCAACTACCCTCTGGGCAATGGGAGATGGGCAATAAATTTGAGCATGACCAGTGATGCCCCCATCTTCTGAATCAATTCAAAATGTCAAATCAACCTGTTCAGACATATAATGACACTCGGCTGGAGATGGTGGGAATTGAACCTGTCTCTTTTGGCCAGGAGGTAGGGACACCTTCACTGCATCAAACAAGCTTGTAAATCTCATTTGCTCTTAAAATAGCAAACATTAATGGTGAAATAGCCCCTGGTGGGGTAATCAGCATATTGCAGTCAAGGATGGGTTGTACCAAGTCTCAGTAACTGCTTAATTCACAGAGGTAGAAGATAAACAACTATAGTGAATTATCAAGACGAGGGACTTGTTAGACATGAAAATATGTTGTTTATTAATTGATAACATAAGGCAAAGGTTTCATCGACCTGTTAGGCATAAATCCCAAAATTAGCAAGAGCCAGAGGTTACACCTTGTCTCTATAGAAACATTATGTTGGACTACTCGATGCTCCATCCAAGACTGTGGGACAGCATTAGATCTGGTAGAGCCAACTACAAGCTCCGACATTGAATTTTTCAAAATCGGTATTATATAAAACAGGGACCGAGTTTCTTAGGAGAAATTCTGCTTCAGTTAACTGGAGCTTTGGTTGCAGTCCGCATGGTCTTCAGACTATATCACTTCAACATGGGCCAGAGCAGTCAGGGCTATCTGCGCTGTTGGGAGGTGTTAGCATAGCGGTCATGTCACTGCATTAGTAATCCAGAATCCAGGATACTGTCTTGGTGACATGGCTGAAAACCTTTCGTGACCTTTGAATTAAATATTTAAAAATAAGCTGGAATAATGATGACCAGGTAAACACACACCACTGTTAAAAATCTATATGGTTCATCAACGTTCTTCAGGGAAGGAAATCTGCCATCCTTACCTGTACTGTTGCCTCTCAATTGCTTTCTGGGTGACTAGGGATAGCTGACAGGTGCCAGTAACTCTCACATCCCATGAATAAATTGAAGAGGTAACAGTAAGAATAACCATGGGAGTATGACTCTATCATCTTGACACTGGAAATTAGGTTCGAGTGTCATGAAACTTCAGACACTCTCCATGTTAGCATCAGGACAATCTATTGGAGGATAGATTATTTAGTTCTTGTGAGAACTTGCATATCTCTTTAAAAATTGGTGTATTCAATCATGAATGTAGCAGTCTTAGCTTGGACCCAACATGATGCTCATGATCTCACTCTTAACTTCTACAGCAGTCTTTACCTATTTATTGTTTCAGCAGTAGAGGCTTCAATGTCTGCCACTAGAGACTGCATCTTAATTGCTGTCAGCTATTCTGTCCTTGGAAGTGACCACCACATTGAATTAGTTGGGTTCCCATCTGTGTGTGAAGCCTTCTGTCACCTTCATTGCTGACAGGCTACCTGGCAGACTTGCCAATGCATTTCAATGTGCATGAACATCAGCATTCTTCGGTGTGCAGCCCATCCAAATTCATACCTGTGTGCTATGCAGTCGAACATGTCTGTGGCCTTAATCGGTTGTTCTGAGGACCTGAAGACATAGCTGCACAAGGGGAACATTAAGGTGAGGCAATGCGTATGGGGTGAGGATAGATAATATGGTCACAATATTTGCAGTATGCACTTCATGCAAGATAACAGGCTGAGGA
This sequence comes from Chiloscyllium punctatum, assembly GCF_047496795.1. Classification (NCBI taxonomy): domain Eukaryota; kingdom Metazoa; phylum Chordata; class Chondrichthyes; order Orectolobiformes; family Hemiscylliidae; genus Chiloscyllium; species Chiloscyllium punctatum. The sequence goes on from NC_092747.1 coordinate 117,421,880, forward strand.
TCAGGTAGAATGTGAGAAAGAGAATATGGCAGAAACATAAAGCCATCCTTACATTCCAGGTAAGACATTGTCTCCTCTACAGAACTCAGATGGTATCCCTCCACTTTCGTTCCTTCTTGTTATGTGCCACCTTGTGTTGCAAGTGAGGGTGAAGCCAGTGTGGGATGACTTTACATTGTTATTCCTGCTCCTAAAATCAAACTGAAACAAAGTTTCTCCCCAATAGCTTTAACGTTTTGTGCTAAGGCTTGTATCTTCTATGAAAGTAATGGGTAGGCCGGTTCTGAGAGAACGTGATTCAAATCCACTAGAGAAAATATTGACAGCTTCCATTGGTTACCTGTTACATTTATTATGAGACAAATTAAAGGGAAAAGCAAAAGACATTTACAAAAGGCATTGTTAATTTTTTAAAAACTGTATTTCCACTTCATTAAGGCAGCTGAAACTTGCAGGGATGAATGGCCTCTTTCAGTGTTGCAATTTCTACATAATATGGAAGGTGTACCAGCGCATTGTGCTATTTTAACAAATTAGACAATATTTTACACTTTCTGTCTGTACCATTTTTAAATAGCCATTACTCCAAAATGGACTGAGAGCTGTGCTCACAGGAGTTTAGTGCAAATGTGCTAAAAGCAGCAGACAGAGGAAATAACAGTAACATCCTTGCATATTTAGGGTTCACATTTAAATTAAAGTTGCACAGAATATTTTGTCAGCTTCAAAAACAAACTGGCAAAATTTTAATTTTTTCACAATATGTAGGGATGACAAAAGGATCATTGAAATAAAATGTGAATACTGCCATGTTGATAGAAAATTATGAGGATAAAATGATTTCAAGATATTCAGAGAAGCCAACAATAAGGTAAAAATTACTGTCAGAAGTATTATCTGTGAACACTCAATAGGCTGCAACAAAAGCCCACTTTGTGTTTTAATAACAATATTATGACATTTGAAAGAAAGGGTTACCGTTTCAGTTAAAATAATGGAAGAAATTGATATAATTGCATTTAACATGTGCAAAACATCACGAGTGGTGATTTATACCCTAACAATCTTACCTTAATTCTGCATCAGCGTGTATTTAAGTCAAAGTAACAAACTGTTACATCACGGCCATGTACAGCAGCATGAATAAATTCCTTTATTTCACTCCTGAGGTGGATTGTAACATGGTTTGAATTTTTTACAAAGATGTGACTTTTTAATTCACTTTTACTTGGCCATGTGTAAGCTCTGTGAAGCAGAAAGCCAGACAGATCTCCTAACTCAGCAAATTAAAACAATCAACTTACATAGTAACTTCACACTAGTTTTGTTTCGTTTTGATGACTAATCCAGCAAGACACAAATTCTGTAACACCCTCACTAATGACATTGCAGGTCTACCTATAGCAAATTGACTGCAGTGGTTCAAGAAAGTAGCTCACCACCATCTCCTGGAGGTCGACTAAGGAAGAAACAATACATGCGGGCCCAGGTAGCCATGCTTACATTCCATGGATGAATACAAATGGAAGAAAAATACAAAATGCACCATCCCACCTGCAGCAGTATAATTTTTTGGGTGAAGTGAGAAGTCAGATAAAAATCGGATCAAATATAAATCACAAATTTGGAGAATTCTTCTTTGGCACATTTAAATGATTGAATCTGTTCCAAGAAATGGTATAACATGTCTACTTGTTGAACGAAGTGAGCACTGCCCCAGCTCGAACAGATCCGAGTTGTCATGTTTAAACAACTTCAGTGAATCAGCGCCCCCTGCAAAGGTTGTCATCTCGTGAGCTCAAAGAAACTGCTAATTGATTGAATAGGAGAACTCTCAAACAGGTTTGCTCTAGACCATCAGAACTCAATTTCACATAAACATTCTCCTTAATTATGATGAAAATTCAAACAAACATTGAAGACATTGGCCCAGATATTCTTTACCATGTTTGGATTTGAACCGCTGACCCCAGGTTATTGGCCGCATGGTGTCTAGATTACTAGTTCACTGACATTACCATCATAATCACCACCTCTAAAATTTATGCCTCAAATCTATCTGCATGAAAGAGGTTGAAACATATATGCCTTTTGACCGCTGAATCACGCAGGCAGATTATAATTTTCCATACATTTTAAAAGCTATGTGGATAAGTCAATGGAAGCAGAACTGACAATCCAGGTCCATTGTGAAAAGTGTTTATAGGGTCATATGTAATTTACTGTCTTCGTGTGTTTCCATGAAACATTAGATCCCTTTTGAATGCTGGAATTTCTAACATCCTAGCAGCGTGTTGAAGGTAGTAGTGACAGAAAACATCAGACCTTAGAACATGGCTATCACTACACAGATGGGAAACTCAGCATCCATTGGAAGTGGTAATGAGGGGTGGAGTTGGGGTTCATAGTTTCCAGGAATTTCATTGTTTGACCTGTAGCCACATTCTCAATTAATTACCAGAATTTCCAGAAACTTACCAGAAAAAAACACAGAAAGGAGAGCTAGTGCAACATACTTAGCCAAACATGGATGATGAATGGAAAGCATTGTAACCTTGATATGCTGATTTGAGACCTGAGAATGTGGTTTTCAGCCAAAATACTAGTTAAGTGTGATGTTTAGGTTAAACTTGGTTTGTGTTGCAAAATGTTGACTTCAGTCTGTTTTGAATTAAATGTTTTTTTAAAAGAAATTATCCAACTGGGCCTTGCAGTTCATCCATACCTATCAACAAAAATGATTTAGAGCCACATTGACTTTGACTATCTATGTAAATTTCACACATATGAATTAAAAACTTTTACAAGTATGATTGAGATCTGTGAATCTCTTAGCATGTGAGGTAAAATCAAAACTGACAGACAACATGTATGATATTTAATGAATATTAATAAGATAGAAGAGATAGAGTTACGCGAACATAAAATGCTTCTAATATGTTTTGTACAATGGAACAGTTGCCTATCCTAATGAATTGCTAGATATTGTTTCAGAATAGTTGTTGATAATTCCAATTACTTCACTTAAACATTATGCTTGGTTCCTCAGGCTAGAGGCATGGAGCAGTGTGGAGTGGCTCAAAGCCGGAGTGGAGTGGGCTGGAGGCATGGAGCGGTGTGGAGTGGCTCAAAGCCGGAGTGGAGCGGGCTGGAGGCATGGAGCGGTGTGGAGTGGCTCAAAGCCGGAGTGGAGCGGGCTGGAGGCATGGAGCTGAGCAGGATGGTTGTTGGACCATGATCTGGCGTGGGCGGTCAGCGGCTTATGGGGTCGGTCAGACTGGAAGCCCTGCACTGAGCTACTGCAGTGGAACATTTGCCTGACTGTAATGTTTATCCTTCTAACTATGTCTTATTTCTAACTTATACTATGAATCACTGTAAGGTAATCCATGTTCTTTTCTTGTTATTCCTCATTTTGTATCTCTGACTTGTACTCAGTACTTTGCACCTAAGATGGCACAATGAGAGGTGACTTTCTAAACTTTTCACTGTACGTCTATACTTTTATACTTAAGTACAATAACAATAAAAGATATTCTAATTCTACATTAGTGAAAGCTGATGTTTCATCTTCAATAATGTGAAATATTCACAGTATGTTTTAGAAAAATTTTTAAAAAATTAATATCTCCAGAATGCATACATTTATGCAGATTACATATGGATTCCAGTGCTTTTTTTTTCTGTAATTGCTTTCAAGTAAATGAGAATGAGAATTTTTACCACATAATGAACAATTTCACTAGAAAAATGTCAGCAAAACCATCATTGTATTAGCATAAGAATATAGCATTGAAATTCAAAAGGGTTACCCTTTGTCCAAAATCTCCATGATTAGGTGGTTTACCTATCAAGAACAATGAGTTTGCAAGATGTGATATGAAAGAGCTTTCAGGTATGAAAATAAATCACCCTGGGAAACCGTACTGCTTAAATAATTTGCTGTTTGCTGACTAAACAAGCCTTGTAGACATCCACTTGCTTTGCAAAGATCAAGTAGTTCTGTGAAAAGCAATCACAATGAAATTTTATAATTAAGTATCCACAGTGACAAATGAAAGCTTGGGGTAACAGATAAATGAAATATGTTTCCAAATCATTATGTGTCGTAAGATTACTTTAAGACTGCTACTGTTAAGAATCAAATATTGACGTTTTTTTTTCCAAATGATGATTTCAATTTTACTTGTGCAGCAGTAACCGAGCATGAATGAAATGAGAATAAATGAAAAATCAAGTTTGATTGACATTCCCATTTCTAGTTCCACATGCTGCTGGGCACTATTCACCATAATAATTAATGGAACTATATTGATTTACATGTGCCTTCGAATTACTTTCCCACTCTCTTTGGAAATGAATAGAGGCTTCAGACTCATCCCTATTTAAGTCTTCAGTCAACAGTTTTTTTTAATAAAGACTCTTTGTTCAGATCTTTGACTTTTTTGATGAATCTGCTGTGGTGGCACAATTGGTTTGGCCCAAACACCCTTTGCTTTGAGATAGCTCTGTTCCTAATACAAATCATCAGATACATTTCCTGAAAACCAACAAGACTTCGTGAAAGGGCTTTTACAAATGGAACAGTAAGAATGTTCAGCATTACTAACTTAGTGGTAGGTAAGCAAATATTTTTTTTTCTCATCAAGCATTCATTTCAGTGAAGAAAGACTGTCCTGAAGAATGAGAACATTTTTGCATTTTGATAGAACTGGGTTGAAAGATCCAATAGAAGACAATTTTCTCATGCTGTTTGAATAAAAGATCTGGAGGAACTCATAGTACCTTATTTATTTTTGGCTATTTTGGTCCTCTTTGTCTCTGGATTTCCACTTGCCAGTCCTTGCTCATAGGCTGAGTAGATTATTTGCAAAAGGCTTCTGCAAGTGATACTTGCAACTTCAGATATGAAGATCTGTATGAAATCAATCCCCGATTTCAGTTTAGAAAGCCAAATTTTTTTTTCCAGTTGAGCTAAAAATAAACTAAAATGGAGATCTGTCTCAATTTTGACTCAAAAATGAAAATAAAAGGAACTCAGAATGAAGAGCCTGGAAAGATCCATAATAGGAAAGTTGATCATCAACCAGAACTGAAGAGCTTTGTCCTTAATGTTTGCTGCATTTCATTCAGCTATATGTGGGATCACCTGAAGACTTGATATAAACAAGGTTTAACATGAAGGCAGGAAAACTGAATGGAAACATAAATGTTTATTGCGCCAATGTGTGTTGAGAGTGCCTTTTCTAAAAAAGGGATTTCAAACAAACTTACAGCCAGACAATCTCAAATCCATACAAAGGTTTTCATGAAATTTGAACTCAAAATGGGTTATTTCTCCACAGCCACCAAACATGTACACCATGTGGATAGTTAATCACAGAGTTTTGTGTAGCCCCCTTTTCTCCTTTATAATATTTTGCGTTAAAAGTAGTCAAGCTTTTGTTTAAATACTTTAGATCTTAAGGTATTAGAAGCTATTACTGGAAGCACCTTAAGAATTAAGCGATGAAGTCATGTATTAAAAGTTCAGATACTGAGGGGTGGAGGGACACTGTCCTATGTGGAGCCCATTGGCTTTGGAGGTTTGGTTGAGCCATCCCGGTAGCAACTGCAGGTAGAGGACCCAGACATGGTGAGGTTGTCCTACCCAAAGGCAGATACCCCTTCATTGGCTTGAACTCCCACAGGGAAGAGTGTTTTAGACAGGGTAGGGTGTAAGGCTGCCAGGCCACCTCAGGAGTGTCCTGGGAGGTGACTACTGGGGGACCTGCCTGAGGTTCCTTACGTGGTTGTGTGTCTATGTCCCCTTGTGAGGAAGAGGCATCTGCTGCGAGTTCAAGGTCCCCTGCTCATATTGAGCAGTGATGCCAGAGTGATGGATTGCAGGTCTGTGCACACATCCAGCAGACTCTAAGACTCCTGGGCTTGGATGTCGATGACTGCCACCAATATGTCCATGGATGTAGTCAGCAGATCAAATGCTTGTGGCAGCAGGTTTCCAATGGCAGTTCTACAGTCTCCATGTGGCAACGGCAAACATTTGTAGAGTGCATGGAGGAACTGCAACAACTATTCATCTTCTATCTGATACAACACTGAAATGGGAAAGACGGTTTGGCCATGGTCATCAAGGGAAACTAGGAATCATATTAGATCCAAGGATGGAGCATGGCCAAAAACAACAACAGACCTGAAGATTGGGAACAGTTTAGAATTCAGCAAAGGTGAACAAAGGGAAAAGTAGAGTAAGAGAATACGTTTGTTAGCAGCATGCAAACAATAAAGGTTTATCTATATTTGAAAAAAATAATTATTGAAGACAAATGTCTTTATCCCTTAGAATCAGAAACAGGGGAAGTTATAATGGGGAACAATCAGCTGTCAGGCCAGTTAACTACATACTTTGGTCTGTCTTTACAAGGAAGGACACAAGTAACATCCCAAAAGTATGAGGAAACATTTGGTCTAGTGAGACAGAGGGACTGAAGGAAATCCACATTGGTAGGGAAATGCTGTTGGGGAAATTGATGGGATTGAAGACTGTCAAATTCCCAAGGTCCAAAAATGTACATCCCAGAGCATATAAAGAATTGACCATAGAAATAATGGTGAGCCTGTGCAATTCTCTGCCACAAAAAACAGTTGAGGCCAAAACATTCAATATTTTCAAGAAAGAGACAGATATAATTCTTAGGGCTAAAGGGATCAAAGGCAGTGGAATAAAACAGTTCATTGAGTTAGATGACTAGCCATGATCACATTGAATGGTTCTGCTGGCTTAAACAGCTGAACAGTCGACTCCTATTTTCTATGCTTCTATGTGTTAGTTACCCAGTGGCTCTGCAGAAGTGTCTGCTGTTCCTGCCTGCTTGTGTGTGTGAACAAAGTCAACTGCCAACATCAACTGCCTGAAGCTGAGTAAGTACCTTGTCTCTTAAATTCTCAGAAAGCCAGCAACCTGGGCCACTCCTTCCTCAGCTAGCTGTCAGTATCTGGGTAATGGAGACTCACAGCTACCTACTAAGTTGCCAGGGCATGGATGCTCCCCTGTCTCCACAGGGCCAGTCCCAATGGCAGAATGGTGTTCAGGTGTTCGAATTGAGAAAGTTGGCAGTACAGAAGGCATGCAGCAGGGTTGGTGGTGCAAGGACTTTGTGGGGGCTAGGTGAATGTGGTCAGAGTGAGTGATGAAAAATGCTGCAGGTAATAATAAGTCTGGTAGTGTGATGATGCTGTGACTTTGAAAAGCTATTTTGTCCAGGTTACTTTTAAAGGGAGGTTGTAAGACAGAGAACCCAATCAATGTACCAGGACCATGAGAATAGACAGTTTGGAGGCCTTGGATTTGTTTTTAACAGCCAGAATTAGTGTAAGCTCAGAACTTCTGAGTTTTAGGTTTAGCTTTAAGCAGACAGATTTGGGGTCTCATTCGAGTTGGAAGCCTCAGTAAATGTCTCCTGGTTGCTACTCTCCCTTAATTTTCTCTCCTTGCCTTCCCCTCTTGGATTGGAGAACTGCAAGTGAAAATCTGTGTCTAACTTTTCCTTTCTGACAAGGGGTGTGTTTATGGGATGGTACTATATTGGAACAGTTCATTAGAAATTGTTTCTGTATCAGTTGGGGTGGCACGGTGGCTCAGTGGTTAGCACTGCTGCCTCACAGCACCAGAAACCTGGGTTCAATTCCTGCCTCAGGCAACTGTCTATGTGGAGTTTGCACATTCTCCCTGTGTCTGCACGGGTTTCCTTCAGGTGCTCCAGTTTCCTCCCACAATCACAAAAATGTGCAGGTCAGGTGAATTGGCTGTGCTAAATTGCCCATAGTGTATTAGGCACATTAGTCAGGGGTATATATAGGATGGGGGAATGGGTCTGGGTGGGTTACTCTCCAGAGGGTTGGCGTGGACTTGTTGGGCCGAAGGGCCTGTTTCCATACTGTAGGAAATCTAATCTATTCATTTGTTAAGCTTTCCAACAGAGTTAAGTTATTCTAAGTTTCTCTTTCTTTGGTTGTATTTTAACTCCAGTGTGCAAAACAATTGTGTTTTGCTTAACATTGAGTAGTTTGACTTGTTTGAAACAGGCCTTTCATCTTTGTCTTTAAAAGTAAGAAAAAGTTAAGGTCCAGGCTACCTTCTTAAACTATTTTGAGTGAGTTTGGTCTGGTCCTTAACAGTAGTGTATGAGCCTTCGTGGGAGGAGGGTGCAGTAACAGAGACAGAGTGAGTGTTATGTAACAGAGAGAAGATGGTGTCACTTACCCTAGCAGAGTGGAGAAGTTCATTAACCTCTTTGCAAACTACTGGGCATTCTTCAATTCGATGGATGCAACACGGTCCAGGATGGCAACCTTGGACAAGATATATAAGATCTGGTATTATGGCATCCTGTGCCAGTCCTGAGGTCTGAGGACCAACTTACTCTGCACTACCCTATCAACCAGGAGCATCTTCTCCAAATCCACAAAGTAAGTCTCTAATGACCCCTTGTCTACCAGGTCTGAGCTAACAAAGTGATTGCTAGGCATCTTCCTGAGATATTTATATCATTGATAGTCACAGGTGAGGTGCTGGAAGACTGCAGGTTGGCTAATGTGGTGCCACAATTAAAGAAAGGTGGTAAGGAAAAGCCAGGCAACTGTACACCAGTGAGCCTGACCTCAGTGGTGGGCAAGTTGTTGGAGCGAATCCTGAGGAACAGGATTTACCTGCATTTGGAAAGGCAAAGACTGATTAGGGATAGTCAACATGGCTTTGTGTATGAGAAATCATGTCTCACAAACTTGATTGAGTTTTTTGAAAAGGTAATAAAGAAGACTGATGAGGGCAGAGCGGTGGATGTGATCTATATGAACTTCAGTAAGGCATTTGACAAGGTTAAGTTAGCCATTTGGATACAGAACTGGTTCAAAGGTAGAAGAGAGAGGGTGGTGGTGGAGGGTTGTTTTTCAGACCGGAGGCCTGTGACCAGTGGAGTGCCACAAGGATCGGTGCTGGGTCCACTACTTTTTGTCATTTATATAAATTGATTTGGATATGAACATAGGAGGTATAGATGGTAAGTTTGCAGATGACACCAAAATTGGAGGTGTAGTGGACAGCGAAGAAGGTTACCTCAATGGGATCTTGATCAGATGGACCAATGGGCTAAGGAGTGACAGATGGAGTTTAATTTAGATAAATGCGAGGTGCTACATTTTGGAAAAGCAAATCAGAGCAGGACTTATACACTTAATGGTAAATTCCTGGGGAGTGTTGGTGAACAAAGAAACCTTGGAGTGCAGTTTCATAGATCCTTGAAAGTAGATTTGCAGGTAGCTAGGATAGTGAAGAAGGCATTTGGTATGCTTTCCTTTATTGGTCAAAGCACTGAGTATAGGAGTTGGGAGGTCATTTTGTAGCTGTACAGGATATTGGTTTGGCCACTTTTGGAATATTGCATGCAATTCTGGTCTCCTTCCTACTGAAAGGATGTTATGAAATTTGAAATGATTCAGAAAAGATTTGCAGGAGTGTTGCCAGGGTTGAAGGATTTGAGCTATAGGGAGAAGCTGAAAAGGCTGGTGCTGTTTTCCCTGGAGCGTAAGACGCTATGGGTTTTTTAAGGTTTATAAAATCATGAGGGGTATGGATAGGATAAATCGACAAGGTCTTTTCCTTGGAGTGGGAGAGTCCAGAACTAGAGGACATAAGTTTAGGGTGAGAGGGGAAAGATATAAATGGGACCTGAGGACAACATTTTCACGCAGAGGGTGGTGCATGTATGGAATGAGCTGCCAGAGGAAGTGGTGGAGGCTAATACAATTACAACATTTAAAAGGCATCTGCATGAGTACATGAAGAGGAAGGCTTTAGAGGGACATAGGCCAAGTGCTGGCAAATGCAACGAGATTAGGTTGGGATATTTGGTCAGCATGGACAAGTTGGACCGAAGGCTCTCTATGAGTCTTACTTTCCATGGTAACTCCAGACTGCCAGCTTATTACTGGGTGCGTAATGGCTTTTTAAATATTGCATCAATGCCAGGAATCTTGAGATATTCTGGCAGTGGCTGGTACTTTCATTTGTAGTGAGTGAGAGAATTGAATTCCCATTGGTTGAATGAAATGCTACAGGGGAGTGGTAGGTAATTAATGAGGTCAGTTTAGTTCAAAAGAATGTGCAAACTGACACACCTTACAAAGGGAGACCATCCATGTAACCCGATGAGAATGATTCCTGGTGAGATTCAGCTCATTGAGATTGATAGCCTTAGTGTATGATAGTGAGGTACAATAGCTGAAGATTGCGCTGGATTCCTAAGAACTAGAGGTTGTTGATAATTGATGAAGGGGGAGTGAGGACCAGCATGAGAGGTTGCAGTTGTGGTGGGTTAGTGTGATGTATTCATTGACCTTGAGCACATAAATCAGCTCGTTGCATTCCCTGTCAACTGTAGTGTTCCCTGACTCAGTGAATTGTCCTCCCTGGTCATCTGCTCCCAATTCATTTAGCCCTAAAAAGCATCCTAACCTCTTGTAATACATGTCACCTCCTACCTTGCTGCTTCACCCCTAAGGCCTCCAACAAAATCTGTGACTGCTTTACTCTCTCTTTCCCTGGTGCTTCTTTTCTCTCCATCAGAACTGGACAAAAATAGTATTCAGCAACAAACTCATGTCATCTGATACAGTTTCCTTTCAAGAGGGACAGACTATCTTAACAGCAAAAGATGTTGGTTGGTTGTTTACTGCATACAGAGGCAGTGCAAAAACAGTTCAGTTCACAACATCAAAGACATGGGAGCAGAATTAGGTGATTCGGTCCATTGAGTCTGCTCCGCTATACAATGCGATCACATGTATCTGATAAATCTCAACTCTATTTCACTACTTTATCCCCACAACTCTTGATTCCCTTCCTGATTAAACATCTGTCTATCTCAACCTTTAACATAGAGTCATAGAGTCATAGAGATGTACAGCATGGAAACAGACCCTTCGGTCCAACCCGTCCATGCCGACCAGATATCCCAACCCAATCTAGTCCCAACTGCCTGCACCTGGCCCATATCCCTCCAAACCCTTCCTATTCATATACCCATCCAAATGCCTCTTAAATGTTGCAATTGTACCAGCCTCCACCACATCCTCTGGCAGCTCATTCCATACACGTACCACCCTCTGCGTGAAAACGTTGCCTCTTAGGTCTCTTTTATATCTTTCCCTTCTCACCCTAAACCTATGCCCTCTAGTTCTGGACTCCCCAACCCCAGGGAAAAGACTTTGTCTATTTATCCTATCCATGCTCCTCGTAATTTTGTAAACCTCTATAAGGTCACCCCTCAGCCTCCGACGCTCCAGGGAAAACAGACCCAGCCTGTTCAACCTCTCCCTGTAGCTCAAATCCTCCAACCCTGGCAACATCCTTGTAAATCTTTTCTGAACCCTTTCAAGTTTCACAACATCTTTCTGATAGGAAGGAGACCAGGATTGCACGCAATATTCCAACAGTGGCCTAACCAATGTCCTGTACAGCCACAACATGACCTCCCAACTCCTGTACTCAATACTCTGACCATTAAAGGAAAGCATACCAAATGCCTTCTTCACTAATGACCCAGCTTCAACAGTCTTCGGCAGTAAAACATTTCGCCGATTGAATACCCTCTGAAAGAAAATGTTCCTCACCATCTCTGTCTCAAATGGGCAACCAATTACTCTGTGATTATGCCATGTGGTTGTAGGGTCTTCTCCATGGATAAACAATGTCTCAGCATTTCCTCTGTTAAGCCCATTTAGAATCATAGTCCAAATTATATAGACCCAATCAACATGTCCTCATAAGCAAATCTCTCCATGCTTAGGTTCAAACTAGTGAACCATCTGTGGACTGCTTCCAAAGCTTGTCTATCTTTCCTTAGATTAGACTGTCACCGTATTCAGGCAGTGGTCTAACTAGCACCTTGAATAGTTTTAGTAAGGATATTCCTATGTTTCATTCCCTTGGAAATAGAGGCCAACATTCCATTTTCCTTCCTTTTTACAGTACTTGCTGAATTTGAATGCTACTTTTTCCGAGCTCTGCTCGATGACACAAAATCCCTTTGTGCTGCAGCCTTCTGCAGTCTTTTTCTCATTTAAGTAATATCCTGTTCTTCTGTTCTTCCTGCCAAAGGGCATAACCTCACATTGTATTCCATCTGCCAAGTTTTTGTCCACTTCCTTAACCTACATATTTGCCTCTTTAAACCTTTTGTAACATTCTCACTGTTTACACTTCTCTTTGTGTCATTCACAAACTTGATGATAACATGATATGGAGGTGCCAGTGTTGGATTGGGGTGTACAAAGTTAAAAATCACACAATACCAGGTTATTAAACAACAGGTTTAATTGGAAACACACTAGCTTTCGGAGCGACGCTCCTTCATCAGGTAGTTGTCGCCTATTGGACTATCATCTGGTGTTGTGTGATTTTTAACTTTGATGATAACATACAGCAAATGTTGTTTTAACCTGTACATTGTCAACAAGCACTCTTAATAAACTGGCAAATAATAATATACATAATATACATATTAATAATATACATATTATGCATAAAGTGTAACAGTAATGTATATACCCCTGCATTACGTCTCTTGCCCCTTCATGAAGCCATGCTGTCTTTAGTTGATCATAATATGTATCTCTAAAAGCTCTTCTATCACGTCCTTTATCATCGACTCTAACATTTACCTAATGACAGATGTTAAGTTAACTGGCCTATTATTACTTGTCTCCTTCTCTTTTTGAATAATTCAAATGTTAATATCAGAAAATGTGGTGTCAGCACCAAATTTACATTCTGTTAAGCTTCACTGGAACCAAAAATGAATAGGTTGAAATTAGTAAGGAGATCAAAGGTTATGGGCAGGAGAATGGAGTTGAGAAGCATATCAGCCATGATCAACTTGTGGAACAGTCCCGATGGGCTGAATAGCCTAATTCTGCTCCTATATCATGTGGTCTTATTCATGATACCCTCCCTATGTCTGATTAAATGGGACAAACCAATTTCTTGTACTTTGTTTATAAGTTAACTAACTCTGGGAATTTTATGCATCTGGTGGGTGCTGTGCTTTGTGATTGTATTAGTTTACAATTAAAGCCATTGATTTAACGTGACAAATAGGTTCAATTTCATTTTTATTACATGGGATCAAATTGGATCATTCTATTCAGTTTACTGTCTAACCACAATGACTGAGATTACATTTATCAAATGTTACAATAGACAATTCATATTCTCTCTCTCAAAAATTATTGTTATACCTTTCTGTGTAATATTATAGAAATCTGTCACAAGGCTGACACCACTGGGTGTTTAAAGTAACTTTCTTCCCAAAATAATGGATTAAGATAATGAGTTTCAGATTTAAAATTTAATTGGTTTATTTATGAGCAAGAAAATTATGGCCTTGCAGCTCCCTGATATCATGATTCATGGGAATCATTTATATACACTAAAAACATGTAATTGTTGTTTCATATATATTGGTGGAGAGTTTTACCAGTGCTCCTGTATAGAAAGAGTGTGGTTCTTAAATGCACCTGAAGTGATAAGGATCACTCCACACCCTTTCCTTCCTCTTGATGTGGTTAAAGCTGTATCTGGCCAGAACACCTGACTGATTCAGTGAAAGTTAGAGCTACGATGACAGCAATAATAGCTTGCATTTATGTTATTCATTGAACATAGTCAACTGTTCCAAAATGCTCATTTGTTACACAAACATAGTCTATAATTCAACTACTCCAGGTTCTTTTCTTTCTGAGGATGTCTCTGTTCTTCCCTACAGGATCTAAATTATGACCATTGGTTTGGACTTTGGGAAGCTTGGGAGTAATTTTGGCTGGAGCTAGTGAGCTGCAGCTGAGCAAGATGACTTAACTCCATGTCAGCACTGTCAGCTACCAACAACATGAGTGAGGAAGAGTCACTGGACCCGAAATGTTAACTCTAATTTCTCCTCACAGATGCTGCCAGACCTGCTGAGATTTTCCAGCAACTTCTGTTTTGTTTGTGAGCATCTTCTACTAATCAGCTAGACAATGGGAATAATCTTCCCCTCTGTTCACAATAAATTAATCGTGTTGTTGAAATCTCAATGATTCACTTGTGACATAAGTCAAGTTCTCTTCCACATTAAGCCATTAAGGATGCTCTTGATTGCGTTCTGGATAAAATACCTATAATCACAAACTCCATTCCACTTTTCTTAAATGCAGTTGTCTGTCTGTTCCCCATGTTTAATGACCAGAAGGAAAAGACTTCTTTTCTACACTCAGCATAAATTGAGAATCAAGCAATACTTGAATTTCAAAGTTCATTTCAAAGTTCAGGGCAGCACGGTGGCTCACTGGTTAGCACTGTTTCCTCACAGCACCACAGACCCAGGTTCAATGCCACCCTCAGGTGACTGTGTGGAGTTTGCACATTCTCTCCGTGTCTGCGTGGCTTTTCTCCGGGTGCTCTGGTTTCCTCCCACATTCCAAAGATGGGCAGGTTAGGTTGATTGACCATGCTAAGTTGCCCAGGGTGTAAAGGGTGGGTGGACCAGCTATGGAAAGTGTAGGGTTATAGGGAAAGGAGGTGGATCTGGGTGGGATGCTGGTTGGAGAGTCAGTGTGGACGCAATGCGCCAAATGCTGGAGGGGTTCTATGGTTTCCATCAGGCTATGAACTCACTCTGAGTTAAGAATGTTATGCCTCTGCTGCTGATAGTACAGTCATTACAAAGGTGATATTAAGAGCTCCTGACTCGAGCAGCTTTGTGCAATTTGATTCAAAAGTGGATTGATAGTGTTTAACTTCACCCTTTCCCCATAAAGCTGGTGGTCTAGAATTGCAGGACTAGCAGGAAGCCTCGCCCTTAGCTACACATCAAGATTTGATGTGCAGAGAGCCCATGGTCTCCCAAGCCAAGTGTTTACTAAATGACTGACACTCCTTGTTATTTTAGCTCAGTGTGAGTAGAAGTAGCAAAAACAATTTTAAAAGAGTTACGTGACTGGTATAGTTTAGATATCCTTTTAGTGAAATGTTTACAACAGATTCTAAATGTCATAAGGATATGTTAAAGTCTAATTTCAGCTCTCATCTCCTGAAGCTGTAGACTGAGTCTGTAGACGACTTGTTGTAACACTTCTGAGATCTTTGCAAGTCAAAATTTAAATTGATCTCCTGCTGGGAATGTTTGTGTTACAGCAAACAAATGGATGCTATATGGGGTTTTAACAAGGATACATAGCCAAGGAGAAACTGCTCTCACAGACATAATAGCAAAACTTAAAATAAATCGAAATTGAAGGTAGAGAATGATTTTTGGCTATTAAGACAAAAACACATTGTTTTAAAAGTTAAACATTGCATCCGGCCTGTTGTAAACATTATCAGTCACATTCATCACCTTCCACCACAGAACTTAACCAAATGCAATTGACCAGTTCTGCCTTTGCTAGGACTGCAAGTGCAAACTGACTACTGCTCCTGTCTACATATTAACAGAGACTACATTGGAATATACAGTGATTAGAAGAAAATTGTTTAAACAACTTCACTTTCTACTTCTCTCTTATATATGAAAAAGACATATTACTCAAAATGCAGGCATTTATATTTTTTGTTGAGAAAGCTTGCTGGCCATTAAAGACAGATTTAGTCAGTATATGTTAAAGGAAAGAACAATGATAAAGAACATTGTTTCAAGATGCAAGGTAGTGCTTCTTTATTGTGCATTGCCTACACTTAAACAGCATCAAAGCATCTGACCTTCTTTAGTTAACAGAAGGTTGTGTCAAAACAGTCTCATTGCTCCAGACACACAAATGGAAGAAATGCAAATATGTAGGGCATAGGCTAAACCATCTGCTGAGTTAGCAGCAGCTCAGCAATCAAGATATTTTCTAATCAACCCTTTCAGAGATGTTATTACACACTTTTGAAGCAGGTTTGATTTGAGCCTAGACCTTCTGTCTCAGAGGTAGTGTGACTATTTCTGTGCCCCCTCAACACATTGATCAAATTGCCAATATATAAACTGTTGCAAGCTTTGCCTTTAAATCAGCACCAGTTTTATTCATTTGAACAATTGGTTCCAATAGACAAATTACTAAATAAAAGCCAAAGGTAAAATGGTGTCTTGTGGCTCTCTGTTAGCGTTCTCACCCGCAGGACAGAATGTCCAGTTTCAAATCAAATACGACAAAGGTGTGGCATAAGGTACAGATTGGTCCAAAATAATAATTAAAAAGGAAAATTATCTAATAAAACAAAGGGACTGATTTTGCCACATTATAGGAAATCTAAAGTGAGACTCAAAGTTTGCAGAATCAAAAGAATTGACCTGCTCTTATAGGTGTAATGATAGTGTCAGTGTTTGTCATCAATTCAACAATGAAACAACAGGTTCAATGATGTGTAACTAGTTTTTAACAGCATCTGTATTACATTCCTAAGTAATTTCAGATAGTGCAGATTTGTTGCTAAGCAGTTGATGGTAGTTAAGGATTTAATATAGCTTTCTTCATAATCAGGTGAATCCAGGCTGGAGGCTCATTCTCTGGAACATTTGGTACAGGATTTGGATTTTCATCCAGCCCACCTGCCCTTGTGCCATGCCATCACGCTTGCATTGTAACAATATGCCTGTCCATCTAAACCCTTGAGCATAGGCTTGGCCTCTAGACTTCACTCTTATTGGTGGTGGCCTGGTGTATGTTCCACTGAAACTGTGTTGAGAGCTCTACACGTTCCAAGGGAGTAGAGATGTCGTTGCAGGGCATTCAATGAAACATCAGTTAAATATTTCATACAACTCTGACTTGGAAAGCAGAAGCCTTGAATGTTGACATGAACCTGGCAGCTCCAACCCCTGATGAAGGGCTTTTGCCCGAAACGTCGATTTCGAAGCTACTTGGATGCTGCCTGAACTGCTGTGCTCTTCCAGCACCACTAATCCAGAAGCTCCAACCCCAGTCAACACAACCACCTTCTGGATGTCTTGTGGCTTGCTGAAGAGCTCATTGACCACCTGCTTATAGGAAGCAGAACTCTGAGGAAGATGATACTGACCTGTTCTCTCAACATCAGGGGAAGAAGAGACCTAAGGCCAAGAAGTTTCACAAAAATTAAGAAGGAGGCCAATAATCTGATCAGTGGAATGTGTAGAAGCATGGCCTCCCAACGTTAATAGCCTTACAGCAATCGGACACACAAAAGTTGTTCCCATTGGTTCATTGTCACATCACTGGGAATGTCAAAGATTTACTTATATTGTGTTTCATTTATTTCTTGTGTGTGTTATATAGTGGTGACCAAAACTCCAGGAGCACTTCTCCATTGGTCATATAATTAAACTGGGAAATCTTGCTTCCATAAATATCAGTGGTTTTGGTTAAAGTTGTTGGTTTCCAGGAACATATCTATTGTGTCAAACTGGGTATTCCCATATTGGACAATCTCTCTGACCTTGGAAGATTAATAGGACAATCTCCCTGACCTTGGAAGATTAATTTTGCATTCGTGCAATGTTAAATATATTTTTTGATCATGCTGTTGTAACATTTTCGTTCATGTTGATAACAATGCGTCATGCACGTGTGGTTGAGCAGTAAGAGTATGGGAGGGAAGAATTGTAAAGTCCCCCAATGCAATTTTAAAAAAGGCTTTATGTGGCAGTAAAAAACAAATCGTTAAAATTTATATTGTTATTACCTCGTGCAACTCTTCCATTCCAATTGACTCCCCTCGGTCACACGCAAGGTGCATTATTGTAGAGAGAAAATGGTATAAAAATGTCATCCATGAGCAATGCAGGCAGTTCATCCAATTTGACTAGAAAAGGTATTCTGGGCTTGCAGAAAGACACTATGCTATTGTGTCCAGCTAAGGCAATACTGTATTGAATGAGCAATGATCAGGCTCCTGCAAAGAAATAGGCAAGATTCCAGAACTGAAAAATGTGTTACTGGAAAAGCACAGCAGGTCAGGCAACATCCAAGGAGCAGGAGAATCGACGTTTCAGACATAAGCCCTTCTTCAAGAATGAGGAGGGTGTGCCAAGCAGGCTAAGATAAAAGGTAGGGAGGAGGGACTTGGGGGAGGGGTGTTGGAAATGCGATAGGTGGAAGGAGGTTAAGGTGAGGGTGATAGGCCGGAGAGGGGGTGGGGGAGAAGAGGTCGGGAAGAAGATTGCAGGTCAAGAAGGCGGTGCTGAGTCCGAGGGTTGGGACTGAGATAGGTGGGGGAGGGGAAATGAGGAAGCTAGAGAAATCTACATTCATCCCCTGTGGTTGGAGGGTTCCTAGGCGGAAGATGAAGTGCGCTTCCTCCAGGCGTTGTGTTGCCATGGTCTGGCGATGGAGGAGTCAAAGGACCTATATGTCCTTGGCGGAGTGGGAAGGGCAGTTAAAGTGTTCAGCCACGGGGTGGTTGGGTTGGTTGGTGCGGGTGTCCCAGAGGTGTTCTCTGAAACGTTCCGCAAGTAGGCTGCCTGTCACCCCAATGTAGTGGAGGCCACATCGGGTGCAGTGGATGCAGTAAATGATGTGTGTGGAGGTGCAGGTGAATTTGTGATGGACTCACCTGCACCTCCACACATATCATTTACTGCATCCGCTGCACCCGATGTGGCTTCGTCTACATTGGGGAGACTGGCCGCCTACTTGCGGAACGTTTCAGAGAACACCTCTGGGACACCTGCACCAACCAACCCAACCACACCGTGGCTGAACACTTTAACTCCCCCTCCCACTCCACCAAGGACACGCAGGTCCTTGGCCTCTTCCATCGCCAGACCATGGCAACACAACACTTGGAGGAAGAGCGCCTCATCTTCTGCCTAGGAACCCTCCAACCACAAGGGATGAATGTAGATTTCTCCAGCTTCCTCATTTCACCTCGCCCCACCTTATCTCAATCCCAACCCTCGGACTCAGTGCCTCCTTCTTGACCTGCAATCTTCTTCCCAACCTCTCCGCCCCCACCCCCTCTCCGGCCTATCACCCTCACCTGAACCTCCTTCCACCTATTGCATTTCCAATGCCCCTCCCCCAAGTCCCTCCTCCCTACTTTTATCTTAGCCTGCTTGGCACATCCTCCTCATTCCTGAAGAAGGGCTTATGCCTGAAACGTCGATTTGCCTGCTCCTTGGATGCTGCCCGACCTGCTGCACTTTTCCAGCAGCACATTTTTCAGCTCTGATCTCCAGCATCTGCAGTCCTCACTTCTCCAACGTTCCAGAGATACATATAAGTGGCCACCCATCACAGATATTAAAGAGATCATGCCAGACATGATCGCAATGGCCTATTGGTATTATCGCTGAACTGTTAATCCAGACTCTATGATGCAAGCAATGTTCTGGGGACCTGGGTTCGAGTCCCATCAAGGCAGCTGGAGGAATTTGAATTCAATAAATATCTGGAATTAAAGAGTTTAATGATGGCCATTATCGATTGTTTGTTTAAAAAAAAACAACTGGTTCACTCATGTCCTTCAGGAAAATAAACAGCCATCCTTACCTGGTCAGGCCTACATGTGACTCCAGACCCACAGCAATGTGGTTGACTCTTAACTGCCCTCTGGGCAATTAGGGATGGGGAATAAATGCTGGCCTGGCCAGAGATGCCTACGTTCCATGAGTAAATTTTCAAAAAATCATAAAAATGAGAAAGGATTATCTGGAATTAGTAGCTGGTATTTATGTTTCATCTTGACCTAAAAGAAATTGTCTAGTAAGATCTAGTAACACGTGTGATGAGAATTCCCCTTTCCTAATGCGAATTTTAATTTGGTGACAATCAAATGGATCTCTAGGGATCCAGGCCAAACAAGATGAGGATGGCAGATTTCCTTCCCTAAAGGATATTAGTGAGCCAGATGGTTTTTTTCCTGACAATTGACAATGGTTTCATGGTCATTGTAGGACCCTTAATTCCCAATGTTTCTTATTGAACTCAAATTCTACCATTTACCATGGCAGGACTAAACGCCGGTCCCCAGGTAGATGCAAAAGTCAAGAAGGCACAACAATGCCTCAGGAGGCTAAGGAAATTTGACATGCCCATAAAGACCCTCACCAACTTTCACAGATGCACCACAGAAAGCATTTTATCCGGGTGCATCACAGGTTGGTATGACAACTGCTCTGCCCAGGACCGTAAGAAACTGCAAAATGTTGTGAACACATCCCCAGACCGTCACACAAACCAACCTCCCATCCATTGATTGGATTAGATTACATTAGATTCCCTATAGTGTGGAAACATGCCCTCCAGCCCAACAAGTCCTTCGGCCCAATCCTTTATCCAAACCAGCTGGTTTTCAGAATTTGGATTTTTTTGGATTTCGGAATAAGTGACAGTTTAACAGTGAATTTTTAAAAAATACTTACAAACAGCAGATGCACCTTTGAGTACTACAGGCCCTGAGACAGAACTGACACCTGCCAGTGCTGGGCCACACCCCCAGCATGACGTGGGTCAAGTGGATGTGGAGTTGGGTTAACTGTTTGAATGCCAAACAATCTTGCCAAAGACAAAAATAAAACTTCACGAAAGAAACTTCGGATTTCGAAGCTTTTCGGATTTCAGGATTTCAGATAAAGGAGTGTCTACCTGTACCATTAAGCCATTGCCTCCCTAAATTGTCTGTAAATAGAATGTATTTAGCATATTAGAATAACAGATTGAACTTCATGTCTACAGTCTCCAGACAATACACTTTCCTTGGTTTCATCACATTTCACTGAAACACTAAAATGATCAAGACTACTTACTTTCTTTAACTGCAATAAATTAGAGCTTATTTGAAGAAAAAAATCATCTCTGATTGTAATTCCATTTCTTGAAAGAAAACTTCATGGTTAGAGATTTTGTCCCTTCCATTTTGTTTTGTGTTGAAGAGACAAAATGCTTGAGAAATGCTAAACCTTAGGAAGGGATTTCAGTGAGATTGTAGAACACAATAAATTTAGCATGATCTCAGCTAACTCAACAAATGTTTTTCGAAATGTCAGAACCTAAATTGGCTACACTGCTGTTCTCAGGCATTCTTAGCATTCCAGCTGGCTGGACCTTGCACAAATTTTTTATGTTTACCATAAAATTAACACCCGACCTAAACTGCGCATTCATTAAGACAAAATGTTGGGACAGTTAATTTTGCAAATCATTAAGGGTTGCAAAAGCTGTTTTAAAATTAAGAGATTCGCTGAACCTCAGTGACAGTGCATATACTGTTTGAAAAAAATATGCTGAGTTAATCTGTAGGTGGAGATCTAACAATAAAAATGGGCTTGTTTCTTCATTATATTAGCTGCATGCAGTTTAACACATCTTCACTTTGTCCTAATGAAGGCCAGCTTTTATGGGCTTTGTTACAACAATATTATTGCCGTAATTCTAGACATAGTAAAAATGTCTAGGACCACCATAAATAAAATCTGATGTTTTTTTTACAAAAAAGCCAAATCTTCTGACAGACTGGCAATCACAGTTGGGTTGGCACACCTTACCATTTAAGTACGTTGTCCCAAAGCTCTGCACTTCTGTCCTGGATTTTTGATTTAGACGTCCTGAAAAACTTAGAATTACTTGTTCAAGAAACCTTCCAGTGCAACACAGGAATAGGGTGGGTTGCTTTTCAGAGGGGCAGTGTACTTGGTGGGTTGAATGGCCTCTATCAATACTATAGGGACTTGATGATTCTACGTCACCTTTCAACATCAGTAACTGGTCTATTCTAATCTTTAAGGTGCACAACCTCTTTGACAAGCTATGGTGAGAAGGGAGCTGTATAAGTTAAGCAGCTGAGGGAGTAGGGTGGTGAGTGAGATGATAAGGTTGTAGAGTGCCAGGGGGTGAAGGGTTAGAGTGACAGGTAAGTAGATGAAGGTTCAGCGGGTGACAGAGTTGGGTGGTAGGTAAGTGAGTGAAAGGGTAAGAAGGTAAGCATGAAGGTCAAGTGATATGGCGACAGTTATACAGTCACAGAGTCATACAGACCTTTCAGTTCAACCAGTCCATGCCAATCATAATCTCAAACTAAACTTAGCCCACATGCTTGCATTTGGTTCATATCCCTCCACACATTTCTTATTCATGTACTGATCTAAATGTGTTTTAAATGCAGTAACTATACCCACATCCATCACTTCTCCTGGAAGTTCATTCCACACACAAACCACTCTCTGAGTATAAAAAATTGCACTCATGTCTTTTTGAAATCTTTCTCCTCTCACCTTAAAAAGATACGTCCTAGTCTTGAAAACCCCCACCCACCATTCATTTTAGCTTTACCCCTCATGATTTTACAAGCTTCTATTAGGTCATCTCTCATGCCCCTACACTCCAGTGAAAAGTCCCATCTTATAACTCAAACCCTCTATTCCCAGCAATATTTTGGTAAGACTCTTCTTAATCCTCTCCACCTTAATAATCTCTTCCCAGGGAGACCGGAACTGAGCACAATACTCCAGAACGGACCTCACCAACATCCTGTACAACCTCAATATGAATTCCCAACTCCTATACTCAATGATGGTAAACGTGCTAAATGCCTTTTTAACCATCCATCTATATGCGATGCAAACTTCAAAGAATTATGTATCTGAATCCCTAGGTCTCTCTGTTCTACAGCACCACCCAAGTCCTACTTTTAATTATGTAAGTCTTATTGTATGAGGCGTAAGTTAACAGTAAAGTGGATGAGGGAGTACGGTGTGGGAGTGGCGTGTAGCAAGGGGTTGTTCAAGTATTGAGTGTATCAGGTATCAGATGTTGGTAGTATCAGGGTTTGATCGGGTGCTGGTGAGATTTAGCAATGGAGGGGATGATCAGCTTTTGGGTGGAGGGGGAATTGGACACCCTTTGTTTTGGTGAGAGTCAGTGTAAGTGTTTGGGTTTTAGTTTAGTAGCTCCTCAGGAGTTGGAGTAGGTTTTAATCCGCAAACATTTCTTGACTAACCATTCAGTAGGTATGTCACAACCCTCTGGAAACTGCTACCAGTTCAAAGACATTGATATTTTTTGGAACATTCCATTCAGCAGGGAGTTGCACATTGGAGGTTTAAAGTTTTCCTGCCATCACCATAGTCAGTATGTAACTGCATAGTCTGTGTAACTGTGTGGTCAGTATGGCATATCACAGTCAGTATATTGGGGCTTCTCATTATCTGGAAACTGAAAATCTGGGCCATTATTTCAGCAGAAGTAAAATGAACATAATGTGTAAAAAGCTCAACAATGTATTGGACCAGAACTTTCTGCAACTAGCAATGATTCTTGCCACTCTTTAAACTTGACTTTTCCTACTTCATTTTAAAATGAGTGCAACACCTCATAGAAACTTGATTGTCACTGAATATGGTTAATGGTTAAAATCTGTGTTCTTTTGTGCCAACAATGCCAATATTGGTTGAATAACACTGAAGTAAATATTGCAGTCAAACTAACTTGAGACAAATCGCATCTAAACATTTTTCACGGGTGAGATGAGGAAGAGAGTGTTGAACTTGGATTCGGCTCTCCCAATAATTGCACTGGAAGTCATTACTGGAAACTTTGCCAGCTCTTCTGTCAACAATTTCTGTCAGTATAAGCAATCATTTAAATTCAGCAAAACATTTTATCAGGGAAGTTTCTTTAAATATTAAATGTTGCTCATCTTTGGAAGCCACTATAAATATGATTAGATGGGTTAACGTTCACATAATGTCAAGTTAATACTTTTGAAATCTTAATGTGATGTGTTGACATCATTTTGGGACCAGTTATTATATCCACAATATCTCCAGGGTGCCATCAGACTCCTTCCTGCTTTGTAGTAGAGTGATTTCCCTTAACCAGTTACGCTACGCTTCATAGGTTCAGCATAATCTTGCCACTCGTGTGTAATCTTGTCCTATCAAGTGACCGTCAGCTTGTTAGAGCTTCTTGGCTTCTATTTTCACAAGGTCTCAATTTAAGACAAAATTTCCACTGAGTGGTGCTAAACCTGTCAGTGCTTACCATCATTATCATGTAACAGTTGCAGCTACCCCTCGTATCTGAATCTCCAGAAATTGCTGTTGAGTGACATCCTACTTGGTTGTTACAGATTCTGCAGATGCAATCAACACAGAATCAATAATATGACATGAAATTCAACTTTCAATGCATTTTTCACATGATATAACCCATTGAAATTAGTAAGCTTTATTGATGAATAAGGTGTAACTGAGTCTTTAAAACCATATTAAGTCACATTTAGTGCTGAACAGTCTCTCTGATACAGAAAAATTAATTTCACAGTTTTTCATAATCATTCTCTCAGCATAACATTTAAATTGCAAGATTGTTTTCAAATCATAAAAATATTAAGGCTGACCATTTGCTTCTACTTCAATTCCATCTGTATGGCCTAAACTTTGTTTCACTTTCAATAAAATAGTTATTTAGTGAATTATAATGCAAGTTTTCTTTTTAGTTCCTGCTTTGTTGTCTATGATATTTCTTCAATTTTTTTGTTGATGAGCACGCTAGATTATTTCATTGTTGCTAGTTTCTACACATCCCTAAAGATTAGGCCAGATTACAAATTGGGATTGGAAAAATATTTTGAAAGAGCTCAAGAATAAGTGTTGATATTGTGCTGACTGTAAAATCTGAGTCACTGCTGTGACACTAAAGATTACAATTTTTTTTAAAAAGGAAGGAGAGTTTGAGAAATGATTTTGAATATTCCAGCTGTTATATATTTTAAAATTTGCTAATAAAAATTTAACAATAGTTTACATAGTTCTCTTGATACTATTTAATTCAAACCTGCTTATCTGTTGCTCAACTTGGTTTACTCATCTTTGATCTCATATTCCATGATGTTCATAACCAATAAAATGATGTTGATCTCTGTCCTGGAAATCCAGCATTCACAATATTTTTAAAAGTGAAACTTCAAATTACCACAAATGTTTGTCTGAGAAAGAAGGTGCTGACACCATTCTACTTTTATGATTATGAACACATGTTCTTGATTCTCAAAAGGAAATTCATAGAGTAATGGAATCCTTACAGAGCAGAAAGCAGCCACTCGGTCCATCAAGTCTGCACTAAGCCTTCAAAGTACATCCCACCCAGACCCAACTTCACTCACTTTATCCCTGTAACCTTGCATTCCCCATGGCTAACTCACCTAGCCTAAGTTAAAAATCACACAACACCAGGTTATAGTCCAACAGGTTTAATTGGAAGCACTAGCTTTCAGAGCGACGCTCCTTCATCAGGTGATTGCGATGATTGTGACAATCACCTGATGAAGGAGTGTCGCTCTGAAAGCTAGTGTGCTTCCAATTAAACCTGTTGGACTATAACCTGGTGTTGTGTGATTTTTAACTTTGTACACCCCAGTCCAACACCGGCATCTCCAAATCATCACCTAGCCTACACATCCCTGGACACTATGGTCAATTTAGCATGGCCAATTCACCTATCCTGCACATCTTTGGACTGTGGGAGGATACTAGAGCACCCAAAGGAAATCCATGTAGACATGGGGATAACATGCAAACTCCACAGTCACCCAAGGCTAGCATTGAACCTGAGTCCCTGGCGCTGTAAGGAAGCAGTGCTCACCACTGATTCAATTTATTTGTTTCTCTTTATTTACCCTATTGAATTCCTTTATCATTTTAAAGTCAACAATTAGATTCTCCAAAACATTTTAAACAAAAGAATTCTATGCAACTTATGCAAATAGGTTAACCCCTTAAGGTCAAGTGTCATTCTACTCAATCTGCATTCAATCCCCTCCAGGTCCAAAATTTTCCTCCTGAACAGTGGTTTTCAGAATTTAATCCTCAACTCCAATAAGGATTATGACTAGCATTCTACAGTGCTGAAGCAAAATGCTAGATAAAATAAGAAGGAATGTTTATGAGAGTGCCATTGCAAACTGAATTTGATAACTTAACACATAACAGGCTTGACAACAGGACTCAAGTCCATTGTATTAAGGCTTACTGAAGTAATATACTGAAACTCAAGAATCACTGCTTTGAGAGTCATCACAAAAATTAAAGTTCTAAAAGCAATACGCAAAATAAGCAAGCTAACTGACTTTCCCACCCAGGTTGATAGAAAGCACTGACCAGATTTCTGAACTTGACAAAGATCACTATTTATTACAGGGACTTAGATTCTATCTACAGGCGAACAATTAAATTCAGTTAGGTAGAATTGAACACACACACACACACACACACACACACATACACACACACCTGGCTTTTGTTGAAAGACTTTGTTCAACTTTGTTAAAGGTTAGTCTGATTCTTGCTGATCCAAATGTTTCTCCTTGATCTTCCATTCTCCCCTGATTTATAGGAGGCACAGAATGGCTGGTTATTTATCTAGTTCAAACTCACACCTCCATTAACTGATGAAGAAAGGATAAGTTGGTTTTGGTTTGATTTATTTATTATCATGTGTATTTTGTTACAAAATCAGTGAAACGCATTGCATCATGTCCGCCACTCTCTGGCATCACCTTAAAACACAGATAAATAAACCAAAACCTAGAATAGAGAGGCAGAAAAATAAAGAAATAAAGTTTAATTTTGCAGTCCTTGTTGTTAAGTGCACAGCCGTGGGCCTGGAGCAGCCAGCCATGTGACCCTCACTGCGCCATCAGAACAAGAGTCGCCACTCTCCAGCGCCATCTTGTCTCCACCATGTGCCTTTGTCAATGCAGCCGCTGTTGATGTCACCGGGTCTCTTACTTGGTCCAAACTCGCCTCCACCATTGCCTCCATGAGTCTGTGCAGGATGCGGATACCACCTGGATCCCAGACATACCTCCACTGCAGCAGCTCACCACATCATTGCAGAAGCCACTGGGAACGCAAACCACCCTTCAACATCTCTGCCCTGAATCCACACTGGGCTCACCTCACTGCCACAACTGAGCACTTTACAAGAGCTAAGTAAAAAATAACAAGAAAAGATCAAAGGAAATAAGAGAAAAGTGGGTGGAGTTGAGGAGCCGTGGGCTCAGGAGCCCTAATGTGCCACCATCTTGGATTCTTACAGCAGCAAGGACATAGAGCAGAAAGAGAGTATTCCTGGCTGTTGCAAACTCTGGTCTAACTTCTCACTGTCTCATTCCGAGCTCAAGCTGCTCAACTAACTGATAACCAATCATATTGTTGTTGGCGGGCAGAGGACCTTTGTCATTGACAACTGGTGAGTAGTCCACTCTAATAAGCCTCACTTGTACAACACCTTGACTCCAGTTCATCTGCACATTGCTGGACCCCATAGCCACACAACAGGGTTCATAATGAGTACCAAATAGTTTAGCATTCAAAGCTTGAAGCCCTTTCTTGTAAATCCTATTTATTAGACAGTTCCTTCCCATTTCAGTCCACAGTTTTAAAAATATCTCAAAACTAAAAAGGTGCAGTCTTTACAGAGGCATAAAATGAATATTGACAGCATGTTTATGAAGTTGAGTGTGTGATAGGAAAGAGAGAGTAGAAACAAAACACAGAATTTGTTGGAAAAGGCCAGCAAGTCTGGCAGCACCTATGAAGAGAAATCATAGATAATATTTTGGATCCGGCAACCCTTCCTCAGAACTGATGGTAGCTAGGAGAATGTTGGTTTTTATTTTGAAGATAGCATAGGAAGAGGGGATGATGAGGAAATGATAGGTGAGGATAGAGCCCAAAAAGAGAAAAGAGGGTTATAGCATTTATTTTGGTTACTAAGAGAGAGCAGAGGTTGGACTGAAGAGCTCTAGTGGGGTTTCCAGACCTCAGTGTTAAGACTGCTGCATTTCTTAAGCTACATTCATGAAATAAACCTTGATGCTCCAGACACAAGTTGTAAATTGGACATGTAATTTAGATGAACTGTGAGGAGGAAAATAGTAGATTTTATGGAGACATTTGTTGGAGTATTTGGGTACATGGCAGATAACGTTTAATGTGGAGAAGTATGAAATGTTACATTTTGGCAAAATGAATGAATAGAGGCATTAAAAAAAGGATACATTTCCACATGGAGTGGACATATAGAAAGACACAGGGTAGAATGTGTGCTTAAGAACAAGAGTAGGGAAAGCAAGTAATAAGGTATTTGAGATCTCAACTTAGGGTACAAACTTAGAGTTTGAAGCTTTCCCATATCTCGATGTAGGTTTGCTCCATGAGCTGGAAGGTTTGTCTTCAGATGTTTCATCACCATACTGGGTAACATCATCAGTGAGCCTTCAGATGAAGCACTGGTAGTATGGCCTGCTTTCTATTTATGTGTTTAGGTTTCCTTGGGTTGGTGATGTCATTTCCTGTGGTGATGCAATTTCCTGTTCTTTTCCTCAGGGAGTGGTAAATGGGATCCAAATCAATGTGCTTATTGATAGAGTTCCAGTTAGAATGCCATGCTTCTAGGAATTTTCATGTGTGTCTCTGTTTGGCTTGTCCGAGGATGGATGTATTGACCCAGTCAAAGTGGTGTCCTTCCTCATCTGTATATAAGGATACTAGTGATAGTGTGTCATGTCTTTTTGTGGCTAGTTGATGTATCCTGCTGGTTAGTTTTCTGCCTGTTTGCCCAATGTAGTGTTTGTTACAGTTTGTGCAAAACAAGTCCAGAAACCCCAGCCTAATAAAAGACATTTCAGATATGAATGCCAGGCTGCTCAGACCCCTTGGTATCATGGTAGCCCACAAACTCACCAACACATTAAAACAGCAGCTAATGAACTTGAAAGACCCTATACAGGCAACAAGCAAAACTAATGTCATTTACAAAATACCGTGCAAGAACTGTAACAAACACTACATTGGATACACAGGCAGAAAACTAGCCACCAGGAAACATGAATATCAACTAGCAAATGTTGCATTGTTCACTGGGTGACGTCACCAGTGTGTCTTTGATAAGGTGTAGGTGGTTTGTCCTGCCTGGTGTTTGTTAGTAATTGTGGTTTGTACCTGAGTGGTTTGTATATGGGTTCCAGTTCAATGTGTCTATTGATTGAGTTCTGGTTGGAGTGCCAGGCTTTAAGGAATTCTCTGGTGCCTCTCTGTGTTGCCTGTGCTAGGATGGTTACATTGTCCCGTTGAATTTGTATCCTTTGTTATCTGTGTGGTTGGGAATGAGAGAGTACTGGTTGTGTCTGGCAGTGGGGTGCTGACGTCAGTGCACTTGTATGGTCAGTTTTCTTCCTGTTTGTCCAATATAATGTTTTTCCCAGTTTTTGAAGAGTTTTTGGAGATAATGTTCATCCTGTTGGATGTAGGTGTCAGGTCCTTAACTTTGTGAGGAGCTGGTGGCAAGTGTTTACTAGTTTGTGGGTCACTAAGATCCCCAGGAGTCAGAGTAGCCAGGTGGCTATCATTGCATGTTTGTCATCAAATGCTATAAATCTAAGAGTAGCACTCTGTACCAAGCTTAGGAGACATTCCCACTCTTCCTGCCTACTTCAGAAGGGATTAAAGGCTAATATTCATGAACCTAGGTACCCAAAGGTGGCTCAGAGACAACAGTCCTCCCCATTATGTTCGGAGAAAATAAAGATGCTGGAGATCAGAGCTAAGCGTGTGGTGCTGGAAAAGCACAGCAGGTTAGGCAGCATCCGAGGAGCAGGAGAATCAATGTCTTGGGCGTATGTCTTTCATCAGGAATGCTCCTCATTATGCCACAAGATCTTATACAGTACAAAAGCAAGGAATTATCATGAGCTTTTATAAAACACTGGTTCAGTCTCAAATTGAGTATTGTGTCTTTTCCTTGGTATCATACTACAGGAAGAAAGTAAAGACATTAGAGATGGTGCAAACAGATAAGCAATAATGGTTCTGGGAGTGAGGGTCTTCAGTTCCATGCCTCAGTTAGAAAAGCTGAGGTTGTGCTTCTCAGAGGATAAAGTTGAAGGGTCCTTTATTAAATCAAGAAGGTCTAGAGTAGAAAAGGACATATTGTTCCAACGGACATAAGATTCAAAAGTCAAAGGGTACACATGCAAGGTGATTGGTTGAAGAGTTAAAGACAACATGAAAAGTAATGATTTATTCAGCAAGTGCTTAGGATCTGGAATGTGATACCTGAGACTTCGATACAGACATATTTAAGGATACCTTTCCAAAAGGAATTGGATAATTATCGAAACAGCTAAGAATTTCAGATCTAAAGAAAAAGGGGAATGAAAATAGCTGAATTCCTTTTAGAGAACATTGTCACGGATCCAACTGGCTGAGTGGTCTCTATCTGTGCTTACTTAGTCCCATTCCCCACCAGCAATATCAATCCATCCTCTCTCTCTAAAATAACTTGGTTTATTTGCTTCTTCTTTAAAATGTTGCCATTTGATGAATGAGTACTCATTGCTGTTACTCATATAATGTATCACTTCATTTTTCTCATCTTGAAATGTCATCACAAATCAAGCTTTTGACTTTTTAATCTATCTATGTCCTTCTGAAGTTACTCTTGATGGTTAAGTAGGCTCCAGATATTTTCAACTTTCTGCATTATGCCTTTAGTTTTTAATTCCAGATCATTTGCATTTCCTCAGTACAAAAAACATAAATCAATAGATTCTATTTCAAGTTCTTCAAACAACTTCATGATACCTCATTCCTTTTAACACAGTGAGCTATAATTTTACCAACAAGCATCAAATGCTTATCAAGTGCTTTCAAAAGTATACAAACACAACAGCCATGGCATTTCCTTTATCAATAAATACTATTAAATTTGTCAGGCGTGAATTGCCTTTTACAAATTCATGTTGGCTGTGCTTAATTAAACCATGTCTTTCTGGATGTGTATTAATTTTATCCTGCATTATGGTCCCTAGAAGCTTGCCCACATGGGATTCTAAACTATAGTTAGCTGCTTTATCTCATTCTCTCACTTTACACAGAAATGTTAATTTGAATCAGTCTTGTGTCAGGTACCAAATGAGTTCAAAGCAATTAAATAGAAGTAATATTGTATGCTGTAGGTAAAACAGACAAGAATGATTGTGGAGAAAGTTAATGTGGAAAAAAAACAGAAGGCAAAAAATAAGTAATACAAGTAAACAATGGCAGAAGTTTACTTGAGGTTTTCGTAAACTGCGTTCTCCTATAAGGGACAATGATATCGCTGTTAGAAAATGTGTTGGAGGTATGTTAGTATGGAAAATGTTGTTTAAATGAAATACTAATTTCATTTTGCAGCATTTGGCCCGATGACTCTAACTATTTCCCTTGCAGATACTTGTTATAGAAAACTAAAAATTACACAGCACCAGGTTAAATAGTCCAACAGGTTTATTTGGAAGCACTAGCTTTCGAAGCACTGTTTCTTCATCAGAAGAAATTGTCCCATCACCTGATGAAGGAGCAGTGCTCTGAAAGCTAGTGCTTCCAAGTAAACCTGTTGGACTATAACCTGATGTTGTGTGATTTTTTTAACTTTGTCCATCCCAATCCAACACCTGCTCCTCCACATCATTGTTTTCGAAAGTAATTGTTCTGAACAGGTTTAGGATGATAGTTTTGGATCTTGAAAGGAACAGATGTACCACTTTTGTCCAACAAACTACATCTTGTTAGGACAAGAGCTTCTTAGAGTCAGAGAGATGAACAGCATGGAAAACAGACCCTTCGGTCCAACCCGTCCATGCCGACCAGATATCCCAACCCAATCTAGTCCCACCTGCCAGCACCCGGCCCATATCCCTCCAAACCCTTCCTATTCATATACCCATCCAAATGCCTCTTAAATGTTGCAATTGTACCAGCCTCCACCATATCCTCTGGCAACTCATTCCATACACGCATCGTACTCTGCATGCAAAAGTTGCCTCGTAGGTCTCTTTTATATCTTTCCCCTCTCACCCTAAACCTATGCCCTCTAGTTCTGGACTCCCCGATCCCAGGGAAAATACTTTGTCTATTTATCCTATCCATGCCCCGAA
This sequence comes from Chiloscyllium punctatum, assembly GCF_047496795.1. Taxonomy (NCBI): domain Eukaryota; kingdom Metazoa; phylum Chordata; class Chondrichthyes; order Orectolobiformes; family Hemiscylliidae; genus Chiloscyllium; species Chiloscyllium punctatum. The sequence continues at coordinate 117,453,855 of NC_092747.1, forward strand.
TGATTTTGTAAATCTCTATTAGGTCACCCCTCAGCCTCCAACGCTCCAGGGAAAACAGCTCCAGCCTATTCAGCCTCTCCCTAGAGCTCAAATCCTCCAACCCTGGCAACATCCTTGTCAATCTTTTCTGAACCCTTTCAAGTTTCACAACATCTTTCCAATAGGAAGGAGACCAGGATTGCATGCAATATTCCAACAGTGACCTAACCAATGTTCTGTACAGCCGCAACATGACCTCCCAACTCCTGTACTCAATGCTCTGACCAATAAAGGAAAGCATATCAAACGCCTTCTTCACTATCCTATCTACCTGCAACTCCATTTTCAATGAGCTATGAACCTGTACTCCAAGGTCTCTTTGTTCAGCAACACTTCCTAGGACCTTACCATTAAGTGTATAAGTCCTGCTAAGATTTGCTTTCCCAAAATGCAGCACCTCGAATTTATCTGAATTAAACTCCTTCTCAGCCCATTGGCCCATCTGGTCCAGATCCTGTTGTAATCTGAGATAACCCTCTTTGCTATCCACTACACCTCCAATTTTGGTGTCATCTGCAAACTTACTAACTGTACCTCTTATGCTCACATCCAAATCATTTATGTAAATGACAAAAAGTAGAGAACCCAGCACCGATCCTTGTGGCACTCCACTGGTCACAGGCCTCCAGTCTGAAAAACAACCCTCCACCACCACTCTCTGTCTTCTACCTTTGGGTCAGAAATGTATCCAAATGGCTAGTTCTCCCTTTATTCCATGAGATCTAACCTTGCTAATCAATCTCCCATGGGGAATCTTGTCAAACGCCTTACTGAAGTCCATATAGATCACATCTACTGCTCTGCCCTCATCAATCTTCTTTGTTACTTGTTCAAAAAACTCAATCAAGTTTGTGAGACATGATTTCCCATGCACAAAGCCATGTTGACTATCCCTAATCAGTCCTCGACTTTCCAAATACATGTACATCCTGTCCCTCAGGATTCCTCCAACAACTTGCCCATCACTGAGGTCAGGCTCACTGGTCTATAGTTCCCTGGCTTGTCCTTACCACCCTTCTTAAACAGTGGCACCATGTTTGCCAACCACCAGTCTTCCTGCACCTCACCTGTGACTATCGATGATACAAATATCTCAGCAAGAGGCCCAGCAATCACTTCTCTAGTTTCCCACAGAGTTCTCGGGTACACCTGATCAGGTCCTGGGGATTTATCCACCTTTACCCATTTCAAGACATCCAGCACTTCCTCCTCTGTAATATGGACATTTTGCAATGTTCTTGTTAAGATTCCTCTGGAGGTTTTACCAGTGCATAATACATAGATCTTTAGGCATTAGGGGTTTTGACCAAATGTAGAAAGGAGGAATTTAGTCTTTAATTATCACCTGTAGTTGCAAAGTCTTGAATAGAGAAGGAGTCAGCATTAATTCATGGAAAGAACAGGGGAAAAAGAGCATCACAAATTAAAGCATATACATTATACCTGGATGTTACGCAGGTAGAAATAATGTGAGTTAGCAAGAGCTTTAAAAGTCTAGTAATGTCTGACAGTTACAGATTCCATCAGGAAGCATGATTTGTAAGAGTATTTTAAGCTTAACCTTTGGCTAAGTAAATATGCTGGAAGTCTGCTCGTGAAGATAAAACTCCCTGTTGGACAACAGGAAAATGTTTAAAGGTGCACAGATCACAATGTGCATTGCCATCACAGTGAGTGGAGTTCATTCCGACATAGTTATATTTGGGAAGTCAAGAGCCACAGAAGAATCATTTATGGAGGTCACAGCAACAGGAATGTTGGGAACCATTACAAAATATTACCATAATCAAATGTACTTTTGTATTCAATAGGATCTACCGATGATGATGTGAAAAATTGCGAAACCATGGAAAGAAAGCACAGATGCTTCTAAAGAAGATTCATAATCTTTTGAGAATTACTTTATTCTAAGAACAAATAAAAGCAAGACTTAAAAGAGTACTTCAGCATCAGGAAAATCTAGAGGTAATTTTGTTAAGGATCTTCAGAGATTAGTGGAAAGCTCTAACTTTAGAGATCTGAAATTAGAATTTGTAAGAAACACAGCTATGACTGGAATTGTTGATGAATCTTTGTCAGATTTGTTACAGTCCAAAGAAGATTTGAGGTTGTGGAAAGCTATTCAGATTGTGTTGGAAGCAGAATACAAGGGGAATCACAGACAAATCCTGATATGAGAATAACAGCCTTATTACAGGACAGCAATAGAACCTATTTGTTTTAATGGGTGTAATCACTCTAAAGAGACATCAGACAAACCAAAGAGGAGTCAGACAGACAGCAGAATTCAAGAGTCTGCATCAATGCTATAGGACACACATGTCTCACAAGAACAAGCGGTGCCCAACTATGACAAAAGAGTACTACATCCGTAAAAGTAGCCGTCACATCCAGAGGATGTGCAGAAGGAGGACATGGGTTCAGAGCAGCAAAATCTCAAATGCTTACTCATATGAATATGTTAACGTAATAGAACCACAAGCATTAGAAAAAATATCCAGATGTTTTCCGAGTGGAAAATGGTAATCCGAATAACTCAAGTGAGTCATAAGACAGCAATGAGGAGGAATTTATCCTCTCAGACCAGTAAATCTGTGCACTCATAGAGGCAAGTAGAGGCTGGATTATTAAATATATATTCAAGGCTGAAGGAGACAGATTTTTAATCAATAATGGATTCACGGTTTATGAGAATAAAGCAGGAAAGTGGAGTTGAGGATTATCAGATTAACCATGAGTTTATTGAATGCCACAGCAGATTCAGTTGGTTGAATGGCCCACAGCTGCTCCTAGACTTATAGTCTTTATCCTGTTTTTGTCAACGGACATCGCATTCATTTTATGTTTGATATAGGAGTGAATGTCATTGTCTTATCAAACCAAATTTCATGTCTGAAGAAATAGCAGTTACAGCCTAAAGAGGTGAAACTACAAGATCCAGGTGGTATACCTCGCAAGATTAAAAATATGTGACAAACAATTCTGCAACAGAAAACACCTGAGAGTTGAGAACCTATACATGTTTTCCCATTAACATTTCTCATTTTTGAGTCTGCACCGTGACATGATCTCAATGTTCTTTAGGTAGCAGAAGATGTTCAATCAGATCCAAATGTCAGTGGGCAAGTCAAGACAAAGCAAGTTATACCAAGTCTGTTTAAAGAAAACTTCTTCAGTGAACAACTGGCCGTAGAACAAATATGTGTGTCCCAACTGGTCAAGAGATAACTAACAGAAGATTTTATTGGGTTTCCTAGACCAGGTGGAATTGAAAAAGAAGGAAAGAAATAGATTCTATGTTGAGGTAAGAAAATAATTTCAAACTGAATGAAATTTTCAACTATACAGCAGTGATGAAAACACCTTCTTTCCAATCCTTACTTGTGTATCTTCAGAAGATAAAGAACAAAGAACAAAGAAAGTTTATAGCCCAGGAATAGGCCCTTCAGCCCTCCAAGCCTGAGCCAATCCAAATCTACTGTCTAAACCTGTGCCCAATTCCTAACCATCTGTATCCTTCCCCACTTACTCATGCATCTGTCCAGATGCATCTTAAATGAATCTACCATGCCTGTCTCTACCACCTCTGCTGGCAACGTGTTTCAGACACCCACCACCCTCTGTGTAAAGTATTTGCCATGTGTATCCCCCTTGAACTTTTCACCTCTCACCTTGAAAGTGTGACCTCTCGTTAATGAATCCTTCACCCTGGGAAGAAGCTTATCTCTATCTACCCTGTCTATACCCTTCATAATTTTGTAAACCTCAATCTGGTCCTCCCCCCATATTTTTTCTAATGAAAAAAAATCTAACCTACTCAACCTCTCTTCATAGCTAGCACCTTCCATACCAGACAACATTCTTGTAAACCTTCTCTGCACCCTCTCCAAATCTTCCACATCCTTTTGGTAATGTGGCAACCAGAACTGTACGCAGTATTCTAAATGCAGTGGAACCAATGCCTTGTACAATTTTAACATGACCTGCCAACTCTTATACTCAATACTCTGTCTGATGAAGGCAAGCATACCATATGCCTTCTAGACCACTCTATCCACCTGTGCAGCAACCTTCAAGGTACAATGGACCTGCACTCCCAGATCTCTGTGCTCATCAACTTTTCCCAAGGCTCTTCCATTCATTGTATAATTTGTTCTAGAATTAGACTTGCCTAAATGTATCACCTCATATTTGTCTGGATTGAACACCATTTTCCACTTTTTCGCCCAACTCTCCAGACTATCTATGTTTTCCAGTAATCTTTGACAGTCCCTTATGCTTTCTGCTACTCCACCAATCTTCATGTCATCTGCAAACTTGCTGATCATACCAACCGTGCCCTCTTCCAGATCATTTATGCATATCACACACAAGAGTGGCCCCAGCACTGATCCCTGTAGAACACCACTGGTCACCTTTCTCCATTTCGAGAAACTCCCGTCAACTGCTACTCTTTGTCTCCTGTTGCTCAACCAGTTCTTTATCCACCTAGCTAGAACATACTGCACACCCTGTGACTTCACTTTCTCCATTAGTTTACCATGGGAACATTATCAAACATCTTATTAAAGTCCATGTACATGACATCAACAGCCCTTCCTTCATTTATCAACTTGGTCACTTTCTCAAAGAACTCTATTAAATTGGTAAGACACGATCCCCCCCACACAAAACCATATTGCCAATCACTGATACACCCATTGTTTTCTAAATATAAACAGATTTTATCCCTCAGTACCTTCTCCAGCAACTTTCCCACCACTGATATCAGGCTCACTGCTCTGTAGTTACCCAGAATATCCCTACTACCCTTCTTGTACAGATAGAAGTCAGTGGAATTTGTAAGCAGAAACTAATAATGATATCAGTAATAAGCAGTAAATTTCACTTGAACTCTTAATGAATCTGCTTTCTGCAATATCCCCTTAAATGTCTTTCATCCATACATTAATCTCTCACACCTTATGTACATGTGTACGTGGCTCAGGTAATAATCCATTGGTAATAACTTTTGAAGTTCAGCCTCTTAATTTGGTGCTTAGCTCATCACACTTACTATGCAGCACCTCTATCATAATTCTACATGTATCATTGATTTCTACATGGACCACAATAACTGGTCCTCTCGCTCTTACTGCAAATTCTTCTTCAGTTCAGAGCAGATATCCTGAATCCTTCACAGGATAGACAACACAGCAATCTGGACTTGTGGCCTTTGCTGTAGAGTATGGTGACAATCTCCCCAACAATGCTTGCCCTCTTTTGGTACTACATTCCTTCTTTTGGCACCCCCAACTTGAATGCTGTATTATGCTAGCATGGTCATTTAGCTTATTCACCTCACAGTCCCTACTCTTAACCAAAAAAGCTGAGAGAACATCTTATCTGCTGGACAGTTACAGATGCTAACACTCCTGGCCTCTGGCTCTCTTAACCTAATTCACTTGCAATCACACCCTTCTGTCCCTGTCCTCTGACCAGATCAGAATACCCTATCCTAAGAGCTTTGACTGCCTCCTGGTGCAAAGAATCCATGTAAAGTAACAGTCCCTCAGAAGGATAGTGATCCATTGTCTGGATTTGGTCACCTTTGAAAGGTTTCTTCCATGCTCTTTCTTTGGCCGTCATGCCAACCCATGCCTCCTGTCCACTTACTGATTCATAATGGGACAATGAGGTTAAATATCAACTTGTAAGTCCCTCCAACAACTGCCAATGAGTGACTTTTGGTCAGTCGTATTATGAAAACAAACTAGAGCATCTTCGCAGCATTCAATCCATTTGGGGTGAATTTGTGATAGACATTCTTTCAGCTTCAACCAAGCTTGGTTTGTCCTGATCTTCAGGAAATGATAAGAATCTGCAGAATGTTTTCACAAGAATGATTTGCAACCATTGAGGCTTTGCTCATTTGTAGATTGGAGCAGAAATGTGCTTACCTTGAACAGCAATCTGGGTCAGAAATTTATAGGGCATACAAACATCAGGAAGTATGAACCAAGGAAATATTCTGCAGTTGTTCATAGAAACAAATATCTCACAACCTACTTCCCCCCCTTCTAGATATACTGGTTCAGGATTGCCAATCACTACAAGGAGCTAGATGGATGTTCCCCCAACAATAGGTTTAAAGATGAGGCCCCAATGCCCACTTGCCCACTTCAGTCCCATTACAATTTAGCCAATAGCTGGCTGGCATTTGGAAGTCTGCCTACCCACCAGCAGGAAACCTGAGATCTGGGTGAGTGATGTCAATGTCAAGCAGTCATTCTGATAGGTGGGAGGGGCAAGGGGTCCCTCTATGATGTTTATGATAGCTCCCTCAAGGTTTTAAACCCTCATTTCCTAGACCATCTACCCCATTCCATGATCCCTCAAACCTCAGTCCTTCACCAAGGCATGAACTACACAGCATACAGATTCCTCCCATCCATTACCAGATTTTTATAAGTCCCACATTAATGGTCAATTGGCTACGAAATGGCTAGGGGCCATCCAGTGTTCATCTCAGCTGGCCATCCCTAGATTGTGATGGTGTCAGATAGTCTGCCACTTCATCTAATCTATTCTGATGTATTTTGCAACATGTTATGAAAAAAATACCTAGTTTCCTGCTAAATATTAGGGCCAACTAATTTATATCGAACACGTCAAAGCTTTATCCATTAAACAAGATTTTTATCAAGATCCAGCAGATGTGCAATGTTGTCCAACATATTGTGTTAAACAATACACTCAGTTATATCAAATACGGTAATAAAGAGTTATAGGTGGTAAGTGTAACTCTTATGGGAAGCAAGTATATATTACCAACCAATCTTCTGTGATATTCCACACAGTCAGTTAAAATACATATAATCTTGAGGATTTCTGGAAGTAGGGCAAGGAGATAATTGAATCAGGATCCACAGTTGCAACTCAGTCATGATTTTACATTTGATCTTTCCTTTTATATCATACGCTGGAGAATAATTGTTTAGAATAACTGATAGAAAACTGTATGTTTTTGTCAGGGTGTTGAGATGCATTTTATTTTAGTGTTGGTTGAGATTTTTCAAATTGTGTTACTTGATAATAGCTTAGTTTGTTCTAACTTATCTTGTATAAAAGCACAGAAGATAGAAGTAGGAGGAGGCCATTCAACCCCTCAAGCCTGCTCCACCATTCAATATGATCATGGCTGGTCACTGAGCTCAATACTCTAATCCCACCCTCCCCTATATCCCTTGATCCCTTTAGCTATAAAAGCTATACCTACTCACTTCTTGAAAACACATCATGTTTGGGCCTCAACTACTTTCTGTGGTAACTAATTCCATAGACTCACCACTCTCTGAGTGAAGAAAGTTCTCCTCATCTCATTTATAAAGGATTTACTCTTTATCCATAAACTGTGACCCCCGGTTCTGGACTTACCAGCATCAGGTGCATCGTTCCTGCACCTGCTAGGCCTGTTAGAATTTTATAGGTTTCTGTGAGATCTGCCTTCATTCTTCTAAACTATAGTGAACACAATCCTAATCAACTCAATCTTGCCTCGTACATCAGTCCTGCCATCCCAGGAATCAATTTGGTAAACTTTCACTGCATTCCCTCCATAGCAACACCATCCTTCCTCAGATAAGGAGACCAAAACTGCACACTATCCCAGGTGTGGCTTCACCAATGCCCTGTATAATTGCAGCAAGACATCCTTGTTGATGTACTAGAATGCTCTCTCTATGAAGACCAGCATATAGGTTGTCTTCTTTACTGCCTATTTCACCTGCATGCTTACTTTCAGTAACTGGTGCATGGAATAGACTTAAGTTTTATTGTTAAAGTCAAATTTGCAGTATACATGCTTGTTTTTTCAGTGAAGAAAAATATGATTAAATAATTTTTAAAAACAATATATCGAGCCAGATTTTGGACTGAGATCCGACTTATCCAGTGATAGAACCTGGGATCTTAACAATTAAATAAATACAACCTTTGTGAGGAAACTGAAACATAACTGATGTGGCAGTCAGTGTGGGTCAGTAAACGTTCCAAGACAATTGACTTTTTAAACGAAATTATCAAAAGTTCAAAGAGAGCCAATATAAACTTTGTATTTTCACATTATTGGGTATATCAAGCAAACTCAAATCATTTATTATAGAAATTGTAATTTGATTCTATACTGAGATTAAAAAAAAAGGAGTTTGGAAGAATGTTATTATAAATTCAGCTTCTTTCCATAATTCCTTTACCAGTGCTAATATATAGTGTCATAAATAAATCAGAGATTTTGAGGCATCAGTCTGATCAGCATTGCAATTACATGAAAAGCTAACTGGCAACTTCAATTTTATTTGCATTAAATGATTAATTAATGCTTAATCTGAGCATTAAAAACTCTATCAATTTCATTACGCAGAAATCATTACCTGCTGATTTGAGCACACTTAAATAGAGAAGTCTATTGTAATACAGCCATTACAAACCAATCAAAGAAAACATCATAGTGTTGGTACTATAATAAAAGGAATAAAAGGCCATTCTTGTGATCTCAATTGACCTCAAAGCTAATATATGAAAATGTAAAACAATTAAAATAGCTCTGCTAAAGCCTTTTCTGGTTTGGATGATTGAGCCAGATAAATAACTTTTTTCACATCTGTTTGACCAGATGCAGAAAACAGTACACATAAGTAATGTTATGTTAACTGCATCTGTGCTGTAGCCCACACAGCATTTAGGCAGTTTACCCACTGATGTTTACTGCAGCAATGAAATTACCATTATCCTAGGAAAGAAATCATTTTGACACATCAATATCAATAAGCAACAAAACTAAATTAAAATAGTACTGTACACTGGGAAGATTAATGTAGAGTTTGATATAGCTTTCTGCAAACATAGGTGCTATTTCTATGACCTTTGCTAAACAATAAAAAAAATAAAATCAATACAGATTTTAAAACAACTGATTCTGATTAATTAAATTTTGGAGTTCTAAATTCTATTCAGTAGACTAAAATACACCCACATGACAAAAAAAATTGTCATTGTCATCACCACACTGTAAGCAGTAAAAGAACATTCAACTACTGAAAACTTAAGTTACAGCATCAAATTTCTTCAGTATTTAGGTTCTGCCAACATAACGTAATGATTAAAGATGAAAGTTTCAAAGAGTGAGGATAATAATGATGATGACAATAATGACAGCCCAACCTTTGTTTCAGATCATGCCAGAGAAGAATGGCCATAAACATATTGCTGTCTGCCCAGAACTAATCAACTCATCCTATGGATAACATGTGAGGTGTATGTTCCTGAGGAAGAAACAGAAACCAAACTACTCACCATGCGTACAGATGATGGTGACTCGGTTCATTTGCTCATTCAAGAAGATGCCAGCAGGAGTGTTGAAACAACTAGGATCCATGAATTACAGCAGAATGCTGAAGAAGACAAGGTGGGACCATTTCCTATTACCTCAATGATTCAAAACTATAAACTGGCAGGAGCAATAAACCTTAGTCATTACACAATCCAAAGCTAGTAGGGTGCCTAATGGTCCTGTTGCCACAGAATCACTGAAGTGTAGGCAGATGAGATTAGTTTGGAATGGCATCATGGACAATGCAGAAATGGTGGATTGAAGGGTCTGTTCCTGGGCTGTACTATTCTATGCTCTATGTTCTATGTTCTTGTCACAACTGGCAGCACCTCCAGTCCGTTTCCAAGTCTCTCATTTAACTGAAAAGGTAGACAATTGCTTAACTAAGTTCCTTTCACAATATCACAAGGCTGTGCCCCTTTGCTTTATGAAGGTTTAATATTAAAAACTTTCCACTGGTTGGAGTTGGTTCAAATTGGACTGAGGCAAAGCAACCTACACAGAACTGCAAGGTCACCTTCCAAGGTGGAAGTGAGAAAAGAAGTGAGTCACCCTCAGGTGAATGGAAAGGGACTGCCTACAATCTGGAGGTCCATCAAAATTTAGCACAATCTCAGGAAGACATTAACAAATGCAAAATACTGGACATCAATAATCTTACCCAATGAACTTTTTGGAAAAACACGCACAAACCAATATTTCAAGGAAGGTTAAAAGAGAACTTTTGCCAGATAATGAAGAGAACCTGCTGTTTCCACTTTTTCTCTCTGAAGATGTTGTCAGTCAGTCTCCCTTAAAAGGGTGCAGCGAAAAATCATCAAAGAACTGAGAATTTATGAATCTATGACTCCATTTGTTTGACTGACTGCATCTAAGAAACCAGTAATCGACATAAGTCTCAGGTTACAATCTTACATTTCAATGATATCAAAAGACTGTAAAACACATTCCTTTTGTTTCCTTTTGTGTTGAACATTAACCTGGTCCCAAGTGACTGCATGAAATCCATATGCTTAATGTTGCACTTTTTAAATATTTCCCTCAGGTTTTACTGTTTAATAAGGAATTTAAATAAAACATTATTAATTATTTTTGCTGTAGGCAACAATTTTTAAGTGTAGAAATGTACAGGCTTGTGCAAAAAGAACTTAAAGATTTATTGTGATGAACAGAAAAAGTTGAACAGAGGGAGCTAATTTATCCCTTGTCACATGGCCATGATAACACAAAGTTGGTCACGTACAATTTGGCTAATTTCTACCACAGCAGCCTCCTCTCAAAGACCAGCAAGTTGGTGGAAAGTATCATAAATAACACTATCGAACTGTTGTTGAACACTGATACTTACTCATTGTGTTTAGTTTGATTTCCATTAAGAGGTGCAACTTCAGATTTCAGTTTAGCCTTGGTCACATTCAGTTTGAGGGTGAGAAATGTGGGTCTAAGAATATTGTCTTCAACATATTTATAAAGGAATGAAGACAGAGTTGGATAAATTGAATGGGAAAAGCTTTAAATGTAGGATGGTAGAACAGTTAAGGAGATATTCCATAAATCCTGGCAAGGTTATGTTGCTTTGAAAAAGAAAGAACCTATGAAAACAATGAGCAATCCATAGTTTACTATGTAAATTAAGTGTAAAGTCAAATTGAAAGAAAAATGTACAATACTGTGAAGATTAACAATACTTTAAAACATTGGGCAGATTTTAGAAATCAGCAATGAATGTTAAAAGAAAGGAGAGATTAACGTATGCTCGAACTGTGCAAACAGATAGCAAATGTTACTCCAAGCATTTAAAATGCATAGAGTTACCAAATTGAGAGTTGGTCTCTTCGATGATGATAATGGGGAACTAATAATGGGAAGCTAGGAATTAGCAGAAGTCTTGAGCAGTTTTTTTTTGCTTTTCTTTCCATTGTAGAAGACACAATAAAAAGCCATTATGACATTTGAGAGCAAAAAGAAAGGGATAACCTTAAATTCACCATAACTGCAGAGAAAATATACTGGGAAAATAAACATGGACAAGCGCTCCAAATCTGATGGCTTTCATCCTAAAGCTTTAAAGGAAGTGGGTACAGAGATAATACATGAATTAATGATGATCTTCCAAAATTCTTCAGCAATTCCCCAGACATGGCAAGATTTCAGTGGATTGGAAAATCATGAATGTAACAATTTGATTTAAGGAAGGTGTGAAACAGGAGACAGGGAATTATAAATCAGATAGCCTGATGTCTGGTGTAAGGAAAATGTTACGAAAGAGACATTTAGAAAACCATAAAGCCACAAGCAGAGTTGATATGGTTCATGAAATGGAAATGCGGCTTGTGTAATTTATTATGGTTATTTGAAGTTATAACAAACAATCAATAATCCAAAATGAAGAAAAATTTAAGAAAAGATGAGAACATTACAAGAGAGACTGTTAAATTCCATTGTAGAGAGGGATTTGGGTACCCTGGTGCATGAATCAAAACAAGTTGCCATGCAGAAAATGAAAATTAAATGTTGGTTTTTGTTTCAAGAACAATCAAGCTTAAATGTAACCATACAACTCTACTTTACAGCACCTTATTTAAACACATTTTTGATGAAGGGCTTATAAACATCGACTCTCCTGCTCCTCGGATGCTGCCTGACCTGCTGTGTTTTTCTAGCACCACACTTTTTAACTCTTATTTAAAGTCCATCTGAAAACTGGGGGTTATTAATTTATGAACATCTGACTTACAATTGTTCATTCTTATGAATGGGATCCTGTCCAAGACTGTAATTTTAAAAACACAACAGATAAATATTTCCTGTATTTAAGAGCAGCTGCTTTATATTGCCCTGTGCAGTGTTCCAGCTGCTGTATAAATTGATTGGCAAATGGAATCCAGAATGGAACCTGTTTGGAACCCAGAGACTGCCAACACTATGCCTACTATTGTTCTCTTAACTTATGAAATGATATAATTATGTTAGAAGCAAACCAGCGTATGTTTATTCAAATGATTCCGAGGAGGGAGGGGTTATCTGAAGGGAACATGGGGCAGATAGTGTCTATATCTTTTTGCCTGGAGCAGGATGAGAGATTATCTTATTGTTAGCATATAAGTTTCTGAATGGAGTTAACAAAGTGTGCACTGAGAGGGGGGCTCTCTTTGTGGTGGAGTCTAAAACTGGGGGACACAATAAAATAGTAGGCATTTCCCGGTTTAAGACTGAGGTTCAGAAAATTTAGTTTCTCATTGACAGTGATTTTTAAGTGGAATTCTGTTCCACAAAGAGCAGAGCTGACTGGATTCCTGATAATATCCAAGGCTGAGTTCAACAGATTTTTGATCAGCGAGGCAATTGACAGTTATGTGATGCAAGGAGGAAAGTCGAGTTAAGACGATGATCAGATCAGCCATGATTTTCTTGCATGGTCATGCAGGTGCAGGGGACTGAATGGCCAACTGTTGGCCCTAATTCTTGTGTTCCTCTGTCCTTAAATACCATATATACACGGTTAAAAGTTGATCTCATGTAAAGGTTGACTCCTTATTTTGGCCAAAAATTCGTATTTACCATATATCTCATGTATATGTTGACCCTATATATCACATTATAAATCTCTGACAATTGAAACTGCATGTTCCCATTAACCCACTTAAATGAAATTGTATTTATTCATTCATACTGGTAACTCCACTGATTGCACTTTGTTTGCCATATTGCATCTCTATTTATTCATTAATTCAGCACTCTACTTAGCCCACTTGTACATATATCTTTAATTCTTTGACCAATTTGTTAATGTTGCTGAGGTTCTTAACATACAAGAGTAAATGGGAGGGGAATGGAAAAATTTGGTGGGAACGTTCAAGATGCTTACACATTCAGAATTTAATAAATGTTTCACTTTGAGTGTACCATTATACCAGGCCATTACAATATTGAACAATGTAATTTTGCAAGATTTCAATGAATCTTTGACATATTAAATTTTTGTACCAGTATGTATAAATAAAATTTACTACCAATAATTCATTCTTGTTTCTCTTGCTTTTATCTGGTAATTACCTTTTCTGTAATTCATTGTGATTTTCTTCTTTACCTGGGATTAGTTGTGAGGTCAAATTGACTTCTGATAACAATATAGTTTTTCAAACTGCAGCATGAATTTCAGCCCCTCAAAACTATTACCCTGTAATAGTCAACCCTATAAATTGAATCTTTAAAAATATGCTAAAGAATCCAACTTTTACACCCGTATATACAGCATTTGGTAGAAGGTTTTAAATTTAATGAACGAGGATGAAGGAAATCAGCATAATTCTGGATAGGTGGGATGGGTTAGCTGGCAGGAAAAGCACAGCTGCTATTTGGAGTTGACAGAACATGGAAAATGAAAAGCCAAGCAGTAGGGTAATCAAGTTGCCACTAATGTAGGTATGTGTTTCAGTATCAGATAGGATGAAATCAGGGGTGCAGATGGCCAATATTATGATGCTAGAAATAGACAGTTCTGTTGGTGAAATGGATGCCAGTTTTGAATGGTTGCCTGTTTAAATGTCTTTATGGGTAAATTAAAATATGAGAAAAAACAACTAAGTTTAAATGTAATACCCCCTTTTGTAGGCCAGATATTCCAATCAAAGAGTCATTGGAACAACGCTGATGGAAGTTATGCATTGGGACCATGTGGGACACCACACACGCAGCCAAGTCTGTGAGAATAGCCTGGGAAATGCAGGACTCCAAAGGGCAGATGGAGCCTTTAAAAGAGTTCATTGCAATGGGAAATTCAGGGTTAAACTAAGAGTTGCTCAGGATATGTTAGAGGGTTAAGAACCCAGCCTAACTCTAAACTCAGACCCCACCCTCCCAAATTACCTCATCCGGCCATGTAGCTACACCACTCCAGATTCTTTACACTCCAATCTGGGACCTCTGACAACAACCTACTCATGACCAGTACCCGCAACTATACACAATTCCACTGTCCCTCTGGGATTCAAAATTCCTGCCACTGGCCTGATCACCCAATCATGTCTATCCCCTCACATTCCCCATTCCTCCTGTCAAAACTTCCCTCCCAACCAAATCTGATGTTTGCTCCTCATTGGACCTAGCAACCTCTGAACTCTCACATCTCACACCTCACAGACTCAAAACACCCTTATCCTCACCAAAGTCAACACCATCCTGCCATGCCACCAGTCCCAACAATGTCCCTATTGTCACTGATCTATCCTGTGTGCACCATCTCTTCCATGACACCTTACACATTGGGTATCCTAACCTCTTAACCAAATGCCAGCCTAACTCCACACTTAGCTTTATTCTTACATTTCACAGGAGCTGCCTGTGTTGTGGATCTTTGAGTATCAGATTACTAGTGGCATCTAACTACCTTGCATTGGATTTCACATTAAGCTCCATCTTCTGAGCTAGGATCGCAATTGCCGGAGAGAAATGCAGAGCTCGCTCAAAATGTTAAAAATGTAGGAGCCGAGTGAGTAAAATTGTATTGAATAGCTAAAATAAGTCCCTTATAACAAATTACGCTTTGAAGGAATGAACACAAAAATTTTATCCTCCAGTCAGTGGTCATCACTCAGGATTGTGCAAAGTAGAATTCCTTATTGGACTATCACTTATTGTTTATTTACTCTGCAAATTAAGTAAAATTTCTCACCAAGTCTGTACAAAAAGTATTGAAATTCTACCATATCACTGTGTAATAAAAGAATAAAGAACTTGAAATTGATGTTTTAATGAAAAGTAAAACATTTATAAACTAGCCATTAATATCCATTCCTGCTTATGCCTTGATGTGTCTCAATGTCCCTTTACCTGTACTTTGCTTGACTACTCACATTAGCTAGCACATTATAAAAATTTAATCAGTTTAATGCATTAAAAAATCAGGATTTTACAGCTGAATGGTTCATCATTTTATATTTTAATCACATTATACTGAGATTGCAGGGAGCAAACAGCCACAGCTGCGCTTAAACATACTATTACTATAAAGAACACCACATTTAAGGCTATCAAGCCATTACATTTTTCTTTGAAAGTTGCCAGAATACACATTTGATTTCAAATGGAAAACTATTCATAAACTTGACTCATAGAATCCCTACAGTGTGGAAACAGGCAATTCAGCCGAACAAGTCCACACCAAACAGTAACCCCACCCAGATGCATTTCCCAACATTTACCCCTGACTAATGCACCTAATCTACACATCCGTGAACACTTTGGGCAATTAAGCTTGGTCAATTCCTCTAACCTGCACAGTTTTGGATTGTGGGAGGAAACCCACGCAGACATGGCGAGAATGTGCAAACTCCACACAGACAATCACCCGTAGCTGGGGTTGAAGCCAAGCCCCTGGTGCTATGAGGCAGCAGTGCTAACCACTGCATCACTGTGATTGGTGTGATAAAAAAAAATGTTATTCCAAACATTTTTATGCTTTCACCTGATCAAAATTGATTCTTTTTTATTTATACAAGTAATCCAGTCAATCTCACAATCAGTATGTTGTAGTAAAATTATTTTCATCAACCTTCAACAGTTTAGAGCATTGACAATGCAATTGTCGCTTCCTTATAATCCAAGTTGTGTGAAGCACCAATAAAGTTTTCTCTTCCATCTTAAAATTGCACATAAGTTAGGAAATTTAACAACAGCTAGATGCAAGTTAAAGATTTTGGTGACTAGGTTTAAGCAAGGATACAAATTCATCTCAAATTTAAGAAACAAATTCCTCTCAAATATTATCATTAATACAATCAGACATGCATAGCGTTCTCATCTTGCTACAATTTGCAGTCTGTGGAAATCTCTTGACCTAACTTCAATAGAAAGCTCACTGCAAGAAAAAAAATCATCATCTAAAATTAATTTCACAAACTATAAGAACTTTCTAAAAGTGATTGAGTATAGAAGTGATCTGTTACCCAATATGTGTTTCATAACACAATTAGGTATAGCTGATTGAATCTTGTGTCACCTTATTTACAGATTATTTGAAAATAATAAAGATACATGATGTTAAAATGAAACAGAATTCGGCTTTATATTTTTGTTTATTATTCATATCTGTTGATGCAGTACATGAAAGATTTATTTGGGAATACTACTGATTATCATCTCAATAAGAAGTTAGAAACCTTTATTTTTGTGTTTGACATGTACAGAAACAAAAACAGCATAAAATTAAATACTGATTCATGACTTTGGGTTGTGCCAACTATTTCACAATCATTTGAAGTGCAATCAAAATTTGATCAAATATAGACTTAAAGCTGGCACAAACATGATCAGATTCCATCCATACACATATAGATCACACAACTTACTTTATATAGTATATATCACTTTGCATTACACAGTATATAAGAAGATTAAATTTGACTTTGTTTTTAAAGGCCTGCGCACTTCAGTAACAGTATTATCAAAGCAAACAATAAAGGGTTCTCCTGATACAATAAGGCAATAATGAAAGATTGTCAATATAGGTAGGCACTTCCCTCTGCATCGGTTCCAGAGAGGACACACATATGAGTTTGCATTCTTGCAATTCCAATCTAACTCAATAGATCATCCAGGATCATCGCAGAAACCAGGTAGATAACACAGCAACTCTTAGAAGGATTGCAATATTTACTGGTATTGCAGTGTATCATAGACTGTCTGAGCACTGGGTATGGTCTCATACTCAAAATTACTCTGAAACATGAGACCATTCTGTCCCATCTCAAATTGTCAAGCTTACTTTGTCTTTGAGGCAAAGCAATTCTTAGCTGGACAATTTACAATGATGAGGTATATTCTTCAAATGAAGAGATGATCTATTCAGTAACAAGATAAGGAGAGATTTCTTCACTCGATTGATTGTGACTCTTAAGAGTTCTTTGCTTCTGAAGTGTGTAAATGTTCAGTCCTTGAGTGTATTTAAGATAGAGATTAATTAATTTTGGGAGTCAAAACGAACAAAAGGATATAAGAGGCTGGTGAGAACATGAGGTTAATGGCAAGAGTCAGTCACAATCTTAGAACATAGAACATAGAACAATACAGCACAGAACAGGCCCTTCGGCCCACGATGTTGTGCCGAACTTCTATCCTAGATTAAGCACCCATCCATGTACCTATCCAAATGCCGCTTAAAGGTCGCCAATGAATCTGACTCTACCACTCCCACGGGCAGCGCATTCCATGCCCCCACCACTCTCTGGGTGAAGAACCCACCCCTGACATCTCCCCTATACCTTCCACCCTTCACCTTAAATTTATGTCCCCTTGTAACACTCTGTTGTACCCGTGGAAAAAGTTTCTGACTGTCTACTCTATCTATTCCTCTGATCATCTTATTAAATAGTTTCACTGGTCTATTCCTGTTTCACCCCACATTCCTCCAGTTCTCAATCACAACCCCCTCCTCCAGATCCCTATCTCTCTCTATCCCTTTCTTCATGTCTCAATCTCTAACACACCATCCCATCACCTCAAGGTTCCCAATCACCAGGGAAATCATATATGTGTCAAAAATAGATGCACAGCTTAACAAATTTCATTCCTTAGTGCCTGCACAAGCATCTCCCAAGAACATATTGTTCGTGCTTTTCTGTGGCAGTGAATGCAGCCGAATTTAATAGTACCTTACTGAGCAGTTTTATTAATTTGAGTATTGAGGATCTAACAGACTTTCAAGTCATGGAGGTGAAAACATGAGAATTGCTTAAGAATCAATCAGATGATGCAAAAGGTGAGTATCTCTCCATGGATGAACTTAAAAAGGTGAAAGGATGAGTGTTACAGTGGCTCAGTGGTTAGCACTGTTGCCTCACAGCACCCGGAACCTGGGCTCGATAACAGCCTCAATCGACTGTTTGTATGGAGTTTGTACATTCTCTCTGTGTCTGCGTGGGTTTCCTCCCACAGTCCAAAGATGTGCAGGTTAGGTGGATTGGCCATGGGAAATTGCCCATATTGTACAAGGATGTGCAGGTTAGGTAGATTAGCTATGGGAATTGTAGGGTTACAAAGATAGGGTAGGGGTGTGTGATTGGGTGGGATGCTCTTTGGAGGGTGCTGTAGACTCGATGAGCCAAATGGCCTGCTTCCACACTGTAGGGATTCTGTTGCATGATCTTCCTCATTCATAGTCAGTGTGATTATATAATGTAATCTACGCTGAACTGTTAGATACTGAAGAGAAGCCGAGAACCAAGATGTGCAACAATTAATCAAAAAAGATCATAGAAGTTTTTTTTTCATTCAATGCTCTGATATTTTGCGCATTTTTCTTGAAATTAGTGGAAAAATAACTGGCCTAAACCACTGGAAGGCTACAACAGAACACAATAGAACAAATAGTTATCAGTTAGTGCACATTTTCTTAGAAGAAACTGCAAATAATCTGGAGTCAACACTTCAAGGTCAACACTGCTTAATCAAATTATTGAGAATCCATACTCATTATTTTACATGCTGCCCAGAGACAAATTGTAAGACATGCCAGAGGATAATGAAAAAAACAATGGAGCAAATTTCTTGTTAAGAACTGGCATGTTGGGCTGTGCGCATTGAGATCCCATGTCAGAAATTCTATGACTCATTAGCCATGACTTTCCATGTTGTAATCTGGAAAATAAAAAACAAGGTCCTGTGAGGTTTAGATTAAACATATTGCTGTATGGGAGAACAGAGTGAACCTGCCACAGTGTACCTGTAATTCTTTCTGTTTACAATCCACTACGTCAACAAATGAACTTTGGGCAAGCCTGATGCATTTCGTCACTTGCGCTGTTTTAATGTAGGGTGGGTTGGGGGGTTGCTATTCTAACTGTCTCTGGATTTGTCATTGCCCAACTCTCTCCTGACATCATGTGCACTTCATAAGGAACTGGATAAAATACTTAAAAGTGGGCACTTAGACTAATGTTCTGACCCAATCAATCTTTGTGACCTTATAATTATCTTAGTGGCATAAGAGAGATAAAAGATCAGAAAAAAATTATGTTTTAAGTGATGGTATAGTATATTAGTTTTATGCTTAATAGCAATTGGCATAAAACTCCAGCTCGTAGAAATATCCTCACTCCCCTTTATGCTTTAAGAAGCTCTGACTGAGCAAAGTTCCATTCACCTTTCAACCAAACAATTGCCTATCGTAATCTCTAAGACTGCAGAAATAGAGGCTTCATGGCATAGAGCAATAAGGGTGGCACAGTGGCTCAGTGGCTAGCTCTGCAACCTCACAGCACCAGGGATCTAGTTTGATTCTGACCTTGGGTGATTGACTAGGAGAAAGTGAAGACTGTAGTTACTGGAGGGCTTATATGCCTTTCCTGATGAAGGGCTTATGCCTGAAACATCGATTCTCCTGCTGCTTGATCTGCTGTGCTTTTCCAGCACCACACTCTTGACTTGTGTGATTGTTTGTGTGTGGAGTTTGCACATTTTCCTCAGCCTGTGTGTGTTTCCTCCAGGCGCTTTGGTTTCCTCCCACAATCCACAGATGTGCAGGTCAGGTGAATTGGCCAGGGTAAATTGCCCATAATGTTATGTTATGAAGTTGCAGAAGTGTACTGTACCTTTAAGAGGGTGAAGGACTTAGCAAGTCCACCCAGTGCTGGAGACTTTACAACATGATGTTTGGTTCACAACAGAGAACACTGGCTGAGTTGCTATGAGACAAAAACAAATTCGAATTCGGCCAATCAGTTTAAGTTATACACTGAAAATACCAAATTCCAATCAAGTTTGAATTTAGAATATTGACAATCTTAAAAGCCAATGACACAATCAGATGTTTTGGGGCGGTGGGGGGGTGGTATAAAACCAGGGAAAATTGAACAGTTGGGAGGAGAACTGCCCAGCCAATATCTGCAAGCTACCCACAGAATAGTTCTCTTAAAGGTACCTTTATCAATCAGTAACCTGTGAAGCAGAATCTCCAAGAAGAAGAAAATAAGACAGGAATACAGAGAAGAACGGAAATCTGCCTGGTTTTGAGATAAGAAGTGCTGTTTTGTAAATTTTAATTGGGGGTTTCATCGGACTAGTATTCTCAAAGGAGAAGGCAAAGGATAGGTTTGGGTGTGTTACTCTTCGGAAGGTCGGTGTGGACTTTTTGGGTCAAATGGCCTGTTTCCACACTCTATGGAATCAAATCTAATCCAACAATAAGAGTAATTTTGATTTTTAATGGTGCTCAAGGCACAGTGTGAATTAAACTCATCAGTTAAGGACCAGGAAGGAATATATTTACAGTTTAAATTAAAGCAGATAGTGTCAGAAGCTATCGCTACAGTTGCAATAATTGCTTCATTAAATCTCCAGCTGATAGCTGGAAGGTTGGCTGAGATGGTAAAAATGGTTATCTTCAATCTCTCATGTTTTATGTTTATTCTATCAGTTTTTAAATAGGTCAGATTATTTAATTTAGCTTTGTAAATTGGGCAGGGTTTTACAGCCAGCAGGACAGGAAAGCTGCTTGCCATTCATCATGATCCTATTTGCTCACACACTTTTCAGAAACTTCTGAACAGCAACTTCTGTTCAGGGCCACGCACGGTGGTGAGGCCAGGAGCAGGTCAGTGATCTGCAGATTCACGGATAGAGACTTTTACAGTCACTTTTTAACTGAGCCACCACTATAACATGCTGCAGATGTTATATGATCAATTAGAGCCAGCAGATGTGAAATGATCGAGACCTGACATTTAAAAATTCTTGCGTGTGATGTGTAATTGGTTAGACCACAATTTGTTCCCCATCCTTAATTTTTTTCTCAAGAAGGTGGTGGGGAGCCACTTTTTTGAATTGCTGTTGTCCATGTCGTGTATGCACAGTGTTGTTAGAAAGGGAGCCATGACTTTGACCCAGTGACAGTGAAGGAATGGCAATGCAGTTGCAAGCCAAGATGATACTTTGATTTAGATTTACTTAGATTACTTACAGTGTGGAAACAGGCCCTTCGGCCCAATAAGCCCACACTGACCCACCGAAGCGCAACCCACCCAGACCCATTCCCCTACATTTACCCTTTCACCTAACACTACGGGCAATTTAGCATAGCCAATTCATCTAACCTGCACGTTTTTGGACTGTGGGAGGAAACCAGAGCACCCAGAGGAAACCCACGCAAACTTCAACGATAATTTGCAGGTGTTGGTGTGCCATGTCTCTGCTACTCTTATCTTTCCAGGTGGTACAGTTTATGTGCTCAGAAGGTGCTGTCAAAGGAGACTTGGTAAAATCTCAGTAGTGTATCTCGTAGATAGTACATGTTATTACTTGCTTTAGTAATGGAGGAAGAGAATATTTAAGGTGGTGCATTGTATAACAATCACGTTGACTACTTTTTTTTTAGATTACATTCCCGACAGTGTGGAAACAGGCCCTTCTGCCTAACAAGTCCACACTGATTCTCTGAAAAGTAACCCACCCAGACCCATTTCCCTCTGACTAATGCACCTAACACTATGGGCAATTTTGCATGGCTAATTCATCTAACCTGCACATATCTAGACAGTGGGAGAAAACCCATGCAGACACAGGGAGAACGTGCAAACTCCACACAGACAGTCACCCAAGGCAGGAATCAAACTCGGGTCCCTGGTGCTGTGAGGCAACAGTGCTAACCACTGAGCCAACGTGCCGCCCTACTTTGTCCTGAATGGTGTTGAACATCTTGACCCTGACTCAGGCAATTTGACAGTATACCACCACATTTCTGACTTATGCTTTGAAGAAATAGCAGGTGAGCTTTTTTAACACAGATTTTCTCGCCTCTGACCTGCTCTTGTATCTACAGTACAGAAGTGGCTGATCTAATTCTGCATCTAACCCACATTGACTCACTTTACCAAATGCTTTCAATATCTTCGCAAATTTCTTACCTGGTTCTGGAACTGTTTAGTTTATGACGCATTGCTGCCTGCTTTGTTTTAAAGGTTTCAAATCAGATTATAGATCAATGGTTTTCCAGTTTATGCTGAGGATTTTGTATCCATCCTTTTGTACCTTCAGCATCGCATCTCGTGTTTCTTCACTATTTCTGGCTTGTTTTAAACCTTGTTCTGTTGATTCTGCACCGTAGAGTGCAGTGTATTTTTTAGTTGCATTGTTTGAATTTAGATGTGCTTTCTTTTACTTCAGTCTGCGGCTGACTCTCAATGGCTGATCGAATTTTAAACATTTTTAAATAACACAGTTAGGAAACTAGTTATCTGTCTACATAAAGAAATAGTATTTTCTTTGTTTCTGCCAATGGCTACTTCTGTATTATAATTGCATTTTGTTGGCTGCTTTTTCTTCAAGTTATTAAGGCTGTTTTTGTTTTCTTTTTCTTAAAGAGAAAATCCTGATGGCATACCATGCAATCATATTCTAGAGTTACCTAAATATAACAAAAATGAGGTGCATGAATTATGTTTACTTGAGATCTCGGATGGCTTTATTTACAGCTAAAGAAGTATATACAGTATAGAGTCATCTCTTGATATTGTCTGAGCCTTGAGTGTCATAGAGTCATAGAGTCCAACTGCACAGAGACAAATCCTTTGGCACAAACTGATCCATGTTGAACATAATGAGTGCGATACTGTAGAGAACCTGTGACCATGTGATAATTTGAATTCTTGATTAATTCACATACGGGGAACAGAAAGGGTCATCATTCCAAAAGTGATCATTTGCATCAGAAGTGGTCCTGTATTGTGGTGCTTCTGGCAAAAGCCACCAAGACAGGATAGTATTAGTTTCTGAGTGGTTGTCTAGGTGGTGAGGACTGGATTGGGGAGTGGGGTTGAACAGGTCACTAACGTACTTCCCTATGCGGTCTTTCCACTGACAGGACCAGGCTGGTTACAAGCAGACATCTCACTTCAATGCCTGACAGTTTCTAAAGTTATCATTTTGATCTGCAGTGGTGGAGCTGGAGCTGCTCACTCAGGAACTGTTGACTGAGTGAAGTCATCTCACTGCGCCAGCTGGGGCACTCAGAACTGAAGGCTCCCTGGCCCAGGGAGGGAATGTGAGCAGCAAAGGCTAACCCTTGGTGGTAACCTTCAAATCAGCAGAACTGCCTGGCTGGCCCTTGAAATGAGAGAAAGAAAAAACTGACTTCAATGCCAGTGTCTCTCATAATGTAGATGTTCTTTTGTTTCATTGGCAGTCTCACCAGGATTCACCTTTATTGGCTGATCAAGTGACTGAGCTGATGCCCTTTCATTTGCTCAGCAAAAGGCTATGAAGAACCAGAAGCAGCAGGTCTGTTGACAAATATAGAATTTCTGTTCATATGAAACTCTTATGAGGAACTGCACACTCTCCCTATTTCTATTCTTGGCAGCAACTGCATGCAGGATGGAGTTAAACGATCTGTCTATCTCAGTGTTACATCATCAAATGGCATTATATTGAACTGTCTAACTCCTCTTCAAAAGATTGCAACACTCTTTCTCTCAGCGTCATGATTTCAAACTTTCTGACCAGCACTAATGCCCCTCAGTTTTAACATCTCGATATTTTTTTGGTCTGCAAACGACAACTCAGCTGGGCTCTTTGCTATTGTAGTGTGTTGAGCTGTTGTATGCTTGACCACGTAGGATAATAAAATCTCCTTCCGATCTGAACAAGTATGTACTGAATCCTTCACATTCCGACACAAAAACCTGAAACCATTTTCTTGGCAAAGAATATCTCCTCCCTGTACCTCCCAGGGTTCTGTTCACAAAGGCAAATCTCTCTGCCCCTCAGCAGGCATTGGCACCAGCACTTTATCCTTTGGCCTGACTATTTGCGCTTATCTTTAATTTGGCAGGAAAACCCTTAGCATCTCAGGTTGTCACACCTCTCAGACTTTGCTGTTTACATTTAGATATACCTGGCTTCCGTCGTGCTGCTTTGTTCATCTCACCTTGTGTTGCATTGATGGCAGAGTTGAGATTCATTTCATGTTATGTTATTCTCCACCCGCTGTTTGCATTACAACTGCTGTTTACAAAATGGCATGTAATGCTAAGTTATTTCTGCTTTCTGCTAGATCAACCTTGCCTCAACTTCTGCGACTTGTAACTTTGATCCACCTGATCTGTTTTCCAGTAATTTAGATCTGTCACATCATAATGGTATCCCTCTGACATCTCTCTTAAATAAGTCACAAATTCGGCTGATGTTATGGTCTAATTCTCTCAACTGATAGAAAACATGTTCAGCAACATCTTGAAAGTCTGTCTTATTGAAGCATCTGCACTGAACAGCAATAAGAACAACAATGGAGAGTGCAGGAGGGCATGCCAGGAGCAGCACCAGGCATATCTGAAAATGAGATGACAACTTGGTGACGTTACCAAACAGGACTACTGGCATACCAAACAGCATAAACAGCAAGTGATAGACAGAGCTAAGTGATCCCACAACCGAAGGATCAGGTCTAAGCTCTTCAGTCCTGTCACATCCACTCGTGAATGGTGGTAGACAATTAAATAACTCACTGGAGGGGGAGGCTCCACAAATATTCCCATCCTCAATTACGGAAGAGCCCAGCACTTCAGTGCAAAAGATAAGGATGAAGTCTTCGCAGCAATCCTCAGCCAGAAGTACTGAGTGGATGATTGATCTCGGGCTTCTCTAGTGGTCCCCAGCATCACAGATACCAGTCTTTAGTCAATTTGATTCACTCCAATGATATTAAGAAACGATTGGAGACACTAGATAATGCAAAGGCTATGAGCCCTGACAACATTCTGGCAATAATACTGAAGACTTAAACTCCAGAATTTTCCACTCCTTTTGCCAAGCTCTTCCAGTACAGTTACAAAATTGGCATCTACCTGACAATGTGGAAAATTGCCCAGGTATGTCCTGTACATAAAAAGCTGGACAAACCTAACCCAGCCAATTACTGCCATATCAATTTATTCTTGATCATCAGTAAAGTGATGGAAGGGTCAACAGTGCTATCTAGCAGCACCTGCTCAGTGACTCCCAGTTTGCATTCCGCCAGGGCCACTCAGTTCCTGACCTCTTTACAGCCTTGGTTCAAACATGGACAAAAGAGCTGAATTCCAGAGGGGAGTTGAGAGCCACAGCCCTTGCCATCATGGCTGCATTTGACCAAATGTGACATCAAGGTGCCTGAGCAAAACTGGAATCAACTGGTATTAGGGGGCAAATTTCCACTAGTTGGAGTCATACCTGGCACATGTGAAGATGATCATGGCTGTTGGAGGTCAGTCATCTCAGCTCTAGGACATCTCTGCAGACAATGACCTTGGCCCAACCATCTTCAACTGCTTCATCAATGACCTTTCCTCCATCATAAGGTCAGAGGTGGGATGTTTGCCAATTATTGCACAAAGTTCAGCATCATTCGTGACTCCTCAGATACTGAAACATTCCCTGTTCAAATCCAACAAGATCTGGCCAATAGCCAGGATTGGGCTGATAAGTGGCAAATAACATTCATGCCATACAAATACCAGACTATGACCATCACCAATAACAGACAATCTAACCATCGCCCCTTGACATTCAATGTTATTTCCATCACTGAATTCACCCACTATCAACATCCTGGGGATTATTATTGACCAGAAATACAACTGGACTTGCCACATACACACAATGGTTACAAGAACAGGCTAAAAATACTATGGTGAGTAACTCACCTCCTGACTCCCCAAAGCCTGTCTCCCATCTACAAAACACAAGTCAGGAGTGTGATGGAATTCTGATGAGGGTGTGGTGCTGGAAAAGCACAGCAGGTCAGGCAGCATCAGAGGAGCAGGAAAATCTACATTTCAGGCAAATGTATACTCCCCACTTGCCTGGATGGATGCAGCTTGATACCATCCAGGACAAAGCAGCCACATCCATAAGCATCCACTCCCTCCACCGCAGATGCACAGAGGCAGCAATGTGTACTATCTGCAAGACGCACTGCAGACATTCACCAAGATCTTCAGACCACACCCTCTAAACCCACAATCACTTCCATCCAGAAGGACAAGGGCAGCAGATACATGGGAACACCACCACTTGTCAGTTCCCCTCCAAGCCACTCGCCATCCTGACTTGGAAATATATCGGCATTCCTGCAATGTCACTGGGTCAAATTCCTGGAATTCCCTTCCTAAGGGCATTGTGGGTCAACCTGCAGCAGATGGACTAGGGATGGGCAATAAATGCTGGTCCAGATAGTGACGCCCACATCCCTTACATGAATGAATAAACAATAAAATGGATCCCAGAGTAAAAGCTACAATTTCACATGTAAATTTATTCACTCTCATGGCTCTGTTGATGGACATGAAGGAGTTCCCTTTTAATGCTCCATATCCCTGCACTTTTGTGATCCACCATCAGAGAATCTCATTAATATACACATTCCCATTTTATTGCCATTTATAGAAACACATCAAAAATCATAATTCATGTACTCCCTTCATAACATAGTGGCAGATCCTGCAGGGACATAATATTTTAACACAGCAAGTTGGGTGATTTCAAACATACTTTCGAAGATGTATAGCATGCGTAAAAAGGAAAAACTTAAATGATTGGCTATGTGGATAGAAAGGGACTAACTGAATTACATTTATGTAGAACCAGTGTTGGTGCAGTAACCTGCAGCCTCTTTCTGTGCTGCATGATTCTATGATCAGTCGCTGTTGTAGCTCAGCTTCACCACTGAGTTAGAAGGTTGAGGATTCATGTCTGACACTCGACAAGTCTGCATGTAACATAGGCCGGCATGCCATTGCAGCAAGCAAGTGCTGCCTTGATTCACATGTAATGCTAAATGGAAGTCTGTGTACTCTCTCAGTTGGCCATAAAAGATTTTTTGATACTACTTGAAAGAGATCAGGAGAGTTATTCCAAATGTTGTGGCCAATCCTTATTGCTCAAATGTCACCGATACAGATTATCTGGCCATTATCACATTGGCGTCTGTATGTGCTGTTTTCCTGCTATGATTACATTTCAAGAGTACTTAATTGGTTGTGAAGTGATTTCGGATTTACTGGAATCATGACAGGTTCTATCTTTTCGTTATTATGATTCTAATAAATTACCTATCTATAATATAATAAAGATGATATATCAACCTAATTTACACTCATTTCCTCTGTCACATTAATCTGCTACATATTCCTGTCATATTTTCCTGAGAAATATCACATCGAGAATACTTGCTTCCATGCTGTTTTTTATTTAAATTACCCCACTTCAAATGATTTATGTTCAAATTTCTTATGGTTCATTAGCAGTTACTTATATCAATTAAATGCCACTCACATGTATTCACTGTAACTAGGTCATATTCAATTTCTGAAAATGTTTCTATCTGTCATTCCTCCCTTAACCTTCCATCAAGATCACCTTATTTGGTAAAAAAAAACATATTAAATTACACATAAATTGTTACAGCAAACTTTTTATTAACTGACATCTTATGGGAGCAGGAGTGTACTGGTTGATCAAATATTCCAGATAATCAAGAGGTCCACATAACCAGTGTAAAAACATATACTAAGTAATTGAAATGTGATGCAGGGAGTATACACATTACTGTTACCCTTTATTTACAGTATAACTCACTGAAATAATAATACAACTTCGCCTTAAATAAAACTTAGCAGCACAGAGCCTTCTCACCCAGTCCCTGAATTGACAATTCAAACATAGAATCATAGAATCCCTACACTATGGAAACTGACCATTCAGCTCATCAAGTCTACATTGAACCTCTGAAGAGCATTCTACCCAGACTCCACCCCCAATCCTATCCCCGCAACTCTGTATTTCCCATGTCAGATCTACCTAACCTGCACATCTTTGGACATCACGATAGATCGCAGTATTTGTGGAGAAATTGACTCAACATTGAGTCAACTGTTGATAACTTGTGTGGCTATTTGATTGAACAGGTATACTGACATCGAGGTAAGTAAAATTTAAAAACAATAATAATTGAACAGAATAATACCGATGAAGGGCTTTTGCTCAAAATGTCGATTTTCTTGCTCCTCGGATGCTGCCTGACCTGCTGTGCTTTTCCAGCACCAGTCTAATCTTGACATTGTACACTCCAGTCAGCCTCGTTGTTGTCCACACTGAAGCACAATTCTCAATACCACTGCATCACTGGAGCTGTGAGGTCTGAGCCTGTGTGCAGCCAGGGAGTCAGTCACTTGTGAGAGATGAGCAACGAGCAACTTCACCAGGTCTGACAGTGAAAACTATACTAATGCAGACATTTTAGCAACCTAATTGGAAATATATTTCAAAAAACAATAGATCACTCACAATGATGTTGCACCCCTGGGTACAGTCAGCATGTATTCTTCTTCCTCAGCCTTCCAAGGCATCTAACTGCTGGCTCAAACTCTGTAGCTGGTGTTGATAAGCTGGTGCTTATGCTGTACTTAGTCCTGATCATTTGTAAGACTGGGGCAGTGGTTCCCTGGTGCCTTTGGCCTTTAAGGTCCAAGCCAGCTGATCTAAGTTGACCGTCCTCAGTGTTGAGGCTGGGATGGGAGAAATGAACTAGTAACTAAAACTCATTCCTGCACAAGTCACGTCAGTAGTAAAATGTCCCGGTTCAATAACTAAAATGCTAAAGACTTTCCTTATGTGCTTCAATGAACTCAGAAGTGATCTGCTTACTATAAAATAAAT
Organism: Chiloscyllium punctatum; assembly: GCF_047496795.1. Taxonomy (NCBI): domain Eukaryota; kingdom Metazoa; phylum Chordata; class Chondrichthyes; order Orectolobiformes; family Hemiscylliidae; genus Chiloscyllium; species Chiloscyllium punctatum. The sequence continues at coordinate 117,482,950 of NC_092747.1, forward strand.
GTCATTTCGAAAATCAAGTTGCAAAACTGGTTGACAACTAAGCTCTAGCTAAGCAGAATTCAGACTATATTACCTTCTGATCTCAAAATAAAAATACTCACAGAATACAAAAGCCAGAAAAGACGATATTTAAAAGAAGGAGAAGAAAAATACACCCCTACTGGCCAATGGTCTGAAAAACAAGTTAGAATTTGACAAATTCTCACAGTCGGCTCAAATTTTTGTTATTGATAGCATTGAATTACTGACAGCTGTACACTGATGGGAGATCTTCTATCCTGTGCTTTGACTTGGGCAGAAACTGGGGTCATTCCAGGTCTTTTGAAAATGGTCACTATTCAGTATTTCACGATTTTCACAGTGTTCAAGATATTCAGAAGTAGAACACTTAACATGCTCCCAAATATCTCAACCACGAGAAAATTTCACAATCGAGAGAGTTGCATTTACTGCGAACTTTAGCGATTTGTTTCTTTCCAACTTTCTAGGTTTTTGAAATGGAAACCAAAACCTGAAAGGGTTGAGATAAATTATAGACGCCATAGATTTTATTGAAGACAATAAACCTTCTTATCTTGCTGAAATATTTTCTTGGCCATTTTTTCAAAACCATTTGAATTTGTATTATCAGAATGTGGCATGCCATCCAAATTAAGCCGTTGCTTTAACTCTGTGATGAAACTCCATCTAATTCAGAAAGTATCCAAATAATTAACATCTTGCAGCTTTTCAGACAGCCCACCAGTATGGATATACAGTCCCATCTTTGTCTTCATTGCTTCAATCTTTAGGATCGCAAGCTGTAAAAAGATGGAAGGGCTGGGCACATCTCGAGAGTCTTTCAGAAGAAATATCTTGGATGTTCCTATCAGTTCTCCTCTCTGTAGTTGCTTGCTAATATTGCCCTATTTCCCTGAGAGGAAGGGATACCAAGTGTGTGTGTGGTCAGGTGACCCATGCCCTCCTGGATTGTCTCAGAAATTTTGACATTTTCATGAGCATGGGTAAAATGTGGAAGTCAAGCTTGAACTGAGCCAGACTCTGCAATTTGCCTACTGCAGAACTGGAATAGACAGTATTCATGAAGCCAGGTTTGGACTTCTTGTCAAAAGCAGACAGGCCTGGAGCTGGTGCTTATGGCCACTTTGTTTCAGAACTATTGCTTACACCTCCAGCTAGCCTGCTTTGTTAGAAGAATGTTACACAGACTTGGTGGCATCCAGCTCAGAAGGAGGCCAAAGGCATAGTGAGACAAGGAAAGGATTTGACAATTGAACAGTGAAAACCCTGCTCTGCGACCATCAAGTATGGAAAGCAGTCACCCCATTAGATATTCCTGCCTTATCGGACACCAGTATTGGACACAGGCTGCAGAATCTTCAAGGAAAGCACAAAGAGGGAGTTAAATGGGACAGGAAGATGTGTAGGTTAGGTGCGTTAGTCAGGGGTAGGGGAATGTGTCTGGGTGAGTTATTCTTCTGAGGTCAGTGTGGACCTGTTGGGCCAAATGGCCTGTTCCAACACAGTAGGGATTCTATGAAACCTGGAGCCCTAGCTCACTTTGCTTTTGTACCTTCATTAACAGCATCACCAGAAAGCACATTCAACTGGCAGCTAAGCTGTGTAGCATCTCCAGTTGCTTGTATCTCATGGTGAACATCATCAGACTGACCAGATCCAGAGAGAACATCCTGCTGACGTGACAGAAAAGCCAGAAGCAGTCCGAGATGAGAGGGAAAGCCCAAATCAACAAGTGCAGATCCTGAAACATCAGCCAACCCTCAAAGACTGAGCAACAACTGTCCCAGCCTTTACTGAATGGGTATTGCCAGACTTTTCAGACAAACAGTTCAAAGGCAGTGGTGCTTATCTGTGGATAGGGTGTAACAAAACGTGTGTCAGAAATGGACAGCTAATGGAGATTTGAGATTGTTTACTTAGAGATTTAAGACTGTTTACTGAAGGATCTTGTGAGGAGATTGATAGAGCTTGATATAATTTAATTAAAGCACAATAGTAGAGTCTGATAAATATTGCTTATCTTTGATAAAGTGTTTAATAAGGTTCTGTAGGACCTTCCCCTGAGTCTTGACCCCTGTGCCTATCTCACTATGTGACATTTCTGAGTATTAAAAGGGTTACTGCAAACTGGTCAAGGTATATTTACCCATCTTTCACTTTACAACATGTAAGATCAAGGTCCCCCATCATTCTCACTTTATTGTTGATGCTGAGCACTCAGTTCTTAAAATGGATTGCAGATCTGAGTGTATATCCAGCAGACACTGACAATCCTACTTGACTTGAAGACCTGGATCTTCATTGCCATTGCTAACATACAATCCCCACAGTGTGGGAACAGGTTATTTGGCCCAACACATCCACACTAATCCTCCGAAGAGCATCCCACCCAGACCCATCCTCATATTTGCATGGCTAATGTACCCTAACTAACACATCCCTGAACATTATGAATAATTTAGCATGGCCAATTGACCTAACTTGCACATCTTGGACTGTGGGAAGAAACCAGAACACCCAGAAGAAATCCACACAGACATGGGGGAGAATGTGCAAACTCCACACAAGCAGTCACCAAGGCTTTGAGTGGATATTATTTGTGCAACAGGGAGACTTACGGTTCATGAACCATGGCAAGATGTACATCCGGTGGCAGATGTAGAGTTAGATGTCCCTGTGAGTTTGAAGAAGCTGACAAAAAGTGGTAACACTTAACCTTTCAGAGTGCAAAAGATGGTTGAACTTTTCTCTACACTGCTGGGCACTACCACCACACCTTAACTGCAAGTGGGAAATCTCAGATCCACATTTCTACAATATCATTGTTACTTGACTTCAAAAATAACTTGTTTGTTGAAATGTGCTTTGGGATGTCCACAAGTTAAGAAGGATGCTATATAAATGCAAGTTCTCTCTTTCTTACTCTAAAATTCTCACACCTATATGAAACAGTATTCCATTAAATGTCATAATTTCATAATAAACTATCTTGCGACTTAAATAGTAATTGCTGGAAAATCTCAGCAGGTCTGGCAGCATCTGTGGAGGGAAATCAGAGTTAATTCTTCGGTCGAGTGATCTTTCCTTAGAGCTTTCTTCTTTTTTAAATTTATTCATTTTGTGGGATGTGGGCATTACTGGCTGAGTCAGCATTTATTGCCCGTCCCTAGTTGCCCTTGAGAAGGTCGGGATGAGCTGCCTTCTTGAACAGCTGCAGTCTACCTGCTGTTGGTTGATCCACAATGTTATTAGGGAGGGGATTCCAGAATTTTGACCTAGACATATTTCTGGGTAAGGATGGAGAGTGGCTTGGAGGAGAACTTGAAGGTGGTGGTGTTCCCATGTATCTGCTGTCTTTGCCCTTCTGGATGGAAATGGCCATGAGTTTGGAAGATGCTGTCTGAGGATTTTCTGGTGAATTTCTGCAGTGCATCTTGTAGGTCATACACACTGTTGTAATTGAATGTCAGTGGTGGCGGGAATGATTGCTTATGTGTAGTGCCAATCAAGCAGTCTGCTTTGTCCTGGGTGGGGTCAAGCTTCTTGAGTGCTGTTGGAGCTGTACCCATCCAAGTAAGTGGGGAGTATTCCATTACACTCCTGACTTGTGCCTTGTAGATGGTGGACAGGCTTTGACCAGTCAAGAGGTGAGTTACTGTTCAGATCAATTCAGAAAAATGTCAATATATTTCAATTGTCTCCATAATGTTGTCTGATAGATTTGCTTTAATGAGATGATAAGCAGAAAACAATCTCAACAATTTGAAAAGGAATGTGGACTTTTTAAGAAATATGATTTCCCAAGTCTGTTATCAATGAACATGTTACAGTGACAGTCTTTGGGAGTGACGAGGGGATAAATCTTGATGGTATTTTATTTATATTACACCAATGATTAAGCTTAGACAAAAAGAAAGGTCACTGATTTAGCCCTTCAGAATATGGGTAGAATTTCTTAGAAGTTAAAGAGGACCCTTTGAAGATTTGATCTTCATAAACACATATCACAACAAATAATGCAGTAATGTTTCTGAAAATGCTTCATTTTTCAATGGTATTCACACCTTCCCATGTGTAATGGTCAAAATGATTTCCAATAAGAGTTAAAAAATAACTACTTCTTATCATTTCAAGAGGCAAGTAAAATTCTTTTTGTATCAGAGTGATCTCCAGTTGTAAGTCAGACAGAATATATTTAAAAAAGAAATGAATCTGCTCAAGGGGTGCAAGTTATTTTTTATTCCCTGGATCTGCTACAGTGTGTGTGGCTATCAAATTCTTGGATGTTCCTTAATCTACAGTTTCCTACACTAACCATTTCACATACATCACATCATAATTTTACCAAACATATCACAGCAAACAGTCACTCATGAGCTTTATCGAATACAGGAAACTTTCAGTGAAATTTCTTTATTTTACTGTGGGAAATTCTCCAGTTTCCTGCACTTTTTACATCCCGATGCCACAACTGACTTTGAAGAAACACCATTTGCTGGGTCTCACATTTTTGTGAGATTGTCATGTTCAGCTCTTTGGTTTTTCAGAGTATAACCTGGCAGGAGGAGATTATGTGCAACACTTTCATGATTTAACAATGTGTGTACACATTATTTGTCAATCTGCTTGTGAGGAGTAGCTAGAAATCATGATGCAGCAATTATTAGATGCACAAATGGTATCCCAGTACCCAGATTCTAACCTTTGGTTTTGCATTTTTGACTTTCAAAGTTTCCAGATATGTCAGAAATATCAGAGTATTTGAGAGTCAAGGGTTTTCCATTTTGGTTCTCGTTCTAATGAGAAGATTGACCCATAGTAACACAATATCTGCCATCAATGAGAAATGAAGGATGATCCTGAATCTAACACAGTTAGAATAGGGACTACGGCCCATGTTATTCACATCACTCTGGTCCACACAGGACATCTAGCGAAGTGAGCAAACCACTTATTCACTCAAATGCTCGTGCGAACTTTGACCGCACCATTATAGAGAATGATTGATTCAAATATTATATATGTGCATAAAGGGACACTAAACAAATGTACCAGGAAGAAGGAAATCAAAACAGAAATTAATGGAAATATTCAGCAGGTTAGGCACCACCTGTGGAGAGAGATATAGATTTAGGGTAGGGTTGTGATCTCAGTTAGATTAAGAATGTGTAAAAGTTTGATTGGAATGTAAACAACAGCATGAGCTTGTTGGGCTGAATGGCCTGGTTCTGCACAGATACACTATAGAATTTAACAGTGCAGAAGGAATGGATGTATGGATAGCATGCTTTCGTAAAGAGCAAATATTTCCATTCTCAAGCCACATTTGCTTAAGTTAGCTATAAACCCACCCCCAAATCTAGCCCTAAGCCTAACTTCAACCCTAATCCTGATCCCGAGCTTAACCTTAACCCTAACCCTTATCTCAACCGTAACCTTAATCCTAACCCAAACTCTTACCTTAAACCTAACATTCAGTCTAACCCTAACACAAACCCCAACCCAAGCACTAACCCTAACTCTAACCCTAACCTTAATCCTTACATTAAACCTAACATTAACTGTAACCCTTATGCTAACCTTAACCTTAATTCTAACCCCAACCCTAACCCTAACCCTAACCCTAACCCTAACTCTAACCCTTACCTTGACCCTAACCTTAACCCTAACTTTATCACAGACCCAACTCCAACTTGAATTTAATGTCACTGATTAAATTCCGGCAGATGGGGTTGTGGGAGAGGCAAAAATTCCCAATGGAATCATCTGAGGAAGGGTGCCGAAGGCAGCTGAGACCCATGGTGTGAACTTTACACTTACCATCTCACCCCTCTGCTGAGCCTGTAGCTCCTTGACACTGGGCTTCTCCAACAAGACCACCACCAGATGACAACCTCACGAGCTGACCTAAATGCACGTATTAATATGGAATGTAATACAAGGCAAATACGGTCCTGATAAATTGCAGGCTTTCGTGATTTCCTACTGATCATTCCTATCAGATGCAGAGTTTGTAAAATATTTCAAAACAACTGTGAAGTAATTAAGATAGAAATGCTTAGCAAAATAATTCTAGGATATTTAATTGTAAGGATGCACAACACTTCCACATTAGTTTTAATCTGAATACCAATAAACACTGCCACAGATGAACTCTTTGGAAGCTGTTTTAGCTTATTTCACAACAAGGTTTTTACTGTTGCCAACAGTTTATGAGTCAGATGCTCAGGTTCATTAAATTAGTGCTGCACTGCCATTGAACCAAGGATAAATTGTCAATACTTTGCCTTTAATGTTTTCTGAAATCATTTATGGTTGACAGAATAACGTTTCCAGCAAGATAAATTTTATGACATGACTGTGACTTACAGCAATCACTGTACTCTTGCGCATTTGTCTAATTCAGCTCATTATAATATTCATGGTTAACAATTTACAGATACTTATTTTAATGGATGTTGAATGACAGAAATGAACAAGAGAACATTTTAAAACTTGCAAAGGACATTTAGTGTTCAATGATTTGGGAAACATCTGCAAATAAAGCAACACAAGATAAAAGTTACGATCGCTGAAGGAGGTGGGAAAAAGGAAACAGGAGAACAGGAAACTGACCTTGAAATGGCAGTGTGCCATTTCACTGTTTTCAGCTCTCAGCTATTTTAAAGTGTTTCTGGTTGAGTAGGGAAGGGTGACGACTAATCCCTTGCGAGTGATGGTTAACTAATTTTGGAATATGAAGGGCACTGGGGAAATGTCATCTGGAAATTAGCAAGAACTATTGGCCCCTCAGTAGTGGCCAAATCCTATCCAAACTATGGAGATGGCTTTCCAGGCAGCAAACTGGAGAGCCAGTGACCCAAATAATCTCCAACATCCTGTCCTCATGTCTCTTAGACAGTCACAGCAGAGGACCATGGGATAAAGTAGAGATGATTGCAAGTGTAGCTGGTATAAATCTCACCTTTAATACAAAGCAATACAGAACATCACTCCACCTTGAGATGCTCTCTCACTCTTAACCTACAGCACAAGTCACACCTCTGCCGAATTCTCCAGACTGAAAATAGATCTAGAACTCACCCTAGATAGAAATTGAAACAAAATAATGGAAACAAGGTCAGCTGTAGTGATAATATCCATGGCCAATAATATCAAAATCCAGGTTAATGTTCTAATGCATGGGTTTAAAACCTACCTCAGCAACTGGTGGAATTTCAATTCAAATTAGATATCTGTATTTTAAACTAGTCCAGTGGAAATCAAAGAACAGAAGTACTGGACTTGAATCAATTCTGTTTTGATCTCGCCAGATGTTGCCAGATCTGCTGAGATTCTCCAGTTCGTCATGTTTTGGTTAGTGGACACCGTGTTTGATTGTCATAAAAGTATCTTTTAGGGACCATAAGTCCAGAGACCATAAGGTATATAAGCACAATTAGACCCATTGAGTCTGCTTGCCCATTGGATCCTGAGTAATATGTTTTTCAAACCCATTCTCTTACCATGTGTCTCCATATCCATTGCTTTGTGGTTGACTTTTAACTGCATTCTGAGATGGTCTAGCAACTCACACACTGACTCTCAAAAATAGATGATAAACTAGAAACGGCAAGAATCAACATCAGCATCAGAATTGACAACAGTAAATCTAACCGCTCTAATCCAACAATTTCCTTGTCATTACGTGGGGCTTATGACAAAGGTGGGGGACGAACCCAGCAACAGTCTGATGACACCACACTAGAAGAATCATACCCTGCAATATGCCAGCCAACACCAGAATGTGTCCTTCAGCATGCCAACAGGGTGATAAACAGTGAGGGTGTCTCATAGCCTCAGATCAAAAAGGGGCAAGGGGCATCCTGCTGATACAGCAGTCAGCAGCAGAATTATGTTCAACCACAATGTGTAACCTCATGGCTAGGCAGATCCTTCATTCTACTAACACCATCAAGGCAAGGGATTGACTCTGGTTCAAGCACGTTTGCAGATGAGCATGCTGGGAGCAGCACCAGGCATACTTAAAAATGAGAGTCTGCCCTTCCAAAGTGGCAGACACAGCTCTACTTCCATGACAAAGTACAGAGCAATAAATTATTCTATGAGTCATGGATCTGATCCAAGCTCTGCAGTCCTGTCAGATTGAGTCCTGTATACTGCTGAGTAATTAAACAATGAACAGGAGGAATGATCGGGGAGCTCAGCACAAAAGGCAAGGCTAAAGCATTTGTCGATATCTTTAAGCAGAAGTGCCAGGAAAATGATCAAGTACAGCTTTTTCCTGAGATGCTCAACATCATAGGTACCACTCTTCAGCCAATTTCACATTATATCAAAGGCTAACTGCACTGGAGAGGTCATAAGCCCCGTAACTCACCTTAGAAGCTTGTTTACCTTCCAGAAGTCAAAAGGTAGGTGTGCAATGGAATACACTCCATCTCTCCTGGCTGGCTGTAGATCGGGGAACACTCAAGAAGCTAAACACCATCAGGACAAAGCCCTTGCTTGAATCAGCATCTAAAATCTACAGTGTTCATTCCCTCCAATCATTACCCAGTGGCATCTGCAAAATGCACACTAGCAACTCATCAAATTTCTTTTGACAGCATCTTCTCAACATTTGACCTGTATCACCGAGAACAGCAAGAGCAAATGATTGGGAGCACTACCACCTGCAAGCCCCACACTAGGCCACACACCATCCTGCCTTGGAACTATATCACTGTCCCCTCACTATCTCTGAATCAATACATGGAACTGCATTCTGAACAAAGGGTTTATTTACACCTTCTCTCCCCATCTACTGTGTTGCCTACTTTGTACTGGGACATTTCAAGAAGGCAGCTGCTGAAAATGTGTTGCTGAAAAAGCACAGCAGGTCAGGCAGCATCCAAGGAGCAGGAGAATCGACGTTTCAGGCATGAGCCCTTCAGGAAGGGCTGAAGAAGGGTTCATGCCCGAAACGTCGATTCTCCTGCTCCTTGGATGCTGCCTGACCTGCTGCGCTTTTCCAGCAAAACATTTTCAGCTCTGATCTCCAGTATCTGCAGTCCTCACTTTCTCCTCCATTTCAAGAAGGCAGCTCACCACCTACTCAGGACAATTACAGATGGGAAATAAATGCTGGCTGAGCCACAAATAAATTTTTAAAATTGCATTGGACCTTGGCCAATAACAAAAATCATGCCTATAATGTTTCAGCAAATTACAAATGTACTCGGGCAATTGTTTGCAGACTCCTGTCACATCTGGACATTTATTGGTGTAGAAATATGCAGCAATAACTTTAAAGCTATATGTAAGTGCACTAAACCTTACCCTTAAAACTGAACAATCTTGTTCAAATCAATTCCATTGAGTTAAGGAAAAGGTGATGGATAGAACTCATTGCTGGCTGACATCAGATAAGCCTCTTCTGAGTGTTTTACAATGTACATGGAATTGCAACCAAAACCACAGGTCACTGATGTAGTGTATCCAGAAGGCAACTGTGTTAATATTAATTATCATTGTATCTATTTTCTATACATTCGTCATTTTATCTGAGCATTGTCTACCTCCATTTGCTTGTCATCTTAGCTTATCTTACCTGTTATTTTATCTGGCTTTCAACCTTCTCATTATTGATCTGTTAATCTTAATATCCACATCTACCAATTAGGGTTATATTTTTGATAAATTGAGTTATATTTTTAACATACCTGTTACCTTAACAGTGTAACTTCATTTCTGGAGACAATATACCTGGCTATTTCTATGTATATCTATTTATTTATCTCGTGTCACCGTTCCCCAACTTGCACCAGGCCTAATAACAGTGCCACCCACTTTCATTTCATTGTCTTATAATCTCTATGTCTTATTGCAAGATAAAATGTCTGATAATGGAATCAAAAGAGATTGGACAAGTCATGGAGTACTTGGCATTTGGCTTATCCCCACCTCCAAGGAGAGAAGCCTGATGCTGATTACCCCAGTCGGTGTGCAAGCCCCTGACTGATATCAGTGGCTGCCTTTGACCTGCTGTGCAGGGGAAATTCTACTCAAGGGGATCTGCCATGGCTTGATCGAGAACTACTCCTCATAGATTTTGAGACATGACCTTTTGGTTGAAGACTTATGGAGTGTTGTTGAACAGAGAGAACTAGGGGTTTGGGTACATAGTTCTTTGAAAGTTGCATCACAAGTAGAGAGGGTGTTAAAGAAAGTGTTTGGCATGCTTGCTTTCATTGTTCACATCATTAAGTATAGGAGTTGGAACATCACGTTTCCATGATACAGGTCATTGGTGAGGCCACCTTTGAAGTTCTGTGTACAGTTCTGGTAGCCCTGCTATAGGAGGGATATTATTAAGTTGAAGAAGGTACAGAAAAAAATTTACAAGAATGTTACAGGGAGGGTTTGAGTTATAAGGAGAGGCTGGATAGGCTACGACTTTTTTTCACTGGAGCATAGGAGTTTGAGGGGTGACCGTATCAAGGTTTATAAAATCATGAGGGGTATAGATAAGGTGAATATCGAGTCTTTTCCCTCAGTTAGGGGCATTTAAAACTAAAGGGCATAATTTTAAGGTGAGAGGAAAAAGGTTTAAAAGGGACCTGAGGGACAACTTTTTCACACAGAGGGTGGTTCATATGTGGAATGAATGGCCAGAAGTAAAGGTAGATGCACAGTCACAACATTTAAAGACATTTTGGACATGCACATGAAGAGAAAGGTCTAGAGGGATGTCAGCCAAACGCAGGTAGATGGGACTAGTTTAGTTTGGGAAACTTGGTCACATGGACAGGTTGGACTAAGTGGTGTGTTTCTGTGCTATGACCCTAATCCAACCAACTAAAATTTTATGCTTAAGTCATACAGATGAACCTTTGTGGTCAAGTGTTTAATTTACATATTAGCAGTTAATTGTCAAAATAATCACCAATACTTTCAAGTAGTTCTAATTCTGTGCCACTGCAGGTGTCTTCTCAATTAAAACTAATATGTTAATGGAACAGAAAAGGCTGAAAAATTTATATCTAAATCTATATTACGCAATGAGGTAAAAACACATAAAAGTGTATTAGTTACTTCTGGCATGTTGCACTGTTGAATACGGTTTGTGACTGCACATCACTGTTCCTACTCAATTTGCGAATTCAAGCAAATTATTTTGCATTCCACATGGCATTTGCTTGGCAACAAATAACAGTTTTTATAAAAATCCTTTAGTTATAAAATACACATGAAAATTCTTCCTACAGAAACCCTGCAAGGCATTTATTATCATTTAGAAAGACTTCGAACAACATTCTGTTTTACTTCTGGAAGTGACAATGAAGGCTATAAATGTTATCTGTTTGAAATAAAAATAAACATTGCTTGAAATGCAATGCAACTAGCATCTAAAAGTAGGTTAGTTTTCTTTTGCATGTGACTAATCATTAATAATCCCAATCATTGCCCCTGGCAAGACTGCTGTTGGTAGAGGCCACATGTCAGTAAATGAAGTGTCAAACCTATCATTTCCCAATCAGTATTCTGCTCCTCTCTGTGATTACTTGATCATGGATCAGCCCCACAGGCCCGACCATACCAATGTTGATGAAAGAATGCTTTGAAAATGAAACCTAATTTTCATCTATGGTGAAGGTTGATTTACTGTGCATTTCCTATATTTGTCTTTGACTTGAATTATCATTTGATTTTATATCTACAACGTGAGTTAATCTATGCTAATTGGTCATTTTTTGCTGGTAAATAATGTTTATTAATAATGCAGGACATTATTAAAGCACAAATCAGCCAGCAAATTCCATAAATTAAGAATTACCCAATGTGTGGGGAAGCAGAGAACATGTTATTTGACCAAGCATTTGCTGGATTTGTGATCTAATGGCTCACTTAACTCTTGTCAGAAAGCTAGAGCTGGTAATGAAGAGAGCAAAAATTTTTTTCTGGCTTATTGTCTGTAGTTGATAAGGCTGATTTAGTTCAAAAGGTTTAAAATAGCAGGAGAACTCAGGCCCATGGAATGCTCTTTTTGCAATATGTGAGAAATCAGCGACACTTTCCATGTCCATGTGACTATGTGTGCAGGAAGTATGTACAGTTCTAGTCACCACACTACCAGGAGGATGTGGAGGTTTTGGAGAGGGTACAGAAATGACTTATCAGGATGTTGTCTGGTTTTGAGGGTATTAGCAATGAGGAGAGATGAAACAAACTTGGTTTGTTTTCACTTGAACATCAAAGGATGAGGGGCAACCTGATAAAAGTTTACAAAATTAGGAGAGGCATGGATAGAATAAATGGTCAGAGTCTTTTTCCCAGAGTAGAAATTACAATTGCTTGGGGCATAGGTTAAAGGTAAAAGGGGTTAGTTTAAAGGAGATGTGAGAGGCAACCTTTTCACACAGACGGTGTTAAGTGCCTGGAATGTGCTGCCAGAGGAGTTGGTGGAGATGGATACACTAGCAACATTTAAGAGGCACTTGACAGATATATGAATAGGCAGAGACAATGGGATATGGACTGCATACAGGCAAAAGGTTTATGGCTCAGGAAAGCATATGTGTCAACACAGTCTTGCTGTGCTGCGCTGACCTTTGTTCTATGTATGGAGCATCTTTCTCAAATATAGCTGACTGCAGAAATTTATTATTATCCTCTGCTTAGTACACAAAGAGAACAAAGAACAAAGAAAATTTACAGCTCAGGAACAGGCCCTTTTACCCTCCAAGCCTGAGCTGATCCAATCCACTGTTTAAACCTGTTGCCCAGTTCCTAAGAATCTATATCTCTCTGCTCCACACCCACTTATGCATCTGTCCAGATGCACCTTAAAAGAAGTTACTGTGCCTGCCTCTGGTACCTCTGCTGGCAATGCGTTCTAGGCACCTACCACCCTCTGTGTAAAATACTTCCTGCGTGTATCCCCCTTAAACTTTTCACTTCTCACCCTGAACACGTAATTTCTCGCTATTGAATCCCTCACCTGGGAAAAAGCTTGTCTCTGTCCACTTTGTCTATACCCTTCATGATTCTGTAGACCTCAATTAGGTCCCCCCCTCAATTTCCATTTTCCTAATGAAAACAATCCTAACTTACTCAACCTCTCTTTACATAACAGCACGCAAGACCCGATCCTCAGCAATAGACCCACTACAGACCCGATACGTGTGCAAACGTGTACTCTTCTCCATCTTCCTCATGGCAGCTCTCTGCTGCATAGTCAAGAATTGCCCCTTTTGAGCACAGCTTCCTCACCGGATGAACAGGAAAATGTCCAACTCGCATCACCTCCAGCCCAGAGCCAAGACCACCCCAATTTCTGACATTGAACTGCTGTATGACACTTGTGAGTGCACATAATCAGAAGTCAAGCTCAAAAGGAGAAGACTTCCAGCATTTTATGGTCTGAAATGGTGGAACCGAGGGTGTGTAAACCAGGGATCACCTTCTAAGGATTTGGGGTAAAACCATTTAGAACTGAGATGAGGAGAAATTTCTTCACCCAGATAAGAATAAGCCTGTACAAACTGTTATCCACAGAAAAAAAGTCAAGGCCAAAACATTGTAAGATTGTAGGATAAAGCACTTGGTTCCAAAGGGATTAAAGGATATGGGGAAAAACAGGAATAGGCTATTGAGTTTGGATGATCAGCCATGATCATAGTCAATGACAGACCAGATTGAAGGGCTGAATGGCCTACTCCAGCTCCTAATTTCAATGTTTCTATGTGATGCCACATTTCTGCAACATTTTTCTTTGTGTTCCTGGGAGGGTTAATTGTTGTTTAATCCCATTAATCCCAACATCTGAATTGTAAATTTTATTGTTTAAGACAATAGCCAAATCCTAATAAGCAAACAGAATCATAGTCAATTATGATTGTCCAAATGTACATGGCAATAGCCTTATGATTCTCAAAAAGCCAAGTCATTCCAGTTTTTGAAATATCACAAAGGCAATGCTTGTACTCGGGGGAAATCAGCAACTACCTAATCCTGATTTGTGCTGTCGGACAATTGGAAAGCTCTCCTAGCTTCTTACAGCAATCTCAGGCAAAAAGGGTGTAGTGTAATATTAAAGAATGAAAACAAAAGAACCGCAGATGGTGGAAATCAGAAACATGAACAGAAGTTGCTGAAGAAAAACTCAGCAAATCCTGTAACATTTGTGGAGAGAAAGCCGAGTTAATGTTTCAGGACCACCAACCCTTCTTCAGGCCTGGAATAACAGTTCAGCTGTTCAATTTGCTTTCTATCCACAGGCCCTGCTGAGTTTTTGCAATAACTTCTGTTTTTGTTGGTGAGGTTTAACATGTTTGCCTATCCTGTCTCCTAACCTCGATTCTGAGGATTGAGTCACGAGCTTCCATTGGATTGGATAGGCAAATTAGCTGGGAACAAGGCAGGAAACTGATAAGAACCCAGCAGAAGGGAGGAAGGAAAGGAGGGAGGGATGGAGAGAGGGAAGGAGGGAGGGAAAGAGTGAGGGAAGGAAGGATGGATGGAAGGAGAGAGGGAAGGAGGAGGGAAGGACTGAGGGAAGGACGGAGGGAAAGAGGGAAAGACAGAAGGAGGGACAGAGGGAGGGGGATTGCCATTGCTTTCTGCAGACTGACCATCAATCTATTTGACTACACTGCAATTACGCATCATCAAATCCTAGCATGGAACTCAGCTGTGGTGGTTTTGGCCCAGAGATAGAGGCATTACCAATGTATCACAGGATCTTGGTACAATATATAGGAAAAGTAATATGAAAATTGTCAAGACTCAAATCCAGCCATTATGGAATCAACATTTGAGTTGTACCATTCAGACTGCGGTGATTAAATCATAGTTCATGTTTCTGCTTCCTTCAATGTAGTCAGCTATTATTCTGACTGTCTTTTCGGCTCTTTTGACGGCTAACATTGCACATAAAACATTTGATGTCTATCAATAATAAAATGGTATTGCCCAATAATGTTTTTATAAAAGTCTTCAGAAGTTTATTTAATTTTTGTGCCCCATCAGCACACCTCCTGAAGAAATAAATTCTCACGATGTATTATGCAATGCAACACTATTAAGGAAATTCAGTGTAATGCATGTCGATGCATTGAAGGATAGGATAGCACTGTAGATTGGAAATGTTTGCTAGGTTTTAATGTAATTATGAGGGTAAAGTTAAAATTAAAGGCATCTTTCTTACAACAGGAGTCATTTCATCCAATGCGGGTGGACATATGATACTAAATACATCTGATACAGCCCTTTCCTCATTCTACTTTTCACTGATTCCATCAACAGCAACTGGTTATGAGGAAGATTCCTGCCAGATCGTCAAAAATAGAGACCTAGCCATTTACTCATTTTGCAAGCTTGATGCTGTAATAGGGTGAATGAAAACCATCCTCCAGGATAATGGTTAACCTGATTACATTATTTCTCACCACATACATGGCACAGACTCATGAACATATTGGACGCTGTGGCATTTGGTCCTGAAAAGTGAAATATTTATCTGAAAAATTGCCTTGGAAGCATAAGGTGTCTCAAAAGTTTAAACAACAGGAGAAGCAATGTTTCATGTTTAAGAGCAACATGAGCAGTGTTTACCACTATCAGGATGCTGCCAACAAGACAACTAAATATATGAATATAGTATATGCATGATGCTAGGCATATAAACTACATGTTTCAAAGACTGGCAGATTGCATCAAACAGCATATCTTTTCAGCTTTTTGCAAACTGATAACAATGTCGAATGTTGGATTGTATTCTGTGATTGGAAAATATTTTCAAACTAATTCTGAGCATGTGAAGAATTACACTGACAATTAATTTAGCATTATCAATTGGGTTTGTCGTGTGATAGTTTTGTGTAATGAAGCTACATACCATAGAACCACCTCTCCTCACAATCTTGATTGTGTTCTACAAGGTATAAAGAGGATACATTTTCAAAAAAAACCTAACATTTTCTTTAAAAGTTATATATATATATATATATATATATATATATAGCTATATATAGATCTCTGGTCTTTGCAGACAAATGGCACATACATGGTACACTGAACCTATTTCAACCCAAACAATCTGCAATAACCTTTGTGGAGGCATACTGGCTCAGTAGTTAGCCCAGGTAAAAACAATGACTGCAGATGCTGGAACCCAGGTTCTGGATTAGTGATGCTGGAAGAGCACAGCAGTTCAGGCAGCATCCAAGGAGCAGCGAAATCGACGTTTTGGGCAAAAGCCCTTCATCAGGAATAAAGGCAGAGAGCCTGAAGCTAGTGGAGAGATAAGCTAGAGGAGGGTGGGGGTGGGGAGAAAGTAGCATAAAGTATCCCCTCCCCCCACTCACCTATTGTACTCTATGCTACTTTCTCCCCACCCCCACCCTCCTCTAGCTTATCTCTCCACACTTCAGGCTCTCTGCCTTTATTCCTGATGAAGGGCTTTTGCCTGAAACGTCGATTTCGCTGCTCCTTGGATGCTGCCTGAACTGCTGTGCTCTTCCAGCACCACTAATCCAGAATCAGTAGTTAGCCCGGCTGCCTCACAGTGCCAGGGACCCGAGTTTGATTCCAACCTCGGGCATGGAGTTTGCATGTCTCCCTGTGTCTGTGTGGGTTTCCTACAGGTGCTCCAGTTTCCTCCCACAGTCCCAAGATATACAGGTTAGATGAATTGGCCATGCTAAATTGCCCGTAGTGTTCAAGGATATGTAGGTTAGGTGCATTAGTCAGGGGAAATGTAAAGTAATTGGGTAGGGTAATGAGTCTTTGGAGGGTTGCTGTGGATTTGTTGGGCCAAATGGCTGATTTTGACACTGTAGGGATTCTGCGATAAGTTGATTCATTCTCCAGTTAATATGTGGCAGTGTTGGACTGGGATGGACAAAGTCAGATATCACATGACAACAGGTTATAGATAACAAATTTAGATGAAATTACAAGCTTTCAGAGCGCTGTTCCTTCACCAAGTCACTTCAACTGATGAAGGAGCAGTGCTCCAAAAACTTGCGATTTTAAATATACCTGTTGGATGATGATCTGGTTTCATGTGACATCTGACATTCTCTACTTAATAGATGAGGGCAATTCCTTGACAAAACAGAGTCAACTTGTCCACTTTAATTTTTTTTTTAAAGTTTGCACGTTAACTAGTAGCCACCATCAAATGGTGTATTGTCCATAACAATGCCTTGACCAAACAGAGTTCCCTTGCCAACAATTCACAAAAACATACTATGTAAATAATGCTTCCACTTCCCATTTCTTTTTTTACAAATTGTTCAGATGAATGTAGATGAAAAAACTTCAACAAAATATGCCTTTTTATGGCAATATTCACAAGACTAAAAATATTGAAGTGGTACTTTTACAAACATATCATTATGACCCAATCTACACTCTTTTAGGGTAAGGGTACCCAAGTCTTTGTCAAACACTTAGGTATCAATCATGGAGCTTGAGGAGATCACATATAAACTTTGAATCACAGTTCTTTATTTCTCAGTTTCAACCTTTTATTCTGTTTAAGCATTTCTCCAGCAGTGAGAACAGCCTTTCTCAATCCTGCAAACCCATGATATTCAGGCAGCAAAAAAATTAGTAAGCGAATTATATCAGTGCAAGTAGGAGTGAGACACTTGGGATTTGTGGGTCTGATTGTCAGAGCTTGGGGGCTGTATGTAACTCATGAGATATAGCGTTTTTGATACTCCTATAGAAGGCTATTTTTGTGCAGACAATCCGTATTTTAATAAAAAGGGAGATAAGTCAATTCTTATACGATGATTGACAGTGTTAAAATATTTTGTGCAGGCAGGCAAGTCGACTTGATTTTTTTCCCCTGAATGAGCAAAGGATTTCTGTGAGGAAGTGATTAAATCACTTTCACAAATTTTCAACTCATTACAATAAGAAGTACAACTTAAAAATAATTGCATTAGTTATATTCATAATGATATGGAGGTTCACTGATTCCCATTTATTACCTTGAATTTCAGAAAGCAGAAGCATTGGAATATGGCAGGAGGAACTCAGAGCAGCAGCAGGAAAAGCAAAGAAAGGCACAAAAGCCTCCTGTCAATCTGTGAGGAAGACAAAACACTCAAGATTAATACCAGACCAGGGAAAAAAAATCATAAAAATAATATTTTGTCAGGGTGTTTTCACGGTCCACAAGTTTACCAAAGCTTAAACTATCTCATAGTGACCTCTAAACCTAGACAGCCAAGACCTGAAGTGAAGAAAGACTGTGTGTTCCATAAAATGGCAGTCAGCTTGATTCTACCCTGATACCGACCTCAGGTGGTATTTATGTAGTGACTGCAGCAATAATATAAAACTAAAAGGCTTTGCATTAGTATTGCAGTTTAAGAGTGAATGCACCTTCAGAGTTCTTGGTGATTAACATGAATCTAGACTTAGATTTGATTCATTACAGTGTGGAAACAGGCCCTTCGGCCCAACCAGTCCACCCCGACACTCCAAAGAGTATCCCACCCAGACCCATTTCCCTGTGACTAATGCACCTAACCCTATAGGCAATTTAACACAGCCAATTCACCTGACCTGCACATCTTTGGACTGTGGGAGGAAACCGGAGCACCCAGAGGGAACCCACGCAGACACAGGGTACAAATAAATCCCAGAAGAAGCATTTGAATTACAGTAATTATTGCTCATGATTATGTCTCTTTACACTGCAGAGACCAAAGGCAGATTTGATGATTGCTTTGATAAGTGTTTCCATTTATTAAGCAAGCATCACCCTGTGCCTTAGGTTGCTTGTCATTTTCATTCTCTATCCCACTCCCAGGCTGGCTTTTCTGTCTTCGATTTCAGACATCTTCAAACGAATCTCACACAAGCTCAAAGATCTTTCTACCAGACATTTCACAACCACTTAGCCTTAATAATGAATTAGATCATATCCACTGGGGTGAAATCATTTCGAGATTGTACAGAGAGAGGTGAGTTAGTCTTTATTCTGGTGATTAGGAACTTTTTTATAAACTGTACACGCTGCATAAATAGTTTGGAAGGGCATTCCAAGAATGGTCCTAGTTTTGAATGCAGACATTGCGATGGTGCGTCCTAGTCATTAGTTGAATGGACTAAATAATGATCTTACATCTGCTGCTCCCAATTTTTTGGACAGCATCATTGTTAATGGAAGGCGCCACATGTATGGAGGAGTTTGGAGATGGTGCTTTGTGTATTAATGTGTAGTTGATGCAGTCTGCATCCTTGGCATCTACCTGCCTTTTTTATGCCATATTCCCATATCATGGAAACTCTCTTTACTTTATCAGATTTCTGCACTTCATATAAACTCCAGAGTAATTCTGTTTCAGTCCCTACATGACGTGTGATTTTTAAAAAAAATTTCTACTTTCAGTTCAGATTTCTCAGAATTTGTTTTTATTTTAGCCATGTAGTTTAGTTTGATAAAAACTTTGTTTCTTTAACACAATCACTAAGGCTGACTCCAAATTGAAAGTCAACAAGTTCTTTTTGTGTGCGTGTGTTCATATATGTGGCTGTGTGTCTGCATGTGCATCTACATGTGTGTGTGAATCTATGCCTGCGCACGTGCATGCATGTGTGTGCAGATATGTGTCTGTGTACCTCTGTCAGTTGCATTAATGAGATTAATTGGCTCATTTCCAATACTCCCATGCACCTGTTTGGGACTTGTAAACTCAATTTTCAGTAATTTACATACACTAGTGGTATTTCAGTCTCAGTGTCAACCTGGTGGTGGGGCAAACGAGATAGGACTTATCAAGTTAATGGTAGGGCTATACGAACAAAGGGACTTAGGGGTGTATGTGCAAAGTTTCTTGAAAGTGGAGTTTCAGGTAGACGAGGTGGAAGAAAGTATTGGGCATGATTGCCTTCATTGGTCAGAACATTGAAATGTCATGCTGCAGCTGTAGAGGACATTGGTGAGATCATTTTTGGAAGACTCTGTGCAATTCTTGTCTCCTTGTTACAGGAAGGATGTTGTTAAACTTGAGAGGGTGCAGAAAAGATTTACAAGGTTGTTGCCAGGGCTGGAGGGTTTTGGCTATGGGGAAAGGCTGAATAGGCTGCGCCTCCTTTCCCAGGAGTGTCAGAGGCTGAGGGGTGACCTAGTAGAAGTTTATGATATCATGAGGGGCATGAATAGGCTGAACGGCCCAGATCTTTTCTCCAGGGTGGGGAATTCCAAAACTAGAGGACATAGGTTTAAGGGTAAAAGTGAGGGGGGGGGGGGGGGTGGGGGGGGGATATTTAAAAAGGACCTGAGTGTTTTTTCACACAAAAGGTGTTGCATGTATGGAAAAAGTTGCTAGAGGAAGTGGTGGAGGTGGGTACAGTTACAATGTTTAAAAGGCCTCTGGATGGGTATATGAGTAGAAAGGGTTTGGAGGGACATAGCAAATTCTAGCAAATGGGACTAGGTCAGATTGGGATGTCTTGTCAGCGCAGAAGAGTTGGATGGAGGATCTGTTTCCGTGCTTTGTGACTCTTTGAGTCTATAAGACAAGCATTTCATCATAATGCAATAATCTTTTAATTTTGGAAATAAAAACATGCATGCAGTCAACAAGGAAGTAAATTGTCAACTCAAAATAGATGATCACAACTACTTAATGATAGAGTCTCATTTAAAGGAAGCAGAGAATCAAAGGAGATGCAAATTTCTGAGTAATAACTTCATTTATGTTTTCAAAAGAAATTCTTATAAAACATATGCAATTAATAGTGGTTTTAGAGGTTGGGAGCTTCTCCAGTTTCATGAAGCAGACTCTTCGATTAGGTAGCTGCGATTTAATGGAAATGACAATATTCGGTTTTAATGCGTTATTGATGTAATATAACTGGAACAGACCAAGGGCATCTGGTGAAAATTACTAGGTCACAGGAGATTTGCTTATCTCATCTTCAATCAATAAGATTTTTGTAACTCATCATATCCGCAGTCAAAACAGACAATCTAATTACTACAAAATGCTGAAATAATTACCCTGTAGAGGTGTCTTTCCATTGGTATTTATCAGAAGAAGCTCAGGCTAATAAGTTTGTTAATGATATCGCAATCTTAGGTGAGATTATAAATATATCATATCTGCTTGTCAAATATAATTATAAATACAATGTTGCAGACAGATTTTAACTTTCACACATTAAGCACCAATTTTTCATCACTTATTACATTCTGACATTCATAATGCTTTTTCTACCCATGAAATGACTAGTTTGAAACTATAAGCCTTTGTTTCACTTCAAGCCTGGTATTAATGATACCTTTTATTTCAGCATGTTTGACATATATTATTGCTCTGCTTGGAATTGGCTGAATATTATTTGTGAGCACATTCAGAGATAATAGATGTAGATAGAATAAGAATGAAACACCAGCACCATTTGAAAATCGAAGATGATGAAACCTTGCTTAAATGAGATAAAACCATGCAACCTGCTGACTTAAGTTAAATTTTTGGTTTTACCAGAAGTGAAGTCAAGTCAAAATCTTGGTTCCTAAGTATTTCTATTAAGAACTGAGATTTATAATGATGGGCTGTGAGGCACTTCATTTCCCCTGGAGTCGTACGTTATTGTAAGCCGTTGCATTGCTTTGCTTATTTATTCATGGGATATGAGAATCACTGGCAAAGTCAATCTTGACTGAACATCTTTAATTGGCCTTGAACAGTTAGTAGTGAGCTACACAACTTTTCCTTCGTAATACTTGGAACTGCTTTGGAACTTTGTGAAATAATACAAAGGAACCCGATTGATCCATAGTTTCATGACTTTCAATCCACTGCTCAGATGAGGAAAAAAATGTGCAGCTGGAAATTATTCGGGGGCTTGTTGCCGGTGTGTGAGGTTAGGTAGTTTTACCCCTTGGTTCAGAACAAGATGATTGTTATTTGCAAGAACAAATTTAAAAAAAAACTGAAATGAAAATGGCTGCCGCTTGAATACTGGAGACAATGAGATTTTGCTCATTTGAAATAAAGCAGGTGATTCTGAGCAAATCATTGCTCGCTGTGTATGAGTTGGCCTGTAGAGTTTTAGGAGTCATGGGTTTGGGTGGAGGGTAAGGAGATATGAGGAATGAGACCGCAGGACTTAAGCACTTTGTAGTGATCGTAATGAGATCAGCCAGGTGGACCTCATTGGATATGAGTTCCCTGATTGGGGCTGAAAATGTGTTGCTGGAAAAGCACAGCAGGTCAGGCAGCATCCAAGGAACAGGAGAATCGACATTTCAGGCATCAGCCCTTCTTCAGGCTGATGCCCGAAACGTCGATTCTCTTGTTCCTTGGATGCTGCCTGACCTGCTGCGCTTTTCCAGCAACACATTTTCAGCTCTGATCTCTAGCATCTGCAGTCCTCACTTTCTCCCCTGATTGGGGCTGTTAACCCAATCCAATCAGGGAGCACTGGCTAACAGATATGTGCAGGAGTATCAGAAATTCTGCTCACTCTTACAGCTGGCTCTCTGAGGAAACTAGACTATAGTCAAGGGCTATGCAGTGTAAATAAAAGGTGAGTTGGTGAGGCGATAATGGCCTCTGTGGAATTATTTTACACTCCTCAATTAACACAATTCCCAGAGAACCAAATTGTCTCAGCACGCAGCCACCCTCACAGATACCTGTAAACTGCTCATGGAGATGGCAGGTCCAATTCTCTGCAATCCTCATCTAGCCCCAGAGCAAAATTATAAGTTTAATCTACCTTTGACCATGATAAGGCCATTGATTTGGGTCAATCTCCCAACTTGAACTGCCTGACGCAGTATCCAAACTCCAACACATCTTTTGCCATTGATGTGATATCCTGTTTGTTTAGAAACTTAATAGGAGGACAACTTTCTCCTGCTGTGTGGCTTTTAGGTCCAGAATTAGTGATAGTGAGGTTGAATTCAGGGTTTTCTTAGACTCTCTATAGTTTTAAGGGTTTTCCAGTTATCCTGTAACAATTCTGAATGTTATGTATGGCTGGAGTGCCTACTGGAAGAGGGAGCCCAGAGGATATATGGGTCAGGGGGGCATAGAGGTGACATAGTTATATGTGAGATGGCCTGAGTGACTGGGAATGTAGGTGTAGTACTATGAAGACTCAGAAGTGGAATGGGTGACTCTGGGGGGCCATTAGATGGTGTAACAGAATGAGAGGTGGCCTGCAGATAAGTGGGATCTGAGCAAGTGAGGTTTAAATTACATTGGGAGCTGTAATGTTGTGCTGGAAAACTGAACAGATCCTCTGTGATACCCACACAGTCCTCAGGTGCTTAAAAACAACGGTTGTGACCCCAACCTCTGTGTGAAAATAAACACAGCAGTGATTTGTAAAGTGAGCCAGAGGCATGCATTTTGCAAGCTGCAAGAATATGTCAGCTAGGTTCTTTCAAGCGCAGATGAAAATGCAGCCCACGCTGTATATTTCTGTAGCTCAGTATTACACCAATTGACCTGTGCACACCATAGGATCCCATTTATCATTTTCTAAGCCGATTTCCACTTGCAAAAGGTGAGTACATTTGCTGACCATTAAAGCAACCAGTAGCCAGTCAAGTGATTCCACTCTTTTTATTCCAGCTGGCCACAGATTAAATCAATCCAGGGGATTAAATGGATATGATGGGTTTATGATAATGCTTGATATCAAAGATCTGTTCAATTGATTGAGACATGGCAGACTATTTTCTGAAATTTGCTGCCTAAGATTAACTTTACCACATTTTCACTCAATTTTGTAAATTAAATTTGGAATTAGAGCATTCATACAAAATATACACTGGCTCGCTTTTTAAACATTCTTGAAAAGCAATAGCCTGTGTATGATGAACTTTTCCAGCAATTTCTGTTTTTGCTTCTGATTTACAGCATACACAGTTCTTTTGGGTTTTATTATAACCTGTGTATGATTCCATGCTGTGCAATGTTTTGCAATACCGCAACCATCCAAAACAAACTGTAGCTATCACCCAGAATTTGCTTGCATTTCGCCTCAAGGTATGTTCTTTGTTACATTATTTTTCCATTCTCTCTGAATCCGTTTGTGGAATTCTTCATAAATTATAGACCAGCTGCTTCTCTTTATAATACATTTTTTAACTTTCATTACTCGTTGCGTGTTTCCCTGCTTTTGTATTTTTTTAAATCCTCGCTTGTAAATAAAACTTAATCCCCAAGAACAGGTCAAGTGTGGGTAAAGGAAACTTGTGTAGGATTCATTAACTCAATGTACATAGCCTAGGGATTTAGATTTTGCAGCCAACCTCTATTAGATCATGGTTCAGATTAACAGTTTAAATAATCAGTTTTGAATCCAATGTAATAGTAAAAGGCATTAAGTGCTATCTCAGAGCTCTTTTGCTTGAATAAAGCTGACAGTTTGGGGAAAAAAATGAGGTGACTGTAGGCCAAGTCACAGTGGCTTGCCACAGGAGTTAATACTTATGCTTCACTGACTGGCTGGCACTCAGCCGTAATGGGAGGCTTGCAAATGGCTGTGTGGCAGCTTTAGTTCAAGAGGGCAAAGTACGAAGAGTGCAGATTCAAACTGGATAGAAGAGAATTATCATTCCCTTCCCTCAAATTCATCACCAGAAAGCAAGATGAAAAATTAATCAGATCTAACTGCAATGTTACCGCTCCCACTCATTACGAGTGACTTAGGGAAAATAAACTTTCAAAAACATTCTTGCGGGAAGCTTTTATTTGAGATTATTCAGAATCCGCTGGAAGCAGCAGTAGCATTTGTTTAAAGTGGAGAATTTTTCATTTGATTGAGCTAAAATCAGGGGAAAAACTGGCATCACTTGCTCCTCATTTGTGCCATGCCACAGGTGATCATAGTTAGTGATTTTCAGACAAAGAGAAACAATAATTAACAACATAGAGATGGATGTATTGAACTGGAATATTTAAAGCCATCACATTTCTTAAATTCATCAAAGTAAAATATGCTGTTTTTGTGTCAGTTTTACACTGACTTCCATTGAGATGGTTCATTTGGGACTAAAGCTGCCAATGAGAAATAGGAATTGATTTATATCCTTTTGAATTCTTTGAGAATCCAATATTCAAATTAAGACCTTGTTACACAAGTGTGCTGTTGGTGATCACTCAGCAGGTCTGGCTCATTGATAGTACATAAAGAATTTTGATTGTTGTTAGGTGCCAAATATCTTCCCATTATTTTCTTAGAGGGATTACTTTCTGGGGAGCATAAGAACTACAGGACATAAAGTGAACCAAACCATAGCGAGATCGCCTTCTATCATCCTGATATTCACATGAAACAATGATCATGACTTTGTCAACTGAACACAGCAATCGATCTCCATCAATTAGTCTATGGCAAGTTCAGAAATGACACAAGGAATATCTCAGCCATGGAGGACCTTAGGAGTTGGGAGGCCATGTTGCCACTTTACATTACATTGGTGAGGCCACTTTTGGAATTTTCATGCAATTCTGGTCTCCTTCCTATCAGAAGGATGTTGTGAACTTTGAAATGGTTCAGAAAAGACTTACAAGGCTGTTGCCAGGGTTGGAGGGTTTGAACTACAGGGAGAGGATGACTACTCTGGGTTTGATTTCCACGGAGTGTCAGAGGCTGAGGCGTGACCTTATAGAGGTTTATAAAATCATGAGGGGCATGGATAGGGTAAATAGCTATGATCATTTTCCCAGAGTAAGGGAGTGCAAAACTAGAGGGACATTTGTTCAAGGAAAGAAGGAAAACATTAAAAACAATCTAAGGGGTAACTTTCTCACCTAGACAGTGGTGTGTGTATGGAATGAGCAGCCAGAGGAAGTGGTGAAGGCTGATCCAATTACAGCATTTAAAAGGCATCTGGATGAGTACATGAATAGGAAGGGTTTTGAGGGATATGGGCCAAATGCTAGCAAATGGGATGAGATTAGGTTAAGATATCTGGTTGGCATGGACGAGCTGGACCAAAGGGTCAATTTCCGTGCTGTACATCTCAATGACTGTATGACTCTAGAACAATAGGACTAAAGTCACTTGTTTCTCCCAAGCATGGTACCACATGTCATACCACAAAAACTCATATACAGATGAGAGTCACACAGTCATACAGCACAGAAATAGACCCGTTTGGTCCAATCAGTCCATGCTGACCTTAATCCTAAACTAAACTAGCCACAGCTGCCTGCGCTTGGCCCATATCTCACTAAACATTTCTTATTTATGTCCTTATCAAAATGTCTCTGAAATATTGTAACTACATCCACCACTTCCTCTGCATATATCTAGGGAAGTTATTTTGGATGGAACTGAGAAATAAGAAAGGGATGATCACCTTAATGGGATTGTATTATAGACCTCCTAATAGTCAGCAGAAAATTGAGAAACAAATTTGTTGGGCGATCTCAGTTAACTGTAAGAATGATAGGCTGGTTATGGTAGGGGATTTTAACTTGCCAAACATTGACTGGGACTGCTGCAGTGTTAAGGGTTTAGATGGAGATGAATTTGTTAAGTATGCACAAGAAAATGTTCTGATTCAGTATGTGGATGTACCTACTAGAGAAGGTGCAAAACTTGACCTACTCTTGGGAAATAAGACAAGGCAGGTGACTGAGGTGTCAGTGGGAGAGCACTTTGGGGCCAGTGACCATAATCCAATTAGCTTTAAAATAGTGATGGAAAGGGATAGACCAGATCTAAAAGTTGAAGTTCTAAATTGCAGGAAGGCGAATTTTGATGGTATTAGGCAAGAACTTTCAAAAGGTAAAAACAATGACTGCAGATGCTGGAAACCAGATTCTGGATTAGTGGTGCTGAAAAAGCACAGCAGTTCAGGTAGCATACAGGTAGCTTCGAAATCGACATTTCGGGCAAAAGCCCTTCATCAGGAAATGAGGGCTTTTGCCTGAAACATCGATTTCGAAGCTACCTGGATGCTGCCTGAACTGCTGTGCTTTTCCAGCACCACTAATCCAGAATCCAAGAACTTTCAAAAGCTGATTGGGGCAGATGTTCGTAGATAAAGGGACAGCTGGAAAATGGGAAGCCTTCAGAAATGAGATAACAAGAATCCAGAGAGAGTATATTTCTGTTAGGGTGAAAGGAAAGGCTGGTAGGTGTAGGGGATGCTGGATGACTAGAGACATTGAGGGTTTGGTTCAGAAAAAGAAGGAAGCATACGTCAGGTATATACAGCATAGATTGAGTGAATCGTTAGAAGAGTATAAAGGCAGTAGGAGTATACTTAAGAGGGAAATCAGGAAGGCAAAAAGGGGGCATGAGAAAGCTTTGGCAAATAGAGTTAAGGAGAATCCAAAGGGCTATTACAAATATATTAAGGACAAAAGGGTAACTAGGAGAGAATAGGGCCCCTCAAAGATCAGCAAGGTGGTCTTTGTGTGGAGTCGTGGGAGATGGGGGAGATACTAAACAAGTATTTTGTATCAGTGTTTACTCAGGAAAAGGACATGGAAGATACAGAATGTAGGGAAATAGATGGTGTCATCTTAAGAAATGTCGATATTACAGAGGAGGAAGTGCTGGATGTCTTGAAATACATAAAAGTGGATAAATCCCCAGGACCTGATCAGGTATACCCTAGAACTCTGTGGGAAACTAGGGAAGTGATGTTGGGCCTCTTGCTAAGATAGTTAGATCATTGATAGTCACAGGTGAGGTGCTGGAACACTGGAGGTTGGCTGACGTGGTGCCATTGTTTAAGAAGGGTGGTAAGGACAAGCCAGAGAACTATGATTGGTGAGCCTGATGTCGGCGATAAGCAAGTTGTTGGAGGGAATCCTGAGGGAAAGGATGTACATGTATTTGGAAAGGCAAGGACTGATTAGGATAGTCAACATGGCTTTGTGCATGGGAAACCATGTCTTACAGTTTTTGAAGAAGTAACAAAGAGGATTGATAAAGGCAGAATAGTAGATGTGATCTATATGGACTTCAGTAAGGCATTCAACAAGGTTCCCCATGGGAGACTGGTTAGTAAGGTTAGACTTCATGGAATACAGGGATAACTGGCCATTTAGATACAGAACTGGCTCAAAGGTAGAAGACAGAGGGTGGTGGTGGAGGATTGTTTTTCAGACTGGAGGCCTGAGACCAGTGGAGTGTCACAAGGATCGGTGCTGGGTTTTCATCATTTATATAAATGATTTGGATGTGAGCCTAAGAGGTATACTTAATAAGTTTGCAGATGACATGAAAATTGGAGGTGTAGTGGATAATGAAGAAGGTTACCTCAGAATACAACAACATCTTGATCAGATGGGCCAATGGGCTGAGAAGTAGCAGACGGACTTTCATTAAGATAACTATGAGGTGCTACATTTTGGGAAAACAAATCTTAGCAGGACTATATACGCTTAATGTAAGGTCCTAGGGAGTGTTGCTGAACAAAGAGACCTTGGAGTGCAGGTTCATAGCTCCTTGAAAGTTGACTCACAGGTAGATAGGATAGTGGAGAAGGCATTTGGTATGCTTTCCTTAATTGGTCAAAATATTGAGTTGGGAGGTCATGTTACGGTTGAGTTTAGGCCACTTTTGGAATATTGCAGGCAATTCTGGTCTCTTTCTTATTGGAAGGATATTTTGGAACTTGAAAGGGTTCAGAAAAGATTTACAACGATGTTGCCAGGGTTGGATGATTTGAGCTATAGGGAGAGGTTGAATAGGCTGGGGCTGTTTTCCCTGCAGTGTCAGAGGCTGAGGGGTGACCTTGTAGAGGTTCATAAAATCATGAGGGGCATGGATAGAGTAAATAGACAAGGTTTTTTTCCTTGGGGTGGGGCAGTCCAGAATTCAAGGGTATAGGTTCAGAGTGAGAAAGAAAAGATATAAAAGAGACCTAAGGGGCAAATCTTTCACACAGAAAGTGGTGCGTGTGTGGAATGGGCTGCCAGAGGAAGTGGTGGAGGCTAATACAATTGCAACATTTAAAAGGCATCTGGATGGGTATATGAATAAGAAGGATTTGGAGGGATATGGTCCAGGTGCTGGCAGGTGGGACTAGATTGGGTTCGGATATCTAGTCAGCATGGAGAGTTGGACCAAAAGGTCTGTTTCCATGCTGTACATCTCTATGACTCTAAGTTCATTCCACACATGAACCACTCTCTGTGTAAAATAAATTTCCCCCAAGTCCTTTTGAAATCTTTCTCCTCTCACCTTAAAAATAAGCCCTCTTGTCACGAAATCTTCCATCCTCGGAAAAGATGCCTGACATTCACCTTACCTATGCCCCTCATGATTTTATAAATCTCTGGAAGATCATTTCTCAACTTCCCATGCTCCAGTAAAAAAAAGCCCCAAACTATCCAGCCTCTCCTTATAAATCAAAGTTTCCATTCCCAGCAACATCCTTGTAAATCTTTTCTGAAAAATGTTTATTGCCAGTGTCACATCCATAAGAGGGAACGTCATGTTGTTTGAAATGTTAGATTTCTTTTTAAATAGACTGTATTGGTGACAATGTTTTAGTCCAGCAACCACATTACACAAAAGCAGAAATTACTCTCCAAATCTTATTTTCTAAAGGAACTATTTATAATTTGCACCACTGCTTTCAGGTGTCAATCAGGATTCCAGCAAATTTTCATCAACGTTATGACATTGGAGGGAGTAGCAGCAAGACAAAAAAATGTCCTCCTAAATTATATAATCCAAAATCTTAAAGCTTACATGGCTTTGACTATATTATGTTCAGCAAGTTTTCAGGTATGCTGTGATGAAAAGCTCTGTTGGACTAAACTTCTACAACTATATTTAAGGACATACTGGTCTGTTGGCAATCTGAACTTGTGCCTTTTGAGTTCTGAGTATTGTTAAGTGACTATTGAATCAAATGTACCTTCAAAATGTATCTAGCAAAAAAAATTGGCTAAATAGATTATGTTATGGTCCAATAAGTACATAGATGGGTTTTTGCATGTCTGAGTGTGTGCTACATTTTTCTGAACAGTAGTTTTCTTTCATTTTCTTTGTTAAATAATCACACAGTGAAGTTTAACCTTATAAGGATCAAATATAAAAAGGAAGGAAGCCTTGGTAAGTTTTAATTCTCAACAATGATGAATTTCATGCTGGGATAATGAATGTCTAGACATGTGGCGTAACAAGGAATTCCTTTTTAGTACAAAGAATGCTCAATGAGTGGCACTGTGCAAACAAAAGTGATTCAGCTTTTTATCAGTTCAAACATATCGTGTAATGGAGACATATTCCTTGGGTTGTAATTGATGTCCTTTTCCTGGAGGACGATCTCAGATAACACCATGATGCTGTCACTTTTTCTCAAGCTTTTAACTTAACAGTTATTAAAGTCCTTGAATGGAAGTTGTAGATGTGTGTTAAGCTGATAATCAGGTCCTGAGAGTCTGTCATTCACTGATTGAAACCTGGGTAAACTCATGTGGCTATCCACTTTCCCTAGGTTCAATAATGTACAGGGAAAATTGATAATTTTCAAGCTATAAGCTATCAACGCAAATTGGAGTATAAAATGCTGTACAAACTTTTATTCTTGAATTGCTGTTAGGCTGTCCTGCTTTGTATCAGTGTCACTATCTCAACTGGCCAAATCAGCACAAACTATTGTGGCATTTCAAGTATAATTTACATTCAGCATCACAAGAGTCTCTGCATATTTTGTTGCATTAAAAAAAATCATAGAAGCCTTAAAAAGTGACCACACCTCAGATTAAGTTCCTAATTGCTCACATTCTTAATTGTTTTCTGAAGTGGACCGGCATGCAACATAGTTTTATCCATGGCAACTAGAGTTAGGCAGCCTTAATAGCAGCCTTGCCAACATCCTCATGTATTAAATATCCAGAGTAGTGGTTTCATGATTGTGGGTTAGAAACCCCAAAGTATAGTAGGCCTTTAATTCTATTATTTACAAAAAGGGCTGCTAAAGGCCATAACTACAGGTGTAATACTTGGCTGTATCTTGCAACAAATTGGGAACTTTGTCCAGGGTCTACTGTAATAGTGGGTATTTCATGTTGGCAATTCATGGAGTAACATTTAAATGAGATCTACCTCAAATCTTCAAGCGCCTCTATTGTGTTGTTAACATTACTGGTCTGTCAACTTCATTGCAAGTTAATTTCCTACCTTAAAATGGTAAATGAATGATTGTTTCATTCCTGTTTCCAGTTGTCAATGTTCACACTAAATGAAGATTCAACAGATTTAGCTATACTGATGCATATTGATGGGGACTTTTGAAAAGAAAATGATATTAATTCTCATGGGCACCTTGTTACAATACTAAATAACACCTAAGGACAAATTTCTCATCAAACCTTTAAAATACCTCCAGTTAGAATATATCTGGTTTGTGTAGTAATTCTGTCTTCGGTAATATCACAAGTAGTTCAGGTTTCCTGTTAATTGTGTACGTGGTGTGCAAATCTGTAACAATTCCAATGGAGGTGATCAAAAAAATCAAATTTACTGATGAAAATTGCCAGCATGAAAATATTTTTGATAAGCTTCTCCTAAGCTATTCAGCTGATCTTGTATTTTGGGAAATAAATTGTGCAGGGAAGTTGGGACTACATTGTTTTTAAAAGGTTAAATATTTGGTCAGAATCAATGTCACAGTTCAGATTTACTTTTTAAGAGTCTGTATCCACCTAAAAATGCTTTTTCACTCGTTTCTGAAAGCACCTGCCCTTGAGGGAGCAGTTATCTTCTGTCAATATTTTCCACAGTTCTTTTCTACAAACCCTCAATGGACTAACACCCTTTTAATGGACTTTTAAAATTATGTCATAGGTCTCTTTTTGCTCTGTAGCCCACAGTTATAAATGCTCTAGAAGTGAGAGTCTTACTGAGACATGCTTATTTTAAATGAAGCTTTAACATCTTGTAAAAGGCTAAAAGGGTAATTCAATCCCCCAGTTCATTTGACTTTTACCCAGATGTGGGACAGTAATCACAGAAGCAGTCCACAATGGAACAGATATTAAATTTGTATAATAGTGTCAAGCAGTTGACAGTAAGTTGTCAGCTCATTATTCATTTCTCTCAATTCTTACTTCCAATAAAGTCAAAGGAAATTAAAATCAAAACTCATGTAAAATGGCTGCTAATTCACCATCAATTAGTTTACTGTTTCTCAAATAATCAAGATTTCCCTTAATATGTTGTTATACTTCAAAAACGATGATAGAGATAATACTGGCATCATCTTTTACTTACTTGTATAAATGTTTATTATTTCTTATTTCTCCCCAAACTGATCCTACATCATGATCTTTAAAATCAAATTAATTTCAGTACTAAATGAACACCATCCTGATTTAGGATTAGTGGTGCTAAAAGAGCACAGCAGTTCAGGCAGCATCCAAGTAGCTTCGATTCTTGGATGTTGCCTGAACTGCTGTGCTCTTCCAGCACCACTAATCCAGAATCTGGTTTCCAGCATCTGCAGTCATTGTTTTCACCATCCTGATTTAACAGAGTTACCATTTCTGAGCTTTCTGTGATTCTATACAGCAAATCCCCTTCAACATCAGGCCTCAGCTTTGATCACCTTTCAATTATATCTTTGTAATCTCTATCAGGTCATACATATTGTTAACCATCCATACTAGCATTGCCTCTCTTTGGGTACAAATACTCCATGCATTCAGTTATACGTCCTTCAACTCTTTTAAAAAATGTTTTGGCTTTTTTATCCTTATCTGCCAATATCATGCATTTGTTTGTTTTGTCCCTTCCTGGATATTCACTTTTGGCTGATGAGAACCCTTGATATTCCCTGTTCTGTCCCTGTTACCCCTACAATCCCATTATCTCCCCGTGCCTGCATGGGCTCCTGTGCAATGGCTTGTTATGGTCTTGGTGAGCCCTGTATTATGGTCAGTTAGCCCATCCACACTGTAGCCACTGTTTCCATTCACTCGTGTTGCAGGAATGTTAATCCTTTCAGACAACTGCAAAGACTGAGGTTCCTCCATCTCTCTCTCCTGCGACACCTTAAATGCCTCACTTGCAGTCACTCCCTCCAATTCCTGAGGACAGATCAAAACAAAAGCCCCTATCCAATGATGTGGTTGCCTCGAGCAATAAACTGTTTGGGTAATTTGCCTCTCTACAATGCATCACAGAATTTGTAGCTTGGCCTCCAGTTAATAAAATCTGAGCTAAATTTCGTACAAATACAGACACTTTTGCTGACATGTATACCCCAGAACACATCATAATTTCTATCCCTCACCTATCCCCTCACTTCCCTTTTCCTTACCCAAGACTGTAGATGGAGATTAATCCAGACTCCAATGCATACCTTTCAGAATCATTACCTTATACAATAACTGGATTATCTTTATACTTTTTTTTTGAACAAGGATTTAGTAACGTTTTAGAGCTTTTCCAGGGACATAGTGCATAATATAAGTTGACATTTCAGTGAACTAACGAGAGAGTGCTGCACTGTTCGAGAATGCTATATTTCATAGGTAACCCTCAGCCAAGACTTCAGCCTCTTGGCTGGTCCTGTGTAAACATTGTAACGAAGAGCAGAGACTTTCCACCTTTCTATGGACAACTGCCAAGCAACAAAGTAATTATTTGAGTACTCTCACAATGCAGCTACATTTTCCGAGATCTAACAGTGAGAAAATGCACTTCAGAAGTATTTAATTGGCTTCAAGCGGGTTTGGGACATCCTGATCGTGTGAAAGGCACTATGCAAATGCACAAATTTCTTTAGAGTTAACCATGAGTGGAACTGCACTGCTCGAGATTGGACGTGAATGTATTTCAACCTGGATCAGTCACCAAATATTTCGTTGTGAAAGCAAGTATAAAAAACTCCTCCCCTGACAGGATGGCATGGTAGCTCAGTGGTCAGTACAGCTGCCTCATAGCGCCAGCGACCCAGGTTTGATTCCAGCCTCAGGTGACTGTCTGTGTGGAGTTTGCACATTCTCCCTGTGTCTGTATAGGTTTCCTCTGGGTGCTCGGGTTTCCTCCCACAGTCTAAAGATGTGCAGGTTTGGTAGGATTCCCTACAGTGTGGAAACAGGCCCTTCAGGTCAACAAGTTCACACTGACCCTCCGAAGAGTAACCCACCCAGACCCATTTCCGACTGACGAATGCACATAACACTATGGGCAATTTAGCATGGCCAATTCACCTGACCTGCACATCTTTGGACTTTGGGAGGAAACCGGAGCGCCAGGAGGAAACCCACGCAGACACGGGGAGAATGTGCAAACTCCTCACAGATAGTCGCCCGAGGCTGGAATCAAACTCGGGTCCCTGGCACTTCGAGGCTGCACTGCTAACCACTAAGCCGCTGTGCCACCCACTAAATGAATTAGTTATGCTAAATTGCCCAGAGTGTTCAGGGATGTATAGGCTAGGTGCCTAGGTGCTAGGTCTGGGGTAAATGTAGAGTAATAGAGTAGGGGAATGGGTCTGAGGGGGGGAATCGGTGTTGGCTTGATGGGCCAAATGGCCCGTTTCCAGACTGTTGGGATTCTATGAAATTGCATAGACATGTTATTCCATTTCAGGAATCAGTGAGTTTTGATATTAAGAATTCAAAATTGAAAGGATATATTAGACAACTTGCTTTTCTATCCACTTCTAGATCTGACAGATCAGAAAGGATTCAGCAGAGTGACTATTTCATTGCCAGAAATTAACAAACAATTTCTGTCATAGATCAAACACAAATATTCTTTGTCGGGCCTTGGACAATATTTATTGACATGAGATATGCAGATTCCCCAGCCTGACTTTCTGCTCCTTATTGTGAGCTGTTTTCTCCTGGAATGAGAAAAGGGAGGGAGTGAGTGACATGGAAATGGCTGTCACTCTGATGGCTCTTCTGCCGGTCCTTGGGGAAAGGAATGCCTTCCTCTGCACTACCCCATCTACCAGGAGCTCCAGGTGCCTGTCTGCAAAATGAATTGACAATCTTCCTTTCTGTGACATGAGGCAGGTTCTTTACTCAGACAGTGGGAAGGGCGTGGAATGCCCCATCTGCCAATGTAGTTAACTCAGTCACATTAGGGGGATTTAAACAATCTTTAGATAAGCACATGGATGTTGATGGGATAGTGTCGGGGGACGAGCTGAGAATGGTTCACAGGTCGGTGCAACATTGAGGGCTGAAGGGCCTGTTTTGTGCTGTATTGTTCTATGTTCTATGTCTGGGCAGAACTGTCACAAACTATTCAGAGCAGCATTGGACTGCCAGCAATTCATCTGGTGCACAATTATGTTATACATATGACACTGAGGCCAGAAATCCCAGCAGTCATGAGTACTTCTGTGCGCAGTCAGTGGGAGAAAACATGGAAGCATGATGTGGAAGTAATGAGGTGAGTTTGAGAAGATGGTGTGAATAAACTCTTTAGGGGGCATTAAGGTAAACTCTCCATGAAACTCATTAACATTGGCATTTCGCTGATATCTGGAAAAATTCACCCCATAGTCTATGTTTTGTGCTTTCTGATGTTTCTTACATTATGTACACATAACCGACAGAATATATGACATTGACTCCATTGCACTGAGAGAGTTACTGAAGGCAAGACTTTCCACTGCGATACCACTCATTGTGATGTCATGTAATTGTCTTAAAAGTGTAAATCTGTCTGGTCAGGAAACTATGCATTAACACATTTCTGGTATAAATAACCTCTTAATTTCAATATTTTTCCTGATGCTCATTTATTTTGCTGTTACAGTTTATCATACTTCGACAGATTTATGCGCCTTTATGTCTATACCACATATGGGGTCCTTTCTGACATTTCCTTTCGAGAAGTTAAAAATCACACAACATCAGGTTATAGTCCAACAGGTTTAATTGGAAGCACTAGCTTTTGAAGCGCTGCTCCTTCATCAAAACCACCTGATGAAGTAGTGGCACTCTGAAAGCTAGTGTGCTTTCAATTAAACCTGTTGGACTATAACCTGGTGTTGTGTGATTTTTAACTTAGTACAGCCCGGTCCAACATCGGCATCTCCAAATCATCCTTTCAAGAATGAATGCATCTTTTTTCCCAGTCTTTCGTTACACTCAATTCCTTGATGTTGTTTACCAGTCTCATGAATATTCTTTAGGGTGCAACATCTTCCCTTATTTCTAAACATCCTGGCATCCTGCCTTGACTAGTTCTTTGAAAGACCTCTCTAATTACTCTAATTCCCCTTACTTTTCCCAGAGCTCTGCAAGTTCTGAGATTTAAGATCTCTATCTACTTTACTATTAGCTGTTTCAATAACATTCATGGACCTTGTATACTTTATGCTTCTGGATGCAATATTTTACTGAGTTTTTCATCTGCCATTCTAAAGTCAGTCTAATTTTTCAGAGAGCATGTATTTATTCTGTATATCTACAGAGTCGTGGCACCCCATCACTCTACCAACACTCACCCCCACTCCTGCTTAATATTGTCTATGAATTTGAACAAATTGAATTTGTATGTCTCTTGATAGTTCGCAATGTTCTTTAGAAAATGCATAGTTATAGGAAATTTAAATATAGTAGCTATGTTAAAAACAATACCAAATGATATGTGTAACATTGAAGTCATGGAATCCAAACACATTCATCAATCATCTAAGCAAATTTGGCTCACATTAAAACTTCTCAAAAATAACAGTTTTTCATGTTTGGTTTATGGTACCACATTTACTTACCAGATCTACAAATTAGATTATCATTATTTTTATTCATTTATCAAGTCTTTCAGTGACAGCTGACCTATTGACTATGTGCATGCCTCAGGCAAAACAAGGCATCTGTCTGATAGGCATAGATCAGATGACAAATGGTAGCAGATTAGGTCTTTGCAGATAAGGGTCAAAGGTCTCACATAACAATTGACACCAGGAAACCACCACACTTTCTCACTCATTGACAGATATGTGAGTCACCATTGTAAGTGGGAAAAGAAAGGTTGAGCCTTTAAGTTAAAATAGAAGATGGAAGCACAGTAACACTCTTTTTACTTTTAAAAATAACATGCTTTCTTCTGAGTATTCTTTTTCAATGAATGTGCTAATTTATGAAACCCAGGGCTGAATTTTAACAGAAGTTGGCTCAGTGTCAATTTTGGGGAGGTTTATGAGTTGTCTTGAATTTTCTCACACTATATTCTGCATCTTGCTCTATTGGCTTTCACACTCTTCTATGGCATTCCACTCACAATATTTTATGCCCAGAAATGATGCAAGTCCTTGCCACTGCCAGAACCTCCCAGGGTTCCTGACTCTGGCATTATTTTTAAAGCTTAGCTGTGCACAAGGTTACCAGCCAGAACCTGATCTTCACAGTACGTGTGGTTGGCTGGGAATGAAAAAGAAAATCTTCTGAGGGCTCATATGTGTTGGCAAAAGTGATGCTTTGTGGCAAATACAAGTTCACATTCATAAAGTCTATTGCTGCTCTCATCAGGTGTCAATGTAACTACAGCTAAAAGAATCAAACGACACAGGCTACCCATCCTTAGTGTTGTCCCTAATTAAAACCCTGCCTCAGGGAATGCTGCTCTTTCCCCAGTACTCAATGTATCATGATGCCTTCACATTATTCAATGAGGGAGCATTGCCTACCTTCAAATGCTTGAAAATATTCACTTATATTCAACAACAACAAAATAGAGTCATAGAGTGGTACAGCATGGAAACAGACCCTTCAGTCCAACCTGTCCATGCCGACCAGATATCCCGACCCAATCTAGTCCCACCTGCCAGCACCCGGCCCATATCCCTCCAAACCGTTCCTGTTCATATACCCATCCAAATGCCTCTTAAATGTTGCAATTCTACCAGCCTCCACCACATCCTCTGGCAGCTCATACCATACACATACCACCCTCTGCATGAAAAAGTTGCCCCTTAGGTCTCTTTTATATCTTTCCCCTCTCACCATAAACCTATGCCCTCTAGTTCTGGACTCCCCGATCCCAGGGAAAATATTTTGCCCCTCATAATTTTGTAAACCTCTATAAGGTCACGCCTCAGCATCCAATGCTCCAGGGAAAACAACCCCAGCCTGTTCAGCCTCTTCCTGTAGCTCAGATCCTCCAACCCTGGCAACATCCTTGTAAATCTTTTCTGAACCCTTTCAAGTTTCACAACATCTTTCTGATAGGAAGGAGACCAGAATTGCACGCAATATTCCAACAGTGGCCTGACCAATGTCCTGTACAGCCGCAACATGACCTCCCAACTCCTATACTCAATACTCTGACCAATAAAGGAAAGCATACCAAACGCCTTCTTCACTATCCTATCTACCTGCGGCTCCACTTTCAAGGAGCTATGAACCTGCACTCCAAAGTCTCTTTGTTCAGCAAAAGTCCCTAGGACCTTACCATTAAGTGTATAAGTCCTGCTAAGATTTGCTTTCCCAAAATGCAGCACCTCACATTTATCTGAATTAAACTCCATCTGCCACTTCTCAGCCCATTGGCCCATCTGGTCCAGATCCTGTTGTAAGCTGAGGTAACCCTCTTCGCTGTCCACTACTCCTCCAATTTTGGTGTTATCTGCAAACTTACTAACTGTACCTCTTATGCTCACATCCAAATGGTTTATATAAATGACAAAAAGTAGAGGGCCCAGCACCGATCCTTGTGGCTCTCCACTGGTCACAGGCCTCCAGTCTGAAAAACAACCCTCCACAACTACCCTCTGTCTTCTACTTTTGAGCCAGTTCTGTATCCAAATGGCTAGTTCTCCCTGTATTCCATGAGATCTAACATTGCTAATCAATCTCCCATGGGGAACCTTGTCGAACGCCTTACTGAAGTCCATATCGATCACATCTACTGTTCTGCCCTCAAACGTAGGAACAAACAAAATAAAGTTGCATTTTGAAACATACAGGGATCAATTGCCTTCCAAGCAGAAACAAATCTATAGTCAATGAATGATCCCTGTACCAAACGTACGCATACTAGAACCAGCTGTCAGTTCATTCCTGCTTGTTGCCCCCAATGCAGCATTGATCTGTCATTCTGGAACGTATCATCGCTTCTGTTCAGTGTCCTCATTTTCTTCCTTGAAAGGAGCTGCTGCTGCTTTCTCAGTTCTTCAACATCCATCCCATCCTTCCTTTGACTGCTTCAGTGGTTTGGAACACAACATGCTCAGATTTTGTGGCACACTCTGTCTGGAGTGTATTGCAAGCACCAGCCAACCCCCTGCAGCCTGATCCAAGCACAGGAACCTCATCTGCAGGTGGTGTGAGATGTTCTCTAAGTTGGCCCTTTATGAATGGACTATATTGCATCTCTGCTCAACTTTACTCAGGGGATTGTGTAACGAGTTGTAGAGTGTAGCCATTGTCTCCCACTACCGATCCTTGTAAGACATTCTACCCTTGAAAGGAAATAGGAACATGAGAATTCTTGAGGATATCGGAATCATGGGAAATTCCAGGGAAATTCCCGCCAGCTTCTAAATATGGTACCGGTGGTCACAGATGATTTGTACGTTGATGAAATGGAACCCATTTTTATTAACGGAGGCTGCTGCATTAGACTATGTTGCTCTTGGCATAATGTGTGTACAGTTAATAATGCCCTGTCCCTGGAGGACAGACAGCTGATGTGTCAAAACAGGGATGCAATAGTGACCATTTCACAGGGGCAACAAGTTGAGGGGGAGTGATCTGGCAAAGTTCTGTCAGTAACAATCTTGATATGTTTGTGGTGGAGGGTTGTGAGATACTACACAGATCCCCAGTGAATTCTCAGAACCAGCCAGTTTCCTATAAACCTTGTCACAGGCGAGGATGGCCACTCACCTTATCAGGCATCGGCCTGCTCCTGCTGTTGGTACAGTTCTCTGATAATATCTGAGGACATCCTCATCCCGTGGTGACACAATATCTCTTTTATCTGGACGTATCAAGAACGATCAAGGACAATTCGTCCTCCATTTCACAGCGATGATAACCCCTGCTGCGGCTGGATCCATTGGTCACAGTTCCAATGAAGCTGTTTGGGGAATAACAATAAAAGATCAGGCTCTTCATCATAAGAGCAGTCAGGATTCACATCATTTACAAATGGCAGCCATTCACACAGTGGGGCAAGCAGAACTCGGACATGGAAGGCAATAAATACCTCTATGTGGCCCTTTGATTTTGTGTTCTAATGCATAAAACCTAACCAATGTTGCTCAAATACAATATGATCCCTGATCGCTTTGTCCACATATCTCACTTCCCACATCATCCAAGAAAGGTAGACCTGCACACAAGAGTATGTTACCAACGAGCTGATGTTCACTGTTAAAGGAAATCATCACTATGCTCATGTGCAGCCTCTGACACCTTGGAGTGTTTTTGCAAATTTTGGCTTGCAAGTGAGAACCTGTGATTACTCTGCCCTGCAGTGATTACTGTGAGGGGCAGCACAGGGTCTCAGTGGTTAACACTGCTCCCTCACAGCGCCAGCAACCTGGGTTAAGTTCCAGACTCGGGTGACTGTCTGTCACCCGAGTTTGCACGTTCACCCTGAGTCGGCGTGGATTTCCTTTGGGTGCTCCAGTATCCTGCCACAGTCCAAAGATGTGCATGGATAGGCCATGTTAAATTGCTCGCAGTATTCAGGGATGTGTAGGTTACGTGTGTTCACCAGAGGAAAATGCAGGGTTACAGGGATAGGGTAGAGGGATGGGTCGAGGTGGGATGTTTTTCAGAGGATTGACACGGACTTGTTGGGCTTAATGGCCTGTTGCACACTGTAGGGATTCTATTATATTCTAATCTGAAATGACCAAGGACTTGATCAAGACTGCTGTGACCAAGATTTGTATCCCACTTGCAGGGTGCAATGATTATAAATTAGATTAGATTACCTACAGTGGGGAAACAGGCCCTTCGGCCCAACAAGTCCACACCGCCCCACCGAAGCGCAACCCACCCATACCCCTACATCTACCCCTTACCTAACACTACGGGCAATTTAGCATGGCCAATTCACCTGACCTGCACATCTTTGTACTGTGGGAGGAAACCAGAGCACCCGGAGGAAACACGGGGAGAACGTGCAAACTCCACACAGTCAGTCGCCTGAGGTGGGAATTGAACCCGAGTCTCCGGCGCTGTGAGGCAGCAGTGCTAACCACTGTGCCACCGTGCCGCCCACTATGTCTTCAGTCTGCAATGTGGAAGCATCTGATTGATTCAATTGTCTCTTAAACAGCCACACCTCAGTCACAATTACAGTGTGTATGCTGAAAGACAGTTCACCCTGAGTAAATTTCCATCATACAGTGAGGGGTTAAATGAGGATAGAAAACAGCACAAATCATGCTTGGCAAAGTGAGTCAAAAGCTTGACCTGGTAATCCAAGACTTCTGTCTCCAATCCACCATATTCTTCTCTTCCTTAAACTTCCTGGTGAGCCCAATAGAACTGAGCTTCCGCACATTCTCACTCTAATCTTTAAATTACATTTTCATCTCCCAACATTAGCCTCTGAACCTCAGTGCTACAGCTAGCCATGTCAACTATGCTGCCATTGCTGAAGTCAGTTTGAGACCAATGATGAGGCTCCTCACCCCTATCTAAGTCCTCCAATGTAGTATCATTTCCCACCCTTAAACGTTGTGTTGCCCCCTTCACAGTTATTGTCATCACTGTCTCCCCAACATGCTGTCTTCAAATCCCAAATGACCTTGCCATATTCCCTACCACAACAATAGACTGCAATAGCCCTAACTGACTTGGAATGGACAACTCCAACTGATGAGTGACCAGATCTCTATGGATATGTGAATGCCCTGGAATAGCTTCTGTGTCCCTTCTTGACTGACTGAGTCCACTGAACCTGCCTGTATTAAAGGGATATGGAACCCTACTACCCTAAGCAGTTGAATGACCATGTCCAAGTACCTGCACTGATATCAGATGCTGGCCATGACTCACTCTGCTGGTACCCCTTTCACCCTTGACTACTCACTTTAGACTTTGACACATAGCCATGTGGTTGAAGCACATACAATGTGTTTGTTCAATATGTTGTTGGCACATGGTGTAGGCGTAACATTGATGGAGAAAGGTCATTGACATAGCAGCATGTTCACAACCTTGAATGATTACGTTTAAAATCACACAACACCAGGTTATAGTCCAACAGGTTTAATTGGAAGCACACTAGCTTTCGGAGTGACGTTCCTTCATCAGGAGTGTCGCTCCGAAAGCTAATGTGCTTCTAATTAAACCTGTCGGACTATAACCTGGTGTTGTGTGATTTTTAACTTTGTACACCCCAGTCCAACACCGGCATCTCCAAATCTTGAATGATTTCTGTTGACAGCCAGGACAAACTGCCTGGTTTCGTGTCTGCACTAAGTAGCAAGGCAAGACAAAAGTGCTGTGACCCTTTATGTTCTGAGATGATAAAATGCAAAAAATCAAGGTAAGACAGAGATGCTGTGAGGTTCTGAGTCAGTGCAAAGTGAGTGAACTCCGAGAAAGCAAACAAGGAGCCCTGAGGTACACCCTGGTCCAATCCATGAGGTGGATGGTTGCCATTATGTACAAGGTAGCCTTGCATTACAATGAAAGATGCTGGTGTAGCTAAGGTGCAGTTGGATAACTGGGTCAGAGATGTGTCATGAGGATGCAATGAGGCTGATGCCAACCTCTGTGGATAGGGACAGTGGCTGGTTGCTGTCCATGGAATGTGCCCTCAGATGTTGGTGACTGTGGTCCAAGCCAGAGGCCCTGAGAAGGAAGCAGTGTTCTGGAGAAGCCAGGGAGCGACTCTGACTTTCGTCTCTGGAACTGTCACCACCTCGCTTCTATCCAGCATGTGGAAGATAAAGAAAATGCATATCAATGAACATTAGGTCATAATGGCAAACAAACAAAGGCTAATAATCCTCTTGCTGCTCACTAGCAAGAATCTTGTTTTGTTGGTTGGAAAGTGAGCTATTTGCTTGGGATGTGGAGAAGCACCTCATTACCAATCTCATGAGATTATCCCAACTTTCTTGCCAAAGTTCATGTCGTCTCGTGCTTGGGAAGATACCATCTCAACTGCAGAATCCAACTTTCTTTTTCGAAGTCAAGACCTAATTTCTTCTGATTGTGCCCTATTTTTCAAAACCAGTTCCCTATTGCCTATGTTGTTCAAGTGCCAGTAAAGTCTGTTCACAGTTATCTGGCAAAGTGGGAAATTAAACAATGTGTTAAAAAATTGGTTACTAGTTTAGATCGAGCAATTTATGTAACAATGGAATGTGATTGCGTGTTTACCTTGGGAAAGCAAAGTTAATAATTTGCCTTAGATCTTCTGCCAAGAAGTCTTGTCATCATTTGTTATAATCAATAACATATTTACTGAGGAAAGCTATTTTATTTTGCCTTCAATTATGGTACTTCAGTAGTTTCCTTTGCTAGTTTAAAATTTAATAATGCAAACACTTTGATTTACTTACCACTAGAGACACAGATTTTACGATAATAAATCCTGTCAATCCCTTCAGAAAACATTTTTTATTGAACAATTTGATAACATGGTGCAGAAGTATGAATTAAGTTTTTAAGTACTTTTCTTAAACTGTATTCCAAAACTTTACATCCATTTATATATTTCATGAATGTATTAAATGCTCTGACTGCACAATGGAAACAATGCAATAACATAATATCATTTTACTTCATGGCTGAAACCAACTGGGACCGATGCAGGTTTAAGGACAGAAGT
Source organism: Chiloscyllium punctatum (assembly GCF_047496795.1). Taxonomy (NCBI): domain Eukaryota; kingdom Metazoa; phylum Chordata; class Chondrichthyes; order Orectolobiformes; family Hemiscylliidae; genus Chiloscyllium; species Chiloscyllium punctatum. The sequence continues at coordinate 117,526,690 of NC_092747.1, forward strand.
CATTTATTTGTTTCTTCCTAGTCTTCGCAGTTTGGCTTGATTGGTCACTGAGAAAGTTTCTCTTCCCCACAATCCTTCCCAGGGTAAGTTTTATGGGTGTGGTCCTGCAAATACTATGAGGCAGCTCCATTTTAATTGGGATGTCAATTGCAGTCGTATGTTTGTGATATGGATGGATAGGGCATTTAACATCAGCATTCTTCTAGTTGGAAGCAAAGGGCCCAGAGCTATATCCATTTGTAGGTTTAGAGGTGTAGGGTTTGATGTGAGGATGGGTAGGAGAGCTGGATGTGGAAGGGGGCCTTCTGTTTCTATGCAGTCTTAAGTAAACTCTGTCCAGCAGAACTATATTATTGGCAATGGTTCTTTGCGTCCCAAAATATGCTCAGAATGTTTGGATATCAAGGCTTGACCAGAGTATTTGCAGGTCAGGCAGCATCCAAGGAGCAGGAGAATGGAAAGGCTCATGCCTGAAACGTCGATTCTCCTGCTCCTTGGATGCTGCCTGACCTGCTGCGCTTTTCCAGCAACACATTTTCAGCTCTGATCTCCAGCATCTGCAGTCCTCACTTTAGAACATAGAACATAGAACAATACAGCACAGAACAGGCCCAGAGTATCTGCAGAAAGGTATCTTCAGGGATGCAACCCCTCTATAGTTACCCAGTATAGTTGGATGATACTGGGAGAGCTTACATTGGCCACCTTGTATACAATTATTTGCACTTGAACAATCCACTTGCTCAGATCCATCTCTATATCACTCTGAGTTCTTATGAACCTTTACTGGTGATTTATGAGAAATAATTCAAGCTGTGGTCTTGAGACAGAGGACCACTCTTATTCTTGACGAGATGTTTGCTGCAAGTTTGATGCATATTCTCAATGTATGTGAGCCACCCAGTGATTAAAACTTCTGAGACAATGTTTGTCTCCTCTTCTATGTGAGTTGAAAATACTTGAGTTGTCCTATTGGATGAAAATATTGGTTATAATTGTTGAGCTTGAATCTTGACTGATGAAGCTGTAATTGAATAATTGCAGAGGAATGTTGATTTATATTAAATATCCCTGACCTCAAAAGATTGTTCTATTCAATTGAGATAGCTTATATGCTAACTTGGAGGAAACTGTAAACAGTAGCTTATTTTGCTATATCATCTATATACAGGTATCTAAAATGAGCTCTTGAAAATAGATGAGCTCCAGATGTGTATTCCTACACACTGAATAGCTCCACATTTTGGTGTAATTGATCATACAACCTGAGACTTAGTTAGATCCATATGAATTTTGAAAAGACTGAGAAAGTAACATTTTGTTACACAGCATGTAGCCATTATTAAGTAGCTGAAGTTTGACCTCAGCTTTCCCATTCTGTCTGAAGTTACCTTGAACAATGTTGCCAGGGGTGCCGTGGACAATGCATGCCTAATTATTCAATGGATTGGAAATGTAGGGAAGCTGAGGCAATGGTGCAGACATGGTCTAAAAGCAATATTTCTGAGTCAGTTACCAAAGGTCATTCTCTGAAATATTGCAAAAGGAATTTCTATTCCATCAGAAAGGCTTTTCTGAATCCAGAATTAATGCAATTTTTATTCCATCTGAAAAGCTTTTTCTGAATCCAGAATTAGTGCACTTATAATGCTGAAGTACTCTCCTTTATGCGATGCTTTCTTACAAAGCCTATCTAGTCTGCATAGATAAAAACCTAAATGCAAAGGCAGGAAGATAGAAGCTTGGCCAATATTACAAAAACAGGCTTGATCAGGGATTTTTTTTCTTTATAGTGATTTTATTTCCAATATTTTAACCTGTCTTATAAGGTGATGCTTGGTTTCAGTATATAATGAAGAGAGGCATGGATATCAGAACTAGAGCCTGTAACATTCTCCAGATTAAGCAGGTTGGAGTTTTCCTCGTGCCCTCAGATAAACCAGAGAACAGCTGCAAATCTGAAACAAGCAAAAACAGAAACCAATGTCCTGTACAGCCGCAACATGACCTCCCAATTCCTGTACTCAATACTCTGACCAATAAAGGAAAGCATACCAAACACCTTCTTCACTGACCTATCTACCCGCGACTCCACTTTCAAGGAGCTATGAACTTGCACTCCAACATTGGAATTGGGTTGGCTGTGCTCAAACAACCCATTTCATGATTAGATTAGATTACTTACAGGGTGGAAACAGGCCCTTCGGCCCAACAAGTCCACAACGACCCTCCGAAGAGCAACCCACCCAGACCCATTCCCCTACATTTACCCCTTCATCCAACACTGTGGGCAATTTAGCATGGCCAATTCACCTAACTTGAACATTTTTGGACTGTGGGAGGAAACCGGAGCACCCGGAGGAAACCCACGCAGACACGGGGAGAATGTGCAAACTCCACACAGACAGTTGCTTGAGGCGAGAATCCGGATCTCTGGTGCTGTGAGGCAGCAGTGCTAACCACTGTGCCACCGTGCCGCCCATAATGCCAAGTTAAAAATCAGACAACACCAGGTTATAGTTCAACAGATTTATTTGGAAGCACTAACTTTTGGAGCATTGCTCCTTCATCAGGTGTTTGTGGAGTATAAGATCGCAGGAATACAGAATTTATAGCAAAAGTACACAGTTTTGTTACAAATTCTGTGTCTTACGATCTCATACTCCACAAACACCTGATGAAGGAGCAGCGCTCTGAAAGCTCGTGCTTCCAAATGGACTATAATTTGGTGTTGTCTGATTTTTATTTTTGTACAGCCCAGTCCCACACCAGCATTTCCAAATCATTTCATGCCAGGCTTTGGGATTTCAGGAATAGATAACAGACAAGGAGGGAGGTGTTTATTGCTGCAAAATTGTTAACTCGATGTTGCATGCTGAAGACTGTAAGATACCTAAGGGGAGGAAGAGGTGTTGGTCTGGCAGCTTGGGTTGAGCTTTACTGAAGAAAGTAATATGTTTACATTCTCCTCCTAAAATGTTGTTACACACTGGATGTTACCATTTCAGATGCATTCTGATCAGTAACCTGAGCTAGAAATGGAATGGTTTACTTGTGATCTGATGTCTGCAGACTAGCTCGCTGTAATCCCTCCCCATGATCCCAGATGTGATCATTACATTTGTTATTAATCCAAAGAGATCACTGAACAAATATTAATGATTGATGATCAATAACATTGTTGTTTAAAGTAGACAAGGTTTCAAATCCCAGGCACTTATTAATAGAATAAAGCCGCAAGTTATGGTATTTTTTAACAAAAAAAAGTTCATTATATAAAGTTTGAAAGGTAAAGCAATTCTATCTTAATGATTGCACACATTCTGGTAATTCAAGTTCTTCTCCTAATACCACATTCTAGCAACATTCTTGAGATTTCTCGCAAGCATCTAGTTACTAGCATAAATCCAACTGGTTTATCAACAACTAGCTTCATTAATCTGATATTTGGTTTCTCAGAACATCCACTTTACTCATCTGCTTCAAGCAAATGTTGTCTGTGGGCTTCCTTCACCCCTGCTTACAGCTGCTAAACAGCTCCTTAGTGCAAACAGCAGCACTTTAGGGATATGGAGATGCCTCTTTGGTGACTCCTCTCTTTCCAAAACAAAACCATCAACTTTCCACTGTTCTTCCAACTCCTCAGGACTTCATTTGAGACCTGATTACTTGAAGATGACAAACAACAACACCTCGTCTTTCTATATTCTTTTCAATCTGCTTCTAAGCACCCAACTGACCAAGAGCTTGAAGAGAACAAACCTTCTGCTTTGATTGCCTCCAATCGGTATGGAGTTACCTTCTCTGACTTTCTCTCCCTGACTCAAAGTGACTCAGGCCCTTGAACTGCAGTTTATTGACCCTTGAATGGATTTGGGTAAACTATCAAAAGTATCCAGGATTCTGCTATCCTTCTTATGAAGTAGGTGCAAGTGTTTCAGGCCCAGAAACACCTTCTGCTTAAACGTTACATTATCAACAGGCTACCAGCCAAACAGTCCAAATGAATACAACAAATGGATTTATCACATTCTTTTTGCTAGGAATCTTTGTGGATAGGGGTTGTGACGATTACTAGTTAAGATTGCCATCCATCTGCTAGCCTCATACTTTTCCAGCAAATTGTTAATGTGGACTGGGCAACAAAAACCTGGTTTGCGCATGTTCTTTTTTTTTAAATTCAAGTAGTCGAATGCTCGTCCAGTTTTCCAAACCAGGCAACAATCCATTTGGTCAGTGCAAATTTTGGAAAATCTGTATCATCAACTCCACAATCAACCTTGATCATATAGTTAGGATGGAAGCAATCTGAGAATGTATGAATAAGAGTTTTTTTTACATGTTCCCACTAAATTTGAAATTGCTTGTGTGAAATTCTTGTAACAAAAAATGATTTCAGCTTGTAATTTCCACTATGTCTGAACCAAATCACAATCTGAGAACCTAGGTTTCATTAGAATCTCCACATGAGGTAAGTCATTTTTTTCTATATTTATTGGTCCATAAGTGGAAGTGTTCCACCAAAATAATTATTTGTCAAATACATCGTTACTTCTAAGTGAATAATGAATGCATGTCTTTTTTAGGAAGGGAAATACTTTTATCTAAGTACAAACCCAACCACTTCCACCTTCCCCAGTTATGCTGGGTGGTCCACACTTTCAGGGAAATGGCACCAATTACAAAGGCACTGTTTAAGCCAAATTAAACTCAGCAACTAAAACAGACATTGCTGAATAAGCTCAGCTGGTCTGGCAGCATCTGTGAAGAGAAATCAAAGTTAACTTTTTGGGTCTGGTGACTCTTACACAGAAACAATTTTGTTCAGTTGCACCTGCTGCTATTACCTTATTAAAGTTAAATACTGAGCAAGACACTTTATGGTTCCATTTGGAATAGAAGAAATTGGAATTTATATATTTTCAAATGAATACAGTGAAATCTCGTCATACTCCAATGCCTACGCTAACAACAAAGTTAAAAATCACACAACACCAGCTCATAATCAACTTGGAGAAAATAAGGACAACAGATGCTGGAGATCAGAGTTGAAGAGTGTGGTGCTGGAAAAGCACAGCCAGTCACGCAGCATCCGAGGAGCAGGAGGATCGATGCTTCAGGTATAAGCTCTTCATAAGGAAGGGCTGATGAAGCCTGAGGAAGTACTTATACCTGAAACGTCGATCCTCCTGCTCCTCGGATACTGCCTGACCGGCTGTGCTTTTCCAGCACCACACTCTTCAACACCAGGTTAGAGTCCAATAGGTTTATTTGGAAATACAAGGTTTCAGAGCATTGCGCCTTCATCAGGTAGCTTTTTATTCAGGATTAGCTACTTGATGAATGAGTAGCACTCCGAAAGCTTGTACTGCCAAATAAACCTGTGGGACTATAACCTGGTGTTGTATGACTTTTAACTTTGTCCACTCCAGACCAACACCAGCACCTCCACATCACAAATTAATAACAGAAATCATAAATATAAAAAACATTAAGACAAAGTCAATCTTTGTTCAATTCACAGTTCAAGGTTTCCCAAGGTTGAGGAAGAGACAGGAACCACATTCTCCACCGCTGCAGAAAGCCAGCATTGAAGCCATCAAATCGCAGACTGCTGAAATTTATTTGGACCTCCATGCCACCAAAGATGTTGCAGAAGCTATCTCAAGGACCCATCTTGATGCTGAAGCCCCCACTGAAACAGATCATCAAACCAGACTATTGGGATTCTCGGCCAGAAGACTCTGCAGAAAGTGCCTGAAGAAATCCTGGGCCATTGGAATCCTAGACAGAGTCCATCTCATTGCTGATGACCACTGAAGCAGACCACCACTCTGAGGGACTCATCAGGTCACAACTACAATGACCACAAGGAAGGGACCACCAAAAATTAATCTGACTGTTGACTGCCTCTGAAGAGAGCCCAGGCTTGTATTATATTATTTTCCATTCAGATTGCATGTTCTGTTTCAAATTCCACAGCTTAACAATTATTCATCATGCAGTAACCCTAAAATAAGTAATCATTGCTCATTCCAACAATGAGAACCTACAACTTTAATATTTATTGGAACAGTGTCTCAGGTAAAATTACACACAAATAGTGAATAATCTTTTTCATGTAAGGTCATCGCAACACAGCTGAGGAATAAATAGAATGGAAACTGAGGAGTAATTGAATAGCGTAAAATAACAAAACGACTATACTTAAAACTTTGAAGGCTAACTCTGGACCAACTTGACCATGGTTTACTGATTATTGGCTATAGTGGGCGAATTACATTTGCACCAGTATTCTCCCTGACATGATGGAGACTGTAGCACTTTTCACAGTCTGAGCCTATCCCAATCACTTCACAGACAATGCAATACTTCTGAAGTGGAACTCCAAAGGTAAACATGGTAGCTGACTTGGATATGGCAACGTCTCACAACTGCCTGGATAACCAAATAATAATCATTTTGTTTGAGTGTGAAATATTATTGGAAGAACAGCCTGGCTTTTGCCCAAATAGTGTCACCGGACTTTTGCACAACTTTAGAGAGTAGACATTTCAAATGAAATGCAGCATCTTTGATAACACTGATCAAATGGATCAGCCTTTATTTTGTCCGCAAGGTTTTGTAATAGTGCTTAGTCCATCACCTCCTCAGAGGTGAGAGTACTTTCACTGAGCTAAAACTGATGCCCTAATGAAGAAACTATTACAGTTGGTAATTCTTTCTCAACTTTTAGGATTACGTGCAAATGGAGACTGCAAGAGTTTTCATGTATCTGCTGATATATATGCTGATAGACAATGTCCTCCTTAGCCTCAGCAACTTGATAAGGTGTTAACCATAAGATCATAAGACATAGGAGTGGAAGTAAGGCCATTTGGCCCATCAAGTTCACTCGGCCATTCAACATGACTGATGGGCACTTCAACTCCACTTACCCACACTCTCCCCGTAGCCCTTAATTCCTTGTGAGATCAAGAATTTATCAATCTCTGCCTTGAAGACATTTAACGTCCCGACATTTAAGAGATTTCATTGCCTCTTCATTGCCTTGAAGACATTTAACATTAACAAACCAATCAGGATTGAACTGGGAGGCATATACTGCACAAACTGAAAAGATGTACCATATAGCGGTCTGAAAAAAGTGATGATTCTTTCAAAAAGTATTTTAATTTTATTTGAGATTCAAAGACGAATGCATTCTCAAACTTTGAAGCTGATTTCAAAGAAACTTGTGACGATGTTTGGACTGTGGCTGTTATTAAAAAGTCAATTTATTCATTAGCGTCCTTCAGAGCACTGTAACGTCCAATTCTAATGTAATATTGGGCACCAGTTTAAAACTGAGATGAGGAGGAAGTTTTTCTCTCACAAGGTTGAATTTTTGAAACTCCTTGCCACAGAGAGCTATGGAGGCAGAGTTCTTGAGTATATTTAAGGCTGAGATACGCAGATTCTTGATCAGTCGGGAATCAAGGATTACGAGGAACATGCAGAAAGTGGACATGCATAATGTTGGATCAGCCATTATCCTATTGAATAGCAGAGCAAGCTTGAGGTGTGGAACAGCCTACTCCTGTACTTATTCCTTATGGTCTTATGGTCTCATGGTGGTTTATCATACATGTGATTCTAATCCCAAAGTATCTGATTGCTTCTGAGAGGCACCTGATCGGAATTCTATGACATTTAATGTCTTAATGCAAAAGGAAATGGGTGATAAATAGCTGTGGCAGCCCTTCATAAACTAAAGACCAGTAAAACTACATTGTCCACTTCCAACACCTGTAAGACTTGCTGTAGCACATGATTATGAAATCAACCGAAAATAGAGAAATGGCAAAGCTGATCTCAAACATAATTGAAGTCAGAAATATAAAAGGTAAAATCTTAATGTTACCTGGGTTAGGAGTTGTCACTTCCAAAACAATGGAAAGTGAACATTGAGACTAAATAGGTTGGATATAAACTTGACCATTCTGAATAAACTTATTTAAACTTCCTCACTTAAGCTGTTACACACTTTGCACAATGGAGGGGTGTTGCTTATAAGATCACAGGTTTCTTTGATGACAGCTTCATCCTGTTCTATAGTCTGACCTTTCTGTTCAAGACTTACCACAATTCAACTTCTCCTTAACATCTAGGTTCTTTTAAAATCAGTTTAGGAATAAATGAAGGCAGGAAGATGTTTTGAAGCAAATTATATTTCTGAAGCCCTCATGTACAGATAGGAAGGCAACCTAATGAACTCCACATTGAGTAGTTAAAAACTGGATATCAAAATGGTGAGGGATGGTTAATGTGCCTTGAAATGAAAAGAAAAGGGGAAGTGAAGTTATTTGGAAGGGAGCATTAATGTATTATTTGAACAAAGATTCAACAATGGTTGGAAAGAATCCTGCCAATTAGTGGTTAGCACTGCTGCCTCACAGCGCCAGAGACCCAGGTTCAATTCCAGCCTCGGGAGTCTGTGTGGATTTTGCACATTCTCCCCGTATCTGCGTGGGGTTTCCCCCGGGTACTCCTGATTCCTCCCAAAGTCCAAAGATGTGTAGGTGAGGTGAATTGGCCATGCTAAATTGCCCATAGTGTCCAGGTATATGTAGGTTAGGTGCATTAATCAGGGGAAATGTAGAGCAATCGGGTAGATCTGAGTGTTACTCTGTCCGGGGTTGGGGGGGGAGGGGGGGGGGGGTTTAGTGTGGACTTGTTTCCACACTGTAGGGATTCTATGATACAAAGGGGTCTCAATGTAAAATGTGCATGTGAGGGCACAGGGTAGTATCCAAGCAAAGACAGAAGTTAGAATTCAATCTCCTCCCCAATTCCTTCCCCTAAGACACATCAAATGATCTCCTTGGACACAAATTTGAATGGGGGACATTTAATCAAGTGAGATGGTGAGGTATGTTGCCTTTCCAGCCAGATGCCAATTTCTAGCTGGATCTCTTTGGGGTGGTCACTGTGCAAGGATGTTGAAAAGCAAAGATACCAGCTTCCAGGTGGGCCCTTTGTTCAAAGTCCCTCAGAGACTGATCAAAAAACCAGGTCCCTGTCCTTACTTCTGATATCACTATCTAAAGTAATATCACTTGGTTGATCTCAAGAGTGAGAGGAAATCTCTTCATTGGCACCCTGTCCTCTGTATCCATCCAGAACTCACTCCCATTTGAACTGGGAGCCCTGTTGATCCTGGGCCTCTGAAATGAGAATCAAACACCAAACTGTTAACATCAATCTGATTCACATGAGACATCTGGCCAATTGGCTGCTCAAAGGGATCCGAGTTGCTGTGGCAACATCTACTTCTACATATATTGCAGCCTGGGGCTACTGATATTGATGGCAAAGACTGTAATTTCCACTCTGAGCAGGAATCTCTTACTACCTGCTGTTGGTATTTGTAAGAATGATTTACAAATTGACAAAAAGCACCTTCAAGTTCTGAACTGAGACTTGCATCCAGAGCTTGTGGCTCAGAAACAGGGATGTCCCTCCTGTACTTCAAGCAGCTCTCTTTAAAAGGTAGAGAATAGAATTTAAATTACAGACGGTTCTGGTACTGTAATTGTATAATTTGATGTTACAGCATCATCAAACCTTTATAGATGACACAAACAATAAACATTGAAATTAAACAAAATAAGTTTGAAAATTAAATAAGGATATTATCTGTACTGTCAATCTTATTCTTTAGTCCCAGTGATGCCCTCTAAAGGCCTCAGATTTATCTCTTAAATTATCCTCTAACTTATGTGCTTTTTTAATGACCAATAAATTAATATACAGTGATCCAAATTTCAAAACAAGTTAGTAATAATATTCTTAATCAAAAGAAAATGAAATTGAGATGAGAAATCCATTTCCAATAGTGGATTTGAATTGCTAAATAATGGGTGGTCCAATTTGAAATAGATTAGATAACAAAACTTAATGCAAAACTGGTTACAGAAAATGCACAATGGGAAAACACGCAATGGATGTCACTGGGAATCAGTAACATGTAAAGCAGTAGGTTTGAATTTCTTCTTGCTGTCATGCTGGATTCCCAGATGAAGTCCCATCTGCCTAAAGGACTAATGATCTTGCAAATCAAATCTGAGGCCCAAATTCTTTGTATGAATATACAGATAATTCAGAAGGCAGGATAAAGACAGGTATCCTGGGAATTTGGTTAATTTGGCCATCAGAGAGTGGGGATGATACTCTGCAAAACAGACACATAACAATCGATCAGATTACAATTGGTTTGTTCAAGGGATTGGATTTTTGCCACCCTCCTGCCTCCTGTCACTTTTGCCAGAGCAGTATTATTTTTGCCAGACAACCTGACTTCCATTTAACTTTCCTGCACAAGGTGAGTATTACAGCCTGGCTTCAGAGGGGAAGTAACCAATCCTACAATCTCCTGAGGCACACTAATGTTTGGCCGTCCGGTAATGCTATTGTGCTGATTGAAGAGTGATTTGAAACGAGAGCGTTAACTTTTCATGGAACTTGATTCTGTTTAAATTGCGGATGAATTACAATTGTTCTTGTCAGACCACAAGATGGAGCACTTTGCATGAGTGAAGTGTTCTGCCTCAGGGCATTCAAGAGGAACATTGTCATCCAACAGTAGCACATCTTTATCATTGCTGAATATAGAACAGGTATGATCTGGACAGTTCACTAACTGCTTCAGGCAAAATACAGCAAGAGATGTTGTGATTAAAGTGGGGAAAACAGAGTATATATGACTAGCTCCTGCCAGAGTTTTCAACATCCTTTGCTTTATGACTCCCCTAAGTGTAATATTTTTGGAAGGAACAGTTGGATTCTGAGTTTATTAAGTAAGGAAAGATTTATTGTCAGATATATACAGTACCATATGTGGGCTCCTGTTAGATATAGATGTTATACAACTTGACCAAATAACGCATGAATGCTGTGTGCATTCTCACCCATAGCTTTGCCATAAACATTTAGTTTGATCCATAAGACCATATTACCATAAGGTATAGGAATAGAATTAGGCTATTCAGCCCATCTAGTCACTTCACCATTCAATTGTGGCTGATATGTTTCTCAACCCTCTGAAGAGTAACCCATCCAGACCAACTCACCTACATCTACCCCTGACAAATGTACCTAACATACGGGTAATTTAACACGACCAATACACCTGATCTGCACATCGTTGGACTGTGGGAGGAAACCGGTGCAGCCGGAGGAGGCTCCCGCAGACACGGGGAGAATGTGCAAACTCTGTACAGACAGTCACCCAAGGCTGGAATCAAATCCGGGTCGCTGGCGCTGTGAGGCAGTAGTGTTAACCACTGAGCCACCATGCCACCCTTTGCAGACAGGAAAAGCGTGCACATGTACAGTGTCTGTTTCAACATAACAAAACAGGTAATAGCCATTCACTGGTTCATTTTTCAGGGCAGTGAAAACATGAACTGGAGGGAAGGATAACAAAAATGTTGTCTGCATTCACATCGTAATAACAGAACCTTTCTTGAGGGAGTTGGTCAGGCTTTTTAACACTTTAAATATAGAGAGAGATTAAGAATTTTATTTCTGTTTAGAAAGAGAATTGTGTCACAAATGAAAATTGCACTATTTTAATTCTGTATTCAGAAAAAAGATGGAATTAAAGTGTAAAATGGGAGAGGAACTTCAATTGCAAATGACCAAGGATGAGGGGTGAAGTCTGACTGTGATAAGCCAATACAACAAAGTTTGCAACTTTACACAAAGGACTTAAGGAGAAGCACACATGCTGATCTCAGTTGCGTTGTTCAATTCTATAATGACTCTGAAACCACCTTCCAATCTGAGCATGGGCAATAACTAATGGTCTTGTTTACAACCATTCTATCCAAAGAATAAGTCAAAGCATGCATTCATTTGGCTGTTTTCCTTTCCTCTAATTGACTGAAGACCCACCTAAAGACTGGCAACTCAACATTAATCCATTGAAAGGAGACCCCAACAAGAGATTACAGAGATTAAGTAGAGTCAAACATTTGCCCTGCTTTGGTCCTCTCCTACCTGCTTGGTATCTCCTGCAACACTCCAGCAACACTCCAGCTTGAAAGAGCACATTCAGAGATGTCTGGGAGAGAGATTGGAATCAGTTTTGTTCTCTGTTTGACAATCTAAAGATTTATTTCACAACACCCTGTGCGGCTTTGCCCACATGGAAAGATTGACAGTACTGAGTGGTCAAAGAACAATGTGCGGGGTTTTAGAAATCTGCTCATGACAAGGAAACCTCCATTTATCCCAGAACTGGATGGGGTTTCAGTGACAGTGCAAAAGTACTTCTGTTGCAACTGGGTCACTTTGAGTCAATGAAATTATCTCAGTAAATTCCAAACATGGAGACTGTGAACAGAACGCAGGGTACCATATCTATGTCTGTTATCGTAGACTGTCCAGGAATGGGAAATAAGAAGCATAACATCTGACTGTACCTTCCACCAAACTTGAGTAATGATATGCCATTCACTCATGAGGGAGAATGCAGCATTTACTTTAACACACAGGAGCAGTGTCCAGGTCAGACATGGAATACTGCATCCAGAATGCAGCTTGGTCATCACACAATGTCCTCATGGACTCAAGGCTCTCATTCCAGGGCAAGAGAAAATTGAAGGCTGGAAGTGACTGTCCCTGAGTGGAGTGCATATCATGAGCTTGTGTGTGAGCTCAGTAAGGCCACGTGTCAGGTAGGCAGTGTTGCCAGTTCCCAGGTCCCTTGCAGACACAAGCTCCAGTGAGTGGTACATATGCACTCCCCCTCTCATGACATGGTGGTCACTTTATGATGGAAAGAAATAATTGCATTAGGTTGTGAGAGGCCTGGACAGATTGGATAGGAATGACCTATTTCTCTTTTCAGCGGAGTCAGTGACTCATAGTATAGTGAATGGCCGGTGGATTAGAAGAACATAGATGTCTACAATTTATTGCTTGAAATGATAGCAGAGGCAAGTAGACTTTAGAGGTGAATGGATGTGTACCTGCAGTCCTGTCACAGTCAAAGATATGGACCAAGTGCTGGAACATACATTGAGTGGTTTGTTTTATGGCTTGCACTGACATGACTGGCAGAATGGCTACCTTCTGTGCTGTAACGTCACAACATTTGTGAATATTATAAAATTGGAAGAGGAAGGACATGCAGCAATGTAGGAAGAGAATAATAGAAGCAAAACACGAGTTGCTCCATCAGAGAGCCAGCATGGGGACACAACGGGTCAAATAGTCTTCCTTTGTGCTCTTGGAGAAAGTGAGGACTGCAGATGCTGGAGATCAGATTCAAGAGTGTGGTGCTGGAAAAGCACAGTCAGTCAGGCAACACCTGTGGAGCAGGAGAATCGACGTTTCGGGCAAAAGCCCTTCCTTTGTGCTCTAAAAGTTCTAAAGGCAGACTCTTCTAGGGACTGAATGGTGTGAGCTTATTATTGCTTATTAAAGGCCATGTTAACAGCACAACTCAACCCATAAATATTCCACTTGTGAGTTTAGCAAATTCATTGAAACAAACTTGCCTTCAGGAGAACTTCACACGGAGTGTGTTCTTGACAGAGTCACACGCCCCTCCTCTGAATGACCTCCATTTTGCCCACAGACAAACTGCGGAGCCAGATACAATCCACTAGCAGCAGCTGCATGTACCCGTCCACCATGGATGTTGGCATTCGACTTTCAGGGAGCCATCGTCAACATTCTCCAATGCATTGGCATCACACCATGTGGACATTGACTCATCTGGATGGGTACAGCAAGAACCAGCATTGTATAGATGCTGTGGTTTTGTCATGTGGGTGTTATGCCAATACAAATGCTTTATGACAGGCAGTGCATCGCAAGACTGGTTGCATCGCCCCAGCTCCTCCACTGTGCCTCCAGCCTGCTGCTGTTCCTCACCGTGCATCTCCACAAACCCTCTCATCGCCATGAACACAGTGTCCCCTTCTGCCAGGGACTGGGCTGGGCTGGGGCCTCCAGTGACCTCTGACATTTCTCCCTCACCCATCTGCAGAGTTTTCTCTGTGTGGAACTCATCAGCATCCGTAGCTACATCCTGTGTCCCGCTGAACCCCAATGAGGTGTCTTTTATAAGAGCTCTGAGGACAGGGTCCGGGACCAACAATGCTGGCATCCAGAAAGCTCAGGAGGTGCCTGGTCCTTGAGAAAATGTCAGACACAAGAGGCAAACCTCTTGTGACCTTTGGTTAGTGTTGGTGTTCGCTGAGACTCTGGTTGATGTGAGTATTGCAGTGAAATGACAGATGGTACTTACTCGGACGTCAGGACATCAATATGTGCGACACGGTGGCACAGTGGTTAGCACTGCTGCCTCACAGCGCCAGAGACCCGGGTTCAATTCCCACCTGAGGCGACTGACTGTGTGGAGTTTACACGTTCTCCCCGTGTCTGCGTGGGTTTCCTCCGGGTGCTCCGGTTTCCTCCCACAGTCCAAAGATGTGCAGGTCAGGTGAATTGGCCATGCTAAATTGCCCATGCTAAATTGCCCGTAGTGTTAGGTAAGGGGTAGATGTAGGGGTATGGGTGGGTTGCGCTTCGGCGGGGCGGTGTGGACTTGTTGGGCCGAAGGGCCTGTTTCCACACTGTAAGTAATCTAAATCTAAATCTAAATCTAAATATCTCTGCAGCCCTGCAGAAGCAGTCCCAGTCTTCTCCAGACAGGGCAAGCGCTCTTTGCTTGGAGAGGATGAGGACCCAGATGTCCAGTACCCACCTCCCAGCCCCACCTGCTGTCAAGTGTGGTCTTCTCCTGTGATAGGGGGAGAACGAATAAGATGCAAGTGGGTGGCAGGGCTGGTAAGACTGTCTCATGTGGAGGGAAAGGGATTGAAGCAGGCAGCATGGAGAACATGGTGTGGGTACCAAGAATGAGTGAAGGAAGGCAATCATTGTAACAGAGGGGCTGTCAGAGCATGAGATTTATTGGGAGGTTGGTGCCTTGGCAAGGATGGAATGAGGCAGCAGGGAACAGAGTGTGGCACTTTCCCTGGTAGATCGGAGAAGGATAATCTGCAGCCCAGTCCTCCTCACCCTCTGCACTAAACTAGGTGGTAATGTCCAACCAGGCTGGTTGATACCACATACCAGGTATGGTATGGCATGGTAGTGGGGCCTCTTTTGCTGGTCCTCCAGGAACAGGACTACTGCCTTCATGACCACCCCATCCACAAGGGCCTCCAGGTCCCTGTCCAACAAACATGGTGTGAGCCATCCCTTCTCCAATAACTCTCTCGACTCCTACTGCAACTGAGCTGGGCAGCTTCCAGCGATCCTGTTAGAGTACAGATGGTGCAGATGGCAGAGTTGCTGACCTTCAGGCAGATACCCAGGGACTGACAAGTTGCTTTGGGTATGGAGAATGAAACTCACCACACAGTGGAAATGTCAATTAATGTAATGAGTTTGGTGAGATACTGTGAGAAAACCCATCAGGTCTCACAGCATGAGTCACTCTCTCAATCTCCATGCAATGCACACTTCGGCCAAAAACAACAAAAGATTCAGTCCTTGAGTCTTTCAATTTGCCACTGGCAAATCACAGTGTGATTGTTCCTTTATTTCTCTGGTATGTGGTATCAACAGAAATCTATAAATGGGATTTTGAGAGGATGTGGTTCATGATTGCAAACAAATGAAGAGGCTAACAGAATGAGCTAAGAATGCAAATGGATTTAAATGGAACATCCATACTGTTGTTAGTTTTCTCAAAAGCCATTGAGTAGATGGACTGCTGTTCAAATTTGTTAATTGCCAGTGCTTTGGTTATCAGTTGAGAGTCTACAACAACATTACCAGCATCCCTGTACGCCTTGTCAATTCCTCTCACAAATTTGGCACCACAAGTTATTTTTAAAATGTGAAATTAATCACGTTGAAAAAAGTTTGTTGTTTCATCGTGTGGTTGCTGTGCCAGTACAAATGTTTTATGATAAGAAACAGTGCAACATAATTCAAACAGCTGTATAAAGTCTAGACAAGTTGGGGATAAGCCTGGCTCATAAATAACACACTCTGATAAGTGCAAAGTGATATAAACTGAGAAGGAGATTAAGAAATTATAACAATGAACAAAATGGTGTCAGTCAACAGGATATATTACAAGAGAAGTGTTGGGCAAATAAATCATTGAAACTGCCTGTAAATACATGGCAATGGTGAATAACATAGAATGATCTTAACTTGTATCAGAAAGAGAACAAATCACAGCCTGAGATACCATATTTTCCCATAAAACTCCATTATCTTCAGCTGGAAGGTTTCAGTCCAATTATGCAAAGAATATCAGAAAAAGACCATTTGAATCATCAAGCCTGTCCAACAGTGTAACTATTTTATACCATCACCTCTCTCCCTTTCCTGTCACAATCCCAAAATCAACATGTGGTAGTGACAAAACAGGACTAAAATAAAACCTTAAACTCTCAGATTTAGATTGGTAATACATGCAAACCTGAGTCTGAAGGTTGAGGCTGGGATTTTGTCAGCAATGGCAATTTTTTGATGCCCAGTGTTGTACCCAAAACTGTGCACCACTTTCTATGAGATAATAATTAGAATTCTAAGTGTCAATGTGATGCACATTTGATTTAATGGTTGGGAATATTTTTTCAGTGAAACTCATTGTTGGCTGACAATGAACAACTCCACTCATAGAAAATAGAACATAGAAAATTGAAGCAAGCCATCTAACCCTTCATGCCTTTTCCCCTATTCAATATGATCATGGATGATCCTTTATCACAATGTCATACTGTTACTCTCTTCCCGTGCATTTTAATGCCTTTATTGTTTGGAAATTTATTATATATTTAATTGCTTCACATTCAGCACCTTAAATGACAGAATATCCAAAGGGTCTTCTTCAAAGAAAAGAAATTTCTCCTGCTTAGTTTCAAATCGCCAACCATTTCACCTGGAATGGTATTCCCTTGTTCTAGCCATGAGGAGCGTCATTGCTGCATCCAGGCTGTCCAACCTAGTCAGGAGTTTATACATTTCAGTGTAGTCCTCTCTCATTCTTTTAAAATCCAGTAAATACAGTCCTAAATGGGCCAATCATTCCTCATACAATAAGCCTGTCATCCCAGGAATCATGATATGGAGGTGCCGGTGTTGGGCTGGGATGGACAAAGTTAAACATCACACAACTCCAGGTTATAGTCCAACAGGTTTATTTGGAAGTACTAGCTTTTGAGGCGCTGCCTCTTCATCAGATGTTTGTGGAGCAGGACCAGAAGACACAGAATTTATAGCAAAAGGGTTACAGTGTCATCAAGTTGTAATGACATATGAAACAAACTTAGGGTGGGATATGCTAGTTTAGGCTCTTTAATATTTAATTTTGAAAACTCCTATTAAGTTACATTCTCAAGGTGGCTTCAGCTTATCTAACAATAGGTGTTATCTTAGCTCAGACAATGTATTAAAAGTGTGAACTTAAAGTCTGTCATATTGTTGAGTCAGTTTTATTCTGAAATTGGCACTTAGAATCCTACACGGATTTATGCAGTTTTTGAGCAAAATAAAATGTAATTCTACAACTACAGGTTCACCCCACAAATTTATATGTGTGCATGTGCAGGAGAGACAGAGTGGGTGTGTATATGTGAGTGTGTGCATGTGGGTGTGAGTGCATGTGAAAGAGTGTGTGTATATGTGTGTAAGCTTGGTCAAGTATGTGTGTGAGTGTGATGGGGTATAAGCCTGTGAGAGGGTGCGTGCACGGGTGTCAGTGTGTGGAGTGCATGTATGTGCCCATAAGAGAGAGCTTACATTTGAGAGAGGGTCTGGGCACGTGTCTGTGTGTGTGTGGATGTGTGTGTGTGTGAGAGATAATAATGCAGCATGGTCACCTGTATTGTGACATAAACACAAGGTCCCGGTTGAGGCCCTTCCCATGGATATCAGACTTGGCTATCAGCCTCTGCTTGGTCACTATGCGTTGTTGTTTATCCAAAGTCTGCCTTGAAGGATGGTCACCCGAAGGTCTGCGGTCAAATATCGTGGACGGCTGAAGTGTTCCCCAACCAGGAGGGAATACTCCTGCCTAGTGATTGTTGTGCGGTGTCCATTCATCCGTTGTTGTAACATCTACTCGGTCTTGCCAATGTACCATGCAGTATAATCCAACCACAACAAGACTTAAATTGCCCTCTGCTCAAAATGATTCTCTGAACCAGGTACACAGTTTAATGTAAGAATAAAACTCTGATTCCAATACTATCTAAAAGGTATAATTAGTACCTCCCCCCATGTGGTGGGAGGTGTCTCCATGTGTAATGGTGGTTTCCGTGTCAATATTCTGACACGTCTTGCAGGGGTTGCCATGACAGGGTTATATGGTGTCATGGTCGATGGTGTCCTGAAGGCCGGGCAGTTTGTTATGAACAATGATCTGTTTGAGGTTTGGTGGTTGTTTAAAGGCCAGAAGT
This sequence comes from Chiloscyllium punctatum, assembly GCF_047496795.1. Classification (NCBI taxonomy): domain Eukaryota; kingdom Metazoa; phylum Chordata; class Chondrichthyes; order Orectolobiformes; family Hemiscylliidae; genus Chiloscyllium; species Chiloscyllium punctatum. Next base: position 117,545,169 of record NC_092747.1, read on the forward strand.
GGAGGCATGGGGAAGGTTTCAGTGAGGTGCTCATCCTCATCAATAATGTGTTGCAGGCTGTGAATAACATGGTGTAGTCTTTTGACTCCTGGGAAGTACTGTACAACAAAGTGTACCCTATCGGTTGCAGCCCGTGTCTGTCTCCTGAGGAAGTCATTGCAGTTTCTTGCTGTGGCATGTCGGAACTGGTGGTTGATGAGTTGAGCATCATACCCTGCTGTTATGGGGGCATCCTTGAACACTTTCAGATGTCTGTCATGTTCCTCCTCAGGAATCAGTCTGGTGACCATTTACTCTATTCCCTGAATGGTGTGTATGTCTTTTCTCAGGTAAAACTCACACAACACCAGGTTATAGTCCAACAGGTTTATTTAGAAGTACTGGGTTTCAGAGTTTTAACTTTGTCCACTTGCACCTCCACATCATTTTCTCAGGTAAGGAGACCAAGCCCTTGTGCACAATACTCCAGGTGTGATCTCAACAAGGTCCAGTTCAGCTGCAGCACAACATTCTTGCTCCTGTACTTGTATCTTGTTATTAAAGAGTCACTTTTACTACATCTCTGTATCAGCTGCAACTTTCTAGCCCAATTACAAGTTCCATTAGCTTTAGAGTCTCACCTCATGCCGGTAATTGAGAAATGGACTCTATTTATTTTTAATTAAAGAAGGCAGCAACATAGAATAAAGGATTTGTGCCTTCACAAATTGGATTCCAAAAAGTCAGGTGTGTCTTTTTGTGTTTGTTGAATAGACTGAAGCAGATATAACATTACCCAGGGAAATACATATGACTTCTGCAGATACTAATTGATTACCCCTCACCATTTCAACGGAAGAGTTTTGAAATTGCAATGGATGCTGGCTCCATGAAGATGGGATATTAAATAAAATAATTCAGTGAGATCACCATAACTGGAATGGGTTGTCAATATGTGTTGCCTCCTTTATTACAATAACATTTACCAATGTAGGTTCAGTACCTACAGTTGGTCCCTGCACTGGGACTCATGGTACCTGGTAAAATTACAGCCAACATTACAAAGTCCCCTGAATATATACAGAATAATCCACCCACAACAAGGTTTAAATTGCCCTCTCCTCCAAATGATTCGCTGAATCAGGTACACAGTTGAATGGAAGAATAAACATTTCATTCCAATACTTTCTAAAAAAATATCATTAAAATCACCAACAACCATATACCCACCACTGAAAAAATAATGATATCACCATTAAGCTTCAAAGCATAAAATTTGCATATGCGGGAATATTCTAACTTGTAAATGTCTGCTTACATAACAGTGTCTGTTTCATCTCAATAGTGTCCCTTTTTATTTCAAAAGTCATATTGCTGATATTGGTGACGATTGTGAGGGAAAGACTAAGTGTTCTATTTTAACTTCCTCAGCAATGACAAAAGACAAGTAGATCCACCAGAGGGCTTTCCTCTCATCCTTGAAGTACACAAGTTCATCCTCCAATAAGAACACAAGATCAACCAGGAAATTCTTTACACACATGGAACATTGCAGCGTAGTGGTATAATGTTACAGGTTGTCAGGATCTATCAGAGTTGTTAGCTTTTTTGAAATAGGATGGCTACAAATCCAAGTAAACATCCCCAATGTGTTCATTCCCCTCTGTCACTCTTGGACACTTAGCTTCACTCTTTCATTTAGATCTTCCCTTGTCGTCTCCTCATCTGAACCTTAAAATTCCATTGATCTTATGGTATTCTTTACAAGAGTGCAGATACAAATTTGCTTCTGCGTTGGAGAAGAGTCTTACCCATTATGATTTTCTCGTTAGAACATGTTATGTAAAAGGGCAGGAAAGAGGATGTGAGAAGTGGCTGATCAGCCATTATCCTATATAATGGTGGAGCAGGCTCAGGGCTGAATGACTTCCTCCTGTTCCTATTTCTGATGGTCTTGTTACTGGAAATGCTTTAGAATAAAATAGAATCCCTACACTGTGGAAACAGGCCATTAGGCCCAACAAGTCCATTGCGACCCCTGTAGAGTATCCCACTCAGACCCATTCCCCTAACCTATTACTGCACATTTACCCCTGACTAATGCACCTAACTCATGCATCCCTGAACACTATGGACAATTTAGCATGGCTAACTCACCTAATCTGCACACCTTTGGATTATGGGAGTTAACCGGAGCACCCAGAGGAAAACCACGCAGACACGGGGAGAATGTGAAAACTCCACACAGACAGTTGCCTAAGGCTGGAATCGAACCCGGATTCTGGCGCTGCAAGACACCAGTACTAACCACTGTACACAAATTGAGATCACAATTATGTTTTTCACAATTTGAATGGAGGAACAAGGTCTATGTTATGCCCCAACATTAACTGGTAGAAGTTTTGAACAATGATTCCTGTCATACACATTTAAAGTACTTTGCTTCTGTATGTTCAGCTTTTAATATTAATCTATTTAAAATAGATATGCTGGTTCCCTGTTTAGAAATATCACATAGTAAGGTATTGTGAACACATTCAAAAATTAGTAGCATGTTTCAGCATTTCAGTCCTTTCTGAAAGTATGCAAATTAATTGGAAATGATTAAGCCAGTTCGCTAAAAGTATATCTTTTCATGAAGACAGTGGTACTAATCTATAATTGATGGCTGCTAACATACCATATTTTATATAAATTCATACTTTTTTTCAACATGCTTCCTCCTAGTAATGCATGCAGAAAATAAACATTAATTGCTATCCTAAAAGCTTTGTAAAACCATCATGTTGAAAAACGGCCACAAATGAAGAGGTTTGGTGCAATCCAGGACATATTTAATATAAATAAGACAGACAGTGCTGCGTGAAACATAGGTTTCCTAAATCAAACAGTGGAGTATACTCAATAGCATTAATGCTCAGATTCTCAAAAGCACTGTAACGCCACTAAAAAAGCGAGGCCCATACAGGAAGAATGTTTATCAATTTGACAGCTGTAGTGTTTATAATGCACATCAACTTGACCATGGGGCTGTCATCTCCATGCCTGCTTTACTTGTTAACAAAATATAGACAACACCAGGCTGCAGTCTGTTTAGCAGGAGATCATGCAATTACTTTAATATCATTCCCCCTTCACTCCCGGCAAGATTTCTGTTCCCAGCCATGAAATTAAAGCTTCATTCCAATTTGAATGGAAGATTAAAAGGTTATTTTTCAATTCTCTTCTGTGTAGGAATTCAATTTTTAAGGAACCTCTTGCCTGCACAAATCTATCCACAACCTTGCATTATATATTAACAGTGGATGCTCAGCTCTCTTTTGCGTGATTGTATGAATATACAAGTTTCGACAGAAATATAGAATTTGCATCTGTAAGTAATAGAATTGATTTGTGTAGCTTACAACATATTGCATTCAGGCAGTGATGCCAACTGGACTCACAACCCGAAGCAAGTGTCTAGTTGGACCAAACCTGGAAACGGGGGAGAAGAAAATTGAGGTCCCACCTCAGGACATATTACTTATCTGAAAAGATCATCAGGAGATAGCAAGGGTCAGTGTAAACCGGAGTTTGATAATGTGAAAGAAAAATCAAAGCATATTCCAGAAAGGTTATGAGTTGATTTGTTGGTGAGTATTGATGCTGTGTTTTCCTTACTAGACAATTAAGGAATTAGTTTCATCAACTGGGAAATTAAATGTTTTGCTGTTTTTGTGCAACAAAATGGTTAAGTAAGGCTTTCAGGTTTTCTATAAGTGACATCAACCGTCAACAGAACTGAGTGAGTAGCTATTGAGTCTTTTCATTATTAGGAATATTGTCTATTATCAAATTGATAGGGTATTTTCAGAGTGACTCTCAGTTCTCAAGTACACATTCTGTGATATGTGAGAATTCCAAAGTACATTCTCTTTCCTGAATAACCACATACGTAAAAAGGTTACACCAGCTTGAGCTCCAAGTTTCAAAATTTGAACAGAAGCTGACATCTCTGTGGTGCACCAGTGAGGCTGAGAGATTTAGAGATGGCACATTTTTAGATGTGGACACTTTGCAATTTAAGAGGATGCAGGAAGAAGGAGAATAAGTGATCATTGGGCCATCTGAATAACCAGGAGTTCCCTGAATGCATTTCATTCCGAATCCTGAATATTGATGGAAGTGATGTTGCATCTGGGAAGCCTACCAGAACTAAATGTATGACGTGCACCATAGTTGGCTAAAGTGCATGAAGAAGAGTGGAAGCACAATCATAATAGGAGATTCAATATGACAGATAGATGTTCCTACGGCTACAAGCATGAATGGAGGGTGGCATATTGCTGCCCCATGTGCCAGTGCCAAGGATGTAACTGAATGTATGTAGAGCATGCTGAGGGCTGGATTAACAACTAACTGTTGTAGTCCATATTACTCCCACTGACGAATGTTGAAACCGGGACTTACAGTAAGAATTTAGGGAACTAGAAAGGAAATAATGAAGTTGTCCATCAAAAGGAGTAATCTGCAGTTTACTCCATAAACTGTGCACAAGTGAATTTATAAATAGGAGGATAAGAAGATGAACTACAAACATGATGCAATAAAATACTGCTTTAAATTCCTGGAACATTGGAATTAGACCTGGTGGGAGTTTGGATTTGTACAGGCCTAATGGGAGTTTTTGGTCAAGACTAAGGTTTATAGAAGAGTTCCCTAGGTTTCAGAGCTAGGGACCTGCTGTTTTTTTTTAAATGACCATGACCTTGGTTTACACGGCACAATTTGTGGATTATATAAAACTTGGAAATTACAAACTGTGAGGAGGAGTGTCAAAGTTCACAAAGAACTGGACAATTTGATGGGAATGGGTGAACAAATAGCAGATGGAATTTAATGCAGAGACCACTAAAGTGAAGTGATTCATTTTGTTAAAAAAAAACATGAAGACAATGAAGGAAAGAAAGTGTAACAATTCCTAAGTGAGTGCTGCAGCAGAGGGATCTGGTTGTATGTCATTTAAAGTGGCAAGGGAGTTTGACAGAGTGGTTAATAAAGCACTGGCTTTAGCCCAGGTATCTGAAGCTTTATTAATGAGGTGAGAAAAGCAAAGGGCTTAGTTCTGATGGAAAGTCATCAACCTGAAATGGAACAGGACTCTTAAAGGCCTGATAATCTGTCTTCCCAACATGTGAGCAAAATGACTGTATCCCTGACAGGGGACTCAGGGCAAACTACCTGAAGAGTTGAGGGGATGCTTCTGCTGGCCTCAACCATGGGCATCTTTGGGAGGCAAGGAGTGGCTGCAGAAATGGACCTCGCTACTTTGCTTCCCAAACCTGACACCCGTCTCCCTGCGAACGACCTACCATGCTCCTTCTCACTTAGGTAGGTCTTCATGACTGCTCAGCTTGGACTTCCAGTGACACACTCCAACTCCCAATGGCTGCTCGATGCTGATTAGCCAGCAGCTTCAGGTGAGGTGAGAGTTCAATGCTGAGGCTTCCAATTGGCTGGAAAGCCCATTAAACAGCAACAATGTGTTTAATAGGTTCTAGATCCAGTGTGCATTCTTCATGGTGGAGCAGGGAAGTTTAGTCATTGCTGAAAACGTTTGCACTACATTTAGTGCAGAGAGCACTGAGCTCAGACCATACACTCATTCCCTTGACAGATGCTGGTTGACCTTTTGAGGTTTTCCCAGTATATTTTGCTTTTTTTTCATATTAGGCAACTCCGGTATTTTGCTTTTGAAGTTTTACTAAATATGAGTTTGTCCTCAAGTGACAAATTGTGTATATTCTGGGCAACACATTTTAAGATAAGTCTAAAGGCATTGGAGAGAGTAGGACAAAAAATGAATCATAGGGATGGTTCCAAAGATGAGAAACTTCTGCTGTACAGAAGAAGTTGGATTTGTGTTCATGGAAAAGACAAAGTTGAGAGGAAATTTAATAAAGGGTTTCAAATTCATTAGGGGTCTTGGCAACAGGGTGAATTTTACATTTACTTTTGACTAAGTGTTCAGTTTCTTGGAAGACTTTTATCTTGCATAACGAGAAACTGTTTCCATTGCTGGAAGGATTGAAAACCAGAGTAGGCTAATTTAAATTGCTCGGCATCAGAAGCAATGACAACAACGGCGTGTAGCTTGGATCTGGAATGTATTGCCTGAGCATGCAGTGGAGGCAGGTTCAATTGAGACATTTTAGAGGGAAATGGGTTATGATCTGAAAAGGAAGAATGTGCAGATCTTGAGGGAGAAGGAAGAGCAATGGCTCTCAGTAAATTGCTCCTTCAGGGAATCAGTGCAGGCATAATAGGCTGCATATCCTCCTTTAGTGCTGTAATATTGTAATTCTGTGATAAAAGCAGAATGCAGAAAAACAACTACAAGCTACATTATAAAGTGCAAAGGAGGGCCACTTTCTTCTGTCTTTCACTGTTGAACAATTCTTTTACAATTGACTAACTTTGTAGAATTCAAGCTTTGAAAATGTGATATTATATGAGTTAATAGGTATCTGTAATAACTGCACAGAGGCTGGTATCCGTCACCAAGTCACCCAGTATTTACATGTTGACTCTCTGAATCTTCTGATTATATTAGTCAGCCAGGGCTCCCCTGATGGGCCCAGGTTAACAACCCCAATCAAGGATCTCACTGTCAATGAGAACCATCAGGCCGTGGTTCCAATCACTGCAGTGGATTTCCCTGTCAGTTATTTTAACAAAGTTAGTAAGCAATTTTATTGCAAAATGGTAGTGAGAGGAACATTAACTGAAAGCCTTAAGTGCTTCTATGATAACTCACAGTTCATCCAAGAAATTCTGGACAAGCCAAGCAATTGGAAACAACAGGGTGAATTTTACACTTACTTTTGACTAAGTGTTCAGTTTCTTGGAAGACTTTTATTTTGGAGGAATTCTCACTATGAGGCCTCTTCAGATCTCTAGTGAGATCTTATATTCTCACTCTCTCTCTGATACTGCACCATCCACCAAGACCCATGCTCCACCACTCGCACTTTTGTTTTCAATGTTTTCTCTTATTTGTTCTTGTTTACCCCAATCACTCCCCAAACCATTCACCCTACATGGTCTGCGTGCTGTCTCCTCACTCCCTTGGATCACTTCATCACCTTTCGACCACCCCCACCCCCCATCCCGTTGCAGCGTTAACAGCCGTGCCACCCATTTTCCTGGCATTCAATCCCTCTCTTTCCGGGGGAAGACAGCCTGCAATAGGATCCTGACAAGTGGAGGTGTGTCCATCATGAGGCTTCTCATACTCTATGAGGACAGAATCCTGTTCACAGCAAGTGGAGTACAGGATCGCTCCTGCAGGGATGCAGAAACATCCATGACCCACCATCCCGGGTACATACCATTCCTCATGCCATCGCAATTCCTACAGCCACCTTGCTACCCATGCCGTTCTTCCCACACCACATTGAAGCACCTAGGTAAAAACAATGACTCCAGGTGCTGGAAACTAGAGTCTACATTAGAATGGTGCTGGAAAAGCACAGCAGTTCCAACAGCATCCGAGGAGCAGTAAAATTGACATTTCGGGCAAAAGCCCTTCATCAGGAATACAGGCAGAGAGCCTGAATGGTGGAGAGATAAGTGAGAGGAGGGTGGGGGTGGGGAGAAAGTAGCATAGGGTACAATAGGTGAGTGGGGGAGGGGATGAAGGTGATAAGTCGGGGGCAGGGAGGGTGGAGAGGATAGGTGGAAAAGAAGATAGGCAGGTAGGACAAGTCATGGGGACAGTGCTGAGCTGGAAGTTTGGAACTGGGGTGAGGTGGGGGAAGGGGAAATGAGGAAACTGTTGAAGTCCACATTGATGCCCTGGGGTTGAAGTGTTCCAAGGCGGAAGATGAGGCGTTCTTCCTCCAGGCGTCTGGTGGTGAGGGAGAAGTGGTGAAGGAGGCCCAGGACCTCCATGTCCTCAGCAGACTGGGAGGGGGAGTTGAAATGTTGGGCCACAGGGCGGTGTGGTTGATTGGTGAAGGTGTCCCGGAGATGTTCCCTAAAGCGCTCTGCTAGGAGGCATACAATCACCCCAATGTAGAGGAGACCGCATCGGGAACAACGAATACAATAAATGATATTGGTGGATGTGCAGGTAAAACTTTGATGGATGTGGAAGGCTCCTTTAGGGCCTTGGATGGAGGTGAGGGAGGAGGTGTGGGCGCAGGTTTTACAATTCCTGCGGTGGCAGGGGAAGGTGCCAGGATTGGAGGGTGGGTTGTAGGGGGGCGTGGACCTGACCAGGTAGTCATGGAGGGAACGGTCTTTGCAAAAGGTGGAAAGGGGTGGGGAGGGAGATATATCCCTGGTGGTAGAGTCTTTTTGGAGGTGGCGGAAATGATTTGGTTTATGCAAAATTGGTAGGGTGGAAGGTGAGCACCAGGGGCGTTCTGTCCTTGTTACGGTTGGAGGGGTGGGGTCTGAGGGCAGAGGTGCAGGATGTGGACAAGTTGTGTTGGAGGGCATCTTTAACCACGTGGGAAGGGAAATTGCGGTCTCTAAAGAAGGAGGCCATCTGGTGTGTTCATTGGTGGAACTAGTTCTCCTGGGAGCAGATACGGCAGAGGCGGAGAAATTGGGATGGCATTTTTGCAGGAGGTAGGGTGGGAAGAGATGTAATCCAAGTAGCTGTGGGAGTCGGTGGGTTTGTAAAATATGTCGGTGTCAAGTTGGTCATCATTAATGGAGCTGGAGCGGTCCAGGAAGGAGAGGGAGGTGTCAGAGATGGTCCAGGTAAATTTAAGGTCAGGGTGGAATGTGTTGGTGAAGTTGATGAATTGCTCAACCTCTTTGTGGGAGCATGAGGTAGCACCGATACACTCATCAATGTAGCGGAGGAAGAGGTGGGGAGTGGTGCCGGTGTAATTACGGAAGATCGACTGTTCCACGCAGCCAACAAAAAGACAAAGTTAAAAATCACACAACGCCAGGTTATAGTCCAACAGGTTTAATTGGAAGCACACGAGCTTTCGGAGCGACGCTCCTCATTCACCTGATGAAGGAGCGTCGCTCTAAAAGCTAGTGTACTTCCAATTAAACCTGTTGGACTATGGCCTGGTGTTGTGTGATTTTTAACTTTGTACACCCCAGTCCAACACCGACATCTCCAAATCATAACAAAGAGACAGGCATAGCTGGGGCCCATACGTGTGCCCATGGCTACCGCTTTGGTCTGGAGGAAGTGGGAGGATTTGAAGGACAAATTGTTAAGGGTGAGGACCAGTTCGGCCAGACGAATGAGAGTGTCGGTGGAAGGGTACTGTTGGGGACATCGGGAGAGGAAGAAACTGAGGGCTTGGAGGCACTGGTCATGGCGGATGGAGGTGTAGAGGGATTGGATATCCATGGTGAAGATGAGGCGTTGGGGGCCAGGGAACCGGAAGTCTTGGAGGCGGTGGAGGGCGTGGGTGGTATCTCGAAAGTATATGAGGAGTTCCTGGACAAGGGGTGATATGACAGTGTCAAGGTAGGTAGAGATGGGTTCAGTGGGACAGGAGCATGCTGAGACAATGGGTCGGCCAGGGTGGTCAGGCTTGTGAATCTTGGGAAGGAGGTAGAACCGGGCAGTGCGGGGTTCCTGGACTATGAGGTTGGAAGCTGTGGGTGTGAGATCTCCTGAGGTAACGAGGTTCTGTATGGTCTGGGAGATGATGGCTTGGTGATGGGGGGTGGGGTCATGGTCTAGGGGGTGGTAGGAAGATGTGTCCTCGAGTTGGCGTTTGGCCTCAACGGTGTAGAGGTCAGTGCACCAGACTACCACTGCGCCCCTTTATCTGCTGGCTTGATGGTGAGGTTGGGATTGGAACAGAGGGATTGGAGGGCTGCGCGTTGTGAGGGTGAGTGGTTGGAGTGGGGGAGGGGGGTAGACAGGCTGAGGCGGTTAATGTCCCGGCGGCAGTTGGAAATGAAGAGGTCGAGGGCAGGTAATAGGCCAGCGCGGGGTGTCCAGGTGGATGCAGTGTGTTGGAGGTGGGCAAAGGGGTGCTCGGAAGGTGGGCGGGAGTCCTGATTGTGAAAGTAAGCTCGGAGGCGGAGGCGGCGGAAGAAGTGTTGACGTCACAGCGTGTATTTAATTCATTGATGCGTGGACGGAGGGGGATGAAGGTGAGTCCTTTGCTGAGGACTGATCATTCGTCCTCAGTGAGGGGGAGGTCAGGGGGAATGGTGAAAACTCGGCAGGGCTGGGTGCTCGGAGCTGGGAGCTGGTGTGGGTGTGGAGCTGGAAGTGGGGGCGGAGCCAGTAACTGGAGTGGGTGTGATGGTGGGGGGAATGGGGGTGGAGTCATGAGCAAGGGTGGTGTTCTGCTTAGGATTCTGGGGGCTGGGGATGGTGACAGTGGGATCTGTGGGGGGCATGTCAGCAGAATGCAGGTGAGTGGCGTTGGTGGGGGCGGAAGTGGTGGCAAACATGGCAGTAGCGGGGGCTGAAGTCACTGAGCGTGTGGCATCAGCGATGATATGAGGGGTGGAAGTGATGTCACGTGTGGTGCATGAGGAATTGTGAGGAGCAGAAATGGCTGTGGAAGCGGCCATGATGGGGGCGGAAGTGACATCATCAATCAGCATGGGGATATTGGCTGCACGAGCCGCATGGCTAATGGTGTCCGAGAAGTTCCAGGGGAATCTATTGGAATGTTTGAGGAGCGCTGGTTATGGAGGTGGGTTGATAAAAGTTTGTTTTACTTACAGTTTTTGATGTTTGAGATGGAGTTGAAATACTGTTTGTTGAGAGTATGAATTGAAGCCCTGTCTCTGAGGTGTACCAGCAAGTTATCCCCCAGTGCCCCCCCACCCCCATGGAGAAATGGCCTCGTCGACCAGAAGACACCTCTTCAACCTTTGGAGGAAAAGAATACCGAGGCCTCAGAAGAAACATAGGCTGCTTCCTATATCCCCCAGCAGCTCAGATGCTGATATTTCTTGCCGAGAACATTTGTGTTAGGGAATACAGTCTGGAGGATAAATCAATGCAACAGTTCCATGGCTGGTTGAGGAAGAGATGCCCGCCCACCCCCTCAAGGCTGTTGGGACATAGAAACAGGGCACCAACTCTGGCCAAGGCAGGAGAAGCTGTGATGCCGCCAATCAAGGACTTCACCACATGCACAAGGGGGAAGTGCAACAATGGACTGGTACATGGGAAAGAGTGGCCCTCATGGCTCAGAGGCTACAGGAGTGCAGCTATGCTCTGAACACAGCGTGTCTGCCTCCACCAACAGTTTGGTAGCTGCCAGGGAGAAGCAGATCCAGTACCCTCATGGCTTGCTGTGGAGGTATTCACACCCATGCTTCACTGCATCACCATTGGTCCTCAGAACCAAGGGCAGTGACAAGGGGATAGGTAACCAGAAACACCCTTCAGTGGCCCTTCCTCACAAGGAGACAAGATAGTGCCAAGAGGGTCCTCTCAGGCTCTCAGGAAACTCCAGAGCTTGGCCTTGTGTGTGCAGACACTAACATCCTCCCAAGGTTGACTGACTGAACCTTCAAGGTCAAAAGGCTCCATCAACCCCTGGGAAAGAACCTTGGGCAAGACCATGATGTAATACAGGGAAAAAAAGAGAAAATTCCTTTTGAGGGCACTTTGGTATCATGCATAATAACACACTGCAAAAAAAGTATAACGTTTCTTCTAAATTGATTTTATTTGACTCTATGTCTGTTTTATCTGAATTTTTGTATTACCTTGACTTTAACTGCGGCAGCTTGATGCCTAACTTCAGGCCCATACAGGATCAAGGTCTGTGCCAAGAGTCTGCTGCAGCATCTGGAAGCAAGAGAAACAGAGCTTACATAGGGCGATGGGTTCTACCGATACCATGGTCCCTCACAGTCACACATCCCCGGTGTTTATGTGCAAGAGTGCTTGTGTAAATGAGTTAATCAGCAATATCTGGGGTAGGCAGCAACATACAGGGAGCCAATGCATTTGGATCGGAAGGGATTAGGGAGTCGCAGGTCTGTGTTTTGCACAGTGCGTGCGATATTGTTGCCCTCTAAAGGGCCTTACATCACTAATTGTGCTAGGATCCCTGACTGATGGGTGCCTTCATTAACTTCTGTGAGAATTCTTTCCCGAAGGCATTGAGACGTGTCTGCCTGCCTGCTATATGTGCAGTGTGTTTGCTGCATAATCTGCAGGCAGACGGTGTGGGTGTGAGATTCACAGAGCACAATGCCATACAGCAAGGTATATCTCCTTGACTGAGGACTGCTGACCTGTTTTGTTGCTGTCTTAATGACACCTCCATCCTATCGTATACCTGGTACTGCAGTTTATTTGCTGGCTCAGCTATCCATACCTGATCAGTCTACATGTGACTCCAGACCCACAACAATGAGATTGACTCCTAACTCTCTGGTCAACTTAGGGATGGACAGTAAATGTTAGCCTAACCAACGAACGAATAGAAAACAATTTAGCCAGCTTACAATATTCAAAATATGGATCCATACAAGCAATGCATTTTGGTTAAGCTATCTAATGGTGATTCTAAATACAATTTCCCTCTGTCATTCCAAATTCTTGTATGTCTTCACTGTTATACCATTCATAGCTTTCTTTGTAGCAACATTTTACATTAAGGTAGAAAGAGTGGGCAACCAGCCTTTATATCTGAATCTGGAGAAGGATTGCTGACAGAATATTTAATTACTGGAATCATCAAGGTGAATCTATGCGTATTTGTTGAGTGATTGTTCTTCTGCTAATAATCAGTTTAATAATAAGGAGCAGAAAGTTATCCTAACTCAAGTGCAATATCCTTCACTGCTACAATTCATTCAAAATGATTAAAATACGCAATCGTAAAGGCATTCTGAATGATTGGAGGTGCTGTTATTCTGATAAGACATAAAACACACACAACAATCTGACTAAATAGTTTAACTCTTGACTTATTTCTCAAACAACAATCTTATATTCATAGTCATTCACTCATGGGATGTGAGCATCTTTAGCTTGGCCAGTATTCATTGCCCATCTCAAATTGCCCAGAAAGCAGTTAGGAGTCAACCCCTTTGCTGTGGGTTTGGAGTCACATGTAGGCCAGACCAGCTAAAAATGACCATCCATAGAGGACATTAGTGAACTAGATGGGTGTTTTCTAACAATTAACAATGGCTTCATGTTCATTAGACACTTAACTTCAGATTCTTTATTGAATTCAAATTCCACCATCTGCCATGATAGTATTATGAACCCAGGCCCCCGGAACATTAGCTGAATTTCTGGATGAATAGTCAAGTGATAATACCACTAGACCATCGCCTCCCCCAAATCCCAGTTAATTACCCACATTGCTACTTAAGTGACCTTGGTGTGACAAATTGGCTGCCATATCTATTCACTTAAAAATAATGACTACACTTCAGAAGTACTTCATTGATGCTGAAATATTTTGGAACAGAGCATAAAGTGCACTGTATAAAGCAAAATCATCTTTCCAATATTTTTAATTCTGTGATCAGGAAGTATTTCTTAGGCCACCATATTGCTGCTGAGGCATTGTGATAACCAACTAAAGTAAGCAAGTGACCTAAGCATGCAGTGTAAAGGAGATTGGGGTGAGGTAATAAGAGTTAACTATGTAAAAGACTAGGAATCAAAAACTAATCCATAATAATGAAAGGGTGATCTGAAACAGAAGCCTTTAAATGTTGGAAAATTCCAGGTCTAACTTAAGACAGTTATATTTCTAATTCTTTGAGTTTTAGAGAACCAAAGATACAAGTAAAAAAGTATTCATCATGAGTTATCAGTAAAACATTAACCTGACATCAAGCAAGGACAGTGGTGGCAAGGTTTGAGAAGCAAACTGAATACCTCGAGAATCTAAGGTTCATTTTGACAGGTTTTCTCAGCCACCTGTTGCATGATCCATGCAGCAGGCCAAACCTCCTCAAAATATATTAGCAAGGTAGCCTAGACTCTAACTTGTTCTTACTTTAAAGCTAAGGCATTGCATTCCAGATTCAATTCAACTGGTGAAGCTACCAGATTTGAAGCAAAACACAATTTATTCACACTTTAGACAACACAAGAAAGAATAACGAAAATAATTTGCTTGGCTGTAACTCTACGGAAATGCTTACAGAATAATAAATACTGTAAGTATTATTAATCATTTGTTCCAATGTAATAACAGCCCACAAACATACCTTTGGCAAAAAACAAATTCAGAAAACAGGTTGTCTCACATACAATTCCAAGCAGGAAGAGAACCCTCAGCTTTTAGCTATAACCTAGAGAGGGAAAATAAAAATTAGCTTCCACTTCTTCAAGACCCCAGTAGCAACTACTGAAATCTACAACTAAAAATCCTGGTTGTATGGGAACTTGACTACATCCATTCAGGTTGCTTCTATTGTTCCACTGTTTAAATAAACCCAAAGCCTTATAAGCTGTTTACTTCACAGGTTTTCAATAGACAGCTCATCACTTCTGCTTGAAAAGCTGTCTTCAAAACCAAAGGAGAAAATACACCTCCTAAAGCCATAATATTGTCACATGTTGTCAGACCAGAGTGTGGGAATGGTTCTTGCATGCAGGCAAATGGTAAGGGTGGAGCTGGAGGGATCTAATGTGATCTGGAAAGTAGGGAAACACAGGAAAATTTCAACTAAAGAGTAATAATTTACCTGCCAGGGCCTTGCCAAATTTTGGATCTACTTTTTCACAGCTTTGCCCTGCTGGTGAAGCCAGGGCCCACTCAGTCTTCTGACTAAAATCACAATTGGGTTCCGATGACATTTTTGAGGGTGCAGTTTCTGAGGTAGCAATTAGCAAGCTCCAAGCCAAGCTCCATAAACATATTATTAACATATCTATATACTGAGCTAAAGCATTGCCCACATCCCACCTGAGAAAAAAAATGCTTGTGTATTTGTATTTGCCATTTAGAATTTCAGGACATCCAGTTAACAGCAACAGAGTACTTTCTGAAATCTAATCATTGTTGTAATATAGGAAGTCCAACAAACAATTAGTGCAGAGCAAGCCTTTATGCACAGCAATCATTTTATCAGTTGCTGATTGAAGAATACGACAGAGAAGAGGTTCCCTATTCTTCATTGAAATTTGCCCTGGGTTCCTTTACATTGTCTTCAACAGAAAACAACCATAAGTTATAGTGTCATCAAAAATAAAGCACCTCAGATAGTACAACAAGAGTATTTGCATTGAAGTGATAACTCATATTACATGGTCATATCTGAGGAGTGAGGTTTCAACCTGTCACTTTCTGATATAAAGGTGCAATTGTTAACATTAAGACAAATAGCACATTCGTAGAATCTCTACAGCAGGTCATTTGGCCCATAGCAACCTTCCAAACATTTCCCATGTGTAACTCTCCGGACACTGTGGTATAATTTAACATGGCCAATCTATCTAACCTACACATCTTTAGACTGTGGATAGAAACCAGAGCACCTGACAGACAGAGGGAAAACTTCACACAGACATTCCCCAAAGGGTGGAATTGGATATGGGTTCCTGGCGTTGCAAGGCAGCAGCACTAACCACTGGGCCACGTGCTATCCCACATATTGGCCCACATCTTCCAGTCAGTGGTGGAGTGTGATTGATACGGTGACGAGAGGAGTTGAGCAGAAAAGAGGGAACAGATAAGGAGAGATGAAGTGGAAATTTGTTGCTTAAAATAATATACAATAAAAAAAATCACATTGTAATGACTAACCATTACAACAACCAAAATATTAATACTAATAACAAGATAGAGGTTATGAAAGTGGCTTGTCTATGTTAAAAAAATCATACTTCCAACTCAACAGGGTCTTAGAAAAATGCCTTAGCCTTGCCTGAGCTATTTCTTTTGTTATCAATTGTGCCCTTACAGCCAGGACCTGAAAAATTCCAACCTCTGAGTTTTTATCTTCCTTCGATCCCTTATTGGTTAAGAAACTTTTGTTGCAGCTTACTTTCCGAACAGTTGATTTCCAATGATTTGAGTTGAATGCTGCTACATGCTTTAAAGTGAAATAATTGTTTGCAATTGATGTGCTTGGAGTGCTGTATGATTTCATTTCATGGTCACTGTTTTCAATAGATCACTGCTAGATGTCAAGCAATGACTGAGTGAACACTTTGGAACACAGATCATTGCAAATAAGAGTGAACAAATGTTGAGTTTAGAATGATGCTAGTTATCCTCCTGAAAGGGACATCTTCCTCCTCAACTCCCTAACAATGTTCACCCCATCTCCCATTCCTATGGTCCACAGTCCTCCTTCTTATTCCGGATCAACTCGGAGCCATCCACCACCACCACCCCCCTCTCAACCTTACAATACTGATATCCCTTTCACACACAATTCCACTGACCATGTTGACTCCCCTACATAAGAATCAGGGTGACAATTGTTGGCAGCTGGTGAGCAATGTCAGAGATGTGGGGAGTAAACAGCGTCAAATTTTCTGTGATTCGGGAATGCTATGACAATGTAACTATTTTCAGTTGCACTCTTCAGAAAGCTTTGCACCTGCTTGAGAAAGCTCTAAGTAAATGTGTATTAAAAAGCATAAATCATAGAATCCCCCACAATATGGAAGCAAATAATTCAGCCCACACTGACCCTCCAAAGAGTATCCTATCACCCTACCCTAACCCTGCTTTGCCCATAGCTATGCCACCTACTCTGCAGACTATGGGGCATTTAGCTTGGCCAATCCACTTAACCTGCATATCTTTGGACTGTGTGAGGAAGCTCACACAGGCATGAGGAGAACATGCAGACTCCACACAGACCGTCATTCAAAGGGGGGAATCAAACCTGGGTCCCTAGTGCTGTGAGGCAGCAGCACTAACCATTGAACCATCATTCCATCCTCAATGATGGAAAGGGCAAAAGTGACGAATGATTAGATTAGATTCTCTACAGTTTGGAAACAAGCTCTTTGATTCAACAAGTCCACACCAACCCTCTGAAGAGGAACCCACCCAGACCCATTCCCCCTAACGAATGCACCTTAACACTATGGGCAATTTAGCATGGCCAATTCACCTGACCTGCACATCTTTGGACTTTGGGAGGAAACCGGAGCACCCGGAGGAAACCCACACAGACACGGGGAGAACGTGCAAGCTCCACACAGACAATCACCCAAAGCTGGAATTGAACTCGAGTCCCTAGCTCTGTGAGGCAGCAGTGCTAACCACTGAGCCACCGTGCCACCTCTGTGCAATGCTGCAGATCAGAGCCGAAACGTGTGGTACTGGAAAAACACAGCTGGTCAGGCAGCATCTGAATATTGAGGGGGAAGCGCAGGGGACCTCATCTTCCACCTTGGGACCCTCCAACCACACGGGGCTAATGTTGATTTCTCCAGTTTCCTCATTTCCCCTGCCCCCACCTTATCCCAGATCCAACCCTCCAACTCGGCACCACCCTCTTGAACTGTTCTACTTGTCCATTTTCCTTCCCACCTATCTGCTCCACTCTCCTCTCCGACCTATCACCTTCACCCCCACCTTCACCTACCTAACACATTCCCAGTGACCTTCCCTGCAGCCCTAACCCCTCCCATTTATCTCTCAGCCCCTTGCCAAGCCCATTCCTGACGAACAGCTCATGCTCGAAGTGTTGACTCTCCTGCTCTTCAGATGCTGCCTGACCGGCTGTGCTTTTCCAGCACCACACTTTTCGATGAATAATGATGGACAGCCCAAGTCTCCGGTCAAGAGCTGGTCATCAAGCGCTGACTATCAGAAGAAACTGCAGAGCATTCCATACATGGTAATACTGGCAAACAGAACTGTAAAGTTTGAAACTTCATGTCAAACAAAGTCCTTGTGCATATTTTTTGGCTTTTTTAGTATCTTGAGGCACAACAACAATTTAGGTCAATCATTTGATGCTCCCTATATTGAAAGACATGGGCTGTTATTTATAGCATTTTTCAGTAATATATATTTCCTCCTAATTTTGAAGCTGAGTGTTTTCTCTGTGCTTACTGACCAAATGGAAACAGTTCACTGACATACTTTATATATTTCCTGCAGATTTTCAGCTAAGACAACTCCAACCATGGTTTAGGCATTTGAGAATATCAATTGGCTTAAGATAACATGTGATCCATTGGAGTTGAGAATAACATTCAACAAGTTTTACCTGTTTGAAAATTAGAACCATTTGCCCCAGAATCACAGAGTCATACAGCTCAGAAACAGACCGTTCAACCCATCGTGTCTCTTCCACCCAACAAATGCCAAACTACACTAATCTAATTTAGTTGCACTTGATCCATACCTGACAACACCCTAGCATATAAAGTGCTCATTTAGTTCCTTCTTACATAGTGCAGGTTGTTTTTCATTGTCTTTTTGAGCATGAATTCTGTTCAACATGAATCAAATGACAGTTCGCACATGTTGATTTTCCTAGCTATGTACTGGTGTGATTTAATTGATTATATTGAGCTCAATTACAAATATCATTACATGAAAATGGTTTAACAATCAATTACAATATCTAGAGTACTACAGATGTACATTCAGAGAGCACTAATACATTTTCACTGAATGTCAGCAGTAATGTACTGAAGCAAACTCTATAACTCCTTTCCTACATTCCATTCTTGCCTTTCCCAAATCCCAGTCGCAATCCAAGTCATCGTCAATGGGACGCAGTAATTACGACATAAAAAGGTGTTTTTTCTCTGACATCCAGGCAGGGCTACATCAGGATACTGCTGGATTACCAGTTGGACAAACTTCAAATGATGTAGGATCTGACCATACTGGATTTGAACCCTACTTTTTTGGCTTTGATCTATAATGATCAAGCTTTTGGTCATCTCAATTGTTCCTTATGGACTCACTGTGATATTACACCTCTATTTTTCTCCTGTGACATATTACTATGTTAAATGTGTTATGTAAATTCAAGTTGTTTTCAATATGTAAGGATGTGGCTGAGAGGAAGTGCAGTCAGGAACATCTCCAGGCCACCTCTGGAATTCTATCTAATATGTAATAAGGTTTCAAAGGAATTCATTCCAGAAGGCCATTAATTAATTTAATCAGAAGCACCAATGGCTTCGTTGGAAGCTAAAGGAAAAGAGAAGAAAAAACTGGAACATCAGGAGCTTTGGCCCACCTTTCTGTATTTACAATAACTGATGGGTATTGGCCACACTTTATCATTTGGTACATGGACAGTCTTGTTATTGAAGAATTAAAGGCATTATCCACCTTAAATTAGCTCAAATGAGACAAAGGTTTGGATATTCACAAGTTGCCTGAAGTCTGTTAATATGTTGCTCTTGTGTTTTCCAAAACCCTAGGGAAAGAATATTAATAATTGGTAAGGCGTAATTCTCATAAATGTGCTTGTTGTCTATTTTTCCTTATAATTATCTGTAGTCGTGCATGAGTTGACCCTTGCTGATATAAATATTCTTTTATGCTGCAACTTCATTTATGTCATTCCATGTGTCAGTGCTACAAACTATTAATGTTTTCGGCAGCATAATGTATGGGACACTGTCGACCCTTCATTGTACTTTTAAAAACACAACATGTCACTTCATGTTAGCTTGCCAGTAAATGAATTTGCCCTGGGATTTTAGTCATAACATTTCTATCCAGGATGCAAGTTAGATGGGATTTCAATCCTGAGGCAAATTAAATGACCCCATGGAATGCTGAACAAGGTGTTTTGTAGATATTCCTATCTGAGAAACATTTCTCTATTTTCATACGTAAAAGGTTCACCATCACCTTCTCAAGGGCATCTAGGTATAGACATCGCTGTGTCAGTGACTTCTCAAACTCAGAGATGGGACATACACACAGTTTTAGGAAAAGAAATAGGCCAGTTAGCCCATTGACTCTCTTCTACTATTCCCTGACAAAGTCAGAAGTCACACTGCACCAGGTTATAGTCCAACAGGTTTATTTGAAATCACAAACTTTTGGAGCACTGCCCCCTTCATCAGGTGAATACTTCAGGCTATGAAAGCTTGTGATTTCAAATAAACTTATTGGACTATAACCTGGTGTCGTGTGACTTCTGACTTTGTCCACCCTCGTCCAAAATTGGCATCTCCACACCATTCAATGAGATCATGATGGATTTGATAATCTTGAATGCCACATAACCCTTGATTCCATCACTGGCAAAAAAATCTGTTTCTCTCAGACTTGAACATATTTAATGAACTTTGAACATATTTAATGAGCCTTCTGGCCTCTGCAGTACATAATTCCATTGATTCATGAAGCACATACAGGTTCCTTACAGTCTTGAGCTTCTTAAATGCAAGACAAAGAAAATATAATATTTTGCTTTAGATTTAATACCTCTTTAACGCCAAGAATAACTGATTAGATTTATGGGGCGGGGAATGGAGAACACTGCTGTAGAGAGAATGTAATTAACGTTTTGGAAAAAAAAATACCAATTAGATTTCTTATAAGTTTCAAGTTTGAAAAAAACAATCTTTGATGACAGGTTCCTTGAATTTTTTGAAGATGACAGGACAGCTATTCAACATATACCACAGATTTAAGACTATTTTGAGCAGGGATTTTCTTACCGTTCGAGATTAGATGATGGACAAATAGGTTTCACATAGTTTCTAGCTTTGTTTCAGGAGTCCAGCATTCACACTTAGAATCCCTACAGTGTGGAAACAAGCCATTTGGCCCAACAAGTCCACATCAATCTTCCAAAGAGTACCTCAGCCAGCCCCATTCCACTACCTTATTGCTCTACTTTCCCCATGACTAATACACCTAACCTCCATATCCCTGAACACTATGGGCAACTCACCTGACCTGCACATCTTTGGACTGTGGGAGGAGTCCGGGGCATCCGGAGGAAACCCACACAGACACGGGGAGAATGTGCAAACTCCACACAGACAATCGCCCGAGGCTGGAATCGAACCCCGGTCCCTGACACTGTGAGGCAGCAGTGCTAACCACGTGTAGTTTTTTTTGAAATCCAACTGAAAAATGATACTTGCAAACTCAGCCCAGGGCCTTTTTGAATAGTTATATTTTAGATATATCTTAATTGTTTCAGGTGACAAGCGAAATATTTTTTGTGGAGATGTTGCTTTAAAATGCAGGTTGTTAAAAAGGTAACATCAGCAAGTGGTGATAACATGAATCACTTCAGAAACAAATATGGATGAAAATTTATATTGATGGGAGTGCAAAATGGACTTATGACAAATCAACAGCATCTATTATATTGTACCCATTGTCTTCAGCAGCAAGGGAAACGGGCCATGGTAGATAAGCTGGAGGCTTATTGATGTTAGTCCATATGACACACTTTATTTCATGAACTATTTCTTCTTTATAGATTAATTTAGTCAATTCAGTTCATAATCATACGGTGTTTAAATTAGGTTTCCTTTAAGAGTCTTATTTTCCAAAGAAGTATAGAGTTTCTCTGAACTCTAGTGACTAAGATTCAGAATCACCTTTGTTACTCCCCTCAGTACCTCCTTCAAGAGCAATGGTAACGTTGCGAACTTGAAGGCTAATTCTATATTCCCATGGCAATTCGTTTGGTGGGTCAGTCAATGAATCATCATTTCTGATTTCATAGAGAGCAGCCTTTCCTGGACACTATGCATCAAAGTCCTCATCTGAGTTTTCAGTGGTAAATTACGAGTATAATCTCACCCTCTGTTGACCTGATATTCTCACTTCTGATCAGTCTCCAGGACACTGCGAGGAAACCTAGTTAAAGTATAATAAGATCTTGGGCTGAATTAACCTGTCAAAAATTAGATTGGATTACTTACAGTGTGGAAACAGGCCCTTTGACCCATCAAGTCCACACCGACCCGTATACCACCCCAACCCATACTCCTACATTTACCCCTTCACCTAACACTACGGGCAATTTAGCATGGCCAATTCACCTAACCTGCACATTTTTGGATTGTGGGAGGAAACCGGAGCACCCGGAGGAAACCCACACAGACACAGGGAGAATGTGCAAACTCCACACAGAGAGTCGCCTGAGGCGGGAATTGAACCTGGGTCTCTGGCGCTGTGAGGTAGCAGTGCTAACCACTGTGCCACCGTGCTGCCCAAAAAGGAATGGAATATGAAATAAAGTGTGTCTCATAGACTAAGATCAATTAGAGGATGAATTAATTAACTGATCATCTCATCTGAATTTCTAGTGATAGGTATTTTCATTAATGCCCAGTTACTCACTACATGGACTTATCATTGCCTCTACTGTCTTTTAAGGCATGCTGAGTGCCAGGATTTGTTTTGATGGTTTTGAGTATGAGTTTGAATGATGTTGCTTCTTATTCATCAGTATCTTCTTATTCTTGCACCTTTGGTTCCCACACCAATTCTTCCTCACTTATTGAGTATGTGAAAAGATAAATGTACAAGGGTAGATTTGAAGTGAGGGGCAGCAAGACATGCAAGGTTATACAATTTTCATCTTGCAAATCAGAATAATCTGTGGGATGAAAGGTGAGAAGACGGATTAGAAACTCACCATCACCATCTTTCATTACCGTTCCAGCGCTGGCATGGTCACAGTTATGATCACACTAAAGATTCAACATTGTCTGTTGCATGGGATAAAGATATTCAGAAAGTCCTATCCCTTACTGGTTAGGTATTGCAGCCTATGACTATTGGCCATGTCATCTTGCAAGAGAGAGGAAATTACATCAATGGGTATGTCGCAGTAGGTTTGGGTGATGGTACAGTCACACTTGAAGAACTGTCTGGCAAGGCTGTGAGATGTGACTGTGCAAGCTACATTACTCAGTGTTAGAG
This sequence comes from Chiloscyllium punctatum, assembly GCF_047496795.1. NCBI lineage: Eukaryota > Metazoa > Chordata > Chondrichthyes > Orectolobiformes > Hemiscylliidae > Chiloscyllium > Chiloscyllium punctatum. Next base: position 117,567,956 of record NC_092747.1, read on the forward strand.
AATAAGATGTGACAATGAATGTTCAGTATGAGTCATCCTTGACTGAGAAGGTTGGTAGGAAAGTGAAGAGGAGCCTGGTGAAGGGAGCAGAGTGTGAAGCCAATGGCTCATTTGTAAAAGATGCGCAGATCTTCTGATTGGAAGATACTCATTGCAGCAATATATTCTGAAAGATGCAGGGACCACTTGGAGTTCAAAGAACCAACTACCCAAGTATTGCACGGGAAGTGAAAATTCCAATCAGTAATTACTCTGAACCCAGAAACCTTTTGAACAGTCCACAACTTTAAGTTACAGTTGTGAACTTTGGGAGATTCTGATTAATACATCTGAGTAATTACCCAGGTAAAGTTAGAAGAATTAAAACCTGCCTTAAGGTAACATAAAAATGATCATCACTATCACCACTCACATTCCAGCTCCTCTCAACAACCTCTGACATGACCTGACTGGACACTCTGAATTTATTCCTTGACACATCACTCACAAAAAGTACTGAATATCCCCCATGACTTGACTTGACCTAACCCCCAATATCCAACTGCCTTAACCTACCCCGTGATCTAATCGAACCCAACATTCCCTGCACAGTGCCTTCCACCAAGCCAATACCATCTTGGCCTAAGACCCCACAACCTGACTTGACCTGACCTGAATCCCCAAGTCAATCTAACAACCCTCCAAAAACTCCCTGACCCAACCATGTCTGCCTGAGCCCTGACTTGCACACCTTTTGTAAAATGTTTTCACTCACTAACCAGGTCAGCATTTATTGCCCATTTCTAATTTCCCGGAGGGCAATTAAGAGTGAACCACATTGCACTGGGTCTGGAGTTACATTTAAAAATAACAGATTTCCTTCGCTAAACAATATTAGTGAACTAGATTTTATTTTGTAACAATCAGGAAAAGTTTCATGGTCATCATTACACCCTTCATTCCAGATTTTTATTAAAATTCCATACCTGCCATAGCAGCATTCAAACCTGGGTCCCTTGAATATTCCTTGCATCTCTGGATTAAGAGTGTAGCAATAATATCACTAGGTTAATACTTCCTCCTTCAGTAATTTGATTGAAGTATGCTTTAAGACTAAGAAGGTATCTATCTGATCACTCCTATTTTGTTGCAATCATTAGTAAGTTAGAAAATACAATGCAACAAATTAGAATAGCTCTCTTTTATAAATAAAACATCTGATTTTATCATACCCACTTTAAACAGTGATCAGGGACATAGGAATCTCAGATTGCTAACTAATCTAAGGCTTCAGGAAATGTTTGCAAAATTGACATTTGTAAGTGTACTAGCTTGAGATAATTTACTGTCATTATTATAAAACTACCGAGAGCCATATATAAGATAATCATGAAAATGGCAGGGTCAAGATTTCTTTGCTATGGATGAAAGAAAATGGAGAAATCTGTCTGAACCCACCCACTGTGCGAGGAAGGCTCCAAGTTAAGCAGGAATTGAACTTCAGTTTGACTGTTTACTTCTGAGACAAGTTTACTCATACATCATTATTGTCATGGCCACATTAGTTTTATTACAATAAAGAACTATTGTTCCAAGAGTTCTGCTAATATGTTAATCTCTTCTGCTATATACAGCTGACTCAGCTGTAGCTCTTGACCTAAGAGCCCTTTGTCAAATACATCATGGCATGACTTCTGTCACTTGCATGGCTTTCCCTTGAATTAAAAAAAAACAAAGAATTTGAAACACATACTGAGTGATTTTAGCTGAGCATTTAATTCTTATATTTTTATCATATTTATCAAAGAAATGTTAGCTCATAGTTTTATATTGCTTTGCACTGTTTGGCACTAATTAGCTGTTTTCAATAATTTCTGCCAGTGAGAATTAAGTTTGAAAATATTTAGCCTCATTTTTTAAATTTTACATTCAGTTCAGTGAATCCCTAGCCCTAGTAACCTGCTAGAGCACTTTCAAGTTTTTGTATTCTTGTCTGTTCCTTTATATCATCAGGGACAAGCACAGATCATTTACACTGCAAGAAACATTGTTGTTTCAGGAGCTGCACTCAGCTCAGCTTCCTTGTTGAGATATTAAAAGACTTAAGGCAATTACCAAACAGAAAGTGCATTCAATGAATCTAGGGGCACAGTTTTTTTTTTCCGGCTGCTGTTGGTGTAAAGTGTTGATCAACAGGAAAATGTTGCTTGACAGGAGAACTTTCAGAAGAAGTCAGCACAAGAGTCATTGAACCCCAGTAGCACATCAAAATTCCTGTAAGTAACAACCCCAAACTTTAACTCAGTGTTTTAGCTGAGACTCTTACGTTTACCTTGAGATAAATGCATTCTGATTGTTTTCAAATAACAGTTTCTTTATCTACTGCAAATTGAATAAAGCACATTTATTTAGCTAAAATTTGACAATTAAAGAAATAAGTTCCATGTAATTCTTGGGTCAAGTATTCATAAACATGAGTTACAGCAAAGCAATTTTGTTTTAAATTACTCTCTTCCCCTGCCTGTCCATCAGCGTGGAGTTCCACTGCGATGTGTCATACATAAAAGCCTGTTGTACACCCAGATGAGCACTGACATTCTGTATGCTGCCCAGCTTGGAGACAGACAGTCATTCTGAAGATGCTGGAGAAGGGTAAAATAGTGCCTGAAGATCCTGATGGGGGAGTGATACAAAGGAAAGATATCCTCACGCAATGGAGGCCACAGCACCAGACCCAAGCAGTCTGGCTATCTGATATTGCTGTTGTTTCCGTTACATTCTCTTTTCTTTTCATCTAAGTGAGGTTTTCAAGGAACATACTTACTAAACTTGGGACACAGGATTTTGGGAAAGGTAACTTTACTTGTCATATGATTCTCAATGTGGTTGGCATTTGAGAAAGTTTAGAGTTCATATGGGCTTTGAGGGAAAGGTTGCATTTCACCAGAATGGAATTTATTTGGAAGTGTTTCTGATACATAAATCGTTCTGGCTAATTTGTTGTGCAACCTGCAGGACTCTTAAGTCATTCATGTCTTCCTTGGCAATCCATGAGTCTAGTAAGTTAGGTTTTGGTCCACTTGGGGTTTGTATTTCCAAGTTAATGGTCTGGAATGCATTTGTAATGTACCTGCACTTCTATCTTATTTTCAGTAACCGTCAAAATTGAATTCATGATTTTGGACTGTTTCAATGATTTAGCTTAATTCTTGAATGGCCCTGTGCCTGATTCTGGGTCAGCTGCACTTGAGATTCCCTTGTGGTGGTCATAAGCAGCTTGACCACAGAGATAGTGATTTTTGTATTTCTGTTACTTTGGGTTGAATCCCTATCCTGAGACACCTTGTCTCTGGTCAGTTTCTCATGCACTATTGGGGAAGGTAGTTCTACTGAGGAAGGTCTCTTCCAGATAAGCCATTGCTTGTTTAGGAAATTCAGAAGTCCCAATATATCTTTGGGAGGGAGGACTCTATTAACCATACAATGGGTTTATTCTCTTCAACATCCAAAGCTTCCAATTTAGTATTCTTGCCTTCCCTTTCTCAGCCATCTTAAACTGAAAAGCTCTAAACTGACATTTTTCTTGCAAGCCAGTTCTAACCTGGTCCAGTTTAGTTCTTTTGGCTTTTCTTTACCATCTTCAGTCCTTGCAGGTTCCAATACACAATACAAGCCCTTTGAAACTTCCCCCACCATTTTCAGTGTTCCTGGGTTCATTGGAGTTATGACATTCTGAGCAGATTTGATTAGATTATCTCCAGTGTGGAAACAGGCCCTTCGGCTCAACAAGTCTACACCGACCCGCCAAAGCGCAACCCCCCATATCCCTACACTTACCCCTTCGCCTAACACTACGGGCAATTTAGCATGGCCAATGCACCTGACCTGCACATCTTTGGACTGTGGGAGGAAATTGGAGAACCCAGAGGAAACCCACACAGACACGGGGAGAATGTGCAAACTCCACACAGTCAGTCGCCTGAGGCGGGAATTGAACCCAGGTCTCTGGCGCTGTGAGGCAGCAGTGCTAACCACTGTGTCACCGTGCCACCCGTCAGCATCTAAGCTATTTGTAGCAATAGGTCAACCCATGAACAAGCTTGGGATCTCACCTAAAATTCATTATCAGCTCACGCTAAAGATACTCCTGCATTCTGTCCACTTTATCAACTGGCCATCGTACTCATATAAATTCTGCTCTTGGTTGCTACTTATGGAACCTGTAAGTATCCAGTATCTCTGAGAAGCTGTCTTATTGTTCTAATTCCCTGAACTACTTAGGACCATTTTCTCACTGATGATGAATTCTTGAGGTACGACTTTGTGCATATTTGAAAACAGATTCATGACTTTCATGGTCAAAGACATTGTCATGTTGGCAGGAGTTCTGCTTTAATGCATCATTTTGCATGCTAACAGTTCTCTGCATTGTGGCTAGGCTTGAAACTTTGCAACTTAGAGATTGGTGAAAAGTCACGATCTGAAACATTGACTCTCCTGCTCCTGTGATGTTGCATGACCTGCTGTGCTTTTTCCAATTCTACACTTTATTGACGTTGACACAGTACAAGCAAACAGTTCATGGTCTGGTTGGCTTGCTTTCCAGGACCTTTATTTTTAAACCTGAGCATTGACCTGCCCTATCTTCCCTGCTTTCCTTCCATTTCAGATCTATTTCCTTTCTCTCAGTGCTCTTCGTTTTAATCTCTCCCTTGCTGGTAAGAACTATCTGACACAAAATCACTGTGATTAAGAGGTTTGTGAGTTAAACTATAGCTATTAACCATGATTACTGTACCTCTGACTCTTGAAACCCTCTGTGTGAATTTGGATGGTGTTAAGGAGACAACTTTAAAATTCCTCCACACATACCATTTCTCTTAAACCTTCATTTTTAGGGTTTGGATTCAGCAATTAAGAGAGTACCTTTTTGATTTTTTGTTTGAATTCCAGCTAGATCTGTATGACTTTTTTTCGACAGAAGTTCTGGGAAAGGTGATAGTATGTTTTCCGCAGTTGGTCATGGTTTTCTTATTTGCAAAGAAAGTATTGATTTCTTTCCAACCAGCAACTTTGAGACAGAGATGGAGAATCTAAGGTTTGCAGCCAACTCAGCCAGGAGTCTTGCTGTCCCTCCAAGCAAACAACAAAGAACACCTGAATTTAGCTAATCAATAAACTCAAATTTCAGTCAAGTGACAAAGATGGGCCCTTGGGTTGCTGAATGCCCATTGCTACGGGCTGATTAGGAGGTTGTTAAATTAACAGTGTAGCTTCATCTTTCCCATCAGGGTTTCTGTTGTGAGGTGGCGAGGTAAGTAATAGCATTTATGTGTATTTTAGAATAATAGGTCATGATGTTTCGCTTTGACATGAGCTAGTTGAAAGCAGCGAGCACAACTGTGTGTCAGCTTTAGCTGGAACATCTATACAATGCTCAGTGTTCAGAAGCTTCTGAGAATATTATACAATCAGGCTTGGCTACTCCATTTGTCCAATTTTGAAGGACTTGGGTATGAATATATAGAGAAGACAATGCCTTTTCTTTGAGATTTCACTACATGCTGTTTGGACATGACATAGTGTTGTGGTTGTTTTCAAGCAACCTTCAGTATTTGTTTTGAGGCTCCTTGTTAGCTTTCTCAAGGTTCAGTTCAATTGCATGGATTGGCTGTTTCTTTGTAATTTACATATTTATGATTTACATGTCAGAGCAGCCTTGCTCCTGATTCAGTTGAGTCAATTATAGCATTCCTTCAATACAGCATTAGATGGGACATTGGACATCAACAGTAAATCATAGAATCCCTACAGGCCCATCAGCCCAACAAGTCCACACCGAGTCTCCAAAGAGTTACCCACTCAGATCCATTCCCTTACCCTATAACACTACATTTACCCTAACTCATGCACCTAACTTACACATCTCTGAACATCATGCACAATTTAGCTTGGCCAATTCACCTAACCTGCATATCTTTGGACTGTGGGAGGAAAACGGAGTACCGAAAGGAAACCCACATACACACACACACACACACACACAGGGAGAATGTGCAAACTCCACACAGTCACCTGAGGCAGGAATCAAACAGAGTCCCTGGAATTGTGAGGCAGCAGTGCTAACTACCGAGCCACCATGCCACCCACAATATAATGTCTGGTTTATTTCAAGTTTCTGGTTGTCAACTAGCGGGATAAACCCCGAGATGTAGCTAATTAATACCAGTTCATGTTTTAGCCTGATAGGCTAGCAAACTGATTAATTAAATAAAGCACTGGTGACAGCAGGGATTTGAAAGAAATAGCAAAATATAATCTCCATGCAGAATAGGTTTCTATTTAATTTTTCTTAATATTCTCTCCACCAGGCTTCAGCTGTCAAGTGGAAATCAAAGACAGGTCCTGTGTGATTTATAAAAATATTTTCATTCCAGTCATCAAGAATTCATTGGTGTTAAGGGCCAGTACTGAATTAATCTTGTCCCTTACTCGTCAAGTTATGAATATTCCAAAGTATGCTCCATTAGACTACTTTACGTTTGTCAGACTTGCTTAAGTTTGCATTTTCAGAGTCAAAGTGTTACATATGCTATCTGAAGTGTTGTTAATTGATTCTGCCTACTTCTAAATTAAAAAGGAAACCCAACAGAAAGTAAAAGAATAAATATCCTGAGTGAAGTGTTCTCAAAGCTTCTCCACCACTGACAAGACATAAGTAAGCAGCATGTTTGAACAATTTGCCTCAGCAAATGCAACCTTAGCAACACTCAAGAAACCCAAGAACAAACAGGCTGCTTGATCGATAGTGTACTAACCACCTTAAACATTTACTCTGTTGAGCTGTGACACACAGTGGCCTCAGTATGTACCATCTTCAAGCTGCTCTGCAGCAACCCACCAATTTCCAAGAACAGCACCTTTCAAATCCATGCTATTCTACTGAGAAGGCCAAGTACAGCAGGCATTTGAGGAACATCACAGACTGCAAGTTTCCTTCCAATTTACATCATCTGACAAGATTTCACTGCTACTTCATCGCTGCTGGGTCAAAATCCTGGTCCTTCTGTGGGCGTATATTCCTCCAGAGTGACCATAGCACTTCAAGAAGATGGCACATAACCAACTCCCTCCTAAGGACAATTACAGATGGCAATAAATGTTGTCCTTATCAACAATGCCCACATCCCACATATAAATTCAAAGTGCCTCCAAGCCTGTTAACAAATAAATTTGTCCAACATTTTATTAACAGTCAAATTAATTTGAAGGGGCAGGGTTAATGCAATTGCTGTTAACAATCAGACAGTTAAGCTGTTGCCTTGGAACCACCTTTTACTGTATTTGTAGGTAAATTAAACAATGATGTTAGAATTGTCAAATAACAATGTGGGTGTTACGATTTGTTTAGTGTTTGTACTCTTCCGTTGGAAACAATTCCTAGTCAAAAGCCTTGAGCATGAAATGTAAGCTGACATTTAGATAGTTTAAGATCACACAACACCAGGTTATAGTCCAAAAGGGTTATTAGGAAGCACTAGCTTTCAAAGCACTGCTCCCTTCATCAGGTGGTTGTGGAGTATCACCTGATGAAGGAGCAATGCCCCAAAAGTTAGCGCTTCCAAATAAACCTGTTGGACTATAACCTGGTGTGTGCCCTCAGAGTGCTCTGTGGTACAATTCTCATATACATGTCATTTTGCAAAACACATGTTTCGTTAATGGGAATTCACTGTGATACGATTGTCGAACTGGGGACACTTTCTAAAGCACAGACTTTTAAAACATGTTGACTATAACATGATCATATCGGGACCACATTAAGCACTGTTTCTAAAGTGCAATCTTTCTATAATGTGGAGTTGCACAAGTACGCAACCAACACATTACAGAAGAACTACCTGTTGACCCCTTTTAATATTTGAGAGCTGCAACTTTAAGTAGCCACAAAGCTTGGTCAAGGTCATAGAGTCATAGAGTAAAGGTTAAGTTCATTGCAAAACTATTTGTGTAGTTATTTAAGTAAAAATGGTCAGGTTCTTAGCTACAAATACATGTCCAAAGATAAAGATGGAAGTTACATATAAATGTGAAGGTACAGTTAGTCTCGATGATTATTGGGATCTGTTACTTCTTGAAATTTCCCTTTCTGAGTGAAAAGTTTGAAACCAGAAGGCAGAGTTAGCAGCTGCAATGGGTTCTGTATTCAACTATTCAGTTTTAGGTAGACCAAGAAAAAAAATGAGAGTGAGAAAGGAGGTTGTTTGTTTTCACTTGTTTTATAGTTATGGTATTTGTTGGACTCCTTCAATAGAAAAGCTAGTGCTTTCTGTACACTGATGGTGAGCAGTCTTCTTGAACTGTTGCAATCCATCTGGTATAGATATGCTCAGAGTGCGATTGGGAACCCCGCTGCATGAGTTTGATTGAGCAAAATGGATGGAATGGATATATATTCCCAAACCAAGAAGATGTGTTGCTTGGAGAGGAACCTGAAGTAATCTGTATTGTTTTGCAAAATAGCAACCATGTTTGATTATTGAACAATGGTTGCATGATGTTTATGAGAAATGTGACAAGGGCAATGCAAAAATGTAGGCCTCCCTTTATCACCAAACATTTAAATTACAGACGTGCATGCCATGTATAATTTACAACATTGGGGAAATGTTCACTGGCCTGAAATTATCAGTAATGGGAACATTTATCAAAATACATAGCTCACTGCTTCTTGCTTTTGGGATCAATAGCACCTGTGTTGCAGGGTTGTTTTTTGCAAACTGCTTGAATAATGAATGATTCCAAACTTACCTCATTGATTGACATCACTCATCTGCTGACTATATTGTCAATGGCTGACAGAAACAGGGAAGATCTAAACACGCCTGAGACTAAGGAATATGATCTCATCCATCTTAGTATCACAGTACAGCCTGCAGGTACCTTGTTCTATGAGTTCTAGCTATGCTTGACATGGTACAACTGACTCATTTTACTTGAACAAGGCTCATGTCAAAAGTCAAAGTTTCAAATGGAAATTATTGACATGCTGTTTGCACTGAAAACTAAGTAACAACAACTTTTTTTTGTAATATGAGTACCATATAAACGTGACGATTTAATTTAAGAGATTCATGTAAAGATTAATATTGGCATCACAAATTCCTAGCTGGCAAACCAGTAATTATGATATAAAACTATCTGGTCAGTATTGAAGTGATGAATATTTCATTTCTCTAATGACATATTTTCATAAAATAATGTAAAAATAAAATGCAAAACTGCTAGTCCACTTATTATATGCATTGGACGCTGCTTAAATGTGGACGTCTAGCTAGCCTGAGATTGTTTTGAAGGAGAAAGTGAGGACTGCAGATGCTGGAGAGTCAGAGTTGAAAAGTATAGTGCTGGAAAAGCACAGCAGGTCAGGCAGCACCCAAGAAGTAGAATAGTCAACGTTTTGGGCATACGCCCTTCATCAGAAATTGCTTTGAAGATGTGTGTCTTAAGTTCTGAATTGTAAATGCATGCAGTAATTAAAATTAACAATGCATTGGAAGTGTACATTACAAAGCAGTAACTGGATTTTGTCCACACAAATCACTTTTTGATATCACAATGCTTCTTAACACATGACACTGGAACTTCAAGTCAAAAGGCACAAAATATATCAAGTAAAGCATTTTAAAAATTTTTTTGTCGCTTTGTCTCACATCCATAACAACTGAAAGTATGTGGTGAGAGATTTCTGAATTAAATTAATAAACCAACTCAAAAGACTCTCCTGAAACCAGAAGTGAGCGCTGACTAAAAAAAAATTGGTCTAACCAATATGCTGCAAAAATAAGTTTTACTTTCGTAGTGAAATTTTCCATTTACCTGAAATTCCAGTTAAGAACATAGAAGGCACTTTGATAAGAATAAATATTCAAAATATATGTTAGGAACTAAAGCAAGTAAAATGATGGACAATGATTCTTGTGGATCCTTCAGACTTCCCCGTTTAAATTGTGTCAGCATTGTGTAGGATTACGTAGGATGTATGACACTCAACAGGCCACTGGCCCAATCCTGAGGGGACACAATTCTGAGGGGACACAATTCTGAGGGGACACAATCCTGAGGGGACACAATTCTGAGGGGACACAATCCTGAAAGGATAATTCCTCCTTTGGGAGAACCTAGAACTGAGGGTCATTTTTTCTTGAAAGAATGGGGCAGAACATTTACAACAGAGATGTGGAAACATTTTATTTTCTCTCAGAAGGGTTGTGAATCTTTGCAATTCTCTTCCCGAAATGACAGTGGATCCAGAATCTTTAAATATATTTTAAGGCAGAGGATGAGATATTATCGGAGACATGCAGGAATCTACATTTCAGGTAAAATCAGATCAGCCACGATCCTATGGAATGGCAGAGCAGGCCAAGTGGGCTACTCTTATTCCTTGTTCATATATTTTAAGATCAGCCATGATCATATTGAATGGCGGTGCAGGCTTGAAGGGCTGAATGGCCTACTCCTGCACCTATTGTTTATTTAGATGTTTATAGCCATCAATGCCAATATTTATTCAACAGATGAGCCTCCATCTGTCTTTTCTCATCGAAATCTATAATTGTAACCCAGTACTTCCACTCCATCAAATTCTTGTCTTAATTCCCTTTAGCTGCATCAAAACTATTCAAACCAAACACTCCCGTTCCTGTGGTCACTATCACCAAAATACTCTCCCACCACAAGATCTGATACCTGCCCCGGCTCATTTCTGGGCACCAAGTCTAGAATGGCCTCTCCCCTTGTCGGCCTGTCCACGTACTGAATTAGGAAACCCTCCTGAACACACCTTACAAAAACAGCTCCATTCAAACCTTCTGCTCGAAGGAGGTTCCAATTGATATTGGGAAAGTTAAAGTCACCCATTACAACAACCCTACCACGTCCACACTGCTCCAATATCTGCCGACCTATGCTTTCTTCCATCTCCCTGCTGCTATTGGGGGGCCTGAAGTAAACCCCTAACACGGTGACTGCTCCCCTGCTGTTCCTAATTTCCACCCATACTGACTCGGTAGGCAGATCTTCCTTGACAATGGAAGCTTCTGTAGCTGTGATACCCACTCTGATTAGTAGCGCTATACCCCCTCCTCTTTTTCCCCCCTCCCTATTCTTTTTAAATGCTCTAAACCCTGGAACATCCAGCAACCATTCCTGAGAAACCCCATGTCTCTGTTATGGCCACAACATCATAGCACCAGGTACTGATCCATGCTCTAAGTTCATCACTTTTATTCCTCCAACTCCTTGAGTTAAAGCAAATAGACTTTAACTGATCCTTTGGTTCCTTCCCAGGAAAATCCTTCCCACTAGCTGGTCTACCTCTTGCTATTGCCTCATCTGCATCAACTCTCATCTCCAGTATACAGCTCAGGTTCCCACCCCCCTGCCATACTAGTTTAAACCCTCTCGAACTACTCGAGCAAATCTTCCATCCAGGACATTAGTCCCCTTCCAGTTCAGATGCAACCCGTCCTTCTTGTCCAGGTCCCACCTTCCCCAGAAGGCATCCCAATTATCTACATATCTGAAGCCCTCCCTCCTACACCAGCTGCATAGCCACGTGTTAAGCTGCGCCCACTCCCTGTTCCTCACCTCGCTATCTCGTGGCACCGGTAGTAAACTAGAGAACACTACTCTGTTCTTCCATCCAAATCCCTGAAATCACTTTTTATATCCTCGATCCTTTTCCTGGCTATATCATGAGTTCGCCCTCCCCTTTTAGAACCTTATACACCCGATCGGAGACGTCCCGGACCCTGTCACCAGGGAGGCAACATACCTTCCGGGAATCCCGATCCTGACCACAAAATCTCCTGTCGATTCCCTAACTGTCGAGTCCCCTACCACGAGTACTTTCCTATTCTGCCCCCTTCCCTTCTTTGCCACAGTTCAGGCTCAGTGCCAGAGAACTGACTGCTATGGCTTTCCTCTGGTAGGTCATCCCCCCAGCAGTATCCAAAACGGTATACTTATTGCTGAGGGGAATGTCCACAGGGGATCTCTGCACTGTCTGACTGTCCCCTTTCCTCCCCCTAACTGTAACCCATCTATCCTTGTCCTGAGCCTTAGGAGTAACCAATTCCTGGTAATTCCTCTCAATTACCCCCTCAGCCTCCCGAATGATCCGTAGTTCATCCAGCTCCAGCTCCAATTCCCTAACACGGTTTTCAGTGAGCTGGAGTTGGGTGCACTTCCTACAGATGTAGCCAGCGGAGGCATGTGCCATTTCTCCCAACTGCCACATTCTGCAGGAGGAGCAAGCAACTGTCCTAGCATCCATGCCCGACCACAACTGCCTCACATTCTACATAGCTATGGAGAAGGAGAGGATTAGGCAAAATGGGAGGATATTTAATTGGGGAAGAGGAAACTATGATGCGATTAGACATGAGTTAGGAAGCATGGATTGGGAGCAATTGTTCCATGGTAAAGGCACCATAGACATGTGGAGACTGTTTAAGGAACAGTTGTTGCAAGTGATGAATAAATATGTCCCTCTGAGACAGGCAAGAAGGGGTAAGATAAAGGAACCTTGGATGACGAGAGCAGTGGAGCTTCTTGTCAAAAGGAAAAAGGTAGATTACATAAGGTGGAGGAAGGTAGGGCCAAGCTCAGCTCTAGAGGATTACAGGCAGGCGAGGAAGGAGATCAAAAATGGTCTGAGGAGAGCCGGGGGGGGGGTATGAGAAAGGCTTGGCAGAATGGATTAGGAAGAACACAAAGGCATTTTACACTTATGTGAGGAATAAGAAAATGGTCAAAGAAAGAGTAGGACCGATCAGAGATAGCATAGGGAATTTGTGTGTGGAGTCTGAGGAGGTAGGGGAAGCCCTAAATGAGTTTTTTGCTTCTGTCTTTACGAAAGAAACAAACTTTGTAGTGAATGAAACCTTTGAAGAGCAGGTGTGCATGCTGAAATGGATAGAGATAGAGAAAGCTGATATGCTGAAAATTTTGTCAAACATTAAGCTTGACAAGTCACCAGGCCCAGACCAGATTTGTCCTCGGCTGCTTTGGGAAATGAGAAATGCAATTGCTTTGCCACTTGCGAAGATCTTTGCATCCTCACTCTCCACTGGAGTCCTACCTGAGGACTGGAGAGAGGCAGATGTAATTCCTCTCTTCAAGAAAGGAAATAGGGAAATCCCGGGCAATTATAGACCAGTAAGTCTCACGTCTGTCGTCTGCAAGGTGTTAGAAAGGATTCTGAGGGATAGGATTTATGGCCATCTGGAAGAGCATGACTTGATTAAATGCAGTCAACACGGCTTTGTGAGGGGCAGGTCAGGCCTCACAAAACTTATCGAGTTCTTTGAGGATGTGACTAGAAAAGTTGATGAGGGTCAAGCTGTGGATGTGGTGTATATGGACTTCAGCGAGGCATTTGGTAAGGTTCCCCATGGTAGGCTCATTCAGAAGGTCAGGAGGTATGGGATACAGGGGAACTTAGCTGTCTGGAATCAGAATTAGCTGGCCAACAGAAGACAGCGAGTGGTCGAAGAAGGAAAATATTCTGTCTGGAAGTCTGTGGTGAGTGGTGTTCCACAGGGCTCTGTCCTTGGGCCTCTACTGTTTGTAATTCTTATTAATGACTTGGATGAAGGGATTGAAGGATGGGTCAGCAAGTTTGCAGACGACACAAAGGTTGGAGGTGTCGTTGACAGTATAGAGGGCTGTTTTTGGCTGCAGCGGGACATTGACAGGATGCAGAGATGGGCTGAGAGGTGGCAGATGGAGTTCAGCCTGGATAAATATGAGGTGATGCATTTTGGAAGGTCGGATTTGAAAGCTGAGTACAGGATTAAGGATAGGATTCTTGGCAGTGTGGAGGAACAGAGGGATCTTGGTGTGCAGGTACATAGATCCCTTAAAATGGCCACCCAAGTGGACAGGGTTGTTAAGAAAGTATATGGTCTTTTGGCTTTCATTAACAGGGGGATTGAGTTTAAGAGTCGTGAGATCTTGTTGCAGCTCTATAAAACTTTAGTTAGACCGCACTTGGAATACTGGTCCAGTTCTTGTCGCCCTATTATAGGAAAGATGTGGATGCTTTGGATAGGGTTCAGAGGAGGTTTACCAGGATGCTACCTGGACTGGAGGGCTTATCTTATGAAGAGAGGTTGACTGAGCTTGGACTTTTTTCAATGGAGAAAAGGAGGAGGAGTGGTGACCTAATTGAGGTATACAAGATAAAGAGAGGCATAGATAGAGTCGATAGCCAGAGACTATTTCCCAGGGAAGAAATGACTAACACGAGGGGTCATAGTTTTAAGCTGGTTAGAGGAAAGTATAGAGGGAATGTCAGAGTTGTAAGAGCATGGAATGCGTTGCCAGCAGCAGTTGTGGAAGCAAGGTCATTGGGGACATTTAAGAGACTACTGGACATGTATATGGTCACAGAAATTTGAGGGTGCATACATGAGGATCAGTGGTCGGCACAACATCGTGGGCTGAAGGGCCTGTTCTGTGCTGCACTGTTCTATGTTCTATGTTCTATGTAATGAGTTCCACATTCTCACCACTATTTAGGTAAAAAGGCTTTTTTTAGATATCCTGTTAAATTTCTTGATGCTGGTTTTATATTGGAGAGCCATCGGTTAAGCTTTTGCCCTTTAAAGGAAACAATGTGACTAGAGACTCAAATCTGGACATTTTTCCCCCCATCTTGTCCTCCACTCATTTAACAGTGTGTGCTGGGTGGCAGGGGGAAGGTGGTAAGAGGGAAGATGGTATTTCACACATCTTACAGGGGCAGCAGCACAGTTGCCTTCTGTCAGATTTTTTTACAAATTCAAAACATGTTTTAAACACTTTACACCCTATTTGGAAACAACTCATATTTAATAGAGATCTTTGGAAAAGTAAGGTATCGTTTAGAATATGATCCTGGGCCTTTGGGAGAGGTCAGTTCCAGAGTCGGGGAGGTTTGAGCTGTAGGGAGAGGATGAAAAGGCTGGAGCTGCTTGCCTTAAAGCATCAGAGGTTGAAAGGTGACCTTATCGGAGCTTATAAACCACAAGGGGCACAAATAAGTTGAATAGACAAGGTCTTTTCCCAGGGCAGGGGAGACCAGAACTGGAGGGATTAGGTTTAAGGTGAGGAGGAAAGATTTAAAAAGGACCTAAGGGGCAACTTTTTAGCGCAGAGGATGGTGCATGTATGGAATGAGCTGCCAGAAGAAGTGGTGGAGGTTGGTACGATTACAACATTTAAAAGGCATCTGGATGGGGACTTGAATAGAAAGAGTTTAGAGGGATATGGGGCATGTGCTAGCAAATGGGTCTAGATTAATTTAGGATTTCTGGTCGTCATGGATATATTTGACTGAACGGCCTGTTTTCGTGCTGTACATTTCTATGATACTAAGTAAGGTACCATTTTGAAGAGGTAAGGCACACTTTGGGATTGTTAAAGCAGTTTTAAATGTGCATGAATTGCATAATCACTTTGCAGTTGCCAAGTTCATTTGAACTTTCAGAGAGAGCTAGGTAAAAACAATGACTGCAGATGCTGGAAATCAGATTCTGGATTAGTGGTGCTGGAAGAGCACAGCAGTTCCTTGGATGCTGCCTGAACTGCTGTGCTCTTCCAGCACCACTAATCCAATGTCAGAGAGAGCTGTCAAATGGAACTGAAATGGTGGTGACAAAGTGTTGTCAAAGAGATATGTCAAACTTTGAAGACATAGAAATCTCTGCCTTGTTAAATATTTGAAATGAAATGTGTGCAGTGGTAAAAAAATCACTTATGTTTGCTACTTACTCTGTTGGCATGATCCTCAGGACCATCACGATAGGTTTTGTGTTCCACGATTGATTTTAAGTGCTATAATTATCAAAGTGGGTTGTTTATCTGTCCAGAATTTAAATGAAAGATCCATGTAACTGTAAAAATCCATGTAACAATAAAGAATTCATTGTGGATGGCAAATGGAAATGCATATTTTTATAGAGGATTAGGTGCTTGAGTGAATTGTATTATTTTATATCAGATTAAGTAACTAAAAGAAGCTTATTGTAGCTATTTTTAATAAATAAAGTAGTTATTTTAAAATACTTAAGTTATGAATAGTTACTCAAGAACTATTTTCCACCTCAGCAGTAGTCTGTGCTTCCATGATGCTCCTGGATGAGGGATGGTTGTGGATGGAAGGTGAAAAGGTGGTGTCTATGGTGTATGATTTAGCATGAGTAAGGTTTACTGGCAGTAATAAATCGTATTGAGAGTGGAAGTTTTGTTGACTGTAAATGAACTATTAAAGAAATGGCATAATTATCAATATTAAAGATTGCAGGGTTGGTATGCATTGTTACTGAAAGATATGGGAGCCACTAGATACATGGCAAATATATTTGCAAAAGTTTTTGCAGTGATAGGAACTTTTGACATTCAGCTCCAGACACTATGGCACATTATGAAAGGGACAGTTACCTTGATACTTTCTACTAGGAGATTGCCTCACATCTAAGATTATGGTTTTCTCATTTCATTTGTGTTCGGGATCAGAGGAATATGACTGCAGTTGAAACAGTTAAATAGACCCTGAGGGGAGGAGCTATGGTCTTTGCCATTTGTCTGACTGAATTTGAGTTTCTTGCAGCTTATTTGAATGAGATTAAGCACTCCAGTGTAGATACATTAATTGACCATAGCACCATGGTACCTAAAACAATTCAAGTAGATGAGAGTCAAAAAAGATGGTAAAATCCTTAGAGGATAATACACGAAGGGGATTGATACTGTTTCTTGTGGTAAAGAAGTTCAAAATGTGATACCGTGAGCATACTTTTAACAATTCCACTTTGGCCTACTCTGCTCCAAATTCATATTTTTATTTATTTGTATGTTCACTCCAAGAATCTGCCCAGTGAACCTTTTCTGCACTGCTTCCAATGGAAGTACATCTCTCATTAGCTAAGGAGATGAAAGCTGTACTCTATGCTTTATCACTAATGTCTTGTACAGCTGAAGCAAGAATTCCACATGCTCATATTTCAAACCCTTCACAGTAAATGCAAACATTCCCACTTGTTTTCCTAATTATTCAAAGCACCTACATGTTAACTTTTTGATATTAATGTACTCAGGAACCTGGGTCGCTCTGATCTGCGGCATTCTGTATTTCTGTGCAATTTTAAAATGTTATGCCTTTCTGTTCTTCCTGCTAAAGTGAACAGTGCCACATTAAATTCCATCGGTCAATTATTTTCCCCCAATCACTTAACCCAATGTAAATTATCCGTATCCTTCTCACAATATGTTTTTCTGCACTATCAGCAAATGTGGCCACAATGCTCTCAATCTTCCCATCCTCGTCATTCGTATAGATTGAAGCTGCAGCTCTGATCCCTTCAACAGACCACAGATGGCTGTTTGCAAAACTGAAAATGATTCATTTACCCTGGATCTTTCTTTCCTGTTAGTTAGGTTCGTGAGTGCAGGTTCATAGCTCCTTGAAAGTGGAGTCGCAGGTAGATAGGATAGTTAAGGAGGCGTTTGGGATGCTTTCCTTTATTGGTCAGGGTATTGAGTATAGGTGTTGAGAGGTCATGTTGCAG
Organism: Chiloscyllium punctatum; assembly: GCF_047496795.1. Lineage (NCBI taxonomy): Eukaryota > Metazoa > Chordata > Chondrichthyes > Orectolobiformes > Hemiscylliidae > Chiloscyllium > Chiloscyllium punctatum. Next base: position 117,585,553 of record NC_092747.1, read on the forward strand.
CTGTACAGGACATTGGTTAGGCCACTGTTGGAATATTGTATGCAATTCTGGTCTCCTTCCTATTGGAAAGATGTTGTGAAACTTGAAAGGGTTCAGAAAAGATTGACAAAGATGTTGCAAGGGTTGGAGGATTTGAGCTATAGGGAGAGGCTGAACAGGCCGAGGCATGTTTTCCCTGGACTGTCAGAGGCTGAGGGGTGACCTTATAGAGATTTACAAAATTATGAGGGGCATGAATAGGATAAATAGACAAAATCTTTTCCCTGGGGTCGAGGAGTCCAGAACTAGAGGGCATAGGTTTAGGGTGAGAGGGGAAAGACAAAAAAGAGACCTAAGGGGCAACTTTTTCACACAGAAAGTGGTACATATATGGAATGAGCTGCCAGAGCAAGTGGTGGAGGTTGGTACAATTGCAACATTTAAAAGGCATTTGGATGGGGATATGAATAGGAAGGGTTTGGAGGGATATGGGCCAGGTGCTGGCAGGTGGGACTAGATTGGGTTGGGATATCTGGTCGGCATGGATGAATTGGACCGAAGGGTCTGTTTCCATGCTGTACATCTCTATGACTATGACTCTATAACCAATCTCGTCTCCGAATAAGGTAGAACACAATTTATTTTCAACCCTTTGATATGTTGAAACTATTGTATTTGCAGTACAGAAATTTAAAAAATGAATTAGTGAGGTGTGAAACTGATTGATAACAATTGCATCGTTGAATTGATTTCCAAATGATGGTCCTTCGTGTAGATAAGTTTTGGTTGTTTATCATCTTAGACTTTCCTTTGGCTGTTTCTCTTGACAGCAGTTAAATTCATCAGGAAGCATTTATGACAGTGTTAACTGTTCAAAATGTGATACCACGAGTTTACCTTTAGTAATTCCACTTCGCAGTATAATGATGAGATGTCATTTGTTAGCGATTCCATTGCAGTGTGTTTACAATGAAGTCAAAGCATTTCAAAAGCAGCTTCATACAATCTTGTTGGTTGCATTCAACATGGTAAGGATTTGAAAGCTGTGAAGAAATACTCAGAAATAGCAAAGTGCACTGAATAAGGAGTACAAAGTCATTACTATTTCATGACAGTTGGTGAGAAGTGACAAGTGTTGCCAAAGTGACTACCTGGACAGCTCCAAATTAAGGCATTCAAAAAAGGAGAAGTGAAATGTATTTGTTTTCCCTGGAGAACAAAGATACAATAAATGCAATGAGCAAGGGAGTGAGTACTTACTCCTCATTCAAATCTCATAGAATTTCAATTTCCTTTTAGAAATGAGCTCTCCATGTGCAATTCTCAGAGGCCCCAAAATAACATTCCTGCACCGTACTTATAAATATGACAATGTTGGCAATTCTCAGCCTATTGTCAGAACATGCCAGAAACACTCAGAGCCAGGCAACACAAGCAATTGAATCTTCCAGAATCAATACCTAATTGCACCAAATATCAATAAATATAAAGCAGAAATAATCCCAAGAAGAAAACTCCTGACAATGAAAAAAAAAGCCCACTGACATTATATCTAAATAGTGTTCATTTCTACTAAATGTCCTTTTTTCATTCAGAAAGCAACATTGATTTGTTTTGACAACACAGAATTAATTGCCTTAGGGAAGGTTAAAATATTTTAAAAAATATTATTGTCAACTCAGCCAGTTTCTGGTTGGTACTGTTAAAATGAATACATAATAAAATGTTAAAAATCTTTAGTCAATCTTCTTATATAATGGGACCACACAATTTAGGAGAGGGACCATCCTTCTGCAAGTGTTTGTGCAACATAAATTCAATTTATTGGTTCATACAAGTGTAAAATTGCTCTATATAATGGCTTCTTAAGCAGCATCTTTGCAAAACTCTCAAAACCTAGAAATAGACAGATGATGATCTAACTTCCAGATCAAACTGTGTTGGAGAGCCAGAGATAATCTAGCTTACTCATGTTAATACTGAGGCCTAGAGTCATAAATACTTTAAACATCTGAGTAATTGGAGACTTACAGCTGAGACTGTTTTGTTCGCACATTAAAAATCATAAGTAAATAAGGAGTAAAAACAGAAGTTGGCCATTTGGCCCCTTGAGCCTACACATGAAGATCATAATTGATTTAACATTGTCCGATCCATTTTCCTGCCCTTTCTCCATAACCCTTGATTCCTGATGGATCAAGAATCTATCTCAGCCTTAAATATACACAAGGAGGTCCCCCCTCCACCGACACCTCTCTGTAGCAAGGGGTTCAGAAGACTCACATCCCTCTGAAAGAGGAAATTCCTCCTCAGCTCAGTCTTACATTGATGTCCCTTTATTCTAAGGCAATGCTCTCTGGTCCCAATCTCTCCTATGAGGGGAAACATTCACTCAGCATTTACTCTGTCACTCCCTTTAAAAATCCTCTATTTTGCAATACAATCATCTCACATTGTTCTAAACTCCACTGAGTAGAGTCCCAATCTGTCTCGCCTTTGCTCATAGGACAATCCCTCCATACTGGAGGAACCTTCTCTGAACTGTCTCCAATGAAATGATTGTTTTTCAAACAAAGGGACGAAATCTGTTCACAGTACTCCAAGGGTTGTCTGATGAGCACCTTGTACAGTTGCAGTAAGACTTTACTAGTCTCATACTCCAACCCCCTTGAGATAAGAGCCGACATTCTATTAGCCTTCATGATTACCTGCTGCCCCTCTGTGTTAGCTTTGTGTTTCATGCACAAGTACCCTTCAAGGCCCTTAATGTTGTAGCTTTATGCAGTTTTTTCATTCTTTAAATAATATTTTGTTCTTTTGTTCTCCCTTCTGAATGGACAACTTCACATTTTCCCAGATATTACTCCATTTGTCAACTTTTTTGCTCACTTACTTAACCTATCAGTATCTCACTCTAAACTGTTTGTATCACTCTCCCAACCTACATTTCCACCTATTTTTGTTTCACCTCCAAATATGGCTACAGCACTTCCTTGCTCCAAGTTAGAACATAGAACATCGAATAATACAGCGCAGAACAGGTCCCTTGGCCTTTGATGTTGCACCAACCTGTGAACTATTCTCAGCTCGTCCCCCTACACTATTCCATCACCATCCATGTGCTTATTTAAGGGTTGTTTAAATTTCCCTAATGTGGCTGAGTTAACTACATTGGCAGGAAGGGCATTCCATGCGCTTACCATTCTCTGAGTAAAGAACCTGCCTCTGAAATATGTCTTAAATCTATCACCCCTCAGTTTGTAGTTATGCCCCCTTATACAAGCTGACGTCGTCAATCGGGGTAAAAGACTTTCACTGTCTACCCTATCTAATCCTCTGATCATCTTGTATGTCTCTATCAAATCCCCTCTTAGCCATCTTCTTTTGAATGAGAACAGACCCAAGTCTCTCAGCCTTTCCTCTGCACTTTTTCCATGTTTCCACATCCTTCCTGTAATGTGGTGACCAGACTGTACCCAATATTCTAAGTGTGGCTGCATTAGTGTTTTGTACAGTTGCAGCATGACATTACGGTTCCAGAACTCAATCTCTTTACCAATAAAACCTAACACACCGTATGCCTTCTTAACAGCACTATCAACCTGGGTGGCAACTTTCAGGGCTCTATGTGCAAGTACTCCAAGATCCCTCTGCACATCCACACTATCAAGAATCTTTCCATTGACCCAGCACTCTGCCTTCCTGTTATTCTTCCCAAAGTGAATTACTTCACATTTATCTGCATTGAACTCCATTTGCCACCTCTCTGTCCAATTCTGCAGTTTATCCAAGTCCCCCGGCATCCTTTAACATTCTTCCATACTGTCCACTACTCCACTGACTTTAGTGTCATCTGCAAATTTACTAACCCACCAATGCCTGCATCGAAGTCATTTATAAAAATGACAAACAGCAGTGGTCCCAAAACAGGTCCTTGTGGCACACCACTAGTAGCTGGACTCCAGACTGAATATTTTCCATCAAACACCACTCACTGCCAGTTTCTAATCCAAACTACTAAATCACCTTCAATCCCATGCCTCTGCATTTTCTCCAACAGCCTACCACGTGGAACCTTATCAAAGACTTTACTGAAGTCCATGTACACCCACGTCAACTGCCCTACCCTTACCTACACGTTTGGTCACCTTCTCAAAAAACTCAATGAGGTTTGTGAGACATGACCTGCCCTTCAAAGTTTGTGAGAAGATTTGTAGCTCGGGTGCTCGTTGTTGTGGTTGTGTTCGCCGAGCTGGGAATTTGTGTTTCAGATGTTTCGTCCCCTGTCTCGGTGACATCCCCAGTGCTTGGGAGCCTCCTGTGAAGCGCTTCTGTGGTGTTTCCTCCAGCATTTATAGTGATTTGTATCTGCCGCTTCCGGTTGTCAGTTCCAGTGTCCGCTGCAGTGGTCGGTATATTGGGTCCAGGTCGATGTGCTTATTGAATGAATCTGCTACCTGCTAAGTATTATGTTCCTCCGCAAGAGCTGGTTCAACCACTTGACATAAAGCTTCTGGAGCTTTCTCCCAATCTCCCACTGTAACTTCAGCAATAAATCTACAGAAATTGCCTTTTATGTCATTTTCTTTTCTGTGCTTTCTTTTTTGCCCATTTTTCCACAAAGCCAAGGCTCAAGAGACTTTCCCACAGCATTTCCAGTTGTGTCTGGTTATTCCAGTTATTTCTCTGAGTGGAAGAATGTAATTGTCGCACGATTTCTTTCTGTGCTCCTTTAGTAAAGAACACTTTGGTTTGGTCAGTATTTTTGAAGGAAATACTGTAAATCTATATCCAAAGCAAAGACTTATCGGTGTAAAAGTACTGCAAAATGTAGCATTTGCCTGAGTAACACCACTGCAATAATTTACCTCCTCATGGTTCATCACTCCTGATTTTTGCACTTCAACAACCTTATTACCTCTCGAATTCCACTCTGTGCAGATTAAAATTTGCTTGAAATTCCCCTTCCAATCCCATTACAGCTCTCATTTTGCAGCTCATTATTTCATTACTTACAAAGCTTTTCCTTCCATCTATGTGCCTGTTCAGACATTGTTTGAAACTTTATGTAGGTTTTGATTATCTACTGGAAACAACCACCAAACCCTGGTTGATAATGGCTGCTTGGTTTTGAGCTACCTCTTACCTTCATCTGGCTTAATTTCTGCCTTACATTTCAAAAATTGAATAATGACAAGAATGGAATAAAAATATAATGCAATCATAGTGAAAAGTTTGGCAAACTAAACAGATAACAATTTTTATTTAATAATTCGTCCACTCCTTCATAAAAGACTTTTAAATATACGATGAGTTCTGAGGTTCCTGTCCATGCTTTGCAACTGCTGGAATAGGTCTCCATTAATAGAGACAGAAAGTTAAATTAAATTAAGTTGCCTCACTTGCTTCATGTAAACATTTTCCACAGAGGTCTTTGGAGCATTTATTCATATTATAGGGATGTTTTCGAGAGGATTCATAGGAGTTCGATCCTTTAAGCTCTTAAAACATCTTACTGGAATTACTATCAGATCTTGAAAGACCACAGAGACCACGTGGACCATAATGATCAATACTATCTCAGGACAATATTCTTTCTGCTAAAGTCAACGATTTTTTTTTTCAAAAATCAAAATGGATGCTAGAACTCTGAAACAAAAATACAAATTGCTGGAGAAACTCAACAGATGTGGCAGAGAGAGGCAGGAGAACAGTAAATTGTTCTTGCAATTGTTGATGACCTAAACTATGTCTGTAAATGAACCTAATGCTGAAATTGGTATGATCTTCATGTGCAAGGTAGCTGTTGAGTGAAAATTCTACTCTATCACTCCTCCATCTTTGGAGCAGTCCATGTGGAATATTATAAACATACAAATATATGAATTACAGGCTGCTTCTAATCCTGAAGACTCTTCCAACCTTCAATAAGACCTGATTCCCTCCACTCTCCTATCTACTCCAAATAACATTTCACACCCGTGCTTACTGATAATCTTGCTTATCTACCTATGCCTTAAAAATATTCAAACTTTCCACTTCCTTTGGGACTGCATTTTCCTTCACTGCGAGGAATTTTACTTCAAGCTGTCAGATGCCACATGGGCAGCACAGTGGCTCAGTGGGCAACACTACTGCCTCAGAGTGCCAAGGACCCGGGTTTGATTCCTTCCTCAGGCGACTATCTGTGTAGAGTTTGCCTATTCTCCCTGTGTCTGCATTGGTTTCCTCCCACAGTATGCAGATTAGATAGATCATCCAGGCTGCGTGTCCAGGGATGTCCAAGCGAGGTGAATTACATGGGAAATGCAAGGTTATAAGGGTGGGGAGGTGGATCTTGCTAGAATGTTGTTCGGAAGGTTAGCATAGGCTGACTGGCCTACTTCCACACTATAGTGATTCCATGTTTTGATTTGACTTTTCTAATAAAACATCCTTAATCCAAATACGTTTCTGTAATGCCACGTAAAAAAATATGGGAGGTCTTAGATTTTTATTCTCTGACCTCTCAAATTCAAAAAAAAAGCTTCCACTCAAACACAAACTGGGTCAATCTCATAGCATTGATTATGCTCAAATGTTCCTTCTCCCAAGCTCGTAGCTAATGAAATTTTCATTGATATTACAGAAGAAACTTGGCCTAAGATTTCACAAACTACCAGCTGTTCAAATATATTCTGACATTTTTGAAACATTTATAGTTAACAAACAGTTAACTTGTGACTAACTTAGTAAATATTTCATGCATAATACACAGGAGCCATTACACCAGCACAACAAACTGATGGGATCCAATAACTTTTGAAGAAGACAACAGTTCTGTGAGGGCCAGTGTTGGAGACTGCTACTGGCTCCATCTGATCTGATGATGTCAGACAGTGCACAGTGAAGAAGAGTTGTCTAGCCTTGAGATCTTGATAGTATCAGACATGCTATTTTTGAGCTCCTGATATTCTTAGTAATTATACCTAACTTGTCAATGTAACTTTATCTTCGTAACAATAAACTACATCTTGTTGTTCGGATAGGTAGGTGTTTCTCCTTGTTAAGATAGTACATCTTGTGAACTAAACAAGCCCTTGGACTTAGAACAGGAAGGATTGGTGGCAACCCTATCCCAACATTTAGCTAGTAACAAGATGATACCGTGATCTCTGGTAGGATCACAGTTGAAATGGTGAGGGGAAAAAAATGTAATTTTACAAGGAGAAAGAGCCAAGTGAATTTATTGTCTAAAAGGTATTACCACTTTAAGAATACACAGGCATTCAGTCAGCTGTTGCAAACACATCAGTAGACAAACAACAGAATCTGTGGACAGAGTGAGTGGGCAAAAATGATACTCCAGGCTAAAACCTTCAATTCAGAGCTGGCAAGAGACTCAGGAAAGGCAGTATGGGCTGATAAAACACTTGGCCTTCAAAAAGAAGAATCTGTTGGGCCAGAAAGGTTTGGCAGGTATGTGACCTCTTCAGAACTCTTTGAGGCAAGTTAAAAATTCATTTAGACAAGGGAGAAAAAAATAAAGTTAATGGCACAAAGAGCCAGACTGGGAAGTTTTAAGGAAGAAATGGAACACCGACTATTCACTGTAAGCGACCCCGCCATCGCAGGAGAGCATCACTATTAAATGAATTAATATCAAAACAGCAGCAAGCAGGAACTGCAGAGCAGAATTCCAGCAACCAAAGGGCAATTAAAAAGATTGAGAAGACAAAGTCTGGCAGAAGAAACCAAAAAAAATTGACTGAAGCAGCTGAAGACACTGAAGTTACAACCTGCAGAGATGAAACTAGATTGTCCAGGTAACTTTAAAGGTATTACACTTTAAAAATAATTGGACAGATGATCAAGCAGCAACCTACAGGCACTTGGTCACAGAAGCAGTCTGCAAAAGCCATGGAAGAAATGGTAGGGCAGAAAAATGAGCAAGAACAAGGCAATGGTACAGTAACTTGACAACACAAGCTGCTAATACTGGCATAATTTGCAATCACCATTTCCCAATTTTGAGGCTGCATGCATGTCTTAACTTTAATATCCTTGCAATAGCAAAAGGATTTCAACCAGTTTCAAGGGAACAACTGTTTCAGGAACAAACCATTATCGACCAGTGGCCAAGAGTAACCAGTGATCTGTAAGAATCAGTGAGGTGAATTAAGTTTCAATGAATGATAGTGAAACCCATAAAGCAGAAACACTCTAAAGAGATTACCTCAGTTAACATAACAGGATTGTTTCATATTGTTAAAGGGAAGGAAGCCAATGACTTGACAAAGCTGGTTAGAATGTTTCCTATTGTCACTGAAAAATAATCAACAATGTTTGCCAGAAGATGCAATTACTGAAGTGAAAATGAGTAATATAACCCACTTGAACCCATTGAGGAAACATTAACTGAAGTTGTTCAGTCACTAAAACTGATTTATGAACAATTTGATACGGCAGATTTGTCTTTGTTCCCAGATGATAAGCTGACACAAGTGCAAAAGCAACATTACAATTCATTCCCTTTCAAAGAAGAATTATAAGTAATAGTGACAGAGACAATGCTAACTAAGCAATAATCCACTAGTACCAAAATAAAACAAAGCTAAGATGAGCTACATGGACCCCATTGAAGACAGACCAACAACCACAAATTCAGTACATGGTAAAAAAGAAAAACGTTACATAGTCTAAAAATGAGGGCAGGGTGATTGATGTTGCCCATATGGACTTTTACAAGGTCTTTGAAAAGGCCATTCATGGCAAGCTGGTGCACAAGATAAAGTCACAAGGGATTCGCAATGAGCTAGTAAGATGGATACAGACCTGGCTTAGTCATAGAAGACATACAGTAACAGTGGGACAGTGTTTTTCTGACTGGAGATTTGTGCTCAGTGGTGTTCGACATGGATCAGTGTTTGGGCTTAAATGATTTGGAGGAAATTGTAAGTGGCCTGATTAGTAAGCTTGTGGACACAAAGACTGGAGGAACTATGAACAATGAGGAAGACTGCTAGAGGATACAGTAGGATATAGATAGGGTGGAGAACTGAGCAGAGAAATAGAAGATGGAGTTTAATCTGGACAAATATGAGTGACACCATTTGAAAGATTCAATGCAGGAGGGAAGTGTGCGGTAAATGGCAGAACTCTTAGAAGCATCAACATCCAGAGGGATCTAGGCATACAGATCCACAGCTCCCTGAAAGTGGCAATACAAGCAGATAAGATGTCCAAAGATGTGCAGGTCAGGTGAATTGTCCATGCTAAATTGCACGTAGTGTTAGGTAAGGGGTCGATGTAGATGTAGGGGTATGGGTGGGTTACGCTTCGGCGGGGCGGTGTGGACTTGTTGGGCCGAAGGGCCTGTTTCCACACTGTAAGTAATCTAATCTAATCTAATCTAAAAAAAAAAGATAATCAAGAAGGCATAAGGCATGCTTACTTTCATCCGTTAGAGCATGGAGTATAAAAATTGGCAAGTCAGTTGCGTAATTACTCCACATTTACAATATGGTGTACACTCTAGTCACCACACTACCAGTAGGATGTGGAGGTTTTGGAGAGGGTACAGAAAAGATTTACTGGGATGTTGCATGGTTTGGAGGGTATTAGCTATGAAGACAAACTTGAATTGTTTTCACTTGAACATCAAAGGATGAAGACCTGATAGAACTTTTCAAAATTATGGTAGGCATGGATAGAATGGATAGTCAGGCTCTTTTGTCCAGGGTAATATATGAGGTATAGGTTTAAAGTAAAAGGGGGTAAGCTTAAAAGAGACATGAGAGGTTAAGGATTTTACATAGAGGGTGGTAAGTGCCTAGGAATGTGCTGCCAGTGGAGATGGTAGAGATGGATACAATAGCAACGTTTAAGAGGCATCTTGACAAGGCAGTGTACGGAGCGATACAGAAAGCATAGAGGCAAAAGGTTTTTAGTTTAGGAAGACATCGTGTGTTTGTGCAGTCTTGGTGGGCAGAAAGGCTTAATCCTGTGCTGTACTGTTCTGTTCTGGACCCCTACAGTGAATGGTCCATGCTCCTTTCAAAATGTTGGAAACTGAAATAGACTTCACCCAATCTGCTGGTATTACACAGTCTTGGGTGGAGGGTGAGAACTCTTGCTCAAGATCCCAATAGATTCTGATGTATCATCCCTGGCACCTTAGCAATTGTGTCGAACTCACCTATGTAACTTGTACTTTTTTGATCATACATGGAAGTACATCTTGTGGCTAAATAAATTGCCTCTTCTTGTTCAAACTTATTCATGTTTCATCCTCAAACATTGTTAGCCAAATAAGCCCTTGAACCCAGAATAGAATGGACCATTGCTGACAACTCCTACCACAACCAATTGCTAGTTTCACAAAATACAAAGCAATATCTGGGCAGGACTGTACACCAAAAACATGCTCACAAAACTGGTTCATGCCTTTTTAGTTTAGGTGCAATGATTGCCAACAGCTGGCCTGGCAAATTGAGAGGCTGAATGGGCCAGCTTGGAAGATGGGGCAGTACGGTGGCTCAGTGGTTAGCACTGCTGCCTTACAGTGCCAGGGACCTGGGTTCGATTCCTGCCTCGGGCAACTGTCTGTGTGGAGTTTGCATATTCTCCCTGTGTCTGTGTGGGTGTGCTCTGGTTTCCTCCCACGACAAAGGATGCAAAATTGCCCGTAGTGTTACGGGGGTGAGTTTGTTTTTGGAGGGTCGGTGTGGATTTGTTGGACTGTAGGTAATCTGGATAAAAATGTGCAAGCTGCAAATTTCGAGACATTTTACAGGTCAGATGGGTGTTGGGGGAAGGAAGGTAATGAATGAAAAGTCACTGAAAATGGAAGCAGACTCAACAGGTAAGTATATAGCGAGCAGCAGTTTGCAAAGTTGGGATCTGACTATAAAGCCAAAAACTAGGCCATTGAAAGAATTGCATGAAGATGATGGATTACCTCATAACAAAATATAATGCCAAATGAGCAGAAACTAGGCAATATAATTGCAAAAACAGTCTAAATAATTAATCTTTGGACATTTGCATTAAAATGTACCTGTTATTTGTACTGATTATTTGTAAGTTGCATAATTATTATGCTCAGTTAAGGATGTATTAAGCAAGTCATACAGCAGGATAATAGATTAGTGCAACTTATAGTCTTCCTGTAGTGATGAGTTGTTTTTCTTTGTTTTCAGTTAATAGATGGAACAGTCTTGGAGGCTCTCTATAAATTTTCCAATACATATTTGTGATAACCAAGATATTGTAACAGATATAAAAGCAGAAAAAGCTAAATAAATAGTTAACATTTCAGGTTAATGATCTTTAGTCAGCTGCATAACACTGGAAATGCTGAAAATATGAAATCGAAAGAGAAAATGCCAGAAATCTTCAGGCAGACCACCAGCACCCGTGGACAGAGAAACAGAATTAACACGTCAGATCAATGGTTGTTCACAGAAATGATAATTGATTATTGATCTGAAATATTACATTTTTCTGTCTTGAGCTGCTGTCATATCTGCTGAGCGTTTTGAATATATCTGCTTTTTATGAAAAATGGAGATGTAACCGGATTGATGTAATTACTGAGGCAGGGACAGAGAGGAAGGAAGAAGCAAAGGGGAAGTCTGCATTTAGATAGAAAGGTAATAAATCACAAGATGATGCAGAAGAGCAAAAGGAAATGGTAGTGGGACAAGTAAAATAACAAAATATGAATTTAAAGGAAGCATAGGTGGCAATAGTATCATCGCCAAAAGGTGCTCTCTGAAGAAAATGAAGCCGATGGAACTGTGGGTCACCTACACCAGATACATTGTAATGGTTCAAGAAGGTGACTCTTCACCATCATATTCTCAGGGGTAATTAGGGATGGACAGGAAAAGCAGATCTTTCTAGGGGCACTCACATCCATTGAAAACAAAACAAAATTATTGATATCAACAATTCTTCTTCAGAATCATGTTCAAACAGCCAACATGCTGAAAATGCTCAGCAGATCTGGCAGCATCTATAAGGAGATAGAAATATATTATTTCTGATCAATCGTCGATTGCCATTTTTGATGAAAAATGATTGATCTGTAATGTTCTGAAGTAGACTCACTGGACTTGAAACGTGAACCCTGCTTCTTTACCACAATTGCTGTCAGAACTGCTGAGTTTTTCCTATAATTACTGTTTTTGTTTCAGATCTTCAGCATCTGCAGTTCTTTGTATTATTCCTGACATCAATGTTGAGTTGATGACACTGTAAATTACTTCATCAAAACATGAGGCTCTGCTCCACTTTGCTACATTGTACTTCATTGAAACAGTGCAGAATTCAGACAACAAACAGTTCAAATGAAATGGAGAATTAAAATAACAATCAGCTAGAATCTCAAGATCACGCTTGACATCTGAATGAAGGTGTTCTGTGTAGGAATCATTCCACCTGTACTTTGATCAGCCTATTGTGAATGGGCAAGGGCAGGGTATTAAATTGCAAGCTGTACAAGTAAAGCATTGGCTCAACTGGAAGGATCATTTGTCACCCTGAATGATGGGAAGGGAGAGATTTTTTTAAAAAAGGCATGCATCTCCTGTCCAAAAATATTGAAGTTGACCAGTGTATTACGGAAGTAACATCCCGTCTGAAAGATGAAATGGGACAGTAAGACAGATAGGAAGAAGTGTCGTCAGGATTCATTTTGTTAGCTCTGTTTTGAAGTTCCATCCTTCCCTTGCCTTCAGATGGTCCACTCCAATCTTCTCTTCCCTTATTTAGTATCTCTTTCTGAAGGGAGATGATCAACTAATATCCATTAAAAATCCATTGATCCCTGGGATTTTTTTTAAACTTCTTCCCACATCCCTTGTGAAGATTTAATATCATTCTTGTAATTTTGTCATCTCTGTTGCATCTGTTTTGATAATACTACCTTTAATATCAATTATTCCAAAACATCTTCCTTATCCATCACCAAAGGATATTCTTAACTTCTGGTTGAGGATCTTGCAGTGTATCCATTCTAATTTGCCCAGTTCTATTTGATCATTCTCACTCCCATCTGGAACCATGAAAGAGACTCCCCCATCCTCAACTTGTACCTTGCCACTTTCCACCTTCATCAGGTTACTGCCACACCCAAAACAAAGACACTTACAATACATCTTCTCCACACATTCAGCCATTCTAAAGGACAATTCCTGTTACAGTGTTTGGGTCCACTTCTCAATCACCTCCAACAGAAACTCCACTGTCAATGTACTTTGCCATTCAAAACAGGAGATATTACATCTGCTCTATCACCCCTTCCCTTCCAACAGCCCAGCACACCAACATTCGTTCCAAGTGAAACTGTAAATTTTTTGTACTTCTTTTAATTTAATATACTATATTCACTGCTTTCATTGCAATCTCCTCCAGTTTGGTGAGATTGGGGGACCACTTTACAAGGCACTTTCATTCAGTCTGTAAGTGTAACTTACAGGTTTGATTTTGGTTTTCACATGTTCATCCTCTACAGATTCATTGTTCTGATCCTATTTCCTTTTGCACAGCATTGTTATCCCTTTTCTCACTCAATTGTTTCTATGTTCCATCCAATGCCAACTTTCCCTTTGACTTTACTTCTCCCTTTCTCCTGTCTCACTGTATTTGCTTAAAATATGTGAAATCTCTAAATTTCTCTAGCTAGGTTGAAAGATAATGGACCTAAAATGTTAACTCTCTAGAGCAGACGCAGCCTGACGTGTGGAGAATTTTCAGCTTCTTCTTTTCAAATTTCAGATTTCCAATTGTATTTTGCTTTTGTATCAATGTAATAGGCATTGAGTCCCAGGAAAGGGAGGTAGGTGAGGGCTCAGTAACCAAGATGTGAAGCTCCAGGGTGCTTGGTGGTGCTCAGGAGTGGGATTCTTATTCTCATGTTGGAGGACAGTTGCAATACTATGGCAAAGTAACTTCTGTCCCTGGCAGTCTATCAGTATTGCTTAACATAGGTGGAATTATGTATTTGCTTATTATGGAGTATTTTATAAGGCCGTGTTGGTGAAGCACATTGATATCTTTTGAATTTCAGACCACTTGTTGGAAATTTGTGTGAAATTCAACAGGACCCGAGAGGAATTTCCAAACATCCTGGATGGAAATTGTTGTGGGTGCCCCTGTTATGGTTGAATTTCTGATGAGTAGGCCCAACATTCATGGCCCACAGGTTGCTTCACTTAAATCCACCAGAGAATTCTCTAGGTCACTCTGGTATAACCTGAGTTTCATTAATGCGAATTGGCTATACACAATTGACGAATTGTGGACGATTTTTGGATAACGCGAACTTCCTACTGAAAGCTTATAGCGATTTTCTATTAGCAATCTTCTATAGTGGGCTTCCATAGTGTGATTTTCCATAGCACAGGGTTGCAGTGGAATTCAATTGTTGCATTATAGCAGAACGACCTGTAGGTTTTCTCTGATGTGCAAAGATATTTTTCATTGGCTCAGCATCTACTACTGCACTCTTGTTAATATGAGGGCCCTGTAAGTGAGTGACTTTAATGGTTAAACATGATTTTAAATGGTTAGAATGGATTATGGAAATAGCTCCAGTGATGAAATAATCAATCGGTTATGAAGATTAATTGGAAAAGTTGGGACTGTTTTCCTTCGAGAGAGAGATGAAGTCTGAAAGGCAATTTGATAGAAGTATTCAAAATCATGTAGAATCTGGACAAAGTACATATGGAGAAACTCTTCTTGAATTGAGAACCTAAGGCCACAGTTCTAAAGTGCTTTGCAAAAGAAGGAAAGAGAGGATTTTTTTTTTCACCTAACAAGTTGTTGAGGTACAAAATGCCTTGCCTGGAGGTTTTGTGGAGACAGGTTCAATTGAAACATTTGTGAGGGCATGGGATGAGTGTTTAAATAAAAGCAACATGCAAATTTATGGGGATTAGGCAGGAGAATAGCATTTAGTTATGTCAGAGAGCCAGTGGAGACAACTGGATCAAAGGCCCTCCTGCTGTACTGTAACAATGCTGTAATTCTGTGAAGCTAATCAGCAAGTGAACCAATTTAAATGTAGATATTATGAATAAAGGAACAGAGAGATTATTCAGTCTCTCAAGTCTCACCACTTAATTGGATCAAGGCCCATCTGCACCTCAGCTCCAATCACTGGTCTGAGCTCCATACTCCACAGATCCGAAAAGAGGTAGCTACAGAGATAGTAAATGAATTGGCTTAAATTTTCCAGAAATCCTTGAATTCTGGAGAAGTATCAAAGGATGGGAAAACTGCAAATCTGACAACATTATTCAAAAAGGGAGGGAAACAAAAAGTGGGTAACTCTAGGTTGATTAGCCAAACATCTATTGTTGGAAAAGTACTGCAATCGATTATTAAGGAAGTAATAGTGGAACATTTGGAAAGTCATAAGTTAATCATGCACAGTCAGCATGGCTTCAAGAAAGGGAAATCATATA
Organism: Chiloscyllium punctatum; assembly: GCF_047496795.1. NCBI lineage: Eukaryota > Metazoa > Chordata > Chondrichthyes > Orectolobiformes > Hemiscylliidae > Chiloscyllium > Chiloscyllium punctatum. Next base: position 117,600,987 of record NC_092747.1, read on the forward strand.
ATTTACTAGAGATTTTCAAAGAAGTTTCAGCCACAGTGGATAGAGGGAAACAAATAGATGTGTTGTATTTGAACTTCCAGAAGGCTTTCAACAAGGTATCTCACAAAAGGTTAAATCTTAAGGTAAGAGCTCAAGGTGTTGGAGGTAGTATATTAGCATGGATAGAATGTTAGCTCATGGGAATGAAACAGGGAATGGGGATATGGGGGTTCTTTTTTACTGTGACTAGTGGGGTTCCACAGGGACCAGTTCAGGAGCCATGTTTTCACAACATATTAATAACCTTGAAGAAGGAAGCAAATCTACTGGAGACAAAACTGCAGATGACACAAAAATAGGCACCAAGGCAGGTTGTGAGAGAGATACAAACAGTTCACAGAGAGATATTGATAGGTTTTATAAGTGGAGAAAGTGAGGACTGCAGATACTGGAGATCAGAGCTGAAAATTTGTTTTGCTGGAAAAGCGCAGCAGGTCAGGCAGCATCCAAGGAGCAGGAGAATCGACGTTTCGGGCATAAGCCCTTCTTCAGGAATCAGGATTATATAATTGGGCAAAAAGTCAGCAAATGGAGTATAATATGAGAAAATGTGAAGTTATTCATTTGGGAAGGGAGAACCAAAGAACAGAATATTATTTAAACAGAGAAAAACTGCAGAAAGCTGAAACACAATGAGACTTAGAAATACTTCTGCATGAAGCACCGAAAGCTAGCACAAAAGTGCAGCAGGTAATCACGAAGGTTAATGGAATGTTGGACCTTATTTCAATGAGTTGGAGTTTAAGTGTAGGGAAGTCTTGCTGGAACTGTACAAGGTGCTGGTGAGCCCAGATCTGGTGTACACTGAGCAGTTCCTTATTTAAGGGAAGATATCATTTCCCCAGAGACAGTTAAGAATTATTCCTAATATGGAGGGATTATCTTATGAGCAAAGGTTAAACAGGTTTGGACTGTACTCACTGAAGTTTAGAAGAATGAGAGATCATTGAAACATATAAAATTCTTAAGTGGCTTAACAGGAAAAGTACTTAGAGAATGTTTGGCCGCAGGGGAGAGTTTAGGACCAGAGGGTATGGTCTCTGAATAAAGGGACATCAGTTTAAGACTGAGATAAGGAAGAATTTCTTAATTCAGAGGGCTTAGAATTTTTGGAATTCCTTTCCATACAAATGTATGGGGGTAGAGTCCTTGTGTATACTTAAGGTTGAGATAGATTCTTGATCAGTAGGGGAATCAAAGATTATGGGGAAAGTGGAGGAAAGTGGATGTGATGAATCTTGGATCAGCCATAGTATTATCGAATGCCAGTGCAGGCTCGAGGGACTGAACAGCCCGCTCTAGTTTGCATTTCGTTTTATGGTCACATATTGCCTTTACACACATAATTTATATAAATCCACTGGTTTCACTCTTGAAAGCTCAAATTGGTCTTGAGCTCACAGCCTTTTGAGAAGTAAGAATTCCACATATCTACTATCCTTTGTGAGAAAACATGCTCCTGGTTTCCCTCTGAAATAGTTCAGTTCAATTTTTACAATTATTTCCTGTTCTTGATTCCAGCATCAGAAGAAATGATTTCACTTTATCTACCTTCTCAAACCTTTTTAACAAGTTGATATCTGATCAAGACTACAAGTTCTTGATAGGAAACAATGTTCACAAAATCTATGAATTATTTCATCACATTTCATTCCCAAACAATGTTATTCTGAACTCATATATAAATATTATGAATTTTCTCATTGAAACACCAACACAAAGCAAAATTTTCCAGATGTCTGTAACGTGAAATACATAGGGAAAAAATCTGGAAAAACTTAGCAGATCAGGCAGCATCTGTGAAACAGAACTCGATAGATACTGCCTGACCTGCTGAGTCTTTCCAACATTTTCTGTTTTTATATCAATTTTAGAGGATGATTTAAACATATTTCAGAATACTTATGTTGGCGATGAAACTCAAATCATCTAATACCTTTTGGAAGGTGGGCAATATGTTAGGACCACCATATGCTGTCCTTTGTTTGAGCTCAGCTAATAAATATTTTAACCACTGTGCAGAATATCTGAAGAACTAGAATTCTTAATGGCTCATATTTAATAACATAAGCCAGTAAATTAGTTGGCTTTAGTTGTACATGAATTACTTAGAGGTATGTGCAGATTCAAATATAGGTCCAGAACCATAAAATCCACACTAAGTTCAAAACCTTTGACACAGTATTTTCTGTAATATCTACCTGTATCATTACAGAGTATGAATATTGACTTCAAGAGTTTCAGGTCCAATCTGGATAATTAAAGCTCACACCATGTTCTAAAATACTTGTCATTTAATAGTTTAAGCCTGACCCTTTACCCAGAGAAATGTCCAAGTCATCTCCGAGGAAATAAGATCAGGAATAGTAGTTAACTTCTGGACAGATGAGGGCAGTTATCTGTTTTCATCTTTTTAAAATTTGTCCTCATTTTCTCCAGTTGATTTCTTTTTCCATTGAAGTATCCACATTAAGGAATAAATCAAAAGGTTAAATGTTGTCTGCCAATGCAACTTTGGAGTAAGCACACTGTTTTGGACCAGGCCTAACTCCCTCAAAACATTTGAAGAAAGTAGCCCAGACCCTAACTTTATTAGTTGTTTTAAGTAAGTGTATGGTGGATATTCCGAGAGTGATGCAGCTGGCCCAAACACTTAATTTTAAACAAAACAGAATTTATTTACCAGATTACCGAATGAAACACAAACAAAAGAAAACAGAATACAGAATAACTTAACCAATCTAAAAACCCAACACAATAGTGGGCGGCACGGTGGCTCAGTGGTTAGCACTGTAGCCTCACAGCACCTGGATCCCATGTTCGATTCCAGCCTCGGATGACTGTCTGTGAGGAGTTTGCATGTTCTTCCCGTGTCTGTGTGGGTTTCCTCTGGGTGCTCCGGTTTCCTCCCACAGTCCAAAAATGTGCAGGTCAGGTGAATTGGCCATGGTAAATTGCCCATAGTGTGAGGTGCATTAGTCAGAGGGAAGTGGGTCTGGGTGGGTTACTCTTCGGAGGGTCAGTGTGGACTGGTTGGGCTGAAGGGCCTGTTTCCACACTGTAGGGAATCTAATCATTATTCCAACCTAATGATGTAGTTCCAAATGGTTGCAACAATCCCCATAAATACCCCCTTGGCACAAAAGGTAAAATCAAACACAGTGTCTTACAGGAGTGATTTCATAGAGAGAGGACCTGCTTCTTTGCATCCAGCAGCTTCAAACACTACTGCTAAAACCAAACCAAACCAGAGAGACGCTGAGCTCGGACAACTAGCCACTCCCTTGTCATTTTACAAGTTTTTTTTAAAAACATAAAAGACTTTTGCCTAATTGTTCGTTATAATCAAATTGGCCCTGAAACCCTTCAACGTAGACTTTTTGGAGTCTGTGTCTTTTATGATCTCACTGAAAAACAAAACCAGCAACAACATAACCTTATTAAAGGAGCAGCATTGTCACTACACTGAAAAGTTGGAGTGTAAGAGTAAGGAAGTCTTATTACAATTATAAAATTTATTTAAGGAAAGGTTACTTGAGGAAAGCTATGACTTCATTGGAAGCAGTTCAATGACGGTTCACTAGAATTATCCCCAGTAAGGAGGTATTGTCGTGTGAGCAAAGGCTAAATAGATTAGGACTCTACTCACTGGAGTTTAGAAGAATGAGAGGTGATCTCAGTGAAACAAACAAGATTATAAGGGGCTTGGCAAGGTAAATGATGAGAGGATGCTTCCCCTCAAGGGAGAATCTAGGACCAGAGGGCATAGGCTAGGAATAAAATGACACCAATTTAAGACTGAGTTGAGGAGGAATGTCTTCTCTCAGAGCATCGAGAGTCTTTGGAACTCCTTAGCACAGAGAGGTGAGGCGAGCAGACTCCTTGTGGATATTTATGGATGAGATAGATAGATCATTCATATAATCTATAAAATGATTTTACTTAACAGTTCAGAGGTGACATGCACTGAGGTGCAATGCAATGCAATTTATTTCAATACATCATGTGGCATTCTGTGATATCTCAATAATCTTAAATTACAGTCTATACTTACAATATACATTTAGAGTCAAACATCCTCCATTACATACATCTTGAATGAATTTTACATGTGGTCCCATTACTTGGTGTACATCGTGGCAGAGTCTTAGTCTGTGGTCTTTCCCCATTAGGCCTTTGTGGAAACTAAGAGAGAGGAGGAAAACTTCTTCAAGGCAGGCATCCTTGCAAGAGGATTCGCAGTAGGGTTAAAATCAACAAGGTAAAAACAATGACTGCAGATGCTGAAAATCAAATACTGGATTAGTGGTGCTGGAAGAGCACAGCAGTTCAGGCAACATCCAACGAGCAGCGAAATCAACGTTTCGGGCAAAAGCCCTTCATCAGGAATAAAGACAGTGAGCCTGAAGCATGGAGAGATAAGCTAGAGGAGGGTGGGGGTGGGGAGAGAGTAGCATAGAGTACAATGGGTGAGTGGGGGAGGAGATGAAGGTGATAGGTCAAGGAGGAGAGGGTGGAGTGGATAGGTGGAAAAGAAGATAGGCAGGTCGGACAAGTCAAGGAGACAGTAACTGAGCTGGAAGTTTGAAACTAGGATGAGGTGGGGGAAGGGGAAATGAGGAAGCTGTTGAAGTCCACATTGATGCCCTGGGGTTGAAGTGTTCCGAGGCGGAAAACTGTTAATCATAATCCATCAGATCCTGGACTTTGAAATGTGCCAACCTACAATGCTCAATCACCAACAAATCATTGAACTGGAAAATCAACAACTTCTGGGCAGACCAAAGACCATCTTCATTGAGTTTGATGTCCTCCAGGAGCAGCTTATGTTTGCCTCAGTGAAAGCCTCTGGGAGTGTTCTGTTGAGCAGAGTGCTGCATTACAGAGTTGCTCAAGATAAAGCTCAATTAAAAAGACTACACCTCTTTCCAGATCTTCTTTCCTTTCAGAACTGGCTTGAGGACTTTCTCTTCCAGACTACAGCTGCCTCAAGGGTAAGTAACCAAACACAGCCATGCAGAGTATTGCCCCCGACAGCACCTTCACATGCTTATGAAATGCTTTTACGTGTATTCACACATAATACAGTAACAATTGTCCAAGATTTGAATGAAAACTGGATCATCAAGTGTGTGAATTCACAGCCAAGAAAGCTATGTGCACTGCAGTGGTTATGATGCTGGATGAAGAATTAAGAGATCATGAACTTAAATCTGTCGGGGAATGTTGTGAGCTATTTTCATCGTATATAATTTCCATCAATTATAGACTAACAGTAACAGAGATCACCAATATGTTATTGTAAAAGCCCACAAATATCCTTCAAGGAAGGGAATCAGTGAGCCCCAACTGACCTAGCTTAGTTGTGACTGCATTATGCCGTTGATATTTAATGCCCACGCAATGAAAGTCATGAGTTGTCAGGGCAACTGGAAATGCCTTGTCAGTATTGTGAACAAATAATAATGGAAAGTTATTTAATAACCATCCCACATCCACAAACTAATGAGTCAGATGCAAAATAGCATGTAACTGTAATGGTGACATTGATTTTTGTTAGAATGTCTTGCCTTGTAATGAAAAACTGCAGTGCTCTTAATTCCTTGAACTGACACACTGCAAAAGCAGCATTTATGTCTGGTTTGTATGGGAATGACTCCTAAAGGAGCTGCACAAATTATAGATTATGCTTAATCCTTACCACTTCACTGTGATGCAGACAACGAGTTAGATTTGTGCTTCCTGCTAACTTTAAGGGCTGCTCCATTGCAATGATGCTCACTGTCCACACATACCAACAGGGAACCACAAAATCTTAAAGGGGCGGTAAATTGTGGCTGCATGAAATTATTAGAATCCTTTGAGAAGTGAATTTGTTCGATGTTACTGTCAGGAATGCTGAGCCTGTGACAGAGTGGGCACCAAGCCTCTCTGACAATTCACTAGCGATCTCAAGGCAAGACATCATCAGACCCAGAAGAATCATCTGCCCTTTGGCTGGTGTCATGAGGTCCTCAAGGCACATGTTTAGGAAGCAGTATGGAAAAAAGAAAGTAACCCCAGAAGTCAATGTCAGGAATTTAGCTGACAAAATATTGATGTTGGATGGAAGGCATGGGTTATCGAAGTAATCGGTATGAATATATGAATGACCTTAACAATTGCATCATCCATGGCTCATTTCATCACACCCCAATCACACACTCATTAACAATTAGAATCAGTATTCAATTCTAATGTAGATCTCATCCTCACACAATTAATATTGTTACGTAAATAAAAACCAAAAGAACTGCAGGAAATCAGAAACAAAAATAGAAATTGCTGTAAAAACGCAGCAGGTCTAGCAGCATCTATGGAGAAAAATCAGATTCAGGTCCGGTTACAAGGAAGATTTCTCTCCATAGATGCTGCTGGATGTGCTGAGCTTTTCCAGCCATTACTATTTTTCCAACATTGTTACATGACTTACACCAACAGCTCTCAGTTTACACACATGGCTGGCCATTCACCTTTGGGAGTCCAATTCCCCACACACATTGCAAGTCAGCACTGATGCATTTCCTTATTTTGTGCATATGAGAATGTACAACCCCAGGCAGCTACAAACTATAGGAAGGGAAAATGCAGTCCTGTCTATTTAAAACCCTACCTGAAGGTGCATTGCTGACCCCACGGCCATTAGATAGATCAATGAAAATAGTTAATGTATACCAAAACCTTACCTCTTAGTTCTTCCTTAGCTTGCAATCTATTGTGACTCACAACTTGTAGACAGTGTAAGCATTTTCTGTACATCCCTCACCACAACCAAAGACTTGGGTGTATTTAATTTCAGATACTCAAGATCTGGAATGTTCTCAGTTTCTGACGAAAGAGGAAGAAGCTAGTGAAGATGAAGAAACCTGGGGAGAAGGGCTAACATGGTGTGTGGGTTGATGAATGATGAGGGTGGGTGGAAAATGAAATTTGGATTTCCTGATGATAGGTTGACATGCAGAGGTTAAGTCAATATCTGTTTGTGGCATATCAAACCTCACAGTGTGATGTGATAGGTTCCTTGTGAGAAATCTGCAAATCATAAATAATTTTACTGTAGGAAATTATCCGATTATGTCCTACATTCAGGATAAAGTCAGCAATGCTTGAGAACCTGGTGGCACCCAGTTCATGCTCATTTAAACACGGCATTCTGTAGTTTGCTATTTGCAATTGTGTGAGCGTGGAGCAGGAGGATGGCAGTTTCCTTGGAAGTTCAGGACCAGCAAGGATGATAAGGATGCATGTGAAGTTAGGGTGAAGAGAAAGACTGGTGAGTTTAGAGAATGCTGGATGACTAAAGAAATTGAGGGTTTGGTTAAGAAAGAAAAGGAAGTGTCTGTCAGGCATAGACATGATAGATCAAATGAATCCTTAGAAGAGTATAAAGGCAGTAGGACTATACTTAAGGGGGAAATCAGGAGGGCAAAAAGGGGGCATGAGAATGCTTTGGCAAGTTGAGTTAAGGAGAATCCAAAGGGTTTTTACAAATATATTAAGGACAAAAGGGTAACTAGGGAGAGAGTAGAGCCCCTCAAAGATCAATAAGGTAGATTTTATGTGGAGCCGCAGGAGATGGGGGAGATACTAAACAAGTATTTTGCATTAGTGTTTACTGTGGAAACGGATATGGAAGATATAGAAGGTAGGGAAATAGATGGTGACATCTTGAAAAATGTCAATAATATAGAGGAGAAATGCTGGATGCCTTGAAACGCAAAAAAGTGGATAAATTCCCAGGACTTGATCAGGTGTATCCTAGAACTCTGTGGGAAGTTAGAGAAGTTGATTGCTGGGCCTCTTGCTGAGATATTTGTATCATTGATAGTCACAGGTGAGGTGCTGGAAGACTGGAGGTTGGCTGACGTGATGCCACTATTTAAGAAAGGTGATAAGCGGCATTTGGATAGGTACATGGATGGGTGCTTAATCTAGGATAGAAGTTCGGCACAACATCGTGGGCCGAAGGGCCTGTTCTGTGCTGTATTGTTCTATGTTCTATGTTCTATGTTCTATAAGGACAAGCCAGGGAAGTATTTACCAGTGAGCTGATGTCAGTGGTGGGCAAGTTGTTGGAGGGACAGGATGTGCATGTATTTGGAAAGGCAAGGACTAATTAGAGATAGTCAACATGGCTCTGTGCGTAGGAAATCATGTCTCACAAACTTGATTGAGTTTTTTGAAGAAGTAACAAAGAGGAGTGATGAGGGCAGAGTGGTAGATGTGATCTAAATGGACTTCAGTAAAGCGTTTGATAAGGTTCCCATGGGAGACTGATTAGCAAGGTTAGCTCTCATGGAATACTAGGGAGAACTAGCCATTTGGATACAGAACTGGTTCAAAGGTAGAATTCAGAGGGTGGTGGTGGAGGGTTGTTTTTCAGATTGAAGGCCTGTGACCAGTGGAGTGCTACAAAGTTTGGTGCTGAATTCATTACTTTTCATCATTTATATAAATGATTTGGATGTGAGCTTAAGAGGTATAGTTAGTAAGTTTGCAGATGACACCAAAATTGGAGGTGCAGTGGACAGCGAAGAAGGATACCTTGGACTACAATGAGATCTTGATCAGATGAGCCAATGAGCTGAAGAGTGGCAGATGGAGTTTAATTGCGAGGTGCTGCATTTTGGGAAAGCAGATCTTAGCAGGACTTATACACTTAATGGTAAGGTCCTAGGGAGTGTTGCTGAACAAAGAGACCTTGGAGTGTGGGTTCATAGCTCCTCGAAAGTAGAGTCACATGTAGATAGGACAGTGAAGAAGGCATTTGGTATACTTTCCCTTATTGGTCAGAGTGTTGAGTACAGGGATTGGGACGTCATGTTGCGGCTGTACAGGACATTGGTTGGGCCACTTTTGCGATATTGCACGCAATTCTGGTCTCCTTCCTATCGGAAGGATGTTGTGAAATTTGGACGGGTTCAGAATAGATTTACAAGGATATTGCCAGAGTTGAAGGATTTGAGCTAGAGGGAGAGGTTGAATAGGCTGGTGCTGTTTTCCCTGGAGCATAGGAGACTGAAAGGTGACCTTTTCAAGGTTTATAAAATCTTGAGTGGCATGGATAGGATAAATAGACAAGGTCTTTTCCCTTCCCTGGGGGAGTCAGAACTCAAGGACATAGGTTCAGGGTGAGGTGGAAAGATATAAAAGAGACCTAAGTGGCAACTTTTTCATGCAGAAGTTGGTGCATGCGTGGAATGGGCTACCAGAGGAAGTAGTGGTGGCGGGTCCAATTACAACATTTAAAAGCATTCTGAATTGGTATATGAATAGGAAGAGTTTGGAGGAATATGGGCTGGGTGCTGACAGGTGGGACTAGATTGGGTTGGGATATCTGGTCAGCATGGACGGGTTGGACCGAAGGGTCTGTTACTGTGCTGTACAGCTCTATGACTCTGACGCAAAGCGGGTTTCGCAGTGTGGAAGAGTGGAAAAGTGAAAACATTGGCACGCTGAGTGTCGGGAGAGGAAGCAGCAACTGTCAGTCAAAGTAAGAAAAGAAGACAGCTAAATGACAGTGTCAGTAATGTCCTGATGTGCCGATCTCGTGGAGTTAATGGCAGAGTCCTTATGGGGCTTTGAATTTACCCACATTTCAATTACCTTAGCAGAGACTGATCTTGGACAGTAGTTTGTACATTGTATAGAAGAGAGAGATCTCTGATCCTGCAGGTTCAGTCATGTTCCCCAGAATGGTGAGTACAACACTGGACACGAACATGAACAATCACTAAAGAGTGAACTCAGAACCACAACATTTGTGTTTCCACATTCAGGAAATGCCTTTAGTTCTCCGAGAAGCATCAAGACATGCTGACCATGAGTATATTTAGCCTTCTGATTAATAAAATAATGTTAATGTACATATGAATAGAGAGAAACCAATGTAATGTGAACTATTTTCATTTGAATAAAAACACTCATGCTACCTTTGTGTTGTCAATGCGGGTTATTTATAATGGGGTTGGACAGAACAGTTTTCTCATGTTGAAGAACCAACTTGTTTGTCCAGGAGGCTCTTGTTATAGCTCACCCATACCTCCTGCATTGTCAGCTGGTGATGAGTTTCCCCACTAAAAGCTTTCCCCTACTGTGTAATCACACACATCTCCCCTACATACAGATGGTACTTATACTGGTAGGGAGAGCCAGAAAAATGCTCTTCAATTAAGTCTATCAAGCCAACTGTTTTATTCAACATCACCCCCAACAATTTCACCTCTTCTTCCCTGTTTAACAAGCTATATTATTGCTTAAACAAGTATATCAAGTTAAAGAAAATTCAAAGAACCGCAGAAATCAGAAATGAAAACCAAAATTTCTGGAAAACAAATCAGGTCTGGCACTATCTGTAGAGAGAAAGCAGAGTTAACATTGCAGGGTATATCAAGTTTACCACTATTTCTTGCATCCATAGGTCGATGATATATTTAATCTTGATTTGGACGCACAAGTGGTAATTTGCTTGTAGTTAATCTACGCATACTGCATCAATGGTGGTACATTTCTCTTGGGAATGTTTTTCACTGAAGATATCTATTAGTGTCCATGTTACTTATGGACTGTTGTCCTGTCTGAAGGAACTTTAGTTTTCTCAAAGCATGAAATTGAAGACTGTTGTGTTGGGGAAAAAAATAATCTTCTTTGGTTTTTGTCATGAAGTGGATTTATGTTAAGATCTTTCACAATGATACATTTTCATTCAGGTGATAGCATCATTTTGAATGTTTTTAAGTTTTTCAGTGTCACTGGCAGTGCACTATTGGTGATCTCCTCCCAGAACAGTTGTGTTCTCCGAACTGATCCGATTAAGAGTAAATCAGTGGTTTCAGGTGATAGTAGTACTGGAGTTTTCTGAAAGTCGAGTGCCGAAGATGATTCTACAAGTGAGGAACTGTTAAACAGTTCTGTCAGCTCAGTAAAATTGATACTTTCCTCTGTTTGCTAATGTGAAATGGTTGTGCTTTACCAATAAATCTGGTCTTATTAATAATTAATTCCTTCTGAGTTCAGCCAGCATTGCTTGAGGCCACCAAAATCACTTTGGTGCTGACATATGTTAAACTGATCAATGGCAGATATCTTCTTGGATGGTTCGAAAGTGCCCTCAAATGTCCACATTTTAGAACAAAATATACCTTCCTTTATTTTTTATTAATTCATGAGACATGGGCTTGGCTGGCTAGGCCAGCATTTATTGCCTATCCATGGTTGGTCTTGAGAAGGTGGCGGTGAGCTGCCTTCTTGAACTGTTGCAGTCCACCTGCTGTTGGTGAACCAACAATGCCGTGAGAGAGTGAAATTTGACCCTGCTCAGAGATAAAGTGTTGTGTTTCTGGATGACATGGCCATGTTCTGCATACTAACGAGCTTTTATCATTCTCATGTCAGATAACTCAGTTGCATTTACTGCTGCACAAAACTTAAATTTTGTTGGATGTTCAGGGGTTGAATCCATTAATTAACGGTCAAATTTTCAATCATGTTGTTAAAGGAAATGTGAACCACTGATGTACAAAGGTAGGCGGAAAGCATAGGAGATCCACCATCTGTAGATAGAGCTGGCTTTGGGTGAAATGTCTCTAAAACCTTTGGGAAATTGCTGATAATAATAGACACCTAAAGATAGGAGAGCTGAACTTGTATAATGAATATTGTACTGTTTTCTACAATTATTGGATTTGCTTGTAAACACATCAAAGTCAGCTTTCCATTTCATGGTGTTAAGACTGGCTTTCTGTACTAAAGTATGAAATAAATAGTAATGGCCCTGTTTCCTGAATCCCATTCATTAATTTGTCAAGTTGACCCATTACAGATGTCTATTGGCATTCCTGATGAAGGGTTTTTGCCTGAAACATCGATTTCACTGCTCCTTGGATGCTGCCTGAACTGCTGTGCTCTTCCAGCATCACTAATCCAGAAAGTACATAGCTGAGCTCTGTCATATCTTGTTCACATGGATCACATGTTTGCCTTTGGAATTGCTGTGATATTTCTTCCAAACAAGGTACATTATTATCTAAGGAGATAGGTTCTATTAGAAGCGTAACTTGGGGAGTCAGAACTGGTGTTCGTTCTAAAATATTGATTTGTTTTCAGATATAACCAACATCGCTTCTGTTGTTTAAAAATGTTTCTATTTTATTACATGTTTAGAACATATCTCACTTTCTTTTAAAAATGACATTTACGTGCATGTGGACAGTGATTCCTCGCACCGAAAGATTTGAACACTTTTTATTACTTTGTCGTATGATTCCTTGGAGTGTTTGTTCCTTATAAAGTTAGTAGGTTCTGATTGTCTTCTGGAGTAATTTTGTTCTTCTGTTCCCCAGATCTTTCTGTGGTTATTCTGAGTCTTGAGGGGCTTTATTACAACCTGGACAGATTTTCCACTGTGTGATCTTCCTTTGATTGTATGAGGTCTGAAAGCGATGAATCATAAATTCAGATGACAATTCTATTTCTATTTACTTCTGATCATAATGCTCTATATTGACTGATTCAAACAGTGCATAAGTTTCATTGATGAAAAGTCAGCGGGTTCTCTTGAAATCAATTTTACTGATACTTGCTTTATCTTCATACAATTGGTTCTTCAAGTAAATTAGTTGTCACATGCTTCTAAGACTTCATCAACTATATCTGCATCATACTTCATACAGAATAAAGCAGCATATAAGTTAGTTCTGTTTGTGATTTTTGTGTAGACCTGAAACAATTCTATTTCTCATGAATTACCTCTTTGATGCTGACCAGTATATTTTTCTCTGAAGTATGTAAAACATTGAATCTGCCTGGGGGGGGGGTAATAATTTTCTCCATTGCTTTTTTAACATTAAATTGTTGCTTTTAATTGCTGAAAGCTCATTATTAAATTCTGATGTATCTTCAGCTTTTCTTCTTTAAGTTTGATTTGTAGTTTACCTCTGAGCACATGATCTTGACCTTGAGCCACGTGAAATACTCTAAGGGGCAGTTACATTAGTCAGAGGCACTTATACAGTGCAGATTAAAGACATCGGTAATCATAGTACCCTGCATATGAAATGCAAGCAATGTTCAACTATATCAGATACAAATCCTGGTCACAAGTAATCTTGACCGGGTCATTGGTCATTTCAGATAGATCATAGTCATTTTGGTGAAGTAGAGTAATCACAAACAAACTTAAAAGTATCTCCTGCAGGTCATAGTTCACAAAACAATCCAAAGTGTGTAAGTGGCACAGGGGCATGGAGCTGATTTCCTCTCACATCAAACTGCAAGTAATTACCTACGCGCTCTTGACAAAATTCTATGTCAAGGTGTTCCGTGGTCCTCCCAGTAGGAGCCCTCCATGTCCCATATGAACTCCACCTACAGGGGACTATGCTAAGCCATTATTTGGATGTAATATGAACGCTGACTGCTCATATCACTAAGAACTTATTCTGTTACTGATTTTTTCCACAGATTGATTTGAACTGTGTACAAAGGAACTAGCCACAAAAGGAATCATTGTCTCTATGGATATTGTATGAAGAAGGTGCGGAGAAATCGAGGATGGGCAGAAGCACTGACAAGCCCAGATCCAATAGGTGCTGGTGAGCAGCCTCCACATGAAGAAATCACAGGTGAACACCCCCTCAGGATACAGAGGAGGTAGAGGAGGCCCAGGGTCTGTCATCTTCAATGTAATTTCCTCCTGAAGAGTCAGGCACATTGATGCTACAGACTGAGGATGTCATGAGGCACCATCCAAGAACCCTGGAGTGAGACTTCCGACCCATTGAATTGTTAATAACTAGAATATCTCCCACTAGATATTTCTGTTTCTGACCTTCTCTCTCCTATCCCAATGGTTGTCAAGGTGAAAGCTGCACTAAACCTTTATACAACTGGTTGCTTCCAAGGAACCTCTGGTGACCTGTTTGACAACTTTCAATCACGGAGTCATATAGCACGGAAACAGCCCCTTCAATAGACAATAGACAATAGACAATAGATGCAGGAGTAGGCCATTCTGCCCTTAGAGCCTGCACCGCCATTCAATATGATCATGGCTGATCATTCCTAATCAGTATCCTGTTCCAGCCTTATCTCCATACCCCTTGACTCCACTATCTTTAAGAGCTCTATCCAATTCTTTCTTAAATGAATCCAGAGACTGGGCCTCCACTGCCCTCTGGGGCAGAGCATTCCACACAGCCACCACTCTCTGGGTGAAGTAGTTTCTCCTCATCTCTGTCCTAAATGGTCTACCCCGTATTTTTAAGTTGTGTCCTCTGGTTCGGCACTCCCCCATCAATGGAAATATGTTCCCTCCTGCCAGAGTGTCCAGTCCTTTCATAATCCTATACGTTTCAATCAGATCCCCTCTCAGTCTTCTAAATTCAAGGGTATACAAGCCCAGTCGCTTCAGTCTTTCCGTGTAAGGCAATCCTGCCATTCCAGGAATTGACCTCATGAACCTACGCTGCACTCCCTCAATAGCCAGAATGTCTTTCCTCAAATTTGGAGACCAGAACTGTACACAGTACTCCAGGTGTGGTCTCACCAGGGCCCTGTACAGCTGCAGAGCACCTCTTTGCTTCTATACTCAATCCCTCTTGTTATGAAGGCCAGCATGCTATTAGCCTTCTTCACGACCTGCTGTACCTGCATGCTTGCCTTCATTGACTGGTGGACAAGAACACCCAGATCTCTCTGAACAGCCCCTTTACCTAATTTGATACCATTGAGGTAGTAATCTGCCTTCCTGTTCTTGCCACCAAAGTGGATAACCAGACATTTATCCACATTAAACTGCATCTGCCATGCATCTGCCCACTCACCTAACTTGTCCAGGTCACCCTGTAATCCCCTAACATCCTCATCACATTTCACCCTACCACCTAGCTTTGTGTCATCAGCAAATTTGCTAATGTTATTGCTGATACCATCTTCTATATCACTTACATATATTGTAAAAAGCTGCGGTCCCAGCACGGATCCCTGCGGTACCCCACTGGTCACTGCCTGCCATTCCGAAATGGAGCCGTTAATCACTACCCTTTGTTTCCTATTAGCCAACCAATTCTCTATCCAATCTAGTACTTTGCCCCCAATCCCGTGCGCCCTAATTTTACTCACTAACCTCTTGTGTGGGACTTTATCAAAAGCTTTCTGGAAGTCCAGGTACACTACATCCACTGGATCTCCCTCATCCATCTTCCGAGTTACATCCTCAAAAAATTCAAGAAGATTAGTCAAGCATGATTTCCCCTTCATAAATCCATGCTGACTCTGTCCTATCCTGTTGCTATTATCCAGATGTACCGTAATTTCATCCTTTATAATAGACTCCAGCATCTTTCCCACCACTGAGGTCAGACTAACTGGTCTATAATTTCCTGCTTTCTCCCGCCCACCCTTCTTAAAAAGTGGCACAACATTAGCCGCCCTCCAATCCTCAGGAACCGACCCCGATTCTATTGAACTCTGGAAAATAATCACCAGCGCATCCACGATTTCCCGAGCCACCTCCTTCAGTACCCTGGGATGCAGGCCATCAGGTCCCGGAGACTTATCAACCTTCAGACCTAACAGTCTCTCCAACACCAAATCCTGGCAAATAGAAATTCCCTTAAGTTCAGGTCCTTCAGCCACTGTTACCTCAGGGAGATTGCTCGTGTCTTCCCCAGTGAACACAGATCTGAAGTACCCATTTAATTCCTCTGCCATTTCTTCGTTCCCAGTAATATATTCCCCTGCTTCTGTCTTCAAGGGCCCAATTTTTGTCCTAACCATTTTTTTGCCTTGGACATACCTAAAAAAGCTTTTACTATCCTCCTTTATATTCTTGGCCAGTTTACCTTCGTACCTCATTTTTTCTCTGCGTATTTCCTTCTTACTAATCCTCTGTTGTTCTTTAAAAGCTTCCCAGTCCTCCGTTTTCCCGCTTATCTTCGCTAAGTTATACTTTTTCTCTTTTAACCTTATATGTTTCTTTACTTCCCTCGTCAGCCACGGCCGCCCATGTCTCCTCCTGGGATCTTTCTTCCTTTTAGGAATGAACTGATCCTGCATCTTCTGCATTATACACAGAAATATCCGCCATTGTTCCTCCACGGTCTTCCCTGTTAAGGTGTTGAACCATTGAACTTTGGCCAGTTGCTCCCTCATAGCTCCATATTTCCCTTTATTCAACTGAAA
Organism: Chiloscyllium punctatum; assembly: GCF_047496795.1. NCBI lineage: Eukaryota > Metazoa > Chordata > Chondrichthyes > Orectolobiformes > Hemiscylliidae > Chiloscyllium > Chiloscyllium punctatum. Next base: position 117,617,247 of record NC_092747.1, read on the forward strand.
TATTGTCACTTCAGATTGTACCCACTCCCTCTCAAATTGCAGATTGAAGCTTATTGTATTATGGTCACTACTTCCCAATGGCTCCTTCACTTCGAGGTCACTGACCAATTCTGGTTTGTTACACAATACCAGATCCAGAATCGCCTTATCCCTGGTCGGCTCCAGCACCAGCTGCTCTAAAAATCCATCTCTGAGGCACTCCACAAAGTCTCTTTCTTGAGGCCCGATACCATCCTGATTCTCCCAGTCTACCTGCATGTTAAAATCCCCCATAACAACTGTAGTAACATCTTTGCGACAAGCCAATTTCAGCTCCTGATTCAACTTACCTCCAACATCCAGACTACTGTTTGGGGGCCTGTAGATGACTCCCATGAGGGTCTTTTTACCCTTAGTGTTTCGAAGCTCTATCCACACTGACTCTACATCTCCTGACTCTAGGTCCGCCCACGCAAGGGACTGAATATCCTCCCTTACCAACAAGGCCACCCCACCCCCTCTGCCCATCAGTCTATCCTTACAATAGCACGTGTAGCCTTGAATATTCATTTCCCAGGCCCTGTCCCCATGAAGCCACGTCTCAGTTATCCCCACAATATCGTATCTGCCAATTTCCAAAAGAGCCTCAAGCTCATCCACCTTGTGTCTAATGCTTCGTGCATTCATATATAGAATTTTTAATTTGTTACTGCTCTCACCCTTCCCCTCAACCCTTATTTCACTCAACTTTACAGCATGATGCCTTTTCCAGTTTTCTGCCTCCTTGATACAGTTGTCTTTCTTGACTTCTCTTGTTCTAACTACCCCTTCAATTTCCTTTTTAAACATCCAGCTTGTCCCCTCCCCCCCGCTACTTAGTTTAAATGTAGCGGTGTTGCAGCAGAAAACCTGCCTGCCAGAATGCCGATCCCTGTTCTATTAAGGTGCAAGCCGTCTCTCTTGTAGAATTTATGGTTACCATAAAATATACCCCAGTGATCCAAGAACTTGAAACCTTGCTTCCTGCACCAGTTCCCCAACCACACGTTCAAGTCCATTATCTCCTGGTTTCTGGCCACACTAGCCCGAGGAACTGGAAGCAAACTGGAGATAACCACCTTGGACGTCCTGCTTTTTAGCCTTCTTCCTAGTTCTGCGAAGTCTCGCTGTAGTATGTTCCTCCTCTTCTTCCCGACATCATTTGTGCCGATGTGTACCACCACCTCGGGCTCTTCACCTTCGTCCTTGAGGATGTCCTGCACTCTGTCCACGATGTCTTTCACTCTAGCACCAGGAAAGCAACACACCATCCTTAAATCCCGTCTGCTGCCACAAAAACCCCGGTCAGTTCCTCTCACGATGGAGTCCCCTATTACCACGGCTCTATGCGATGTCCAACTTGTCTATGCCAACGAGGTTTCCCAAACTAAACTAGTCCCGTTTGCCTTTCCGATTCATGAAATACCTTTTAAATGTTGTAATTGCACCTGCATCTACCAATTCCTCTGACAGTTCATTCCACATATGAACCATTCTGTGTGAAAAGCTTGTCCCTCAAGTCCCTTTTAAATATTTCTTCTCTTATCTTAAAATTATGCCCTTTGGTTTTGAACTCCCCTACCCTAGGGAAAAGATCTTGGATATTCATCTTATCTATACTCCTCATGATTTTGTAAACCTCTATAAGGTCACCCCATAACCTCCTAGCATTTCCAGCCTCTCCTTATAAATCAAACCTTCCACCAGGAGCCACAAATGTATCAAGGCTGCCACTGATGCAATTTGTGCCCAATCACGCCATTTCCCCTTGTGCTGTAGTCCAGGTTGTAATCTTTGTCAATATAGCTGATTTCTCCCAGGTACACAGCACTACAGACTGTACACATATTATGTTGTGAGCACCATGTCATAACGTGGCTTTCTTCATCTATAGAAAAGGCTTCCATTCCATCAATGGTCCAGTCATTGGTACCATGTTTTAGAAGCCTTCACCAGGTACCCTGAAAGCTACTATAATGTTGATATCTTTTAGAATTCTTATGCTCCTGCCTTGTTTCAAGAGCCATATTCCTTACAAGGTTTCTGGGAGAAAAGAACACCCCTTTGCAGTGATGATTGGTAACTCGATCACAGAGCCCCTGATTGAGGCTGAGCATTAATACAATACAGCCCATTATTAAACCGTGGTCATGTGAAGCTGACTATACCTCAACCAGCTTCAAATTCTTGGGATCAGGCCTTGCAATACAGCTCAGACAGAATATACCACAATATCCTTTCATGCAGTGATCCGAACCACTAGAGATGGCAAACAGTGGTTGTCTTGTGGTTGGAAGAACTGAGAAAGCAGCAGCAATCCTCTGAGGAGTGAGATGAAGACATTGAGTAGGAGGAACATTATCTTTTGTATGAGACAATACTGCAACATTGGGCACAACCAGCCTGTTAGGACTAATTGACACTGGGTCCAATAGGCGTCAGCTGGGTGCAATGATCATTGGTTGATTTAAATTTGTTCTTGCTCAAAAGGCAAGAAGCCACTGTTTTTCGATGTGCTTCCAGAAGCAAAAGCAACTTTTGTTTGTTTTTCTTTCACATTTCCTGTTGTTAATGGTAATTAATGTTTTAAACAATTTAAAGGCTTTCCCATATCTGATGCTCCCACTTTGAACAAAGAGAAAATGTTATGCTACACTGAACATCAGGGAAAGAGTAGCATACCCTTCGACAGGGTACTGACATGGTAAGGTATTACGGACTGATGGATTGTACAACTGGATTCTTGTATCTGCACTTACAATGACAATCATTCTGACAACGTGACGTAAAATACCAATACAATTTTTACCTGTGCCACTTAATCGCTTGCAGACTATTTTTTTTTGTCTCTGACCCACTATGTGCATTGTGAGGGCTATTCCTTGCTTGCAGCATTTGACCTGGTGCACAGCTAGGCTTTAAATATGGAACCAGCATCATAACCCATGGAAAATCACAGGAATAGTGAGTACTTCTGTCACTGTTGACTGCACAATAATACCATAGAATAATACTGCATACATGAGGTGATGAGCAACTTCATTTATAACTCCTTAAGTATTGAAGCAGTCTGCCCCACAACCAGGCCTGGATAACAGTTAGCCTGAGAATGATAAGTAGCAAGCAACATTTCTGCTATATAATTGGCAGATACTCACCAACAAGAAAGTAAAATTGGAACCAAAGCATCCAAAAGCATTAACAACGTCAAAATCCCTGTCTAATATTACCATTGATCAGAAACTTTTCCATTTCAGAAATACAGGTGTTATAGTGCAGCATCAAAAGAGCCATTGGGGGTGTTGTGTTTTGAATAAGACATTAATTCAGGATGGACCATGCATTTTACAAACTGGCTGCCAAGATTCCTCAATTCGAACCATGACTACACATCCAAAACACTCCACCACTTGGAAAACATTCTGGGGTATGCTAAAGTTATGAAAACCACTGTATAAATTCTGGAATTCAACAACAAAAAGGTCATCTTAAAACTACACAGAATTAAGGTTAACCAACAATAATGCACTGCTCAATTCTGACAAACATGTAATCAAAACTATAGGGAGAGGCTGAACAGGCCTGGGCTGTTTTCCCTGGAGCGTCGGAGGCTGAGGGGTAACCTTATAGAGGTTTACAAAATTATGAGGGGCATGGATAGGGGAAATAGACAAAGTCTTTTCCCTGGGGTGGGGGAGTCCAGAGCTAGAGGGCATTGGTTTAGGGTGAGGTGGGAAAGATATAAAAGAGACCCAAGGGGCAACTTTTTCACACAGAGGTTGGCACAGGTATGGAATGAGCTGCCATAGAAAGTGGTGGAGGCTGGTACAATTACAACATTTAAGAGGAATTTGAATGGGTATATGAATAGGAAGGGTTTGGAGGGATATAGGCCGGGTGCTGGCAGGTGAGACTAGATTGGGTTGGGATATCTGGTCGGCATGGACGGGTTGGACCGAAGGGTCTTTTTTTTTGGGAATACTTCAATTTCTTCACTTTCACCTTTGGATACCATGCTCTGAGAGAGCATTGGTGGTCACGGACGTCCATGTTAATGTTGCCCTCGACGTATAAAACATCTCTGTTGATGGTGTATTCATTGATCTTCCAAGTGATAGTTAATCTGCCTCTCAGTATTGATTCTCATAATTCACCCACCACTGAGGTCAGACTGACCAACCGATAATTATTTGGTCTTTCTCTCGCACCCATTTGAATAATGGTACAACTTTCATTGACTGCCATTCCTCTGGTCCCTCACCTGAATCTGGTGGAGGGTTGGAATTGTCATTACATCTGATATTTCCTTCCTTGGCTTCCTTTAACAGCCAAAGATACAATTCATCTGACCCTAATTATTTTATGCCCTCTTTGGTGACGTTAGTCTCTCTATTTCTTCCCATTCCTCTTATTTTATCTAATATTTCACACTACATCTCTCTCACTGGAATTTCTGCATAATCTCTCCCCTTTCTGATGACAATATACTTGTTAAGAACATTGTCTGTACCATCTCCACCCACGCAAGTTTCTTATGTACATCTCTCAAAGGAACTACTTTTCTTGAGTCATCCTCTTATAATTAATTTACTGATAACTCATCTTTGAATTTCTGTAATTTTAGCAGCCAATATATTTTCATATATTCCCTTCTCTTTCTTAATTTCCTTTTTTCATTACAGCCCTCCACTTTCAGTATTACTCTAAGCTTTATAAAGAATTTCCTTTTTTAAGATCATCAAAAGCTTCTTTTGTTTTGCTTTTTCCCACACTGTAGGCTGTTGGATAACCAGGGGGCTTTTCATCTGGCAGGACCACTTTTTTTGTGTAGGGACAAAAATTGACAACTTTATCATTCCTTTTGGACATCCTGCAAGATTCAGTTAGGTAGCTTGAAGAACCATTAATCAAACACAGGACTTGCTGGATAAATTCAGCAGTATGTGGCAACATCTGTGGAGACAATGTGGAGTTAACGTTTCAGGTCCAGTGACCCTTCTTCAAAACATCTATGCCTGCAGCCTTTATCCTCTCCTTTCACAATGGCTGGCCAACCTTCAGTAGTGTGGGGTGTAGTGCAAACAAATTTGAGGAGCAGCCCACTCGTCAAGTGAAAATGACCTGCAGTCGACGACACCTGGTGTCCAATTGGATGTGAGCCTTCAAGGCTGTAAACTTCAAAGGTAATCTGGGAGATGGACGATGTGAGCTATGTAGATCTGCTGCTGAACTGGGACCTGAAGGCAGATGTTTAACACAGATTACTCTAGACTCCTGATGACCAAAGTAGCCTGTTAGTCATTCGAACTGTCAACTTGACAGTTCAGGAAAAACACTTTACTCACCAGAGTTGCTTGCACCCAGTTTGGGTGCTGCCTTGTTGAAATCTAAACTGCCCTGGGCAGTCGCTTCTCAGATCAATATGGTGAGCTCCAACATTTGTGACCATTGCAGTGAGTTGCACCTTTCTTTGTGACGTACAGTATCACTCCCACTCTGTCCCTCCCTTACTCATTTTAAGATCCATTTCTCCCCACAAACCTTTACTGTCCCCAGTTCGGATGAGGTATAGTGTCCCTGTCTGATTCCCAGAACTCCTCACGATTGAGTTGCCTCTATCCCTGCTGTACCTTGACACTCCCCAGACTGAGGCCAGAGTCACCCTAAGTTTCTTGACTTCCACTCTGAAACCATCTGATCAACTAACCAATGCTACCATACGACACTCAACTGCTCCCCATGTCCGTGATCATTCCCTCAGATCTAACCAGTACAATCAAACCAATCCTCAGACTTATCTGCCCACAGTCTCAACACCATGATGGACAGACAGCACAGTTGGACTGACCACCTGACTGACCACGACTTACTCCCATATTTGAAATGGCTCAGCTGTTGGAGTGATTGTGGTTGTCCCTCCTGACTGCCTGGAGTCCATCCTCACCCCACTAACCACGTTTCCTTTCTCCCATTCACACATCACCACTTTCTTTATGCATTTTGGTTGCTACATCTGTAATAAGCAAATGCACCGCCTCTGATATTGACACAGCGCTGCGTCCTTCAGCTGTATGTACTCTCACTTTCACATTGACTCTTCACTGTACCCCATCACCACAAACTGCTGCCTCATCTTCCCTGTTAATTGCCATTTTGAGAGACAGGCTGTGACATTGTTGTCCTCTAGTTGGGTTCTATGATAACCTAGGGACTCATTCTGCTTTACTCTGCTCAGGTACACACGTTTTAAAAAAGTGATTATTTACAGCATTTCACCAGAGGCAGAAATAACAGAGAATTTATCGGAAATGGAGATTGAAGACCCAAGTCGCTAGGTATGTGTTTGCTATATGCAGACACATATTTGAAGTGTCAAGTGTTTAGATTGGGCAGACATTAATCAAGAAGGTAATTCCAGCACATGGTGCAATTAATGAGATGCAAATGCAAGCATTTTTTGTTCTTGCCAACTGATCACAAGAAGGTGAACTCTTCCTGTGAGGATAAATTGCTAATGTTGATCTCAAGGGTGAGATTCTGAGTTTCGGGCTCTTGCCCAGATAAGTCACCACGTCTGCAAATATTCCCAACACCTCGGGGCACAGAAAATCCCAACAAATGTCTTTTCTGTTTCTCAATGCTCATTTGGAACACAGGATTTGCTGCATAGAACTTCCAAAGTCTGATTATTGAGTGGAACTTTTCTGGCCCCAACCATTTCCCGGATAAAAAGACAGGCACCTCTTTAAGGACAAACAACAGTGCTTTATGAGTTGCTGCCACTCAGACTAAGGATCAGAATCCCTAGCCTCTGCAACTCCAGGCACAACATGAACAGTGTGTTAGAATTACCATTAAATGTTTTAATTGAACTGACATAACATTGTGGCTGAGAACAGCCCAACAATTTTTAAGTCAAAAATATACGTTATTCGTAAAGAACTTTATATACATTCATACATTGTCACTTGTTATCAACCAGACAAGACCGCCTCAAAGTATTTTAAGAAGGTAAGCCAGATGCTAACTTTTTTTATTCTAAAGGCAGATTTTAAGTGTATATTCCAGGAGTGATGCAGCTGGTCAAACCACTCGGCTTTAAACAAAACAGAGTTTATTTAAATGCTACAGTTGAAACACGAGAAAAGAAAACAACATTTAGATAACTTAACTATTTGAAAGCTTGGAACCATTCTCCAATGCAGCAGCTTCTGACTGTTACAACTAAAACTAAACTGGAAGGAACCTGAATTGGAAGAACTGGCCATTCCCCTGCCATTGTTAAACTAGACTAATTCCTAGACATTTCAGCACCTCTGCCTTTATGACCTCTCTTAAAACAAAGCCTAAGGACAAAATAACCTTGTTAAAGGGGTAATATTGTCACACACAAGAGCAGCTTAAATCTATATAATCGCTACATGCGTATAAGAAACAAACCCAATCAAGTTTAAATGCAAAGCCAGGAACCAGGACCTGTAGCCATATTTAAAAATGGTGAAGGGTTCTGAGGAAGGGTCACTGGATCTGAAATGTTAACTCTGATTTCTCTTCATAGATGCTGCCAGACCTGCTGAGCGTTTCCAATAACTTCTGCTTTTTTCGTTCCTGCTGTCTGGTTGATGCTTCCCAGGACACATTCCCTTCCCCATAACAACATTTCAATATTGAATAAACCATGCTATCTCTGGGTTAATTGCATCATCTTACATTTCTGGCAGGAATTCATGATCAAAGCAAATAAATCTAAAGGAATTAGCCCAGCAGGAGTCTAATCTCTGGCTACTCTCTGGGAAATGTGAGGAATTTAATTTATGCTTTAAAACTCTTTAAATAGCCTAACAAAACTGGCAGTTGTAATTAATTAGAAAATACTTTGTTCATCCAACTGCCAAGGGCCTATATGTTCATTGTTAAAAATGGGTAGGACTAAGATCTGAGTATGCACTGACACAGTAACTTCTGCTGCTCATTATGCACTCTGTTTACTTCATGCTAAGGCTTTTACACTTTAGCACAAGCATTAGTACTTAATTTCTAAAGTGATAGGTGAGCCACACAGGTAGAAAATGTGATGAGGTTGAAATCTGGATCATTCAGATTGATTAAGAGAAATTACTTAGGGACTTGCCTAGCATTGTTGATTAAGTTGATTTAGCATCATTCTACAATCAATTACGAATTAAACTTAGATATCATTTCTAACTCTGCTGTACATTTCTTATTAAGTTCTTAAAACTGCTTTTTGAAGTTGGTTTCAGAAGCTGATTAAATTGGGGTGTATTTCAATTTCTTTTACGAGCCATTTGATGTTTGGTGATAACATGCAAATGGAGTTTAACAGAGAAAATGCAAGCTTTAAAAGGGAAAAGGTAATTGATACAAAATATTAACAATATCACAAATAGTTTGTTCATCAATAAATTCAAGCTGGAAAGCTGGGGTAATCCAAACTCCTTTGCAGTTTAATATAAATAAAACGTGAAATTCTAATAATCTTAGCAGCAAGCGAACTGAAATAACTTGACACAGCAAGAAGGAAGAGTGAAAATAACGTTCCAAAAATTTGCATCAATGCTGTAACATCTGTAAAGCTTTTTAAAGCTTAAAATTCATCAGGAAGTATAATCACATTGGAGGAAGCCATGGTGCCGAAGATTATTCTAGTTGGCTACTTCTTCAAAGTTACATGTAAATTTATAAAAATAAGAAAACAAAAACGTATTAATTTTGGCATGTATTTTTTTTATGTAAGGAACTCTACGTTCCAATTTAAAGGAAGGAACTTGTATATAGAATTAATTAAATTTGGCAAGAATTCACTTCCATTATGAATGGGGCCAAAAGGTACTAAATGATAACCATTATGTGTGATCCATGACAATCTTGATTTTATACTCACTGAAATGAATCAGAACAAATGTTGTAAATCAGAGACATTTACTTTTCAGCTTATTTTCAATGAGCATAGTGTCAGAAGCCTATGCTGTCCAGTTTTCACAGTTAAACTAGTCCCATTTGCCCTCATTTGGTCCACATCCCTCCATACCTATCCCATCCATAAATATTTCTTAAAAGACATTGTTACACTACCAGCTCTGAGAGCCTGTTCCAGAAACTCACCACTTTCTGCCCCTCTGGGCCCTTTAGTATCCCTCACCTTGAACCTAGACTCTGTAGTTTTCCATGTGGAAAAGTTGTCAGCTGTCAACCTTTACTTTGCCTCTCATGATTTTACAAACTTCTACAAGGTCATTCCCCCAACTTCTCCTCATAACTTAAACCTCAATGGTGTGGTTAGGCATAGGGGTTGCACTGATGACCCATAAATGTTGGTATGTGTGCCTTTTTTGGTGCTAGATTACAAGCAGGGGTAACATGGGACAACTGTGTTAATGTAATTGGGACTCGTGATCTAGAAGCCTAAGTTAATGCTGTGGTTTGAATTACAATTTAAATTCAGTTCATAAGATCTGAAATCAAAATGCTACTCCCACAAATGGTGAACACGAAACCACCACTAATTGTTGTAAGAACCTGTCTGGCTCATTAATCTCATAGGGAGGGACATTCCATCCTTATCAGCCCGTACCAACACATATCTTCAGAACACAAAGCAATCCAGTTAATGATTAATTGACCTCTGCAATGGTCCAACAACCATTCCATTCAGGAAAACAAATGCTGGCCCTGTCAGCAACGCCCATATCCCAGGTAGGAATGAAGCTAATAAAAGTGGATAAATACTAGACTGGATTTTCAAAGCTGAGGGAGTGGGGTAAAAGGTGGATGGGTGCTAAAGTCATGGTTTGCATGAAGCTTTCCACTTGTGGTCATTTTCAAAGAGGCCAGGTAAATAAGGTCTACGCACATGAGAGAGACTGAGAGCCAGTTGAGGGATCTATAACAGGTCTTTCTTCCACATGGCAATGAGAAACATTTAGTCATCAGGCAAGCACTTGAGGTAGCCGGTGGAAAGGAGGTAGCTTCTGCAATATATTAATGATTCTGAAAGGGTTAGTGTTGAAGACTGCATTATTTGATGATGTCACACAGTCTTGAGTGGGGATAAAGAGACATTCAGCATGTGTTCCAAGTGGAAATAACTGTGTCATCATTGTCTCCTGATCGTCTGACTAACACTGTCCAACATGACTCCTACCTATTGCTATCATACTCTTTTTGCTCTTCTTGTTAAGAATCACTCATGATTACCTCTGTTAAACAAATAGGCCCTTAGACCCAATTTACAAAAAGGCAATGGTGGTGTCCCTACCTCACAGCCAGAAAAGCTGCATTCAAATCTCACGTGCCCTGAAAGTGACACAAAATGACTGAATAGATTGATGAATAAAGAATTAAATTTGGCTTCAGTTTTTTTTTAGAAAAGGGGAATTCCTTGCCTTACTGTAGCTGGAACAAAGAGAGAAAAGATCTCCACAGCCGCAAGCCCTTCATATTTGGGTATTTAGAGCAAAAGATGGATTCTGCTTTTTTGTTTGTGGGATCTGTTGTACTCAAGTATTTCCAATACTATCACTGATTGGAGGTTGCAGTTTCTATTTAGCATTGGTCTGGTCTCATTAACCCCTTGAGAATTGAAACGGATTAGCTTCTTCTGAGTTGAAGTGGGCTGATAAATTTTGGTTTGTATTATTTTCCAATCAAACTGTTCAGATATATTAAGACACATTGCTGGAAGAAATTGGTTATGGTGTTATGGACCAGAAGTAGGGACAATATCACTGCACCGCAATCGCTTACCTAGTCTAGTCAATTCACTCAATGTAATGAACAGCACCTGTTTGAGGGTCCATGCTCTATGGTCTGTTCCCCGGGACGCACACCGAGACGAACATCTACTGTGCCTTGAGGATCATCAACTCTGTGAAGGACGCTCTCTGGGCGGTCCAAAACCTGTTGATCTTCCAGCTGAAGGAGCTGACCCCGACTGAGTGTTGCAGACTGGCACATTCCAAGGTCCAGGACTACGTGCTGAGGGACGTGCTGAAGCTTGGGGCAGCTGCCGCCAAGGCGCAGTGGGGAAAGACCACCGTGTAACATCTGCCTGCCTAAGAAGAACCGGGGGCCCACACAGTCATTTGGGCTTTGCTGAAGCCTCAGTTAAATATATGGATATATGATTGATAAACGTACAGACCTGTATATACAAATGATAAGTTCTGATCTCTGTATGCAAAGAAATGGAATGTTTACATATGTATGGCTTGACCAACTGTACAGACCATCAAAATATTTTATGAATAAAGTATATTTTTGAAATAAAAACAAAGTTATTGTGAGACCAGGAGAAGGAAACAAAATCTGGAGATCACGGTCCCTGTTACTGTGGCCTGCAGAAGGAAGAGTTAGGGAGAGACTTTGAACCATATTGAAGATGAGAGAAGCTGTCAAATATCTTTTGAGTGGATGAAAGAAACTCCAACTGCAACAACAGGACTTAATTATAAAAGCAACAACTAAAAGGTAGGTGCTAGTTTCCATTCCATTCCCTTTTACTGCAGCTGCCCATTGGGACAGGGGAAGAAGGTGAGAGAGTAAACTGAACTGTAACAGAGCAAGACCATTTTAACTGTCCTTGCGATGAACACCCTACACCTGATACCTCAAGCCCCAATTAATTTACATCTTGCTATTACTGATAGCCGATAAAAGACTACTTACATAGCCTCAAACTCCAACAGGGTGTCTATCCTGGAAGTTTTTTCCAGTTGGAGAATTTGAGGGTCAAGGAATATATGCCATGCCATTTGTTCAGTTCAGTGCAGTACAATGTGAAAGCCTAGTGAATGAAGTAGGATTGTTCAATGGAACCCAAATTGATTGGGAAGTTGAGGCATTTATTCAGTTCTTAGAGTTGGTAAATGTCTGATATCTCAATCCTGACTCTGTTACCTTCAATTTTGTAAGGACTGTAGTCAGAGGGTCTAGGATTGACTGCCTTTGCATTTCAAAAGTGTATACTTACTGTATTTGGTCAGCCTGCATGTAGAGCGTGCTAACCATTGATCACAAACTGATATGGGTGGAATATTTCCTGTTCTGTGTTTGGCACCCAACAACACATTGCTGCAGGATGAGTGGTTCTGGGACTCGTTCCACCACTGCTGGCCTGGTCAAAGAAGGAAGGAGGGTTTTTCCTCCTCGAGGCCTTAGTGGGATGCAAACAAGCCTAACGTCTGTGTTTGATGAACAAAGAGGCAGAATTCCAAGATAGAGCATCTTTGTGCAATTCAATCTGGAGCCACACTTTTGTCAGGTTGGCGAGGCGCTGCCCCTGCAAGGGGCGCACAGACAAGAAGGCACCTTGGAGAGCTGCTTGTCATCTGACCTCAGGATGCTTATGAGACTGCCAATCTATTTTGTTAAGGGGCTAGACTGTAGTTCACCCTTCTACCTGTTTTGGGCTGGGGAGGGAAGAGAAGCATGGGGTTTGTCAACAGTTGTTTGTACTACTAACTAACAATGCGTCACTTGGCTCAGATCATGAGAGCATGAGAGAATAAGTGAGAGCATTTCATTCCATCAGTTTCTGGATCAGTCTCGTAAGGATGCTTGCCACGGTCTATGGTCAGCATTGTTCCATGTTACACCAGGGAATGTCAAAAAGCGAAATGCTCCACCACTGAGCTTAGATGAGTTGACTTGTGACCTCAATCAGCTCTCTAGTAGCAAATTCAGGCTTGGACATGCTATCTGTGAAATTCATTGCTGTCCTGGGGCATCCTGAGGAATGACGACGAGGACGTCCTGGAAGAATTGGTGGAAATTGGAGTCCAATTTAAAACTGAGTTCTTTCAGTAGTCCATATTTAGTATTTCCTGTGAAGCATGAGACCTCTTTTAACTATGTTACAGTAATAACTAACTTTCTACAAAAATAAAGAACAGATTTCTCAAGCCCCGTGCTAACCAATTATTGAGTGCGGTGTTTTGGAAATTAGGAATGCTTTGTTCTTGGAAGAAATGAAAACCAATCTTCAAATGGAGCTGGGCAATCTCCCTGCCATCAAGTCTCTCTGCCTGTGGTCATTGACTAAGCGATTGATTGACACAGTGTAAATTGTCAGCCCTCAAAGTGAGGTCTATCAGTGGGGTAGACAGAAAGAGAGCGTGAGATGGGGGGCTGAGTCCATAGCAACAATGAACCTTCTTGGGAGAAGACCAGGAGGTCCCCTATAGAAGCCAAGGGAAAAACAAAGGTGGTGGGTGTCAGGTGCTTGTGTGCCTCAGCATCCAGAAGTCTACTGTGTTTTTAGATTTTATAACTGTGCATTAAGCGTGCTCTCAGCTAGTGCACCCGAGTGAGCCCCTTCCTTCCGCTGAGCACAGCCTCACTTATGACATGACATGGAGATTCTGTTCATGAAATGATCTGTCTTTTATTCAAACCTGACCTGGGTTTGGAACATGATCACCTTGGGCCAGAGCACATCCCAGGTTTAAGGGGTAACTGTTGTCAGAGAGCCCCTGCCCAGGAATTGGCCTGCCCATCAATGAGGGTGGCTGGTGCAGCAGAGCACTCATGAGGCTGGGGTGACTGGAAGGCTGGGACTGGGGTAACCAGACAGATGGGTCAATGATGCAGGAGCCAAATGGATGTTGCTGGATCAATTGGTCATATGGGTGTCAAATAATGATCATAATACAGCCCAGTCGATCCAAAACCTCCTGACTTTGGTACTGAGCCCTAAAAATGCTCAAAGTGCTGAGTTGTTTCAGGAAGACAGTGGAGTTTAGGATGAACAATCCATGTCTGTCTGGTATTTTACATTGGCTCTGCAGAAAATAATTCTCCCTTTGGATCCTGTACCCCACAATTCAAGCTCCCTTGAGTGAATACTTTCATCCTTTTGAAATAGCATAGAGGGGCTTCCTGTATGTAAAGATCTGCTTTCAAATGGTTGGCGCACTCCAGTTCACATCTTGATCAATGGGCAGCCTGTGCAGAGGGGATGATCACGGATAAGAGCACCTCCCAGTGGCCCTATTCCAGATCTTGACCAAGGTCCAGGCAGTGAGACATTGAGGGCCTGAGTGTCTGCCTCTCTTCCTTGGCTATGTCTACACTCTGATACCCATGAAGGGGAAGCATGTGCAATCCACTGGCATGTGGAGGAGTGGACACCAGCCATTTTGCAAGCCCTTTGCAATGTCACACCAACAGATGTTTAACACTTGTCTCTTTTTTTCTAAAGAAAAACTATCTTTTTTTCTACTCTTGTAGAAAGGTGAACATGTAGCAACCTCGCGAGTGCTCTGCTCCATCATTCACCTGAACCCCCATTGATAGACAGCTCAACTCCTGGGCAGGGGCTCCCTTACAACAGCCACCACCTACAGCAGGGATGTGCTCTGGACTGAGGCGACCATGTCCCAATACTTGATCCGGCCCAGATAAAAGACAGATCATTCCTGGAAAAAGAATTTATCCACTCCATGACCACAACTACATGTCACGTTAGAACTGAACTATTTGTGCCTGGTTCCATAGCACACACAGAAACCACGTGATGGCAGTTCAGGGATTTAACACTCCATAATATTTTGTTAACAATGCCATGTAACCAACTTACAAAACCATCCCCGGGGAGCTTCAGGGTTATCTCCCCTCCAAGTACACAGTTGTGCACATTATAATTTGATGCGATGAGAGGATGTTTCCATCTAGAGAAGCCTCTGTCTCTCTTACCTGCATTGCCAGCCTGCAGCTTTTTTCATGTGGAGAATATCTTATTGGTCTGTCAAGGCTGATTACCTGCCCCCCATCCTTACTTTGACAGTGAGTGCACAGTTTGACCATCAATTGGTCTTTTCATTTTAAAATTGAGATCTCCATGTCCCACTGAAGCCACAATGGCTCAGGACCTGAAGGTTATATATAATGGATGTAGGTTTGCTCACTGAGCTGGAAGGTTTGTTTTCAGATGTTTCATCACCATACTAGGTAACATCATCAGTGAACCTCTGGATGAAGCTTCATCTGGAGGCTCCCTGAAGATGTTACCTCGTATGGTGATGAAACATTTGAAAACGAACCTTCCAGCTCAGTGAGCAACCTATGTCCAGAACCTCAACCTGAGCTACAAATCTTCTTAAAACTCACTAATTATACATAATGTCAAGTTCCTGACCCAAAAATGAAACTCCAGCTGAGGATTCTTATTGTTCATGAAATATACGGTTTATTTTTATATTGCAATGTCTATTATAATTTGGACATGAGGATTTGAAATTCAGGTTAGTTAACTTCATCACTTTGACCTTATTTTTGGAAACTCAGCATTTACATCCATAGAATTGCACTCAATAGAAAATGAACATTCAGCTTACTGCAGCTGTGCCAACTCTTTGAATGAGTTATCCAATTATTTCCACTCAGTGTTCTGTCTCTATTGCTCGACAAATGTTTCCTTTTCAAGTACATATTCTATTGTCTTTTGAAAGTTTGAAATTGAATCTATTTCCCATCCTTTTAGGTCGTGCATTCAGGTCAACATAACTCGTTGTATTTAAAAACAGCTCATTGCAGTTGTTTCTTTTGACAATTATGTTAAGTCTGCATCCTTTGATTAATGATCCTCATCGCAGTGGAAATGATTTATTCTCATTTATAACAAAAACCTTCACAGTTTGGAAGCCTCTATTAAATCCTCTTTAATACTTCCTGCTCCAAAGGAGTACAATCTCAGTAACTCTGTTTTCTTCAGGAATTGAAATATCTGTAACATCACTGCAGCCTGACAAACAAAATCCTTTGTATCCTGTCCATTTCAACATGTACTTTGGAAAGCTTTTAATAATTTATAATGGATGCTTTATCAAAGGATCCATCCAGAAGGCACTCAGTGTAACATGCAGCCCTATACAAAACTTCTCAAAATGGAGATCACCCTCACCATGTGAGTTCTTCTCATTGGACTGGACAGGCAGCATAAATGTTGAATGATTGTGTTTAAACAGCAATAAAAACTACAAGACCACTTGTCGAAAATTGTGTAATAGTCTGTTAAATAACCTATAAGGTCGAATGTGCAACCCTTGCAGGGTTAAGTAGGCTTCTCTTACACTTAACTGCATGTAATTACATTATTTTACAATTTGACATTAATTTTGATTGGAGAAAATACGATTCAGTAAGGTAAAGAATATGCATTAAATATGGTTAGTTTGGCATCAGAAATTCACTTAAATAATTCCTTTCCTCTATTGTTGATCTTTCCACTCTAATCCTTTCTTTTGTATCTTCCTCTTGAACATTATCCTTGTCTCGCCTCGCTATCACTTTATACACTACCTTTCTCACGCTGTTCTTTTCCTTGTTGTTTTTAGATTATTTTGTTTTTTTTTCCTTCTCTTGTTTCCAGCCTGTTTCCATGGCTACCTCATCTGTTGATTTTATTTTCTTTACTGACCTTTAGAAGTTCTGAAGGTGAATATATCGCTAGGTGTGAAGCTTTGCTTACTGGCGAAGCAAGTCAAAGGACTAGACATAGGACACCATAGCTCATTTGTGATGCTAATAACTAAAGGCCAATGAATGGAAAGTGAAACATGTCATAAGTCAGGCACAGTGAACAACACGGCCAGGTGACTGGGCTCTGTATCACTTCAGATCTGTAAGCCCGGACTGACAACAGGCAGATAGAATGCTGCTGGCCACTCCTGAATTAATGTACTTGGAATACTTAGAATCCCTACGGCATGGAAACAGGTCCTTTGGCCCAGCAAGTCCACACCATCCCTCTGAAGAGTAACCCACCCAGACCCATTCCCTTATCTCTCTACATTTCCCCTGACTAATTTCCTTGACAGAGCCACCTCTGAGTGAACAGAACCTCTGACATTACTATTTATTTTAATTTTTTTTCGGTCTAATTTAGAGACCGAATGAGCAGAATGAGCAGAACCCCTACTATTCCACTTTTTTCCCCCTTTTTACCCCCACACTAGCACCTAACTGTGGTAGTGCTTATTTTTTCTCCAGTACTCATGTGTGCGTGCAGGTGTGCATTCCTGTTTATATCTGTCAGCCAGGGCTCCCTGATTTAAGCAGATTAATAGCCCCAATCAGGAAACTCCTATTCTATGCGATCTACCTGGCTGACCTTGTTACAATCAGTGGACAAGTAAGAAGCTTTTGAGGATGCCGAGTGTTTTGAGGAGTATTGTTGAGTTAATAGATGAGTTTTGGCAACATTTTAGACACTCAAGGCAGTAGCACTGGATCATAGAATGGTATTCAGTTGAAATGATTTCTGACAAGAGAGATCCTGCTTCAGGAGTGGGATCTATTGTTATAATTCATCTTGGGCTGCAGCATGAAATGAAGAGGGAAGTAGTGTACAGAAGGACAACAGCTTTTCCATAGCAGTTTCTACCAAACAGGAATCTTTGGAGAAGTGGTTATTGCTCTGCCCATCTCTGTCAGTGGGTTTCCACCATCGCTGGAGCAAATGATATAAACAATGTCTAGTTTACTTCAAAACAGTAGATTGAGCCGTGACAGAGACACTGCATCGAATTAGACAGGACTTCATTGTTTTCTCACTGACCAGAGCGAAATTAGAGGAGGGCACATGACATTTGATGGGCTGTTTGTTCAATGGAGCAATCAATTGCACAACATTGCTCTGTGAGTCCGACATGATAACAGGGAGGTGTTCTATAAATAGAAGAGCTATTAATCTGGTTAGATCCAAAGCCATGTTACCATGGGTGGAATTTAACAGTTTGCTGGTGTCTGAGGCAACATAGTGTTGCACAGACACAAAAGCAGAAATTACTGGAGAAACTCAACAGGTCTTGCAGCATCTGTGGAGAGAAAGCAGCTAGCGCTTTAAGTGTGGTGACCTCGAACTTAAAATTAACTTTGTTTTCTCTCCACATGTACTGCAAGGTCTGCTTGGTTTCTCCAGCAATTTCTACTATTTGTTCTAGAGTTTCAGCAAGTGCAGTTCTTTTTTATTTAGAATTGCACAGACAGAGTGATTTCTGATGGTGGAAATCTACAGAAGAGTGAAATGAGCAATGGGTGGTGGTGAGCTTGCATAAGTGCAATGGGAAGTTAATAAAGATTTTTAAGGAGGAAATTAATCATTTGTACGTTGCACTGCTTAGAAGTTGAATTAGCAATGAATGGGAATCATGACTGTCACTTTGCCCAACCAGAGAAAGCTGGCTATATTAAATTGAGCCAGAGATCCCAGAGGTAAAATATCAGTCACATGACAGCTTTCTTCCACAGGAGAACAAAAACAATTCACAAAGTTGCAATCTGCTTGGTAATTGGAGGAGGATCATCCAATCTAATGGGTGCACATTTGCTGAATTTAAAATGTTGAAGAAAGGGTAGAAATCAGGGTCAGGACATCGCAACTGGTTGATCACCCAAACAATTGCCAGTGAGACATCTGCAGGCCTGGAGGTGTTAATATTGGACAGGCAAGTGCAGAAAAATGGCTGTTCACTGTTGTACATTAACTTGACCTCTGAAGGGGGCTAAGATAATCATCTACTTCTGGCTGAAGAGCTATGGTCATACATCATGTAAACTGGTCAGTTAGCCCAACCCGTCCATGCTGATCCAGTCTCCCAAACTGAACTAGTCCCATTTGGTCCATATCCCTCTAAACCCTTTCTATTCATGTACCCATCCGGATGCCCTTTAAATGTTGTAATGTACCAGCCTCCACCACTTCCTCTGGCAGCCCATTCCACACACACACCACACTGTGTGAAAAAGTTGCCCCTCAGATCCCTTTTAAATCTTTCCTCTCTCACCCTTAAACCTATAGACTCCATTGTCCCAGGGTAAAAGACCTTTGGCTATTTGCCCTATCTACGCCCCTCACGATTTTACAAACATCTGGATCACCCCTCAGTCTTCCACACTCCAGGGTAAGAAGTCGGAGCCTCTCCTTGTAGCTCAAACCTTCCAGTCTTGGTAACATCCTTTTGAACTGTTTCCTGTTTAATAACATCCTTCCTATAGCAGGATGAGAATTATTACTTATTATGAGCAGAGCATTTGCCAAGTGCTTACTGGTTGAGGGGGTGTTGTGGGTGGAGGTACAAAGTGGAATTGGATTTGTGCAGGCTTGCTATCACCCACTCACTTCTAACAATGGATTCATTAGTGGAGCCGATGTGCTAAGACCCTGCAGAGGAGGACTCCACTCCTGATTCTGGAGATAATGAGCTTCTAAGCATCAGAAGGACATTCTATTGGGCTACCTGCTGATGCTGTCTGGGATTGGCAGAAATCTGAATACGTTTGCACCCATTATGTCTACTGACTGTGTTGAGTGCCTTATGTTCCTTCACAACATGGTCTCTAGCCGAAAGTTTTCATTTGGGTGCAGTTGGACATTTTGGTTCAAATTAGGCCCAAATTCACAGCCAGATTATAAGAATTTTTCTTGAGTTTCCAATCAGACTAATTTTGCACATCACCAATCTGCCATACAACAATATAATCTGAATATAATGTAACAAAAAATTCAATTTTAAAAAAAATCTTTGTTATAGGAATAGTAACTTGATGTGAGGTTTGTTTACTGCAACTGTAAATACGTATCTCAAGTATTAAACACTGTCAATCCAACATGAGAAACTTTATATGAACAAAGATAACAATATTTATATTACAGCATTTTAGACAACCTTTTCTTTAAAAGCAATGTCTCAAAGCTTTTAAAACAAGCCTTTTCCTGTTCTTGCATTCAAAAGAATTAGTATGACTATTTAAAGTCTCTCCACAAAACTGCAGGTAAGCACAATTAATAGAAACCCTTGACACTCTAACAAAGTGTCGTGGCTAGTTTTGCTTTGTGTGGGTGGGACTGGCTTTCATCAAAATATTTTCAACCTAATGTAAATATTTGCAAAAAGACTACTATGCTGAATAATTCATAGTCAATTCTGTGATTTTGTTTATCTTCAGCTATACCGATTCAACGCAAATCATGGCAAAACACACATTATTGTGTGTAGACTCTCTTCCCTCTCCAGGTCCTTCTGGTTTTGCTTATTGATGTTCCAGTCAGGGGCCACTTCATTGTAACTCTGAATATTTCTGCTCAGTCTCCTGAGCACCTGGGACCAGAAGTCACGAAACAGCAGGTCAGGCATTCCAAAAGGTTGTCCATTAACTGTGGAACAAATATGCAAAAGACACACTGGGGCAGTGATACATATTTGGAAAGGTTAAATCTTGTACTCATTATTTTATTACTTGAGGCCAAGTAGGGGGACAGACACCAATGACCATGTGGGAATTGAATCAGCATGTTTTCTTCCATTTCAAAGAATATAACCTAACAGTGGTTGGTGCTTATTGCCCTGGAGCCTGACTTTGACATGAGTTTTTAATTGGCCATACAGTTAAGCCATGCAAACACATTATGGATAAAGATTGCTGAGTAGATAAAATTAGTTATCAGAACTGAATGCAAGTGCTGTGAACATTGTTCAATCTCAAATTTAATTACCTCTACTGCACTTCAATGTGACATGGGACTAAATTGGCAAACCCATTTCAATTGAGATCTGCTACTGCCAGTTTGATTGCATCTTAAATTAACATGTTGGAGTTGTAAATATTAATCTTCAGTTCAAAACCTTGCTACTTGCTGATTTTTAAGAACATATGGTGTTGATTCTTTTCTTCTAAATTAGCTTCAAATTGAGACAAGAAAATGTAATTTGAAATAAAGTTATACCTCTTATTTGGCAGTCCTGGTTGCCTTAGGCCATTTTATTTTTGCTCCTTCAATCCTCTACCTGCCAAGTTGGTGACTTCTCCTCTATCCCGTTGTGACTGGCTTTCTAATGAAATAAGGCTATGGGACCAGGAGTGGTGGAGGGGCAATGGGACAGGAGTGAGGGGAGCTACTGCAATCCCTTTCATCATATCAATGGAGACTCTCCGGATCACTCTCCCAACCCACTGTCTCAGAAATAAGAAACAAAGGGTGTCCCTTGAGGGATGTGGGATTAAAAAAAATCAAAATAAGGGACAACTTCTTAAAATGTGGGATGATTGGTCACGTTATCCTGACCACCATGTCAACTGCTATCCTTAAACATTCTAAGGTGCTGGCCTATGCTCCTTGAGAAATGACATCATCACCCAACCTCAACATATTTTGACTCCTTTGCCTTTATAACCTACCACCTCATCTCCAACAGCCTTTGTTCTGGTCACCTTCCAATTCCATCTCCATGTTTTCATTAAAGTTGCTATGTTAATGCAACACATGTCTCTGTGACATTGCACTTGCCCCCTAATTCCTGAAAGTTTGTTCCATCTATCATCATACTGACTTACTAGTGTTTATAATACAAGCAGAAAGAAAGGCTTGCGTTTACACAGCACCTTTCACAAACTCCGGATGTCCTAAAACATTTCACGTGTGAATTAAAATTTTTTTTTTCTTTTGTTGCAATGTTGGAAATGTTGTAGAAAGTACAAATGTTCAAACAACAAACACTCAAACAGAAGCAATATGAAGAAATTTCTTCTCTAATTTTAAAATGACTACCCCACCCTGCCACCCCCCCACACACACACCCTGATGCTATGCTCTTGAGTTCTAACCTCTGCCCCAGCCAAAGGAAACAGCCCCCTTAATAACTATCTTGACATGTTGCACGATCTTCCAATATTACAATGGGATCACCACTTATTCTTTTAACTCCACTCAATTTATCTTCATAAAACAACCCAAGAGGTAATCTTGAACTCTTAGGATTACTGAATACTACTGTTTACTAATTTGTCTATGTGTAAGAAATATGGTTTTTTCCATATTCTTTTCAAAATGAGAAACTTTGCACGTCGTCCTTATAGTCTACTTGCCAGCTTTTTCTGTACTCATTTTAATTGTCTAATCGTCTTTTCAGATTCTGTGATCTTTAAAGCTAGATAGGAAAAGCAAACTATATACATTGTTAGCAAACATTACATTCAGTTACTTCATTTTAACACCTTGTTACAGATGAAGTCTTCAACATGTTCTTTGTGACACACAATAGACAAAACAGTCAAACTAGTGAATGATACAAACTGGTCTGTTCTGTGCTTGTGTCCCGAAGGGGAGTCTGTAGCAGGTTACTGCCTGAAAAATTTAAGCTAATGTAGGGACAAAAACAGAAAGTGCTTGAAAAGCTCATCAGGTCTGGCAGCATCTTTAGAGAGAAATCAGAGTTAATGATTCCGGTCAAGTGACCCTTTCTCAGAACTCACTTTCCGGTCCCTTGACCCAAAATATTCAGTCTGATTTCTCTCCACAGATGCTGCAAGACCTGCTGAGGTTTTTCAGCAAATTTCTCTTTTACTTCTGATTTTACACCATCTTCTGGTGTCTATTTAACATTAAATGTCTATTAAATATTATCCTTTTATTTCCCTGTAACTTGCATGTTTTAGACTTATACACTTTATGCCGCCCTGTGTATGAGTATGTACTTTGTGCTGTCCATGTAACACCCTCGGTCCTAGAGGAACGCTGTCTCATTTTTACTGGATCAGTTGTATATGGTAGAAATGACAAATAACATCTACTCTATTCTAGGAATTTTGGTTCAAATCCCACCATTGCAGTTCATGATTTTTTTTAAATTTCAATAAAATCTGGAATTCAAAACTAGCTGAATGACCATCATGTAGTCACTGTTTTATTAGCTTTTAAAAAGTCATCTGGCTCTCTATTGCCCTTGGAAGGAAATCTGCCATCATTATATGGTCCGTCCTACATGTATACATTGAAATGGAGTTTCAGTACTTAAACTTCCAAGTATTACTGGCTGGAGTCTTCTAAACTCCAATGAGTCCTCTGTCTTTGCTAATATGTTATCCACACCAATTTGGCTTTTTTGTTAATTTGAGTGGCCATATGTGCAATACTTATCAAATGACTTTTAGAAATCTGAATATATTACATTTACTCATTCCCTTTATCTATTCTGCTTGTTTCCTTATCATTCATGTCCTTGAAGCAAGAATGAAACTGCATCCTAATATATTTTCACAAGAGGTCAACAGAGCACTTTTTGGAGTACTTCTAAAACCTTAATTCTTGAACTAAACCCATTGATGTCATGTTTCCATTTTTTTTCATACCATGTGTTCATTAATCTGGGTATAAATGTATTTGAATGAAATTCTGTCAGACATCGAGCATAATAAATTAAAGAGTAAAGCAGTTGTTGCTCGTCCACTGAAGAAATATTTCACTATAGGTTGAGAAAGATTAACCAAACTACTTGATTACCTATCAGGCTCTTAACAAGCCTAATCAAGCACATCATACAGAATTCTATAGAACATAGAACATAGAACAATACAGCACAGAACAGGCCCTTCGGCCCACGATGTTGTGCCGAACTTCTAACCTAGATTAAGCACCCATCCATGTAC
Organism: Chiloscyllium punctatum; assembly: GCF_047496795.1. NCBI lineage: Eukaryota > Metazoa > Chordata > Chondrichthyes > Orectolobiformes > Hemiscylliidae > Chiloscyllium > Chiloscyllium punctatum. The sequence goes on from NC_092747.1 coordinate 117,640,707, forward strand.
CTATCCAAATGCCGCTTGAAGGTCGCCAATGATTCTGACTCTACCACTCCCTCGGGCAGCGCATTCCATGCCCCCACCACTCTCTGGGTAAAGAACCCACCCCTGATATCTCCCCTATACCTTCCACCCTTCACCTTAAATTTATGTCCCCTTGTAACACTCTGTTGTACCCGGGGAAAAGGTTTCTAGAACATAGAACATAGAACATAGAACAATACAGCACAGAACAGGCCCTTCGGCCCACGATGTTGTGCCGAACTTCTATCCTAGATTAAGCACCCATCCATGTACCTATCCAAATGCCGCTTAAAGGTCGCCAATGAATCTGACTCTACCACTCCCTCGGGCAGCGCATTCCATGCCCCCACCACTCTCTGGGTAAAGAACCCACCCCTGACATCTCCCCTATACCTTCCACCCTTCACCTTAAATTTATGTCCCCTTGTAACACTCTGTTGTACCCGGGGAAAAAGTTTCTGACTGTCTACTCTATCTATTCCTCTGATCATCTTATAAACCTCGATCAAGTCACCCCTCATCCTTCGCCGTTCCAACGAGAAAAGGCCGAGAACTCTCAACCTATCCTCGTACGACCTACTCTCCATTCCAGGCAACATCCTGGTAAATCTTCTCTGCACCCTCTCCAAAGCTTCCACATCTTTCCTAAAGTGAGGCGACCAGAACTGCACACAGTACTCCAAATGTGGCCTAACCAAAGTCCTGTACAGCTGCAACATCACCTCACGACTCTTGAATTCAATCCCTCTGCTAATGAACGATAATACTCCATAGGCCTTCTTACAAACTCTATCCACCTGAGTGGCAACCTTCAAAGATCTATGTACATAGACCCCAAGATCCCTCTGTTCCTCCACCTGACCAAGAACCCTACCATTAACCCTGTATTCCGCATTCTTATTTGTTCTTCCAAAATGGACAACCTCACACTTGGCAGGGTTGAACTCCATCTGCCACTCCTCAGCCCAGCTCTGCATCATATCTAAGTCCCTCTGCAGCTGACAACAGCCCTCCTCACTGTCCACAACTCCACCTATCTTTGTATCATCTGCAAATTTACTGACCCACCCTTCGACTCCCTCCTCTAAGTCATTAATAAAAATTACAAACAGCAGAGGACCCAGAACTGATCCCTGCGGAACTCCACTTGTAACTGGACTCCATGCTGAATATTTACCATCTACCACCACTCTCTGCCTTCGACCGGTTAGCCAGTTTTCTATCCAATTGGCCAAATTTCCCTCTATCCCATGCCTCCTGACTTTCCGCATAAGCCTACCATGGGGAACCTTATCAAATGCCTTACTAAAATCCATGTACACTACATCCACTGCTCTACCCTCATCCACATGCTTGGTCACCTCCTCGAAGAATTCAATAAGACTTGTAAGGCAAGACCTACCCTTCACAAATCCGTGCTGGCTGTCCCTAATCAAGCAGTGTCTTTCCAGATACTCGTAAATCCTATCCCTCAGTACCCTTTCCATTACTTTGCCTACCACAGAAGTAAGACTAACTGGCCTGTAATTCCCGGGGTTATCCCTATTCCCTTTTTTGAACAGGGGCACAACATTCGCTACTCTCCAGTCCCCTGGTACCACCCCAGTTGCCAGTGAAGACGAGAAGATCATTGCCAACGGTACTGCAATTTCCTCTCTTGCTTCCCACATAATCCTAGGATATATCCCGTCAGGCCCGGGGGACTTGTCTATCCTCAAGTTGTTCAAAATGTCCAACACATCTTCCTTCCTAACAGGTATCTCTTCTAGCTTATCAGTCCATTTCACACTCTCCTCTTCAACAATACGGTCCCTCTCGTTCGTAAATACTGAAGAGAAGTACTTGTTCAAGACCTCTCCTATCTCTTCCGACTCAATACACAGTCTCCCACCACTGTCCTTGATCGGACCTACCCTCGTTCTCGTCATTCTCAGGTTTCTCACATACGCATAGAATGCCTTGCGGTTATCCTTGATCCTATCCGCCAGGGATTTTTCATGCCCTCTCTTAGCTCTCCTAATCCCTTTCTTCAGGTCCCTTCTGGCTATCCTGTATCCCTCCACTGCTCTGTCTGAACCTTGTTTCCTCAACCTTATGTAAGCCTCCTTCTTCCTCTTTACTAGACATTCAACCTCGCTCGTCAACCAAGGCTCCCTCACACGACCATTTCTTTCCTGCCTGATCGGTACATACTGTAGACAGTCTGACTGTCTACTCTACCTATTCCTCTGATCATCTTATAAACCTCTATCAAGTCACCCCTCATCCTTCGCCGTTCCAACGGGAAAAGGCCGAGAACTCTCAACCTATCCTCGTACGACCTACTCTCCATTCCAGGCAACATCCTGGTAAATCTTCTCTGCACCCTCTCCAAAGCTTCCACATCTTTCCTAAAGTGAGGCGACCAGAACTGCACACAGTACTCCAACTGTGGCCTAACCAAAGTCCTGTACAGTTGCAACATCACTTCACGACTCTTGAATTCAATCCCTCTGCTAATGAACGATAATACTCCATAGGCCTTCTTACAAACTCTATCCACCTGAGTGGCAACCTTCAAAGATCTATGTACATAGACCCCAAGATCCCTCTGTTCTTCCACCTGACTAAGAACCCTACCATTAACCCTGTATTCCGCATTCTTATTTGTTCTTCCAAAATGGACAACCTCACACTTGGCAGGGTTGAACTCCATCTGCCACTCCTCAGCCCAGCTCTGCATCATATCTAAGTCCCTCTGCAGCCGACAACAGCCCTCCTCACTGTCCACAACTCCACCTATCTTCGTATCATCTGCAAATTTACTGGCCCACCCTTCGACTCCCTCATCTAAGTCATTAATAAAAATTACAAACAGCAGAGGACCCAGATCTGATCCCTGCGGAACTCCACTTGTAACTGGGCTCCAGGCTGAATATTTACCATCTACCACCACTCTCTGCCTTCGACCGGTTAGCCAGTTTTCTATTCAATTGGCCAAATTTCCCTTTATCCCATGCCTCCTGACTTTCCGCATAAGCCTACCATGGGGAACCTTATCAAATGCCTTACTAAAATCCATGTACACTACATCCACTGCTCTACCCTCATCCACATGCTTGGTCACCTCCTCGAAGAATTCAATAAGACTTGTAAGGCAAGACCTACCCTTCACAAATCCGTGCTGGCTGTCCCTAATCAAGCAGTGTCTTTCCAGATACTCGTAAATCCTATCCCTCAGTACCCTTTCCATTACTTTGCCTACCACAGAAGTAAGACTAACTGGCCTGTAATTCCCAGGGTTATCCCTATTCCCTTTTTTGAACAGGGGCACAACATTCACTACTCTCCAGTCCCCTGGTACCACCCCCGTTGCCAGTGAAGACGAGAAGATCATTGCCAACGGTACTGCAATTTCCTCTCTTGCTTCCCACATAATCCTAGGATATATCCCGTCAGGCCCGGGGGACTTGTCTATCCTCAAGTTGTTCAAAATGTCCAACACATCTTCCTTCCTAACAGGTATCTCTTCTAGCTTAACAGTCCGTTTCACACTCTCCTCTTCAACATTTGAGTGGGAGCAGCGGCCGAGGAAAAACGAACCCGGGAGACTACAGCTAAGGTAAGACAGTTTGTTTCAAAATTACTTACCTGTAGCGGGCAGCGGAAGTGAGGTTGGAGCGCATAGCTGGGCGGGAAGGTAAGTGATTAGTATTTGAGTGGGTGTGTTCTAGACCCCAGGTCCTACTTCCGTAGGGCCTCCCTCCCACCCTCCTCCTCTAACCTAACTTTAAAGTCCACAGGTTATTGACTCAGTGTTCTTGTTTTTGGAGACAGTGTACAGTCATGGCAGCGCAGGCGGTGGAATGTTCCTCCTGCAGGATGTTTGAGGTAGGGGTGACCACCGATACTCCTGCCGACTTCGTGTGCAGGAAATGCAGTCAGATCCTGATCCTCACCGAACGAGTTAGGGAACTGGAACTGGAGCTGGATGAGCTGAGGATTATTCAAGAGGCTGAGAGGGTGATCGATAGAAGCTACAGGGACATAGTTACGCCAGAGAACAGAGGTAGCTGGGTAACAGTTAGAGGTGGGAAGGGGAAGAAACAGGCAGTGCAGGGTTCCCCTGTGGTCGTTCCCCTAAAAAATAAGTATGCAGCTTTGGAAACTGTTGGGGGGGCCAGCCTTGCAGGTGTAAGCTGCAGTGAAGGGGTCTGTGGCTCTGAGATTCAGAAGGGAAAGGGGGAGAAGAGGAGAGCGCTAGTTATAGGGGACTCTCTAGTTAGAGGGACGGACAGGCGGTTCTGTGGACATGAGCGAGACTCTCGGCTGGTTTGTTGCCTCCCGGGTGCTAGGGTCCGAGACGTCTCGGACCGTGTCTTCAGAATCCTTAAGGGGGAGGGTGTGCAGCCAGAAGTCGTGGTACACATTGGCACCAATGACATAGGTAGGAAGAGGGGTGGGGAGGTCATTCAAGAGCTCAAGGAGTTAGGCTGGAACCTAAAAGCTAGGACAGACAGAGTCGTCATCTCTGGGTTGTTGCCGGTGCCACGTGACAGAGAGGCAAAGAATAGGGAGAGAGTGCAGTTGAACACGTGGCTGCAAGGATGGTGTAGGAGGGAGGGCTTCAGATATTTGGACAATTGGACTGCATTCTGGGGAAGGTGGGACCTGTATAAACAGGACGGGTTGCACCTGAACCAGAAGGGCACCAATATCCTGGGGGGTAGGTTTGCTAGCACTCTTCGGGGGGGTTTAAACTAATTTGGCAGGGGGATGGGATCCGGACTTGTAGTCCAGCAAGTAAGCTAGCTGTGTGTCAGGATGTCCAAGACTGTAGGGAGGCTGTGGAGAAGGTAGCACTGACAGGGACTACTTGCGGACACAGAGATGGGCTCAAGTGCGTATACTTCAATGCAAGGAGTATCAGAAATAAGGTGGGTGAACTTAAGGCGTGGATCGGTACCTGGGACTACGATGTTGTGGCCATCACGGAAACATGGATAGATGAGGGACAGGAATGGCTGTTGGAGGTTCCTGGTTACAGATGTTTCAGTAAGATTAGGGAGGGTGGTAAAAAAGGAGGGGGGGTGGCATTGCTAATTAAAAATGGTATAACGACTGCAGAAAGGAAGTTTGAGGGGGATCTGCCTCTGGAGGTAGTATGGGCTGAAGTCAGAAATAGGAAAGGTGCAGTCACCTTGTTGGGTGTTTATTATAGGCCCCCCAATAGCAGCAGAGATGTGGAGAAACAGATTGGGAAACAGATTTTGGAAAGGTGCAGAAGCCACAGGGTCGTAGTCATGGGCGACTTCAACTTCCCAAATATTGATTGGAAGCTCTTTCGATCAAGTAGATTGGATGGGGCGGTGTTTGTGCAGTGTGTCCAGGAAGCTTTTCTAACGCAGTATGTAGATTGTCCAACCAGAGGGGAGGCCATATTGGATTTGGTACTCGGTAACGAACCGGGACAAGTGGTGGGCTTGTTGGTGGGTGAACATTTTGGTGATGGCGACCACAATTCTGTGACTTTCACCTTGGTTATGGAGAGAGATAGGTGCGCACAACAAGGTAGATTTTACAATTGGGGGAAGGGAAATTACGATGCTGTAAGACAGGATTTGAGGAGCATACGTTGGGAGCATAGGCTGTTAGGGAAGGATGTGGTGGAAATGTGGGACTTTTTCAAGGAGCAGATACGACGTGTCCTTGATATGTATGTACCGATCAGGCAGGAAAGAAATGGTCGTGTGAGGGAGCCTTGGTTGACGAGGGAGGTTGAATGTCTAGTAAAGAGGAAGAAGGAGGCTTACATAAGGTTGAGGAAACAAGGTTCAGACAGAGCAGTGGAGGGATACAGGATAGCCAGAAGGGACCTGAAGAAAGGGATTAGGAGAGCTAAGAGAGGGCATGAAAAATCCCTGGCGGATAGGATCAAGGATAACCCCAAGGCATTCTATGCATATGTGAGAAACCTGAGAATGACGAGAACGAGGGTAGGTCCGATCAAGGACAGTGGTGGGAGACTGTGTATTGAGTCGGAAGAGATAGGAGAGGTCTTGAACAAGTACTTCTCTTCAGTATTTACGAACGAGAGGAACCGTATTGTTGAAGAGGAGAGTGTGAAACGGACTGATAAGCTAGAAGAGATACCTGTTAGGAAGGAAGATGTGTTGGACATTTTGAACAACTTGAGGATAGACAAGTCCCCCGGGCCTGACGGGATATATCCTAGGATTATGTGGGAAGCAAGAGAAGAAATTGCAGTACCGTTGGCAATGATCTTCTCGTCTTCACTGGCAACTGGGGTGGTACCAGGGGACTGGAGAGTAGCGAATGTTGTGCCCCTGTTCAAAAAAGGGAATAGGGATAACCCCGGGAATTACAGGCCAGTTAGTCTTACTTCTGTGGCAGGCAAAGTAATGGAAAGGGTACTGAGGGATAGGATTTACGAGTATCTGGAAAGACACTGCTTGATTAGGGACAGCCAGCACGGATTTGTGAAGGGTAGGTCTTGCCTTACAAGTCTTATTGAATTCTTCGAGGAGGTGACCAAGCATGTGGATGAGGGTAGAGCAGTGGATGTAGTGTACATGGATTTTAGTAAGGCATTTGATAAGGTTCCCCATGGTAGGCTTATGCGGAAAGTCAGGAGGCATGGGATAGAGGGAAATTTGGCCAATTGGATAGAAAACTGGCTAACCGGTAGAAGTCAGAGAGTGGTGGTAGATGGTAAATATTCAGCATGGAGTCCAGTTACAAGTGGAGTTCCGCAGGGATCAGTTCTGGGTCCTCTGCTGTTTGGAATTTTTATTAATGACTTAGAGGAGGGAGTCGAAGGGTGGGTCAGTAAATTTGCAGATGATACAAAGATAGGTGGAGTTGTGGACAGTGAGGAGGGCTGTTGTCGGCTGCAGAGGGACTTAGATATGATGCAGAGCTGGGCTGAGGAGTGGCAGATGGAGTTCAACCCTGCCAAGTGTGAGGTTGTCCATTTTGGAAGAACAAATAAGAATGCGGAATACAGGGTTAATGGTAGGGTTCTTGGTCAGGTGGAGGAACAGAGGGATCTTGGGGTCTATGTACATAGATCTTTGAAGGTTGCCACTCAGGTGGATAGAGTTTGTAAGAAGGCCTATGGAGTATTATCGTTCATTAGCAGAGGGATTGAATTCAAGAGTCGTGAGGTGATGTTGCAGCTGTACAGGACTTTGGTTAGGCCACATTTGGAGTACTGTGTGCAGTTCTGGTCGCCTCACTTTAGGAAAGATGTGGAAGCTTTGGAGAGGGTGCAGAGAAGATTTACCAGGATGTTGCCTGGAATGGAGAGTAGGTCGTACGAGGATAGGTTGAGAGTTCTCGGCCTTTTCTCGTTGGAACGGCGAAGGATGAGGGGTGACTTGATCGAGGTTTATAAGATGATCAGAGGAATAGATAGAGTAGACAGTCAGAAACTTTTTCCCCGGGTACAACAGAGTGTTACAAGGGGACATAAATTTAAGGTGAAGGGTGGAAGGTATAGGGGAGATGTCAGGGGTGGGTTCTTTACCCAGAGAGTGGTGGGGGCATGGAATGCGCTGCCCGAGGGAGTGGTAGAGTCAGATTCATTGGCGACCTTTAAGCGGCATTTGGATAGGTACATGGATGGGTGCTTAATCTAGGATAGAAGTTCGGCACAACATCGTGGGCCGAAGGGCCTGTTCTGTGCTGTATTGTTCTATGTTCTAACAATACGGTCCCTCTCGTTCGTAAATACTGAAGAGAAGTACTTGTTCAAGACCTCTCCTATCTCTTCCGACTCAATACACAGTCTCCCACTACTGTCCTTGATCGGACCTACCCTTGTTCTCGTCATTCTCAGGTTTCTCACTTATGCATAAAATGCCTTGGGGTTATCCTTGATCCAATCCGCCAAGGATTTTTCATACCCTCTCTTAGCTCTCCTAATCCCTTTCTTCAGGTCCCTTCTGGCTATCCTGTATCCCTCCTCTGCTCTGTCTGAACCTTGTTTCCTCAACCTTATGTAAGCCTCCTTCTTCCTCTTTACTAGACATTCAACCTCCCTCAATGTAGGGGAATGGGTCTGGGTGGATTGCTCTTTGGATGGTTGGTGTGGACTTGTTGGGCTGAAGGGACTGTTTCCATACTGTAGAGAATCTAATCTAATCAATTCTCTCCATTTTTCTGGTGGGTAAGTGAGATAGTGGAGATTATCTCATGTTTTAAAAGTGGGCTTGGTGACCCAGTAGAAATAGGGCAAGTGCTCAATAATTAACATTATTTTCTGAAGAACTAGAGATGTGTTTTCACTTCCATCCTTGTGATAGTACTCTCCCTGATGACTCAGATGACTAAGTTCAAGCCCTGCTTAAAATTGCAGCACACTATCTAGGTTGGCTTTTCAGAGCAATAGTGATGGGTGTTGTTCCAATACTACCATTGGATAGGAATCTGATCTCTAGGTGGAAGTGACTGATCTTACAACCCTATATCAAAGATGCATCCTGGCTAATACAACCCTAATAACCAATATAGAAAAGTATCTGGTCATTTTTTACAATGTTTTAGAGAGCTTGTTGTGCAGCATATTGCTGCTGCTTGACTTGCTTGACTTCAACAGTGATTAACCTTCAAATATACTTAATTTTAATACTTAAAAAGACATGACCCGTTCTCACTACTATCCTTACATATGGATGAGGAAGGATACCACTTCGACTGGGACCACACATCCATCCTAGGACAAGTCAAACTGAGACATGCACAAGAATTCCTAGAAGCATGGCACTCCAATTAGAACTCTATCAACAACAAATTGACTTGGATCCCATTTACTACCCCCTGAGAAAAAGAACAGGAAATGACGTCACCACAGGAAATGGCATCACCGACCCAAGGAAACCCAAACATAGAAAACCAACTACACCACCAGTGCATCATCTGGAGGCTCACTGAAGGTGTTACCTCGTATGGTGATGAAACATCTGAAAATGAACCTTCCAGCTCAGGGGGCAAACCTACATCCAGCACCTCAACCTGAGCTACAAACCTCAAAACCTGCTATATTTAACTGACCATAAAGTGCTTGTGAATATCTTGAGGTCATGAAAGACATTAGTGAAATGTCAGGTTTTTCTTTTCATACAATTATTTATTATAGTTGAAAAATGTGGTGCTGGAAAAATACAGCAGGCCAGGCAGCATCCGAGGAGCAGGAGAATCGCCGTTTCGAGCATAAGCCCTTCTTCAGGAATGTCGCGTTTCGGGCATCAGCCCTTCTTCAGGAATGATTTATTATAGTCTAGAATGCACTTCCTGAAAGATGGGTAGCAACAATTTAGTCATAATTTTATCATGTAATTTAGATATATACTTGAAAACTGTAATCTACAGAGCTGTGGTAAAACAGCAGAGGATTGTTTTGAACTGGGTCACTCATATTCAAACTGTCCATTTGAGATGATACTTTAGCATCTAACTGGCTGGGGGAAATTATTCTGGTATGTCCTCTCCACAAAAAAGCAGATCTTGTCTGGTCAATTGCTGTCCCATCAAGTAATTCTCAATTATTGGGAAATCTATTAACTGCATCACCATCACCCAAGCTGGGCATACAGCAACCTATCAGCTCAGAGACTATGTGCATTAATTCTCCTCACAATTTATCATGTGAACTCTCGAAAGCCTTCAGTCGACCATTGTAGAGTTGTGAAGAAGCTCAACAATGAATTATTTGGTGGAGGTCCCAGATTGGGAAAGAAACAAAGTTTATGTCTTTTCAACACAATAAAATAACACCAGCAATGAGAAATGGACAAGCAGATGATGGTTTGTTCCATTGACTTTGAGGTCAAGGGGGACAACTGGGATGAATTGGAAGGTGATGTGGATTAGACTGACATTGAACCCTCTAGTAGTTAGCCAACACAAACAGACACACTAACAAATCTCAACTCCTCCTTCACGAATCTAGGTGTAGAACAGTGAGCAGGCCTAATGAGGCCGCCCACTGCATTTACGACCTTACGTAAAAACAAGGCAGGCTGCACTACCCGAACCTTACTGTTACCGTGGTCAGAGAGACCCTACCTATAGAGCAATGTTCCTATCAGCTGGCCCCAGTAAAGCTGGCCCAGGGTCATGCTGATGCACCAATTAGTGGAGCCTAGTAGCACCAGCTGGAATTCCCCATTGGAGCTTGTAAGCAAGAGGACAGATCCACAAGGCTTTGTGTATTGACTATTGAAAGGTTAATATCGTTATTAGAGATGACCCTGACTGTATCTGATATCTCTGTAGGATTGTACAGATTTATTCAAGTGACATTGGTAGGTTTTCTGCAATGCCTAGATCAAGTAATCTCTGATTTTTTAACTCCAGATATGACTCAAAACTGTATTAACATGCTAGTTGGACTCAAAAGTCCCAGCCACCTTTCACAGGCTGATGAACCGGATAAGGTCAGATTTTTCTGTAGTAAACATGGACAACCTCCTTCTAATGTACAGCAAAAAAATGCAATCCTTTTAAGGTCCAAGATGGGAGTTGGATGGCAATAACTAAATAGCCAGGGATGCCCACATCCAGTGAACAAAAGGACAAATATTGCTGAAATTGACAAATAGGGCTGAAAAGGTGCAAGCAGTAGAATATTCCCATGACAAAATCATTATCATGGGGTTCTTGGACAAAAAAGAGAAAATTGAAGAAACTCAGGTGTACAATAATCTTTGGAGAGAGAAAAACAGCTAAAATTGGGTCTACTCACAATAGGGCCATTGACATTTCCATGGCTGCTAGCAAACTCCAACATGGTGGGTTGCCTCTCTCATGCCAGAGTCAAGCATGTTTCTGAGCAGGTGCAGCGTATTCTGAAAAGGGAAAGGAAACAGCCAGAGGTCATAATCCATATTGATACTAACAACATTAACAGAAAGAGAGATGAAGTCTTGCAAAGGGAATTTAGTGAGATAGGTAGGAAGTTGAAAAGCAGGATCTCAAAGGTTGTAATCTCTGGATTACTCTCCATTACACATGCAAATGAAGCCAGAAATAGGAAGACAAAATAGTTGAATGCATGGCTAAAAAGCTGGTGCAGGAGGGAGGCTTCAGATATTTGGATAACTGGGATCTCTTCCAGGCATGAGGGTATGTAAAAGAAGGATGGCTTACTCCTAAACTGAAGGGATACCGATATCCTTGTAAGGAGGTTGACTAATGCCACTTAAGTGTTTAAACTAATGTGGTAGGTGGGTGGTAATTAGGACAGTTGGTCAGCATGTTGAGTGATTTATTGAGGAGATTAACAGTAAGTCAAAGAAATCATTACGGTTGTACTGCAAAATACTATAGTCTTCCCAATAGTCAGCGGGTGATAGAGTAATAGATTTGTAAGCAGATGATGGGGATTTGAATGAAAATATAAGTATTCTGATTAATTGTGTTGTCTGCAAATGTACGAGTGAAGTTCTGAAGGGGGAGGTGGTGTCAAAGGACACAGTTGGATATAAACCAATTGGAAAATTGGGTAGAGAAATGGCAGATAGAAGTTAATCTAGACGAGTGCGAGGTGAGGCATTTTGGGAGGTCAACTGCAAGAGGAAAGGATAAAGTACATGGCAGAACCCTTCAGAGTATTGTTATTGAGGGGTATCTTGGGGTGCAAGTCCATAGCTCCCTGAAAAAGTAGATCAGGTGATAAAGAATGCTTGTCTTCATCAGTTAGCAAGTCATGTTGCAACTGTATAAAACTTCAGTTCAGCCACATATGGAGCATTATGTGCAGTTAGGGTCACCACACTACAGGAAGGGTATGGAGGGTTTGAAGAGAATGCAAAGGTGGATAACCAGGATGTTGCTTTGATTGAGGTGGATTAGTTATAAGAAGAGGCTGGACAAACTTGGATTGTTTTATTGAGAGCATCAGAGGCTGACAGGCAACCTGATAGAAGTATATAAAGTTCAGATGCAGTGGATAGTTGGAGTCTTTTCCCCAGAGTGGAAATCCTAATATCAGGGGGCATAGGTTTAAGATGAGAAGGGGAAAGCTGAAAGGAGATGTGAGGAAAGTTTTTTTTTGTGCAATGGGTGGTAGATGCCTGGAATGTGTGCCTGAGGAGGTGCCAGATACATCAGTGAGGTTTAAGAGCCATTTAGACAGAGATGTGAACAGGCAGGGAACAGAGGAATGTGGGCCACATACAGGCAGAGGAATGTGGGCCCTAGTGCCTGTTTCCACGTTGTACAGTTCAATGTTCTTCAGAAATGTAACCAGCTCTGAAGAAGGGTCGTACCAGACTTGAAGCACTAACACTGTCTCTTTCTCTCTCTATGCAGCTGCTTCCAGACCTGAGTTGCTCCAGCTTTGTGTTTGTTTGAGCTTTCTAGCAGTGACAGTATTTTGCTTTTTAGGTCCTTGGAGGTACGTAGATTCTCCCAGAAGTTTATCCTAAACTTAGCTGTGCAGCTGACAGACTTCCAGCAGAAGAAAATGGGAATATGGATTGAAAACTGCTAAACTGCTTTTGAAAAGCTGAAGCCTATTGTAATGTGTGCCTTTGTTTTATCACATATTTCAGGTAGCTATCCACGTGAATTATATCACTGTTGGGGCTGATCTCCTTCAGAAAAAAAAACCAAATCTATAACTGAGAGAACAATTAGAAACATGTCCAGAAAAACTAAACCAACCATCAGAGATGGTACTCCACGCCAGAGAAGGAAGTATTTCGTTCATTATTGGCTTTCAAATGCTTTGAGAATACATGTCTGAAATTGGTAACCAGAGACCACAGACTATACTGACTGCAACTTAATTTTATTTTCCACAAAGGGCAAGACCCAGGGCACCACGGTGTTCTATTGGAAGTTGCTTCTTCAATAATATCTAAAAATCATCCAAAATCGCAGGAAATTAAATGTAATTGCAGATATCTGTTTAGATATTAGAGATTTGGTGAGAAACAAAGTTAATGTTGGTCGAATTTAAGAGGATGAATATTGTTTATAAATGTAATTCTTATTTTCTCACTTTTCAATTAAATGAGAATGGATCATGTTACATTTGTCTAGCAGGGGAAGTGTCATGTTAAGTCAAAATGCCTAAAGTATATAGTTAAGTATTAATTCCAATCTTTTTGACAAACAAAGACAGCTACAGTTATACCGTGGATATAAATTCAGTCAGTGTGTCTGGCAGAGTCCACTGGGGAGCGCACAACTCACTTCAAACATAGAGACTTAAAACAAAAGTCGACTAATAACAGAAAGCTGTTTGGTTTACCCTTACAGTCAAGTATGAGAAGTGATTTAGAAACCATCTGCACCTGCTAGTGTTCTCTCTGTCTCTCTGTGTCTCCATCTCTCACTCACATACACGCGGGTCCATTTTATAAAGGATAGGGTCTTAATGCATCTAAACCGAATTGGCTGGTGAATAGAAAAGGGGAGTCAGTTTGTCCCCTCTCATCCAGGAGCTCAATTTGGTAAGTCCCATCTGGAACCATACCAAACTGGAGAGACTTATGCAGGGACTGGTTGTATCTTCTTGTCCGTGTCGCAGTACTGACTTAAAGCACATGATAAAGCAGTGTAGTTAGTGTGCTCTCCACTTTACTGGATGAATGCAGTTCCAACACCACAAAGCACAAAATTGTTCAAATCAAAGCAACCAGCAGACTCAGATGCCCTCCACCACTGACCTAAAGGAACAATGGTATGTATCATTCACAAAAGTCATAGCAGCAACTCATAAAGGCTTCTTTGACAATACTTATTAAATACTTGAACTACTACTTGGAAATGAAAGTGCCAAAAGTGCATTGGAATACCACTGCCTCCTCTCCAGAAAACTCATTCATTTGGGAATAGCAATTGGTCATAACTAATTTCTGCTGGAAATTAGCCACAATTAGTTTCAACAGGGTACAAACAAACCAAATTGCAACCAGCAACTAGTTGGGGACCCTACTTACTAAATTGATTAGAACTGGAACCATTTCAATCTAGGTTGAACTAGTCAACTTGTTAAGTGGTTCAACTGGATATAGTTTGAATAACTGCTATTTTATCAACTTGTACCTTGTTGTATCCCACTTGTTCCATTGACTTTAACAATAACCATCTAACTGAAACGAGTTGGCAGTCAAATTGAAACCAGTTGCAATTGAGTGAAGCCATTTGGCATTTAGCTACTTCAATGTTCTTTGAACTGGAAACTGTATCAGTTGAAGCCAAGTGGCTTGACAAAACTGCCTGAATAAACACGCAAAGCAAAAAGCCACTGTGCATCAGTGCACGTTTCCACATCGATTTTGCAACGTGTTACAAATTGCACAGCAGTATTTATCGCCTCACTTCATGTGTTACACAGATACAAGCCTATTCATGATGTGTCATTTCATGTGCTTTGGAATTTTCTGATTTTTGAGCCACACTGATTAGTGGGAATAAACTATCATAATATCCTCATGTTTCAGATTGTGCTGCCTTAACTCCAACTCACACAACTAGACGCACCAGTAACAGAGGAACCAACCTGTTCTCTCTCTGTAGTTGTGGTTCTGTTTGCCAAGCTGGGAATTTGTGTTGCAGATGTTTCGTCCCTTGTCTATGTAACATCCTCAGTGCTTGGGAGCCTCCTGTGAAGTGCTTCTGTGATGTTTCCTCCGGCATTTATAGTGATTTGTATCTGCCGCTTCCGGTTGTCAGTTCCAGCTGTCCACTGCAGTGGCCGGTATATTGGGTCCAGGTCGATATGCTTATTGATTGAATCTGTGGATGAGTGCAATGCATCTAGGAATTCCCTGGCTGTTCTCTGTTTGGCTTGTCCTATAATAGTAGCGTTGTCCCAGTTGAACTCATGTTACTTGTCATCTGAGTGTGGGCCTACTAAGGATAGCTGGTCATGTCGTTTCGTGGCTAGTTGGTGTTCATGGATACGGATCATTAGCTGTCTTCCTGTTTGTCCTATGTAGTGTTTTGTGCAGTCCTTGCATGGGATTTTGTACACTACATGAGTTTTGCTCATGTTGGGTATTGGGTCCTTTGTCCTGGTGAGTTGTTGTCTGAGAGTGGCTGTAGGTTTGTGTGCTGTTATGAGTCCTAGTGGTCGCAGTAGTCTGGCTGTCTGTTCAGAAATGTTTTTGATGTATGTTAGTGTGGCTAGTCCTTTGGCTTGTGGCATGTCCTCATTCCATTGTCTTTCCCTTAGGCATCTGTTGATGAAATTGCGGGGGTATCTGTTTTTGGCGAATACATTGTATAGGTGTTCTTCTTCCTCTTTTTGCAGTTCTGGTGTACTGCAGTGTGTTGTGGTCCTTTTGAACAGTGTCTTGATGCAATTTCTTTTGTGTGTGTTGGGGTGGTTGCTTTCGTAGTCTCTCTGTAGGCTTACCTTAATATCCTACCATATTCTACTCTGAATTGCTATTGTAACACTGTTCCTTTAGTATTAGAACAAAGAAGAACAAAGAAAATTTACAGCCCAGGAACAGGCCCTTTGGCCCTCCAAGCCTGAGCCGATCCAAATGTACTGTCTAAACCTGTCGGTCAATTCCTAAGCATTTGTATCCCTTTGCTCCCCAGCTACTCATGCATCTGTCCAGATGCATCCAGATGTTATTACTGGAGCAGAGTTTGGAACTTCATTCAAAAAAGCACACCCCTCACCAGATGGATTATAGTCTTTCTCATGAGTGACTCACTACCACCTCCTCAAGCGCAACTGGGGACGTGCAACAAATGCCAACCTTGCAGTAAAGCTAACATTCCATGGATTTTTTTTTTATAAAAGCAATTTATCTGCAATCCCAAGAAAAGGATCATGCAAGCGTATGCCCAAACCAGTGAGTTGCCATAGTGCTTTCATATTACAGCATTCTGCTCGACATCACTCAGTAAGAAAGCATGGAGAATTCTTCACCCGTTGAGGAAGAAAAGGTAAGAACCCAATGCATGGCATGGTCACACCTTCCAGCTCGTGATGCTCTCACTGTTCACCTGATGTTTATGATAGCTTTTAACAATTTTACATTTAGAGACTACCCTCCACTAGTAACCCTACAACATTAATTCCCTTGGCATCCTTCAAGTTTTCATCATGAAAACATAACTTTAATTTTTGTACCTCTTTAATGAAAAGCAGAAACAATTGAAATTGTGTTCAAATCAACTCATTAAAACAGCAATGGGTAAAGGTTTTTCTGTGCTTCTTCAGTTATAAAAGGTCAACCCTTGAAACACAGATGTTCCAATCCATTTAATGATTTTATCCTTTTAGGTGTTAACACAGTAGCTTGAGCCAAATGTAAGCAGACTTCTGGATGCTACAGTGAATGGTGTATATTGCAGACGCTGAATAGATCAGTGATAATACCTTAGGCAATGCCATATTGGACAGGGTTGTGGAGATCTCAAGGAGCAATGGATAGGATATCTACCTCTGAGGCAGAAGCTTCAGGTTTGAGTCTCACTCCATGAACTGATGGCCAAGGATGGGTTGAATGCCAACCTATACATCCTCCCAATCTGCTTATGGGAGTTGGTAAGAGCAAAGAGTCTCCTTGTCAACAAGAACAAACAATAGTCCCATTATGTTAAAATTCATTACTCATAGGTGTTTGCTTCAGACTGTACTCCATACGATGAGCATCCTCCTTTGAGGAATTTCTTCAAGATATGAACAGCATCCTGACAGGGCTGCAAACATCTCGCACAGCTCTTGCTGTGCATCCGATTGGTTCTCTTTATGTGCTGTATCCAAGAGATTTGCATCTCTATCCTATTGAACAGAACATGTGGACAACATCCTATGATACATATTCCCTTTCACTGTCTATTGTCTGTGAAACTCATTAGGTGCTGAATAATCTACCTAAATAACGCACTGACTGAATGTGCTGATGTCTGTATTATATTAGAGATTCCCATCAGGAGGAATGAGATCCTTCAAATTTTTCACCTCCTCCTTGAGCAAGTTCTCATTTGAAATTTTTAAATGCAATGGTTATCACATTTTATGAACAATTTGTGTTTACACTGGACTGCAGTTGGAAATAGGGAAAATCAAAGCAATTGGAAGGTTAGGGGGTGAAAGCAGGTGTTGCAGAACCAATCAATTTACCAAAGAGCTACTACCAGCACTTTGGGTTCTTTTATCATGTAGTTTGATGCCACACTGAGTCTGGGTTCACACCAGGAAAATGGAGGAAAGGCAAAGTTAAGATATATTCCAGAATGTTGCCTCGAATGGAGTTACAAAGAAAGGTTGTGACTTTTTTTGCTGGAGCATAGAATGTGGAGAGGTGACCTTATAGAGGTTTATAAAATAATTAGGGGTATAGTTAAGGTGAATTGCAGATGTTTTTTTTCCCTAGGATGGGCGATTTAAAGATTAGGGGCTATATTAGTAAGCTGAGTGAAGAGGGATTTAAAAAATACATGAGAGGCAAATGTTTTACAGTGAGTGGTTCATACGTGGAATGGATCTGCTGAGGAGGTGGTGGATTTGGGTACAGTTACAATTTTGAAAAGACATTTGGATAATTGCATAAATAGGAAAGATTTGGACAGATTTGGCCATGAGCAGGCAAATGGGGCTACTCTAGTTTGGGATTATGTTCAGCATGGACTGGTTGGACCAAGAGGTCTCTTTCTCTGTTGAATGACTCTATGACTCTATAAATGTTGTCAGGCTTAGACTTCATGGTAATACCAAGAGTCTCTATTCTAGAGTCCAATAGTGTGGTCAAACTCTGCTCACACTGTAATATTTATGCCCAGTGATTTGCAGTTCTGTGACATCATTGTAAGGTTACTCCCAGATTAACTCACCCTCACGCAAGAGTAAAATGGACTCCTTCTGTGATCTATGATTCTAATTTCCGAATTCAAAATTTTCTCTACCATGTGAAAGCTAGCATGACCCATTAATAGTTAACAAAACACAAACAGAAATTGCTGGAAAATCTCAGCAGGCCTGTATACATCAGTGGAGAGTAATCAGAGTTAACATTTTGGGTCCAGTGACCCTTCTTCAGAACTACAGCATCAGTTAACTCTTTTTTTTTCATATTGTGATGGACATATTCTAACGTGACTACCCACATTAAGTTTATATTAATGAAGTATGTCCTTATTAGTTCAATTTTTATTTCTCTTTAACATCAGTGAATTACAATAAAGGCAGCTCATCCTCACCCCACCCCCACCCAAAAGTTATTAATGGCACATTTTCCTTGTGAAATGCTTTCTTGACAAATAAAACAATTGTGCTGTTAGGTCAGTTTTACCACCCCACTGAGCAGGACCCCTTTGGGTTTACAGACAATTTTCCAGTTCACTGAGTAGAAGCCCTTACAGTTAATTCTCCACTTCCCTAATAGACACGTGTGCACAGTCCTTCAGCTCTTGTATGTGCATATATCAAACAGCTCCTGCAAACTTTTGCTTAACTGAGTCACATCACTCACTTTGACAGGAGCTCGTACATTTTTGGAAATCTTTGCAAGCAAAGTACATTCTGCAGTGCCTGTTTCTTGACCTATGTTATCAGCATGAGTCATGTGTGTCAAAACTACTGAGAGCTGTTAACAATTGAACTTCAATAAGGCAAGTTGAACAAGTCAACTTTTACATTGGTGTCAGAAAAAATGACATTTTTAACATTCAAAGCAAGGTCAAATTACACCTTGCTAAAAAAGTCTTACATTTTAAAATGTGAGAGGAGAAATGATCGGTCCCAGACTCAAATATTGAAAACAATGGTTTGGATTTGATAACTAGATTCTTTAAAAAAAAGTTAAAAAAGGCTTTAAAAAGTAATATAAAACTTTTACTAGATAAGACTAAAATTCTACATATAATAGATCCATTGTGGTTTCTATGGTATCAAATAATCTTTTGTTCAGTTGTTTTTGCTGTCCTTATCTCTCAGAACCTGCCATAAAATCTCCTTTTGAAAGTGGTTCTTCAAAAGTGAAGCAGTAAACACAAACTAATAACGATGACCGAGGCTGTGATTCTTAAGCATATGCAATGGATAGTGATTATCTAAAATGATTGAATGTTTTAATAATTATTAAATCAATTCATTTTATAAACTTGGCTAAACAGTATTTGTTGTTTAACAATTTATTTATTGGCTTTATATTGGCTGAAGAAATTCCTCATCTCAGTCCTAAAAGGTCATCCCTTCACTCTGATGTTTTGCTCCTGGTTCCTGGTGCCTCCTGCTAGTGGAAACATGTTCTCCAAGTCCATTCTATTGGGTGTCTCAGTATTCTATAAGTTTCAATTACATCCCCCTCATCCTTCTAAACTCCAAAGAATATAGGCCCAGAGTTCTCAACTGCTCCTCATAGACAAGCTCTTCATTTCCAGGATCAATCTTGGAAACCTCCTCTGGGCCCCTTGCAAAGCCAGCACATCCATCCAAAATTGCTCACAATGTTCCAAATGCGATCTAACCTTATACGGCCTCTGCAGTAGGTCTCTGCTCTTGTGTTCTAGCCCTCTTGAGATGAACACCAACATTATATTTGCCTTTCCAAATGCCAACTGAACGTGCATGTTAACTTTGAGAATCCTGAACCAAGATTCCCAAGTCTCTTCGTGCTTCATATTTCCGAAGCCTTTTCCCATTCAGAAAATAGTCTACGCCTCTATTCTTCCTCACAAAGTGCATAAATTCATTTTCCCATATTGTATTCTGTCTGTCCCTATTCTGCTAGCCTGTCCAAGTTCTTCTGTAGCCTCCCTGCTACCTCAATAATCTCTGCCTCTCCACCTATCTTTGTAACATCTGCAAACTTAGCAACAATGACCTCAGTTCATTCATCCAGATTGTTAATATCTAATGTGAATTGTTGTGGTCCCAGCACTGATGTCTACATGAAGGGATCAGTCTAAACATTATGGCACAGACAGGGAACTCAGGGGCCAACACCTTCAATATCTCAACATCTTATCTGCACTGACAACAATTGTTACAGTTTACCTGAGAATGTAACTTTTAAAAAAGGTTTCGTGATTTACATATGAAAGAAGTGAAACTCTCATGGTCATTTGAACAGATGAGAGACTTGACAAACAATCAAGGTATTTTTCAATGTATAATTTCAGTTACATCACACTGTAAACTTTTGCTATAAATTCTGTGCCTTACAATTGTGTCCTCCACAACTACCTGACGAAGGAGCGGCGTTCCGAAAGCTAGTGCTTCCAATTAAACCTGTTGGACTATAACCTGGTGTTGTGTGATTTGTAACTCTGATCCCTGCAGACCTCCACCAGTCAAGGCTGCCATCCTGAAAAACCTTTGTCCCCACTCTCTGCCTTTTGCCAGTCAGCCAATGCGCTATCCATGCCAGTACCTTACCTATAACACCATAGGCTCTGGACTTACTTCAAAGACATTGAAGTGTTTAATCAGTAGATTGCATTGAATGATAGGACAGGCTCAATGTGCTGAATGGCCTCCTCATGTCCTATGTTCTAACTTATCAAAACGTGCACTTCATGGATTTGAGCATAGATATAGAGGGTTGGTTCCCATTGTTGAAAGTCTAACACCAGCAGGCATTATCTCAGAGTAATGTATGCCTAATTTATGAAAAGAAGAGGATGAAGAAAATATTCCTCTCTGGGCTAAGAGTTCCATAGATTCAATATCCGAAGAGGGCTTGTGGATATTCCAGGCTGAGAGAGACCAATTTCTAACAATGATCATGTTTCACACTCAGCCTTTCTCCTGGCTTTGGTGGGAAAGCTCTCAATTTCATGAGATGTTCAGCATTTCATTGAATTCCATCCTTTTGTTCTCAACATTTTCATATAAATATTGATTGTTGGCTCCTTACGTTATCTCAGGGGGAAACAGTTGCATAGGAAATACAAAGATGAGTGCAGCTGGAAGCCATCCAGTAATTTTGAGGAGTCGCTCAGTACTAGCAAAGTAAACCATAGTGCACTTCCATGACTGCTATCACCTGTGGCTGTATGTATTGCATTTTTTTGAAATGTACATAAATGTCAACAATCCTCTGTTGTCTGATTAGCCACTGGGATGTGATTTTCTGATGGCTGAAATCCGGGTAGTTTGCAAATTTAGCAAAACAAATTGTCTTGACAAAGTCGATTGCAACTTCTCACCATTTTAGGGATTCCAAGCAAGGTCAATCTTTTGTGGTGAAAGTTTCATTGAAGCTCATCTAATGGTTTCCATGGGTGGGAATCTGCTGAAGTCATCAGTGATAACAAGCAGGTACAGTATTCACCAGTCGGAATTTTGATAACATCAGTACTAAGATCTATCCATGCTCATGGAAGTCATTCAGACGCTTTGAAACAATCACAATGATTTGACATTGTTTGCCAAATCAAACAAGCACATTGATTTTTGTGCTCGATTAAGCAATCAATTTGGAGGAAACAACATTTCCCTAAAGAGTTGTTTGGCTTTTACAATTCCCTCGTGACCTTCATGTGCTTTATCAACAAAACAATCCCCCAGTCATTGTGTGATGACAATAGAGTTATTGCGTAACGAGGTCAGAAGTGGATGGAACATTGTTTGAAGACCTTGCATTCTGTGAGTCATTTCATTCCAAGACTTTCTTTTGATCATGTTTACAATTTCTTAATTCTACAGGCTTCCAACATGTTTTGATGAGTATATAGTTCAGATATTTATTCACCAACCTTTTCTTTACAAGTAATAGGACTGTTGGTAATCCATTGAATTGGCTTTACCTGGCTGATACTCCATATGGAATTTGTTGAGTCCAGTAGATAGTTTGCGATGTGGATTAGTGCATGGGCTTACTCCTGGTCTATGGTTATGACTTAAAACTCCATTCCATGTTAACAGAGGTGAAAATGTAACAACTCTTAGGTGATTTAAGAGTGCTTCTCCATTTGCTCAAGACACCTTCACAATTTGCTTGCTATTATAATTATTGATGGGCTGTCTGCATCATTTTTCTTCATGGCTTCATCTTTACCTCACTGCACCTCATTAAACAGACTTGTATCTGCTCCTAGCTGGATTGTTTTCTCAAGAATTTTGCAAGTTGCTAAAATCCATCATTTGAATGGTGTACAGTCCATTTGTTATTCAATCCACTCCCATTTCATAGTCCTTTTATGTCAGGTCATGTGGCTGTCTAATATTGTAGTGAGGTCAGGAATGAAGCAATCTGAAGTCCATGATGGATCTGAGCAGACCCTTGATTTACTGTGTGTCTATGGAATCTGTTGTATATGTAATAGTTTCATTTTTCAATTGATCAAGTTTTATCCCCAAATCGTAAGACCATAAGACACAGGAGAGGAAGTTAGGCTGTTCAGCCCATTGAGTCTGCTCCACCATTCAATCATGGCTGTTAATTTTCTCGACCCCATTCTCCCACTTTCTCCCCATAACCCTTGATCCCCTTGATACTCAGAAACCTAACTATCTCAGTCTTAAATATACTCAATGATCTGGCCTCCACAGCTTTCTGTGGCAATGAATTCCTGAGATTCACCACTTTCTGGCTGAAGAGGTTTCTCCTTATTCCCATTCTAAAAGGTCATCCCTGTACGATAAGGTTGTGCACTCAGGTCTTTGTCTCTCCTACCAATGGAAACATCTTCCCAACATTTACTCTGTCTAGGCCATTCAGTATTCCGTGTGTTTCAATTATCCTTCATTCTTCTAAACTCCATTGAGTATAAACCAAGAGGTCACAAACATTCCTCATATGTTAAGCTTTTCATTCCTGTGACCATTCTCATGAACTTCTCCTGAACACGCTCCAAGGCCAGTGCATTCGTCATGAGATAAGAGGCCAAAGACTGCACACAATACTTTTGAGCACTCAAATGTGGTCTGACCAGAGCCTTATAGAGCCTCAGAAGTACATTCTTGCTTTCATATTCAAGTCCCCTCAACATAAATGCCATCATTACATTTGCCTTCCTAACTACTGACTCAACCTGCAAGCTTACCTTGAGAGAATCTTGGATTGGAACTCCCAAATCTCTTTGCACTTCAGACTTCTGAATTTTCTCCCCAGTTGGAAAATAGTCCATGCCTCTATTCTTCCTACAGAGGGGCATGATCACACAATGCATGGCTAAATAACTTGGTTCTGCCTTTGTTTGGATAAGAACTTGTCTTTGTTTAAGACAGGTTTACAAGAAGTTTGCAAGCACATCTATAAGCTTTTCTCATGTTCACTTTCAGTGTGTCTCAGGGAGGAGGTGTTGGAGCTTTTGGTTTTGATCTTTGAGTCATCATTGTCTACAGGTTTCATACCAGAGGACTAGAGGATTGCAAATGTTGTGTCCTTGTTCAAGAAGTGCACTAGAGATGACCCAAGTAATTATAGACCAGCAAACCTTACGTCTATTGTAGGAAAAGTTTTGGAAAGGATTATAAGAGATATGATTTATAATTATCTAGCAAGCAACAATTTGTTTGCAGATAGTCAACATGGTTTCGTCAAGGGCAGGTCATGTTTCACAAACCTCATTGAGTTTTTTTGAGAAGGTGACCAAGCATGTAGATGAGTCTTTGATAAGGTGGCTGTTGGAGAAAAGGCAGAGGCACGGGACTGAGGGTGATTTAGCAGTTTGGATTAGATACTGGCTTTCTGAAAGAAGGCAGTGAGTGGTGGTTGATCGAAAATATTCAGCCTGGAGTCCAGATACAAATGGTATGCCACAAGAATCTGTTTTGGGACCACTACAGTTTATCATTTTTGTAAATGGCTTAGAAGCAGGCATAAGTGGGTGGGTTAGTAGGTTTGGAGATGACACTAAAGTCGGTGGAGTAGTGAAGAGTGTGGAAGAATATTGCAGGTTGCGGGGGACTTGGATAAACTGCAGAATTGGGCTGAGAGGTGGCAAATGGAGTTCAATGCAGATAAATGTGAGGTAATTCACTTTGGGAAGAATAACAGAAAGGCGAAGTACTGGGTCAATGGCAGGATGTGCAGAGGGATCTTGGGGTACATGCGCATAGAATCCTGAAAGTTGCCATCCAGGTTGATTGTGCTGTTAAGAACCTCATCACCTCAGGAGATCTCCCACCCACAGCTACCAACCTCATAGTCCGGGAACCCCGCACTGCCCGGTTCTACCTCCTTCCCAAGATCCACAAGCCTGACCACCCTGGCCGACCCATTGTCTCAGCATGCTCCTGCCCCACTGAACTCATCTCTACCTACCTTCACACTGTCCTATCCCCCCTAGTCCAGGAACTCCCCACATACGTTCGAGACACCACTCACGCCCTCCACCTCCTCCAAGACTTCCGTTTCCCCGGCCCCCAATGCCTTATCTTCACCATGGATATCCAATCCCTCTACACCTCCATTCGCCATGACCAGAGCCTCCAAGCCCTCCGTTTTTTCCTCTCCAGACGTCCCCAACAGTACCCTTCCACTGACACTCTCATTCGTTTGGCCGAACTGGTAGTCACCCTTAACAATTTCTCCTTTGAATCCTCCCACTTCCTCCAGACCAAAGGCGTAGCCATGGGCACACGTATGGGCCCCAACTATGCCTGTCTCTTTGTTGGCTATGTAGAACAGTTGATCTTCCGTAATTACACCGGCACCACTCCCCACCTCTTCCGCCGCTACATTGATGACTGCATTGGCGCCACCTCGTGCTCCCGCAAGGAGGTTGAGCAATTCATCAACTTCACCAACACATTCCACCCTGACCTTAAATTTACCTGGACTATCTCTGACACCTCGCTCCCCTTCCTGGACCTCTCCATCTCCATTAGTGACGACCGACTTGACACTGACATTTTTTACAAACCCACTGACTCCCATAGCTACCTGGATTAAACCTCTTCCCACCCTACCTCTTGCAAAAATGCCATCCCGTATTCCCAATTTCTCCGCCTCCAACGTATCTGCTCCCAGGAGGACCAGTTCCACCATAGGACACACCAGATGGCCTCCTTCTTTAGAGACCGCAATTTCCCTTCCCACGTGGTTAAAGATGTCCTCCAACGCATCTCGTCCACATCCCGCACCTCCGCCCTCAGACCCCACCCCTCCAACCGTAACAAGGACAGAACGCCCCTGGTGCTCACCTTCCACCCTACAAACCTTCGCATCAACCAAATCATCTGCCGACATTTCCGCCACCTCCAAAAAGACCCCACCACCAGGGATATATTTCCCTCCCCACCCCTTTCCGCCTTCCGCAAAGACCGTTCCCTCCGTGACTACCTGGTCAGGTCCACACCCCCCTACGACCCACCCTCCCATTCTGGCACTTTCCCCTGCCACCGCAGGAACTGTAAAACCTGTGCCCACACCTCCTCCCTCACCTCTATCCAAGGCCCTAAAGGAGCCTTCCACATCCATCAAAGTTTCACCTGCACATCCACCAATATCATTTATTGTATCCGTTGCTCCCGATGTGGTCTCCTCTACATTGGGGAGACTGGGCACCTCCTAGCAGAGCGCTTTAGGGAACATCTCCGAGACACCCGCACCAATCAACCAAACCGCCCCGTGGCCCAACATTTCAACTCCCCCTCCCACTCTGCCGAGGACATGGAGGTCCTGGGCCTCCTTCACCACCGCTCCCTCACCACCAGACGCCTGGAGGAAGAATGCCTCATCTTCCGCCTCGGAACACTTCAACCCCAGGGCATTAATGTGGACTTCAACAGCTTCCTCATTTCCCCTTCCCCCACCTCATCCTAGTTTCAAACTTCCAGCTCAGTTACTGTCTCCTTGACTTGTCCAACCTGCCTATCTTCTTTTCCACCTATCCACTCCACCCTCTCCTCCTTGACCTATCACCTTCATCTCCTCCCCCACTCACCCATTGTACTCTATGCTACTCTCTCCCCACCCCCACCCTCCTCTAGCTTATCTCTCCATGCTTCAGGCTCACTGCCTTTATTCCTGATGAAGGGCTTTTGCCCGAAACGTCGATTTCACTGCTCGTTGGATGCTGCCTAAACTGCTGTGCTCTTCCAGCACCACTAATCCAGTATTTGGTTTTCAGCATCTGCAGTCATTGTTTTTACCCCACTGTGCTGTTAAGAAGGCATACGGTGTGTTAGGTTTTATTGGTAGAGGGATTGAGTTCTGGAGCTGTAATGTATGGAATGAGCTGCCAGAGGATATGGTGGAGGCTGGTACAATTGAAACATTTAAGAGACATTTGGATGGGTATATGAATAGGAAGGGTTTGGAGGGATATGGGCCGGGTTCTGGCAGGTGGGACTAGATTGGGCTGGGATATCTGGTCGGCATGGACGGGTTGGACCAAAGGGTCTGTTTCCATGCTGTACATCTCTATGACTCTATGACTCTATACAAAATGCTGGTGGAATATTGTGTGCACTTCTGGTTGCCCCATTACAGGAAGAATGTGGAAGCATTGGAAAAAGTGCAGAGGAGATTAACCAGGATGTTGCCTGGTCTGGAGGGAAGGCCTTATGTGGAAAGGCTGAGAGATTTGGATCTCTTCTTATTAGATAGAAGAAGGCAAGGAGGGGATTTGATAGAGACATACAAGAGGATCAGAAGATTAGATAGGGTAGACAGTGAAAATCCTTTTCCTAGGATGATGATGTCAGCTTGTCAGAGGGGTCATAGCTACAAATTGAGGGGTGATTGATTTAAAACAGATGACAGGCAGGTTCTTTACTCCGAGAGTGGTAAGGACGTGGAATGCCCTGCCTACTAATTTTGTTAACTCAGCCACATTAGTGAGATTTAAACAATCCTTGGATAAGCACATGGATGATAATGGGGTTGTGTAGGGGAATGAGCTCAGATTAGTTCACAGGTCAACGCAACATTGAGGGCCTAAGGGCCTGTTCTGCGCTGTATTGTTCTATGTTCTATGTCTCTAGATGCAAGGATCATCGTGAATGTTCAGCATGAACTGTCACCAAAGCAGAATCATGTGTTTTAATACCTCAATCACTGAGTTGGATCCATCGTTAAACATTTTGTATCAAAAAATATGATGTGATTGGAGAATACAGAAAGGTGCCTCAATCCTTCTCCAAGCTCAGTTTGATGGCAGCCTGTATCTGAGGATCAGTTTACTGAAATGCACAGTGGCACTTTTCTTTTCTATGATATTATTGATTGTTATTTTTAAGTGTCTTCTTATTTGATCTCTGCACTGGTGACTCCATATTGACTGCTCCTCGCTCTTGCTTTTCTTCATAAATTATATGTGAGAGACACAGGGGTTTCACATCACACTGATTTTCTCAATGTCAAAGTCCAGGTGAAATTCCGTATTTGTCTGCTTATGACGGGAAGTAGTGTGCTTCTGTTGTGTTTGATGTGAGACTAGGAGCACGGGAGGGTCAACATGCAGGTTACATGCAGTATCCCTTGGTTTTCTTATAACATTGAACCAATCAGAACTCAACCGTAAAAGTAAAGTTGGCATGCAAAGAAATTGCTTGTGACTGTAATGTTGTGAAAATCTGTTGTTACGTGGAAACTGATAAGTGTGTAGCATTCTCCATATTCAGTTGTCTTTGAATGAGACTGGCATTTCAACAGTCCCAAGAACTTCCAGTGGTTTTTGACTGTTGCAAGAGAAATACCTGAAGTTTATTAAATGTTCTGTTTCTCAAGACATTGATAAATGCTTCTGTTTCTATGACAGCACTTACATCCAAACAGCCAATGGTCACTATCACACATGGTTGCTCGTAGTGTTCAAAATAGAGCACAAAGGTGTATTCATTTGGCTCAAATTTGGCTAGATTCTCTGAACTTTTTATGTTGTACGCACACTTCTTTTGGTGGCGTTGGTCTCTGGTGTTCATTTTGTGAATAAGCAACAAACATTTGCAAAATGGTAGAGTTTCCCTCATGCTTCACATTGTGTAGCAGTCATAAATTCTTCCTGCTGTGGGTAAGCAATCAGTAACTAGAGTGAAGAATTGTCTGGATAAGTCACAGCTCCGAGTGTGAGATTTCTGTTGTTGCTCTTTAGATCATTTTCTAACACATGAGTAATGAACAATATTAAACAGAGTTGAATTTGGAGAGTGCCACCTTCAAAGCATCACAGTCACTTTTGCCAAGGTGTGGGAATAGATGACAGCTCTGAATGTGCGTTGAAAAGGTGATAGATTAGATATAGACAATAGCTTGTATTGATCAAAAGTGCAGTGGCATTGTGTGATCCAGGATTTAAGAGTTTGTATATTTCAAAGAAAAGTTGCTCTATAATTGTGAGGGTTGTTTTTGATTGGATGATTATTTGGGGGATCAGTGTCTGTAGACTTTCCTGTTGATAAACCCAAGGTGAAGTGTGTCAAATGCAGCTTAAATGTTACTGCCATTTACAGACTCTCGAGGCGAAAAGTGTGGTGCTCAAAAGCACAGCCGGTCAGGCAGCATCCGAGGAGTAGGAGAATTGATGTTTCGAGCATAAGCTCATCAGGAATTCCACACTCTTTGACTCTGATCACCAGCATCTGCAGTGCTCACTTTCTTCCATTTACAGAGTCTAGACAAGTACCTTCCAACAGCTTCAAATGTGAGATCAATGTTTCCAGGGTTTTATCACTTTCATCGTCTTTGCGAAGTGCTTGAGAAGAAATAGAGAGATTTTAGGTGAACCATTTGGAATCAGAATGATACATGATATTAAAAGATCGGGGGTGGTGAAACTGCCCGTTAGAACTTAATGTTTTAGTGCATGTAATTCATAGTGGCTAGTCAGTTGTGGCTTGGAACAATTTTCCTAACCCAATTTTCTACCCATCACCTCATTAATTAAGCAAACAGACTCTTTTTTTTAGATTAGATTCCCTACAGTGTGGAAACAGGCCATTCGGCCCAACCAGTCCACACTGACCCTCCGAAGAGTAACCCACCCAGATCCATTTCCCTCTGACTAATGCACCTAACACTATGGGCAATTTAGCATGGCCAATTCACCTGACCTGCACATCTTTGGATTGTGGGAGAAAACCAGAGCACCCAGAAGAAACCCACGCAGACACGGGGAGAATGTGCAAACTCCACACAGACAGTCGATCAAGGCTGGAATCAAACCTGGGACCCTGGTGCTGTGAGGCAACAGTGCCAACCACTGAGCCACTGTGCTACCTCTTGGGCACCTTTCACAGAGAATTGCACAGCCAGGGAGGTGAGGCGCTAACCACTGCTGACCTTCCAGTTTTCACATCACTGCCAGCACACTCGATGCCCAGCGAGACATCACTCCTGATGCTGCAAACAACTAAATTACTTCACAAGATAATGCTTGATCTTTATCAGCAAGGACCTTTACCAGCTCAGAGGAAAGGAAAGCTCACTTCCCACTTCATGGGTGAGAATCTGAAGGTGTTAGAGGTTGTGATTGTGGAGAGAACGGCATTCCTTTATCAATCTGATCACCACATGAGGCCACACCACTCCACTAAGCCAGCCTGGAGCCAAATGTTACTCCTGGCTAATGCTGTGTCCCAGGTAAAGGAAGCTGCCTAGTGGTATAGGCGGAAGGTCAATGGTCTCCTACACATTGCAATGTATCTTATCTCTGCTGCCCCACACTCACTATTAATGCAGCCACTACCCATTCACTCTCGGTTACTTCACATGCCTCTGATCATGGCTCATGGACTTCACATGCCTCTGATCATGGCTCATGGACTTCACATGCCTCTGATCATGGCTCATGGACTTCACATGCCTCTGATCATGGCTCATGGACTTCACATGCCTCTGATCATGGCTCATGGACTTCACATGCCTCTGATCATGGCTCATGGACTTCACATGCCTCTGATCATGGCTCATGGACTCAAACTCTCACTATTAAAATGTGTTATGTCCATCCAACAGCTCTGGCCCACCTCATTCTCCTAAACTACTGACTCTTCCCGCCCTCTGCACTTCCCACTCACTTGTTGGGGTCAATGTCACAATCCTCCTGCTCATGATTCCACATCAACTATTCTTCCAGCCATTTCTCTCAAACAAATTTCCACAGTTCAGTTCTCCTCAACATAACAAGGCACCTTTATCTCTCTCTCTCTCTCTCTCTTCCCCTCTTTTTCTCTCTCTCTCCCTCCCGCCCTCTCTCCCTTTCTATATTAAAAAGCAATGGAAGCCACAGAGTTGGCCATCTGTCGGCTGATGTTGAAATTGATGCTTTCTCAAAACCCAGTCAATGTGACTGAGACAGAGACTAGCAATTGTGTGTGAAATGAGTCATCACAAAGTCAGCTGAAAGCTATAAGACACATTCTGAGGAGGTACCTGCAGAAACGTACAAGTCACATGTATCCCTGAGTTCCAAAATAAAGCATTGAATGGCTGAAGGTAAGCTGTTGGCTTGCCTCTGATGACCTGTACGGACCAAATGTCAAGGAGGCTGGTGGTCTTTGAGTTACAATATTGTGAGGAACTTTCATGAAGGTTGGAGCAAGCACTGAGTGAACTACAGTCACAAAGCATGTTTACCAACATACATGTAGTAATTTGTACTGTCAAGTTTCTTGGGAAAGGACAGGAGTATTGGAAGTGATGTGTAAATCCAGATGAGTTGGGCTTTAACATGATGCAAATGCATGGAAATAAGGAAGTCAGCACTGAATGGTGAGATCCTAAAGGCAGCTTTTAAAGCTTGAGGTGAGAATTACAAGCTTTTCTCAACATTGAGATTCTGATCCTTTTACTTGAATTCTAAACATAACTTCTCAACTTCTCTCACCAAATATGCCTGCAACCCAAGGATAGGAAAATTCCAAATCATATATTTTTGTTATCTTCTCCATTCTCCTGCTGCTGGGTTTTGTGTGTCATAGTTTAAAGTGGTCAAAATGCATAATTCAACTTTCAAAACACTACAAAAGGTCCTGGGGTGGTGGGGCGGCGGGGGCAGAGAGCGGGTGGGGATAGGGGAGAGGGAAACAAACTTGATTTAATTCCTCTTGCCATCTCTGGTACTTCCCTTTTATTTTTGTCCACACTTTGCATCTTTCGCTTATTCTTAAAATTACTCATTACTCATTTTCTCAGATTGCCACAGACCTGCTATATTGATACTAGAGAGATGATAGGCTGCCAAATCTTTCCAGCATTTTAAGTTTTCATGTCTTCAATATTTTGCACTCCTAAAGCACAAGTAACATATTATTCATCAAATTACCTTTCCGCTTTTAACATTCTCGAGAAAATTGACAGACAAGATCACTCACAGGATATGAATATAGTTGATAAGGACAGAATATTTTGTATTACTATGTTTGTAATCTGTTCATTTTAGTATGTTGACAATTTCAGCAATAATTTCATATTGTCCTCCCTTCCAAGGTGTCTGATATTTATGAGTGAATGTCTGTGCTAAAGATCTTGATTTTGAGAATTCCCCACAAAAAAAGTACCAGTCATTTGTTGTTTTCAACATCTTCAGGAGATGGGCTTGCTTGAGTATATAAGTCTACCTTACCTGAATAATCCAATAACTTTCCATGATACTATTCTTGAGTTTTATCACTATAATGCCATTGAGTGGAAATTCTAAAGCTACTCATTTACAATTTTGTTGAATATACTAAACACAACATCCTCAAACATGATTTAATGATATTGTTACAAGTATTATTAAGGTGAAGCAGCAGGATTTAGCTATCGTATTCTCACTCTCTCCTCTCTATCCTGATTCTCAACAGGCATCAGTAGAGAGGGTCTTTTTCCCCTTCAGAATGATTGCTGACCTTTAGAAGCTGAGACCTCAATCGGAATGATTTCTTTTTGCATATTTTAATGGCAGTGATTGGAAATACCATTTTCTCAAAGAATAATTCCTCTCAATAGGATTTTTTTAGTCTTGGGATTGTAACCTAGTCAGCTGGAAACAGTTTACAATGATACATAATTCAGGCCTATCAAGGGCTAAATAGCCTCTAAGTAGTCAAATAACAATCACGGCTCTTCTATTCACATCACCATGACTGGCTCCCATTCCAGCCCCCCCCACTTTTTAAAAAATCTTCATTCTTGGTTCTGACCTCTAATGTATTCTGCAACCTACCCCACATTATTGTTGAATGTGCCTTCATCAGGGGATGTGCTCTGAAACTCATTCCCTGAAACATTCCAGCTTCTCATGATCTCCATTGAAGCCTCCTTAAAAACCCGCATTCTCACCCTCCGAGTATTCTTGATTTTGATTCATAATCCATTTTATTATTATCCCTCAGGGCAAAGCTTCCATCTTTTGGATGGTACACATACGCTCATTAATACTCGTAAATCTTGTTTAAGATCCAGACTGAGAGAATTTTGATTTCCCATGTGGAAGAATACAATGTGCTTGCTGAGCAGCACATTTCTTTCAGTGATTACTGTGCACTTTTTAAAGTGGAAGTGAGCAGCCCAATTAGCCATTGGAACAACTGGAACTTTTCTTGCTGCCCATTCTTCCTAATAGCTCTGTCCTAAGGATGGACAATGCTGAAACAGTTAATGTGACAGTCGCAGCAAAGTCTACTTTGAACCAGATATTGCCAAATAGTTTCACTGCTCTCTCACAGAATTAACTCCAACTGAGTGAGTGACCTAATTACCACCTAGTCATTTTAACTTCCCTCCAGCACAAACTGTGGCCGCCTTCTGTGGAAACGCATTAATGAGGCATTAATAGGCCCCAACAAGCAAGTGCAGCTGTTTCAGACAAATGTCACTGTCAATTCTGCTCATCTTTTCTGAAGAGCTGTAAACATGAAGTAGTACAAGAAAGGAGACATACTCATCATCTAGTTTCCTTTTACTTTTGTTGCATTTTGCGGCCATCAAACACCGTAAAGCCCTTCTAATGATCTCCAACACTCAAAATAGATTTTCACGTTTGCATGTAGGTGATCAACTGACACCCAAATCAACTCTCTCCTCATTAATGCTGAATGGCAACAAGAATCTTATTTCCCGTTCCTGAATTTTGTGATTGACGTCAAACAACTGCTGTCATGTTAAAATTAAGACAATTGTAAAATAAGGGACTTATTTATTCAAACATCGCTAGCTAATCTTGACAGTTATTTTGTTTGAAATTTGCCTTAATTACAAGAATGAATAGAGCAGTGAACTTGTCTAATATTAGTTTGCTAAAAAACCTGAACACGTGAAGCAAAGACTGTCATAACATATCATCATTGGTATTAAGTTAGTGTGGCAGAGGGAACCATTTCTCCTTCCTTAACAAAATGCTGAAATTGTTCTGTTTATTAAAGTAATTATGTTATAGTGCCTGAATTTTGAACTTGATTTATCTTTGAAACTTACAAAACCATAATAGAATATGAATGACTGAAGTGGCACACAAAACAAAATGAAGTTTATTTCCTTTACATTTTCTGATCCTAAAATTTCAGTTTCAGCATCCTTAAGGATGGATATTCCACTGGCAACCATTGTGAAAGCTTACAGCTTTTTGGTCCCCGTAGCCTTACCAGAAATGGTGGCCAATGTTGGTACTGCAACAATGGAGGGAGCTCTGGAATGGAGGTAAACATGGGAGGCTCATTTGGGCTCAGACAGTTGCCACTCAGTGGGATCAAGGGATTCATTGTTGAGTGAGAGGGGTTCTAATGAAACAACCCTTGACACTGAAGGCACCCGTTGACCAAGGCTTATGCTGTGTCCAAACAAGAGTATCTTGCCCCTGAGCCTGAAAG
Organism: Chiloscyllium punctatum; assembly: GCF_047496795.1. NCBI lineage: Eukaryota > Metazoa > Chordata > Chondrichthyes > Orectolobiformes > Hemiscylliidae > Chiloscyllium > Chiloscyllium punctatum. Next base: position 117,674,389 of record NC_092747.1, read on the forward strand.
GATGCTGCAAGCCTTTATTGGGCAGTCTCACCACATGGCATTGTGCCAGCCCACAGCTGGTAGAATATTAGCAATGGCAGGATGGAGCCCTATATGGCTAATAACAACCCCACCGCCACACCCACCCCCAATTCTGTGCAATCGTCTCCCACCTTGTAGGCCACTACAAAGTGGAAATTCCTCTCCACAAGTGCAATATTAGGCATAAGAATTGTTACCAATTCACAGAATAATCTGTTAGAACTAATGGTGGCTTTGGAATGCCTTGCTTCAATAACTCAAAATCTACCTACTCTGATCTTCTCCTGTGAATATTGGCTTCTGTTGGAATAGATCTTTGAGGGTGGATTAGTGGTGCTGGAAGAGCACAGCAGTTCAGGCAGCATCCAAGGAGCAGCGAAATCGACGTTTCGGGCAAAAGCCCTTCATCCAGTATTTGGTTTTCAGCATCTGCAGTTATTGTTTTTACCTAGATCTTTGAGGGTGCCAAGTAACATCAGATATTTGTTTATTCTTTGAGCACATTTAATGATCAAGGTGCAGATTATGTTTGAAATAATGTTCATTTACAGAACTTAATATTTTGCTCAATATTCTAATACATTTATTTGCGTATAACCAAATGTAAAGCCAATCATGAACCACTGTAATGAGGCAGCATTTTAATATTTTTTATTGGAAATGCATAAAATATTTCTTGATCTGTTCAAGAAGGCTAACATTGTCTAATTTTATGAAATAGCTTAAAATAATTTGGCAGAAAAAAATAAAAATTTCTGATATTGATCACCACCTGTGGCTAATTCATTATAAATAACTGAAAATAAATTTTTAAACTTATACAGAAGCATTTTCAACTTTGCTACAATCAGTTTCCTCTTGTTTAGAAAAACATAAAACTTTTTAACTAGTGCACTTTTATCTAAAAAGCTGGATTTTTGCAAGCTTCCTCAAATGTCAGCCAAAAGGCACAATTAATGAAAACATAGCATGATAATTATTCTAATTGGGTGGCTTAGCTCATATTATGGTCTGAAACTGACTTCCAGCTCAATGTTCCTTGAACAAGTACAAAAGGTTATGGAAACTCAATTTGCACTGAATGTAATCTCCTTCCACTTTTCTGCGTGTTGGTCGATTTTTGAATGAATTATCCTCATTGAAATTGCAATGGTCTAAGCATCATTATTATTTGCTATTACTTTCATCTGCCAGTTGAGAAATATTATGACATACCTCTGGGGCAGGTTGGTCTTGAACCTAGACCTCCTTGCATCTTTTATCTGTAAGTATAGACAAATTGGTCAGTTTGTTCAATTGCGTTTTCCATCATGGTATCCCTTGGTACTCAAGAATCTATCTATCTCAATCTTGAATATACTCAATAGTTAACAGTCGCCTCCCGAAACTTCCCCATCAACACAGGAGATTGAAGTCAATAATGATCCTGATTCAAGATGAAACCGATTCACTCTATTACTTTTCTGGTCTGTCTGGCACAATGGCACGTTGAACAATGTATTTATTTAGGTGCTCTAACTGCATGCATTTGTGTATAATTTCACCTCCATAATGTGTTGCCAAGTGAATTTTGCTTACAATCAGGTTTTGCTGTCTCAGCCTTTCACTAGTCAATGCAAAGATTGCAAATGCTCCTATTATTGTAGAAAGTTGAATTGTTCTGTTGTTGGAACTACTACAATTAGAGTAATTCAGTTTCCCCGTAACATAGTGTCACTGCATTCACATTTGTCTTCAAAACCACAGCAATCAACATGCAAAGGACACTTTGATCTCGCTGACAGCTTAACAATTTAAATGAGATTGCATGAGATACAATGGGAAACATTTTTAGCACTAGCCACATAATTTGAAAGCACGTGTAATACAATTAATGCCACAATTGATCTAAGAAGGTGGTTCATGAACTGGTCGATGAATCATAACCCGTGGAACAAATTCAGAAACAAAATTTGTGAATAAATAACAGATTTTTGTACTCTAATTTTGTGTCACATGCAAACATGTGTCATGAGGGTCACAAATGTACGCATAGATAATTTGACTCATCTTCTGACACTCTTCCAGAACAATCCTACACTTCCAGCATTGCTGAGTCTGAGTGGTTCTTGTGTGATTCCAGGATATGCATCTTTGCATCTCTTGATTGAGCCTTTCCCAAAGGTTTTACACTTTTATTGTGAATAACTACTTCTCTATTGGTCTTAGGATTGCCAATTGTGAGGTTGAGTTACTCTGAACTAGTATCACTTTAAAGTTTTCTGGATAAGTCTTTTCCTTAACATGTACAATCATTTCTGCCCTATTAGTTCCCTCTGAGTTGCATCCTTTCAAAGCTGAAAAAGTCAAATCCCCACAGTCTTTCCTCATAGTTCAGATCTTTGGCATGATCGTTCAGTTATGTGGCTTTTTCCTTCCTCCTTTCAACATGTGAATGCCTCTTTTTTGCTTTACAGTCAGAACTGGCACAATCCCCTTACCGTAGTATAATCGAACCAGAGCTTGTCTATTTGTAAATGTTTAGTTAATTGTTCATTTAAGAGAGCATAAAATCCCAGTCATATAAATATCGATGAATCAACTTTGTGTTCTGCTCACACATTTCATTCAGTATTCCAGTGATTTTTTATTGAAGTCTTTATATCAAGTGCTGGGTAGAAATGAAAGCTACACTAACTTTCTTGAGCAGGGTTTGAATTAAGCATTTAAAAAAATCAAAGTAATATTGGGTCTTCATATGTTCTGCAGGTTGCATTTATCAAATATATCTGAACAACAACAAAAAAAGTGGGGAGACAGTGATACTTATTGGGTCATTTCTGGGGATCTCCCAGTGGTTTCTTCAGTTTAGAAATTACTTTTGACAGAAGGTGTAGTAAAAATAATTACAAATATGTATTGCTTCTCTTTTCTCTAATACATCATACTCAATGACACAATCTCAAGATGACATTATATTTGAACTCAGTCTGTGTAATCTGTGTCAGTTTGATTTTCTGTTGACTGTTTTTTTCCCTTTGTGTTACATGTTTGTAAATGCAAATTAATTAGAAGCCAATATAGTACAAAGCCTTGGATTTCACTGAACTTTGTGACTTTGTGCGTTCATGTAAATTGGTGCGAGTGCATAGGTAGGTTAATTTATATCTTCAATCATTATTTCCTTTGGAATCAAATTATCTGCATGGAATTTTGTGTCGCCATTTATGGAGTCCCTCAGTCGATTTTAAAAAGAAACACATATCCTCATTTTAGCAACAAAGCTACAATCAATACCAGAACCAGATGTAATTCAAACAAAAACATGTAAGCTAAGATTTTGCAATTGTAATGACAATGAACCATCAGCATTACTCTTTGAAGGTGATATTTTCCCAGGTGACCACTTCAAGTTTCTTGCGGCATTTAATACCTCAACTAATATGTGATAGAACGAGTAATAAGGCTGTAAGAAATAGGAACAGGAATAGGCCATTTGGCTCTTCGAGTCTGTTCTGCCATTCAATAGGATCATGGTTGATCTGACATTTCTCATATCCACTTACCTGCACTTTCCCCATAATCCTTGATTTCCCCAATTGTTCAAGAATTTATTTATCTCAGCCTTAAACATGCACAACCACTCTGCCCCCACAACTTTCTGTGCTAAGGAATATCAACGAGACTCCACCCTCTGAAAGAAGAAATTCCTCCTCATCTAAATTTTAAAATGGCACAATGTATTCTGAGACTGTGCCTCTGGTCCAAGGCTCTCCCTTGAGGAGAAAACATCCTCTTTGCATCTACCCTGTCAAGCTGCTTAAGATTCCGATATGTTTCAATGAAATCACCTCTAATTCTTCTAAACTCCACTGAGTAGAATTCCAACCTTTGTTCATAAGACAATCCCTCCACACCAGGGAAAAGCCCTAATAAATTTTCTCTGAACTGTCTCTAATGAAATAACTTTTATTCGTGATCAAATGATGAAAACTGCTCATCGTATTCAAAATTGCTTTTTACTTCCCCAAGAAAACCCTGTTATGATTCCGTGCTGCTATAGTTTAACTACAATTTAATTGGAAAGAGCTATAGTTTTATGCTTATATAAAAAAAATTATATTTTTGTTGCCGATGGCTGTGGAGGTGGAAAAGTGGCTGGTTGATTGACACTTCCTCACCTGGTGTTGGCAAGGTACCGAGGTGAGGAGATGCAGGTTAGAAGGCCCACTCTGATTCTCAAAGGTAGCAGACTAGCTCTCAGCATCATCCAGATGCCCCTTCAACTCTGCCTGCCTGACCCTTCATCCCACCACCCAGGTCCCTTTGCCACTCTATACCCTATCAATCCCATTGTATTTTCCTATACCTACAATGTCACCTATAACCCTCTCATGCCTCTCAACTTCCCCATGTCAGTCAATGCTGATGGAAAAAAAAAGTGCTCAAGAGGCCAGAATTATGAGTACTAATATTTTAGGCTTACTCTTGTCAAAGAGTTGACACAAGTCCATATTTTTAATAGTGTACTAAGTTATGATGATTGATAAACTCCTTTCTGGCTCTGAAAAATCTAAACTTATTTATGCAATTTGAAGTTCTCCAATTCATGTTGAAAATGTCAAAGATTTTAATATAATACAGTTTTAGAGCTGTTCTGTGAACAATCACGTGCATATAGAAACATAGCAGGTGGACTGTTGCGGTTCAAGAAGGCAGCTCACCACCATCTTCTCAAGGGCAACTAGGGATGGGAAATAAATGCTGGTCAGCCAGTGATGCCCACATCCCACAAATGTTTTTTTTAAAAAATGGACTAAAAGTAGGTTATTCAGCCCTTCGAGCCTGCACTATCATTCAATATTATCATGGCTGATCATCCAGTACCCTTTTACCCACTTTCTCCCCTATACCCTTTGATTCCTTTAACCCTAAGAATTATGTTTAATATCATCTCGAAAACTTTCAATGATTTGACCCTAACTGATATTCCGTGGCAGAGAATTCCACAGGGTCACCACTCTCCAGGTAAAGAGACTTCTCCTCATCTCAGTCTGACATATCCTTAGACCCTTGGTTCTGTACTCCAGGTCTTCGGGGCATCCTTCCTGCATTTTTCCCATCTGGTCGTGTTAAAAATTTTTAGGTTTCTGTGAAAGTCCCACTCCATTCTTCAAAACTTCAGTGAAAATAGTCCTAACAAATCCAGTCTTTCTTCATACATCAGTCCTCCCATTTCAGAAATCAGTCTGGAACACCTTCACTGTACTCCCTCCATAGCCAGAACATCCATCTTCAGAATTTGAGATCAAAATTACACAAAATACTCCAGGTTTGATATACCTAAGACACAGTACAATTGCAGCAAACTATCTGAATCTTCTCACAATAAAAACAAAACATACCATTGCTGTTTCCATCACCTATTGTACCTGTATGCTTAGTTTCAGTGACAGGTACATGGATACCCAGGTCTTGTTACACCTCTCCCTTTTCCAATCTATCACCAGTCTGATGATCTGCCTTCCTATTTTTGCTACCAAAGCAAATAACATCACATCATACTTCAATATGTATTCCAGTCTTTACTTTGTTTTCAGTGAACTTTTATAAAAAGTGAGCGAAAAAGAAAATTTATGCTTCCTGGCTTGCTGTCTGAATTCAACAATATAAATGGCAGCTTAGCCTGTTTAGTGACACCATTATTGCTGAATGCCAAATAAATCCGGTAGTTAATGGCAGATAAACTTAACTTTCAGAAAGTGAAATCCATGCCTCCCAACTCAGTAGATCTTTGTGTGGTGCTTGCTTTTAGGTCAATGATGATACTGTTAACTCAGTGCTAACTGAAGCTTTTGAGCTGTATTTACAGCACCAGCCACTTTCAGAATCAAACTATTTTCAATTTCCTCCTATTCACACAATTTGTCATCCCAGCATGATGTACCTTGAACACTGAACATGCTGACCCAATTTCAACCACTGAGAACTTTGGTTCATTGTCAGTAAGAGCTGAAGATGATTGTATACTTTCATGTGAAGTATGTATTTGTAACATTTTCTGGGTTTTTTTTGTTTTCTTCATTGCTAAGTTAATAATTCATTTTGTTATGGTGCACTGGATTGTTTGCAGTTCTGTAAAAATTACAACCCAGCATTCCATACATTATGCAATATCTTCCTGGAATGGTGCATCATTTCAAACCAATCAATTGAGAGAAGAGAGACAAAGCAAAGGAAGGGAGGTTGCTGGTACCTTCCAATTGTCAATGGGGGGGATGGTGGCATATGGCCTTCTGATCAAGAAGCTAATGGAGCTCTATAACTAGGCAGTTAGAGATTTCTTCAATCTGGTGTTGGCATTTTAATAACACGGGATGGGACACTGCATCATGTGGGAGATAATTTATATCTGGTCAGGTCTGGTAGCCTATCCATAAGTGACTCCTCACCCTTCCAAATCAGGCAGTCTGTGCCCTGTGGAGAGATTCAACGTTGGCAAGTGGCTGCCCCGGGTCAACACCACCCTTGACATCTTCAAACAACTCGCTCCATGCCTTGCTAGGACGTGCCTGAACGGTCCTGCTGACCGAATCTCACCAACCTCTGTTCAATTAAAGCATCCATGCTACTTCTTCTGACTTGATGCAGTTCAAGTGGTGACCATGATTCCCAGTGGCACTGTTGGGTTTGATGAGGTACCCAGCCTCTCGTTGCCTGGCTGTCCTTGGTTTTGGGATTTTGTCTCTTTTAAAGAAAGAAAGTCCTGAAGGCAGCACGTTACTGCCTGATGGATATAAAATCAGATCAGGGCTTTCTAAAATGGTCGAGGCAGTATTCCTCTTGAATCTTACATCCATCATTAGATCCACTGTGACATTGAGAGAACCCGTGTTCAATCCCCAAATTCAAATTTTACAAATTCTTTAATTCCAAATTACTAAAAAGGAGGAAAGATAAGAAAGCAAATCACAAAATAGCAAGACAAGAAAGGAATTCTATATTATATCTACAGCCCTGTAAATATAGAGTTTACCAGGATCTACATTTATTCTTTAGAATCAGCAGGATTGTATTAAAATTATAGTAAACAATACTAAAGTCAACTGCATAGAATTACATTTTATCTCAGCCAGAGAAAGGGCTATATTAGCCAAAAGCTAAAGTGAGGACTGCGGATGCTGGAGATCAGAGTCGAGAGTGTCGTGCTGGAAAAACACAGCATTCGAGGAGTAGGAAAATCGAAGGACTTTTGCCCAAAACTTCGATATTCCTGCTCTTTAAATGCTGCCTGACCTGCTGTGCTTTTCAGGCACCACAATCTCAACTATATTAGCCAAATATGGTCAAATTGTTCGAGACTATTATTGCTAGAGAGAAAATCCTCATTTTTCACAAGAGGACAGTAAATGTGTTGGGACAAAAAAGGTAAGGATGAGCCTTGGAATAGGGAATGAACTCTTCAAGAAGTAGGTCTCTACTTTTATCTGGGATATATTTCAATGAATATATGTGGTCTCCCATCCATCATGTACCCACATTAGCAACATAGCGACTGTGCCGGAGTATCTAAATGGTTGACCATAATGTCATCTAAGATAATACATAAGACTTTGTTTCTGTGCCACGTCTGTATAAGGATTCCATTTCTAACAGGTTTACCCATTAGGGGACTGGCAGTGACTCTCTTGGTCCGGGGGTTAAGACTAGAGATTAGTCTTGATGGCATCTTTATCCAATACCATCTGTGTTGTTATATAATGAACTTGCTTCCTGAGACTTTACCATTCAATTTCTCTCAAACGTAGAGCAATATTGGGGAAACAATCTGAATCAATAATGAGGTGTTTAACCATAAAACACATGAATTTTACATTTAGTTTAAAAGGGAGAGGTGTGTGTCTGAGGCTAGTATTTTAAAATTAAATAATAGAAACCATGGGAACATGAAACCTGAGCTAGCCAAAGTACACTGGCAAATGAAGCTAGGAGATTGTAAGAGGTGCTGTGCAAACATTAATGAGGATATTGTAGAATATTCAGAATAAATATGATCCGACTATAATGAAAAATACTCAGGGTTGGATACAGCCTAACATCCCTGACTAATAAAGAAATTAGGAAAAGTTATCAAGGGGTGAAAACTGATGTACAAATGCAGAGTAGCAGGTCAGATGATTGGGCAGAACTTAAAAAAGTAATACAAAATGTCTAAAAGATTATCAGAAGAAAGGTATTGGAACACCACATTTGTTAATTCAGGCAGCTAAAATGACAAGTGTAAATCCCCAGTGCGCATACTAAGTGTATTTAATTTGAAGCGAGCTGGTATTACATTTAGTTTAAGTCTATTTTTAAATGTTCATTCACAAGATGTGTATGGCCAGCATCATTTACCCACAGTTTACCATGTTGCTATGGGTTTAGAATCACACGTAGGCCAGACCAGGTAAGGATAGCAGTTAGTTTCATTAATGAACCAGATTGGTTTCCTGCCAGACAACTGAGAACGGTTTCATGGTAATCATCAAGCCCTTAATTATAGATTTCTATTAATTTGAAATTGCACCAGATCCTGAGGTGGGTTTTGAACCCAGGCCCCCAGAACATTGCCTGGGTCTCTGGATTAATATATTTGTGATAACACTGTGATGCCATCACCTCCCCTGATGAAGGAAAGCTCCATTTTGCCAGAGCAGCGAGGAGAGAAGGAGTGGTGAAGCGAGAGCTGCTGGGAAGGGTGAGTTTTCCCGCATTAAAAGGGACTTAACTCGGGAGTCGGGATTCTATTTACCGAGAGGTGCGAGGGAGGAGCGAAGGACTTCTGGGAAGTCATATATTTGTGTGGTTGCGTTACCCGAAACACTACTCGGGTAGTGTCTCCCACTCATCCTCCTCCTCGACCCAAGAAAAGGTTCTGTGCACCAGATTGGTAAGGTAACAAGTTTATTTTTTGTTCCTTATTTTTTCAACAGTCTCTTTGGGAATTTAGAATTGTGGGAATGGAGGTGAGGGCAGTTGAATGTTCCTCCTGCAGAATGTGGGAGGTAAGGGTCACTGCTAGTGTCCTTGCTAACTACATCTGCGGAAAGTGCACCCAACTCCAGCTCCTCGAAAACCGCATTAGGGAACTGGAGTGAGAGCTGTATGAACTTCGAATCATTCGGGAGGCAGAGGAGGTTATTGAGAGCAGTTACAGGGAAGTTGTCACTCCTCAGGTACAAGAAAAAGGCAGATGGGTGACAGTCAGGGGACGGAAAGGGAACCGGCAGGCAGTGCAGGAATCCCCTGTGGCCATTCCCCTCAACAATAAGTATACCATTTTAGATACCGTTGGGGGGTGGGGGGAGGGGGGGGGAGCGGACTTACCAGGGGAAAGCAGTAGGGCACAGGGCTCTGGCACAGAGTCTGTCCCTGCAGCTCAGAAGGGAAGGGGGAAGAGGAGTAGAGCAGTAGTCACTGGGGACTCCATAGTTAGGAGGACAGATAGGACATTCTGTGGGGACGAGGGAGACTCACGGTTGATGTATTGATTCCTAGGTGCCAGGGTTCGTGAGGTCTCTGATCGTGTTTTTGGGATCCTTAAGGGGGAGGAGGAGCAGCCCCAAGTCGTGGTCTACATAGGCACCAAAGACATTGGTAGACAGAGAGATGGGGATTTAAGACAGAAATTCAGGGAGCTAGGATGGAAGTTTAGAGCTAGGATGAACAGAGTTGTTGTCTCTGGTTTGTTGCTCGTGCCACGTGCTAGTGAGGCGAGGAATAGGGAGAGAGAGGAGTTGAACATGTGGCTAAAGGGATGGTGCAGGAGGGAGGGTTTTGGATTCTTGGATAATTGGGGCTCTTTCTGGGGTAGGTGGGACCTCTACAAGCAGGATGGTCTTCATCTGAACCAGAGGGATATCAATATACTGGGGGAGAAATTCACTAAGGCTATTTGGGTGGGTTTAAACTAATCCAGCAGGGGGATGGGAACCAAAATTATAGTTTGAGTATAGAAAAGGTGGAGAGTAGGGAGGTCCGAAATCAAGTGTCAGGGACACAAGATGGCATTGGCAAGCAAGAAGTTGGTTTGAAGTGTGTCTACTTCAACACCAGGAGCATCTGGAATAAGGTGGACGAACTTGCAGCATGGGTTGGTACCTGGGACTTTGATGTTGTGGCCATTTTGGAGACATGGATAGAGCCAGGACAGGAATAGTTGTTGCAGGTTCCAGGATTTAGATGTTTCAGTAAGAACAAAGAAGATCGTAAAAGTGGGGAGTGGGGGGGGGGGGTGGCATTGTTGGTCAAGGACACTATTACAGTTGCAAAAAGGATGTTGGGGACTCGTGACTCGTGAACTGAGGTAGTATGAACTGAGGTTAGAAATAGGAAAGGAGACGTCACCCTGTTGGGAGGTTATATTGGCCTCCGAATAGTTCCAGAGATGTAGAAGAAAGGATAGCAAAGATGATTCTTGATAGGAGTGAGACAGACAGGGTAGTTGTCATGGGGGACTTCGACTTTCCAAATATTGACTGGGAACACTATATTACGAGTACTATAGATGGGTCAGTTTTTGTCCAGTGTGTGCAGGAGGGCTTCCTGACACAGTATGTAGACAGGCCTACAAGGGGCGAGGCCACATTAGATTTGGTACTGGGTAATGAGCCCGGCCAGGTGTTAGACTTGGAAGTAGGTGAGCACTTTGGTGATAGCGATCACAATTCTGTTATATTTACTTTAGTGATAGAAAGGGATAGGTGTGTACCACTGGGAAAGAGTTACAGCTGGGGGAAAGGCAATTATGATGCGATTAGGCAAGATTTAGGAAGCATAGGATGGAGAAGGAAACTGAAGGGGATGGACACATTAGAAGTGTGGAGCTTATTCAAGGAAAAGCTCCTGTGTGTCCTCAATAAGTTTGTATCTGTCAGGCAGGGAGGAAGCTGTAGAGCGCGGGAGCTGTGGTTTACGAAGGAAGTGGAATCTCTGGTCAAGAGGAAGAAGAAAGCTTATGTTAGGATGAGATGTGATGGCTCAGTTAGGGCATTTGACGATTACAAGGTAGCCAGGAAAGACCTTAAGAGAGAGCTCAGAAGAGCCAGGAGGAGACATGAGAAGTTGTTAGCAGATAGGATCAGGGTAAACCCTAAGGCTTTCTATTAAAGAATGACAAGAGTAAGATTAGGGCCAATCAAACATAGTAGTGGGAAGTTGTGTGTGGAGTCAGAGGAGATAGGGGAAGCACTAAATGAATATTTTTCGACAGTATTCAATCTAGAAAACGATGATATTATTGAGGAGAATACTGAGATGCAGGCTACTAGACTAGGTGGGATTGAGGTTCACAAGGAAGAGGTATTAGAAATCCTGCAGAGTGTGAAAATAGATAAGTCCCCTGGGCCGGATGGGACTTATCCTAGGATCCTCTGGGAATCCAGGGAGGAGATTGCCGAGCTTTTGGTATTGATCTTTAAATCGTCATTGTCTACAGGAATAGTGCCAGAAGACTGGAGGATAGCAAATGTGGTTCCCCTGAAGACTGGAGGATAGCAAATGTGGTTCCCCTGTTCAAGAAGGGAAGTAGAGACAACCCTTGTAATGATAGACCAGTGAGCCTTACTTCAGTTGTTGGTTAAGTGTTGGAAAAGGTTATAAGAGATAGGATTTATAATCATCTAGAAAAGAATAAATTGCTTAGAGATAGTCAGCACGGTTTTGTGAAGGGTAGGTCGTGCCTCACAAACCATATTGAGTTCTTTGAGAAGGTGACCAACCAGGTAGATGAGAGTAAACCGTTTGATATGGTGTATATGGATTTCAGCAAGGCGTTCGATAAGGTTCCCCACAGTAGGCTATTGTACAAAATGCGGAGGAATGGGATTGTGGGAGATATAGCAGTTTGGATCAGCAATTGGCTTGCTGAAAGAAGACAGAGGGTGGTGGTTGATGGGAAATGTTCATCCTGGTGTCCAGTTACCAGTGGTGTACCACAAGGGTTGGTGTTGGGTGCACTGCTGTTCGTCATTTTTATAAATGACCTGGATGAGGGCGTAGAAGGGTGGGTTAGTAAATTTGCAGATGACATTAAGGTCGGTGGAGTTGTGGATAATGACGAAGGATGTTGTAGGTTTCAGAGAGACATAGATAAGTTGCAGAGCTGGGCTGAGAGATGGCAAATGGAGTTTAATGCGGACAAGTGTGAGGTGATTCACTTTGGTCGGAGTAACCGGAATGCAAAGTACTGGGCTAATGGTAAGATTCTTGATAGTGTAGGTGAGCAGAGAGATCTCGGTGTCCAGGTACACAGATCCTTGAAAGTTGTCACCCAGGTTGACAGGGTTGTTAAGAAGGCATACAGTGTTTTAGCTTTTATTAAAAGTGGGATCGAGTTCTGGAGCCATGAGGTTACGCTACAGCTGTACAAAACTCTGGTGTGGCTGCACTTTAAGTATTGTGTACAGTTCTGGTCACTGCATTTAAGAAGAATGTGGAAGCTTTGGAATGGGTGCAGAGGAGATTTACCAGGATGTTGCCTGGTATGGAGGGAAGGTCTTAAGAGGAAAGGCTGAGGGACTTGAGGCTGTTTTTATTGGAGAGAGGAGGGTCGAGAAGTGACTTAATAGAGACATATAAGATAATCAGTGGTTAGATAGGATGGACAGGGAGAGCCTTTTTCCAAGTATGGTGACGGCGAGCACAATGGTGCATAGGTTTAAATTGAGGGGTGATAGATATAGGACAGATGTCAGAGGTAGTTTCTTTACTCAGAGAGTAGTAAGGGTATGGAAAGATTTGCCTGCAACAGTAGTAGATTCGCCAACTTTAAGTGCATTAAGTCGTCATTGGACAAACATATGGACGTACATTGAATAGTGTAGGTTAGATGGGCTTCAGATTGGTATGACTGGTCGGCGCAACATCGAGGGCCGAAGGGCCTGTACTGCGTTGCAATGTTCTATGTTCTATAACATTATCAATAGCTAATGCTTCAGTAACTCTTTTAATAGTTCTGAAAATACCTGGACATTGTGAAATTTTATTCTGAAAATTAAACTAAATCATTGACAAGCCAAAGATATGCAGGATTGAATGTTTTATTTTGTTCCGTGACATAATTATAAGTTAGCAATATCCAAATAAATATGTTTACAGCATTTTCCATCTCTTACAAATTTCTACATTCTTTTATAGTTTAGATTATAGCCAATACTTTATCAGAACACTAATGGTGAAGAAAATACAAGATTTAATGCAGAGTTCTACAAAATAAATAATATTGGGGAGTTTTGTTTGAGAGACTAATTGTCTCAGTGGACTATTAGTTTGAACAGCACAGTAACTCTATAATTTGGCATCATATTCTGTGTTTAATACAGCACAAAATAAATATGGACTGATTGCACATTAGAACAGAGTTGACCAAGCACTGAACTCAGACTTAGTGCAAGTGCAGACTTTATGGAACCCTGTCACACTATAGGGAAATCAGAGCAATGTTGTCTCTTAATCTTCGGATAACCTTTGCTGCATGTCTGTGCGATCGCAAACGTGGTGACTAAAATCATTAACAGTGCTGCTGGCTGTAAGGGTAGAATTCTGATGTGTGTCGACAGTTTGTTTATTTTGTGATGCCAAAATCTTCATTATTTCCATTTCAACACCTTGGGATCCAAGGTTAGTGACCAAACAGGAGTCACACCACTTGTATCACGTGGTTCTCTTATCAAATCCATCAACAGATCTTGATTCACAGATTTATGTATTTCTGCATGGTTAAGTCCATCACTGTTTCAACTGGCATAAGCTGTCAGGTGTTAGCAGATACGCTGTGACCGTATTTTGAACCCAATGAGATGATTGGAGGGGATATTTGTAGTTTTAGAAGCTGGGAGGCAGTAGTGATTTTGGGTCTGGAGAGAGGGAATTGTTCATCATGCTTTAATCTTAAGAAAGCTCTCAAATTTCTTTAGCACTTTTCATGACCTCAGGATGCTCCACGTATCTTTACAGCCACTGAAGTATGTTTTATGTGTAGTCACTGTTGTAATGTAGAGATTACCTGCACTAAGATTCCACATGTAGCAATAAGGTATTCTATGTTATTTTGTCAGGTTGGTTCTATTACTCTGGGCACTTGGGGGATTTGTTTGACACTGTTACAAAATGATGCCATGTTATCTTTAATGTCCAAGCAAAAGGACAAATGGATCGTTAGTTGAATGGTTCCTCTAAAGGGTTGGGCTTCTGTCAATGCAAGATTTACTCAAAATTGAATAGCATTGAATTGAATTAGCTTTATTGTCACACGTACTAAATGAGTACAGTTGGTTCTTCTATTGCGGGTAGTGTCGTTTTTGTACAATCCTGTGTTATTAAAAAATTCCACAGTAGCAGCACTATTTAAACTAATGGGGGTGGAACCATGTTAAACCATTACATGGTTTAAAAGTTTGCGCTTTAGAAAGAGTGTCCCCAGTTTGTCAATCGTGTTGTGTGAATTTGTATTAACGGAACATGCATTATAGCAGAATGACCTGTGCTAAAATGTTGTTAAGTCGCCACTTACAGTGCCATCTTTAGGTACAGAGGTAAATAGGTACAGCTTCTTTAGTTACAAAATTAGTTAAAGTGTAACAACTTGACCAACACACAACACCATCTTAGATACATTGTACCCAGGTACAATCCTTGTTCATGGAATAGAGAGACATAGAAGAAAAGTTATTTCACAGCCTCATGCAATAAAACCATAGGCCAGAAAAAAAACAAGGAGTTAAAAAGACAGATATCACACTGTCTCTCCAAGGGCTGTCCGCACGGGGGCAGGGGCTGGGGGTGGGGGTAAGGGGGTGGTGGGGGTGGGGTGTCTCCATGTAGCCTGATCTCTGGCAGCTGCCACATACTGCATTGGGCCTCTGGTCATTGTCAGCTCCTCTTCGGAGACCAGAAATCGCAGGCCTTTGCTGGATGTCCGAGGCTGAGAGAAGGGAGGAAGAGAGGGAGAAAAGAAAAAAAATACAGATTGAGTGGACGAGCTCCATCTGGGGTGTCCTACTTCACTGCCACCTTAGTGGTTATCATTGGTTTAAAACTGAGATGTTATCCTAGATTCTGAATTTAAAGGTATATTTTGGGATCTGAATCCACAAGCTTCCAACTCCGATGCAAGAATGCTATAAACCAATCCTACGCATCCTTAGCACTTCGATGCAAAAGGCTCATTAAGGCTTTTCAAATTATCCATCATTGAACTTCAATAATTATTTTGCCAGTCACAAAGAATTTAACAGTAACTGTTACCATCAAGGCAAAGGTTGCAATTTATCTGAAATATAGTGTACAAAGCAACCAGTTGGGAAGCAATTGTTCAGTCAGAGTAATGTCATTTTCAGTTAAAAATGAAGACACAATCTTGGGATAAGCATAGCATGCAATTCTGTGAATATATCATTTTAACATTAAACACGCAAAGAACTTCAAGTGGGGGTCATGCAACACTCAACAATTAACAACATAACACTTCAATTTATATTTTAAAAAGGTTTTGAGCATATCTTAAGTGGCAGTAGAGTACATTCATTTCACTAGAACTATCATCTGTAAAAGCAACCAGATGTGCCTCCAATGTTACTATTTGATAATTATTTTTCTGTCACAAATTTGCTATGAACATGGTAACTTGAATATAGCTCTTTTGTTTTCCTGAAATTGTTAGTAATGTAAAGAGAGGTAATGCAAAAGACTCTGGGCAAATGCAATGTAACAACACGCAAACAAAGACAGCTCCGAGACTGACCTCCACCTTGACTGAATTATACAAGCTCAGAACAAAATGTTCTTCAATCCTGTTGTTATTAACAGAGAGGGAAGGGGAGATATTAATGATCCTGTACATGATTATCTACTGCTGTATACTTGGGTATAAATGTTGGATGAAGATCGAGCTGTGCTTGTCTTGATTGAATAGAGTAATCCTCATTACAGAGTCACAGAAATAAAAATTTCTGGGAAAACTCAGCAGGTCCAGCAGCATCTGTGGACAGCACTCAGAATTAATGTTTCGGGTCCAAGTGACCCATCTTCAGAACTGACAGATTGCTAGGAAAAGGTTGGTATTTATGCAGCAGATGGGGTGGGGCTGGAGTAAATAATAGGTGCCTACCTTCTAGTTACCTGTCACTTCAATACACCACAGCATTCCCTGGCTAGCATCTCTGTCTTGGGCTTGTTGCAGTGCTCCAGCGAAGCTCAGTGCAAGCTGGGAAGAACAGCACCTCATTTTCCCCCTGGGAACTCTGCAGCCTTCTGGACTCAATATCAAGTTCAACAATTGTAGGGCTTCAGGCACCTTCTTCCACATCCTTACCCTAGCCTTATGTAGAAAGACTGAAGAAGTTATGATAAATACATAGAATCCTGGAAAAACTCAGCATATATGGAGAGAGGAAAAATAGAGTTCATGTTTTGGTCGGTCTGATTTCTTCAGAACAGAGGAGTTGCTCTCCTTTTGCAGAGAAATGAAGGGGAGTTTGAAGAGTGGTGTTCAAAATGGTTTGCTCTGAAGAAGAGTCATACTGGATTCAAAATGTTAACTCTGTTTGACTGAGTGCTGTCAGACCTGCTGAGATTCTCCAGCATTGTCTGTTTTTATTTCTGACCTTGTCAGCATCTGCAATGCTTTGGTTCAAAATTATTACTGACTTTGAAAGAATACACAAAAGAGGAAATATTTTCAAGTGCTAGAACTTAAATTTGCACATTTAAAGGAATTCACAAAAGAACCAGCCGTGATATGAAGTTAAATATTGAGTTGGACTGAATCACAGTTGCAAAATCAGAAACACAGCAGCTGAGCACAGTAATCTTCCATAAAGGGATAACGAACAACTAATTTGTATTTTTATCATACTGACTTAAATACTGAATAAATACGGGTTAGGTCCTAGTCAGGATGTAAGGGATAAATCCTCAATTCTTTTTTAAAGTAGTGCTCTGGAATCTTTTATGATTACTCCAGCATTCCTTCAGAGCCACTCTGGAGAGCCAGCTTTTAATTTTAAAATCTCTGGAGGGGGACTTGAATTGACAACAATCTTCCTCAGGGAAAATGTGCTACTCACTGAAAATATGGGCATGGAAAACACTCAGGTGGTGTTGCTTTGAACATTTATTTGAACATGTGTGGTACTAAAGTTAATCATTACCTTCCATACCTCAAGTAACCTGAAGTGATCCTTTCATGCACCTTAAATTTTAAAACAGCAAGCATTAAGAAGGAAGGTGGGTCCTGTTCAGGAACATTTTTTTTCTAATCAATCTGTTGAGAGATGTTATTACACACCTCTGGAACAGGTGGGACTTGAAACAGGGCCTCCTGCTCCAGGGGTGGGGATACTACCAGCCATTGAAAGGCCCATCCAATAAGTTGCAGCTGATGTGTTGTTTACTTACCCGTGCCCAGGCAGGATTGGTGGAAGCACTGAACTGTATTACTGGAGGAGATTGGAGCCTCTTGTTGACCATGGAAAGGCATGGCCTTGCACAGGTCTGGACACAACAGTAACATGAGCAGGATGTACATAGAAAGAGGCTGTTAACAAATCACCTTTTGAGAAGAGAAGGAGAACTCCTCATACAGAGCTTTCCAGGAGCACCAGTCCTCTTGCTGGGATGAATGAACCATGAGCAATTCCTCTGGATGCTTTGCTTTGATGGCCACTACTTCCATGATGACCTGATGTCTCAAGTCAGGATAAGGATTCTGCTCCCAGTGGCGATAAGGATTAGCGTTTCATTTTATTTGTACTTCCAGGCAAGCAATGTAGACATTAACAACATGTCAGAATTTATTCACCATAAAATGGAAGTATCTTAGCGAATAGAATTATCAAGGAGATGATAGTAGCATCCTCATAATGCAGGACATCCCTGACTGCATGTACCTGCCTCCATGAGCCCCTCACTCAGTTAATGAGCAGTCAGTGTGTGACTACTCATGGTGCTTTCACCTTGAGTAGTTATCCTATCCCAACATTTTCCAATTTCTGTAGCAGAGGATGTCAGCTTGGCACAAGGGCTACCCTATCCCTATGTGGTTCATGTGAGATCTGGGGACATTCAGTGAAAGGATTGTTCCTTAAAAGAATGAAACAGGGGAATTAGTAATGAATCAAACAAATATTATGTCTTTTTTTGTTGAGGATTCAAATAGGACCCTGGAAATAATTCCGAATCGGGAGATGACAGGGTGGGAGAAGTGTAAAACAATCACTGTCCCTGAGGAAAGATACTAAGAAAATTATTAAAACTAAAAGCTATAAAGTTCTTAGGCTTGGATGTATTTTATTCCAGGGCATTAAAAGAAATAACTGCTCAGATAAATTAAAAACCACACAACACCAGATTATACTCCAACAGGTTTATTCAGAAGAACTAGCTTTCGGAGCACTGCTCCTTCATCAGATGGTTGTGGAGTATAAGATTGTTAGACACAGAATTTATAAGATAATGGTTACATTCTTTTTAGTTTTACAACATTGCTGAGATTCTGAAAAGGTTTCATCAGATTGAAAAATAACAAAAGTGGTTCCTCTGTTCAAGAAAAGCGAGAGCCCGAAAAGAGGAAACCACACATTACTTGGTATTAACATCTGTCATGGGGAAATGCAGGTATTTATTATTTGGGACGTTATATGACATTTAGAAAATCTCAATGCAATCAATTAGAGGGATGGGTTGTGAGTTTCTGGAAATGATATCATCCACCTTAAGAGACCAAGACTCACAAATAGAAAACGGGACAGAACACCAGTGCTTCACCGGATGCTCACTGATGATGTTACCGAGCATGGTGATGAAACATCTGAGAACAAACCTACCAGCTCAGCGAGCAAACTTACAACCTGAACCAATCAATCAGAGTCCACATGATCTCGTGAAAGAGAAATGGTATTTGATTTACTGGAGATTCTTTCCTTTGATCATGATCAATGTAGAGAAATGGGAAGCTGTGTCCTGTACCTAGGTTTTGAGCACTTTTATCGTGTTATATTAAATGTTGATATGCAAAAGAAGAGTTTATGCTGTAGAAGGTTATTTATTACAATGGATTGAGGATTGTTTAACTAACTGGAAACAGAGTGGGTATAAATGACAAAATGAAATGTAATGAATGGAATGATACAGGAATCAATACTGAAGCCTAAATTACTCGCAAGAATATCTAATTGATGTGAATGAAGGCTCCAAGTATGGTTGCTAAATTTACTGATGACACAAAGAGACACAGAGGAATCTCAATCATCCAGCATTCAGTTAACTGGTTTTTGGATTATCCAAAAACGATTGCAAGGTCCTGATGCTTGGCTAACTATGTTATCCGGCACTTGATTATTTGATTAACCGAACAAAATATTCCCCGCCCAGGTCCTTCAGGTAATCAAAATGTTCTGTACAGTGAAACCAAGTTGTGAAGAGGACATAAGTCAACAAAGTAATTGGTTATGTGAGTGCTGGGAAAATGGTCGATTGAGAATATTATAGGAAAATGTGAATTTGTGTACTTTGGAGAGAAGAGGCAAAAGCAGCACATTTGAAAGAGTGCTACATATTCAAGTTGCCAACATTCACCTTTATGGCCGCCATACTTTTGTTACTTGGAAAAATCCCAAGGTTTAATAAAGAAGCTTAACTGAATGGGTAGTCTTCTTTTGAGCAACACAATAACATTCCACATGCCTAAGAACTTGCAAAAATGTAGAAGTAGGAATGTTAAATAGAATTGAATGTAGTCAGTGAAAAATTCAATGTGAATCAATTTTTCCAAGCTCTCAGGCTTACTGACGCAAACTGTGTCTGACTTATTTACTTAGACCAATCCAATACAGATGGAAAATCATAATAATTGTTTGGATGTACATTGTCTTCATTAGGGGAATGGCTGCTTTCACCTTCTCATGAACAATAGAACCTGTTTGGAACAATGATGCTATATTTTGATCTTTGACTACTATTTTCAAAGAGGTTCATAAAGATTGAAATGGAAATTCTTTCTACAATTCCCAAGGAGGTGGCAAAGAAAGGGATGTTTATATAAATTCCCACTTCTTGTTGAACAATAGAAACTGCAACTTCGTTTGGACTTCACCGTAATTTGATTTGTCAGAAAGCAATCAGATATTTTTCACAACTCTTAGCTCAATGAAGTCTGGTCTGTTTAACTGAAGCACACAGCTACTATTTAAGCATGAGTGGCAATGAAGAATAGAACATGAAGCAAAGCATATCTCACGGCTTATGTTCTGGGCAAAAACGAATCCATCATAAGTCGAGCAGACAGAGATATACTGACAGATTGGTCCAGGCCCTACAGTTATTTTGTTGGCCTATTCTAAACTTTAATCTGTGCACTCTGGATGAACCTTGCTGATTCTTTATTTAGTAGTCAGCAATGTATGTGCAGTGCTGTACGTTTGTGCCAGATGGGAAAAACTGTCTTTCTGGGCATCATCTGTCTCAGCAATGTTCAGGAACGCACCATACACTTTCCCAAACCTCACTTCACACTCAGAGACATGTCATCATGGTGGGGCAGACAGAGGGCAAAGCAACGATCAGTCGAGCCAGCATCATGCCCACAAGGCAAACTGTTAGTGCTTTCACTGGTCCACTTTAATCTTTCTATCCTGATAAAACACTCAAATCAGATGAGATGGCATCTGCGCCACTGGAGTGTATGTGAGATAATGAAAGTGTAAAACTAATGTCTACTAGGGCAGAAAAAATGCAGTTCTACAGGAGAGGCAGAGTGTGAGTAATATATTATGATATGAATGATGTTTTAACGTCATTGGCTGATGTAAAATTTTTCTACTTGCTCTGATTTAAGCTCAGTCCAATTCTAGGAAATGACATATTGATATTAATCTAATAAATGATAATTCAAGTTTCATTGGCAGTTTAAAAATCATGAATCAATTAAAAGGTGAACTCACTCAAACATTCTGCTTCAGTATAATATAATGAAAGCAAAAAAAAAGGTTATTAGGTTTAAATAATATCACCCAGCTTTTAGAATGTTCACTTTGCTTGAAGGTGAAGTATCATAGTCCAGTTTTGCATCTTCCTTTGGGATGTAAATTGAACTTAAATTACAATTAATATCACAACACTGCGCTAAACATGTAACAGATAATTTTGTAAACTGATATTGAGCAACACTGAAATTTGGTCTGATATCATTTGACATCGCCTCTGCAGTTATCTGTTTCTTAAACATCTAGGTTTTAGCAGTAACTAATTTCTTTTCTGTTATATATGTAAGAAGAGATATGCATGAGGTTCATTTGTACTCAGAATCTAGTGGAAACAACAAAATGATAAATAATTGTGCCAACTGTCCAGATTTCTTTGACATGTCAACTCATGCTGCTTACGAGTGACTGAGGATCTGATTAAACAAAAGCTCCTTAAGTTTAAATTGTCCAAAGTAAACCGCCTGAAACTTACTTTTTCTGTATAAATTATATTATAGCTATAAATCAATGTTGAGGGCAAGATACTGAAGAAGAGCTTATTGTATTAAATAGAGCCTTTAACATTCAATAACACTCCACAGGCATACTGACAAGAACTCTTAACATCTGCTTGCTTTATTCATTTTCTTCCTGAAACAGTATAAAGCACTTTTATCTGAGTTGAAGAGAATATAAGTATCCTTATTCAGCTTTTGTGTGGAATCAGAATTCTTTTTCATGCACTTGAATAATAAAGCACTACATATTTCCTTTGTTGTTACATCAGTGTTTATTAGGATGAAAGGCTTGTTTGTGTATTGGTTCAATAGTTCAATGTCATCACGTAACCTAACCCACTTGCTATTGTTTTGAGCAATACATTCTGTTAATGCAATCTGTCAATCTGTGATTGTTATTTTTTAAATTGGCGTCCAAGGAAATCTCTGTCTTCGCAGAAGAAGGCTCATTACAGCTGATAGTAGTGAAAGGAATGAACATGAAAGTGTGCAAGTTTATATCTAAAACTACATGAATCAAACTGGGAGAAGGTACAATTTAATTCATGGTGACCGAAGTTAGTTTCTGCGCATAAAAGCCTCAATTCAACTGAAATACTGCAAGGGATTAGCTGAGTTACAAGTCTTTCAGATTGCAAGAAATAAAATGGAGATATTGTACATTTGTGCATAAGGAATGTTCATATAGGATTGCAAAAAAGGGGCCAACAAAGGAAATTTCCACATACCCATCATCATTACCTTGCCACCTATTTTGCTAAACGAATGATTCTTTTCATTGAAAATGTATTTGACAAAAAAAGGTTTATTTGTGACAGTTTTTGTCTTGAAGCTTGAAGATGCTACATAATGGTTAGATGAAGCATAGATTTTTGCCTGTGCCCCAGTCAGGGATCAAGGCCATGTCATTGTGCATACCATCAAGTGAATCACAGGTAAGATGGGCAAAAATGGGTGTGTGGGTTATCCCTAACAATCTGGTGCTGTGCCCCCAATCTGTTCCAATACAGTTGCAACACTGGCATCTACCTGACAATGTGGAAAATTTCCCAGGTATGTCATGTACACAAAATCAGGACAAATCCAAACGAGTCAATTACCACCAGCAGTCTACTCTCACTCGTCAGTAAAGAGTGGGGGAAGGGGTCATCAACAGTGCTATTGAGCAGCATATGCTCAAGCAATGGTGCTCACTGAAGCTCAGTTTGGGTTCTGTCAGGGCCACTCAGCTCCTGACCTCATACAGCCTTGGCTCAAATACAGACACAAGTGCGGGAATGCAGAGGTGAGGTGAGAGAGGCTGCCATGACATCAAGGCCATGAGCATATTATCAAGAAGTGCTAGTAAAACGAGAGTCAAAAAGAAGTGGTGGGGAATCCTCTATTGGCTGGAGTTACCCTGACGAATAGAAAGATGGTTGTGGTTATTGGAGGTCAGTAAAAAAAGTAAAGTGGGTGGCTAGGTGGCTCAGTGGTTAGTACTGCTGCCTCACAGCGCCAGGACCCAGGTTCAATTCCAGTCTCGGGCAACTGCCTGTGTGGAGTTTTCATATTCCTCCTGTGTCTGCGTGGGTATCCTTGGGGTGCTCTGGTTTCCTCCCATGATCCAAAGATGTGAAGATTAGGTAAATTGGTCATGCTAAATTGCCTATAGTGTTCAGGGATGCATAGGTTAGGTGCATTAGTCAGGGATAAATGTAGAGTAATAGGGGAATGGGTCTGGGAGAGTAAATCATTGGAGGATTGGTGTGGACTTGTTAGGCTTAATGGCTTGTTTCCACACTGTACGACCTGGTATGGTATCCAACTTTACACAGTTGCTATCACACACTTTGGAACAAATGGGACTTGAACCTGATTCTCCTGTGACAGGGTTCCAAGATCCAACTGGAAGAGTACAAATCCAATCAGATCCAAGGAGCAATTTCCATCTTGGTTTGTGCATAATCCTGTCACATTTACAGTGCCTGGACCATATGAAAGGATTGAAATCTGAACATTTATTAGGATTTGCTGGTGTCATTAATTTGCCATTTTAACACAAGCATATGCTTTTGTACTTTTTTATCTTCTAATTAATTATTTTCTTAGACAATGGATGCTTTTGATTATAATTAGAGCTGGATTGTGAACATTATTCTGCCTGATCATGTAAAGGAGCTGGATAAGGTTGGATGACATAACTGAGATTATTGTGACCAAATATCAAACGTGAACATCATCTGCCACACTTAAATAAGTTGTGCCGCAAAATGAATTGACTTAATGTCCACAGGTGGGCTTGATGCTTTCCAGCTAGAGAAATGATTTGAAAGAAAGAAAAAAGTTATCAACAGAGCATTTACAGTATTTTGCAATTTTGAGTTGAGCAAGGGCTTTGATGCAGCATGTTTTTATTTCAGTTAATTTTCTGTGCAATGTTTCACACTCTGTGTTAGGACCATTGGGACCATTGCAGAAAGGGGAGTAGCAAGGAAATGCCCACAGAATTGATGAGTATGCAGTCCTTGAGGTTGGATCTGGACAGTTGCAATGGCCACTCTGCAAAGTAATAGTGGTTTTCCATTTTGATTATCATAAATATTTCTCCTTTGAAAGAAGATATAAACTAACTTTAGGACGAGTCAGATTTTTGATTCAACTTTCCTTGCAAGATGTCACCCAATAATTTGGAGTTGGACTTGATAAAATACTAATCCCCACTTTTTTCTTCTTGCTAAGAGTATGCTCCAAGGGAATAGAAAGTCTTTAATGAAAAACTAGTCATGCATTTGATTCCTTTGAGCAATTGCGTTCAGGAATTGAAACTTCAGAATGCTGCAACAATTATTACATTCAGCCTACTCATTAATCAAAAATGCTTAAATCAATTGATTTAATAATTTAGTTTAGGGAACACGAATGGGTTTAATTACTATAGTACTTTCATTACTATTTACATTGAATAATTCAACTTAACACAATTAAATAACAAAATTATCAGGATAACTTTTTAAGATTCAACTCACCAAGTTTATCTGCACTTTCTTAATAACTCAGTCTTCCGACATTAATGGATTTCATTTGCGCTGCTTCCAGAGTTTGATTGACAATGCATGTCTAAGTGGACAAATGGAAGAAACACTCAAGGTGTTCTTGAAACCAGCCGATTGTACAATTTTACTATGAACTCCCCAAGCTTGACATCTACTGTTGGAAGAATATTATGTCACCAACAGGGGTGAGATAAAGGTGACTGCCTTTGGCATCAAGGCAGCATTTGACTGATCTATGAGATCAAAAAGTCTTAGAAAAGAAATGGAATCAATGCGAATTGGGAAAAAATCTCTGCTGATTGAAGTCATCCCTGACACAAATGGATATGATTGTTCTTGGAGGTCAATCATCTCATCCTCAGGATATCACAGCTACAATGTTTTAGGGTAATCTCCTTGGCTCAACCATTTCAGCTGCTTCATCAATGACATTCTGCCATTATAAAATCAGAAATGTGGATTTTCACTGACTGCACAGTAATCAGCACCATTTATAACTCCTCAGATAGTGAAATAGTACATGCCCATAAGCAGCAAAACCCGACAACATCTCGCCTCAAACTTACAAGTGGTAAGTAACATTCACACTGTACGAGGGCCAGGCAGTGTCCATCTTAAACAGGAATGAATCCAACCATCATCTCTTGATTTTTATTGGCATTACCTTTGCTGAATCCCTCAATCTCAAACTTTTGAGAGTTTTCATCGACCAGAAACTGAAGTGGTCTAGCCAGATAAATACTGTTGCTACAAGAGCAGGTCAGAGGTGAGGAATCTTGTAGCAAGTAACTCACTTCTTAACTATCTAAAACAACACGGTCTCTACTTGTCTGCACAGGTGCAACAATACTGATGGAGCAGGCCACTATCCAGGTTAATGATATGTATGCACGGTTGTATGAAGATACAAGGGAGATGCTATTCAATTGGAAATTGAAGCATCAATTATATTAAGAAGTGATGGAGAAGGACGTTCTCCCTGAGTATGGCAAAGGACTACAAATGGGATTAATTAGATAGTATTTTGCACACGCTTCAAAATATTTAAGCGCATGGTATGTGTAAATAATTTGATT
This sequence comes from Chiloscyllium punctatum, assembly GCF_047496795.1. NCBI lineage: Eukaryota > Metazoa > Chordata > Chondrichthyes > Orectolobiformes > Hemiscylliidae > Chiloscyllium > Chiloscyllium punctatum. Next base: position 117,700,020 of record NC_092747.1, read on the forward strand.
TATTCCATTTTATTACCTTTTGTGCAATAAACTTACACTTTATTGTTCAACCTGAAACATTATGTGCTTGTGTTTCAGTAAAAGACTCAATTTCCAGCTGAAAGCCAATTTACATGGAGCATTCACTGTCCAATTAGCATGGGCGGGCATATCCTTGTGATGGCTGTCCAAGCAGGGAGACTATCATTCAAAGGACAATTCCACTTGCAGATATGGATGCTGCTGAGAGAGGCAGGAAACTTGAGAGTGGCTCTAAATGATGGTGCCCTCAGGAGTTTCATTAATATTTGAAAAATTGGAATGCCGTCATTAAAAGCCAGGAGCATGTAGAAGAAATACACCACAGGATGGCTTTATGGCTGAGGCTGTAACCTTTACCCTTTTACAATACATTCAAGGGGCCAATGATGGGGGACCACAATGAACATCGCTTTATTGCATGGATGCTGTCTCTTATTCACTAAGTTTCCTCTGTATACTTTGCCCATCTAATCCTATTATATGGAAAATCTGTTCATGTAGGTTTAGCAATTTTGCTTTCTTGTTGTCTGAATGGTTTCATGTTTATATGCTCAGTGTTTATGAACCTAAGCAGAGAGTGGTGAATCTGTGGAATTCATTGTCACAGAAGGCTGTGCAGGACAAATCATTGAGTATATTTAGAACAAAGAAAGATAGTTTCTTGATTGACAAAGGGATCAGGATTTAATAAACTTTATCAGCCATGATTGAATGGTGAAGCATACTCAGTGAGACAATTAGTTACGTTTCTGCTCCTATGTCTTATGATCATATGGTCTTTTGTTTTGAGACCCTGACCAATGTTTTACATTATAACAGGATTGCTTCCACTGATCTGGTTTCAGTCTTTCTTCTCTTACAAGCTGACACCTGATTTATAAAAAAAAAAATCCCTCAGTACTATTTTAATCACAAAACCTAATTTGGGACAAGCTTCTGGTTCAAATCCCCCCATTAATTTATCCCAAATGTCCTGTACATTTATCCATATCTTACTTTTCCAAACAATCCAATTCCTCCTGAAGTTTTTCTAGTAACCACGTCTGTTGTTTTTGTGCTTATGTCATCTGTGAAAAGTGGCTATCTGTAGGTCATATTTTTTACATTATTAAAAGCATGGCACCAGCAGTTAATCCTGTGGGACTCAACATGTCAAATGTCTCCGTCTTGAATATTTCTTATTCACACAGACAACTTTGAATACATCTTCATCAATAACACCACTGAGAATTTCCTCAAAGCTTCTCATGCTGTGCAGCTGTGAACTATGAGAAACATTCATTTTCAATCACACATTTGATATTAATATAAATATAATGTCTGACAATGTCACATTGGCATAAGAAGTAGGATACATCTGAAAGAAATTCCTGATGTTATTGACTTTGGGCATGACATCTCTGTGGTTCTCAAATGCTGGAGAATCTCCTTTTATTTCAGTTTTGATCACGTTGTCATTTGTGATCACACTGTCAGCTGTCTCAGCATGAAGGTCTAGAATTGATTCCCAAAACATTTTTGCCTCTACTTCCACCTCCCTTTAGGATACATTTTTAAAACCAACCTCTCTTATAATGTATTTGGTCACCTTTCCTAATATTTTTTAATATGATTTGTTGCCTTTTTAAAATTGACAACGCTCTTCTGAAGCCCTTGGGAGATTTTCCTATATTAAAGGCGCTGTTCATTTGCAACTTACTATTTTTGAACCACCTTATTAAGTGCCTGAGTGAAATCAGCATTAATTATATGTAGTTTTCAGCCTTATTCACAGTCTGCAAAATTACCCTGGTGTCAGTCCTGATTTTTAAATGATGGTTGATTCTTTCTGGTTAGCTCTCTCTCTCCCTATGGGGCTCACTGACTTGACAACGGGTTCCAATAATGTGTAGGAAGATATGAAAAAGACAGTGCAATACACCATGTATAAAATAAAGTGGAAAGCTGCAACAAAAAGAAGCCACATGAAGATTAAGACTATTTTATAGTCTGACTCTGTACATATAATAGTTCATGAATGAGCTCTGTAACAAGGATTTGATGGGTAGAATGGCCTCTTTTTGCATGAGTGGGGTTCCATGACTCTGCAAAAAGTGGAAATCTGATAGCGCAGCATTTGACAATTACAGCAAGGAGAGATAGGAACTAATGTCATGTGAAATTATTTGGACAGAATTTTTTTTTTAAATGGCCAGAAACAGATTCTGCAATATTTAATATGCTGTGTTAGTTATATTGCTGGTTATCTGTAGAATAACCATTCAGGTATTTAAGATACTTTGGCCAGACCTGAATCAGTTGCCAAACATTGCCAGGAGATGTCACCACTTTTCCTTTAAAAATAAATTTAATAAAAAGAAATCTATAACTGATTTGGAACATTCTTAGTGACAAACATGTTCTAGACGAATAATTATATCTTGGGTAAAGCAGATACAGTGAGAAAAATACATTGGAACAAGTTAAGATGTGATTACTTTAGGTAAGTATGCATAACTGTTTTGGATGATGCTTTCCTTATATAAAATTATAGGTCCAACTCTGAAATGAGTGTCTGTTGAACACACGGCTTGAGTTATTAGTTTCCTGCTATTCCCCGGAAATTGTGGTGCTGCACTATAATTTTCAAGTGTACTTTGGTTTGCAAATTGATTTAAAGCCAATGTGGCATTACTTCAAATCTGGGATGGTGTGAGTCTAATTTATAATTATAAAGTTAGTTCTATTTTTAGAAATTTGTAGCATAGCAAACATGGTTTCTGCTTTTCATCAATATCTTTGATTTGTACAATTTTCCATAATCTGTATCCAAAATCTCCTGACAGTTTTATTAATTGTGCAATCAATTGGCATACATTAAATGCTTGAAATGGCAAAATACTCTTTACTATAGAAAGAGAGTGAGCATATGATTAGATTTGTATTCCTCAAATAATGAGTTGTCACAGTCTCTTTGGGTTTCTAGTTTTCAATAGGTAAACAATATTATTTTCATTGTAAGGTCTTCTGTCAATGTATTTCCTGTAGATAAAGCTAATGACCCAACACACAGGTGAAGATATTGTGTAAGGCTTGCTCAGAATTCTTGAAGTTGGGCATCAAGAACATTTGTAATCCCTCTGTACAATTCTATAATTACTCCTTCATCTATTATAGCACAGATGTATAGTAAAATACGGGAAAAAAATAAGCCCTCGCTTATTACACATTGCTTATAAGAAGTGCTTTGTCATTTGTGAAGGGTAAGTGTGGCAAAGAGCAACAAAAGTGAAGCTTTGATAGACTACCCCATTCCCAAAAATAAATAGGAAATTGGGAGATTTTGAGGAAATTTTTATCTAACTTCAGCACAATAGCTGAAATACTTAAGAAAAATAATTGTTCCAAAAGCAGGTGAAGGAGGTATGGTCAGCAAAGCATCAAGCATTCTTTGAGAAATTGAATATAATCCTATTAAGTGAAAAGGTGTTGGCCATTGCCTAATTTTACAAATCTTTAAAAATGTTAATTAATGCTGGTGACTTGGGCTAGATGCAGTCTTGTTAGAAGATGATCCATCAGGAATAAAGAAGGCATTAGACTTCTTTTCCAAGTAATTAAACTAGTATTACAAGTAATACTCTACAGTGAAAAAGACAAATTTAGGATTGTTCTTGGCTTTTCAGCATTTCAACTCTGTGTTCATCAAAAAGAAACACTAATATATAATGACTTAATACATTAACTTATGTGGAGAAATTTACATTTTGAAATGTAGTATTCTTCCAGTGGTCTTCATGAATACATCTGTTAAATTATAAAAATTACGCACAGGATAACTTAACACTAGATGGCATGGGAGTTGGACCAAAGGGTCTGTTTCCGTGCTGGACATCTTTAGGACGTACTATCAAGAACGTGATTGTGCTGAAGCAGTAGAAGAATTTTGGTAATAAATGACTAAAAGACTGTTTGAATTCTGTCTAATGAATAAGTGGTGGTGAATGAATCTGAATTTCTTGTGTTATTTTGTACGTACGTTGTGTTTATCTGGTGATGAAGCACATTTAAAATGACATTTCTTACCATTTTAAGGTTGAATGAACATAAGAAATCACTGCTATTTTGAAACTATAAATTGATATATAAGATGCACTACTGTATAGCGGAAACACAAACTCTCCTGGTATGTTTTATATTGGTGTATTACATATTTGTGTATGTTTGAACTGTTCAATACAATGAAACTGCGAGGGGGTGGATTTTACACTGAGTAGTCTGGACAGTCTTTTGAATTAAAGAGATCCTGCTTGATGAGAGTACTCTGCTGTCCTGCCACTTATAACTTTCAACCTACTGCAGTCAAAATAGCAAGGGAAACTTGCAGAACCTGCAACCAAAAAATATCCATCTGACTCTATTCCACTCCTCCTTCTCCCTCTCTCTGTCCCACTTCCCCACACTCTCTCCCTCTCTCTGCATGTGGGAAACAGATGAAAAAAACTAGGAATTATAACAAGAAAAGACCTAGGTCTACCTGATCAACTACTGAATCAAAGAATATCAAGCATCTTTCAGGCAATAGCATGTTTGATGCAGATGCCATTCCTTGAAACCTGTCATAAACAGGGTACATCTGAATCAACAGTGGAGAAATGTATCTATATTGCAGGAGTTCTAGCAGCACTGTATCTTTGCAGAGAGATTAGTGGAGTCTATGTTAAACTTTATCTTAGGATGGAATCTATCAGGGCCAAACAACTGGTCAACTTCGAGTTCCAATAATGCTACGTCCTTGCTAATTGTAAACTTTCTTGGGCATGTCCCTCCCTTTCAATTGCTGCCTTACAACTATTTCTGGGATGTTTTTCATATCTTCTCTAGTGAAGATGGATGCAAACTATTTGTTCGATATATCCGGCATATCATGAAAAATTCCTCATTTTCTACAGGGCGAACACTTCATGAACTTTTCTTTCAAATATTTTAAACTTTTCCAATCTATTTTTATATTTCTTGTCTAACTTTATCAAATACTCTAATTTTTCCCTCATTAATATTTTGTAATTCTTTGTTGTTTTTAAAAAATATATATTTTGTCCAATCTCTTGACTTACCACCTATCTTTGAGCTTGATGCTACCTTTGACTTTTTGAATTAACCACCAATGGTGGGTCCCACTCTTTGACTTTTTCTTAATGTGCAAGAGCCACGTCTCATGTGGTTATCCTTTGTCTTTGAGCAATGTGCCCGTAAATCTGCTTTGAGGTGTTCGCAGATCAGGAAGGTTGGACTGCAGAAGGATGAAAGGATCATTGCAGCCACTTAATCCCCATAGCAGCACAAAAGGTTTCTGTTTGGTTGCATGCCAGCAGCACATTTTCAGATTGGAAGTAAGTGAGAGGTTCATGAGCTTTACAAACAGATGCTCAGTTCTCTTCGATTGTCAATCACCAATTGGGGAGCAATTAAAGTGAGGGCGCACAGGGGACCTGATTTAGAGGAGTGCAGAGAATTGTGAGGCTGGAGAAAAATTACTGAAGTAAGTAGGGACTCTGATTCGAGGTGAAAATGTGTTGCTGGAAAAGCGCAGCAGGTCAGGCAGCATCCAAGGAACAGGAGAATCGACGTTTCGGGCATCAGCCCTTTTTCAGGCTGCTACCTTCCTGAAGAAGGGCTGATGCCCGAAACGTCGACTCTCCTGTTCCTTGGGTGCTGCCTGACCTGCTGCGCTTTTCCAGCAACATATTTTCAGCTCTGATCTCCAGCATATGCAGTCCTCACTTTCTCCACTCTGATTCGAGGACCAGCTCATAGGAGCAAAGGGATGCTTCAAGTATTTGATATGTAATACTTGTGAGCAATCCACTAATATTGTGCCAGAAGCAGAGCCGCACGGCTACAGTTGAGTGAACTAGTGCATATCAAAGTTGAACTTTAAGTACCTGGACAGATCTGGAGGTGGCCTTCAGAACTTGCCAACCAGAGTGATAATGATGTGCTGTGTCCTGCACCAAATTGTGTCGCTCAGGTAATCAAAGACGGTGGAGGAACAAGATATCTATCACACATCCCTAAATTAAGAAAACATTGGGGAAGGTAATGAGGAGAAGGTAGATGAGAAACTCATTACCAGACCAGCCACTTCCATTGGTCCTCAGGTATCAGGAGTGCCTTAATATCACAAAAAATCAGAAATTAAATTCCGAGATCCATTCCTTTGACTTTCCTCCACTTTGCCCCCTCACTCTCTACTATCCTTTACAATAAACAGTGTTTCAACCATTGCTCCACTTATTATTATCTCACCAATCCATTCCATTAAGTAACAAGGTTTTAACATGAGGAAAATAAAAGCATGAGTTGATAATGGAGTTGATAATGGACTACATATAAAACTAGTTCTAATCCATGCATCTCACTTGTCATTACAACAAAGGGAAACTTATTTACAGAATTTAAAGGAAAGAATTGTGAACAAGAGAAAATGAAATATGTACCAGGAACATGTCACAGGTCCATTTAGATTTGCTTCATGACACTAATGGGGAGTCAGATCACAGTTATGAAGGTTGAGGATGGGGTATTGATGTTCATTTTGCAAACCCTTTGGATGATATCTGATCCTGGGAAGGGGCAGGGTGCTTGTGAAATCTGAGAGGAAGCACTCTTTGCAGCTCCTGATCCACAAGTTAAGTTGTAAAAGGCACTCATTATCCCCAAAACTCTCCACATTTCCCATTAGCTTTAGAATTGTTGAAACCTGAGAATCCCTACAAGCGTTCAATCTGTAAAGCAGGTTAAAATGAGAGTCTGCCGAAACGTTGATTTCGCTGCTCGTTGGATGCTGCCTGAACTGCTGTGCTCTTCCAGCACCACTAATCCAGACCCTTTGGCCCAACTTGTCCATGCTAACTACATTTCCTAAACTGAACCAGTTCTATTTGCCTGTGTTTGACCCATATCCCTCTAAATCTTATCTATCCACATACCTTTCCAAATGCATCTTAAATGTTGCAATTGTACTCATCTCTGCCACTTCCTCTGACAGCTCATTCGATAGTACATTTCCCCCTGTACTTTATGCATTCAGTATGTTTCTCCATTACTACATTATGAGCTTGACATTTATCATAAGTTCTACTTTAAATGTTTAAATACAGTACTGTAAGCTTTTAATTAAATTTATTCACCATATGATACAAGCACGCGTTATAATTTCTACATTGGGTATTTCTACATCTGCAACCTGGCAGCTGGTAAATAGCTCAAATTGTAAAAGCAATGTCGCCTTCAATATGAACATTTTGTCATTAGTTGGATCATCTTGTCTTTAGTTAATAATAACAATGCGTTATCAAACCATAATGAAATCTACTCAGAACAACAGTATTAATTTTACTTATTGGCTTAATATGTTTTCCAGACAAGAAAACCAAATCAATTCACACACGTTATCTCTGTGTGCTGCATGATAAGACCTCACACGTACATTTGAATGTAAATGTTGTACAGGAGTATAAATGCCAATCATCCATATGGTGACCAGCAATAGAAATGATTATATTTACTATTTATTCCTAAATCAGTCAAATGAATGCCTCTTATGGATAAAGAAAAGGGAAAGATTATGAAAATCAACAAACAAATTGAGGAAACAATGACAAAGGAGTCAGATAACTAGAATTAATTCCTTTTATGAACACTTTTTTGCAAGTGAAGTATTGTTAGACTTAAAATGAAGCAACTGGTAAACAGAATTAATAACCTCTTGTTTAGCGCACAAACCTTGCTCTAGTTTTAATGGAAATGTTGATTGGTTGTTGAAACTATATGTTCTCAACCCTATTGTTTTTGTGTCTCCTAGCTTCCCACCATTAAAAGTAGTTGACGTAAGCCCCATTACAGAGTGCAAACAATTTTTCTGTCAATTAGTTAATAATATGATTAAATACATTTATTCAATATCATTTAATTACTGTCCTTTGGCTTTCACCTTCACTAGCTGAGATGTTGTCTTTTCTCGACTCAAACTGACTCCAACCATCTCACATTTTATAACACTCCAATTTGAAGAATCTTATATTAAGTACCATTTTAAAAATAAATTAATATAAATATGACACTGGACGTATTTCAGTTTCACAATAGTACAGCAGACAATAATTCAATTGGAAACTGTGGGTTGGGAGAAATGAAATCAGAAGCGTGAAGAAAGCATGGTCCCATCGAAATCTTAACCCAATGGTTTGACGTATATGGGTACCACTGGAGAAATGAGAGATACAAAGTTTGTATCCTGGTGTCTCTGCCTCTGACATCCATTCTCAATGCTGTGTGCTGGGCAAGGACACAGCATATTGCCAATTAATCCTCCCCCATTTCCTCCCTCAGTGGTCTCCCTTTCTGTCCTGAATCCAAGCATCATCCAACACTACTTCCTCACAGGCACTAATTTGCTTTAATTTTTATTTTCTCTCTTTGTCTCCAAACTTCAATCCAAACCTCAGCAAACACACAGAGCTTCTAGATATAATGGATACTCATAGGGTGATGGTGATGGTGATGGTGATGGGGAATTTGGTTGGTGCTTGTCTTGATTTCAATTCTGATCTTATTCTTCCACACAATCCCTAGTTCTTTCCAGCAGAAATTTTAATACCTCATGGAATGTTTTTGACCACAGATGAAAAACCATTGATATGAGTTGCATTTAAATAGATTTACCATCTAAAATATCTGCATTTTACATTGTTTGTTTCTAAAATGTCTCACTTTAGAATAGCACTGCTTGCTATTGGAATATATATTGTATTTCAGAATATAGGAATAGGATCAGGTCTCTAGCTCATTCCTCTGTTCCACTCAAAATCAACCATGCAATCACTGACTGGTCACTATCAGAAGGATTCTGATATGATCAAAGCATGAAAAACATTTTGATCCTGCCCACTCTCTATGAACTTCTGTAAATAAAACTGCAACAGGGGTGAGGCAGCTTTCCAGCTGAAAGAAAAGCATTTATTGATCTCGGTCTGCATCGATTTCAGAGAGAAGATTCCCCTCCCTGACCTGCCTATCGGCATTGATTGTTCAGTTAGTTTATGTTTGTGATGTTTTGAATTTTTTGAATGACCACAATATAGGAAGAGGACTCATACTCTGCCTTTTCTTGAAAAATAAAATCAGATAATACTGGACATAACCATAAGTCACAAAGCACCTGTGGAGAGAGAAACCCAGCACAATTAATTCTTCAGGTGGTTGGGACATCATGTTGTGGCTGTACAGGGCGTTGGTGAGGTCATTTTTGGAGCACTGCGTACATACCTGGTTACCCTGCTATAGGAAGGATGTTATTAAATTGGACCGGGTTCAGAAAAGATTTATATATACATATGTTGCTGGGACTGGAGGGTTTGAGTTATAAAGAAAGGCTGGATAGGCTGAGACTTTTTTTCACTGGAGAATAGGGGGTTGAAAGATGACCTTGCAGAAGTTTATAAAATAATGAGGGGCATGGCTAAGGTGATTAGCAAAGGATTTTTCCCTAGGGTAAGGGAGTTCAAAACTGGAGGGCATAATTTTAAGGTGACAGGAGAAAGATATAGAAGATGCCTGAGGGACAACGTTTGCACACAAAGGGTTGTTCGCATGTCGAGTGAACTGTCCGAGGAAGTGATAGATGTAGGTACAGTTACAACATTTAAAGGACATTTGGACAGGTACATGAATAGGCAATGTTTCGAGGGGCATGAGCCAAATGTAATCAAATGGGACCAGTTTATTTTGGGAAACTTGGATGAGTTGGAGTGAAGGGTCTGCTTCGGTGCTGCATGGCTCTATTAGTTTATTTGCTTTTTCTAAACATTAACTCAGTTTTGTTTTTATGTATCTCGATACTGAACAAAAATATCAAAATGTCTGAAAACCTTTAAGAAGAGGAGTTGACCAATCAGTTTAAAGATTGTTTACAATATCCCAAATTAAGTTCAGAAAATTAGGTATGATTCTTTTAGCAACCAAGGTCGAAGGAATGCAACTTTCACATAGATATGTTTAATGGAACATTTTAAAAATCTGATCGTTGTTTGCAAATCAGATTGACATGCTTCATCACACCATTTAAAGAAAACACAGAGTAAATTTATTGTCCTTATTTTTATTCTTCCTGAGAAAATGAACCACAATGATTTGCTATGCAACTTTCAAAGGAATCACTAAAATTACAACCTTGAGCCTTCTATATATAGGGAAATTTTTTCTAAAATAAGTAATTTATTCCATCTAGGAATTGAACAATGTGAAGCAATAAACTGTTTGGGAGTGGAGTCAGGACTGTATCAGTGATTTGGATGAATATAATGATAAGACTAATTATTACCAACTGCATTGTAAGTTTAGGGAATTCAATCTTCCTCAGTGTATAATAGGATAACACCATTGATGATTTCAGGCCAACCTGCAACTTTTCTTATTGTCTTCTTGTATTAAGTTGTATTCTTTCTCAATACAAGCCACAACTTCAGTTTAATGGCATCTGCAAGTTTTGATGTTACTTGTTCTTAAGCATAAGGCATTCCTATAAATTATCAAGAAATGTATTCAAACACCAATAATTGTGTGATATCACCTTCTTTCTTCAATCTGAATAACTACCTTTTCCACTTACTCCACACTTTCTGTACATTTTTTGCACTATGTTATTTATTCAGGTATTTAATCCCTGACTCCACATTTCCTAAGCATTCTTATAAACCAAAAACGTGACACCCAATGTATATTACCTATACATATTCTAACCATTGCATGTTCAAAGAATTCTATCAAGTTTTTTTAGTACTCAAGTTTATTATTAAATAACTCCTTGGAGGTCGAGGATACATTAATATTCCCATTTTTACGATGGGAAAGACCAGTTCTTCAGTGCAAACGATAATGTTGACATCTATCTTGACCATCTCTTGATTCACACCCTATTATATTGAGAAATGGCTCAAAGCATGAGAAGCTACAATGGCTAAAGACCATGACTACATTCTGGTAATAGTATTGAAGAAGTATGCTTGAGAACTTTCTGCTCCACTTGACAAGCTGTTCCAGTACAGCCTCGCTGAAGTCCATATACACCACATCCACAGCTTGACCCTCATCAACTTTTCTAGTCACATCCTCAAAGAACTCGATAAGTTTTGTGAGGCCTGACCTGCCCCTCACAAAGCCGTGTTGACTGCATTTAATCAAGCCATGCTCTTCCAGATGGTCATAAATCCTATCCCTCAGAATCCTTTCTAACACCTTGCAGACGACAGACGTGAGACTTACTGGTCTGTAATTGTCAGGGATTTCCCTATTTCCTTTCTTGAAGAGAGGAATTACATCTGCCTCTCTCCAGTCCTCAGGTAGGACTCCAGTGGAGAGCGAGGATGCAAAGGTCTTCGCAAGTGGCGAGGCAAACGCATTTCTCACTTCCCAAAGCAGCCGAGGACAAATCTGGTCTGGGCCTGGCGACTTGTCAATCTTAATGTTTGACTAAATTTTCAGCACATCAGCTTCCTCTATCCCTATCCATTCCAGCATGCACACCTGCTCTTCAAAGGTTTCATTCACTACAAAATTTGTTTCTTTCGTAAAGACAGAAGCAAAAAACTAATAATCAGCTTGGGATGAATAGCCCCTAATATGGAGATTATTTGTGGCTAGTGATGGGTCATGTGTAATAGCAGACCATGTGATTACAAGGCCTGGTGAGTGGGGGTTGGGCTAAGGATATGGAAGAACATACTTCAAGCTCTAAAATTGTTGAAAATGATATTGAGTCCAGAAGGTTGCAGAATTCCCAAGTGAAACATGAGGTGCTGTCTTTCCAGCTTGCCTTGAGTTCCTCTGGAGCACTGTAGCAAGCCTGAGACAGAGATGTTATCCAGGGATCTGGGTGGTGTGTTGAAGTAGCAGGCAACTGGAAGCTCAGGATCTTTTTTGCAGGCAGAACATAGGTGTTCTGCGAAATGGTCACCCAGTCTATGCCTTGCTTCCCCAATGTAGCGGAGACCACATTATGAGCAGCGAATGTAGTAGACTAGATTGACTGAAGTATAAGTTCACCCATTACATCATCTGGAAGGTGTGTTTGGGCCCATGGATTCTGAGGAGAGAGGAAGGAAACGGCTGTAACACCTTCCGCAGCTGGAGGGGAAGATGCTATGGTCTGGTGGTTGGTGAGGAGTTTGTTACATGCATTCAAGAAAAATTTTGTTACTAATATATAAATATTCATACTAGAGAAGGAACAATACTTGACCTTCTCTTGAGAAATAAGGCAGGGCAAGTGACCGAAGCATTTGTCGAAGAAGGTTTTGGCATAGTAATCATAATTCTATTAACTTTTAAATGGTTATGGAAAAGGATAAGCCTTCTATAAAAGTTAAAGTTCTTAAATGGAGTAAGGCAAATGTTTGTTATGAGACAAGAACTTTCAAAAGTTGATTGGAGTAGACTGTTCACATTCCACATTCCTGATGAAGGACTTATGCTTGAAACGTCGACTCTCCTGCTCCTCGGATGCTGCCTGACCTTCTGTGCTTTTTCAGCATCTTGCCTTTCGACGCTGTTTGCAAATAAAGGGATGACTAACAAGTGGGAGGTTTTCAAAAGTGTGATAATAAGAATCCAGAGGTATTACCATACTGTTAGAGTGAAGGGTAACGCTGGTTAGATTACGGAACAATGGACAAATAAAGATATTGAGGTTCTCGTCAAGAACTTTAAAAAAAATCCCATTAGATATAGACAGCTGGGATCCAGTGAATCTCTTGAAGACAATAAAAAGTGTAGGGACGTTCATAAGAGGGAAATCAGGAGGGCAAAAATGGATATGAGGAAGCCTTGGCAGGTAAAGTTAAGGATAGTTCAAACAGAGCAAAAGAGCAACTAGAGAGACAGTAAAGCCCTTTAAATATCAACGAGGCCATCTTTGTGTTGAACCTCATGAGATGGATGAGATATTAAATGCATATTTTGCATCAGGTATTAATGTGGAGAAAGAAATGGAGGCTTGAGAACTTGGGGAAATAAATATTACTATTTTGAAAACAGTTCACATTACAGAAAAGTGCTGGAGGCCTTAAAAATATAAAGGTGAATAATCTCCAGGAACTGATCTGGTAAATCACAGGACATTGTGGAAAGTTAAGGAGGAAAATGAGAGGCCTAGCAGAAATATTTGTATCACCTATAACCGTGGGTGAGATGGTAGAGGACAGGAGGGTGGCTATTGTTGTGCCTTTATTTATGAAAGGCTGTAAGGAGAAGCCTGGGAACTGTAGACCTGTGAGCCTGACATCAATGGTGGGTTAGTTGTTGCCAGTGACTCTGAAAGATAGGATTTGCATGCACTTGGAGAAGTAAGGAATGATTAGGCATAGTCAGCATGGTTTTGTGTGAGGGAAGCTGTGTCTCGCAAACCTGATTGCATTTTTTTGAGGAAGTAACCAAAAGGATTGATGATAGCAGAGTGGTAGACATTGTTGACTTGGACTTTAGTAACACCTTTGATAAGGTTCCACATAGATGACTAATTAGTAAAGTTAGATCACATGAGATTCAAGGTGAGCTTGCCAATTGGATACAAAATTGCCTTTATGGTGGGAGACAGAATGGTGGTGGAGGATTGGTGTTTGGACTGAAGGCCCGTAACCAGTAATTTTCCACAGAGATTGGTATTGGGTCCACTTTTGTTTGTCATTTATATAAACGATTTGGATGAGAATATAGGAGGCATGTTTAGTGAGTTGCAGATGACACCAAAATTGGTAGTACAGTGGGCAGTGAAGAAGGTTAGCTAGGATTGCAAAGAGATCTTGATCAATTGGTTCAATGGGCTGAGGAGTGGCAGATGGAATTTAATTTGGATAAATGCAATGTATTGCATTTTGACAAAACAATCAGGGTCAGGACCTATGCAATTAATTGTAGGGCCCTGAGAAGTGTTGTAGCACAGAGGGATCTAGAGTTTCAAGTACATGAATCTTTGAAATTTGCATCACAGGTAGACAGGGTGGTTGAGAAGGCACTTAGCACACTTGCCTTCGTTGCTCATACTTTTGAGCATAGGAATTGGGACATCATGTTTTCAGGACGTTGGTGAGGCCTCTTCGGGAGTACTGAGTGCTGTTTTGGTTGCTCTGTTAAAGGAAGGATATGACTAAACTGGAGAGTTTTCAGAAAAGATTTACCAAGATGTTGCCAGGAATGGAGGGTTTAAATTATAAGGAGAGGCTAGATAATGGTGGCACAGTGGTTAGCACTGCTGCATCACAGCACCAGAGACTCGGGTTCAATTCCTGCCTCAGGCAACTGACTGTGTGGAGTTTGCACATTCTCCCTGTGTCTGTGTGGGTTGCCTTCAGGTGCTCTGGTTTCCTCCCACAGTCACAAAGATGTGCAGGTCAGGTGAACTGGCCATGCTAAAATTGCTCGTAGTGTTAGGTGAAGGGATAAATATATGGGTGGGTTGTTTGGTCGGTGTAGACTTGTTGGGCCGAAGGGCCTGTTTCGACACTGTAAGTAATCTAATCTGGGACTTTTCCCTCTGCAACATAGGAGGTTGAGGGGTGATAAAATCATGAGAGGCATATATAAGGTGAATGGTAAAGGTCTTTTCCCTGTGGTGGGGGCGTTCAAAACTTGGGGTCAGGTTTTTAAGGTGAGAGGAGAAAGATTTAAAAAGAGCATGGGGGCATTTTGTTTTTTAACAGAGAGTGTTTAGTGTGTGAAATGAACTGCCAGAGGAAGTGATGGATTCAGGTACTGTTCCAACTTTAACAGACATTTGGATAAGTAATTGAATAGGAGATGCTTGGATTGACATGGGCAAACACAGGTAGGTGGGACTAGTTTAGTTTGGGAACATGGTTGGCATAGACTAGTTGGACTGAAGGCACCCTGCCTCTATTCCTGATGAAGGGCTTCTGCCTGAAACGTTGATCTTCCTGCTCCTCAGATACTGCCTGACCTGCTGAGCTTTTCCAGCACCACTCTAATCTAGACTCTAGTTTCCAGCATCTGCAGTCCTTGCTTTTACCTAGTTGATTTTAACCCTACTGCAAATCCTCTTGCAAGGATGCCTGCCTTGAAGAAGTTTTCCTCCTCTCTCTACAAGAATCTGCATGGGCGGCACGGTGGCACAATGGCACAGTAGTTAGCACTGCTGCCTCACAGCGCTAGAGACCTAGGTTCAATTCCTGCCTCAGGCGACTGTCTGTGTGGAGTTTGCACGTTCTCCCCATGTCTGCGTGGGTTTCCTCCAGTTTCCTCCCACAGTCCAAAAATGTGCAGGTTAGGTTAATTGGTCATGCTAAGTTGCCCCTAGTGTTAGGTGAAGGGGTAAATGTAGGGGAATGGGTCTGGATGGGTTGCGCTTCGGCGGCTTGGTGTGAACTTGTTGGGCCGAAGGGCTTGTTTCCACATTGTAAGTAATCTAATCTCAGTGAGTCTCTCTGTCTCTCTCACTGCAACCCCCAGGTCACCTCCTCTGTCCTGAAGCTCTTACTCTTTGCTACCTTTCCCCACCCTCCTCTCTGACCTATCACCTCCATCCCCAACCCCATTCACTTATTGTACTCTATGCTACTTTCTCCCCACCTCCCTCTCATTTATCTCTCCACTCTACAGGAACCTTGCCTCTACTCCTGATGAAAGGCTTTTGCCTGAAACGTCGATTTTTCTGCTCCTCGGATGCTGCCTGACATGCTGTGCTTTTCCAGCGCCACTCTAATCTAGTTGGACCAAAGGGTCTGTCTCCATGCTGTATTACTCTATGACTCTATCTGTTATAGTCTAAAAGACTCTTCTATTTCTCTATCTCTTCCTCTCCCACATTAGACAAAGTAGGCCCTGTAGTTCATAATGACAAACTTAATGAGGTTGATCACAACTACATTGGTTTTGTACAACAGTCCATGAAGCATGGTGAGCTACATGACCGTACAATAGAGACCAGAACAGATTATTCAGTCATTATCACACTGATTTTGTTGGAGTTTGTTAGTGGTATATTTGAGATTGCATGTTCTACATTACATCAGTAACTACGCTTTTAAAATGTACTTCATTGTCCATGGAACCCACCTGATGGTCTTGAGAAATGCTCTGTAAATGTAAGGTAGTTTTGGTGTAATTTGCTTTGTGTCCATTCCAACATGAACATACTTGGGGTTTGTGTCCAAATTTTGGATCTGAATTATTCTCTGCACGATTAGTTTCATCCATGGTTTATTTTAAAATTTATTTTCCCTTGATAAACTGCACCATGGCCATCACATAATTTAGGAAAGATCCTAAAAGGTAAGAAAAAGACTTTGGAGGGGATTGTTTATCAAGCAGGTATATAGCATGTTGAAAAAGTAGTTGAACTATTCTTAGCTACAATACAAATGTGCTTTAAAAACAGTTCACAGAATGGGACTGCATAACAAAGCTGAGGAAAGGGGAATAGAACCTATAAGGAACAATAATAAGCCACATACAGGAGGGGAAACAGGAGCATGATAAAGTGGCAGGAGGAACACCTGTGACTGCCAGATGTTTGCTAATCATTGAGGAGATTTTTCACTTCAGTCTTGGCTTTGCATTTAATTGGACTTTCCTTTTTTCCTTTGTAAAATGACCAATTCATCACTTCTCCCACTTATTTGTAAAGTATTGTTTTCTTTCACAATTAATCACACAGAAAATTTAATGAGATACTTTCTTGGAATAGACTTTCCTATTCTGAGAAGGGAGCGACACAGGAACCCATATGTTTTCTCTAGTGAGTTAACTTGAGGCAGATGCAGCGAAGGAACAATGTGTATTGAGTGACGGAGATATTTTGCACTGTATACTTTAGGCTGCAATTCTTTAGTTTTCCTCCTGCATCTCTCTCTCAAAACAATAAAGGACCTTGAGCACAATTTATTAAAAGATAGACAATGTATTGATATTGTTTAACATACATCTTCAGGATGTGCTTGCATTTATAAATCTTTAAAATGTAAGAATATTCTAAGACAATTCACAAAAGCATTTCAATCTATAATTTATACTGAGCAAAGGTGGGATTAAAGGAACATTTTAAAGGAAATTAAGAGCCTGAGAGCTTTAGAGAAGAAATTTCAAAGCTTGAATTTGAGACAATTGAACTTTTAATATAAAGAAACACTAAAACTAAAAGACTGCAGATACTGGAAATCAGAAACAAATAGAAATTGCTGGAGAAACTCAGCAGGTCTAGCAGCATCTGTGGAGAGAAAATAGAGTTAACATTTCAGGTCCAGTGCCTCTTCTTCAGAACACCCAGAAACACAAGGGCAACGTATGCACAAGAAAATTAACACACACAAATTCCACTCCAAATCAAGAGCTATCCTGACTGGGAAATCTATTGACATTCTTACATCACAGGTCAAAATTCTTGAATAGGACCGAGTGAGTATTTTTCAATATGGACAGCAGAGTGCAAGGAGACTCACCACCATCTTTCCAATAGATTATAGGAATAGGCAATATATATCCACGGTAATGATGCCCATGTATCAAGAATTAATTTTAAAAAACACATACATTACTCGTGAGCCTTAAAAGAGAGTACTTCTATTTATATAGCACTTCATGTCCCTGGATTATCCTAATTTGCTTCACACCCAATGAACATATCAGTCAGGCTGCTCAGGAACTATATCACCATTCCCTTATAGGGTCAGAATACTAGAACTCACTTCTTAGGCCTTTAGGTTCATCTACACTTTGTGGATATGCAGCATTTTAAAGAGGAAGCTCGTTATTACGTTCTCAGGGATATTAGGAATGGGTAACAAATGCAAACTAAACCTACCTTGTATGAATGAAGAATCTATAAGAATGACTAGTCTTCTGATTTAAGTTTTATTGATGCTTCAGTGACACCGATGTTCCTGTTTTCTTGCATTTTCTTTAATGTTGTGATAGAGTCATACAGCAGAGACACATGCTCTTTGGTCCACAATGTCTATGCTGATCAACAAACACCAAACTGCTCTCATCTCATTTACCTGCACTTGGTCCATAGCCTACCATGCCCTGGCATTTTAGTTCTTTGTCTGGATACTTCTCAAATGTTGTGAGAGTACCATGAGTACCACCGCCCTCTTAAACAGCATGTTCCATATTTCTAACACACCCTGGTTGGAAAAAACCTCAAATCTCTCCTAAACCATTTACTCCTCAGCTTAAACCTATGCAGTCTAGTCTTAGACATGTCTGCCATTGGGAAGGGATTTTCACAATCCACTCTGTCTATATCATTCAAAACTTTTTACACCTCAATCAGCTGCCACCCCCTCAGCAACCTCTGCTCCAGGGAAAACAAATCCAGTCTGTCCTGTCTTTTCTCATAACTGAAGCTTTCCATCCCAGACAACATCCTCGTGAATCTCCACTACACTGTCTCCAGTGCAATCAACTCCTTCCAATGGCGTGGTGAACAGAACTGCACACAGCGTTCCATCTGTGGCCTAATCATTGTTTTATAAATTTGTAGCAACACTTTCATGCTCCTATATTCTATACCTTGGCTAACGAATGGAAGAATTCTGTATGCTGCCTTCACCACTTGCCTAGCAGTGCTGATACCTTCAGAGATTTATGGGCTTGTACACCAAGGTACTTTTGTTACTCAGTACCCTCTAGAGACCTACCATTCATTATGTATATCCTTCCCGTATCCTGCCACCCCAAAATACATCACCTCACACTTATCGGGGTTAAATTCCATCTGCCATTGCTCTGTCCAATTTACCAGTCTTACAATATCAAACTGTAGACTGAGACCATACTCCTCACAATCAAAATCACCACCAATTTTTGTGTCATTTGCAAACTTACTAATTATACCTTCTCCACTCACATCCAAGCCACTAATGTACATAACAAACAGCAAGGTGTTTTCTTCTTCTTGGCCAGGCTGACAAATTAAGCAGTTAAGCATCAAACCAAAAGATGTTAACCAATATCAAAAGATATTGGTTAACATCTACATATACACATATAGTTTCCATTATCAAGCATGTAAAAAGTTAGTATCAGTATTTTAATTTGCACATTATTCTGGTAGCTTGACTGCAACCAAGCTAAGATTAAAACCAGGCTTTACATGCAAACAGAGAGTCTCTCTATTATTAGGAAAATTATGAACACAGATCTGAGTCTGGAAGACCCACCCCTGAACACAGGGTCAACCATTTTTGTAGAGGGGTAAATAGGACTGACTCTAATGTGCTCATTTATGGTTCAGGGGCAATTGCACGTGGTAAAGTGCAGTTAGCTCAGACTAATCTGATTTTCACTGGACACAGTTCTGTTCACCACACTGTCAGAAGGATGTGATTGCACTGGAGAGGATCCAGAGGGGATTCACCAGGATGTTGCCTGGATGAAAGGTTTCAGTTATGAGGAGACATTCAATGGGCTGGGTTTGTTTTCCTTGGAGCAAAGGAGGTTGGGAATGGGGAGGATCTGACTGAGGTATCCAAAATTATGAATGTCCAAAATATTACTTGTGATGCTTTGACCTGTTAGAATAAATCTTAAGCTGCCAGAGTCCTTTGAGGTGTTACAGTGCGCAATAGGAGAGGGGGAAAGTGAGAACTACAGATGTTGGAGATCGGAATCAAAAAATGTGGCGCTGGAAAAGCACAACTGACCAGGCAGCATCCGAGGAGCAGGCGAGTCGACGCTTCGAGCATAAGCGCACTTTCGTACCAATAGGAGAAGTCAAATTACTATTTTGGATATGGTCCTAGCACATCCTCAGTGGAGTTCAGATGCCCCCCTTCAGGAAAAGTAAGGTGCCCTTTGAATAGATTATGCCTTTTGAGAATTTTACACATAGAAATGAATTTATATAAAATACATAAGATTGTTGGACCGGGTTAGTATTCATTGGAACTATCAGGCTGCAGTGTTTAGTAAAAAGAAAATCAATGTCTTTCTACAGGGCTGAATGGTCTACTCCCGTTCCTACTTTCTTTGTTTCAATGTTATCATGAACTGCAGACCATGGCCAGAAGGGTATGGGTTGGTGTAGACGTTATGAGGGATAATAGGGATGGCCAAACGAGCAAGAATTGGCATGGGGGCTATGAAGGGAAAAGATAGATGGTTAGGTTAAGAGGTGCTATGGATTGGCATATTTGGGACCTGAAAAGTGCATGGGCTCAGGGGATATGAGGGGCGGGAGCACGTCAGCTGTGTTTTTGTTTTATTGTTTGTTCTTATTCATATCTTCAAAAAGGTGCTGGAGCACCAAGGCCAACATTAAGTCTAATGTGGTTCTGCGCCAGACAACATTTAACTTCCTTTTGGGTTCACCTGCCACCACTTCCATTTCAGTCACCATACCCCTCCCCATTCCAAGAGCCTCAGACTGATAAGCCGACCTTCCAGTGAACATTTTCCTGGATGTAAAAAGCAGAGCTGACAATTGTCCTTACTCATGTTGTCAACCCAAAAGTCAAAGTTCGGACTTAAATCTGGATTGCAGGGTACCATGCATCATTTCCCCTCAAGTAATGTTTGCAGAATATATAACCACACAACTATGTGTATCAAGCTTTTATACATTCTGTCTGTATGTTGTTGATATCTTTTGGTAAAGTTAGCTATTTTCAGTTGTCGAGCATATCAATTAATGAGCTCCAGTGATCCCAATATGTTACTTCCATTTGGCCATCAGTGTCTTATCTCTTGCTTTTAATTATGACATAGGTCCACATCCATAATGCTACGCCCCTCTGTACTCTTGACTGACTTATAATACCTATCTCTTCATATGAATAGGTGAGATAATAGCATCTACTTATCCTTCTCATCTTTTATTGTTACCGTCCCTTTGGAATCAACGTTCAATTGATTTTCTATAATTCATTCAGTTGGTACACCCATATTCACAAGGGGATGTTGCCCATGTGAACCTTCAGAGTGCCTTCAATAACACATCACATAAAAGATTAATGACAAAGTGTGTGCAATGCAGAGACAGGGACATAATAGATCAAAGGATGGCTGTAAATCAGAAAGAAAGGGCAGAAGAGGAGAAGCTTCTTAGACTAGCAGATGAAGGGAAGTGGAGTCCCATGGTGATCTGTGATGGCATTACTATTGTACACCACATTTATAAATGATCAATACACAGGCTTTGGAACTGTTCTGTTGCAACCTATAGGGGATACCAAATTATTGGATGATGGCGGTGTTGTTTTTGGGGTGGGGGTTGTTCTGGGATACTATGGTCGATAATGTGAAGGATTGAACCAAAATACAGGAAAGGCAAGCTTGTAAGTTGGACAGATAAATGCAGACTAGGTTTGATACATTGAACATGTCACTTCATTTTAGTAGAAGAAATAAGGATGCAGAATGTTCCTTGGAATGTAAAATGCTAAGTGCACAACAAAGAAATCTGAAAATCTTGATGAATAAAAATATGAAATGTAGCAACACATTTGATAATGTTAACCAAGTATTGACTGAAGTATTAATAATAGTGAGGGTAGTTCAACTGATTTTCATCAATATACCATGCTAGGATTTGTCTTTTTTCATTGAAAGTGTTTTGCCAATATAGATTCATGGCACGCTGAATGCTATGGTTCAGACTGACTTTTCTCATGCAATTTTCCACTCGTTTCATAAACTATGGAACCAGAATATTAACTGGCTTGCTTGAGAAATTGTGTGGCAGAAGAGGCAATGGTGCATGTCTGCATTTTGTGTCTCACTGGTACTATATTTGAAGCTCAGCCAGATACCACTTCAGATAATACAAGCCAAGAACTGGCCCTCACACTTTGGTGCTTGGTCATTATCACTGAGGTCATTGCGCAGAGGAAAAGTAATCTCACTCCCTGGTCCATGAACAGGGATTTGGAAGTATGGGTGGATGCTGTGTTGGTGAGGAAGACCAGCCTCTTTCTTGTGGATTGCTACAGGAACCGTACGACAAGACCCGGCTGGTCAGGACATAAATTGCCACTGACTGCCACCAACTGTTCTTCCATCCACTTCTATCCCGCTCCATTCCCTCATACGTCTCACTGGAGGCAACATTGGTCCACAACCAGACTGAGAGGTCCACGATTGGCATGAGGGTGGCAACACCAGGTTGCTAAATCTTCATGAGGAGAAAATACCCCATCTTTCTGGAGAAGATGATGACCATTTGGCTAACCAAAACAGTAAGGATTACTGTGCAGTGCTGTGCTGCTTTCCCACATTATCACCATTTCTAACTTAAGCTGCACAATGTCGTCTCTTCAAGCAGTATCCCGTGCAACTCCACTAAGACATCAGCATTGATGACCCTGAGATCCTCCCAACACTCTGAGCAGGAAATCACTGTTCCCTCAGATGGTGCATTGGTAAGGCTTTCACCACTCCACTCATCAGCTCAAAGATTTCCTTCTTGTGGTACTCTTTATCTAGATTACATCACTGTAAGTGGGATCACCCAAACATATCAAGCAGACTATCATAGAGATTATTTTAATAGAATATTTAGCAATGCAAAAGGTTGGAGACTGAAACAATATCAAGGGCTGCATGTCCTTTGCATAATCAGTGACATTTTACTAACAGAACATCAAACTTTGACATAAAGTCCAATCCTAACACTTTCATCACAAAAGCAGGTTTCAGTGAGGATATCTCTGGTCGCTCAGGTTTGATAATGCACTGCTCTTTTAAGATGTTTTGCATAGCTGCCCTGGTCAATTTCCAGATCCTAAACCTTAATTTTATGCTCAGAAGATTGTTGTCATTCCCTCCTTTTGTTTACATTCAGGACGTAAACATGACCGTGGGACCTATAGATGTGGGTACTCCTCTTTCTCAGCCTCCTTGGTGGATCTATTGCTGCTGTTTCTCCCTCTGGAGATTGTGTAGTCACCACTGAAGCTTACTGCTCTTTCTGAGCTCTTTCTGTCATAGAGTCACTGAGATGTACAGTACAGAAACAGACCCTTTAGTCCAAATCGTCCAAGCAAATCAGATATCCTAAATTAGCCTGGTCCCTTTTGCCAGCATTTAACACATATCCCTCTGAACCCTTTCCATTTATATACCCATCCACATGCCTTTTAAATGTTATAATTGTATCAGCTTCCACCCACTTCCTCTGGCAGCTCATTCCAAACACACACCATCCTATGTGTGGAAAACTTCATTCCTGGGTGTCTTGTAGACAACTTTGTAATTGCTATCTCTTCCTGTGTTGCCTTTATTATTGTGTTCAATGCCACAAGGACTTTAGCTACAGTAATATCCATATCAGATTTGTGAGTAGATTTATGGGTGGCATGGTGGCACAGTGGTTAGCACTGCTAGCCCACAGCGCCAGAGACCTGGGTTCAATTCCCGCCTCAGGTGACTAACTGTTTGCACGTCCTCCCCGTGTCTGCGTGGGATTGGTCTGGTTTCCTCCCACAGTCCAAAGATGTGCAGGTCAGGTGAATTGGCCATGCTAAATTGCCCGAAGTGGGTTGCGCTTTGGTGGGGCGGTGTGGACTTGTTGGGCCGAAGGGCCTGTTTCCACACTGTAAGTAATCTAATTTAATCTGTGGAGAAGTCAGAAAGAGAACACAATTTTATTGAAGAGATTCCTGAGTCTTTGTATTGATTACAATGATGCCTAATGACCTGCCCTCATGCAAGCGGCATGAATTATTTATAAGGGGGGTCACTGATGTGTTGCAAAAGGGTACTCACACATGACAAGGTGATACTTATATTAGCTCCTGTAACATAACAAAGAGTTGTATGTCACATAGTACTGAAAAGTTAAACTGACTTCTTATAAGCTTCCGGCATGTATACATTTTGCAATAACAGGCACTTCTCTGTCTGCGACTAATACCGAGAATGATAATGACCCCAGTAATGTGAGGACTGAGACATTTATATCATCAAGTCACTGATACCATGATGTTATCATGAATATGTCTCTTAAAGGCACATTGCAATGAGATGTAAGACACGTCTCTGAAGAAAAATCCAATACATGTTACTCTGTATGCAGAAAGAGGGTTAGAGGTGGCACAGATAAGGATGTTAAGATGGATTTGTCATGTCGTGGGAGGAGATTGAACCTTAAATTACATGAGGTGGGAGAAAGCCAGTTTGACTAAAGTATGCAAGCGACTTCAGGACAGGAACTTGGGATGTTACAGGAACGTCCAAAGAAGAGCAAAAGATCATGTTATGAGAAGGACATTGGATTGGGCCATATCAGGAAAGAGGAAGAGAAAAGGACCAAGAAGGCAATGGATGGACATGATCAGTGAGGATCTGGGACAATAGGGACTCCTAAGACAGGACAACTAAAACCAGGTGATCGTAACTGTAAATCATGACCCTGCTTATAGGGAAAAGTGAATTCAAAAGAAGAAGAAAGAAAGTCAAAAAATGCTGAATGGGCAACAAAATATGTTGCAATGTAGAGGAGAAGGAAATGATAAAAGCTGCATAGTGCTTGGAACGGGTGAAGAAGGGGAATGGCTGTATGAACAGAGAATAGCATGAACTTGAACTGTCGGTTGGAGTCGAAGAATCTAACCTAGAACAGGATAAGAGTGTGAAGAGTGGAGGCAATCAAATTAAAGGACAAGGTGATGGAGCTGAGATGGTTAAAGGTCACTAATTGAGAGTATAGAAAATACATGGGCCATTACTCATATGATGGCTATCCCTCAGTAAGTGGATTTGGAAGTTTGGTTAGGGATTTGGGAGCTGACATTCAGTAGGGAAATGTAGGGAGGTGAGAGAATATTAGGTTGACTGTGCTTTTAAAAGGCGATCAGGTAAAAGAGAACTGAGGATTAGAGTTCCAAGAATTCCCCATCAAGTGCTGGCAAGAGCAAATTATTCCTCTCAATAACAGTGCACTCAAGAAGTTAAGGTAATTTTCCTTACTTGCATAGCCATTTGAAACCAAGATCCACATGAGCTGAAAATCCAATTTGCTCATTGGGGAGAAACCACTAAAATTTGACTTTATCCATCTTTTGTTTAAGCAGCAACTGTCAACTGGAATTGTGTAAGGATAATTTATTTTATAAAAACTCCTTCACTCTACCTCTCCCACTATAAAAAATACTAGGGCCATCAGAATAACCCCAACCCAAGCAACCATCCAACAGATACTAAATTAATTCACTTATAGTTTTACCAGACCATCAGGCTGCTCTCTCATTAAAGAGATGAACGGTGGTGATTTAACCTGAGGGCAAATACACCTCAGATGATGGGAAAGTTTGAGAAGGAGAGTCTTTCATGGTAACCTCAGCCAGTGCAGGTATTGAACCAACATCGTCAGCATTGGACACCAACTATCTAGCCAACTGAGCTAAACCAACCCCCAAGCTCATTAAGAATATGTGCAACTTGTGTGTCTCTCCTCTTTTTCAGCACCATGACTTATACCTCATCAAAGAACCTGGGAGTTCTTCCTCTGGCCTGTTCTTCTATTTGCTTTCTTCCATTTTCAACCAAAACCTCTTGAGATTTTAACAGAAACTCCTATAACATGGGTGCATCTCCCTTTTAAGAGCTGTAGGGTAACAGTGTGTTGTGCTAGTCAACCCAAGCCTGGATGTTCATTTGCACACACAGTCAACTGAATACTTGATGCTTGATTGCACATTATAATCACAAAGATAAGCAGGTAGCACATATTTTGCCTGTCTGAACTAGATCGGGTGTATTGTAATCTTCATAACCAACATCAGTCCAATTTAAATTGTCTACCCATTATCTACCCATTTGTATTGAAATATGTAATTTTGGAATTTCATCCTCACTTTCAAATCAGAGCATTGTCTCCAATAATCATCTTAGAAATGCATTCCACTCCCCCAAACCTATGAGAACTTCATTTTTTTCCAAATGTGATTTCTTGTTTGTCCCTGAATGCTGTACCTCATCATTTATGTGTATGCTTTCAGCTAGCCAGGCCCCATATATAGCAATGTCCTCTTTAAATATGCATTCCTCTCTCTTCCATTAATATGCTCTTTAAAACCTAAACTGTTGATCCAATGTCTCTTAGGACAATTCACCAAATTTCTTGTTCTTTGGTTTTATGTCAATTTTATTGGATTGCACTCCTGTGAAGCAACTTGCTTGTTTTTTTCCACATTTCCACATTATATGAAGTTTGGTCCAATGTGAAATAAGACATATGCTGTTTTGAGGTTGTAGATTTGTTTGCTGAGCTGGTGTGGTTTACTGCAGGTGTTTCATCGACTCACTGTGTGACATTGTAAGTGCATCTACGATACAATATTGGTGGCCTGTCCCACTTAGCATTTACGTCTCTTTTTTTGTAGTTCCGATTCTGTATCTCTTCAGTTTTATTGAATTGAGTCAAAATCTGGTCACAGTAATGCTGTGGGACTGGAGTAATTCAAGAAGAAGACTCTTAATAGCACATACGACAGGGGAATAGAGTTGTCCTTGGCCAACACCCTTTTCATAAGTACGAATATTTAAAACAGCATGTTGCACTTGTTGTTAGCCATAATGGTAAAAATAATTCACACAGTATATTGGATGTCATAGTAAGAAGGAAAACTAATAAGAATATTGAGGTCACTGTGGTTCAAATTGTTTTTTTTGGACAGAATTCCAAGCAAAATCACTGCTGAAAGGGAGTAGTAGACAGTTCTAGTGATGTACACATTTTCTCTCAGTGGTTTTCAGCATGAGTTTCATTTTCATTGATGTAAAAATACTGAGAGTCACATACATATCAGCATCACAGATATCTGACATTGAATTGAAAGGAAGATGAGTTAAAATTTCAATAAACTTCAGTTTGCTGAAGATTTAAAATATGTTTCGTGCTTAACCGCCAATGTTCTTGATTATCTGGCTGACGGATAATTTCTAAAGTTGTTCTGTTCTGCTGGAAAGATGATTTGATGTTTGTACTGCATGCTGACTCATATTAAAATATATAAACAAAAAAAATCTAATTATGGACAGTTGCACATCCTTTAAATTCGCACATCACAAGACAACAAACTGCTCAGCACCAAATATTGGTGCAAATCGCCCCATGGAGGAACTAGTTTGCAAGGTTATCAGCAAGCATGTACTTTATGATTGGCAATGAAACATAGGAAAGATCTTCCTCAAATAACCAGTAGGTCTTTAAAATTGGATTCAAATGAATCTATTGTAACATAAAGAGAATTAACTTTCACCTATGAAAATACAAAATTATCAGAAAAGAAATGGAAACTCCAATATTGTAAATAACTTCAGAACTTTACTAAAGTCAGCATGTTTCTATAAAACTAAATGGTGCAAAATCGAATTAGAGCAGATGTTTGTTTTTAACCACAGCAGAATCGATGAGGCAAAGGGCATTTTTCTGTGCTGCAGATGTCTATGACTACAATCTTAAGAGACACAGAAGCAGAAATAGGCTATTCAGCCCATTGAACCTACTCCACCATTGCATGAAGTCATGGCTCATCTGATAATCCTCAACCTCACTTCCCCACCTTATCGCCATAACCTTCAATTACTTTAATGTTGAGAAATCTGTCTATTTTAGCCTTATATATACTTAAATGTCTGAAATGGAAGTGAAGTTAATCAATGCAAATGCCTGTTTTGATTAGCTACCTGCTGCATTCTTATGACATTAAACTTTGTGCACCACATTCAACTTTTAACTCATAATCTATCACATTTGGACTTTCCTGCCTGTTCCTCCTTCCTACTATTATGTCAGCTGGGTCTAACACTTAGCTGAAAGCCTTACCCTCAAAAGATGTTGAAAATGAAGGGGTCAAAAATGAGAAATAACCAGGTTTTCCTTTGGAAGGCCAGCACAACAACATCTCTTCTTCCTCAGGCAGCTCAGGAAATTCAACATGCCCATGATGACCCTCACCAACCTCTACAGATACACTATTGAAAGCATACTGTCCAGATGCATAGTGGCCTGGGATGGCAACTGCTTTGCCTAGGACTATAAGAAACTACAAAAGGTTGTATGCACAGCCCAGACTATCATGGAAGCCAACCTTCCATCCATAGACTCCATTTACACTGCCGCAGAAAGGCTGTCAGCATCATCAAAGACCCATCCCACCCCGGTAATGCTCTCCTACAACCTCTTCCATCAGGCAGGAGATACAGTAGTTAGAACACTTACACCTGCAAGTTCAGGAACAGCCTTTTCCTGGACGTTATTAGACCAATAACTCAAATAATGCTAATCTTGCTAATGTTGATCTCACCTAGCGCATGGTCTGTGCAACGTAACCTGCATGCCTCTGTCTAAGTGTTTTTACAACCTTTGATCTGTACATCTCTTGCTTACTATGATCTGCCTGTACTGCTCGTAAATAAAGCTTTTCACTGTATTTCAATATACGTGACAATCAATCAATCAATCCATCAATCATTTTTACAAGATCACACAAGTATGATGGCGTTTTTCTGCATGAGACATTTCTATGATTCACAAATAACTTAAACACATTCCAAATGCGTATCAAAGCAATATTTCAATGTCAGTTCACTGAACTATCAGTGGGGTTTTTTTTGTTACAAGAAACAAGACCAAAGTAAAACGTTTGATGGGAGATTATTGTATCTTCCTTTTTAATACATGGCAATCAACAGTTCATGAAAAAACACAGAAAGAAATTTAGCCAGGGAGGATTGTATGTCCTATCAGCAGCAAGCCTGACTTCCCAACTCTTTGATGTAGTATATGGAAACATGGACAGATTCTGTTATTTGACTCTCAGTCCTAGTTGCGTGATATTTTCCTTTGATACCTAGTAAAAGATTAACTTAACAAGAGGGGGAGGCGATGGTTGAGTGGTATTATCACTGGGCTTTCATTTCAGAGACCCAGATAATGTCCTGGGGACCGGGGTTCATAATCCCAACACAGCAGGTTGTGGAATTTGAATTCAAAGGAAAAGTCGAGGATAAAGAACGCACTGCTGACAATTGCCAATTTGTTTTTTTATTCATTCGTGGGATGTGGGCATCACTGGCTGGCTAGTGTTTATTGTCCATTCCTAATTTCCTTTAAGGAGATGGTGGTGAGCTGCCTTCTTGAATCATTGCAGTCCACCTACAGTGGTTTGAAATCTGAGTGCCGTGAGGGAGGGAATTACAGGGTTTTGAACCAGCAACAATTATTGGGAAAAACCCAACAATTCACTAATGTCCTAAGGTAAGAAAATCTGCCATCCTTACCCAGTCCAGCCGACATGAGTTTGACTCTGACCTGCCCTCTGGGCAAATAGGAATGGACAATAAATACTCTCTGGATTGGTACATCTATATTTCGTGAATGAATATTTTTTAAAAAGTCAGAATTAGATAATAAATAATACAGAGAGAGGGGCATGAAGAGGAATCATATCACACTCTTGAAGGAGAATAAGCTTACTGAAGCTATTTAACCACAACATGTGGTATTGTTGTGATATTGTACTTCAACAGCATCACAACCGAACTCCTCATATTTGGTGCCGGAGGTATCCTCGCCAGGAGATGAGGTCTACAATGAAGAACAACACAAGGGATGAGCTAACCGACAGTGCAATACTACTGATAAACCAAATCCCAGTGACAACGGTCATCCCTGAGGAAAGAAGGATAAAAGGAAGTCTGAAGGCTGATGAGGCAGGAGATCCCAGAACCAACACTCAAGAAGAAAGTCAGAAGTTGGATTTCCATAAGCAAGTATCCGGCCAGTAGGCTTGATCAACCTGGGGACAGAACAGGTAATACCCCATACATCATAGAGAATTTAGTTGCTGTAATTGAGACATTTAGTGATTAAACTAAAATAAAGCGCATTATAGAATCATACAGTACAGAAGAGACCCTTCAGTCTATCAAGTCTGTACTGCCAATGCTACCCTAAATCTACACGAGCATCATAGAATCCCTACAGTGTGGAAACAGGACCTTCAGTCCTACATGTCCACACTGACCCTCTGAAGAGTAACCCACTCAGACCTATTCCCCTTACCCTACTGATTACATTTACCCCTGACTAATGCATCTACCTACACATCCCTGAACATTCTGGGCAACTTACCATGTCCAATTCACCCAACCTGCACATCTTTGGATTGTGGGAGGAAACCAGAGCGCCCGGAGGAAACCCACACAAACACTGGGAGAATGTGCAAACTCCACACAGACAGTTGCCCGAGGTTGGAATTGAATCCAGGTCCCTGGCACTGTGAGGTTAAAATCAACTAGGCAAAATGAGGACTGCAGATGCTGGAGATTAGAGTCGAGAGTGTGGTGCTGCAAAAGCACAGTAGGTCAGGCAGCATCTGAGGAGCAGGTAAATCAACATTTTGGACAAATGCCCTTCATCAGGAATAAGGCTGGGAGCCTCTGGGGAGGAGAGATAAATGGGATGGGGGTAGGGCTGGGGGAAGGTAGCTGAGAGTGCAATAGGTGGATGGAGGTGAGGGTACTGAGGCAACATTACTAACCACTGAGCCACTGTGCAACCCATCTTCCAGCACTTGGCCCATAGCTTTGAATGTTTTGACATAAAGTGCTTTTTAAAGTTTGTGACTACCCTCCCAGGCACTGCATTCCAAATTCCCACCACTCTCTGTGGGTGACAACCTTTCCTCAAATTCCCTCTAAGTGTTTTACTTTAAGATTATGTCCACTTCTTATTTTCTCTTCAACAAGAGGAACAGCGGCTTTCTATTCCATGCCCCCCATAATCTTACACACCTGTATCAGTGCTCCCTCACCTTTCTCTACTCCAAGGAAAACAACCTGGACCTGTCCAGCCTCCCTTCATAGCTAAACTGCTCTATACCAGGTAACATGCTGGTGAATCTCCTCTGCACCCCCTCCAGTGCAATCACATCCTTCATGTAGTATGGAGACCAGAACTGCACATGGTACTCCCATCTTATACAGCTCCACCATAACCTCCCTACACTTATAATCTATCGCACAACTGATAAAGGTAAGTGTCCTGTATACTTTCTGAAATACCCTGTTAACCTGGCTTGCTCTTTCAGTGATTTGTGGGCAAAAATCTCAAGATCCCTCTCTTCCTCTGAGCTTCTTCAGGTTCTGCCATTCACTGAGCACTCCCCTGTCATGTTACTCCTTCCAAAGTGCATCACCTCACACTTAACAGGATTAAATTCCATCTGCCACTGATCTGCCCACCAGACCAATCGATATACATCCTTCTGAGACCAAAGATGTTCTTCCCCACTGTCAACAACCTGGTCAATCTTGTCATCTGCAAACACATTTATGATCCTCCTCACACTGTCATCTACATCCTTTGTACGTTGTTGAAATAGTGATTGTTTAGCTGGATACCTGTGCATTCTATTGTTGTTGTTTGATAGCACTGGCAAGCATGTAGACTTGATGAAATTTAGAAGGATGAAGGGGGATCTAATTGAAACATATAGAATACTGAATGGCCTGGACAAAGTCGCTGTGGGGAATATGTTTCCATTGGTAGGAGAGACTAGGAGCTGAGGGCACAGCTTTAGAATAAGGGGAAGACCTTTTAGAATGGAGATAAGGAAAAACTTCTTCAGTCAGAGAGTGATGAATCTATGGAATTCATTGCCACAGAAGGTTATGGACGCCAGGTCATTGAGTATATTTAAGACTGAGAGAGATAGGTTCTTGAGTATCAAGGGGATCAAGGGTTACTGGGAGAAAGTGTGACAATGGGGTTGAGAAACTTGTTAGCCATGATTGAATGGTGGAGCAGACTCAATGGGCTGAATGGCCTAATTTCTGCTCCTGTGTCTTATGGTCTTATGGTAGAGCATGTTATACACAAATCTGTGACCATCTGTTATCTAAATATCACTTCACATCCAAGTGTTTGAAAAAGAATGTTCTGACTGAGAGGATGGGCACAGCAGTGTGTCCATCTCCTCCATACAATCTTTAATTTCTGGAAGGCTGTGACCAAAGATGTACATTATAACCACTATATTTTCAACTTATGTCACAGCTGAATGCACTTGTATCTTCTCTGGATGTTGCATTAAAAACAAAACTGTTGCAAATCAATTGTATGTGGGAACAAAGGAGCAATGGACATTTGTACTGAGGATCAAGCTGCCGAAAATTACATGGCTGAAATCAGGCCAAGAAGTTGAACATACAGGGCAGATTTGATTCAAGGTGATAAAGACTGAAAAATGTTTGAGCTTCTCCAGCTCATGGTATGAGATACCAGTTAGTCTTGCTATGACGTGGCTCTTGATTTGATGTGTAGTCTCAAATTAATTTAACTCACGAGCAACTGGAGCAATGTACTTCTCATTCCGTTCTGCTACTGTTGAAATCACACCATCTTGTCTCTGAGAGGTGGGCACACTTGGGCATTGATTTCCATTTGCAATTTCTACATTTAAAAAATCAATATCTCCAATGCCATTGCGGAAGGTGCTGAATATCGGAATTGACTACACTGGCTGTTCTCTCCAGATTTACAGATTGGTTGAATCACAGCATATGTTAGGACATACTATTGATCGGAAAGCAGAAACTTTTCCAATGCAGTTATGTCACGTTTGTTTAGTGTCAGTTCAATATGAAACCTGATATTACATGCCTAAGGTGGTTTCCTATCTTTCTCTGAAGAGGGCAACACAAGCTATAATTTAAGGCTGTTAAATGCAAAAGTTCAATTCTGAACTTGTGATAGATTCAGAAAATTCTTAGAACAAAATTGTATTCTGTCATTATATAATTTTTCTGTCCATTAATTATGACCCTTAAGAGCATTTAATAAAAGCAACAATGCAGTTACAGGATGTTGTAAACCTAACAATCTATTTAAATGTTGAATGAAATAATCGCTTTGATTATCGGGTGAATTTCAATAATAAGCTTGCAGAAGAATAAATGTATGTGAAATACCCCATATAACTAGAGAAGATGAAGGTGCAGTGTCTAATTTCTTTATTACTTTTTTGGACAAACTGGACAATTAAAGTACTATTACAAGATAAGCTTGGACCTTCCAAAGATATTTACAAAGTTCCAGATGAAAATTTATGGGTCAAATTCAAAAGTGATGGGAATTAGTAACATACGATGGAATTTAATGTAGGCAATGGAGGTGTTGGTCACCAGCTGAGGAACCAGTGAGAACTCCACTCTGTCTCTTTCCAGGCAAGGCCAATGTTTGAAGTGCCAATCAGACCTCCAAATGGACATCGTCAGGCCTTCTCCAGTATCAATGAACTCAGAGGTGGAAGACCATCTACTGAGAGATTTGTTTGGCAGCGAATGTGATAGCTGTTGGTAGAAATGCATTTACCTGAGGCATAGGATCACTGAAGGATGCAGAGTACAAGGAGGTGATTTCAGGAGGGAAGTCACAGACTGAGAGTTGTGGAGGAGTTGGAGAGGGGTGGACAGCATCAAAACAAAGGGTTGGTTCTTATTGAGCACCCATTTCCCACTGCTGCATCACTTGTTTAGGCACTAGACCTTTGAATGAGAGACAGCCCAGAATCCCAGTAAGTACAACAATGTTTACATTATGGGTTTCCAGCATAAGATAGCCCTGCCTGCTGATGTGTGAATACCAGCAGTGTTGGGATGTGGTCCTTGTGGATAACCATTTCCCATTTAAATACCTCAATAAGCAATGGGTAGGAAGGCCATCTCCATTCCTTTCTGACATGGACTTAATTGAGGCAGAGGTAGAAGATGTCAGTGTCCCCACCATCACCTTTCCACCTGAATAACTGACCCTTGTACCAAACACACCATAAGGAAGGATATGAATCTATGTTCATATGAGCAAGATCATGGTTAATCCATGATTTAGCTTTCTAAATCTATTCCACGTCCCTTAATACCTTGGTTATCAACAGTCTATAAATCCCAAACAGAAAATTTGCAATTGATTCTGAATCAAACATATTTACTGGAGAAAATTCCAAAGTTCTATCACCAATTATGTGAGAAATGTTTCCTAATCTCACTTCAGAAATGTCTAGTTCTAAAATTGCCCTAGCTTTAAAATCCACAACCAGTTAAAAAAATAGTGTCACTCCTTCTGTCTTACTTGTTCCCCTCAATATTTTGAAGACATCAATCCAAAATGCCTCCCAAAACTGACCAGCTGAGTTTGAAACTCCTTTCTCTCCAAATCTTCATATTGTGGACTTCAGCAACCTTCCTTCCACCAGTGTTAACAAACGTAAACCTCCATCTGACTTTAATCTCTGTCCAGCATCAGACATGAAATTGCTCAAATTTTAAATGTTACATCTGAAGTAATTATGGTCCAAGGAGTTGATTTTAGCGTGTGTTAATGGGGCGTGAACCTCCCCAAAAAAGGATTAGTAGTTCCCTATCCCCCAAGGCATATTTGGAGAGACAGAAATAGTAGTTCAATCCATCAAAGATTCTGCTAGAAAATAAAATGCCAACAGGAATCTATAAAAAGAAAAGTAATGATGATAAACTCAATTCAGGAGCATCAGCTATCTGAGCAAAAATCCACTGACTTTGCAAAGGGAGTGGATGTGAAGCTTGTAGGCTCACTGCTATCAGAGTATTCTGATGGGTGTTAATAACATTCTGTTATCACCTTCATGCCTGAGAAATGCAATCAGTGTGTCCACCTGCCTCAAAAGTCAATGATCATATACCGAACGTAGTAAAGATATTACAGTGAAATACTCAGGCGGTCTGTATTGCTCTGCCTTTTCACACACCAAATAATATTCTTTTATAGGATTTCTGAGGGAAAAATAATGTCAAACTTATTTTGAATAGATCTCTTCTCCTCTGGCACCAGGATAAATAACGGGAGCACGAATAGCACTCACTATGACAAACTAAAATGTGGTTCCCAGGACAATAATTTTCATATTTGCAGAAGCCTAGTATTTGAAACAGTGTCTGGAACTAGTCATTTTTAAAATGCTTCCAGCACCACCATTGAGAACTATGGAGGAATAAGGTTACGTTTTGAGATCTTTGCTTTCCCATTGACTCTAAATGGTACAGTGTGAAAGTCAATCCCTTAGGCTTTATTAGGTCTGTGCATGTGCCTTCTGTAAATAGGCGGGCGAATGTCTCTGACATGATGAAACACTATTCTCTAACTTGTCAGTTGGATTGTTGTTGGTTCTGTTGGGGAGGTTATTAAATCGTTGCCATTGACCTTAATTTGTTAACTCCTGGTTGCAGAACTTTTATTTTGGGAAGTATGACAATGGAGAGTTTAGACAATACAGGCTGATTCTATGCTTTAACAGTGGCCACCATTTCCAATTTGGTGTTCAGAATTGAATTCTGGAATCCTGCTGCCTGTGGAATCACCTTGATGATTCTTACCGAGCATGTTGGGCAGTATTTCCAACAACTTATGTAAGATTTGTCTTGTTCTAAACTTTATCCTGAGTCCTTGATTTGTGTGCATTTGCATTTCACTGGAGGACGCCTCAGTTGACAACGATGGTCATTCTGTCATCATTCAAACCAAATGACTGGAATGACATGTAACCAAAACAGGAACTGGGTTTTTCCAGCAGCTTCTGCCTGTATTCATGTTATTCCAGTCATTTAATTTGTCTCCAGCGCCAACTTATTTTTAACTCTTTTGTAATTATCTCTCTGCCTCATTTAATCAGACGATATGTTATCCCTTCATTTTTATTCAGCTTTTGACACTTTACTTACACCATCTAACACTCCTGGTCAACTGCAGACTCTTATTATTCAACGCTCCACTCACACCATTTGTATGATCTTCTGATCTCTTTGCCCTTAATCTCTCTGCCCATAAATTCTGTGTCTGTATGCTTCTCTCTCATTTCACCTGATGAAGGTGCTATGTTCTGAAAGCTTCTGATTTCAAATAAACCTGTTGGACTATAACCTGATGTCGTGTAATTTCTGATGTCGATTCAGTGGTAATGGGCTAAAAAAAGGACTTACATGATATTTACCTTCACATATATTTCACTCTTGTCTGAAAAGTACAACAGTCAATATGTTCTCCTATGAAATTAAATGTGACAGAAACTTGAAAAACAGTCATTTTCCAGAACTATACTTAACATTGATTAATCTTGAAAAAAGTGAGTGCACAATATTTAAATCAGGAATCTGCCCAACTCATACAATTCATCGTAAAACTGGTTTGTTGAGCACAGCAATGGGAACGAACGCTTTACTGACACAAGCATTTCAGAACAAAAACATGTAGCCAGTTCTTTGGAAGGATTCAAGACACAGATCATTAAACTGCTACCTGACAATCTGTTTGGTGCTTGTGAAACTCCCAAAAGAAGGAGGGCCAAAATTTGAATTATTTGTGCATCCAACCTACATTAATTAAAGGTCTCACACAGTTGCATCTTGCTTCCTAATGGATGCCTATGGGAGACCATTCATAACTGGTAAGAAAATTCCAAGAACTATGTTTTAGAATTTTCTCACAATTAAAGATGACAGTTCACATCACTTGATGCAGTTCAGTGTTTATAATAATTGAAGATTTATAATCTTGGTTATGTGAGTAGAGCGGTGAATGAAATGTCCCAGGAGTAATGTAATGCATAAGTCATAAAGCAACACTTAAATCTGAGAGGAATTATCTCTCCTATATCTTCAGTACCCTTTGCAGCACTTCTATTTACCAGATGGCACTGAATTCAATGCCAACAGTGTTTAGGCAAGAAGGAATCTGGACAACAGCTGTCTATTTTCTCACCTTGTTTTGAAAATCATCAACCTGGTGGTGATAATATATGGGAAAATGAAGGCTGAAATACATAACCATTAGAAATATTATTTAAAGAGATTTTTGCTTGCAAGACCTGAAAGTTTGGTAAGTCTGAAGCAATATTTTCAGATAAATGTTGAGAAGGTGCAGGTCCTAACTGGATCAGACCTTTTTTGGAATCTCATAACATCTAGCCTTGAACAGTTAAATTGAAACTTGTAAAAATGGACAACGTTTGTAAGATGCAGGAAATTAAACAAAGCTCATTAATATTTCTACGGTAGGTTGGCAAGATGGCACACAAGGAGATGATTTTCACTGTCAAAGGGCAAACATTGCTATGCACTTACTAAGTAAAGTGAGGAAAATAACTTTTGGTATCCAGTCAAAGACCTGTGATGTACAAGGAGAATTTTAATAATCCAACATAAATTATAATTTATGTAATTTCCATGAGATTATTTAAGAAATAATAGATGCATAATAAACTTACACTAAATTATCTACCAGTGATTAGGTCAAGTTATTAACATTCATAAAGAAATATTAAAACATATGAAGTACCATCTACCCGTAAAGAGATTCATAATTTATGATGTATTAAGAATGGTCATAAGTTAGAAAGTCATTTACTGACAACACGTGCCTGGCTTGGTCATATTATCTTTATTAATATAACCTTTTACTGTTTTCAGATAATTTGAACTTTGACACTAAATACTGGTTTCCATATTGATACCCTTCAGTATTGCCCATGATAATAGGAAGATCATGAGCATTGTAAACCCTGCCTTCACTCAGCCTTCAACAACACCAACCCAACACCCCACCATCCTCCACACCACCACTTTATTCCACTCAACCCCCCACCACAAAACCCACTCCACAATCTCACAGCTCTCTCCTTCATTTTCCATAGAATTCAGCTGATAAAGACAAACTCTTAGACAAATCAAACCAGTCAGGGAAAATCAGGGGAAAACAAGAAGGGGAGATAAGTGAAGAAAATAAACAGAATGAGAGAGGTGCCAGAATGGGAGACTAAAGGAGGACACAATGGCACCCATTTTCCAACACTGATTTAGAATCTCCAGTGATGAGGGTCTGGTACAATTATTTATTTAGAATTCTTGGGCAGAATCTTCTCAGCCTCTGAAAAAAATGGGCTATGGCGAAAAGTTTGGGACAACTAAGTGGGATTTTGAGCAAAGACCTTCTCAATGTTGCAGCCAAATAATTGCATTTTCCGACCTCATGCTGAGACCGGATTCTTGCTAGTGAATGGCTAGAGGCTTAATCACAGGGATTATTATTCATCATACAACCTAACTGCACCTCCTTAATACTCTCTATCCCATCCTGCCAGATAGAATCTCATTGTTGAGAATTCCCAACATGGAAGTTTGAGTTCATTGCTTACGCCTCCAGAACTCTATCTGGGATATGTGACACCAACATCCCAGCACACAATCCAAAGCAACACCACATGTCCACAGACATCAGCATCTGACATGCCAACCTTGATGACACATCTTAAATTCAATTACAATATTTTTCTACACTTCAATGCTGCACTTTTGGTGCATACTTTTTATTGCAGTGATTACTTATTTGTTCTTTTAGCACTCACTCACTTTGCACCTCTCTGAATGGTCGCACTATCCATACCTTACTTCTCTCTGCCACATCTTAAGGTTCACAGGTCTTTTGTCTTGTCTTGATTCTGCACAGGCACAAAGCTAAAAATCGTGTCATGGTATGTCAACCGTGATCAGTTAAGTGGTGAACATTTCGCTGTATGGCACTGGGCCATTTCAATCTTGCGCCTGCATCATGTGCCAAGAGCATGTGCATCAACCAACTGACCACGTCTCACACTCTATGGGACCTCGTTCACAGTCAATTCAAGGTGCCTTTGCTGTTAGTCAGGGAGTCTCACTGCAAAGTGTCAAGGAGTTCATCTGATATATGTCCTTGGATATTGGCATGGTCCATCAGATGCTCAGCATGATTATGGTCAGGATACTCTACTTATAGCAGTTAAGGTGCTGAATGTTGGAAAACCCCTTCTGTGTTTTCCTCCATGCGATGGGACATTTTCTCTTGAAACAGGGCAAAGGGAGGGATTGTGTGAAAATGTTAGTGCTGATATAGATGGAAGACAGTTGTTAAAGTTACTGTGTAAATGAGTTGAAGGTGCAGATGTAGCCTGAGGAGATTAGCTGGGTGAGAGTGCACAAGGAAAGGTGTTCCATGTGACAGTGAAAGTGGTAGAGCAAGAACCCTTGGTGGGAGGTGGTTGCACTTAAAGGGACAGAGTGAC
The DNA here is from genome assembly GCF_047496795.1 of Chiloscyllium punctatum. Taxonomy (NCBI): domain Eukaryota; kingdom Metazoa; phylum Chordata; class Chondrichthyes; order Orectolobiformes; family Hemiscylliidae; genus Chiloscyllium; species Chiloscyllium punctatum. The sequence continues at coordinate 117,739,166 of NC_092747.1, forward strand.
TATAAGATAGTGGAGAGAAGAGGTGGATTTGCCCTATCAGAGTGGATAAGATCATTGATCTTCGTCTGCCTTTGCTGCTCATTCTTCAAGGTGGTCAACACCACCCTAACCTAGGTGGCAGCCTTGGACCAGATTAGCAGGGTCCAGTGGCATGGCCTCCACTGCTGGTCCTGAGGGAACAGGATAGCCCTGCTTTTCATCAGTCAATCTACCAGGACACCAGGTCACCGTGCAAAAAGTACTACACCAATATATCTTTATCTGCCATGTCACAAAACATGCAGGGCAGCTGTGGATAGTGTGGGCTGAACTGGATGTGCAGCGATCAAGGATTCTCGGATACTAATTAATGGTAAGTACCTATGGCTGTAGAAACTGGGAGAATCGGGCTGGCATTGAATGACAGGGGCAGAGCAGGTAATTAAGGATTAGGATGATAGTGTGAGTGAACCTGCTTGTTCTCCCTCCATGAAACTTGATGTAAATCGCATTTAGCTGGTAAGATTCAACTCCTTATCCAACTAGAATTCATATGGATGAACTTGCAAATAACAATTGGGGTAAGATTTTCACGCAGAAGTGAATACTCTGAGAAATGTTAAAAATGGAGGGTGGGATCTGGATGAGGGAGCCGTACTCTCACATTCAAGAGGTCCAACTTTTGCTGGTGGCAGAGAAATTTGAACTCATTGGAACCACCTTGGCCCTGTTCACAAAGACCTCATTTTGACAGTTGGAAGAGTCATAACCCCCACTATGTGAGTCACAAATTGATGGAGGAGATGCAAATGCCCTTGAAGGATGTATATGTTTTAATGCCCAACTCTATATTTTGGTCAACTGTTTGGAGATGTTATGACTCACCTCTGGAGCAGGTGGAACTTGAACTCAGGCCACTTGGGACACTGTTACTGCAAAATGACAACCCCTTACCCAACTCTTACTGTCATTTAAAATTTGACCTATTTTTTCTAATCAATGTTCAGAGATGTCATTACACACCCCTGGAGCAAGTGAGACTTAAACCCGGGCCTCCCAGTGCTGTTGTAGGGACACTACCACTGCATCACAAGAGCCCTTACCCAACTCTTATGAGCTTTTTTCTTAATAGACTCTAGCTGTCAGCTTCTGAACCCTCTGCTGGATTGCCCTGATTGTCAGGCATAGCTTCTAAAATGGACATGGCCTGTGTTTATGCAGGTTCAATAGAGTTCTTATTTGTCTTTCCCCCCAAGGGCACATATTATGTCATTATGAATGTTGGTTAAGTTTCAAGTGTTGCAGTCATCTCAGCATGGAGTTTTGAGATCAATGTTTGATTAACAATACAAAGAGTCTATTAAAGGATTAGATTTACTTGATGTGGAGTCTAGTTGTTCTTATTAACCATAAGGAGAGTTAAAAGCTTTGAATGAGTTTTATGAATGGGAGATTTTTATTTCAACATTATGTGATTCGAAAGCATCAATCAAGAAAGGTGTGACAGGAATGCCCCCAACTTAAATTACATTTTATACTGTGTTAAGGAGCCTGGTGCCTTAAGAGAAGAAAGTGTTGCACAGTCTGGGCGTGAGAGACCGCACACTCCGGTATCTTCTGGCAGATGGCAGGAGGGAGAAGAGTTTGAGTGAGGGGTGTGTGGGGTCTTCCACAAAGCTCTTAGCCTTTCAGATGCAGGGTGTGGCGTAAATTTCTGTAACGAAGGGAAGACGGAACCCCATGATTTTCTCAGCTGTCCTCACTATCTGCTTAGGGTCTTACAATCCAAGACGGTGCAATTCCTGAACCAGGCAGTGATGCAGCAGCGCAGGGTACTCTCAATGAACCCTCTGTAGAATGTGGTGAGGATGGGGGGGGGGGGGGGGGGGGTTTGTGGAAGGAGGGCTTTCCTCAGGTCCAGGTCTGATTCTCCACCAGGGAAATGCCAAGAAATTTGGTGCTCTTCACGATCTCCACAGGGGAACAGTCAATGTCCAGCGGAGAGTGGTCATTCCATGCCCTCCTGAAGACAACAACCATCTTTTTCATCTTGTCAGAGATGGGTTGTTGGCTCTGCCCTAGTCTGTTAGCCACTGCATCTCCTCTCTGTATGCTGACCCGTTATTCATGCTGATGAGACCCACTGCAGTCATATCATCAGCGAACTTGATGATGTGATTTGATCTGAGCATCGCTGCAGTCGTGTATCAGCAGGGTGAACAGCAGGGTTAACATCCTTCTTATAGAATTGTAGGGCAGGAGAGGTAGTAATGCTTGCTACTGGCATGGGCCATCCATTTACTATTCTTACCAGCAAGACAGGCCTCCGTGGCAGTGACTTCCAGAATCAGATTGGTGTGCTGTCAGCAATCGCTGTGTGTGGAACATGAGAGCAACGTAGAAGGAACGTTGTTGATGTTGTACTTAAAGACACTGTGCTACACTTCAGACACTGCAGCCCAAGATCTGGCATTCACACTGTAATGCTCTTCCATTATCACTAAGGACAGCCAGCATATGATGGGCAAGGGCTTCCAGGGGTTTGGCGGATGGGTGTGGAGGTATTGTCCAGCTTTCCCTTGCAAGAACTTACAGTACCAGATGCAGTCAGCCTGATGACCAAGGTTAGTGCTGTGTCCCAGGTCAAAAGGAGCACCGAGCAATGCAGCAAGAAGGTTAATGATCTTCTGAGCCATGTCCTCTCTGCTACCTCACATTTTCAGGACCACCACTCACTGTACGCTCATCAAGGTTCATTGACTAATACTCTCACTATTATATGAATCATGTTTACTCAGTGGACTTCACTCACCTCATTATCACAAACTATTAATATTTCATACCTTCTCCATTTTCCACTCATGCACTTGGGACACTTTAACACCTCTCCTGCTCATGTATCACCACTAAATGTTCTGTTGCCTATTTTCAGGTTAAATGCTATCCTACAAGATGCAAACCTCAAGCATTTCAGGGCATCTTAGCTGTTTATATGCACTCTGAAGCTTTGAGGCTTACCGATGATGGGAGAGTGTAAAGGAAATTGTTCAGACTTTCTATTAGTCTGCTGTCTATCATGAGAGAATTCACTGCACAAAACACATCCAATATTCTGATGGAACTTTTAAGAGCTACGTAGCCATGTGTTGATAGTGCCTCATCTCACCGACCGCTGTTTTTTTTTCTAATGAGCAGCGAAACATTTTATGCATAGAAACAAAAATAAAAAAAGTTGCTGGTGAAACTCAGCAGGTCTGGTAGTGGATGTGTCTACCAGCTCTCAAAGCAGAGTGACCGAATCCAGTGACACTCCATCAAATTGATAAACATGTCAGGGAAAGCAGAGAATCCTCTTGCTCAAGCTGCTTGACTCTCTTCCGAACAGCGGAAAATACGAAGATTGTGATCTGAATAAAAAAAGGTTGGATACAAAAAAAACAGCAGATGATGGAATCCAAGGCAGATAAACAGAAGGTTGGGAGAGTACAGCAAGCCAAGCAGCATCAGAAGATGGAGAAGTCAATGTTTTGGATATGATCCTTCTTCAGGACTGGACATGGGTGTAAAGGGAGCTGCAGATAAAGGGGGTAGAGGGGGTGGGGCAGGTGGAGACAGGTAGAGGAAAATCCGGAATGATTTAGTGGCAGAAGATCAGGAGATATTACATTCCTCCCTAGATGTTCCTTGAAATAAGCTACTGGCATGCAATAGCAAAGCAGCTTTAACCTTGATAGCTCTGAGCTGAGATGACCACTCACTCCTTCTGAGTGCAAGAGCTGTTCTAGCAGTTAACAGTTCAGTGATGATGATCCAGGATATCCTTAAATGGCACCTACACTCTGTCTTTGCGATAGTTAAAGAAAATGTCAGCAAGGCCTGTGGATGCAGGGTCTCATCATTCTCTATCGTCTTCTTGATGGACCGTCATCTGTTGTTTCTCCATCTGGAAGCTTTGCGGCAACTCTTGGAGGCTCCTGTTCTCACTTTGTTTTGCTGATGAAATTGTTATTATTGTCTCCTTCTACACTTACATTGTCTTTAGATTTGAAGTAAGGACAAAAAGACCCCAGTACAGTAATGTCCATGTCAGGAGAAAGTGAGGACTGCAGATGCTGGAGAGTCAAAGTCGAAAAGTGTGGCATTGGGAAAGCACAACAGATCAGGCAGCATCCGAGGAGCAAGAGAGTCGATGTTTCTGGAATAAACCCTTCATCAGGAATGTGATGAAGGCATATGTTTGAAACATCGACTCTCCTGCTCCTTGGACTTTGCCTGACTTACTGTGTTTTCCAACACCACACTTTTCGACTCTGATGCCCATGTCAGATGCGTGAACAGATAATCTGTGGGGAAGGTCAGAAAGAGAACACCGCATTATTGAACGAACTCCTGAGCTCTCATATCCATCAGAATGAAGACTCCTGTCATGATGACTCACAGTATGACATAGAGGATTCTCAAGGAAGTCATGGTCTAGTAAGGAACTCTGAGATGTGTACATTTATCCAAATCTATGTTACAAAGTTAAAGGTTTTATGCTACAAAGAGGGAGGAGAAATCTGCCAGTTAACCAATGGGACAGCTGACAACCTCCTTTACACTAGTCAAAGAAAGGATTCCCTTCCATATCATATTTTCTTCCAACTTACAGTAAGCAGTAAGAGAGATGACAATGTAGTGGTAATGTCACTAGGAATCTAGACTCCTCGACTGAAGTACTGGCGACATCAGTCTGAATGCCACTTTGACAGATTGGGATGTTTGAATTCAACAAAAATATGGGATTTATAGTTAGTTTCATTAACTATTGTCAATCTTCAAAAATACCCATCTCGTTCGCTGATGTTCTCTCAGGAAGGAAAGCTTACTTGGTCTGGCCTACAAATGACTCTAGATGCACAGCAAGATGGTTGATTCTTAACTGCCCTCTGAAAATGGTCAGTCTTGAAGAAAGATTAAACCTGAAACGTCGACTTCTCCACCTCCTGATGCTGCTTGGCTTGCTGTGTTCTCGCTGCTTCCTGCTTATCGACCTTGGATTCCAGCACCTGCAGCTTTTTTGTCTCTGAAATGATCTAGCAATCCCCTCAGTTCATAAGCAATTAGAAATGGATAATAAATGTTCGCTCACCATGAACAATAAAAAAAATTCAGTGTGAAAATGTGTCAGCTGCAAAATGTTGATCGTCCAGTTTAGCCACGAATTATATCGAAATGAAAAACTGAGGTGATGCTTTTCAGATTGTTTATCAGATGACATTAGTTTAGCTGACATTGACAAGGAAACAATTAGTGAATAAATTAGTGCACACAATGGCATAGCCTTGATTGGTTGAGGTGCTAATTCTTGATGTTCATTTTTAGACAATGAATGACTTAAGATGAAGTGTAGTTTGAAGTCAGATGAGGCATTACTGAATCACTGCAGTCATGAATATTGTGAAAGACATTAGCACGCCTGCAAATTCCAAATGTTTTACGACAAAAAAACCCAATAATTTACTCCAGCCATTTTACAGGTAACGTCGGTGGTTGTGTGCGATTGTTGTACACTTGAATTGGAGATAACAAGGTTCCAACTCTGTGTTCTTGTGAGTGAATTGCGGGCTCCACCTGAGATGCAGGATGGTTCCTACATCCTTCATGTCCTTTTTTAATTTGCTCTCCCTGTCATCCCTTTTAACATCCAGCCTCCCTCCAGTTTGTTGTGAGCCTCTTTTTGCAGAACTACTCACGTCCCAATTTACCCCCAAAGTCCATGGTTTTGTGAATTGCCATATCCATGTTGACCTTACAGTCTCCCATTCCATGACCAGTGTTACTGTGACCTGTGAGAATACTATGTCTCCACCTCCATACCCAATAATGGAACTGACAGTCCCTTCCTATGTTGTATGAAAGCTCTTCTGTTTAATTTTGCTTCAGTTCACTGCAATGATGCCCTCAGTTGACTCAGTATAATGGAGCCCATCCTGCATATTGAGTTGCCTCCCTTTCCCAGGCTTACATTGACTTGTTCAGACTACAAGGAAGCTGCTTTCCAGATACTGCACTTTGACCATGATTGGTCCACTGAACTGGGGTGGCATGGTGGCTCAGTGGTTAGCACTGCTATCTCACAGCGCCTGGGACCTGGGCTCCATTCTACCCTCAGGCGACTGTTTGGTGGAGTTTACACATTGTTCCCATGTCTGCTTGCATTTCCTCTGAGTATTCCGGTTTCCTCCCACAATCTAAAGATGTGCAGGTTCGGTGAATTGCCCACAGTGTTCAGAGATGTGTAAGTGAGGTGCATTAGTCAAGGGTAAATATAGGATAATAGGTTAGGGGAATGGGTCTGGGTGGGCTACTCTTTAAGGGTCAGTGTGGACTTGTTGCGCTGAAGGGCCTGTTTCGATTAGAGTTGTCCTGTTGAAGGACTTTTGCCCGAAATGTCGATTTTTCTGCTCCTCAGATGCTGCCTAACCTGCTGTGCTTTTCCAGCACCACTCTAATCTAGACTCTGATCTCCAGCATCTGCAGTCCTCATTTTTACCTGAAGGGCCTGTTTCCACACTGTAGGGATTCTATGTAGGATGGACCCTTAACGTATGGCTTCAGCCCTGACTAATCGCAGTCCATCTTCACCCCACTAAGGGAATTGCCTCATTCCATCTTTCACCAGTGGGAACTTGCATTAAGCTCATATAATGTGTTTGCTGGCACATGCTCAAAGCATGACATTGATATATCCTACAGCGTACAGCAACATGTCGACTGATCAGTTGTCCCTCTTCATGACCAGTGGACTGCCTCTCCTTCTACAGTGAGAGACAAGGCAATCTGCAAAGACTGGCAAACTCATAGTAAATGCGGAAAGATGTGATGATTAAGAAAGCGAGTGATGCATCTGAATAGCTGCATGAGATGTGGACTTCCATGCACAAAGCATCCTGGCAGAAGCATGCAGGTCATAGCTGTCCATGAACTCCAAAGTAAAGTAGTGTTTGATCAAACTGATGTGTAAGCTAGTGCAAGAGCATGCATGATGATGTAGTGAGGCTGATCATATGCCTTTGCTGACCTGCATGGATGAAGAGCCAAGGTGTATGGCAGCCTTGGTGTACACAAGGATATGGTAGTGAAGAAACAACTGCAAGATAACCAGGACAAGCAATTGGGTAAGTGTAAGTGCCACATACTGCTCTGACCCTTATGACAGGAACTTGCAATGGCTAGATCCTCTGAGAAGGAGGACAGAATCATAAATAACAACTAAATAAGATGGATTGAGCAAATAATCTGGTACTGATGGATGGAAGTAAGGTAGTCACCACCTAATTGGCTCAAGTCACCATTTTAACAAGGGGAAAATTGGAAAGAAGATATATTAATGCAAAGATTCTGATTTCTTTGTACTTGCCACATGTTTTCATCTTTCTAGCTGTGACCCACACCAAAGAGGGGAATTTCTGCCCCATGGTGTCACATAATTGACTGTATAATTCACTTTCTCCATAGCTTCCTTATCTAAATCCATGCAAGAGTTCCCACAAGCAGTACAAATCTTCAGGAAATTCTGGTCCATCATATTGCAAGGAGCTAACTGATTTAACTCCAATCCAAATATTTTAAGCTTTTAATATTATACAGATTACATGAGACAATTTATCCTGTTGTAGAAATTAAATGCATTGTCATCTTGACTTTAAAAGAAACATTGCGAAAAAAAATGTATGAAACTATTTGTCACAAATTAACTAGTGTAGGAGTGAATTTGCAGATTAATTTGCTTTGCTTCAAGCATATACATTCATCTGTTTCTTAGCCAGAACGATCACTTCTTTCTTGCTAGTGTTTTCTTAATCTCAACCAAAGAATCTTACAGCACGTAAGGACACCACAAATTCCTTAATGTCCATGCCAGTTAGAATCCTTACAGTGTGGATGCAGACCATTCTGCCCACACTGATCCTCTGAAGAGCATCCCACCCAAACCCTGAATTTACCACAGCCAACCTGTACATCCCTGGACGCTCTGAGAACTTTAGCACAGCCAATCCACCTAACCTGCACATCCTTGGTCCGTGGAAGGAAACCAGAGTACCTGGAGGAAACCCACACAGACATGGAGAATGTGCAAACTCCACACAGGCAACCACTCAAGGATGGAATTGAACCTGGGTTCTTAGCGCTGTGAGATAGCAGTGCTAATCACTAAATCACCCTACTACCACAGTTCTTTGAAAGAATTCTCCAATTAGTTCTGTTCTTCTTACACTTTTCCTGTTAGTGTGCAAACTCAAGAGTATAATCATCATCCCATCATCAATTTAGGTCATATATTCCAGATCAGAGCAATTTCAGTGCTTTTTTTTTCAAAAAACAAACACCTTAATCTGTGTTCTATGGTTCTTATACACTTGGTTGTGGAAACAGTATCTATTATTTACTCCTTGTAATGTTAAACAGCTCTCATATATCAGCCTTTAATCTTATCTTTCTGCTAACCTCCTCTGCCCTTTCACCTCTTCTGCTCTTGAGAAAACAATTCCAGCTTTTCTATTCTCCCCTCACAACTGAAGACCACCATCTCTGTTTGTGTTCCATTATTGATTTTTAAGTGGACAGCTTTGAAATAATAAACACACTAAAGGTTTTAACTGCAGCATTCAGATCTGTGCCGATGAAAAGTAAAAGGATTATTTAAATATTCATTGATCGGCAACACAAAGGCATTATTAGACAATATAATCAGAAGGAATTGGTTTGTGTATGCTGAAACACATGAGAGGGAAGCAATGAATTTGCCAAATTACTCAAAGTTCCTGACTAATTAACCAATAAGGAGAAAGTGAGGACTGCAGATGCTGGAGATTAGAGCTTAAAAATGTGTTGCTGGAAAAGCGCAGCAGGTCAGGCAGCATCCAAGGAACAGGAGAATTGACGTTTCGGGCATAAGCCCTTCTTCAGGAATGAGGAGGGTGTGCCAAGCAGGCTAAGATAAAAGGTAGGGAGGAGGGACTTGGGGGACGGGCGTTGGGAATATGATAGGTGGAAGGAGGTTAAAGTGAGGGTGCTAGGTCGGAGAGGGGGTGGAGGCAGAGATGTCAGGAAAAAGATTGCAGGTCAAGAAGGCGGTGCTGAGTCTGAGGGTTGGGACTGAGAAAAGGTGGGGGGAGGGGAAATGAGGAAGCTGGAGAACGTTTCAGAGAACACCTCTGGGACACATGCACCAACCAACCCAACAGTCCCGTGGTTGAACACTTTAACTCCCCTTCCCACTCCGCCAAGGACATGCAGGTCCTTGGCCTCCTCCATCGCCAGACCATGGCAACACGACGCCTGGAGGAAGAGCACCTCATCTTCCGCCTAGGAACCCTCCAACCAGAAGGGATGAATGCAGATTTCTTCAGCTTTCTCATTTCCACTCCCCCCACCTTTTCTCAGTCCCAACTCTCAGACTTAACACCACCTTCTTGACCTGCAATCTTCTTCTCGACCTCTCCGCCCCCACCCCCTCTCCGGCCTATTACCCTCACCTTAACCTCCTTCCACCTATCGTATTCCCAACGCCCTTCCCCCAAGTCCCTCCTCCCTACCTTTTATCTTAGCCTGCTTGGCACACCCTCCTCATTCCTGAAGAAGGGCTTATACCCGAAACATCGATTCTCCTGTTCTTTGATGCTGCCTGACCTGCTGCGCTTTTCCAGTGACACATTTTTAAGCTCTAATTAACCAATAATAAAGGACAATAAATGGTTACCTGAAATTCTGCTAACATATTAATATTGAAGCATATTTCAATAGTTAATTGTTGAATCTAGATCTTAAAAGGTGAAAGTAAGATTTGATTTTTTGATAGGTTGAAAATAATACATGAATTTCAATTGGGCTATAATTGGATGGAACAACAAAATAGTAAAAAGAATAATTTAATTAAGAACAAAGAACAGTAGAGCCCAGGAACAGGCCCTTTGGCCCACCAAGTCTGTACTGACATATAATGCCTTTCTAAACTAAATGTCTTTTGCCTCTAGGTTGAATTTTAGTTGGTGGCTTTGAAATCTTCAATTTTAATATAATTTTTAAAAAATATAAAGTTCTCAACCTTCATCATTGAGATTTTCTGGAATCTTACAGCTGATGGCACATGACCTATTGAATCTATGCAGATTTTTTTTCATTAAACCACCAATTGCTTGTTCTTTTCTTTTCATCCTGCGTTGGTTTTCCTTTACAAGTAGATATTCAATTCATTTTTGCAAGTTACAACAAAAGCAACAGCATACATTTATGTGGTTTCTTTAATGTGCTGAAATGTCCTAAGGTACCTCTCAGGAGCTTTGAGTCACAGAACATTGAACATAGAACATAAAACATTAAAGCACAGTACAGGCTCTTTGGCCCTCGATGTTGTGCCAACCTGTGAGAATACTCTGATTCCCATCTAACCTATACCATTCCATTATTATTCATATGCATGTCCAATGCCCATTTAAATGTCCTTACCGTTGGCAAGTCTAATACTGTTGCAGGCAGGCTGTTCCATACCACTGCTACTCTCTGACTGAAGAAACTACGCCTAATATCTGTCCTAAATCTATCACCCCTCAATTTAAAGCTATGTTCCCTCGTGTTAGCCTTCACCACCTGAAGAAAAAAGGCTCTCACTGTCTCATATAAGGAGATGAGTCAGATGACCAAAGGCTTGGACAATATAGTAGGTTTTAAAAAGTATCTACTCTGTGGCCAGACTCACCAGATTAGTGCACTGGAAATCAAGATGCACTATTCCCAGAGTCATCATAAATTTGAAAAGATCAATTTAACTACCAAAAGTCCCCAGTTTACTTGACCAACAAAACCAGTTTAAAATTAAACATTCTTGTTGAGATGCGAAAGTCCAAAATTGGGCCTTTTAGGATCAGGGTTGTGTGTGAGGCTATTTTTCTCCACTCTAGTTGCAATAGCACAGGAAACACCACCAACAGGGCAAGCATCAAAGAGAAAACATAAGGATGATTAGTCCCCTGTATTTATTTTACAGTTATTGTATATTTTGAAGCATAGCAATGTATTACGTAAGTTTTTTTATTGCAATCAATTGGGAAAAAAGTATTTTACACAGACAATTGGAATGGACATGAGACTGATCATTGATGGACACAGGTTGGAATGGAAATGTTATTTCAATTGAAAGCAATTCTCTGCGATCCACCATTTGACTTGCTGTCGAATTACACAGGGTCCAGGATGTGTTCTCCTTGCATACTACTCTCTTACCTGTTCCCTTTCTTCCTCCTCCTCCTCCTTCCCTTCTTGAAGAACTTACCCACTCCGCCTTCGCCATTCAAGTTCTTGAACACGCTGCAGATCAGGAAACAATGGAAGAACCATACTTGGGTCAGATATGCATCTCTCCTCCCTAGTCATATCTCTAAATTGACAGAAAACACCTTCCAGAACCCAGCACAAAACTCTCACCAACTCTATGTGAGGAAAATCCCATTGCCTACAGATTTTGGTGTGACTGGACAGATTCAGATCCCATCTTGCATCTGCATGCCAAATAATTAGTCACTTTTATATGAAGTCATGGGCTGGCTTTTCATCAGCCAAGTTTTCAATGCCAGCAATATATCAGTTGGTTGGGCAGCATGATATCAGGATGGCATTGGTTCAAACTCTTTTCTCACAGATGGGATACATTTATGAACGTTCTTCTTTTTCACCGAAGAACATGTAGAAATCAGTCAACACAATCCAAACTCCGTCATGCAAAGCTTCTGCAGTGCTGCTAAAAGTTAAGGTACATGAACTAAGTGTGTGCCCTGATAGTTTTTTTTTAAAGAATGCACATAGCTAGGAAAAGAGGATTAGTAGACAAGAACAAAGCAAGAGGTCAGTAATAGGGTGAAGGGCAGTACAGATTAAGCTGCAAAAATTATAATAAAACTAAGATAAGATGGAATGAAAATGAGATAAGTAAACAACAGAATAGTAGAAAGTGAGGACTGCAGATCCAGGAGAGTCAGAATCGAAAAGTGTGGCATTGGAAAGGCACAGCAGTTCAGGCAGCAGCCCAGAATCAGACACTACCTGACCTGCTGTACTTTTCCAGTGCCACACTTTTCGAACAGAGTAGCAGAGATGATTATAAGCATTGAAAATCTGACAAAAAGGAGAAGGTTCCTGTTAAGATTGGAACGAAGTAGATCTTATTGAATATGAGTTCCCTGATTGGGTCTGTTAACCTGGTTCAATCAGGGAGTCCTGGCTGACAGATATAAGCAGGAATATCAGGGATTCTTTACACCCTAAGAACCAGCTCTGAGCTAACTGGATCAGTGTTATATGTTATGCATGTGCAAACAAAGGGTGACGTGGTGATGGGGTACCGGCCTTTGTGGAGTTATTTCAGTTCCCATGATTGAGAATGTGTTGGAGAGAGGTGTATTGGCCTCAGAGGTGTGTAGATCACTCCACTGGCTATGCTCTAAAAGGGGCAGTCTGTCCGCAAATTTGCCCATATGCCCTCTTCTTTTGGTGTCACTGATGCATCCATCCTCCACTCTAAGCACTTTCTGTCTGAGAAAATAAGCCTGAATTGAGATTAACATCTAAGATTCCTAAACTCAATGTTTCCACAAGAAGGCTGTTAAATGCCTTTAAATGGCTGTTAAATAGAAATATGATATTCTGCTCCTTCAGTTTTTGCTGGGCTTTATTTCAATCGTCGAACAGAGAGATCATAGTGGGAGTGGGACACATAATTAAAATGGTAACCTGGAACTTAGGGTCACATAGACTGAACAGAAGTGGATGTTTTTAATGGACCCTAATTGGCTCCTCAGGGTATCTGCTGCTGTGTTGACTACACCTCTAGCAATAATGTTCAGAAGTAAAAAATACATCGCTAACCCCTGCTACATGCTAACTTCCAATATTCATCCCAGTTCCACCTTCTACCCTGCCTCCCTGATGCCGGGAACATTCTGACCCACACCACTGCAAGAAATAATGGGAAATATTCCAATGTCTTTAGCCATTAATTCTTGAATCACATTTGGGCAAGTGTACCAAGAAATGTTTATGCAATTACAGAGAAATCAGTTAATTTTCCTAAGTAAAACCTTTAAATAGGCTTCAAAGAAAATGCCTGATGCACAGAATTAACATTTGAAAGGCAAATGACTAATAAGTGATTGGCCTGATTCCAGGCTCACAGTAGGGTTCAAAAACCTTTTAAGTGCCCTCATAAAAATACATAGCAGATCTACCAATTGCACTTAATTATATATGAGAGTGATGATGGAGCTAAATGCCCAGTAATTTGAGTCCAATTACTCAGCTGTTCTTCCATAAAATTAATTCATCTCAGGAAAAAGAAGAGAAAAAATGAATTCAATCTTGTTCCGTGCTTTTGGCCTTCCTGTTCCTTAATTAGTTGTGACTGAAGCATCTTTCAGCCAATTCACAATCACTGGTGTCTGAGCTAAATTGGCAATATATTCGCAAATCTGATGATGAACAGTGGTGCTGCTAATGAAAGAGCACCAGGTGAATAAAAGAGAAATGCATAAAATTGCACACTCACTAAATACATCATGGGGGTGATTACCAACTGTTACATTCAAAGCCTTTTAAACTTACAAAGTAACGCTTCCGGTTTACTGATGATGGCCGATGAGGAATGAATTTGTGTTGACATGGCCCATTTTAATTTACATTATGATTTGAGACATTTATTTTGAAGAGAATTTTATGGAATGATCATGTCTTGCCCCCACCAGTGTCTCCCTCCCCAAATATATTAAACTGTATACAAATGAGCTAGATTATTGCAGAGTCAGGAAAGATGGAATTACTTCTAAGTACTAAAGGAGGTGATCACAGGAGGTCGAGCATGTGCACATTCTGGGCTTGCCATGCAACATGCCCTTTGCACGACACCAGCTTACCAATCTGCTTCGTGCATTAACAGCATCACCCCATGATTGAAGTTGCTTCTGATGTTGCCTTTGCCTCCTATTATGCGTGATTCACCATCTCCGAGGATTGGTTCAGATTGACATCTGCACCGTCCGTGACCATCTCCTTAACTGACGATATTGTCCCTCGTCATTGTGACCTCCAGGTCTGAACTATCTCTCTGGGATTGTGAGCCTTCCTTATCAGCAATTACTAAGTGCAGATTAACATGAGCGCATTCTATACTGCATCCAGGAACAAAGGCCATCAATGTGGAAGTGGATTAATTTAGATATTTATACATGTTGAACTAGGCCAACTTGATTGCTTTGTCCGTTCATTCATCCCTTAAATACACAAATAGAAAGTGCAAAGTGTGCCATAGCTAGTGAGGCATACAGCTGCCATCCATCCTTGGGATACCTCACAGAGGTCTCACCTTTTTGGAGGTCATGGAACTCTTGTATCGCTAAATCCAAAATGCAGGTATTCACAGTGGCTGCAAACTCCTGTCAGACTGGTTTGGTTGGGCTCTGGGTGTTCCTCTTCCTGTGAATGCCTCCCCTTCAATGGAACTCCTAGATCAGAACCTCCAGGTTGTTGCACAGAAGTAGGTCACTGAACCTTTCACACCTGCCATCCTTTGCACCCTCCTGGGATAACGATGAAGAAAGCATATGGGCAAGCATGGCATCTCACCTTGTGTACCACAATACGTGTTTACACGCAGGAACCTGATTCACTAGCTCAGTGCAAACTGATTGAATAGGGGCTGCAGGAGGTGCTGTGTGAATAGTGGGTGTCCTAGAATTTGTACTTGTCCTGTAGTTGTACTATGCAGTTCCAAAGACCTACCTCATTAAAAGCTTTTCAGCTTTAAATTAAAACAGGACAAGCCGGCCTATCTGTGGTGAGATTCCCTCCAATATATTTACTCAGGTGCAGGGTGAACACCCTCACTGTCTCAGCCCATAGGCTTCTCAATAAACATGACAGCAATTTGCAAATATAACTGCTTGCATTTCTAAATATTTCTCTGACTTTTCCTTTCAATGTCTTTTTTAAAATTCCCTTATTTTCATTCCATTATCTTACTTACTTTTCCAGTCTCTAATTTGCCTTGAGTTCACCTGACTTTCTTCAACATCTTTCCGTCTGCTTCTTTTATTGTTTAAAGAGAAATGTCATTAGACACAAAAATTACTGAGTTTCTATCTAGCAAATTGCTGTTGCTGCACCATTACCGTATTGTTTTCCATCTATTTGAATGAGAGACATAATGCAATGTTAATGGTAAGGTAAAAACATTCCATTTAATGTTGTTCACTATGAAAGTCTTCTTGCTACAATTTCTCATTACATGAGGCCAAAAGCTGCTAAAACAAAGCATGTGAGCAGCATTTGCTCCGATTATTTTACAAATTGGCTGGCAAACTGTAGTGAGAAAAAAATCCAGGAGTTGTAAAACTTCCAAGTTGATGGATCATTTTCTTTGTCAAAGAGTGTAGCGCTGGAAAAGCACAACCCATCAGGCAGCATTCAAGGAGCAGGAGAATCGATGTTTCGAGCATAACATATTGACTCTCCTGCTCCTTGGATGCTGCTTGACCGGCTGTGCTTTTCCAGCACTACACTCTTTGACTCTGATCGCCAACATCTGCAGTCCTTACTATCTATGAGGATCATTACACTCTGTGAAATACATATTGCATTGACACATGCCCTAGTTGTATTCAATTGGAGTAGAATTTGGTTTAATCTAGTACAATTGAGGTTTTTAGCTCTTCTTAGTTTTTGATAGGTTGGCCATTTGGAGGTTTTAATTTGTTAAGGTACAATTTTAGCTGGCTCTGCTTTAATTATTTGCTGAAACTGAAAGATGTAAATGTTTTGTCATTTGACAACTTTTCCTTTCATCAACCAAGCCAGTTTGGGGTAAACGTGATTAAACAATGAAGAATATTGTAAAGATAAAGACAAGTTAAAATTGATTGTTTTGTAACAAGATGTCTAGTTTGTTCATAGTAATACTTGTTCTACCATAATCAATCATCATTGACAAGTTTTCATAAGATTCTGGTGATATGGATCCCAAGTTTTTCTCATTATGTTTGCAGAGAGAAGGAGGATTGGAGCAGAAGAGCAATAAGATTAGATTCTAAACAGAGAAGAAGTCATGTTTTACTGTAATTTTCTTGTACATTGCCAATTATAATTACTCAACAATACAGACAAAAATTGCTGGAAAAACTCAGCAGGTCTGGTTGCATCTGTGGAGAGAAAACAGGATTATTGTTTCAGGTCCAGTGACCCTTCTTCAGAAGCTGTTTGTGTTAGCAAGTTTTGAGAACTAGCCACAAAAAGACATGACCCTCTCTCACTAGTATCCTCACATATGGATGAGGAAGGACACCACTTCAACTGGGACAATACATCCATCCAAGGACAAGCCAAACAAAGACACACACGAGAATTCCTAGAAGCATGGTATTCCAACTGGAACTCTATCAACAAACACATCAGGTTAGACCCCATCTAACACCTCCTGAGAAAAGGAACAAGAAGTGACTTCACCACAGGAAATAACATCACCACACGAAATGACATCACCAACCCAAAGAAACCCAAACATATAAACAGAAAGCAGGAATTTTCAGCATTGCTTCATGTGATGTCCACTGAAGATGTTACCTAGTAAGGTAACGAAATGTCTGGAAATGAACCTTTCAACTCAGCGAGCAAACCTACATCCAAAAACTGTTTGTGTTTCTGATTTTCAGTATCTGCAATTCTTTGGTTTTCCTGTAAAATTACCTTTGGTGGCCATGTTTCCAGCTGTCGAGATTGCAAGCTCTGGCATTCTATCTCCACAACTCTCCACTTCTTTTCTCCTTCAAGACATTTCTTTGAACTTTCCTCGTTGAGCAAGCTGTTAATCATCTCACTTAATCACTCCATTATGACTTTGTGTTATACTTGGTTTTGCAATATTACTCTAAAACACATTCATTGTGTAAAATGCACAGTGTTAATGTTACCATATTGTACATGTACTGCTAAATGAAATTAGGGGAAAGATTTATTTATGTAATGCTTCAAGTGGCACAAAGTAGGCTACATCTTTTTTCCCAAGAGCAGACAGTTTGCTGACGACACCCGAGATGGCCCTTGCAGCTGGCACTATTGCATTCATTGATGCCAAAGAATTAATCATTTTGTGAACACAACAAACTCCTTCATTCTGCGAATTCAGTTTTAATTGTACATAAGAAGTTGAGAAATTCTGTATACCATAATACAGGAATCAAGCATGTTACAGTACATTTAACCTCCCCATGATGTTCATGACGTTGCATTTCGATAGGAATTACTTATTGCACTTCCACAAAAGGTTAACTCAAATAATTCAAGAATCCTTTCAATGACATGATCATTGAGAATGATCACCAGTTAATCTCCAACTCAACAAATGAATGATTCAATTTGTGAATTTCATCCTTCAGGCAGTAAATAGTTGTTGGATCCTTTCTTTAAAAAATGTTAAACTACAAATCTTCCAATGCTCCTTGTCTGTCTATTTTCTCTTTTTTTCTTTCTTACTTGCATTCTCTTTATTTGTTATGTTATTTTATGTGCTGAATATTACCAAAAGTAATATTACTCACTCTCCTTCTCAGTGTTTCCTCTGTTTATTTCACCATCTTAAAATCCATTGTATTGAGAAGTTCATCTCATTTTAAAAAATCTATGCAGTCGGGTGTAAGAAACTGTCTATTCAATATTGTTAGCTGCTCTATGCCAGGCTCCTTTGGGTTTTGGTCTATTTTTGACTACATAACAACTTATATATTAAAGCCTACATTCATACTTTCCAAAGCATTACCAATTTAAAAAATGCTAAATGTTAATAAAATCTAACAACTAAGTACACAGAAATTCATAATGTGAATGATGATACATTACTTTCTTGTAAATCAGATTAAAATTGAAAATAGTTGCATTGGGTAAAATGAACATATTGTTGCTGTGGATGTATATACAAAAGTAATTAAATGATGATAAATTAACCATATGCATTAATAACAAATATGTAACATTATCTAGAATTAACTTGATGGTATTTGGCCAAGCAATGCTTAGTTTACAATAACTGTTCTTACCCAGTTCCTGCACAGATTTATATTTAATGTTGTTTGCATTACATTGGGAAGGCTTGCTCTGAGAGTCTAATTGTTATTAAGTACACAGAGCAGTAAGATAATGAGGATCTTTCTTCTGTTATTAAGGCTTGTCCTTCAATAATTTCCTCACAGCTTCCTTCCAATATTAAATTGGGCATTCAAGCCACATTATGAATCATGACTTTCTCCACTTTCTCCATGCTTTCAATGAAATTTTATTTATCTTCCTGTAAAGGCAGGATCACTGTCTGGGATTGGCTTCTCTGCTATTGTGAGGGATCTCGCCAAGACGCTTCGATGAAAGATGACAAAATTAATCACAATTAAGATCAGGAGAACTGAATGTTAGGTGAATGTATGAAATGGCCTTGAGACCTCTCGGTGATAAATTCTTACAGCTGTGCTACAGGGCTGCGATTGAGATTTGAAAGCTTAATTTCATATTTTTATATAAAGGTTCTTCCACATTTTGACCACTCCTTCTGTGATGAAAAGTACATTTAATTTTAGAGTAGTTCAGCAACTTCTCTACCTGCAATAGATTTAAACTGTTTGTAAGCTGTAAATGATAATAAGAAGAAAAAAACTGCAATTGATCTAGTTTACTTGCAGCTTGGAATCGTAACTATTGTGGTCTTTCAGATACAAAATACAGCTGAAGGTATATCTCGTGGCTTGTTTTCTGCATTACATGAAGTCCTTTTGACAACAGAACAGCGTTGGTCTCATTTCACTTGAATTATTCCAACTTCTTGTAGCATTTCTTTCTGTTTAGCATTTTGGTGCTGAACTGATGCTTCCTGGCCAAAAAGTTATACACTGAGTAGGATTGTGTTTAACCTCTACAGTTAAGCAGCCCAAAAGGACCCACCAGCAACTGCTATTGATTTGATTAGAAAACAGAAAGAAAATGGATGCAAGCTGAGGAGTAAGCATAGATGGTAAAGATGTCACCATGGTCCTCACCTGTAACTCTGCAACAATCCTTGTCTAGCAGGAGCATATATCATGAAATCACAGGAGTCCACCCATCGAATACAGAACAGTACAGCACAGGAACAGGCCCTTTGGCCCACTATGCTGCCATTCTAAACTAACCCCATCTGCTTGTGTATGATTTGTATCCTTCTATTCTGTGTCTGTTCATGTATCATGTACACAAGCCAACTTTCCATCCACTGACTCCATCTACACTTTCCGCTGTATCGGAAAGGCAGTCAACATAATCAAAGATTGTCACATCCCCGTTATAATCTCTTCCAACCTCTTCGGTCAGACAGAAGATAAAGCTTAAATGCACTAACCAACAGATTCAACAACAGCTTCTTCCCGCCATTGTTAGACTTCTGAATGGATCTCTCAAATTTTAAATTTAATGTTGATCTTGCTCCTTGTGGACTTTCTCTGCAGCTGTAACACTGTATTCCTCACTCTGTTCTATTACTCTAATGCAGTTTGTATGATATGATCTGTCTGCACTGCACATAAAACAAAACTTTTCACTGTACTTAGGTACATGTGACAATAAGAAAACAAATAAGAAAATGTCAAATATTCTCTTAAACTTTGCAAATGTATCAGTTTCGACCACCTCCCCAGGCAGTACATTCTGTGAACCTATCACCGTCCAAGTAAAAGAAACTATCTTGTACATCTCCTTTAAACTTTCTCCTTCTCACCTTAAGCCAATGCCACCTAGTATTTGACATTTCCACTCTGGGGGGATAAAAAAAGTCTCTGTCTATCCTCCCTATCTATTCCTCACATAATTTTATGCATATCTGTCAGGTCTAGCAGAAGTGATTCAAGTTTGTCCAATGTCTTCTTATAGCTAATGCACTCTAATCTATGCAACATCCTGGTAAATCTCTTGTCTGTCTAAATCTCTGTCTAAAGCCTCTGTCTATCCTTCCTATAGGGTGGTGACCATACTGCTGATAATTTGCTGACGGTTGAGAGGGAAAAGTTACCATCAGTGTGATGGGTTGAAGTGTGTCTATTTTAATGCAAGAAGTTCAGGAATAAGGGTGATGAACTTAGCGCATGGATCAGTACTTGGAGCTACAATGTTGTGACCATTACGGAAACTTGGATATCACAGGGGCAGGAACGGTTGTTGGATGTGGTGACCATACTGCTGAATGTATGTGACAGCTCACCTTCTGCATGATTACAGATTAGTTCCACTGCTGATAGTTTGATACAAGTCTTTTGGACATCCACTTGGGGAACAGACCTCAGGTTGTATTGTGGCATAGAAGATGGAAATCCTTCCATATGGTAATATCCTCTTCACAGTTAACACTAGGATTTCTGCCAAAATACCAAGGGTTTGAAATATAGAAACAAAAGATAGACTGGGACTTTTTTCACTGGAGCATGAGATGTTGAGGGGTGATGTTATTGAAGTTTATAAAATCATAAGGGGTATCGAAAAGCTGAATGACAGGGGTCTTTTCCCTAGGGTGGGGGATTTCAAGACAAGGGGACATATTTTTAATGTAAGAGGAGAAAGATTTGTAAAGGACATGAGGGTCAATTTTTTTTTAACACAGAGTGGTTCATGTGTGGAATAAACTGCCAGAGAAAGTTACAATGTTTAAAAGACATTTGGATTAGTACACAAACAAGAAGGGTTTGGAGGGATATTGGTCAAGTACAGGCAGGTGGGACTAGTTTAGTTTGGGAACATGGTTGGCATGGGCTGGTTGGGCCAAAAGGTCTGTCTGTTTCCATGCTGTATGAGTCCATGACCAGGTAAAATATAAATACAGAAAAAAAACTGGAAAATTGCAACATCTTAAACGAGAAAAGGGAACTTGAGTGGAGATTCTTGGTAAGAATGACAGAGTTCTGAGAAAACTGCATGACACCCCATTCACAAAGTTTTCAGGATGTATTTCGCATATTTGCCCATATAAGAAATCCGCTACGCACAAGAATGAAATAAAGCTAAATAGCATTGCCAATCAATTTCCTAAATTACGATCAAAATCTTTTCTGTGTTCACATAATTAGTAAGCTCACAGCTATCTGGATGCCTAGACTATTGACATCTGTAACAGGCTTGTCAGGAATGTTGTATTTGAGTGTTATTGTAACACTGGGAGTATTAACTTTCTCTCCAAGTCATAAACGACTCAGTAATAAATGAAAATAAAAGGTACAAGTGTAAAATCCAGTACTTTATGCTGTTCACGTATGCTGTGTTAGTCCAGCCATGCAGTGCAATTCACTTAGGTGTTAAATTTTATTTTTTAGTTAACTGGCATCCAATACTTTACAGGATTCTAAGTGAACATCAAAAAGGTCTTTTACAAATTAATTATGTCTGAGAAAAACATCTATTAAGTAATGCATTTGCACCCTAAAACTGGAATAGGCTTGACTAATCTCAACAACAACAACAAATTATAAGGTGAACACTTTATCAAGCAAAACTTTGTTAGAAATTAACCGCGAACTACTCTGCTACAAAGTATAAAGAGGCTGGTTATTGCAATTGGAGATCTAGAAAGAGTCCACTGTGGTTTATGTTATTTTCATCATAAAACTTTGCTGCCACCCAGCTCAGTGAGGTGTGTTGCACCTAGTTAATTCGGAACATGGCTACACTCTTGAGCTGGCTTGTAAATTGACACAGATTACCAGCATTCCAACAATTGCAATTACAGCACAAATCACAGCAGAGTGTGAGGAACAAAAATAACTGTTTTTCTATAAATTTAGTGAATCTGACCCAGTTCTTCAGTTGTGATTAAATTTATCATCAAGATTTGTAATAAATTTCATTTTGGTGGTGTCAGCAAAAAAAACCAGGTTGTGCTTTTCTAGTCATTGGGAGACCGAAAAAATGAAATACAATGAAAAGATGAGGCATATTCAATAATATTTGAGAAGAACAAAGGGGGGATCTTATCGAAATGTATAAAATTATGAAGGGAATAGATACGATAGAAGCAGGGAGGTTGTTTCCATTGGTGGGAGAAACTAGAACTGGGGGCATAATGTCAAAATAAGGGGGGACAGATTTAGGACTGAGTTGAGGGGATCTTCTTCACCCAGAGGGTTATGAAGCTGTGGAATTCCCTGCCCAGTGAAGCAGTTAAGGCTTCCTCATTGAATGATTTCAAGGCAAAGATAGATTTTTGAACAGGAGTTAAGGGTTATGGTGAGTGGGGGGTAAGTGGAGCTAAGTCCACGAAAAGATCAGCCATGATCTTATTGAACGGTGGAGCAGGCGTGGGGGCGAGATGGACTACTTCTGCTCCTACTCCTTATGTTTGCATGTTGCTATTTTAGGAAGTCAAAGAAAAGTGGCAAATTGCAGAGTTCAGAGCAAGTAGGAAATAAATAAAAGTGGCCAATAATTGGTAAAGGGAAAAATGATTAATAATCCAAACCGTAAGAATGGAAGCATCCTACAGAGATGTGATTAGAGTGTACAGGAAGAAATATGACTGCAGGATGCATGCAGAGAAAATGTGACTGAATAAGGTTGTTCAAATAGGATGGAATAAACTATTAGTGACTGGGTTTACATGCAGTTTTGAAAATTCTACTTGCCTTTAAGAAGTGGTGGGCTCAACTTGGACTGACGGTAGTAACTTTCCAACTTTTTACATTAGGAGCTTGTTGAGGGGAATGATTTTTGAGGCAATGCCAAACTTAAAGGGCCATGAGGAAGGATAAACAGTTGATAGGGCAAAGTGCAGTCAGTGTGACAGGTTGAAGTATGTCTCTATAAATGTAAGAAATGTCAGGAATAACAGTGATGAAGTTAGAGCACGGGTCAGTACTTCAAGCGATAACGTTGTGGCTATTGCGGAGACTTGGATATCACAAGTGCAGGAATGGTCATTGGATGTACCAGGGTTTGGATGTTTCAGAAGGAACAGGGTGGGAAGTAAAAGAGGTGGGGAGGTGGCATCGCTCAGCAGGGATAGTATCACAGCTGCAGAATGGGAGGTCATCTAAGAGGGTTTGTCCATTGAGTCAATATGGGTGGAAATCAGAAACAGGAAAGGAGCAGTCACTTTATTGGGAGTTTTCTACAGACCTCTCAATAGCAACAGAGACATGGAGGAGCAGATTGGGAGGCAGATTTTGGAAAAGTGCAGAAGTAACAGGGTTGTTGTCATGAGTGACTTCAACTTCTACAATATTGTTTGGAACTTCCTCAGTGCAAATAATTATGGATGGGGCAAATTTTGTCAGGTGTGTCCAGGAAGGATTCCTGACTAAATGTACAGATAGGCTGGCTGGTGAGCAGACCATATTGGATTTGGTGCTTGGCAACGAATTAGATCAGGTGACGGAATTCTCGGTGGAGGAGCATTTTGTTAATAGTGATCACAACTCCCTGACCTTTACTATGGTCATGGAGAAAGATAGGAGCAAGTGGTATGTAAAAGTACTTAATTGGGGGAAGGGGAATTACAATGCTAATAGGCAGGAACTATGGACCATAAACTGGGAACAGATATTCTCAGGGATACGCATAACAGAAATGTAGAGTTTTTTTTTAGGGACCGCTTGCTATGAGTGCTGGATAGGTTTGTTCCACTGAGGCAAGGAAGGGATGGTAAGGTGGAGGAACCTTGGGTGACAAGAGATGTGGAACATCTAGTCAAGAGGAAGAAGGAAGCTTACTTAAGGTTGAGGAAGCAAAGATCAGAGAGGGCCCTAGAAGGTTTGAGGTAGCCAGGAAAGGACTGAAGAATGGACTTGGGTGAGCTGGAAAGGGGAGGTGCATGAAAAAGCCTTGGTGGGTAGGATTATGGAAAACGCGAAGGCCTTCGACATTTATGTGATGAACAAGAGGATGGCCAGAGTAAGGGTAGGACCAATCAGAGATAGTGGAGGGAAATTGTGTCCGAAGCCAGAGGAATGCAGATTACAAGGCTAAAGGCAGGATTCTTGGCAGTGTGGTGGAGCAGAGGGATCTTGGGGTCCACGTCCATAGATCCCTCAAAGTTGCCTCCCAAGTTGATTGTGTTATTAAGAAGACGTATGGTGTATTGGTTTTCATTAGAAGGGGAATTGGGTTTAAGAGCCATATTAAAGCCCTGATTAGACCACACTTGTTCAGTTCTGGTCAGCCTATTAGAGGAAGGATGTGGAAGATTTAGAGAGGATGCAGAGGAAATTTACCAGGATGCTCCCTGGACTGGAGGGCGTGTCTTATGAAGAGAGGTTGAGGGAACCAGGGCTTTTCTCATTGGAGTGAAGAAGGTTGAGAGGTGACTTGATAGAGGTATACAAGATGATGAGAGGCATGGATAGAGTGAATAGCCAGAGACTTTTTTCCCAGGGCAGAAATGACAATCACGAGGGGGCATAATTTTAAGGTGATTGGAGGAAGGTTTCGGGGCGATGTCAGAGGTCAGTTCTTTACACAGAGAGTGGTGAGTGTGTGAAATGCATTGCCAACAGTGGTAGTAGACTCAGATACATTAGGGACATTCAGGCTACTCTTGGATAGGCTCATGGATGATAATAAAATGCAAGAAATGTAGTTTAGTTTGATTTTAGAGCAGGATAAAAGGTTGGCACAACATCTAGGGCCAGAGGACCTGTAATGTGCTGTACTGTTCTATGTTCAATGTTTAATTTAATGCTGAGTTCCCCATTTTCCCTGAAACAGATTTACTCTGTAGCAAGGGCTTTATCCAACAGTTTGGGGGGTCACAAACTTAAAGAGAAAACAAAAGTGCTTCTGTCTTTGTGCTTCCAAAAAGTATCTTGGAAAATGTATTTGCAACAAAGGTACTATGTACATTACAGTCAACTGTTAACGTTTTTATCATTGTTTCTTTCTGTGATCCATACTTTGTCCCCATTTTATGCTCACAATTTCCTGCCTGTGAAGTAATCATTATTTATTTGTGAGAAAGTGAACACATTCTACGCAAGAGCTTCTGTAAATGGTTCAATAGATTGTAAGATAAATTTTAAGTGTACCAGAAAGCACAAAAATACAGATTTCCATTGGGGTTCGGTTCAATCGGCAGGCAATGCAGTTTTTAAAGAAAGACTTGGATTTTCTTGAAACCTAAATGAATAATCAATGTTCTGCAAGCTTATCCTAGGTACATTTAGTTAAAAATTAATGCCTTGAAACTGTTATGATCCCCGCAGAGGTCCATAATATTTAAAAATAAATTTGAATTCCCAGTGACTGACATAAATGCATATTGCACTACAAGATTTCAAGTCTTAAGACTTTTACTGTAACATCGGTGCCTCTACTGTCCTGGAATCAGCTCAATGTGATTCTTAGTTCCTATGAATTTTCTTCCTTTTCTTTTCTTTTCCTTTCTCAGCTGAATAACTCCTACTTCCTGAACTGACTTGCCTGGTCAGGGATGAATTACAGAGTCTTCCCTCGAGTGAAAGCTAAGGAAATCCTGTGGCCTTGTTTAAATCCTCACAAACTCAATTGCTTTGATCTAAGTGTGAGATCCCAGCTGAATTACTGCGTGGTGAAACACAGAGGCTTGATATCTCTACCTGTTAGGAGCAAAATACTGCAGATGCTGGAATCTGTACTGAAAACAAAAAAAATGCTGGAGATCACAGCAGGTCAGGCAGTATCCATGGAGAGAGAGCAAGCTAATGTTTCGAGTCTAGATGCCTCTTCATCAGAGCTGAGATGAAGTGTGGAGGGGTCAGCACTTATGCAATAGTAGGGGTTGGAGTGCTGGGGGGTGGGAAGGATGTTGATAGTTCAGATTAAGTGATGGGAGTGTGAGAATGGCAGAACAATGGCATGTCTAACTGCCAGGCTGGAAAGGATGACAGTCCCACTGGGCGGGGGGGAGGGGGGGGGGGGGGGGGAGGTGAGGGGTGGAGAGGGGAGAAAGGACGTGGTAACAGAGAATGTAATAGGTAAGGTTAAAAGAAAAGGAACAAATGGATCTCAATATTCAGTCCAGAAGGTTGTAAAGTGCCTTGTCTGAAGGTGATATGTTGCTCCTACAGTGTGCGCTGTGATTCACTAGAGCATTGGAACACGCTGAGGACAGACGAGTGGGCAAGACGAGTAGGACGCTGTGTTAAAATGACGGCTACAGGAAGGTCAGGGTCATGTTTGCGCTATCCTTTTGGATCCGTGTAAGCTAACCTTGTCTGTGAGGTTGAGTGATTTTTTTTTAAAACACCTTAGAATAAAATTTTACAGTAGCTTCCTATGGACTTGCTCCCTCGCAAGGCCCATCTCCATGGCAACGTTAATCATGAAAGTCTTATAATCATATAGAACTAGTGAGCTATCTTCTAAATTTCCAACAATATTCTGATTTGAAATCAAATGGATAGTTTAAATCTCTTTATAAAACCCAGCATTCACCCTCCTGGTGCTTCAGAGACTCACAGCTGATTGATCATCAGTACATAGACTTTGATCATTGTTGTACCTTCGTACCTATGAAACAAACTGCTCCCCACTCCCTTTCAACTTATAACACTCAAACCATCTCAAACACTCCTTTTCTCATTTAAGTCCACATTCAAAAATATGGAAAAATAGAAAAGATACTACCTTGATAAAATATAACAATCTTATTAAACTTTGCATTTGTAACAGTTTGCTGTCTATTTCACAAGGCCTCTGTAGATATGTCTAACTTATGGTCACACTAGCCACAGTGGATATCCCATTATAGCAACATGAATTTGTTGAGCCCTCACTGCATTGATTTCCCAATACCTTCAGTGATATTTCAGCAGATAGAGGTCAGATGCTTCCAGGCAGAGGGGACAAAAATAATTAGACAATGAGTTACAGCCAAATGCTGTCAATTTTACACTGGCAACAAGAGAGGAGTGACAATGGTTTCAGTTTAGGATCATGATATCCATCCATTACATCCTCATAGACACAGGAGCAGCAAGGGAAAGGGCTAAAAGTGTAAATAAATCAAGAAAAATAGAATGAAATGTACCATTCAAAAGGCTTACCTGAGCAGAATTGATCATTTGAGAGCATGATATTTCGGATAGAGATGACTCTTGGGACTGTTATCATTGAGAATGCTGCGACATGTCCTTCAGAAAGATATTCATACAATTTGTAGCAGCTGCACTTGCTATCCATGTCAAATGCTACTCCATAATCTTCAGACACCAAACACCATCTGGGCAGGTTGTCAAGTGCAGCTATAGTCAGTTTACTGCCCACAGATGATTACAGCACACTGCACTTCCATTGTCGAGCAGTCTAACTGCCTTCATTATCAACACTAATCAACAATAGCAACGTAAAAAGGGGTAGACTGTCCTGCAGGATTGTCAGCATTCTCCATCTACAAAGATCCAGAACATGCAATGGAGATTATTGACCACACCACTGACATTCCAAAATGCCGATGGGGATTCTGATTTGATTTGACTTATTGTAGTCACATGTACCTGAGCACAGTGAAAAGCTTTGTTTTATGAGCAGCACAGGCAAATCACAGCAAGCAAGGACATACAGATCATTGGGTACTTCGACAGAGTGAGGCATACAAGGTTATGGTTGCACAGGGCATGCACAAAGGAAAATCCACATTATTAAGATCAACATTATTAGCAATTAGAGAGGTCCATGCAGCAGTCTAATAATGGCAGGGAAGAAGCTGTTCTTGTACATGTTGGGGCATATGTTCAAGCTTCTATATCTTCTGCCTGATGGAAGAGTTTTGAAGAGGGCATTACAGAGGTGTGAGGGGTCTTTGATGATGTTGGCAACTTCTCCATGGCAACAAGAAGTGTAAGTGGAATCGATGGATGGGAGGTTGGTTTCCGTGATGGTCTGGGCTGTCCACACAACGTTCTGTGTTGTCTTCTGGACCTGGGCAGAGCAGTTGGTATACCACACTGTTATGCACCCAGACAGTATGCTTTCTATGGTGCATCTGTTGAAGTCAGTGAGGGTCCTTTTGGACATGCCGAATTTCCGAAGCCACTTAAGGAAGAAGAGGAGTTGTTGTTATGCCTTCCTGACCATTGCACCTATGTGATAAGTCCAGGATAGATTGTTGGTTATTGTCACTCCTAGATGCTTGATGGCCTCAACCGTCTCTGCCTCAGCTCCATTGATGTAGCTGGGGTGTGTCGTCCTCCTTTCTTCCTGAAGTCAATGATCAGTTCTTTTGTTTTGTCAACATTGAGAGAGAGATTGTTATCACTGCACCATGACACCAGACATTCTGTCCTGCTCATTATAAAATAATGCACAATATTCGAATGTCCATCACCAGACTTCTGACACTTTAGGTGCAATTGAGAATGTAATTTACTTTCCATTTTGGGAAGTTGATGTACATGAGCAGGATTTTCCTAAGTCACTGGTGTTTACTGACCATAATGGATATATCACAAAGTCAGACCTTACTCTTTGAAGCTGGCTAAGTAAGTATCTAATTGCTGAGCATCTTCTTAATTTTTTTTGCTGTCACCAGAATGATAAGCAGCACATTTGAAGGTCCTCAACATTGTTAATCCTCTCAACATTAAAGAGGAATAAAAAAATCTATGTGATAAGAAGTATATGATGGAGTCATACATGATACATAGGAAGCTGGCTGTGCATGTTGGAGGTCAGTCATCTCAGCCACAGGGCATCTCTGCAGTACTTCCTCTGGGTAATGTCCTAGGTCCAACCATCTTCAGCTGCTTCATCAATGACCTTCCAAACATTGTAAGTTCAGAAGTGGAAATGTTCACCAATGATTGCACAATGTTCAGCTCCACTCATTACTCCTTAGATACTGAAGCAGTCCATGTATAAAGATGGATTGATCTGGACAATATCCAGGCTTTGGCTGACAAGTGGCAAGTAATATTCGTGCCACACAAATGCCAGGAAATGGCCATCTCCAATAAGAATCAATCTAACCACTGCCCCTTGACATTCAATGGTGTTACCATCACTGAATCCCCCACTATCAACAACTTTGAGTTACCACTGACTAGAAACTTAAGTGGACTTGCCACATAAATGTAGTGGCTACAAGAGCAGCTCAGAGGCTGGGGATACTGCAGCAAGTAACTCAACTCCTGTGCCAAAAAATCCTGGAATTCCCTCCCTAAGACAGCATATGGACTGCAGCAGTTCAAGAAAGCAGATCATCATCACCTTCTCAAGGGCAACTAGGGACAGGCAATAAATGTTGGCCAGCCGGTGACACCCACATCCCACAAGTGCATAAAAAAAGTGAAAGTTATATGGATAACTATTTCCTGTTAAACAATAAAGCTTACTTTCTCTTAAGAGAAGGGATTATAGGCACTGTGCCTGAAGGATGGTTACGTAAAAAGGCCAGTTAGGACATTTGAGATGATGACAGATACCCAACCTACCATGAGTTACAGAGAGGATTAAATGTCTATGGAGCCAAAAAGTATGAAATATTGAACGGAATTTAAAATCAAATTTTAGGACATCTTCAAAACAATGTTTTGTAACTAACTATTGAGACGTTCCTGAAGAAGGGCCTGAACCATCAACTCTCCTGCTCCTCAGATGCTGCCTGACCTGCTGTGCTTTTCCAGCACCACACTTTTCGACATTTTATTTGCCCAAACTTGATCTACCTTTAATTTAAAAGGAGATCAAGCATTTATTGGAAATCTGGCTAGATAGTAAATGGTTTAGAAAGTTAGGAAAGCAGAACTATATGAAGAGGACCATTTAAATGGTTAGTACACTTGGGAAATCATTGGTTTTGTAATTATAGATAGAGAATGATGTGCACTCATGTGGATTTAATACTGGTTTTAGCTTAGTATTGAAGAAAAAGTGATTTGTTGGGTGCAAGTGTTGCTGGCAGGTGTCCTTTCCCCTGAGAAAGTGGTGGAGGTGGTTGAGACTTTTCTTGAAATTTTGCAATCCATATGAAGTAGGTACTCTGCCAATTGTGTTGGACAGATAGTTCAAGGATTTATACACACCATTGATTAAAAAAACGACTGTGTTTGTCCAAGTCAGAATCACACATAGTGCGAAAGCCAATTGGGTATTATGCTCTTCACATGCATCTGCTATCTTTATCTTTATCAGTGATAAAAATGATAAGTTTGGAAGATGTCACTGAAGAATCCTTGATGAGAGTTATCTGGAAGCTAAAACGATTTTTATTAAACTGTACTGCAAAACATTCAGCAAGCACCAGCAATAGATGGAATATAACATTCAACATACAAACCTCTACAACTTGTAACCTTAAATTATCTCAAATGTGACTGCTCATATCCTAAATCGTACAAAGTGTAAATCACATATCATCCCTTTGCTTTCTGGCTTACACTGAATTGCTCAATTTAAACATTGTCCTTTCCAAATCCCTCTATGACCTAAATATTTCTTATTCTGTTATCTTCTGCAGACTTACAATACTCCAAATCATTATGTTTCATAATAATGCTTCTTACACATCTCCCACTTTTGTATTCCCTCTGTCTATTAGGGACCACACCTCTGAGGCCTGAAGCTCTTGAATCCCATCCTTAAATCTCTACTTCTCTCTTCTTCTTTAAAATATTTCTTAGAAGCTCCCAAATTGACCACACATTTGGTCATCTATCCAATGTGTTCCTTGTTGTCTCAGAATCAATTTTTGTTTGATTTTACTCTGGCTAGGCACTTTGGGATATTATACTGCATCAAGTTGTTACATAAGTGCAAGCTGGATTGAATCATGAAGTGGTTATTGCAAAATCACTTTAAGCACTTTCCCAGTGCTGCAGATCTTTTGCAGAAAACCTTTGTGATACTCTGGTGCAGGTCTTCTATCTAATAGAAAAATATCTTTGATGTTCTTTATGGATGTAGTTGAAGGTGAATCATGACTGAGTGAGCAGTCTAACTCTATGTTCGATAACACGTAAATATATTGTCTGCACTTTTTGTAACGAATAGTGAACAAATATTAGTGCTTGCCAGTAAAATCATCCTTATGTATGATTTGCATACATAAGTTAACCACCTTATTTTACTGATCATGATGACTTACTAATGCAATGGTTACTAATCACAATTGAGAACTGGTTCGTAAAAATGAAAAAGTAAACATTTCTCAACATTAAAAATTATCACTGAGATCATGAAACTATGTTGACATATATTGTCTTTCCAGTTTCTATCTTCATGAGCCAGTGAATCAGATGGAATAATTGTAATATGTATGCAATGGGAGCATACTTGTTCCTGGCTCCTGTGTGAAAATTCCATCTACATGTGTAAAGGTTAGCTCTGCTAAAGTTATGGCAGTAACATGTTGAGACACCAAGAAAGTTCACCAATTAATGGCTACTTAATTTGATTTAATTTCTAATTGAAAAGTTTTGTTTTGTGTGCAATACAGGCAGATCATACCATAAAAGTTCATTAAGGTAATAGAACAGAGAGAAGAATACAGTGTTACACCTGCAGAGAAGGTGCACAAGGAGCAAGGTCAACATTTACATTTAAAATTTGAGAAGTCAGTTCAGAAGTGCCTCATTCTGTCACTACTAGGATTTGAACTGGCACCAATCATCATCTCACCAGTTGAATCTTATCACACTGCTGCCTCAGGACGTCTGAGTCTATTAAATCCCCCTACAAGTTAGTTATCACCACTGGGCATCGCCTCTGACCACCCTCGCTTGGATGATTTTCCTTATCTTTCTTTACGCACTCTGCCATCAGCTGTATGTTTAAGTCCAGCTCTATCTGTGTCTGTACCCTTTTGAGGTTTTGTGGGTCTAACAGACATTAAATGATTGTGAGGTGAATTAATTATGTGAAGCTTGCTCACTACTGACTTATCTGTGAAAGCTGAAAACATGCTTCCACCTCAAAATGGATTTGTATAATTCAGAATTAAAAGTTTTGTGAATACAACCATAGTAACATTCAGTCATTAATTAATAATTAAAACTACATTAACTCATTCAAAGGATGGGGACATCTCTGGACTAGCCCAGCATTGACTGTCCATCCCTAATTCCCCAGAGGGTGGTTAAGAGTCAACCACTTTGCTGTGGGACTGGAGTCAAATGTAGGCGAGATCAGGTAAGGATTAGAGACAAAACAAACAGCAGATGCTGGAATCCAAGATAGACAAGCAGGTAACTGGAAGCCCTCAGCAAGCCAGCCAGCATCAGGGAGTAGAGCAGTTAACAATTCAGGCGTAATCCTTCTTCAGGACCTGACTTGCTGTGTTCTTCCCTCTTCAGACCAGGTAAGGATAGCAGCTTCATTAGACTATTCGTTCCAGATTTACATTGAATGCAAATTCCACCAGCTGCCGTGGCAGGATTCAAACCCAAGCTGCCATAATATTACCTGGGTATCTGGATTAACAGTCTAGCGATAATACCATTAGGCCATCACCCTCCCCCATATAGGAATAACTTGGCAGATCAGTAAACAAACACATGAAATTGATCCAGCCAGCCTGTCCTACAACAAAATGACAGGGAATGATAATAAAATACTTTCTCCCCTCAGCCAACTCTAGAAGCGAGAAAACATATTGGCATGTGTTAAAAATCTGAAAGATGGCTTTACTCAATTGTAGTGAAAATATAAGAAAGTATGTGAAATCTATCAGCTGGTTTTCCTTTTTGAGCTGCACTGGGAATTTCTGGAGGCTCCAGTGTGATGCTACTCTCCTTGAAGTCTCAATTAATTCAAAGAGTCTTTCTGTCTTGCCCATCTCATTCTCTGAAAAAAATCCTGTTATAATCAACAGGTCTAGAAAGTAATTCAGAAAAAGGCTAATGGATCCTGGCCTCTACTTTTGAAAGGCAGTGAGATAAAGAATCAGAACTTGTATTTCAACCATTCATAATTTTGGTGAGAAAATGCAAGGGGCAGAATCTTTGAAAAGTCTGAACGATGTTGGCTGTGGTGAGATTTGTGGCTGAATTGTGTGAGATGTCTGCTGAGGTTTATATCAACATCAGGTACAATTTGCTTTGTGGTCCTACTGAGCAGAGAGACACGTTTCTAGCTAGGCAGCAGCAGGTTAAGGGGAATTTTTGCTTGTCAAACACCATATTAATGACACAACCTGCCTCATTAATATTCCCCTTACTACCTTACTAAGCACTTTTAGCATTTTTAATCAACTTCGAGTCATACAGTCAGACAGTCATAGACTCATAGAATCATAGAGATGTACAGCATGGAAACAGACCCTTCGGTCCAACCCGTCCATACCGACCAGATATCCCAACCCAATCTAGTCCCACCTGCCAGCAACCAGCTCATATCCCTCCAAACCC
Organism: Chiloscyllium punctatum; assembly: GCF_047496795.1. Lineage (NCBI taxonomy): Eukaryota > Metazoa > Chordata > Chondrichthyes > Orectolobiformes > Hemiscylliidae > Chiloscyllium > Chiloscyllium punctatum. The sequence goes on from NC_092747.1 coordinate 117,772,537, forward strand.
TTCCTATTCATATACCCATCCAAATGCCTCTTGAATGTTGCAATTGTTCCTGCCTCCCCCACTTCCTCTGGCAGCTCATTCCATACACGGACCACCCTATGCGTGAAAAAATTGCCCTTAGGTCTCTTTTATATCTTTCCCCTCTCACCTTAAACCTATGCCCTCTAGTCCTGGACCCCAGGGAAAAGACTTTGTCTATTTATCCAATCCATGACCCTCATAATTTTGTAAATGTCTATAAGGTCACCTCTCAGCCTCCGACGCTCCAGGGAAAACAACCCCAGCCTGTTCAGCCTCACCCTGTAGCTCAAATCCTCCAACCCTGGCAACATCCTTGTAAATCTTTTCTGAACCCTTTCAAGTTTCACTACATCTTTCCGATAGGAAGGAGACCAGAATTGCACGTAATATTCCAACAGTGGCCTAACCAATGTCCTGTACAGCCGCAACATGACCTCCCAACTCCTGTACTCAATACTCTGACCAATAAAAGAAAGCATACCAAATGCCTTCTTCACTATCCTATCTACCTGCGACTCCACTTTCAAGGAGCTATGAACCTGCACTCCAAGGTCTCTTTGTTCAACAACACTCCCCAGGGCCTTACCATTAAGTGTATAAGTCCTGATAAGATTTGCTTTCCCAAAATGCAGCACCTCGCATTTATCTGAATTAAACTCCATCTGCCACTCCTCAGCCCATTGGCCAATCTGGTCCAGATCCTGTTGTATTCTGAGGTAACCCTCTTCGCTGTCCACTACACCTCCAATTTTGGTGTCATCTGAAAACTTACTAACTGTACCTCTTATACTCGCATCCAAATCATTTATGTAAATGACAAAAAGTAGAGGGCCCAGTACTGATCCTTGTGGCACTCCACTGGTCACAGGACTCCAGTCTGAAAAACAGCCCTCCACCACCACGCTCTGTCTTCTATCTTTGAGCCAGTTCTGTATAAAATTGGCTAGTTCTCTCTGTATTCCATGAGATCTAACCTTGCTAATCAGTGTCCCATGGGGAACCTTGTCGAACGCCTTACTGAAGTCCATATAGATCACATCTACTGCTCTGCCCTCATCAATCTTCTTTGTTATGTCTTCAAAAAACTCAATCAAGTTTGTGAGATATGATTTCCCACGCACAAAGCCATGTTGACTATCCCAAATCAGTCCTTGCCTTTCCAAATACATGTACATCCTGTCCCTCAGGATTCCCTCCAACAACTTGCCCAACACCGAGGTCAGACTCAATGGTCTATAGTTCCCTGGCTTGTCTTTACCGCCCTTCTTAAACAGTGGTACCACGTTTGCCAACCTCCAGTCTTCCGGCACCTCACCAGTGACTATCAATGATACAAATATCTCAGCAAGAGGCCCAGCAATCACTTCTCTAGTTTCCCACAGATTTCTCAGGTACACCTGATCAGGTCCTGGGGATTTATCCACTTTTAACCATTTCAAGACATTTCACTTCTTCCTCTGTAATCTGGACATTTTGCAAGATGTCACCATTTATTTCCTTGATGCAACATATTCATTTAGTATCTCCCCCATTTTGCTGATCTTTGAGGGGCCCTATTCTCTCTCTAGTTACCATTTTGTCCTTAATATATTTGTAAAAACCCTTTGGATTCTCCTTAATTCTATTTTGCAAAGCTATCTCTTGTCCCTGTTTTGCACTCCTGATTTCCCTCTTAAGTATACTCTTACTTTCTTTATACTCTTCTAAGGATTCACTTGATCTATCCTGTCTATACCTGACATATGCTTCCTTCTTTTTCTTAACCAAACCCTCAATTTCTTTAGTCATCCAGCATTCCCTATACCTACCAGCCTTCCCTTTCTTCCTGACAGGAATATAATTTCTCTGTACTCCTGTTATCTCATTTCTGAAGGCTTCCTGTTTACCTGCGAACATCTGCCTTAAGTCAGCTTTCGAAAGTTCTTGCCTAATACCGTCAAAATTGGCCTTTTTCCAATTTAGAACTTCAACTTTTAGATCTGGTCTATCCTTTTCCATCATTATTTTAAAACAAATAGAATTATGGTCGCTGGCCCCAAAGTGCTTCCCCACTGACACCTTAGTCACCTGCCCTGTCTTATTTCCCAAGAGTAGTCAAGTTTTGCACCTTCTCTAGTAGGTACATCCACATACTGAATCAGAAAATTGTCTTGTACACACTTAAGAAATTCCTCTCCATCTAAACCTTTAACACTATGGCAGTCCCAGTTGATGCTTGGAAAGTTAAAATCCCTTACCATAACCACCCTATTATTCTTACAGATAGCTGAGATCTCCTTACAAGTTTGTTTCTCAATTTCCCTCTGACTGTTGGGGGGTTTATAACACAACCCCAATAAGGTGATCATCCCTTTCTTATTTCTCAGTTCCACCCAAATAACTTCCCTGGATGTATCTCTGGTAATATCTTCCCTCAGCACAGCTGTAATGCTATCTCTTATCAAAAATGCCACTTCCCCTCCTCTCTTGCCTCCCTTTCTATCCTTCCTGTAGCATTTGTATCCTGGAACATTAAGCTGCCAGTCCTGCCCATCCCTGAGCCATGTTTCTGTAATTGCTATGATATCCCAGTCCCATATTCCTAACCATGCCCTGAGTTCATCTGCCTTTCCTGTTAGGCCCCTTGCATTGAAATAAATGCAGTTTAATTTATTAGTCCCACCTTGTCCTGCCTGCCCTGACTGTTTGACTCGCTTCTGTTCTCTGCTGTACCCATCTCTGATCGATCTCTTTCCTCACTATCTCCCTGGGTCCCACCCCCCCCACCTTACTAGTTTAAATCCTCCCAAGCAGTTGTAGCAAATTTCCCTGCCAGTATATTAGTCCCCTTCCAATTTAGGTGCAATCCGTCCTTCTTGTACAGGTCACCGCTACCCCAAAAGAGATTCTAATGATCCAAAAATGTTAATCCTCCCATACACCAGCTCCTCAGCCATGCACTCATCTGCTCTATCCTCCTAGTCCTGCCCTCACTAGCTTGTTGCACTGGGAGTAATCCAGATATTACTACCCTTGAGGACCTCCTTTTTAAATTTCTGCCTAACTCCCTGTAATGTCCCTTCAGAATCTCAACCTTTTCTCATCCAATATCATTGGTTCCAATGTGTTCAATGACCTCCTCCTGGCCCCTTCTCCCCCGTGAGAACATTCTGCACCCTCTCTGAAGCATCCTTAATTATGGCACCAGGGAAACAACATACCATTCTGCTTTTTCTCTGCTGACCACAGAAATGTCTGTCTGTACCTCTGACTACAGAATCCCCTAACATAATTGATCTCTTGGAAGCCGATGTACCCCTCATTGCATTAGAGCCAGCGTCAATACCAGAAACTTGACTGTTTGTACTATGTTCCCCTGAGAATCCATCACCCCTTACATTTTTCAAATCAGCATACCTGTTTGAAATGGGTATATCCACAAAAGACTCCTGCCCTAGGTGCCGACCTCTCTCACCCTTCCTGGAGTTAACCCATCTATGTGACTGTATCTGAGACTTTCCCCCTTTCCTATAACTGCCATCCATCACATACTGTTGCTGTTGCAAATTCCTCATCGCTTCTATCTATCTCTCTAACTGATCCACTCGATCTGATAAGATTCACATCCAACAGCATTTATGGCAGATATAATCCGCAGTAACCTTTAAACTCTCTTTAAACTCCCACATCTGACAAGAAGTACATATCATTGCAAAGGCCATTTTTGCTTCTTCACAATCTACAGACCCAGAAAATAACACTGTCTTATTCCTCTACAAACACTGCCCCAGGCTAAACTAATAGCTATGGCGTATATTTTAAGTTTAATCAAGAGACTTATCTCCAAAAATATATAATCAAGAAAGAATCCACTATACTCACTACTGCAGCCTTTCTCTTGGACAGGCTTAAAACAACAATTAACTTATCTGATTCTGTGCTGTGAACTTCGCCCAGCAGTTCCTCCAAGATTAGTTGTGAATTTCATTGTTTGTCAATTTTCCCAGACGCACTTCGATGTCCAGTAATACACGAATTCAAACAGCAAAGGCAGTAACTATGCAGGTTCTCTCTCTCTCTCTCTCTCTCTCTTCCTCTCTCTCCTGCACTGACCTCACCATGTGCTTCCTTTGTCTGCTCTTCTCCCTTTTAAAACTGCTGTTGTTTTGACTGTTTTTTCCCAAAGTTCCAAAACAATGCAACAGCATATAAAACAGTAATTGCTGCTCCTGGAATTTGAGGAAATCACCTCCGACACCTAAAATACCTCAAAAGGAGCAGCTGTTACAGCCAGAAATTTTTCCCATCCTCCATCTTGGATTACCCAGTCATAGAGATGTACAGCACAGAAACAGGCCCTTCGGTCCAACTCATCCATACCGACTAAATTAATCTAGTCCCATTTGCCAGCACTTGGCCCCTATCCCTCTAAACCCTTCCTATTCATATACCCATCTAGATGTCTTTTAAATGTTGTAAGTGTACCCGCCTCCATCACTTCCTCTGGCAGCTCATTCCATACACATAACACCCTCTGCATGAAGAAATTGCCCTTAGGTCCTGTTTAAATCTTTCCCCTCTCACCCTAAATGAGGCCATCTAGTTCTGGATTCCCCCACCCCAGGGAAAAGACCTTATCTATTTACTCTATTCATGCCCCTCATTTTATAAACATTTTTGAGGTCACCCCTCAGCCTAATCAGCCTCTCTCTATAGCTCAAACCCTCCAACCCTGGCAACATCCTTGTAAATCTTTTCTGAACCTTTTCAAGTTTCCAACATCCTTTAGACATGCCATGATGCACTTCTGCAGCATGTCGTATTTGGACCTGAATCCCCTAGCTCAGAGTTAGGGACATTACAACTGTGCTGCAAGATTCCTATGACTAGGGTAGATGCTGAAAGTTCTTGACCCGGAAGCCAGAGAGGGTACCTGGTGACTTTACCTCACCCACTAGCTACACACAGTCTCCTTGTTTGTCTACATGAAACAGCATCTTAAGGTACAACCCTGGCCATCAGCTGAACACACTCCTTATCCTGGACACCGAAATTGAGATTTGCGAACATTTCACAACTATCCTGGCATCTCTTCAGCAGGATGCTTACCAAGCACTTAGCCAAATGAGGGTGCACCAGCAGCCAGCAGTGACAGGCACCTGAAAGGTCACTTTGCACACAAGGACAGATTCCCAGGATGCATCTCACAGCTGCTGACTTGCTCTCTTACTGCTCGCTCACTTGGCAGCTACCTGCATGCTCCTATCTTGTCCTGACTGTCTTTGCCAAGCCATGCCAAGCCTATCAATGCGTTGCCACATCAGCCAGAGCCAAAGGCAACCTGGACTTCCTTACTGACCCGCTTATTTATATAGACACATGGACTTGTCTTGCCTGTCAGTGAGGATCTATTGACAGAGTGAGAGAGGCTGACAGCTTGCTGGGTGCCACATCACATTGTCAATCCAACACCAGCAATGTGTTCCAGCTACATGTCCAGCAAACACATTGCACGTGTGGGGGTTGCTATCGGTCATGGCAGTCCTGATACTATCAGTCATTAAGTCACAGTCCACTGAGGTCAGTCATGGTCAAGGATATATCTGACTACAGACCAGGGAGTGGTCAACACTATGTCCTGCAGGACCATGACAAGAAGGTTATAGGAATCATGTTTCATCTGTCATGGAGCTGCAAACCCAGCTCACCAAAGCCATAATATTCAGACTCTTTTAAGTTCCACCCAAAGAGTTTTACTCCAGCATTCAGAGTTCTATAGCAGCTTCCTAAGGTCTTGTATCTTAGACCATTTGAACTGCTATCATGCCATTAATACTTTGTTATTTAAAAGCAGTGCATATTTTTTAAAACCAATCATTACATCGCCTAATACAAAGGAGGATTGGTGGCAGTGATGCACCATAAACATTCCTTACCTAATATGACATGCTCATTGTGACATCAAATATCATATGGAGTCAGCAATAGAAGATATTAGCAACAGAAGGTGTTAATTCATATGGGGGTGGCGTGGGGGAGGGTGGGGGGTGCGGGTGGAGCATAAGTATGTGTATTGAATTCACAGATCAACCATGATCTCATTTAATATTGGGTCAGACTCAAGTGGTTAAGTGGCCTATTGCTCCATTCCTGTCTGATGTCTGCTGAAAGTTATTTGCAACCAAATGTTCAAAGAGTGAGGTCGTGGGGTAGGATGAACATTTTGAAAGTTTTTGAATTGCTCTCCCTCACCTGTGATGTTTCTTTGAACATTTTTTGAGATTCCTTATCCCTCTTGGGTCTGCAACAATGTTGCTTCCTCTTTCCTAGTTTTGCTGAAACTAAGCCAGAGGGTAAGCCAATGTGAGGAATAACTGCAGCCAAAAGGGTCGAAGGATTTTCTTTTCTCTCAGGGAAGACCATTGATTTCTTGATATCCTAGAGAAAAAATGTCCCCTTCATCAATCTGTCCTTCAATTCATATTTAACAAGAGAAGCACCACTCACCAGGATGGCATGGTGACTCAGTGGTCAACACTGCTGTCTCACAGCACCAAGGACCTGTGTTTGCTTATAGCCTTGGGTGACTGCATGTGTGGAATTTGCACATTCTCGCCATGCTCTGTATGCTCTGGTTTCCTCCCACAGTCCAAGGCTGTGCAAGTTAGCTGAATTGGATGTGCATGCTAGGTGGATTAGCCATGGGAAATGCAGACTTACAAGGGTAGGGTAGGGGGCTAGGCCTGGGTGGGATGCTCTTTGCAGCTTTTTGGTATGGGCTGAATGCCCTTCCACACTGTATGAGTTTTATGATTCAGCTCACCAATGTTGATTCAGTGAGAAATACTTTAAGTTTACAACAGAATATTTAATTGGTTCTCAAAATACTTTTAAGGCTTTTTTTTCTCTCCCTGCTGAAAACCCAGGGTAGACATTTGTTATTCGTCTTATTAAGGACATCTCTGCATTTGAATCATAATTTGCTCACGCATGACGTGAGAATTTCTTTTGAGCTTGAGAAACAACCAAACCAATTACACAAACAATTTCGAAAGTATGAGTGAAATAATAGAAAAGGAAATAGGATGAATTAGAGACAAATTAGACTGTTAAAGAGAGGGATGTAAGATTGGATTTATAGAATGAAAGAAGAGGCAAGAAGAAAAGGCTGTCACTTATTCGTCCATCTCTCACTGCACTTGAGAGGTGATGGTGAGTCAGCCCTTGAAATGTAATCATCATTACACTGTAAGTAGAACCACAAAATCTTTAGCAAGCAAGTTCTTTGTCCCAGCAAATAGTGACATAGTTCAAGGAATAGTGACATGGTTCCAAGTCAGAATTGGGTAAGGGTGGTAGAGGCTTGGAAGGTGCTATTAGAAGAACATTGGTGAAATGCTGCAGAGCGTCTTGTCGATTGTCATTAAATGTTGCCATGTGGTCTGCTTTATCTGGATGGTGTTGAGCATCTGGAGTGTTGTTGGAGCTGCATGCATCCAAGCAAGTGAAGTCTATACCATTACACTGCTGACTTCTGCCTTGTAGGTAGTGGACAAAATTTGGGGAGTTCAGTTGTGAGTTATTCATCACAAACTTTCCCTGGTCAGTGAGAAGCCCGAAGGTATTGGTATTGGGAGATTTAGCGATGATATCAATTGATTGGCTTGCAAGAATATTTTTCTTCAAATAAAAAAAATGAGTACCAATGTTAATCACAGAATTGTTACAGCACACAAGGAGACTGTTCATCCCATCGTTCCCACCTGTCTCTCTCTGAGTGAACTGATGCCTTTGTGCCATTCTGTTGCCTTTTCCCCATAATTCTGAATATTTAGACAATCCTGTACTGCCTTCTTGAATTTCTCAAATGAACCTGCCTTCACTACACTTCCAGGCAATGTGTGCCAGGCTGAAGCAAGGCATTGTGTGAAAAAAATTGTTCTCATATCGCACTCACTTCTTTCGCAAATTACCTTGTATCTATGCCCCCTCGTTCTTGACCCTTACATATTTGGGGTAAGTTCAATTGGTAATTAATGCACAAATGCAATTATTCCTGGAAACTCTGAAGCCATTTGATGGAGTTGTAATTTTTACAAGGCTGACTGTGGAACCATTGCATTGTGCAGTAAGCTGTGGTAATTTGAATCTCATAGGGCTGTCTTCTTTGCTACAAATTGCTGTTTGATTTGCATATTAATAACGTTATGCCCATTCAACTCACTGTCAATTTTCCATCAAGTTCTGAATGGACATGATTGCATAGAGTCACAAGTTATTACACCTTGATAATAATTCATCTTGAATGATTTTATTTAAAGACGGGTAAAATGCAACAGTGAGCGCTCCGTACTTCTGACTTCTAAAATAAACCACAACGGTTTTCATATTATAAAGAATGATTTATAAAGGACTCAGCCCTGACACCAAAGTCCTTGATACTTGTAGATAGGCAAATCCTTACTGAATTAGTTTTTATTTAGCCATTTATCATTAATTACCTTACAAACCTTCTTTCGGAATGGATTTCTAACAATTTCTTAACTATCAAGGTTTTGAATTCTTGCCAAAAGGAACTGTAGCATAATATAGATTTGAAATGTTAGCTTACTCTCTCTCCATGGATGCTATCTGACCTTCTGTGATCTCCATCATTTGTTGCTTTCAGCCCAGATTCCAGCATCGCAATAATTTGCTCCTAAAATATGTGAATAATGTTGCACTGGATTCTTCTGGTCTTTTGACACTTTTTAAAAACAAAACTTAAGGTTATTTTACAAATAAGAATTTTCTACGGTTGTCAGGTCTTTAATTTAGGTTAGAATAAAGGAGTTAAGGGGTCATGTGACCTGTTCTGAATTCTACCTGACATCAGGTTTGACTAGCTTGACTGTTATATTGGAGTCCAGGTTGTCTCACGGGGAAGAAGGTCCGAGATATTCATGCCTGTAAACATTGACCAAATCATCTATGTTGATGACAAGTAGACTATTCACCTTCAAGTCACAGAGTCTTTGAGGGAAGTCAGATTTTGTAATATTTGAACAATCTATTTAATTCCAAGATAGAATGGAGTTGACATGTCGGAAGATGATTAAGTAACATTCCAACATGAATACAAAGCCCATGGGATGCACAGTGCCATGGACATCGGTTAGTGAGGGGAAGTCATTGTATTATTGGATTACCAATCTTCTTTCCTCAACTCTCTAGTCACTGATTTTACAGGGGAAGTGAAAGAACACACCTTAACAAATCCTGAAATTCTTCTTGAAGAGCAGCAACATTGACATTGATAAGCTGAGATGAGCTTGGTAATACTTGTACAAATTGGTGACAACTTGTTCATCAAGCCATCCCACACTTTTCATCTCAAGGTCTTAATGGTGAGGTAGAGAATGTCAGAGAAGGAAAAGAAAACAAAGAAACAAAGGCTGCACTCCCATCCTGGTGTACATGTTTCCAAAGGTTTCAGTTGATAATGGGTCTGTTCAGTCATGTTTCAGAAAATGATGGTCCTGAGTGGATGTCACCCTGAAATGAAGGAACAGACATTACTGCTAACTGTAGAAATTTAAAAATGTGAAATCTTGGTAGTGTTTTCAGTCAGTGTTTGGAACTCAGATATTTCTTTATCATTGGTCTCTATAGGGATTATTAAGAGAAAGTGAGGACAGCAGATGCTGGAGATCAGAGTCAAGAATGTGGTGCTGGAAAAGCACAGCAGGTCAGGCAGCATCCGAGGAGCAGGAGAATCAACGTTTCTGGCACAAGCCGTTCATTAAGCCTTTCTTGATGAAGGGCTTATGCCTGAAACGTCAATTCTCTTGCTCTTTGGATGCTGCCTGACCTGTTGTGCTTTTCCAGCACCACACTCTCGATTCTGTACAGGGATTATCGCAATTAATGAAGACAGGCAAATGTTTAACTATCTTTGTCCTGTTTTCAATGCATCACTTCACGCATTCATTCCCATTCAAATTCACTCTTTATTTTATAATACAGAAGGAAATTTAAATTCTAGCTGTCTCACCATATGATAATTAATGTCTAGAACTGACAAGATAGAAAATCATTGGTGTTTAACCCTCATTAAAATCGACAGAAGCACTACACATTAAAACTTTAAATGGTACCATTGGCAGTGAAAGTCTCTTCAATCTGCAAAAAGCAATAGTTTTTGTTGCTGTTGTTGTTGTTTCCATGCACTTATTTTGATGATGGCAGTTCACAACATGAGGTTTTAAGTGAAAAATGCAACCTTAGTTTGTTACATTAAAGAGAGGAAAATTGCTTGCACAAAGAACATGATTATGGAAATTAAGTGGCTGCAATGACAGCATAAAAATGAAAAAAGTATTTGTCTTGGGTTTCAACATGCCATGGAATAATGTGGAAAAATTAATCAGTACTTGCACAAAAAAAATGTTCTTAAAGTCATATGCTCAATTATATCCATAAACAGTAAGAAAACCTATTTTATGTTGATTGATAGCATAATTAATATGTTGTATATTATATGCAGCAATAGATGTATTATTTAAAATTTGTTAAATACAAACGTAGTTCAGCTACATGTAAATTGTTTCTTTTATTTCCTATGACTTTAAACTATCTCTGAAATGTATTCTGGATTCATTTCCACTCTTTCCAATGATTTGGATGAGAATATAGGAAACACAGTGAGTAAGTTTGCGTATGACACCAAAGTTAGTGTTCTAGTAAGAATTAACACCACAGAGGTTGGTGTTTCATCACTAAGTCACTCTTTATTTACTCATGGAAAGTCCTTGACACTGATCTAGTTCCTTCAGAGCTACCTCTCAGAGTGAACTTAACCTCTGACACTCCTCTTTTTATCTGTCAGCCAGGGTTCCCTGATTGGATCAATGACTCCATTCTGTGAGGTCCACTTAGCTGGCATCGTTGCAAACACTGCATAGTAGACATTGAAAAAGGTTATCAAATATTTCAAACAGATCTTGATCAATGGGGTCAATGGGCTGAGGAGTGGCAGATTGAGTTTAATTTGGATAAATGCAAGATGTTGCATTTTGGTAAGATGAACAAGGGCAGGACTGACACAGTTAATGATCGGGACATGGGGAGTATTATCAAACAGAGATCTAGGTGTTCAAGTACATAGCTCCTTGAAAACCACATCACAGGTAGACAGAGTGGTGGCCCTATTATAAGAAGGATATTATTGAATTGGAGAGAGTGCAGAAAATATTGACACGGATATTACAGGGACTGGAGGGTTTGACTTATAAGGAAAGGCAGGATAGGCTGAGACTTTTTCACTGGAGTGTGGAGGTTGAGTGGTGATTCTATAGATAAGGTGAGAGGCCAAGCTGTTTTCCCAAGGGGATTTTAAAACTAGAGGGTATAGGTTTAGGGTGAGAGGGGAGAGATTTAAAATGGACCTAAGGGGCAGTTTTTTTTTTACATAGAATATTGTTCGTCTGTGGAATGAATTGCCAGAAGAAGGGGTAAGATCCCCAGTGCAGTTGCAACATTGAAAAGAGATTTGGACAGAGACATGAATAGGAAAGCTTTAGAGACATACAGGCCAAACCCAGAAAAATGGGACTAGTTTGGTTGGGGAAACCTGGTTGACCAAAAGGTCAGTTTCCGTGCAGTATAGCAATGATTCTTTGACTCAATGCACTTTCACCAACAGGGAAGTGGACACAGACATTTCTTCCTATGAGCTCCACTGAGTTATCTTCAAATTCTGATTATACTTTGATTTTAACAATGTGAATTGTGTAATATTATCCTCTGGATATTTGATAACAATATTGTCTGAGGGAATAATTAGGTTTTTCACATATTCACTTCTTTCTATAGGCAGGCTGAACAAACACTTGGTAGGCTGAAGCCTCATGCAAGTTATTATTTGTTGTTTCTCAATGCAAGAGAACAGGCAGAGTACAAATCAGGATCTAATTCACTCTATTCAATCAGCGCAATTCTATCAATTTTCAGACTGTACTAGCAATGTAGAACATTTAACCACAAGCAGCATAAGTGGTGTCCTTTGAAATCAAGGTAGTTCCCAAATGACTCCTTGGATGCTGCCTGACCTGCTGCGCTTTTCCAGCAACACATTTTCAGATGATACGCTTGTCGATTATAGTTTTCAAACCAAATTAACTGTCTGTAACAGGTTTGGTAATGTGCTAGTTTGAGACTATTATTTCAAGACACTTTTGATGATTACCCATTCATAGAATAACAAAGCATTAACCTGGCACTGCTGGGATGGCATTTTTCCCCTTAATTCCTCATATGGTGAACAGTCAAAGGTCTATTGTGCAGGGTGGTTCAGGATGATGAAAGGGCAGAAATTTACGAGTACTCAGTGTTGGTAGACTTGAAGTGGCTTTAACTCATATAATGTCAGCAGTATCCATGCGCAGACCAGTTTTTGGCCTTCCAAACCTGCATCTAAACCCTAACAACTTTGTAATGTGAGGAAAACATGCATTCCATCCTGATAAAACAGCAACTCTACCTTGCAGATGCTTCAGCATTTTGTGTTAAACATATGATAGGTTTGTGTAATTGCTAGCTACCAGGCTGACCAAAACAAAATAATCCAAATAATTTCTCCATTAATTTATTTTTACAAACTTTTGCTAGCCTTGGGCCAAGCAATGAAAATCACATCCAGTATGTATGGTTAGGATAGAATCCCTACAGCATGGAAACAGGCCCTTCAGCCCAATAGGTCCACACCAATCTTCCAAAGAGTATCTCACCCAAATGCATTCCTCTAGATTTTACCCCTGACTCATGCACCTAATCTACACCGCCCTGAACACTTTGGGCAATTTGATGGAGAAATTATTTGCATTATTTTGTTTTATTCAGCCAGGTAGCTAACCGGCACAGCTTTGAATTGTGGGAGGAAACCCATGCAGACATGGGGAGAATGTGTAAACTCCACATAGACAGTCGCCTGAGGGTGGGATTGAACCAGAGTCCCTGGTGCTGTGCGGCAGCAGTGCTAACCACTGAGCCACCATGCTTAGTGCGGTTAGCTGATATTTCACACTAAAAGAGCAACAGGGCATTAAAACCCTTAAACTGTAATGTGGGATTGGAACTGTTAATGAACCTTTGGCCTGAGGCAGGGTCAATGAGAACAGAGTTAATTTCTATAAGGTAGTCGTCATTGCTGGCTGCATTAAACTTCATAAATCCAAAAAAAAAAGCATTGTTAACTAAGTTTCTTCCCAGGCATTTTCCACCTTCTGGTCTAAAATCTCCAAACATTAGGCTGCAGAAGTATGTCCTGTCAGCTGTTCAGAGACAACAATTAAGTTAAAGGCAATGGCTGCTCATGAACTTACCACCTTTTCCCAGACATAGATTTCTGTGAGGGCCAAATACCTCACTGCATTTTTTTTTCTGTGAACACAGATTATTCCACCAAGAGCATCACTCCTGGTTACCCCCGAACATGCTTACATCCATTATGCCATGTCACAGAAGGTGGACTTCAGCAGTTTGAAAGAATTAAGGAGAACAGTAACAGCAGTTGCTGCAAACATGCCCATTTGGGATCAATGACTCTGTGTACCACTCATTGGCAGTCAGTAGAGAATCACTGTTACTCAGACTGACTTAACTCTGGCCCAACTGTTGGCATTGTGCTTTATAAAATGGCAAACATGCATTCCATCCTGGGGTGGATCAATTTCCCGTCTTATCCCATTTCATAGCCCCTCAAACCTTTTTTCAGTTTCAACCTTTAACCCTACCCCACCTTTGAAAAGTGACTTACTTGCTGATGAGGGAGGGCCATTCGATCTGAAATGTTAACTCTGATTTCTCTCCACAGGTGCTGCCAGACTTGCTGAGTTTTTCCAGCAATTTCTGTTTTTGATACTCACTGCTTTCTTTTTCTGAGTCATTTATTGTTTTAAAACGTGGGACAGCTTTTAGTTATCAGGATGAGATTGAATAAATGAATCCCAAATTTGGCAGGTTGCAAAGCAATCAAGTAATACACATCATCAGGCAGCACCACGTTCAAGAAGAAAGTAGCTTAGTTGTGTGTGGGGTGAGTGGTCTTAACATTGAGTATTGAGGTGTGATTGTTAGCAAGGGGGCTCAACTTGCAGCATTTAGGATTCAAATTGTACAGATTTTAAGTACACTTGCACATTGAATATGTTGTAGCTGTTGAGAACTTAGCTGACTTTGTAGCCCTTGAGTGTAGTAGAATCAGACAGCACAGAAAGAGGCTCTCTGGCTCATTACATTTGTGCCATTTATCAAATACCTTTCTACCCTAGTCCCATTTCCCAGCACTTGGTCCATAACTTTACTCAGTCAATTCTAAACTTCTCTTAAATATTGAAATGGTTCCTGCCTTTACCAACTTTTAAAGCATTTTGTTACAGATACTCATCATCTTTTGAGTGAAAGAAAAACTTCATGATATCTCCTTTACCCTCTTGCCCTTTAGGTTAGATCAATATCCTGCTGGTTATTGATCCACCTCTTAATGGCAAATGTTTCTTCCTATTCACTTATCTATGCCTCTTCAGAATTTCATGCACTTCAAACAGGTTCTTCTCTGCTCTGAGGAAAACAATCCCAGCCTATCAGCTGTTTAATAGGGGAGGCATGCAATTAGAAACATAATATATTCTCAACTAAATTTATTCTATTTTCCAGCTTACTGTTCCTTCAAATCATGTACAGTTCACATCAATATTTTTACACATTAGTTCCTGACAGGGTTTGACCTACTTAGTTTTAAAAAAGGGAAGTTATTAGATTAGATTAGATTAGATTAGATTACTTACAGTGTGGAAACAGGCCCTTCGGCCCAACAAGTCCACACCGCCCCGCCGAAGCGCAACCCACCCATACCCCTACATTTACCCCTTACCTAACACTACGGGCAATTTAGATTGGCCAATTCACCTGACCTGCACATCTTTGGACTGTGGGAGGAAACCGGAGCACCCGGAGGAAACCCACACAGACACGGGGAGAATGTGCAAACTCCACACAGACAGACACCTGAGGTGGGAATTGAACCCAGGGTGCAGCTGTAAAGGGTGCTGGTGAGGCCACACCTGGAGTACTGCAATTTTGGTCTCCTTTCTTTAGAAAGAATGAACTGGCACTGGAGGGAGGGCAGGGGAGGTTCACTAGGTTGATTCCGGAGTTGAGAGTCGGAAAGTGTGGCACTGGAAAAGCACAGCAGGTTAGACAGCATTCGAGGAGGATCCTTCCTGATGAAGGGCTTATGCCTAAAACATCGACTTTCCTGCTCCTTGGATAACTGTCTGACCTGCTGTGATTTTCCAACGCCACACTTTTCGACTCTGACTCTCCAGCATCTGCAGTCCGCACTTTCTCTGGATTTGAGAGGGTCGTCTTATGAAGTGATATTGAGTACTTCGTGTCGACACTCATTATAATTTAGAAGAATGAGTGGGGATCTTATGGAAACATATGAAATTATGAAGGGAATAGATAAGATAGAAATGGGGAGATTGTTTCCACTTGGGGGTGTAACTAGAATGGCATGGACATAACCTCAAAATAAGGGGGAGCAGATATAAGACTGAGTTGAGGAGGAACTTCTTCACCCAAAGAGTTGTGAATCTGTGGAATTCCCTGCCCAGTAAGGAGGTTGAGGCTATCTTATTGAATGTCTATAAGGAAAAGATCGATTTTTGAACAGTAAAGGAATTAAGGGTTATAGTGAGCGGCTGGGTAAGTGGAGCTGAGTCCATGAAATGATCAGCCATGATCTTGTTGAATGGTGGAGCAGGCTCGATGGCAAGATGCCTACTCCTATTCCTAATGTTCTTATGTGGGTTTTCATCACCCACTTGGACACAAAAATTTCAATTATATGTTGCTACTTTCAAAAAGCAAAATTGGCATAACTCCCTTTTTTCCTGACAAACTCTCTGAATACATTGTAAGAGTCAACAACATTCTAAATCAAAGTGTTCTAATGCCCAAATATTCAGGGATGAAATTGGAGTAGAACACATTTGGTCAATGGAATAGACTACCTGGGGAGGGGAGGGGAGGGTTGTGTAAGCTGTGCTGCTAATTCGTTACAATCGCTCTGCATATCTGTTGAGAACCAACTTCTCTCTGATTACTTTAACGGGAATTGATAGCTGTTGTCACTTTATTTCCCAAAATACTCTCAGAAATGTTCAGCTTTTCCCTGGAGCCTGATTGGAAACTTGGATGAACTAAACACGTGATGTGGTTGAACAAGAAAGGCACGGTTCAATTCCTGCCTCGGGCCACTGTCTGTGTGGAGTTTGCACATTCTCCCCGTGTCTGTGTGGGTTTCCTCCGGGTGCTCCGGTTTCCTCCCACAATCTAAAGGTGTGTAGGTTAGGTGAATTAGCCATGCTCAATTGCCCGTAGTGTTAGGTGAAGGGGTAAATGTAGGGGAATGGGTCTGGGTGGGTTGCTGTTCAGAGGGTCAGTGTGGACTTGTTGGGCTGAAGGGCCTGTTTCCACACTGTAAGTAATCTAATCTAAAAATAAAGAAAGAATGCGCAACATGAAATTATAAAAACTGCTTTCTTAAAATGGAACTTAGGAACTCTGTTGAAAAGACATCATCATGGAATAATATACCTGGAGATACCATTGGATGGCTGGATGATGTCAAATCGGATGAGAAATGCAGAGGTGAAATATAGACCGAGCAGAAGCAAACATACTTCGCCATACATATAACTTGATGAAGGTAAAGAATTAGCCACGAATCCAGCACCTTAGCCAGTTGAACTAGTCGATAAAATGGGACAAGTGTGAAATAATTAAAAAGTTGTCAGCTGAGATTGAATTGGTCACACTGTTGCTATTAAATCACAAGGTTCAGGATCCAAGCCCAACTCTAGGACTGGAGCACAAAATTAAAGGCAGATAATCCCCCATTTCTGCACTGTTGGAGACACATCTTATCGAGGAGATGTTAAAATAAGGTCCCAGCTGCCTGTTTGGATGGACGTAAAGCCCCTGTGGCAGGAGTACAAAGAGGAGCGGAGGATATATCCCTGGTGTCCTGATTAATATCTATCCCACAATGAACATTAAAAAAAAGGTTATCTGCTCATTACCATGCTGCCCTTTGTGAGAGTTGGCTGGGTTAAACATTGACTGCTGTATTTCCCATAGTATAGAGTAACTATCCTTCAAAACTATTTCAGTGTCGTAAAGTGCTTTTGAGACTTCCGCTTGTCATGAAAAATGCTATCAAAAGGCAAAATCTCTTGGTTCAGCTGGCTCTGAAGCAACTAGAATGATGCGGTTAAGAGAGTTGAAAGCTATCTGTAATTATGCACTGAGCTAATACATTCAATCTGCCCTCAAATGTTCTCACCATCCATCCTGCCTGCAAGATATATAATGGTCAGATAAGCTAAATGTAAGGTATTAAATCTGTGCACATAAATAAAGCAGGCCTTTAAAAAAATCTGCTGGTTGCATCTATATTTTAATGGTGACCTTCCTTGCCACTGATAATGCATGACAGTTGCTTGACCAACCCTGCTGATCTTTGTGATTTGAGAGGCCCCATCTGTTACTCCTATCAGCCTGAGATTCCACATGGACAGATTCAGCTTGCTGTCAAAGCAGGCATCACTCTTGACTTATTGGTTACACTTTCACCTCTGAGTCAGAAAGTCTTTCCATATTAGAGACTTGATCACATAATACGGGCTGACGTTATAGCTCATCAGTACTGCATTGTTGGAGGTGCAAATTTTTGAATGAGAAATTAAACCGGCACTTTCACATGAATGTAGCATGGCCCTGTTCAAAGATGAATAAGGGAGTTCTCTTCGTGACTTGACAGATATTTATTCTACAATCAAATTGGTTATCTAGTAATTATCTTCTTGTTGTATGTAGGATCTTGTTGTGCCTGTATTCTCTGTTCCAAAATTGTTTGTTTCATATTTTTGACACAAACCTTTCATTTTCTACCCCCGCCCCCTTTATGGAATCAAGGGGGAATATTGGAAGGATTAGTAGGCTGATTATTAGCCTGATGCACTGCACCATAAACACTCCTCCTTGTGCTGACGAGTTCTGAAGTGGGACCTTAGCATGTAGCTGCTGGCTCAAAGTCTGGGCCATAACCCACTTCCTCACAAGGCCTCCTAGATAGCAAAGGTACACTTGAAAGATACTTTCCTGGCTACAAAGTCCTTTAGGGGTATTTGAAAATTATTGTATGTTTATTCTTTCTTGATTTTGTTGGCCATCCAAACGCAGGGGTTTGCACATTCTATTCCCCACACTCCCTGAGTTTTCCTCTTTTCTTTCACTACATAGCACATTCAGGAATTGTTGCTTCCAGATAGAGAGGTCAAAATACCATTTATTTTGTTAACTGCAATAGTAATACTTTATTAAAATCAATATTAAGAGTTGGGAATGTTCAACATTAATGCCTTTGATGAATCATCCCTTTTCTCTCTTCTTATCAATAACCATTAATTATATTTCACATAGGTAGGAATCCTTAACACAAGTCTAAGTACAAAAACATCCATCTGAGCTTTTCAAGCTAACATTTCATTCTTTACCCATATCTACTTTATTAGTTAAAATTAGTAACAACAAAATAAATGATTCTAACATGCACGGATATTCAGCTTTCATTCAGATAATGAAAGAAGTACCAGTTTATGGAAAGAATGTGAACATTTTGCACACAGATACCTTTTTATGCTTCTTAGTACTTACTTGACCTTTAAACCATCAACTACGATGATTCTTTATTGTCAGAAAAATCATCAAATCTCTTCAATATGCCCTGCTGCTATTGTGTAGTTATCTTCAATCTGTCTGGACACACCAAGCTACTTGCTGTGATCTGACATACTTAATCAATATCATAACCAACATAATGAATACATTCAAAGTTTTGCTGTCACTTCTAGGTCAGTTGTCTGCCCTATCTGTTACCCTGTTATGAAGGATCTAATGAAAGAACTGTAAATTATGGAAGAACATTCATGTAAAAAGTAAATGCCCAATTGCAAAAGCATTTAATTCATCACCTATATCTTAATTTACTTTTATTATTATGAATGACTTAGCTATTATGTATGATGTAGGCACTGTGGTAGGTTGGCTTATATAACTTTTCACTGCATTTTTCATGTAAAAGTGTGTATGACATTACATTTCTATTCTATATCTGGTCATTAGCATTTAGAAGTTTGTCTTCTTTCACCATGACCATTATAACTGGAATCTTGTAAATGTTATTGCTAGAACAGGGTGAATCTTTTTTGGCTGCGATGGGGTTTGGAACTACTTCCATAATACCTCAGTTTCAATTTTTGCTCCAAAACAATGGGGCTCAGATCTAGTTGATCAATAAAATAGTTTAAGCCTATTTGAACATTTGCTCTTCTTTCAAATTTATATTGATGTTCATGTTTAGTATCCATTCCTGCAAAGAAGGTTACTGATAAAGTTGTTTCTACACTTCAATCCATTTAACCTCACCAGTTGATAAGCCACCAATACCATGTCATTATGTGCATTCCAGGTGCTACATTTTTTCTTGTTTACTAAACTGACAAGACTATTGAACTAAATTAGGGTAAAATGAGTTCATATGGAATATGACCTCTGTTCCTCCCGTAAAACTGAAAATAGGTATGTTGTTTTTCTAACTTCATTGAAGTTTGTTCAAATTTTTGACAACTAAGAAGCAAGAAGAGCAACAGAGAGTTATTTTAAGCTATCCTATAATCAGCCAGAAGGACAGATTTTGTTACTAAGTGCTCTGATGAAGACAGTCCTTTGGATACCCTTCAACACAACAGTCAAAGGGAAAAGGCTGCTGTGAAACAGTGCTCAGGAGATAGGTAAGCAGATGTCAAAAATGACAGATACAGGCTGCAGGAATCATTGAACAAGACAAGAGGAACAGAACCAATGTACTCACTGATGTGTATCAGGAAAATTTTTCACTGTTTCTGGCCTGATGCCAATAGATAACTTCGCCAACAAAAGAGCCTTAGTCAAAGCAGGTCAGTTAATAACTGTGCAGGGAAAAGGAAGGTAAAAGGTTTCAGTTGATTATCTTTTTGGCATACTTTATATCCTCAGCACGGTAATGGAAAGTACCATGAAATGGGCTGGAGAGTACACATTAGTTTCTACCCTAGGCAGCAATAAAAGGAATCTTTCCTACCTCCACGACAGAGAACATTTTAATCTGATCAATGAACTAAGTAGCCTCCCATCTGTAATAATATTCCCTCAAGGCAGTATGGCTGTGCAGCAACTCAAAGGTTCCTGTGCAAGTAAAGCAAATGTCAACCCCTTATATCCTCATGTGGACATGTCATTGTATGAGCTCTTGCTCATGATGATTGCTAAGTCTAATGTGGTAGAGGAAAACTACTTCCTGGTCTGAGCAGAAAAATCTCTTTTTGTTAATCTCATATAGATTATTGCATGCCAGCAACTAGTTACAGGTCACATTGATGTGATAGACATTATTACAGAAATTTTGATAAGCATCAGATATTACGTCCTGCTCCTCAGAGATCCTAATATATTCGGTCCATAAGTCATTGTAGACTGTGCTTTTGGTAATCCTCAGTATTAACCCTCTCAGATCCTTCACAATATCTCTGCCCAGGATTTTCTCTCATTATTAAAACTGTAAGTATGTGCATACGATTACATTTACCATTACCTCATGTCCCCTCCACTTTCTAACTTTATAAGTTAAGATGATTTAGAGGTTTCACTATTCTCCAGAGTGTGGTCTTTTTGAACTTAACACATCAGTGGCTCAATGTGTGGATTCTCACATCTCATTAAACTGAACGACCATAATCTCCTTTGTCTTAATCTTTTTGTTTTGCTTTGGCTTCTGTCATGAATCAAGTGAGCTGTATGAAATCTTATTCTGGATATCCTTTTAATGGTTGTTCCTTTACTTGAAGTAACTCCACTCCTTCTACCACTTGAAGAGGATTGAGGTAAAGAACAATTTCCTACTCAAGAGTGAGAATTGTCGTTATGAAGTACATTTAGGTATTCCACTTTTTGGCACCCAGTGTATTGGAGAGTCACTTGTAGTATACTTTTGACCTTATATGCAATGCCTCCCAGACCACATACTTATCAGCTGCAAACACTGTTTTCTTAACCAGGGATCATTTCTTTTAACATAGTGTTTTTCGCCCCATGGCTAACTTGAATTTTGTGAGATGATCTTTCACAAATATCAGCTTGTAAAACATAAGTTGCAGGCTATTTAATTATCCTAGTAAATATTAGACTCTTCTTCTGTTGTGGACAGCTCTATCTTATCAACCTCTTTGCGTGAATCACCATGTTATTTCTTACTATTCTGAAACTGTGTCACATTCTTGTACATTTTCTAAAAATGGCCTATTGTGTGATAAATAAAACTTTCCCTTTCAGAGTCTTGTGAGGCTTCTTTCTGCCAAAGTGCTGACGAAGACTTTCTGTGGCTGGTGGTTTTCTTAATCACTGTGTCAGCTCCTCACAATGTGTTGTTTGTGGCTTGCTACCTTAAGAAATGAACTGAGACTGCTGACAGCCTGTGCCACGTTTCATCTTCTTCTCTGAGTTTGCTTCTGGACTGGTGCTTCATTCTGCATCTGAAAGGCATTCTTTAGAGTCCACTGTTCTTTAGCCTGCAATAAATCTGTCAGAGCCTCAACCAACAATGCAGGACTCCAGCCCAAACCATCAATTTTCCTGCTTCTCGGATGCTGCCTGACCTGCTGTGCTTTTCCAGCACCACACTCTCAACAACTCTTGTAGCCAGTCTGTCCCATATGAATCATGACCAGAAGTCACCATAGTTACATTTCTCCAACAATCTGTAGGCATCGTGAATTAAACCATTTATGGATTCCCCTGGATGCTGAACTTTTACTTTAAATCTTGGTCCTTCGATAAATTTGTTAGTTCTAGGGTTGAAGTAAATGTAAAAGGCTTTCAGGATCTCTTCAAAAGTATCAGCTTCTATTTTTACCTCTTAGCAAGATTTAATGTCATCAGCCATGCTTCTAATTGTGTTTAAAAGCATATTTACTTGTTCAACCCCTGATTTAGTATCGAATTTGGAGCCTTTCTGTATCTTAAAAATTATTTTCTCCAAGATGTGCAATTTATGTTCGAACTGGCTCATCTCTGAAGTAATGTCTTCCTGATAATATGATTGTATAATTGACTTACCTAAAAGACTTTAATCTTACAATAATAACGTTAATGTTGTTTATGGTTGTACTGGAGGCTTTTCTTGGGTTCTATGGCTAAAATTGAGTTTGAATGCTTGTTGCAGTTAAACTGGAGGATCCCAGCCTCTTGCAGCTAAAACTTAGGATTCTAGTTTTCAAAGGTGGAATGTCATTCTCAGAACAAAAGCGGGTGGATTCTTAACTTGTTTGTATTTCTCTGTATGAATTTCATTATTTTCAGCTTTAATAAACCTTCCTGACTCAATCCCACTCCTAGTTTTAAATGAATGATTCCTTCAGATGCCTCATGATGCCACCTGTATCTGTTTTGGAGTTGCTAATTCTCCTCCTCCATGGAGTTGGTAACTCTTCATGTTGCTGCATTTCTCTTACCATTTCGTAAATGCTTTATTGTTCACTGGAATAGTACTGAGGATAGCCAAGAGGTTTTTTTTCATAGGGTTCATAAATCTTCAGCTCTTCCCTGCTCCCAGCTGTGCCCTTCGAGCAAGTGACCTCAGAGTATCACTGATCAAATGTGGTGTCAGATCAATGTGGTGTCAAATCAAATCCATGCCTATGCCGACTAAGTTGTAAGGACACATCAGCTCATGAAACTGTATGAGCAGCTGGTCATGACAAAGATTGCTGGAACATCCTCTTTAATTGTAAGAAACTACAAGTCTTGCTTTGTATAATTTGACAGAGGAAAACTATTTTCTGACCTAACCAGAAAAAAAGTTAACAAAATATAACTTATTGCATGTTGACAATCAGTTATAGATTACATAGATATGAGAACCACCATTACATGGACTTTGAGGGGGATCACAGAATCCCTACAGATAGAGGTCATTCAGTCCATCAAGTCTGCACTGACCCTCTTAAAAGCATCCCACCCAGGCCTACCCTATCCCCGCATTCACCATGGCTAACCCACCTAGCCTGCACAGCCCTGGACACAATGGGCAATTTAGCATGGCCAATCCGCCTAATCTGCACATCTTTGGAACATGGAGGAAACTGGAGCATCCTGAGGAAACCCACACAGACAGAGGGAGAACATGCAAACTCAACACAGGCTGGAATCGAGTGTAGAACCCTGGCACGTTGAAGCAGTAAAATGTTAGGCCTCTCTCCTTTGACTTAATTTGCTCACATGTCCATGCAACATACTCATAGTAAGTGTCATTTGTGACATAATTCAATATGAACCATTTCAGACTCATCTAGACTCTAGACTCATTGACAACTTAAGTTACCATGACCATGCAATGAAATGTAAAAGGCTGTGCACATAATGATTAGGCTCTGCACAAAAGCAGAAAATAATGAAAGTGGCTGTTAATCTCAGGGGCTAATCATTCCTGAGCCAGGGTGACAGTACACTCAGAGATATCAGCCAAGCACCATTAGGAACGTTGTTAGTGGCAAAACAGCTGCAGATGGATACGTTTCTCAAACTGTTTTGGCCTCTTTCCCATTATGAGAGACTTTCAATCATGGATATCTCCTTTGAACTTAACCCTGTGACAATGCTGTGGCTTTAAGAGTTGTGTTTTGTTCTGGTTTCTCTTAGAGAGAAATTGGAGGACAGACGCCGAACAATCCATGAGATGATAGGCAACTTGTGAGGCCTTGTTTTCTTTTCTTAAATTGGAACAATAGAAGCATCCTGAGTGGGTGTGGTCCAGCTCTTGCAGATCCAGGATTTTTAGACAGTTTTCAGCAGTTGGTGCTGGGGAGTCTGCAGGCCTGTAAGGCAGTGATTCACTCCCAGCTGCTACACGCTCTGTCCCTCTCAACCCTTTAGTACCTAGCCCTCACCCGCAAAATGTCCCAAACAACATTTGAAATACTTCTCCTATTGACTATGTAGAGTTCCCATTTAATGATGGCGATTCCATCAGGAACACATCCTGAGCAATTAATGAGCCCTGACCCAGAGAAATGGATCAGTATCTCGGGGAATGTTGGTGTGGCAGTCATAAGTTCCACAGCAGCTTCCCTTTGAGGTGTGATCCCACATCAAAATCCAATTCATCATGGTTTGTGAAAAAGAACAAGCTGAACATTAGCATTGCATAAAATCATAGTGATACATAAATACGCCCGATAACTCAACAAACAATAAAAGGTCCAGTGAGGTTTGTGATGATGGGAAAAGCATTAAATTCCTCCCCTTTCAGGTACACACACTCTTCTGAGTTAGTCACTATTTAAAGCACAAATCCCAGAGTTAACATGACATTATTGATCAGCACTTTAGGCTGAGAATTTTTGCAGTTCCTGTATTAATCGGTAAAGTTACTCTGTTAAATAATTACCCTTGAAATGTTAATTGGATGTACTTTGCACAATGATTGCACTACATCCAGCAATTCATTACTGTTGTAATTTTGGTCTATTTTTTAATGATTGCTTTGGACTGCCCTCAACTCCTTAATTCAAGGCGATGGGGTAGCTTGTCATTACCATCCCAATAAATTCCTTTGTTTCCAAGGCAGGATGTCAAATCATATCATGTCATGGAGTAGCCATTGTCCAGTTACTGAAACCTTCCTGTAGAATGGTCCGGATAAGTTTTCTGCATTCCCATTGCTTGACTTTTTTTTCTTGGTAATAATAATGTTGGTTTTCACAGAAATTTCTCATACATCAATAACACAAGGAAACTCAAGCTAAGTATTGGTGATTGTGCTGAAAACATGATTCCTTATAATTGAAAAAAAGGCCAAGCAGATTTGGATTTCTTTCCAGTTACAGACTTCAAGTTAATGATGTATCTTAAAGTAAACATTTGGGTCATGCAATAACATTCAAATGATTCCTGAAGAAACATATCTTTTCAGGGAGATTTAAAAAGTACTATTGTTACATTTGAGAAAATGAATGAAGATCACATGCAATAAAGGTATTTTCTATCTGTATAATCACAAGTAAATTGCTCAATGAAAAATCAATGACATGGTGAAGAATGCATACAGAACATCACTCAGCGATCCCCTGAATTCCCAAAATACATTTCTTACCAGTGTACGTTTTCTCAAAATATTCCGTTACTGAATCCCCTGGAAGAATTTAATGACAATAGAATCTTTCCAATAATTTCTGCAGATTTTACTCATTGCATTCACAAATTTTATTTTTTATTGCTATTTTACAGTTTCACAAATAGAAGCAGTTTGCAGATACTGCACACTGGTAATAAGTCATCCTCTTACTGGGACAAAAGCTGGAAATCTGAAAGAAAATGCTAAACTTTTCTCAAGGATATTCTCAAAAAACTCTGTAGGTCTTGCAGCACCTGTAGACAGAGAAAGAAAATATGTCTGGAGTCCTGTATGATTTAATTTCAGAGTATTAGTTCTGAATGTGTGGCCTACAATTCTGAAGAAGAGTGAAATCGGACTTGAAATGTTAAATCTGTTTCTTTGTCCAGAAATGCTGTAAGACCTGCTGAGTTTCTCCAGCATTTTGTGATCTTGTTACTGATGCCTGGAAAATTTAGCTGCCCTCTGGACAGTAAGGAAGGGGCAGTAAACACTGGCCTAGCCAGCGACACCATTTTCCTGTGAAATAATTTCTAAATAAACTAGGTTGAAGAGTTTGTTTGTAATGTAAAACTGTGACTGGGAACTTTAACCAGATCTGTGGGATCCTATTCACAGCCATCACAAGAGAATTTGTAATGGGAGAAGTGAGAATAGGCAGTGAAGGTAATGCAGCAAGTTGAAGGATTTTAGAAGAGAATTTGTTGAAGGCAGAGAAGTGGGGTTAACTTTTCAATCTGGGGTCAAGAATTTAATGCCTATATAATTTCTGGGTCCCAAGGCATTGTATGTCATTAATGTAATATAACTTTCAAATAAAACATTTACAAGGCGTTTGGATAAATACATAGATCGGAAAGGTTTAGAAGGACATGGGCCAACAACAGGGAAATGGGTTTAGCATAGATGGACATTTTGGTCGCCATGGACCAGTTTGGGCCAAAGGGCCAGTCTCCATGCTCTGTATGACTCTATCACTCATAGAGCCTTAATGAGACTGTAGGAGAGGCTGGTACTTAATTACCAGCCTCCAAGCAGGACATGATGACGGAGAGACATGATTTGAAGCAGCAATAGGCAGCCATTACTGGGGCTTCCCTTGATTGAAACTGTGGAGCAGTTGATTCAGAGGCCTATTGCTTACCTGGGCAGGCAGATAACATGGACAGCCCTTCACTTCTTGGTTGTCTCCCTTGGAGTCTTTGACACGTGCTTGATCTGACAGAAGTGGTGAACTGTCCCCACCATCCACCGAGCCAGCCAAGAGGGGACATGGATGGAAGTGACCACGGATAGCTGCAACCGGGCAGTCATCAGGCTGGTGTGGGCACAGTTCATAAATAGATCACTAAGATCTGGAATGGTAGGTGGCAAGCAACACCTGAGTGACAGATCTTTACTACCCCTGCAAACATCTCGATGGATGTGAGCTGAGTATACTGAGTTCCCATTGGTTTCTGTAACATTGTTAGAACAAGTGTCGAGTTACATCACTGAAATGTCAGTAACTTCAAATATGGGGTGAAATTAATCAGTGTTATTCTGAAAAATGGGACATTTTTAAAAATCCAGTAAAGGGATGTGGGTGTCTCTGGCTGGACCATTGTGTATTGACCATCCCTAATTGCCCTTCGGTAGGTTGCCCTTCTTAAACCACAACAATCCTTGATGATTAGGAAGCCACAATACTGATAGGGAGGGAACATTTCATCTGAATGTGAAGCTGGAACAGATGAAGAAGGTTGATCTTCTCATACATCTGGCTTGTTTCACCCTAGTCCAAGATAATACATAAACACTGTAAGTTGTAGGTTTATGTATAGCACTGGTTCCAGTGAATTTTTCTTTTCGAAGTGCTTGTTGACTTTGAGAACTACGGGCTGCCTTTTATCTGGTGCTCGTCTTTAATGATGTTGCATCATTTCCCGACGGGTGCAATAACAGACAAGCCACCAACTGTAATCATGTTTAGTTGATGTGCTTCTGCATCGGAAGTAACAGCTTAGGTTTAGTGAGCATTGTGATCCACTTGCCTCTTTTTGGGAGCAATCACATTTCACGGTCTCTCTGTTTAATTGATGCAGTGATCTCATCGGGGAGGAGAAAGTGAGGACTGCAGATGCTGAAGATCAGTGTCAAAATGCGCGGTGCTGGAAAAGCGCAGCCAGACAGGCAGCATCTGAAGAATATTTTGAGTGTAAGCTCTTCATCAAGAAAGAGGTTGGGTGGGTGGGGGGGGGGGGGAGCCAAGATGTTGAGAGATAAATGGCAGGGGGTGGGGCTTGTGGGAAGGTCGCTGACAATACAATAGGTAGATGAAGGTGGGGGGGGTAATGGTGATACGTCAGAGCAGAGGGTGGAGCGGATAGGTGGGAAGGAAGATGAACAGGTAGGACAATTCAAGAGGGTGGTGCTGAGTTAAAGAATAGGATCTGGGATAAGGTGGGGGCAGGGGAAATGAGGAAAGTGATGAAATCCATATTGATCCTGTGTGATTGGCAGGTCCCAAGGCAGAAGATGAGGCGTTCTTCCTCCAGTGGTTGGGTGGCTACAGTTTGGTGGTGGAGGAGGCCAAAGACTTGCATATCCTTGGTGGAGTGAAGCGTTTAGCACAGGGTGGTGGGGTTGGTTGGTGCATGTGTCTCAGAGATGTTCTCTGAAACGATCCAACTTGCAGAGCGTAGTCTCTCCTGCTCCTCGGTTGCTGCCTGACTGGCTGTGCTTTTCCTGCATCACACTTTTCGGCAGTGATCTTATCAGCCAAATGGCCATAACTCCATAAGTTCATAAAAAAGAAAACTTGCATTTAGATAGCAGAGTCTATGACCTCAAAGGACATTAACACTAATGAAGTGCTTTTTAAACTTCATTGACTGCTTTAGTGTAAGAAAGACAACAGCTAAGCAAGCTCTCACAAGTCAAAATATGCTAACAACCAGATAATCTGTACTTAATGTCTTAATGGGGGAGTAAATGAATCAAACAGGCAGCTTAAAAAACATTTTTCACACCTTATTTTAACGTGGCATTTTGTGATTGTATTTTATCCTCTCAAACTAAACTGCAAAGCACTATAAAATACTACAGATTTAAAAGTTAATAGCACAGTTTGTTTAAAACATTATGTAGAATAGATCAATAATAATATAGGAAATACTGGCAATATTTGATGGGTCTGGAAACATTTGTAGAGAAAGAAATAGAATTGATGTTCCAAGTCAATGGTCTTTCATTGATGTAGATTAGTGTCTTTTGTGTACTTGATAGCATGGGATCTCCATTGATTTGATAATGTTTGCTGTGGATTTGTCCCTAATGTGAGGTCGTTTATTATGTATTCCACTAAACTACTGATTGAATTAAAATAAAAATCAATCTATGATAAATGACAAAAATACTGATTGAGGAACTCTGAAAATAGAGTGATCTCTGCAGAATCTGCTGGACTTCCGAAGTGTTTCCAGCAATTTTTGTTTTTAGTTTTCCTGTTGTGAAAAAAAACAGTTTTGGATTTGTAGCTTTTTCTGCTGATTTTAAGACCTCAAAATCCCTCTTAGCCAACAGGTCACAAAAAGATTAAGCCCACCCCATGCCTGAGTAAACACTCTAGCTTGTGACTTTAGTATTGAGGGACAGCTGCCTTATTCATAATGTAGGCAGTGCTATTTCTCTCATAAGTGCAAAGAGAATTGTTCAGAATCTATTGTGTGGGTACAAAACATTCTGCCTAATTTTCTTATGTACGCTCTTCTGGTTTTTCCTTTATGTGCAACAGTAATAAAGGAAAAAAATGCCCTTCATTTCAAAAATTGGCTGTATTGAAAAATAAAGCATTGGTCTCTTGTTAGAATATGGAGTTATACAGCCTCCATAACTTTATTATTGGTTTTCTGTAAAACAATTATCTCTGACATCCTTAAAATAATGAGTACATGTTAGTCTATTACTGCACCTATTTTAAACAATATAGTTTTCTAACATATTTGCTTCAAGCAAAAATATACATTACGAGTATAGAGTTTCTAATTCACCCAGATTGTCAAGGAATCTCTATAGAAACGAAAGGTTAATCTTTTAATCTCCTGGTAGTCAGTACCTAAATCAAGGTACTTAGTGCATGAAATTATTGTGGTCGGACTAAAGACAAAATGCTGGAAAATACTATTTGTAATGATCGTGATGAGGTCAGCTCAGTGGACCTCAAAGAATATGTGTTCCCTTATCGAGGCTGTTATCTTGGTCCAATCAGGGAGCTTACAGATATAAACAGGAGTGTCAGCCATCCTGTTCACTCTGAGAGCTGGCTCTGAGGAAGTTTGATCAGTGTCAAGGGAAAAAAAAGTGTTCCAGGCACTCCAAGTGACCGACGTGGACAACAGAGTCGACAAGACCAGGTTATACCCGTTGAAAGATGAAGTGAGGATGATCAAGGGTGTCCTGGCTCTCAAGTTTACACCAGAGCTTCGTTATTTCCTTGGGCTGGTGAATTATTACAGAAAGGTCAGACTTAGCCTTGCTGTCACCTTGACGCCTTTGCATCAACTCTTATAAAAGGGTCTGCGTTGGAAATGGTCATGTAGCCAAGCCATAACGTTCAGGGAAGTGAAGAAACAGCTATCATCCTCGAAGATTTTGGCACACTGTGATCCCCAAGTGAGATCTTGTATTGACATGCAGTGCCTCCACATACAGCATTGAAGTAGTATTAGCTTAAAGGTGATCTAATGGAGATGACTGGTCAATAGCATGCACATCTAGGGTTTGGCTAATGTCTATATCTTCAGAATCAGAGGGGGACAGATATGGTGACTGTAATAAGTTCAGCCAGGCACACCTCAAAGAATATGAAATCCTTGATGGGGCTGTTAATCTGGTCCAATCAGAGAGCCCTAGCTGATAGCTAAGAATAGAAATGTCAGAGGTTTTGTTCACTCGGAGAGCTGGCTCGGAGGGAGCTGGATTAGTGTCAAGGACTCTCCACGTAAATAAAGGGGGACTTGGTGACCACTGTGGAGTTATTTCACTTTTGAAATCCAACAATATTATGATGACATATTCAAGTGAGTAATGTGCATGCAACTAGATAGGGGACACAGGCAGCTCAGTTGGCTGACTGGTTACTAATACAACATGACAGTAACAGTGGCAGTTCAATTCCCACACTGGCTGAATTCACTTTGAAAGTCCTGTCTTCTTAAACTTACACCTCACTTGAGATGTGGGGAGGCAATGTCCTCATGGTTTTATTGCTAGACTATTAATCTAGAAACTTGGCTCATATTCTTGGGACCTGGTTTCAAAACCTGCCACAGCAGATGGTGGAATTTGAATTCAATAAAAATCTAGAACCAAGAGTCTAATGATGATGATAAATCCATTGTCAATTATTGTTTTAAAAAAATCTGGTTCACTAATGACCTTTAGGGAAGGAAATCTGCTGTCCTTATCTGGTCTGGCCTGTATGTGACTCCAGACCCACAGCAATGTAGTTGACTCTTAAATTCTCTCTGGGCAATTAGAGATGGGGACTAAATGCTGGCCTAGCCAGAGATGCCCATATCCTGTGAGGAAATTAAGAAAACATGGTGACATTCAGGTTCAACTCACTCAAAAGTCATCTCTTTCTGTTGATGATAGAGAAGTCCTTTGGTCCACTGGGACAATAGTGACTTGCCTTTTAACTTACAACTCAATATATTAGGGAAGCCTTTCTGAGAGAAGGTAAAAATAGGGCTTTTTTTTTCTGGAGACAGGATAGGATTCCATCGGGTAAATGCCTTCAATGCAATTTCTTCAATCAGGGAACCTTCAATGAAACAGGATGAGAATGACTTCAGTATAACTAATGACTGGGGTTCCCAGTTCCAATTGAACATCTTCCTGGAGGTTTAGTTACACAACATTTAATTATATGATTTCCAATTCAATTACAAACCCCTACTGCTTTAACCTCAGAAAGGCCAAGACCCTTACAGTAAATATCTTTGATTATAATCTTGAGCCAGCAGTTGCCATATAAGAATGTCTGAGAACCAGGAAACCAGCTTCAATCAGCTGAAGGAAGTTCACAAGTGTAAAGCATAGGAGCAAAATTCCACATCTATTCTACTTTATGTTTAACAGTGTTCAAGCGATTCAGCTTTCACTGGAAACTTCTGGGCAATCCAGGAGATTTGGCAACTCAATACTCCAAGCACATCAAGTGTTTCTTGACAGTTTGGCCCCACTCTCTCTGATCTGTCAATCACTGGCACTTTAACAGAGAAAACGTACACTTAGCAACAAAAGGCAGCTTCTAATTGTTTACATAATCCTCCCCCCATACATTAGCTCACAGCCATGCCTGCTTAACAACTTTGCAATCTAAAATTTCCATTTTATTTCCAAATTTTCTTTGAGCAGAGTGTAACTTCAGCAATAAGCTGTATTTCTGACCAGGATTAAACTGTCATAGGTTAAAAGTAAAACTGAGGAAGTGTGTCGACAATTTACATTGATATACTGAAAGCCTCCAAAATTAAGGTATAATGAATTGAGAGCTTTGCAGATGAAACTGATTGGATTATTTAAGCTATATGAATGAAAGGAAAATTTTCTGGTTGAAAGATTGAGTTTGTTGAAAGATAGACTGACAGGTGAAACACACAATGCTCAAGAATAGCAGAGATGGAGAGAGAGGGAGAATGGAATAAGAATTTGCATTTACAAAGTGTCTTTAACATAGCACAATATCTTAAAATGTTTCACTGATGCAGAAGTCGACAGTAATTGGGGTGACATGGTGGGTCAGTGGTTAGCACTGCTATCTCATAGCAGCAGGGACCCAGGTTCAATTCCAGCCTTCGTCAAAAGTCTGTGTGGAGTTTGCATTTTCTCCCTGTGTCTGTGTGGGTTTGCTCTGGTTTCTTCCCACAGTCCAAAGATGTACAGGTCAGGTGAATTGGCCTTGTGAAATTGCCTGTAGTGTTAGGTCCGTTAGTGAGAGGGAAATGGATCTGGGTGGGTTATTCTTCAGAGGGTTGTTGGGCTGAAGGGTCAGTTTTGATACTGTAGGGAATCTAATCTAATCAGTTCACATTAAGTCAAAGAAGGAAATTCTAAGACAGTGTTCCAGGATTGAGAGAGGTTACAGGGGACCAGAAAATGACCATGCAGTAAGATGAACTTGAGGATAAGAATCAACTCCCAAACAAATAGACAACATTGGTTTGGGGGTTGAAGGCGCCATCCAAATTTAGTGATGAAATGATGCTGGGAATATACTAAATGGTGGAAATAGGTGTAGACCTAACAGTTATATGGATAGGGTTTAAAGAATGCTTTTAAAGGGCGAGAAAGAGTGGAGAGGTTTAGGGAGTGAATTTCAGAGTTCAGAACTAAGACAGTTTGAAAAATGCCTTCCAAAAGTTGAATAGAATGAGTGGAGCATATACAAAGGCTAGGATTAGAGGAACAGAGTTTTCTTTGAGCATTTCAGTGCTGGAGGATGTTACAAAGATCCAGTGAATGATCAAGCAGAGACATGAACGTGAGGATGGGAATCAACCCCAAAAATTGACAATCTCAGTCTGGGGGTGGAAGGTGTCATCCAAATGTAGCGATGAAATGATGCTAGGAATATACAGAATAATGAAAATAGGAGAAAACTGCAAAAGGACAGGGATAAATTGATGGGTCTACCAAAAGCTGATCAATGCGATAAGATATGACACAGTGCATTTAATTAGTAATAATAGCAGATGGAAATATTTCAAACTATTTGTTGTGTAAGGGAGAAGATCAAAGCAATGTAAATGCTTGGGTTTGTAAGCTATCACAAGGTAGCTTCCAAAAACAAATGTCAACATTAAGCAGGTGAATGGAATTGTCGACATCAGGACAAGAGATTTTGAATTTAAGAATAAGGCAATATTCCTCCAGTCATCAAGGTGATATTTTACACTCTGTCACCTTGGCAGCAGGTTGAAAGTGGGAGAGGGCAGGTAGGGATGGGTGGTGCGCTATAGCGCACAGGAAACTTGATAGGCTGGGTCTCTTGCCAGCCTTTCTAATGATTACTCAGCAGCACGTGAGCTTTAGCACTGTCAGATGTCTGGACACCCAGGTCAGCCTGATTGACAGGCCTGGTGTATCATTGGGGAGCACCAAGATGGATTCCAGAGAACTAGTAGGTCCAAATACCAATGCAGTTGGAGTAAGTAAGGGGGTGGGTGGAGGGGTGCTGCTGGTTAAGAGAGAAGGTCCACGCCCAAGGGATGTTCAAACATGCAGAGAATCTGATCCCTGAACCTGGTTGATCTGACCCCCAATGGGAGTTCAATCTTTCACCCTAAGGGAGAGAGTGGGACATTCCATTCTCTTACCCTAGAAGTTTAATTCCTGGCAATCAGGGCGGTCCAACGGTCAGTGATTCAATTCCCAATCCCGGAATGAGGGCGTAATCCCAAATGTGCGGGGCAAGGCTTTCCTTTCCCCAGGAAGAGATCAATTTCAGAAGAGATCCAGTCCCCAACTCTGGGTGTGGTCATGATCCCTGACCCCAGTGGATGAAGGGCAGTTAAACCAATGTCCATATAGTAGGGGTGGGAGTATGACGTTTCATTCTGACAGAGCATGTGAGTGGTGACAGGGTGAATGCCTGAAGGTAGATTTAGGGGATCAGGAGGAGGTATTCTTAATCACAAACAGTGAATGTACTTGCTTCCTCTCCAAGGGTGTCTTGACCTTGATACAGCTGCTGGAATCTGGGGGCCTGGATAACTGGTCTGACTCCAAATCAACCTCCAAACCAGGTTAAATCAGAGGCTTCCAACCTCATTAATGTACGTACAATGCCTCCCAGGAGGAAGGAGGCTGCCCATCCATTGTTCTAGGCACCTGTCTTAGTCAAGTCCAGGTGGAAACGCTGTACAAGTCATAGAATCTATTCATCTTTATTAAGGCTGAGTTGTGTTGACTTTTTCTGGAGGGATATTTGCTGCAAGGTTGAGCATTTTTTTTTACTGTCTCTTACCAAACCTGACTCGCTAACTTCAATCCCCGTCCCTTTTGCATCATTCACCTCTGATTCCAGCTCCATCTGACCGTGTGTCATTCCCAGAAGAGCTCATCACTCTGGGGATGCAATGGAAGCCCCTGGCATCTATTGCACCCGTACCATGTTTAAAAGCCCAATGTCCACCCAGGTAAGCAATGTGGGTCTGGAGCTGCCCTGCACCTTGCCTGGATTTTGCCCTGACTTGGCAGATGGGGGGGAATTGGACCTCGCTTTGTTAAGAGGGAGGACCTGCTGATGGGTCTTTTTGATGAGGCAAGTCTTTTTCTTTCTCTGGTACCAGCAGTGGGTGCTGTGGTGTAAGCCCTTGCCAGTGTGGTCCAAGATTGTTACCCAGGTGAAAA
Organism: Chiloscyllium punctatum; assembly: GCF_047496795.1. Taxonomy (NCBI): domain Eukaryota; kingdom Metazoa; phylum Chordata; class Chondrichthyes; order Orectolobiformes; family Hemiscylliidae; genus Chiloscyllium; species Chiloscyllium punctatum. The sequence continues at coordinate 117,807,248 of NC_092747.1, forward strand.
CAGTCGCAGCCCTCTGGAGGAATGACAACACAGTCAGAAGAAGGTCAATGATCTTTACCAGATTAAGTTCCATAATCTTGTGTCCAATACCTTGTACTCCCTCTGACTCTACCTCTGTACCCTGCACCCCCCTCTCAGCAGCCCCCAAACCCTATCCACCCTACACCTCCAAAACTCAAATCTATCACTTTCAATATTACCAGCAACATCTTCTGTCACTCACCGTCACCCACCCAATCTCCTGACCATACTAACCCTGCATGCCATCTGTGCTGCCTACACACTCATTTGGGGCATCTCCCCATCTGTACCAACAGAAACAGCCATGTACACACTTTTATCTCCATTAACAGCTGCCTATCTCTCATTCAATGAATAAAACAGCTCATAACCGGACAGAAAGACAAACAATTGGTGATAGAATACCAGCCATTTGACACCTCACTCCTAATGTAGATGGCATCCTGACTCTGGCCAAACCAAGTGTCTGACTGGCCGTGTAAAAGTCCCTAGATTGGCATGGGAGGGTGGCCTTTATCTACTGTACCGGGACCCCCTGACCAATATCTGACTGAAGTCTGTCCTTCATGACTTGACTCAGGCCTGTTGACAACCATGACAACCTTCATTCCTTTGTGTCTGTGCTTCACGATAAAGCAAGTCAGAAATAATCCAAGCATGGCATCTCCAGCTGAGAGGGCAAAAGGCAAAAAGACAAGGCAAGACAATTGGAGACATGGATGCAGTGATCATTCAAGTAAGCTCAGAAACAGTGAGTGCTGTGACAGAAATCAATGATGCAGCTTGGTCGGTTTCATGAGGGAAAGGTGTGGGGTTCAGGTGTGGGGTGGGAGTTTGTTACTCTGAGAGCACAGTATTCTTGCTGCAGCATTGAAATGCAAAAGCGAATTGTAGTTATCATGAAGGTTCTTAGAGCTTGGTACTTATCAGGTGTCAATGTCTGTAGACATGCAGTATTGGTGGACAGGGCTGATAGACTGTGCCCTGAGGTGTTGGTGCCCAGTTTCCAACATGGAGATCCTTTGGAGAAATTGATGAGATGAATTTACCAGCTATCCACTCTGTCAGGCTTTCTCAATATCTAGCTTGTTGGTGTGTTAAGTAATATAGGAAGATGCATATAAATCAAGTGAGTTGGGCCATTAACAAGCAATAATCCCCGTTATTTGCCAATGCATAGTAAGAATCTCACCACATTGTTTGCCTGAGGCATAAATGATGAAGCAAAGTGCTCCCAACATCGAGATGGGCTTCACCATGTTTTTCATCAAATTCTACCACTAATCTCAACAGAGCACCTGTCGCTCAAGCTCCTTTAATGTTCCACCAGTTGAGCAGCTGCAGTATAGGAGGAAGTCATTCAGCCTATCATGTCCATGCTAACTCTCTCAATGAGCATCTCAGCTCAGAATCCTGTCTCTCACCCGTATTAACCACCTCAGGGTTATTTCAATGTTTAGTTCTGGCTCCCGACATGAGTGTTGTTCAATGCACCAAGAAAACAAACTCTTCCAGTCTGTTGACTGAATCAATCTTGGCAACAGTCATAGATCTACCCAAACTGAGATGTGCATGAAATGTTGGTATTTAATCATTTTAATCTTGAGGCCATACATATGGAACCAATTAGCAGAGTTACATGCTTCACCCGACCATCAGTGGAAAACCTGGAAACATTCAGTCCATGAATATATTGTGTCTGCTGTAGTGGCTGGAATGAGGTCATAATAGAATGAGTTCCCTGATTGGGGCTGTTAATCTGGTCTAATCAAGGAGCTCCGGCTGACAGATAAAAAGAGGAGCATCAGAGGTTCTGGCGCTTTGACAGCTGACTCTGAAGAGGCAGGACTTGAGTCAAGGACTCTTCATGTGCAAGTAAAGTGTGACTTGGCGACAGGATACCAGCCTCTGTCGAGTTGTTTCCTTTACAGTGCCAACAGTGGTTCAGAAGTGTAGTTCATTCCTGTCAGGATTGGCCTGGTTCTGTCCCTGTTCGGGAGATCCCTCCCTCCTTACAAGGCTGCTGTGCAAACTTCAATCTTGTTCAGAATTAATAATCAGACGCTTTCTAAACACTGAGTGGAGTGAATTATGTTGTTTTAGAAATGGACGTCTGTTCCAAGGTAGAGCGAGGAAGTGTCTCATCACTTGGATTCAATTTTATGTCATAAATTTCATTTTTCTTTTTTCCAATGATAAGTTCAACGAGGGCTGAAGTGAACCATCTGCCTTTTAAACACTGCCAGGTTGTTTCCAAAAGGATTAGCAGCTCTCGTTGAGACTGAGCCACTGTTTATAAGAGTTCATATCAGTTAATTATTATTGCAATCAAAGGCAGAATTTGTCACTTTCTGATGTGATGGTGCCAATGGTGAGAAAGCGAGAAAAATATGGCGAGAATGAAATATGTTGGAAACTCATCATCGAGAATCAGGAGCATGGACATGTCACTGTCAAGGTTATGTCAACATCCCATCCGCAGCATGTACCAATGGCTTATGTGACAAATACATGTAAATGTTTCATGCAAATGGCCTTGTGTGAAAGTCAAAGGGGAGCAGCCCTTAGTGGAGTGGATGAGAACCAGAGTCAGAAGATGCTGTCACAGTCAGACAAGGGGCATGTCTGATTCAGGTTCAGCGAGCTGCCCAGTCTACCACCTATCCCTACTCAGGTTTCCTGTAGGTTAAGTGCAATCAGTCCAGGAATTACAGGTCAGTGAATTGGGGTGTTTTAGAGAAATCAGAGGTGGTTTCTGCATGTTTTCCTGCAATGAGGCAAATGGAGGGATTGAATATGATGAAAGTGGGCAAAAGGGTTGTAAGTGAAGATCCAGAAAAAGCGAGGTGCAGAGGAGCTCCTAATGAGTGGGAAGCACAAAGGGCAGAAAAGTTTGGGAATTTGGACAGATAAAATGTGTGAGAGTTGTTAAGTTGACGTAATGCATATGTTAGCATGCAATGTAATTTATAAGCCTTGGTAAAACCTGTCTACAGTGGCGAAGTTAGTGTAAATGGTGGACTGTGAGTGTGAAGAAGCAGAGAAAATGCAAAGTGCAAGAGATCATTGACTGTCTTCTTGCACTGCACTTCTTTTAACCTACCGACATCTCGTGATATGGTGTCCAAAAGCAGTCAGTTGGATAAAAATTGGCCAACTTTCCACCACTCCAATCCACTCCCACCTTCAGTACCTGGTTTGTATCACAAAGTACAAACTTTCAGTTCTTGGCCATGTGGTCAGTGTTAACGATGGAACTCCACTGTGTGAGAATGCTCCTGGCTTGCAGCATCCGAAGTGATATGGAGCTGAGTTTTAAATATGGAGCCTGCACCAAGAATATCACCAGTTCCTGGCAGTGACAAGCATTTCCACCTTTCCTATCATGTGATTCTGGGGAACCCACAACCTAGCCGCTTCAGTAGTAAGGTGAAAAAGATTTGAGAAAGTTTGCTGCATCCTTGCAGGACTGGAAGCCATAAATCTCACACAACAAAATACCTGACTTGAAATTGGGAAAAGTCTGCATTATTTCCATTATGAAGCCATAAGTCTTTTTGAACCTGCCCCTTTGTCTGACTCAAAATGGAGCATGGTGAGCTCTTCCAATCAAACTCAAATTGCAAAGCCTGTTAAGCTCAATGCAAACATTATTGTACAGTTCCATTTGCCCAGTTATATTGTCCTGCACCCAAACAATCCCAATTTCTAAGTGTACTAAGAACATTTACAGCATGTTTAAATTGTGCTTTACATAATCAAACATTTGGTTGAATATAAACCAATGATTATTACTGTTCTTTAAGTATATACATATTGAGTAGTTAAATGTGGCCTTCTCTGTCCTCTCATGTGAATTTACAAGATCCCCTCTGGAACAATTTGTAAAAGAGAATGGGTTTCTTTTGCAATACCTTGGCTAACATTCAGCCTTCATGCAACATAAAACAAAGACTATGTCATCCTACATTACAACTTCAAAAACCATTTGAGTGTCTGTAAAGTCTTTTCGAGCATCTCAATGTTATGAAAAAAAACAAGTTCTTTCTTTCCTTCTATAGTTTCAGTTGCCCAGCTACAAAACATAATAGAATGTTTCCAATTCATCACTTGATTGTAAACGATGCAATTTGTATTTAGTGCAACAATGCATCATCGTTTTTTTTCATGTGAAGTCGAAGAGAATAAGTCAACTCTTAGAAGTTAATGGACTAACTAGTGATAAATGGCTTTGATGAGCCAAATGGATCTGGTCTGATTAAATCCTGGTTTGTGCAGTGTAGCTCAGCATTTTATATCAGATCATTCACCATCAGGTTTCACAAAACACCATCTGCATGTTGGAAGAGGTCTAACAAAGTGCTCAGTTGGCAGAGTAGCAAATCAATAACACAGCAGGAAGTTATTCCAAAGGAGGGTAAACAGAAGTCATTCAGTGACTGCCTAGTGGGTGGTGGAGCATAGATCTTTCACTACAATACAGAAGAGACATCAGTGGGATGCATTTTTCTTCTTAATCTAGATTATTAGACCAAGACATAGCGAAAGATATTAAATAATTAATTCACTACATCATTTTCCTCTTAAAGCAGAGCATGTTCATTAAAACTGCATTAATCATAGCTGAAATTTGCCTTGTGTTTTACCTTCAAGAACAACGTAAACCACAATTTAGTTTAAACTTTCTATTGTTCTTCTCCTATATGTTGGAAGTGAATTTGTGCTTCAGTCTGTAGAGTTTTGACTTTGTTCAGATGTTCAGGCAAAATTGGAAGGATGAGCGAACCAATTGTTGGAGTCTCATGGGGAGGATGAGAAGATCCTAGCTTTGCAGAAACACATTAGGTGGTTTAAATTGTTACCATAGTTCCCGTAATATTATTGCTTCCATCTGAGATCTCAGAAATAATGCTCAAATCTTTGCCATCTTTTCTTTGAGTACTTAAAAGAGCAACCTTTTGTGTGAAATATCATATCAATATAACTGCACTCATAAAGCCCAGCAGATATGTTGTTATTGCAAAAGTGGTGTTGAATTTACAATTGCACTCTGCTACATTTGATGGGGACATGAAATGCACACTGACCTAACTCTTCAGAGTGACATTCAGGAATAAAGGGATATCGAAGTGCACTAATGCAATGGGGCTGCTCACAGGCTCAGCCTCTTTCAGACTTCAGGTGACCATGTGACAGCAATGCCTGACCTTAAACTCTCCACTCTCCACCAGAGTGCAGTAAAGCAATTAAAATGAGGATTTTTGCTGTTCAGTAGGAAGCTAGTGAAAAGAGAAACCGATCAATGAAGTTTATTTTTCATTGAACACTTTCATTCTTCAGTCCTGCTTCATAATTATTTACATGCATCAAGCATTTCTTCATATCCTTGCTCAAAAGCTATTAAAGTGTGGCTGGAACAATGCAACAGTATACACTGGGATAATGAAATAATCAATATTGATGCAGGATACAGTTTATAGTTTAATAAAAGGAGGTGGACAATTCAGTAACTCGATCTTATACATGGTTGTAATTTATGATTAAATTTGCTCACACCTTTGTCCTGCTGAAATGAAGAGGCGATGACTGCAAAAAGTGAAGATTTCAGTTGAATAAAATAAGGCTACCAGATCCATAATGGATGCCATATTCCCTAGCCCTGCATTCATCCTGGGAATATCTGGACAGCAAGGACACCTATATCAGACTCCTGGTCATCAACAACAGCTCCGCTTTCAACACCATTATCCCCCCCGACAGATCTCAAAACTCCATTACCTAGGCCTTGACTCTGCCCTCTACAACTGGACCCTCAACTTCCTGATCCACAGACCACAATCCGTGAGGATAGGTAACTGCACCTTCTCCATGATAATCCTCAACACTGGAGGCCTCCCCACCAAGGATGCGTTCTCAGTTGCCTACTGTACTCCCTGTGACACATAACTGTGCTACCAAATTCCAAATGAACACCACCTACAAGTTGGCTGATGACACTACCATGGTAGGATGGATATCAAACAGCAATGAGTCAGAATACAGAAAGGAGATAGAGGGCTTGGTGATGTGGTATGATGCCAACAATCTTTCTCTCAATGTTGGCAAAGCAAAAGAACTGATCATTGACTTCAGGAAGAAAGGAGGAGGACACACTCTCGTCTGTATCAACAGAGCAGAGATTGAGAGGGTTGAGACTGTCAAGTTCCTAGGAGTGACAATAACCAACAACCTGTCCTGGACTTCCCACGTAGATATGACGATCAAGAAGGCACAACACCTTTCTTCCTCAAGCTGTTCAGGAAATTCAGTATGTCCATATAAGCCTTCACCAACTTCCACAGATACACTATAGAAAGCATACTGCCTGGATGCAAAACAGCCTGGTACAGCAACTGCTGCCTCACAGCACCAGAGACCCGGGTTCAATTCCCACCTCAGGCGACTGACTGTGTGGAGTTTGCACATTCTCCCCGTGTCTGCGTGGGTTTCCTCCGGGTACTTCGGTTTCCTTCCACAGTCCAAAGATGTGCAGGTCAGGTGAATTGTCCATGCTAAATTGCCCGTAGTGTTAGGTGAAGGGGTAAATGTAGCGGTCTGGGTGGGTTGCGCTTTGGTGAGTCAGTGTGGACTTGTTGGGCCGAAGGGACTGTTTCCACACTGTAAATAATCTAATGTAATCTAACTGCTCTGCCCAGGACTATAAGAAACTACAGAAGGTTGTGAACACAACCCAGACCATCACTGAAGCCAACCTCCCATCCATGCATACTATTTACACTTCTCGTTGCCGTGGAAAGGCTGTTAACATCATTAATTACCCCTCCCACCCCAATAATGCTCTCCTATAATGTTTTCTGTTTGGCAGAAGATATAGATGTTTGAGCAGACACACACACACAATCAACAGATTCAAGAACAGCTTCTTCCCTTTTGTTATTCAACTGATGAATGGACTCTCTAACTTCAAATAGTAAGTTGATCACGCTAATGATCATCTTGCTTTGTGTACCACCTGTGCAGTGTAACCTTGTATGTCTCACTCAGCCCAAGCACTCTGTGATCTGTATGTCCTTGTTTGTTATGATCTGCACGTGTACTGCTTGCAAAACAAAGCTTTTCATTGTGCTCAGGTACATGTGACTACGATAAATTAAATCAAATCAAATCAGGTCCAGTTGCTCAGAGCAGCAGCAATGATGGCGGTGTTGCTACTAAGCCGAAAAGGTTCTCGGATTTAACGCTGTTGCATCTTTCTTCCTGTGTCTGCAGATCCCAGTTTGCACAGAAATGTGCAACGTCTGTTGGGGAACTCTATCGGAGAGGAATAGAGTTGAAGGAATAAGTATGACAAACAGTCTTTTTATGGCAATAACCGCTATGCGGTAAGATTATATACTAGAGCAAAGGGAATTATAGCTACAGAGCATGCTCGAAAAGAGTTATGCAACATTGATGTCACTTAGGACTCGAAAGTGGTTTATACACCTTCAAGCATGCCATCCTCATTTCCCAGCCTCCATATAAAGTTAAAACTGTTGTTGTTCACTTGCAATAGAGTGGATCTCATGCTTGTACATGAAAATTCAGTCTTAAGGTTAGTCAGTCAGTTCTGCTACAACACGCGTTTCTTCAATGCGAAATGGCGAGAACGCAATTGATGAATTTAGACAATTATTTGTAGAATGAAAACTTTCCTTACCTATATTGGCTATAACTCAATTCTGGCCCCAATGGTTTAAGTGGTGCTGCTATTATGCAATTTTCTTATAAAGCAGGATCACGTGAGAATGGAACGATCACCTTATATCAGAACAGAGTGTATTTCTCTAGGGAGTGTAAGATGGGTGAGTGGGTTCTGCAGGCAGGTGTGTAGGTGGATAGATTTGGGTAAGTGGATAGGTGAGTGTAGGTAAGTAGGAAGATGGGTGAAGTTAGTGGATGGCTAAATAGAAACGTAAGGTGGACAAGCAGGGTAAATGGACAAGGTAGGTAGGTGGGTATAATAACTCAAGAAGCCTGACTGGAAAGGAACATCATTTATTGTAGAATACCAAAGTAGAGCCAGTACTCGTGGTATACACAGGTTAGTCCCAGTCAGGACAGATGGTTCTGCAGATCCATCCCTGGGTCTGCTTTATTATTTTTGAAAGCCTAAATAGTTTCAATTGCTATTAGTTATTTCTAACCAACCTATTCAGAGATGTTATTACATAAATCTGGAGCAGGTGGGACTTGAATCTGGGACACTACCACCATGTCATGAGCAGCCCTTGGAGCTGCTCTTTCTTTTCTACCCTGAAACGCTGTCACACAAATCATCCATGTAGCCAAATGGATATTTACATGCAAAGCCTGTTACGGCAACACATCGATAAAAAGTGGAGTATCTGCTTTTGTTTTCTACATCCTGAAGTGCTCGTACACATAACCGAATGGTTTTTCCCATCACCACATCACTGTGACATTTTTTTTTTGTTTTTAACAAATTACCATTACCAATACATCCATGTAGCCAATTAACAGATCTGCTTTCTTCTTTGCTTTCTGTTATATACATAGAAGTGCTGTTGCACACAACTGTGTTACTTACCCACCACCAGAATCACAGTGACTTTTTATCTGGTAAGTACCACCAATAATCACATGTGCAGCCAATTAAACTTTTACAAGAAAAACCCATTATGGGCCTGGATCTGCTTTATTTTTAGATACTTATTTCTAATCAACCTGTTCAGACACATTATTGCACGTCCTCTGGAGCAGGTGGGACCTGAACCTAGTCCTCTTGGTTCAAAAGGGACTCCACCACTACACCACCAAAGCCATCCACAGATCTTTCTTTTCTTTCTTTTCCTGCCCAGAAGTATTATCACACACAGCTGAGTGATCTTCCCACCAGCAAAATCACCATAACTTTCTTTTTGCATTTTTTTTTATACTCCCAACCACCACCAGTAAAAACACTTGTGTAATCAATTTGATATTTATATCCAAATCCCATTAATCTTTTTTTAGTTAACCTATTTTTCGTCAACCTGTTCAGAGATGTTGTTATCTCTCTGGACTTGAAGCTGGGCCTCCTGGTCTGGGGTATGGGCACTACTACAGTGCCACAAGAGGGTCCTATGGATCTGCTTTTTCTTGTTTAACCTATTTTTCTAATCATCCTGTTATAACACACCTCAGGAGCAGGTCAGACTTGAACCTGAAAATTTTGGTCCTGGTGTAGGAACATTGCTTTATATCAGGCTCAGGAGATGAGTTCTGGCTGGACAGGCTATTACTAGTTTTCAAATGAACTCATACTCAATGAGCTCCACAAGATTCCTTGGAGATCCTCCTGGGGCCTTGTAGGGGTTATCATGGTGGATCAGTTTGTAAGTGGGTTCAATGGGTGAAGTTGGTAAGTAGGTAAGTGGATTGGTGGGTATAAAGTGATGTGATGAAGGGTTGGCCAGTGAGTGGTCAGATCAAGGACTAATCGGCTTGGCTTACGAGGGGTGTCTTCCCTGGAGCGTCGGAGGCTGAGGGGTGACCTTATAGAGGTTTACAAAATTATGAGGGGCATGGATAGGATAAATAGACAAAGTATTTTCCCTGGGATTGGGGAGTCCAGAACTAGAGGGCATAGGTTTAGGGTGAGAGGGGAAAAATATAAAAGAGACCTAAGGGGCAAATTTTTCACACAGAGGGTGGTACGTGTATGGAATGAGCTGCCAGAGGATGTGGTGGAGGCTGGTATAATTACAACATTTAAGAGGCATTTGGATGGGTATATGAATAGGAAGGGTTTGGAGGGACATGGGCCGGGTGCTGGCAGGTGGGACTAGATTGGGTTGGGATATCTGGTCGGCATGAACAGGTTGGACTGAAGGGTCTGTTTCCATGCTGTATATCTCTATGACTCTCTGGTTGGATGATAGTCGGGAGGGGTAGTCAAACTAGTGAGATGGTCAGGATGGGGAGTAGTCAGTTTGGGAGAGATTGTCAGAAGTCTCTGACTCTGACTGAGTTGAAGATGGTTCTGGGAAAGCATAAACTTCCTGGATAATGTTCACGCAAGTACTCATTTGGGAATTTCAAAAGTGCCATTGCACATTTTGGGTTGTATGACCAGTCTCTGAGAACCCAGAGACTGAAAGACTCGGGCTATTTTTAAAAATGCACCTTAAATTCTGTGTTTGTACTGCATTGATCTGTGGTCACACACACTTGAATTGGTACACACACACGCACACACACACACTCAGCCACAGGACTGTGTAAAATATTTAACAACACAAATCTTGGAATTATTAAGAACTTTAGCAAGCTAATGATAGACATCAGGGCGACATAGACAGATTGATGGAATGGGTGTATATATGGCAGGTTAAATTTGGTGCAATTATGTGTAAAGTGATGCATTTTGGTAAGAAGAGCAAAGAGAGGAATTACAGATTCAATGGTAGAATTCTCAAGGGAGAGCAGAAACAAAAAGCCCTGGCGTGCGTTGGACAAATTGCTGAAGTTGACAGGATCAGTTGAGAAAGCAGTTAATGAACCATTTAACAGTGTTTCCCAAACTAAATTCCAATGTGACCTCATTTTTACATTTGAAAATTAATATGACCACAAACAAAATTGAAAAATCAAAATCAAAACAGCAATAAAGCAACATATTAGCATTCAGTACATAGCCATTAAATATTAAGTATCATTGATCAAAACAGTTTCATATTTATATGGTGTTTCTGAAGGGTTTTGTAAAATTGTTTTACGTATTCATATAGTTTGAGTCGAGTTCTCCATATTTTCCCCAGTTCCTGAAGATTCAGTGAAGCCCCTGTACTGTCCTCACCCCATACTGAAATCAGTCTCCCTCCACATTCCTACACAACAGAGACCCCTAGACCTACAAATATCAGTCCCCGTCCACCACCAGCATATCCACACACACACATATAAAGTAATCTCCCTCTCCCGATACCCATCAAAACCCTTTCTTGGTTTTGTTGCTCAGCAAAGAAAGTCGCCAGCTCAGGATAAATGAGTCTGTACAACAGATAGACAGGAGACACAGTAAGATTTGTAAGATGTGTGATCTCTCAGTTTTTTCCAAGGCCAATGATGCTTATCTGCCACTGATGAACTAAGTTGGTGCACAAGCACATGGAGCCTGGTGGTTCTTGAACTTAAAGCCAGAGGCTTTTCTGTCACCATCCACCACTTGCTCGTTGGTGGAATTGATCCAATGAGTCCAGGCATGTGCCTCCATTGTCACTACTGCTGTAGCAAAGGAGCAGGGGTCTGTGACTTCAACGGGTGAAAGTCGTGTCACTCAGTTTAGGAATCTCTGCTGCAAGGATGCTATAATTTATAAGTAGAGACATAGAACACAAAAGCAAGCAAGTTGTAATGATTTTGTTTTTATAAAGCATAAATTTAGTTTGAGCTGAAATATTGTGCCTAATTCTGAGCGTGATACTTAACAATGCCTTTTTAGGATGATGAGGGATTTCAGTTACATGAGAAACTGGAGTTTATTTGATTAGAAAACAAGAAGTTAAGAGGAAATTTGACAGGTGTGTTCAAAATATCGAATGGCAAGGTAGACACAGAAATGCCATGTTTATTGGTGGAAGTGTTGAAAAACAGGAGAGACTGGATCAAGGTGATGGGCAAAAAAACTCATGTGGAAAAGGTTTATTTGAGTGGGATAGATTGACTGAAGAGTGCAGAAGGGAATGTCAAGAGTAGCATCAGGTACATACAAATGCAGAGTTAAAAATCACTCAACACCAGGTTATAGCCCAATGGTTTATTTGGAAGCACTAACTTTCATAGCACTGCTCCTTCATCAAGTGGTTGTCCTGAAGGAGCAGCGCTCCAAAAGCTAGTGCTTCCAATTAAACCTGTTGGACTATAACCTGATGTTGCATGATTTGTAATTTTGTACACCCCAGTCCAACATCGGCATCTCCAAAACATATAAATGCAGCACTTGCTGTGTGCCAAGTAGCAAAGGTAGCATACTACAGACAACATCAAGTGATTCCACAGCCCTGTAGTCCTGCCACAGTCAGTTGTGAATTGTGCCTCTATTCCTGATGAAGGGCTTTTGCCCGAAACGTCGATATTCCTGCTCCTCGGATGCTGCTTGACCTGCTGTGCTTTTCCAGCACCGCTCTAATCTCGAGTCTGGTTTCCAGCATCTGCAGTCCTTGTTTTTACCACTGTGGTGGACAATGGAACAACTCACTGGAGGAGGAACTTCAATTAATATCCTCATTCTCAATAATTTAGGATCTCAGCAAGTTGATACAAAAGACAATTTACAGCAAGCTTCAGCCAGAAGAGCTGAGTGGATGGTACATTTTGGCCTTTTCCTGAGGTCTGCAGAATCCTCAGGTTCCCAGATGTTCAGTAAAAACCAAAAGGACTGCAGATGCTGGAAATCAGAAACAAAAACAGAAATTGCTGGAAAAGCTCAACAGGTCTGGCAGCATCAGTGGAGAGAAATCAGAGTGAACCTTTCAGGCCGCGCGACCATTCCTCAATTCTGAAATTTTAACTTTGATTTCTCTCCACAGATGCAGCCAGATCTGCTGAGATTTTCCAGCAATTTCCAGCAGTTTTTACCCAAATATCTGTCTTCAGCCAATTCAATTCACTCCACATGATGCCAAAAAATTTCAGAAGGTGCCACATATGTAAACTTATGGGAGAAAGTGTGGACTGCAGATGCTGAGATCAGAGCCAAAAAGTGTGGTGCTGGAAAATCATAGCAGGTCAGGCAGTATGCAAGGAGCAGGAGAGTCGATGTTTCAATCATAATCTATTTGTTAAGAATGGTGAGGAAGCAGTGGGGGGGGGGAAGGGGGGGCTGAGAGATAAATGGGAGGGGGTGGGGCTGAGGAGAAGGTAGCTGGGAATGTGATAGGTGGATGAAGGTTGGGGGGGATGATGGTGAGAAGTCAGAGTGGAGGTTGGAGCAGATAGGTGGGAAGGAAGATGGACAGGTAGGACAGTTCAAGAGGGCAGTGCCGAGTTGGAGGGTTGGTTCTGGGAAAAGGTGGGGGGAGGGGAGATGTGGAAACTGATGAAATTCTCATTGATCCTGTGTTGTTGGAGGGTCCCAAGGTGGAAGATGAGGTGCTTTTCCTCCAGGCATCAAGTGGCTAAGATTTGGCAGTGGAGGAGGCCCAGGACATGCATGTCCTTGGTGGAACGAGAGGGGAAGTTGAAGTGATCAGTCACAGGGCAGTGGGTAACTTTCTCAAAATAGTCCTGATGACTTGCATTCCATCCCAGCAAAGCTATTCCGGTGCATTCACAACATTGACATCAACTTACAATATAGAAAATAGCCCAAGGATTTCCTGTGTACAAAAAGGAGGACAAATCCAACCAGCCAATTGCTGTTTCTTAAACCTGCTCTTGAAGACCAATAAAGTGTTGAAAAATGTCATTGACAGAGCTGTTAAGTAACACATGCTTAACAATAATTCTCTCACTGATGCGGGGTTTTGAATCTAACTAGCTCATTCAGCTCCTGACCTCATTGCAGCTCAAGTCCAAGCATGAACATACAAGCTGAACACCAGAATTATGGTAAGAGTGACTTCCCTTGATATCAAGACAGTATTGACTATGTGACATCAAGGAATCCTGGCTAAACTGAAGTCAATGGAAATCACGGAAAAAATATTCCACTAGTTAGAGTCATAGAGTCATAGAGTCATAGAGATGTACAGCATGGAAACAGACCCTTCGGTCTAACCTGTCCATGCCGACCAGATATCCCAACCCAATCTAGTCCCACCTGCCAGCACCCAGCCCATTTCCCTCCAAACCCTTCATATTCATATACTCATCGAAATGCCTCTTAAATGTTGCAATTGTACCAGCTTCCACCACTTCCTCTGGCAGCTCATTCCATTCACCTACCACCCTTTAGAATTGTTTCCAGTGCAAAGCAAAATGGCTGTGATTGTTGAAAGTCAGTCTCTCAATCCCAGATTGAGTTCCTCAAACAGGAGCTCCTCAGAGTTGCGTCCTCGGCACAACCATCTTCAACTGCTTTGTCAACAGCCTCCCTCCTTTACAACATCAGAATCAGTGTTGTTTTCTGATGATCATACAATATTCAATCCCATTGCACCTTGGGATGCTGCCAGACCTGCTGAGCTTGTCCATCAATTTCTGTTTTTGTTTATGATTTCCAGCATCTCTGCAGTCTTTTCAGTTTTTACTGAACATCTGGAAACCTGGGGATTCTGCAGACCTCAGGAAAAGGCCAAAATGAATCATCCACTCAGCACCTCTGGCTGAAGATTGTTGTAAATTGTCTTTTGTATTGATGTGCTGAGGTCTTAAATTCTGCCTTGCGACCCTCCAACCATACGGGATCAATGTGGATTTCACCAGTTTCCTCATTTCCCCTTCCACCCATCTAATCCCAGATCCAACCCTTCAATTTGGCACCACCCTCTTGAACTGTCCTACCTGTCTATTATACTTCCCACCTATCAGTTCCACTCTGACCTTTCACCATTATCCCCTACCTTCATATACCTATCACATTCTCAGCTACCTCCCCCCCAAACCCTGTCCTCCCACCCACCCATTTATTTCTCAGCCCCCTTAAGCCAACCCCTCATTCCTGATTAAGAGCTTATGTTGAAATGTCAACTCTCCTGCACTTCAGATGCTGCCTGACTGAGTATGCTTTTCCAGCACCACACTCTTCAACACATTCATAACCCGTCAGACACTGAAATGGTCCATTTCCATATGGAGCAATCCTTGGACAGTATTCAGACTTGGCATGTTAAGCTGTAAGTATATTTCTATTAGATTAGAGTCATAGAGTCATAGAGATGTACAGCATGGAAACAGACCCTTCGGTCCAACCTGTTCATGCCGACCAGATATCCCAACCCAATCTAGTCCCACTTCCCAGCACCCGGCCCATATCCCTCCAAAACCTTCCTATTCATATACCCATCCAAATGCCTCTTAAATGTTGTAATTGTACCAGCCTCCACCACATCCTCTGGCAGCTCATTCCATACACGTACCACTCTCTGTGTGAAAAATATGCCCCTTAGGTCTCTTTTATATTTTTCCCCTCTCACCCTAAACCTATGCCCTCTAGTTCTGGACTCCCCAACCCCAGGGAAAAGACTTTGCCTATTTATCCTATCCATGCCCCTCATAATTTTATAAATCTCTGTAAAGTCACCCCTCAGCCTCCAACGCTCCAGGGAAAACAGCCCCAGCCTGTTCAATCTCTCCCTCCAACAAGTCCACACCGACCCTCCGAAGAGTAACCAACCCAGACCCATTTCCCTCTGACTTACGCACCTAATACTATGGGCAATTTAGCATGGCCAATTCACCTAACCTGCACATGTTTGGATTGTGGGAGGAAACCCGAGCACCCAGAAGAAACCCATGCAGACACAGGGAGAATGTGCAAACTCCACCCAGAGAGTTGCCCGAGGCAGGAATTGAATTCGGGTTCCTGATGCTGTGAGGCATCAGTGCCCAACCACTGAGCCACCGTGCCACCCATGTTTGTGATGTCTAAGTGCCACATGACATGCATCTCCAACAAGAGACAATCAAATCATCACTCCTTGAGATTTAATTTCTTGTCATTGCTACATCCCCATTATCAACAGCCTGGGGATTATCATTGGACAAAAACTGAAACAGACCAGCCATATGAATACTGTAAGTACAAGGTCAAGTCGAATGTTGGGACTTCTGTTGTGGGTAACTCCAACATTAAAAGACACAATCAGGAGTGTATTGGGGAACTCTCTTCTTGTCAGGATATGTGCAACTCCAACAACATTTAAACACTCAATACCATCCAGGACAAAACAGCTACTTAACTGACACTCCCATCAGCCACCTTAAACAAATCGTCCCTCCATCACCAATACATAGTGGGTGCAATGTGCACCATCTATCTACAAGGTTCACTTGAGCAACTCCCAAGAACATTTTCAGACTGTACCTTCGTGAATCTGCAACCTCTAGAAACTGGAAAGACAAAGACAGCAGTTGCATGGGAATGCC
Organism: Chiloscyllium punctatum; assembly: GCF_047496795.1. Lineage (NCBI taxonomy): Eukaryota > Metazoa > Chordata > Chondrichthyes > Orectolobiformes > Hemiscylliidae > Chiloscyllium > Chiloscyllium punctatum. The sequence goes on from NC_092747.1 coordinate 117,823,340, forward strand.
AGCAGTTGCAAGTTCCCCTCCAATACACACCATTCTGACTTGGAATGATACTACTGTTAACATTGACAGCATCTGTTCAAGGTAGCAACACCTTGCCGCCTACTCAAGGGCAATTAGTGATGGACAATAAATGCCGACCTTGCTGACTCTGCCCGCATCTAGAGAATAAACAAATTAAAAATGAATTATAAGAACCTGAAATACAATGAAGACAAATTTGATCATAACTTTTAAATAGGAATTGTGTTAGCTCCTGAACAGAAGAAGTTGATTGAGTTGGTGAGAAAAGGGTATGAGACTCGAGGAGTTTCATTTCCAGAAAAAAAGCATCAAGCCTATCAGTGGACCCCAATAAACAGTTACTTATGTGGGACAAATTAAGGGATCTACTTTCTTGTCTAATTACTCTTGTAGCAGCAAGATTTAAAGAATTTCAATACTTACGCTAACACAGACAATATGTTTTATCCATGGGTTTTTACAGTGTGCAGTCTTTTCACTAACTTGTACTTCTGTTATAAATGCTGCCGAAGGTTCTGCAATCACTCTAAATCAAGGGTGTAATGAACTATATCCTTTATAAAGTTGTTTCTGCTCCTCATCAACTAAATTTGAGGTTTGAAAATTTGCCAAAAGATTTCTCAAAACCATAATACAAGTGTCAATCCACTTGGGAAAGCATTGCTTGGAACAGAACAAAGACCAGGGATGTTATATTTCTTTCATTCGTGTTTGTGATAAAATAAGTGAAAGAATAAATTAGGAAACCTGCTTTATAATGACAGCAGTTCTGAAGAAGAGTCATTTAAGGTTCAAAGTTTTAGCTCTGTTTCTCTATCCACAGTTACTGCCAGACCTGCTGAGTTCCTCCAGCACTTTCTGCTCTTATTTCAGATTCTAGTATGTGCAATGTTTTGTTTGTGTCACAATGATAGCACCTTGACCATTAGTAAAAAGTGAGGACTGCAGATGCTGGAGATCAGAGTCGGGAGTGTGGTGCTGGAAAAGCACAGCAGGTCAGACAGCATCCGAGGAGCAGGAGAATCAATGTTTCAGGCATAAGCCCTTCATCAGGAATGAGATGGAATCATCATGAGGCTCATTCCTGATGAAGGGCTTATGCCCGAAACGTCAGTTCTCCAGCTCCTTGGACACTGCCTGACCTGCTGTGCTTTCCCAGCAACACGCTCTCATCTTGTCCATTAGCAACTGTTAGGATCTGAGAGAAAGCCACTAAATGTGAGTGCAAATAGATAGGACAATTTTTAACATGCATTGTTAACAGTTGCCACAGTACCAGGCTAGCTTTGGAGAGAAACACTTTTTGACATTGAACTGAAGTTAAGATTGTGGAGCAAAATCAAATTGCTGGAGAAACTCTGCGGGTCTGGCAGCATCTATGGAGAGAAAGTAAAGTCAATGTTTTGAGTCCAGTGACCCTTGTTCAGAATTGGAGTTCTGATTTCTCTCCACAGATGTTGCGGACTTGTTGAGTCTCTCCAGAAATATTTGTATTTGTTTCAGATTTCCAGCATCTGCAATTCTTCATTTGAATTTAAGACTGTGGAGACACCCTTTAACTTGTCCTGTTTCATTGTGCAAAGGAACTGGAACAGAATTGGACCTGTGTTGCAGTGCCTGCTTATATTTTCATTGCAGATGCTATCACTTTGAAAGATCACTGAATGTGACAATGTAGATGTATGTAATATGTATCTTTGGGATGTATGGTGAAAGTCAGGCTCTGATACTAATGTTAATGAGACTGAACCAGCCACACTCCAATTAATTCCAAGGTAATAGCAGCTCAGGAAAGGTAATTATGAAACTATATTTGGGAAGCAAAACAACCAAAATAATGTAGTCTGCTGCTTCTAAATCTCCTCTCCCCATTCCCAAAACATCTTTGGGACCTCCCACTCCCTGGACTGACCTCACTTTAAATTGAGGTATCCCAATTGTGACTTACACCAGCTAAACACTTGGCATCCCATGCATCAGTCTAAATAAGGCCAGTATCTCAACATGGAGAAAGTGAGGACTGCAGATGCTGAGTACCAAAGCTGAAAAATGTGGGGCTGGAAAAACACAGCAGGCCAGGCAGCATCCAAGGAGCAGGAGAATCGACGTTTCGGGCATAAGACTTCTTCAAGAACCTGAGACTGATGTACCAAGCAGGCTGAGATAAAAGGTAGGGAGGAGGGAATTTGGGGGAGAGCCCCTCCCCCAAATTCCCTCCCCCATACCTTTTATCTCAGCCCGCTTGGCACACCAGCCTCATTCTTGAAGAAGTCTTATGCCCGAATCGTCGATTTTCCTGCTCCTTGGATGCTGCCTGGCCTGCTGTGTTTTTCCAGCACCACATTTTTCAACTCCAGTATCTCAACATTCCAGTAATCTTTTCTTCTCTTGGGACAGGAGGCCATCTGCAGACCCTGCTTGTCAGCCTCCGAAATAATAGAAAATGAATTCTTGAGTTTGAATCAGACACCAATAGGAAACAGAATGAAACTCAAGTTCCTTTCCAAGATACACACCACCTTGACTTGGAAATATATCACTGTTTCTTCACTCTTACCGGGTCAAAATCCTGAAACTCCCTCCCTAATAGCAAAGTAACCTGCAGCTTCAAGAAGGGAGCACATCACCTCCTTCTCAATAGCAATGATGGATAGGTAATTGGAAAATATTCAGCTTGCTTAAGGGTTTCCAGACTAATTTGCTGAGAAATACATACTTGTAGGATACTGTTTGCTTGGCATGGAGTGACCGTTCTATCCAGAAAGATAGAAGAGCCTTGGTTTGGAGATACTAAATCATGAAGAGTGTTACAGATGATACAAAGTTGCCTGGAGATTTCAATTGACATTGAATAATATGTCAGGAAACCTGATGAACTTTGTGCATCAGTTAATAGCTGGACGGCACAGTGTCTCAGTGGTTAGCACTGCTGCCTCACAGTGCCAGTGACCCAGGTTCAATTCCACTCAAGGATGACTATCTGTGTGGAGTTTGCATATTCTTCTCATGTATATGTGGGTTTCCTCTCACAGTCAAAAAATGTGGTGGATTGGCCATGTTGAATTACCCTTTATGTAAGGATGTATAGACTTGTGGGATTACCAATGGGAAATGCAAGGTTTTAGAGATAGGGCAAGGGAATGGATCTTGGTGGGATGCTCTTCAGAGGGTTGGTGTTGTCTCAATGGGCTGAATGGTCTGCTTCCACACTGCAGTGTTTCTGTGAAAAACTGCATTTGATATGCATAAATAGTGTGGTTAAAATTTGCTTTGAGTCTGGAACTGGGCACTACCTGAGAGATTGTGACCATCCAAAATTGGACTGCATGATAATATTCCACAGTTAAGCCACTGAGTGTCCTGTGTAATGGATGTAAAGCCTGCTTTATGTGACTGCCAAGCATTGGAAACATAATCCATCCCTGGGTCAGAGTCTTTCGAGTGGTCTATGGGGCACAGGACTTTCATCCTTGAAACTGAACCCTCAAAGATGAGACTATTCAAGCACTTAAATTTGTTTTAGAAAAATGCCATTGTAGAAGCTAAATAAAGACATTTGATTAAATATTGAAGGTAGTTGTCATGTGCCTCATGTATTGTAAAATTTCCATTGTAAAAACATATAAATAAATCAGCTATAATAATGTGTCAGATTATTGATAAAATTGCATTGTAACAAATGCTGTTTTCACATTGTATATAAATTAAAAGAATGTAGAAATTTAAATGTGTTTCATTTTATAGATATATTGTTAAAGCATTTCATTATATTTTATCACTCATCTGACACATTCATTAATACATTTTCTTAATAAAGATTTTACAATGTACCAGGCATAAACAATCTGCATGTCATATTGAATGAAATATAGCCATTATTTTAATTCTGCACTGAAACTAGACTAAAGCATGCCTGCTTTGTTTTGTTCTGATAGGATAATATTAAGTTTCATTAAAAATGAGTAGTAATGGTCCTAATGCTGTGAAATCTTACTCCAACTGCAAGTAATAATACCTTACCTGAACTTCAGGATTCCTTTGCTATTATAATTACCCTTTTGCTTCTATCATACAATTCATCACCTTGTTTTCAGGTTTAATTCTTTCAACGATTTTAAGGTAAAATTCTAGAATCCATCATTAAGGATGAGGTTTCTAAATTCTTGGAAGAGCAGAGTCTGATTAGAACAAGTCAACATGGATTTAGTAAAGGGAGGTCATGCCTGACAAACCTGTTGGAATTTTTTGAAGAGGTAACAAGTAGGTTAGACCAGGGGAACCCAGTGGATGTGGTCTATCTGGACTTTCAAAAGGCCTTTGATAAGGTGCCACACGGGAGACTGCTGAGCAAGGTGAGGGCCCATGGTGTTCGAGGTGAGCTGCTGGGTTGGATTGAGGATTGGCTATCTAACAGAAGGCAGAGAGTTGGGATAAAAGGTTCTTTTTCAGAATGGCAGCCGGTGACGAGCGGTGTCCCGCAGGGTTCGGTGCTGGGGCCACAGCTGTTCGCATTATATATTAATGATTTGGATGAGGGAACCGGGGGCATTCTAGCGAAGTTTGCCGATGATACAAAGTTAGGTAGACAGGCAGGTAGTACTGAGGAAGTGGGGAGGCTACAGAAGGATCTAGACAGGTTGGGAGAGTGGTCCAGGAAATGGCTGATGGAATTTAACGTGAGCAAGTGCGAGGTCTTGCACTTTGGCAAAAAGAATATAGGAATGGACTACTTTCTAAATGGTGAGAAACTTAATAAAGCCAAAGCACAAAGGGATCTGGGAGTGCTAGTCGAGGATTCTCTAAAGGTAAACATGCAGGTTGAGTCTGTGATTAAGAAAGCGAATGCAATGTTGTCTCTTATCTCAAGAGGGTTGGAATATAAAAGCAGAGATGTACTACTAAGACTTTATAAAGCTCTGGTTAGGCCCCATTTGGAGTACTGTGTCCAGTTTTGGTCCCCACACCTCAGGAAGGACATACTGGCACTGGAACGTGTCCAGCGGAGATTCACACGGATGATCCCTGGAATGACAGGTCTAGCATATGAGGAACGGCTGAGGATACGGGGATTGTATTCGTTGGAGTTTAGAAGATTAAGGGGAGATCTAATAGAGACGTACAAAATAATACATGGCTTTGAAAAGGTGGATGCTAGAAAATTGTTTCTGTTAGGCGAGGAGACTAGGACCCGTGGACACAGCCTTAGAATTAGAGGGGGTCATTTCAGAACGGAAATGCGGAGACATTTCTTCAGCCAGAGAGTGGTGGGCCTGTGGAATTCATTGCCACAGAGTGCAGTGGAAGCCGGGACGCTAAATGTCTTCAAGGCCGAGATTGATAGGTTCTTGTTGTCTAGAGGAATTAAGGGCTACGGGGAGAACGCTGGCAAGTGGAGCTGAAATGCGCATCAGCCATGATTGAATGGCGGAGTGGACTCGATGGGCCGAATGGCCTTACTTCCACTCCTATGTCTTATGGTCTTAAGATATAAATTGCATAAACACAGAGAGTGGTCAATCCCTAGAGCATGGTTACTAGGAAGAGCATACAAAGTTAAAAATCACACAATACCAGGTTATAGTCCAACAGGTTTATTTGATAAAGGGCTTTAGCCTGAAACATCGATTTTACTGCTCCTCGGATGCTGCCTGACCTGCTGTGCTTTTCCAACACCACTCTAATCTAGACTCTGATCTCCAGCATCTGCAGTCATCACTTTTGCCTGTTTTATTTGGAAACACTAGCTTTCGGAGCACTGCTCCTTCATCAGGTGATTGTGAAGAATAAGATTGTAAGACACTGAATTTATAGCAAAAGTTTTGCTATAAATGAAACCAAAAAGCAAACTTTTGCTATAAATTCGGTGTCTTATTGTCCACAATCACCTGATGAAGGAGCAATGCTCTGAAAGCTAGTGCTTCCAAATAAACCTGTTGGACTATAACCTGGTGTTGTGTGATTTTTAATGTTGTACACTCCTGTGCAACACCGGCATCTCCAAATTAGGAAGAGCATGTAGAGCTAGAGTACTGGAAGTAATTTGTTCAGCTAATGTATGAGACTCTACCCTGTTCTGGAGTACTCTGGAGTACTCTGTCCAATTTCTGGTCGCCCTGTTATAGGAAGGGTGATAATAAGCTGGAGATGGTTCAGAAAGATTTAGAACATAGAACATAGAAAAATACAGCGCAGTACAGGCCCTTTAGCCCTCGATGTTGTGCCGATCCAAGCCCACCTAACCTACACTAGCCCACTATCCTCCATATGCCTATCCAATGCTCATTTAAATGCCCATGAAGAGGGAGAGTCCACCACTGTTACTGGCAGGGCATTCCACGAACTCACGACTCGCTGAGTAAAGAATCTACCCCTAACATCTGTCCTATACCTACCACCCCTTAATTTAAAGCTATGCCCCTCGTAATAGCTGACTCCATATATGGAAAAAGGTTCTCATGGTCAACCCTATCTTAGCCCCTAATCATCTTGTACACCTCTATCAAGTCACCCCTTAACCTTCTTTTCTCCAATGAAAACAGCCCCAAGTGCCTCAGCCTTTCCTCATACGATCTTCCTACCATACCAGGCAACATCCTGGTAAACCTCCTCTGCACCCGTTCCAGTACCTCCACATCCTTCCTATAATATGGCGACCAAAACTGCACACAATACTCCAGATGCGGCTGCACCAGAGTCTTATACAACTGCAACATGACCTCAGGACTCCGGAATTCAATTCCTCTACCAATAAAAGCCAGGATATTGCTGGGAATGGAGAGTTTGAGCCATAAGGAGAGGTAGGTCAGACTGGGACATTTTTCACTGGAGCGAAGGAGATTGAGGGGTGACCTTACAGAGATTTATAAAATCATGAAGGGTGTAAATAAGGTGAATGACAGGTATTTTCTTTAGGGTGGAGGATTGTAAGACCAGGGGGCATATTTTTAAGATGAGACAAGAAAGATTTAAAAAAGACATGAAGGGCAACCTTTTTACACGGAGAGTGCTTTGTGTGTGGAATGAACTTCCAGAGGAAGTGACGGATGCGGGTACAGTTAGAATATTTAAAAGACATTTAGATATATACATGAATAAGAAATGTTTGAGGGCTATGGGTCAAGTACAGGCAGGTGGGACTAGCTTAGTTTGGGATTATAGTTGGCATGGACTGGGTGGACCACAAGCTCTATTTCTGTGCTGAATGACTCTATAACTACGTACAGAACAACCTCAGTTATTCAAATGTCAATTATCCGAATTTTGGATTATCTGAACAAGCTCTCAAGGTCCTGTAAAAATGTTATCCATTATCTGAACAATCAGTTATTCAAACAATCAGTTATCCAAACATTATACCTGACTGTCTCATTTGGATGATTGTATTTGAATAACAATTAAATTGTATGTTGTATAGGCAGTTAGGTGTGTGTTCTGGAATGATTTTGTCAAGCGGTCTGAAGGGATTCCTTTATCTGAACTTAGTATCCAATATTGCAAATATATGAAATAATGGGAATAAACCTGGCACACAATCATTTCAGCTTTCCATTCATGCTTGCTATTTAGCTAAAATTGATGCAAAAAGATATATATTTTGAAACACTAATGAAAAGTTTGATATTTAGGTGGATTAATTTCTTTTAATTAAAAGCTATAAGTTAGTTGGCTTTGTTTTTGTTATTAGAAATTAAAGAAGTTTTCTCAATTAAATCTGCAGCTATGTTTTAAAAATAATTCCACCAGGATGCAAGACATAAACTGTTTAATAAAAAAAAGATTGCCTTGGACATTATATGAGAACAGACTATATCTCCTAACAGATCCACATAATGCTGTTATTTTTACTTACTAAATGCTGTGTATGGACCATCCATAAACTAACCTGTCATGATCAGTGTGCACATGGTCTATTTTTTACACATTGAAAATACTTTTCAGTTAGTGAATATTCAAATCAGTAACAGTGCAGGTGTCAGAGAGTATGAAACAGAGAGTATAAAGTTTTATTTTTAATGGAAGACAAGAGAATGTTTATTTCTTTTTTACGGATTAACAATCCTTTAAAGACCCTACAGTCCATGTATTTGGGATAATATGAAGCTTTTCTCTTCCTGCAATTCAGTGAGCAAGTTATTAATTATGAAACAGTTTTCTATTTTTCATTTGAAGGAGTGATTTTATTTCCCCAGAAATTCACATGCAGCACATGTAGGAAGCAGACAGTGCAAAGATAAAACTAGGGAAGGCATGACAGAAGTAGAAGATACACAACCACAATATTGTGGATCTCTCGTGCTATGCAGAGATAACATTGATGATCAGGACAGTACCCAGTGTACCCCATCCAAAATATCTTTGACTTCCTAGTTAAAATCAGAACTAAGAAAATCAGGAGTTTCATTGACTACTTGTGTGACTCTGGCTCAAAACCTTTGTTCTGGAAGGTATCATCAGACAACTGTCGTATCTTAGTCTCAAGATCATGCATGGTTGGTTGAAGAAATACAAGGATATAAGGAACAGTGTAAAGAGACCATTCAGATCCTTGAACTTGCTCTCTAATTCAATACAAGCATGACTGATCTGCTGCCTTAATTCTATATTCTTTTCCAATTCCCATAGCCTTTCATTACCTGAGAGACCAAAGATTTATCGATCTCAGCCTTATTGAGATTATTGCTATTATTGAGCACTCAGAATAATTTGCAGTAGAAAATTGTACAGATTCAGGACCAATTTCTCCCTAAATAATGTCCACCTATATTCTCTATACATCTCTATTTGAATGCCAGTATCGAGAGTATGGTGCTAGTAAAGCAGGTGAAGCAGCATCCGAGGAGCAAGAGAATGGACATTTCGGGCATAAGTTAATTTTGCTGAACATCCTATTGGTTGAGACCATTCTAAGAACTATTTCTGCAGGTGCCCCTTAAAGAACAGTAGGGTTCTGTCCATTGTGGTGATATTGATATGCATATACATTTAAGAGAGTGAATCTTAAACTACTGTCAATCATCAGATATGAGATATTAGCCCCACGACTAGTCAGATCTGTCTGAAATAACATTTCATTTGATGTGGAGGTGCCAGTGTTGGACTAGGGTGAACAAAATCAGAAATCACATGACACCAGATTTACTTGAACGAGCTTTCAGAGCATAGCCTCTTCATCAGGTGAAATGAGAGGAAACCACACAGACCACTGGATTTAAGGGAAGAGAGATCAAGGGCAGAGAAATCAAATGATCAGACGAATCATGTGAGCGGAATGTCAAATAATAAGTGTCTGCAGCTGACAAGGTGGCTACTTGTATAACTTTTAAGAGTGTTTGCATTTTTAGAGTTTGTGTTTGGGTTGGTCAGTTGAAGAAAGTTTGCTCTAGAATAAGGAGCTCAGCTTAAGTGTCCTTTCTCTGAAACATCGCTGACAAGTGTGAAATCTCATTGCTTTCTAGATGTGTGAGAGAAAGAACTTCATAATCGATTTTCTGGACAAGCTTTGTGTACTAGGACTCCAGAAACAACTGCACATGATTAGTGAGTTGATTACACTGCAACAAGAATAGACTGACACATCATAACACTGTATCTTATCTTTCTTATTTCCAGAAAGTGTTTTCTTTTCCAAAGTGTATCTCTACTGAGAGAAATCCATTATTTCCCCTTTCCCTGAAGTGTCTTTGTATGTTTATGCTTGTGTTTTGGGTTACTGAAAATGTATATTTTCATACTACAAATTATATTTGGAATTTGGAGTCTTCATTCAATGAGTTTTGTTTCATCCTACATCATTAATTTTGTACATGATAAAGGAAGTTAATGGATGTTTTCATTCAAAGTCCAATAGAGAGAAGAATTTTGTTTGGCTAATGTAGAGGGTGAACAAAATCAGACATCACATGATAACAGATTTACTTGAACAAGCTTTCAGAACATAGCCTCTTCATCAGGTGAAATGAGAGGAAATCACACAGACCACAGGATTTAAGGGAAGAGAGATCAAGGGCAGAGAAATCAAATGATCATACAACTCATGTGAGTGGAGTGTCAAATATTACTTGATCAATCAAAGGAGGACCAATGTTAACCAAATAACCATAGAGACTATTGATTAAAATAATAAAAGTGGTGAGAAAACCAGTTCTACTGGATTTGGCAGGTGAAGAGTAATTTTGGAAGCTGTACTCTCTAGGGTTATATCCAGTTAAAGAATTGTTGAATGTTCTGAGAAAAGAATCCTAGTCTGTAATAAATAGTAAATTCTCTTGAAGTTTATAAAATGGTTTACATTCACCAGTGACAGACAATTAGACAGTCTTATGCCTGTGAACAACTCATTATCCAAGGATTGCATGAAGGTTGGGCATCCATCATTAGCAACTGTTTAATTATAATGGCAAATTACAATTTTCTTTCTTTCTAATTTATCCCACTCTTAACCATGTCTGTCCATGTGTAAATGATCAAAGAAAGATGGATTTAAATCATGGCTAGGAATTAGACTACCCTGTTGTTTACCTTCATCCTGCTAAAGTTATGGAAATAACATTTTTTTTGTTTAAGTTATAAACAGTATCAAAGACTTGTTATTCTAAAGTCTGATTAGGAATAATTGCACATTTTTACGGGTCATTGAATATTTTAATTTCACTGTTGTGAAAATCTAATGAGGCTGATTTGTTTTGACTTGCTATCTCTGTGTCAAAGAATACAAAGAGCAATACATCATAGGAGTAAGCCTTTCTGCTCACCAAAATTGTGCTATCACATGACCCCATTCTAAGCTGAAGAACCTTTTGCCTCAATGTGATTTGTATCTCTCTATTTCCTGCCTGTTCACATCACTGTGAAGATCCTTTTTCAATATTGCTGTTGTATCTGTCTCCATCACCTCCTCTGGCAATGCATTACCACTCTCTGTGTTAAAAACTAACCCCTCACATCTCCTTTAAACTTACTCCCTTTTACTTTAAGCCAATGCAGCCCAGTAATTGACATTTCTACCCTGGGAAAGAGACTCTGACTACCCATTCGATCCATGCCTCTCATAATTTTATAAACTTCTGTCAGATAGCCCTCCATTCTTCGACATTCAAGGGAAAGCAAACCAAGTGTGTCCAATCTTTCCTAATTGCTAATACTGTCAAAACCAGGCAATATCCTGGTCAACCCTTCCTGTATCCATTCCAATATCTCTACATCCTTCTTATAGTGTGGCGGCCAGAACTACATGCAAAATTCCAAATGTGACCTACCTAAAATTCTATACAGCTGAAACATTACTTGTCTAATATGTCTGAACATAATAGCAAGATTTTGATATAATATTTTTATTTTTCCAGATTAGTAAACTAAACCAACAGCACACTGATCCCTCCCAGTTGTACCATAAAATTGAGGGATTTCAGTAGAATAACAAATGCTGATGATATGTCATTGCAAGACAGTTTGAAATAATTTGAAAAAGATACCAAGAATGAAACTTGTTCTGCATTCTTAGATCAAAACATCTTTGGCAGCTAATAAGAGGTGGAAGATAGATCTTTAAGTGATTTGAAAATGATACCAAATCTAGGCTATTAACATTGACAGAGAAGTTGAAGGTGATGATTATGATCTGGACTGTAATCCAAGTTTTTTCTTGAGTTGACCTACTCCTATGGAATAATTTGGCAGGAGTGAAGTTGATATCATCTTCAATCATGACAGAAAAACCAAGGGAAGGTCAAGATGACAGAACAATTACAAAATAAGTATCCAGGACTTTTTCCTTCAAGTGACCCAGACAATGGCTGAACAAAGTGCACTGCTGGGTGTTGAATTGGCACATTTCTTCAGATATTTAGTTATCTGAAACTTCCTTTGGGAATTTTATAATCTAGCGGAAAACTCTGATCAAAGCTTAGCAAGCTGATCCTAAAGTTAAGTAGCCCAATTGGCTCAAACTGACATTGAAGCTGAGAACATTCCAGAATGTGACAAAGGTGAAGGTGGGATTCTGATGAGGGTGTGGAGATCTCTTCACAGTCCTGCAGACAAAGAGTAGTTTCTGGTGCAGCCCAAATATGATCAAAAAATATGAAGGATAGTCCATTAAAATCCTTAGAGGGCACATAGGTACCTAGGTGACCCAAATACATATAACTCAACATTTTTACCAATCAGGTACATAATGCAGTTTTGAAAAATGTACCACACATCCCAGATGATGGGAAAACTACAATATGCAATCAGACTAATACCTCCAATTCCTGTAATAGATTTTTGAGAAACCATTTACCAGAAATTAATAGACTGTGTAGGACCCTGCCAAAAATCAAAGCAGGACACTCGTATATCTTTATTATTAGGGATATTTGACTACTGGGTTCCCAGAGGAGATTCCCTTGAGGACAATAACTGCTTAACTAATATCAGTGAAATTAAGCCAGTTCTTGACTTGATATGGATTTCCAGTGGAGATCCAGTCTAATTAAGGTCAGGAAGGAAGATGTTGAGAGTGGAAGCAATATCCAAAAGCATAAATGTTTTCATTGCAACCTTTGTGCGGATTGCTGGAAATGGTAGGGTAATTCCCTGGGAGTCATTGGGATATAGAGGTCAGTGCAGGAAAAAGAAATCTAATTGCATGTGCAGATACATAATCCTTTATCTGAAATCCTTGGGGCCAGTTGTTTCCAGAATTTGGAATTTTTCGGATTTTGGAATAAATGAGATTTTCACAGTGTAATAAAGAAAATTACCTAACAGCAGATGCACGTGTGAATAGTATGAGTGCTGAGACACAACTGATGCCTGCCAGTGCTAGGCCATGCCACTACGTCACATCTGAGCGATATGGTTCGAGTGGGTGTGGAGTGGGGTCACCTGTTCACATACCAAAATCCAAAAGATTTCAGATTTTGGAGTTTTTTGGATTTCAGACTTTCAGATAAAACATTGTGTACCTGTACAACAAACTAACTTGTACCTGTGACTGAAGCTGTCTAAATCTTTTAAGGAAATTAGAGTAGTCTTTACGTAGCAGTTAAGATGTTCAGCGTATCACCCACAGATGCAAGGAGCTCTAGAAAGACACTATCAAACTCTGAAAACAATAAACAGGCCATACCATTATGAATGTCCTCTTCCTAGAGATTAAGGAGTGGAATGTCTTTTGTTTGCCACAGGACTTTTACCTAATGCGTCCACTCATTTTAGTCTATTTGAATTAATTTGTGGGTTGAGAGAAGAGGTCTCCTCAAACTAAGAAAATGTTTTTACGATGGTGTGTAAATCCTATATGTTGGGCTATGTATCTGTTTTCAGGAAGCAACTCACAGGAGCCTTTAAATCAGCTCAAGTCGACCTGAGTTCATCACAAATAGCCATGAAACAATGGAGCATCAAGCATGTCAAATTCCCAACTTTTCAACAAAAAGATATGGTGTTAATATTACTCATAGAGTCGTGCAATTTTACAGCATGGAAAGGGACACTTTGGCCCATGGTGTCCACACCAATCATTAAACAGCTATCTACTTTAATCCCATTTTCCAGGACTTTGACTTTAGCCTTGTATGTAATGGTACCTCAAATGATAAGTTAAATACTTCTGAAAAGTTTTTGTTTTCCATTTCTACCTGTACAACCTTTTCAAACATTCAGTTCCAGATACCTGCCACCCTGAAAACATTCTTCGTCAAAACATTTTGCCTTTTACCTTAAATCTATGCCCCTGGTTATTGACCCCTCTGCTAAGGGGAAATGTCTCTTCCCTATCTATCTACCCATATTCTTTTTACCTCTACACAATTAAAACAGGATGCAAATGCCATGGCTGCTCTAAGGATATTGCAGATATACGTCATTATGATGCTTTGGTTGCAAATCAACAGCACATTAATAAGGGAGTGATAGTACTCTCCAGTTAGAGAGAAGAATCGTAGAATCATGGAATCCCTACAGTGTGGAAATAAGCCCTACAGCCCAACAAGCCCACACTGACCCTCCGAAGAGCAACCCACTCAGAACCATTCCTCTACCCCATTACTCGACATTTTACTTCTGACTCATGCACATAACCTAAACATTCCTGATTACTATGGGCAATTTAGCCTGGCCAATTCACCTAACCCGCATATCTTTCGATTTTGGGAGGAAACCGGAGCACCAGGAGGAAACCCACGCAGACCTGGGGAGAATGTGCAAACTCCACACAGACAGACTGAAGTATCTCTTAGTTACAGGATAATGAGACCCTTGAAATGCATCAATCCTTGGTGAACTCAAGTATTGTGATGACACTATGGCCTTAAGAGGTGCACTTTGTCCTGGCTTTTTTTATGATGAGAGATTGAGGCACAGGTGCTGAGTGGCCAATAAGCAACTTGTGAGGCCTTGTTTTTTTTTAAAATTGGAACAATAGAAGCAGCTTGAATGGGTGGGTCAGGTTCCCACAGAGCCAGGATTTTAGTAGCTGTTAGGGTTTAGAAGCTGCAATACAGTACTTCCTACTACAGCAAAGCACTTGAGTTCCTTCTCTCTTTGAATTTTCTCTTGATATTCTTTCCTAGTGGACTGGAGAACTGTATGTGAGAATCTATTTTACTGAATTTGCCCTTACCAAGGCTGTGTTTATGGGATATCACTATCTTGGAACAGTTGCTGTTTAGTAGTTAAATAATCTATCATTCTATTAAGTTTTCCAGTCAAGTTAACTTATTCCAATCCTTCTTTCTTTTGTTTGTATTTTAACAATAGATTAAAAATAAAGTATGTTTTGCTTCAAGCCTGGAAGTTTGTTCAATGAATTACATCCAGAACACAATGCCTTACACTTACCTTTTAAAAATAAGACAAACTTGGGGTCTAGGCTGTCTTCCTAATCTATTTTGAGGTGGTACTAGCCTGGTCCATAACAATGTGCTAGCAGTCTCAGCTGAAAGGCTTTGCCTGCGTTAAATAGAGGACCTCATTGATCTTCATGGCAGCCAGCAGACTGTCCCAACATTGCTGTGCAGCTGCTGATCTGGCAGATGAGATGGGGTGTTCACCCACAGCTGTCTTTCTGAAACATGGCTATTTCAGACACAATTCCTGGCTATGGTGAAGAAAACAGTACTTCCTGAAAAAATGGCTGGGTAAGCTTTTTATTTAGGAGATAAAAACAATGACTGCAGATGCTGGAAACCAGATTCTGGATTAGTGGTGCTAGAAGAGCACAGCAGTTCAGGCAGCATCCAAGGAGCTTCGAAATCGACGTTTCGGGCAAAAGGCTTTTGCCCGAAACATTGATTTTGAAGCTTTTTATTTAGGCCTATCATCCTTCCATGACCTTGGTGCACTGTGTTCTATCTCTGTGTTCTAATCTATGTGGCCCTACCATACTACCATTCAAGAGAGACTGCAGTGATAGCTCCCATGAGTGATTTGAGACTGAGTGCTAATAGGTCCTCTTTAGAAAAAAAACAGCACTACTTCCTTCTTTTCATATCAAAAGCAGTGCACACATCCAATACCAAAAGATAGTTAGAAGTACCACACCCTCAGTAGTACTGGGGAAAAGTAGGGACAATGGTTTGGATTTCCCTTGAATACGTGTCAAAGAAAGTCTTGCAGTTATATGGTTTGGAGATGCCGGTGTTGTACAAAGTTAAAAATCACAGAAATTCTGTGTTATGATTGAGCCCTCCACAATCACCTGATGAAGGAGCAGCACTCCGAAAGCTAGTGTGCTTCCAATTAAACCTGTTGGACTATAACCTGGTGTGTGATTTTTAACTTTGCATTTATATAGCACTTCTCACAACTACTGAATATCTTAAAGCACTTTATAGCCAATTAAATACTTATTGAAGTGTAACTCACTGTTGTAACGTAGGATGCAAATGCAACAATATGTCGTGCTTGATTGCAAAAACATGAATATGATATTGACCAAATAATCTGTACTTTTTGTTCTGTTGCTGAATGAGGAATAAATATTGGCCAGATCATCAGCAATATCTCCCCTGATTTTATTTGAAATAGGGTTTTGGGATCTTTTACAGTCACTGAACCAGACTGACAGGCCTCTGTTTGACTTCTCCTCCAATAGATGGCAGGGTCGTGCTCCCTCAGTAATGGTGTGTCAGCCTTGATACCTGTGCTCACACCCCAGAGTGCATCTTGTATCTGGAACCTTATGATTTAGAGTCCAACATAGTACCAAGAGAACTACAATTAATATGACTGTTGAATCGGGAGTATTTAAGAGAGGACATTAACAGAACCTTTGAGAACCAGAATGACAGACCTCCCTGCAAATTGAGATTTGATTGCTTGCACTGGACTCCTTACTAAAAAGAAATACAGTGAAACGTAAGCACTGGAAGCATTTGACCACCATGTTCTGTTCGCCAGAGTTTTGCAGCACTAACACCAACATGACTTCTTGGTGTGAATCCCATTGGTTTGAGAATTTAAATTCATTGTTTGGATATGTGGCAATAAAAACTGCATTAATAAAAGTGGTTTGAATTCAGTAATGGTATTTTGTTTATGAAACATATTCACAGCCCAAATACTGAACTAGATCGCTGTAAAAACATAACTGGTTCACCAATGCCCTTCAGGGAATGAAAGCTGTCAGTCTGTCACGTCTGGCCTACATGTAGTCCAGTCTCACAGCAATGTGGCTGAATCCCAACAGCTTGATGGCCTATCAAATAACTCAGCTGCACCACTTGCTCAAGTGACTAGGGATTGGCATTAAATGCTGACCTTGCCAATGACACCAACATTCTGAGAATGAATTTTAAAAAACTGACTTTGTTAAATTATCATAGACAAACACAGAGAAGTCTCCTGCAAGCATTTTAACCAGAACATTAAAAGTAGTGTACAAAGGAATTTCTACTTCCAGAAAAGCTTCCAACTTGCCACATGATTTATTGAATACAGAGGTATACAATTGCCTGAAATATGGAGAGCACTGGCTTTTAAGCAAGTGTTCAGAAATAGTTTTGACTGAAGTTTGTTTTATGTTCTCCAGACTGGATGACTTACTGTATCATTGTCATTTGATGTTTCCTTATAATCAAGACACCTCTTTTAAAGGTCTTTATAAAATTATAATACAGCAATTTGTCAAAATGTACAGCTGCATTGGTCAGGAACTTGTCACATAAACATTGCTGAATAGGAAGAGTTCAGTAGAAGGATAAACAAAAAGTGTTCTTCTGAAATGTGAGAGCATAAAATAAATAAGAGGGACCTTTTGTCTGCACTCTTCATGATGGATGTTAGAACTTCACCTTTTATTCCTCACCCTCAGACCTGCATGTTTTTGTTTTAAATAGCAGACCCTTGTATTTCAAGACTGTTGTTCTGAGCTTCAAAACAGGATATGTTTCAACGCTGTTTGGCAGATATATTAGATTTTCTCCAAAAGCTAAGTAAAATAAACTGACATTAACACTGACATTCTTAAACAAATTCAAATATTTGAGACCACCATAATTGTAAATCTGAAACTTTTGCAACATCCTGACATCATTCACAATATTTTATGTGCCTCAAGACTGATGCTATTTCTGATTATGTATCAGTTATGTTAATTGGAAGAGAGACATGGAGGCAATGTAGGCAAAGGAGACACATTTTATGATTTTGAGCAGAATTCATACAATACATTGTTTACTGAACGAGAAAAAAAAGACAATTTCTCGAGGCTTGCAGCGAGACTGTAGTCACAGTGTATAAATAGCCTGATAGTTTTTGACCTGACACTCGAACAAAATAAACTGAATGTTCTAGCTCAGCTGCACTGAATTGTGTCAAATTAGATTTACAGAAGGATAATTTTAACTTCAGTACCACAAGAGGCAATGTTGGATCAGCTGTCCATTATAACTTTTTCATTAAAAGTTGTAAAATTTAAAACCAAGTGAGATGGATAGCAGACAGCTGAATCAATACTGCCCATTTAGATTAGATTCGCTACAGTGTGGAAACAGGCCCTTCGGCCCAACAAGTCCACCCCGACCCTCCAAAGAGCAACCCACCCAGACCCATTCCCTGACATTTACCCATGACTAATGCACCTAACACTACGGGCAATTTGGCATGGTCAATTCACCTAACCTGCACACTTTGGATGGTGGGAGGAAACCAGAGCACCCGGAGGAAACCCACGCAGACACGGGGAGAATGTGCAAACTCCACACAGACAGTTGCCCGAGGCGGGAGTTGAACCCAGGTCCCTGGTGCTGTGAACACAACTGCACAATCATATTTGTCCTCCTCCACCCTGTGTTATCGAGTCATCGTGAAGGCGTTACTGCTTCCTGTCAATGATAAGCTTGTAGGACACAGATTTTAGAGCAGAATGTTCCTTTAGATCAACAAATAAAAAATTAAGGCAACCTCAATTATGCTAATTAGTCTGCTGAAGATATTAGATTAGATTACTTACAGTGTGGAAACAGGCCCTTCGGCCCAACAAGTCCACACCAACCCGCCGAAGCGCAACCCACCCATTCCCCAACATTTACCCCTTTACCTAATACTATGGGCAATTTAGCATGACCAATTCACCTAACCTGCGCATCTTTGGACTGTGGGAGGAAACCGGAGCACTCAGAGGAAACCCACGCAGACACAGGGAGAATGTGCAAACTCCACACAGTCAGTTGCCTGAGTCGGGAATTGAACCCAGGTCTCTGGCGCTGTGAGGCAGCAGTGCTAACCTCTGTGCCACCGTGCCGCCTCTATGGAAACTAAACTGAAGGATTCAGAGGAACCTCACCAGTTGCAGTGTGCATTCCTCATGAAATTATTTACCGCATGTAGAAGGTACTTGTGTATGTCTAGTTTTTCTGATATAGAAGCTAACATTAGGATTACCTGATCAAATGCAAATACCAATATGCAAAAGCTGACACCTTGGCGACAAATCATACATCTCGCAAAAATAAAAGCCTTTGAATGTCAGATTTCCCGCTCTGGGAAGACAAGTGCAGCTTGGATTTGGGCCCTGTGTCCCCAGAAGCTGAGCATAGGCTACCACAGAGTCAGCCAAGTCTTGGTTTGAAGACTTGCCTCTGTTCGCTTGTTCCACATTGTGTTATAGCAATTAAGGCCAACCGGCATTTGCTCATCCAGCATCCAAGCCCTTTATTCCTATATGCCAACTCATCCCAAGGAGCATCCACTACCTGCCACTAAAGACATTTAGATCACATGCCAACTCATATTGTTATGTAACCACCACACAGAAGCCCCTTTCTATGCTCTGTCTCCATTCACAAAAAAAAACTCATGCCCCCAACCTACCTCCAATGGCCTCTTATCCCTAATGCCAAATCATGTCTCCCACTCAACTAAATTGCCTCTTATACCCTCATGCCAACTCATGCCACATTGCCTACTATCTATTCGCAGTGACCCTCAAAAGTCATGAAATAAAATAAACATCTTAAAATGTATTCCTGATTTCATTATATAGATTTGATGTTTAAACACGCTCTCATTATGTAAGCTTATTCCAACATTTTCTTATTCTGGCGTTCTTCATTTCTTTTACAAATGGAAACAAACTTCCATTCAAATCCTGCATAATAAACAACTCTCATTTTAAGCTGTTTATCAGAATTTGAACTCAGAGCATCACCTCACACCCAACTAATTTAATTGTAGCTTTAGGCTATTAACCAAGCATTCATAGGGAAATCACAACTACCCTAAAACCAAGAAAACAGTTTTATTAAACACTCATTAACAGACATAGATTGACTTTTATTTTTAAAGGCTGGAGATATTGCAAACTTCACATCATAATAGTTGAACAGGCCTTAGATGACTTGCTATGGCCTTTACGCCTATTCCATACATTTGTGACTCCAACATTATGATGTAAGTCCTTTTTTTTAGATTAGTTTAGATTAGATTAGATTAGATTAGATTACTTACAGTGTGGAAACAGGCCCTTCGGCCCAACAAGTCCACACCGCCCCGCCGAAGCGTAACCCACCCATACCCCTACCCCTACATCTACATCTACCCCTTACCTATCATTACGGGCAATTTAGCATGGCCAATTCACCTGACCTGCACATCTTTGTGACTGTGGGAGGAAACCGGAGCACCCGGAGGAAACCCACGCAGACACGGGGAGAACGTGCAAACTCCACACAGTTAGTCGCCTGAGGCGGGAAATGAACCCGGGTCTCCGGCGCTGTGAGGCAGCAGTGCTAACCACTGTGCCACCGTGCCGCCCACAAACAGCTAAAATTAGCTTTTAACAGCTAAAATGGCGTCAGTTTGACTCAGCACCATATTCAAGTGGTCAGATGCATTTGGAAATGGGAACACAAATTCTACAATTATGTCTCACCATTTTGGAAGATCTATGAGCTTCTATCACTGTGTTTGCTCAATTAAACAATTAATGAATTGTTTCCAAGAACAGACAATGCTATCTACTGCACTGCTGTTTAAAATGTAGGGTTTTTCAGTGTTCTTTCCAATTTTATCCCAGAAGATTCACACCATTGACTGAAAACTAACTTTGATGTCCTCCCATCAGCTGTGGCATGACTTATGTGACAGGTTTTGAAATATGATAGGGACTCAGGGTTGGCATGAACAGACTAAGTTCAGATAGCCAAAAGCATTTCATAGCCATTCTCTTGAAGATATAATTCATTTGCACAGCACTTGTTCAATATGCCAGAACATCCAATGGAACAGTATCGTGGCAATCGCTCCAGAATGTGGATCGCAAGACTAAGAAGGAAGTTGGCTGACCTAAACCCTTCTCCGATACAATTAGGGATGGCCTCCCTTGCCAGTCATTTCCATGATCTGAAAATGAATCAAAACAAATTTGCACTGGCCAACGTCCTGTGCGATAGTAGGATGAAGAGAAGCATTGAACATCAACCATTCCAGACTGCAAGAAAAATGCCATAGGGCACAGTTTTGATATCAGATAAGGATAGTCAGGAGGCCTCTCATCGGAGCAGGAGTAGGTCATTCAGCCCCTTGAGCCTAGTCTACTATTCAGTGAGATCATGGTTGATATACCTCCCTTTGGCCCATTTCCCTTAATATCTTTGCTTAACAAGCCTTTATCTAAGTCAGATTTGTAATTAACAACAAATCCAGCACCCACTGCCATTTATGGAAAAGAGTTCCAAACCTTGATCACCCTGTGAGTGTAGAAATGCTTCCAAAAGTCTCTCCTGAAAAGTCTAATTCTCCAACTATAGCCCCTTGATCTAGAATCTCCAACCAGTGGAAAAACTTTATCCCTATCTACCGTATCCTTTCCTGTTAATATTCCTCTTGACTCTGAATAAATGATTCTACAAGTGAAGTATTAGCTGAAAGCAGATGGCTGATGTTTGGTTCTGCTTTTTTTTCAAGAGATTAGGGAGGCAAGCTTTTGAAAGACCATCTGAGAAGCCAGTTGATGTTACTTAATTGCATGAAAATGATCTTTACAATAGTACCACTGCGATTCATTGTGACACATGTAAAGGGTATTTTTAGTGCGACAACACAATAAAAAGATCAATTAAATGGGACAAATTAGATATCTGTCAAGCTCCCTAAGAGAAATCAAATCACTTCAAGAATCAAATCTCTCTGATCTGCTCTGCAGTCTCTCAATCGATTTCATTAAATCATTTACTTTGTCCAGGAATATCACTGATTAGTAATTATACATGAGTACGATTGTGGTTGGAGGTTAAGTGATCAATTTTGCTGTTGATTAATCTTCTCTAATAGTCATATATCATTGAACTAATCAGTGTGTAAAGACAGACTCTCACAATTTTCTACGTGTTTTTGGAAACTAAGAGATAGACAGAAATATACTGGAAGAGATTTCGATACATTATAAAGTCTCTCCATCGAAAGGCTCGAGTAAACCATCTAAGCCGACAAACCAGTACAGTATGAGGAGATAAATATACTGACAGAGGTGTTACCTTTTGGGCAAACTGTCAAGCCAAGCCACCATCTGCTCTGTCGGGCAAATTTAACACTTTTCCAACATGAGTGGTGGGTATTCACTGGTTGTCCAGCAACCAAAACAATCACAATCATCTATCTAGTTTTTTTTTGGTCTATTTGCAAACTCTGTGATGTGGAATCTGCTGTCATACTACCCCACTCTATAACATTGATTACATTTCAAGGACAGCTAATTGAAATTTTGGAGCATTTGAAGAGTGGTGTGTGAGTGCAAATTCATTCATGTGTGGTCATTGAACACTTCACTTTTGGAATTTGACTTCATTTTCAGCACAGAGCACTGGAGGATTTCTTGCCTCTGATAGGGAAATAGGGCCTGTATGTAATTGAGCACACTTCAAAAAACTGTTCCCCATAATTTGGCATTAGATAATATGAAAAGGCTAAACTTTCCTGTTTTGTGTTCCTGACAGAAAGACATGCCCATTTGGGAATGTGGGAAGCTTATGATTTAATACCCAGACAGAAAGTGGTGAGCTGTGGCTATGTGTTTCCTTACTATGCATTCATGATGAAAGAGACTTCACATCATCAACCCACAGATGGTAAACTTAACTTGCAATGTATTTCACTTGAAGAGGCCATAGTCTTCATTGGTGTACATTGGGATTAAAGTGGACTGTTGAGATTAAACAGAAAAAAAACTTTTGCTAGCAGTCATAAACAAGGGAACGTGCATTCTTAATAATGAAGTGCCAATGTAAACTATGTCACATTGACCAGAAATAATGTTCCTTAACTTGATTTTTAAAAATCCACCATGCCCCACAGTTGCAACTAACCATGAGCAATCAATCTGTTGTTGGAAGAAGCCAAAGTGAAGGGCATTGACCAACATGATTTTCCTACTTTTAAATTAAATAATCTGAACTACTTTAAGCAAATGTGGTGTCAAAAATTATGGCTATAGTATATATTTTGAAAATAATTCTAATCTGTCTTTAAAATGAACAGAAAGCATCTTATAAAATTGCTCCCAGATGTCATATGATTGCCATTGTGGACTTCCACTGACATCAGGATCAGTCTGCACTTTATCTCAGGGAGAAATCAGTAGAGAGCTTTTGAAGTTCAGTGAACATTTCCCAAAAATAAACAGAACTTTCTAGGTATTTGTTCAAAAACCTGACATAATAACTAAGACAGTTCAGAGCTGACACTTGAAATGTTGATTCTCCTTGGATGCTGCTTGACCTGCTGTGCTTTTCTGGTGCCACACTCTTGAACGTTTTTTAAAAATACCCAAATTAAATGACTATGGATGTGTATGTACCTCAAACATAGATTAACCCAATATCAAACCCAATATCTAATATTGAAGCGTAATAAAGCAGTTTTAGGAAAGCAGTCTTACTGATTTTAGAACTGTGTAGAAACCTGGATCAGTGAGCAATCATTGTGTGTAGAAGTGTTTGGGGAAATAATCTGTACACCATGAAAGAAACATCTAAAAGCAGTCATTGCTTCTTGACAAGATGTCAAAAGAAGGTATCCAAGGCTGTTATGCTGAACTAGGCTACCCCCCAAAAAAATACAAACTCAGGTACAACATAATTCTGAACTCTTCTTTTTTCATCTTTGCCTTTGTCATTTTCTTGGAGGAAGGAGTCCTTTTACCACTCAACAGACTCTTCCACTCATCTCCAACTCTCCTCCTCCCCCTGGACTCCAACCTTTGGTCTGTACCTGCTGTTGATCGTTTGATTGAGAACTGATGGCGTGACATTGTCAGCCTGAATTCTTCTGCTCTTCCCATATGCTCGAACCTGACTCTTTTTGAAAAGCTGCTCTGCATTCTCTCAGGACAAACTCTGACTTAGTTTTCAAACCCACTGACAAAAGTTGACGCTGGTGTCACCTGGTGTACACCAACCTGTACCTCTTAGAAGTTGAGCACCATCTCTCAGACACTTCTTTCTATCTCTCCATGACTGAGATTGCACAACTGAATATCAAGCCATTGTTTTGAGGACTGTCACTCACCTCACCTCCTCTGGAGATCTTTCTTCCAAAACGTCCCATCTTAGAGTATTCCAGCACCCTCTTTTCTCCTCTCAACTCAACTGCCTGAACTGCTTCCTCTTCACAGTGGACATGAGAGTCCTCTATACCTCAATGCCTCACCAAAATGGTCAAAGGATCTCCATGTCCTTGTGAAATAGAGACAAATTGCTCCCTATCCAAAACCACCTTCTTCCACCTGGCTCAGTTTTTTCCCATATTGAAATACTTCACCTTTAACATCAATCAATTTTCCAAAGAAGAAGGGGCTATGCCTGCAAACATGCCTGCAAACACCAGACTCATCTTCACATATCTTGATACTGTCTTATGCCTCCTGGTCTAGAAAATCCCCACATACATTCAGGACACCACCAACACCCTCCACATCCTCCAAGTCTTTTGTTCCCCTGGCTCCTAATGCCTCATCTTCACCATGGACATCAGTCCCTGTAAACCTCCATCCGCCATGACCAGGGTCTCACAAAGCCTCCGTTTCTTCCTCTCCTGACGTCCCTATCAGTACCCTTCTACTGGCACTCTTATTCATTTGGCTGAACTGGTCCTCACCCTCAACAATTTCTCCTTTGAATCCTCCCACTTGCTCCAGCCAAAAGAGGTAGTCGTGGGCAACCGGATGGGCCCCAGCTATGCCTGTCTCTTCGTTGGCTACATGGTACAGTCCATCTTCCGTAGTTACACCGGCACCGCTCTCCACCTCTTCCTCTGCTACACTGATGACTGTATTGGCGCCAACTCGTGCTCCCACAAGGAAGTTGAGTAATTCATCAACTTCACCAACACATTCCATCCCTACCTTAAATTCACCTGGATCATCTCAGACACCTTCCTCCCCTTCCTGGACCTCCCCATCTCCATCAACGGGGACCAACTCAACACGGGCATCTTCTACAAACCCACTGACTCCTGCAGCTATCTGGACTATACTTCCTCCCACCCTGCCTCCTGTAAATACACTATCTCTTATTCCAAATTCCTCCACCTCCACCACATCTGCTCCCAGGAGGACCAGTTCAACCATGAAACACACCAGAGGGCCTCCTTCTTCAAAGACCACAATTTTCCCTCCCACGTGGTCGATAATGCCCCCCAATGCATCTTTTCCACTTCCTGCACCACCGCCCTTGAACCCCATCCCCCCAACTGCAACAAGGGCAGAACAGCCCCTGGTCTTCACCTTATACCCCACCAATCTCCGTATACATCACATCATTCTCCACCACCAGACATATATTTCCCTCCCCACCCCTATCCACTTTCCATAAAGACCATTCCCTCCATGACTCCCTGGTCAGGTCCACCCTCCCCTCCCGGCACCTTCCCCTGTCACTGCATTTCTATTCCACCTTCCCATCCCAACTTTCAACAGCATAAACCTGTGACTTTGCCACCTCTCTTCGGTTCGAAAGAAGAGTCTTTGCCCTCAAACCGGTAACTGCGTTTCCCCCTCTGCAGATACTACCAGATTTATTGTGTTTCTGTTTTACCAAAAAAGCCACAAACGGTTGGGCCGTAAAAGTGAAGCAAAGGAGTTTCTATTGGTCACAGGCCTCAAATAAAACAAAGAAGGTGGATGCTGGAGATCTCAAAAAAAAATCAGAAATTGCTGGCGAAATTGCAGGTCTGGCAGGATTGCACTCAAAATGTTAGCTCTGCTTTTGTCCCACAGATGCTGCCAAGCCCACTGATTTTCTGATGAAGCAACCACCTGGTGAAGGGGCAGCGGTCCAAAAGCTAGTGCTTCCAAATAAACCTGTTGGACGATAACCTGGTGTTGTGTGATTTATAATTTTGTCCAACACAGGCACCACCAAATCATGAGCTTCTCCAATAATTTCAGTTGTTTTGTTTCAGTCACAGGACTCGTTCTCCTTAATCTTGAGAGTAACCTTAAATTTTCAACTGTAGAAGTTATTGTTGCTGCCGAATCTGATTTCAAATTTTCTTCCCCTTCTCTTTGGAGACAGAATCTTCAGCATACCATCCATAACTCATTTTCTTATTTACTTTAAGTCATTGTAGCCTTATTTTAGCTAGTAACTTCATTACTTTTTATGTAAAACAAAATTTCTGGAAATAGTTGCACAGTCAACTAATATTTTAAAGCACAAAGGCTGTAGGTTAATTTTAAATTGAAACATTTGAAGGCTGGATGGGAGCAGAAAGAAGCGTCAATAAATTCTTATTTCATGGACTACTCTGAGGACCCATCTGGTGTGTGGTTGTTTTAATAGAACAACTGACTTTTGAAGATAAAATAAAAGTAGTCATCTCATAAAAGTGAGCCTTTGGCACAAACTTATTCTTGTTGAAAGATTCAATGCCACTTCTAATTATTTTAATTTCACTCATTGTGCCCTCAAGTGAATGATAGAGCTTGCTGTTTGTAATTCTAAAATAGTGTTAAGCTGTTGACCATAACATCCTGCTGCAGTTAACATTGTTAAATATCCACAGAATCTGTGACTGTTACGTGAATGTTTTTTATCAAGTGCCACAGTCATAAATGTTCTGTCTGGCTTGTCCTCTGCTATTATAAATTATTGGACAGACATTGTAAACCTTATTGAAGTGGAGAAACCAACCATACTTCAGCTCTAGAGGTATTACGGGGCAGAATGGATTTAAGGATCTTTTCACAGATTCCAGATTGTGAGAATCGCCCCATCATAACACTCTCAGCATCTGGTAGTTGCATTTATTCCAACCATCCCACTAACAATTGGGGCCATGGATCCAATTCATTATGATGGAATTCATTTCTCTGAACAGCAGCAGTTGGTGTTTGAGCACAGAGCCAGTAGAATATGGGAAGACAAAATGTCCCAAAGAAGCACTTTATGGGTCACATTTCCAGACCAGATGCTGGCTGTCAATTTAGAATAGTAAGGTGTTTTTTATTCATTGGTGCAGGAAAGGGAGCACTCGTTTGGTGCTAGATGAAGTTTCAGCTCAGTTGAAAACCCAATCGCTTATGTAGCATTAGGATTTGGCCCATTCACTCAGATGACTGACACAGATATCACAATAACGGGAGCTGATGAATTGTTTGATCCAGTGGATGGCTGATTGAGAAGGTATCCCTTTTATTGACCATCAGGGATAAAGAGATGCAATGCCAAAGGTGAAGAGTGAGGCAAAGGAGAAGAATACTGAGACTAGCTGCTTGCAGCCATGATCAGAGGTCTGTGTTTGGATCATGCGGTTGTCTGCTTAATGTGGTCGCGGATATCAACAGCCCAGCAAAGCTGTGAAAGCAGAGGATCTGAGTAGGGTAGAGAAATTTACATTAGCAGCTTTTTTTATATGTAATTGTGTAATGAGGAATTACAATAGAAAAGAAAATAGATGTTTTGTTGCAATAACTCCATTAGCACAATGCTGTAAAACCAATTAGTATGAATACACAGGAAAATTTAAAAATGCACGTTGAGTTTGTCATAACAACCAACGTGCACAACCAACACTATAACTTCCTGTCATACCCATTCATACAGTATAATCCTGGTGCCACTGTTTGTCAAGTTATTTCAGGGTATTGCTCAGATTCCATGCTGTAATGACTGGTATGTAATAATATTTCTAATTAATTTTTAATTTTAGTGTTAATATAATATTGTTTGCAATTTAGTAATACCAAGTTTACATTAATGCCAATTTAGTTCAAATATAGAACGATATACAATTGGGTTGAGTATCAATATTAATTTAATTTGTATACAATGACAATAATTTATTTATGAAAGTAAGAATATTGAGGCCCACTGAACTACAGTTTTCCCAGTAAGCTGAGCTGTTGGAGTTTAACCAAAGTACAGAGGAACCTCGATTATCCGAATTTCAGATTGTCCAAAGAAGATTTCAAGGTCCCACAAAACATTACATCAAAGGGGTAAGTGTATTCCATTCACCTGGACTGAAGAACATGTGAAAACGCTGACAAAAATAAAGAAACACAAGCAGCTCAAGCATCAGCAACTTGATTTTTTTTTGGTAAGCATTGTTACACTAAGTAAGTGTTGTACAGTATTCCCATCACTTTACCAGGCCATTCATGAAAAAAATGGCAGAGGACATAAACGCGTGTATGAGGCGGTGCTTCTGTCTTGCTATCGTGAGACTGAGTTCCTGGAAACTGACAAATGCTCTTGCGATTGTAGAAGCCGTTCAGGATCTTGTTTAAGGCTGCCTTCCCCACTCCTTGCCAAGTGCTAACTACCACTGCATTTTAAAAAAAAATCTCATGTTATCATTGCTTTATTTTGTTCATCGTGTACAATCTGTGTCCTCTTGTGCTCAATACATTTAAATTATCGATTTAAACAAATTCTCCGGTAGAGCACAGCGTTAAATCAGCATGGTTTCCCTTGTTTAAAGTAAAATCGATTATCTGAGTAATCAATTATCTGAACGGAATAGTGCCCGCCCATCTTGTTTGGACAATCGAGGTTCCTCTGTACATTGTTTTAAAAATACAAAGTAAGATAAACAAAAACTGGCTCTGATTACACCTATTGTGGGCTGTGGACCTGGCGCATATTGAGGTGGAATAACAATGCAGCAACGTAGATGCCACAAAAATACATTCAAATGTGTCTTGTTGGGTGCAATTTGGAGCAATTCTGGACAGCCCAAGTACTCTGGAAATTGACAGATTACTCTCGAGGATGAAGAGAAGATGCAGTTGGAGGGTTTCAAGTGAGGTCGTGGGATCATGTTTGGAAAAGGCAGAAAGAACCTTCAGCAAAAGTTTTTCACCTTATCCTCGCTTGCCCAAAGAAGCACTCCTACTATTCTTGACTGCAGAAAAATAATTATAACACTTACCTTTACTGGTCTCTTTATCCTGACCACCAAATCAGACTGGATGAAGCATCCACAAGGCTCAGCTCTGTGGGATGTTAAATTTCTATTAGGGAGTTAATGTATATAATATGACCTAAATTTGCATAGACTAATGAGGGTTCTGCTTCATTCAGACAGACCTCAGCTGTCCAGGGGGTGGGTATGAAATGAATGGGTATGGAATAGCAAATGCATGGCTGCAATTTGAACTTGGCTGCTCCTCCATTTCTGCCGGCTGAAGAGATTTAATATCAGGCTTTACATATCCTCCAGCTATAAAATGGGTCTGGACATATGTTTCAATCTAGTCTCATTAAGTCTTTCATTCATTTGTGATGTTCTGCAGCTGCATCACAAATTGCATGGCATTGGCTAATCCAAGCATGCATTTTTTTGAACACTTTTGGCATTTCTTCACCTTCCTCTATTCCAAGTGTTCACCCACCCAAATTCTTTGGCCGCCATTAAACAGGGGCAGGCAACAAATCCATTCTAAGGAGGTGGGCTGGGTGTTGAAACCTTTGAAAGAGGCCTTCTGTCTTCATTTTAACAAGGTTTGTATTGTTTTGCTGCCACCACATATACTTCCTGAGATATGAGAAAGAACGGCTGGATACATTAATACTTTTACAACATGGCTCATGAGCCAGAAAGAAAATTGCAATTATCAGGGAACAAGTACAAACTAAACCCAAAATGGAACTGTGAGGTGATAAATGGATTCCAGGTCCTAATAAATTCCATCCTATAGTCTTAAAAGAAGTAGCTAATAAGATAGTTGATGCATTGGTTTCAACATTCCAAAACTTATTAGATTCTGGAAAGATTCCTCTAGATTCAAAAATAGTAATGCGACACCTTTATTCATAAATTGCATTGAACTGAATGATTTGTTGTCATTTGTGTTTAACAATTAAATACAGTGAAAAGTGTAACATGTCACCACGCTCGGGAGCCATTTTGCATTACTGAAGATACTGAGAAGTAACTAGAATATAACTACAAACAGAGTTCTTCCTCCCTCCTTGTGGTCTGCTTGACATGGGGGCAGGGGAGAGTTCTCCACAACAGACGCCATGCCCACTAATGCCCCAGCATTACAGTCCGTCACCGCAATTGCATTCCAGGAACACCACTCCAGGCCTAACACACTGTTGCTGATGCAACCACTGCCCCAGAAGAATTTAAGTAAAAGTCAAAAGAAACAAAGAAACAAAGAAATTGGACAGAAGTGGATGAACCCTGGGCCAGGAGCTTGGAGGAGGAAGACAGAAAGTGGAAACTTTAGCCTAGTTAACTTAACATATTTCAGAGGAAAAATGTTGAAACTTATTTTTAAAGACATTATAATGGACAACTTGGTTACTTTGCAGGCAGTCAGGCAGAGTCAATATAGATTTAGCAAAGGGAAATTAAGTTTAAATAATTCATTGGAGTTCTTTAAAGAAATAACGTGATGTAGTGGCTCAGTGGGTAGCACTGCTGCCTCCCAGCAACAGGGTCCTGGTTTTAATTCCAGCCTTGGGCATCTGTCTGTGTGGAGTTTGCACATTCTCCCCATGTTTGCGTGGATTTCTTTCAGGTGCTCTGGTTTCCTCCCACAGTCTAAAGATGTGCAGATTAGGTGAATTGGCCGTGCTTAATTGCCTGTAGTGTTAGGTGCATTCGTCAGAGGAAAATGGGTCTGGGTGGGTTACTCTTTGGAGGGTCGGTGTGGGCTTGTTGGGCCGAAGGGCCTGTTTCCACACTGTAGGGAATCTAATCCAATCTAATCTAATGTAGATAAAGGAGAACAGTGGATGGAATGTATTTAGATTTCCAGAAGGCATTTGAAAGGTGCCACCTCAAAGGTTATTGTGGAAATTGTTTAAGGGGATATTCTGTTGGCAAGGATTGAAGAATATTATGAGTGGAGGAGAAGGGAAAAAGTCAGTGATGCACAGATTTGGCTCCAGTCCAGATGATAGGCTTCGCTGAGATGTTTTCCTTCTGTTTCCTTGAGGATCCTTTCTTTCATTGTTTCTGAAGGTGGTTTTCCTCTTTTCCTTTTAACAAGGGAATCTACAGGGAGAGAGAGTAGCTAACTGCTTGGAATATTTGTGTACCACTTCAATCACTGAAGAGACAGAATTATTTTCACCTTCATAGGTTCGATATTTCTGCGGTAGTGTACAAAAACAAAGCTGTCACTAATTGCTCAGGGCCAATCAAGAAGTTTCGCTATGTTGAGTAATCCTGAACACACACACACACACTCACACACACACACACACTGGTGCCAGCTAAAATAACAAATCAAGAGACTGTCATTGAGCATACCTGGCCTGAGTGCACCCCCATGGAGCCAAAGTGTGTAACAGCCTCCCAACTGCATGAATAAGGCAGCATTGGAGCTACAGTGTAGAATGAGTTCCAATAACTCAGTTACTTTGAAGAAACTGCAACACAACATCTCCTTCCACAATCTGTTGCTTTAAAGCAGTAACGGTTTCCATGTTTTAGCCTACAGTCCATAAAGTAAAGGTGGTTTTTGCACCCTCATGTAAAGGACATTGGTGAACTCACTCCCAGAAACACTTGTGGATTGCTCCCCGTTGACCTCTGGATGAAGCCTCTGATTAGGGAGTTCAATTCTGGTGTCTTTTTCAGGTACAAAATCAAAACATTCCCTTCCAAGCCTGGCAGCTGCATATCTCACTGTGGGAGCTGACAGATGCATGTGACATTTTCGGTCGTCATGTGAAGACATCTCCCTCACAGTCCTTCACTCATCTGGAATTACTGAAACTGTCTCTGTATTTCCTTTCTCTACAGGTTGTGAAGAATTGTTGAAGACCTTTGTTCTCTTCTTCATGAACTGCTGCTCATCCACAGCTGCAGCTCTCTGAGTCTCATGTCTTTAACACTCGTCATTCCTCTACCCTCCTTCTTTTTATAATAATAGATAATAGATAATAGACAATATGTGCAGGAGTAGGCCATTCTGCCCTTCGAGCCTGCACCACCATTCAATATGATCATGGCTGATCATCCTTAATCAGTATCCTGTTCCTGCCTTATCTCCATAACCCTTGATTCCACTATCCTTGAGAGCTCTATCCAACTCTTTCTTAAATGAATCCAGAGACTGGGCCTCCACTGCCCTCTGGGGCAGAGCATTCCACACAGCCACCACTCTCTGGGTGAAGAAGTTTCTCCTCATCTCTGTCTTAAATGGTCTATCCCGTATTTTTAAGCTGTGTCCTCTGGTTCGGAACTCACACATCAGCGGAAACATGTTTCCTGCCTCCAGAGTGTCCAATCCTTAATAATCTTATATGTCTCAATCATATCCCCTCTCAGTCTTCTACTTGCGGAACATTTCAGAGAACACCTCTGGGACACCCACACCAACCAACCCAACCACCCCGTGGCTCAACACTTCAACTCCCCCTCCCACTCCACCAAGGACATGTAGGTCCTTGGACTCCTCCATCGCCAGACCATAGCAATACGACGGCTGGAGGAAGAGAGCCTCATCTTCCGCCTAGGAACCCTCCAACCACAAGGGATGAACCCAGATTTCTCCAGCTTCCTCATTTCCCCTCCCCCCACCTTGTCTCAGTGCCAACCCTCGAACTCAGCACTGCCTTCCTAACCTGCAATCTTCTTCCTGACCTCTCCGCCCCCACTCCCACTCCAGCCTATCACCCTCACCTTGACCTCCTTCCACCTATCGCATTTCCAACGCCCCTCCCCCAAGTCCCTCCTCTCTACCTTTTATCTTAGCCTGCTGGACACCCTTTCCTCATTCCTGAAGAAGGGCTCATGCCCGAAACGTCGATTCTCCTGCTCCTTGGATGCTGCCTGACCTGCTGCACTTTTCCAGCAACACATTTTCAGCTCAAGGGTATATAAACCCAGTCGCTCCAGTCTTTCAGTGTAAGGTAATCCCGCCATTCCAGGAATTGACCTTGTGAACCTACGCTGCACTCCCTCAATAGCCAGAATGTCTTTCCTCAAATTTGGAGACCAGAACTGCACACAGTACTCCAGGTGTGGTCTCACCAGGGCCCTAAAGAGCTGCAGAAGAACCTCTTTTCTTCTATATTCAATCCCTCTTGTTATGAAGGCCAGCATGCTATTAGCCTTCTTCACTACCTGCTGTACCTGCATGCTTACCTTCATTGACTGGTGTACAAGAACACCCAGATCTCTCTGTACTGCCCCTTTACCTAAATTGATTCAATTTAGGTAGTAATCTGCCTTCCTGTTCTTGCCACCAAAGTGAATGACCATACATTTATCCACATTAAACTTCATCTGCCATGCATCTGACCACTCACCTAACTTGTCCAGGTCACCCTGTAATCTCCTAACATCCTCATCACATTTCAGCTGTCACCCAGCTTAGTATCATCAGCAAATTTGCTAATGATATTACTAATAACATCTTCTATATCATTTACATATATTGTAAAAAGCTGCGGTCCCAGCACGGATCACTGCGGTACCCCACTGGTCACTGCCTGCCATTCCGAAATGGAGCCGTTTATCACTGCTCTTTGTTTCCTATCAGCCAACCAACTTTCAATCCAAGTTAGTACTTTGCCCCCAATACCATGCACCCTAATTTTGCTCACTAACCTCCTATATGGGACTTTATCAAAAGCTTTCTGAGAGTCCAGGTACACTACATCTACTAGATCGCCCTCGTCCATCTTCAGAGTTACATCCTCAAAAAAATTCCAGAAGATTAGTCAAGCATGATTTCCCCTTCATAAATCCATGCTGACTCTGACCTATCCTTTTACTACTATCCAGATGTGTTGTAATTTCATCCTTTATAATAGACTCCAGCATCTTTCCCACCACTGAGGTCAGACTAACTGGTCTATAATTTCCAGATTTCTCTCTCCCACCTTTCTTAAAAAGTGGTATAACATTAGCCACCCTCCAATCCGCAGGAACTGATCCCAAATCAATCGAACTCTGGAAAATAATCACCAACTCATCCATGATTTCTCGAGCCACCTCCTTCAGTACCCTGGGATGTAGACCATCAGGCCCTGGGGATTTATTAACCTTCAGACCTAACAGTCTCTCCACACCAATTCCTGGCAAATATAAATTCCCTTCAGTTCAGGTCCTTCAGCCACTGTTACCTCAGGGAGATTGCTTGTGTCTTCCCCAGTGAACACAGATCTGAAGTACCAATTCAATTCTTCTGCCATTTCTTTGTTCCCCGTAATATATTCCCCTGTTTCTGTCTTCAAGGGCCCAATTTTAGTCTTAACCATTTTTTTGCCTTTCATATACCTAAAAAAACTTTTACTATCCTCCTTTATATTATTGGCCAGTTTACCTTCTTCATCTCCTTCTACATTATTTTGATTCCAACATAGATGAAGAATTATCAGGAATGAAATAAATGCGTTATATTTGAAATATTATTGTTGTCAATGGGAACTTTGGGACCTTAGTGAGCAGCTTCCATCTTCCATCCTCATTGAAACCCTGTTCAGTTGCCATTTGGTGTGTGATATCAATAACTCACGCCTGGTTTCTCCCTTCCCTGTTGCTGAAATTTGGGAAGATATTTGTGCTCTTTAACCTCACTTGCTTGGTGTGCATATGTCAAATAGCACAATGTGTATCTATTCCCCTTTGTTACTATCTGCAATGCAGCCCCTACAAAATCATTCAGTCTGCACAATGGTTTCACGACCAAGTCACTAATTCTGATATGAACAAGCCTCTGAATGGTCCAACACAAATGACTGTTCTTTAGTTTCAACTCCTGCAAACCTCTACCATCAGTACTGCTGCTGCATCTTAGATCCCTTCTTGTGAAAAGATAAGGAATGCATGGAAATACTTGGAAAACATTTATATTGTTTGCTGCTTTTAGACCTTAATTGCTCTTCACTTATATATGCTGTATAGCATTCCAAATGCTTTCAGGATATTCTTATGCAATAGCTTTTGGCACTTGCAATTTTGATAACTTCTTAGGAGTGTACGTTGGCTCTGTCTAAACACATGCTAGTACGTCAGGAGCCCCCCTCTGTTACACTGCCAAACTTTCATTTGGAAAACAAACTGGTGCAAGATGGTGATATCAAAATTCCACGTTGGCTGTTTCACCCTCTACTCTCATTTTGAATTTGATATCCTCCCCACTTCATTGCTTTTGATGGCTTTCTCCTTCTGTCTCCCATCTCCTCTATCCCTCTTCATTTCTCCAGCCCCCACTTTCAACTGTGAGCCTGAATTCCATCTCTTTGAATGTTCCTGCTCTGTTATGTTCAGCATGTTCACTGGCTTCTTAGCATCTGTGATTATCGAGTCAATAGCTGGAGGCCTTCAGGCTATTCTCGATGCATTGTGAGAGATGCGCTGAGGGACAGACAAACATTCACCTGAGCTAATGCCAAATTATAGGGTGAGGTCAGCTGATTTATGCACAGACACTTCAAGCACAGGCCCAGAGTTGGTACCAGCCACCGTCTGAAAGAACTACTTTCTCATTCCCATATCGTGTTACATAAGACAGTTGACATGAAAGAGTTAGCTTTTAAGACCTTGCATAGCTCCACTCACTGACTTTTAAATGAATAACCCTCGGAAGAACTAGTTAGCTCCAATTGTCAGTTTCAGTTCTAATCTGTTCATTTTACCTCCACTATTAACAGGTGAACAATTTACTTTAGCCAGATCTCACTTCAGAAATATCAATGTTTCTGACCAAGTGTTATAAATCTAGTCTTAAGCTAGTATATAACCCATTATCTTAATTGCTGTGTAACATACAATTTCATGTTACACAAGTACACCCATCTTCTGTTAAGACATATTAGTGGTTAATCCTTTATCATTGAATATGCATAAGTCCCTTAAACCAATACAACAAGAATGATGGGTGGTAATAAAGGAGATCCCAGCAGAAACAGGCCAGCTGAGAATATCACTTACATGAATGCCTAATTCCTAAATAAGAATTCGAATCATATTACCATGATGTAATATTCTATTGTGCCTTATAATAAAATAATGTAAGTATTCAATTCATGAATTTCAGAGGAAATAGACAAGATAGCAAGTTTGCAGATGACACCAAACTTGGAGGTGTAGTGGACAGCAAAAAAAGGCTGTGTCCGACTACAGCGGGACTCTGAGCAGATGGGCCAGTGGGCCAAGGAATGGAGCTGAAATTTAATTTCGGTGAAGGTGAGGTGTTTCATTTTGGAAGGACAAATTGAGGCAGGACTTATACACTAAATGGTAGGGTCCTGGGGAGTGAACCAAAGAAAGAAACCTTGAAGGTGGAGTCGCAGGTAGACAGGGTAGTAAAAAAGGCGTTTCGTACATTTGCTTTTATTGGTCAGTGCATTGAGTATAGGAATTGGGAGGCCACGTTGCAGCTGTGCAGGACATTGATTGGGCTGCTTTGGGATATTGTATTCAATTCTGGTCTCCTTGCTAGAAGAAAGATGTTGTAAAATTTGAAAGGGTACAGAACAGATTCAGAAGAATGGTGTCAATGTTGAAGGGTTTGAGTTATAGGGAGAGGCTGAATAGGCTGGGGCTACTTTTCCTGGAGCGTTGGAGGCTGAGGGGTGACTTCATAGAGATTCATAAAATCATGAGGGGTATGGATAGAGTCAATAGACAAGGTCTTTTTACCAGGGTAGGAGAGTCCAAAATTAGAGGGCATAGGTTTAAGGTGAGAGGATAAAGATTTAAAAGGGATTTAGGGGGGATCTTTTTACATAGAAGGTGATGCATGTATGGAATAAGTTGCCAAAGGAGGTGGTGAAGGCTGGTCCAATTAAATGTTGACAAACATCGCAATTGGATTTCCTTCTTCTTGTTCTTTGCTGAAAAAACTTTGACTGCTTTCTGCCCAACTAAGCAATTACTGAAGAGGAAAATCTGCTGCTGTGTATCAGAATCATCAACCATTTTCAGATCCAAATCCAGGCATTTTGTGAAACCTTCTCCCTCTCCACCCTTGCATTAACAGTAAAGTGTGGGAGAAATCTCAAAGAAATTCATCCTTTCCTTGTGAGGTATTCTGTAATCCCTTGCATCAACTGAAAAAAAAAGTTATAACCCAAAATAAAAGTAAACATCATCTTCAAATTTACGCAAGACTTTCCTTTATGCCTTCATTTCCAGACCATTCATTCTAAATGAAGAATCCCTGCTTTAAGCCATTCAAATATGCTGTAAGTGCATCCATGCACATCCTTAATTACAAAACTGGCTGTGAATTGTGGAAGCCGGGATTATATAAGGCTAATCACACAGTGACTGTGAAGATATAACTTTTGTTTTCACAAGCACTGGGTCACATTTATGTTTATAATACTATTAGTAGATTAAATGAGTCAAACAATCCTATTAGATGAGTCAATGGGCTAAATTATGATTTAACTGGAATTTCTAAAATGAGTTTTCACTGTTAATAATGCTAATGCACATCTCCTATGACTACAACATCTTAACATGATTAAAGCATTCTGCTATTACTCAGTGTTTTTCATCACCACTGTTCATTGTAGGGTAAAACACTCTATATCTTTATTTTGGGCATTACTTTATCTTTCAATGACTGATTAATCCATTTAGTACAAATTAATGCAATTTTTAAATAAATAAGCATAGCATAGCTTGTTCCTTAAATGTCACTGATCTTTGGGATTATATTCCTCTCTCCTCAAAAGAGTTATTTTTTTGGTTTGGCTATTTTCTATGGGAAATGCAACTTTCAAGTATTTCATCAAAAGCATCAAATATTAACTTTGATACTATGTGTTAATCATGCAATCTATGATCATAAAGAGGACCACATAATTTTCAGAAAACTCTGTTCCACTTGAGATCAGCTTATGCATAGCGCTAAATTGAAAGTATACACCAGATAAAACCATAAGACCATAAAATATATGAGTAGAATGAGGTCATTTGGCCCATTGAGTCAGTTCCACCTTTCCTTCATGGCTGATTTGTTCTCAAACCCAGTCTCCTGCCTTCAACCCATAACCTTTGACCTACATACTAATCAAGAACATATCAACCTTGGCCTTAAATACACTCACAGATGGTTCTAAAACTCAATCTATTTAGTTCGATTTTACATGCAGAGTCGGAGCTGTCAAATTGATGAAAGTTTTTTTTAATAGAACTACAAATAAAGAAATAGAGAAGAAATATCTGTCAGTGAATTTGCAAAAGAATGAAGGAAGACCAGGATAGAAGAATGAGGAAATTTCAATGTCCTGACTCTAAATTGGGAAAAAAATATTGTGCCAAGGGTAGGAAAGGAAAGAACTATCATGGTCAGTATGCCTCCAATCCAACAAGGGAAACAGCAGCATTGGGTCTGGCACGAGTGTAACAAATTAAACTCTGCTGATACAGATGCCATACAAAGGTGCTTCCACTGACCTTGACCACCTGAATGCCATCATCAGACTCTTTCTATCTCCACTGTCATGTCCTCAAGGCTAGATATTGGAACCGACCTTCCTAGCCGTCTGACATATTCCTAATCTCTTCTAAGGATGGCTCCACAGAATCATCTGAACATTCCCCCACCCCAGCTGTTGAGACTCCTCATGAGGGCCTTCACTCTCATACCTTTGACCCTGTCATCCTCTTTCTGACCTGTTGCCCAATGTTTATTGCTCACAAATACAGTAACTGGCAGTCATCAGCAGCATCCTGGAAATGAGTATAGATTTATTTTACGATAAATATATTGCTTTACAGAGAGAAAGCGGTCTTCTCAATTTGATTTCTCAAAATGCTGCTCATCTCTTTTCTGACCAGAGAGGCAGCTAACAATGTGACTGTATGTTAAACCCAGGCTACAATCACACAGATGAGATGGTAGCATAAGATATGTGATATGTATTTCAACTGGAATGAATGTTGCATGTTATGGCCCCACACCCAGGAAATTGGGAAAACAAATTTTTAACCCATATAATTTAGGCAATTAACTCAAGAAAATGTAGAGTCTGAGTAGCTCAACTTAGCTCACCACCACCTTCACTAAGGCAAATAATGAGTGACAGTAAATGTTGGCCGTGCCAACGATGTCTATATCTCATGAAAAAAAACTGTAAAAGGAGAGAGATAAAGTTGGAAACAACTGAAGAAATCATTGCTAGGAAAAGAAGTTAATTCTCATTTGAAAAGATATTTATTAATCAGGAGAAACCAGCACACTGTTGTCACCTGAATAGACTGATTAAACTCTGTGGAGAAAGTGAGGACTGCAGATGCTGGAGATCAGAGCTTAAAAATGTGTTGCTGGAAAAGCGCAGCAGGTCAGGCAGCATCAAAGGAGCAGGAGAATCGACGTTTCGGGTTCCTGAAGAAGGGCTTATGCCCGAAACGTCGATTCTCCTGCTCCTTTGATGCTGCCTGACCTGCTGCACTTTTCCAGCAACACATTTTTAAGCTCTGATTAAACTCTGTGCTGAGGAACCAGAGGAGGTAGATCAAGGTAGTGTAATAGATGTTGCATATGCGGACTTTCAGAAGACTTTTGATAAAATGAAACAGGAGGGTCTTTATGAAAATGGAATTAAAGGGGGAAGTGGAGGTATGGATCCAATTGGATCAGTTACAGAATAACATCGAGGTCTATTTTTTGAGCAAAGATAATCTGCCATGATGGAAGAAGGCCTATTTATGGATATAGCAGAAAAAGATAGTTACAAATTGCAAAGGAAATCTTTTATTTTCCAAAGCTCACAAGGATGATCTACTGGATTCCTGTGATATTCAGGCCATTGTAGCCAAGTTCTCAGTCTTAGAGATAGAAATATAGATGTCACCAATGCTGACATTTCACATGAGTCCACTTTGAGTGAAAATCCCATGACTGTGGGAAAGTTGGTCATATCTGGACAGTAAGCAAGAGTATACAAAACAGTCTCGGTTTAGGACATGGTAAATTTCCAGGCCTCAACCATGCACCAGCTGATGGTAGATTAGATCAAGAATTTAGAAATTCTCCAAAGTATCTATGATTAGTACAAAAGCAGACAGGTTCTGAAAGAGTTAACTCTGAGGATTGCCATAACCGCT
The DNA here is from genome assembly GCF_047496795.1 of Chiloscyllium punctatum. Classification (NCBI taxonomy): domain Eukaryota; kingdom Metazoa; phylum Chordata; class Chondrichthyes; order Orectolobiformes; family Hemiscylliidae; genus Chiloscyllium; species Chiloscyllium punctatum. The sequence continues at coordinate 117,863,318 of NC_092747.1, forward strand.
CCTTTCCATGATGATGTTATAGGGATCAAGAAGCAGGACAACTTTTGATCAAGGAGGAGGAAGACTTACTATCCAAGTCTTCCTCATAGTGTCTGTAATAATATCTATCATATTGAGACAAGTTGTTCCCAGTTGCTCACATACAATAAATTTATTCAGAATAACTACAACAGACTCATCCAGTTAGACCAGGATTTCCTGTTCCATACCAGATCAAGAGGTCTTGTAGTTCCCCACATTTAAAGTTGATGGTGGCAATAACATTCTTCATGAACAACAGCTTCTGAAGCACAGTGGGTTGGCATGTACATACAACAAATGTTATCCAGCAGGAAGATTGAAAGTTGTGCTCCATTAGAAACTAATAAAAAAAGCAATCAAAGATTAACAAATCTGAAGATATGGAAGCTGGTGTTTCACAACTTCATTTAATCATTGATACACCAGCAGCACTGCCTCTTATCTCAGAAGAAGAAGACAATAAAACCTCAAATCATCTTCCTTTCTTAAAAAATAATGTGGAACAGTCTATTTAGTCCAATGACTAATATACTGGCAGGGAGATTTGCTAGAATGCTTGGGAGGATTTAAACTAGTAAGGTGGGGGGGGGGGGGGGGGGGGGGTGGGACCCAGGGAGATAGTGAGGAAAGAGTATAGCTGAGAACAGAAGTGAGTCAAACAGTCAGGGCAGGCAGGGACAAGGTAGGATTAATAAATTAAACTGCATTTATTTCAATGCAAGGGGCCTAACAGGGAAGGCAGATGAACTCAGGGCATGGTTAGGAACATGGGACTGGGGTATCAGAGCAATTACAGAAACATGGCTCAGGGATGGGCAGGACTGGCAGCTTAATGTTCCAGGATACAAATGCCACGGGAAGGATAGAAAGGGAGGCAAGAGAGGAGGGGGAGTGGCATTTTTGATAAGGGATAGCATGACAGCTGTGCTGAGGGAGGATATTCCCAGAAATACATCCAGGGAAGTTATTTGGGTAGAACTGAGAAATAAGAAAGGATTGATCACCTTATTGGGATTGTATTATAGACCCCCCAGTAGTCAGAGGGAAATTGAGAAACAATCTTGTAAGGAGATCTCAGCTATCTGTAAGAATAATAGGGTAGTTATGGTCGGGGATTTTAACTTTCCAAACATCAACTGGGACTGCCATAGGGTTAAAGGTTTAGATGGAGAGGAATTTCTTAAGTGTGTACAAGACAATTTTCTGATTCAGTATGTAGATGTACCTACTAGAGAATGTGCAAAACTTGACCTACTCTTGGGAAATAAGGCAGGGAAGGTGACTGAGGTGTCAGTGAGGGAGCACTTTGGGGCCAGCAACCATAATTCTATTCGTTTTAAAATAGTGATGGAAAAGGATAGACCAGATCTAAAAGTGAAGTTCTAAATTGGAGAAAGGCCAATTTTGATAGTATTAGGCAAGAACTTTTGAAAGCAGATTGGAGGCAGATGTTTGCAGGTAAAGGGGCGGCTGGAAAATGGGAAGCCTTCAGAAATGAGATAACAAGAATCCAGAGAAAGTCAGGGTGAAAGGGAAGGCTGGTAAGTATAGGGAATGCTGGATGACTAAAGAAATTGAGAGTTGGTTAAGGAAAAAAAGGAAGCATATGCCAGGTATAGACAGGATAGATCGAGTGAATCCTTTGAAGAGTATAAAGAAGGTAGGAGTATACTTAAGAGGGAAATCAGGAGGACAAAACGGGGACATGAGATAGCTCTAGAAAATAGAATTAAGTAGAATTCAAAGGGTTTTTACAAATATATTAAGGACAAAAGAGTAACTAGGGAGGGAATAGGGCCCCTCAACGATCAGCAAGGCTGCCTTTGTGTAGAGCCACAGAAAATGGGGGAGATACTAAATGGATATTTTGCATCAGTATTTACTGTGGAAAAGGATATGGAAGAAATCGACTGTCGGGAAATAGATGGTGACATCTTGCAAAATGTCCAGATTTCAGAGGAGGAAGTGCTGGATGCCCTGAAATGGTTAAAAGTGGATAAATCCCTAGGTCCTGATCAGGTGTAGCCGAGAACTCTGTGGGAAGCTAGTGAAGTGATTGCTGGGCCTCTTGCTAAGATATTTGTGTCATCGATAGTCACAGGTGAGGTGCTGGAAGACTAGATGTTGGCAAACGTGGTGCCACTGTTTAAGAAGAGTGGTAAAGGCAAGCCAGGGAACTATAGACTGGTGAGCCTGACCTCGGTGGTGGGCAAGTTGTTGGAGGGAATCCTGAGGGACAGGATGTACATGTATTTGGAAAGGCAAGGACTGATTAGGGATAGTCAACATGGCTTTGTGCGTGAGAAATTATATCTCACAAACTTGATTGAGTTTTTTGAAGATGTAATAAAGACGATTGATGAGGGCAGAGCAGTGGATGTGATCAATATGGACTTCAGTAAGGCATTCGACAAGGTTCCCCATGGGAGACTGATTAGCAATGTTAGATCTCATGGAATACAGGGAGAACTAGCCATTTGGATACAGAGCTGTCTCAAAGGTAGAAGACAGAGGGTGGTGGTGGAGGGCTGTTTTTCAGACTGGAGGCCTGTGACCAGTGGAGTGCCACAAGGATCAGTGCTGGGTCCTCTACTTTTTGTCATTTACATAAATGATTTGGATGTGAGCATAAGAGGTACAGTTAGTAAGTTTGCAGATGACACCAAAATTGGAGGTGTAGTGGACAGCGAAGAGGGTTACCTCAGATTACAACAGGATCTAGACCAGATGGGCCAATGGGCTGAGAAGTGGCAAACGGAGTTTAATTCAGATAAATGCGAGGTGCTGCATTTTGGAAAAGCAAATCTTAGCAGGACTTATGCACTTAATGGTAAGGTCCTAGTGAGTGTTGCTGAACAAAGAGACTTTGGAGTGCAGGTTCATAGCTCCTTAAAAGTAGAATCGCAGGTAGATAGGATAGTGAAGAAGGCATTTTGTATACTTTCTTTTATTGGTCAGAGTATTGAGTACAGGAGTTGGGAGGTCATGTTGCAGCTGTACAGGACATTGGTTAGGCCACTGTTGGAATATTGCGTGCAATCCTGGTCTCCTTCCTATCGGAAAGATGTAGTGAAACTTGAAAGGGTTCAGAAAAGATTTACAAGGATGTTGCCAGGGTTGGAGAATCTGAGCTACAGGGAGAGGCTGAACAGGCTGGGGCTGTTTTCCCTGGAGCGTTGGAGACTGAGGGGTGAGCTTATAGAGGTTTACAAAATTATGAGGGGCATGGATTGGATAAATAGACAAAGTCTTTTCCCTGGGGTCGGGGAGTCCAGAACTAGAGAGCATAGGTTTAGGCTGAGAGGGGAAAGATATAAAAGAGACCTAAGGGACAACTTTTTCACGCAGAGGGTGGTACGTGTATGGAATGAGCTGCCAGAGGATGTGGTGGAGGCTGGTACAATTGCAACATTTAAGAGGCATTTGGATGGGTATATGAATAGGAAGGGTTTGGAGGGATATGGGCTGGGTGCTGGCAGGTGGGACTAGATTGGTTTGGGATATCTGGTTGGCATGGACAGGTTGGACCGAAGGGTCTGTTTCCATACTGTACATCTCTGTGACTCTATGACTCTACGACAGTGTTCCAATGCAGATAATGGTAACTTTAGAGTGTAATATAATGATACCTCCTTCTGCTTGCCAGTAGAAGTAGGGGGCAAAGTCCCACTGACTGAAATAAATTTATTGAAGAAGATGTAGTTAAATTGGGTTAAGATATTTAAAGTAAGGATCAATAAGAATACATCAGTTACTATTAAAGTGTTAGGGTTGGTGCATACTATCACCATGGATTAGGATGGGCCAAATGATGAAATTAGTCCTCACAATGTTTAGGCAAGATAACTATTTACGCATAGCCAATCTAGGCTTATGCCTTATGCACAATTAGAAATAATAGTAAAGATATGGCCAGACTAGAACAAACATTGACAAGTAAGAAGGTGAAAAACATAAATGGACCTCACCAATTTTGGGTGTCTCAAAAAACATATCCATTTGGCTTCATAGCGATCATAGATGTTTGTCAATAAGATGATTGAAAATTATGCTTATCAGTGAAAACTTGTTTCCTAACTTAGCCAATTGAAAGCTGTTAAATAAAACAGATTTGAGACATGCAGATTTGTGAGTAGAATTAACTAGCAAGAGCATAGAATTCCTTGATTTGGAGATGCCAGTGATGGACTGGGGTGTACAAAGTTAAAAATCACACAACACCAGGTTATAGTCCAACAGGTTTAATTGGGAGCACACTAGCTTTCGGAGCGCCGTTCCTTCATCCAGCACAACCACCTGCTTCCAATTAAACCTGTTGGACTATAACCTGGTGTTGTGTGATTTTTAACATAGAATTCCTTGCCATTCTTACACACAAAGAGATGTAGAATGTTCATGGTTAGTGAGATTGTTATGGAGTAGATAGAGACACATTATTCCCTCTGGTGAATGGGCCATTAACTAAATACTAGATTGTTTGTTCTAATGTAAAATGTAATGCAAAATAGAAATTGAATCTAGTTTGAGCAATATGATGTCACAGTAGGTGATGTCTTCATTCAAGTGGTCTTCTGAGAGCTCCTGTGCAGACTACTCAGACCCCTTGGTATCATGATAGCCCACCAACACACTAAAACAGCAGCTAATGAACTTGAAAGACCCTATACAGACAATGAGCAAAACTAAGGTCATTTACAAAATATCATGCAAGGACTGTAACAAACATTACATTTGACAAACAGGCAGAAAACTAGCCACCAGGATATATGAACACCAACTAGCCACAAAAAGACATGACCCTCTCTCACTTGTATCCTCTCATACAGATGAGGAAGGACACCACTTCAACCAGGACAATAGTAGGACAAGCCAAATAAAGACATGCATGAGAATTCTTAGAAGCATGGCATTCCAACCAGAACTCTATCAACAAACACATCGAGTTAGACCCCATCTACCACCCCGAGAAAAGGAACAGGAAGTGACTTCACCATAGAAAACAACATCACCAAAGGACATTACATCACATCCCAAAGAAACCCAAACATATAAATAGAAAGCAGGAAGTTGCAGCATTGCTTTGCATAAAATCCACTGAAGATGTTACCTCGTAAGGTAATGAAACATCTGGAAATGAGCCTTTCAGCTCAGCAAGCAAACCTACATCCAAAGCTCCTGTGCAATGTAGTGAGCAGTTGAAAGATATAAAGATAGAAAATTGGAGTAAGAGTAGTCCATTTGATCCATCGAATATGCTCTACAATTCAGTACAATCATGGTTAATCTTCTAACTCAATGCCATTCGTCTGCTGTCTTCCCGTATCCTTTAATCTGTTTAATATCATAGAAGCATTCAGAATAGAAGATGCCTTCAGCACATTGAGCCTGTACTTTATAAAGTTGGTGAGGTTAGCTGGCTCAACTAACCTCCCAGACAGTGCATGCCAAACTTCCACCACTCTATGTGTGAAAATATTTTGCCTCAAGTCCCCTTTACACCTCTTGCCTTTCACCTTAAAGATGTGCCCTGTTGTTATTGACCATTCAACTAAAGGGGACAGCTGCTTGCTTTCCATGTGCCTTCATAACTACCCTATTAACATATCCTGGTGCCTTCAGGGATTTGTGAACAAACACTGCAAGATGCCTCTGTTCCTCCAAACTTCCTAGTGTCCTGTCATTCATTGAGTACTCCCTTGTCATATTACTTCTTCCACTGTCTGAAAATCTATACAATTATTTCTTGAACGTGTTCAGTGACTTGGCTTCCAAGAACTGTCTGAATTAAGAAATGGTTTTGCATCTGAGTTCGAAATGGTCAACTCAGTAACCTGAGGCTTTGACTCCTTATCATAGGATCCCCAGATTCGGAGTGGGGGGAGGCATCAGCACTGCATCCAGTCTGTCCAGCTCTATCAGAATGTTATGTGTTTAATTCAGATCTCCTCTCATTCTTCAAAACTCCAAGGAGTTGGAGCCCAGTCAACCAAATTTCTCCTCCTAAGGCAAATCTTCTACTCCAGCTATCAGTCTGGTGAAGCTTCAGTGAACTGCCACTATGGTTTCTTTGGTGAGGAGACCAAAACTACACACAGTATTCCAGATGAACTCTCACCAAGACCCTGTACAGCTACAGTAAGACTTCCTTGTTCTTGTATTTAAATATCCCTGCAATGAAGACCAATATCCCATCTTTCTTCTTCACCTGCTTGCATGCTTTTAGTTAATTGTGTACGAGGACACCCAGATTCTTTCGTATATTAACATTTCCCAATCAATCCCACTTAAGTGATACTCTGCCATTCTGCTTTCTCTGCCGAATTGAATAACTTCATCTTTACCCACATCACGATGCACCAGCCATGTATTTGACCATCCACTCAACTTCAAAAAGTGTGGTGTTGCAAACACACAGCAGGTCAGGCAGCATCCGAGGAGCAGAAGGGCTTATGCCTGAATCATCGACTCTCCTGTTCTTTGGATGCTTGCTGACTGGCTGTGCTTTTCCAGCGTCACACTTTTTGACTGACCTGCAGCGTTTGCAGTCCTTGCTTTCTCCTGCTCACTCAACTTGCCTGAATTACTTTGACAGCTCTTTGTTTCCTCATCAGCATTCACAACCTCTCTCAGTTTTGTGCCATCTCCAAACTTGGGACTATTAGATCTGATTCCTTCATTCAAATCACTGAGCATAGTCTGAACTGGTAAGGCCAAAGCACTTATCTCTGTGGTGCGCACTAGTCACCTCATGTCTTCCTCTTCTCCGTTTCCTTTCTGCTGAACAATGCTCAATGGGAAACAAAAGGAAATGAGCCATGTGAAATCTGCAGGGGAATCTAAGGAATCTGGCATTTCCAGCAGGCAAAATATCTTGGAGAATTACAAGTAAGCAGTTGGTGATTTTCCATTCACTGAATGCTTCTGTGTCTAATATTACTTAAGTGTTATAAGTCAGAAAATATCACAGATCCTGTGGTGTTAAATCCAGCAAGCATTGAGAAAATGTCAGCAATGCACAACAGGTCTGGCCGTGTCTGTGGAGATGGAAACAGAGTGAATATTTTAGGTTAGTTGTTTCCTCTGATGGAAGGTCATAACCTGAAACAATAGTCCTGTTCTATCAGCCACAGCTTCATTGCTGACAGTAATATCTAACTAAAAAGCTAGAGGCAGCGAAAGACAATAACTATGTTTTTGTAATGTTGATTAACATGTTCGTGTGTTACTTGGCAACAAAACGTTAGCACTTAGGGTGCTGACAAATAATCTGCATCACAAATTTAAGAGGAGAGATTTACATAAATATAGAGTTATAAATTCAGCTACAGTAAAATGCCAAACAGGCCAGACAAAACCTGCTATTTATAATTCAATTAGCTTAACCTTGGGTATTCTATGTAATAATTCAGGGATAAGCCTTCAATCCCAAGTAATGCTGTAGTAACGTCCAAAGACATTTTGATAAACTGATGCAGAGCAAACGTGGCCTATTTCCTTTTATTGTCTTTTAGTTATTAGTACTCCACTTCTAATGGGAACAGTGTTCTCATTGAGATCATGGAAGAATCCCCCAATTATGACAAACTAAAAATGGAAAGAACTGTGAATGCTGCGAATCGGCAACAACAGCAGAAATTGCTGGAAAAGCTCAGCAGGTCTAGCAGCACTTGTGCAGAGAAATCAGAGTTAACGCTTCGGGTCCCCAGTTCTGAGGAAGAGTCACCGGATGCAAAACATGAACTCTGATTTCTCTCTGCGGGTGTTGCCAGACACAGAGCTTTCCCAGCAATTTCTGTTTTTGTCCCCACTTCGATGTTATGATCGATTCTCATTCTCGGTCTTTAGTCCCCAATCTCATCCTCAGTGTTTGCCCCCACTCCCAGCCTCAGTCTTTACCCCCACTCTCAGTCTCAGTCTTTACCCCCACTCTCAGTCTCAGTCTTTACCCCCCACTTCCAGCCTCAGTCTTTACCCCCACTCTCAGCCTCAGTTTTTACACCCACTCCCAGCATCAGTCTTAACCTCCACTCCCAACTTCAGTCTTAACCCCCACTCTCAGCCTCAGTCTTTACCCCCACTCCCAGCCTCAGCCTTTACCCCCACTCTTAGTCTCAGTCTTAACCTCCATCCTAACTTCAGTCTTAGCCCCCACTCCCTGCCTTGATCTTTACCCCCACTCCCAGCCTCAGTCTTAACCCCCACTCCCAGCCTCAGTCTTAACTCCCACTCCCAGCCTCAGTCTTTATCCCACTCCCAGCCTTGATCCTTACCCCCACTCCAACCTCAGTTTTTACCCCATTCCCAGCCTCAGTCTCTACCCCCACTCCCAGCTGTCATCTTTACCCCATTCCCAGCTTCAGTCTTTTTCCCAACTCCCAGCCTCAGTCTTAACCCCCACTCCCAGATTCAATATTTACCCCATTCCCAGTCCCAGTCTTTACCCTAACTCCCAGCCCGACTCTTTACCCCATTACCAGCCTCAGTCTTTACCCCGACTCCTTGCTTCAGTCTTTACCCCCAGTCCCAGCCTCAGTCTTTACCCTCACTCCCAGCATCGGTCTTTATCCCCACTCCCAGCTTCCGTTTTTAACTCCACTCCCAGCCTCAGTCTTCATTCCACTCTCAGTCTCAGTCCTTATCCCAATTCCCAGCTTGTCTTTACCCCATTCCCAGCCTCAGCCTTTACTCCCATTCCCAGCCTCAGTCATTGCTCCCACTCCCACCTCAGTCATTGCTCCCACTCCCACCTCAGTCATTGCTCCCACTCCCAGCCTCAGTCATTGCTCCCACTCCCAGCCTCAGTCATTGCTCCCACTTCCAGCCTCGGTCTTAATCCCGCTTCCGGTCTCAGTCTTTATCTGTCTCACAGCCTCAGGCTCTATTCCACTGTTGAACCCAATCTTCACATCACTCTCAGCCTTGTTCTTCATTCAACTGTTGGCCTGACTCTTTCTTTCCCACTTAGCTTTAGCTCTGCAAAGGCCTTCATCTCTCTCCTGCTCTTTGTCGCTTTGCTTTGGTCTTTATTCCAGTTCTTGGTCTTGGTCTTAGATCCATTTTTATTTATCCCACTCTCAACTTTGCTTTTTATTTTGCTCTTGGCTTCAGTCTTTATTTCACTCTCAGGCTTGGCCTCAATCTGTATTCCAAACTTGTGCATTACATTTGTGTTGAAATAAATAATTGAAGAATGCATTGTGTGGTGACATCTCATTGTACATAAATGGTGTCTACATTCAATCGAATGAATCAGAAATATTTTGAAAGTTGGCAGCATGAAAGCAGCAGCTCATCACTGAATTCAGCTGGGTACAGAGTCTTATATCTTCATCATATTGGAGAGTAGGATCCAGTTTCAGAATTTGCAGATGATACAAACATTTGGAACCATTATAAACACTGAGGTGGATAATGTGGAATTTCTAAAAGTGTAGATTAGTTGGTGGAATGGGTGGATATGTGGCAGATGAAGGCTAGCACAACACCAAAGGCTGAAGGTTCTGTACTGTGCTGTACTGTTCTAAGTTCTATGAAGCTCAATTTGAACAGATGTAAAGTAATTAATTTTAATAAGAAAGTCATGAAGAGGCAATATAAAATAAAAGGTACAACTCTAAAGGATGTGCTGAAATACAGAGACTGAATATACATCTGTATAATTCATTGAAGTTCACAGAGTTGTTAATAAGCCAAATAGTGTTCAAGGCATTATGCTCTTATGAACAGAGTCCAGCAGTAAAGAGGCTATCTGAAACAAGACAAAAATTATTAGTGAAACTCAGCAGGTCTGTGGGAAAAAAGCAGAGTTAACATATCAAGTCCAGTGACTCTTCATGAGAACCCACCTTCAAACATTAACTTTGCTTTCTTCCCACAGATGCTGTCAGACCTGCAGGGTTTCACTAGCAATTCCTGTTTTAGCTTCACATCTCCAGCATCTGCAGGTCTGCCTTATTGTTGTAAAAAGGTTGCAGTGAATTTCGATAAAGCAATGATTCAGCTTCAGTGAAGTATCGTGTCGAGTTTTGCATAACACCTTTTACGAATGATGTGAAGGCATTGGTTAGAATGCAGAAAAAATTCACAAGAATGGTTCCCACGGTGAGGAACTTCAGTTATGAAGATAGTTTGGAGTGGTTAGAAACCTAAGAGATGAGATTTGAGAGAGTTATTCAAAGTCATGAGGAGTGTGATAAACATAGATAGGGAGAAAATGTTCCCACACATGAAGTGATCAAGAACGAGAGGGATAAGTTCAAATTACTTGGTAAAAGAAGTAAAAGTGACATGGCTATAAGCTTTTCTTTTCCATTCAGTAAGTGGTTAATGTCTGGAATGTATTGCCTAAGACTATGATGGAGGCAGATTCACCTTTAATATTCAATGAGGATTTAGAGTATTATCTGAAAAAGAAGAACATGTAAGGTTATGGAGAGAAGGCAGGAGAGTGGGATGAGGTGGGTTGTTGATTCAGAGAACTGATGCAGATATACTAGGCCAAATAGATGACTTCTGAGTTGTAATAGTTCTGTGCTTCCTTAATGCCAGTCTCTGCTGAGCCGAGTCTCATTGTCAGCATGTCAGAGCAATGTATTCAGCATTCTACAGCCTCAAAGTTGGGGTGTCTTATAATGTGGTGATTGTACCATTGCATGTTCTTCAAAGTCCAGTGAAATTAACCCATAGAATTCAGTCCAGTGTTGATTTCAATGTACCACAACATGCCTTTGGTCTTTGTCCTGTTATTTTTCTGACTTGCCGTCATTAACCTAAAACACATGTTATTGGTTGCTTTTGACTGTATTCGTGACACACATTTTACAATATCTCCCTTCCTTCAATGAATTGAGCGAATAGCACTTCTGAGAAACCATCTTTCATTAGCTGATGACAGAATTATAGAACTTAAAGTAGATGTGGTGGCTTAAAAATAATGAGTGCATTTAGTAACATGCATTCAAGCAGACTGCCACTTCACTAAGTCTAAGATTATGTATCTCCTCACTTTAAATACACTATCTTTGATTTTGCATTGTCATTTCTTCAGTCTTTCAGGAATATTTATTCCCCACTTTTATTTTCAATGAACAGCTGAGGTACTCTGACTGGGATGGCCCCCACTCATGTCAGCTTTACCACTGCTGCCCTTCCATTTACTTTCAAACACCATCTTCATCTCGCAACAGTGCAAAAGGAAAAGGAAGCATTATGTTATCAGCATTGCACCAGAGAGTTTTAAGAGCCACATCATTAAGCAGAACATCAGAGACAAGTTCCTGCTCTGAATCTTTGCTCGAGTGATAGACAGTAGCAAGACTCCATTAGACACAGCCACAGTTGTACTCAAAGCAGGCATATTGAATTTGCACAAAAAATGACATTTCCTACTGACACTGTTTGACTTAACCTTTGCCCAACTTACAACATTCTCAATTTTATTTGATTGATGCAGTTTTAAAAAGATTTTTTTCCTTTAAGCTATGGAGAAATACTTAAATACAGGGACTTATGTTATGGACATGCTGCATCAGGAGTATTTAACTGTGTTTTACTTCATTTCACTCTTTGCTGCAGTCCATTTGTGCAAACTAAGTAATTTAGTTTCCATTTAAATGCGAGGGATAGTACATTTACAGATATATTATTTGGTGAATCAGGATCATTAATCTCTTATTGACTAATTAATCTATCCTTCGTCGTTCCTGGATGAAGACTAAAACTTCAAATACTTCTCCACTTCATTTATTACTGCAGTGAAAAGAGTCATTAAGAAGATTATGAATCAATCAATCCTTTTTAACTGGCATAGAAAATAAATTCTGGATCACTTGCAAAGAAGCATTACTTCATATAATTATAAGGTTTATTAAGCAGCAAGTGTTTAAGATTATCAACTTTAAACTGGAGAATGTACACATTCATTTTCCAATGGAAGTGTGAAGATTGCTCAGTGGTGTTAGTGAATTCAAAATTAATACAGCTCCAAAAATGCTACCATAATTAAAAGTGACTTGTGACCGAATCTGATTTTGAGTCCTCGGACTGTGAGTCATTTGAATCTGCAGGCCTCACTCAAGTGAATCTGTTAATTTTGCACTTCTGGGTCTAGTAGCAACATCTTCAGGAAACAAAAGGCGAGATGTTGAAGGAGCAATAATGTTGAATGAGGCATTGAGAATTGAGAATTGAGAATTGAGAGCCCATTTTCCATCTGTTTTTTTTTAAAAAAATTTCTATTTGTCTTCAATTTAAGGCTGTTAATCCAAAATGATTCATTTTACACTATCACAATTTTATGTGGTGGATGCACTGAAAATAGAAATTGTTATTGAATTTCTATGCCACCTGCTAGGCAGGATGGGTATGGCAGTAATTACAGTTCTTAATAAAGTCTAGGAGATCTAATATCATGATGAGTTGGTGGATTTTTGTATATTTTTATATAGGGAAGTTTGTGATCTATAATGTAGAAAGTGTTATCATACCAGCAAGGTGAAACTGCATACGCTTAAGGGAGGAAAATATAATTGTTGACTGAAGAACTTTTTAACATATTCCTTTATTTCTCTATTTCTGTAACTAAGATTTGTATCTAGATACTTTGTTTCTAAGATGGCACTCTGTGTGGTGAATTTGTACAATTTTCACTGTACTCTTGTACTCTGTACTTTATTACTCAACAATAAAACCTAAATCTATATCTGTGATGTTTTATTGTTAGGTGAGGGATGTTTGAAGATAGAAGGATGATTGGACCTATCAGACAATCAGTGATAAATATTACTCCATATCTCTTAATCAAATATTTATTGCCTCCACCATTAACACATAATGATAGCACATGCAGTAACTATATACAATATGACTCCAGCAATTCACAAGGGTCCTTCGACAACATCTTCCAAATCTATCACCTCTACAGCCTGGAAGGACAAAGCCAGCGAACATACAGCAACAGCACCACTTGCAAATTTATCTCTAATTACACAGCATCCTTAATTGGAAGTATGTTGCCTTGCATCCACTGTTGCTGGACCAATATCCTTTAATCACCCCTCCCAACAGCACTAGGGATGTACCCACACCACATACACTGCTGTGTTTCCAGAAAATGGCTTGCCTTGGCTTTCTTAAGGGTAAATGGAATGTATAATTAATGTGGAGCTTACCAACAATGCCTGCATACCTTGAAATATTATTTTAAAAATTGATAGGAGTATGGAGTTAAAATTAATCTGGCATTTTATGTGTGGCCTGGGAAGGGAGCTGCACCCATAATTATATGGACAGCAATCAACTGACACTTTATATTCATTTTTCATGACTAGGCAAAATCTCAGATTAGAGTCTAGAAGTCTGGAACTGAAATTGATGTAAATCATAATTGTGTTCTATATGAAATTTTGGAAACTCCTGTTAGTAGTAACTCATTGTAACAGTGCTGTGTTAGTGCTGAGCTAACTACTGGCAAACTCTTGAACATTACTTTTCCACCTGGTGTAAAGTATTTGTTATTATTACTAAATAGAACCTTTAAAATGTAATGAGTAATTCTTCCCTAATGGTAGATAATAGCTTTCAGTATTTTTTTCTAAGATGAGAGCATGTATTGTATCCTGTTTGCTGTGTATTTCAAAGTCAGAAGTCACACGACACCAGGCGACAGGCTTATTTGAAATCAGAAGCTTCTGGAGTGTTGCTCTTTCGTCAAGTGAAGTGATACATTTCAAAATACAAAATAAACCAAAGACATGGTCAAAACTAATATATTATCCTTCAGGTCTGAGACATAAATCTGCACCTTCTTTACTTCCAATTTTCTAGTATTGTTGACTTGCCTCCAATGTAAGGGAAGCAAAATTGGGTGTACAATTCTATATCTCAATGCAATTTCAGTATAATTATCTGTTTACACATATCCTCAAACTTTCATTCAGGACAGTTTTTAGTGGTGTGAGCTTTTTAATGGCCTTGTCAGGTTTTGATAAGTGTTGGTCAGCTTGTACTAAATTTTTTGGACTTGAATTTGACTGTCATAGCATCTGTTGTAGATTTTATGTTGTAGAGGCCCAGATAAATAATGGTGTTGAATAAAATTGTGAAATAGCTAATTTACGTAATTCTCAAATGTAGGTGTTCATATTGCTATCAGAAGAAAATATTTAGGTAATATTTTTCATGCATTCAGCTGTGTCCTTTTGTTGGGCTTTTTAAAAATTAACTTGTTTCAGCTTGTGTTTAGTTGTAAATAAATAGTCATAATTTCTGAGTTGAAATGGCTGAACTGACCATGAATAGTCATGATAGTAATAAAAGAGGCCTGCAGAGAATTGTGATAAATGAATTATGTAACATTTATATGTTTTGTTAAATTGAGATTCTCATGTGGCAGTTGTTGGAATAAGCAGTGTCTCGAATCAGACAAGATAAGACAAAAGATGGAAAATTATAAGCCAATTAGCGCAACCTCGGTTGTGGGTAAAATTCTAGAATCCATCTAGAAAGGATGTCATTTCTAAATTCTTGGAAGTGCAGGGTTGGATTAGAACAAGTCAGTATGGATTTAGTAAGGGGAGGTTGTGCCTGACAAACTTGCTAGAATTCTTTGAAGAGTTAACAAGTAAGTTAAACCAGGGAAATCCAGTGGATGTTATTTACCAAGACGTCCAAAAGGCCTTTGATAAGGTCCCTCACGGAAGGCTGCTGAGTAAGGTGAGGGACCACAGTGTTCGAGGTGAGCTACTGACATAGATTGAGGAGTGGCTGTCTGACAGAAGGCAGAGAGTTGGAATAAAAGGTTCTTTTTTGGAATGGCAGCTGATGACAAGTGGGGTCCCACAGGGTTCAGTGTTGGGGCCGCAGTTGATCACTTTATATATAAATGATCTGAATGAAAAGACAGGGGGCATTCTGGTGAAGTTTGCCAATAATACGAAGTTAGGTGGACAGGCAGATAGTTCTGAGGAAGTGGGGAGACTGCAGAAAAATTTAGACCTTTTAGGAGAGTGGTCAAGGAAATGGCTGATGAAATTTCACGTGAGCAAAGGTGAGGTCTTGCACTTTGGAAAAAAGAACACAGGTATGGACTATTTTATAAACAGTGAGAAAATTCATAAAGCCAATGTAGTACAATGGGATTTGGGAGTGCTAGTACAGAATTCTCTAAAGGTTGACTTGCAGGTTGAGTCCATGATTAAGAAAGCAAATGTAATGTTGTCATTTATTTCAAAAGGATTGGAATGTAAAGGCAGTGAGGAGTTACTAAGACTTTATAAAGCTTTGGTTAGGCCCCATTTAGGATAATATGCCCCACACCTCATGAAGGACATATTGGCACTGCAGCGTGTCCAGCAGAGATTCACACGGATGATCCCTGGAAAGGTAGGTCTAATATACGATGAACTGCTGAGTATCCTGGGATTGTATTCATTAGAGTTCAGAAGGTTGAGGGGACAGCTAATGGAAACTTACAAGATAATGCATGGCTTAGAAAAGATGAATACTGGGAAGTCAGGCAGGGATACTAGGACCCGTGGGCACAGCCTAAGAATTAGAGGGGGTCAATTTAGAATGGAAATTAGGAGACATTTGTTCAGCCAGAGAGTGGTGGGCCTGTGGAATTCATTGCCACGGAGTGCAGTGGAGGCCGGGACATTTAATGTCTTCAAGCAGAGATTGATAAATTCTTAATCTCGCAAGGGATTAAGGAATACGGGGAGAGTGCAGGTAAGTGGCGTTGAAATGCCTATCAGCCATGATTGAATGGCGGAGTGGATTCGATGGGCTGAATGGCCTTACTTCCACTCCTATTTCTTATAGTCTTATGGCATCATAATTTCAAAGCAAGATTTACCATAAATTAAACAAGTTTTCCAAAGGTCACCTGTCAGGAGAAATTGCATAGATCTGCATACCTTGGGATTCTGGATGGTTAAACAGTTAATTGTATCTGTAATTTGTCTCAGATATGCTACACTGCGCAATTGTTTTTGTGAATTTTCCTTGCCTTCTGTATGTTGCTTCATATTGTTGGTGCATCACTCACCCCACCAGACTTTGTTCCATGTAACTCCATGCAGTATTCTCTCCACGACCTATTTATATCGAATATAACGTAGTCACTAAATCACTTTACGTGAATGTATTGCATTGAACTCAAATTCAAGATTATTACTAGTCTTTAAAATTAAAGAAAGAAGTGTGGACACTGGGAATCTGAAACAAAAATGGAAATTATTGGAAAAACTCAGCAGATCTATCAATATGTGTACAGACAAAGCAAAGTTACATTTCAAGTCCGGTAACCCTTCTTCAGTGCCCTCTTCCATCTAAATAAAACCAAATATATTCTAATTTGCTCTAGTTAACATTATCTGGCTCCTGACTTATTCTACCAGCTTCTTCAGCTGCTCTCTCAGATAAAATTCTACGGTCAACTACTTTGACATTTTATTTTAATTATTCATTTCTGGGATACTATATCACAGATAAGGCAAGCAGTT
This sequence comes from Chiloscyllium punctatum, assembly GCF_047496795.1. Lineage (NCBI taxonomy): Eukaryota > Metazoa > Chordata > Chondrichthyes > Orectolobiformes > Hemiscylliidae > Chiloscyllium > Chiloscyllium punctatum. The sequence continues at coordinate 117,879,841 of NC_092747.1, forward strand.
AATATACATTCCCAATTGCCCATGTGAAGTCAATGATGAACAGACTTCTTGAATTACTGTGGTCCACATGGTGAGGATATTTCCATACTGCTGTTAGAGAGGGAGTTCTAGACTTTTGACCCAATGAGCAGGAAACAACAGCAAGGTCATTCTAGGAGAAGACACAGTGTACTTAGCAGGGAACTTACAGGTAGTGGTGTTCCCATGTTTTTGCTGCCTTTGTCCTTCTAGATGGGAGAAGTTTGAGTTTGGAATATTTACGTTTGAACCTGAAATGAACTTTTCGTATGATATCTAGTCCATTCCGAAAATTGCTCTCTGTCCATGTACAGAAAACTTTCAAATTCCTGTTAATAGTCAAACAAAACAGCATCATTTCCATTACTGAAATCCTCAGTTATATCCTCCCTTTACTCTCCTGTTTAAGATTTCTTCTAACCCAAAGCTCTGCATTGCTTAGTCTCTCTCACATTAAAATCTGTCCTTAAGACAGACAAACAAGATCCTCCAACACTGCAAAGTTGCTCAGCAGATCAAACAGCATCTATGGAGAGAACAAGCAACAAAATACAGAATCTTTTATCTTGAGAAGGTCCTCATGCAAATATTTTGTCTGTTCTCTCCATAGTGACTAAATAACCAACCAACTGGGATTTTCTGAAGCTTTCCTATTTTTGAAGCCATTGTCAATGAACTTAATTGATTTCCAAAGCTACATCAAATTGATTTCAAAATCCTCACCTTTGTTTGGCAAGTGTCTCCATGACTTTGTGTTCCTACATAACAACTCTCCAGTGAAGCCCTTGCCAGGGCCCTCAGCTCCTTTGTTTCTGGATTACTTTTTGTTTTTGCTTCAAACATTTCACCAGGTAGGACTGATCATTCAATATTAGCCTGTGCAATTCCCTCCATAAAATATTTTCCTTAGCTGCAATCTTTCTTGCATTAAAGATCATTTCAAAATCTATGTCTTATCTTTCTACAGTCTCCCCTTCTCAACAAGGCGAAAGTAAGGGCTGCAGATGCTAGAGATTAGAATGGTGCTGGAAAAGCACAGCTCATTCCTGATGAAGGACTCCTGCTGGAAACATCGATTTTCCTGCTCCGGATACTGCCTGGCCTACTGTGCTTTTCCAGCACCACACTAATATTGTCTCCCTTCTCAACACTTTGCTAAATGCCTCAACTTCTTGCTCGGTGAGCTCCTGAGGTTTGAAGATCTATTATATGAGAAATACCAAATAACTCCAAGCACAGTGGCTCAGTGGTTAGCACTGTGCCTCACAGCACCAGCGTACCAGGTTCAATTCCAGCCTTGGGTGACTGTCTATTTGGAACTTGCACATACTCCCCATTTCTACATAGGTTTCCTCCAGGTGCTCTGGGTTACCTCCCACTGTCCAAAGATGTACAGGTCTGGTGAATTGGCCATGCTAAATTGCCCATAGTGCTAGGTGTATTAGTCAGGGGGGTGGGTTGATTTTCAGAGGTTCAGTGTGGACTTGTTGGGCCAAAGGGCCTATTTCCACACTGTAGGGAATCTAATCTCAAAGGTGATGTTGTGGGCTAGAGTAGGAAATCATTCTGAACCCATCTAATAATTTTTCAAAATTATCTTTCAGTTTTCCTAATGTCAGCACTTACTGCATTAAGCCAAATGTACATGGAGCTGAGCAGTACACATGTATGCAAGCACATATTGACTGCAAATAGCACAGCAGTAAGCCTCCAGAATAATTGTTATTTGCACCTGCATTGTTCTATACAATTACCAATCTGAAATATGTGCACGCAACTTCTCGCTCCATCTCAGGTTTTTCATTCTTGACGAATGCGGAGTTCCTTGAGTTAATGTTTTCACTTTAATGTTGCATGGTAAAATTTTATTTCAGAAATAGAGCACTTTAGATGTGTTTGAATTTTCAAAGCTGAAGTATTAAGGCTGCTTTCAGAAATTAACTAAAGCTCTCCACTTAATCTGAAACGAGTGTGAAAAGTAATCACCCATGGAACATCAAGAGTAATGGGATCCTTAACAAGCACTGATATTAAATTACATGTTTATTTGATGTAATACTCGTTATGGCCCATTTAACTCCTCCCCATTTTTCATTATTCAGAAAACAATTAAAACATTCTTTCAAAAGAAGCAGGTGGTTTGTCTGCAGCATAGGCCAGCTATACTATTATATCTGTATCCTTGACGACAATGTCATTTGGGTCACAATATTCTTTTGAATTAATTCTTCTTACAACATATTGTTAAAATGAAATGGATATCTGCTGTCTAGTAAACCAATACTTATTTACAGTACATAACACATGCATGAAGGCATTTTGATAATTGGTATTATTCTCTTATATTGGACAGTGTTTTACAATAAACCCTCAGTATTTGAAATGCAGATCCACATTGTGGCTACACTGAAAAGCTGGAAGTCTCTGAGGAGGAGTACTCTGTATCTACAGTTGCTTTGGCTGTAGCCTGTGTGGTGCTTCATATTGAGAATAGTGCCAGCAGTGGTATTTCCAGGGTAACTGCTGAACTGATGTTGGCTTGAAGTCACTTATTCAATGCTCTGTTTGTAAATTTGGATCAGGCAGGTCCATTCACCGTATTCACTTGTCACCCATCAAAAGACCTGTGTTCAGCTCAATGAGGGGCTCAACACAAATATTATTTATAGGACCAGATTGCAGGCAAGTTAACGTAGGATAACTCCCATCATTGCAAAGAATCTGAAAATCATTGTGGAGTGTTTCTGTTTGGTGGGATTATGGTGAAACCCTGGATTTGGAGGGAATTCTGCTCCATCGCTAAAGGGAGGACAATTGTTTTGGTGACCTGCTTCAATACATACATAGCTGCAATTGCACTTTCTCTAAGTCAGCAACAAAATAGGCACATAAAAAGAGGGTAAGCTCAGCACAACATGCTTTGGTAAGTTGAAGCAGGACATCTCCATGCTTCTTGATGGGACAGGCCAGCATCTCAATAAGAATCCTCATTAGTGCTTTCCTATATTTTGTACCACAAAGGTCCTGAAGGTGGCATGGTTGCTCAGTGAGCACTGCTGCCTCAAGTGCCAGGGACCTGGGTTCGTTTCCAGCATCGGGTGACTGCCTGTGTGGAGTTTGCATATTCTCCTCGTATCTGCGTGGGTTTCCTCCGGGTGCTCCGGTTTCCTCCCACAATGCAAGTATGTGCAGGTTAGGTGAATTGGCAATTCTAAATTGTCCACAGTGTTCAGGGATGTGTAGGTTGGCTGCATTAGTCAAAGGTTAACTGTAGGGGAATTGGTCTGGGTGGGTTCTCCTCGGAGGGTCACTGTAGACATATTGGACCGAAGAGCCTGTTTCCACACTGTAGGGATTCTATATTAAAAAAATTGAGACTCCTGTATCAGATCCCAATTCTAACCTAGTATACTGGTGACACAGACTCAGGAACCTCCCTCTTCCCGAGCCTGCCTGTAGCCAACATATGAATCTCAAATTCATGCCCTCTGAATTAGATGCCATGTCAATAACTAAGCTGGGGGTGTGAGTAACTGCCCAAATAATAGGACCAGTTCCTCAGTGATGTGGACAGACTGGCAACAGTACTGAAGTGTCTGAAGCTGGAAATCAGAAAGATTCATATTAGTCCATGTGCATTTGGTGTGAGATGGCTATCAAAAGGTTCATGTTTCCAAAAGCTTTCTCATCATGCCAAATAGACCTTTGCAAGCAATGTGAGAATTCAGAAGAGGTATAAGACACAAACGCATTATCATCAACATCATCATCAATTATCTCTGTGACACCAAATGACACAGGCTCTGCCTCAACTAACACAGCGATTTGGAGAATCATCTCTTTCATATAAAGAACTGTTTCTGTCATTTAGGGAACCATTTATTTCATGTGGAGAATGGTCTCTTCAATGTAGAGAACTATTTCCTCCTGACATTCTGCCCTCTGTCCTGCAGGACAAGGGGACATGCAGTACTGGGGTTCAGGAACCCTGCATCACCTGATTCCGAGAGATAGAGTTCTGTCATCTGGTGTCACGTGACCGTTGATGGTGATGTTTGGGAGTAAGTGTGAAGACAGTGAAAAGTGTACAAGTCATCATATCCAGCCAGTTTAATTACAGAGAAAATAAAAAGAAATAATTGAGACAATATTTAGACAAATTTCATCTTTTGTTCCCTCTGTGGCTCCTGGGTTTCTGAAGTGGCTATGGGGGACTACCGACAGGGTTACAGGTGGTGGTGTGGTGTGGTAGGGAATACACTTTGGAAGGCTGATTGGCCGAATGGGGGAATACACTTCAGTGGACTCAATGGGCCGGATGGCCTGCATCCACACTGTGGGATGGAACAGTGGCTCAGTAGTTAGCACTGCTGCCTCACAACATCAGGAACCTGGGTTCGAATCCAGCATTGAGTGACTGTGTGGAGTTTGCACATTCTCCCCATGCCTGTGTGGGTTTCCTCCAAGTGATCTGGTTTCCTCTCACAATCCAAAGATGTGGAGGTTAGGTAAATTGGCCACACTAAATTGCCCATAATATTCAGGGATGTGTAGGTGTGGTGTATTCGTCAGGAGTAAATATTAGGATAATAGGGTAGGGAAACAGTTCTGGGTCGGTTAAATTTTGGAGGGTGAGTATGGACATGGTTCCACAGGTTGGGTTGGAGGGCCTGTTTCCACAGTGTAAGGATTCAATGAATAATCCATTTGACCCTCAAAACCTGTTATACCACTCAATGATACACAACTGGTTATTGTCACAGGTCTCCTGTCCTATCTACATCTTTGATTCCCTTGTCCATTAAATATTTATCTAACTCAACTTGTCTAATTTGAATAATTTAAAACACGCAACCTGCATTACATTCAGGGAAGAAAATTTTACACTCTAATAATACTTTAAGACAGAAAAATCTCCTCATCTCTGTCTTAAGAGAAAGAACTCTTGTTTTAAACTGTGCCCCCGAGTTTTGTTCTCCCCCAGGAGGGGATCATCATTTGGGTATCCACTCTATCCGATCGCTATGTGACATGCATTTCATAAAATCCCCACTTATTCTGCTCAACTTAATGGATATAAACCTAATTTGTTTGATCTTTCTTCATAACATAAGCCTTTCTTATGAATGAACCTTCTTTGAACTGCTGCTAAAGCAATTATATATATCCTTTCAAATATGGAGACCAAAAATGTAAACAGTACTCCAGATGAGATCTCAGCTGCAGTTAAACATCCTTGTTTTTTAATTCCACTTTACTTACAGTGAATGAGTACATACCATTTATTTTCCTAATCATTTACTCAACCTAAATGCTAACTTCATGTGATTCATGTCATAGATCTCTCTACATTGAAGAAATGCAATTCCTCTCTCTCTCTCTGTCTTATCATTTAAATAGTAGACTGCATTTCTATTATTCCAAAATTAATAAATTATCCATCATATAACACATTTTTGCTCACTCAAACTGTCTATATTCCTTTACAGATCCTTAGCCTTCTCTTACCAACTTACTGTCCTAGCTATTTTGATGTCTTCGGCAAATTTAATTTCTCCCTTAACATTTTGCCTTGACACCTCTACTCTTTTCTTCATAAACATCATTAAGTATCTTTCATTTTGCTCCCTTTTACCTCTTTCAAAACATTTCCATTTTATTCCCTACCCACTATCTTCTCCAACCAGTGGTGCCAATGCCCAGTGTCCACTAATAGAGTCATAGACTCATACAGTTACACAACACAGAAGCAGACCCTTTAATCTAACTCATCTCGTCAATCAGACATCCCGAACTGACCTAGTCCCATTTGCCAGCATTTGACCCATATCCCTGTAAATTCTTCCTTTTCATATACCCATCCAGATGCCTTTTAAATGTTGTAATTGTACCCGCCTCCACCACTTCCTCTGGCAACTCATTCCATACACACACCACTCTCTGCATGAACAAACTAAACCTCAGGTCTTTTTGAAATCTTTCCACTCTCACTTTAAAACTAGGCCATTTAAGTTTTGGACTCCCCCCATCCCCTCCACTCCCCCCCCCCCCCAAAAAAAAATCTTGTCTGTTCACCCTATCAGTGCCCTTCATAATTTTATAAACTTCGACAAAGTCACCCCTCAGCCCCTGACACTCCAGGGATAACAGACCCAGCCTATCCAGCCTCTCCCTATAGGCCAAATCCTCCAACCCTGGCAACATCCTTGTAAACCTTTCCTGCACTCTCTCAAGTTGAACATCCTTTATGTGAAAGGATTTAGTGATATCTGTTTACCAATAAGAAAGATGACAACAAACCTCGTCTTCTGTAACATTTTTCACATTCTCAGGGCATCCCACAGCCCATTACTGATAACAAAAATACCTCAGTGTTTGCACAGCAGCCAATATGCTCACAACATTTCCATTTCGAGTCATTAGACAAAGCTGCTTTGTTTGTTGCTGTTGATTGAGGACGAAGTATTGGTCACAACACAGGGAAAACGCCTCTGCTCCTTTTTGAGTTCTGACATGGACCTTTTTTTGTCCATATGCAAGGGACAAAAAAGGGCAGAGTTGAAGAAATAATTGGAGGCAATTTTAACCTAATCTCCTGTAGTGAAAGGATCGGCTACAGTGCTTGATTCACATACCACTTGATTCCACCCTCCACTGAAGTACGAATTGAGCAGAGTGCTCAACTGCTACCTTCTGATTCTAACTTCCTCACTTGGTTTGCTGGCCTATAGTTATTTCCCTAAGAATATGCCATGCACAACAGTTTGATCACTGTACACTCCTTTCTAATAGCTCACTGTAAAATAGAGATAAACCTATCACTAATTTTTCTTTGCAAACCAATTCAAACTTATTATGCACTCGCGCTGTCAAACTGTTCATGGATTTCCTGGTTAGAAAGCACAAGTCTTACTTCACATTGCCATCGACTCATGAGAATTCAAAGAAGAGAGACAAATAATGAACTGTAATCATGCAGGAAAGAACTTAAGTACAGTGTTTAGTTTTCAGGTATAACAATTACAGACATCCCAAACAGTTTGCTCTTTCTTTGAAATATGGAGCACACTAAAACCTCAATGTTTAGTCTTTATTTTACATTCTTTTGAACCACAAAGCTTCTGTACTCTTTATATAAACTTACATAACCCCTGAATTCCAATCCATCATTTTAAATTCAATAGATCTTTACGGATTTACTTGAATACATGAGCGTTGAAGCAGAAACATCTTTTTCTATTTGTTTATCATTTCTACAGAAAAAAAAATAAAGTTCTCAAAATATTTATACAGATGTAAACAAGACTATCTTCATTCCAGTTTACTGCAGATGCTCTGAGGTCAGATCAAATCCCTAACTCCATAATCTCAGTAAGAATCTATTACTTTGCCAAATGGGTGCAGTACTAATCCAAATTTGTCTAGAGCATAGCTCTCCTGTCACTGCGCATTCATGCTGAAGATAATATGGATTAAAGAAATATGAGTCACTTGATTTGCTGTCTGGCTTCATCATCTCTCTATCCTTCAGTTTCTTTTTAATGTTTCTCACACAAAAACAACGCAGACATCATGTTTGGATACAACCGCATTTATGCATCGTGTAGCCCGAAATGAAGTTGGTAACCATCAAATGGATAATAGAAATAAATATGGAATTAGAAAGAGGAATGAAGTCCAATGTGGAGGCAAAGCAGAGTTAACATTTCTGCTCCAGACCAGCCACTTTCTCCCTTCTTTCCTTACCCTTTTTGTTTTCTTTATTTTTCTTTTTCTTCACCTTCTTTCTGTTAGCAGAAGGGGGGAAGGTGACATCACAGAAGAGGGCGGCCAGAGGGGGACTCTTGTGAGGGGGGGGGGTAGCTTAACCTGTCAGGGGAGCCAAGGACTCTGATTGTGGTAGGCCTGGAGCCAGGGACTCTGATCGTAGTAGGGCTGCAACTTGGGACTCTGGTTGTGGTAGGCCATGGAGCCATGGACTCTGATTGTGGTGGGCCTGGAGCCTGGCACTGTTGTTGTAGGAGGCCTGGAGCCAGGGACTTTGATTGTGGTTGGCCAGAAGCTAGGGGCTCTGGTTATGGTAGGGCTAGAGCTTGGGATTCTGCATGTGGTAGGCCTGGAGCCAGGGACTTTGATTATGGTAGGGTCAGAGTCAGGGACTCTGATTGCAGTGGGCTGGAGCCAGGGACTCTGGTTGCGGTCTTTATAAGCCTTGCTGTCGAAATTGGTAGTCCCGGTCTTTCTATATCTTTACCTTTTCCTTGTCTTTTCTTCCTCTACTAGACTCTTATTAGATTTCTTTAAATTCTGAAGCAAAAAAAAAACTGCAAATGCTGGAATCCAAGGTAGACAAGCAGGAGCCTGGAAGAACACAGCAAACCAGGCAGCATCAGGAAGTGGAGAAGTCAATATTTCAGGTGTAACCTTTCTTTAGGACTGGGGGTGGGTGTAAGCGGAGCACCAGATGAAGTGTGGGGAGGTTGGAGAGAGGGTTTTGGATGGGGAAACCCCAGTCTAAATTTCATTCTTGTGCTTTCAATCTTTTGGTGTGCAGCTATACTTCAAGGGGGCTAAACCTGAGAGCAACATTGTGGGAATTGAAAACTCTCTTTCACGCTCCTTTCTGGTTATTTTTCCCTTCTTCATAAAGCTATTCATTTTTCCTCAGGAATCTCTAAATTTACCTCCTGATTGCTCCCTAAAGGGACTCCTTTCCTTATTTGGAAATGATGTGCTTCTACCACTGTTTTATAGTTGACACTCCTCAGCAAAGGTTTCTTATCAGATACTGAATGATAGAGACATCGAGTCATAGAGATGTACAGCATGGAAACAGACCCTTCCTTCTAACTTTTCCATGCTGACCAGATATCCTAACTAATCATTTGCCAGCACTTGGCACATATCCCTCTGAAACCTTCCTATTCATATACCCATCCAGATGTGTTTTAAATGCTGTAACTGTACCAGTCTCGATAACTTCCTCCGGCAGCCCATTCCATACACACACCAACCTCTCCATGGAAAATTGTCCCTTAGGTCTCTTTTATATCTTTCCCCTCTCACAATAAACCTATGTCCCCTAGTTCTGAGCTTCCTCTCCCCAGAGAAAATACCTTGTCTATTTATCCTATCCATGCCCCTCATGATTTTATAAACCTCTATAAGGTCACCCTTCAGCCTCCAATGCTCGAGGGAAAACAGATCCACCCTATTCAACCTCTCCCAGTAGCTCAAATCCTCCAACCCTGGCAACATCCTTGTAAATCTCTTCTGAATCCTTTCAAGTTTCACAATATCCTTCTGATAGGAAGGAGAATAGAATTGTACATACTTTTCCAAAAGTGGCCTAACCAATGTCCTGTGCAGCCTCTACATGACCTCCCACCTCCTATACTCAATGTTCTGACCAATAAAGGAAAGCATACCAAACACCTTCTTCACTATCCTATCTACTTGTGACTCTACTTTCAAGGCATTATGAACCAGAACTCCATGGTCTCTCTGTTCAGCTACATGCCCTAGGACCTTACCATTAAGTGTATAGGTCGTCCTCTGATTTGCTTTTCCAAAATGCAGCACTTCACATTTACCTAAATTAAACTCCATCTGCCACTCCTCAGCCCATTGGCCCATCTGATCAAAATCCTGTTGTAATCCAAGGTAACCTTCTTTGCTACACCTCCAATTTTGGTGTCATCTGCAAACTTACTAACTATACCTCTTATGCTCACATCCAAATCATTTACATAAATGACAAAAATCAGTAGACCAGCACCGATCCTTGTGGCTTACCGCTGATCACATGCCTCCAATCTGAAAAGCAACCCTCCATCACCAGCCTCTGCCTCCTACCTTTGAGCCAGTTCTGTATCCAAATGGTTAGTTCTCCCTGTGTTCGATTAGATCTAACCTTACTAATCAGTCTCCCATGGGGAACCTTATTGAAAGCCTTACTGAAGTCCATATAGATCACATCTACTGCCCTGCCTTCATCAATCCTCTTTGTAACATCTTTAACCAACTCAATCAAGTTCATGAGACATGATTTCCCATACACAAAGCCATGCTGACTATCCCTAATCAGTCTTTTTCTTTCCAAATACATGTACATCCTGTCCCTCAGGATTCCCTCCAATAACCTGCCCACCACTAACATCAGGCTCAATGGTCGATAGTTCCCTGGCTTGTCCTTACCACCTTTCTTACCACTGGCCACAGGCCTCCAGTCTGAAAAGCAACCCTCCACCACCAGTCTCTGCCTTCTACCTTTGAGTCAGTTTTGTATCCAAATGGCACCACATTAGTCAATCTCCAGTCTTCCGGCACTTCACCTGTGACTATCAATGATACACATATCTCAGTAAGAGACCTTGCAATCACTTCCCTAGCTTCCCACAGAGTTCTAGGGTACAACTGATCAGGTCCTGGAGATTTATCCACTTCTTTGCATTGCAAGACATCGAGCACCTCCTCTTCTGTATTATGGACATGTTTTAAGATGTAACCATCTATTTTCCTACATTCTATATCTTCCATGTCCTCTCTACAGTAAACACTGATGCAAAATGCTCGTTTAGTATCTTCCCCATATCATGCAGCTCCACATAAAGGCTGCCTTGCTGATTTTGAGGGGACCTATTCTCTCCCTAGTTACCCTTTTGTCCATAATGTACTTATAAAATCCCTTTGGATTCTTGTTAAACCTATTTGCTGAAGTTGTCTCATGCTCCCTTTTTGCCCTCCTGATTGCCCTCTTAAGTATATTTCTAAAGCCTTTATCCTCTTCTAAGGATTCACTTGATCTCTGCTGTCTATATCTGACATACGCTTCCTTCTTTTTCTTAACCACGATCTTAATTTCTCTAGCCATTCAACATTCCCGACATTTACCAGTCTATCCTTTCAGCCTAACAGGAATATACTGTCCTTGGACTCTTATTATCTCATTTCTGAAGGCTTCCCATTTTATATCCATTCCTTCATCTGCGAACATTTGCCCCCAATCAGCTTTTGAAAGTTCTTGCCTAATACCGTCAAAATTAGCCATCCTCCAATTTAGAATTTCAACTTTTTGATCCGGTCCATTCTTTTTCATCACTATTTTAAAACTACTCTAATTATGGTCGCTGACCGCAAAGTGCTCCCCCCACCGACACCTCAGTCACCTGCCCTGTCTTATTTCCCAAGAGTAGGTCAAGTTTTGCACCTTCTCTAGTAGATACATCTGCATACTGAATCAGGAATTTTTCTTGTACACACTTAATAAATTCCTCTCCACCTAAACCCTTAACACTATGACAGTCCCAGTCTATGTTTGGAAAGTTAAAATTCCCTACCGTAACCACCATATTATTCTTACTGATAACTAAAATCTCCTTACAAATTTGTTTCTCAATTTCCTGCTGACTGTTAGGGGTCTATAGTACAATTCCAATGAAGTGATCATCCCTTTCTTATTTCTCAGTTTCACCCAAATAACTTCCCTGGATGTATTTCCACGAATATCTCCCTAAGTACAGCAATCATGCTATCCCTTGTCAAAACTGACACTCCCCCTCCTCTCTTGCCCCCCTTTCTATCTTTCCTATAACATTTGTAACCTGGAACATTAAGCTGCCAGTCCTGTCCATCCCTGAGCCACATTTCTGTAATTGCTATGATCTCCCAGTCCCATGTTCCTAACCAAGCCATTAGTTCATCTGCCTTTCCTGTTAGGCCTTTTGCATTGGAATAAATGCAGTTTAATTTATCAGTCCCATCTTGTTCTCTGCTTTGTCCCTACCTGCCCTGACTGATTCACTCCCTTTCCCAACTGTACCAGTCTCAGATTGATCTCTTTCCTCACTATTCCCTGGGTCTCCCCCCTCCCCCTGCCCTCCACTGGCTTACCCCCCCCCCCCCCCCCCCACTTTACTAATTTAAATCCTCCTGGGCAGCTTTAACAAATCTCCCTGCCAGTATATTAGTCCCCTTCCAATTCAGGTGCAACCCGTCCTTCTTGTACGGGTCACTTCTACCCCAGAAGAGATTCAAATGATCTAAAAATGTGAATCCTTCTCCCATACAACAGCTCTTCAGCCATGCATTCATCTGCTCTCACCTCACCTCACCTCACTATTCCTACCTTCACTAGCTTGTAGCACCAGGAGTAATACGAGAAATGGCTGAGGATCCTGGGATTATATTCATTGGAGTTTAGAAGATTAAGGGGAGATCTAATAGAAACTTACAAGATAATACATGGCTTGGAAAGGGTGGATGCTAGGAAATTGTTTCCGTTAGGCGAGGAGACTAGGACCCGTGGACACAGCCTTAGAATTAGAGGGGGTAAATTCAGAACAGAAATGCGGAGACATTTCTTCAGCCAGAGAGTGGCGGGCCTGTGGAATTCATTGCAGTGGAGGCCAGGAAGCTAAATGTCTTCAAGGCAGAGATTGATAAATTCTTGATGTCACAAGGAATTAAGGGCTATGGGGAGAATGCGGGTAAGTAGAGTTGAAATGCCCATCAGCCATGATTGAATGGTGGAGTGGACTCGATGGGCCTAATGGCCTTACTTCCACTCCTATGTCTTATGTTCTTATGGTCTTAATCTAGATATTACTACTCTCGAGGGCCTCCTTTTTAAATTCCTGCCTAACTTGCTATATTCTCCCTTCACAATTTCATCCTTTTCCCTTCCTATGTCATTATGCTTTAACTTTTGAGTGTCCACGTTGCCTGCTGTCTCACTGTAATGGTAACTATGCTTTGGCCACTGACTAGTGTCTTCTTAAAGATGTACTGGTAGTTACTCAGAGTTAAGATGTTCGAACTTATCAGTGACCTCCACTGCAGCAGCATGAGCAGTGAGAGCACCAACCAGGGGGCTGCTGAGAAGGTAAAGACTAGATTCCCTACAGTGTCAAAACAGGCCCTTCGGCCCGACATGTCCACACCAACCCTCCAAGTAACCCACCCATGCCTATTTCCCTCTGACTAGTGCACCCAACATTATGGGCAACTTAGCATGGCCAATTCACCTGACCTGCGCAGTTTTGGATTTTGGGAAAAAACTGGAGCACCCAGAGGAAACACATGCAGACGTGGGGAGAATGTGCAACCTCCACACAGAGTCACTCGAGACAGGAATTGAACCCAGGTCCCTGGTGCTGAGAGGCAGCAGTGCTAACTGCTGAGCCACTGTAAACACTTACCTCGTGAATAAGTAAGGTAATAAATAAAGGAATCACATAAGTAGACATTTGATTTTATAAACTTCTATAAAATCACCTCTCAGCCTCCAATGCTCCAGGGAAAACAGCCCCAACCTGTTCAGCCTCTCCCTATAGCTCAGATCCTCCAACCCTGGCAACATCCTTGTAAATCTTTTCTGAACTCTTTCAAGTTTGACAACATCTTTCTGATAGCAGAGGGACCAGAATTGAGCAAAATATTCCAAAAGTGGCCTAACCACTGTCCTGCACAGCCACAGCATGACCTCCCAGCTCCTGTACTCAGTACTCTGAACAACAAAGTCAAGCTTATCAAATGCCTTCTTCATGAAGAGCTCAGTGTAAAAAATACATTGCACTCTCTGATTACTCTGACAATCATGCATGTCTCATGGGAGTTCTGAGCTAGTCACTGAAGTATCTGTGTGCTTAAGTATCTATTTGCTGAGACCCCCTGAGCCCTTGAGTCTGCTAATCTCAGTTTGCAGTATGAAGATGATGGCTGCATTGTGAAGTAGGTCTCAGAAAGGACAATGACTATAATAACCTCACGCTCGACAGAGAACAGAAGAAGACACCACAGCAATGTTTGTTAATATTGGTAACACCATGACGACCGAACTGGTGAATTTAATACAATCCTTCCTCCTACTATTTCACTTGGTAGCTGGTTAGTGTGTTTGTCAGAAGGAGCCTCTTCAGGTTGATATAGTCCTAGTCCACTATCGCTAAATCGATACTTACATCCCCAGTGGTTAGCTTCATGGGCAGTCTTATCATACTTCCTGTGTGCGAGATATTTCAGAGGGATTGATAAGAGAACACAGATTCCCTAAGGGACAGAAGTACAATCTTTGTATTCTGTTGTCAGTCCTAGTCACCCAGCTTGATGATTTATCTTCAGGAAATTAGACGCAGTAGATCAGTGATACCCAATGTGCTGCTCATCCATAAACAGTTCCTCAATCTGCTGAATTTGGGAAAGACGGAACTCTGATTTCTCACCTGAGACTCAACTGGTGGTAGTACCTTAACCAGGGATCACAAGTCACTGTTTTGGTAGCCTCCATTACAAATGATCCTAAACCTGCCCGATGCTGTCAAGGTCTCAATGCTATGAAACAGTCCTCTCTTGTCATGTAGGTGAGCTGCCTGATGTGGTTCACTCTGTCAGAGCCAAGACTGACAATCTGTTAAAAATCATTCTCTTAAGTCTCAGGTCAGCAAACCACCTGCTCTCAGTGACAGCACTTTGAGCGATTGAGTGATCGCTGATTAACCAGGCTGTTCACTCTTCTAACTCGGAGCTGCTGTCCTGGACTCTATAGCATTTGATCACAGATGAGCTAGAATGTCACGGATTGGTGAAACAGTTTCAAAGGAAGAATTAGACTGTCCCTCTTCCTATGCTCCCATGACTAACTGTTTTGAACACAACACTGTAACGTTATTTAGGTATGAGTTAAATCCAGTAGTCAACCACATTTACCAGATTTGCTGTTTGTTTCACAATAGAGGGGAGGGACTGATGTATTTGGTTGTGGCATCCAGGTGGAGATGGCAGAATGGTGGAGGATTATCCTTTGAATGGGAAGGGTGATTGAGTGGAAAGTGAAGACAAGGTGAACCTGATAATTGTGAGGAAGTGAAATGGTTAGTGCATAAGTGTGGAAAATGGGTTGTGCACAACTGAGGACCCTGTCAGTTATAGCTGGGGAAACTTCACTTGAAGAAAAACAAAGACATGACTGGTTGTGCTGCAGGACATTTCAATCACAGGACATGGTACATTTATTCCTTTAAAAGTGTGAATCATTTCAATAAAAATTTTAATTTCTGCTAGATTTAAATGACAGGTTTATGACAGAGTTCAGGAGATCCAGGAATTTCCAGTACAGAAGACGTTGAGTCGTAAGTGAGTAACTTTAAATCCAAGCAGGCTCACAAACCTTATTTCTGACTCTGATCAGAATATATAGCCCATTATGAAATGTTTTCTTGATCTCACAGCAGGGATAGACAGACCTGAAGGCACAAAGGATTGAAATTTGATACATGAAATTGATATAGAATATGAGTCAAAATAATCCAAGGTACGAATAGTAGAAAAGGCAGAACAATATCATAAGGTCAAAAAATAATAAGCAATATGATCTCTTCAAATCTGTCATGCTCCTGACAGTGGAGGTTTTGACTAATATTTTGGAGCTCAACTGAAGAAACTTCAAATTCAAACTAAGAACATATAAACAAGCATAAAATATCTGCAGGACCTTACTTTATTAACTTTATGTCTTCTACTTCTCTTAAATTAGTTTCTATGCTGGGATGGAAATAATCAGAGGAACATTGTGAACTTACTACACTAATTGCATAGTTTCCTTATTGGTTGACAAGAGGCAAACTTACAATATAAACAGCAACACAGAGGACAACAGGGAGTAGCACATCTGATGAGTGCAATCAAAATTGAAAATTCACAGGTACTCATTACCTTTCACTCAGCTGAATTTAATTGTTGTTTTCTTCTGAAATTTATATTTTGATTATCAAAACAACTCAAATTATTCAATTTGGCTTCTGAATTTGAGAATGAAAGTTAATCTCAATAAAATTAACTGAGAGCTTAAAATTCATCACACATTTATCAAACTAATCATTCTTCCTGCTCTTTTGCTGTTAATATTTTGTTCTGAGTTCTTCAAAAAGAAACAAAGTTATGCATTATTAATTTTTTTTGTGACTCTACAACTTCATGTATTTCCAAGTGAATAGTATGTATTAATATTAATTATTAAAAATGTGTTTACACTAGATCCATTTGCCTTTGAGGTTACATTAAATTGTAGCCAAGAAGAGAAGACTTTTAGAAGGTTTCTTTTTCAAAGAGCATAGGAACCACATTTTTACAATGGTTTTTTACAATTAAAAATTTTGGTAAACTGGATTTGATAAATCTGAATCAGCATGTCATTAAAACCAGCTGCTCTGCTCATAACTGTACAAAGTTCAAACTGCATAAGAATAATTAATTGTATTAATAGTCCAAGCAAAAGTGTTAATCTAAAAAAAACAACTTTACCTTATGTTTTACACTCTCAAATGTATGCTAGAAATTTGAAAAACTAATGTCAATCCCATTGATAGGTCAAACCTAGGTAGTAATGATGCACTAATCGATTCAGATCCTGTTAGCTAAATAAAGTTGATTACTTCCACTGTGGTTAGGATGTGAAACAATGTATCAGTAATAACTATAATGTTATAGATGTAGGAACTGAACTTTATCTTGGACACCAGTGGTAAACTGAGTTTAAATTATATTCGAAACTGCACTAGTTGTGTGAAGTGCCCTTACTTCACAACTTCCATTCAAAATCATTTAGATAATCAACAATCATGGTATCTACCATGAACCAGCCCAATTAGATACCATTTTAGAACATAAAGTAAAAGGCAACAACCTTTGTGTTTGAACATTTGCATCAGTTTGTAATTTTGTGACTTTAAAAAGAAAATCACAATCTAATAGAAACTCCATGCTACAGTTACAAACAGTCATTGTTAGCAGTACATTGACCTTTGGGTTATGTCCTTGAAATCATCCAAGTGAAGTAATAATTAGTTGCAATACTTCGCTTTACAGTCACATTAAACAACGGTCACATCAGTCTCCCTAAGTGGTTTAGTTTATGTAAGACCTTCAATACCATTTGCAGCCCAAACAAATAGTAAATCAAGATTCAATCTTTCCAATTCTTTTCTTAATCAACTCTTTTGACATAAAATATTAACCTGCATTCTTTCAAATGTGTAAAGGATTTGATCAGGTATATATAGAGAGAAACTAGAATCCTTCAAAGGAGTCCAGACAAAAGAGAAAGACACTTTTACAGTTAAATTCCACTGAATGAGTCAGAAGATACGTCTTCATGTAAAAGTTTTCTCTCCAAAAGATGTTGAAGTTAGACCAGTTGTACATCTTAAAACTAAAAAGGATAGGTCTTTGTTTCACCAAAATATTTATTATTGGTTACAGGATAATTGCAGATAGGTGGATTTAAGATACAGAGCAGCCATGGTCTAAGCCTCGACAGGCTGATTAGACTACAGCCTGTTTCGATTATCCCACCCGTAAATAAGCAAATGTAACTTTCCACAGACTTCATAAGTCTCGTTGGAAAATACCATCCTTGATACTGGGGAAGGCTGGCAGCTCAGTGTGAAAGGTAAGCCTGAATCATTTTCAGTAATGTTCACCCAGAAGTGCCAAGTACATAAATCATCACAGCTTCCTCCAGGCTGCCCCAGCATCTCGGATGCAAGTCTTTAGTCAATTTGATTCTCTTCACTGTTGATATAACTTTAAAAAGAAAATCACAATCTAATGGGAACTATGGCCCTGATAACGTTCTGATAATATTGTCGAAGCTTCAGAACTTGCTGCCTTCCTAGGCAAGTTCTTCCAAACTGCAGCACTGGCAGTTACCTGACGATGTGAAAAATCCAACCCGGTCAATTATTGTCCCATCAGTTTACACCATTAGTAAAGTAATGGCTGGTGCCAGTAACAATGCTATCAATCAGAACTTCCTTCTGCTCAGTTCAGGTTCCAACCCTGATGTCAGATCCTGACCTCCTTAAAGACTTGGACAAAAAGAGCTGAATTCCAAAGATGAGGTAAGATTGATTGCCTTTGACATCAAGATCACATTTGACTGACTGTGACTTCAAGGAGCCTGAACAAGACTAGAGTCAATAGGAGCTAAAGGAAAACTCTCCAATAGTTGGCAGAAAGGAAGATGGTTGTGATTATTTTGGGTCAATCATCTCATCTCCAGGACATCTTAGAAGGAATTCATGAGGGTAGTGTCCTTGGCCCAACCATCTTCAGCTGTTTCATGAATGACCTTCCCTCCATTATAGGGATAGAAGTGGGGTTGTTCATCAATGTTTATGCTTGTTAAGCAACGTTCATGACTCATCAAATTCTGAAGCAGTTCATGCGCAAATGCACAAGACAATAGCTACTCTTGACCTGACAAGTGGTGAGTAACATTTGTGCCACATAAGTGCCAGGAAATACCCATCTCAAACAAGAGAAAATCTAATTGTTGTCCCTTACATTCAATGATATTGCCATCATTGAATCCCTCAAAATCTACATTCTGAGTGTTTACAAAAAGACAGAGTTGGACTTAATGGCGGCACAGTGGTTAACACTGCTGTCTCACAGTGTTAGGGACCCAGCTTCAATTCCAGCCTTGGGCAATTGTGTGGAGTTTGCACATTCTCCCTGTTCTGCATGGCTTTCCTCTGGGCGCTTTGGTTTTCTCAATAATCCAAAGATGTGCAGGTTAGCTGGACTGGTCATGCTAAATTGCCCATAGTGTTTGGGATGTTAGGAGTACGAGTCAGGGGAAATGTAGAATAATAAGGTAGTGGGTCTGGGTGGGATACTCTCCGGAGGATTGGTGTGGATTTGTTGGGCCAAATAGCCACACTGTAGGGATTCTATGATGTAGTTGCAGTGGCTACAGGAGCAGTTCAGAGGCTAATGAGTAACTCACCTCCTGACTCCCCAAAGTCTATTTACCATCTATGAGGCACAAATATTGAGATTGAATGAATGCTTCTCATTTACTTGGATAAGTTCAGCTCCACACTCAAGAAGGTTGGCATCTATCAGGACAAAGAAGTCTGTGTAATTGACACCAGATGCACACACGTTTGTCCCTCTACTACTGGTGCAACAGTGTGCACTATCGACAAGATGCTGAAATTCATTTCAGCTCCACTTTTCCATGGAATGCCAATCAAGGAGTTGCTTTGCCCCTGATGGCATCAAGCTTCTTAACAGCTATTGGACTTTGTTCTATCCAGGAGACTATTCCAACACAGTGCTAATTTGTACCTGTAAACAGTGGACAGGAATTGGGCAGTCAGGAGGTGAGTTACCCATCATGGAATTTTGAGCCTCTTATGAGATTTTTCTGGCTACAACTTGAATATGGCAAATCCATTTCAGTTTCTTGTTAGTGGTAACTCACAGATGTTGATAATGGGTGATGCTTATGCAATGGCATATGATGGCGAGATTTTCTCTTGTTGGAGATCACAGAATCACAGAAGGTGGCCATTCAACCCATTATTGCCTGCACTAGCTTGTTTCATGAGCATTGTAACCTAGAACCAATCTCCTGATTTTTTTCACTCATACCCTTGCACATTATATTTTCTCTAAATACTTATTCAATGCCCCCTTGAATGCCTCAATTGAGACAGCCTTCATCACATTTCCAAACAGTACATTAGCTACCCTAACTAATCACTAAATGAGAAAAGCTTTTTCTTCACTTTGCCCCTTGCTTCTTTTGCAGGTCACTGTAAATTGAGTCATAGAGTCATAGAGATGTACAGCACGGAAACAGACCCTTTGGTCCAACTCATCCATGCCGACCAGATATCCCAACCCAATCTAGTCCCATTTGCCAGCACTTGGCCCATATTCCTGCAAACCCTTCCTATTCATATACCCATCCAAATGCCTTTTAAACGTTGTAATTGTACCAGCCTCCACCACTTCCTCTGGCAGCTCATTTCATACATGTACCACACTCTGCGTAAAAAAGTTACCCCGGACGTCTCTTTTATAACTTTCCCCTCTCACCCTAACCCTCAAGTTCTGGACTCCCCCACCCCAGGGAAAAGACTTTGCCTTTTTATCCTATCCATGCCCTCATGATTTAATGAACCTCTGTAAGGTCACCCCTCAGCCTCCAATGCTCCAGGGAAAACAGCCCTAGCCTATTCCACCTCTCCCGAAAGCTCGAGTCCTCCAACCCTGGCAATATCTTTATAAATCTTTTCTGAACCCTTTCAAATTTCACAACATCTTTCTGATAGGGAGGAGGCCAGAATTACACGCAATATTCCAGCAGTGGCCTAACCAATGTCCTGTACAGCCGCAACATTACCCCCCAACTCCTGTACTCAATACTCTGACCAATAAAGGAAAGCATACCAAATGCCTTCTTCACTATCCTATGTACCTGTGACTCCACTTTCAATGAGCCTCTGCACTCCAAGGTCTCTTTGTTCAGCAACACTCCCTAGGACCTTACCATAAAGTGTATAAGTCCTGCTAAGATTTGCTTTCCCAAAATGCAGCACCTCACATTTATCTGAATTAAACTCCATCTGCCACTTCTCAGCCCATTGACCCATCTGATCAAGATCCAGTTGTAATCTGAGGTAACCTTCTTCGCTGTCCAATACACCTCCAATTTAGGTATCATTTGCAAAGTTATTAATATACCTTCTATGTTCATATCCATAACATTTATATAAATGATGAAAAGGAGTGGACCCAACACCGATCCTTGTGGCACTCCACTGGTCACAGGCCTCCAGTCTGAAAAACAACCCTCCACTACCAATCTCTGTCTCCTACCTTTGAGCCAGTTCTGTACCCAAATAGCTAGATCTCCCTGTATTCCATGAGATCTAACCTTGCTCATCAGTCTCCCATGGGGAACCTAGTCGAACGCCTTACCGAATCCATATTGATGACATCTACTGCTCTGCCCTCATCAATCCTCTTTGTTACTTCTTCATAAAACTCAATCAAGTTTGTGAGATGTGATTTCCCACACATAAAGCCATGTTGACTATCCCTAATCAGTCCTTGCCTTTACAAATACACATATATCCTATCCCTCAGGATTCCCTCCAACAACTTGCCTACCACCGACGTCAGGCTCACCGGTCTATAGTTCCCTGACTTGTCCTTACCACCCTTCTTAAACAGTGGCACCATGTTAGCCAACCTCCCGTCTTCCAGCACCTCACATGTGGCTATCAATGTTACAAATATCTCAGTAAGAGGCCCAGCAATCACTTCCCTAGCTTCCCACAGAGTTCTAGGGTACACCTAATCGGGTTCTGGGATTTACCCACTTTATGTGTTTCAAGACATCCAGCACTTCCTCCTCTGTAATATGGATTTTTTCAAGATGTTACCATCTATTTCCCTACATTCAATATCTTCCATGTTGTTTTCCACAGTAAATGCTGATGCAAAATACTCCTTTAGTATCTGCCCCATCTCCTGCAGCTCCATGCAAGGCTTCCTTGCTGATCTTTGGGGGGAGCTATTCTTTCCCAGTTACTCTTTTATCCTTAATGTATTTGTAAAAATCCTTTGGATTCTCCTTAACTTTTTTGCCAAGGCCATCTCATGTCCCCTTTTTGCCCTCCTGATTTCTCTCTTAAGTATAATCCTACTGCCTTTCTACTCTTCTAAGGATTCACTTGATCTATCCTGTCTATACCTGACATATGCAGGTTTCTTTTTTCTTAACAAAGCTCTCAATTTCTATAGTCATCCAGCATTCCTTATACCTACCAGCCTTCCCTTTCACCCTGACAGGAATATACTTTCTCTGGATTCTCGTTATCTCATTTCTGAAGGCTTCCCATTTTCCAGCTGTCCCTTTATCTGCGAACATCTGCCCCCAATCAGCTTTTGAAAGTTCTTGCCTCATACCGTCAAAATTGGCCTTTCTCCAATTTAGAACTTCAACTTTTAGATCTGGTCTATCCTTTTCCATCACTATTTTAAAACGAATAGAATTATGGTCGCTGGCCCCAAAGTGCTCCCCCACTGACACCTCAGTCGCCTGCCCTGCCTTATTTCCCAAGAGTAGGTCAAGTTTTGCACCTTTTCCAGTAGGTACATCCACATACTGAATCAGAAAATTGTCTTGTACACACTTAACAAATTTCTCTCCATCTGAACCCTTAACACTATGGCAGTCCCAGTCTATGTTTGGAAAGTTAAAATCCCCTACTATAACCACCCTATTATTCTTACAGATAGCTGAGATCTCCTTATAGGTTTGTTTCTTAATTTCCCTGTGACTACTAGGGGGTCTATAATACTATTCCAATAAGGTGATCATCCCTTTCTTATTTCTCAGTTCCACCCAAATAACTTTCCTGGATATATTTCCAGGAATATCCTCCCTAAGTACAGCTGTGATGCTATCTCTTATGAAAAACACCACTCCCCCTCCTCTCTTGCCTGTCTTTCTGTCCTTCCTGTAGCATTTGTATCCTGGAACATTAAGCTGCCAGTCCTGTCCATCTCTGACTATGTTTCTATAACTGCTCTGATAGCCCAGTCCTATGTTCCTAACCATGCCCTGAGTTCATCTGCCTTCACTGTTAGGCCACTTGCATTGAAATAAATGCAGTTTAATTTATCAGCCCTATCTTGTTCTCTGTTTTCTCCCTGTCTGCCCTGACTGTTTGACTCACCCTTGTTCTCAACTATACCTGTCGCAGATTGGAATCTTTCCTCACTATCTCCCTGGGCTCCACCCCGCCACCTTACTAGTTAAAATCCTCCCGAGCAGCTCTAGCAAATCTCCCTGCCAGTATATTCGTCCCCTTCCAATTTAGGTGCAATTCGTCCTTCTTGTACAGGTCACTTCTCCCCCAAAACAGCTTCCAATGATCCACAAATGTGAATCCTTCTCCCATTCACCTGCTCCTCAGCCATGCATTCATCTGCTCTATCCTCCTATTCCTGCTCTCACTAGCTCGTAGCACCGGGAGTAATCTAGATATTACTACTCTCGAGGACCTCCTTTTTAAATTCCTGCCTAACTCTCTGTAATTTCCCTTCGGAATGTCAACCTTTTCCCTTCCGATATCATTGGTTCCAATGTATACAATGACCTCCTGCTGGCCCCTCTCCCCTTTGAGAACCCTTTCTGAGACATCCTTGATCCTGGCACCAGGGAAGCAACAAACCATTCTGATTTTTCACTGCTGGCCACAGAAACATCTGTCTGTACCTTGGACTAGAGAGTTCCCTAATACAATCAATCACTTTGAACCTAACATACCTCTTGTTGCATTACAGCCAGTCTCAATACTAGAAACTTGGTTGTTCATGCTACATTCCCCTGAGAATCCATCACCCCCTACATTTTCCAAAACAGCATACCTGTTTGAAATGGGTATATCCACAAAAATCCACATATCTACTAGCTGCATACTTCTCTTACCTTTCCTGGAGTTAACCCATCTCTGTGATTGTATCTGAGATTTTTACCCCTTCCTATAACTGCCATCTATCACATTCCTTTGCTCTTGTAAATTTCTCATAGCCTCTAATTGCCTCTCCAACCGGTCCATTCGATCTGATAGGATTCGCAATCAACGACATTTATTGCAGATATAATCCCCCATAAACTGTCCCTAAACTCTTACATTCAAAAGGAAGGGCAGATCACTTTACTAAGGGCTATTTTTGCTTCTTTCAATCTACAGACCCAGAAAATAGCACTGTCTTATTCCTCTACAAAACACTGCTCCAAGTTAAATTAATAATTATGACTTATACTTTAAGTTTAATCAAGAGACATAGTTCAATAAAACAAATGATCAAACAAGAACCCACTCTACTCACTACTGCAGACTTATTTTAAGGCCGCTACGCACTCTTGTCTTATTCCTTTAATAAGTAAGATGCCCATTGCCTGGTATGTACATGGTATGAATGTTACTTGTCAGTTATCAGCCCAAACTTAGATCTTGTCCAAATCCTACTGCATTTAGACATGGATGGTCTCAATTTCTAATTTTGGAGAATCATGCTGAACACTGTGCAATCATTAATGACCATCCTCACTTCTGGTTTTGAAATGGAGGGAAGGTCATTGATGAACCAGGCAAAGATGGCTGGGTTTAGAACATGTACCTGTTGCCTTTGTCTTTCTAAATAATGCCTTGGTAAGTTGCTGCAATTTCAGTTTCTGGAATTGGAATGAATTATACTTAAGCCCATGGAGGTTATAGTACTTATGGAATTACTTCCATGTAGAATTATTTTTAATGGATTTAAATTAACTGTTTTCTGGTTCAATTTATAAACACTGTTTCTCTCCATATGTGGCTTACAATCAATCTGATGTGTTTTTGAAAATACTAAACTTGTTTTCTATAATTTTTATAGTATTTTTGATAAATTATTCCATAAGTAAGAAATACAATCATAATTTATGTGGAAATATAGATGATTTTGCAGCAAATGATTTATTTTATGCTAAATAATAATACAGTATTTTTATTTTATGTTCAAGCCATTTTTTTCTCTATAAACTATGTAGCACCATGGTCAGAGATTGGTCATGTGTGTGTAAATGGCTTGAACAGTGACCACAGAGCTAACACAATTTTATGCTGTAATGATCTGTGGGTGGAAAGTCTTCAGACTATTTGAGATTTACTGGCAATACTAGGAATTTTGGGAAATATTGGTGTACTTGGTTCAGCAGCAATTAGGAAAGTCTCTTGGGGTTAACTATTTTGTCAGCTAGGGCTTTCAGGTTGGTATAAAGTTGTGCTTTGCATCATCTTTAATGAATTGACTCAAAACTCAGTTGTGGCTTTGTTGAATGGTTTAGCAGACAGGAAGACCAAAACTGTGAGAGCATACTGAATAAAATGGTTTCACATTTACTTCCCCTTCAGTTGAATAATAATGCTTTACTTTAGGCATTTTAAGAAAAGCTTGTTCCAAAATAGCACATGTTTGATGAACAACCTAACGGAAATTGAACTCCTTGTTCACATCATTACTGCACAATGTTGTCCATCTTCTATTGCAATCAGCTGTGTAATAGCCATCAGTCAGGCTTTGGAAGACAGACTGCAATGTTAACAGAATGCAGTACAGTTTTTGCTCAATTACTTTTGATTGCACAGAAGACCTTTCAGAAAATTTATTTTTAGTTTTACCTATCACTATCCACTCTGGTAGGAGAATAAGTTAGAGAAAGTGCACACCATGCACTTTGTAATGTGTCAAGAGAAGCAAGTCTAATGGGTGAAATGATCTTCTCTTATTCTTTAATTCATTATCTTCTTAACAGATCTTCCTGACAACTGATCTGATGTGCTTGTAAAAGGGAAATATGAAAGCCAATAGGGTTGTGCTGGAAGATGTACAGGGATTGACATCATGGTGCATGAACTTATTAAATAGCATGTTGCTCTGTTTCATATGAAGAAATTCTGCTTGATATTGTAACCAAGGTATTTAAATGAAATTACTCACAGGAGTAAAATTTCCACCACAGTTACAGAGGCTGGGGAACTATCTGATATGCGATGCGTGTCAATCTAAATTGGTAATTCATGGATTCCAAGTCTTCAGTTGAGACTGCTGAGTGAATTCACAAAGTCAGATGTCACACAACGTCAGGTGGTAGTCCAACAGGTTTATTTATAATCACAAGCTTTGAGTGCGTTGCTCCTTTGTCAGGTGAAGTGACTTCAGCATCAGCATCTCCACGTCATTGATTCATAAAATAATTTGAATTTTCCACTCAGAACTTGGATAGTTTGTGGGGGCAGAGAAATGAGATTTCTGACATAACTGCAGCAATTCCAAGAAGTGTGCCATTTAACGAACTATAGAGATCCTATAAAGTGGCTAAGAACAGTGGGAAATCAGAAGATTGGGAAGGATACAAAAGCAAACAGAGGATAACAAAGAGTGTAATAAGAAATGAGAGGATCAAATATGAAGGTAGGCTAGCCAGTAATATTAGAAATAATAGTAAAAGTTTCTTTCAGTACATAAGAAACAAACGACAGGCAAAAATAGACATTGGGCCACTTCAAACTGATGCAGGGAGCCTAGTGATGGGAGATAAGGAAATAGCAGGAGAACTTAACAAGTACTTTGCGTCAGTTTTCACAGTGGAAGACAGGAGTAATATCCCAAAAATTAAAGGGTGTCACGGGGCTGAGTTGAGTATGGTTGCCATTACGAAAGAGATAGTGCTAGAAAAGTTAAAAAGTCTTAAAATTGATAAATCTCCTGGCCCCGATGGGATACACCCTAGAGTTCTGAGAGAGGTTGCTGAGGAAATAGCAGAGGCATTGGTTGAGATCTTTCAAGAGTCACTGGAGTCAGGAAAGGTCCCAGATGATTGGAAGATGGCTGTAGTAACCCCCTTGTTCAAGAAAGGATCAAGGCAAAAGATGGAAAATTATAGGCCAATCAGCTTAACCTCGGTTGTTGGTAAAATTCTAGAATCCATCATTAAGGATGAGGTTTCTAAATTCTTGGAAGAGCAGAGTCTGATTAGAACAAGTCAACATGGATTTAGTAAAGGGAGGTCATGCCTGACAAACCTGTTGGAATTTTTTGAAGAGGTAACAAGTAGGTTAGACCAGGGGAACCCAGTGGATGTGGTCTATCTGGACTTTCAAAAGGCCTTTGATAAGGTGCCACACGGGAGACTGCTGAGCAAGGTGAGGGCCCATGGTGTTCGAGGTGAGCTGCTGGGATGGATTAAGGATTGGCTATCTAACAGAAGGCAGAGAGTTGGGATAAAAGGTTCTTTTTCAGAATGGCAGCCGGTGACGAGCGGTGTCCCGCAGGGTTCGGTGCTGGGGCCACAGCTGTTCGCATTATATATTAATGATTTGGATGAGGGAACCGGGGGCATTCTAGCGAAGTTTGCCGATGATACAAAGTTAGGTAGACAGGCAGGTAGTACTGAGGAAGTGGGGAGGCTACAGAAGGATCTAGACAGGTTGGGAGAGTGGTCCAGGAAATGGCTGATGGAATTTAACGTGAGCAAGTGCGAGGTCTTGCACTTTGGCAAAAAGAATATAGGAATGGACTACTTTCTAAATGGTGAGAAACTTAATAAAGCCAAAGCACAAAGGGATCTGGGAGTGCTAGTCGAGGATTCTCTAAAGGTAAACATGCAGGTTGAGTCTGTGATTAAGAAAGCGAATGCAATGTTGTCTCTTATCTCAAGAGGGTTGGAATATAAAAGCAGAGATGTACTACTAAGACTTTATAAAGCTCTGGTTAGGCCCCATTTGGAGTACTGTGTCCAGTTTTGGTCCCCACACCTCAGGAAGGACATACTGGCACTGGAACGTGTCCAGCGGAGATTCACACGGATGATCCCTGGAATGACAGGTCTAGCATATGAGGAACGGCTGAGGATACGGGGATTGTATTCGTTGGAGTTTAGAAGATTAAGGGGAGATCTAATAGAGACGTACAAAATAATACATGGCTTTGAAAAGGTGGATGCTAGAAAATTGTTTCTGTTAGGCGAGGAGACTAGGACCCGTGGACACAGCCTTAGAATTAGAGGGGGTCATTTCAGAACGGAAATGCAGAGACATTTCTTCAGCCAGAGAGTGGTGGGCCTGTGGAATTCATTGCCACGGAGTGCAGTGGAAGCCGGGACGCTAAATGTCTTCAAGGCCGAGATTGATAGGTTCTTGTTGTCTAGAGGAATTAAGGGCTACGGGGAGAACGCTGGCAAGTGGAGCTGAAATGCGCATCAGCCATGATTGAATGGCGGAGTGGACTCGATGGGCCGAATGGCCTTACTTCCACTCCTATGTCTTATGGTCTTATGGTCTTATGGAACTGTGCCATTTACCTTTACATTTGGCAGGAGACATGAGATGTAAGTTTTAAAGTAAATTTGTCATTAAATCAAATGACAGAGAAATGCATGAATCATAGATTCTGAACTGGAGCAACTACACTCCAGGAATGACGTTTGAGAAAAATGTAATGACGATGATGGCACGGTGGTTCAGTGGTTAGTATTGCTGCCTCACAGTGCCAGGGACCCGGGTTCGGTTCCAGCCTTAGGCAACTGTCTGTGTGGAGTTTGCACATTCTCCCTGTGTCTGCGTGGGTTTCCACCCACAGTCCAAAGATGTGCAGGTTAGGTGAATTGGCTATGCTAAATTGCCTGTACTGTTCAGTGGATTAGTCAGGAGTAAGTGTAGGGGAATGGGTCTGGGTAGGTTGCTCATTGGAGGATCGGTGTGGACTTGTTGGGCCGAAGGGCTTGTTTCCACACTGTAGGGAATCTAATCTAATCAGAAATCTACTATCAATAACATGGCATTCACATGAATAAAGACATCGAAGAGAACCTCACACACCAAAAATAAACCCTCAATCTTTTTAAGGCTAATGTTTCCCTTTTATATAATGCCCAAATCATTAGATGGGTAATTTATATGTGTGACAAATATTCTTTTCTCAACTTATTGCACGAGTACGGGGGCTGCATGAACAGCAGACAACACTTCCAGAGCTTAGCATTCAGACCCATACTATAGCGGAGCACACTAATTATAACTGGAAATGCTTCACAGACATGGCTAAGATGTGCCTGCATAAATTCTCTACCACAATGTAACTACCTGATTTACTTATGACAAGTCAGAGATATAAAAGTACTATTTAGGAGTCCTTGCAAATGCTCTTCATACTTCCAAAATTCAATATTATTATCTTTTTTTGCGCAGCATATTAGCATATAATAGAAAGGAACAGAATGGCAAAAGAAATATTTGCTAAATTGTCATCCTAAGGTTTGTCCTTAAGAGGGCAACTGTAACAATCACTTTGATATGAGTATTTTTGGAGTGTGGATGAACGACACCAAAGGTCCCAGCTAATGAATGGCATATAATCCCAGTTAGAAGGTCATGCAATAAAGTTGCCTTGGGCAGATCATCTAGGTTGGAAATGCAGTGTTATGCTTATTCAAAGAAGTTTTAATTTGCTGTCCTTCAACTACCTGTGGGGAATATGCAAACAACATTGATTTCAAATGTACTCAAGGACAAAGTTGGCATATGAGTATTGCCAGTGATTTGTGAGCATCAGTTGTTCTCCTTGAGAACACTATAGTGAGCTACCTTATTGAAACACTGCTGTCTGTATTGTAAATTCACATCCATAATGGGAAAAGTAGGAAATTCCAGGATTTTGACCCTGTAACAATAAAATATCTGTAATTTATGCTAACTCAGGCTGTTGTGTGACTTTAAAAAAAAAATTAAAGGTGAAACAACATATTGAGGATTTTAGTAACTGTTTGCTGCAAATAATGTGACTAAGTATGTTTTGGATATTCCCAAACTGTCGATATGACCACCCCTGGTGTTAATGTACTTTAATCCTTCAAAAATTCCTTTTTTTTGCCTCTTCTTCCACCTAAAAGACTACAGTTGGTTCTGATATAAGGCAATAGTTCCATTCCTGTGCAACCCCACGTGAAAAGAAAATCATGTAATAGCAGCACCATGTAAACTAATGGGACTGGAATCACATGATAGCCAATACAGGTAAGGAAGGTTCGTGTTCTACAAATAAATATCTAGATTCTTCAATCACATTATAACCAATTCCCATTGAAGAAAAGTACATTATAGCAGAACCGACTCGTATTGTTCAATACTTTTGCTAACGCTGCCTTGGATGAAATTGCCCATTTGATTGACACAGCATCTAACCTTCATATTCACTGCCTCTAACACCAATGCACAGTGCAGCAGTCCATACCATCTACAAGATACACTGCACTCACCAATGCTTCTCCGAAAGCATTTTCCAAGCCTGTGACCTATATAACCCATACAACCTAGAAGCAGATAGATGGGAACACCAGGACTTCAAGCTGCCTCCAAGCTATGTACCATCTTGACTTGGAATTGTATTGTCGTTCAATCATTGCTGTTAGTTCAAAATCCTGAAATTCCTCTGTAAAACACCAATGGCTTATATAAATGAGGCGAGCTGCAGCTGTTGAAGAAGACAGCTCACCAGCTTTGAAAGGTACAAGTGCAACACACCACTGATATCAATGTCATTTGAATGAATTAAGAAAAGACTTACTCCCACTATCGTGGCCAATGTCTCAGTTTCCATTGTGACACAGGAAAAATGTCTGCCTGGTGGAAATATTTGTTTTGTCAATAGTAAAAAATGGCTAATCAAACTTCAACTTCCCTCTTCTAATTTAACACCTGAGAGCCTTCATGAATTAAACTTTTTTTTGTAAATACAAATACTGAATGCAAAATAGCTTCAGTGATCACCTGACATTAGATTGAGGCAAGTTCAGCCAACAAATATGGAATAAATTAAACTACCTGAAATGAAATCACCATCTGTATTTAAAAACCAAGCAACTGAGCAAGACATCAAGAAGTCTTGATCCGTACCACCTGATTTAATTTGCACTTTGAGAGGAGAAAGGCTTGCCTGAAAGTTATCTAGTTTTAAAAGACAATAAAGCCATATTCAGAAAAGTACTCTGAACTGTATTGACAGAGTAAAAGAGAGAAGGAATGATGGACTCACTACACTTGAATCTAAAAGGCTTTCTCATGCTGTCTTTTTCTGGTTTCTTCATCATCTTTGAACACAGTGCCGCATGCAAAAGCAAATTAAGAAACTAACTATTCACTGAGAATTCAACAAGAACTATAGGTTCCACAAGTGCTGAGGATACCAGTCAACAAATATATAATTATAGTTTTAGGTTAAAAATCTAACATGTAAAGAGCATTAACAATGTTATAAACTGTTATTCTTCCTATTGATATCAGATACATTCCCCTTTTTTGAATCTTGTATCTGAACTTGTATGTGTGTTTGATGTGATGGTTTAGTTTTCTTGGTATTAGTGGGTACTGAAATTCTTTTTCCTTTGATTCAAAACAACTTTGGAATTTGATCTTTAAGTTGACCAGTGGTATGGTTAATTGATGGTTAAATTGAAGGGTGACAGTTATGGGAAACAAAAATGTTGCGACAAACCAAGAGGGGAGTTAAAAAGAGGGAAATTGAATCACCTCTTTTTTCTTAGTTATTGATTGTATGTTTTATGCCTGAATTTACTGTAAAAGACATTTTAAAAAATTGTTGAAAATCAAGAAGCTAAAGAGAGGGAAGAACACAAATAATCTACATTGGAAAAGGTAGTTGGAAATCTACTATACATAATGGACACCATAACCTATAGTCTAATGTTCTACAGAATTACCAGTAGAGATAACGGCATTAGAATCTGGAAAGTTTCCATCAGATTGCAAAAAGATCTTTCTTCGAGAATTTAAAGTGAAGAGAAAGCCTGGTAAGAGTAGGGAACAATGGATGAATTGATGCTGGGGTTAACAATAAAGAGGAGTTGTACATTATGTACACAACTAAGATCAAGCGAATCTCTTAAAGAATCTAAGGGGTGTAGGGGCATTCTTAAGAGAGAAATCAGAAGGGCAAAAAGACGATACACGATAGCCTTGGGAGATAAGGTTAAAGATAATCCAGAGAGATTCTATAAATACATTAAGGGCAAAAGAGCAACTAGGGAGATAATAGGGCCCCTAAAAAGTCAACAAAGTCATCTATGTGTGGAACTACAGGACTTACAAGAGATACAACATGAATATTTCAATTCAGGTTTTAGTGTGGAGAAAAAAATGGAGGCCAGAGAACTTGGGGAAGTAAATATTGATGTCTTGAAAACAGTCCACATTACAGATAATGAGGTACTGGGGGTTTTAAAAACATAATGATGGATAAATCTTCAGGACCTGATCAAGGGTATCCCAGGATGTTGTGGAAATTTAAGGAAGAAATTGTGGGGCACCCGACAGAGATACTTGTATTATTTACAGCCATGAGTGAGGTGCTGGAGGACTGGAGAGTGTCTTTATTTAAGAAAGTCTGCAGAAGAAGAGTGTCTTTATTTAAGAAAGTCTTCAGAAGAAGCCTGGGAACTATAGACTGGGGAGTTTGACATCAGTGGTAGGTAAGTTGTTGAAGGGGGTTCTGAGAGATAGGATTTACTTACATTTTGAGAGGCAAGGACTGATTAGGGATAGTGAGCTTGACATTTTGCCTGGGAAATCATGCCTCACAAACTTGTTTGTAATTTTTGAGGATATAACCAAAAGGATTGATGAGTGCAGAGTGGTAGACATGTCTACATGGCATTTGACAAGGTTCTGCATGTTAGACTAATTCATAATTTTTTTATCACATGCGATTCAGTGAGAGCTAGCCAATTGGATACAACATTGGCTTGACAGTAAGAGAGGGAGGATGATGGTAGAGAGGGTTGTTTTTTCAGAAAGGAGGTTTGTAACTAACAGTGTTCCTCAAGGATTGATGCAGGGTTCACTTTTACCATTTATACAAATAATTTGGATGAGCATTTAGGAGGCATGTTTAGAAAATTTGTGGATGACACCAAAATTGCGGTTATATTTGGCAGTGAAGAAGGTTATATACAAAGGGATCTTGATCAATTGGGCCAATGCACCGAAAAATAGCAAATAGAGTTTAATTTGGATAAATAAGAGATATTGCATTTTGGTTAAGCAAACAGGGGTAGGACTTACACAGTTAATGGTAAGAACCTGAGTAAGGTTGTCGACTAGAGAGACCTAGTTTCAGATATATAGTTCTCTGAAAGGTGTGTCACAGGTAGACAGGGTGGTTAAGAAGGCATTTAGTATGCTTCCCATCATTGATCAGATCTTTGAGGATAGGAGTTGGGATGTCATGTTGGGCTGTACAGAATGTTGGTGAGGCCACGTTTGAAGGATTGTGTCCAATTCTGGTTGCCCTTTTACAGGAAATATATTATTAAATTGGTGAGGGTTTAAGTAATAATTTTCCAGGATGTTACAGGGACTGGAGGGTTTTAGTTATAAGGACAGTCCGGATAGTTTGGAATGTTTTTCACTGGAGCTTAGGAGGTTGAGGGGTGATCTTACAGAGGTTTATAAAATCATGAGGGTCATAGATAAGGCGAATAGCAAAGGTCTTTTCTCCAGGGTGGGGGAGTTCAAAACGTGATAGCGTATTTTTCAGGAGAGAGGAGAAAGATTTAAATGGGACCTGAGAGGCAACTTTTTCACGCAGGTGGTTTTGGAAAGGATTGCCAGAGTAAGTAGTAGATGCAGATACAGTTAAAACATTTAAAAGACATTTAAATGCATGAATAGGAAAGATTTAGATGTATATGGGCCAAATTCAGGCAAGTGGGGCTAGGTTAGTTTGGAAAACTTGGTCAGCATGGACGAGATGGATCAAAGGGTCTGTTTCCGTACTGTATGACTCTATGACTCTGTAAATGAGAGAAACAGAAAGCAGGCTGGTTAGCATAACACTTGTCACAGAAAAACGGCTAAGGAGGTTACTTAGAAAATCAGGCAAAGTCAACATGTTTCTGTGAAAGGAAAACTGTGTATAATTTGTAAAATTTCTTCCAACAAGCAAAATAGATAAAGGGGAATCTATAGGTGTGGTGTCCTTGGATTTTGAAACAACATTTCTAAAGTACTTTACAATAGGTTACAAAATAAGAGATGTAATGTTCGAGTTACCTTATTAGTGTGAAAAAAAAAGAGTTATTCATCAACAGGAAGCAGTGAAAATGGATTCCGTTTGGGGTTGGCAATGTTGCAGCTAGTGGAATGCCACAAGAATCCACACTGTGCCCTTAATGATTTATAACTTGAATGAAATGTATGTGTGTATGTACATATATATATGTGTGCATGTATGTGAGTGTGTATGTATGTGGGTATGTATGTATGTATGTGTGTATGTATGTGTGTATTACGTATGTATGTGTGTGTATGTATGTGTGTATGTACATATGTATGTGTGTGTATGTATGTGAGTGTGTATGTATGTGTGCATGTATGTGTATACGAATGTGTGCATGCATGTATGTATGTGTGAATGTATGTATATATGTATGGATGGGTGTATGTATGTGTGTATGTAGGTATGTGTGTATGTACGTCTTGGTGTATGTATATATGTATGTGTGTATGTATGTATGTGTGTATGTATGTATGTATGTGTGTATGTATGTGTATGTAGATATGTATGCATGTGCATGTGTGTATGTATGTATGTGTGTAAGTGTGTATGTATGTGTGTGTATGTATATACGAATGTGTGTATGTAGGCATGTGTGTATGTATGTATGTGTGAATGTATGTATGTGTGTAAGTATGTATGTGTATATGTATGTGTGTATGTATGTATGTGTGTATGTATGTATGTATGTATGTGTATGTATGTGTATGTGTGTATGTAAGTGTGTATATATGTGTGTTTGTATGTATACATACACATACATATACATGCATGCATACACATACATATATGTATGTGTGTATGTATGTATGTGTATGTATGCATTTATGTTTGAATGTATGCATGCATGCATGTGTGTATGTATGCATGCATGTGTGTATGTATGTATCTATGTGTGTATGTATGTGTGTATGTATGTATATATGTATGTGTATGCATGTGTGTATATATGTATACATACACATACATATATACATGTATACATACACATACATATATGTATTGTGTATGTATGTATGCATATGTATGTATGTATGTGTGTTTGTATGTATGAGTATGAGTGTGTTTATGTACATGTGTATGTATGTATATATGTATGTGTATGCATGTGTGTATGTATGCATGTATGTATGTAAGTGTGTATGTATGTATGTGTGTATGTATGTGTATACGAATGTGTGTATGTATGCATGTGTGAATGTATGTGTATGTATGTATGTGTATATATTTGTAAACATACACATACATATACACATGCATATGTGTATGTATGTATGTATGTATGTGTATGTGTGTATGTATGCATGTATGTGTGTATGTATGCATGTATGTACGTGTGTATGTATGTATATATGTATGTATGTATGTATGTATGTGTGTAAGTGTGTATGTATGTATGTATGCGTGTATGTATGTATGTGTGTATGTATGTATGTATATACGAATGTGTGTATGTATGCATGTGTGCATGCATGTATGTATGTGTGAATGTATGTATATATGTATGTATGTATGGGTGTATGTAGGTATATATGTATGTGTATGCATGTGTGTATGTATGTGTGTATATATGTATACATACACATGCATATATACATGTAAGTGTGTATGTGTGTATGTATGTATGTGTGTATGTATATGTATGTGTGTATGTATGTGTATGTGTGTATGCATGTGTGTATGTGTGTATGTATGCATGCATGTGTGTATGTATGTGTATGTATGTATCTATGTGTATATGTATGTGTGTATGCATGTATGTATGTAGGTTTATGTGTGCATGTATGCATATGTATGTGTGTATGTGTGTTTGTATGTATGTATGTATGAGTATGAGTGTATGTACGTACATGTGTATGTATATATATATATGTATGTGTATGCATGTGTGTATGTATGCATGTATGTGTGTAAGTGTGTATGTATGTGTGTGTATGTATGTGTATACGAATGTGTGTATGTATGTATGTATGTATGTGTGTATATATGTAAACATACACATACATATACACATGCATACATACACATGCATATATGTATATGTGTATGTATGTGTGTATGTATGCATGTAAGTGTGTGTGTATGTGTGTATGTATGCATGTATGTGTGTATGTATGGGTGTATGTATGTATGTGTGTATGAATGTATGTGTGTATGTATGTATGTCTGTATGTGTGTATGTATGTATGTAATTATGTATGTATGTGTGTGTATGTATGTATGTATGTATGTGTATGTATGTATCTATATATGTATGTGTGTATGTATGCATATGTGTATGTAGGTGTGCATGTATGTGTGTATGTATGTGTGTATGTACGTATGCATGTGTGTGTATGTATGTATGCATGTGTGTATGTATGTATATAAGTGTGTGTATGTATGTGCGTATGTGTATGTACGTATGCGTGTATGTATGCATGTGTGTATGTATGCATGTGTGTATGTATGTATGTGTGTATGTATGTACGTGTGCATGTATGCATGTGTGTATGTATGTATGGGTGTATGTATGTGTGTATGATTGTATGTATGTCTGTGTATGTATATGTGTGTATGCATGTGTGTATGTATGTATGTGTGTATGTATGTGTATGTATGTGTGTGTATGTATATATGTATGTGTATGTATGTGTGTATGTATATGTGTGTATGCATGTAACTGTATGTATATATATATTTATGTGTATGTGTGTATGTATGTGTGTATGTGTGTATGTATGTGTATGTATGTATGTGTGTATGTATGTATGTGTGTATGTATGCATGTGTGTATGTATGTCTATAAATATGTATGTATGTATGTATGTGTGTATGCATGTGTGTATGTAGGTGTGTGTATGTATGTGTGTGTATGTATGCGTGTATGTATGTATGCATGTGTGTATGTATGTATATATGTATGTGTATGTGCGTATGTATGTATGTGTATTTGTGTATGTATGTATGTGCGTATATATGTATGTGTGTATATATGCATGTGTGTATGTAGGTGTGTGTATGTATGTATGTATGTAAGTACATTAATATTTAAATGATGAGAGTTTGCATAAGTCTGCCACAAATGGATTTGTGTCCTAGTAGTTGTATCACAGGAGTTGTTGTGCAAGTGCAGCAAATTATTCGGAATGCAAGTGCAATGTTGGTCTTCATTGCAAGGAATATTGTGCATAAAAGTCAGGAAATTTCATTGCAGCATTGGAATACTGTGCAGTTTTTGGTTTTCTTGTTTGAGAAGATACACAATTACATCAGGAATCGTTTGGATACAGGGAAGATACTTTCTGTTGAAGGGGAGATGAATCGATGAATCAGAGGTCTCCCTTTTAAGATGGAGATAAAATTTCTTTGTCTTTCAGTTGATTATTCGTCAGTGGAATTCTCTTCCCTTTGACAGCAATGGAGGCTGGGTCATGGAATTTATTCAAAGCTAAGTTAGTTCAATTTGTGATAGTCAAGGAAGTCAGAGATGATGGGGCACAGATAAGTAAATGAAGTTGTGGTGGCAGTCAGATCAGTCACGAATGTATTGAACCTTAGGGTGAGCTTGAAGGGTCATATAATCTACTCCTACTCCTCCATCCTTGAATGTCTCTGTCCCTGTGATTGCTGTAGTTAAAGCTCAGACTGAGGTTTTACAATCTCAAGTGGCTGCCAAACAGACACAGACTGCCACCATCATGGCACCCGTATGTATTTTTGGTTTAAAACACGTTCACAGGCTCATTGTTCATTTTGACCTACAAATTACATGAGAACAAATTGAATGCTCACTCAAAAGATTATTATACTTAATAGGATTAATTTATATGTTCTGATTACAGATTAAATTAAGCAGCAATTTGAAGTAATTACAGAAAATGGTTACGAAGTTAACAGTTTGAGAAGATTTGAAAGAACATTATTTTTTAAATGGCAGAATTCCTTTCTAACTCTGCACTCATAAAATAAATGCATTTATAACAGCCAACATGAGGTGGCTCAAATGTTGTCATACTCTCACCCAAAGCAGCCAGTTTCTGTTGATTGCAGATTCTTCCTCCAAAGCTCAGTCAAGATGCTTGTGTAAAAGACAACCATTATGTAATACTCTTCTTTAGGTAAAAGATATCCTATAACACAATACCTGGTCATTTTCTGAGTTCATTATTTATTGAATCACATATTTGAAAGCCACCCAGAAAGGGTACATCTTTCTTTTGCTTTCTTTCAGGAATTTCAGATCAAATGAAGATGCTTGTAGTCGACCTGCCTGATAAAAATATCTGTAGAATTTGTTAGCAGGACCTCAGGCCCTACCTTCACAAAGTTGTATGGTTTCTAAAATTTATCCATCACAAATCCAGCTATAAAAGTCAATCTTCAGCTATGCTATACTTTCTGAAAGTATCTAGTTACATTGTTTTTAGACGGGGCTCAGTTGGCTGGATCGCTGTTTTGAAATGCAGTGTATTGCCAGCAGCACGGGTTTAATTCCTGCACCAGCTGAGGTTACACGAAGAATTCTCCTTCTCAACTTCTCCTCTTGCCTGAGGCTTGGTGACCCTCAGTTGCAGCACCACCAGTCATCTTTCTCTTCACAATGAGAAAGCAGCTCTATGGTCCGGTAAGTCTGTGTAGACTTTACCTTTACACTGTTTGACCACAGCTCACTTAATCATATTTTGATAGACTCAAAAAAAAACATCCAATTAGCATTATTTTCAATTCCCGAAAGAATACTGCTGAACTTGAAGCTGAAAATTATGTCAATTGGATGATCTTCCTTGCAATACCCCCTCAGGAGTCTGATATGACTGGATATTCATAGTATTAGATCATAGAGATTCACAGCACAAAACAAACTCCTTGATCCAACTCATCCACGTCGACCAGATATCCTGAATTAATCTTGCCCCATTTGTCAGCATTTGATCCATATCCATCTAAACCTTCCTATTCATATACTCATCCAGATGCCTGTTAAATGCTACAATTGTACCAGCCTCCACCACTTCCTCTGGCACTTCATTTTATATACGCGCCACCCTTTGTGTGAAAATGTTACCCCTTAGGTCACTTTTAAATCATTCCCCTCTCAAATAAACCTATGCCCTCTAGTTTTAGATTCCCCTACCTTGGGTAAAAGATAGGCTATTCACCCTATCCATGCCCCTCATGACTTTATAAACCTCTATAATGTCGTCCCTCAGCCTCTGAGGCTCCAGGGAAAATAACCCCAGCCTATTCAGCCTCTCCCTTTAGCTCAAACCATCCAACCCATGATATTGTTATATCTTGGCTCCAGTAATGCTTGTATCAAAACAGTTAATATCTCTTTAATCTTTGATAAATGCCTGGGCAGGGGTAGAATGCCAAAACTAAAGTATGTGGCATATTTTAACAAATTTGATCAACTCACGTTATTTACTAGAACTGTAGAAGCCCTACAGTGTGGGAACAGGCCATTTAGCCCAATGATTCAACATCAACCATCTGAAGAGCAGCCCACCCAGACGCATCGCCCTAACCTATCCCTGTAACCTGATATTTCCTATGGGTAACCCACTTATCCCTGGACACTATGGGTAATTTAGCTTGGCCAATCCACCTAACTTACACAAGTTTGGACTGTGGGAGGAAACCTGAGCACTTAGCAAAAAGCCACACAGACAGAGGGAGAATACGCAAACTCCACACAGACAGTGACCCAAGGGTGGGATTGAATCTGGGTTCCTGGCAGCAATGCTAACCACTGAGCCAGCATGCTAATGTGCCCAATGAGATTCAGCATGCACATTGTTCAACTAATTTTATTCTACAATTGACTATCTCTAGAATTTGGGAAATAACCCAGATTAATGGATGAATTTCAATAGTCTGCCAGTGCTCTACCAGGCAGAATTGACCCCTACTTTTGGATTTCATTATTGTTTTGGGTCAGAGTGTAATAATGGTTTTGAGACTGATTACACATCTCATTATCTCTACCAAATGTTCTGGCACAGGTTGCATGTCATAGCTGAACCAAGTCACATACTGATGCAATTGTTCTTCTAAGTCATTAGCAACATTCTATCAGAAACATTTCCTAATTAAGTGCTTATCCTAATAAGCTAATGAACATTCTTGAGAAAGAAATTTCCTTATTGACTTCTCATATTAGTCTGTTTACGAAACCAGCTACAGCGAACAGGTAAATAGATTAGTATTCTAAAACTGTGGAACACCTCTCTCAGCAATAACTCTATTATTGCAGGAGTGCTACAAATGCAAAGTTATCAACACATTATTATATGCAAATTTGGCAATGGATCATATTGAAAAAGAAAATTATGATACATTATACAGAAATCTACAGTTCACCATATCACACATCATGAATGTATAAGTTTTCCAGCTCTCCCTTTATCTGTATACGTCTTGTGGATAATTGTTATTTTTTGTTAATCTTCAATTGTTGCAGATCAATTTCTCACAGAATCCCTGCAGTGTGGAGGCAGGCCATTCATCCATTGAGTCCACACCGACCCTCTGAAGAGCATCCCATCCAGAGCCACACCCTCCCTGTAACCCTGCATTTCCCATGGCTAATCCACCTAACCTGCACACCTTGGACCCTATGGGCAATTTAATATAGCCAATCCACCTAACCTGTACATCTTTGAATTGTGCTGTTTCTTTTTTTTTCTTTAATTTGACTTCTTCTGACTATTAACTTGTGTTTAATTCAATTCTGATTGTTTCATTGTAATTTTCACTGTGGACTATGTGTCAATGTTTTAATTTGAAATGTTATCTCATTCCACTGGCCAATGGGTGGCACAGTGGTTAGCACTGCTGCCTCACAGCGCCAGAGATCTGGGTTCAATTCCCGCCTCAGGCGACTAACTGTGTGGAGTTTGCACGTTCTCCCTGTGTCTGTGTGGGTTTCCTCCGGGTGCTCCGGTTTCCTCCCACAGTCCAAAGATGTGCAGGTGAGGTGAATTGGCCATGCTAATTTGCCCGTAGTGTTCGGTTAGGGGTATGGGTGGGTTGCGCTTTGGCGGGGTGGTGTGGACTTGTTGGGCCGAAGGGCCTGTTTCCACACTGTAAGTAATCTAATCTAATAAATCATTCCATGTTTTGCATTTGTCAAGTCACTGATAGTGGTTGAAAATTGTGGTACTGGAGAAGCACAGCAGGTCAGGCAGCATCTAAGGCGCAGGAGAATTAACATTTCAGGCATAAGTTCTTAATCAGGAATGTGACGGGGGGTCCTATTTATTTCTCAGTCCTCTCCCCCCACCCATAATCCTGATGAAGGGCTTTTTGACTCTGATCTCCAACATCTGCAAGTCCTCACTTTCTCCAAGTAACTGATTGTGCCTGAGACCTTTTCTTCAGTTCAAGTTAACCATGCATTCCCACATGTTAGTTGCTACTCAAAACATGCCATGTCCAGATAGTCCCAAGGATATTCCATTATTATGCTACAGTTGTCACCCAGTAGTTCTTGAACTTTCATATGGCCTTATCAAAAACAAAAGAGTCAGGGAAGATCCATAATTAGCTACCTGTACATTATCCCAGTCCTGTAGATAATGGTCAGAACATAAACTATAGTTCTGTCACAAAGTTGATAGGAAAGGATACAAATGGTTCCAAGCAAAAGC
Source organism: Chiloscyllium punctatum (assembly GCF_047496795.1). Classification (NCBI taxonomy): domain Eukaryota; kingdom Metazoa; phylum Chordata; class Chondrichthyes; order Orectolobiformes; family Hemiscylliidae; genus Chiloscyllium; species Chiloscyllium punctatum. The sequence continues at coordinate 117,920,970 of NC_092747.1, forward strand.
TGTCTTTTTTTAACCCTCGTTTACAGCTTCCTAACTTTCATGAGAATGCTCTGGATATGGAGTACAAATTTTCCATGATTTGAATTATTATTCTGCTCTTGTTGTGTTAATGCCTTCACAACATTTCTTTTGAAACTTTCACATCAACCAGGTGTAATATGAAAGGTTTCATCTGCTGAAGCACATGATAGTGAAATATCAATGAGTTGAACTGATCAATGGCATGTTCAAGGTCAGTTTAGTTCAAGTGGCTTTTGATGGAGAGTGATGCTAATAGTGTGGGTTCAATTCCTGAACTGGCTGAGGAAACCTTTCTCAAACTCTCGCCTCATCTACTATGTGGTGACCCTATCACAGTCTTATAGTATGGTTAGGACTATGACAACTTAACCATTACCTTTCTGTTTTCCAAGAATCATATAGACATGGACTGAAAACAAAAAAAAAATGCTGGAAATCATAGCAGGTCAGGCAGCACCTATGGAGAGATAGCAAGATAAAATGTTGAGTCTAGATGGCACTTCATCAGAGCTGATGTGAAGTGTGGAAGGAGATAAAAAGGCTGCAGATGCTGGAGTCCAAGGTAGACAAGCAGCAGGCTGGAAGAACACAGCAAGCTGATGCTGCCTGGCTTGCTGTGTTCTTCCAGCCTCCTGCTTGTCTACCATGAAGCGTGGAGGGGGCAACATCTACGCAATGGTGTTGGGGGGGGGGGTGAATTTCTGAGGGAGAAAGAGTGTCAATAGTGCTCCTTCGTACATATATGGAGCAGTTCGTTTCATCATTATATTATATGATTCCTTATGCAGTGTAAATATACATACTCTCACACAGTTTTGTACCATTACCTGAATCTCTAATTTCCATTTTGTGATATGTGTTTCTGAGCTCCATGTTCTATCCAAAGTGAAGACATCCCAATGGGTATCATTTTGTCACGACATTTAAAGAACTTTGACAAACAGGACAATATTTGATTAATACTTTTCAAACATATATCAGACATTTCTAAGTGACCCTAGTTTGTACTACTGTAGTAAAAGTGGGCTATTAATGTTAAACTTCCATCTGATTGAATTACCAAGAACCTTTCATTGATTAAAAAGAAAAAAATAGAAAAAAAACTGAATTAAGATTGTTGTAGTGATGACCTGCAGGTTAAACCAGTTCATGAAACTATCAATAAACAAGACTCTTAGCCTCTTTCATAAACATTTGTAATTTTTATTGATTGCCAATTAACTTACCTGTTTTCATTACTTGACATAAGCACACTGCCTCATGTCCTGTTGTTGAATTATGCACATGAAGTTTATTCCAATTGGACATAAGTCGACTTTTATCCTGAAGACTGGTGAACCTATATGCACTTTGGATCTAATACCCATGTATCACAAGCACAAAGAACAAGAACAAAGAATAATACAACACTGGAACAGGCCCTTCAGCCCTCTAGGCCTGTACTAACACAATTTCACCTTCCAGACTAAAACAGTCTTCACTTACAGGATCTGTAACCCTCCATTCCCTTCCTATTCACATATTCATCCAGGTCATTTTTGAATGCTGCTATTGTGTCTGCTTCTATCACCTCCTCTGGCAGTGCGTTCCAGGCACTCACCACCCTCTGTGTGAAAATCCTGCCTTGTACATCTCTTTCGAACGTTCCCCACCACCCCACCCAAAATATGGGTCCCCGAATTATTGAACCTTCCACTCTTCCAAAAAAACCTCATACTTTCCACTCTACCTATGTCTTTCACAATCTTATGAACTTACGTTAGGTCACCCCTCAACCTCCTGCACTTCAGTGAAAACAAACCCATTCTATCTAACCTTTCTTCATAGTCAAAATTCCCCAAACCAAACAATATCCTGTTAAATCTTTTCTGTGCACTCTCTAAGACATCCACATCTTTCTGATAGTGTGGTTTCCCAGAACTGTATGCAATATTTCAAGTGTGGCCGGTGGCACAGTGGTTAGCACTGCTGCCTCACAGCGCCAGAGACCCGGGTTCAATTCCCGCCTCAGGCGACTGACTGTGTGGAGTTTGCACGTTCTTCCCGTGTCTGCGTGGGTTTCCTCCGGGTGCTCCGGTTTCCTCCCACACTCCAAAGATGTGCAGGTCAGGTGAATTGGCCATGCTAAATTGCCCGTAGTGTTAGGTAAGGGGTAGATGTAGGGGTATGGGTGGGTTGCGCTTCGGCGGGTGCGGTGTGGACTTGTTGGGCCGAAGGGCCTGTTTCCACACTGTAAGTAATCTAATCTAATCTAATCTAATGTTCTCTAAACTAAGAACTTGCCTTCATAGTGGAGTGCAATAAAATGAATAACTGAGAGGAAATTGAATGTTGTGTAAAGAAAATAATATATAAGACATAGGAGCAGGAAAAGACCATACAGTTCATATAATCTGCTCTGCCAAACAATATGGTCACAGCTAATCTTGATCTTCAACTCCACTTTCTCACCCACTCGCTATATCTCACAATATCCTGTGACACCAGACATCTGTCCTTATAGAGTCATAGAGATGTACAGCATGGAAACAGACCCTTCAGTCCAACCCGTCCATGCCAACCAGATATCCCAACCCAATCTAGTCCCACCTGTCAGCACCCGGCCCATATCCCTCCAAACCCTTCTATTCATATACCCATTCAAATGCCTCTTAAATGTTGCAATTGTACCAGCCTCCACCACATCCTCTGGCAGCTCATTCCATACACACACCACCCTCTGTGTGAAAAAGTTGCCCCTTAGGTCTCTTTTATATCTTTCCCCTCTCACCCTAAACCTATTCCCTCTAGTTCTGGACTCCCCGTCCCCAGGGAAAAGACTTTGCCTTTTTATCCTATCCATGCCCCTCATAATTTTGTAAACCTCTAAAAGGTCACCCCTCAGTCTCCAACGCTCCAGGGAAAACAGCCCCAGCCTGTTCAGCTTCTCCCTATAACTCAGATCCTCCAACCCTGGCAACATCCTTGTCAATCTTTTCTGAACCCTTTCAAGTTTCACAACATCTTTCCGATAGGAAGGAGACCAGAATTGCACGCAATATTCCAACAGTGGCCTAACCAATGTCCTGTACAGCCGCAACATGACCTCCCAACACCTGTACTCAATACTCTGACCAATAAAGGAAAGCATACCAAATGCCTTCTTCACTATCCTATCTACCTATGACTCCACTTTCAAGGAGCTATGAACCTGCACTCCAAGATCTCTTTGTTCAGCAACACTCACTAGGACCTTAAGTGTATAAGCCCTGCTAAGATTTGCTTTTCCAAAATGCAGCACCTCACATTTATCTGAATTAAACTCCGTTTGCCACTTCTCAGCCCATTGGCCCATCTGGTCCAGATCCTGTTGTAAGCTGAGGTAACCCTCTTCACTGTCCACTATACTTCCAATTTTGGTGTCATCTGCAAACTTACTAACTGTACCTCTTATGCTCACATCCAAATCATTTATGTAAATGATAAAAAGTAGAGGACCCAGCACCGATCCTTGTGGCACTCCACTGGTCACAGGCCTCCAGTCTGAAAAACAACCCTCCACCACCACACTCTGTCTTCTACCTTTGAGCCAGTTCTGTATCCAAATGGCTAGTTCTCCCTATATTACATGAGATCTAACCTTGCTAATCAGTCTCCCATGGGGAACCTTGTCGAACGTCTTACTGAAGTCCAGCCCTCTTTTTAAGTACATGGATGATTTTTATTACTTCAGCATTCCATAGAAGCTACACTCACATGACATCTAATTCTGTATTCTCTCAATTAAAAATATTGCACATTATTCTTTTCTTTTTCTTCCATCTTTGCCAATCCCAGCTCATGACTTCAAAGATGTTGTTGTTTGCCTTTCTCCTGTGTGCCTATGTGCAGAAGAGAAACACTTGAACAAGGTTAAGAAAAAAAATGTGATTTATGACTATCAAATGTTTGATATGTTAAAAGGTTCAATCTTTTAGATGCTATTAAGAAACTGTTGCTACATGTAGGTTAATCAGGCCAGTTCAGCCAATAGCGTGGCATTTAATATGCTCGTCACTGTTAGCATCTTATGGCACTTGCTGAAAAATGTGTTGCTGGAAAAGCGCAGCAGGTCAGGCAGCATCCAAGGAGCAGGAGAATTGACTTTTCGGGCATCATCCCTTCTTCAGGAATTCTCCTGCTCTTTGGATGCTGCCTGACCTGCTGCGCTTTTCCAGCAACACATTTTTCAGCTCTGATCTCCAGCATCTGCAGTCCTCACTTTCTCCTAGTTGATCTTATGACACTTGCCAACCACTGGCTGCACATTGAAAGTTTTGAGGTAGTTTGCTGCCAACAATTCTCCTTTGTCTACACGTATCTAGACCCTTTCTAGTTGTCAGTGGTTAAGCATATGATGAACCACACAGTGCAATAACTTGTCTCAATCTCAGATTATGTGTGATATCATCAGATTTAGTAAAGCTAATGTAACTTCAACATGAACTTTTTCAGGATATTTTCCAGTCAATCTTTTAAAGGACATTATGATTTGAGTAGACAAGACTGAATTGGGTCTCCTGGTCCAGAGAAAGTGTCATTATTACTGTGCCACAAGAGCCCTACCACACAATAACAAGCTTTTCCAAGATCTTCTCATTTTCTCATCAACTTGTTCAGATATGCTATTACACAGGGAATCGAGGTCTTCCAGAGATGCAGCAGCTGTTATATGATAAATAGGAGGAGGGGAATTCCAAACTGCCCATTGAGCCTTTCAATAAAATTATGATCGATTTGATCTTGTCCTCAAATCATTTTCCTATGTATTTCCCATAATACCTGACTCCTCTGGAGCTCAAACTCTGTCTACTTTAATCTTCAGCCTCCACATTTCTTTGATATCAAGATTTCCAAAGATTTGCAACTGTTTGAATGAAGAAGTTCCTTCTCATTTACATATCAAATCATCATCCCTAAAGCTGAAAGTACACCAACCAAGTTCTAGATTCCCCTGCAAAGGAAATATGAGCTGGGACTTTATGTGCAAAGCGCGCCTATGGGCCTGGAAACCATGACACTGGCATTGACTACCTGTCTCTTGCTGGCCAGTTAATTAACTGTCAGCAGGTGGAGACTGACCAATGTCCTGCAACCTCGAGCAACACTGATGCTCTCATGTTGGTGGATATTCATTGCCATTTAGGTGAGAGGTCACAATCTGATAAGAGCATCATACATTCACCTGGCGAGTTGTTGGAAGCTCTGCCTGCCACATACAATGATACTTAGAGAAGCGTGAAATGTCCGGTCTATCTGAGTCCCTGCCAGATGATGAGCCACTGGGACTGCCAGGAAAGGGGCAAGTCCAGCAGCTTAAGCATGTAGTGCGTGAAGATCAGGGTTCCAGATGCTATCTACATCCTAGTCCTGGATGATCTGGTCATCCAGATCATAACTGGTGCCTTTTCACTTTCATTTGTGCACATGACTTGCTCCATCGCAAGATTAGAAATTTTCGTACCATTTTAGGTTGGTAAATGTGTTGGTGGATGACCGAGAGAAGAACAAATCAACATACTATCCCCTTGTCCATGGAACTCAATAACGTTGTGGGAAGGCGAGAGGTGATGAAGCAACCTTACATCTGTACCAGCAACTTATCCAGCTTGGGTCAGCTTGGAGAGGCAAGTTTGCAGTGGGGCAGGAGCAACTACCTTTCACATTTTGGAAGTTCCTCTCAGGATGCTCCAGCTATGGACAGCGGCTCTTCATCCCTCTGCCAATGACGTCAGTGCCTCAATTTGCTGTGACGACAGAACAGGCCTCTGCATGTTGGGGGCCTTTAAACCCTCAGACAGCCAGAGAACAGATACCAAAATCACCCTAGGCCATTAGGCACAATGACCACCTAGCCTGTAGTTCAATGAGGAGTTGGGATTCAAAACACTGCAGTCCAGAGATGGCACTGTGGCATTGTGACACCACCTCTCTGTCACACAATCACTATAAACAGAGCTCTTGACAACAAGTGCTGGAACTGTATCTTACCTTTAAAAATATAACCTTTAGAATACAGTATACTTCAAATGAAATTTAACACAATACGTCAGGCACTTTACTTCAAAAGGACACTGATGTAAAATGAGAATTTATTGAAGGATGGTAAAAGATTATTCCAGAACTACTTTGTTCCCTTGTGCACTTTCTTCTTTTTTCTCCCATATCAGATCCTGAATTCCGTTTTATCAGAAGACTGAAGTATGTTGTCTGGGAACATTTACCATGCACCTCCTCGAAACAATTAGATCATAGCCGATCTGTACCACAAAGCCATTTGATACCTTTTGTTCCGTATCCCTCAATGTGTTTACAGAACAATAAAAAAGCATTAGTTTTATATCCACCCGGGTCTGGACTCCCCCCACCAAAGGAAACAGTTATCATTGAAATTCTCTGCTGAATCATTTTAAGTCCTTCAATTAGATCATCACTCAACCTTCTGTTCTCAAAGGAATACCAAGCAAGAGTCTTCTTCTTTTTATACAATGCAGTTTCTTAAGTATTATTCCCACTGCTGCACATTACTTTATATGTTACCATGGAGAAAAAATATGCAGTATATTAGAATTGGAACTTTTTCTGCTGTTCATTCAGAATAATATATTCCATGACCTCAAGTTGAGTAGGTTATTTTCTCACACATCGGCATAAGACAGTAAAGTTGAAAGAAATCCATTTGATTTGCTTAAAGGTGTTTATAACATATCGTTATACATTAAATGTTCCTTTTTTGGAAAAAACTGAGGTATAATACAAAATAGCCATAAGTATCTGAAGTCAAGTTAGTGTAATAAAGCTTGTCTTACATATGTCTTATGTAGCAACTAGAACCAGTGTTTGGAAATGTCAGAATATACCGTTACTTAAGTTAATTGTATCTATCCCTGACAATTGGCTTAAATGATGTTATTAGTCCCGAGTTGGTGATTATTTTCTGGATGAAGTATCTATTGGATATTATAAACCTGTTACAAACAGCCCTCTAGTTCAGATTATAAAATTCAATCTACAGCAAAACTAAATGGTCGACAAATATCTGTCCCTAAATTGGAAGTTTAAGGCTTTGGATCAGATCCTTTTGCTCATCTGGTTTACGATAATAGGAATACGTTTAGATTTAAATTTCCCTCCTGAGTGTTGTATTTAAAAATGTGGATTCACACAGTGTTCTGTTCATTCTTAATGTAAGTCTGCTTCAGTCAGGGATTTCAGTAAACTATTTCAAAGCTGCGAATAACTCACAACTTTCAGTTGGCAATCAGAGACATTAGCAGAGCACAATGAGATGGAACTCCCAGCCATAGGCACAAATGTGCGGTATGACATTGCATTTATGCATTATGACTCAGAGGAGTAGCACATAGACAAGAAATAGAAGGATTGAGTATAGATCCTTGGAGGACTTCAGAGGTAAAGGAGTAGAGAGAGTAAATATTGCAGATAGTTATCTACTTATGACTGAACAGATATGAATGGAGACAGTTAAAAGCAGCCTCACCAAGCCTTTGCACTAAATGTAGAGACACACATTTTCTGTCAGTAAAATACATCTTCAAATCTATGTTTTTCAACCACCTGACTCTTATCTTCCTGAGGCAAAAGTGAGGACTGCAGATGCTGGAGAGTAGAGTCAAGATTAGAGTGGTGCTGGAAAAGCACAGAAGGTCAGGCAGCATCCGAGGAGCAGGAAAATCGACGCTTGGGTCATGAGGAATCCCGATGAAGGGCTTTTTTTGCCCGAAACGTCGATTTTCCTGCTCCTCGGATGCTGCCTGATCTACTGTGCTTTTCCAGCACCACTCTAATCTTGACTCTTACCTCTTATACTTTTCCAGAAAAAAAATGTTCCAGTCCAACTTTTCAGCCAATAGATACCCAGATGATGAAATAATGTCAACGTTATGAGGTAAATTTCTGAAACAAAAGTAGAAATTGCTGGAAAAGCTCAGCAGGTTTGGCAGCATCTGTGGAGAGACAGCAGAGTTTAACATTCCAGTCATGTGACCTTACCTTAGAACCATTTTTCTGATATGTTTTACACAGCAAACTATAAAAGCATTAAAAGCACATAGCAGTATGGCCTACAGATGAAAATTATGTCTTGTTTCATCAATTTGTTCATGGCAGGCTGATATGTAAATGCCATTCTCCTGCTGGTCGTTGAAATAGAGTCCATAGGTTCCAATTATTTCATCAATTAACCAGCCTGCATTAAAACCAGTTCTGTGGATTGGCTGCCCATTCAGGAGTTGTGACTTACATTTCCATCGGTTCGATTCAAGGTGCCCAACTTGCCCAGTTTTTACAGAATCCCGTTAAAAAGACTGAAAGTGTGCCTCGGGGGCTCCTCGCTGATGTACATTTCTATAGCAGTCATCTGTAGTCTTAACTGTTTGCCTATTGCTCAAACCTGAATGTTGGCAGGTTGTTCAACCAAAGACATGTCAAGAACATGCCTATTTTTGTGTGGTGAGTATCCACACACATATCAGATCTCAATGACCACAGGTAACGTAATCACAGCATGAATGGTTTCATAAGTCACAGCTTTACCAAGCTGCCCCGAAGTTTCCTGAACAATTGGAGAAAGAAGGCATGATCTTGTATTGAAATAAAAACTGCAAGGAATGCTGATGTTGTAAGGCAGAAACAGAAGCGAGAATTGCTGGAAAAGCTCAGCTGGTTCTACAGAGAGAAATCAGAGTGAACGTTTCGCATCAAGTGGCTCTTCCTCAGAACTGAGGGATGAAAAGGAGCACCATGAATTGGCTAGGTATCAAAACCAGGTCTCCCACATGGCAGGCAAGAATTCCACCACTGAGCCACCAATACAAGCATCACTCAGTTCCAAAGAAAGGTCACAACCCGAAACGTTAACTTTGATTTCTCTCCACAGATGATGCCAGATCTGTTGAGCTTTTACAGCAATTTCTATTTATGATCTTGTACCTGACTGCTTGAGTTTTGACTGATTAAAGGAATCCCTTATAGGAGTCAGAATGGATCCAATCTACAGACAAGACCGAGGCAAGATTGAACTACAATGTTGGAATCTTGGACTCATTCTCTGAAAGGACTCTGGAGACAGTGCTGTGGATAGCAAGTTCTGCAGGAAAATATTATTTCCAGTGGATGGGAAAATGACCCTGATCACTCAGACTAAGTTAGCATGGTCTCAGCTTTCTGAGGAGGTGAGCAAGGGTATTGGATCTCACTCATGAACATGAGTTTGAATGACCTCCCCAGGGCATGTGAGACATGGGCCAGATATATGGGCCAAACTCTACTTGGATTTCTCCAGCTTTCTGTTTCTCAGAACTTCTCAAAGCAATGTATCTTCTGTTCCATACATTCCTCTCTACTGAAGCACCTTCTTAAGTTCTCCACTAAGGAACTACACCTGGACTATTTTTCATCTTCTTACTATTCTTATCCATTCATTAAAGTCACAATCCAAAAACGTTGACATTCTCTATTCGCAAAGCATCCCAATTCACACAGTCATCATGCTCCACTTTCTCTCCTTGCTATAGAAGAGAGCACAGAACTCCAGAGAGAGAGGAATGGAACCAGGAATGGTACTCTAGTCTTAACTCTAAATTGCTCCAGAGGAGAAGGTGAAGGAGATCAGCAGATCAACTAAATCTGTGACTTTAAGACGACTTTTAGTCTTCTATGAGATGTGAAAATCTCTGGCTTTTCTAGTATTTGTTGCCCATTTTTAATTACTGCAGAGAAAGGGGCAGTAACATTTATTTTAAGAGGGCTAGAATATCAGAGCTGAGATGTACTGCTGAGACTTTATAAGGCTTTGGTCAGACCACCTTTGGAATATTGTGAACAGTTTTGGGCCTGGTATCTGAAGAAGGACACGCTAGTGTTGGAGGGATCAAGAGGAGGTTTACAAGAATTATCTGGATGTGAAGAGCTTGTCAAATGATGAATGGTTGAGGACTCTGGGTCTGGACTCAATGAAGTTTAGAAGGATGAGGGGGGATTTAATTGAAACTTACAGAGTACTGAGAGGCCTGGATAGAGTGGATATGGAGAAGACGTTTCCACTAGGAGGAGAGACTAGAACCTGAGGGCACAATCTCACAGTGAAAGGATGATCCTTTAGAACTGAGATGAGGAGGAATTTCTTCAGCCAAAAGGTAGTTAATCTGTGGAACTCATTCCTGCAGAAGACTGTGGAGGCCAAATCATTAAGTATATTTAAGACAGAGATAGATAGTTTCTTGATTAGTAACGGAATCAAGTGTTACAAGAAGAAGGCAGGAAAATTGATTGAGAAGCTAATCAGCCATGATTGAATGGTGGATGCAGATCCGATGGGCTGAATAGCCTAATTCTGCTCCTATAGCTTATGGTCTTATGAGTCACCCTTTTGAACGAATGCAGTCCATTTTGTGCAAAGACAACAATGTGAGGAAGGGAGTTCCATTTTTTTGACCCAGCAACATTGAAGGATTGATGATATAGAACCATCAAATCCCTACAGTGTGGAAGCAGGCCATTCAGCCCATTGAATCCACACCAATGCTCTGAAGAGCAGCCCTCCAGACCCACCACATTCCTGTATCTCTGCATTTTCCACAACCAATCCACATAACTTGCACACCTTTGGACTGTAGGAGGAAACCCACACAGGTACAGGGAGAATGTGCAAACTCCACACATGCATACAGTCACCAGAGGGTGGAATTGAACCTGGATTCCGGGCACTGTGAGACAGCAGTGCTAATCACTGAGCTACCATGCCACTCCAAGTCAGAATGGTATGAGGCTTGCAGGTAAAACTGAAGAAACTGGTTTTCCTGTGCCTTTGTCCTTTAAGCTGCGAGGGGTTGCAGATTTGGAAGATGGGTGGTGCTGAAACATCTTTGATGAGTTTTTTCCAGTGGTAATGGAAGTATATGGTTAAGTTGCTGAATGGAGTGCAAGATCAAATAATTTGCTTTGTTCTGGGTGGCATAAAGTGTCTCGAGTATTTTCACAGAAGTGGAGGGTATTCCTTTAAGCTCCTGACTTGTGGCTTATCGAGCATACACAGTCTTTGGGATCTCCCGTCACAACCCTAAACGCTGGTCTCACATCCTGGCAGCTGAGATTGTCCCTAGTATAGATACAGGTGGGGTGGTCTTCAGTAGAGTCTTCATTGCTTTCTTAGCCTAGGGGAAATCTGCCATGAGGAACTCAGCAATTAGATTAGGTGAACAAAGAGCCTGATTTTGGCATCACTGAATTCATGGAATTATTAAAAGAGAGGAAGAGAATGAGTTTGCAGCTTATGAGAGTGATTCAAAGTTTGGGAGAAGATTTGTAGCCCGGGTGCTTGTTGTTGTGGTTCTGCTCACTGAGCTGGGAATTTGTGTTGCAGACGTTTCGTCCCCTGTCTAGGTGACATCCTCAGTGCTTGGGAGCCTTCTGTGAAGCGCTTCTGTGATGTTTCCTCCAGCATTTATAGTGATTTGTATCTGCCGCTTCCGGTTGTTAGTTCCAGCTGTCAGCTGCAGTGGTCTGTATATTGGGTCCAGGTCGATGTGCTTATTGATTGAATCTGTGGATGAATGTCATACCTCTAGGAATTCCCTGGCTGTTCTCTGTTTGGCTTGTCCTATAATAGTAGTGTTGTCCCAGTCGAATTCATGTTGCTTGTCATCTGAGTGTGTGGCTACTAAGGACAGTGTGACAACCGGAAGCGACAGAGACAAACCACTACAAATACTGGAGGAAACATCACAGAAGTGCTTCACAGGAGGCTCCCAAGCACTGAGGATGTCACCTAGACAGGGGACGAAACGTCTGCAACACAAATTCCCAGCTCGGCGAACAGAACCACAACAATGAGTGTGATTAACTGTTGGTCGATATGGGAATTTTACTTTTAATGTTCAAACATCATGAAATGTCTCCATTGTCCAGTCATCTCTCTCATCTGCCTCATGGCCATGAACACTGGAGAAAATGATCTGATAATTGTAGAAGGTGAGCAGAGGATGTCACTGAGGTGAAAGAATAATTTGCAGTGAGACTGTTTGGGCTGGTGTGGGAGAGGACCAATGATTTCACCACTGAAATCCCTTAAGGGTACATACCGTCACATTAGCTGAGCTGTGCCTGTTGTAACGGCATACACACCAGCTGTAATAACCCTGCTTACATCAGGTTAGCCCCTCCTTTTCATCCTCCTACTCCCCAGATGATTCAGAGTCCTCATCACTTCCCTCTTCCTGCAGCTTTTGACCTCACTGCTGTGCAACATTGTGCAGGATGCAGCAGACTTTTTCCATTTCATCAGGCAAGCCAATCTTCCACCCACTTACTTCATCTACAGCACCCCCCACCCACCCCCCCATCCCGGCCTCTGAATGGCAGTCAACATCATCAAATACTCCTCCCACCATCGTTATAATTTCATCCAACCTCTTACATTAGGCAAAAGATACAAAAACTTAAACACATCTACCAACAGGTTCAAGAACAGCAAATTCCCCTTTGTTATTAGGCTTCTCAATGAACCTCTCCAAATTCAAATCTAATGTTTAGATTAGATTACTTACAGTGTGGAAACAGGCCCTTCGACTCAACAAGTCCACACCAACCGGCCGAAGCGCAACCCACCCAGACCCATTCCCCTACACCTAATACTATGGGTAATTTAGCATGGCCAATTCACCTAACCTGCACATCTTTGGATTGTGGGAGGAAACCGGAGCATCCAGAGGAAACCCACACAGACACAGGGAGAATGTGCAAACTCCACACAGAGAGTCGCCTGAGGCGGCAATTGAACTCGGGTCTCTGGTGCTGTGAGGCAGCAGTGCTAACCACTGTGCCCCCGTGCCGCCCCACCACTGTGCCACTGTGATCTTGCTTTTTGTACACCTTCTATGCAGCTGTAACCTTGTACTCATCACTGTTCCATCACCCTATGATCTTTGTATGGTATGATCGATCTGTACTGCAGGCAAAACAAAACTTTTCACTATACCTAGCTGCATGAGACAATAATAAATCAGATCAAAATTCAGAACATCTGCGCTCACTGAAGAATATAATTCCTGCCACCATTTCCTCACTCCTCACTTCCTGGATATCCAGTCATTTGAACTGCATGTTGGACAATTGGGTGATCTATTCAATGACCTCTCCTGTGCTAAGTTACCTTCTGCTAACTGGAGTTTTGGTCTCACTACCTCTGCCCTATTTAACAGCAGATGGGTGAGAAAGCAACTGCTGCTTCTGTTGTTGTAGTTTCTGTTAATGTTCCTGACACTGCTTCACCTGTTACTCCCCAGAAGCCAAAGCTAAAACTGCATTAGCAACTGCTGTATACCAGGGAGGGGTCACGTGTGGCAGATACAGACTAAAGTGAAAAACAAAACTCCAAGGTAGTAGAAATAACCTCAAAAGTCTTGAAAATCATTGCCAAAGCAACTTTCCAGAAGAGTCGGGGAGATAGTGGCATTGTGGTAATATAACTAGACAAGTGACCGAGAGGCCAAGTGTAATGCTGTAGCAGCGGGTGGAGTTTACGCTTGATGACTGAAATCCAGAATGGAAAGCCAGCTTAATTCTCAGTGACCAGGAAACTGTCATTGCCTGTCATTAAAACCCTCCTGATGAAGGGTTTATGCCTAAAACATCGACTCTCCTGCACCCCGGATGCTGCCTGACCTGCTGTGCTTTTACTGCGCCACACACTTTGACTCTGGTCTCCAGTATCTGCAGTCCTCACTTTCTCCATAAAAACTCATTTAGTTCATTGATCCCCTTAAGGAATAGAAATCTGTTGTCTTTACCTGGTCTGGTCTACATATGATTCCAAACCCACAGCGATATAATTGACTCTGGACTGCTGTCTACATTGACCTATAAGTCATTTAAGAAGTTCAGCAAGTGTAATAAATGCCAGTAATATCCACATCCCAAGGGAGACAATTAAAAAAAAATCACATTAGGCAAAACCTTTCACATTAATGAAGAAGAACTATCAAAGTTCCATCTTTAAGAGTCTTCTAGGATGTCAATCTCAGACCTCACTAATCCCTGTTGTGCTTTGTCTTGATACTGATGAGTTTTACACAGTCTGGGAGAAATACACACTCACAGTTAAAGCCAGATGCAGGGTTCAGTTCTCAGTCAATTAGTCTTTTTGTAAGATTGAGTTGCTGACAAGTCAGTCCCATGTGGGTTTCCCAAATTGTTAGATACATATTTCCATCAAATGAAGAGGTCTGCAGGTTCTTCCTGTTCACACTGACACTTGACAAAATGCACCCATGCCCCTCCCACAGCTTACATGTCAAAATTTTCCCAGTGTTTTCCACATCTAGGGAAGAAGCATCAAAATGAGATAGTCACCAAGGATTGTAAGAGACTATTTGGGAAGAGACTTTTTTTTTGTCCAAAGAATGGTCAGAATGGGGAGCTCGATACCTTGGGGAACAGTTGAGGCTAGATATGTTTTAAAGGAGGTAGATAAAGGTATGAGTTTAAAAAAAAAGAATGGAGAGCTACGTTGATATAGTTAGATGTGGAAGGATTTGGGGAGTTTTGACTGGAACAGAAATGCTGACATGGACTGATTGGCCTAATTCTGTGCTGTATGTTTGCATAATTCAATGTAATTGAAACAGTGATTTGAGTATATTGGTAACTTGGCTGAAAGATGCCATGCTCAGTACTATTAAAATTTTCCATTTCTGAACTCAAAACTGTTCTGCTGAATTGATTTACAACCTAATTCAATACAGCTGACTTTGGTGCAAATCCCTTAAAACAAATCTCCTAAAATCTCACAATCTCAGTTTTATAATTCATTCAGCAGAAGAGAGTTTCAAACTTTAACCACCCGTTTATATATAGAAATGTTCCTTAATTTTTTTGCTAAAAGTCCTGGATCTAATTTTTGACTGTGCCCTCTAGTCTTACACTTGCTAACCAGTGGAAATAGTTTCTCTTTATCTATGCCATCTGCTCTGCATACTATCTTGAAAACTTCAATTGAATCACTCCTTAATCTTTTAAGTTCTCGGGTCTGCAATCCGAGTTCATGTTATCTCCCATCTTAATTTAAACCACAACTGTACCATGACTTCTAATTCCTTGTATTCTAATGCCATAGATATAAAGATCAGCATTCTATCAACTATTTTGATTGTTTCATTTGTTCCTATCCATGAAATATCTGGGTTTAGGAAGCATTTTGTTTGTTTGGGCCTGCACTGCTTCTAAGTTTTCAACATTGGGGAAGTATAATGAGCTATCTATTTTGTCTTCAAAGTGGATGACTTCACACTTTCCTATATTGAAATTAATTGGCCTCTCATTACTTAACATGTTAATATTGCTTTGTAATTTTATGCTTCCATCTGCTTCCATTTTACCTAACATGCTGAATATCTTTGTATCATCAGTGAGCTTGGAGATGTGACTCTCAATGCCTGAAACTAAGTCATTAATAGATACAAATAGAATCACTTTGTACAAAAGAAGTACTCACTCAGACAAAAAAAAGAAATAACTTCAAATTAGGCATTCAAGATACCTTACATTTTCTCACAATGCCCTGAAGCCTTTTCTCAATCAATTAAATTTTGTTATTGTTATTTGAATGAAGGCACTAACTGCTTTATTTTAAAAGGATTAAATCTGCAAATAAAGCAAGCTGATATCAACACACAAGTATTTCATGTGATTATTCTGTACTGTGCAAAATCCAGGCTTACATTTTAAATAATTTCACCAACATTTAAACTTAATTGTAACTTTTTTTCCTGTGTTTGATATTTATAAGGAACATTGTTTCAAAAATAAAAACTGAAAGAACTGTAGATGGTATAAATCAGAAACAAAAACAGAAGTTGCTGGAAACATTTAACAGGTTTGACTGCATCTGTGAAGAGAAATCAGAGTTAACATTTCAGGTCTGGTGTACCTTCCTCAGAGCCTTCATCAGTTTGAAGATCACCTTTTTGAATAACTTATACAAAGACAATCTTTGGTTAAGTAGACTAAAACAAAATCTAGGCTCTGGAACCATTCTGGTCAATCTCCTCTGTACTCTCTCAAGAACTTTCCCTTCACTCTTCTGATATGCTGCCAAAACTGGATGCAATACTCTATTCAGGGCTGAAGCAGAGATTTCCGTAGGTTCAGCATAACCTTTAATCAGATAGTGAATTTGTAGTGAAGTGGATATTCCACTCAAGATGCAAGGGCAGATGCATGCAACATTTTGGTACAATGGGAGAGAAATCACCTATGCTTTATATGCCATTCCTAAAAAAAATGTTTTTCTTTAAGCACAAAGCATGCGAGAGTTCATATGTTCTTTGTTAGCTGACTGCAGAAGAAATTCAAGTTGATTCAAAAAATTGTGAACTAATTTTCCTTGAAAAAAACTCCGTAACTAGGCAATGTTCCCTTTAATTTTCTCTATAGCTGTGTAGACCTCTGAGGTCCATGTGTGACAGTGAGTTCTGGAACACGAAGTTAATGCCATACTCAATGTGTCAATGCCAATTGCTATGCATGGAATCCTGGAGCATCTGTGTATGACCGTAGGAAAATGCATGCTCTGTCTCACAACAAGATTGCCTAGAACATGAAGATGGCACTATAACAGCAATATCAAGCAACAGAAAAGAGTTTACACAATGGAATGAAATGTGCGCAATGCAGCAGAGGGGTGCATGCATGCTATAATGCAAAGAGTTCAAAAGGACAACAGGAGGATATGAAGTGCTACTGATACAAATGCCCTTCCCAAACATCAGCACGGTGTGGAGGTTCCGGTGTTGCACCAGGGTAGCCAAAGTCAGAAGTCACACAACACCATGTTATAGTCCATTAGATTTGTCCTGCAGGATCATCACCTACTGTTGCGTGACTTCCGACTTTAACACCAGCATAGCTATTGTCAAGGAAATACCTGACTCTAATGCACAACCTACAATCAAGGCTGAAGCTCAGAACATTATGGAGGAATTTCCCATAAACCTTAATCCTGTTATAAATATCCAAGAGGATCTAATTCTTTTGAATCTTCAACTTCTTCTACTGGAAATGACAGATAAATCTTACTGATTGCTGGAGTTCCCAAGATATCTGCAGAGAAGCAGTCTCAAGAGTCTGTGGAAGTGATATCATGAATGGTATCTTCATAGCCAGAAGTTGTGACACTCATTGGTATCAAATACATTGAACAGACAAATAAGAAGATAGGGACAATTAATCTGACCTACAGATTGCTGGGGCAGCAGTGGATGGATTCTGGATGCTTTTGACAAATGAGGACCAGAAACCATACAAGTCCAATGTAATGAACATTTATTAACAATTTACACTGTTAACAAAGACATGCCTAAACAGGGCCAACATCTTCCCAATGGTTACTGATGATCCAACATCACTGATGGTACACTGTAGCTATTAGAGTAATTGTTTACAACCTTTTTGCCTTACCTCCCTTCAAGTCTTTCATTCTAACCCTTAACTATTTAGATATTCATCCCCCAACCCTATTTTGTGCTTCATGTCCAATTAGTTGCCTTGCTGCTGAAGTCGCGATCTGCCTAAGGCTACCAACAAATGTCAGAGGATAGCAACTTCTAGGTCTTAGAGATCACCACTGGAGCTCCAGGCCATGAATCCATGAGAGAACAAAACTTCAAGAAGGGAAGTATTTTGGGAACTATTGCAAGGTGGAAGGATGTTGGGGGTTAGAGTCAAGGATGACTTCCAGTGACTTCCCTGTATCATCTGCCTCCAGTTTCCCCCAGATTGGAGCAATTGAATGTTCTGTCCAACTCAGCAAGAAGGTCACCTTGGATTCCCAGAGGAAATCAACCATTTTTCTTATATTAATTGGGCCAGTGGTGACTTGAGATCCCCAGGTAGCTGAGAATTGACTCCTTAAGGGCATTATTTAATCATAGACATTTCAAGATGGACGAGGGACCTTCTCAGCCAGCACTTAATTGCTGAGGTGGCAGAAAGAAGGTCAGTATCTCCAGGAAGCCAACTTGCCTAATTATTTACCCTATTTGCCATCTTTATCATCACCTTCAGGGAGGGGAAAGTCATAGCCTGCATTTCTCTACTTTACTGTTCCCTCCTGTACTGACTCCTGTCTACCAGTGCACAGTTGAGAGTGCGCTCTTTCAAGGTCTCATCACTCCTAGCCTCCTCTGTTAACAATTACAGTCAATTCTTCTATAACACACTGGTTGTGCTCTTGTACAAAACCGCATTAAAGAATCGTACTTTAGGATCTGGACTTAAAGTGTTGGCACTTTAACAGTTCATGCTTTAGAAACAATGTTCCCAATTCATCAATCGCTTTACAATGAAGTCTCATTGACGAAATGCATGGTATAGCAGAATGCCCTGTATCTGTTTGAGAATGTTGCACATTCCCTTGCACAAGCAGCCTCCTCTTGGATGGCCACTAACATACTGTCGTACCCTTTAACTTCCTAGCATATGATCCTGGAATCTCTCATCCTCCTTGATGCTCTGCAGTGACTCCATGTCCCCCTCAGACTTGGAAAATCTGACCTTCAGTTGGAGCAGCTGGAGACACTTCCTACACAAACAAAAACTCAAGACACATGAAATGTTTCCAAATGGCACAGAAATTATAAGTAATAGATTTCCAAAGTACATCCTTGATATGAGGAAGCTCTTTGTCCTCTGTCCCTTCTAGATATTATCCCATTTAAAGTATTAGTTTTCATTAATGCAACTGGAAATGAAATGTGCTAATACTATTATAATATACTTGTTGCTCTATCTTGTATAAGGTTATGATTCTGAAAGAATTAATGTAGAGGGGTGCATTACATTCTAGCCAATTTGATGATGTCATCAGGAATTGGGTGGAGAAAGGCAGAATGCTTTAGAATCATGTGGAATGAAGACCTATATCCACATATCTCCCATTATTCTTCATAACAATATCAAACATAATAGTGTCTATCTGATTGCTTTAATGCAATAAACTGCATCTTGTTTAAGACAAGACTCTTTCCTTCTTAAGGCTCATAGACGTACTCAAAACCAAATAGGCCCTTAGACTCAAAGGGCCCAAAGAACATAGTGAATAATGTTGCAGATGAGAATTCAATTTAGTTTCATTATACACACGGTATCAGTGGTGGGCACCATTGCTTAATACAGTAAGGTAAAATGGGGAAAATACTTGTGGACCCAGGAGCAGTATTGGACATTTACAACTTCAAAGATAATAAGGCTTGAAGAATGACTGTGAAAATGTCGAAGCCAGGGTGAACAATGAACTAGCTAAACCTACCAGTTACAGATTCCAATTGGAAATGAGGATCTGTAGGAGCAGTCCTCATTAAAAGTTCATTCAGGAAGTGAATAGTCATCAGAGCTCCAACAGTAATGTAAAATTTCTCTGTTGGACACAGAAAACCTTTAAATTAATGGCCTAGAACCTGCTGAGAAGGTTAGAGTTAAAAGACTTTAACCACAACTCAAACCAAGCACTGTTGTTATAACCAGCAGACGCTGTGAGGCACAGCTAGAGAAAGGAAATCAAATGCCTATAGAGATAATTTAAACCAAGGTTGCAACACTGATAACATCACAATTAATATGACAAAAATGCAATTTAAAAGCCTAAACAGAATCCATTTGGTTAATTAGATATAATAAATCTAATGATTCATTCTGAAGAGTAGAGCATACAGCAAATACTAAGAGTCAGTGTCAAGCACACAAGCAGGACCGGCTACTAAAACAAAAACGTTATTATACCTCTCGGTTTTTAGGTCACTTCCAGAAGATATATAGAAGTAGGACACAGTAACAGGGCAGCAGACTGATAAAGAACATGCTACCACTTGCCCAAAACATATTGCAGGATGGCCAGACCTAAATCCAGTCTGTTGGCCAAGACCTAATAAGGCATAAGGAAAGTCTAGTTTAGTTATTTTCCATTCAGGAGGGTAATCGAGGACACTGAGGGATTACCAAGTGTGAATCCACAATTGGGCTAGCGGTGCGACAGCCAGACCTATCAAGAGAGATTGAAGATGTCATAGCTTATTATGCAATCTGTGATTAGACAACATTATCAGGACTGGAGGACATTCCTATCATCACTGAAGAAACGCAAGTGACAAAAGCTAACATAGTTTGTGATGAGATGCAAACACGGAGAAAAAGAATGAGCAGTACAAATCCATTGAGCCCATTTATCAACCTGTAACTGAAACAGTTCATAGTAGATTAGAATTTGATGTCAGATGATAAGAGAACACAAACTCAGGGGGAATGTTTTAATTAAAGAATTATTAATGCCAAGGATATAGCGCAGTAAGCAGCAATCCTTAAGCTGAGGACATGAACAGAAGTTGCCAGAGAAACCCAGTAGGTCTGGCAGCATCTGTGGAGACAAAGCAAAGGTAATGTTTCAAGTCCAGTGACCCTTCTTCAGAACTGAATCCTGCAATTTTTTCCACAAATGCTGCCAGACCTGCTGAGATTCTCCAGCAATTTCTATTTCTGTTTCTGATCTTCAGCGTCTGCAATTCTTCATTTGATCTGAGGATGTGAGCATGCTGACTTACCAGTAAGACAATGACAGAGAATGAATGAACATGCTCACCTAATCTGGAGGTTCAAGAGTCTACATATTTCAGCACAGATGTTTCAGAGTGAGAATAAAGATTTGCCTACATAGATTGAGATGGGCTGAATACAACTCCATGGAAGCCAACACTGAGTTGCAATGATTAATGTCCACAGATTCAGGATATAATCAGAAAGAAATTGCCTGGACCAGAAAATCCAGATTCTGCAAAAATGAAAGAAAATAATGGTTTCAATTGAACAACTATTGTCCATGCAGGGAAATCATGAGATCAAAGACCCTCCAGTTGATCTTACAGGATAACAACAATGAAAAAGAATCAAGAGTTCAAGGTAATGCACTGACCGTGTGGTTCTGCAAGAATAGTTTCCTTGGTGAAGGATATCAAACCTATAAAAGGTCCTCCAACATAGTGAGACTTTCAGACCCCGCACACCCTCAGGGTGCTGACTATAAGTTAAATGACTTTTTCATCGATTTTTTTTTCCGTGAGCAATACCATTTCGTAACATGTACAGTATACATGCTTAGAATATTCACATGTACATATTTACATGTACACTTTTAAACGTTGACTCAGTGCATAGAAAGGATACTGTTGTGCACTAGCTGGTCAAAATGCACCATAGAGAAACATTTGCAACAGTGAATGTGTTCATATGACTCCAATTATTCCAGCTCTTCCACAGATCATCATTAAAAGCTTGCATGCTTCCTGTTTGAAAAGAATCATTGTCCTTACCCCTCCCATTATTTCAAATGGAGAGTCAAATCAAGACCAGATTTTGGCAGATGAACCCTTTCTCCATACCAAGTAGATACTTTTTTATCACAATGGTGGTTAGTAGAGAGTACTTCTGATTCATGTATGGCATACTAATTGCCTGCACATCACAGAAATAATACCTTGTGGCTTTTAACAGCATTCAGCTTTTTCATTGCACAGACAGTGTAGGGCAGTTGTAATGACAGGAATTTCAAACACTTTGTTATTATTCTATTTTAAATTTCCCAGAGCTATGACCCAAAAGTGCTAAAAGCACCTAATTTTCAAACATGTGGTGAAAGCACTAAACCGTCAAACTGCATAATGTGTGAGACTAAAACGAGAGAGTCAAATGAAGGCCTCCCCCGTACCCTGAGTCATAGCTATTTTATATTGGTCTCATGCCAGACTGAATGGCAGTGAACTTCACTGTATGCTGCATAATGTAAGAGTTCACATCAGTGTGTGAAAGCTAGGCTGAAAACTATTGAAATGAGGAGTTAAATATAACACAATTTTGGACTGACCAGCAAAACGCTGCTGTTGGATGTTGACACTCAGGGTTGTATATGCACTTTACAATGCACTGAGAGCTGAGTAAACAAGACTGCAAGGGTGGGGTGAGGCATGTGGAAATTGGGGTCCACTTTAACGCTGAATTCTTTCAGGATTTTGTATTTCATGTGCCGTGCGTAGGAAGACCTCAAATAAACTGTGATCCAGTCGACTTTTACAAATATAGACAAACCTATTGGTAATGAAACCAAAAGGACACAGGAATCAAAAGTTGTCCAAAGTCCATGACGTTCCAATGGAATGATGCCAAAGGTTTATCAGGTGCTGTGTTACTTTGCTTTTAATTCAATGTTTAGGGAACTGGAATGCGTTGGTCCTACAAGGAATAACACCTAACCGTAAAACAGAAGTGGAGAAGTGAACAATGGTCAATCCTGACATCATGATCAGCAGCTTGTGGTTATTGGTCAAATGGGTCCAGACAGGTGATTGACAGTGGGGATGGTCAACCTCCACATAGGTAAATAAGAAGTGAGTTAGAGAGGAGGGTTCAGAGGAATGAGTCATCACCCTTTTGGGGATAAACTCGGAGTTCAGATAAATAACTATTGGATGGCTCAGTGGTTAACACTTCTGCTTCACAGTGCCAGGGACCTGGATTCGATTCCAGCCTCGGGAGACGTGTGGGGTTTGCACATTCTCCCTGTGTCTGCGTGGATTTTCTCCAAATGCTCTGGTTTCCTCCCACAGTCCAATGATGTGCAGGTTGGATGCATTGTCCAGAATAAATTTGAGGGTTACGGCAATTGGGTGGGATGGTCTTCAGAGGGTTGGTGTGACCTCTGTCTGCACTG
The DNA here is from genome assembly GCF_047496795.1 of Chiloscyllium punctatum. Lineage (NCBI taxonomy): Eukaryota > Metazoa > Chordata > Chondrichthyes > Orectolobiformes > Hemiscylliidae > Chiloscyllium > Chiloscyllium punctatum. Next base: position 117,943,777 of record NC_092747.1, read on the forward strand.
GAATGAATCTATGGCTGTTACCATCAAAGACTGCAAAACATCAAGGATGAACACCTCATTATCCCAAACTGTCGTGAAAGTTTACTGTCGAGAGTGTGGTGTAGGAAAAGCACAGCAGGTCAGCATCCAAGGAGTAAGAGGATCAACATTTCAGGCATAAGCCCTTCATCAGGAATATGCCCAAAACATCAATTCTCCTGTTCCTCGGATGCTACCTGACCTGCTGTGCTTTTCTGGCACCACACTCCCGACTCTGATCTCCAACTTTCTCCCTGTAGTGGTTTACTGCCTGTGTTTCTCTATTTCCCAAAACAAATCTGGGATCAGTGAAGTGTTCTTTTGGTCATGGATTATCAATTTCCTTACCCTGTCTAATTAAATAATGCATTGCTGGTTCTTAACAAGCTCAATAAACTATCTGAAAATTGCTTACAGTAATGGCATATGTTAAATAGTTGTACTCACGAAGGCCCTAAAATCTAACAGTGTTCAGGAGTTTCTGGTACAGCACATACAGCCTGTTTTTCAGTACGTGTGCAACTGCAATTCTATGTGATTTCGGCATTTTTAAGCCATTTAGCATCATTGGGCAAACTCAAGACCTTTGTTAGGGGATTCAACTCTCGTACTCTCATATTTAAAGGGACAGCCAAGCTTCTATTTGGATCAAGTTTGAAATATAAGCCCAAGTGCAATCATTGACAGATTGGAATCCTTCTGGATTATCTAACCCAATCCAGTTCTATCCCTGCAAGAAGAATTTGGGCAGACATTTTAAAATGTTTTTTGTAGAGCTGTTAAGTCCCCCATCTTTGTGCACTGAGGCAAAATAAATCAGGACCTTGGTTGAAATAACTCTACAAAAGGTTGTCACGAAGAGTTACGACATAGGGTAAACCCCTCTGCTAATTTAAACCAGCCACACAGAAAAAAATTCACCTCGCACCGTAGTCTTTTAAAATTCAAGAGGCAAAGAACTATCACAGAGGTCACTATTTAAAGTCAAAATTAACAATTTTATTCTTTAAGTCCAACAGAGAATATTAAAACCAGCAACTATTTGCAACTCCTTTCTATTCAACCTATCTTTTACCTCCCTCTCTACAATATTAGTCCAATAAAAAAATCCTGATTAAGATTTACAAAAAAAAAACAAATGTCAAAAACCGGTCAGCTTTGTCAATTCTCCATTGCAGATTTTTCTCTGTAGATTTTCTCCATGTTGGTTTCGATGTTCTGCTGCGCAAACATCTTACAGACAGGTACCCTACAGAGAGCTCTTCAATCAGCAGTCTATATTTAGAGTCTAGATTAGAATGGTGCTGGAAAAGCACAGCAGGTCAGGCAGCATCCAAGGAGCGCGAAAATCGAAATTTCAGGCAAAAGCCTTTCTTTAGGAATAGAGGCAGGGTGCCTGTAGAGTGGAGAAATAAATGAGAGGGGCGTGGGGGTGGGGAGAAGGTAGCGTAGAGTACAATAGATGAATGGCGATAGGGATGGATGTGATAGGTCAGAGAGGAGCGTGGAGGAAGATAGTAAAGAGTACAATGGGTGAATGGGGGTGGGGATGAAAGTGATAGGTCAGAGAAGAGGGTGGAGTGTATAGGTGGAAAGAAAGATAGGCAGGTAGGACATGTCATGAGCTGGAAGGTTGGAGCTGGGGAGAGATGGGGGAAGGGGAAATGAGGAAACTAGTGAAATCCACATTGATGTCATGGGGTTGAAGCACACAGACCTCCTCCCTCACCACCATCCAAGGTCCCAAAGGAGCATTCCACATCCATCAAAGTTTTACCTGCACATCCACCAATATCATTTATTGTATCCGTTGCTCCTGATGCGGTCTCCTCTACATTGTGGAGACTGGACGCCTCCTAGCAGAGCGCTTTAGGGAGCATCTCCTGGACACCCGCACCAATCAACCCTACCGCCCTGTGGTCCAACTTTCAACTCCCCCTCCCACTCTGCCGAGAACATGCAGGTCCTGGGTCTCCTCCACCGCCGCTCCCTCACCACCCGACGACTGGAGGAAGAATGCCTCATCTTCCGCCTCGGAACACTTCAACCCCATGACATCAATGTGGATTTCACTAGTTTCCTCATTTCCCCTTCCCCCACCTCACCCCAGCTCCAACCTTCCAGCTCACCTCCACTCTCATGACCTGTCCTACCTGCCTGTCTTCCTTCCCACCTATCCACTCCACCCTCCTCTCTGACCTATCACATTCATCCCCACCCCCAATCACCTATTGTACTCTTCGCTCCTTCCCCCACCCTCCTCTCTGACCTATCACCTCCATCCCCACCCCCATTCACCTATTGTACTCTATGCTACTTTCTCCCCACCCCCCTCTCATTTATCTCTCCACTCTGCAGGCACCCTGCCTCTATTCCTGATGAAGGGCTTTTGCCCGAAACGTTGATTTTCCTGGTCATTGGATGTTGCCTGACCTGCTGTGCTTTTCCAGCAGCACTCTAATCTAGACTCTGGTTTCCAGCATCTGAAGTCCTTGCTTTTGCCTAGTCTATATTTAGAGTCATAGAGTCATAGAATCATAGAGATGTACAGCACGGAAACAGACCCTTCGGTCCTACTTGTCCATGCTGACAAAGATCCCAATCTAATCCAGTCGCATCTGCCAGCACCCGGCACATATCCCTCCATACCCTTCCAATTCATATCACCAACCAGATGCCTTTTAAATGTTGCAATTGTACTAGCCTCCACCACTTCTTCTGACAGCTCTATTTGTGGATATCCTTGGCAGTTCCTCTTCTAACTGTTAAAAATGTCCGGTTTTATAAACCAAAACATTAGATCATTTCATTGGTTTTTACAATATCAAAATACTAAATTCAAATTTGATTGGATTTTGGTATCTTGGGGCATAATTTAAACTGATTGGCCGAATTTGAATTTGTTTTTGTTTCATGGCAACCGATCTGCTGCTATTTATTTCTGAAGTGTTAAATTCTTACTTTGTTCAGGACTTTCTGTGCTTTGTCAGTCCTTGCTGGCTTTTCAAATCTCTGAAAGGTACAATGCACCTCTACACCTTCATAACACAAGTCATCCTTTATTTACATAGTAAATAAAGTATGCATAGTACATGACACCCAGTTAGCTCAGGGTCAGCTCCTAGAGTGAACAGAGACCCAGATATGCCTGTTTATAACTGTCAGCCAGGACTCCATAAAAGGATTGGATTAACACCCCCAATCCAGGAACTCATATTTTCTGAGTCCACCTGGCTGACCTCGTTCCAATCACTATTTTGGTGTTAAAATTAAATATTAGGCATCAGTAGAGCATTTAATCCTCACTCATATTGATGTCAATGCAAGTAAAATATGATCTCATGCATAATGATAATTTTAAATATTCTAACCTTAATAGTACTTATTCCAAATCCATTTTTTTTTCATCCTGTAACATTCCTCAAGTCTACAAAATGGCTTTCCCATTTGAATAGACATTCAGAAACTTTGGTCAGGGATTATCAGTTTCCTTTCTTTGTCTAAATAAATAATGCATTGCACCTGAACTGCTGGTTCTTAACAAACTCAATTAAACTATCTGAAATTGTTTACAAATAATGGCATATATTAAATAGTTGTGCTCACAAAGCCCCCAAAACCTAATAGTGTTCAGGAGTTTCTGGTACAGGAAACAGGACAGGAAGTACAGTTTCTTCTGATCAGAAAGTTATGTTTCCACCTGATCTTCCTTGACCCTAAAACAGGACAAAGAGCAACATTTTACCATTTACTGATAATGAAATAAAAATATTGTCTGTGTATATAACTCAGGTTTTCATTTCAGTGCAGTACTGAGGGATTGCTTCAGTGTTGGAGGTGTCTTGTAAATAAATTGAGACCTGTTTGGAGAAATGTTCATGATTCTGAACTATTACCTGAAGAAAAGTATGCTGTATTCCAATGATCTTAGTCCAACTTGCTGTCTTCAATATCACAGCTAAAAACATTATCACCACAGAACTTGATTGCACAGAGCACATATTTTTGATGCTGTTGTTTTTTTTTCATTCAAAACAGCACACATTCAGAACATACACACCTTCTATATGGGCCAAAGTGCAGTAGCTGGTGTATCATTTGGAAACATGCCAAGTTACCAGATTGTGATGCCTGTCAGCTTGGAACAGCGATTTGACTCTCGCAGTTTGATTTCAATCTGGAAGTTCAGGCTAAGACCAACAATCAATGCATTCATCTGCATTTGGGCAGCATGGCTGCCTCACAGGACCAGGGATCTGAGTTTGATTCCGCCCTTTGACGATTGTCCGTGTGGAATTTACACATTCTCCCTGCGTCTGTGTAGGTTTTCTCCAGGTGCTCTGGTTTTCTTTCAAAGATATGCAGATTAAGTGGATTGGCTGTGCTAAATCACCCACAGTGTCCAGGGATGTGCAGGCTAGATAGATTAGCCATGGGAAATGTAGGGTTACAGGGATAAGATAGGGAGTGGGTCTGGGCGGGATTCTCTTCGCAGGTGGGTGTGGACTCAGTGGGCTGAATGGCCTGCTTCCACACAGCAGGCATTCTATGATTAGCAGTAAATGCAACCCCAATTCTCCTGTCAACAAAAGTCCCACATTGTAGAATCTTTCTATCACTTGCTACCATGATGCTTGGTCACACTGCTAAATGAAAAGACATCACAAAAGAAACATTCAAAATCAACTCTATTAATAAGCCGTGCACATAACTGTTCATTAATCATCCTAAGGCATTTGCTTTATTCCTGTCTTCTATGTGCCTTTGCCAAACCTAATGCTGCTATATAGCAGTGTTTCAGTGACTGTTGCAGGGCTGGTGGAAGGTTGCTGGATCTCATTGAGGTGGACTGCGGATATTCTTTCAGGATGAGCTTGAGCTGCTTTACTTCCAGGACGGTTGATCCTCACCCAGGGGTCACGTGTCCCCAGACAGGGGTTGTGGGACAAGATTTTGGGGTTGCGGGCTCACAATGGGTTGAAGGAGTCCTGATGAAGGGTCCTGTTCGAAATGTTGATTCCCTTACTCCTCAGATGCTGCCTGAACTAATTGCCTTTTCCAGCGCTATGCTTCATCAACTCTGACTCTCCAGCATTTGCAGTCCTCACTTTCTCCTGGCTCACGATGATTGCCATTGAGCAGAAATTCTGGTCCTCCAAAACCCAAGGGAACATGTGCCTGGCTTTGTTTTCCCAGCTCGCAGTTTGCTGTGGGATGAGTGGGTGCATGACAGAGGGAGCTCAGTGTCTGCACAGAGTGTGGCCCAATTGTTTTTTCTCGTTTGTTGATCCATGGGAGGAGAGGGAAATGAACGCTTCACACATGCAGGTTCACAACTGCTAAAGAGAATCCGTATTGATAGATCAGTGAATGGGCAAGGGAGGTCAGAAATGATAGGTTTGAGATGATAGGTGTGGGGCCAGGAAAATTCCTCCATCTGCTGTAAGTTCCTGAGACCCTTCATGGTGTTGCTGGAGCTGGCTCGTCTGACAGTCACTTTTATAATTCTGGATTAGTGGTGCTGGAAGAGCACAGCAGTTCAGGCAGCATCCAAGGAGCAGCGAAATCAACGTTTCAGGCAAAAGCCCTTCATCAGGAATAAAGACAGAGAGCCCGAAGCATGGAGAGATAAGCTAGAGGAGGGTGGGGGTGGGGAGAAAGGAGCACAGAGTACAGTAGGTGAGTGGGGGTGTGGAAGAGAGTGATAGGTCAGAGAGGAGGGTGGGGGAAGGTAGCAAAGAGTACAATGGGTGGATGGTGGTGGGATGAAGGTGATAGGTCAGGGAGGAGAGGGTGGAGTGGATAGGTGGAAAAGGAGATAGGCAGGTAGTACAAATCCGGACAAGTCATGGGGACAGTGCTGAGCTGGAAGTTTGGAACTAGGGTGAGGTGGGGGAAGGAGAAATTAGGAAACTGTTGAAGTCCACATTGATGCCCTGGGGTTGAAGTGTTCCAAGGCAGAAGATGAGGCGTTCTTCCTCCAGGTGTCTGGTGGTGAGGGAGCAGCGGTGAAGGAGGCCCAGGACCTCCATGTCCTTGGCAGAGTGGGAGGGGGAGTTGAAATGTTGGGCCACGGGGCGGTGTGGTTGATTGGTGCGGGTGTCCTGGAGATGTTCACTAAAGCGCTCTGCTAGGAGGCGCCCAGTCTCCCCAATGTAGAGGAGACCACATCGGGAACAACGGATACAATAAATGATATTGGTGGCTGTGCAGGTAAAACTTTGATGGATGTGGAAGGCTCCTTCAGGGCCTTGGATGGAGGTGAAGGAGGAGGTGTGGGCACAAGTTTTACAGTTCCTGCGGTGGCAGGGGAAAGTGCCATGATGGGAGAGTGGGTTGTTTGGGGGCGTGGACCTGACCAGGTAGTCACAGAGGGAACGGTCTTTGCGGAAGGCGGAAAGGGTTGGGGAGGGAAATATATCTCTGGTGGTGGGGTCTGTTTGGAGGTGGCGGAAATGTCGGCGGATGATTTGGTTTATGCGAAGGTTGGTAGGGTGGAAGGTGAGCACCAGGGGCATTCTGTCCTTGTTATGGTTGGAGGGGTGGGGTCTGAGGGCGGAGGTGCGGGATGTGGACGAGATGTGTTGGAGGGCATCTTTAACCACGTGGGAAGGGAAATTGGGGTCTCTAAAGAAGGAGGCCATCTGGTGGTTTCTGTGGTGGAACTGGTCTTCCTGGGAGCAGATATGGCGGATGCGGAGGAATTGGGAATACAGCATGGCATTTTTGCAAGAGGTTGGGTGGGAAGAGGTCTAATCCAGGTAGCTGTGGGAGTGGGTGGGTTTGTAAAAAATGTCAGTGTCAAGTCGGTCGTCATTAATGGAGATGGAGAGGTCCAGGAAGGGCAGGGAGGTGTCAGAGATGGTCCAGGTAAATTTAAAGTCAGGGTGGAATGTGTTGGTGAAGTTGATGAATTGTTCAACCTCCTCACGGGAGCATGAGGTGGCGCCAATGCAGTCATCAATGTAGCAGAGGAAGAGGTGGGGAGTGGTGCCAGTGTAATTACGGAAGAATTACAAGTAACTTGTATCTCACAGCATGGAATTCTTTTTTTCAATGCAGATTTTTATTTCCAGAAAGCCCATGAGTCTCATTAGACTCAATGAATAAGATAATGTTTTCATAAGGTAGTTTAAATTTTATAATCCAGATTTTTGTGTGCTTAAATTATAATGTGTGCATTTCAATAATTGAAATACTTGTCATCGTGCAGCTACTGTATTACATTTTGGCATCCTGTCAACCCTACTCAATAAATGAAGAACACTCACCCACCCTTTCCAATTCCACATCCACCCTTCTTCCTTCCCCACTCAACAATTCCTACTCCTGCCAAATTGTCACTTTGGGGGCAAAATCAGAAGCTGCTGGAAAAGCTCTGCAGGAAACCAAAGTTAACGTTTTGGATCCGGTGACCATTCCTCAGAACTGGATTCAAAACATTAACTCTGATTTCTCTTCACAGATGCTGCCAGACCTGCTGAGATTTTTCCAGCAACTTCCGTTTTTGTTTCTGATTTGCAGCATCAGTTTTTATTTTGTCACTTTGAGGGGGCATTGCACAAAGTCTGGGGCATTAAAGTGGGATCATACTGGGCCAAAATTTCAGAAGCACAGATAGCCCACCTGAAATATTGCCCAGCAGATCCTGCATCATGATCCTCTCCAAACCAGAGTTGACAATTGAACTTCCACATTGGAAAGAAGGAGTTCCAAGTTCTGTTAAACATGACAAGGTTAATGTTTCTCAAAAAGGTCTATAGGCATCCTGAGGTTGTGTATTTGGAAGTGGTATTGTAGTGAGAGACTTGCTGAGTTACTGCACTGCCTCTTGCTCAGTGTGTATATACTGGTTGTGGAAGGACTGATTATTTAAGGTGGTAAATGGGATGGCAACACACTCCTAACTTGTATCTTGGAGACAGCAGAAAATATTGTAAAATGCCCTGTGTGAAGAAATATAGTAGTCAAATTGTGAAAGATGTAATATGATTTGAAATTGCTCAGGTAGCTACCAGCCAGGCACCAACCTCTGTTTTAACCTGACTCTATCAGGGATTGAAGTCTCTGCCTCTGTGGATTTCTGGCTCTCGGTGGAGAATTGGAAACAGGTTATTGGTGCTCACGAGTACTGTGGAGCTCCCATCCCCATGTTCTGAATGAAGAAGTCTCTGCTCAGTTTTCCCAGCCCACTATCAATTGAGGCTTTAAGTGCCCATTGTGAGATTAATTAAGGGTCTCATAGAATCACCGCTGGTGTTAACCCAGCTATAGTCAGGCATAGCACCAATGGACATATCAGTTGAAAATAACTAGGGGATGATGTGGGTAAGTCCTTTCATCAAAAGCCCTTAGTATCATCCTTCTGCCTTTACTGCTGAACTCCCTGCCCTCAACCCTCCATATTACTTCTCTGTGTCCTGACTCGCTACTTGATACTGGGATTCGGATGTTAGTCCTTCCCACCTCTACCTCCCAAGTGGCACTGGGCACAACAGTTGAAGACCTTTGATTTAGTCTCTAGCTCATGATCTTCGATTTATCTTGATTCCAGGAAAAGAACAGCTAGGAGCCTCACCACTGACCGACTGGACTGGGGTTTTGGTAGGCCTTCATTGAAAGGAGGCAGCTCAGATCTCTGACTGTGTCTTCAGCTGACAGCAAGACCTTGACACTTCACTAAGGCCTGCCCCATTCTGCATTTCCTGCCTTTGCCTCCTTTCTCATTCCGAGGGGACATCCGGTCTTGCATCCTTCACGCCTGAGCTTGAACAAAAGGCTCCAAGCATTTTTGGTTCCAGATCTGGGTATATCTTATAATATTCAACTGTCCGTCAATCCTCAGTTGAATCCTCCTTTCCAGTCTTCTGGATACCTTGGTACTCTGAGGCAAGACTATTGCCGCCATTAATGGCTATTTGTTCAATCAACTCATCGTTTTTACTATCCTGATGAAAATTATTCACTGCATTATACCAACATTTCTGCCTTGTGGCATGTACTTTCAGCCAATGCAAATAGTTGTAGTTTCTATGGTAGTGTTATTAATTATGACGTAACACAGATAGAAAACCTACACCAATAAGAGCTGCTATGGAAATTTTCCCTATCATTAGCTTTAATTAAACGTGCAGAGTTGATTCAATATGCAATTCAACATTATTAAAATAAACCCTTTTAAATAATCAGCATGTATTAATGACAACCTACTAAACATCTATCATATCCACACACTTGGATAGACAGCTAAATTAATTAAAATTAAATTTACATATAAAATTGGAGCATCAACATTTCTAATCATACATACATATAAATCTTTTATAATGTTAATTCAATTTCAAGGCCTAAATTGAAATTAAATTTTGATGAATGTATTTTAAAGGAGCAGTGTCTTGAGCACTCTTTGAAAAGCATGCCTTTTGTCTCAGGAGTGAAATACTCTGTAGTAACATGAAAGTGAAGCCTTGTAAACATTAACTGATTGTCAGAGGACAGCCATGATTAATGCTGCGCTTGTCCAGACACAAACATCTTGTGAAAATGCAGTGCAAAAGTAGGACCTCGGGTCAATTTTTGTTAACATGAAGCAAATCAACTTCCATTGTTGCACTGCATGAAGCCACATTAGTCAATATAAGCCAATGACAGACCCCGCACTTTTTCAATGTCCAAAACCTTGGATATGGGGCTGTTGCAACAGTTCAAATCAGTATGTAGATATTTTATTTCGATTTCTACCATTTCCTTGTGATTCAAGAGTAAAATGTGCTTATATATGCACAGTACTATGCAAGATTTTGAGATATTTCACCATTACTTTAATAGCATTCAAATGTAGTTACTGATGTGATGTAGGAAATGTAACAGCCAATATGCTCACAAGCTCCCACTAACAACAATGTGATAATGATGGAGTGAATTATTGCAGATATTGGAACCTGTACTGAAAAGAAAAACATGCTGGAAATCACTGCAGGTCAGGCAACATCCATGGAGAGACCAAGTTAATGTTTTGAGTCGCATGATTCGTCATCAGAGTTAATGTGAAGAGTGGAGTGTGCGGCATTTATATAATAGTGTGGGGGTGGAGGAACAACAACTTATCTTCAGGCTAGAGGCTTTACAATGTTCTGAACTTAATATTGAGTGCAACACCGTCAAATTGTGAACCTATTTCTTCCCTTTTTTTGACTTTACTTGTTGCATTCTCTGTCACCATGTCGTCCCTCCAGCTACCATGTGATCCAAAAGGCAGCTGAGTATTCCTTTAGTACCATTAGTTATATTGTATATTCAAACCTTTGAAATAACTCAGAACCTTTTAACTCACAGGTAAGCAGAAAGGCTGATATACTGGTGTCAATTTCTGCCAAAAACACCATGTAGATGTTGGTTCCTTAACTAACGAGAGCATTGGCATTTTTGCCATGCCTTTGTCCATGCTCAATTTTGATATTTTATGTCATTTTACCATTCTGGTGCACTATACTGCTGCAACTCAACTCAACTCAAGAAATTTAATGAGTCTTTTTTTCTCTTGAAATGTTTCCATTCCTTCATTTTCCATATTCGGGTATATATTGTTATGACCACTGGTAGAAAACATTAAGACTCACAATAAAGCAAATGACACATGAAAATATGAAGGAAATGACAGAGGGTGATGGATTCAGAAAGACAGTCAGGATTGACCAGGGTTTTGCTCATTCTCACAAACCAGCACAAATAGGGAGTGAAAGGTAAAGCTTCAGATGGATGTATTTATTATATACTGGTCTACGTGAAGTCCTCATACTGTACTTGTTTGGAATTAAGTCGAAAAGTGTTGCACTGGAAAAGCACATCTGGTCAGGCAGCATCAGAGGAGCAGGAGAGTCAGCGTTCCAAGTATGAGCTCTTCATCAGAATGCTGCCTGACAGGCTGTGCTTTTCCAGCACCACACTTTTCGACTCTGATCTCCAGCATCTGCAGTCCTCACATTGCGGAGAAAGTGAGGACTGCAGATGCTGGAGATCAGACCTTAAAAATGTGTTGCTGGAAAAGCACAGCAGGTCAGGCAGCATCAAAGGAGAAGGAGAATTGATGTTTCGGGGCATAAGCCATACATTGTGCAGCTTTTGTGCAATTGTTGTTCAGGTTTAGGTGTTTGGATTGCTTAGTGTGTCATTTAAAATAGAATTAGATTTTAAGTCTGCTACCACTTGCAGTTTGCTTTATACGTGCATCCATTTATAACCTATTTGTGTATGGCCTCAGTACTTATAACGATACAAAAGAAAATTAATGTAGATGCTGGAAATTTTAAACAATAACATTCAGTGGTAACTTTGAATGAACGCTTTGCATAAAAATTTCTGCCTATGATAACAACTGTGATAATGACTATGCCATTTAGTTCAGTTTGGATCAGGCAGCATAAGTATCTCAGGCATCTTGTTGGACATATTGAAATTATGGAAATATACCATCCAATGAAGTTCCATTATTTGATTTATAAAACTATGGAAAGCAAGGGTTTCCTGCTGGACCATACCATCAAATGTTATAATATGGATATGGAAAGGGCAGCTTAAATATGAAAACAAACACTTAATGGGTTGATCAGTTGGAGATAAATTAAGCTTCTGGCACCAAATGTTAGAAGAAACTTGCAATATATTCTCTCCCTTTACTCTCCCAGCATACTCTGATACTCAGAAACCATCAGCAACTATGCAAAAAAAAACTTGTCCACGGTTAGAGTTCAACTTTGAGGTCATCTGTACTGTTTATAGTATGTTGGAAGTCATCACTTTGGAAAGTACTAGCCATTCAATTCAAACTGATATTTGGTGTGAGGTTTATTTTTGACTGTTATTGACAACTTTTTCAGAATTAAAAAGACATTTAACTTGTGTTTGTCCCTGACATTTATTGAAAATAATTTTTCAATCTATCTTGTAAAAAATATATTATCTATCAAAAAATGAAAGGCGAGCTTTCACTCATAGCCAACCCCATCAGCATCAGTATCCAAAGGATCATTAGCCGCAACTTTCACCACATGCATCACAGATGTATCCCTGCTTCTCCTCTGTCAGTAAACCACAGGGACTGTTCCCTCCAGGATACCTTTGTCCACTCCTCCTCCATTCCCTATAACTTCCCATAACCCCACAGCACCTTCCTATGCAATTGCCATTTTGCTCTTCCCTCCTCACCATGCAAGGATCCAGAAACACTATTGGAGTAAAGCAGCCTGCACTTTACTCAATCTAGTATACTGTATTCGCTGCTCACAATGTGGTCTCCTCTACAGCAGGGAGACAAAACGCAAACTGGGAGACATAGAAACACTTATGCTTTGACTACAAAAAAAGACTGAGCTTCCAGTTGCCTGCTACTGCAACACACCACCATGTTCCCTGGTCAACATCTCTGTCTCGCATTTGCTGTGGTGCTCCAGTGAACAGCACCTCATTTCCCCCCTGGGAACACTGTAGCCTTCTGGACTCAATATTAATTTCAATATTTTTAGGGCCTGAGCACTTTTTTCCATGCCCTTTACTGACTCTTCACCCCAGGCCTAGTCATCACAGGACACCAATCAGCACACCAATCCATTTTCACTTACTTAGGGACCTCATTATCAGCTTTTCTCCTTCCCTCGCACACCATTATCCATCCCTTTGACTGCCATTCCCTCTTTCTAAGCTCCATCTGCGCTTATAACATACTCATTTTCAACACTGATCCCAATCCCTGACTTTTGCATATATACCACCTTTTCCTCATTCCTAATAGTTCAGAAGAATAGTCAGTGGACCCAAGATTTTGGCTCTACAGTTTCTATCACAGATGCTGCCAGACCGGCTGAATTTCTCCAGCAATTTCTGTTTGTGCTTCAGATTTCCACGTTCTTGGTTTTGTTTCACTGATATGGTGTTTTCTCAAGATCTGATGTTGCAAAGTGCCATAAAACCAATGAAATACTCGGTGTAAGTGCTGTTGCTGTTATGTTTATGTAAGCAAACGAGAGAAATGAAGCAGAAAACAAATGGCTTGTTAACAGCAAACAACCATTTAATGGGTTGAAATCCAAGCTCCATCTACTCTATATATTGGCATGCAATTCTTGTAGAGAAAATGCATTTTTTAAATATCTTCTAAATGTCAGAATGTCATAGCTCATTTGAAGATTGGGAGATATAATCAGTGAGCCAAACATAATGTAGCAAGTATTTTCTGTTAGATTCCCAGGCTTGCTACAAGTTCACTAGAATTTGTGGAAGTAAAAAATACAATAGATAACATAGAAACTAAGAAATTAATCCGAAGCACTGCTGAAAAATATTTTAGGTCAGTTCTCCTAATCTTGTTGGATACAAATCTGATCAGAATGGATCTTTGGCCATTATGTAGCCCACCTGATTTTCATCAAAATTAATAGGCAGGTGAAAGAAGAAAATTATCCCCTAGAGTAAAAATAGTAACAAGTCCTTTCTTCTCAGTCAATGGAGAAGCAGCATGGGCACCGCTGTTGAAAGAATCCAAGACCAGACACATTCTACAAGCTGCAGGAGAGTGAAAAAGAAAACATGTCGTTGTAGAGGGTGAATGATGGAGGACCTGAACACTGCAGAGTCATAGAAAGCTTTCATATGGAATGCAATAAAAGCAAACCACATGTATTCAATGTTGTTTTTCCAGTCAATCTCTATCTGTGCCCTTTGAACCACACCAGACTTTGTTTAAGATTCAATCTGCCTAGAGGTGCAAAAGGTCCCTATAATATTCAACATCAGTTTAAGGAAGGATTATTTTTGCTAAACCAAATCTAACTAGCCCCATTTTACTTTACTATGATTCTGCTGCCTCAAAGAGGTTTATTAGTGAAATGTTTTGAAGCTTCATTATTAAGTCATTGAAGATCAGAACCAAACAAGACTAGTCACTGGGTTTCTTCCATTTCATTGACAAGTCACTGTGGTTTTCAAATTGCAATGCAACATTCGTTTCAAAACAGCTCAGATATAATAAAAATTGCCATTAGCTATAATAAGGGAATACTAGTCTGTAAGATCACAAAACAGAGTCAAAACGTGTGGTGCTGGAAAAGCACAGCCCATCAGGAATGAAGGGCTTATGCTCAAAACATCAACTCTCCAGCTTCTCGGATGCTGCTTGACCAGCTGTGCTTTTCCAGAACCACACTTTTTGACTCTGATCTCCAGCATCTGCAGTCCTCATTTTCTCCTAGTTGATTATAACCTTACTGCGAAGCCTCTTCCAAGGATACCCACCTTGAAGCAGTTCTCCTCCTCCCTCTACAAGGATCTCGGTGAATCTCTCTATGCCACTGCACCCCTGTGCGCCCCAGTTTGCTTCCTCTGCCCTGAGGCTCTTCAGCCAAAGACATTTTTGATGAAGAGCTTACTCTCAAAACATCGACTCTCCTGCTCTTCAGATGATGCCCGACCGGCTGTGCTTTACCAGCACCACACATTTTGATTCTGATTGACATTGTGGCTCAGTGGTTAGCACTACTGCCTCACAGCACCAGGGTCCCAGGTTTGATTCCAGCCTTGGGCGACTCTCTATGTGGAGTTTGCACATTCTCCCTGTGCCTGCGTGGGTTTCCTTTGGGTGCTCCGGTTTCCTCCTACAATCCAAAGATGTGCAGGTCAGGTGAATTGGCCATGCTAAATTGCCCATAGTGTTAGGTACATTAGTCAGAGGGAAATGGGTCTGGGTGGGTTACTCTTTGGAGGGTCAGTGTGGACTTGTTGGGCTGAAGGGCCTGTTTCCACACTGTAGGGAATCCAATCTAAAAAATGTCCAGCATTTGTAGTCCTCACTTTCTCCAAGATCACAAAACGACCTGCTGAGATTAATCCATTGATTCAGTGCTTCCAGTGAAGTTTCACTTAAAGGGAACGTGTGGTTGGATAAAGGCTAGAAACACAGTAGGTGTTCTTGCCTTTGTGCCTGGAGGCTCTATGTTCAAGTCCCACCTACTCCAGAGATGCATCATAATATCTTTGAACATGGTGATTTAAAAATATATAGAAACACTTTAGCACGCACTCTAAACCTCTGAGTCTTAATTCTAGAGCTATAATATTAGTGAATTTGCCCTGCAGTTGTAAAGTATGTTCAATCAATTAATGCAATCAGACACAAGATAAATTACCAAATGAAAGGAGTCAAACAAATAGCTTGATAAAGTAGAAAGCTGGGGATTGATGACTTCAATGAGTAAAAACTCAAATTAAGTCTGGAAGGTTGTAGTGATTGAATGTTACCTTTTTAGCAACCCCTCCACCCCCACTCACCCCTCCCTTTTTTTGTTTATCCTTGGAAAAAAGGAGAAGGACTGCATTTTCAATCAATGAGTGACCTATTTCAGTTTAAGTTTACCTTGTTGTTGCTTTAAATCATTTGACATACTTTCCAAAACGATCATAGTTGTGTTGTAATCCAGAATTTGGGTATTGCTGAAAAAGAAAACATTTTACCAAAGCTTTTTGTCTTGTACACATCAGGTCAGGCAAGCTACTGTAAAGGGATACAATATTTTATACTGCAGGGAAAGTGCATATTGACTGCTTGGCCAATGGACTCCAATAAGTGCAAGGCAAAAAGCTTCAGCAAAATACTGTATTTTTTCCAGCAAAGCTCAAACACCTTGGTCTTTAACATCTGTATGCCAGCATCAATAGCATAAAGGAGGAAACGTTTCAGTTCTCCATTAACCTTGTTGTGGAAAAACTACTTTTGATTTCAGTTCTAAAAGCCTCTTAGATATTGAGTACTAAGTTGTGTGCTTGGATGTTTAAAGTGCAATTTTCTAGCAATTTCTGGAATTTACCCACAAGAAAATGAGACTGGCTGTACTTTACAAAGGAGAGGACATCAAAGTTGGAGTGTCTGCAAGATTTCTTTGTGCCCCTATTGACTTTATTGGTAGCCCCAGGATGGTGAACAGATTCTGTTCTTGAGTCCATTCATAGGTCAATTTGTATCCAAGTGAGAAGACAAGGTGTTAAGGTGTTATAGGTACAGAAAATGTTCCCAAGTTGGACCATTAAAGTTACACCTCTGTATGGGATCATACAAATATTCGTAAGTCAGACATCCATAAATCAGACACCCCCCCCCACCACCCCCATATACACTATTCTTTTGGTACTTTTTAACAATACCCATGGTAAAAACAAGGCTACAGCAGCTCCATTCCAGAGAATACTAATGCTTAAATTAATCATTAATTATCAGGTCTCTGAACATATTGAGACTGGGGGAGGATCTGTATGAATTCCAAGCTGGAACAATATAATGGCTGAGCAACTTTGTTATGTTTGTCTGTGGAATTTGGATTGTCCCAAAATTGATTTGCAAGCTCGGAAGCAAACAGGCTAAATATCTGAAAAATTTCACAAAAGAGTTGGAGACATATGCTTTATGTTTTTGGAAGAAAAGTTAGTGCTAAAAATCAGCTGTTGGATATTAGGCAAGATCTGGCAGACATGGAAAGACAGCTAAATAACCTGGCATGTTATATATCCAGTATTAAGCAATTTGCAGTCATAAAAAAAAGTAAATATATAATGTTGGAAGGAAAATAAATGTTGTAGGTATATTACAGACAATGCATGAATGTTACACATAACTTAGTATCGTCCCTAAATCGCTTTTGTTGTACAATAGTAAGGTACACAATTTTACACACCCCCACTTCAGAAAAGATATGACTAAAAAATCTATATGCGAGATTGTGTGCCTGAAATTGCAGTAACATTCCATCCTTTCACCTTTACTTGTAATGACAAAGGCATTTCTTATGCTGGCTTTGAGGCAAAGCTCATCACAAAATATTTCTTTGTGGGAGAGTGCATTTTTTGAAATAGTTGACAACTACTCAATTTTAGGTTAAAGGAGCCACAAAGCAGTTTGACCAATTTGGAGCGATTCTAATGAAAACCATGATACATGTGTGCAGCTCAATGAACAAATTAGGAAGTGAAAAGCAAAAGGAAGAAGATTGAGTTTGTTAAAGTATTTCAGGGAGCAAGATTTCACTGTATGAATAGAGTCAAGCACTTTCCTGATATTGTTTCAGGTTTATTAGTGTTTAATTCTTTTCTTCATGGTTGTTGGAATATAATGTTTGATATCAATGCTCCACAAATGAGTTACACCTCTTGCAAATTCTGTTGTGTCTGAGTTTACAAAAGAAAATCAATGGCCACATGGGGATAACTGCCCATGCAATTTCATCTCCAAGTCACACTCCATTCCAAAGCTGGATATATATTGCTGTTCCTTCATCGTTGTTCTGTCAAAATCATGGAACTCCTGTTCCAAAAGCGCAATAGGAGTACTGTCACATGACTATTGAAGGTTCAAGAGGGTAGATTGCTACCATTTTCTGAAGGACAATTTGAAATGAGCAATAATGATGGCCCTATCCAAATTACCTGAATAAAGGAAAACTTCCTGACTACCAATCAAGGATAAAGCAAAATATTTTTTGACAGTACCTTATATGTGCTGTTGACATTATTTTACATCAATACAATCCAGCTTAAATAGGCTCTCCTCCAATGATGTTAATGTGAATGAATCTCATTAAAACAAAGCTGGAGATTTGAAACAAAAACAGGAACAGAAATTGCTGGAGAAACCCAAAAGGTCTGGCAGCGTCTGTGAGAAGAAAGCAGAGTTTGAGTCCGGTGACTCTTCATTTGATGGAGGTCAGAAAAGACTGGCCGTGGGAATTTTCTTCACTGATGGTGTGTTGTCAATTAGACCCATTAATGAAAAAATAAACTCAACTATCCCTGAGTCGACTGAGATTTAATCATGGTTCCAGAATGTAATAATACTCACAAGTACATCTCAAATCTACCAACAAATTGAGTTTGCCTGTGGCCTACTAGGGGTGTCTCTCATTAACAGGCACCAGTGACAATTGAAAGCCCTAACATCAGGAAGCTGAGGGGTTGGGGAGTCGTGCCAAAAGTCATTCCTCCCTTACCCTTGTAACCAATTTCTCAACTTACTTTTCGCCGGTGACCTCTTCCCTACAAACCCCATCCTTTCACAGTCAATTCTCTCCAACCATCCAGCAATAATCCCTGGTATAGGCATCAAAGCATTATCAGTGGTAGCCACTGGGGGCAGTGCCTGCAATGAAAAACCCTGATGGCTGGTGATCGTAGGGGAGCCGGTCTCCACATCCATTTAGAGCCTTATTCACTGTTTTATCACCTAGTCTTGTAGGTTAAACAGAATCACACTTTGGACTTAAAATGCTGGAGTCTGATTGATGATGTTTCTGCCTGTTCTCCATGGAGATTGTGAACTAATATTCTGATATATGGTCACTTGGTACTTCACTGCAGTATCAATAAATGCAGAACTTCAAAATATATAACAATTTGTTCCTTTCTTTTTGCAAGTAATGCAGAACAATATGACAACTGACTTCCTTTAAAAAAAGGTTATTTATATCAATATAATACATCCACTCACAAACATTTTTTTTTAGAATTAGAATACCCACAGTGTGAAAACAGGCCTTTTGGCCCAACAAGTCCACACTGACCCTCTGAAGAATACCCCGCCCAAAATCATTCATCAACATTTACCCCTGACTAATGCACCTAACTGATACATCCCTAAACACTATGGGCAATTTAGCGTAACCAATTTACCGAACCTGTACATCTTTGGTTTGTGGGAGGAAACCCACGCAGATATGGGGCAAATGTGCAAACTCCACACAGTCACTAGAGGATAGAATCGAACCTGGGTCCTTGGTACTGTGAGGCAGCAGTGCTAACCACTGAGCCATTGTGCCACCCCATCTGGTTTAAAATTTCTAATTTAAAAAAGATTAACAATTGACTTCTTCAAATAAACTGAATGTCTTAAAAGTTTCATTGCTTGCTTTCCTTACTCAGAAAAAAATATATTCACAGTCAAAAATAAACTGTGGATTCAGGACATCTGAAGTAAAAACAGAAAATGTTGGAGAAACTCAGTGGTTCTGGCAACATCTGTGGAGAGGCACAGGCTTAATTGTTTTGAGTTTAACATGACTCTTCTTCAGAGAATCAGATATTTAACAGTTAACAGTTAACTCTTGTTTCTTTCTCCACAAATGCCATGGAGTTAACTGTTAACTACCTGAAGCTCTGAAGAAGAATCATATCAAACCCAAGACAATCAACCCTGTTTCTCTCCACAGATACTGTCAAGACCTGTTGGGTTTCTCCAGCATATTCAGTTTTAATTTGATATTAATCATAGTGTTGCTTAGATGGTAGGATGTCGTGCTGCCATCTTGTGAAAGTGGCATTCATCACTCACAGGAGTGAGTTCATGCATTATTACTCCTGTGTTGCAGTAGCCATGCTTGATGTTCCTGCATTTATGATCAGAATGGTGCTGGAAAAGCACAGCAGGTCAGGCCGCATCCAAAGAGCAGGAAAATTGACGTTTCAGGCAAAAGCCCTTCATCAGGAATAGAGGCAGGAAGCCTCCAGGGTGGAGAGATAAATGAGAGGGGGTGGGGTGGGGAGTAAGTAGCATAGAGTACAATAGGTGAATGTGGTGGGGATGGAGGTGATAGGTCGGAAGGAGGGTGGAATGGAGAGGTGGAAAGGAAGATAGGCAGGTAGGACAAGTCATGGGGACGGTGCTGAGCTGGAAGGTTAGAACTGGTGTGAGGTGGGGGAAGGGGAAATGAGGAAACTGGTGAAGTCCACATTGATGCCCTGGGGTTGAAGTGTTCCGAGACGGAAGATGAGGCTTTCTTTCTCCAGGAGTTGGGTGGTGAGGGAGCAGCAGTTGAGGAGGCCTAAGACCTGCATGTCCTCGGCAGAGTGGGAGGGGGAGTTGAAATGTTGGGCCACGGGGCCGTGGGTTGATTGGTGCGGGTGTCCCAGAGATATTCCCTAAAGCGCTCTGCTAGGAGGCATCCAGTCTCCCCAATGTAGGGGAGACTGCATCGGGAGCAATGAATACAATAAATAACATTGGTGGATGTTCCTAAAGTTATGTCAATTGCTAGTGACCTTGTTGATGTTGTACCACTCTTTGGTAGTGCTGGAGATGTTATTCCACTGGTTGGTCATGTTCCTGGTGTTATCCATGATCCTTTCAAGGTTTCCAGCTCGGGTATAGGTTGAACACGGGGGAGCTCTATTCCTCCTTATTTGTTTCCAGTTTTAGTCTGACCATCATTCTTCAACACCTCAGAGCATAATCTAATACATGGTGACCCAGGAGCTTTCTTGTTCACCTATTCTGGCAGTGACCGCTTTCAGCCTCTAGCCATGGAAGTCAGGCTCAACAACACATCAGCCCAACAACATTATGGTCAACATCAGACTACAAGAGGAAAAGGCTTCAATATAATGTTTTTAAGGGATACTGCATAATTCAATGCTTCAGCTGGTTCATTCTAAGGGACACAGACCTGTCATCCATCCACAAGGATGCATCACATGGCTCTCATCTTGATCAATTGATTGATCTTGTAGAACCCAGTTCTGTCAATGTCTAAATCAATGTCTACATGTTAAATTCTGAAGAAGTATCACTGAACCTGAGTCATTAACTCTTCTTTCTTTACATAGATGCTGCCAGACCTGCTAAGTTTTTACAGCATTTTTTTTGATCATTTTAGAGGTATTTGTCAGGTACCCTCTAAGCTATCATGAGGCCTATATTCTTGATGACCTGATGAAGGAGCAGCGCTCTGAAAGCTAGTGCTTCCAAATAAACCAGTTGGACTATAACCTGATGTTGTGTGATTTTTAATGTTGTACACCCCAGTCCAGCACTGGCACATCCAAATCATATATTCTTGATAGCTTTCAAGTTCCTGCCTTGCTCACATAACTGAAAACTGGGACTCTCATGAGACAAGAGCTACCCTCCCCAATCATAGTGGATGAGTCCATTACAGAACCTACTGACTGAGTGCAGATAGTATACAATTCAGTTTTGTACCAGGAACATCATGGAGCAGATGGTGGGGCTCTTCAAGATGGGGTTCTGATACTTGGATTGACCTGGAAGTGCTTTGTAACACACTTCGGAAAGTGTACATTGTATAATCCAGGCACGCAATGTTCTACACAATGGAAGTAGGCAGAGAATTGATGTTACAGACTCTGAAGAGTTGGGAGAACAGCAGAAGTCTTCCAATGAAGAAGATAAAGACATTGACTGAAAGGAATGTCACTTACAGCATGATAGAACAGAGCAGTGTCAGACAGAGCTTAATTGAAAACCACTTCCAAGACTTCTGAGCTGGACATTGAGGTCATTCTGTGAATGTAGATTTTTTTTTTGTAATTGCAGAGGGAAGCAACCCTCTGTTTAGCTGCAAAAGCAAATGTAGGTTCTTTGTTTAAAACAAAACTGTGTACGCTGGAAATCTGAAATGAAACAGAAATTGCTGGAGGAACTGAGCAGGTCTGTCAGCATCTGTGGAGAGAAAGCAGACTCAGTGTTCTGAAGAAAGGTTCCAAAATATTAACTCTGCTTTCTCTCCAGAGATGCTGCTATACTTGCTGAGTTTCTCTCACAATTTCTGCTTGAGCTCCTTTGTTTCTTTGTTCTGTATTCACTGTTCCTGTTGTGCAATAATAGCTCCCTTCAACAAATATTCACAGTGTCTTCAATATCTCCAGCTCCCACGCTCATGGATGGTGAAGTGGCTATTCTAGTGTGAGCTGGAGAAAAAGCCACAGTCATTCAGACAAATTTTAACATTATGTGATGCTAAAGAAATTAGTTTTGGGGGATTCATTCATGATTATGTATCATTGAGTTTACAGTGAGTTCTGCTATGGCCATTATGGGATGCTACAAAATCTTTTCACGCACCCATCATAATTCACCATCTGAAGAACATCCCACCCAGACACAACCCTCATCCTATCCCCATAATCACACATTTACCATGGCTAGTTCACCTAACCTACACATCCCTGAACACTATGGGCAACTTAGCATGGCCAATCCGCCTAACCTGCACATCTTTGGACTGTGGGAGGAAAGGGGAGCACCTGGTGGAAACCGACGCAGACATGGGGAGAATGTACAAACTCTACACAGACAGTTACCCAAGGCTGGAATTGAACCCAGGTCCTTGGTGTTGTGAGCCAACATGCCACCCGAATGTATGGGGGAATCCCTGATTGACGAACACCTGACTTACAAACGCATGTACTTTGGAGTTGTAATTTTAATTATTCAACATTCAAAAATTTCCTGTAGTTATAAACAGCTGCTTGATATAATCTTGCATTGTGTTCCAACTTGTAAATCACCTTATAAATGGACTCAGGAACCAAACCCATTTGCAACTTGGATACTGCATGTGTGCTAAATATCCCATAAACAGGCCAGAAGGAAAATGAAGAGCTGCTTGAAATTGCTGACAAAAAAGTTAACAATCGCATTCAGAAAAAGAAAATGTCAATATTTCAGCCATTCAATCACAGCTGAAAAGCTGGAACGATCTCTTCCATAGAGCAAAATGGAGAAAGAGGAGTCGATCAGGGTGTAGTTTGATATGGATGTCAAAGAGCAATTGCAAAAAAGCCACAGTGAATGGCATAAGACAAACGTGTGTGACATGCCATGACAGTAGAGCTCCTGGCAGGAGTAGCTACAAGCTGTTACTGTGCAGCAACTAATAGTCGGCTGTGTACCTGTGATATCCTGAGACGTACCACCTGTGGCAGACTCACTGCTGAGAATGTGGCACTACTTCCTGAAACAGCAAACAAAGCACCACTTGCCATTGCTTTGTGTATTGTATTGAAGTAGCTGAATTGGACTAAACCAAGTTGAAAAAAAAATGGTACATTGTGGTGCTTTCATAGTGCTGCAGGATCGATTCTCATACAATCTGATGTTTCAATCAAGGCAGACAGAGAACTTGGGAAAAATTAATCTGCCCATTTACGTGATGACAACTAGCTTGAAGATGCTTATTTTTAACTACAGATGTTTCATTAATGTAGCTCCATTATGTAATTATATCTATACCACTTATTCATGTATCCAGATGAGAGACAATGGGGAGACTTTATTAAATTGTTTTTATATTCATTTTCATTATTTAGTCAATAAATAAGTAATGCTATATTGGACTATCTGCTATAAACTTTCATAATTTTAAGTAATTTACTGCCATTACAAAAACCAATGCTATAAAAATTGAACATAAAAGGCTATCATTCAATTATAATAAGCAGCTATAATATTTCAGAAATTTGTAAATAAGGAACTGTAATTTACTAATTAACTAGTTCATACATGTTTGATAGCATCATGTTTAATGCATTATCATTTTGTGATGAAAAATTTGAAATGCACTCTCGGTCTATTTTCATTCATTCACCATGTCAAGTAATGTTTTAAAAAAACAAACTGTCCATGAGGTGGTATCAGATCAGTGTTGTGCGATAGAGTGAGATTTGTAGCCATATTTCACCATATTTCACATTCATACCCTTACACTGGTGCTGGTTTGGTATGGCATTGAAACATAAGCTTGCAGGTTAATCCAAATCTGTCATGTGGGAATCTTTTAAAGGCTAGTTGATTATAGTTCAAGGTAAACATGCTACTGCATGGGGGCTCAGTGATTAGCTCTGCTGCCTCACAGGTGCCAGGGATCTGGGTTCAAATCCACCCTCAGGTTACTGGCTGTGTGGAGTTTGCATGTTCTCCCTGTGTTTGCATGGGTTTCCTCTGGATGCTTTGGCTTTCTCCCACAGTCCAAAATGTGCAGGTAAGGTGGATTAGCCATGATAAATTGCCATAGTATCCAGGGATGTGCAGGCTTAGTGGATTAGCCATGGGAAATGCAGGGTTAGTGTAGTGGGGGGTGGATCTGGATGGGCTGATGGCCTGTTTTCCACACTGTAGGGAGTCTATGATTCTGTAATTGAGCTGGCAACATTGAGAAAGCCAGCCATGTGTCAACAATGATCACAGTAATAACACAGAACATATTTATGTAATTTCTCTGCTGTGCTTTACGTCATGGCGGCAATAACAACCTAGGAATTCTATCTAATAGTGTTGCCATGGGAACTGAAGATATGTTTGTTCTGATTATGAAAACTTCAGGGAACATGTCAGTTACTTTTTTTTTCCCTCGGAGGTGTACAAAATGGCAACCAAAAGGCAATAATAGCCATGAAAAAGAATAAGCTGAAGAAATGCCAACCATGATTAAGTGATTAGCCTATTAATTTCTGCACTCTCAGTACAAATAATTTAATAACAACATGATCCAACACAGGGGAATATTGATGAAGGGTTTTGAACCAAAACGTTGACTCTCTTGGTCCTCAGATGCTGTCTGACCTGCTGTGCCCTTCCACCTTCACATCTATAGTCTCTGGCTTTCAGCATCTGCAGTCCTTACTGTCTTCGAGTCACAGAGAAATACTTCCAGGATCTATTGGGTCAAATTTCCCCATCCTGAGTGTGACATGAGCAATGGTGAGAAAGTTGGGAAAATATGTCAGGAATGAAAGAAACAGCATCGCGAAGTTGGGAAAATGTTTTGTAATTTCCCCATCACGCTTTAAATAGCAACTTAGGTTCTCACTATTGAATGGTGATAACTTTACTTCCTTGCATATGCAAGTGATTAATAGCCCAACTCACCCTTTTATTATAACACTGCCAATTCTCTTTTCCTTCCCCGAGAAACTAGACAACCCAAAATACACACACGCACGCACGTATACACACACACACACACACACACCATAAGGGCTTTTGCCCGAAACATCGATTTTACTGCTCCTCAGATATTGCCTGACCTGCTGTGCTTTTCCAGCACCACACTAATCTTGACTCTGATCTCCAGCATCTGCAGTCCTCACTTTTGCCTATCTGGCTGCTGCAGTTTGCTGGCTGTTTCACCTATCCACCATCCAACTATGCCTCAATACAAAGTCACTGCATACTCAAAGGTCATCAACTTCCTTGGCCCTCTCCCACACAAGTCAATGTCGGCATGTTCCCCTGCTCTCGAAACAATTCAAACACCCTTTCAGCCCTTCAATATTTTACTTTGGAGTTCGGGGTACCCATGACCTACACATTACTGCGCGGTAGTTTTGAGCAAAGGACAAACATGCATCTACCTAGGGTGCCGTTTAGCTAGTTTTCTTCGCATTCATTCTCTGTTCTTACTTGGAGACTGCCAGTTTCTTTGCGATACTCATTGCTTTTCAGTATACCCAACCTTTAGTGCTCTGTTGCAGACTGCAAGCCTTTGTGACTTGTACTGCAGAGGGAGAGACAAGCAACCTGTCATGGGAGGGACACTCAGCAGTTAAGATGGTGGACATGTCATTGTGCTACGTCAAGATGCTACCTGCAGCTAGTGCCAGCAGTTTATGTAGCAAACATGTTGCATTTGCTTTAAGCAAATAACCATGGCAACAGTCAAAAGGAAGCAATTGTTACTTTGGTCAAGACAGATAACAGACAGTTAGGATATGCAGCTCCAGTTAGTGAAGGTGCTTGTCTGATTCCAGTACAGAATGTTAGTATTGTCAGTCAGGTACACTGTTCCCACACAGTCCAAGCATCCATGTCCTTGTATTACAGGGATTGGGACACAATCAGTCCTGCAGGTCAAGTGTAACTAGTCGGGGGGTTACACACAGGTTAGTTATGAGCCATCAGTCTGGAAGCTGGGCCAAATTTTCCAGCAGTGACATAAAGGGAGGGATGATAATGCTGGAAATGAACGGAAGAGCAATTAATGGTGTTGCAGAAGCAAGTGAGCTGGTGAGGTGCTCCCAGTGCAGAGGACATGAAGAGTTAGTAGTGTTATGAAGTTAAAGGCATACACTGTATTTTAAGAGACAGTGAAAGCTGACTTGCACTGAGAGCTTGCAGGTACATATCATATGACTGACTCACAATCTCAGCGTGTACTGGAAAATTAAAAATGAAAATATGTAGTATTTGGCTGTGAAGTAAATACCTGAGTTTTGGTTGCTGTTTTGACCACCATTCAAATTTAGCCAATTGGTTTCAATTATGCCCCAGGATACTAAAACCCAACCAAGTTTGAATTTATTATTTTTGCCAGCATGAAACCAATGAGACAATCCGATGTTTGGGTTATAAAGAAGCAGACATTTTGACAGTTAAACAAAAAGAACAACTACCATCACCATAGTAATTGCCAGCAACACACTCTCTATCAAATTTACCTTTTATATATTCTTATTGTCTCGGTCAAACCACTCAAAGCATTCTTAATCAGGCAGCCCAGACCATAACTTCGAAATTTGTTTCAGTACAGTGAAAATTATCAGGAGTGAAATAACTAGGTCGACTACCAGGTTTTAAATCAGACAAAAATTTATTCACAAGATTATACAATAAAACACAAAGAACGGAATAAAGAACCCCTACAGAACTCGATCTATTAAAACTAGACTTAATTATGCTGTTCTGAATATACATAACAGTCCCTATAAGCAAATCCTCTTGAAAGCAGTATAAATGGAACAAATGCTTACAGGTTGAAGTTATAAGAGCAGGAGGAGAGGGAGAGAGCCTGTTTTCACACATGTCGCTGATGAACTCCCAGCTAGTTCTGGACTGAACTGTTCAGCTAGAGAGCTGACCACTCCCCTTTCATTATACAGATCACTTCTAAAACATGACTACTTTGTCCTGAAATCTCATCTGTTTACATATAAACAGAAAGGCCTCTCAATCCCCATTAATCTCTGTATCAAACCAGTTTAATTAGCACTGGGAGATGGTTATGATTCCTCTGAAAACGAAAGGACACAGTATCCTTGAGAAAAGGAACAGCTTTTAGAAAAAAGGGACCAGCTTTGTGACAATATGAAACATCTTTGCAGCAAAAGACCAAAGATGACCCATAGAGATCTACAGCCAGATGAAGACAGACACCAACAACAGCAACCCTTGCATGGTTTTGCAATTAAGTTGATTTAATTTTAATGTGGGTTTTTATCAGAACAGTGCATTGTTATAGAGTTGAAGGTAGATAACAAATATTTAAGAGAAAGAAGGCTTAGAGTTGTAAATAGCTATTGCTTAATGATTTTCTTTAAATATTTCTTTAAATAGTGGAATTTGGGGAGTTCTTTGTCACTCATACTTTAACAGACTATGGGCTAAAGTGAGCTTTTCCAGGTGTTTGGTTTAATTCACTGAAAGGTTCACTGCCATGTCATAACAGTTTAAGGGCTCGTCTGGAATTGTTGTAACAGTAGTTTGGGAGGATGTGGTGGATGAGAGCTCTTTAGTGGACATGATGCAAGCAATACTGAAGACTGGGTCGGGGCAGGATGCTTTTTGGAAGGTTGGTGCAGACTCAATGGGCCGCACAGCCTTTTTACGCACTGTAGGGATTCTTTGGACTTATGTTTGCAGTGGTGTGAAAGCTGAATTGTCCCAATATTGATGAGCACTTCCTCCTCTTGGATCACACAATTCCTCAAGAGGCACGGTGAAGAAACCAGTTGGATATTTAATGAGGTGAAGAGCAAAGAATTCTGTTAAAAAAGAGGCGTGGAAACCACTGCTGCCTCACTCAACAAACCACAAATTGCAAATGAACAAGTTCAACCTTAATAATGATTGAGTTCCTGTGATTTAGTAGTAGCCATTATAGAAATGACATTGGAAACATCAAGTTATAAACTGCAATAAGTAAGTATTCCCTTTCAAGTGAGCAATTCATGAAGTGTTTGTCAAATGTTTTCAATGTTATATATTACAGTTTACAGAATAGAGGGACTGAGGGGAAGGGGGAATCTCTGAGCATTCTTTGGACTCCTTATGATTTATGTTTCCATTGCTGGTCTAGCTGTGATTGTTACACATTATATCCATTTTCCTAAGAGATGGAGGCTAAGGCAGTACTTTGGAAAATAAATAAGCATCTGCGTATCTTATGGGAAGCTTTATGTAAAGGTCAGGCTTTTCCAAAAAATGTTCTGCAGAATCTGACGTGAGTTTCTGAGCCAAAGTTTGCTAAAACCAATAAGATAAGTAGTTGGTGCTGAATAAATACTTTTCATCTCATACAATCCTGCAGATTATTAAAAGACAAACTATATATTCTTAATGACTTGTAATATTTAACATGGTCTCGCGTTAACAGAGGGAAGGAGTAAAAACTAACTCACAAAGGCATATTAATGGACTATTTAAAACATTGTCAAAGTACTTTCTTCTAGGTCAGAGGTGATATTTGACATTGATTTAATTTTTAATATTTAATGCGATCTGCTTGAATTAACTCTTTGTGTTATTTGATATTCCTAATCTAAATTAGTTAAGCACTGAAATCTGGCAGAAACCTAAGCCATAATTCCAATTGAGGAGCAGTGATAGAGAATGGGATCATTCAGAAATCTAATAAGAATTACATTAACAATTGACAACTCATGGACAAAAGGTTTTGACTATCATGTCTAGGTTTTTGCTCACATTTTAAAAGTGCATTATGTTAAAAATGCAACTATTTAAACCTTTATTTTATAATCAAAGATGAGACCAATCATTTGTTGGTGCAATCTATTATTTATAGTTCATTCTTATGAATATTAATCAATACATGTAATAGCCTTTATTGTTTTAGTATTGAATAGCTTGGAACTTCCTGGAAAGGTTGTGGTGTAACTATAAGTAACACTGAGTGTAGAATTGCATCAGGTTTTTTCTATGGGTAAATTCACTGGAATGCTGATTTTACAATAACACTCCGTGGGCATGTTTCCTCGTTTATTTCACTAGCTGCCAAATCCTATTTGCCAAAGCCCCACTTAGTTCATTGCCTCTTATGAAAACAGAAATGCAAGGCTTCTTATTTATCAAGGCCGAGGGTGTGGTGCTGCAAAAGCACAGCCGGTCAGATCATGTAATGAAAAATTAACATTTATTGTAAAATCTATAAAAGCATTGGGAAACAAAGAAGTAAGGGCCTGACTTTGCAAAGTATTGCAGACAGACAGGAAAAAAAGGAAAGTCAAACCGGCCTAACTGCAGATGTACAAGGCCAGTAAACTACCATATCAACAGTCAAGGAATGAGAAGAACAACTCCATATGTGGAAAGGAACTCGAATGTTCCAGACTCCTAGTCTTGAGGTGTTGAGAAGGAGAAGCGACTTATAGTATAAAGGGAATATGGGAAAGCTATCAGATGCCCCTAACATGAGGCTTCTTGCCAATGTATCGGGTCCCCTGCAGAGGTCAAAAATAAATTTTTTCTTTGCTTTTGCTAGCATTTGAGTTGAGTTAATTTAACTTCCATGACAATATCATCCAAGGAGCAGGAGAATCAATGTTTCAAGCAAAAGCAATTCCTCAGAAATGAGGCAATTCTGACCCACTGTAAATTTATGCCAGATTTATCAAATCTTTGCTTCCTTCAGATGTCAAAAACTTACATTAAACAATGAAATACTTCCACATTTGTATTTTGCTGAAGAAAAGACATATTTTGTGGAAACTTTTTTATCTTGCACTCATATGGATGAAATGCAAAAATACAATTTCAAGAAGAAAACCTATGTTTATACTGCATGAGAGTAGAATGCTGATTGGTTGGCAATTGGACTCTGATTGGTAGTGATGTTTCCATGGAGAATACACCCATTAATGCTTCATGACAGGTAACATCCAGGACTTGTTTCAATGTTCAGGTAGACAGATTTCTGTTTGCAACAAACAGGGAACTGTGTATTAATATATTTAGTTTATAGTCCAAGCAAGTGTGATACACTGTGAGTCTGTCTAACAATCATGCTTAAGTTTGAGCAACAAGTGAAGCTTGTTGGCTCAGTGGTTAGGACTGCTGCCTCACAGCACTAGGGACTCGGGTTTGATCGCAGCCTTGGGTGACTGTCTGTGCGGAGTTTGCACATTCTCCTTATGTCTGCATGGGTTTCCTCCGGGTGCTCCAGTTTCCTCCCACTTTCCAAAGATGTACAGGTTGGGTGAATTGGCCATGCTAAAGTTGTCCATAGTGTTCAGGGATATACGTAAGTTAGGTGCATTAGTCAGAAGTAAGTGTAGATGAATGGGGAATGGGTCTGGGTGGATTATTCTTCGGTGGGTCGGTGTAGATTTGTTGGGCCAAAAGGCCTGTTTCCACACTGTAGGAATTCTAATGCTAAATTCTAACTGTTTCACACTGCTGCTGTACCATAACAATATGAGTGGTATTTGCCTCTAACAGAATGCTACCGTCAAGCCAAAAAAGACATTTTACCCATTGCACAAATGAGTGATGTGGTATAGAAATTCAAGTGCCAGATTGTACATTCCAAACAATGATAGATCATAATAATCAGCATGTTTCTTCAGCTTTTTGCTATGAGTCAGGTATTGACATGTGATTCTGGCAATAGGACAACATTTTCTGGTTATTCCCAACTATGTAACGAATTACGCTGGCAACTAATTTAGGATTATCAGTTGGGTTTATGGTGTGGTGCAATTACAAGCAAACTAAAATTATTGATCCATATGTGCCTCTTCCTTTCAGTCAGAGAACATTTGTAAACACTGTGCCTGTTTCAAGTCAACAGTTGGGTGATAACCATTTGATTAGTTCATTTCTTGGGGTAATTCCCCAAGAAAGCAAAGTCAAACTCCTTGTTTTAAAATGAAGGCAAAACCTGGCAGTTAGCTGTCAATCATTACTGAGTCCATTGTCCACAGCAATGTCTTTTCCAATCACAATTCACTTGCCAGCCAATTAATTCTCTTCTTTCATGCAGTATAAATGTTGATTTTCTCCTTGAAGTGGTATTCTTGCAAATAGCAAGATGAAAAGTTTTGATAAAATGTATTTTTTCTTCAGAAATGATCAAATGTTGTTTTCTTAAGCAGGCCAGGTTAAATGCCTGCATGGCTGTGCTGAGTTTTCCACAGTCTTTTCCCCAAACATGTTCTTTTTGTTGGTTTGCAAAAGAATTTCAAGGCTAATTATGGCTCATGCAGATCAAATTTCCTTTTTTTTTGACAATTATTCAATTCTGTTAGAAGCTGCTTGGCCATTGAGATTGAATTTCCCAACAACATTGTGTATTCATTGTCATTTAAAGAATTAGAGAAACTGACAAGTGGACACAAAAACACTCATAAATTGTTCTGTATAGGTTTTACTTTAAAGCTAATTTTCATTATTTAAACTCAGATTTTTCATCTTCAGTGCATTAGACACACATTAAAATTTTATTTCTTTGCGATAAAGTCATCATTAGCTGTACTACTAAAACATTACAACATTACAACTCATAAACATGTCAAGGAATATTTTTATTATACACATTTATGTCTAATTTTATGTTTCATATATATTAAAATCATGACTTTTAATTTTGGAATTTAATTATTTTAAAAATAGGACGAATGAAAGCATCTGGTATAAAAGGCTGATTGACAAATCTCGGGTAATCATAAATTGGAAAGTGTCCCTTGATTATTTAACAAGGACATAATGGAAAAGTTTGGAACCTGAACAATGGGTAATCTGTGTGAGTTGCTTGATGGAGACAAATGCCTGCAGTTATCTCAATAAGGGAATCAAACTGTCCATATTATTTCACGGAACAGATGGAAGTTTTAAAAGTTGGAGATAGTTAGTTTAAACTTCTGTATAGAGTTTGCCAGATGTGAAAAATGGAAGGTAGAAGCAGTACAAGGCCATTTGGCCCCTTGAGCCTGTTCCACCATTCAATGTGATCATGGATGATCATCGAGCTGAATAGCCTCATCCTGCCCTTCCCTCATATCCCTTGATCCTTTTAGCCACAAGAGGTATATCTATCTCCTTCTTGAAAACAGAATGCTTTAGTCTAAACCACTTTCTGTGGCACTGGATTCCACAGGTTCACTGCTGTCTGGGTGAAAAAATTAGTCTTTTTATCAAAGAGAAATCCTTAAGGATAAGGTTTACTCATTATCCTTAAACTTTGACCCCTGGTTCCGGACTCCCCCACCATCCGGACAATCTTCCCTATTTCTAACCTAGTCCAGTTAGGGTTTTACATGTTTCATTGAGATCACTCCTCATTCTTCCAAGCTCCAGTGAATACACTCCTAATTGACACAATCCCTCCTCATGCACCATCCGATATCCAAGAAATCAGTTTGGTAAACCTTTGCAGTACTCCCTCTATAGCAAAATCATCCTTCCTCAGATCAGGAGATAAAAAAACTGCACACAATGTTTCAGGTGTGGCCTCTCTGATTCCCAGCTTAATTGAAGCAAGACAACCTTATTCCTGTACCCAAATCCTCTGGCTGTGAAAGCCAACATACAGATTGCCTTCTTTGCTACCTGCCAGACTTACCTTCAGTGACTGGTGCATCAGGACCCTCATTAAACATTTCCCTCTCTCAATTTACAGCCACTCTAATAATCTGCCTTCCTATTTTTGCTGCCAAACTGGATCACTTCGCATATTATACTGCATCTGTCATGCAATTGTCTGTCTAAATCACACCACACCATTTCCAAATCTTCTTCACACTCCATCCTTCCACTCAGCTTTATGTCACCTGAAAACTTTGAGATAGTTCCCTCATCTAAACCATTAACAAATATCTTGAATAGCTGGGGTCCTAGTACCAATCCCAGCAGTACTTAACTAGTTGCTAGCTGCCCTTCTGAATGTCTGTCATTGATGCAGGTCTTTAAAGAGGTATCATGGACTAAGATACTTTATGGTTGGCAGCACTAATTTGTTCTTGAATGTATTATTAGTTGCACTGAAGGACAGCTAGCTCAGTTGGTGAAGCAGCTAGCATTTGATTCAAATATAATATGAACAGTACCAGTTTTGAAACCTGTTCCGGCTGAAGTAAACTGACAATTGACCTCTGGTCCCACCAGGGCATAGTCAGAATCTTGGCATAAGCTATAGGTTGGTGATCCCTGAATAATTAAAGATGATGCCAGAAGCAAAATCCACAAAAATATAATAGAAATCTCACACCAGTTGGCCACAATGCCAAGTATATCAAAGAATAAACATCCCACAATATGTGACATATGAACCTTTTTGAAGTCACCATGGCTACAGAAAGACTAAGGATGTAGAATTGTGGAGTTCCTACAATGTGGAAGCAGGCTATTTAGCACATCAAATCTACACCGATCGTCCAAAGAGCATCCCACCCAGACCCACCCCCTTACCTTAACTCCGTAACCCTGCATTTCCCATGGCAAATCCACCTAGCCTGCATAGCCCTGGGCACCGTGGACAATTTAGCAAGGCCAGTCTTCCTAATCTGCACATTTTTGGACTGTGGGAGGAAACCAGAGCACCCGAAGGAAACCCACGCAGATGCGGGGAAAATGTGCAAACTCCACACAGACAGTCGCTTGAGGGTAGAATTGAGCACTGTGCACTGTGAGGGATCAGTGCTAACCACAGAGCCACTGTGCCACCCAAATTGGGGGCAAGATCACCTTTGCTCACACAATAGTGTTTCCCTTTTAAAGATGACAAAGCCAGCTGAAAATGATGGAATAAGCATTTTTAACAATTTCTCAACTGTGAATCCACAGGGATAGCTGATTTTCTCCAATCTATCTCTCAATAACCTGTGCTAGAATCCATAGGCGAACTACCACTGATGGGACTGTTGCATCAAGCAACCAAATAGGTAACAACAAAACTTCTGTGTCAAAGGTATTTCAATGGAGGCTTTCAAAACCTCCGGACTTTTGCTCACATCTGGACTCCATGTACTTACCCTACAGATTTAGGACAAAAAAGAACTTACACCCCTATCCCTATCTACCATCCCCTCCTCTACAGCCTGCCAATTTCAGGAATATGACAACTGCCACTATCTTCAGGAAGAGTTTCCACGCTATATGACTCAATAACTCTCAGGGTGGTAAGTCATGCCATAGATATTATTGAATTATTTTCCTCTAATCCATAGCAGGGAAAATCCTGGCCTATTTACTCCTCAATAACCTATTTCCCATTATGAAAAAAATTCTTCCAAGGTACATTATGGATTTTGGTTTTCCATGGAAACTCTGGCATGACTTTTGTTGTTGGATAAATCCAAGAAAAATGTGGAGAACAACACTAGAAACTCTTTGTTTCTCTCATTGACCAGACCAAAGCACTTGACTCAGTAAATTGCAAGGTTCTGTGGATTGTGCAACAATGATTTTGATGTCCAAGAAACTCCCCTCATAATCATACAACTGCTTCATGATGATATGACTGCAAATGTCTTGAGTGGGAGATATGAAACCGACACAATAAAAATCCACACTGGTGACAAGCATTTCTGTGTAATAGCTCTTGTATTATTTACAATCCACCTGACAGGGGCTGTTTACCTCATTAAAGATTAACTGGCCTCTGGTGTCAACACTAAATAACATTTAGATGGAAAACTCTAGCCTCAGTCAATTTTGTGCCAAACATAAACTGGCAATAATGGATATACATTATCTACAGCTCGCAGATGAATACATTGTTGTGACCTGCTCTGCCCCAGATTTCCAAGTCATTCTCATTCCCTTCAGTTTTGCAAACAGAAAATTTGGCCTGTCCTTTAATTTGGCCTGTGCTCAAAACCAAGCCCCTATACCAACCCACACCTAGTCGGCCATGTAATCTTCCGGACAAATATGTTAAAGGAGAGATTGTGGAAAATTTTGACCATTTCCTCTAATTTGGTAACCACCTCTGTCAAAAGGTCAACATTGATGAGATGAGATTTGAATGCATTTGTTCGGAAGCAAAAATTCAGCCCGTGTTCTTGGCAAATGCTGAAAAGCTGCAGTGATATGAAGTTGTGAGATTCTAATAATAAAAAACCATGAAAGTTGAAAAAGGTTCAAGTTAAATAAGTGATGAGGCTATTTAAATTCTGTTGGTTTGAATTTGAATCAAACTCCATGATCTTTAAGGAAATATAAGCAATGATTTGAAATGAGATTACACGGAGGAAACAAAGCTGACATTTTGAGATGGAGACATTTGAACATGAGAGTAAACACTTTCCAGAGAGGAATATATTTGAAGGAAACAAAGTGCAAATCTCTGACTTGGTTCAATTAATGTCTAGCATCTGTAGTAGATGTATTTTCAACTCACATTCTGTATTATAACACAGGAAGACAATGGGATGAAGGCTTTCCTCAGCAGGAGTATGAAATACACAATATTGAATTGCCAATGCATTTTATACTGTAGTTGATTTTCATTTCTATTCAAATCAATGTATATGATGTAAAATGGGCCGTGGACTACTATTATAACTTCTATGCTTCTGGCATGGTGGTTGAGTGGCCAACACTGCTACCACATAATACCAGGATTCGATTCCACCCTCAGGCAATTGTCTTTGTGGAACTTGCACAATCTCACCTTTTGTGTGTGGGTTTTCTCTCACAGTCCAAAGATGTGCAATTTAATTGGATTGGCTGTGCTAAATTGTCTGTAGTGTGTAGGTTAAATAGATTAACCACGGTAAATGTGGGATTACGTGGTGAGGGTTGGGTGGTGGTTCTGTGTGGGATCACCAAAGGATCAGTGCAGATGCAATGGGCTGAATGGCTTCTTCCTGCACTGTAGGAATTCTATGACATAAACAAACATCACCTTGACTGTCTTCCAAGTATTTCAATAGTAGAGGGATTCAAAGAGGGTATCTTTTTTTCTTTTTGTTTGCAACAAAACAACTTCTGCTATCGGTATGGTTCTGTATATTTAGCTTTCCTTTAATAATGTTTCATTAAGTTTTGCTTCTGCTTCATAAAGAAGTTATGTTACTCCCTTTTATATAAAATCTACTCTGGAATAGAGTAGAAATCAACTCTTGTTGGACATATTCTGGGAAGTTCTATTATATGTTGCTGACTCCAACTGTTCTTTGCCAATAGTACCTGCCGTGTCTACCCTGCTGATTCACCACGTTCCTGTGCCACATTAAGCAGAAACAGACTCTTCATGAGGTTAAACTCTTAGCTACTTAGATAATACTTGACTGTCACTCAGTCTTTTGTTTAAATCTCTATTATGTTCATAAATAATAAACAAAAGCGTTCAATAGAATAGAAAAAAATAGTCGTAATTTTTTGAGTGATTTTATTCCTAGGTTGCTTGGACGAGTATCCTAAAATTTAATCTTTAATTCCTGGAAATTCCAGGACACTCCTGGAAGATTGGCACACTAACTTCTGTACAATGTATAACTTGAGCAAACAGAAATGGAAATGGGGTGTAAATTGTAGAAATTAGCTCTGATTCACTTGTTAGAAAGAGTCCCGTCAAGAGTTATTGACCGACATGCAATGTCATAACACCATCTCAACAATGACAAATCAAAAATGCCTCTGACCAACAAAGCGAAACCAGCTTCATATGCACTGAAAACTTTACATTAATTGTAAATACTTTCATTTCAGAAAATACTTCAGAACGACATATCTTCCATTTTTTGCTGACAGGTCATTGGGAAATCTTGCTTTGGCAGGACATTGCTCTTTGATGTTTGAACCAGGGGGAACATTTATAATGAAATAAATTGAATTATCTTTATTGTCACATGTAGTCAAATGAATTCAATGTGAAGTTTGTACATCACCATTGACAGCACCATCTTTGATATAAAGGTACTGAAATACAGCTTCTCCAGTTACATATTAGTTACAGTGGAACAATGTCACTATCACATCTCACCATCTTTGATACAGAGTACCTTGGTACAATCCTTAGTTAAAGAACAGAGAGATAAAGAAAATAAAATTACAATACAGCTATACATAGTATAACTATATTGAGCTCTGCTCATGACCATTTTAGCAAGTACAGGTAGATGATCCTTTATCCGAAATCCAAAAAGCTCCAAAATCTGAAGGTTTTTTTGTGAAGTTTTTATCTTATAAACAAAGTTGTTTGGCGTGCAGACAGTTAATCCAACTTCACACCCACTCGATGCGTGTCACTGAGATGCGACGTGGGGGGGTGTGGCCCAGACTGGCAGGCCTCAATGCTGACTTAGGGCCTGTTACTCACATTGAGTCTGCTGTTTGGTAAGTTTTTTTAAATTTCACCGTTGAGCTGTCATGTATCCCGAAATTCAAAAAATTCTGAATTCTGAAAAACAGCTGGTCCTGAGCATTTTGGATAAAGGATTGTGTACCTGTACTTATTTTGATTGGTATTACTGAAGGTAGAAGATGGACACATGCTGAATTCCAGTTGTGCAGGAGTGAGGCTGATAGTTAGATCGACTGTCATGGATAAAATTTTGAGCTCTCTACAAAGGTCAGTAGAGTGTGCTGAGAGTCAGCTGAGTGTGTCTGTTCTGACATTTACAAGGCATCATTTTCTTTTCCATGAATGATATCCTGCTGTACCGTTACTATATCCATATGATCATCTCAACTCCTGCTTATTTTCTCTTCGTAAGGCCTATTAGAAAATACCAGCTTCACAATTCTTTCTGAGCAGTCTGTGTCTGTCTCCCTTTATAATGTTATAACATAAGGTGGAGAAGATTAGCAGATGTGCTGTTATTAGTGCTAATTTTCTGATTTATAGATCAATAAATAAAATTGAATGTGGAATGGTATATTCATGTTCAGATGTAAACAGGTGGCTGAATATGGTAACAGTTGCCAAAACTTCTCACAACTTTCTAGAAATGTACCTCAAAACACATCACAGTCATAATTCCAATTGATGAAATGGCTCTGGGGGAACTGGTTGTAACAATTGTTCCTGCACCATTTTATAAAATGTATCTAGAGTTGCTTTAGACATCTAACCTAAAAATAATGCTATAGTGGATGATGGCGGCTGAGATAGAAACAAGATTAAGAGTATATTATTCAACTAAATAACCTAAATAGAGTGATCTCCACCCCACTTTGTAATTGTAAACTAACTTTAAACTAGTGTGTGACAGATGTAACAAGACTAATCATAACTGTGTACCACTTAACTTCCAATGATAAAACAATTCTAATGATTTTTCTTTAGAGAAAGTGTTGTTTTGAGGTAGCATAAGATTTCTTTATTTTCATCTTTCTTTACAGTCAGATAAAAATTGATCTATTTGGATGAAAGTTTAAATAAAGAAGTTACGAACTGCTGATTCAGAGATGCTGCACAGAAGGCATCTAATTGGTCCTGGTAGACCAAAGATAAATTTGGTTACGTCAAACTGTATGCAACTCCACCAAAGAGAGTTTCTTAGGTGTAGATATAAGTCTTTTCTTAACTTGTTCCTCCTTTACTGATGGTGATGAATTTTGCTGAATTAAGCCAAATTCCTGGTAAAGCCCTGTTTTACACTTTGACCCCAAGACATTAAAGCCTAAATATTGCCATGGGGAAATTATTATTCCTGGAATGTAGACTGGAGCTGCATATTGGAACCATGCAGAGATCCCACTCTGACTTTGTGTGAGAAATTAAAGTCAGAAAAATTTGGAGGAGTTCATCTCTCTTCAGCTTAATGGTTACCTAGAAAGGCTAGAGGACTAAAACTCTGCTCCAACTCCTGGTTAATTATTTAATAGAATCCCTGACACATCCCTGTCATAGACCCCAAAACTACACTCCAACAAGACTCTTGATATTTACCAGCTACCCATGCCTTCACCAACCACCACCACCATCTCGCCCAAACCACTGCCCCACTTTCTGGACCAATATCATGCCACAACCAGACTAGACACCAGCCTCTTTGCCCGACCTGACTGGACCCTCACCCAATCGAGACCAAAGCCCAACCCAATCTGACAGCCTCCCACCCTAAACAAAGTCACTCCCTACCTGACCCAACCCAATTTGATGTGACCCCTTCCCACCAGACACAACAGGGCCCTCATCCTGCCTAACCTTTGCCATCCCCTAAGAATCCAGTCATTCACTGTTGGCACAGTTTACCTGGCTTCAATCGTGAATATCTTGCGGTAAATTAATTCGGGCCTCACTGTTCACATAGCAACAAAACCACCCAGGATTGTTGCCAAGCTATGATACAAACAAAGGCATGTGGAGAACTTACATGGTCCCAAAACATAACTTTCTTTCAAATTTCATATGTGCAACAGTCTCCAGAGACGGAAATCTACACCTGTGAGTGACGCAATAAAAGATTGTGACAGCTAGCCTTGAAAAGCCAATGCCTCTGTGGTGCTGAGGCAATTGATCAGTCAGTGTTTGGGCAAGGTGGAGTTCAGTGTACTTCCTTAGTTGATTAATTGCCTTTTGTAATCACCACCTCGACCCCATGGACCCTTATTTGCCAGAGTAATTTATTATTGGACTGAAATCCTGGCTATTTACATGGCACGATTCTCCCTGGGTGAAAACCTGAAAGTAGGGAACATCAATTCCCTTTTGAGCTCTTTCCTGGAAATTGCGTGCTTCCTTCTCCTGCAAAGGCAAAGAGGATTGTCATAGGTGGAGCAGTCCTGTCTGACCATTGTCATTGGCTCCAATGCACGATCAGCTGCATGTTTCAGTGGTGACAGCATTTCAGTAGCTATTCTGAACTATTCTGCAGGGGCATTCCTTGCCCTAAACACTCACATCTTTCCATCTGAAGGGCAGCATACACCCTGAGTCTCTTCAATAGTTCTGCTGCTGGAGGCTGAATACACAGGTCAGGAGGGAGACAAGCTGAATGAATGATGATTTATTGTCCCGTGTTCTCTACAATGAACAACTCAGTTAAGTACAGTGAAAAGCTTGAACTGTTGCTACAATTCAGCACCATTTGAATATTGTAAGAATAAAGATAATGCTGAAGAGTCTATTTTTATTCCATCACCTCCACCATGAGCCCTGAGCTGCTGACCAACAACACTCGGGTCAACACCCCTCCGCTGCCTGTTCCAGTCCCACCAACATCGGAGTCTCCCCCACTTCAAGTGCCATCTCTTTGTTGCGTTGTGGAGTGGGGGTGAGGGGGTGCACTGTGCATGGAACAGAGTCATACAGGAGGAAGATGACTCTGTTCCATGCACAGTGCACCCCCTCACCCCCACTCCTAATGCAGCCTTAAATTTTGCATCAGAGGTATCAGGAGAAGCCCAACCCCATGTTTCAGTCTTACCCTGGGTTTCAGCCCAGTACCAGATCTCAGGCCTCCTCTGTAATCCCATCTCTGTTCGTGCTCCTGTGACAAATAATTGAATGTAAGAATAATTTGCAAATCAGTTAAGATGTAAAGAAAATGTCAGAGTATTACCAGCATTTTATTTTGACTCACAAAAGAAAAAAAATTGGATGCACGATGATTGTCAAAATATACTCATTTTCACATTTTGTCTTCCCTCGGATTTCAGCCAACAATTTGTGAATGAGGTAATGCTCAGCCAACCCAAATACAGATTAAGACTGCATTGTCAATTTTCATAATTAAAATAACCCTCAAGGTGACCATTCTGATTGATTGGACTTTGAAGATATGGATTCAGAGTCATAAAATTGATGCAATGGATGACAAAAGAACAGGGCTTTCACTGCAAAGTAAAGAACTCAGATCATTTGATTCCTCAAGATGGCTAAATCACACAAGGCGCACCATCCCACTCTTTTGGAAATGGGACACAAATACGTGATGTGTGTTAACTTGGCTCAGTGAGTGTACGTCTCAATACTGAGCCAGGAGAGTCAAAGCTGCGTGCAAGAACTTGTGTATGTAATGCAGACTGTCGCATTGTATTCAGAATTAAAATCAATTCACCCACTGACATCCAGAAACTTATACCGCATGATGTAATGGAAAACAAAGCTGTATTGTACAGCAGGGACCAAGAAGATATGACTTTTGTTCCAAAGTGATGTGCATTAACCCTAATTTCAAAAGAGTACCTTCGTATGACTGTGATCTTTCTCCACTTATCTTTGAATGAGATTGCTTGATTAATATTTTATTTTGGACTGTTGCATGACAGATACTAAGTTCAGACAGTTCAAAGGTGGGGTCTTTTTGGAGTCATTAAAGAGCGGATGCTTGGTCTTCAAGTCTAGATCTCTGAGGAGAAAAGGGTAATAAATTGATCCATCAAAACGTCTAACTCTGTCACACAAATGGGGTTGGGATCAAGAATGGTCAAACAGATTTACAAATATAGAAAGTCGTGCTTAGATTTTAATTAGTTGTTCCTTTCTAATGATTTTTAAAAAATTATTCATTCATCTATTTCCTATCCCTAATTGCCCAGAGGACAGTTAAGAGTCTACAATATTGCTGTGGGTCTGGGATCACAGATAGGCCAGACCAGGTAAAGATGACAGGCTCCTTCCCTGAAGGGTATTAGTGAAGCAGTTGTTTTTTCCACCAATTAACAACCGTTTCATGGTCATCATTAAACTCCTAATTCCAGATTTTTTAAATGGTATTCAAATTCCACCAACAACAAGGCGGGTTTGGAAGCCAGATCCCTGGAACATTACCTGGGTCTCTGGATGAACAGTTCACCAAGTCATCACCTTCCCTTGAATAAAATAATTAATCCATTCAATTTTGATGGCACATTAAAAGCACCTGTATCTTTAAAATTTTATTCATCTTTAAGATTTTACAATTCTTCTCTCAGTTGCTGGAAGTCAGGCTGCCTCATTCACAAGGTCAGTCTTGAAAAAAAGACCTGTATTTCTACCTGTGATAATCAGACATCTGCTCTTCCAACCAGCTTTCCAAGTTGTAAACCCGTTCCACACAATTCTCATCTTGTCAAGGTTCGCCTGCAAATTTATTATGACAGCAACTTGCTTAAACTTGGAATACTTTGTGCACCTAGGGATACAGAAGGAAGGAAAAGTACATGTGTATTTTTGTTTTCTGTAGCGTGTTTCTTTTTCCCATGGAATAGGCTATTAGCCTGAAGCCAGAGGCTATTGCTTGAGAGGCACCACTCCATAACAAACATGGCTGATTAGGAGTTTCTCCCACTCTTAGACATGCTGGAAGGAATTTCAGGTTAATTAAGCTAAATAGTTGCATTATGAATGCATTTTCTGTGACCATCAACTCCTGGAGTGGGTCTCGAATTTAGAGCTTCTGGCTCAGAGGGAGGTACCCCCTGTGCTTCTCGACCTCCTTGGAGCAGCCAACAACCATGCCAATCTAATGGACCAGGAGTTGTGATTGTGGAATGAATTCCATTCTCTTCCCAAAGAATTAGTTGTAAAATTTGTATATTGAAGAATGCACAAATATATCAGGTCTTTTTCAGTTCCCTAACTAAAAGTCACACTCTCAGTGATTTGGAGAACACTCATTATATATGTACTTACTTACCAATTCTAATATTCCCAAATCTTGCACTTACACTGAGTTAAAATTATTTTAATTCCTTTCTCTCTCTCCCCAACATAACTCCAATTAGAATTAAATGTGGATTCTGGCAAATTAACAGGTTTATAAACCAAAATTCAGCAGGATCAGACCAAGTATGGTTATCACCTTGAACCATAGCATAGTATTGTGCACAGACGTGAAGCAGTCAGCTGACCCCACTCACCTGTCCATTCCCCATGGTCCAGCATTTGTCTTTTATTCTTTAGACATTCTTCCAATCTCCATTTCAAAGCAATATCTGAATCTGCCTCTGCATCACTGTCGACAGTACCTTACTACAAAAAGGTGTTCATTTCATTGACCGCTCATTATTTTGAACACCTTCATCAAATCTCTTTTTAATGTTCTTTTCCTTAAAATAAGCAAACACAGCTTCTCAAATCCATGCAACCCATTCATGTAAACACTTACTGCAACCACGAGACTATAAGAAATGGGAACAGGAGTAGGTCTGTTCGACCCCTTAAGTCTGTTTCACCATTAAATAGGATCATGGCTGATCTGACATTCCTGCGTCCACTTTCCTGCTTTTTCTCCGCAACCCTTGATTCCTTAACTGATCAAGACTCTATCTACCTCAGCCTTAAATATTAACAAGGACTCTTCCCCTCCAGCTCTCTGTGGCAAGGAGTTTCAAAGACTCACAATCCACTGAGAGAAGAAATTCCTCCCCACCTCACTCTTAAATTGACGCCCCTTTATTCTAAGACTATGCCCTCTGGTCCAAGACCCAGCATGAGTCAGAATTTAATCTGTCAACCCCTTAAGAATCCTATATGTTACAGTGAAATCACATCTCATTTTCCTTAACTTCATTGAGTAGAGTCCC
Source organism: Chiloscyllium punctatum (assembly GCF_047496795.1). Classification (NCBI taxonomy): domain Eukaryota; kingdom Metazoa; phylum Chordata; class Chondrichthyes; order Orectolobiformes; family Hemiscylliidae; genus Chiloscyllium; species Chiloscyllium punctatum. Next base: position 117,987,032 of record NC_092747.1, read on the forward strand.
AAACTGTTTAGCCTTTGTTCATAAGACCATCCCTCCACACCAGGGATCATCCTAGCAAACCTTCTTTGAACTCAGTGAAATGATATATTTCTTTAAATAAGGGGACCAAAACTGTTCACAGTACTACAGATATGATCTCACCAGCTCCAAGTACAGTTGCAGTAACATGTCCCTACTCTTATACTCCAATGCCTTTGAAATAAGGGCCAACATTCCATCGGGCTTACTGGATTACCTGCTGCCCTATGTGCTAGCTTTCTGTGTTTCATGCATAAATACATCCAAGTACCTTTGTGTTGCAGCTTTCTGCATTTTGTTTCGACATTTACTAAATTTCTGTTCCTTTGTTCTCCCTTCCCAAACGAACAACTTCATATTTTCCCACATTATACGCTATTTGCCAACGTTTTCTCCATTTACTTAATCATTCGCTGTCAGTCTCTAAACAAAGTTAAAACTCACATAACATCATGTTACAGTCCAACAGGTTAATTTGGAAGCACTAGCTTTCGGAGCACCACTCTTTCATCAGGCAGTTGTGGAGGTTAAGATCACGCTCACAGGACCTCCGAAAGCAAGTGCTTCCAAGTAAACCTGTTGGACTACAAAATGGTGTTGTGTGATTTGTAACTTTGTCCATCCCAGTCCAACACTGGCACCTCCAAATAATGAGTCTCTAAACCGTTTGTATCCCCCTTCATAACTGCCCTTTCACTTATTTTCGTGTCATCTGAAAATTTGGCACCGGTACATTCACATCCATCTCCCCGAGTCTTTAATATATATTATAAGCAGTTGCAGTCCTAGCACTGATTCCTGTGGAAACCACTGGCTGCAAGTCGTCAAACTGAAAAAGAATCTCCCTTACTGTTTGCTGCCCATTAGCCAATTCTCCATCCACACTAATCTACTATCTCCAACAACATTCCTAAATATAGTGACCAGCATTGCACACAATACTCCAGTTGAGGCCAAACCAGCATTTATAAAGATTCATTGTAACTAATTATTTCTGTAAGCTATGCCTCTGTTTCTAAAGTTCAGGATCCCACGTGTATTTTTGATCTTAGTGTGAACTTGTCCTGTCACCTTCATCACTTTGTGCAAGTCATAGTGTCATAGAGATGTACAGCATGGAAACAGACTCTTTGGTCCAACCCGTCCATGTGGACCAGATATCCCAACCCAATCTAGTCCCACCTGCCAGCACCCAGCCCATATCCCTCCAAACCCTTCCTATTCATATATCCATCCAAATGTCTCTTAAACGTTGCAATTGTACCAGCCTCCACCACATCCTTTGGCAGCTCATTCCATACACGTACTACCCTCTGCGTGAAAATGTTGCCCCTTAGGTCTCTTTTATATCTTTCCCCTCTCACCCTAAACCTATGCCCTCTAGTTCTGGACTCCCCGACCCCAGGGAAAAGACTTTGCCTATTTATCCTATCCATGCCCCTCATAATTTTGTAAACTTCTATAAGGTCACCCCTCAGCTGCCAACGCTCCAGGGAAAACAGACCAAGCCTATTCAGCCTCTCCCTGTAGCTCAGATCCTCCAACCCTGGCAATATCCTTGTAAATCTTTTCTGAACCCTTTCAAGTTTCACAACATCTTTCCGATAGGAAGGAGACCAGAATTGTATGCAATATTCCAACAGTGGCCTAACCAATGTCCTGTATAGCCGCAACATGACCTCCCAACACCTGTACTCAATACTCTGACCAATAAAGGAAAACGTACCAAACGCCTTCTTCACTATCCTATCTACCTGCGACTCCACTTTCAAGGAGCTATGAACCTGCACTCCAAGGTCTCTTTGTTCAGCAACACTCCCTAGGACCTTACCATTAAGTGTATAAGTCCTGCCAAGATTTGCTTTCCCAAAATGCAGCACCTCTCATTTATCTGAATTAAACTCCATCTGCCACTTCTCAGCCCATTGGCCCATATAGTTAAGATCCTGTTGTAATCTGAGGTAACCCTCTTCGCTGTCCACTATACCTCCAATTTTAGTGTCATCTGCAAACTTACTAACTGTACCTCTTATGCTCGCATCCAAATCATTTATGTAAATGACAAAAAGTGTCTTCTACCTTTGAGTCAGTTCTGTATCCAAATGGCTAGTTCTCCCTTTATTCCATGAGATCTAACCTTGCTAATCAGTCTCTCATTGGGAACCTTGTTGAATGCCTTACTGAAGTCCATATAGATCACATCTACTGCTCTGCCCTCATCAATCTTCTTTGTTACTTCTTCAAAAAACTCAATCAATTTTGTGAGACATGATTTCCCACGCACAAAGCCATGTTGACTATCCCTAATCAGTCCTTGCCTTTCCAAATACATGTACATTCTGTCCCTCAGGATTTCCTCCAACAACTTGCCCCACCACTGAGGTCAGGCTCACCAGTCTATAGTTACCTGGCTTGTCTTTACCGCCCTTCTTAAACAGTGGCACCACGGTTGCCAACCTCCAGTCTTCCAGCACCTCACCTGTGACTATCGATGATACAAATATCTCAGCAAGAGGCCCAGCAATCACTTCTCTAGCTTCCCACAGAGTTCTCGGGTACACCTGATCAGCTCCTGGGGATTTATCCACCTTTAACCGTTTCAAGACATCCAGCACTTCCTCCCCTGTAATCTGGACATTTTGCAAGATGTCACCATCTATTTCCCTACAGTCTATATCTTCCATATCCTTTTCCACAGTAAATACTGATGCAAAATATCCATTTAGTATCTCCCCCATTTTCTGTGACTCCACACAAAGGCCACGTTGCTGATCTTTGAGGGGCCCTATTCTCTCCCTAGTTACCCTTTTGTCCTTAATATATTTGTAAAAACCCTTTGGATTCTCCTTAATTCTATTTGCCAAATGTATATTAGAATAATAATCAGAATCCCTATAGTGTGGAAACAGGCCTTTCAGCCCAAAAAATCCACACTGACCCCCCCTCCAAAGAGTAACCCACCTGGACCTATTCCCCTACCCTTTGTTTACCCCTAACCTACACATCCCTGAACACTATGGGCAATTCAGCATAACCAATTCACCTAAACTGCATGCCTCTGGGTTATGAGAGGAAACTGGAGGACCCAGAGAAAACCCACACAGACACAAGGAGAACGTGCAAACTCCACACAGTCAACTGAGGCTGGAATTGAACCCGGGTCCCTGGCACTGTGAGGCAGCAGTGCGAACCACTAAGCCACCGTTCTGCCCAGGTCCATCTGTTGCCGCACACTGTTTAGAATGCCATCATTATTTTGTACCAAACAAATTTTTATATTAATCAAGAATAGCTACATGGTCACCACTAGTTTGGCTTTGAACTCCTCGTTTTCTTTTTAGTGAATTAAAATTTCACCACTGCCATGGTAGATTCAAACCTACATCCTCAGAGCATTAGTCTGGGGTCCTGGAGTATTAGTCTCGTGATATCACCGTGACAAGATTGCGTCCCTGCCTTGCCTACTTTCATGTTGTTAAATGGACAGGTTTGCTAGTTCTGGGTTCATAATTACACTTGTTTTTTGAAGTAAGATCTAACATTTGTGTCTGTCATCTGATGTTCATCAGCTCATATTGAAGAGGAATTCAATATTATTGTCAATGCAATTGCAATATCCTCCTTTACTTCCCTTTGTATACTTGGATCCAACCAGCCAATATAAGTTCCTTGACTTTCAAATAAATTCAAGTCAGAAAGTAACAACACCAGCAACATTTTATATTTATGTCGTATTCCCCTTATATCGAGGGATATCTCAAAATATTGTAAAGGTGTGCATAAAGCATAGAAAGGAGAAAATGAGGGATTGAGAAGAGTAAATAAAGGATTGAAAGAGTAAAATGACAGCTGACAACAGGGTTCTTAAGAAGGCTGTTAAAGTATACATGTTGGAATGAGATTCTTACACCGGAGGCAACATGGACAAATGAGGAGCAATCAATATCAGAGCACAGACAGTCAAGGAAAGATAAGAAAACAAGTATCAAACAAGCAAAACTTGCATTTAAGGCTATGCAGCTGAAAAGTAGAATAAGATTTAAAGATCACCCTCTGAATAATTATAAACTCTTGAACAAGTCCACTTATCTTGCAAGATTAGATCATGCTGTGTTGTGATTGTTAATGCTGTTTAATCTTGTTAGGGCAAGGATTTATCAGCACAAATAGTATTGCAAGGCTGTTGAACCATCCTGGTCAATAGGTCAATAACCATCAAGACTCTATGTGCCTATATGGGGAGGATTTGCTGTTCTTCGGGGATTCCATCTCTTTGAGAATAAAACTGTCAGCTACAGATGGGTCCACAACATTCAGACAGGAAATGGCACTTTGTTGTTTGGGACATAAATTATTCAAGATTGTCCATTACTTTCTCAGAGCAGTCAGAGCTTGCAGAGTAAGTAATGAGTGCCTTCTGGGGAATAGATCTTCAAATGAAGAAACAGCATCATTTGGAGCCTCACATCTTTCATGTTTGAAAGAAATGTATGGCTTGAATTAGTTTGTCACTGAGAGTTCAGGCTGTTTATCACAACAAGCTGACTATATTGGCAATGCATTGGCTTATCTGTTTTGAGGAACAAACATAGAAGTTAGACTTGTCCTTTCTTTGAGTCAAAATTCATGCTGTAAATATCTAAAACTTGAGAACAAAGAATCGATCAAAGTTGTCTTCAGATTTCATTAATGTACTCAATACAAACTTCCACCGGCAGTTAAGCAAAGACTACAATACCTCCAGGCTATCTTTTGTGATGATGATGATGCTCCTTTAACTAGAGTATGTTGTCTTTGGCTTTTTTTTTTCCCAGAGGGACCGTAAAAGCAGTGATTCTGAAAAGTCCTGCTTGGATGGGCTTTAGGGTCAATTTGATTATAGCTAACAGATACTGCCTCAGGAAAAAAGGCTTTCAAGTTAAAAAAAAAACACTTCTCCAATTAAAGGGTTGTGGCAAGTTCTCCCAGCTCAGCTTTTCTCTGGTGGTTTGGTTTAGTTAGCAAGCAATAGTGCTGTGAGGATGCTGATCCAAGAAACAGCTACATGGAAGAAGGTGTTCCCTGCTGCCATCTCACTCTCTCCGATAAGAACCTGTGTTTCATTTTACCTTTTATGCCAAGGGGTGTTTATGGGGATTGTTCCTAGTATTCAGAACAGCATTATTCAGTTGGGATGATCTGTTGGGTATTTGAATAGGTTAAGTTATTCAGTATTTTGTTCTCTATTGTTTGTGTTTCATTCAGTAATTATGTAAATAAATTGTTTTATTTGAAACTAAGTAGTTTAACCAGCTGCATCTCTCCTGGAACATCCACTTACACCTGCTTAAAACAATTAGCAACATTAGGGTCTGGGAAACTTTCTTGAAATGTTTTGAGAGAGTCTGGCCTGGTCCATAACACTTATATTTCAAATTTGACTATGTTGCCTCGAACTGACACATCCTAGTCTACCACATTGAATGAAGCAAAGACCGGACAGCAAGCTCAGGTCATGCACCGTGGCATCCATCAAGCCAGAGATCTGGCAAGCATTGGATTTGCTGTTAGTTGAGATTCATGAATCTGTTAAAGCTCTCTATGCTGCCACTCCCTCCTTCCAGAGACATCAGACACATTCACCCTCACCGAACTAGATCAGACTTGTACTTCTGATCTTTAATCAATTCAATACATGCCATTCTCATTTTGTAAACATCTTGTCGACCAGCTAAGTAATTCCTTGGGAAATGTAGTTTTCTGCCAGATCAAGACCATCAATACATGTCTATATCACTTTGTGCTGACCTGTGGAACCAATCTAAAGCCTATCTGTCCTGCACTATTCCATTTTCATCTATATGTTTATCCAAAGAGCATTTAAATGTCTTTAAAGTTGACGAGTCTCCTACTGTTGCAGATAATAACTCATACAGGCATTATTTCAAGACCATTTCCTTTAGTTCCTTGGGTGTTGAATATCAGACACCGGAGATACACCACCTTTGAGGACCATTAATTTCTTTAGCCTTTTTGTTTGCTGATATTAATTTCCCTCAGTTCCTCCTACCCGAATAGATTTTTGCTTCTTCAACATTTCTGTGAAGTTATTTATGTCTTTTTCTGTGATGACCAAACTAAATTAGTTATTTAATTGATTTGCCTCTTATTTGTTCTCTACTAACAATTCCCCTGTTTCAGACTGCAAGGGGCCTATATTTATCTGAACTAGTTTTAGTTCTTTTTATGTATATTATATCTGCTTTATAACTTTTAAGATGTTTCATTGTTTTAATAAATTAAGCCACAGAATTAATTAATCTCTGCTGATCATTTGATTACTAAATTATTATTATTGACATGACACTCTGTAATTATAATAACAGACTGAAACTTGCTGTCCTTTTCAGTTCCAAATTGTGTGGTCATGAAACCATCTATTTTCATGTGAAATTGAAGCTGGGTACATCACAGCTTCTATCAATCTCTTCACTCCATTTATTGTACAGAACAAACAATGTCCTTGTATCCTTACATTTCGTATACGTTCATGGGAAGTATAGATCACTGGCTGGATCATGTTTATTACAGATTCCTAATTGCCCTTCAGAAAGGAGAGGTGAGCTGCTTTCCTGAATAGCTGCTGAATATTTGGTGTAAGTTGACTTATAACACAACTAAGGAGAAAATTCTAGGATTTTGACCCAGTGACACTGAAATGATATAATTTCATGTTAGGATGGTGAATGGCATGGTGTTACTGTGAACCTGCTGCCCTTGTACTCTTAGATGAGAGTAGTTGTGGGTTTAGAATTGTGCTAAGGAATCTTCATAAATTTCTACGGTACATCCTATAGATAGTACACACTGCTGCTACTGAGCATGTAAGGGAGAGATTGAATATTTGTGGATGTGCTGCTATTCAATGGGCTGTTTTCTTGTGGATACTGTCAAACGTCTTGAGTGATGTTGAAGCTGCATACATCCAGGCAAATACAGAGAATTCCATCACACACTGGCTTTATATGAAGACTTTGTGGAGTCACGAGTTGAGTTACTGTCTGCAGGATGCCAAGCCTCTGACCTGCTCTTGGAGCATACTAGTTATATGGTTGGTACTGTTCAGTTTCTGATCAATGGGAACCCTCAGGATATTGACAAAGTTGGAATCAGCAATTGGAATGCCATTGAATGTCAAGGGACATTGGTTAGATTCTCTTTGATCGGAGATGATCATTTCCTGACATTTATATGATGCAAATGTTACTTACCACTTATAAGCCCGAACCTGGATGCTGTATTTCCTCATTGATTGTTTCAGCAACTGAGGTATAGTGAATAGTGGTGAACATTGTGCAACCATCAGTAAACATTCCCACTTCTGATCCTATGAAGGGAAAAAGAATATTGCTGAAGTAGCTGAAGATAGTTGGGCCTAGAGCACTACCCTGAGGAACTCATGTGGTATTGTCCTGATTGTGAAATGACGAACTGCCAACAATCACAACCATCTTCCTATGTGCCAGGTATGACTTCAACCAGTAGAAAGTTTTGCCCCAATTCTGATTGATTCCAATTTTGCCTGGGCTCCACGATGCCACATTTGGTCATCAGTATGTGGCCTTAATGTCAATGGCCGTCATTCTCACCTCACACCTCTGAATTCATATCTTTTATCCTTGTTTGGACTAAGGCTGTAATGAGGTCAATAGCTGAGTGGCCATGGCAGAACCCAAACAGGACATCATTTAGCAGGTAATTGTGGAGCAAATATTGACAACCTTCATCAACACCATTGATTGAAAGTCGGCCGATGGAGCAGCAGTTTGTCAGTTGGATTTGTCTTGTTTTTTGTATACAGGACATCCTGTGCAGTTTTCGATTTTATCGGGTGGTGTGAGTGTTGCAGCTATACTGAAACAGCTTGTCTAGGGGCACAGTAAATTCTGGAGCGCACAACATCAATATAATTGCTGGGACTTTGTTTGGGTCCAAAGCCTTTGCAGTATCTGTTGCTTTCAGCCAATTATTGATGTCATGTAGAGTGAATCAAATTGACTAAAGGCTAGCATCCATGATATTGAGGACATCAGGAGAAAGCATAGATGGATCATTTACTGCAGGGCGAAGTTGATTGCAAATGTTTGAACCTTACCTTTTGTCCTTACATGTTAGAATCCTACGACTTTGAGGATGGGGATATTTCTGGAGCCTCCTTCACCCGTAGATTAATTGCTCATTACCATTCATGACCCCATGTGGCAGGACTGCAGGGCTTAGATCTAATCTGTTGGATGTGGAACCATTTAGTTTTCCATGGGAATAGTCCTATGTTATAGCTTCACCAGGTTGACACCTCATTTTCAAGTATGACTACTGCTGTTCCTGGCATACAACCACAGTTGATTGCCTGTATTCATAAGTAATATGCCAAGCCATGAGGTTGCACCAACATGTTCGAGTGCACTTCTGTTCCAACTGATTGCTCACAGTGTACTCAGGAATGCCCAGTGGTAGCATACTTGATCTTTTTGAAATCTATCCTATTCAGCATGGTAAGTGGTGCTGAGCCAGTCTTGGTAATGAATATAGAAGCCCACCAGGAATAATATATTCTGTGCTCTTGCCAGTCCCAGTGCTTCCTCCAAGTTATGTTCCCAATGGAAAAGTATTGACTCATCAGCCAAGGTTGGGCAATACAGCAAGTTTCTTTGTCTTTGTTTGACCTGAAGCCAAGAAACGTCATGGAGTCTGGAGTCAATGCTAGGGATTCAAAGGACAACTCCTTCTCAACTGAATATGACTGAGTGGGACAAGTTATACTCATGGATTGTGATCTATGGAACATTGTTTGGAAAATATGATTTAGTGCATATGACAATGTTAGGCTGTTGTTGCACTAGTATGTGAGAAAGCTCTGCTAATTTTAGCACTCAATCCCAGATGTTAGGAAGGAAGATTTTGCAGGGTCATCTGTGCTAAATTTGCTGTTGTTGTTTCTGGTCTCTAGGTCAATGCCATGTTGTTTTTTTTTAGATTAGATTCCCCATATTATGGAAACAGGCCCTTTGGCGCAACAAGTCCACACCAACTCTCAGAGTAACCCACCCAGACCCATTTCCCTCTGACTAACGAACCTAACACCATGGGTAATTTAGTATGGCAATTCACCTGACCTGCACATCTTTGGACTGTGGGAGGAAACCAGAGCACCCGGAGGAAACCCACACAGACACGGGGAGAACGTGCAAACTCCACACAGACAGTCTCCCGAAGCTGGGATTGAACCCGGATCCTGGTGCTGTGAAGCAGCAGTGCTAACCACTGAGCCATTGGGCTGCCCTTGTTTATTCACTGATAATTATCTGCTAGTCCTGGTGTAACTATATTCTTTCCAAAAGCAGTTCCCTCCATGTTTCTGTCAGACACTGAGATAGATCTGCAAATATACCATCAGCTTTTATGATCTGCAACATGGCTGAGCCCATCTGCCAAATTCTTTCCTTCAAACATGAGACGTTATTGTTCATTGGGTATCCATTAATGATGTTGTGTCAAGCTCGGCTTTCACCAGCTCTCTGGTTTAGCTCTATAGTCTAAAGGCCCCTTTCTTCACAGGCAGACCTATCTGTTACAAAACACTTCTTCTTCCATTCACAATACTACCATTCACAATATGAAATGTTATCATAGGGTTGCTATCACTTATTTATTTCTTACTCGTTGCAATCATCCCAAATTTCCCCTCCCAACAGAGAGTGCACTGTTATTCTGCATAAGGTGCAGGAAGGTCTGATCACTGTTGTCTGCTTATATTTTTGTTACCAACATTATTATCGACTGAAATCAATTGCTCATCAATATTTCGAAGCATGTCTGAATTGAATAGGTCATAGTGAGCTGCCATATTATGTTGCTCTCCAATCATCGTCCAATCTTCAAATGACCATCCAGAGTGATTGACATTTTCAAGCATGAGTGACAAACCATTTTAGTTATACAAGCATTGTCACCCATCACACCCATTGTCAATGTATGCTATGACACCTACGAATTATCTCCTCTGGTTGTGCACCAGGTTTTATTTTTTGGTATGGCACCCTAACACTCCTGTGGACTCCTCCTGTCCCTGGGATTTTCACATGCTGAGGAAATACACTGATTCATGAACACTGCATTGCGACTAAGCATAGCAAATAAAGACCCCAAACAAATACCCAGTGGCACAGAACATTACAGGAGCTGGTAGGTGGGTGGGCTTATACACCATAAATCATGGCTCTGTCTATCACTAACACACTCAGTTTTGTTTCTAAAATATTTCTGCAAGGGAACTATGAATAGTGAGAAAGAGAGAGCAGTTCGTCAATGTACAGATGTCCATCTCCAACAACAGGTTTTTAAAAGACTAAACACTAGTTTGATCCAGTTCATTATATCTATGCTGGAAATCCAAGATCCTCATAGGAGAGCAACCATTAGTCACCTCACTTGATGATAATCTGCTCTCGCTTTATCTCAATCACAATCCTGTCACACACCCAAGAAAGAGGTCAGGCAATTATATGTTACTGCCCTCTGGTGGCTGGGATCCCAGTCCCAAGTGCATATGGCCATTTTGTATTGTTTAATGTACTGCTCATTTCTGGATTAGATTAAAACACAACACGTACCTAAATGCTGCTGATGTTGTGATACAGTTGAAGGAGCAACCTGCAGCTAAACAGACCCTATTGCCACAGATATTAGTATGGAATAGTAATTGAATGCAATTAATTCAGAGGTGAGTGTGCTTTGACTGAGAGATAACTTACTAACCTCACATTACATACAGTTATCCTGTACTAGCATGCAATTGTAAGCTAAGAGCTAGTTCTTCAGTAGTATGTCAGCTCCAATACCTTGTAAGAATCATAGAATCCCATGAGTATGGAAGCAGGCCATTTGGCCCATCAAGTCTACACTGACCCTCTAAACAGCATCCCACCCAAACCCACTCTATCCCTGCATTTCCCATGGCTAACCCACCTAGCCTGCACATTCCTGGAAACAATTGGCAACTTAGTGGTCATGGTCAATCCACCTAACTTAGACATCTTTGAAATGTGGGAGGAAACTGGAGCACTGCGAGGAAGCCCACACAGACACAGAGAGAATGTGCAAACTCTACACACAGACAGTCAGCCAAGGGTGGAGTCGAGCATGGGTCCCTGGCGCTGTGAGGCAGCAGTGCTAACCATTGAGCCAAGATGCCACCCTACCTGCTCCACCTTTGGAAAATAGCATTGACTGTGTATGTGATGTGCATTTTATCCTAAAGAACAGTCTGATATTTATATCTTATTGCTAACCCAGTGCAAAATATTGTTATTTTACCTTAACTGATAACTCACAAGAACACTTGAAAATAAATGAGCACTACTATTTCATTTTTCTGTTTGATAAAGGAAAATCGGGTCTCATATTCAGAAGCACCATCTGACTCCTCTCAGTTAAGCAGAAATCAAAGCCATCTTGTGCTGGTGATTTACTGAGTTGTCTGAAAGATATTCAGGTACTGATGTCTGAATCTGTGATAGCTTCTCCAGTGTATGTTACGCAGCCAGCCATGAAGGCAACTAAGTACAGTCACTGCCCTGAGGAGAGTCCAAATGCAACCCCTGTGCAGAGGCAGTGTGTGGCAGATGGGACCCTGATGGCTGATTTAATTAAAATATTTTAATAGATCTAAAAATGTAGGGGGTGAATTGCTGAACAACAAGGCTATTCTGAGGCAGTCAGAAGTCCGTTAAATGTTACGGGACACTGGGGACTACTGGTAATGAAACAAAGGAGGAGAAAGCAAAAAATGACTTTGAGAAAAAAATGTTGTGCTTATTGATAATAAGTTCTTTTTTGTTTCCAGTGATCAGAGATGGAAGTATATTCAAACTTGGCTTAATTAGATTGCTTTTGGTATTATAGTGAAACTTATGATGGCAGCTGTATTGTAAGTTAATGTGTATGATTCTCAATAATATACAGATGAGTTCTAGCAGTTGGACCAGTAAAGTTTACCTGAAAAATTTATCATCTCACTTGCTATGGTCGATGTTGTGAAATATTGCATCATGGCAATGCATTTATATCTTTTAAAAAAGTACTGCTTAACTTCACTCCCGAGAGAGTGTTTTTTTTCATATAGTGTGCTAACTGGTCTGTTGCTATATATCTTCAATTTCATTTTTTTTGTAAATAAATATTTTAACAAATTTATCAAATTCAATGAGTTAAGAGATTCTGAACAACATCCCTCAATTTTGGACAACTCAAAGTTCAAAATCACAAAGTCATTGAGAGCAGGCAGGGCTATGTAATAATTGTATAACTAGATATTGCTGTTAATAATAGGATAGGAAGTAATGGCACAGTCACCAATTTTCTGATAACTCAAATCTCCAGTACCTAATTTTACTCCATCTGTTTTACCTTTTCTCCAGCTGAATGTGTCAGAATTCCTCTGGGCTTGGTGCTGTATGTGAGAGACGTATACAATGTCAATGTGACATTGGGATCATTCAGGTATTGCGACTGAGATGATCTTGTTGCATAAATTACATTCAATTTAAGAACATAGTTTAAATACAAATATTGCAATTTACTGTTTTTAATCATAAATAATTACAATTTGCATGTTGACAAAAAGCATAAATTATGAATTCCAATTTGGCCAGGTTTAGAAATGATCTATTAATTAAACAACTGAATGCCTTCCACAACTTTCCAAGCATAAGGCAATTTCTATGATGCAAGGCTAGTGCAATAGGATTTCACATGAAATATAAAATAGCTCATGGACGAAGATACTTTTTTAATGGAAGGTTTGCTGTTTTCTCTGAATTATTTTCAAAGTATAACCTTGCTTATTTTAATTTATGCAAAGTCCCTTTTGTTAGGCTGGGTTTTCATTTTAGTTATTTAACACTGCTAGGAATGAAGCAAGCACAATATTTTGATTGATGTTATCTCACGTCCCATAAACCCAGTTCATTCAAATTAGTTTTAATACTTTTCGATTGCTGGGTTTCTTCTGAATGGAATTGGTTTTTGCCGTTACTTTAAAGCAAGTTTCTTAGGGACCAAATGAGTCCAACTGAAGGTGGAGAATTTTTTTCTAAAAGAGATTTTGTGAGTCTTATTGTTGTAAAATGAAACAAGGGCAGAGCCAGATAATAAAAATATCAGAGGGTTCTTTTTATTTTTCTCTTTTTCTTCTTCTACTTTCTGTAACACCAGCCAATGCAGAATCAGTGCCCTAACCTGAGGAGGCTTTAAATTGCCTGGTTATATATTTTTTTCTTTTTGAAAAGATTTTTTTCTGTTTTTTAACCCCCACGACTTAACCCATGTTTTGTGTGTGCAGGTGTGACACGGTGAAAGACAACAGGTGTACAAATCTTTATCACAAGTTTCCATTTTTATTTTTTTAAATTTTTCTTTCTTTTGTCGCAGGTTTGAGACACAGTGAGAGACACAAAGTGCACGAATCTTTATTCAATTTCCACCACCAGGAAGATAGGAAAACACCCGAGTGGCCAGTGACAAGCAGTGCCCTTCACATCAAAGGGCAATGCTGTGTGATCAAACCAGTGAAGGGGAGGGTAGGGACTAAATCAAAATAGAGTTGGAGGGGGAAATAATGCACTCCACTCCCTGCGGTGCCCACCTCTCCCTGAACAACTCCAGGGTGTTGGTGGACACCGCGTGCTCCTTCTCCAAGGACACCCGGGCTCTAACATAACCGCGGAAGAGGGGCAGGCAGTCGGACCTAACGACCCCCTCTACGGTCCGCTGCCAGTTTGGCCAGGCCCAGGAGCAGACCCACGAGGAGGTCTTCGGACCTGCCCTCCCTCCTCCGTACCGGGTGCCCGAAGATCAGGAGCATGGGACTGAAGTGCAGCCAAAAGCAGAGGAGGAGGTTTTTCAGAAAATCAAAAAGGGAGTGCAAATGCCCACACCCAATATATATGTGGCCCACGGACTCCACAGCGCCACAGAACAAGCAGTTGGGCTGGGAGTCCGTGAACCACCGCAATCTGCGGTTGCAGGGGACTGCTGTGTGCAGCACCCTCTACCCCAGATCCCCGAGAGAAATGGGGACGACTCCCACGTAGAGAGCCCTCCACTGGGGATCCCCACCATCCGGTGGCAAATGGGCAATCAAAGGTTTCTATTTTTTTTTGACAGGGATTAAATCAAACACTCCTGTTTTTTTTTCTTTTTTTTAAATTTAACCCCCACACTACCGCCTATCTGCGGTAGTGCTTATTTTTTTCCCCAGCATCCATGGTGTGTGTGTGTGCAGGTGTGAAACACAGTGAAGGAGACAAAGTGCACGAATCTTTATTCAATTTCCATCACCAGGAAGATATGAAAAACGCCCCAGTGGCCAGTGACAAGCACTGCCCTTCAAACCAAAGGGCAATGCTGTGTGATCAAAACAGTGATGGGGATGGTAGGGACTAAATCAAAATAGAGTTGGAGGGAGAAATAATGCACTCTACTCCCTGCGGCGCCCACCTCACCCTGAACAACTCCAGGGGGTTGGTGGACACCGCGTGCTCCTTCTCCAGAGACACCCGGGCTCTAACGTAACCACGGAAGAGGGGCAGGCAGTCGGCCCTAACGACCCCCTCCATGGCCCGCTGCCTCGACCTGTTGATGGCCAGTTTGGCCAGGCCCAGGAGCAGACCCACGAGGAGGTCTTCGGACCTGCCCTCCCTCCTCCGTACCGGGTGCCCGAAGATCAGGAGCGTGGGACTGAAGTGCAGCCAAAAGCAGAGGAGAAGGTTTTTAAGAAAATCAAAAAGGGAGTGCAAACGCCCACACCCAATATACATGTGGTCCACGGACTCCACAGCGCCACAGAACAAGCAGTTGGGCTGGGAGTCCGTGAACCACCGCAATCTGCGGTTGCAGGGGACTGCTGCGTGCAGCAACCTCCACCCCAGATCCCCGAGAGAAATGGGGAGGACTCCCGCATAGAGAGCCCTCCACTGGGGATCTCCACCACCCGGTGGCAAATGGGCAATCACAGGTTTCTTTTTTTTTTTTTTTTCTTTTTTCTTTTTTTTTAGAGGGGCAGGCAGTCGGCCCTACCTGTGTTTTTTTTTCTTTTCTTTTTTTTTTTCTTTTTTTTTTAAATTAACCCCCACACTACCGCCTAAGTGCGGTAGTGCTTATTTTTTTCCCCAGCACCCATGGTGTGTGTGTGCAGGTGTGAGACACAGTGAAAGACACAAAGTGTACGAATCTTTATTCAATTTCCACCACCAGGAAGATATGAAAAAACACCCAAGTGGCCAGTGACAAGCACTGCCCTTCAAACCACAGGGCAATGCTGTGTGAGCAAAACAGTGAAGGGAAGGGTAGGGACTAAATCAAAATAGAGTTGGACGGGGAAATAATACACTCCACTCCCTGCGGCGCCCACCTCTCCCTGAACGACTCCAGGGTGTCGGTGGACACCGCGTGCTCCTTCTCCAAGGACACCCGGGATCTAACGTAACCCCGGAAGAGGGGCAGGCAGTCGGCCCTAACGACCCCCTCCACGGCCCGCTGCCTGGACCTGTTGATGGCCAGTTTGGCCAGGCCCAGGAGCAGACCCACGAGGAGGTCCTCGGACCTGCCCTCCCTCCTCCGTACCGGGTGCCCGAAGATCAGGAGCGTGGGACTGAAGTGCAGCCAGAAACAGAGGAGAAGGTTTTTGAGGAAATCAAAAAGGGAGTGCAAACGCCCACACCCAATATATACATGGTCCACGGACTCCACAGCGCCACAGAACAAGCAGTTGGGCTGGGAGTCCGTGAACCACCGCAATCTGCGGTTGCAGGGGACTGCTGCGTGCAGCAACCTCCACCCCAGATCCCCGAGAGAAAGGGGGAGGACTCCCGCGTAGAGAGCCCTCCACTGGGGATCTCCACCACCCGGTGGCAAATGGGCAATCACAGGTTTCTATTCTGTCGTGATTGGAACGAAGGCCAAGTGGATCTCGTTGAGTACGACATCCCTGATTGGGATTGTTAACCTGAGTCAATCAAGAATCCTGGCTGGCTGTCGTAAACAGGAGTCTCATTGTAGGAACTGGGGTCTGAGGTAGTGAGTCCATGTACAGTGCAAGCATACATAAATAGTGACTTGGTAATGGAACACCAGCCTCCGCTGAGTTATTTCACATACATTCAGTGATTCTAGAAAGTTAGGGGGAAAACAATGGTTTACAAATTTGGTGTAAGGCTGTACCATGCAGGACTAATGATGCTGACAAGAGAACCCACAAATTTGGTCTCCAGCTTGTGTTGATTAGCTGATCTCAATCAGGAAATGTAATGGGTCTCCGAACATTGGATTTGGCAGGTGGAAATGATCCAACATTTTGTTCCTAACTATCAAAGTTATCTCAGTCTGGTTCAAACTGAGACAATCTGAATATTGTCTGGAGTCCATGACAAATAAGTCACTTTCATAGGCAGGTGCTAAGAAAGGAGACATGGCTGTGGAAACAGGATTATTTCAGGATGTGGTTGAAGATCTCCAGCATCTGCAGTCCTCACTACCTCCTAGTTCCTCACTACCATTCAAGTGACCACATTCTAACACATGCACCGCTATTGTGGTACAGTTGTAATGTCTCCAACTCTGGGCCAGGAGGTCTGTAAGTCTGCATGATATTATTTGTGTACAAGCTGATTACAAAATGTGTGTGTATACACAGACACACACAGACACAAACACATCGCTGAAAGGGGTTGTGTGTCAACATTATAAGTTGACCAACTGAGACTTAATTATGATGCTCATCCTGGTAAAATAGCATGTCAGTACTTACTATCTCCTCCAAATCCATCAAACTGCCACTTATGCAAGGTACCGGAGAATGCCTGTTAACACAATAGTCACACTGTAGCTCCTAGACAAAGCTTTTAGGAGAGGAAGAGTCTACAATACAGAATGGTAATAAAAGAACAATATTTTAAAATCTTGTCCAAAAAAGTAAACTAATATAGAGCGCAGTTAAAAAGTGTGGCACTGGAAAAGACACAGCAGGTCAGGCAGCATCCGAGGAGCAGGACAGTCAATGTTTTGGGCTTATGCCTGACCTGCTGTGTCTTTTCCAGTGCCACACTTTTCAACTCTGACTCTCCAGCATCTGCAGTCCTCACTTTCTCCTAACATAGAACATACAACACCACAGCACAGGAAGAGACCCTTTGGCCCACCATATCTGTTCCAGTCATGATGCCATTTCAAAACTAATCCCACCCGCCTGCTCATGGCTCATATCTCTTTTCCCCATCTGTTCATGTGTTTGTGTGAATGCTTCTTAAATGTTGCTATCATATCTGCTTCTACCACCGCCACGGGCAGCAATTCCCAGATACCTACTAATCTCTTTGTTTAAAAAAAACTTGCCTGGCACATCTTTAAACTTTCCCCCTCTTTCCATAAACCCTTGCCTCTTCCTATTTGACATTTTCACCCTGGGAAAAAGACTCTCACTATCCACCATATGCATGCCCCTCATAATTTTATATAGTTCTGTCAGGGAGAAGGAATCTATCTCCTTCAAATTGTGAAATGAAGCTTTCTTTGCTCACACTGGGCATTACGTCCACTGCTCTTCACAAATTCCCACTGTTCTCTCCAGAGCACTAATATTTTGCATGCCCCTGATGACTCGAGCTGTCATATCACATACAGCCCACCTGTAACAAACTTTTCTCTCAAAAGGGGGCAGCTCACACCTCAGTAATGCGAAAGCACAATGCACTAGAACCGGTCTATTCCCAGACAGCGAGAACGTTCCAAATTCCAGGGCTTGCATTATAATAACATCTGTGTCTCTGCTGTGGGCAAAGGTCATCACATATTAATTTGTCAAGTTCTATTGCTTCATAATTTGAGTAAGATTGGTAGGCTTGCTCTTTACAAAGGCAGCTTGTAGTAACTGCCAAACGTATGATGCACAAGCCAAGAACTAGTTATTATAATGTATTTTAAATTCCCAAGTATAGGACTTTAAAACATAAAATAGCATTGTCACCTGTGAAATACGCTAATGCGGCTTAAAAGGTTATAGCTTAATTCTATATTGCTTTGCATAACTTGAGAATGATGCATCTGTTTCTTTCATTTTATCCCTCGAAGATGAATCTCTGCAATTATCAAACAGCACAAATAAAGTGGCCTAGACGTGTAACCCTCTGCAAAAATAATTTCATGCCACATTGTCAAAGGCTTGATCTCCCTTCCACAAGAACAACCGCAGTTCTGTCACTGCAGCAGCTATGCCCTGTGGCTCTGCTGTTTTAATTGCTTTTAATTAAAGCCTGGAATGGGATGCAGCTATTAATCAGTATGTGAAACCGCTCATGGGGAAGATAGAACAAATACCGACATTAGACAGATAGCAGTGACATCACTGGTGCCATATTTGCATTGCTGACAAGAGAACCACTCAAGTGAGGTAATTAGATCACAGTCTTGAGGCCACCAAGGTGCTGCGAACAACGAAAACACTTTATGAACAAACTTTACAACTGCGTAATCAACCCTGCAGTGAGGATGCTGGCTAGATCCAGCACTGATGACACTATATGATGTACTTTACAAGGATGAAGAAGGGTTATGCACCAATGTTTGTCATGTAGCACACTTGGTAGAATTCAGATAGGCAGAGTTCTTATTATGTAATCAACCTTGCGGTTGTTAAAGGAAAGTTTTGCTTTATTTTTGGCTGAAAACAAAAAGTCAGTAGTGCTGCAAAGTGGACTTTCTGCTGTATTTCCAGTGAAATAACTGAACAGGAGGGATTTTTTTAAACAAACACAGAAGTTGCTGGAAAAGCTCAGCAGCAATTGTGAAGAGAAATCAGAGTTAACATTTTGGGTGCAATCACCTTTCTGAGGATCAAAATGTTAACCCTGATTTCTCTCCACAGGTGCTGCCAGACCTGCTGAGCTTTTCCAGCAGCTTCTGTTTTTGTTTCTGATTTACAGCATCCACAGAGCTTTCAGTTTTCATTAAGGAATTTCCTATTGTTTGTTTTCAAAACCAGTCTTGCAAAGACTTTATGCAGAAGCTTGAATGTACTGCCCTTCATACAGATCCATAACAATGGGTAATATCAGTATCAAAATATGGATATATATGTAGGTTCAAGGCTTGTTACAGATATCTGAGAATACCTTCTAGTAGCTGACACTCCAGTATGACTTCTAAACACAAAGGATAATAACTATTTAGAATTCTATTCCACAAATGGCAGTGAATGCAGGATCAGTTGTTAATCAGTGTTTTTGCATTAAACAAGGGCATTGAAGGATATTGATCAAAAGCAAGTATATGAACTTGGACCACAGATCAGCCATTGAATGGTGGAACAAGTTGGAGGGGCTGAATAGCCTACTCCTGTTCTTATGTTCCGATGATGTTAAGTGACATTAAGCAACATTTCTCTATGGATGAAATATTAAGCCACAGCCTTGTCTATCTGTAAGATAGCTGTAAGAGTTCTTATGTGGTATTCTCAAAAGAACATAGAGTCATAGAGGTGTACAGCACGGAAACAGACCCTTCGGTCCAACTCGTCCATGCTGACCAGCTATCCTAACCTAATCTAGTCCCATTTGCCAGCACTTAGCCTATATGCCTCTAAACCCTTCCTATTCATGTACTATCCAGATGCCTTTTAAATGTTGTATAGGTCATGCTGCGATAATACGTGTTTTGTCAGCGCGAATTGGTTACAACACAATTGACCTATTGTGGACGTTGTTTGGATAACACGACTTTCTGTTAGTGACCTTCTACAGCGGGTTTTCCATTGTATGACTTTTTTTATCCCAGGAGGTTGCAGAGGACTACAACTGTTGCATTATAGCAGAATGACCTGTAATTGTATCAGTTTACATCACTTCCTCTGGCAGCTCATTCCACACACGCAACACCCTCTGCATGAAAAAGTTTCCCCTCAGATCCCTTTTAACTATTTCACCTCTCACCTTAAACCTATGCTCTCTAGCTCTCGACTCCTCTATCTTGGGAAAAAGATCTTGTCTATTCACCTATCCATGCCCCTCCTGATTTGATAAACTTCTATAAGATCACTCCTCTGCTTCTGAAGCTCTAGAGAAAATAGCCCTAGCCTTTTTAACCTTTCTTTGTAGCTTAAACTGTCCAACCCGGGCAACATTCTTATAAATCTTTCTGAATCCTTTCAATTTCACAATACCTTTGCTAGAACAGTGAGACTAGAATTGCAAGCAGTATTCCAAAAGTGGCCTAACCGATGTCCTGTATAGCCGCAACATGACCTCCCAACTCCTCTACTCAATGCTTTGTCCAATTAAGGCAAGCATACCAAACGCCTTCTTCACTATCTTGTCTACCTGCAACTCCACTTTCAAGAAACTATGAACCTGCACTCCAAGGTCTCTTTGTTCAGCAACATTCTCCAGGACCATACCATTAAGTGTATAAGTCCTACCCTGATTTGCCGTTGAAAAATGCAGCAACTCCCATTTATCAAAATTAAACTCCATCTGCTACTCTTTGGCCCATTGGGCCATTGGCCCATCTGATCAAGATCCCTTTGTAGACTAAGGTAACCTTTTCTGCTGTCTATTATACCATCAATTTTGTGTCTTCCGCAAACTTATCAACTATACCTCCTATATTCATACCCACATCATTTATATAAATGATGAAAAGCAGTGGACCCAGTACTGATTCCTGCAGCACTCTGCTAGTCACAGGTCTCCAGTCCAAAAAGCAACCCTCCATCACCACTCTCTGTCTTCTACCTTTGAGCCATTTTGTTTTCTGATGACTCATTCTCTCTGTATTCCATGTGATCTAAACTTATTAACCAATCTACTACGTGGAACCTTGTCAAGAAGTCCATGCACACAATGTCCACCATTCTGCCTTCATCAATCCTCTTCCGAGAAGAGGCTGACTGACATTCAAGCCTGTTGTGGTATGCCCCATGGTCAGTATACCAACTTTCCTTTAAGAGGCAGAGTATTCCTTTAAGAGACATGCTGATGATGCAATCACTGCTGTATAGCATGTGATCCAAAGGTATAAAGATCTCAGGCTCCAACTTAACTGAGGTCATTAGAACCAAGACCAGCTAATGGAAGCATGCTACTGTTTGCAACTAAATAGCTTAATATTAACCCAGAAATAGAGGTGCTTGTGATTGAAATGTTTGTATATATTTCTATGCAGTAATAAATGCTTGTTGGATCTTTCAATACTATTACTATTACTAATAATATTACTAACTTCTTATGTTACAAGGGATAATCTAAGCATTGCCACATGAGTATAATCTGCAGTTAAGATGCCCACAAATATCTCTGAACAGAAATCACAAAATCAAATGTGTTCCTTGTGTTGTTTGTGGGTCATGTTCTCCTTCATGTTCCTTCATTGCTGCCAGGAATACAGTGGAACTCCCTTGCTGTCTGCACAAGGGCATTCTTTGCAAGCATTCAAGAAGAAAATTTACCTCCATGTTCTCAAGAACAATTAAGATTCATAATTAATATTTTCCTAGCCAGTAACCCCACAACCCGTCAGTTAATAAATAAATTAAAAATCCAAAAAATCTCATTGCAACAGTGACAGATTAATCTTTCTTGTCAATTGCTGTTAAGAAAGAAATGTTAGTGAAACTATTCATTTTTCACACTTCAGGTCAAATGCATGACTGTAAGTTTTCAAAAACTTACAACAGTACAGACTACAGGGAAAATGGATGCTGATTGATTGACATGCTGATGCTGGTTGAGACCATAAGACAGAGGACAAAAGTAAGCCTTCAATCCATCTAGTCTGCTGCACCATTCATGACAGCATGGCTGACCGGATAATCCTCAACTCTACTTTCCTGCCCTTTCCCCAAAACCTTGATTCCTGTACTGATTAAAAATCTATTTCAGCCTCGAATATGCTTAACGATGAAGCTTTTACGCCTTCTGCAGGAAAGAATTCCTAGATTCTCTACCCTCCGAGAGAAGAAATTCTTCCTCATCTCTCTGTTAATGTGTAATCCATTATTACTGTCTTGCCCTACTATCCCACAAAGGAGAACAAGCTCTCTGTATCTACCATTCCAAGTCCCCTCAGAATCTTGTATGTTTCAATAAGATCACACCTCACTCTTCTAACGTCCAATGCATACATATCCAACTTACTCAACCTCTCCTCATAAGACACTCTCTCTGTATCTGGTATCAGCATAATGAACCCTCTCTGGACATCTCCAATGCCGGTATATCTTTTCTGCGGCATTGTCATTGAATAAAAGAATAGAGAACTGTAAGCTCTACTGGAAAATGGAAGACGAAAGATCTTAACAACTTTCCAGAAATATTCAAGTTTTACCTTTTTCTTGTTTCTCTTCCTTTCTTTAATGTCATTAATAATCTACACTGAAGTTGTAAAATCTTCTTTCTTGTGGAGCTATGAAGGTTGAATTACTTAAAGTAAAATGTAGATTTTATACAATGTCCAAAGATTGATTGAATATTATGCATAGATAATTGGTGTAAACTATTTTCCTCTAAAGAATGACACTTTGAGTGCATCAAAATGCACAAAAACAAATCTTAATTTGACTTATTTTGGTTGAATTTAGTCATTTGTAACAAGAAATTAACTGTTAATTGGTTATAGTCCAAAAGTGTTTTATTTTTCTTTTTAATTATGCCATTGAGGTCAATTTAAAAGCATCTAAAGAAAACATTCAGACTCATCATTGTAACTGTGTGGAACAAATGTCTTCAACCATCACAATACTCACTTATTGGTTTCTGATATTAGAAAACCCAAGCTCCTGCTCTATCATGCAATTATTGGTAATTATTTAGGTAATTATTCCAATTCAGGTGATTCCTTGAATCAGAAATCAGGCATTTAATTTGCAATCTAGCCTGTTGTTTATTCTAGGCTGATCGACACTTCAATGGAATACTGAAAGAGTGCTGAAATGTTGGCTGAGATAACTCCCCCAAGTTGAGTTTACCATCACCAAGTCACCCTTTATTTACACGTGCACAGTACACGATGCTCAGACCTGGCTCCAACTGTGAGCAGAACCCCAGACACTCCTGGTTATATTTGTTAGCCAGTATAGATTATTAATGACATTAATAAGTCCCATGAAGCTATTTGGAGGTAAAGCAGAAGAATGACATTCAAATTCCTGGCCAATATTTATCCCTCAACCAACATATCTGAAACAGATTATCTAGTTATTTATTTCTGTGTTATTTTAAAGACCTCATCATGCACAGATTGGGTGCCATGTTTTCTGAATTACACCAAGTATGCTTCAGAAGTAATACTTTGGTTGTGAAGCCCTGTGGGACAACTTGAGTACATAAAGTTGTTTTACAAATGCAAGTCTTATTTTCGTCATTATGATAATCACTAAGGTCATGCTTCATTAGTAAAGAGGAAGGCCCTTAATAATTTTCAAACTGTCCTCAATCCTGTCTGGAAAACAAAAATCAACTTCCTATTGCTGTGAAGGCATGGCATGAGATGAGTTTTGAAATAAAAAGAAATCTGAAAACTCAAGTATGCTAATAGCCAAAACATGCCTAAAATAAAACAGCCATTAAAACATTAGTTATGCTTCCACTATACTGAGCAAGGCATTTTCCTGCTGAATACTTCCTCTTTCTAACTCATTATATTTGATACAGATTATGTTTTTCTCCACCATTGCCAAAAGATTTGTAAATGCAAATTGGAAGAAAAATTCTGCCTGGTGGTGTTATAGGTCATTTTGTGTCACAGTGAAAGATTGATGCAAACCCTGGAGCAATATCCTTCTTTGTAAAATGGTATGCAGCCAATGACGGACTACTATTTTAACCTGTAATAATTAATGGTCCTTGAAATTGTCTGGGAGCCAAAGCCACATCATGTATGTATTATTCAGTTTGAATTTTGAGAGCAGAAATCTTGAACACATGAGTTTAAACATCAGCCTGAATTTTAACATCCTCACCCTTCCTTCCTTCTGAGGAAGTTGGATGGGGAGAGAAATTAAAAGGAGGAGAATGTTTTACCTCTTCTGATCTTCCCAAGGAGAAGTGAGTTAGTAATATTTGTTTTGGTTTCCTGGTTTTATCAGGACCACAAGAATGCTCCCCCAGCACTCCTCCCTTCCTTTGTTTCCTCCTCTACCACCTCCAGTAATATTCATGCGATGTGCAATCTACCCTCTCCACTTACTCACCCTCTCTCCCTTCCCTATCTTGTAGTTGCCAGAAGTTTGAAACAATC
Source organism: Chiloscyllium punctatum (assembly GCF_047496795.1). Taxonomy (NCBI): domain Eukaryota; kingdom Metazoa; phylum Chordata; class Chondrichthyes; order Orectolobiformes; family Hemiscylliidae; genus Chiloscyllium; species Chiloscyllium punctatum. The sequence continues at coordinate 118,011,374 of NC_092747.1, forward strand.
AGCCTTTTAGACACAAAAGGGTGGAGCCATTCATCGAGTGAAATTTGCAGATCACATCTTGTGTGACTCAAGTCTGATGTATTCCAACACAAGCGTCACGGACTGAGGGGCGACCTTATGGAATCATGAGGGACATGGATAGAATGAGCAGCCAAGGTGTTTCCCCCAGAGCAGGGAGTCCAAAACTAGAGGGCATAGGTTTAAGGTGAGAGAGGAAAGATTTAAAAGGGACCTAAGGGGTAACACTTTCATGCAGAGAGGGTGGTGTGTGTATGGAATGAGCTGCCAGAGGAACTGGTGCAGGCTGGTACAATAACAACATTTATGAGTACCGTGATTGGAACCAGATGGAACTTGTTGGCTATGAAATCCTTGATGGCGGTTGTTAACTTTGTTCAAGCAGGAACCGCTATCTCACCAATATAAACAGGAGATTTTGGCTCTGAGGGAGCTGGATCAGTGTCAAGGACACTCCGTGTGTAAGTAAAGAGTGATTTGGGGACTGGATACCGGCCTCTTTGGAGATCTTTCAGTTGAGGCAAGTACAATTATAACATTGAAAACAGGAGGTTTTCCTTTAATTTAATGATGGCTGCTTCCTTGTAGACATTTTCAATTAAAATTAACTGTTTTGAAATGTGAAACCAAGTTAGAATTGGATGCTTAATGCAATATTAGTAATGTCTTTAAAATTATCCATTGTACAGCTCAAGATGTTTAATTTAATAACCTTATTTTCCATTATATAATTTAAAAAAAACACTTTTGGACTATAACCAATTAACAGTTAATTTCTTGTTACACATGACTAAATTCAACCAAAATAAGTCAATTTGAGATTTGTTTTTGTGCATTTTTTTCATTATATATTTCTGTTCCTCCTAAATAAACTACTTTAAGGACATGTCAAAAGAAACCAGGAGATTTAGAAACTCCTCAGTCCAGGTGGCTGACTCTGAGCTGGCTGGCCACAGTTGGTGCACTGTGCATAAGTAAATAAAGGGTGACTTGGTGACTGAATACCAGCCTCTGTGCAGTTATTTCAATACAGTTGGTTTTGATATAATACAACAGTTCCGTTCTCGTGGAATCTTGCGTTATAGGAAATAATCGCCCAAATAGCTGCACCATTTAAACTAATGGGGCTTGAATCATGTCATGAACAATCCAGGTAAGGAAAGTTTGCATTCTAAAAATAATAGTCTAAATTCTTCAAAGCCAATTTGTGTTGAAAAAACACGCAATAAAACGAGCCAACTGTATGTTAAAGAAATGATAGGGAGGATAGTGAAAAAAAGTGCATTTATAGTAGTGAAAAAAATAGGGAGAAATATTAAAATATCAGAACAATTGGAGAATGAATCAACTTTAAAGAAAGGAAGTAAAGTGGGTTTCGAATCTCCTCAGTCTAGGTGACTGACTCTGAGCTGGCTGGTAATGTCAGTGTACTGTGAAAATGTGAATAAAGAGTGACTTTGTGACTGCAAACCAGCCTCTGTGCAGTTATTTCAAATAGGCATATAGATGGGTATATGAATAGGAAGGGCTTAGTGAGGTATGGGCCAAATGTTGGCAAATGGGACTAAATTAATTCAGGATATCTGGTCGGCGTGGATGACTTAGACTGAAGGGTCTGTTTCTGTGCTGAACGTCTCTATGACTCTATGACTTAACTGTGGTGTTGTTGTGGCCAATGTAGCGTTCTGGATACATGTACGGTATGATATGTTTCAAACACTTGACAGATAATCTATGAATATAACACATTTTTCCCGTTCACCTCACCGCTAGGAATCTGTGACCTACTGCTCCCACTTGGCAGCCAGATAGAGGATCTAGCTAGGATTTGGAGGAGGCAATGGCCTAGTGGTATTATTATTAAACTATTAATCCAGAAGCTCAGCTAATGTTCTAGGGATCCACGTTCAAATCCCTCTACACCAAACTGGAGTTAAACATCTAATGGTGATCTTGAAGCCATTGTCGAATGTTGGAAAAACCCATCTGGTTCACTAATTTACTTCAGGAATGGAAATTGCCAAGCTGACCTGGTCTGGCCTATATGTGACTCCATACCCCAGCAATGTAGTTGACTATTAAGTGCCCTCTGGGCAATCAGGAATGAGCAACAAATGCTGGCTCTAGCCAGAGACAGCCCCATCCCTTGAGTGAATTTTAAAAAAAACTTATCTTAAATTATGATGTTGAAGCCCACCATTTAAGACTGGCTGTTTTATCACTCCCAAATGATCATTATCTCTGAGTTCTGTTCTGCTTGATCAATTATATCTTGAAATAGCTTGGGGTGGGGTTGGTTCTCCTTGAGCATGAAGCCTTAGTTATTGAGCTCAATGACAGAGACAAGACCCTCCACTGTCAGAGTAGGGTCATGGCAAGTATGCTATTTATGTTTGCTTTGGCAGCAGAGAAAGAATTTGACTTCTAAGTATGACAAAACACTATTCCAGTGAAACCTTCACTTGTAATCTTCTATTTCTGGCAATCACCAAACCATAAATAATTCACCCTTGGTGATACAGAGAATATTAAAATTAGAATTGAGTGCAGAAAATCCCTTCAATGACATTCGTTTTGAGCAAGCAAAGTCACTTTGTGAATCTAGGCATCAATATTTAGCATGCCTTCAAGCATTTCCAGTTATTACTAGAATAACACTTGTTTCTGTTACCTACAAAGGATTCTACTTTGTGTTCAATTTTAATATTAAATTTGCATTGATTTGTTTTATAATATAAATCATTGTGTGTTTGCCGAATGATTCACACATTCGATTCATTACATTAGTATGGGTTTCCTCCTGGTGCTCCAATTTCCTCCTACTGTCCAAAAATGTGCAGGTTAGGTGGATTGGTCATGCTAAATTGTCCATTGTGTCCAGGAATGTGCAGGCTAGGTGGATTAGCGATGGGAAATGCAGGGTTACGGAGATAGGGGTGGGTCCTGCTGTGATGCTCTTCAGAGGGCTGGTATGGACATGATGGACTGAATGGCCTGCTTCCACACTGTAGGAGTTCTATAATTAGTAATCATATTAACAATCTTGTTACACGTTTAACTCTGTTAATTTTGTGTGAAGAAGTGCTTAGATTTGAACATATTTATGTTGGAATGTACTTCAGACAATAGTAAAACAAATGTGAATGATTAGTCTTGATACCTCTTTTTATCTGTAAATACCCAGTACCCATTGGAAGGTTACATTTCAAGTGAGTGAGGGACTGAAAAGGTATTACTACTTTGACTATAAAGATGAAATGATAAACTGAACAGCGTTGAACCTTAAGGAGCTAATTGTTCTGCTCTGCTGCTCTGAAGGTACCTTAGAATTTTAAAAGATTGGTCTCTAGTTTTCAAAACCTTCTGAGAAGAAAAGTGAAAAACTTGCATTGATGTAGCAAATTTTATTACCCCAGGGAGTCTCAAAGCACTTTATCACCATTTCAGTAGTTTTAGAGGGTATCGTCACTGTTTAACTGTATCGGAACATGGGCCCAAAACTGCACCATGATAATGAAATTAGGTTTGATCAGTAGTGCTTGTTTCTAACTTATCAGTTGGTCCCTCTAGTGCTCAATAATGGTTTCTGAAACGTGTGTGATTCTGAAATATATGTGATTCTGATTCCAATGCGAAGGACACGGCTCTTTTTATTTTGGACACAGTCATACCTCAAGTTAGCTATTGTACACAGAGCAGATGGTTTATTACAGATATTATTCAGATCTAGTGCTACCATTTTCAAACACAAAGTAACAGGAGATGACCTTGCTCAGCTGAGTTCAATACTAAATGGTATAAAGAATGCAAATCCCCAACTCTAACAAGGATAATGACCCAGCTGGGTTAGTTAGTATGGATCAACTCAGCAGGTCAGGCAGCATCTGTGGAGAGAAAGCATAGTCAACGTTTCAGGTCCGGTGACCCTTCCTCAGTTCTGAAACAATGAGTCTGTTTTCTCTCCACAGATGCTGTCAGACCTGCCGAGTTTTTTCCAGCAATTTCTGTTTTTGTTTTGGATTTCCAGTGTCTGCTGTTCCTCGTTCATTGTTTGTACTTAGCAGATCAATTCATCTGGTTAACATTGTAATTGTATGTTTTTTGGAACTTTATTAAAGTTGTATCAAGCCTCAGTGTCTATAAGGATGTCGAAGTAATTTACTTTTTGGTGATTTAATGGTGCTGTCCAACGATTGTCCTGGTAAGCCGCCCTCATGAAATTATCCATGTCTGGATGAATGAAGGGGAATAATAAAACGTAAGGCAGGAAAATCTGCTGGAGAGGAGGATGAATGGAAAAAAACACTCTTAGCAGTTTATTATAACTGCCAAGTGTCCTCAGGAAGCAACTCTCTTCCTTCAGTTTCATTCATAATTAGCACTTGAGTTGTCTTTCATTTAGTAGGAAACAGTCCATGTTCAAATTCAACAAAATTTGGACAATATTCAGGCTTGGACTGACAAATAGCAAGTAACATTTGCCGTACAAATGCCAGGAGATGACCAACTCCAATAAGAAGCAACCTAACTACCACCCCTTGATATTCAATGGTGTTTCTATCACTGAATCCGCTGTTATTAGTCTCTTTGGGATTGCCATTGGCCAGAAACTCAATTGGACTCACTACATAAACACAATGCCTACAAGAGCAGGTCAGAGGTGAGGAATCCCGCAGCAAGTAACTCACCTCCTGACTGCCCAAAGCCTGTCCATCATCAACAAGGCACAAGTCAGGAGTGTGATGGAATACTTCCCAGTTGTCTGGATGTGTGCAGGTCTATCAACACTCAAGAAGATTGACATCATCCAGGACAAAGCAGCCTGATTAATTGACTCTACATCCACAAATATTCACTCACTTTACCACTGATGTTGAGTTAATGTTTTGAGTTCACCAACCCTTCACCAGAACTGGAAGTAGTTGCGAGATTTGTCATTTATGCTGATGAGAGGGAAAGGGGGAATAGGTGGAGACAGAGGAGAGAGCAAGAGAACACTTTGTACAGAGGCAGAGGAGAGAATAAAAGGGAGAAGCAGACAAAGGGATAGATGATAAGCCAGGAGAAAGATAAAAGCTAATTAGTGGTAACAGGAGTGTGCGTATTTGAAAATGGGTTGACTGTAGTGGGGGGCAATCCATTGAGAATGGGACCAGGAGATGTGGGCATGAGTATTTGCAACTTGCAATACTTTGTCTTCTACTTTGGGGAGACAAAACACAGACTGGGTTACCTCTTTGTGGAACATCACCACTCAGCTCACAAAAATGACCCCAGGATCCCACTTGCCTGCTATGTCGACACACTGTCATGTCCCCATGCCAGCATATCTGCCTCAGGTCTGCTGCAGTGCTCCAGAACTGGAGGAACACACATCTTCTGTTTCGATACCTTCCAGCTCTCAGGACTCAACACTGAATTTACCAATTTCAAAGCCTAAATACCTCTCATCGTTTTCTTTACTGACCCCAGATCTTGTTCTGTATTGTTCCCAGCACAACCAACCCACTTTCCACTGTTCACACTTCTCGTTAACACCTACTTAGTATTTATAACCATAGAGGTATACAGCACGGAAACATACCCTTCAGTCTAACTTGTCCATGCTGACCAGATATCCTAAATTAATCTCGTCTGGTTTGCCAGCATTTGACCCATATCCCTCAAAACCTTTCCTATCCATGTGTCCATCCAGATGCCTTTTAAATGTTGTAATTGTACCAACCTCCACCACTTCCTATTTTACCACCTTCTGTGTGAAAACGTTGCCCCTTATGTCCTTTTTAAATCTTTCCCACTCACCTTCATTTAATGCCCTTTAGTTTTGGACTCACTCACCCTGGGGAAATGACCTTGACTATTCACCCTATCCATGCCCCTCAGAATTTTATAAACTTCTATAATGTCACCCATTAGCTTCTGATGCCCCAGGGAAAACAGGCCCAGCCTATTCAGCCTTTCTTTAAAGCTCAAGCCCTCCAACGCTGGTGACATTCGTGTAAATCTTTTCTGAACCTTTTCAATTTTCCCAACATCTTACCCTTCGCAGGGAGACCAGAACTGAACACAGTATTCCAAAGTTTGCCAATGTTCTGTATAGATGCAACATGACCTCCTAACTCCTATACTCAATGAACAGACCAATAAAAGCAAGCTTATCAAATACCTTCTTCACTCCCTCTCTATCTCTCTCACAGTTTTTCATCAGCAATCATTTTGGTCTGCTTCTCTTTTTTCTCTCGCTTTCTCTGGGCACCGTCTCTAACTATTTGAAACAGTCTTTCCATCCCATCCCCAACCCCACCTCCATCATCAGTGTAAATGCCACCAGTTTCCAACTGCTTTTAGTTCTGAGGAAGACTCACTGAACTTGAAATGTTAATTTTGTTTTTCTCTCCACAGACACTGCCAGAACTATTGAGTTTCTCCAGCACTTTGTGTTTTTATTACACTTGTATGTTCACTTAGTTATGGAGATAATGATTAGAAACATGTACATTAGAGCATTGTAACCAACCATCATACCTCTAGGTGTTCATCCATAGAGGTATCATTAACAAGGCCAGTATTTGAGGTTTTCCAAGGTTTTAGCCTAACAATAGTGAAAGAGGGATGATATAATTCCAAGTCAAAATGGTATGTGGCTTAGAGGGGAACCTGGCAGGTGTCGGTGTACCTTCCATACCTGTTTTAATGAAAAAAATAAGACAAAGTCCCAAAGAATTGAGGTTGGGACTCTTAAAAAAAACCCAATAATTTTGGCATGAAGCTGCCTCCAATGGCTCGTCTGGTGAAGTCGGCCGCTCTACACTCCTGCATCCTTCAAAGCCTGAAAGGAAGATTCCACCATTCCCTCAGTTTCTCCTGAGGCAGTCACACTAAGCCAGGAAATTTCCTAACTCCTTTTACCCAACTTGAGAACGAAAACTGGGGTTCATTTCTCCATAACAGCTATTAGACTAAATTTAATGATTTTTAACTGTGCTAGTCATGTAATGAATTTGATAATTCACCCCTGCACATCTTCCCTGTTACATGACCAAAAAGAAAACTTCAGGTAACATATATTACTTACACCAACAACCTGAAAGAAAGAAGCTCATCTGGAAATGAATGACATAGAAGTTTGCTGCATGCATCTTTTTTTTCTCTCTCTCTCTCTCTCCTTTTTTTCAAGCTCAAATCTTGTCCAATACTTTTGACTATCTACATTTTGCAGGCGGGCAGAAATCGATAAAGCAGCTGTCCTCTTCAGAAGAATAGATGAATTGTTTCTCTACATCTTTAAACCACCTGAATGCCAAAACCAGGAGGACCATGAATCCTAACTTCAATCCACTCAAATCGCCAACCTGTGAGAATCGTGTCACTTTAATTTTAGTTTTGATATTAAAACTATCCCCTAACCTATTCTTTCACAAATTCACCCATATTTTGTGTGTAGCTTGAGTGTGTAGGTGCACCTTTTTGTGCAATTTTATTATTTTATTTCAGCTGGATTTAGTGCACTAAATGCAACCCATTTTAAAAACCCACTCTCAAGGAAAGCTGCCAGTTAGTACTTTTTTCAATCACAGTATATATAAACAGTCATCCTTCTAAGATGTGCATAGCTTATGAGAGAGAAAAAAAATGGTCTGATCAAACCATGATGTGTAGGTGCCGGTGTTAGACTGGGATGGACAAAGTCAAAAGTCACATGACACCAGGTTAGTGTCCAACAGGTTGTTTTGAAATCACAAACTTTTGAACTGCTACTCCTTCGTGACTTCACCTGAAGGAGCCGTGCACCCAAAACATTTAAACCTGTTGGACGACAATCCTGGGGTCATGTGACTTCTGATTCCGTTCAAACCTGGAGTGGTAAAAGAGGCAAATATATCCAATTCTCTTCACACAAATAAAATAGTGCACAAAATAAGTGAAACATGTTCTATGGGCAGATTATTTTGCATTAGCATATACTGTAATCAAGTGCTTCATATTAAGACAGCGAGGAGTGAAGCAGTGTGGCCTAAGTGTATGAAAGAGTGCTCATGAGAAGCCTTACAGGACTGAAGCACCAGGACAGACATGAATAAGTTGGATTAGTGGCAATAGACAATGGAAGTAAGTAGGTTTGCACACGTACATATGTAGGAATGAAATAAAAGTAGTTCTGAAGAGTAGGCAGATTGGACACAAAACAATCATTCTGATTCTCTCTTCACATATACAGCCAGATCTGCTGAATTTCTCCAATTGAGTCTTAGTTTCATAGAGATATACAGCAGGGAAACAGACCCTTTGGTCCAACTTGTCCATACAGATCAGATTTCCTAATTTAGTTGAGTCCCATTTGCTAGCATTGGCCCAGAGGTTCTGTTTTTATTCCAGCACTCACAAACTTTGATTTCATACAAGAATGAAGTGGGTTAACATTAGTACACGTAGGAATAAAGTATGTTGGTGCTAATGCATAGGAAAATAAAATGTCTGATAGCTAGCATTTACAGGAATGAAGTGTGCCAGTAGAGAGATGCAAGCTGGGTCGTGCTACTAGTATTTCAATAATCATGTACAGATTTGTTAGTATTTCTACGTTTACAATGAGGAATGTTTGTGCAAGTGGATATAAAAATGATTTATGTTATTACTAATACCTAGGCTAATTGGTATTAATAGGCCAATAGGCTATGTGGTCCACATAGGCACCAACGACATAGATAGGAAGAGAGATGGGGATTTAAGGCAGAAATTCAGGGACTAGGATGGAAGCTTAGAGCTAGGACGAACACAGCTGTTGTCTCTGGTTTGTTGCCCGTGCCACATGCTAGTGAGGCAAGGAATAGGGAGAGAGAGGAGTTGAACATGTGACTACAGGGATGTTGCAGGAGAGAGGGTTTTGGATTCTTGGATAATTGGGGCTCTTGCTGGTGTAGATGGGACCTCTATAAGCAGGATGGTCTTCATCTGAACCAGAGGGGTACCAATATCCTGGGGGAGTGGGGGGTGGGGATATTCGCTGTTTGAGGTCAGGGTTAAACTAATCCAGCAGGGGGATGGAAACCAAAATTGTAGTTTGAGTATAGAAAAGGTTGAGAGTAGGGAGGTCCGAAATCAAGTTTCAGGAATGCTAGATGGCATGAGCAAACAAGAAGTTGGTTTGAAGTGTGTCTACTTCAACACCAGGAGCATCCGGAATAAGGTGGGTGAACTTGCAGCATGGGTTGGTACCTGGGACTTCGATGCTGTGGCCATTTCAGAGACATGGATAGAACAGGGAGAGGAATGGTTGTTGCAGGTTCCAAGATTTAGATGTTTCAGTAAGAACAGAGAAGATGGTAAAAGTGGGGTTTGGGTGGGGGTGGTGGGGGGGGGGGGGTGGTGGGTGGGGTGGCATTGTTGGACAAGGACAGATTACAGTTGCAGAAAGGATGTTTGGGGACTCGTCAATTGAGATAGTATGGGCTGAAGTTAGAAACAGGAAAGGAGAGGTCACCCTTTTGTGAGTTTTCTATAGGCCTCCGAATAGTTCCAGAGATGCATTTTGAGTGCGAGCAGCAGCTAAGGTAAGACAGTTTGTTTTAAAATTACTTACCGGTAGCGGGCAGCGGTGTTTTTTTCTCTCTTCACAGAAAGAGCGGTAGCAGAAGGGGGAAGTGACGAAAACCAGAGGGGTAGCCGGGACCCAGAAGCAGGTGTAGCATAAGCTTACCTGGGTAGGTTTTTTTCCTATAAAAGCATGCAGGAGAAGAACCCGAGGCACTACAGAGGTAGTGCCTCCCACCCGCCCTCCTCCTCTAACCTAATAATAAGACCCGTTGTGGTAAGTAGGTAAGTGCTGCATTTTGCTTGTTCTATTGTTTAGACCCAGTTTTTTTTTAAAGGTTACATTTAGAGGGATGGCAGTGAAGGCAGTGCAATGTTCCTCTTGCAACATGTTTGAGGTGAGGGATACCATGGTCGTCCCTGCTGATTACACTTGCAGGAAGTGCACCCATCTCCAGCTCCTCCAAGACCGTGTTCGGGAACTGGAGCTGGAGTTGGATGAACTTCGGATCATTCGGGAGGCAGGGGGGGTCATAGATCGGAGCTTTAGGGAAGTAGTAACTCCAAAGATTGCAGACAGATGGGTGACAGTGAGGAGGACTGGGAGGAGGCAGCCAGTGCAGGGACCCCCTGCGGCCGTTCCCCTCTAGAACAAGTATACCGTTTTGGATACTTGTAGGGGGGACGACTTCCCAGGGGTAAGCAATGGGGCTCAGGCCTCTGGCACGGAGCCTGTCCCCGTTGCTCAGAAGGGAAGGGTGGAGAAGAGCAGAGCAATAGTAACTGGGGACTCGATAGTTCGGGGCACAGATAGGCGGTTTTGTGGGGGCAAGAGAGACTCACGTTTGGTATGTTGCCTCCCAGGTGCAAGGGTACGTGATGTCTTTGATTGTGTTTTCCGGCTCCTTAAGGGGGAGGGGGAGCAGCCCGAAGTCATGGTCCACATTGGCACCAATGACATAGGTAGGAGGAGGGCTGAGGATGTTAGGCAGGCTTTCAGGGAGCTAGGTTGGAAGCTCAGAGTTAGAACAAACAGAGTTGTTGTCTCTGGTTTGTTACCAGTGCCACGTGATAGAGAGTCGAGGAATAGGAAGACAGAACAGTTAAATGCGTGGCTACAGGGATGGTGCAGGAGGGAGGGATTCCGGTATCTGGATAACTGGGATTCTTTCTGGGGAAGGTGGGACCTCTATAAACAGGCTGGTCTACACCTGAACCTTAGGGGCACCAGTATCCTTGGCAGGACGTTTGCTAGTGCTCTTGGGGGGTTTTAAACTAACTCTGCAGGGGCATGGGAACCTAGACTGTAGCTTTAGGGTGCAGGACCTGGAGTGTAGGGAGGTTAGGAACATGGCATCAATCTCAAAGGAGGGTGCCTGTAAACAGGAAAGTGGCTTGAAGTGTGTGTACTTCAATGCAAGAAGTATACGAAATAAGGTAGGTGAACTTGCAGCGTGGGTTGGTACCTGGGATTTCGATGTTGTGGCTATTACGGAGACATGGGTAGAACAGGGACAGGATTGGCTGTTGCTGGTTCCAGGGTTTAAATGTTTTAGTAGGGTCAGAGGTGGGGGTAAAAGAGGGGGAGGTATGGCATTGCTTGTCAAAGATAGTATTACAGCGGTGGAAAGGACGATGGATGAAGACTCGCCATCTGAGGTAATTTGGGCTGAGGTTAGGAATAGGAAAGGTGAAGCCACCCTGTTGGGAGATTTTAATAATCCTAGAAATGCAGAAGAAATGATTGCGAGGATGATTCAGGAGAAAAGTGAAAGTAATAAGGTGGTTGTTATGGGGTCTTTAACTTTCCAGATATTGATTGGGAAAGCAATAGCTCAAGTTCGTTAGATGGGTTGGTGTTTGTCCAATGTATGCAGGAGGGTTTCCTGACACAATATGTAGACAGGCCAACAAGAGGTGAGGTCATACTGGATTTGGTTCTGGGTAACAAACCAAGTCAGGTGTTAGAATTAGAGGTAGGTGAGCAGTTTGGGGACAGTGACCACAATTTGGTGACTTTTACTCTAGTGATGGAGAGGGATAAGTGTACACTGCAGGGCAAGAGTTATAGCTGGGGGCAGGGAAATTATGATACGGTGAGGCACGATTTAGGATGTGTGGCTTGGAAAAGTAGGCTTCAAGGCAAGGGTGTGATTGATATGTGGAGCTTGTTCAAGGAGCAACTATTGAGTGTCCTTGAAAAGTATGTACCTGTCAGGCAGGGAGGAAAGGGACGTGTGAGGGAGCCGTGGTTTAATAAGGAATTGGAATCCCTTGTTAAAGGGAAGAGGGCGGTCTATGTAAAGGTGAGGCATGAAGGTTCAATTGGGGTGATTGAGAGTTATAAGGTAGCCAGGAAGGATCTGAAGAGAGAGCTAAGAGCAGCAAGGAGGGGACATGAAAAGTCCTTAGTTGGTAGGATTAGGGAAAACCCTAAGGCTTTCTATAGGTATGTCAGAATAAAAGAATGACTAGGGTAGGAATAGGTCCAGTCAAGGATAGTAGTGGGAAGTTGCGTGTGGAGGCTGAAGAGATTGGGGAGATACTGAATGAATACTTTTCGTCAGTATTCACTCAGGAACAGGACATTGTTGCCGATGTGAATACTGAGTCACAAGTAATTAGAATGGACGGCTTTGAGGTATGTAGGGAAGAGGTGTTGGAAATTCTGGAAAGGATGAAAATAGATAAGTCCCCTTGGCCTGATGGCATTTATCCTAGGATTCTCTGGGAAGCAAGGGAGGAGATTGCAGAGCCATTGGCCTTGATTTTTTTTTAGATTAGATTAGATTAGATTACTTACAGTGTGGAAACAGGCCCTTCGGCCCAAGTACACAGCGCCCCGCCGAAGCGTAACCCACCCATACCCCTACATCTACATTTACCCCTTACCTAACACTATGGGCAATTTAGCATGGCCAATTCACCTGGCCTGCACATCTTTGGACTGTGGGAGGAAACCGGAGCACCCGGAGGAAACCCACGCAGACACGGGGAGAACGTGCAAACTCCACACAGTCAGTCGCCTGAGGCGGGAATTGAACCCGGGTCTCAGGCGCTGTGAGGCAGCAGTGCTAACCACTGTTCTTGTTGTTGTCTACAGGAATATTGCCAGAAGACTGGAGGATAGCAAATGTGGTTCCCTTGTTCAAGAAGGGGAGTAGGGATAACCCTAGTAACTATAGGCCGGTGAGTCTCACTTGTGTTGTGGGCAAAGTCTTAGAGAGAATTGTAAGGGATAGGATTTATGAACACCTGGATAGGAATAATCTGATCAAGGATAGTCAACATGGTTTTGTGAAGGGCAGGTCGTGCCTCACAAACCTTATTGAATTCTTCGAGAAAGTGACTAAGGAGGTGGATGAGGGGAAAGCGGTAGATGTGGTGTATATGGATTTTAGTAAGGCATTTGATAAGGTTCCCCATGGTAGGCTACTGCAAAAAATACGGAGGTATGGCATTGAGGGTGAGTTGGAGGTTTGGATTAGGAATTGGCTGGCTGGAAGAAGACAGAGGGTAGTAGTTGATGGTAAAGGTTCACCTTGGAGTGCAGTTACTAGCGGTGTTCCGCAAGGATCTGTTTTGGGACCATTGCTGTTTGTCATTTTTATAAATGACCTGGAGGAGGGGCTAGAAGGTTGGGTGAGCAAGTTTGCGGATGATACGAAAGTCGGAGGAGTTGTAGACAGTGAGGAAGGATGTGTCAGGTTACAGCGGGATATAGATAAGCTGCAGAGCTGGGCAGAAAGGTGGCAAATGGAGTTCAATGTAGCTAAGTGTGAGGTGATTCACTTTGGTAAGAGTAACAAAAAGATGGGGTACTGGGCTAATGGTCGGATACTTGGTAGTGTGGATGAGCAGAGAGATCTGGTGTCCATGTACACAGATCTCTGAAAGTTGCCACCCAGGTAAATAGTGCAGTGAAGAAGGCATATGGCGTACTGGCTTTTATTGGTAGAGGAATTGAGTTCCGGAGTCCTGAGGTCATGTTGCAGTTGTATAAGACTCTGGTGCGGCCGCATCTGGAGTATTGTGTGCACTTTTGGTTGCTATACTATAGGAAGGATGTGGAGGCACTGGAACGGGTGCAGAGGAGATTTACCAGGATGTTGCCTGGTATGGTAGGAAGATCGTATGAGGAAAGGCTGAGGCACTTGGGGCTGTTTTCACTGGAGAAAAGAAGGTTTAGGGGTGACTTGATAGAGGTGTACAAAATGATTAGGGGTTTAGATAGGGTTGACCATGAGAACCTTTTTCCACGTATGGAGTCAGCTATTACGAGGGGGCATAGCTTTAAATTAAGGGGTGGTAGGTATAGGACAGATGTTAGGGGTAGATTCTTTACTCAGCGAGTCGTGAGTTCATGGAATGCCCTGCCAGTAGCAGTGGTGGACTCTCCCTCTGTGGGCATTTAAACGGGCATTGGATAGGCATATGGAGGATAGTGGGTTAGTGGTGCTGGAAGAGCACAGCAGTTCAGGCAGCATCCAAATAGCTTCGAAATCTTTCAACGAGGTAAAAACAATGACTGCAGATGCTGGAAACCAGATTCTGTTTCAACCTTCCAGCACCACTAATCCAGAATCTGGTTTCCAGCATCTGCAGTCATTGTTTTTACCCCATATGGAGGATAGTGGGCTAGTGTAGGTTAGGTGGGCTTGGATCGGCGCAACATCGAGGGCCAAAGGGCCTGTACTGCGCTGTATTTTTCTATGTTCTATGATCTATGTTCTATGTAGAGAAAAGGATAGCAAAGATGATTCTCAATAGGAGTGAGAGAGACAGGGTAGTTGTCTTGGGGACTTCAACTATCCAAATATTGACTGGGAACACTATAGTACGAGTACTATAGATGGGTCAGTTTTTGTCCAGTGTGCAGGACGGCTTCCTGACACAGTATGTAGACAGGCCTACAAGGGGTGAAGCCACATTAGATTTGGTACTGGGTAATGAGCCTGGCCAGGTGTTAGACTTGGAAGTAGGTGAGCACTTTGGTGATAGCAATCACAATTCTGTTGTGTTTATTTTAGTGATAGAAAGGGATAGGTGTGTACCATTGGGCAAGAGTTACAGCTGGGGGAAAGGCAATTACGATGCGATTAGGCAAGATTTAGGAAGCATAGGATGGGGAAGGAAACTGCAGGGGATGGGCACATTAGAAATGTGGAGCTTATTCAAGGAAAAGCTCTTGTGTGTCCTAGATAAGTATGTACCTGTCAGGCAGGGAAGAAGCTGTAGTGCACGGGAGCCGTGGTTTATGAAGGAAGTGGAATCTCTGGTCAAGAGGAAGAAGAAGGCTTATGTTAAGATGAGATGTGATGGCTCAGTTAGGGCACTTGAGGGTTACAAGGTAGCCAGGAAAGAACTAAAGAGAGACGTCAGAAGAGCCAGGAGGAGACATGAGAAGTTGTTGGCAGATAGGATCACGGTAAACCCTAAGGATTTCAATAGGTATTTAAGGAATAAAAGAATGATGAGAGTAAGATTAGGGCCAATCAAGGATAGTAGTGGGAAGTTGCGTGTGGAGTCAGAGGAGATGGGAAGGCACTTAATGAATATTTTTCAACAGTATTCACTCTAGAAAATTACGATATTGTTGAGGAGAATACCGAGATAGAGGCTACTAGACTAGGTGGGATTGAGGCTCATAAGGAAGAGGTATTAGAAATCCTGCAAAGTGTGAAAATAGATAAGTCCCCTGGGCCGGATGGGATTTATCCTAGGATCCTCTGGGAAGCCGGGGGGAGATTGCCGAGCCTTTGGTATTGATCTTTAAATCGTCATCGTCTACAGGAATAGTGCCAGAAGACTGAAGGATAGCAAATGTGGTTCCCCTGTTCAAGAAGGGGAGTAGAGACAACGCTGGTAATTATAGACCAATGAGCCTTACTTCAGTTGTTGGTTAAGTGTTGGAACAGGTCATGAGAGATAGGGTTTATAATCATCTAGAAAAGAATAAATTGATTAGGGATAGTCAGCACGGTTTTGTGAAGGGTAGGTCGTGCCCCACAAACCTTACTGAGTTCTTTGAGAAGATGACCAAACAGATAGATGAGAGTAAATTGGTTGATGTGGTGTATATGAATTTCAGCAAGGCATTCGATAAGGTTCCCCACAGTAGGCTATTGTACAAAATGTAGAAGAATGGGATTGTGGGAGATATAGCAGTTTGGATCAGTAATTGGCTTGCTGAAAGAAGACAGAGTGTGGTGGTTGATGGGAAATGTTTATCCTGGAGTCCAGTTATGAGTGGTGTACCACAAGGGTCAGTGTTGGGTCCACTGCTGTTCATCATTTTTATAAACGACCTAGATGAGGACATAGAAGGGTGGGTTAGTAAATTTGCAGACGACACTAAGGTAGGTGGAGTTGTGGATAGTGATGTTGTAGGTTACAGAGAGACATAGATAGGCTGCAGAGCTGGGCTGAGAGGGGGCAAATGGAGTTTAATGCGGACAAGTGTGAGGTGATTCACTTTTGTCAGAGTAACCAGAATGCAAAGTACTGGGCTAATGGTAAGATTCTTGGTAGTGTAGATGAGCAGAGAGATCTCGGTGTCCATGTACACAGATCCTTGAAAGTTTTCACCCAGGTTGACAGGGTTGTTAAGAAGGCATACAGGGTTTTACCTTTATTAATAGTGGGATCGAGTTCCGGAACCATGAGTTAATGCTACAACTGTACAAAACTCTGTTGCGGCCGCACTTGGAGTATTGTGTACAGTTCTGGTCACTGCATTATAAGAAGGATGTGGAAGGTTTGGAAAAGGTGCAGGAAAAAAAAGTGGTTGCTCTAATTTGCAAGTTTGCGGACAATACAAAGACAGTGAAGCTATGGATAACAAGGAGGGTTGTCAGAGGAGACAGCAGGATATAGATCAGTTGGAGACATGAGCAGAAAAATGGCAGATGACATTTAATAGGGACAAATGTGAGGTAATGCATTTTGAAAGGTCAAGTACTGGTGGAAATTATGCAGTGAATGGCAGAACCCTTAGGAGTATTGATATGCAGAGGGATCTGGGTGTGCAGATCCACAGATCACTGAAGGTCGGTAAGGTAGTAAAAAAGTCCTAGGGCATGCTTGCCTTCATAGGAAGGGGCTTTGAGTATAAGGATAGACAAGTTATGCCGCAAGTTTATAGAACTTCAGTTCGGCCACACTTGGAATATTGCATACAGTTTTGGTCACCACACCACCAGAAGGATGCGGATGTTTTGGAGAAGGTACAACAAAGGATTACCAGGAAGTTGCCTACTGTAGAAGATTTTAGCTATGAAGAAAGGTTGCAGAGGCTGGGTTTGTTTTCATGGGAATGCAAGAGGTTGAGGGGTCATCCGATAGAAGTTTATAAGATGTGAAAGACAGGGATAGAGTGGAAACTATGAGGCACGTTCCCAGGGTGAAGGGGTCAATTAAAAGTGGACACAGGTGCAAAGGAGGGACATTTAAAATAGATGTGTGAGACAGGTTTTTCACACAAAGGGTGGAGAGTGCTGGAATGCACTGCCAGAGGAGGTGATGGAAGCAGACACAATAGCAGCATTCAAGAAGCAACTGGATGAATACATGCATAGGAAGAGAATAGAGGGATATGGATCCTGTAAGTGAAGACAGTTTTAGTAAAGAAGGAAAAAATGTGTCAGTGCAGACATGAAAGACCAAAGGGCCTGCTTCTGTTCTTTGTTCTTGGAATTGGCAGTAAGGTGTCAGCTGCAGCGATTGCAGAGTGGGGACTTCTCGCTGTGCTAGGCCCAGAGTGGGGACTCCTGCCTGCGGTAAGTCCAGAGAAGGGATTCCTGGCTGTGGTAAACCCAGAGCGGAGACTCCTGGCTGTGGTATGACCAGAGTGGAGAGTCCTGGCTAAGCTAGGCCTGGAGTGGGTACTCCTACCTGTGGTAGGCCCAGAGCAGGGACTCCTGGTGCAAAAGGCCCAGAGCGAGAAGTCCTGGTATTGTAGGCCTGGATTGGGGACTCCTGGCTGTATTAGGCCTGGATCAGGGACTCCTAGCTTTGTTAAGCCCAGACCGGGGACTCCTGACTGTGGTAGGCCCAGAGCAGGGATTCCTGTCTGTGCTAGGCCCAGAGCAGGGACTCCTGGCTACGGTAGGTCCAGAACGAGGACTCTTAGCTATGGTAGGCCCAGAGAAGGGACTCCTAGTTTGTGAGAAGATTTGTAGCTCGGGTGCTCGTTGTTGTGGTTCTGTTCACCAAGCTGGGAATTTGTGTTGCACATGTTTCGTCCCCTGTCTAGTTGACATCCTCAGTGCTTGGGAGCCTCATGTGAAGCGCTTCTGTGATGTTTCCTCTGGCATTTATAGTGATTTGTATCTGCCGCTTCCTGTTGTCAGTTCCAGTTGTCTGTTGCAGTGGCCGGTATATTGGGTCCAGGTCAATGTGTTTGTTGATAGAATCTGTGGATGAGTGCCATGCCTCTAGGAATTCCCTGGCTGCTCTCTGTTTGGCTTGTCCTATAATAGTAGTGTTGTCCCAGTCAATCTAATGTTGCTTGTCATCTGCGTGTGTGACTACTAAGGATAGTTGGTCGTGTCGTTTCGTGGCTAGTTGGTGTTCATGGATACGGATCGTTTGCTGTCTTCCTGTTTGTCCTATGTAGTGTTTTGTGCAGTCCTTGTATGGGATTTTGTACACTACATTAGTTTTGCTCATGCTGGGTATTGGGTCCTTTGTCCTGGTGAGTTGTTGTCTGAGGGTGGCTGTTGGTTTGTGTGCAGTTATGAGTCCTAGTGGTCGCAGTAGTCTGGCTGTCAGTTCATAAATGTTCTTGATGTATGGTAGTGTGGCTAGTCCTTTGGATTGTGGCATGTCCTCATTCCGTTGTCTTTCCCTTGGGCATCTGTTGATGAAATTGCAGGGGTATCCATTTTTGGCGAATACATTGTAGAGGTGTTCTTCTTCCTCTTTTTGCAGTTCTGGTGTACTGCAGTGTGTTGTGGCCCTTTTGAACAGTGTCTTGATGCAACTTATTTTGTGTGTGTTGGGGTGGTTGCTTTCGTAGTTCAGGACTTGGTTCTGTGTGTGTGGCTTTCCTGTATACCTTTGTGGTGAATTCTCCGTTCAGTGTTCTCTGTATCATCACGCCTAGGAATGGGAGTTGGTTGTCCTTTTCTTCCTCTCTAGTGAATCGGATTCCTGTGAGTGTGGTGTTGATGATCTGGTGTGTGTTCTCTATTTCTGTGTTTTTAATGATTACAAAGGTGTCATCCACATATCTGACCCAGAGTTTGGGTTGAATTTGCGGTAAGACTGTTTGTTCTAACCTTTGCATTACAGCTTCTGCTATGAGTCCAGAGATGGGTGAGCCCATGGGTGTGCCGTTGATTTGTTCATATATTTGGTTGTTGAATGCGAAGTGTGTTGTGAGGCACAGGTCCAATAGTTTGAGTATGCAGTCTTTGTTGATAGGTTCCCTGTCCTGTTGTCTGTTCTGTATGTCCAGCAGGTTGGCTATTGTTTCTCTGGCTCGGGTTTTGTCGATAGAGGTAAACAGTGCCGATACATCGAATGAGACATAGTTTCTTTCTTGTCTATGTGTATGTTTCTGATGATGTCCAAGAATTCCTGCGTTGATTGTATAGAATGTCTGGATCCGCTCATCAGGTGTTTCAGTTTCTGCTGTTTTCTTTACCCAGTTTGTATGATGGTATCCCTGGTAGTGATACTATGGGTCTGAGTGGGATGTCTGGTTTGTGCACTTTAGGTAGTCCATAGAATCTGGGGGTGTTGTTGCTTTCAGGTTTCATTCTTTGTAGGTCAAACCTGGTTATCTGTCCATTTTTTTGTGGGTTCCTCAGTGTGTTGTTTATCCTATTGGTGAGCTCTGGGGTGGGGTCAAACTCCCTCTTTTGGTAGGTGTTAGTAACTGCAAGTAGTTGTTGCACTTTTTGGATGTAGTCTGCTTTGTCCAGGATGACCATCATTCTGCCCTTGTCTGCTGGTAGTATAATTATATTCTTATTGTTTCTTAGTGATTTTAGTGCTTCCCTCTCCTTGGTGTTGAGGTTATGTGTTTGTCTTTTCCTTGTTATCAGAGGTACGATACTTTGTCTCACTGTTTGTTGTGTCTCTTCTGTCAGTCCATTGTAACCAAATATATGAACAAATCATCAGAACACCCATGGGCTCACCCACCTCTGGACTCATAGCAGAATCTGTAATGCAAAGGTTAGAACAAACAGTCTTACTGCAAATTCAACCCAAACTCTGGATCAGAAATGTGGATGACACCTTTGTAATCATTAAAAACACAGAAATAGAGAACACACACCAGATCATCAACGCCACACTCACAGGAATCCGATTCACTAGAGAGGAAGAAAAGGACAACTAACTCCCATTCCTAGACGTGATGGTACAGAGAACACCGAACGGAGAATTCACCACAAAGGTTTACAGGAAAGCCACACACACAGAACCAAGACCTGAACTACGAAAGCAACCACCCCAACACACACAAAAGAAGGTGCATCAAGACACTGTTCAAAAGGGCCACAACACACTGCAGTACACCAGAACTGCAAAAAGAGGAAGAAGAACACCTATACAATGTATTCGCCAAAAATGGATACCCCTGCAATTTCATCAACAGATGCCTAAGGGAAAGACAACGGAATGAGGACATGCCGCAACCCAAAGGACTAGCCACACTACCATACATCAGGAGCATTTCTGAACTGACAGCCAGACTACTGCGACCACTAGGTCTCATAACTGCACACAAACCAACAGCCACTCTCTGACAACAACTCACCAGGACAAAGGACCCGATACCCAGCATGAGCAAAACCAATGTAGTGTACAAAATCCCATGCAAGGACTGCAGAAAACACTACATCGGACAAACAGGAAGACAGTTAACGATCCGTATACACGAACACCAACTAGCCACGAAACGACACGACCAGCTATCCTTAGTAGCCACACACACAGACGACAAGCAACATGAATTCGACTGGGACAACACTACCATTATAGGGCAAGCCAAACAGAGAACAGCCAGGGAATTCCTAGAGGCATGGCACTCATCCACAGACTCTATCAACAAACACATCGACCTGGACCCAATATACCGGCCACTACAGCGGACAGCTCGAACTGACAACCGGAAGCGGCAGAGAGAGGCCACTATAAATGCCGGAGGAAACAGCACAGAAGCGCTTCACAGGAGGCTCCCAAGCACTGAGGATGTCACCTAGACAGGGGACGAAACGTTTGCAAGACAAATTCCCAGCTCGGCGAACCGAACCACAACAACGAGCACCCGAGCTACAAATCTTCTCCCAAACTTTGAATCCCTAAATATATGTGACAATTAATCATTCATTCATTCATTCATTCATTGCTGTGAGAGAGAAATTTCCAAGAAGAAGGTCTATTTGTAATTACCACAGGGAAGATATCGAATATCACTACAAGTATAAAAATAAATTGTATTAGCATTTACAGGAACAAAATAGTATGTATTGGTATGTTGAAGAATCAGAATTGTGCTAATATATGAAAGAAATCAGTATATTAATTTTACTGCATTAAATTAATGTGATTGTTTCAATAATCATACAATAATGTACTCAGTCACTGGGAAGCAGCACATTTGAAAAACTTGAGGTGTATAATTCTTGACTAAAATAAATGCTCAGTTATAAAGTTTTCTTTAGATTTGTTTTACAATTACCTGAAGGGGTAATTATAACAGCTGTCATGAAAATATTTCTATCCCTACTGTACAAAGTCCTGGTCCGAGCATTAAGTTTCTTGCCAAACCAGTTACTATTTAGTTGTATATAATTGGAAGCAGAAACCTTGTAGAAATGTACATTGACATGTTTGTCACTATGAAATTTCCAGACTAATTAATCAATTGACAGTAAAGTGCCCTTAGCATTGCTTGGAACTAGTTAATGAATATAAGTTGCTTCATACATACAAGGTGTTGATGGATTTGAAAATAGACTTCAATGTCACTTATTGACCAGAATGTGCAATTAATTTGTGACCAAATGTTAACAATAGCAATTTAAAATGTTAAACGTTTGCAATAGGGCAACATTACATATTAGGAAGATCATAAAACTTAGCTGAAAAATTCAGAAGTCGTTAGCAGTCTGGTTAAGTTACTGGACAAGAAATGGAGGAGCCTGTGATGATTTGTTGAATAATCTGAGAACAATTCATTTCAAACAAAAAAAGATCTGGAAATGAAAAGCTGTTATCAATACAATAAATAAGCTATCACTGAAACTCAAGGTTGTAGAGAAATCCATCCTGAAGGAAAAACAGACTGTCAGTGAGCAGGGTGGGTGTAAGGACTAAAATAGTATCCAACATGACAGCGGAAAGAAGAGGGTTTAAATATCAACCATTTGAATTGCAGAATGTTCCTGTCAACAAGCTGCTTTTACTACCTATAAGTCTAACGTTTTTCAGGAGAGGGAATAATGATGGGTGACACATTACTTAATATCAGTCATCGTGCAGTGAACACTTCCTGGTGATGGAAGATAATAACAATGGAAATTAATGATACGCCTTACAATTTGTTTTGGTTGTTCCATTGAAATATTTTTGCTGGCAAAAAGAACACTTTTTCATCGAACTTCAATTACTTGTAATTGACAGGCAGGGAAAAGGAAGCAATCAGCAAACCTATGATTTATTCTTTCATTTGACTGTCTAGAATTTGAAATTATATTAAGTTTAGCCTTAAAATATATTCTTGTCCAAGAATTTTCAGTATATATTCTTGGAGTAAGGAATGTGGGAAAGCAATAAGATTAATCTTTTAATTCGCCTGTAAAAAATTGCAGGAATATTAGGGCTGACACCAGAATATTGAAACAGCTGGAATGCATTTCAGTGACAATAACTAGCCTGCACAAACAAAGAATAAATTTCACTGATAACAACTATGGTTCTAATTTGCTTCCTATTCAAGTGAGTTGTAGAGTTAAGTTATAATAGGTCGATGGGATACTATGAGGCAATTGACAGTGCCAAAAGAAGATGTTATGCCTATGCACGAGAGAAAGGAGTGACAAATTATTCAAGTTAAAATATGGAAGGACACTATGATGAAGTACTAAAGAGGAGATAGAAATTGCACAAAGAACTGGGACGGTCAAACAGCAACAGAAAAAAAATCCCTTCAGAAATAAAAAGGATCAGAAATTGTGAGGCAGAATAAGGTGGGTCTGCTTTCCATGTTTGTAAATGCAGGGAGAGTGTTAAATAAGAGGGTGACCTGTGTTCACAACCAGATACATGTGATAATGATGTTGCAGCGATAATGCAAATCTGATTCAAATTAGGAGAGAAATGTGGATTTAATATTCCGAGCCTGTTAGGAGAAGATTAAAAGGGGGAAAAAAAGGAAGAGTGCTGTTATTGATCAAAGAAATTCAGCATTGAGTTGTTAAGTTTGATTGGTATATTATTTACCAGAATTTAAAGCTAAGGAGTGCTAATAAAACAGGAGTTTGTACTGTGGGACTGTTGCTATATCTTTATAATGTAAGTCAATGTTCCATATCAATCGCAAAATTCAGTAACTTCACAAGACTTACCAAGGCTAATATTGATTGCCATGGCGTTACAAAAAAAAAAGTGTTTTACAAAGCTTTGTTAAATTAGAAGAAGTTTGGTTATTTGAAAAGTTGTTTCTAGGGATAAGAATATGTAAACTCATTCACAACAAGCTGCCTACACAACATAACTTGCTGGGAATTTTAACCTTCAATAATTGGTGAGTCGAAAACATACATTTTCTATTCAATGTCACACCTGACAATAACCTGTCTTATGTTCGCCCACTTTTAGTTTTAATTGAGGTGGGTCAGGTGATGGTGGGTTACAGATCTCAAATTGTACAGATGTCAAAAAGACACTATTCCTTTAAGGCAGCTAGATTTCATCACAACATCTGATAGCCTTGTATAAAAAAAGGAGGGGAGTACCCGTATTGATCAAAGAAATTCTACATTGAGTTTGTACTTTTTACTGGCGTACTACTTATCAGAACTTAAAGCTAAGGAGTGTGAACAAAATAGAATGTTGGACTGTAGGACTGTTGCGTTAACCTGTCCCATGTATCTTATTCTCTATACAATTAGCCAGTTGGTTAATTAATAAAGCAGAGAGTCATCTTGTTACTCAGTCTGCACACATCAACTATGTACATAATATACTAGTAATATAAGTGAGCATGTAACACAGGTGTACATAAGTCTGAGATATCACGTTTATATCACGTAGTTACTTGTAAATTAACTTCAAGATATTTGACTCGGTAAGAACCTGGCTCTTTGTGGAACGTGTAATATAGACGGATGTATAATGCACAGGATAAGGCAAGTCACTGAAATGCCTCACTGCACCATGTCTATTTAATCCTATATCCCCCCGATCTTCAAAGCCACTCCTGGTATCTTGCCCATGCTTTCTTCACTCAAACCACTCCATGATGTCAGTTTGATTGATTGTCAATAAAACCTGTTTGAAAACATTCTGAAGGATGTCTGTGAAACTCATACTTTTAGGTAAATTTCAACCTCATAAAGTTAAATTCAATCAGATGTCCCCCAGATGGATTAATACAAAGTTCGATAGATTTCATCTCAGATGGACAACATCAGCAACAGATAGGTCTTCCCAAGAGTGGTCTGTCGCTGAAACCTTTAATTACTACTGTCTAAATTTCCGCTAAGATGAAAAACAAACTGGGCAAGGACAATCCGGACAAAATCAACAAAATGAATGAAATCAATAATAGCAAGGGATGAAAACTGACCCTTGTAGGTGGAAGAAACTACAGTCAAAGAATTGAAGATATCTTGAAACCACTGATAACATTTTTCATGAAACAAGATGTAGGCGCAAAAGAAAATATAGAAAGAATAGAAGAATACACAGACCAGAATAAGAGCAAGGGAGGAAGGAAATATAAACCAACTCGCATGAGAATTTAGTCACATTACAACACATTAAAGAATGAACATCATTTGTACTAATACCCAAGAAGGGTTATGGAAGAGTTTACTTTAATGACTTATTTATCCCACAGCTATTTAACCTAATAACTTATTTTTGTTTAGCAAGACAAATCCTGAATTGTTAAAATGATACACTTTCTTCTTTGTGTTCTTTTGTGGTTAGCTTTGATCCAGTGGTAACATTCTCACCTCTTGGTTATCAGTTCAAGGTAGCTCAAAGAATTCTCTAGGAGCACTGCACTGTCGGGGGATGAAGCTGGACTTATCAATGCCACTATCGAGATTAGCATCCGTGTTACATGTGTGCTTATCTAATGCAAAGAATGCATGGTATTATTTTAACAAATGGTTGACTGCTTGCACACTTAACATGTTGTTGTAATATACAAAGCAGGCAATTCACTGCACTAACCAGCATTTGGCACTGATTAGAACCAGCTCCGCATACACAGTCACTTTTACTCTCATACTCAGTGATATGAATGTCCTTGGCTAGCGATGCTACTTGAAGAGATTGCAACTACTTACAAGTTGGATGCTAATTTTTTTTAAAATGGCTGTTGCTTCAAATCTGCACATTTTGGATGGTTTCCCAAACTTGTTTATACTTTCCAGTGGTCCACAGTGTATGTTCGGGCCAGTGTTACAGTATATTTTTGATGACTTCAATACTTGCACACATATCAGTTGTTTCCAGACATGGCTGCCTGAATTCTTGCATTGAGTGTGATTGGAAGAATGAGGTCATTCAGCTCAGACCAAGCTACCAGAGGAGAAAGAGCAGCAGGAAACTGCACCTGCAGTAAGCTTTAAGGGAGCAGAATGGCAAGAGAATAGATTACAGAAATGTTTCAATGCCTTTGTACAATCTTTACATATTGGCATCTATATCCTTGACAGTAGTCATATGTCCAGCTAACATTGCAACTGAAGCTAAGTCATCGTTCATCAGATGCTACAACATAATTGTTCAATTCCAACTTTGGGTGACTGTCTGTGTGGAGTTTGCACATTCTCCCCGTGTCTGCATGGGTTTCTTCCGGGGGCTCCGGTTTCCTCCCACAGTCCAAAGATGTGAAGGTTAGGGTGAATTGGCCATGCTAAATTTCCCATAGTGTTCATGGATGTGTAGACAATAGTATTAGTCAGGGAAATGTCGAGTAATAGGGGAATGAGTCTGGGTGGGATACTCTTCGGAGGGTCAGTATGGAGTTGTTTGGCCAAGTGGCCTGTTTCCACGCTGGAGGGATTCTATGATAATTTGTTCCACAGGTAAGTTGCAGAAGGTAGATTCCCATTCCATGTTGAAAAAATAGATTCCAAGTTCTGCACAAAGCCCTGCACCCCAATGTTGTTGGGCACCTTCTGGTTACCTGACATTGGAAGCACATTTTACTAATGCATCTGGCATTTGGGCACGTATTCCCTCAGGTAACATCTACCACCTGGCCCATCAGATGCCCTCATCAGCATGCTCTGCAGCTGAATTGCTGATGGAATTTAATATCAGTGATGTGGGGGCCCCTGCAGTAGAGCCAAATCAGCATTGCTGCTTGGGGCAGCAAAACACTATCAAGTATAATTATGAAATATTCAGACAGATAGTAAAAGAGAGGCATCTAGGATGGTGTGGGTCAACAGTTGGGAGAAGGTAGGAAGATACTTATACCCACGCAGATAGGGAGATAGGTGCTGAGACTCTTTATATATGGTGATAAGACTGAATAAAGAGTGAGTGAGGCTCCTGGATCACGATGGGAGTCTCTGAGGGATCCAAACTTGTGGCTGCTGAAGAAACATTACCATCTCTTTCCTGTCCTCTAAGAGCTTTGTCATATCTGTGTCCTTGATGACCATTTCAGCAAAGCCTGCCCCAGAAGAATCATTAATCCCCTTCTATGAGCAAAGTACCAATATCAGGAGGTTGAGGGGTGACCATACAGCTTTAGGGTAGCACAGTGGCTCAGTGGTTACCATGTCTGCCTCACCACACCAGGGACCCAGCTTTGATTCCATGTTCAGCTGACTGTCTGCGTGGAGTTTACACATTCTCTTCCTACCTGCATGGGTCCCTCTGGATGCTCTGTTTCCTCCCACATTCTAGAGATGTGCAAGTTAGCTGGATTTGCTATGCTATAGTGTCCAGGGATGTGCAGCCTAGGTGGATTACTCATGGAAAATGCAGGGTTACCGGGATAGGGTGGAGGGTGAGTCTTGTTGGGATGATCTTTGGAGGGTTGGTGTGAATTTGATGGGCCAGATTTTCAGTTTCCATGTTGTAGCAATTATAGATGTTTATAAAATCATGAGGAGCATAGATTAGGTAAAGAGTAAAGATCTTTTCCCAAGGGTATGGGAGTTCAAAATCAGTCCGCATATTTTAAAGGTGAGAGGAGAAAGATTTACAAGGGACCTGAGGGGCATCTGTTTCACACACAGAGTTGCTCATATGTGGAATGAACTGCCAGAGAAAGTGGTGGATGCAGATACAGTTACAACATTTAAAAGATATTTGTCAGGTACATGAATGGGAAAGGTTTAGAGGGTTAAGGGACAAATGTAGGCAGGTGGGACTAGTTTAGTTTGGGAACATGATCGGTGTGCACAAGTTGGACCAAAGGGTCTGTTTCTCTGCTGTATAACTCCATGACTCTATCAAAGGTTTACAGGAGAATGAGATGTCATGCAGCAGTAAAACGGTGGCTCCACGGTTCAGCGATATTTTTCCGCACGTTTATTCCAGGCTGTGCCAACTGTCACAAAGCATTGTTCCCAATAGATATCATGAAAAGAGCCAACTACCTGAGCAATGAAGTGTGGACAGAGGTAACAGCAGAGTTTAACAGGAGTCCAACCGCAGAAGTGGGTGCAGTTTAACAAGATGGTCAATGATCTCGTCCACATCATCAGATGAACGTAACTGAATGCTGAGAGAACTGTGACTTTCATACAGCAACATACAACATGTGGAGGGATTGGTCAGATGGGTGAATGCCCCTGGCAGCAGATGCCTCTTGATACCTGGCTGCAAGTGAGAGCCGGGCATCTTGCCTTTCATTGTCAATATCCTCCATGTCCCTTGCAGACTGCCCACTCATGACGGGTCCGACTACCCACCTAACCACCCCACCAGTCACTCAGTCATCCTCTCATCCACTCACCCATTCATACACTCACCCGTTCATCTACTTGTCCTCCTCATGCACCTCACTCACTCACCACTCTTCCAATTATCCACCTCACACTTTATTCATGATTCACTCACTCAGAGGCCCATTGATAAAAATTGACCATTAAAATTTTACCTAAATATTCTCTTGTAAATACAGTGTATCCTGTACTTTTTTCATCTACCTGCACTTGACTATCTTTTCCATGGGATAGTTTCCATAAGGGTGCCTGGACAAGCCATCATTGCTGCAGATGGGATTGAATGTCCTGGCTGTAAAACTGAAACAGGGCCAGGCCATAGAAATCTGCGCAGATCTTTGACACTGATTGGAAGATTTGTAGACCATGAATATGCATGTGAGCTCATTACATTTCTCACTATATCAAGCCCTTGCCATTTATTCCCAGTACTGAACTCTGCAACTGTCTGGTTACATTGCCTTTTCATTATGTTTCTGGAGGGCTATCACGAAGTTGGCATGTTGCCTGCATTTTGCTTAATAGGCTCAGGTTATTCAGACAGTGCAATCCCCAAACCCATTTTTAGGGGCAAACTAACCAGTTTTTAATTGAGATGTCAACTGAGCCCCTTTCTGCACCTGAATGTTAATATCATATCACACTGTTTGAATAAGATATTTTTTCTGAGATCAACTCCACTGTGCTTTTCATAAGTGGCATCTTACAAAGTCCAAAACAGCTGCTATGTATGCTTACAACCCAGTGACTCCACTCAACTGATTGAGAAGAATGTTATAGCATAACAGTGATAGCTAATCAAAGTGAGAGGCCATATAGTATAAGAACAAGGGAGGTAATGCTAGAACTGTATGAAATGTCGGTTAGGCCACCACTAGAGTATTATGTGCAGTTCTGAAATCCACTTTACAGAAAAGATGTGATAGGACTGGAGAGGGTGTAGAGGAGACTTACCAGGATGTTTCCTGGCAGGAGAATTTCAGTTATGAGGAGAGATTGGATACTGTTTTCCTGAGAGCAGAGGAGATTGAGAGGGGCATATGATTGACAGTATGGAATTATGCGGGGCATAGGCAGAGTAGACAAGAAGAAATGTTTCTCTTTGACGGAGGGGTCAGTAAGCATGGGGCATATAGTAAGGGGCAAGAAGTTTTGAGGAGATATGAAGAAATATGTTTTAACCCAGAAGATGGTGGAAATCTAGAACTCACTGCTATTAAGGATGGTAAAGGTAGAAACCCTCACAACATTGAAGAAGTATTTAGATGTACACTTGCAATGCCCAAGACACACAAGGCTATGGGCCAAGTGCTGGCAAATGGAATATTATCGTTAGGTGATTACTTTTGACTGGCACAGATACAATGAGCCAGAAGCCTTTTTCTGTGCTAAAGATCCATATGACTACACGATTCGATGGTCAGGTCGAAAAAGAAACAGCTAAAAGATTAATAATCACTTGGTATCTGCTACGGTAGAAAGTGAAAGAGCTACAAGATGAAAGAGATTTTCACTCTGGTGGCATGTAGAAACAAACAGAACTCTACCAGCTGATAACATACATATTAGTCTGTAGTGCAGTTAGGATAGACCTCAAATACTGCCTGTCACCCAGCAATAGTTCATCAGTTAGCTGAGATATAACCAAATTGATCTGTCTGTACACATGGTTATATATTGCTACAATTTCACTTTCAAACAGTTCATTCCATTCCAGTTTTGGTTGTGAACTTTACTCATTTGTCTCATTGTTTCTGCTGGATTGTTTTCACAAATGAATTTTAATTGACTGAGCTCATAGTTAAAAATGCTGGCTTGTTATACTGATGTCCAGCATGGATGGGAGTTGAGCATGGGGATCCCACAGAACTCCCATCAAAGCACACTCCAAAGAAATTTCCTGCTGGGGTGTTCCCCTACGCCTGGAACCCTTTTTAAAAAGTCTCTATTTAAATCATACACATCAGATGATTCCAATGAAATTAAGTAAAATAGCTACTCAGAAAAAGTTTAACAATTAAATACATAGTCAAATTCCTGATAAACTATTTAATTGACATCATGCCTAGCCCACATAGCCCAAGCTCCACCTTCCCAGGCAACATACACATGACAAAGTCTGACCGACACCTTCCCACACCCCAGCCTGGAGTCAACTTGCCCACCCACCTGCACTCTCCTAGCACGCCCACTACCTTACTCATCAGAATGGACCTGAATGCGTCACCTCCCCCATTTCGCTGGATGCAAGGCAGCCCTTTCCCCACTGTCAGACACTACCTGTAGCCCACCCACATGGCCCCCAAACCCCCTGAAACCACTCTCTCACCCTAAATACTGTATCACTAACCTTGCCATCCTTCCCATACTCTCTACTCCATTTCCACTTGGCAACTAACTACCTGGCACCCTATCCCTTACCTACACAGCAACCTACATACCTGGTGTCCTGCCTCTTTTCCATCTGGTATCCTAACCTTACACCCTACCCCCCTCCCCAGTTTGTTATTTATTTACCTGGCACTCAGACCCTATCCATATTGAATCCTACACCCTCATCCAACTGGCACCTTTTCCAGCTGACACCTTATTCATCTGGCACCTTACTTACCTGACATCGTTGGAATCCTCCATGACACCTTACTAATCTGGGAGAAAGTGAGGACCTCAGATGCTGGAGGTCGGAGTCAAAATGTGTAGTGCTGGAAAAACACAGCAGGTCAGGCAACATCCGAGGAGCAGGAGAGTCAACGTTTTGAGCATAAGCTCTTCATCAGCCCACATTCCTGAAACATCGACTCTCCTGCTCCTCGGATTCTGCCTGCCTGCCTGTGCTTTTCCAGCACCAGCTTACTAACCTGGAACATCAGACCCTGCTCAGCCAACATCCTACACTGGCAAGCTATCTCTGACATTTCAAAATACGGTAATTGATTCCTGTGTAAAATGGAGTGTGATTTTCCTTCCATTGACAGTTCTGCGGTATGAAAGAACTGTCAGGATGGACTTAGAGCTCTGTCTTTCTGAAGGAGTCTTGCTTAAATCTCCTCTCATGAAAAGAAGGACCAGTACAGTCATCAGACATGAGATTGCAACTCTTCGGAAAATCTGGTCCATTATGATCTGGAAACATTATTAGAGGGGAATACAGATTCTCAAGAAGTTCAGGCTAATTACAACAGCTCTTCCTTATTTCACCATCATTTGTAATGGGGAATATAGAAGCTTAACACCAGGGAGATTTGCTTTAAGATGGAGATTTTCCTAAAATTGCCCAGCTTTTTAAAAAAACATGAAAGTGCGCCCACTGCATACCTGTCAAGAAAATGGGTATGTGCACACCATTTATCAGAATCAAATTGATTTTAGTTTGCTCAGTGTTCCATTGAATATTTGTCTCTTTGTCTTCTGAAGTTTCAATTAGCAATTTCAGCTTTTCTACCTTATAACAACCTCACTGTTGAAATCTGGATTCATTTCAATATCTTCCATCAACTCATTCTCTCTCATGACTTTCAATCATTCCTTCAGTCAACAATCTGAATCCTTTTGAAATTCCAGCTTGGTGTCAGTCGATCACTTATCTTTGATTTATCTTACATTGTCTTTTAATCTTCTCAACTTTGATGGTGTCATACACTGTGAAGCTTATTCTTTCACTTAACTCACACAGTATAAAGAAACACCGTTGGGAAACAGATACCTGGAACCTCAGCAACTGGACACCATTACTCTAATCAACCTTCAGATGATTAAAGCACATACAGATTACATAACTGTTGTTTCAGCTGCAAAGTTGATTTTCTTCAGGACAAACAATAATAACTTTCCTAATGACTGTGTGGAGAGAAATAAGACATTGAATGAAATGTAGTATTTCCATTTCTCCATTTCTGCAGACAATCATCTTTGCTGGGATATTTAATTCTTTAGTTATATTGTCAGAAATGGTGACTTGACATAGACAATAAATGCTTATGTGGTGTCCAACTACTTAGCACATCACATTCATTAATAATTCTGCCCACGCCCAGTACATTTTTATTTTAACTGAGTGGGGAATATGGAAGTGGTGTCAGTGGATAGTCATCAAACAAAGCATCTGAATTATTCTTTTAGCTCTCCACTCTTGTTTGATACTAATAAAATCAGTTATCCCACAATGTGGTGCTAGAGACTCACACTTCAGCCCTGCCCAGAAGATTGAAGTTGAAACTTTCCTCATTCTGGATAGCCCAATGTCACCCTGAATTATTATGGAGCAATTAAATATTATTTTTAGTTTTTGGTTACCTTGTGAATAAATTTTATGTACTGCTTTGTGCATTTTCTCTGCTGGCCTCCTGGTGAATACAGTGCAGTAAGAAACCGATGGCTGGGTTTTTTAGGAATAATTTTAAATAAATATTTTTTGATTATTCATGGGTGGCCTCTTCACATTATCTCTGCCAGATGCGAGACTGCAAATAAAAGCAAAAAGACAAACTTCTATTGTAAATCATGAAAAATGAATTTATTCTCTCCCTCATTGTCCAGCATTTCTAGCCTTCCTATATAAATTTGTGATGCTTTCTGAAGTAACATGGAAATAATATCAGAGTAGCATGGTGCTAGAGATTTAGGTTCAATTCTACCCTCAGGTAACTGTCTGTGTGGAATTTTCACATTCTCCTTGTGTCTGTGTGGTTTTCCTCCAGGTGTTCCAATATCCTTCCATGGTCCACAGATGTGCTAGTTAGGTGGATTGGCCATGCTGAATTGCCCAGGGATATGCAGTTGGGGTTAGGATTTGGGAGAGATGCTATTCAGAGGTGAGATGAGTTATGTTATTGATGGCAGAATCGGGTTAAAGTTTCTGCGAGGCCTATTTAATCATTTGCAGCAAGTCGTTGCCACTTGTTATGCTTTTGACAAATGTGTGGCAAATTTCTCACCAAGAAATGACAAGTTGCCAATTAAGGGGGTTATTATTCACTAAAATTTAACAGTGGTTCAACTCACCTCATTAGCACTCAGCTTTCTATCTTACCACACCCTGCCAACAAGCTATACATCAAAGAATCATGACACTGAAACACAATTCAGCTCACTGCTTGCTGCAAATGGCTTCCATCTTCAAAACTAGGTACCAACATCCTCGGGCAATGGTCAGATACACAGCACATCCATGGACATTGACATCCAACATGTACCAGGCTCTAAGAATGCTCCTGGCACATCTCTGATCCACTTACAATAAGCATTTGAATTTCAGTGCAGCATGTCAGGCAATTCTCATTGTAATGCTGCAGCAAAGACACTGAGTGCCTCAGGGGCACACACCCAGCTCATGATCTGGACCAGGTTGGGTCCCTGAGTTTTTCACTCACAGTTGCAATGCACACAGAGCCAACCTGGATGCTTACCTTGCGTTACCGTTCTGCACTATGCCCCCTCAGCCAGAAATCCCTCGTTCACAGAACTGCTCTAACTCCATGCCGTTTAGCACTGTCACATCGAGGTCATTTGGAACAAGCAGTAAGCTGAGTTGTGTTTCAGTGTTGAGACATTTTAACGTCTGACATGTTAGGCAGGAAGCTTGTCACGGTGGTCAGCAGACGTCAGTCAAGTCAAGGGAGATAGCCCTCAGTCAGAGTCCTGGCACAGTAAGCCAAGGGCAACCTCTGATATCAGTTTTAGAGACTTGGACACAGTCAGTCATCCACCGATGGTTGTTAGAGTCAGGATGCTTTCCACAAAATGATGAGAAGCTGAAAGTCAATCAGCCCAGCACCATCTGTCCTGACTCTTTCTGATCCACTGGGGATTGTTTTTCTCCTGGAATGAAAGAGAACTGTTAGTTTTGGGTGTAGCTGGAGAGGATCCTGAGTGAATGAGTAGGCAGCACAGGGGGCATGACAGTCTCCAACAATACCTGCACCCAAATCCCAAGACTTCCAACCATCACAATGTCCTAGCTGACCTGACCACCACCATTGGACCCAATCTCTGTCAGCTTCCCTACAACAACCCAACACCACACCCCTGGATCCAATTCCCTACATGGACTGATTCAACGTCTCACAGCGCCAGAGACCTGGGTTCAATTCCCGCCTCAGGCGACTGACTGTGTGGAGTTTGCACGTTCTCCCCGTGTCTGCGTGGGTTTCCTCCGGGTGCTCCGGTTTCCTCCCACAGTCCAAAGATGTGCAGGTCAGGTGAATTGGCCATGCTAAATTGCCCGTAGTGTTAGGTAAGGGGTAAATGTAGGGGTATGGGTGGGTTGCGCTTCGGTGGGGCGGTGTGGACTTGTTGGGCCGAAGGGCCTGTTTCCACACTGTAAGTAATCTAATCTAATCTAATCTAATCTAAACACCTCACTTTGCCTGTACTGATCGTGCCAAACCCAACAACCAATGTTTAAAAAAATGGCCAAATATTTCCTTTGTCTTTCAAAGAAATCAATGTTTACAATATTTTAAACATGATTCCTCAAAGACAGATTGACATAAAGGATCTTCAGTGGACTATTTTGAGCAACACAAAACTGTAATGTTCTAAAGTTTATCCCCCATCCATGTTGAGTTAACAGAGAAAGGCCAGTGTTCATTCCTGAGTCGAATAGGTAAAGTTAGCCAGAGTTACAATTCTTGATCAGAATCTAATGACTCTTGTGAATCGTACTTACCTTGATATAAGTACTGACTGTCCAAATACAGCATTGAATTGAAACCAGAAAAGGCTGATTTGTTACAGTCAAAAAGAATGGAGGAAGTGAGATGGGGAAGCACTGGGGTTGATTGCAGAGTAGAGAAAGAAAGGTGAGAGTAAAGTTAAGGGTCAAAAGGGGAATTCTTTTTAGGAAGAAAAATTAATGAAAAGGAAAAAAATACTATTTGGTAATACACAACTGGAGTCTTGCTGAAAAATGTCACAATTTGTTAAGGTTTTGTCCTGTACTTGTCAGAGCAATACCATAGTAATAATTCAAAGCTAAACCAGCATACGCTGTGAGAGTGTTGATTGGTAGAGACATTGCCTTGAAGCATGCAGCAGTTAATGATGAGTGCCAGTTAACTGCTAAGCTTTAGATTTCAAAGAAGAAAAAATCACTCCCCCGAGATATGAACTAGCAAATGGGTGCCACCTATTTTGTTGAGTTGTAGAGTGTCTTTTTTGCCTGATGCTAGCATCCTGTCAGTGTAGCAATCTCCTCTCTTGGTCTTGCTGCACTGTAGAGGCATGAAATAGCCAGCTTCACCTGTTGCTCAAAGATTTGGGATGTGTTTCCCATCCAGGGTAGTCTGAGGTACAATGAATACTTTTGAACCCAAGAGTGACCACCTGGCGCTTTTTGTTACTTTGCACAACATATAGTGAGGAATTATCTGATCAGGGAGACATTATCCTGGTTATGACTTTGATCCATAAGTAGATAACGTGGAAAAGTAGGCATACAGCGTGCTTGCCTTCATCAGTCAGAGCATTGAGTATAAAAGTAGGCCAGTCATATTGAATGTTGTAGAAGTCATATTATAAAAGACTTTCGTCCGATTAATATTAGAGTATTGTGTGTAGTTCTAGTTGCCACAATGTAGGAAGGATGTGGAGGCTTTGGAGAAGGCGCAGAAGAAGATTATCAGGATTTTGCCTGGATTGGAGTGTATTAGCTAAAAAGGGAGCTGGACAAACTTGGATTGTTTACTCTAGAGTGTCGGAGGCTGAGGGGTGCTCTGACATAAGCATTTAAATTATGTGAAACTTGGACAGGGTGGACAGTTGAAGTCTTTTACCCAGAGTGGAAATGTCAACTACTCAGGGGTATGCATATAAATTGAGAGTGGGAAAATTCAAAGGAGATGTGTGAGGAAAATGTTTTACACAGAAAATGGTGGGCACCTGGAGCACATTGCCAGGGAAGGTGAACAGTTACATTACCAAAGTTTAAGAGGCATTTAGACAGACACATGAAAGGGAAGAGAACAGAAAGACATAGACCATGTGCAGACATTTTGGATTAATTCAGAATAGTATCACAGACATATTGGGTCGAAGGGCCTGTTCCTTTGCTGTACTGTTCTATGTTCTATCCCAGCATCAAGCTTGCATGGAAAACAATTGACTCGAGTACTTTATTTGATAAGGCCAATCTTATAGTGTGTGAAACTAATGCAATCCCCACATGGTTAATGACCAGTGAAATTCAGTAAAATGAGGAACTTTTCCAGCTATTCCTTACTCTTGCCTTATGATTGTGTTAATTTTGCAGAAATGAAATGTAACCTCCCAGTGGCAGTTGGCACCTTTTGGACTCAATCTTTTCTGGAAACTAGTGAAACTGTATCTGCCAAACCTCTAACAGGTCTGATGACTGCATTTTCAGACATTCAGTTCCATGACCATCCAGAGATGGAGAGTTAATTTCAGAATATCTGGACAGTAGCATTTCATGAGACATCATAATCTTACATAGATAGGCCTGAAATGACATTCATGTCTTTAAATGTACCGATGTAATTTTTAAAAAGTTTTCATGTGAAAAGAAAGGATTTTCGTTGACAAAGACTTCAAAAAGTTATTTTAGGAATTCCACCCTGAGTGGGGTGCACTTTTTAATGAAACATCACTAGAAATGAACGTGTTTGATCAGTTCAGACTCCCGAAACGGTTTTATCTTTTTTTTGCCTTAGGCCTGAAATACTACAATCTTCACACAATGGGCTAGTCAAAACAAAGCGCTTAGAAAGGAGATGTATTTCCTTGGCGTTTAATATTCTCTGTAAAATTTAGAGCCTATCACGCAAACAATAGAGGGTATAATAGCAGGTATCTGAATACGTAGACATTAATTTCTGTGAGCTTTGTGTTTCATTCTGATTCCAAACTCCCTCTGGGAATTTTGCCTAAGTTGCATCGCAAATCATTTTAGATAAATCACGGACGCCTTCTGAATGTTACTCGTTTGCAGTTCAAAGATGATGTGCTGCACATCAATCGTGATCAAGGATGTTAATTTCTTGTAATCTAGGGTCTTTGTTTTTGCATACCTTATCTAACACACAAAACTCATTCAGAATCTGAGTAGCTGTAATCTCAGCCTTGTTCTAAATTGAATATGTCAGAAGAAAGAAAGTAAAGTAATATGGGTGGTTACAAAAACAATATATAATAGTAGTTATTCACGATAATAAGCAGACTTTGGAACATAGATACCACCAGGTAGCACTAAAAAGGACTTTGAATGGTTTTCACCATGATACCTAAATATTGGTTAGTGCAAGTAAACTAATCAATAATTTGATTCTTAAATAGAAATAAATATAAACTCTACATCAAGCATGTTAACATTCTTATTTAACAAAACGTGATTAGATTAGGTTACCTATAGTGTGGAAACAGGCCCTTCGGCCCAACAAGTCCACACCAACCCTCCAAAGAGTAACCCACTCAGACTTATTTCCCTCTAACTAATGCACCTAACACAATGGGAATTTAGCATGGCCAATTCACTTAACCTGCACATTTTTGGACTGTGGGAGGAAAGCAGAGCATCTGGAGGAAACCCACACAGACACAGGGAGAATGTGCAAACTCCACATAGACAGTCGCCAAGTCTGGAATTGAACCCAGGTCCCTGGCGCTGTGAGGCAGCAGTGTGAGCCACCGTGTCAAAGAATAAATTGTGTAATAATGTATTGTAATGTAATTTGCTCAATGTGTTCTTTGCTTGAAATGATCGAAGTATTTCCGTGGCACATGTTGATATAATTTTGTTGCTTTGTGATTCAGTTCACCACATTGTACTCAATTCTGCTCCATTAACTTGATGTGGAAAAGAGAAGAGATATGACAAGGAGGTCAAGAAATATTTCAGCAAACTTTGCCATACTCCTGCAGGGGTCAATGTCAGGAGTCAAGTCCTGAGAAGCTCAATACAGTTTCACAAAAATGCAAAAATATTTACACATAGTCAAAGTCAACAAATGAATCTTCAAATATCATATCCCATCAATGGCACGAATCCTTCCAGTAGTTTCTAACAAGCTTGGCTATTATGGCTGTAGTTGGGGGGGTGGGGTTGAGGAGTGTACTGTACCATTGGTCACAATAAATTTTAAACTAAACCATTTGGTGATAAGAGTCAAAAACTGTGGCGCTGGAAAAGCAGAGCAAATCAGGCAGCATCCGAGGAGCAGAAGAGTCACCATTTTAGGCATAAGCCCTTCATCAGAAATCACTTAGTGATTAGGCCAATTATACGGATTTCAAAATTAGATTACTTACAGTGTAGAATCAGGCCCTTTGGCCCAACAAGTCCACACCGCCCCGCTGAAGCGCAACCCACCCGGACCCTACATTTACCCCATACCTAACACTACGGGCAATTTAGTATGGCCAATTCACCTGACCTGCACATCTTGGGACTGTGGGAGGAAACCAGAGCACCCGGAGGAAACCGATGCAGACACGGGGAGAATGTGCAAACTCCACACTGTTAGTCGCCTGAGGTGGGAATTGAACCCAGGTCTCTAGCACTGTGA
Organism: Chiloscyllium punctatum; assembly: GCF_047496795.1. Lineage (NCBI taxonomy): Eukaryota > Metazoa > Chordata > Chondrichthyes > Orectolobiformes > Hemiscylliidae > Chiloscyllium > Chiloscyllium punctatum. Next base: position 118,049,601 of record NC_092747.1, read on the forward strand.
GGTAGCAGTGCTAACCACTGTGCCACCATGCTGCCCAAAATGTGTCAAGTTCCATGTTAAGACCAAGTCAGCTAGGTTTCTTTTTAGGACAACAACAAATAAATGGTTTATGCCCAGAATGAAGTTATTCAAACAAAGATGCAAAGATTACTGACAAGCAATATGCTTCTAATATACAACACACATCTGAGGAAAAACAGCACAGTGAAATGGAACCCTCTACTGAGGTTTAACTGCAAAGTACATTTGCCAAGTAATAGTTAAACTCATGAAAAAGAGTAAGTCACAGATTGTCTCTAATAGCGTTCCAATTCTACATACATGAGCTGCTGGCACTGGAGTGACTTCCAGACTCAGCAACACTGAAAGACATAATTATTAAATTTATCACTCACTTCAACATATATCAAACTGTATTCAATATACCAAGGATACACAATAGCAGGCAACAAGTAATTATCATATAGTTTTAAAAAGTGCAACTGTCTTGAAGAATCAATAAAAATAAACGTACTTATTTCCTTGTGTGATTGTAAACAAGCCTCTATCTAAACATGAGTCATCATGCCAAACAAAACCTCCTGGCTATGCTTTATACCTGCCAGGCTAGCACAATTTTGGCAATTCCAAAGTGTTTGTGAGCCATTGTGATGACAACCAATCCAATAATTAATGTAAACCTTTCAGAGGTTTCATAAAGAGACAAGGTTGCCGTAAATAAAACCAAGAAAAATTATTGTCCCATGTTGCAGCAACATAGAATTCTTTATTTCCTTACAGATAGACATTTCAACCTCAGTGATAACTCCAATAGACATGGAAAATGTTTTGATCAGAGAGCCTCAAATCAATCTTCATGCACAATATCAGAATGGAGAACAATATGTGATATCTTAACATAAGGTAGTGTGAGAGGCAACTCTGTCTTCAGGAATTGGTAAAGAGCAGTACCCCATCAATGAAATGAGATCCATCAGATTACTTACATGAGAATTTAACACAGAATCCTGAAACACAACGTTATTATTCATGGAGTTGTCAGAAGTCTGGAAACCTCTAAATATGATAATAAACTTCTAAATATGCTAATGAACTCCCAGGTGACAAAGAAAACAAAAATAGATATATTTGCATTAGGAACTTCCCCTGCAATGTTACCTGCATCCAACATTATAACAACCTTTTTTTTGCAATTTTCTTGCTAATCAAGATGAAGGATGTTGGTATAGGAGAACCATTCACAAGCACTCAGTTTCAGCACAAAGTACTCCTTGATATAAAGAGCCCAATTTCTCTCAATGATTACTTTTGTTGCTCAGAATAATTTATGCCCAAATAGTACAGCACATTCAGCTCCAGAGCAGTTGCATGTTTAAATGTTAATATCCAGCAGTCATTGTCCAATTTGTATTCCTGTACAATTAACTTTGAGAAAATTTTATCTTGTTTTCCGCTTCACCATTCAAATTCATTGAATGGCATGAAGTTGCTTCATTTATGAGTAGATATGGTTGAATTCATCAGAGAAAGTTCAGTCTCATTGTTTGGGGTAAGGGGAGATTCATGAAACAAAACATGAAAAAGCTTTAACCAGTTCCTTTTGAGGCTGCTTCAGACTTCTTGTCTTTCGTTATATCACTGTAAATCTTCACAAAAAAGAAGTCTCATGAGAGTGTGCATCTGCTATATTTACAGTTGATCAGAAACTACAGAAAATACCAAAAAGAGATGGGCTACCCGGAACTTGGAGTCCTTGTCTTCATTCATGGGACAGTGTTTCAGCTTATGTGATAAGTAATACCAGGTTTGCCAGTAGGATAGCAGTTTTTGTTCAGCTGACAGCAGGTAAATAGGTTCTCCAACTGTGCCATCTAAAGAGACATGGGAACAGTACAACCAATACTTAAAAATTAATGTGGCATGGTAAATGTTCTACCATGGAGTGCTAAGTTGCTACTTACTCTTATTATACCCTTGCTATGCACATATGATCAATTCTTCAGGAAGCGTGAGATGTGGATTCACATTTTCCTGCAAAATAGAAGTGAAAAATTGCACCAGTCACTGGTTTGCAAAATATCCCAAAGTCCTTTGCAATGAATTACTTTGGATTTAATGGCTGTTGTGATGATGCTGCTCCTTTAATAAGATTATGCTGTCCTTGGTTTTTTTTTTACAAACAGCGATTCTGAAATGTCCAGGCTTAACTACTTGAGAAGGCATTCAAGTTTTTTAGTCTTTTGCCTGTAATTCAAGTTGTTTCATTTTCCATTGAACTTTAGCTATCTCCAAAGATTCTGATGGCATTTCCAGCAAATTTAAATGCTGAGCTATTGCTGTAATTATCTCTCCTTTCCTTATGGAAGGAGGCAGCTCCAACTCCACACTGTCTGTTAATTCCAGCAGCTTGGCCTTAATCACCTTTTATAAAACCTCCACAGTCCCTCCTTCCATCTTCAGAAAACTCTTAGTGAATGAAAGAGCCATTGCAACCCCAGCTCTGTTTAAACCAACCAAAATCAACACCCAGAACAAAAGACATTAACACCTACCACTGACTTCCTTCCAACAATCCTAATCCCAATTTTGAACGATAAAACAAATCCCACAAAGAGCCCCCAATCTGTTATGGACCAGGCCAACCCCCTCAAAACATTTCAAGAATGTAGCCCGGACCCTAACTTCACGAGTTGTTTTAAGCAGGTAGACAGTGAATATTCCAGGAGGGATGCAGCTGGTCAAACCACTTGGTTTTAAACAAAACAGAATTTATTTGCAAGATTAACGCAAATGAAATGCAAACAAAAGAACAGAATACAGATAACGTCACCTATCTGAAAACCCAACAGATTATCTTAACTAAATGATGCTGTTCCAACTACTTGCTACAATCCCCATCAACACCCCTCGACAAAAAAAGGAAAAGTCAAACACAGGTTCTTACAGGAGAGATGTCAGGGAAAGGGAGGATCAGCATGGACATGCTGCTTTGGGTCCAGCAGCTTCACAACTGCCTGCAAGAACCAAACCAAATCCAAACCAGAGGTAAGCTGAGCTGGGAGAACTGGACACTCCCCTTTCATTGTACAAATGTTCTTTTTAACTTGAAAACCTTCTCAAGTAGTTAAACCTAGACTTTTTCCGAATTGCTGCTTTTATGACCTCTCTGAAAATAAAAAAGCCAAAGACAACATAACCTTGTTAAAGGAGTAGTGTTATCACACTGTATTATGTGAATGTATCATTATTTTGTGCAGAGCACGATCCCATGGACACCAACTGAATTAATGACTGCATGCTTGAGGAAAGAATATTGAAGAGTGTCTTAATGTGGAATAGTATAGATAGTACTTTAACTGAAATGCATATCAAATTATTTTGCATGATGTGGAGGTGCTAGTGTTGGACTGGTGTGGACAAGGTCAGAAGTCAGATGACACTAGGTACAATAGTCTATTTGAAATCACAAGCTTTCGGAGTACTGCTCCTTTGTCAGGTGTACTGAAGAAATACTTTACTGTAGCTTGTGAAGGTAATAGCAGGGAGTTATACTTAGTGCTTTGTCCAATATTCATCCCCCAATCAGCATTACAAAAGTAGAGCATCACTTCACCTAATGAAAGGGCAGTGCTCTGAAGCTTGTGATTTCAAATAAACCTGTTGGACTATAACCTAGTATCTTCTGACTCCTGACCTTTGTTATGGACCAGGCCAGACCTTCTCAAAACATTTCAAGAAAGTAGCCCGAACCCTAACTTCGTCAGTAATTTTAAGCAGGTGTAAGTGGATGAAACCACTTGCTTTTAAACAAACAGAATTTATTTGCAAGATTACTGAATGAAGCACAAACAAAAGAGAACAGAACACTAAGTAATTTAACCTACCCCAAAACCAAACAGATTATCCCAACTTAATGATGCTGTTCCAAATACTTGCAACAATCCCCATCAACACCTCTCAACAAAAAAGGGAAAAATCAAACACAGGTTCTTACAGGAGAGATGTCAGAGAGAGCATGAGGACCAGCCTTGACCTGCTTCTTTGGGTCCAGCAGATTCACACCTGCCTGCTAAAATCAAACCCAACCCAAACCAGAGAAAAGCTGAGCTGGGAGAGATGGCCACTCCCTTTCATTGTACAAGTGTTTATTTGAAAACTTTAAAGCCTTTTGCCTGAGACAATACCTGTTAGTGATAATCAAATTAGCCCTGAAACCCTTCAAACGTAGAGCTCCCAGAGTCTGAGTCTTTATGACCTCCTGAAAAAAAAAGCCAAGGACATCATAACCTGGTGAAAGGAGCAGCATTATCACACTTTGTCCACCCTAATCCAGCTCCAGCCCCTCCATATTATCACAAAACTATTTTCCCTGCTCTTTAGTACATTGCTATCTGTGGAAATCTGCTGTGGACAAATTGGCAGCTTCAGCATCTGTATTACACCAAAGACTGCACTTGAAAAACATTGCATTGGCTTTAAAATACTTTGGAACATTCTGTGATCATGAATGTGAAAATACAAGTGTATTTTACTTTCATTAGCTGCACTTAAGAAGTGAATTTCCTTCAGTTTCAGTGTACTTCTGCAGGGGGATATGTGCAGTCAATGGCATCTTAAGTCATAAGGAAGTTTGCAATCTCAACGAAGCCTCATGCTTGGTTCTTTTGCTTCTCCCCAGGAGGATAGAATAAAATATGATCTGATCTCATGGTCAGAAATGGCCATTTAATTAAAGTACATACAATGTGTTTGCTGCTGGTGTGTTGTGCGGATGTAATATCGATTTAGCACAGTGCTGCACAACAACAGGTCCACCCCCTTGTTGACAACTATGACCAAAAGACAAAAAGCAATGCCTGTAATTTCCAAATGATGCTGCAAGGCACGTTAAAGGCAAGGCAGAGATGCTGTGAGCATCCAAGTACTCAGAAAGTGAGTGAGTGCAAAGAGAGCAAGCAAGGAGCCCTGAGATGTGTGCTGGTCTAATCAATGAGGTGAGTGATTGTCCTTGCTTGCAAAGTGACCTGGCAGCAACAATACAATGAGAGGTGACGCTGCAGCCCCATGTGTGATACTGAAGTAGACAACTGTATCCTGATAGGTGAGAGCTGTGGCATGATGACATGGTAGGCTGATATGTGTCCTCCTCAGGAGTATGAGATACATCTGGAGTTGTTGCTCCTTTCAGAGCAGAGACTAAGCAGTTATTACTAATGCCTGCAGGATACAAGAGACAGAATGTGTTGCCAAATAGAGGTGGAAGTTTGGGTACGTTTAGAATACATGTTCAGTGATGACAAAGCAAGAGCTGGGCAATGAACCTTGCAGGACACAGCATCAACACATGACTGGTCCATTCCCACTAAAGCATGGGGGAGGGGATGGATGTTGGGCTCCCTATCACCTTTCTTGGCTCTCTCCTCCCTTTCGTAAAATTATTTCTTCTGGAGTGAATCAGTGTAATGTAAAGGTGGTTTGCAAGCATCCTGTTGAGACTAATGCATTGAATTACCATAAAATGCAATTTGTGATTCAAGAATCTTTTATTCAGCTTCTGGTCTCTGTGTCTTAAAAGTTACTGGAGTTCTGTTGATTCTATTTTCTTTTTATTCATTGTAGGTCTAGAGTCACTTGAAAGCGGAATAAGAGAAGGTTGGCAGATTTCCTTCCCTGAAGGACATTAGCGAACCAGGTGCATTTTCTTTCTTACAACACTTGACAGGGGGTATTATGATCACCATGATGATAATTTTTGTTTATTTTTCCTGTTTTTATTGTACTCATATTTCACCATTTGAGCAGCATGGTGGCTCAGTGGTTAACATTGCTACATTGCTGCCTCATAGTTTGATTCCAACCTTGAGCAACTGTCTGCGTGGAGTTTGCACATCCTCTCTGTGCCTGTGTGGGTTTCTCTGGGTGTTCCAGTTTCCTCCCACAGTCCAAAGATATGTAGGTTAGGTGGATTGACCAGGCTAAATTGCCCCATTGTGTCCAGGGATGTACAAGGTAGGTGGGTTAGCTATGGTAAATGCACATTTATAGGATAGAGTAGGGTCTGATTCTGGGTGGGATGCTCTTTGGATGGTTGGTGAAGATTTTATGGACCGAATGGCCTCTTTCCATGTTGTAGGGATTCTATGATCTGCTCTGGTAGGTTTCAAGCCCATATCCCAAGAACTTCAGCCTGAGGTTTAGGATTACTAGTGCAGTGACATTACCACTGTTTGTAGAAATTGTAATTGATAACAAAAAATGCATTTAATCATTAACCTAATTAATTCATTCCAGACTTTCATTGCATTTAAACAAATTATATAAAGGAAGAATTAGTATTCTCAAATTAAACTAAAATAAAAAAGTAATCATTTAGATTCTCTCAAGTTGCGTGAAAGGAAGGGTTTTAATGGAAAAGGCCCAAATGCTGGCAAATGAAATTCGATCAGTTCAAGATATCTGGTCAGCACGGACCAAAGGGTCTGTTTCTGCGCTGTATCATTTTATGACTTGGTTGGTTTTGATATTCAAATAACTTGTGCTCAGAACTGGAGTCAGGGTATAACCCTACCTGTAGTCTTCTCTATAGCAATTTGCTATTGGTGGTCATTTAAACTAATCTGATGTTTGTTAGAATCACCTTTGACCAATTACCACTTATTACCTCCAACTGAGAAACACCACACTTCAAGACCAAGTGATTACTCTTATATAGACAACCTCAAAAGGTCAGGTAGCATCCATGGAGGAGCTAGAGTTGATGCACTGTGTCTGGACACTTGCTCAAACATTCCCCTTGTTGAGAAAGGAGCTAAATCTAAAAGCTTGACTACTTTCTGCATAGATGCTGTCTGGCTTGCTGAGCATTCCCAATGTTTCTTTGATTTTGTTAAGTCTTCTAACAGCTGCAGTACATTTTCTAACAACTCTTGATGTCCAACCTTGTTAATTACATTTGATAGATGCTTTTAACCTTAAAATTAGAACGTGGGTGACATTTTGAGATAAATAAATCAAATGGCTATAATTCCATTAGGTAAATATTTGGAAATATGATTCAAAGTTAGCCTTTCTGTTCCATAGTGTAGGTTTCTAATAAGGTATGATCAATATGAGCTGTGTTGCCTTTCTCATTTCAGCTATAGTTGGGAAGAGCTGGGGATTACCCATTTTTTGTGTGAAAGTATAATGATAATCTAGACAATTTTATGCATATGAGGAGGCTCTGGCAGCATGTACCTTTCTCTCCTGAACACTGGCAGCAACTAAGAACCAAAAGAGCGGAAATCAGAAACAAAAACAGAAATTGCTGGAAATGCTCAGCAGGTCTGGCAGCATCTATGGAGAGAAATCAGAGTTAACATTTTGGGTCCAGTGACCTTTCCTCAGAACTGGCTAGACCAGCTAAAGATGACAGATTTCCTAAACTGAAAAGATTAGTGAGCCAGAGGGATTTATACTAGTCATTATCAGGTTAGTGTTGATGAATGCGAGTACTTGACCAATGAACTGAGATTGACATCTTTGATCGCTCCTTGGAAGCCATTGTGATTGTCATATATAAAAGGTTCAAAATGAATCCAAACCCTGTACCAATTTGTTAATTTAACTCAAATGTCCTCGATTAGTAAACAAACAAGTGTATCAAGATCGAGATTAGATTTACTTTATAAATTGTATTGAATGCACTGGTAGTCTGAGGTTTATGCTGCATCCAAATGAAGTTTGGAGAAACTAGGAAAAGCTAAAGAAGAACATTACAGTAGTGGGCGAACATGAATAACTCTTTTGAAAATGCTCAAAAGGTATGGTAATAATTTAATTATTATAATGTCTGTGATGTTGAAGTTTGTAATAAATAGAAGATAGGGCAATAAAATATTTTTGGCTGATGTTTAGTACAATCAAAAGTTTGGCATGCTTTAATTGAGATACTTCAGATCTGCCAGCAAGCATAACACCTTGTCAGATCTTCACAGGTAATGTGAGGTGCCAAAACCCACCTTGAGAATTGGAACCTCTACAATCCCAAATGATGTGCCAAATGAAGTGTCTGCAGTCATCAACATGTATCTACTAGCAGTTGAACAAAGATCTCCTCCTGTGTATTTCTACTTAGAGTCAGAGAATCACATAAACAGACTCTTAGGTCCAACTGGTCCACACTGACCAGTCATCCCAAACTAATCTAGTCCCATTTGCCAGCACTTGGCCCATATCCCTCTAAAGCCTTCCTATTCATAAACCCACCCAGATGCCTTTTAAATATTGCAATTGTACCAGCCTCCACCACTTTCTCTGGCAGCTCATTCCATTTATGCACCATCCTCTGCATGAAACAGTTGCCCCTGAGATCCCTTTTATATCTTTCCCCTCTCACCCTAAACCTATGTCCTCTGGTTCTGGACTCCACTGCCCCAGGGAAAAGACCTTGTCTATTTATCCTATCCATACCCCTCATAATTTTATAAACCTCTATGAGGTCATGTCCCAGCCTATTCAGCCTCTCCCTATAACTCAAATCCTCCAAACCTGGCAGCATCTTTGTCAATCTTTTCTGAACCTTTTCAAGTTTCGCAACATCTTTCTGATAGGAAGGAGACCAGAACTGCACGCAATATTTCAAAAGTGGCCTAACCAACACAACACTCTGACCAATAAAGGAAAGCATATCAAGTGCCTTCTTCACTATCCTATCTACCTGCGACTCCACTTTCGAGGAGCTATGAACCTGCATTCCAAGATCTCTTTGTTCAGCAACACTCCCGAGGACCTTACCATTAAGTGTATAAGTCCTGCTAAGATTTGCTTTTCCAAAATGCAGGACCTCACATTTATCTAAATTAGATTCCATCTGCCACTCCTCAGCCCATTGGCCAATCTGATCACGATCCCATTGTAATCTGAGGTAACATTCGGTGTCCCGTATATCTCCAATTTTGGTGTCATCTGCAAACTTACTAACTATACTTCCTATGTTCATATATCCAAATCATTTATATAAATGAGGGAAAGTAGTGGACCCAGCACCAATCCTTGTGGCACTCCACTGGTCACAGGCCTCCAGTCTGAAAAACAACCCACCACTACCCTCTGTCTTCTACCTTCGAGCTAGTTCTGTATCCAAATGGCTAGTTTTCCCTGTATTCCTTGAGATCTAACCTTGCTTACCAGCCTCTCATGAATACCTTACTGAAGTCCATTTGGATCACGTCCACTGTTCTGACCTCATCAATTCTCTTTGTAACTTTTCAAAAAACTCAATCAAGTTTGTGAGACATGATTTCCAATGCATAAAGCCATGTTCACTATCCCAAATCAGTCCTTACCTTTCCAAATAAGTATAAATCCTGTCCCTCAGGATTCCCTCCAACAACTTACTTACCACCAATGTCAGGTTCATCAATCTATAGTTCCCTGACTTGTCCTTACTACCTTTCTTAAATAATGGTATTAGGTTAGCCAACCTCCAGTCTTCTGGCACCTTATTTGTGATAATCGATGATACAAATATCTCAGCAAGGGGTTGTGTCTCATCTTTTCAGATTTTCACTCTTGTTTCCAAGTCATCAAGCCAAGATATCTTTAGAAGCCTCAATAATGTTGTAAAAATACAACAAAAAGTCTTTGATGGAAAAATAGTAAATTATTTTAAAAACCAGGCGAGTGAGTTCATGATTCAGTACACAGTAGCCATTCTTGTGCACCATGATAATTCTTTATCATGGGGCTGACCAACTATAACTGTCTTTAGCCACAGTGTTAAAAAGTAAAAAAAAAAGATTATGGTGAAAGCAGCATTCTTACAAATCTTCAATGATAAAATTAAGCTCCAATCTGCTTCAAACAAGCTATTTCATAATATCTATCAATGTAAAGGAGACATGGACTGATAATTCCCTGGCTGTTCTGTAATCATTTTTAAATCATTCAGGATAGGCCAGCATTTATTGCCCATCCCTAATTGCCCAGAGGGCAGTTAAGAGTCAACCACATTGCTGTGGTCTGGAGTAACATGTAGATCAGACCAGGTAGGGGTAGCAGTTTCCTTCCCTAAAGAACATTAGTGAATTCATATCTAACAATCAACAATGGTTTCATTGTTATCAGCAGACTCTTAATTCCTGATTTTTATCGAATTCAAATTCCATCATCTGAAGTGGTGCGATTCAAACCTGGGTCCCCAGAGCATTACCTCAGTCTCTGAGGTAACAGTCCAGCGATAATATCACTAGGCCATCACCCCACCACTTTCACCAGGGGTGTTTTGGAACAGCTTGGAGACAACCCCAAGTGACAGACATGTCCATGTCCCTTTCCCTCAGCTGAATACCACATCAAGGCAAATAAGAATTTATTTCAGGTGAAAAAAAAATCAGTAAATGTCCTTGTCCAGTGGACAAATTATTTGAGAATGTTAAAAAGATGATTTAAGAATTTTCTTTTTTTGAACAGCAAAAGACATTTTTTCCTCAAATTCGGTAGTTGTGTATTTTATCATTTACTTGAATCTTTAATTGTTACTGTTCATGAACATTAATTAAGGTGGGAGTTTTAATCTCCAAGGATGGATGGATTCTGGATAGATACGAAGTTAAATATTTTTACATAATTATGTCCAACTCAACCTGACCATTTTAATGGGAACTGATCAGGAGGCATGCAACTCACCCATGAAGTAAATTCGTGTCTAAGTTTAAGGAGGGTGAACTATATTATAACCTTCAAATAAAGATTTCTTTTATGTTTTCTTTATTCTTTTCGATTTCAAAAAAAATCCTTTTTAAAGGTTCACCATTGAAATGAAGTTTTCATTCCTCAGTTTATCTTAGTTCTATTTGTTTTTGATGTAAAGTTGTTTGGTTTTGATATCTAATAGTATTCAGTCAATCATTTGAGACTTTATTGTTCCAGTGTATCTCCTAATTCAGTTAACATCGTATTTGCACATCTTTGTGTGATGGAGCCACATCTCTTTCTCGGCTTTCTTTTGTGTCATTTTCCGATAAGCATTTTGCTTAGATTAGAGTATTTGATCTGTAGCGAGATGCTGAATAGGCTGAGGCATTTTTTTTCCCTGGAGAGTTGGAGGTTGAGGGGTGACCTTATCGAGCTTTATAAAATCATGGGGGGCATGGAGAGGGTGAATAGCCAAGGTCTTTTTCCCAGGGTAGCAAAGTCCAAACCTAAGGACGCAGGTTTAAGATTCGAGAAGAAAGATTTAGAAAGGATCTGAGGCCCAACATTTTCACGCAGAGGGTGGTGCGTGCAAGGAACAAGTTGCCAGAAGAAGTTGTAGTGACCGATAGAATTGTAATAGACCAGACCAAACTTCCTGAAAATATATTAAAAAGATAGTCTCGACCCTGATTTGACAAGGTCAGGTGAAGAACAATGACTGGAAGCTTGGTTAGAAAGGTTGAAATGTTTTAAAACGTTTTGAGATGGACATATAAAATATAGAAACCAAAAGAGAAAATGCTGGAAAATCTCAGCAGGTCTGGCAGCATCTGTAAGGAGAGAAAAGAGCTCCTTACAGATGCTGCCAGACCTGCTGAGATTTTCCAGCATTTTCTCTTTTGGTTTCAGATTCCAGCATCCGCAGTAATTTTCTTTTATATAAAATAGAGATCTTGTCATTACTGCTTAAAGTTATATTGACAAAGTAAGATGAGCAGTACAGTGACTCAGAAGGGTGGCCCGGTGGCTCACTGTCGGGATTCTATGAACATCGTGAGAGAAATCTCATATACTCCAAGAGTCAAGCTTGGGGAAACACTCATCAAACCATTTAAAGCAGAGGAGCCTAGCGCAATTTCAAAAGATAAATGCCAGGTTTAAGATGGAATTCACTTTTTGGGAGACTTCCAACACACCTGCAAAGTACAGAAAACCTCCATTACAGTTGCAAACTGTACAAAACCCCTTCAGCACAACAACAACACACAGAAGTGTTTTTTCCCCCTACAGAATGAATGTCTTTGAAGAAGATAAAATACCAGTGGGGCCCTTATGGAACCACCAGCCTAGCACTCTCTAAAGGAATTGCCCCAGGAACTGACATCCCCCCCTCCACAGGATCTGAATCCCCCCCCTCCTCCCCCCACACTTGTTCATGTTAGACTGGATTGAATAAACCATTCTGCCCCAGCTGTCGATCTCATACTGGACCTAAGCCGACATCACCATTCCAACTGTCCCTCTGTGTACCCTCCAGAGCATTTATTTCACATGCAATCACTCATTTGTGGTGGCATGGTGGCTCAGTGGTTAGCCCTACTACTTCACAGCATGAGGGTCCCAGGTTCAATTCCACCTTTGTGTGACTGTCTGTGTGGAGTGTGCACATTCTCCCTGTTCCTGTGTGGGTTTCCTCTCACAGTCCAAAAATGAGCAGGTTGAGTGAATTGGCTGTGCTGAATTGCCCAGAGTATCAGGGATGTGTAGCTTAGGTGCATTAGTCATGGGAAATGTAAGGTTATAAGGTAAGCGGCTGGGTCTGGGTGGAATACTCTTTGGTGGGTCAGTGTGGATGTGTTGGGCCAAATGGCTTGTTTCCACACTGTAGGTGTTTTATGGCTCAAGAGTAAATCCAAGGAAGTCCTGAGTCATTTTCATCTGAACTATTTCCTGGCCTTAAGGTATGATATATTTTCATATGAATCCATGAACATGCATAAGATATTACATATTTGAATAGCTGAGATAATTGTTTTACTGGTTGGTATTTACATTTATTAATTTGACAAATACACTCACGATATAATAATGCTGAAGGCAGGAAAATTAAATTGAGACGAAACTGACAATAGGGAAAAGTTGAAGGGACTATGCATGGATCAAAGACAGACACATAACAAATTGAAGCAGAATTGAAAGTGATGCATAATCATTTGAAAGTGGCTCAAAATATTTTTGGTCCCATCTTTCTTTGTGCTAGGTATGAATCAAACCAAAGGAGAATATACTCCCTGATACTGGCTGATGTGAGTTTTGCTAGGGCTCCCTGATGCGATACTTGGTCAAAGCCCGCTTTATGTAAGGGCTGTCATTGTCACCTCTCCGCTCGAATTCAGCTTTATTGTCCGAATTTGGACTAAGTTTGTAATGAGGTCAAAAGCAGAGTGGCTCCAGTGCAACCCAAACTCTGAGGCAATGAGATTAGATTCCATACAGTGTGGAAACAGGCCATTCGGCCCAACAAGTCCACAGTGGCCCTCCGAAGAGCAATCCACCCAGAATCATTCCCCTAACTAATGCACCTAACACTATGGGCAATTTAGCGTGGCCAATTCACCTAACCTACACATCTTTGGACTGTGGGAGGAAACCCACACAGACACGGGAAGAATGTGCAAACTCCACACAGACAGTTGCCCGAGGGTGGGGAAGTGAACCCAGGTCCCTGCTGCTGTGAGACAGCAGTGCTAACCACTGAGCCACTGGGTTATGGCTAAGGAAAACGCTGCTTGCTAGCTCTGTTAATGATCCCTTCTGCCTCTTTGCTGTAGACTGGGGGCAACAGTTGGCTGGGTTGAATTTATCTTGTTTTTTGTGCACAGGATGTACTTGAGCAATTTTCCACATTATCAGATAAATACCAATGTTGTAGCAGTACTGGAACAGCTTGGCTAGGAGTGCATCTAGTTCTGGAGCACAAGTTTTCAATCCTATTGCTTAAATATTGCTCGTGACTAGTGCCTTCACAGTATCCAGTGCCTTCAGCCATTTCTTGATATTTCATGGAGTGAATCAAATTGGCTTAAGACTGGCATCTGTGATGCTGCAGACCTCAGGAGGAGGATTCAGCTGTTCTAATCAAATCCAGTAAATTGCCTCTTTCAAACACATGGAGGGAATTTCTTAAAGCGAAAAAGAAAATCACATCCTCACTGTGCTGTTTTCGATGTGGCAATATGAAAAATGTTTGTGCAGTATCACAGAGGACCAAAACATTTGTTATAGCAATTGCAACCAACAAATACAACCAAAACTGGAAGTCTACCAAATGTCAGGAAGCCAAAATTAACCCCGAGAAAATGAAATTTCTGAGGCATGGTCAATAATCTGATAGTATTCATATCTGTTTAAAATCAACTTGTAAAACTGTAATGACTTCAACATCAGCAATCTGTTCAAGGCAAGCAGCAATATCTTAAAATTAAGACTCACTATTTCAGGACAGCGATGGGGTGGAATTTGTTTTCTCAGAGGCTTGTGCATCTTAAAAGTTCTGCCTTCGAAGGCGATGGAGGCAGAGTCATTAAATATTTTTACAACAGGGATGGCTAAATTCTTGTCAGCTAGGGGGAATCACAGGTTGTCATCCCTAGATGGGAAGTTGGAATTTGAAACACAGACAGACCAACCATGATCTGTCTGAATGGTAGAGCAGTGTCAAGGGGCGAATAGTTTGCCTTTTCTTTGATTTTGTATGTTTGTATCCTATACACCCATACCTCCAAGTTTTCTCATTCTCCATGCACCTCTATACCTCCATAGCTCCCTTATCTTCATGTCCCTTCAAATCCTGGGCTCCTTCATAAGACTCTGGTGCGGCCGCATCTGGAATATTGTGTGCAGTTTTGGTCGCCATACTATAGGAAGGATGTGGAGGCACTGGAACGGGTGCAGAGGAAGTTTACCAGGATGTTGCCTGGTATGGTAGGAAAATCCTATGAGGAAAGGCTGAGGCACTTGGGGTTGTTTTCATTGGAGAAAAGAAGGTTTAGGGGTGATTTGATAGAGGTGTACAAGATGATTAGGGGGTTAGATCGGGTTGACAGTGAGAACCTTTTTCCACGTATGGAGTCAGCTATTACAAGGGGGCATAGCTTTAAATTAAGGGGGGGTAGATATAGGACTGATGTTAGGGGTAGGTTCTTCACTCAGCGAGTCGTAAGTTCATGGAATGCCCTGCCAGTAGCAGTAGTGGACTCTCCCTCTTTATGGGTATTTAAGCGGGCATTGGATAGGTATATGGAGGATAGTGGGTTAGTGTAGGTTAGGTGGGCTTTGATCGGCGCAACATCGAGGGCTGAAGGGCCTGTACTGCGCTGTATTCTTCTATGTTCTATGTTCTATGTACATCCATACCCCATGCCACCTTCATTCCCACCCTAGTCGTGTCCACTGATGGAGAGAACACATGAGACTTAAAATAACACTGGGGAGGCTTTGAAGTGCTCACGAAATTGTTAAGGGTGAGGGGTGAGAACTAAGTTTCTGAATAAACAAAATTGGACCAGGGAACTGATGTGGCCCTTCTCATTGCCTGACCTCTCTGTTTATGACTCAGGCATGTTTTGAGGGGTAGTTACCTCAATCCAGTCTGCCCCTGTGAACTCCTGATAAAAGTAGCATGGTCAGGAACAGTCAGGCAGGAGGCAAAGCTGCAGCATCTGTAATGGATCAACTCATGATTCCCATCTCAAAGATGAAAGTCCAAGCCAAAAAAGTTACTTTCACAACTGTTAAGATATTCCTTCTCAATTAATCAACACGGTAATTGTTCAACTTGATTTTGTTGATAGTGCAATCAAAGCTATCATGTTTGTATCCCCAAAAATCTAAACAATTAGTAATTGCTTACTTTGTTTAATTAATTTCAAGATGATCAGTGAAATCAAGCACAGTTATGTCTTGATTGTGTAATAAGTGGACTGAATCATTGAGTTTCTCATCTAACTTGCAGGTCAATGGTCCAGTGTCAAAAGCACAATTACTATTATGTCTATAGTCTGTTAAATAAAAACCAATGTAGTTGTGCTAAAAAACCAGCAAAAATATACATAAATACAAAATTAGAAGTGTTTATTGGTGCAGTGACTCATGCCATTATTTCTTATAAAGTTGATCTTCCCTCTCATTTCCTGCAAAATCTGATTTTTAAGATGTTTGTATCAGTTTGGCTAAATACTGCATTAGATTCCTGTGAGCCAGTGAGCCAACATGTATTTTAAGAAAATCCCTGCAACAGCAAGGTGCTGTAGATGAAATCTGATGTTTGTATTAATGTCCAGACATCGTTTGTGATTACGCTGAAGGCTTGTGAGGTGAAGCTACACCGTGAAATCTTTTTGAGAAAAGAGGCTCACAGATGAGTGGCAATGAACTTGAGGGCTGGAGTTTTATCACCACAATTGCAATAATTTTAATATGTTGCAGGTTCACCTCCAATTTTATTTGAGCAGAAATAAATTGTCATGAGAAATAGTTTCATTTCTTTGTCCACCCCACAGAATGATTTAATGTTGCAATAACATAATTATGCAGTTCCTGGAGCAGAGAAGGTGGAATGGCATTCCAGTGCAATTTTGAGGGAGTGCTGCATTGTCAAACGTTGTCGAAAACATTGTAAAAAATTCCACTGCACTATTTTGAAGTTCTTCCCAGTGTTCTGGCCAATATTTATCTCTTTACTATCATTACTAAAACAAATTATGGGGCCATTATCACAGTGGTATTTGTGAGACCTCACTGTGAAAATTAGATGTTGTGTATTCATCATTACAAGAGCGACTCCATTTCAAATGTACTTCATTGGCTTTAAATCAATGGGGAGGCATTTAGAGTTCATGAAAAATTCTATATAAGCCTTCCCTTCCTTCATTCTCCAGTTCTTCCCTCTTTTCTTTCCTTCCTTACTCCCCTCATTTCTTTTTATTGACAAGCATTCTTACCAATTACTGCCAATCACTTAAAACACCAATAAGATGGAGTGATGTAAAGCTGATTCCTGATTCACAGCTCAAAGGATAAATTTCATTCTTATCTCATGCCTTTCTGACATAGACAAACCCTTTCATCAGATTGCTACTTTTTTTTAGAGTTAATGCATTAGTGTCTAATCAATAGTTCACTCCCTATCAGATTGCCTATTGAGGATTTTATTAAATGATTAATTAGATGCAATCAGAATGCAATCAACCACATAAATATGTTTAGAAAGGAACCAATATAAATTCCTTTGTAAACACGATGGGACAAGATTTACCTCATCAAATATATAATTCCAACAACTTAAAATTAATCATAAGGGCTTTTGTTGTGTCATGGTAGTGTCCCTGCTTCTGGGTCAGATGATTCAAGCTCAAGTCATGTGCTGGACCAGTGTCATAGCATATCTGTACAGGTTGGTTAAGAGCTATGGTAACAGTTCAGGAAATGATAACAAGTTGATGTAAAACAGTAAAAAGCAAATGCAAAGTTAAATCTACTCAATTTCAGAAAATAAATCAAGGGATTGACTTTCAATACTTTATCTTTCTGTGTCATTTGTGCTATCAATTCCAGGCATCCATCTTTCATTGCTCACACAGCCGTGCAGTATCTACGGAGAGAAACAGAGTAACATTTCAGTTTGATGATCTGTCATCAGAGTAGTGGTCTGTTCCCTGACCTATTAATAGTTTGCATTTGGTTTTATTTCACATTTGCAGCATCTGCACCATTTTGCTTTTATATACATCTTTCTATAGATGATGAACTTCACTCACGCCACGAAACTACATCTGTTAGTGTGAATCTTATGAAAACAGGCAAGATAGTTTCACTAATTCTGTACTTCATTACATTCAGATCTTCCCTATTGCAGGATTTGTTTGAAATTCACTGCAATCGCAAAAGCATCTGTATCCTTCCCTTGATTAACTCCATCAAATTTATATCACATACATGACACTGATCAAATAACAGTACCCTGCATTATAGTAGTCAGATACAATGTTGATTGATAGATCATGATAACGATATGTAATGTCAAGGTTCTGGGCTTTACTTATTTGATATCTATTGGTGTTGACATCTAAGGAGCACTTACTATTCTGCAATTGTTATCCAGTGCATGATTAATCATGTCTTGAGTGGTAAGGTGAAGAGGCTGTCAGTGTTATAACCACAAGCACATTAACTGCAGCAAATAATTTGGGACACATTTCTTGTCATCAGTTTTGCTGGCCACTTAGTATCAATTGCAAAACTACATCTGAGATTGAAGTGTATTTTTAGTTATGGTATTGCTGCTCATGTTTTCAAATGAAAGGAGGTCATGAAATGTTCAAGATCAACACTTGCCAAAGGAAATTAATCTAGGTCAATCGGCAGAAGGCTAACATTTCAAAATTAGTCATTCTGCCTTGTTCAGACGTTTCTCTTCACTGGTGCTCGAAGTTATATTTCAAGTACAGGATCTTCTCATCCCTAATTTGGACCTGAGTTTTACCGGAGGATCAATATAGCAAGGAAACAGCAAGAGAGACAAAGGACATGGTGATCATGTTGATCTAAATAACAGGGCTTCATTCAAATAAAACTTTCCAGAGTCCTTTCCAACATCTTACCCTGTTCACATCTGTGTAAGGCATCCAGGTTGCTAATTAGAGGGGCTATTGCTGGGAAATCCTTCATGACCAGTAATTTGGTGTTGCCAGAGGATGGGGAGGCCCAAGAGCTTGTTGAGGGGGTTGGGGTAGAGTGAGAGGATATGGAATAATCCTTCTTCCTGACCTCCAAGCATTTTAAGACAAAAATACATTCTGACCAGTTGCTGCTGGGACTAGGAATGCAGATAATTCCAGCCACACATTATATAGTTGATTCTCAATCCCCTCAGGACAGCTAGGAATTGATGACATTTTCCATATTCTGAATAAGGAAGAGTTTTGTTAATTACTCCTCACAGCTGTACACTTGTTGGTCGTCCATTATTCTTCTCTGTATCATTCTGTTATGGCTTGGTG
Organism: Chiloscyllium punctatum; assembly: GCF_047496795.1. Taxonomy (NCBI): domain Eukaryota; kingdom Metazoa; phylum Chordata; class Chondrichthyes; order Orectolobiformes; family Hemiscylliidae; genus Chiloscyllium; species Chiloscyllium punctatum. Next base: position 118,068,338 of record NC_092747.1, read on the forward strand.
ACCAAAACTAAACACCTTTAACATAGTTGGATATATTTTGATGTGTTATAAAGGCTTAACATAGATCCTGTGAACATTCAAGGGTCAACTGTGCCTTAGTTAGTTTGATACTCACCAATAATGTCCTTAATGAACAATACCTTGAGGGTCAGGGCCCACTCCCGAGACATGAGCACGCTGACCCTCCAGCCCTAATCTGAGTGAGTATTGCTCAATTTGATGATATCTTAAACTAAGGTCCCAACTACTCTGTCAGCTGAATGTGAAAGACCCTACTGTATCCAGAAATCCAGCATAGTTATTTTAGGAGTTCAGGCCAATACTTAACCCCCAGTATATAATAAAAAGAAATTGTGTATCTGATCAATGTTACATTGCTATTTGTAGGAATTTGTTATTTGCATACAGGTCATTCTGTTACAATGTGTTCTGTCAGTACCAATTGGCTATAACGCAGTTGATGAATTGTGGAAGTTGTTTGGATAATGCGAACTTTCTACAGAACGGGTAAAGTGATTTTCTATTAGTGATCTTCTACAGTGCGATTTTCTATAGCGTGAGGTCGCAGGGAAACAGATCCGTCATTTTATGGCAGATCACCGTGTATTGGCTGCAGTCTTTCCAACATTACACGTGTGACAGAGCTTCAAAGGTATTTTAATTAATGCAAAGCACTTTACTCTAACATGAACTCACAGCGAACGCTACAAGAATGTCAAACTTTAATTTTGACTGATCCAATGAAAATTTTAATATAACATCTGCACACTCCCAGGAACATTCTTTGATGGAGCATGATTCTAATGTCAGCGAGACACTCTGAAAGAGTGGATTTTAGAAAATCACTGGACAGAAAGTCATGGGCTGCACAACAATTGGTATAGATCGTCCAGTCAACAACCAACGCAACACTTCTATAAATTCCACTTGTATATTCCAAACTTGTGTTTTCACACTGTTAGGAGAATATTGGACAAACTGAATATTTGTCATGTATAGTCTTAATAGACTCTCATCTTTTAAAGAATAGAATATATGGATGGGACAACAAAATGAACAAATTAAGTAGTAAGGTTCCAGTGAACAGCCCATAGCTTGTACTTTAAATGACCAATACAATCAAGAAAGATTCTACCCAAATATTAATACCGCTTTGAGTTTACCATATCTCATTAAGCCCTTTCTCCTTTATAAGGGGTTCCAATTCTTCACTTCATTTCTTCACACAATTCTTCACATTCCTAGATGAATTGAGAACCAGAGAACCTTCTTAAATTCCATGACAACATAGTTTGCTCTGGACTTCTTAGCCTGGCCTGTAGAATTTTCTGAATGCTTTTTAACTATTTTAGTTCCAACACATCCCACAGCCTATCCCCAACTCCTCAATGCTGTTACTGCAAGATGGCTTGATCTCATTTCTCCAGTTTAGTCAACTACCTGCTGTTTTATAGTGCTACATCCATTAAACAGACATGGGTCACTTTCTGAATGAGCAGTTGTTTTTGGTGTTCTGGCAAACATTAAAACTGAATATTTTACTTACCTTGTCTGTCCTCGACATGCTGCAGTGCTCCAGTGAATCACAGCGTAAACTGGAGGAACAACATCTCATCTTCAGACTAGGCACTTTACAACCCTCTGGACCTAATATTGAGTTCAACCCCATCAAGTTGTGAACAAACTCCTATTTCTTCCCTTTCTTACCTGTTACATTCCCTGTCAGCATGTTCTCTTTTCCCTCCCCCACCCCAATGGGACTGTCTGTATTTATCTCATTTTCTAATTCTCAACCAAAATAGCTAAAACTGAAAGTTATGCACGAAAACATGTAAAGCATTGACGATACCTCACTGAAGCAAACATTGACAGGGCAAGCGCCCCAGGGTGAGTCCTAACAGTGTAGTAGTTCAGTTGTTCAAGTGGCCAGTCCAACGCTGATCCTTGTTACTACAGAAACGTTTTCAGGGACAGCTGACAACATTTACTCCGTCTTTCCTATGGAGACATTGACTAGGTTAAGATTGTTTTCACTGGAGTTCGGACAAATGGGGGGATCTCATAGAGACTTATAAAGTTCTAACAATAGCACAGAGATGTGGAGAAACAGATTGGGAAACAGATTTTGGAAAGGTGCAGGAGCAACAGGGTAGTAGTCATGGGTGATTTCAACTTCCCAAATATTGATTGGAAGCTCTTTAGATCAAGTAGATTGGACAAGGCAGTGTTTGTGCAGTGTGTCCAGGAAGCTTTTCTAACTCAGTATGTAGATTGTCCAACCAGAGGGGAGGCCATATTGGATTTGGTACTCGGTAACGAACCGGGACAAGTGATAGGCTTGTTAGTGGGTGAGCATTTTGGTGATGGTGACCACAATTCTGTGACTTTCACCTTGGTTATGGAGAGAGGTAGGCGCATGCAACAGGGTAGGTTTTACAATTGGGGGAAGGGTACATACAATGCTGCAAGACAGGATCTGAGGAGCATAAGTTGGGAGCATAGGCTGTCAGGGAAGGATGTCATTGAAATGTGGAACTTTTTCAAGGAACAGATACGACGTGTCCTTGATATGTATGTACCTGTCAGGCAGGAAAGAGATGGTCGTGTGAGGGAACCTTTGTTGACGAGGGTGGTTGAATGTCTAGTGAAGAGGAAGAAGGAGGCTTACATAAGGTTGAGGAAACAAGGTTCAGACAGAGCGTTGGAGGGATACAGGATAGCCATGAGGGAGCTGAACAAAGGGATTAGGAGACCTAAGAGAGGGCATGAAAAATCTTTGGCGAGTAGGATCAAGGATAACCCCAAGGCCTTTTATGCGTATGTGAGAAACATGAGAATGACGAGAACGAGGGTAGGTCCGATCAAGGACAGTAGTATTTTGTAAAGGATGTTAGTTTTGTTGGTGGTAGCTAATGGCTCCTTGAGGTTCATTTGTCACTGTTTAAGTGTGTTGTTAGGTTTGTGGGCTACCATGATGTCAAGGGGTCTGAGTAGTCTGGACGTTATTTCTGATACGTCTTTAATGTAAGGTAATATGGCTATAGTTTTTGGTTGTGTTGTGTCTGCTTGTTTGGGTTTGTTTCTGAGGAATCAATGGATTGTATTTATTGGGTACCCTTTTTTTAAACATTGTATAGATTTTTTCTTCTGCTGTTTGTAGTTCTTGGGTGCTGCAGTGTGATGTAGTTTCTTGATATAATGTCTTGATGCAGCTCCTTGATACGTCTTGATGTGAGTGTTGGGATGATTGCTTCTGAAGTTAAGTATTTGGTCCATGTGTGTTGGTTTTCTGTAGATGCTGGTTTGAAGTTCTCCATTAACTGTGCGTTTCACTGTCACGTCTAGGAATGGGAGTCTGTTGTCGTTCTCCTCCTCTTTTGTGAATTTTATGCCTGTCAGGATATTGTTGATGGTGTTGTAAGTTTCCTCTAATTTATTCTGTTTTGTGATGATAAAGATGTCATCCACGTAGCGGACCCAAAGTTTGGGTTGGATGATGGGAGGGCAGCTTGTTCAAGTATCTGCATTACTAGCTTGAGGATGCTATTAGATTAGATTACTTACAGTGTGGAAACAGGCCCTTCAGCCCAACAAGTCCACATCGACCTGCCGAAGCGCAACCCACCCAGACCCATTCCCCTACATTTACCCCTTCATCGAACACTACGGGCAATTTAACTTGGCCAATTCACCTAACCTGCACATTTTTGGACTGTGGGAGGAAACCGGAGCACCCGGAGGAAACCCACGCAGACACAGAGAGTCACCTGAGGCGGGAATTGAACCCGGGTCTCTGGCGCTGTGAGGCAGCAGTGCTAACCACTGTGCCACCGTGCCGATGTTGCGTCTGCTGATGTGGTTGGTGCTGTCTCTCATTCTTTCTAACAGGATTTTAAAAATCAGGAGAATTAAACAGGACAGACTTCTAAAATATGAAACCAGATGGATCCAGTACACCATGCTTCTACAGATGACCAAAAATACACAAAGTGGGGCTCCCTCAGACCCATAGTCATTCTACCTGGCACACCAACATACAGACTAACCAAGGAACTCCACCAAAAACTAAAATGCCTCATTGTTGATTCACGCCACTCCATTCACTCTCCTCAAGAATTCCTGAACACCATCAAAGACACCAAGATAGAAGAGGTCAAAATAATCGTCTCCTTTGATGTTACAGCCGTTTTCACATCAATTAACATTGACCTGGCCAAAGAAACACTGGCATCGCTACTAAGAAAACCAGGACTACAAACACCAGACAGCACCAACCCCATTAGCAAAGACAACATCCTCAAGCTAGTGGACTTGTACCTCACCACCCATGTCACATTCAATAGCAAAACCTACAAACAAGTCCACAGAACACCTATGGGGTCATAGCAGAAGCAGTAATGCAGAGACTTGAACAAGCTGCCCTTCCATTATTCCAACCCAAACTTTGGGTCTGCTATGTAGATGACACCTTTGTCATCACAAAATGGAACGAGTTGAGGAAACCTACAACACCATCAACAATATCCTGACAGGCATAAAATTCACAAAAGAGGAGGAGAACAATGATAGACTCCCATTCCGAGACATGACAGTTGAACACACAGTTGACGGAGAGCTTCAAACCAGTGTCCACAGAAAAACAATACACACAGGTCAAATAATTAACTTCAGAAGCAATCATCCCAACTCCCACAAACAGAGCTGCATCAAGACATTGTTTCAACAAGCTACATCACACTGCAGCACCCAAGAACTACAAACAGCAGAAGAAATACATCTCAACAACATTTTCAAGAAAGTGGGTACTCAAGATACACAATCCGCCGATTCGTCAGAAAAAAATCCAAACAAGCAAACACAACACAACCAAGAACTATAGCCACATTACCTTACATCAAAGACATATCAGAGATGACTTCCAGACTACTCAGACCCCTTGGCATCATGGTAGCTCACAAACCTACTGACACACTTAAACAACGACTAATGAACCTAAAGGATCCATTAGATACTACCAGCAAAAGTATCATCATATACAAAATACCATGCAAGAACTGTAAAAAACACTACATTGGACAAACTAGCAGGAAATTTGCCACCAGAATACATGAACACCAACTGGCCATCAAAAGACACCACTCACTCTCACTAGTTTCTATAATATAGACAAAGAAGGACACCACTTTGACTGGGACAGCACACACATCCTAGGACAGGGGAAATAAAGACATGCACGAGAATTTTCAGAGGCATGGCATTCTAACCAGAACTCCATCAATGAACGCATCAACTTAGATCCCATTGACCTTCCTTTTAAAAAAAGAACCGGAAATGACATCACCCACCTGAGGAAACCAAGGTCTATAAATAGAGGCGGGACATACCACCAGCGCCTCACTGGAGACTCTCACTGATGATGTTACCCAGTCATGGTGATGAAACATCTGAAAGCAAACATTCCAGCTCAGTGAGCTAACTTACAGACGTATGTACCATCAATATTTGAGTTACTTCATCTTATGTTTAACATCTGGGAACTTTCATGGGATGCAAAGGAGATCATAATTGTGAAAGGGAGTCAGGGGCAATCAATGTATAAGGTAGGGGTGAGGAAATCATAGTGCATTGAGTAACATGGGTCACTGCAAGGCAGAGAAGGTGAGGTCATGCATGGTCATAACCACCCTGACTTTGATGTGGGACAGTACAGTACGATGTTTGTCTATATTAAATTGTGGGCTACCCTAGCCGTTGAGGAAGAAGAAGCGCTCCATTAGATATGGCTCTAAGTTGGAATGCTCCAAAGCATGGGTAACTTCCATAGCTTGATTCTTAAAAAACGCGATACATTTATGAATGTGTCCTTTTATTTGCAACTAAGTGTCGACTGCGCCATCTGCATTCCCTGAGAAGTGATTATTTTTGGTTCCTGCTGCACTACATGTCCAGTGAAGGTCAACACGTGACCAACAGCTCCTGACTGGCTGCACAGCTGGGCTTTAAAAATAACGCTTCTGCTGGTGAATCCTGGGAGTTCACAGTAACGGTGAATACCCACACTTCTGACAAGAGGGAAGAGAGGATGAAATGGGCACCACTAAGATGTGTTGCATGGGTAACGAGATGGGTTTGAAGAATCGGAAAAGAAGTCTTGCTGGGGCTCATGAAAGGAAATCCTCCACAAAACGCACCAAAATTGACATTTATCCAATTTGTGGTAAACATTCAGCCCAGTATTTCAGTTCAAGATACTATAACAATCACCTCAGGTGCTCTGTTGTGCCTGAAACAGCCATTGAGAATCAACCCCAGTGTGCCTAATCCACAACTGAATTGAAATAATTGACTATGAATTTAATTTAAAAATACCTTTAGAATGGAATTACAAGTTTATTCAAAGTACACAAATCAGTTTTTAAGAAAGTTAAATATTTTTAATATTCAAAATTGCCAAGTAACCCAGGTCTACTTCTAAAAGAGACTTTATTTTAAGACCTTTCATGATGTGGACATGTCGGTGTTGATCTGGGATGGACAAAGTCAGAAGTCATGTGGCACCACACTATAATCCAATGGTTTATTTGAAATCACAAGCTTTCGGAGCACCGCTCCTTCATCAGGTGAAGACTTTACCTGAAAATAGGGCAGCACTCTGATAGCTTACAATTCCAAATGAACCAGTTGGACTATAACCTGGTGTCATGTGACTTCTGACCTCAGAGGTTCCATGAAGGGCTGGAAGTGGACGAAATTAATGGGCACCTGCTTTCCTTATTGGTTTGATCCAGGGCTTGACCAGATTTCCAGACAGCAATGGTTTCCAGTATAATGTTTTCAAAATCAATTACATAAAATTGTTAAAACTTAATTTGTACTAGACAGAACTTGTGCTAGGAATTCCTCCATCAGAATATCATTTTTGCTTGCTTGTTATTTTGCAGGGTACCATTGTATTCAGCCAGAACAATCTAGTAGGAGCTTTACATAGCAATGTAACTTTACATTCTTCACTTTTTATTGTGTGCTGTATTGAGAATTCTGTCTTGTGTCAAGTATCACCACAACATATAGCATATTATCAATAGCCACTAAACTGAACATATAGCTGTACTTAGCTTGACACAAATGTGTTTTGATAGTGTTAAGTGGGCTCACTTTAAATAACGAAAGCAGAATTTAATTGATTTTAAATCCATCCGAATCGACAGCACGTGAACTGTTAACTGATAGACTTGCCCCCATCATAGTTTTAAAAAGTAATCTCAAAGTCTGTGTAGGAATTGAGTTGGATTCAATTAAGTGAAGGAGGTGGGGTGAGTCTGAAACATTTTTTGCCGTATTTGAGTGTGCTGAGGGTGTGTAAAATCAGAGCTGGGCAGTTCAGGGATGAGGTTAGAAACATGTCTCCACAAAACCTGTTGGGGAAATGAAGAACTCTCATTCCCCCAAAAGTTGCTGACTTTATCCCTACTGAACATTTCAAACTGAAACTCAGAAATGTTTGTTGAGACTGTGAATTTAATTAGCTTTATTGTCATATGAAAAATTTACAAGTTGCCACTTATGGCGCCAACTTAGGTTCAAAGGCACCCAGTTACAGATTCTAGAGTATAAATTCTGAGGGACTAAAACAAAATATAAAGTCCAGCATTACAGACCTTCAAAAGTACAAAATCACAGTAAAAAATCAGAAAAACAAAGAAATAAAATGTTCGGAATAACAGCTCCTCCCTGACAGTATAATAATTTTTAAAAATTATTTTAAAAATGAGAAATTAGTTCACTTCATGGCCCTGGGCTCAAGGAACTGACAACACACCCAGTTAGAATCCAAGCTGAACTCCCATAATGCCGAAGAAAAGCTGAATGGAGTTACAGACTGGCGTCAAAGCCACCACAAGGAAACCCAGACCAATGCCGATGAAAACCACCACCAAAGCCAGTCATTGGAATCCTGCACCTAGGCCTATGGAAGGGCGATGGAACCATGTCGTGTAAATGGCGCTCAAATACAGATCAGCCCTAACCAAACTGAATGCCGGATCAGACCTGAGGGGCTGAATGGCTTTTCTCTCTTCTGTGTTTGAAGTGTTTCTCCATATGGCGGAGAGCCATACTTTGTTAATGTGAGGGGGGAGACTGTGTGCTGGGGGATAGGGTCACACAGTTTTTGTACTCGGTCCTGACTGAAGAGCAGACAGTCATGTTTCATGCTGCTTTCCTTTCTTTTAAACTATTGAACAATTTGATTGACAAATGCACAAGTTAGACTTATCTGCCACACAGTTGCTCCTATTGGTTGCTTTCTTTTGTACCGAGGGCTCTTCTGGAGTTTCAGGTGGATGGTACAGCTTTTGTTCCAGCAGTACACACAGATGAATGTTTTCAATTGAGTAGATATGAGAGCTGAATCGCTGCGTTTCTTTGTTGCACAGAAACAGTGCAGTTAAAGTGACGTAGCCTGACCACCCCCTGTTGCTCAATGACTCTTTATGAACTTACCAGCAGCTGTCATGCGAGCACTGTCGAACCCATTTTCTTTGTTCATTATAAATGGATCATATTTTCAAAAAGATCTTCTTATCGGCACTGAATCAATTGAGTTTAGGTTGTGTTTTATTTTCTGAAGGAGTTGGCACTAGTGCACACCGATCCAGTTAACAACGATAATCAAAATATACTTCTACCTGGTGTCTTATAAAAGTGAGAGGTGGGAAAGTGTTCAGAATGCTCATAGTACATGCTGCTTCAAAGGTAATTGTATTATGGCAGTGTGCAGCCCGAAAGCTTAATCATCATGTCCCATAAAGCTAAAGGAAATTCTGCCATAAGACACACAAAATGTTTAACACCTTCACTGTATCACAGCCTGGCTGATTCAGATCCGAGTGCTGTGAACGATGAATAGAAAATACTACATGTTTCAACACAGCATAGCGATAAGGAGTAAGTGCATATCTTTAATCAGCATTTCCTGGGCAGTATTGTATGGGAAAATTGGCATTAAAGTACAGATATTTTCTCACTGTTTATAACAAGCCTTAAGAAAAAACATTAAGGGTAAACTTACCCTTCATTGCACTTTCCATGACCTCTGGATATCCCAGTCCCTCCCAGTGAATTAAAGACATTTTTAAAAGTGCAGTAATGGATGCAGTGTAGGAAACATGGTTTGTGCACAGCAAAGTCTGATAAACAGCAGTGCAACAACGACCAGATAATTTGATTGTAGTTATGGCGCTTTCGGATAAATATTGGTGAAAACATCAGATAAAAGTAATCTCATCTCTGTTAAAATAATGCCAAGGGTTCTTTCTCATCCACAAGAGAGCGTGAATGAGACCTTGCCTTAATGTGTCATCGAATAGTGGAGTGCAATGGTTAGTGGAGTATCATATTGAATGCTGTGTTCAAGTTTCTGGAGCATGTTTTATTTATGATTTTGAAGTTAATAAAAACACTGAGAGCATTCCATGATCACACTGTTCAATTCCCTCAGAGCCACATAGATGTGGGGCTGAACGGAATGCATCTCACAATGTAACAAATAAACCACAAGCAAGCAACATTTCTTTTAAAGTGACAACACAGCTATCTTCGAAGTACAGAAAATGCATCAAATAAGCAGCATGTAACAAAGAGAAATTGATGTATTGGTGATGGCATCCATTATGATATGAGCTTATCAATGGCCAAGATTAGGCAGGCATCATTTGTGATGAAAATTTTGGTTCTTCGCTCACGATGGGACAGAATATACTCTGCAGGTGTTCTTAAGGACATTGTTGATATGTAATCCTTCTGCAAAGTTTTGCCTATAGGTGACCCATGTGTCAGTTCCATTTCTGCTCTGTGTGATGATTAATGGACTCCAGGATTAATGTGGCTCAGAGCTTTGATTTTTCATTTTGTGTGTGTGTGTACAGTGAAGAACTCTGCTTCAGCTTGAAATAGGTTATGAGATGTCCTCTGAAGAGCAGAAAAAAAATTACTCACAATGCAGCTGTGCTGAACTCAATAATCTAGGACTTTGCAGGATTATTTATTTTCTGCTAAACATTGAAATCCTTGGACGCAAGTAAGGACATCTCAACCCCATTGAACCATGAAGCAAATACAGAAATGTTAATCAAAATCAAATGTAAAAGAAATAAGATAACTGGAAACAAGTGCCTCAGTGAGATGAATGTGAAATAATGTTGACATTTCCAGTTTGTTGTTGAAGAAATGAAATGTCATGTTATTGTAGCTCTTTCTGTTGGCAAATTTCTTCTTGCACAGAATAATTAAATCGTGTTATTTGTGTGTGTACATGAGAGAGAGAGAGAGAGAGAAAGAAAGAGAGAGATGTTGGTAGCTTCTATTCAGTTACTAAGGTTGTGCCCACAGCAGCATGTAATTGTTGGTGTGTACTGAACATCATTATTAATCTACCAGAATGCCAGCCTTCTCTCCCAGTGAGCCAAGCATTATTAGATGATGCGGAGGCCCCCTGATAGCCCATCACTGTATGCTTTATAACTGCCTTTTGTGCCCTTACTGATAGACCCCTTCTCCTTATCACTGTTGAGTGTGCTCTAGAATATCTGTGGAGTCACACAAAGCTGATCATATTGATTTTGTTTGCGTTGATTATCCATGTTTCAGTTCATAAGTCACCATCAAACATAGCCAGCAATCTTGCAGATTAGTCTTTTGTCAATGAAATGTGGGGGTCACAAGCATCCTTAAACTACTCTAGATGCATTTTCATGATTAGCATGTTTTTTATTAACCCTGTCTTACAGATAGAAATATACATTGTTAACACTCATTCTATCTTACATTTTAAGTGCCAGTGAAAGTTATTGTTTGTTTGTTTCTTCACAATGTCTGTTAAACACACTGTGAGGAATCTTAATTTTGGGCAATATCATAAAGTTGCATTAGTTACTTATATATGCTGCACCAATCAACCAGGTTGTTTATCAGGAAACAAGTCAATACTATGTAATGTTAACATTATCCCCAGTCTTTCATTAAAAAAATTATGACTTGGAGGTGCCCATATTGGACTGGGGTGGACAAAGTTAAAAATCACACAACACCAGGTTATAGTCCAAAAAGTTTATTTGGAGGACCAGCTTTCGGAGCACTGATTCTTCATCAGGTGATGATGATCACCCCCTGATGAGGAAACAGCGCTTCGAAAGCTGGTCCTCCAAATAAACCTGTTGGACTATAACCTGGTGTTTTGTGATTTTTAACGTTAAAAAGACAACTGACCTGGTCTCCTATTTGTTATTTGACAATTCACCACTAGATGGTACATGTGAGATGGTCCTGCTCTGTCCCTTTCCCTCTGTTTGAATTCACTTACTTAGCACCATTCCTCAGGGAGTGGTTCAGATAAGGGCCCAGCTTTCTTGAAACCCTGGGCGTTTACCTTAATTGAAGCAGAATACACAGAGGAATGAAGCAGCAACTAGAATTAAAACTGCTGCTTCTCCTTTGTATTTGATTCTCAAGAGTTACAATTGCTGAGTACAAGTGATAAAGTGTCTAAGCTGAAGCAAAGGTGGTTTCACAATGAAGTAAAGCAGAATGTGAAAAGATGAAATTTCAAATTTCCAGCTGTCACATACCAATTTTAGTAGCTCAGTGGTCAGCTCTGCTGCCTCACAGCATCAGGGACTCTGGTTTTATTCCACCCTCAGGCGTCTGTCTGTGTGAAGTTTGCATATTCTCCCCATGTCTGTGTGGGTTTCCTCTGGGTGCCCCGGTTTCCTCCCACAGTCCAAAGATGTGCAGGTTAAATGGATTGGCCATGATAAATTATCTGATAATGTCCAGGGATGTGTGGGTTAGGTGGGTCAACCAAGGGAAATGCAGTGTTACGGAGGTGGGGCTGGATAAAATGCTCTATGAAGGGTCGGTGCAGGCTGAATGAGCTGAATGCATGCTTTCTGTACTGTAGGAATTCTATCTCTGTTTACATTCAAAGCGAAAGCTAGGAAGCTAAATAATTGAACAGAAAATTTGATATGTGAACATTGTGTAATTCTCCACTTAAGTGCATTTGCGCAGCCTTTCTATATTGTTAGTAATAATAATGACCAGTGTATTTGATACAACTTATATTGGAGTTAAGGTTTTGAAAGAAAATGCACTTTGGAATGACTCTCCATTTCCTTCGTGCTCTCAAAGTGTTGTTTACTAAGCTTTGAACAAGTCGACACTTGAGTTTTATTATTGTCCATATAGGATAAGGTTTGATTTTGACCTTGGCTTAACAAGGGACTGAAGGGTGGGTTAGCATGATGGCTAGGCAATAACCACTGGGCTTTTGATGTATTCATTACCTGCACCCATTTTAACCCTGTGGTTATTGGCTGTTTGAAGACCATTCACCGCCTGTGGGCAGGACACATTGATACTGATATGTCAGCATTTGATGATATCATTTAACCTCAATCAGATTGTAACATCCAAGTGCAGCCGTGGTATTAAATACTTGGGACTTCCAGCAATTTATGGCTGGCAGAATTAAGGCCAGAAAAGACGTAGGTAATGATAACCATATCTAAGTATTTCCTGTGGCTCAGAACAAGTGGGAATTAGGTGACAGGCTGAGCTGATGTAATAGCTTTTTAATGTCAGGCAATGGACTTCTTTTCAGGAAATCTGTCTGGACACTTCAGACTGCACCAGGACTGAGATGTCCAAGGATATTTTCAGTGACTTACAAATTGTTTGTTTTAAAGTTGTTATGGGGATATTCAAATCTTGATGGGCCCTGTCTGAAGTGCAGTAAAGGACAGTTTGCAGAAAAGAATGTTTTTCGAGTCACGGACGCCCTTTACTCAGGAAGGGATTTAATGTAGAAGCTTAGTTACAGGCAGCTATAAGCCCTTGGAGTTGATCATCCTGATCTGATGCATAGCTGAATTGTTGTCCAGGAACAGAAAATACCTGGTGGTGTACAGAAATAGTACAGTTCTCATGGCTGGCAGCAAGATGATGGATTTTTTAAATTTTGTGATGAGGCAGAACCATTCCCAAAACAAACAGGGGATACAACACCTGTGGGATAAGCATCTGATTGGGTCATTTACAGTCTAGAACTAGGGAATATCAGACTGGAAGAAACACAATTAGAGCATGAAGAGAGTAGCACTTGATTTTAAATTCTGGAATAGATTTAGGCCAACTCAATTGAACCAGACATCTGACTTTCACACAGATTTAGACCTAACAGCTTGCCACAAATTCACCTTTGTACAATATAACCTCAGCGTGCAAAGCTGGCCCAATGCCTGAGAGACATTGTTTTGTTACAAAGTAAATTGATTAAATCTAATAAATAGCTTATTATTATTATTTCAGAAAATCGAAGCAGAAAAGGAAGCCTTCTGAGAAGGGAAACAACCCTTTTGTGCAATGAAGACAATGGAATTTTATCTGAAATTTAAACAGCATTTGATTTGTACTTTATATCCAGTCATTTTTCTCATCAGAATGTTTAATATTAAGAATCACAAAATTAGTCCCGCCCTGTAAATGACTGGCTGACCAAAAGCTGACAGACAGAATAAAACTTGCAGGTCCACTGACTGGAAGAGGTTTATTTGGAAGCACTAGCTTTCGGAGCGCTGCTCCTTGACAGGTGGTTGTGGAGTATAAGATTGTAAGAGACAGAATTTGTAGCAAAAGTTTACAGTTTGATGTAACTGAAAATATATATTGAAAAAATATATAATTTCAGTTCCATCACACTGTAAGACAGTTGCTATAAATTCTGTGTCTTCTGCTGTTATACTCCACAACCACCTGATGAAGGAGCAGTGCTCCGAAAGCTAGTGCTTCCAAATAAACCTGTTGGACTATAATCTGGTGTTGTGTGATTTTTAACTTTGTACACCCCAATCTAACACCGACACCTCCAAATCATGACTGGAAGAAGACAGACCCAAAAACCTTTGATTTTTATTACCCATTCATTTTAAGTGTTAGTGAATCAGCAAATATAGGCTCATGAGTTCCATTCGATGTTCTTTATATGGACATGATGTGAAGTACAGGAATATGGGATTGTGTCCCAGTGCTTTATGAAAGTTGCAATCAATGGAAGATCTTCAAAGAGGGAAGGAGGAATTGTGTCCAATTAAATATTAAAAGTAACTGATTTGGAACAATTGAAAAGCATCGTGAAATATTCTTGCTATGCATATGATTGTTAACACAAGATATCAAAGATCTGTTGACATTCTTAAGGCAGCTGTAATGGAATGTTAAAGTTTGGCTTCATGTTTCAAAGAAATTTGCCTTCCATTGCTATGAATGAATTCTGTCTTCCTTTCTGTCAGGCAGATGCTTAGCAGTTAGCTTCTGGAGAGGAAATACACTAAAGAGAGAACTATTACAATAAACTTAATAAAGGGAAATATGAGGATCAAATATAGCTGTTATTGTGTGCAGTTGCGCTGGTCAGGTTTATGTATGGGTGGGTGTGTGTACTGGTACACAGGGGTTGGTTTAGCTCAGTTGGCTGGATGGTCAGTTTGCAAAGCAGTGTGATGCCAACCATATGGATTCAATCCCCATCACTAGCTGCAGTTACCTTTAAAGGGTGCTCCTTCACAGCCGTTCCCCTTGCCTGAGGTGTAGTGGCTATTAAAACACCAGTTGTTTATCTGTCATGAGAGAGTAGCCTTATGGACTCGTAAGAATATGGTGACTTGACCTGTCATATGTGGGCAGAAAGGTACCTTCATAATGCGAGGGTCCAGGAAAATGCTAGTTGGAAATCATGCCCTAGTCAGAAAAGAATGAGAAATGCCATCATGGCATACATTTCACACCAACACATCTGAGATGTACTCACACACAATACTTCTTTTTAAGAAAACTTATTTTAATGGAGTGGATATTGTGAACAGTTGTGCTGTCTATATGCAGATAGAAGTTCTAAAGTGAGGTTCAATGGTGAGTATGAAAACAAGCATCTGAAAATGCAAGTTTATCATTCTGATTATTTCAACACTTATTGAGACATAGAATCATAAAGTCACACAGCATGGAAATGGAATCTTCAGTCTAACCAGTACATGCCGACCACGATCCCAAATTAAACTAGTCCCACCTGCCTGAGCTTGGTTCATATCCCTTCAAACATTTCTTTTTCATGTACTTATCCAAATTTCTTTTAAATGCTGTAAAAGTACACGCATCCACCACTTTTTTTGGAAGTTCATTCCACACATGAACCTCTCTCTGTGTAAAAAACATTGCTGCTTGTTTCTTTTTAAAAATGTTTCTCCTCTCACCTTACAAATATGCCATTCACTTTATCCATGCCCCTCATGATTTTTTAAACCTTTATAAATTCAGTATTTGATATTAGGTATGTCTCTGAGATGACAATATCATAGATTGGATCTATATGTCGTTTCTGCAGAATATTCTGTGCAGAAGCGTACATTAAATAAAATTGAATTGTATGAATAGAACTGCCTTAAATGAGCCAGTGAAATCCATCAATCTTTACTCCCCATGATGAACACAACCAGGTAATCCAGCTCACCCCTGTTGGAGATTCCTGGTGGAAATTCCATTTTAACAAAAGGATTTTTTGACTAACTTCCACTTGTTGCAGTGATGACAAATTAACTTGGCCAATTTCAAAAGCAGACTGAAAGAGAACAAAGTCCACACGTGTGAGTTCTGAAATGGACCTGGAAAAGCTTAAAGCTTGTCGCTGCTGAGTGTAGAGAGAGGGAAAAAAGAAAAACAGTTTCAGCCATAGAACTGTCATCCCCGATGAGTACAAAATAGGAATGAACAGAATGATATCCCAAGGGAGAGAAGTGAGCACTCAAAGCTGCTTTACCAACCTAAGATCACTGTGGTGACTAATGGATAGGGGCAGACACTGAGTCTGGGAAGCAAATGAAAAATTCCAGGAAATCCATGCATTTCAATATTTGAAAAATGTAGCTCTCTCTCTGCCAGAGTGACTGTCATAACTGAAGTGCTATTTGATTACACTGGAGTGAAAAGAAAGAGGAATTACCATGCTACTTTCAGAAACTCCTACAAAGATACTAAAGATTATTTTCACTAGTTTTCACCTATTTTCACTAATTGATCTACCATGATATTTCTTACAGGTAATGTTAAAAAGAAGGTTATTATCTTATACAAGCTCTCTGCTTGACTTCTGTTCTGGAATTTCACTTTCTCCTCCTCAATATGTTTTCTGCTTGTCTTCCTCTATGTGGTGGGGCCTATGTGAATTTGTACCCATGTTTCTTGAGGCCTTTATGGGAAGACTTGCTTTGGTCATTACGCTGAATGACATAATAATTGGAATCCTGGAAACGACTGGCTCATATTACGAGTAAAGTTGTTAGTGCAGTTGTAGGCAGCACGGTGGCACAGTGGTTAGCACTGCTGCCTCACAGCGCCAGAGACCTGGGTTCAATTCCCACCTTGGGCAATTCTCTGTATGGGGTTTGCACATTCACCTCATGTCTGTGTGGGTTTGCTCCGGTTTCCTCCCATAGTGCTGGTTTGGTGAATTGGCCAGGCTAAATTGCCCATAGTGTTAGATGTAGGGGAATGGGTCTGGATGGCTTGCTCTTCGGAGGGTTGGTGTGGACTTGTTGGGCCGAAGGGCCTGTTTCCACACTGTAAGTAATCTAATCATTAAAATAAATCGTGACGATTGTAACAATGTAAATGAAACTACTTGCTACTTACTGGATGCTGGAGACTTAAAGATGTCATAGAGCCATTGGCTCAGATATTCTCTTGAATGCTCCAAGAACCTATGATACAATTATTCAGTAAGTCAGTGTGAGGATTGAGTTGATGGGAAGGATATCAGCAAACAAAGATATTCCATTTTGACTTCTGTGGAAATCCAAAGTGCACTGAGGTATATATTCTTCCTTACAATTCCATTTTGTGAACTGATTATCCATTCTTTAACTGCCTTCTTTATTGAATGTGCCCAATTTTGTTACATTAATTTTAAATAGAAAATTAGAAATCAATAGCATAAAATTGTACTTATGGTGTGTTTTTTATTTTACCATTGCATTTTAAAACTTATCAATTTGATTTCCATGATAACAATTTGCAATATTTAGCTGGCTACCCACCACATGAAGGAAACAAAATATAATGTGTACTTTGAAAATTTAATTGGTTACATACTTCACAACTCTGCTCTGTGAAATCAATAGAGATCAAAGCCTGAGAAACTGCACAGTGCGCTCTTACCCACCGGTACTGAAGCTTGGAGAATAAAAAGGGTATATAAGAGTGTTGGAGCAGTGGAAAACAGCAGAGTGACATGTTCTTGTCAATCAGCCACCAGAGAGGAACTTGGCTTATCCCCCTGAGAATTTCCATTTGATGTATTCTGAGACAACAGTGCTAATTTAGAAGTCAATAATGCTGTAAAGAAGTGATAATGTGATACTAGATTCTCTTTGTGTGTCTATCCACGCTGAATCAGAAAATATAACTTAACGCACTATTTAACAAACTTGATTTCAATGTTTCTTGTTACTGAGTATCTCAGCCCAGATTTCATGGTGTCCAGGTAGCGCAATTGAGAGGACTGTTTTCGGTACTCTAAGGAATCCCTGGTATAGCAGATTCTATCCAGGAAGTTGAAGATTCCAACTGACAAATCCCCTGCATGATAGACCATCTAAAAGTATTCATTTAAATCTGACAATTCAGAAGGTTCTAGTGTAACTAATTAAATAGTCACTGAGGACATATTACATTATTAAATACCTACTCTAACTCCTGCTTGGATAGGATTAGATCTATTGTTGTCGTGTGTATCGAGACACCGTGAAAAATGTTTGCTGTACAGACCGATCATACCATACAAAGTGCATCAGGGTAGCAGAACAGAGAGCAGAATAGAGTGAACACTACTGGACCCAGCACCACCCACTCCACAACATCGCCTCCCCTCGTCCTCATCCCTTTGGTAGATAATGTCTTCTCACAGCTGTGAACCTGGCATCAGCTCTCTTTCCAATGAACCTGATATCTTTCTCTCATCCCAATCTACCTGAAAGCTTCCATCATTGTCCTAGCCCACTTGGACCATCAAAGTTCATAATGTTTTCACTCAATGAGCAAAATATTGACACACAGTTTTCAACTTAATGTCAAGGCTGTTGATTTTGGTGACGATTTGAATGAAATGTTGAGATTGGCCTCACTGGACTTCTTGCATGATTTAAGTCACAAACCTCACAGTGTCGTTCAAGTCCCTATAATGTCCTGCCCCCCTGTTCCCTTGGTAACACAGAACACCCAGTTATTAAAAGGTTCAGGTAGTCATATCAGGTGGTTGTATACATTCTCAGCCACCTCAAAGATAAAAGACCTACTGCTTGTTGTTCATCATGGCCATGTGTTATCAATGATTATAAAAGTCCTGAAGTGCCCTCAGAACTTTGCTTCTATTTCTTGCCAGGGATCCACTGCTAACGTATGTTGGGACTAAATGGCAATTGTATCAATTTAGTCACTTACCAGTCAGAGTGAGTGGACCCTTCCCTTTATGGCTCTGGTTATTAATTTTTGTCAACAGGTCAGAACATGAGATGATCCACCTATGGGTCAGCTTGGCTCACACTACCACTGGTAGCTCTTGACAGAAGCAGGCTGTCATTGATTGAACTCACCTGCCAATCCAGGTACATGCTGGTCAACAAGGACAAAGTAAATTATCCAGGGTAAGATTCTTCTCAAATTTTCATCTTTTGGCAAACCACCCTCCCTGATCTCTTCAAACATGGAAGCTGGGAAGAGACAAGAATATGCTGTATAAACCTGTCTAATTATACTTATCAGACACTCAAACAGGAGTCCACAAAAACACTAAAATGAATACCGGATGTATTATTGATGCATCAAAGATGGGCTTTCATGACTGGCCGGATCTGGAAGCAGCTAAGGTCTCCAGAATGTAGGAACAAATTACTGCAGATGCTGGAATCTACACTGAAAGCAAAACACACTGGAGATCAGGGGGTCAGGTAGCACCAATGGAGAGAGAGCAAACTAACGTTTTGAGTCTAGATGACAGTCATCAGTCAAGTTTATGAGACATGATTTCCCACGCACAAAGCCACGTTGACTATCCAATCAGTCCCTGCCTTTCCAAATATATATAAATCCTGTTCTTCAGGATCCTCTCCAACAACTTGCCCACGATCGATGTCAGTCTCACTGGTCTATAGTTCCCTGGCTTTTCCTTACCACCTGTCTTAAATAGTGGCACCATGTTAGCCAACCTCCAGTCTTCTGGCACCCTACCTGTGACTATCGTTAAGACAAATATCTCAGCAAGGGGCCCAGCAATCACTTTCCTACCTTCCCACACAGTTCTGAAGTACACCTGATCAGGTCCTGGGGATTTATTCACCTTTATGTGTTTTTAGCCATCCAGCACTTCCTCCCCTGTAATATGGGCATTTTTCAAGATGTTGCTACTTATTTCCCCCCATTCTCTATCTTCCATATCCTTCTCTACAGTAAACACTGATGCAAAATACTCATTAAGTATCTCCCCCATGTCATGCAGTTCCAAACAAAGGTGGCCTTGCTGATTTTAAGTGGCCCTATTCTCTCCATAATTACACTTTTTGTCCTTAATGCATTTGTACAACCCCTTTGGATTCATCTTAACCCAATTTGCCAAAGCTATCTCATGTCCCATTTTTTGCTGTCCTGATACTTCTACTGCTTTGGGGGATTCACTCGATCCTTGCTGTCTGTACCTAACATATACTTCCTTCTTTTTCTTGACCAAAACTTTAATTTCTCCCATCATCCAGAATTCCCTAGATCTATCAGCCTTAACAGGAATATACTGTCTCTGAACTCTTGTTATGTCATTTTTGAAGGTTTCTCACTTTCCTTTACCTCCAAATATCTGTCCCCACCAATCAACTTTTGAAAGCTCTTGCCTAATAGTGTCAGAATTGGCCTTCCTCCAATTTAGAACTTTAACTTTCAAGTCCAGTCTATCTTTTTCCACAGTTTCCCATCTTCCCATCTCTGGGGACACTGAAACTCCACTCACCCCGAGTTCTTCCTTGTCAGTGCTTATGAGGGAGAATATGTTCAAAGGGCTCCTTTCAGGATGCTTCATGGAGTTCTGAAATCTCATCTCCTGCAAAGAATGAAGAGGCATAACAGGATCCTAGATAAAAATCACAACACCAGGTTATAGTCCAACAGGTTTAATTGGAAGAACACTAGCTTTCGGAGCGATGCTCCTTCATCAGGTGAAAGACCGTTGCTCTGAAAGCTAGTGTGCTTCCAATTAAACCTGTTGGACTATAACCTGGTGTTGTGTGATTTTTAACTTTGTACACCCCAGTCCAACACCGGCATCTCCGAATCAGGATCATAGAGTCATAGAATCCTACAGTATGGAGTCAGGACCATTGGCCCAAACTGGTCCATGCTGACCATAGTGTCTATGCACATTAACCCCATTTCCCTGTACTTGGCCCATATCCGTCTAAACCTTTCCTATTTGTCCAAATGCTTTTTAAATGTTGCGAATGTACATCCTCAACACCTTCCAATGGCAGCGCATTCCATAAGCATAACACCCTCTGTTTAAAAAGATAGTCCCTCAGGTTCCCTTTTGTTCTTCCCCCTCTAACCTCTAGTCCCCCTCTAGTCCTTGATTCCCAACCCTGGAAAAAAGACTGAGTACAGTCACCCTAAGAATAGCTACAATGGCATGTATTAATCTGAAGGATGGCAGAAATTTGGGGAATCTGGTTATAAAGCCAAGGCATGGCATTGCATAAGGATGAAGATGAATGCCATTAGTGGATCAAAAGATGAGGGCATGAGGAGTGAGTATGAAACGACAAATGGGTGCATCTGTATGGAGAGAGGAGAGAACCATTGGATTAGATTTGACAAACCAGAATGGGTAATTGCTGCAGCAGGATATAGATTCATGTTCAATAGTATACAATTTTCCTAATTTGCTTAGGCCATTAAACCACTTTCCATCTTAAATCCAGGTGTGTGACACCTCCAATCACATCTTTTTACCTACTGTTCCTACCTTTTCCTGAAACAATACCTGTCCATGGCTTATCACTGCTCCAAACAGCATATTGTTGAAAAGAGTTGAGTATTTCCCTATTGTAATTTTGCTTGTCATTTGTTGCAACTTTCTTCTCAATTCCAAACTCCTTCGTTTTTCATGCTTGGAGTTTTCCTTAAAATTCTGAACTGGAGGTTGTGTTATCCAAATTCCCGTTATGCCTGTTGCTACAGGTTGGATGGGAAATCTGAGATAAAATAATGGCAAGATAACTGAGTTAAAAAGTAACTGATGAACATTTTGTATTTACCCATTTTCATAAACGCTAACAGACGTCCCCCACTCTTCAATCCCAATGTGATACTAAATTAAGGTTGGGGTCAGAATTCATCAAATATCCTGTCAGCTTTCTATAACAAATCAACTGATTTCGAATGTTTCTGGGGAAAGAGCATTTGCAGTTTATATATATTTTTTGGCTTGCAATTTGAATATGGCAATAAGCTCCAATGTGATAGAAAATTCAAGACAATTTTTTTTTGTTACAGCTCATAGCTTACAAGGAACAAGTCAATTAAATTAATGAGTGTAACAGTTGGGAACAAATTGAAACTGATAATGGGATGCTCAATATTTGGTTATTAAATTGACATGTAAGTTTATGCGTAAAATTCTGTTATCATAAATAGTTTTGGATAGGGAATCTGTTTTTACCTTTGGTTATCAGACTTGCCAGCAAAAGAGCTGACGAGAGATAAGGAACATAGGAAATAAGAGCGGGAGTAGGCAATTCAGTCCTTTGAGCCCATTCTGCCATTTAACATGATCCTGGCTGTTCTTATCCTGGTCCTTGTATTTTGTCTGCAGGCTGGACCTCTGAACAACAAGCCAATCAGGCAGCAGGGAGGCCATTGACTGACCTTCCCCTTCAAGCAAGTCCCCAGGACACAGAGACCAGTTGCTGTTGTGCTTAGCAGTGTAACAGGGCAAGTGTTGTCTGCAGCAGGAAACACCTCTTGGAGTTCCAGGATTACAGCACCATGGTTAAGAAATGCTAGAGGTGCTTGGAGGGGGAAGATGCAGGTATGTGAATTCACAAGCTCCAGGGGCAGGGAAGTGGGTAGCCAGAACAGGGAATGACTCTCAGCAGCCACCCCATTCCCAATGTCCAGTCCCTCAAATAGTTACTGAGCAGCTTTGAACAATGTACCAAGCACCCACCTCCTTACTGATAGTGACAGGCTAACTGCACTGTTTCAGCTGCACTACAGCTAGTTTCAAACCAGCAGAGGCAGGATGAGGTCCTTAAGTGACCATAATTCCAACCTTCCCATCCAGAACATAATTCCAGTGGAGATAGTATCAGATTTGCCAAATTAATTACCCTTCCCACCTACTAAAGCAGAAAATTGCACCCTTTATCTTGCTTTTTATGTCTTCACTGCACAACCCCCAGTTAGTTCATTATTGAGTGGCAAGTCTCTGTAATTATTGGCTATGTCTCATTATTGCTAGCCATGCTAGGTAGATTAAAGCCCCTATTGTAATTTATACATGAAAATCAATGAACAGCTTGATCCCTACTTTCATTCCATTCATTGACTTTGAAATAATATTGTAGCTTGTACCTTTATAGATCCTTGTGTATTATTACTTTAAAATATATACCAGCAGGGTACATCTATATACCAGCAGGGGTTGGCAGTGCCAGCCTGAATATTACATCCTGGCATTATAAGCAACTCACAGTATGTCTCTTTTCACACTGAAAATAAGGAAGGAGTATTTATAGACTGGCACTGTCTATCTGTGACTGGCATGGAATTTTAATCAAGAAAGTAAATGGAAATCACAAGCATTCACTGAACTAACAGGATCCTGCTGTTAAAAGGACTGACGTGTTTCTTTGCTATATCTTTAGTGCCTAAGCATCTAATTTTGATGAAGGTAACATGATCACAGCTTTATGATGTTTTCCACTGGAACCATTACCTCAACAAAGCAGAGTTACATTATGGAATTAAAAGTATCTGTTTTACTTTTAATTGAGAATTTTAAATTATGCTCAGCGATATACATTCTTCACATGTTAAATATAGTGTAATTATAACAAACTGGTTATACAAATTAAGATTATTGGATGTTAATATTTTAGTTTTTCAAACTTATATCAAATAATTAATTTTGCTTGTGTGCTTGTTTTCTCTTGCAAAGCATTTGCAAATAAAAGAAAACATACTGTTGCCTGAAATATCTAAAATATTATTGCCATGAGACATTTGGAGCAACAAAATTACAATTCTGTTTGAGAACTTTGTGTACTTAAGACTTCAAATTGGAAAGATAGATGTGTTAGACATGGCTGCTCTCCTGTTCTGAGTAAAATAATGCTAACACTTATCCGAGGGTATTGCTCTATGTAACTCAGAATATGCATAACATTATGAACAGGTGAAATGGAGATTCAGCTTTTTAACACTCCCTTGCAATTGGTTGCAACAGCCATTTTTATTATTCATTTTAGCAAGCAACTATCACATTTCAATTAAAATGTAGTTCACGAGAAAATGATAACACCAATTACCAGGATTTTCTTGAGTGAAAGAAAGGAGTTTTATTTCTTATTATCCTGTGAATAAAATAATAAAAATGCAATATCAAAAATGGGCACAAATACATGTCATAAATTTCACAGGGATAACGTGGTACAGACAGGGAGAAATAAGGTTATACACTTTAGAAGTCCTTTGAGGTTTTCATTTTAACTGTGAGACCACATTTGTTAAATGTATCTCCAGCAGTAGAAAGCATTTGCAGATATCTTGAGTTGTCTGTGAATGGTTGCTTTCCCCAGTTGCTTTTGCACCAAGCACAATTCAAACCAAGACAATGAGAGAACCACATAGCAGTTGACAGCACATTTCTGCTGTTACAAACCCATATTTCTCTCTCTACTTTGTGGGCGGCACAGTGACTCAGTGGTTAGCACTGCTGCCTCACAGTGCTAGGGACCCGGGTTTGATCTCAGACTCGGGCGACTGTGTGTGGAGTTTACACATTCTCCCTGTGTTTGTGTGGGTTTTCTCCAGGTGCTCCAGTTTCCTCCCACAGTCCAAAGATGTGCTGGCTAGGTAGGTTGGCTATGCTAACTTGTGTTCAGGAATACAGTGATTAAGTGCATTAGTCAGTGGTAAATATAGGTTGGGGGGGATGGGTCTGGATAGGTTACTCTTCAGACGGTCGGTGTGCACTTGTTGGGCTGAATAGCCTGTTTCTATACTATTGGGATCCTATGATTTGGTGGTTCAAGAACAGCTGTGAAACATAGCTCACTTTGTTTTTCAGAGTTGAGCTCTATTGGCGTTCCAAGATGGCTAACTGACAAATTGCATTTCGTTTCACAATTTGTGAACTTGCCATTCATGTGTGAGTTAAACAAAATCTGATTTTTTTTTGCTGCTGACTCAGTTGCTTAGTTTCCATGTCTTCAAATTAAAATTGTAATTGCAGTGTAGACTGCTATGTTCATTCCACATGGGTTTCAAAAAGTTTGGTTCAATCTGTGACCAGGTGACCACTGCAACCATGTTTTATTCATGTTTCTCCAACATTTTAGTCCAAGCAAGATCTCAGGCATGATAATGTGATGATGGAATTAAAATTTGATAATCCATATTTATCATGATTGTAAAAGAGGACATACCTTGAGAAGCATAAAGTATTGCTCAATGGGAATTGAAGAATGAAGCACCCATTAAACATGAATTAGAATTAGAATTAAAAGTTGACTATATTATCACATATGCTCAAAGAGTACAAAGTTTGCACACCACCACTTACAGTGCCATCTTAGGTATAAAGCACCTAGGTACAGTTTCTTTAATTACTAGGTGTTATAAAATAGACAAATAAAAAGCCAAACATTGCAGAAATAAAAGTTCAGAATAATGATGTTCCAACGCTGACCGCATTAGCATCTAGCCTCCAGTCTGCCCTGGGCTTCACCCTGAGGATCATGAGGCTGAGAGATGATTTCAGGCTGAGAGGTCACCACACAAGAATCTGCCCTGGGAGGCCTGTGCAGTAGGCTGGGAGGCCACCACGCCAGGCCAGATGGTCGTCAGTCTTTGGAGGCTGGGGGTCATCACCCAATGCTGGATGTCATCACCAGAGGCCAGGGTCATCACCAGAGGCCAGGGTCATCATCGAAGGCCAGAGTCAGGTTGCCGAAGGCTGGGTTCATTGTTGGATGCTCGGGGTCATCGCCGGAGGCCGGGCTCATTGTTGGATACTAGAGGTCATTGCCAGAAGCTGGGATCATTGCCGGAGGCCAGGGTCATCGCTGGTGTCCAGGGGTCATCAGAGGCCGGGGTCATTATTGGAGGCTGCAGGTCATTACTAGTTGTGTACTTATAGTCACCTCTATTCTTATTTCATTTCTTTCTCCCCTGACATGGGGTCAGATTTTCATGATCTCAATTATGATCAAAAGGAGGAGACACTGTAAAGAAAGCAGTTATCAGACTCTGCCTCTATTCCTGCTTTCAGTCATTTTCAGGGGAATGTGCAGGAAAGGACCGAGAAATCCATGCTTTCCTATAAAAAATTCAAGTGACAGAGTTGTTAGGTCACTTTTGTGACACAGTGGTACTACCTCTACCTCTGAACCAGGAGGACCATGTTCAAATTCCAGAATGTATGATAATATCTCTAAACAGGCTGATTAGAAAATACCTATCTTCAGGCTGCTATTCTTTCAGGTAATTAAGAGCAGGGATAGGATATTCCACCCTCAAAAGGGTTCTGTCATGACATCCTAGCAGGCTTTGAGCAGTTGGAACTAAAGAAGTTTTGGACCTTAGTAGGTACAGTGACCTAGTGCCCAAGGAAAAGCCTGGAATTTGTGGGAACTTGGAAGAAGACTATGATCCATCAGTAGTTTAGTACAGCAGCTAAGAATCGAGGTGAAGGAAGACCACAAGCAGGATTTGCTTGGTGCAGCTAAGAAAGGCTGGCATTCAGAAAATAAAAGCAACACTTTCTCTTTTTATTTCAACTTTCCAGCATTCGCAGTATTGCACCACCAAGTCAACTGCCCTGCCTTTCAACTTGTCTGATAAGATTTTATGTCCATCTGCTAAGGTTGATAACACCATGATTTTTGTGAACAGGTGCAGAAAATGCTGGCAAAACTCTGCAGGACTGGCAGCACTTGTGGAGAGAAATCAGAGTTAACATTTCAGATTCAGTGCCCCTTCTGCAGAACTTCTTCATGGCTTTATTCTTTATCTGAAAGATGGCACCTTTGGCTGTGCAGTACTTCCTCACTACTGCTCTGTGAGAGTCAGACTTGATGTTGTGATTAAGCTCCTTGAATGACAGTCAGTCTTGCTGACTCAAAGCTAAGGGAGCTACCACTGAACTTTGGTAAAATAATGCAATTTCCATGGCTGACCTTATATTATCATTATTCTCGAAATGCTGTTCTAGTGATAAATAATCTACTTGATCCATCTCAGTCCACTTCCAGCTTACTTATAAACTGAACAAAAGTTGCAATAATCAAAACAATTGTACTGGAGCACTCTTCAAAAACTCTTTCCCTTTTCTGTTTTATACCAATAATTTCCAAGCTCATATTAGGAAGATTATGATTTCCATCAAAAAATACTATATAGTTTTTCTACCTGACTTTTAGTCTTCTGGAATATGTATCCTGTATCTTTTCATCCAGACGATATACTAATGAACATTAATGTAGTGGTAACTCTATTTTTTTTTAACAATACCCAAATGAATTCTGTCCTGGTTAAGAAAGAATGTGAGCTGGAGTGTTGAAATTGAAAATACAAAAGTATGAGTCAAATGAACATTATATACTGAGCAGTGTCACAGCCTACCTACTCTGCATCCTCTACTGCACATTCCCTGTGCCCACGCTGTTGACATCCCTGCAATTATGTCAGTACAGCCAACATTATAAATGCAATGTGTAGGCATTGTTTTGCACATAAAATGGCCCCTGCAATGCCAAAATATAGGTCATACTTGGCCTAATATGGCAGCCAGAATTAGTTGTGAATAGAATATGAACTAAATGCAAATAAATGGAGATCAAAACAAGACAAAAGTGCTTTCTAGAATGTTCAATCATGGAATGCTTCAGATTAAAATACTTGATGTCCTGAAGAGTTAAAGAATTGTCTCTAAGACTAATTAGGCAACAAATTGTTTTTATAAAGCACCTTTAATGTGATTTGTTTGTCCAAAAATGGTTCACAGGACTAGTGGGCTCTAGTGATTGTAACAACGCAAGCTAGGTAGACTTCATAGAATATGAGTTCCCTGATTGGGGCAGTTATTTGGGTACAATCAGGGAGCCCTGGCTGACAGACAAGACTACGTGCATCAGACATCCTGTTTATACAAAAGGCTGGCTCTGAGGGAGCTGGATCAGTGTCAAGGACTCTCCATGTATGAATAAAGATTGACTTGATGACGGAATACCACCCAATGTGGAGTTGTTTCAAGGGCATAGCCTCAGAACCAATAAATTCTGAGATGAGGAGGAATTTTTTTCTGTCAGAAGATTGTAAGCTTTTGGAACTCCTTGCCACAGAGGGCTGTAAGTTTTAAGGCTGAGAGAGATTCTCAATCAGTTGGGAAATCAAGGGTTATGGGGAAAGGGCAGGAGGTGAGTGTGAAGAATGTCAGATGAGTGTGATCTTACTGAATGGCACGTAGAGCCAAATGGTCTACTTCTGTTCCCTACTACTTACTGTCTTATTATCCTACAGTCAGAGAATAAATGATACTAAGTCTAAGGAGACATTGCAGCAAGTGACAAAATACTTGCTTAATGACATAAAACATGTTAATGAAGTAGACAGAGAAGCAAAGAGCCATGGTAGAGATCACATAAGAACATTCCAGAAATTAAGATGTGGACAGCTAAAGGCATGGCTGACAGTTCTGGTCAAAGGATACAAGGGATAACAGGACCGATCTGGGTCAAAGGATACAAAGGATAACACGGCCGCTCTGAACTGAAGGATACAAGGGATAACGTGATCGACTTGGGCCAAAGGTATTTGAGATAACATGACCGATCTGGGTCAGAGGATACAAAATATAACATGGCCGATCTGGGTCAGAGGATACAAAGATATCATAGCCTGATCTGGGCCAAAGGATACAAGGGATAATATGACCTGATCTGAAGAAACAGAAAGGTCTCTGACAAATTTCAAATGGCACAAGTTGTCAGAGAAAATATAGAAGCTTCCAAAGTTTGAAAGTATGATGTTTATGAAGGGACAAGTGTTGAGGCCACAAAATAAGAAAGATTGTTTCCACCAGCTGGAAAATCAATAACTCAACTTTATGACAAAGTGGAGAGATAAAGTAAGATTGTTTATAGTGGAGAGTGTTAAGAAGAAGGGGATTGGGGGCAAAAATTTATTTGCTCAGCAACTTTTCAAATAGTGTCAAATTGACTTCTAGCAATTCTCCTGGGATCAGATACAACCACGAACTACCAGTATAGCTTTCTTGTTGATATTATTGAAGAAGGCTGTAAAGGCAGTGGCCCATGTATGCCTCTCGGGGATTGATGCGTTTGTTAGGAATCACACTATGTGAGCATATTTTCCACCAAAATATATTTTGCACATGGTCTGGGCAGCCAACGTAACATGATTCAACAAGGATTTGATCAGTGTTTAAAATGGAAGAGTTGAAAATAAGTTGTGTATCAGGCAAGAAAACAAGGTAGTAATTCATCTTGAAGAATAATTGTGACCACAGCCTTATAGCTGAATAGCTTCCATATGCTAGAGAATCATAATGTTGTGAAACTTGCCTTTGGCATCACTGGGGAAATCATAGCCTCAATCAGACGAGCTTGACGTTGGTGTCCCAAAGGGAAAGTTCTATCTCCTATTTATGGTACATTTTTTTCAAAGTCATATACATAATTATTCTAAAAGCCATGAAAAATATCTACATTTCTGCTACGCTTCTTTTTAAAGGAACTAATATATCAGTAAAAGCTGACATTTCTTTATCAATTAGAATTCCTACAGTTTGGAAACAGGCCCTTCAGTCCAACAAGTCCACACTGCCCATCCGAAGAGTACCCCAACACCCACCTACCCATTGCCATACATTTCCCCTGACTAATCCACCTGACCTATATATCTCTGAACACTATGGGCAATTTAGCACATCCAATTCACTAACCTGCACATCCTTGGACTGTGAGAGGAAACTAGAGCACATGGAGGAAACCCACACAGACACGAGGAAAATATGAAAACTCCACACTGATAGTCATTGAAGCTGGAATCGAACCCAGGTCCCTGGCACTGTGAGACAGCAATGCTGACCACTGAGCCACATGCCACCCTTTTGTTTAGATAACATATGATCCAAGTTAACACTGTACTAGGTCACTTCAATACAAACAAGGAAAAATGTAGCAGACACGGTTAAATCTGGTTTGGTACAATACACGTCAGGCATGATGATGGACAAAAATAATCAAAGGAGAAACAAATAAATCTTGTACCTTGCTTTTCTGTATGTTGCATTTGAAATTTCATCTACTCTATTTTGGATTTTGTTGGTGACATTTGAGATAGTCCCTTGCCATCTATTTTCCATATAGAATTTGTCAAAAACTATTCTACTCTCAATTGACTGGGATCAGGTGTTTTCCCCCTTCTGTTAATATACCCTTCGAAGGAGCTTAGTACATATTTACTACAGATTGCAGTTCTGAAAATATTGTTTAAACAGAAGGCAACTTGTATCAAGCATTTAAAATTAAACCAATATTAATGATATTTTGGTCTGATTAACAATCTTATCTCTGAATTTTAAGCTGAACATTTTAACCTCAATTACTGTTATAGATTTATACAGATAACCCAGGATAGGACTTCAATGCAAAACTTGAAGAAGTGCTATTTTTAGATAAAGTTAAAAATCACACAACACCAGGTTATCGTCCAAAATGTTTATTTGGAAGCACTAGCTTTCGGAGCACTGCTCCTTCATCAGGTAGCTGTCTCAAATGAGTTTTAAAGTCTAATTTCATGATTTTAAGAAGATTTGAGGAGTTCTGGCCAGTTTCCCCTTTAACCAATATCTCTAAACATTATCTAAGCACTCTCTGTTTCCTACAATTAGGGGTTTGCTCTAAACAAATTGCTTATTGTTCTTAAATTACGTCATGACTACAACGCATAAGTGCATCATTGGCTGGAAGAGTTCTTTGGGATGTTGTGAAATTATAAGATTATATAAGTAATTATCTTACGTTTAATAGTAGCCCAGTATAGCTTATATACATATTTATATGATATTGCTAGATATATTTTAGTGAGAATTCCCCACTTCTCAATAAATTATTACTGAAAGCTTGGTCGAAATCTTGCAGAAACTGAATAAGGTTGGTTAACCCCTCTGGAAATTATAGTAAAATAACAAAAGGTGATAGTTGTTGGGCAAGGTGTTAGGCTCTAAAAGGGTTAACACTGAGGAGTGCATTAAGCACCACACAATAGGATGAATTCATATTAACTTGGGTGGTAGAACAGCTTTGGATCTTGAAGGATCATCTAAGTCATCCTCACAGTCTTGGTAACAGTGTTGTTATACCAATGTAACATTTTAACTGGTTGCTATCATACAATGCATTACGTCTTGTGTCAGACTAGAGGCTTTTCTCATTAGGTGACTTAGTGATTTTCCTCTATGGACCAAATGGCCTTATAGATCCCAACCTAAAAGAATGGCTGCACCAAACCTGTGTCGTAGTGACTAAGACTCCAGACAGTTCATGAAACACAAGAAGCAGTGGGGAAAATTCACTATACAACATAGGGTTATAGAGTCATAGAGATGTACAGCATGGAAACAGACCCTTCAGTCCAACCCATCCATGCCGACCAGATATCCCAATCCAATCTAGTCCCACCTGCCAGCACCCGGCCCATATTCCTCCAAACCCTTCCTATTTATATACCCATCCAAATGCCTCTTAAATGTTGTAATTGTACCAGCCTCCACCACATCCTCTGGCAGCTCATTCCATACATGTACCACCCTCTGCATGAAAAAGTTATCCCTAGGTCCCTTTTATATCTTTCCCCTCTCACCCCAAACCTATGCCCTCTAGTTCTGGACTCCCCGACCCCAGTGAAACGACTTTGTCTATTTATCCTATCCATGCCCCTCATAATTTTGTAAACCTCTATATAAGGTCATCCCTCAGCCTCCGATACTCCAGGGAAAACAGCCCCAGTCTGTTCAGCCTCTCCCTGTAGCTCAAATCCTCCAACTCTGGCAACATCCTTGTAAATCTTTTTTGAACCCTTTCAAGTTTCACAACAATATTAGCTTGGAACTTAGCTCTTTAGCCTGATACTGAATGAACATTTGTACATCAAAATTGCTTTGTTATTTACATTAAATGTCTCCCAGTTAAATTTGACAACCAGTTTCTAAGCTGCTGCTTATATCTTCAGCCAAACGTTCAAAATGTGTATCATAAAAAAGAATGGTACTTCATCCAGCTGTCAAAAGAATCATTTAATTATTGGGTATTTTCATTATACTGAATTACATGTATCAAATAATTTATTTTATTAAGAAATTATTTATTTTGATTTATATGTGTTTTGTTCTTCCTTGATAGTTTTTCTGATGTTTTATTTGATCTCAGCGTTCAAACCAAACTTTTATCACTCACATTGACAAATTCCTGCATAGTACTGCCATTATTATTTGTATCTGTATCATGTTCCTTGATAGATCAGATAAGATAATGGGATTTCAATTCAGCAAAATACAAATAGGTTCTCAAAGCTATTTTGAGTATATAATAGAAATATTGATGGCTTGTGAAGGGAGGCATTGAAGCACTGCTGTGTATCTGTCTACCAGATTTGGTCAACGATTGATATATGTAAAGTAAATGATGAATAGCATGTTATTTTTCAGTAAATGACGGTTTCACAGTCAGCTCTTTTGTAATACACAATGGATACAATGTGTCACCGGTGATAATTGTGAGTGATGATATTGATGCAGGCCCCATACAATTTTATGTTGTCATAATATTTCAGAAAAGCTTCAGCAGAAATTTCATTGCCTTCCTCTCCTGATAGAAGAAACCAGCTTTCAGCAAGCTTTCAATTTCCCTTTTCTCTGGCGGTAGTGGGAGGTGAAATAGATGGGCAAAAGGAATGCAATGATTTTGAAGTGATGAAAGCACTGTCCATAGATTGAAATGGGGCACTAATTCCAAAATAAAAATGACCCAAAAGAGGAAATACACTTCTTTTAATGTAAAGGCGCACAGGAGCAGTACAATTCCAAATTATCTTATTTTCAAGCAATTTGCTTCCTTTGTAAGCAGGACATGCGGTGTATGGTCTAGAAATTTTGGTTGCATGGCTGCCAAACAGCTGATTAGTGTGCAGCATTTGATAAGATGCCAGTGCTGGTGTTAGCACAATACATTGGGAACATTTAAAAGGGAAATAAAATCTACTGTTCTTTCTGGACTCCAGCATCAGCTTCAAGGGGTCCATGTTCCACTCACCAGCTGTGGAAGTGGTACAAATAAGCAGAAGGGGCCTCATACTTAGTCGAATGTAGAGCATAAGGAGGCATGCTTCCTGACTCGACATTAAAAGAAATGTATGTTCGGCGAGATGATTGAGAAGCGGTGAGACCTTCGTTCTTAGTCAGACGTAAATATAGGAAGCACCCTTGTACCTAAGTCAGAAGATGTAAATTCAAGTCACACTCCAGGGGGATGTACTGCTTATGAAATGAAACATAAAGCCATGACTCTATCTGTTCCCTCAGCTGGATATAAATAATTTGAAGAGAGGCAAGAGAGTTATCCCCAGTATTCAGGTCAATATCTATCTCTCCAACAATTTCATGAAAAAAAATGCATCTGCTCATTATCACATTGCTATTCACAGGAGCTTGCTATATGAAAATTGGCGACCATGTTCCCTACATTGCAATAGTTACTGTACTTGAAAAGATGGTCTCAGTCTTGAACAATTCAGTTGACCCAGTATTTTGATGGAAAAATTACATTTCCATTATTTCTCTGATTAGCCCCATCAATACTCTTTAATGTGATCTAGATGAGCATTTTGCTGAGACAGGTCACTTAGTGTGTAGGGACCAGCACCCAGCTCATGCAACAGAACAGGATACACCTCAATGTTTCTCACTTGTTTTCATAATGCTCACTCAGTTAGCATCTCATTGGATTCTGCCAACCCTGCCTCATATTATTTCCTGCTTCCCTGTCTTTTGGTTCAGATACAAAACCAAGCAGCTCAGCATGTTAGCCAACTCTGATCAGTCGAGGGGGTGGATGCGTTGCTGCATAAATGCCAGCTCATGCAATAAACACATTGAATGTATTTCAAACAAGTACCAATTTATACTCATTGCTAAACCTAGAGTGACATGGGTAGTTTTCAAATTTGAAAACATAACTTTCTGAATCCAGTCAACTTTGGAAAATTATTGGCATACAACATTTTCAAAATTGTAATTAATGTGCTGGAATGAAAACCCTCAGATCATTATTGCATTTAATTTTAATACATTTTATATAAAGTAAGCTCAATGCCTTCACTTACTTAATGTTTTATTTATTGTGGGTAACTGGTCCTCTAAATCAAGATGGTGAAAATGAATATAAAATAATTACTTAATAGGTTTGCAACTTTTTGTTATTTTCCATTGTCGTCTTGCCTGCATCTGTCTTCGCTTATCAAGCTAACTTAAATAATTGGCTATTTGCTAACTTGGATGTCCCTAACTACTTTCACTTCATTCTCCCTTTGTGTATCTCTCATTCTTCCCTTCTCTTTGTTAACTGTTATTGCTTTCCTAGACAGATTGGTTTTGATCTTACTCTGCATTTGTCTTGACATTTGCTCCCAGCTCATATGATCACAATTGGGTATTTAACTACACAAATGAAGTATTAACTGTTTAAGGTAATTTAATGATTTTGTGTCATACCGAGCGTCCATTTGAATACCTCCCACTGCAGATCAGTAACAGGTCATCGAATTTGCTAAGATCAATTGTTGGTTGCCCATTGGAGAACCCCAAGGAAGTTACCAGAGGCTGAACTTAAAATTAACAAGCCTATAGAATACTATAATAAAAAGGATGGATCTATGGTTAGATTGAATAAATTCTTGGATAAAACCATCATTTTGTCCATTTGGAACTCAAAATGGCAACTCAGAAGTTGAACCAATTGAGAACTGCCGGTGGGAGAGGGGCAGGAAGTACAAACTGTAACTCAAATACTGAACCAAACATTGGTCCAGAGCCTGAATGTATGATATTCATCCTGATTAATTTATGATTGTTATGATTCCAGCTAAACATAACTATTGAAATGTGATTGTAAAGAAGAAAATTAATCCAGGACGGGTAAACTGGACATCTGTTTTTGTTCGGGGTTGTTGGGGGATGGGGCATGGGAGTGGGGCTGTAGGGAAATAGTGGCAGGGTATGTGGTGTAAAGGGTGGGAAGGATGGTGGGGCTGAAGCTGTAGGGGTGGTGGGATGTGGCAGGGAGAGAGTGGGTGTGTGGGGCTGTGAGGTATGGTTGTTGGGGTGGGGATGTGTAACATTTCCCTTGGGAAATGAATTCTTTTTTGTTAGTTTTATAATAAAATGGATTGTTGATTAAACAATCAATTAACAGAGTGCATCTTGGACCAAATTGCTTGTTGATTTTGTTTGATGTCAGCACTATTAATGTTAGATAACCTCACATTCCAAAGATCTTGGAGAGTTGAGGTCATCTTAAAGCATTGTCATGGTACCACTAAAGTTACCATCACAGGATACTCTGAAGTAGCTGTCAAGAAAGGCAATCCAATAACAATCCTTTCTCAAACTAATATACCCAACATCCAACTGTTCATCACTTAAAACCAGGTTGGTCTTAATACTGACACCAGACTCCTGAACCAAATGCTCTACTTGGCACTTGATCACAGCCAGATACACACAGGACAATGGATTTTTTTTTCATTCATTCATTTCGTGGAATGTAGGCATTGCTGGCTGGGCCAGCATTTATTGCCCATCTCTAGTTGCCCTTGAGAAGGTGGTGGTGCACTGTATTCTTAAACTGCTACAGTCCATCTGCTGCAGGTTAACTCACAATGCTCTTAGGGAGAGAATTCCAGGATTTTAATCCATAACAGTGAAGGAACATTGATATATTTCCAAGTCAGGATGGTGAGTGGCTTGGAAGAGAACTTGAAGACTGTGGTGCTGCCCTTGTCCTTCTAGCTGGAAGTGGTCATGCATTTGGAAGATGCTGTTTGGGGAACGTTGGTGAATTTCTGCAATGCATCTTGTAGATAGTACACACTGCTGCATCTGGGTGTTGGTGGTGGAGGGGGTGAATGTTTGTAGATGTGGTGCCAATCAAGTGGATTGCTTTGTCCTGGATGGTGTCAAACTTCTTCAGTGTTGTTGGGACTGCACCTGTCCATGTAAGTAGGGAGTATTTCGTCAAGTGATTTCAGAGTCTTCAAAGCATCCTGAAGGAGTTATATGAATATTCAAACAAGGAACAAGACATGGTATCTCGCCCTTTTGAGCGTCCTCTGTCTTTCTCTAAGATCATGGCCAATCTGACTTTAACTCATCTCTACATTCCTGCATATCCCTGATAATCTTTCATTCTCTTGGCAATGAAGGATCTGTCTTCCTCTGTTTTAAAAGTAAATAAAGATTCTGTATCCACTGCCTTCTGGAGAAGGGAATTCTAAAGACTCTTGCCCTCTGAGACACTTTTTTTTCTCATCTCTGTTTTAAATGGGCAGCCCCTTTCATCCTCAAACCATGATCCCTAGTTATGAAATCTCCCACAAGAGGAAACATGTTTTCAACATCCAGCCGGTCAAGCCTCCCCAGGACCATATAGGTTTCAATTGAGTCACCTTTGACTTTTTGAAACTCCAGAGGATACAGGCCTAGCCTATCTAACTTTTCCTCAAATTGTCTTAAGTCAAACAACCCTGCCAATAAAGTGGTTGCCTGTGACATACAAACATACAACCCCCAACACAATTAAAGATTTCATCAGGAATGCACAGAGTCAGTTTGAAGTGTCGGAGAGAATCCACAAACTTCTAAAGTCTTCATCGACCTGATCCTCCCAGCACAATCTACCCCAGATGTGGCAGAGTTTGTAGATGCCACAACGGACTTAGCAGCCAGCTCAGAACCTCTGTAAACAGAATGGAAACAAGTCAACCTTAATCCTGAGGGACTGGTTAAGAAGAGAAACATCAGATAACCATTGTACCAACAGGTTGATAGCAAGTAGTGAGATGGTGCATATTCTATTGATCTTGTGTTATTAAACTTATTTATCCAAAGCCTGCTTTGATCATAGAGTCTAACTGTTGACAAACCCTGAACTCACAGTTACAAATGCCTCAGCATTGAACAGAATTGAATAATTTATTGTCACATACATTTCAAAAAATGTGAGAAGTGTTAATTGGTGCCACACTCCAGTGCCATTTTGAATTATTGAATATATTAACGGGTATTATTGAAATGGAGGCCATCTTTCTCTCCCTTTCTTGATCCTCCTCTGCTGCTCTGCTTGATATCAGCTGGGGCCTCTGTCACAGGCTCTGGATATTGGTTATGGGTGTCCGTCACCACCATTCCCATGACCATCATGTCCAAAGTGGAGCCATAGGCCAATCTCATGCCTCTGGAGCCCCAAGTGACCCTCATCCAGACAATCCAAGCAGACCTCAGCCAGAGTGGTCCTCTGCTAATGCTGCCAGTTGTTCAGGCACCTGGGCCTACCTGCAGGACCCGGGCCTACCTGCAGACCTGGAACCCTGGTTCAGCCTATGGGTCCAAGCTGGGAGATTCAGTTTGAGACCTGGTCCTTGTTTGCTTGGAGATCCCAAGCTGTGGTAGAGCTGCTGCTATAGCCGCCAAATGCCTCCTCCTTTATCTTTCAGTCAGCCTCAGCTACTGCTGCTCTCTAGGCCTGTGCTGCCATCTTAGTCCACTATCTCACTACAACATCCATTTCTAAAATCAGTCTTTTAGCAAATGAAGCTTATAGTTTATTTAATTTAACAAAATAACTCTCTTCTGAAAGAAATCTTCAAAATAGAACTTAAATCAGGAATCCCTGTGAACATAAGAACAGGAGTAGGCCATTGAGCCTGCCTTGTCATTTAAAACAATTATTGTTGATCAAATACTTCAATGTCTTTTACCACCACTATCCTTTTCTCCATTGATATACAAATATTTATCAGCTTTTCCAGCAACACATTTTTAAGCTCTGATCCCCAGCATCTGCAGTCCTCACTTTCTCCTAAATATTTATCAGCCTCAATTTCAAAACTCCCAAAAAGTAAGCTTCCATAGCCCTCTGGGATAGACAACTTCAAAGATTTGCTACCTTCTGAGTAGAGACAAGTTCCTCATCTTAGATCTCAATGGCATCTTTAAATTGTTCCCCCGGGTCTATAGCTCTCACCCAAGGGAAACATCAGACCCTCTTCCTAAAGGTTGAAATCAAGTGATCAATCTACACAAAATTTCAGTGTTTTGAAGTATTGGAAGGAATAAAACACAAATTTCTTTGAGGTAACTAACTGAAAAAAAAGTTAGCCCAAACATTTTGAAAATTTTTCTAAACTTTGGATGGCAATGGCAGATTAATGGCTAATACATGGTATCAGGACCCTCAATTTATATAGTCAACAGCACTGGAGCGGATTAATTTTCCCAAACACAATAGGCTGCACTAAGTAGTTTCTGTTATCAGGCAATATGTCTGCTCTTTTGCAGGGCTGATCTCTAATCTTTTTCTCAAAGTCACGATTTGTAACCAGTATAGCATAAAATCTACCAATTCTTGATTTCTGATGATCATTGATTAATACACAGCACATTGTGCTGTTTATGCTTAGAAAATCAAAAGTTATCCGACAAGTTTTGTGTTTTCATTTCTGACAATGTTTTCATCGACCTAATCAAATAGATAACAGCTCTGCAATTCATTCAAAGTTAAACGAAGAGGGATTAGTTCCGGTAGTCAGCAGACTTTCCTTGCTGTCACTGAGAGAAAGAAATCTTTGACAGCTTAAGATGCCCTTTATGTATCTCCCTGACCACAAGTGCTTACTGGGCAATATCAGTCTTTAACAGGCAACTGGCCAGGGATTAACCCAACAGTAATTGAGGTTATGAAAAGGCTCTTATACTCTCGAGTCCCCATGCAGAGTATCCCCTCTTCGGAAACATCAGAGTGTCCCATCACAACTGCCTTACTGCCTTTACTGTAGGCTAAGAGAGGGTCATCGAAGGTTCAGGCCCAGTCCATTGGACAGAGGTGTTCCAGAAATGTATGGGTGGCATTGTCATTTAAATAATATTAGCACAAATTGGTGTCTGTCTCGACACATTGTTTTTTGATTTTGAAGTTTATGGATTCAAGTCATAGGGGTATGC
The DNA here is from genome assembly GCF_047496795.1 of Chiloscyllium punctatum. Classification (NCBI taxonomy): domain Eukaryota; kingdom Metazoa; phylum Chordata; class Chondrichthyes; order Orectolobiformes; family Hemiscylliidae; genus Chiloscyllium; species Chiloscyllium punctatum. Next base: position 118,107,003 of record NC_092747.1, read on the forward strand.
TGTATAAATCTCCATGTGTGCACCATGTTCAGCTAAAAATCTAATGTATTCAGTTGATTATGAACATCCTGTTATTGTTTGTATGCCCTGGATTTTATGATAAAACACTAAGTGACTTGAAACAAATTCTGGTGCCATACTTTGGCACAACTAATTTGACACAGTCATCATGACAAATCGTGTAACTCCCTCTTTTACTTTAAACGTCCAAGTGTATTACTGAGGACTCAAAATCAAACTGTTAAATTTGTTGGAGGAATTAATTTGCATATACTACTGCTATGCAGACTTACCTTGATTTCCTCATGATCAAGGGGATCGTTACCTGTATGATATTCTTCAATAATATTGTAATTATTATTGCTAGAAGTGGTACTAAGTCAGTGAACCTTTCATCATTGGGAGTAAGATAAGCTTCTCCTGCATATACTGAGAAATTGCACGTAATATCCCTCTTGAGATTATTTTGTTCATAATGAAGAGTGAGCAGAATTTGGGTAGTATCTGTTCCCCGTGGCCAAGTATACCAAGTGCTGGCAAATAGGACTTGATTAGATTAAGATATCTGGTCGGCATGGATGAGCTGCACCAAAGGGCTTGTTTCCATGCTGTACATCGCAATGAATCTATGTTTGTTCAACCACCTCAGGCTCAGATATATACAATTCTAATATTTGATTTTGATGTAAGGGAAATGAAATACCTGTTTAGGATCGCATTACCTTTAACACAGTTGGAATTGTCAACTTCAAGGAAATCTTCTTAAAATGCAGCCATGTGCTGATATTTGTTTCACTTGGTGGTCTACGTCATGAATTACTTTATTCAATAATTTAGACAGAAATGACAAAATTGTGCTTTGTAAGATTTGAAATGGTGAGGATCCATCTTCCTTGTTCACTAAGTGTATGAGCACATTTTAAATGTAGAATTGTGGATAATATTTGCAGCAATAAGTGTCAGTCTCAACTCACTGTCATCTGATCCTGAAGTTTGTGGATTCAGGTCACACGTCAGAGTAAATAATCTAGGATGGTGTGTCAATGCAATACTGATGGAGTGCTGCACTGTTGGAGGTACTATCTCTCAGGCATAGTGTTAAACTAAGGCACCGTTTGTTGTTACAGGACGTAAGAATCCCATGACGTTAATCTAAGGAGATCTGTTAAACTGAGGTGGCTGGATGGAGGTTAGTGGTATTAAAGCCTGGAGAAATGATAAAACATTCAGAACTTTCATATCCCTACTCTCTTCCACATATAGCGGGGTAATGTGGAAGTGAGGGGAAAATTCCTTTGAATGAGTAGGGACAGTTCTTTAAAAATATCAAATGGCAAATTAATTTTTCATCCTTTTGTATATTGAAAATGCAGGAATAAAAGGGCAAGATATATGGAATTATAGAGTCCCTACAGCATGGAAGCAGGCAATTCGACCCATCAAATCTATGCTGACCCTCCAAACAACATCCCGCCCAGATCCACCTCCCAACCTTATCCCTGTAACCCTGCATTTTCTATGGATAATCCACCCTAAGCTGCAAAGCTTTGGACTGTGGGAGGAAACCATAGCACCCAAAGGAAACCCATGCAGACACAGTGAGAATGTGCAAAATCCACACAGATAGTCGCCCGAGGCTGGAATTAAACCCAGGTCCCTGGTGCTGTGATGTACATTATTCTGATTTGCTATCCAGTAAAGCAAGCTCCATAGTGTGTGAGAGTGCTCTGTCACTCTGCTCCTACCTGGATGTTCATGACTATGTTTTATAGCATTGTCTTTTTTGTGCTTTGCCCCCAAGATACCAGGCCCATATTACTTCTGTCTAACCTTGTCATTTAGAGTTGGCACAAACCCAGGAAGCTCGTCACTGTTGTCAGCAGTCCTTGGTTTGGTCAAAGGAGATAGCTTTCACTCAGAGTATCCTGACGCAGGTGAAAGTGAGGACTGCAGATGCTGGAGATTCCTGATGAAGGGTTTTTGCCCGAAACGTCGATTTTCTTGCTCTTCGGATGCTGCCTGACCTGCTGTGATTTTCCAGCACCACTCGTATCCTGACGCAGTAAGTTAAGGGCAGCCTCCAATACCAGTCCAGGACTTGCATAGATCAGTAAGAGGCAGGATTGTCTGCTGATAAGGAGTGAGAAGCCAAATAATTGGAAGCACATTATTCACCCTGACTCTTTCTGCTCTGTCAGGGGCTGTTTCATGCCTGGAATGAGCGAGAAAAATCAGACATTGTAAATTCATGCATAGCCAGAGAAGTAGAATATTGACCAAGCTAAATTACAAAGCAGCTATTCACTGCAGAGAACAGTGGAACCCAAGGTTGCAAAGATTCGGGGGAACCAGTTGCAACCAGCCTGAGGGTGGTGTATTGGAGAGGTATCGATCAGACATGCTGACACCTTGACATCCAGCAGATGCCTCAGTACATTCTCTTTACATCTCCTTGGCATGGCAACCCCATTAGATGCCACTTGCCAAAGGCCATATAACATTTGGAAAGTCCAGGGCAGGGGGTATAACAACACATACCTGGAAGCCAGCCCCTCAGTGAAAACTCAATCTAGCCCAGCATTGAAGCTCCAACCACCTGGAGACAGAGGTGGAGAGAGAGAGAGAGAGAGAGAGAGAGAGAGACAAGATCTGCCTTGATGTGTGAAACTTTCCTTCATCTGAAAAAGCCAGCCCAGGTTGGAAAAAAAGGAGATTCCAACAGCCCTGTTCAAGTACATGGATACTTATGGGTAATATCCTTTCTCCGAAGTATAGAATGAGGTGCAATGGTCAAGAAGGCACAACAATGCCTCTTCTTCCTCAGGCAGCTCAGGAAATTCAACATGTCCATTCACCAACTTTTGCAGATTCACCATTGAGAGCATACTGTCTGGGTCAATAATGGCCTGGGATGGCAACTGCTCTGCCCACAACTGTAAGAAACTAGAGAAGGTTGTGTGTGCAGCCCAGACTATTACGGAAGCCAACCTTTCATCCATGGACTCCATTTACACGGCTTGTTGCCACAGAAAGGGTGTCAGCTTCATTAAAGATCTATTACACCCCAGTAATGCACTATACAATCTCTTCCATCAGGCAGGAGAGACAGAAATCTGAACACTCACACCTGCAGGTTCAGGAACAGCTTCTTCCCGGGCATTATTAAACTGATGAATGGACTCTCTTGCCTCAAATAATGCTGTTCTTGCTAACATTGATCTCACTTAGCACTAGCCCTGTGCAATGTAACCTGTATACCTCTATCTGAGTCTTTTTGATCTGTACATCCTTGCTTACTGTGATTTGTCTGTACTGCTTGTAAACAAAGCTTTTCACTGTACTTCGGTAAACATGACAGGAAATCAATCAAATCAAATCAAAGTTGTGGGAGATTGGGAAAATGCTCACATGGCATTTTTAAAAATGAATATTTTGTCAATAAAATCGATTTGAATCACAAACCATATTTTGTCTGTCTTTGAACACTTCCCTGACAAGCATTCAGGTAAAGTATTTTTATTACATAAACTAGTCAAAGTGTCCAGAGCACAGACGATATTGGCAATCCTCCAGATGGTGGAGGCTGCTCTAATCTGGGTGGTAACCTCAGACCACGCTGGCATGGTCTGAATTGTTGCCTCCAGTGCTGGACTGGGCAAAGAGGAGGTCTCACCTGACCACCAGCCTGTACTCAAGAACCATGCCTGGAACATGGGGATGTGATCTCCCTCTGTATGCTGTCGACTGTACAATGTGTGTTGGGTTGCACAACAGCCTTTCCCCAGCCCTGGTGTCAGGGATGCTAGTCAATTCTGGTCACACCCGTGAGTGGTGAGCTACTCTGAAAATGGCGAGTGGTAGGATGGGGAGGAAATCAGAATATGATATTCTCCATTGGGGGATGCCAATAAATGTAATGAATTAGTAAGATGAGGTGAGGAAAACTCTCTTTGCCTTTCATGAAAATCACTGCAACAAATTTGACACAACTCCCACTTAGACATTAAAAAAAGATTAATATTCAGCGTTCCGACTCTAAACCATTTGCTGGCAGAGTTGGCAGGTACCGCAATGTGCCAACAGTAGCAATCATACCAGCTTGTGGACAGTCTGAAGTAGATAAAAGCAGAAGAGACAGTCAGCAGCGCCAGCAAATAATATAAAAAGACAAGTGGAGATTAGAGCTATTAAGAGAACTAAGCACAACAGAGCAAAGCAATAAAGTTTAATTAAGGGGAAAAATGGTTGGCTTCAAAGCAGAGAGTCATTGATAGCAAGGGCACAAATCAAAAAATTTAAAATGGGAAACCAGGGAAAGGTGGAGAAGGAGATAAATGTTAATCTGGTTGGAATTTTAACCTCCGCTGGGGACAGATTGGGATGGATGGGGTCCATAAAATTAGGTACCATATCAGTGACCCGTCACCTCCCAGTCTGAATGCGTTTTACACATGGTAGGGTAGGTGTTATACAGCTTGCAAGCTCCATGGACTAATTGAGGTTTTTAAGTGGCCAACCCATGGGGCCACATCCCACTGAGATTTTATCTATAATATGGAAGGTTGCAGCCAAGGGTGCAAGGTGCCAGATTTTGGCTGGGCTGGAGGATTGCCTACTGCTCAGACAGCCTGTGCACATCAGAAACTTCCTGAGAGTATTCGTCACCCACCCTGACCACACCTGAAGCCATGCCTCAAGCCACTTCTCACTACTGTTATGAAGATGTGGGTGTATCTTTAAGAGAGTTAAAAGCAGCAGAACTACTGAATGCAGCACCAAGTGTTCTCAATAAGGCAACAATGTATGTAACACTGGGTTGATCAACTTAAGTAGTTCATTGCCTGGAGACAAAAACAAATTCAAATTCGGTCAATCAGTTTAAATTATACCCTGAAAAATACCAATATCCAATCAAGTTTGAATTGAGTGTCTTGACAATCTTAAAAGCCAGTGACACAATCTGATGCTCTGGGGTATAAGACTGGAGGGGAGGGGGGAATTGAACAGTTGAGAAGAGAACTGCCAAATCCTAGCATGAAACAAACTGCTTGGAAAAAAATCTCTCTTAAAAGTACCTTTTTGATCAGTAACCTGTAACGCAGAAATTCCTCATCAGGAGAAAAAAAGAGACAGAAAGATCCTAAGATAAGAACCTACAGCTGCCTGGTTTTGAGAGAAGAAATGCTGCTGTGTAAATCTGAATTGGAGTTTTATTAAACTAATATTATAGAATGGAAGATAAAAGATAGGTTAGAGAAATAAATTGTAAATAGTCATTAGTTAGTTATTATTTGTTGTACTTTAAGAAATAAAGTTGTTCATTTTTACTTTACATAGTTCCCAGCCACTCGAATATTTACAGATTGCTGCATGGGATAAACCTTTTCTGTGTTATTGGTTTTAAATTAAGCAGGAGAGTTTACCCCATGTTGAAACACTACCATTAGATGCTGGCAAGGTGAGGCAAGCATGGGAAGGTGAGCTTAACCCTGACCTCTATACCAGAGTGCAGAGATCCCTCAGGAGGTTCAGCTCAAAGTTTTACTTGCCCAAATCCACGGTGTTCCAACAATCTCTCAAGTGTCTTGTCCTCTTAAGTAGCAAATTGATCTAATTCCAGTATCCTCCTTCCAATCACTCTGACCTTGAGAGTAGTTACTGAATCCATCTTGGTCACACTCTGCAATGGCGTTCCTAAAGCTGCTCTGACTCTTCATCTTTCCACCTTTAAAAACTGCAGAGACTGCCATTCATTCTGGAAGAGCCCAGTTTCATCTTGGCAGAGGGCACTATGCAGAGTATCCCCTCTCCACAGTCTCTGTTCTGTCTGTCTGTCATATCACATGCTAACCCCGCCCCCACCACAATGTATTTTGCAGTTTGTGTGTCAAAAGGTTACCTACACCTTAGACAACCTTGGCTAGATTTAGCAATATTTCCCTATTTTATGCTCCATTTCCTTTGAAATCAATGCCAACATTTTATTTTCCTTCCCTACTACCCACTGAACTTGGATGTTAGCTTGCAATTTTTTGTGAAGATTTTTAGCTCAGGTTGTGATTCAGGTTGTAAATTTGCTCTCTGAGCTGATAGATTTGTTCTCAGACATTTCATCACCACACTAGGTAACATCATCAGTGAGCCTCCAGTGAAGCGCTGGTGTTCTGTCCCTCTTTCTATTTATGTGTCTTGGTCTGTTGTGGTGGGTGATATCATTTCTGATTCCTTCTCTGTGACGTTGGTAAATGGGGTCCAAATTTGTTGGTGCAGTTCCAGTTTGAATGCCAGGCCTCTCGGAATTCCTGTTCATGCCTTTGTTTAGCTTGTCCCAGGATGGATGTATTGGCCCAGTCAAACTGGTGTCCATTGTTGTCTGTGTGTAAGGATAGTTGGTCGTGTTTTTTGGTGGTTCATGAGTGCTCATGTATCCTGGTGGCTAGTTTCCTGCCCGTCTGTCCAATGTAATGTTTGTTGCAGACCTTGCAGGGTATTTTGTATATGACGTTCATTCTGCTTGTTGATGGTACAGTCCTATAGATTCATCAGTCACTGTTTCATTGTGGCAGTAGGCTTGTGGGCTACTATGATACCAAGGAGCCGGAGTAATCTAGTTGTCATTTCTGAGATGTCTTATAATATATGGTAGTGTGGCTAGAGTCTCTAGGTGAGTTGGGTCTTCTTGTTTAGGCTTTGCTGTGTAAGAATCAGTAAGGATGTTGTTTATGTGTTTGTAGGTTTCTTCTAATTTGGTCTGTTTCATGATGACAAGGTGTCGTCCACTTAGTATATCCAAAGCTTGGATCCTGTACCAACAATCAGCAGAACAAATGTCATGTACAAGATACCTTGCAAGGACTGCAACAAACATTACATCAAGCAGACTGGCAGGAAACTAGCCACCAGGATACTTGAGCACTGACTAGCCACCAAAAGACACGACCAACTATCATTAGTATCCTTACACACAGACAATGAGGGACACCAGTTCGACTGGGACAACACATCCATCCTGGGACAGGCTAAACAAAGACACACATGGGAATTCCTAGAATTCAAACAGGAACTTCATTAACAAACACATCGATTTGCATCCCATTTACCAACCTCTCAGAAAAAGAACAGGAAATGATACCACCCCCCACAACACACCAAGACACATAAATAGCAAGCTGGACAATTACCCAGCACTTCAATGGAGGCTCACTGATGATGTTATCTCGCATGATGATGAAACATCTGAGAATAAACCTTCCAACTCAGCGAGCAAACTTACAACTTGGATGCTGGCTTTTGGATTCATGCTTGAGAACCCCAAATTCCCACCGTGTGCTGCAGCATTCAAAATCTCAATCAAGGATGGACCCCTCAGTACCTCATTCTACCTCAGGCCCACCAAAAATCTCAGGAAGCCGCACTTCTCCAGCTTCCATCCTAAACATGTTGAAGAAATCATCCCCTACAGATAAGCCCTGTGCTTACACAGGATCTGCTCAGATGAGGAGGAGCAATAGGATACGGAGCTCAACTCATCGATTGCCAGTTCCCAAGTGCCACAGTGAAAATCTGCAAAGACTTCCCCAGAAGACAGACACAGGACATGACCAACAGGGTACCCTTTATTGTCCAGTACTTCCCTGGAGCAGAGAAACTATGCCATGTTCTTCACAACCTTGAACATGTCATCAATGATGAAGAGCATCTCACCAAGATTATCCCAAGGCCTCCACTTATCACCTTCAGACAACCATTAGGCACTGTTCGCAGCAAACTACCCAGCCTTCAGGGAAACATCAACCATAACACCATAGTAACTGCTGCAAGACATGTCAGATCATTGACATGGTTACTACCATCTCACATGGGAACACCACCGAGCATGTAAACGGCAGGTACTCATGTGACTCGGCCAATGTTGTCTATCTCATAAGTTGCAGGCAAGGGATGCCCCAAGGCATAGTACATCGGTGAGACCATGCAGACGCTACGACAAGGGATGAATGGACACCACGCAACAATCACCAGACAAGAATGTTCCCTCCCAGTCAGGAACATTTCAATGGGCAAGGACATTCAGCCTCCGATCTACATGTCAGCATCCTCTGAGGCGGCCTTCGAGATACACACCAATGCAGAATCGCCGAGCAGACACTGATAGCCAAGTTCTGTACCCGTGAACAGGGCCTCAACTGTAATCTTGATTTCGTGTCTCGCTGCATGTGACCTCACCACACTGTTCTGTATCTGTAAAATCTTCCTTGCTGTCTTGTGTTGACACCATTGCTTTGATAAATTGTTATGGTCTCTTTACCTTAATAAGTTTGTACAGTTTTGGATTACTTATTACTTTGTTTAGACCCTCGGCATGTGATTTTTATACCTATCATATTATTCCAATTAAATAAAAAAAACCGAAAGAACTGTGGATGCTGTAAATCAGGAGTGGAGCAGAGAGTTTCTGGGCAGGTCTGGTGGCATATGAAAAGAAAAATCAGAGTTAACCTTCCAGGTGCAGTGACCCTTCCTCTGTTTTTTCTTTCACTGATGCTTTCGGACCTGCTGGGCTTTTCCAGCAGATTCTGTCTGTGTTTCATGTTATTCCAGTTGGTTGGTTTGTCTCCAGCACCATCTTATCTTTAATTTTTTTGCAATTATCTCTCTGCCTCATTTAATTGGATTCTAGGTTATCCCTTCATGAGTTGTTCAGCTGATGACACTTTACTCACACTCTCTAACTGTAGAAAAGGATATGGAAGATATCGACTGTAGGGAAATAGATGGTGACATCTTGCAAAATGTCCAGATTACAGAGGAGGAAACGCTGGATGTCTTGAAATGGGTAAAGGCGGATAAATCCCCAGGACCTGATCAGGTGTACCCGAGAACTCTGTGGGAAGCTAGAGAAGTGGTTGCTGGTCCTCTTGCTGAGATATTTGTATCATCGATAGTCAGAGGTGAGGTGCCGGAAGACTGGAGGTTGGCAAATGTGGTGCCACTGTTTAAGAAGGGTGGTAAAGACAAGCCAGGGAACTATAGACCGGTGAGCCCGACCTCAGTAGTGGGCAAGTTGTTGGAGGGAATCCTGAAGAATAGGGTGTACATGTAATTGGAAAGGCAAAGACTGATTCGGGATAGTCAACATGGCTTTGTGCGTGGGAAATCATGTCTCACAAACTTGATTGAGTTTTTTGAAGAAGTAACAAAGAAGATTGATGAGGGCAGAGCAGTAGATGTGATCTATATGGACTTCAGTAAGGCGTTCGACAAGATCCCATGGGAGACTGATTAGCAATGTTAGATCTCATGGAATACAGGGAGAACTAGCCATTTGGATACAGAACAGGCTCAAAGGTAGAAGACAGAGGGTGGTGGTGGAGGATTGTTTTTCAGACTGGAGGCCTGTGACCAGTGGAGTGCCACAAGGATCAGTGCTGGGCCCTCTACTTTTTGTCATTTACATAAATGATTTGGATGCGAGCATAAGAGGTGCAGTTAGTAAGTTTGCAGATGACACCAAAATTGGAGGTGTAGTGGACAGTGAAGAGGGTTACCTCAAATTACAACAGGATCTGGACCAGATGGGCCAATGGGCTGAGAAGTGGCAGATGGAGTTTAATTCAGATAAATGTGAGGTGCTACATTTTGGGAAAGCAAATTTTAGCAGGACTTATACACTTAATGGTAAGGTCCTAGTGAGTGTTGCTGAACAAAGAGACCTTGGAGTACAGGTTCATAGCTTCTTGAAAGTGGAGTCGCAGGTAGTTAGGATAGTGAAAAAGGCGTTTGGTACGCTTTCCTTTATTTGTCAGAGTGTTGAGTACAGGAGTTGGGAGGTCATGTTGCGGCTGTACAGGACATTAGTTAGGCCACTGTTGGAATATTGTGTGCAATTCTCGTCTCCTTCCTATTGTAAAGATGTTGTGAAACTTGAAAGGGTTCAGAAAAGATTTACAAGGATGTTGCCAGGGTTGGTGGATTTGAGCTACAAGGAGGGGCTGAACAGGCTGGGGCTGTTTTCCCTGGAGCATCGGAGGCTGAGGGGTGACCTTATAGAGGTTTACAAAATTATGAGGGGCATGGATAGGAAAAAAAGGTAAAGTATTTTCCCTGGGGTCGGGGAGTCCAGAACTAGAGGGCATAGGTTTAGGGTGAGAGGGGAAAGATATAAAAGAGACCTAAAGGGCAACTTTTTCACACAGAGGGTGGTACATGTATGGAATGAGCTGCCAGAGGACGTGGTGGATGCTGGTACAATTGCAACATTTAAAAGGCATTTGAATGGGTATATGAATAGGAAGAGTTTGGAGAGATATGGGCCGGGTGCTGGTTGGTGGGACTGGATTGGGTTGGGATATCTGGTCGGCATGGATAGGTTGGACCGGAGGGTCTGTTTCCATGCAGTACATCTCTACATCCCAAGCACTGAGGATGTCACCAAGACAGGGGACGAAAAGTCTGCAACACAAACTCCCAGCTCGGCGAACAGAACCACAACAATGTACATCTCTATGACTCTATGACTCTTGGTAACCTGCAGAGGCTCATTACTTGACACTTCACTCACACCATTTGTGTGGTCTTTTGATCTCTCTGCCCTTGATCTCTATGCCCATAAATCCTGTGTCTGTATGTTTCCTTTGCACTTCACCTGACAAAGGGGCTATGCTCCAAAAGCTTGTGATTCAAATAGAGCTGTTGGACTATAAGCTGGTGTCATCTGCTATCTGACTTGGTCAAAGAATGAATTGAAACTTTGTGTACTGTTTGTTTAGATGCCACTTGCACTGGAGTGTGATGACAACTTGCTGTCATATCAATTGCAATTGTTTGCATTCAAGCGAGGTATCATATGAAACTTGGCTGGAAATGTTAAATTAGCATTTACTTTGATAAAGTTCTGCCTGGGATTTTGTTTAACTAAACCAAATGAAGCTTTGCAAAGAACTGCAGCTTTCCAATTTGTAATTCCAGATAACAAAAAAAAACTTAGGGAAGATTAAAATCAATGAACATAATAGCTTGACCATAATACTCTGTGCTTTCGGAGAGTTTCATATAAGAAGGGGGATAGATATTATTACTGCAAGAACTGAGAGTGAAAATTGAAGTATTTTTGCACATTGCTACATTGACAGTGAAGCAGCTGTTCAGTAGAAATGATGACAAGAGCAGGCCTAAAACATAATGCCCTTCACAATCATGAACAGATTGAAGTGAGCAGTCATATCCCAGTGATGCTTAGCAACCCAAGCTGAGTTCAGATGTATAAGAGCTACCTGCTTGGAAGGAACCAATAACATTTTTCACTGAAGCCCAGTTGGCAAGGTGATATTGGATAAAATAAAATGAAATGCTTTGAATGACTATACATTGAAATTATTGAAAGCCTTGGGAGAGAATGAAAACGTAACTATTAGAGTGGATAGTTTGACTGAATACTTAAATGATTTAGAAACAAGAAATCAAGATTTATAAGACCGCTCCAGACAAAATAAGATCTCGTCAAAGGCTTCACTGAAGGAATTGAAGAAGAACCCATTAAATATTTATACAGCATCTGTGTGGGTTCCTCAATGCTAATAAATTTTCATCATTCAAAAACTGACTGTTACATTTGGACGATTAAGTTTGAGCTCCCCTCTACTTCGGTCTCAAATGTATTTGGACATCAATCAAATCACTTGAATTTTTGTGGAGCTTTGTGAAGGTGTGCCATGTTTATCTGTTTTACCTTTGAGGACGAAATGTGGATCCTCAAGACACCTGGCAATTTCAGTGACATCAAATAGCAGGTCAAACAGGTCCAATTTTACAAAGTCCTCAGCGGAGCATTAAAAATAACAGAATTAATTGAAAGGCCCATTAGACAACCAACCATACATGCAGCATATATTAATTTCTTGTAGTGCTCCCACTCCCACCCAACACCATTTTGGTTTTGCCTCCTTTCTCTGTCCCTACCTCTCCCTCAGCTTTGATGGTTTGCATTGTCCTTATGAAAGGATGGGCTTATGACTAGAAATTGAGTAGACTGGGATTATATTCATTTGAATTGAGAAGAATGAGGAGGGATCTTAGAGAAACATATAAACTTATGAAGGGAATACATAAGAAAGAAGTAGAGAGGATGTTTTCACTGGTGGGTGAAACTAGGACAAGAGGGCATAGCCTCAAGATTAAAGGGAGCAGATTTTAGGACTGAATTGAGAAGGAACCTCTTCACCCAGGGAATTGTAAATCTATGGAATTCCCTGCCAAGTGAGGTAGTTGAGGCTTCTTGTTTGAATGGTTTTAAAGCAAAGATAGCTAATTTTTTGAACAGTAACAGAATTAAGGGTTATGGTGAAAGGGCGGGTAAGTGGAGCTGAGACCATGAAAAAAATCGGCCATGATCTTATTGAATGGCGGAGCAGGCTCGAAGGGTCGGATGGCCTACTCCTGCTCCTAGTTCTTAGGTTCCTATATTAACTTTTGGATGTACATTATTCAATTGGAAGCACGTGATTTTCTGGTGGTGGTTAATAGTTGTAAATAAATACCATGGGTTATTTGGTAATAAAAACGTTTGTTTATTTGTAAGAGCATCTCTGGCTATAATAAAAGGTGCAGGTAATGTATCTGTCTCTGAGCCAAGACTTGAGTTCAAGTACCACCTTCTCCAGAGGCACGTATTAACATCTCTGAACAAGTTGATTAAATATCTGGAAGAGAAAATTTGAACAATTTTGATACCTAGGTCAATTAGACCAAGTTTGGAAGCCTGCCATTTCATTTTAAAACATGCTTGAATTATATACAGTCATAACAGCACCAACATCACCCATGATCATCTGAAACCAACTCTGCTGGGCCAGCCTTATGTTTAGGATGCTTGATTCCTGACTACCAAAGCAAATCATCTTTACCCAGCTGAAGGAGGGCACATGAACAAAGAAGGGACAAAGCAAGCATCTCAGAGACTCCCTGAAGGCCTCCCTCAAGAAATGCAGCATGTATGTCAATGCCTGGGAGATCCTTGTTCAGAAGAAACCAACTTGGAGGAAACTCCAATATGAAGGGATACAATTCTTCAAGCACACCTTGTGACAAGAGGAAGAATGGAAAAGGGACCAGAGAAAGGAATGGCAATTACCTCAAGGCCAAAGGCCACTTGCACCTCTCAGAAGCACCTGCCAATTGTGCGCTTGGAGATGCAGCTCCAACATTGGACTCATCAGCTACGCAAGGAGCCAGAGAGAACCCAAATAGAAATATGCATATTCTGGATCAAATCTCATGTGCTATCTTTTTGCAAGTTTGTTGGGTGTAGAGTGAAAAAATCACTGGACCTATACTCTAAGAATAGCTCATGAACACATGCCAAAGGAGCTATGTCATGATGATGTAAAATCAATACATTGAAACCTGGAGGAAAAAAATGCGAGTGAAGTCATGTTCCCCATGCTTCTATATGTGCAGTTTATAGTTAATAATTATTAATAATAGAAATATTATTAGCTTGCATTTGAACTGTATTCAGTTCCAGTCTATCCCAAGCAACCAGAAGCTGCTACTGCTATGTGTATTATTGGGGGTGAGGGCTGGCTTTTAAGCAGCTCAGAGTGGACTCTGACACATTGCTGCTCCACCCCAATTATGTCCAACGTGGTGGACGGTAGATGGCTGTCCCAGCTACCTTCTGGCTTCCCATCCCCAGCCATCGCTCTGTCCGCTGTCCCACCTCACTGAGTAATAATCCCACTCCTGTTGTTTTTCCTTTCAATTGCCTCCCCTCACACTGCTGATGCTCCCCTCACCACTTTGCCTGTCTGCTCCTCCCCACTTTGCTGCTTTCCTGCCCTCCCCAGTCTTTTCCTAAGCTGCTCACTCCTCCCTTCCTGTTGGTCTCCTCCTCCTCCTCCTCCCCTCAGTGCTTCCCCATACACTTCTAATGATCAGCTCCATTCCTACTTTCCTCACTGTATAATCACTTCAGGCTCTTTCTGACAACATCCATCACTGTGCCCCTAGCAGTGACATTGGTAATACAGGTAGCTTTTCAATATTCTCATCCTTATTTTAAATCTGTCAATGTCCTCATCTTTGTCTATATCTGGAACCTCCTCTAATCTTACAACCTTCATTGATCAGATGGGCCAAGGAATGACAGATGGAGATTAATTCAGATAAATGTGAGGTGCTGCATTTTGGTCAGGCTAACCAGGGCAGGACTTATACACTTAATGGTCAGGCCCTAGGGAGTGTTGCTGAACAAAGAGACCTTAGAGTGCAGGTTCATAGTCCTTGAAAATGGACACCCAGATAGACCTGATCGTGAAGAAGATGTTTGGTATGCTTGCCTTTATTAGTCAGTGCATTAAGTATAGGAGTTGGGAAGTTATTTTGCATTTGTACAGAACAGTGGTTAGGCCACTTTTGAAATACTGCTTTCAATTCTGGTTTCCCTTCTATAGGAAGGATGTTGTGAAGCTTGAAAGGGATCAGAAAAGATTTACAAGGATTTTGCCAGGATTGGAGGATTTGAGCTATAGGGAGAGGCTGAATAAGCTGAGGTTATTTTCTCTGGAGCATCAGAGGCTGAGGGGATCCTTACAGAGGTTTATAAAATCATGAGGGGCATAAATAGAGTGAATAGACAAGATCTTTTCCCTGAGGTGGGGGAGTCTGAAATGAGAGGGCATAGGTTTAAGGTGAGGGGGAAAGATTTAAAAGGGACCTAAGGGGCAACATTTTCATACAGAGGTGATGCACGTATGGAATGAGCTGCCAGAGGAAGTGGTAGAGGCTGGTAAAATTTAAAAAGCATCTGCATGGGTATATGAATAGAAAGTGTTTAGACAGTTATGGGCCAAGTGCTGGCAAATGGGACTCGATCAATTTCGGATATCTGGTCGGCATGGACAAGTTGGTCCAAAGGGTCTGTTTCCGTGCTGTACATCTTTATGACTCTATGACTGTAATAATGCACTCTGATAACTCTGGCTCCTTGACCATTCCTAATTTTAATTAAGGTGAGAAAAACATAGGAGCTGGCCATGTCACCTATTCAGCCCATGCAGCATGCTCTAATCAATTTGATCATGAATGATTATCTACCTCTATGTCATTTTTCTGTGCTGTCCTCACATCCCTTGCTGTTAATTGTTCCAAGAAATCTATCCCACTGCTGACTGGAACATAAAAAATGTTTGATTTTCTATGGAATTTTGGTGTGAACAATTTCAAAGATTCACCATCTTCCAAGTGAAGAAATTACTCTTCATCTCAGTGCTAATGGACCTTCCCATTTACCTGAGATTATGGCTCCAAGTTTCCGAGTCACCAAGCAGTAGAAACAGCCTAGTTTCATTCAATCTGTTATACCTGTAAGAGTTTGTAAGTTCCAATCCTTTCAGCTCTCCTTTTTTATTGAAACTTTAGAGAATATAGTTTCAGTTCCCTCAATCTTTCATCAGATGTTACTTCCACCAGTCTAAACATTAGGTCTGATGGATCTCTGTTGCACACAATCCTTAGGAAGTATCTGTCTTCTCAGAGGGACTGATACAAATGTTGGCCAGCCCAGTGATGCCCACATCCCAGAAGTGAATAAAAATAACTGTACACAATACTCCAGTAATTGGGATTGACTGTGATTCTTGACTGTGATGGATAATGATTGCTGGATGACAGTTGAGGGAAAACATTAGAAGTTGCTTGCTGCTTGTCATTCATCAGCAGCTACAGGACAGCAGG
Source organism: Chiloscyllium punctatum (assembly GCF_047496795.1). Taxonomy (NCBI): domain Eukaryota; kingdom Metazoa; phylum Chordata; class Chondrichthyes; order Orectolobiformes; family Hemiscylliidae; genus Chiloscyllium; species Chiloscyllium punctatum. The sequence continues at coordinate 118,122,735 of NC_092747.1, forward strand.
GTGAAAATTAAAGGATTTTTTGCTTTTCAAAAAGAATCAGAAAATCGATAGCAATAATTGGTGGATAACGAAATGTTCTGTACAGGAACGGAATTTGTTACATCAGAAGATCTCTGTAAAATTTTGCATTTACGTCAACATTATTATGATGAATGCCACTTATCACAAAACGATGCAGAAATAAATCCCACTTTTGTTTATTCAAATATGGTGTAGTTAATTTTAAGCACCAGTTAATTTCAATAAAGCATGCAACACTTACATGTAATTAAACTCTCAAAGTGCCATCTTTTGCTGAATCCTATTTTTCAACAATGCTTTGCTTATCACCTCCACAGCATAATATCAAAATGCACAGACATTGCCAACTAGATGTTTCAAACTGGCCTACAATTTTTAACATGAATTTTTATATTGACATTAACTTCACCAATTTATTTTCAAGTAAAGGTGCGGTAATTAACTGTTACATAGTGCGTGATTCATCTTAGTGCGTGATTGCAGCTTGAAAGTGGCAATAAGATTTTTGCATTTACACAGAGTCTTTTATGACCTAAGGATGCCCCAAAGTGCTGCACAGCTAATGAGAAAATTTTGAAGGTGTTCAACACTATTTGGAACAACAAAATACTTCAAACAGCAAGAGGATAAATGACCAGAAAACCTTTTTTCTCAAAGTTTTTGTTTGAGGATATTGAGAGAAGACATCCACTCTTCTTCCATAATTTATTTGAGAAAAGAAATGGGGCATTGATTTATTCATTCTTCCGTGGGATGTGGGTGACACTGGCAAGGCCAGTCTTTGTTAGCCATTCTCTAATTTTCCTTGGTCATTTGGCATTTTCAGTGGAAAGTTACGAGTCAACCACATTACTGTGGCCCTGAAGTCACATGTCGGTTGGGTAAGGATATTCACACCTCCTTCACTAAAGGAGGACCTTCCACTAAAGGATATTAATTAAAAAGGACAAAACCAGATGGATTTGGACATCCTGGAGTGGAAGTTGCTGTGGTCACCGTCCTGAGAGCCTAGCATTTCAGCCATTTATTGATTAGATTCAAATTGCACCAGTTGATGGCGTGGGAATTGAACCAAAGTAACGACAGTACTAGACCAGGCATCCAGCTTAATAGTCCAGTGACACCACCAGTGCTTAATTTCTCATGTGACAGGCTAAATTATGTGAAAATTGTGGCATGTGTATCTGCTGTGGTGACTTCTGTGTTTGTTTAGACAGTCCTAAATCAAATAGATTGAACCCCAGACCAAACATGTCTCATGCCTGTTAGGAAACAGTGGTGTTTTATTTGTAAATTCTAAAGATATTTTTTCTGCAATATGTTGTTTCTTGGAATTTTTTTGTTCTACTTGCTTGAGCTCTGGTGCTCAATGTTTCAAATTAAACATTGAGGAATTCAAAACAGTTGTCTTTGCCTCCCATCACAATCACTTTATATTCTAAGCAACTGATTCCATTCACATCTTTGGTTACAATCTCAAATTTTAGCTGTCTGTGTGCAATCGAGAGAATTAACTTAACCCTGAGCTAAGCTTCGAAACACAATTTAAATCAATAAACCAAACAATCATCCCTGAAGAAGAAAACACAAACATGATTGCAACTTTACAAATTCATATTTATTTTATGAGAAAATGGAATTGACGTTTGCTGTGTAATGTAACATAATCTCGGTCAGTGCAGTTTATAGATTGCATATGGAATAACAGATACACTATCTCATTGAGTTAGTGGACTGCTCTATCCATTGGTAGCTATCCGTTTTAATGCCAGAGGTCTTCCAAGCTGAATTCTAATGTTTTCCTTCCTGTTTTTGTGTAAAGAGGGTTTCACCCATGCTCTCTTCTCAACTCCTGGTCTTTGCGTTTCACTTCTCTTTTTGTCAGAATCTATGTTTAGATCACCTTATGCTTACAGCTCACCTCTCTGACAACTCTTGTTTGTGTCAGCTGCCTCCATGACTTCTGTATCTTCCCTTGGTCTCTGTGAATGCTGTTTCCCAGTTCAGGGTCACCAGCTCATAGGGACCAATATTTGTTATGATTAAAGAAATTGTAAATAATCCTTTTACAATTAGTGCCAACATTTATGAGTCTTTTTCAAACATTTTCTTCCCCCAGTGAAAGGTGAAATTGCTGCAGTCCTACTGGACCATAGGGTTACTCTCTCATGAGAGAGAGAGAGGGAGAGAGAGAGAGAGAGAGAGACAGAGACAGAGAGAGAAAGAAAGAGAGAGAGAAAGAAAGAGGTGACTGGTGGTGGTTTGATCTGAGATTCACTGCACCTCAAGCAAGGGAAGACGTAGAGATGGAGAGTTCTTCATGGTAACCTTATCCAGTGCAGCAAGTGAACCATGCTGTCTGCATGCTCTGCATTGAGAAACCCACCTTTCAGCCAGCTGAACTAACTGACCCCCTCCCCCAGTAAAATATGATCTTCCAGTATTTCTAAAAATAGACACAAATGCGCCATTAAAATGGCTACTGACGATCATGTGTTCTTTGCCAGTTGAGCAGCAGATTATATCAAAGTGAACGTTTATTGAAGTGCAGACCTATGTCATTTTATTGTTTAAGGCAACATTAACACAAAAGGGCTGTGGTCAGATAAGATTAATTATCTCAAGCGTTCCTTCTGCACACAAGTGGAAACTAAAACTCTGTCAGCAGCAGATGGAAGTGAATGACCTAATCACCATCCTATTTTCTTAAGATGAATGTTTCTCGACAAGGGGTTAAATGCCAAGAGAAAATGTTGGAATCAGTTTCGCCAACCCTTTGGTTCGAAGAAACACTTGGAGAAAGTCACAAGATGAGGGACGTATCTTATTGTCAGCTTTTCAAATTACTAAAAGTTGTTTGCAGCCAGTTCCTTCAAAATTACTTAGTTATTTGTAAATAATTTCAGCAGCCAATGTAATGAACAGCAACATCCTGTATGTCCCACTTCACAGAGAGAAAGACTTCTCCAATCTGTTTCAGTTTCAATTTCATCTGAGAACGATGCTCAAAGAGGTTTGACTGCAAGAAATCTCATAGAGAATCCTTCACTTTAAAGGATCCTAGCTCTAACTTGAAATCATTAAAGTCGAAGAATTCACAGGTCTACCTTATGGGAGACTGTGAATCAAAAACTATAGACTGAGTTAACTTTATTTTGGGAAAATGTACTACCTATACCTATAATCAGTCCTTGTTGAAAGTGCCTGACTATCTGTGGGATCAACTGAGCAATGTTGCAATATTTTCAGGATAAATGAATGACAGAACAGTGTGGTACAGCGGCACATTCATCCACTCGACTGATCATTGCTGGCAACCATGACAAGCATTGCGTCTACCCTAAAAGGCAACTCAGGACAAAAGTACAGTGAGCACGTTAACTCGAGATCAGAGGAAAAAGCCCAAAATGGCGGGACAATGCAAGGCAGAGATGCTGTGAGCATCTAAGTCTGCTCAAGGTGATTGTGTCTAAAGAGAGCAGATAAGGGTCCTAGAGATGCATCCTGGTCCAATCCATGAGGTGGAGGCATGACCTTACTCACCAAGTGTCCTTAGAACAGCATTACAATGAGAGGAGCTGGTGCACTCTCAGGGACAGCCTTGAAGTACGCAACAGTAGTATAATTGGATTGAAAATGTGCCATGATGATGGAGTGATGTTGGTACGTATCAATATCTATGGATGGATTCTGTGAGTAGTCACTGCTCATGAAGCATGCCCCGGGACAATTGATGCCTGCTGTCTAAAATGGAGATCCAGAGGAACAAGTGGTGAGCTGTGTTCATGAGTTAACCACTTGTACTTTCATGCTAGGAATTCTTAGTCTTGGTTTGATCTAGTCAGTGGGAGAATGGAGGTGAGATTTAGTACAATAAAGGTAATATTGAGTGATAATCTATGCAAGAAGCCCTTTTGCCACCACTAAGTGAGAATCTCATCTTTCCAATCAATACTTGGCTGAAAAATGGGACTTGTTGTTCTCAACATTGAGAAAGTTCTCGTTGGGCATGTCACCTGAATTTCTGAGCTTTCTCACCATGTCCCATGGGCGGCACGGTGGCACAGTGGTTAGCACTGCTGCCTCACAGTGCCGGAGACCTGGGTTCAATTCCTGCCTCAGGCGACTGACTGTGTGGAGTTTGCATATTCTCTCCGTGTCTGCGTGGGTTTCCTCCGGATGCTCCGGTTTCCTCCCACAGTCCAAAGATGTGCAGGTCAGGTGAATTGGCCATGCTAAATTGCCCGTAGTGTTAGGTAAGGGGTAGATGTAGGGGTATGGGTGGGTTGCGCTTCGGCGGGGCGGTGTGGACTTGTTGGGCCGAAGGGCCTGTTTCCACACTGTAATGTAATGTAATGTAATGTAATGTCCCATGTGTTCAGGAGTTGGGAAGATCCCACCCATTTTTGTGGATCCACAGTCACATGTGTGGCAGAGCAAACCAATGCATTTTTATACCAATCCTGTTTTTCAGGGTTGCCATTATTGATATTTAGTTCAATCAATTGAATTTGAATTTCTCAGCTGCAATCACAGGATATGAACTCATGCCTCCAGATCATTAGTGAATGCATCTTGAATACTTATCTGACACCAAAAGCATTATGATGCCATCCCCCTTTACAATTCTTTCATTTAGCTTCTTGATGTTTGTTGGTGTTTATAAAACGTGTGTTATCTCCTCTCTCACTCTTTTCCTGAAGAAATAAATAGTTCCGTTATATGATTTCTACCTCATTGCTTGGAATTATAAACTCTGGTATTATCTTCGACATGTTCATCTGTTCACCACATGTAATGGATCCTGGGACAATTTGACAGGAATTTCTTACCAGATGTTATTCGTGAGGAGCTAATTTTACTTTAAAAAATATCATATTTGAGTAAGAGGCAGCGTTACCCTCTGTGTAAAAATGTATCAGTGAAATTAAGACAAAGAAAACTATAGCTGAGGCAGTGATATGAAATAATTATTTAACGTATCTATTATTCCTCATTTTCTACAGCACCTCTATCTGAATGCTCATTCAAGAATCCATAACCTCTTTCACTTGTTGCCGATAGTTGATAAACAGAATATTTCTTAGACTAATAGGGATGGATTATGTGCTATCCCACCAGTGGATTTGAAGTAAAGACCAGTGGGTGGTCTTCACATCATTTACCTTCCTATTTCAGACCTGTCTGATTACGGGTTTGGGGGAGATCTAAAAGCCCATCAGCATATTTAGATATTGCTGTGGCCACAGCTTAATCCATTGTGTGCGAGTATTTTACCCATGTAGAGGCTAGACCCATGCTGGTTGACATTGGATAACAGGACAAACCTCCTTTACAAACCCCATTTGTCGATTGGAGGCACTTCTACCCCAAGGTCCTACTTCCCTTCAATCCTCCCCTAGCCCTTTGAACCTACACTTCTTTCACCTTGACCCCAGAGCCAAGGCTGACATATTCTCCTTACCATTGGGAATTGCTGGTAGCCCACACAATGGCCGTTGCCTTGACTGTTTGACTGACAGGATGTCAGACTAGTTGGCTATCTGATTGTCTGGCAGCTCTCTAAGCTGGATGTCCTCTTTAAATTGGTGAGGGACTGGCATCAGGGATGTGGGCAGGCACGCTAGAGGTGGGGGTGTCCTAGACTTATAAGACAATAACATAAAGCCCATAGTGTGGCATAAAAGACAGCATTCAGTCTATCTCATTCTTTCTGAGATAAAACAAAAGGATGCAAGTCCTTGAGATCTCAAACAAAAACATAAATTGCTGGAGAGACTCAGTAGGTCTGGCAACATTTGTGGAGAGAGAAACAGAGTTAACATTTTGGGTCCAGTGACCCTTCTGCAGAACTGCTCCTATGTTAAAATTGTCCAATTCTGAAGACAGATCACTAAACCTGAAACGTTAACGCTGATTTCTGAACACAGGTGCTGCCCGACCTGCAAAATTTCTACAGCAATTTCCATTTTTGCATTCTTTCAGATATTAACTCTTCATGCATAGTTATTGACAGTAATCCAAGTTCCTGTTCCTTTCGACTTCTTTGCTACAATTCATCTTTTCTATTTTCCTTTTATCTTTTTTTATATTCACTTTAGATAGCTCCAATAGACCTTTATATGACATCAAATCCCCATTACTTTTTGATCCTTTCTTACTGCAATATTTTAACTCTTCTATTTAGTGATAGTTCCTTTTCTTCTTCCATATTAATATAAATACATAATGCATTCCAGAAACTGGTTTCAAAAGCATTACTTTCTTTATGTTATACTTTATGTGCAAACTTCTCATTTAATTGATCAAAGGATTCCCAGATGCAAACTGTGCTCATCTAAAGTATAGGAATCTTGTACTTTAATAAAGTATCTAATCATAAATGATTTATACGGGTGAAATTTGTGGCCTGTTTGATTTCCTAGTGGAATGCACATTAAAATTCCCTTTAAAATTAAACTTTAAAATGGAGTAAAATGTTATTATCAAATGAAAGGCAAAGTTTCAGGCTTAGAACCTGGTCAGAGAGAATTTTATTCTTTACAGAGGAGGACACTATTACTTCAAATAGACCAATTTTTAATCTGATGATATATTAAAGAGTAAGTAGAAAACCCAGACAAAGCAACAGAATCGACAACAGAATCACAGAAATAACAGTATCTGAGAGCAATGGGCTATAGCATTCCTTTCACTAATACAATAAGGGTTACAGAGGGAATTAAAAATCACACAACACCAGGTTATAGTCCAACAGGTTTATTTGGAAGCACTAGCTTTCAAAGTGCACCACCTGATGAAAAAGCTAGCATTTCCAAATAAACCTGTTGGACTATAGCCTGGTGTTGTGTGATTTTTAACTTTGTACACCCCAGTCCAACACCAGCATCTCCAAATCATTACTGAGGGAGGTATTCCTGTTTCTGTTTGCCAGCATTATACTTGTCAGCAGCAGGAATGTTAATGATGTTGTGGTTCTGTTCGCCGAGCTGGGAATTTGTGTTGCGGAAGTTTCATCCCCTGTCTCGGTGACATCCTCAGTGCTTGGGAGCCTCCTGTGAAGCGCTTCTGTGTTGTTTCCTCCAGCATTTATAGTGGTTTGTCTTAACCCACTATAAATGCAAGAGGAAACAACACAGAAGTGCTTCGCAGGAGGCTCCCAAGCACTGAGGCTGTCACCTAGACAGGGGACGAAACGTCTGCAACACAAATTCCCAGCTCGGCGAACAGAACCACAACAACGAGCACCCGAGCTACAAGTCTTCTCACAAACTTTGAATGTTAATGATAATGAACTGATGTCTACAATATGTTTGGCTCTGATTGTATCATCAAAGTTAAAGCAACATAACTCTCGAAACAGCATAACTCTAGAAAGGATACAACTATACTGTGTTGTAATTCCACAATTTCTCACATATCTGAATGATTTCTTTATAGCATTTATGTACTCGAAGAAATTTCATGCATTGCTTTGATATCTAAAAGGGTGCTTTTTAATTTGTACCACCTTTCTATTCCAAAGGAACAAAACTCTTTGCCAAGAGCATGCCACCAGAACATTTTTGTTTGTGTATATTTCCCAAGTGTTATGGATCAAGTCAAGTTGGCATAGTTTTACCAGACCATCATTAGAGAGAGACAATGGGGGGTGATTTAATCTGAAGGCCACAACAGCTCAAGAGAGGGGAGAGGTCAAAAAAGAGAGTCCTTCACAGTAACCTCAGCCGTGGGAATTCCTAGAAATGGGAATTGAACCCATGCTGTCAGCATCACTCCGCTTTGCAAACCAACCATTATACTTTTATGGATACGTTGCTAGTGGCACACATCCTAATTCATGGGACTACTCGCTAGTTTCCTGCTATTGCTGGCCTAAATTTAAAACACTGGCAAACGATGTGGAGGTGAAGATAAAAGCAAATGCGTTATAAAAATATTGACAATGCCACCTTGACAGAGTTGGCCTCCAGTGAAAAAACCCAGGTGGCTGATGAAGCCCTGATGCATTACATAGTAGAAACTCGACAGGTTGTGGTACCAACGGTAGAACACCACCGATGTGGCAAACGACACAAAGAATCAATGAGTTGGGCTTGGGAAGGCCTGTGACCCAGTGATGGTCGCAAATGTCAGCGCTAGGTCCACTTTGTTTGTTATTTGTATAAACAATTTGGATGAGATTATATGAGCTATGGTTAGTAAATTTGTAGATGACACAAAAATTGGGTGTAATGAACAATGAAACAGACCCTTTGGTCCAACTCATCCATGCGAACTATGTTTCCCAAAGTAAGCTGGTCCTATCAGCAGGGCCAGTGGACCGAGGAGCAACAGATGGGGTTTAAGTTAGATAAATGCAGTGTTGCATTTTTGTACGGCAAACCAGGGCAGGACTTATTTAGTTAATGAGGGGACACTGAAGAATGTTGTCGAACTAAGGGTCCAGGTACATTGTTCCTTGAAAGTTGCATCACAGGTAGACAGGGTGGTGAAGAAGGTGTTTGGCATTTTTGTCTTCATTAGTCAGAGCACTGAGTGGAGTTGGGATGTCATGTTGTGGCTGCACAAGACATTGGTAAGGCCACATTTGATGTACTGCATACAGTTTGCCTTGCTATAGGAAGGATGTTATTAAACCTACAATGGATGCGGAAACAATTTACTGGGATGTTACTGGGATGGGAGGGTTTGAGTTAGAAGGAGAGACTGGATAGGCTGGGACTTACTTCTTGGAGCATAGGAGGTTGAGGGGTGACCTTATAGAAGTTTATAAAATCATAAGAGGCATAGATAAGGTGAATAGCCAAAGTCTTATCTCCAAGGGAGGGGATTCCAAAACTAGAGGGCATAGGTTTAAGGTGAGAGGGGAAAGATTCAAAATGAACCTGCTGGACATTTTTTTTACACAAAAGGTAGTGTGTATATGAAATAAAGTGCCAGAGGAAGTAGTAGAGGTGGATATAATTACAACATTCAAAATACATTAAGCCAGGTACATGGATTGGAAAGGTTCAGAAGGATGTGGACCAAACGCAGGCAAATGGGACTGGTTGGCATGGACGAGTTAGACCAAAGTGTTTGTTTCCATGCTGTATGACTATGACTCTCTATGACCCAGCATTCACCATCTAAACCTCTGCAGGCAACAAGATAACTCTCTTAATGTTGATGTTTTTTACATATGAATATCAGTTCCTAAAGTTGCCATGGGGATGCAATTGCAATTTAACTAGTAGTCTGAGCAGGAAGAAAGTCCCATGTAAATTATTTTTACTGTCCTTGTGGAGAAAAGAAAAGCAGAAATTCTCCTTTGGAGGAAAATCTTCAAAGGAATCTTAAGCCTTGTCTACCAGGGACTCTGCATCATTATCATTGCCTGAAGCCGAGACTCTGGTAACATGACTCCAGCATAGCCTTTGGATCACACAGTTTTCCACCCACTTCCTACCTACATCCTGACCAAAATGGTAGAAAGTTGATTGATGACATATAGATGAGGTCCAACAGTTAAAAACAGCATGGGCCTCAGATTTGGATGAGCCGACCCACTACTTACCTGTTCAAAATATACTTGCATTGAAACCAAGGTCATGTTTCTCAAATGTTTTGCTCTTTCTTTAGCTAATTATGGGAAACCATATTTCAGAAGCCATCTGCAAAAATTGTAACACCCCGGAAGACGTTTTGCAATACCGGAACAGTCCCTGGAGCTGCCTGTAAATATAATGGAAGCTTATTAAACTCTACATCGTACAGTGATCAAAATCTTCCTTACAAAATGTAGCAGCTTACTTTATTCAACATAATGGATGAATTGGAATGTCATCCAGATTATCAGATATAAGAATTTATGATCACTTAATATTGCAAAAAGATTGGCTGGCCAAATTACAGCTGGGAAAAAAAATGACATGGTTATATCTATTCAGTCTTCCTCTGGCCCAACTGGGTAGCAATCCCTCTTTCTGATCTGTGCTTCTTTCAAGTAGTATTTACATGATTAAGTTATGAGGGCAGGTTATGTTCCTTTCTGTTTAAATGAATGATGGATGATCTCATTGAAATGTTTCAAATGATAAAAAGGGTTTCCAAGAGTTGATGCAGGCAACTAATTTTGTCCAGTGGGAAATCCAGAAAAAGTGACAACAATCTTAAAATTGGAGTTAAACTCAGAAGTGAAATGACACGGCAGATTTTCCTTTAATGATCGTGGACAGGTGAAATTTCTCTTCCTAATGTTGGATTCAGAGAAACATTCAAGGCTGAATTCAGCAGTATTTTACTGGGTAAGGATATCAATTGATTTGGATTAAAGCTGCAAAAGATACTAATTAATAATCCTTCACCATGAAACTTCACCACTTTCTCGGCATTGTCTTGCTTCATTTCAGAAAATATGACCTTGTTGACTATACTTAGCCAACAAAGTTGATTGGCTGATCGTAGCCGTGGGAAGCTTCAGGGAAGATCAAGCAGCATGCACTGTACTTTAGAATTAGAATGAGGTTTTTTTATCACATGTACTCAAGAACAGGGATCCATTAGTACAGTGAACAGTGTGCACAGTCGCCATTTCTGGCACTATCTTGAGTACAAAGGTGCCTAAAATATAAATATAAATGAGAAAAATAAAGAAATAAAGTCAAAAGTTCAGCATCAAAGTCCTTGTAAAATGTAGAAAGTGAGAAAAAAGCAGACTGAGTGGGCGGGTCCGTGCTGGGTGTCACCTCAAGACCAGGGGTCTGTGCTGGGTATCACCTCAAGATCAGGGGTCCATGCTGGGCATTGCCTCAAGGCCAGGGGTCCATGCTGGGTATCACCTCGAGACCAAGGTTCCGTGCTGGGTATTGCCTCAAGGCCAGGGGTCCATGCTAGGTATCACCTTGAGACCAGGAGTCCGCAATGGGTATTACTTCAAGGCCAGGGGTCTGTGCTGGGTATTGCCTCAAGGCCAAGGGTCCGTGCTGAGTATCACCTCGAGACCGAGAGTTCGGGCTCGGCATCACCTTGAGACTCGGAGTCCATGCTTGGCGTCACCTTGAGACTCGGAGTCCATGCTTGGCGTCACCTTGAGACTGGGAGTCCATGCTGGGCATTACCGCAAGGCTGGAAGTCCACAGTGGGCATCACCGCAAGACTGGCAGTCTTCGCTGGTTATCACCTCAAGACCAGGAGGCCATGCTGGGCATCACCTCGAGGTTGTTCATGTTGACTTTTTACATCATGCCAAACATTTGCAATGTTGTTGATTGTCTAAACAATGCAACATTTGCATATCATCAGCTTTCCTTAACCTTGCATCTCTTTGTTGAGCTGTGAGGAAATGTTTCCCAGACAAGAAGTCTTAAAGGTGGGGATAACAACTTGATTCGTGCATTTATTTAAAAACGGTGGTGTTCTTATGGAGGAGTCCTACATGGATTCCTGTGGAGAGGTCATTCACATTCACAGGGTGTCCTGAAGCATTGTACAAAAGTAAGAAAAAATTCCGAGCAATGTTTTCTAAAGCACATTTCTTGACAGCTGGCTGAAAATGCACTGAAAGCCATTCAGTGAGCAAGATCATTTTCATCAAAGATTTTGTATTTGATTTTCAGTTCCATTGCTTGTGGATTTTCTGATTGCTACAAGAGTAGATTTTTAGACTTGAAGTCACTTCTGTACTGTAAACAAAAGTCAACCAATTTTCAGCTGACTTAAATTCTTGCATGCCTCTCTCTTCCATTGAAATAAATCTCTTAGAAAGCATTCTCTTTGAAAAATTGCTTGTCTCATCCAAGTTGACTGTGTGTGTAGCTTTACTCATCAATTTGCTCATCATACACACACTCCTATAGACACACACACACTCCTACACTCACAAATGCACCCTCTCACAGACTTAGACCCCTTTACACTCACACACATATATACACCCTCTGTCTCAAAGACACTTACAATCCCCCACCCAAATACACACACACACACACACACACACACACAAACCCGCATGCACACAAACCCGCATGCACACGTACACATATACATCTGTGGGGTGAATTTGTACTTGCAGAGTTACATTGTACTTTGTTAAAAAATTGCATGAATCCATGTAAGACTCTCTTAACTCATATTTTTTTAAGTAAGACTCAGTCTAAACATTATGGCAAAGACAACAGAACACAGGGGGCTAACACCTTCAACACATTATCTGAGCTGACACCAACTGTGAAAGTTGACCAGAAAATGTAACTTTTAAAAAAAGGTTTTGTGATTTATATATGAAAGAAGTGAAACTATCATGGTCATTCTAACACTGGATTAGTGGTGCTGGAAGAGCACAGCAGTTCAGGCAACATCCAACGTGAGAGACTTACCAAACAATCAAGGTATTTTTCAATGTATAATTTCAGTTACACTACTCTGTGAACTTTTGCTATAAATTCTGTGTCTTACAATTGTGTACTCCACAACCACCTGATGAAGGAGCAGTGCTCTGAAAGCTAGTGCTTCCAATTAAACCTGTTGGTCTATAACCTGGTATTGTGTGATTTTTAACTTTGCTCATCAATGACAGTCTTCAAATTTGCTGCGTTAATGCTGACTGCTTTGCTTTCTGCCTTTATAGCTTCATTACTTAGCATAATCTTATGTAGATTATAGCATCACTTGAATTGATCAAACCAACCAGAGCTTGCAAATAACTTAATGAAGAACTGCGGATACTGGAGATCAGAAACAAAACTAAAATTGCTAGAGAAACTCAGCAGCTCTGGCACCATCTGTGGAGAGAAAAAAAAACTGATGCTTCAAGTCCAGTGAGCCTTCAGCCTTCCCTGAAAGCAGCGAGGAGACAATGGTCTTTATGGTGATGACAGGTGATGAGGAGATGGGACGTGTGAAAGGAGTGAGTAGATCAGTGGAGATGGAACCCCAGTGAGGTAAAAGAAGGATTAGCAAATAATGGTATTGATGATAGCTATACAGGGAAGGAAAGAAGCTAGGAATGTGATAATGGACCCCATAACTACTTGAAAATGGGTTGGCTGTTCTGAAAGCAACTGAGGTCATGACTGGACATGAGGTGTGGTGAAGGGGATAAGCATGGAAGGAGGTGTTTAGGCTCTGAAATTGTTGAACTTGATGTTGAATCCCAATGCTATAAGGTATCTAAGCAGAAGATGAGTTGTTGTTCCTCCAGTTTAGCCTTGTCTTCCAGAGATTATAAGATTCATATTACAGAGGAACCCTGATTTCTGAAGGACATGGGCGGGGAGGATTTCATTCTGTTAATCAAATTCCAGATAATTGAATGCCAGATAACATAGTTTAGCCAAGCATCGGGACCTTGAGATTTGCCAGATAATCCGAAATTCGGATAATCGAGGTTCCCCTGTCTTAAGTGAGGAGCCAAAAGTTGGGCAACGAGAAACCCATTTGGACTCTTTCTGCCCTCTTCTGGTTGCTTTCCTCCTGAATGAGAGACACACAGTGAGAGAGAGGGAGAGAAAGAGAGAAAGGTATCACTGGAGCTGAAATTGGGTGGCACATGTGTTACATTTGATGCAGGTGGGGAGGTATCCCAAGCAAGTGAGTAGGTAGTGCAGAGGATAAGCAGGATTGGTGGTGTTGGTTATTGGGATTGGTAAGAGTGAGTGAGGGAAGAATTTGCAGCCAAAAGTCAGAGTGATAGAGAACAAACTTTGGTGGGAAGTGGGATTTCCAGTGACGAGAGAATGATTGCTCAGTATTGGAAAGAAGATTGTGACATCTATATTAGCAGAGTGGAGAAGGTCACTGACCTATTTCCTTCATTGTTGTGTATTTCTCCAGGTGAACTGACCAGGTGGGAACCTTGGACCAGGTCTGGCATGGTCTTGTGTCATGGCCTCCGCTGCTGATCATAGAGTCTGAGATGTACAGCATGGAAACAGAACCTTCAGTCCAACCTGTCCATGGCGACCAGATATCCCAACCCCTAATCCAGTCTCATTTGCCAGTACTTGGCCCATATCCCTCCAAACTCTTCCTATTCATATACCCATCCAGATGCTTTTTAAATGCTGCAATTGTCCCAGCCTCCACCACTTCCTCTGGCAGCTCATTCCATACACACATCGTACTCTGTGTGAAAAAGTTGCCCCTTAGGTCCCTTTTATATCTCTTCCCTCTCACCCTAAACCTGTGCCCTCTAGTTCTGGACTCCCCTACCCAAGTGAAGACACTTTGTCTACTTATCCTATCCATGACCCTCATGATTTTATAAACCACTATAAGGTCACCCCTCAGGCTCTGACGCTCCAGGAAAAACAGCCCCAGACTGTTCAGCTTCTCCCTGTAGCTCCAACCTTGGCAACATCCTTGTAAATCTTTTCTGAACCCTTTAGAGTTTCACAAGGTCCAAGGGAAGAGGACACACACTTTGCACCACCCATGTCTGCCAGAACCTCTACATCTGTGTGCAGAGTGGTCACCAACTGCCCTTTGTCTGCCATGTCTGGGGCAGTACCTGCACAGGGCAGCTCAGGGCTTGTCTCAGTGCACGATGGGTTGTTTAAAATGGAAGGTGTAAGGCATGCATGTTGCTGTTTCAGTGGCATTCTGCGGACTGGGAGCTGCGTGTGGTGGGAAGGGGCAAGAATTGGATGAGGGAAAGATGCCTAAGGGACAGGGTAGGTGGTTAATGAGGCAGGGTTGGGAAAATGAGAACATGCTTAGCCTTGTGTCAAAAGCCCCTTCAGAAAACCTGACACACTTAAGCAAAAAGAAAAGTAAAGTTTAGACCTTGGTCATCGATATCTGTCAGAGAAACCAAGTGTTCCAAACACCAAATCCTGGGGAACCCCATTAAAAATCTTCTTTCCTCCTGAAAAACATCCATCAACCATTCCTGTTTATTTACTCTTCCTCCTTAGCCAATTTTGTATCCATGTTGTTATTTCCTGTGCTTTTCAATGAGCTATAATATTTCTCACAAGTCTGTTGTTTGATTCTATCAAATGTCTTTTGAAGATCCATGTAAACTGCATTGACAGCACTGCCCTCATCACTTTCACCGTTAGTTCTTTTAAACACTCCAGTATGTTAGTTCACCATGATTTTCCTTGAGGTATCTATACTGGGTCATCCTAATTATCCCATTTCTTTCCATTTTACTGTTAATTCTATCCCAAGTATATGTTGCAAAGAGTTTTCCCACCACTGAACATAAACTGACATATCTGTAGTTGCCTGGCTTATCCTTACATTCTTCTTTTCAAAGAATGTTACAAAAATGTGTACTTTGGACAGTTAAAATGTACGCAGAATGTTGCTCATTGCACACCTTCTTGAATACATTGTACATCAATGCAGAACATGATGCACTTTGAATAATGCATGAAAGACCATTCCAAACACATTAAATCTAAGAATGTTTTTTCACGGAGTGCACAATAAGAATGTGCATTGACTATTTTAGCTAACTATTTTATAATGGAGTAAGTGGTACACAAAACATACAAATTGATAATAATTTCTAAACAATTTATGAAAGAATCTATTCTGTTCAACATTACTTCAGGTTTATATTCAAAAATGGAGCTTCCATCACCTTTTTGATTAGTGAAGTGCAAAGATTCACTATCCTTTTCTGAAGGAATTTGTCTTCAACTAAATGATTAACTCCTTATTCTGAAAGTATATCCTCTGTTCTCTTCTGCAGCCAGGGGAAAAACTTCTAATTATCTATCTAGTCAAACCATTTTGAAATAAACAAGATACTAATTAGATCACCTCTTTTTCTCTTGAACTGCAGAGAGTTTAAATTCAATTTACTTAGTTTCTCATCAAATTCAACCCTTTCAGTGCAGTATCTCCAGTATAACTATATTTTTTCTTTAACATGAAGATCAAAACTATGTAAAATACTCCAGATGTGGTGTCACCAAAACACTGTACAATTATAACAATCTTCCGTATTCTTCTATGAGTGATCTCCAATGTAGATATTCTTAACAGGCATGTCAAGTAAGGAGAGAGACCCAGTAAGTGGCTGATTATGTGTGTACTTTTTCTGTCATTCTGCTCTGGTGCTCTTACAGACTTAACAAGAATAAATGATAGATTTAAGATAGCTTATCAGCCTTGTTTGAAAATAGTCCATTTCAACCGAACAGGATTTATCAAATAACTTTAAGGATATCTATCTATGCTATAAGTAATACAGTGGAATTAACTTCAATTCAAAGAACTTACTGATTCCCTGAGGTTCAGATGTTATCAAGGTCATTTCGTTAGGACAAAGAGAATCTGAGCATGATTAAACCTGTACTTAAACATTTAATAGACTGTTTAAGAACAAATAATTGTCATATTATGAGAGCAGTCACACAGTAAAGTTAGAAAAAAAATGTTCCAGAAATGGTATTAGTTTTGGGAGCAGCATTGCACAGGCAAGTTAAGCAGCTCAATGTAATAGAATGAAAGCCCCTGTCCAATTAGGATCAGTGGGTTGATCAACATGGCATACCTTCAACCACTCATCAGATTAATCAGGAGAATGTGCTGGAGATTATCTGATTGAAACTATGCTCTGAGATATTATTAACCAAAGCAGTATTCTTCTTTTTCAGGGAACATCCATGATTATTTGAGGATTGTTGATCCATAGTCGATGATTGTGATTTTGGAGATGTGGAGGTCCACTTAAAGTCTAATTCAGCCAGAATTGGGTGTGAACTCCATGCTGTTGGCACTATTGTAAACCACACACTAGCCAACTGAACTCACTGATGCCCTACAGTCAGTAATATGTTGATTTTAAAAAAAATCCTCAAACACATTAACAAGTTTATGCTAAAAGGGGTTAACATCTTTGTTGAAATAACATTATTGAAATAACATACAAAGGAATTTCATATAAACAGGTTACCTAATCCTTACTCATATTGCAAAGTGCAAATCCAACACACATGGTTGAGTTTGGATTACCCTACATTTGCTTCAATTCTTTGTAATTAAACCTCTGTATTTATTTTTGTAAAGTGAGTATCCAAGATACCTGCCATATTTCCCTTTATTTCTTCGGCAAACTATCAGTAGACTCTGTAAGAGAAAATGTTACAATAGTTGGATTATATCAGTTCAAACATTGCCAAGGGTAATGTGAATTCTGAGTTCCCAGCTGTTGGTCACAAATGATTGACAAAACTAAAACATTGAAACTGTTGGAAATGGAAGTGTTCCCAAAAAACAAATTCATTTAAAACCTCTTGATGATATGAAATTATGAAGTTTTGATGCTGCAGTTTTAAAGATCACTGTGTTGGACCAATATTTCTCCTGTCATGCAAACAGAGGGAACATTTAAACATCCCTTACCGTCATGTAACAGTTGTGAATAATATAAGGAAATGATGCAAAACAAATGCAATAAAAATATATGACTGGTGGGAAAAGTAGTAATCCAAAGCACATTACTTGTGTTACTTGAAGAGCACGGTTCCATGTCTAGAAAATAAATGTTAACAATAAATGTTAGCTTCATCTGTCAATCAAGTAGCTCTGACAGTATTTAGTGATTGCCCTCTTCAATGCCATTGGTGTAACTCAATCTTTTTTCAACCATTCACCAATGTACAATGCCTTACTGGTCTTGTCATAGAGTCATGGCAGACTACAACATAGCAAAAAGCCTTTCGGCCCATCGAATGTGCAATAGTCAAAAACAACCACAGAACTGTTCTGAACCCATTTTCCAGCACTTGACCCGTACCCTTGTCTGCCTTAGTATCACAAGTTCACATCTAAATACTTCTTAAAAGTTCGGAGGATTTCTGCACCCACCACCTTTACAGGCAGTGAGTTCCAGATTCCCAGCACCCTCTCACTGCAAATAAAATGTCCTGCCCCTTGACTTAAAGCTATGTCTCAAGGTCATCAGTACCTCCACCAAGGGGAAAGTCTCTTCCTGTTTACCTTACCTATACACCTCATAATTATAAACATCTCAATCATGCCCCTCTGTTCCAAGGAAATTAACACCAGTATATCCAATCTCTCTTCATAACTAAAACTCTCCAATATCCTGGTCAAGCTCCTTTGCTCCCTCTCCAGTGCAATCACATTCCTCCTGTAATGTGGAGCCCAGACCTGTACACAACTATTTAGCTGTGACCTAACCAACATCTTATACAGTTCCAGTATAACCACCCTGTTCTTAAACTCCATGCCTTTAATAAATACAGGCAAGAATCCCATATGCTTCTTGAACACTTTATTTACCCAACCCGCCACTTAAGGAACTGGTGGACATGCACACTGATCCCCACGGACTACCAGTCACAGGCTTCCAATCAGAAAAACATCATTCCACCATCACACTGCTTCCTGTTTCTCATCCAAATCTGGATCCAGTGAGCCAAATTTCCCAGGGGCTCTTACTTCATTGTCAGTCTCCCATGCAGGACCTAATCAAAAGCATTGGTGAAGTCTAAGTAGACTATGTTGAATACATCACCCTCATCGACTCTCCTTACAAAAATTCAATCAAGATGTTCAGACATGATCTCCCCCAAACAAAACCATGTTGAATGTTCTTGATTATTCCCTGCCTCTCCAAGTACAGATTAATTCTGTCCCTCAGAATTCCTCCCAATAGTTTTCTCATCACTTGAGCTGGAATGACTGATCTGTAGTTACCTGGTTTATCCCTTGCTCCTTTCCTAAATAACAATAACCACATTAGCTGTCTGGTCCACTGAAGTCTCCCCTGTGACAGACACCCTGCTATTTCCTCCCTTGCCTCACTCAACACTTCACTTGGTCCTGGAAATTTTATTCACTTTTCAGCCTGCCAGACCAGTCCGAACCTCTTCTCTGTCTATGCTAATGTCTATAAGTATACCATTGTTTTTCTCCCCTGTTCATCCCTCTTACGAGTGAAACGAACATAAATTATTTAAAATCCTACATGCATCCACAAACATATTATCACTGTGGTCCGAGTGGGCCCTACTCTTTCTCTAGTTAATAATTCCCCCTTAATGTCCTTACAAAATAACTTGTGGCTTTCCGTTAGATTACCTAATATTTTTCCTGATGAAGGGCTTTTGCCCGAAACGTCGATTTCGAAGCTCCTTGGATGCTGCCTGAACTGCTGTGCTCTTCCAGTACCACTAATCCAGAATCTGGTTTCCAGCATCTGCAGTCATTGTTTTTACCTAATTTTTTTTCATGCCCTTTTCTCGCTCTCCTATTTTCCTTATTAAGTTTCCCTTACAATTTCCAGTGCTTCTGCTATTTTGAGTCCTTTGTATCTGCCATAAGCACCCCCTTTTTCTCTTTATCCAATCTGATTTCCAGGTCACTAGATTTGGTGGTCCCACTCCTTAATGATATTTGAACATGTTGGCCCTGTTTCCTTCATCAATGTGTCCCATTCAAATATATCAGCGTCCAGCCAACACTGGCTTAATCATACTCATTATTATTCAAAATGGCCTTCACCCAGTCCTTCTTCTTTCCCAAAACAACCTTCTATCTAATGGAATTATGATTGCTCCTCCACTGATATTTCAACCATTTGCCTGGCATCATTACCTAGTTTTTTATATTCATTAGCAGGATGAGGTGTCACTGGCTAGGCCAGCATTAATTGTGAATCCTGCCTAGAGGGCAGTTAAGAGTCAATCACATTGCACTGGATCTGGAGTGACATGAGGCCAGGCCAGGTAAGGATGGCAGTTTCTTTCCCTAAAGGACGTTTCTGAACCAGATGGGTTTTTCTGAGAATTGATACATGGTCATCCTTAAACTATCAATTTTAGATTTTAATTGAATTCAAATTCCGCAATCTGCCATGGTAGGATTCAAACCCCTGTCCCCAGAATCTTACTTGGGTCTCCAGATTAATAGTCCAGTGATAATACTGCAGGGCCAATGCCTCCCTGAGTCCAGGATTAAGTCCAGCACTACCCTTTCTCATAGGGCTTTCTACATATTGTCTTGGATTCGTTTCAAGAATTCAGCTCCCTCTGAGCCTATTACCCTATGACTACATCAGCAATGACTACTTCAAGAGGAAAGCTGCAGAGAGAGCTGTTTGCGTCCTCCCAGGTGGATTGTGCACCACTGTAGCTGTGCCTCTATCTGCCCTTGCTCAATGTGAAATGTGAGTCAGCAGGTGAAATTCCAAGTAGCTGTCTGACTAAATCCAGGAAAGTGCAAACATCTGTGTTGGTGCATGGTAAAAATGAGTGGTGACTGCACTCAGAGAAGAATCAGCTCCTCTGAGAATCCCTCAGTGTGAGGTCCATGAATTGCTGCTGTCCTGGCAGAGAGAACATCCGTGAATTAATACCAGCCAGAAAGATGATCATACCTCGCTTGCTGCTGAAATCAATTCAACATGACTGCGGGTCAGCCAAGCTCATTTCTGTTTGTAAGTAATTCTGAGGTTTAGCTTGTCATTTGAGGTTTAATTAATCTGGTATTTTTGGAGACTTTATTTCAAACAATGAACATTTCTAGTCTTTGAGAAGGGAGGGTCCATTATTTTCTGTATCAATGTACTATCTTTGAAAAAAGCTACAGTATACTGTCACACAGCCACACTTAATCATTAACTATTATTAAATTATCAGCAAACCGAGTTTTAATAACAACTTTTGTTTCAGGAGTTTTTGAGGTGAAGAAATGGATTGCCAGTCTGAAGGCAGGATGTTGGATTCTGTTTGAAGTTCATCTTGTATTTCTGATAAGTACAAATTTTGTGTCTGAGGTTTCTTAGCTGCTGGATGAGTGTCTTACTTGACTTACTTATATCTAATAAGATCTGACATTGTTCTTTAATTCATTAAGTAACATTCACACCACACAAATGCCAAGTAATGACCATCTCTAATAAGAGACAATCCAATCACCACCCCTTGACATTCAATGATGTTGCCATCACTGAAGCTCCCACTATTAGCATCCTTGCAATTGCCATTGATCAGAAACTCATTTGGACTCATCACATAAACAGTCGAGTTGAAAAGTATGGTACTGGAAAGGCACAGTAGGTCAGACAGCATCTGAGGAGCAGGACTGTTGACGTTTCGGGCATAAGCCTTTCATCAGGAATTCCTGATGAAGGGTGTATTCCCAAAACATCGACTCTCCTGCTCCTCAGATGCTGCCTGACCTGCTGTGTTTTTCCAATGCCACATTTTTCGATTCTGATCTCCAGCATCTGCAGTCCTTACTTTCTTCTCATCACATAAACACAGTGGCCACAAGAACAGGTCAGAGACTAGGAATACTGCGGCGAGTAACTCACCTCCTGACTCCCCAAAGCCATCCACCATCTACATGGTTTAAGTCAGGAGTGTGATGGAATACTCCCCAATTGCCTGGATGGATGCAACTCCAACAACACTTAAAAAGCTTGATACCATTCAGCACAAAGCAGCCCACATCGCCAATCATCCACTCCCTTCACCACCAACGCTCAGTAACAGCAGTATGTACTATCTACAAGATGCACTGTAGAAATTCACAAACAATCCTCAGATAGCACCTTCCAAACCATAACTATATCCATCTAGAAGGACAAGGTCAGCAGATATATGGGAACGCCATCCACTGCAAGTTCCATTCCAAGTCACTCACCATCTTGACTCGGAAATATATCACCATTTCTTCATTAACATTGATTCAAAATCCTGGCATTCTCTGCCTAAGGGAATTACGGTTCAGCTCACACTCTATGTGGTTTGCAGCGGTTTAAGAAGACAGCTCACCACTACCTTCTGAAGGGCAACTAGGGATGGGCTATCAATGCTGGCCAGCCAGTGATATCCATGTCCCATATAAAGAAACCTCTTCTGAAGCACTATTTAATTCATCCAATATCTCAAACACTTATTCCACAATGAATTATGCAAACTTGATTTTCTTGACAAAAACAAAATATATATTTTATACTTCTGCTATGGTTCCTGCCTCCCTTCACAGATTGGGTCTTAGGTTCCTAATTGGTCTCAGCCCTCACATTACTGCACTTAAAAATTTCTGTAGAGATAAGAAACTTTTGTGACTTCCTTTTGTGTAAGCTGAAAACCTCTTCTCATTCTCTCTCTTTGCTTCTCTTCACCCTTTCTCTTTTACCCTTCCCTTTATTGATCCTTCAATCATGTAGGGAGCTCTCGCTTTGTTATCCTCATTTTCCGCTTACTGGGAATGTAAGTCAATGGTATCAATCTGTCACAAGTTTTTGTAGTGAACATCGTACTGTTCGGTTAAAGTTTTACTTAGAATTTTTGATTCTAATTTATTGGAGATAGAGCTGTTCTCAGCCATCTGACATTGGTTCTCTTCAATTAATCATTTTTACTTTAGATTACTCCTTGTCCTTTTCCTAACATGCCATAAACCTCATAATGCTATAACAAAACATGACTGTTACAGACAGGAGAAAGAAGAAACTGGCATTTTCTTTCTCCTCTGCTGTCAGTAATAATATTTGGTCACTTTTCCTTTTTGAAATAGACTACGGTGAGTTCCTCCCAAATCCTCGATTTGTGAAGTCCAATTTTTAAACTCTCTTTAGGCTTACATCAAAAGAGATGGTTTAATTATGTATTCAAGCATGGAGTGGGGGTAGGGAGTGGGGGGACTGGGGAGGTCGCCTCAACGCAAGTAAGAAAAAAATAAGTAAGGAAATAGTTTATAATTAAGAATATTTAACACACAAAAATATGGATGTTAATTCATGAGTTTTGTCTGAATACAGAAAATCAGTTTCCAGATCTGCTTCTAGTCAATGAAAACTCAAATTCATGTGGGTGAAGTGGTAGAGTCTTTTGAAAGTTAACCAAGGTACAACAAAATTGGCATATAGGCTGGTCTGGCTTTCTAGAATAATATGAATCTCTAGGTCTTGAGGAAGGTTTGGACTTAAGGCAGACCTAGATTATCCTGGGATCTGTTTTATTGCAGAGGGTTGTGCAAGCAGTGATGTTAATAGTGACTAGCTTTTTGCTGGACTGAAATAAGGTTATAGGAGATGTACAATTCAACCTTTTCTTCAAAGGATTGGTCTAATGACATGCCCTGCCTTCTAGGAGCATTCCATAACCATTTAGTGACATCCTGGACCCTGACACCTGGAAAGCAGCATTCCAGTCTGGTATTCCAGCTTTGACCAGCTCCTGACCTATCTCCAGCCATACCTTTGCTGTCGAAACAGAATTTTGCTTCTTCCACTTGCTCAGATATTAACTCTCTCAGGCCGCTTACTGCCCTCAACAGCACATTAGGAGGAACATCATTAAATTGGTTGCAACTCTTGAGTGCGTTCAGTCCAATTTTGTAATTGGTGTCTCTGTGCCAAACCACTCAATTCCTGCAAATGACATCTTTGGATAAGACTGTCAAGCACTTGAGATCATGTCATGCAGATCTGTATCTGATTCCAGGTACTTAACCCTCCTACAGAGCAGTAAAATTCAAATGAGATCGTTGAATCAAAATATCACATAGCAATGCAATGAAATTGCTTCCAGTTTTCCCAGGGGACGTGGAACCTCCCTGCTCAGTGCGGTTTGATGCAAATATCTGCATTCATCAACCTCAACTTTCATTTTAAAAGAGGTACATTTGAGAAAGCTATTATTACAACTTCTTTGAAAAGGATGATCAGCAGAAGTGGTAAATTGCAGGACAAATAACCCAGAAAGATGGAGCTGGAAATGCTGTGACCTATCGTACAGTTACACATCAGAAACTGATCCAGATACATTTTCAAGACATTGCAATGTTTTGCCATATCTACATCCATCTTCTTTCCAAATTTTAATGCTTATTAGCTTACACTCATCAGATAAGAGACTTGGGACTTTGTTGCAAATGAAATAATGGATAAAATAGATTGATTAACAAGGAATGAAGACAATCACATTATGAAAAAGACAAGGAAGCACAGGTGAAGAAAAGGCTTTCTTTGCATCAACCCCTGACAATACACCCATGTGTAATCTACCCAACATATCAACCAGCCTACCTATTTAATCTCCATAAAATGCTACATGCCTGTTTTTTGATTCCCAAATATCATCAGTTAGAATTGCTAAATGTTCATACATCATTGTATCATCACAAAGCCCTGGTTTGCTGTTCAGCACAAAACCTTTTTCTTTCCAACATTATATGACGTGGTTCATATACTTGCCTCAGTTTGTCCCAGCTGGTAGTTATTTTCTAGCCAAGTATTTATCCAGCCCCATTTTTAGCAATTACTTTACACATCACCTATCCTGACATTCTATCCAAATTAAAGTCAATATTACGAGAGGAAGGTTCTCTGTTGTCTCTTGTCATCTTTGAAGTTTGCACATTTAAAATTTTAATCTTATTGTTCTGTCTGAACAGTCTAAATCAATAGATTGCTTCCACTTAGATCTGTGCCTCCCAGCTCCATACATAGTTTCTCATAATTCAAGCCTCCCGGCCACAGAATTAGCTTTGATCTTCCTTGAACCCTGTTCAATTTACGACTTTCCCTTGAACTCCCTTGAAGGTCAAGGGCAACTCATGCCTCTCTGGGGCAAACATGCTGTTTCCTTTCTGATTGTGCAACATGATATATGAAAAATGTAATATCATAATAACAGAGAGTTCCAGCTCATAGACGGTGTTGGTTCATCTTGTGCCTGTAACTCTCCAGCAATAATTCTCGGTTGTGGTTCCTTAGCAGGGATATGTTCCTATGATTATTTGAACTTAAATGAGGAGCAATGCAAAATGGAATTTCCCAAAATAAAATGCTTGAATATCAAATATTTTAAAGATTGTCATCTAAATAAGTTTGCCATGCAAAAACCATTCCATTCTGGAAACTAATACATACAGTGCAGCCAGCATCAGGTTAACTTTGGTTTTACTTCTATTAGTTATGATTTAATTGGTGTAATCTAATTGTTTGAATTCTTAGAAGTTAAGTAGATAGTACTTATAGTATAAGAAAAATCTTGCATCGGGGCACCATTCATTTTAGCTTGGTTACACGTTCATATCATGAGCGTATCTTGTCAGATTCTCATCAAACTTTACCACAAGCTCTGACTCAGTGTGAACAATGCCACAAGAGACTGTCATTCTGTTACAAAATTGTTACTCAGTTGAAAGGTTTTATCGACACATGAAAGTGAGATAAGTAACATCAAGTGTGGAAGGATATCATTCAACACATTGTACCTGAGTTGGATCTTTTGAAGAACAATCAAGCAGTCGCACTCCCTTGTACCCTACATGAATTTCCTTGTTTGGTGGAATTTAAATTATATTTAAAATTTACTATTGAATTGACCTACACGCACTTTCATGTGTACATTCCAGAAACTTCTTAGAAGTTTGTGTCACAGGTAGACAGGGTAGTTAAGAAAGCATTTAGCACATTTGCCCCTATTGCTCAGACCTTTGAGTATAGGAGTTGGGATGTCATGCTGAGGTTGCCCAGGACATTGGTGAGGCCTCTTCTGGACTACTGTGTCCAGTCCTGGTCGCCCTGCTATAAGAAGATATTATTAAGCTAAAGATGGTTCAAAAAATATTTACCAAGACGTTGCCAGGTATGGAGGGTTTGAGTTATAAGGAGAGTAGTTTGTGTGTGGAATGAATGTCCAGAGAAAGTGCTGGATGCGGTACAGTTGCAACATTTAAAAGACATTTCATTAATAGAAAATGTTTGAAGGGATATGAGCCAACTGCAGGCAGGTGGGATGAGTTTAGTTTGGGATTATAATCAGCATGGACTGTTTGGACCACAGGGTCTGATTCCGTGCTGTGTGACTCTGTGACTCTGTAACAAACAGCTGTATGTTTAAAATAATTCTCCTCACCTTCACTGTCAATGCATTGCCTACTAATTTAAATCTGCAAAGCTTTGTGGCTGTATGTGCCAATGGAAACAATTCCTCTTTATGCAGTCTATTGAAACTGTTTGTGGTTTGAATCCCTGTTTAACCTCCCCTGACCATTCTTTACTCAGGAAGACAACCAGTCTCTTCACAATAATCTGGATTTTCATTTCCAGTCAAATTGTGGGAAAACCCCTCTTCACCTTCAGCAAATCTTTCAAAGATGTCCAAAGACATTGTTTAAGAATGAGGTGTCCTTTACAATGTTGAGATGAGGACTTTTGTTTGTCCTTCTTTCAAGGAGTAGTTAGTATGTGAAATTTCCTTTTGTAGAAAGTAGTGGAAAGTCAATCAGTGAGTCTATTCAAGGCAGAATTCGAGTTTTGTTTGACAAATAAGTTGAGGAACATGAGGTGAAGACAGGAACGTGGAGTTGAGACCACAGGCAGATTAGCCCCAATCTTATTGAATGTTGTGGCAAGGATCAAAGGGATAAATGGTCTACTTCTGCTCCTGAGTTATTGTGTCCAGTTTTAGTCTTTTTTATCTGAGGAAGGATTGTTCTGATGAGGGATGGAGTGCAACAATGTTTAACCTGATTCCTGGGATGGCAGGACTGACGTAGAAGAGAAACTGGATCATTTAGAATTATTATTTACTGGAGTTTAGAAAAATTATAGGTGATCTCATGAAAACGTATAAAATTCTGTCTCAGGCCTAGACAGCATCAATGCACGTAGTGTGTTCCTGAGGACTAGAGAATCCAGAACCATGGGTCACAGTATAAGGATATGAGGTAGGACTGAGATGAGGAGAAATTTCTTCACCCAGGGAGTAGTGAGTCTGTGGAATTCTCTGCTACAGAAGATGAGGAAGGACATACTGGCACTGGAATGTGTCCAGCGGATATTCACACGGATGATCCCTGGAATGGTAGGCCTAACATATGAGGAACGGCTGAGGATCTTGGGATTGTATTCATTGGAATTTAGAAGATTAAGGGGAGACTTAATAGAGACGTACAAGATAATACATGGCTTGGAAAGGGTGGATGCTAGGAAACTGTTTCCGTTAGGTGAGGAGATTAGGACCCGTGGACACAGCCTTAGAATTAGAGGGGGTAAATTCAGAACAGAAATGCGGAGACATTTCTTCAGCCAGAGAGTGGTGGGCCTGTGGAATTCATTGCCGCAGAGTGCAGTGGAGGCCGGGACGCTAAATGTCTTCAAGGCAGAGATTGATAGATTCTTGTTGTCTCGGGGGAATTAAGGGCTATGGGGAGAATGCGGGTAAGTGGAGTTGAAGTGCCCAGCAGCCGTGATCGAATGGCAGAGTGGACTCGATGGACCGAATGGCCTTACTTCCACTCCTATGTCTTATGGTCTTATAATGGAAGCCAAAGTGTTGAATGTTTTCAAGAGGGAGAGAGATTTCATTCTTAGGGTTAAAGGGATCAAAGGGTATAAGGGAAAGCAGGGGCAAGGTATTGAGTTTGATGATAAGCCATTATCATGTTGAACAGCGGAGCAGGATCAAAGGGCTGGATGGCCCAGCCTGCTCCTATTTCTTATGTTTCTATAATCTTATACTATTCATCATCCATGGTGTCAAATTCCCACATATCACTGGACAGAATTTTTTTTTCATCCTATGGTATGGGTTGCTGAATGACTTAGAGTGGGTGGTATAGGTGGAATCATGGTAGAGGATTCTATATTCATCACCTATTCTCTGAATGAGGCAGTGGATGTCTTAGGTGGCTGTTTGGGGGCATTTGAAGGCCTTAAGTGGCCAAATAATTGCAATTCTTCTTCCTGCTATTATATGTAAAATAACAGTATGCAGATTCTTGTGGTGTAGCATTAGTGTGTCTACTTCTGAACCACAAGGCCTGAATTCATGTCCCATACTGTTCCAGAAGTATATAATAATTATATATAATTCTCTAAATAGGTTGATTAGGAAATATCTAAAGTCCAGGCAGTGGTTGGTGCCCAGGCTACACATCAAGAGCACCAGGTGAACTCTGGTGACTTCCTTCCAGCCTGGGTCGTCCTCCGGTTTGAGGACCCAGCAGAATGATCCCATCCCCTGTCATGGTTCTCCCCAATCCAACGACTTCCTTCATCTGTCCTCCTGGCAGCAGTAGTCCCTCATTGCTGGGATAGGCCAGACTGGGTGGAATTGATGCTCATGATGGACTGTTGATTTGACAAACAGTAGATGTCCTCCCTCGGACCATCCGAGTTCCTGTCCCGATTTAGCATTAATCAGCATCTTAACTGGTCGCTATTGTGGTCCTTGTTATGTTTAAGGTGAATAATCCACCTCTGAGAAATGCTGACCATTCACATTTGGACATAGCTCCAGAACCATCAGCACCACAAGGAGCAATGGCCTCTGGAGATCCCAGGCAGCAGGATCTTTGCTAAAGCCTGATTTTGACACTACATATGGCAGCATCACCAGGGCCAGTTAAGAGATTCAATTAGCTCCTAGTTTGGAAGGTCATCCTCAAACTCTTTCAAGTCTTGGATGTAGTCAGGGAGAGGCAGGAAAGTGATGATGTCTCCACTCTCTAACTTTCTGGTTGAAGAGTTTAATTCCACTGACCTTGTTATATGGCTCCAGTGTTGGCGACTGGCTGCAGCCCCAGGCACTCTCAAGTGCAACAGTGCACTGTTGGGTCTGGAGAGCTAGTTGTTTTTCTGGCTGGACTTTCTCCTGGATGTGGTTGGGAATCTCATCTTGAGTCAGAACATTGAATATAAGAGCTGGGATGCCATGTTGTGGCTGTACAGGACAGTGGTGAGGCCACTTTTAGATTACTGAATAAAATTCTGATTGCCTTGATGTAGGAAAGATGTTGTTAAAGTGTTGTTAAAGTGCAGAAAAGACTTGCAGGGATGTTGCCAGGACTGGAGGGTTTGATTTATGGGGAGAGGCTTGTTTTCCCCGGAGCATTGGAAATGACCTTACAGAGGTTCATAAAATCATGAGGGGCATGGATAAGGTGAACAGCCATGTCTTTTTCCCAGGGTAGGGAGGTCAAAAACTAGAAGGCACAGGTTTAAGGTGAGAGGGGAAAGACTTAAAAAGGATCTGAGGGGTATCTTTTTCAAGCAGAGGGTGGTGTGTGTCTATAGAATGAGCTGCCAGAGGAAGTGATGGAGGGTGGTAAAATGACAACATTTAAAAGGCATCTATAAATAGGAAGGTTTAGCGGGATATAGGACAAATGCTGACACATGGGACAAAGTCAGGTTGGGATGTCTGGTCAGCACACACCAGTTGGGTGGAAAGGTCTGTTTCCATGCTGTTTGACTTTATGAGTCATTTATCTACCAGAGGAAGGTTCTCCCCGATTTTTCAGCTACGGTGAGGGTTACCCACTTCAACTGCATTTCTGCCCATTGAATTTTTGAAATACATAAATTTGTGTTTTGATTTAGTTTTCCAATATTTCCATTTGGAATTTTTATATTTTGGATTGATTTAGCATTCAGAAACAGAGAATGATATTTAACAAGTGTTTTGTGACTGGACACGGATACCAGTGGCATTCTGCAGGGCTCGGTAACCTGTCTTCATTTCCTTGCTTTTACGTAGATTTATATGAATAAACTGTTCTCAAACAAAGGGGGAAAAATGAAGAAGTTAGCAAATGATCAAAAGTTGGCCATGTGGTTGAAAATGTGGTGGAAGGCTTTGGATTGATGAAAGATAAAGGCTGATTACTTGGAAGATGACAGTACAGAGAAATGTGAGATACATTTTGGAAAATCCAACCGTACAATTAAATATATGTAAATGATAGAATATCATGAAATGTCTGATGATCCTTAAAGGCAGCAGGTCAGGTTTAGTGGATGGTTGAGTAGGGATATGCTGTGCTTTTCCCTGTTAGCCAAAGCATAAAACAGTGGAGAAGTTCTGCTAACGGTGCAACACGTGTCAGGTAATTCCTTGAGTACCGAACACGTCACTAGAGAGATGAGATTGCACTGCAGACAGAGGAGATTAATGAGATGTTGCCAGGACAAGAACACTTCAGACATGAGAAAACATTGGAGAGGTTAGAATAATTTTACTTGGAGCAGGAGATGTTGAGGGGTAGCCAACTAAGGTGCATCAAGTTATGAATGGCCTCGTCAGAACAAATAGGGATAACATATTTGCAGTTGCAAATAATTTAAAAACAGGACACATAGATTTCAAGTAGAGTTATAGAGTCTTAACAATGTATAACATGGAAACAGACCCTTTGGTCCGACTTGTCCATGACAACCGGATACTCAAAATTAATTTAGTCCCATTTGTCGGTATTGGGCCATATTCCTCTAAACCATTCCTATTTGTGTACCCATTCATTTTAAATGTTGTAGTTGTACCAGTCTCCACCACCTCCTTTGACAGCTCGATCCACGCTCGCACCACCCTCTGCGTGAAAAAGTTGCTCCTTAGGTCTCTTTTACATCTTTCCCCTCTCACCATAACCCTTATACCCTCTAGTTTTGAGCTCTCCAATGCTATGGAAAAAAAAACCTTGTTTGCTTACCCTATCCATGTTTTTATAAACCTCTATAAGATCATCCTTCAACTGCTGATGCTCCAGGAAAAGTAGCCCCAGCCTATTCAGCCTTTCCCTATCGTTCAAACGTTCCATCCTTGGCAACATCCTTGTAAATCAGAAACAAAAACAGAAATCGCTGGAAAAACTCAGCGGGTCGGGCAGCATCTATAAAGAGAAATCTGAGTTAATGTTTTGGCCCAATGACCCTAACTCTGATCCATCATCCTCATGACTTTGCCAGTAGAAAACCAAGTAGAGGGCGGCACGGTGGCTCAGTGGCTAGCATCGGCGCGTCACAGCAACAGGGTCCCCGGTTCAATTCCAGCCTCGGGCAACTGTCTGTGTGGAGTTTGCATATTCTCCCCGTGTCTGCGTGGGTTTCCTCAGGGTGCTCCAGTTTCCTCCCACAATCCAAAGATGTGCAGGTCAGGTGAATCGGCCATCCTAAATTGCCCATAGTGTTAGGTGCTCTAGTCAGAAGGAAAATGGGTCTGGGTGGGTTACTCTTTGAAGGGTCAGTGTGGACTGGTTGGGCCGAAGGGCCTGTTTGCACACTGTCGGAAATCTAGAGTTTCTACATTAATAACATTCCCGGCAATGAGTTCCAGGTTGCTATCATCTATTGGGTATAATAATGTTTCCATATCTCTGTCCTAACCTAAAGATGTTATCAAACTTGAAAGGGTTCAGGAAAGATTAACAAGGACAAAAACAGAAATTTCTGGAAAAGGTCAGCAGATCTGGCAGCATTTATGGAGAGAAATTGATGTTAACATTTCGGGTTCGGTGACCCTTCCTCAAAACTCCTGTCGGAGAGAGGAACAGAACTTCTTCAAGATGGGCATGCCCAGCAGGAAGGTGGGATTAAATTAGTAACTCTTTGTTTATCAGTATGAGCACAATGGCTGAGTGGTAACCTTAGGCAAAATCTTATATATGTGCATCAAAAGAACAAATAGGTGTGAGCTATTCTGTCCCTCAAGACTACTCTACGATTTCATAAAATCATGACTGACCTTGTTATAACCTCAAATACATTCCAACAAACCCTTTAACTAACCTTTAAATCCTTACTTAACAAGAATCCATCAACCTGTGCCTTAAAGATATCCAAGGATCTTGTTTGTTACCACATTTCAGGAAGAGAGCTCCAAAGGATCATGACCCTCTGTAAGAGAAAAAAAACACATCTAATCTCTATTTTAAATGGTACCCTCTCATTATCACTCCCCAATGGCATTGTGGGTCAACCCAAGCACATGGACTGCAGCAGTTCAACAAGGCAGCTCACCAACACCTTCTCAAGGAACAACTAGGGATGGGCAATAAATGCTGTGCCAACCAGCGACATCTGCATCCCACAAATGAATAATTTAATAAAACAAGGAGACCTAATTCTACATTCCCCAACATAAGGAAACATCCTCTCCACGTCTCAAGGTAGCTCAGGATCCTACATTTTTTTAAATCAAGTCGCCACTTGCTCTTCTAATCTCTAACAGATACAAGCCCAGCTTGTCCAACCTTTCCTCAAAAGACAATCCTCCCATTCCAGTATTAGTCTGATAAATCTTCTCTAAACTGCTTCCAGATCATTTACATCCTTCTTTGAATTAGGTAACTGATACTGTGCACAGTCTCACCAATGCTCAGTTTATCATCCCTACCTAAGTGTTCAATTGATCTTGCAATAAATAATAACATTCTACGAGCTTCCATATTTACTTGCTTTCTCTGCATATTAATCTTATTAACTGAGTAAAATTACAAAGGATGAAAAGGTTGTACAGCCCAACTGTTCCATTCTGCACTCAGATTTTATTATTAATTTGAATATTACATCCTAAGGTCCCTCAATCATTTATGTGAAGTTAAAGTTTATTCCTCTCTTCATCCTAACTTCTTTGAGCAGTGAAATTCATTGGTGAACAAACTGAATTGAAAATTCATAGTCTCCACACATCAAGACTAAGTAGCGATCAGTGAGTTTAAGTGATGAACAGGGTGACTGGCGATCCTTCTAAATGTTCCACCCCACTGGACATCTCTTTGCTTCATGGCTGGGTTTATTGCAGACTAACTGATAAAGATTGATTGCTGTAATTTGTCAAAAACCCCAACACCAGTGGAATATACTGGATTGATGCAGCATTCTTATATTCTAGCAATCCCAGCAGGGAGTTGCGTCTGTAAAATGATCCCCCACTTTATTCTGGTCCTTAATCATGATTTTGTAAGTCGCACAACCAACGTTCCAGGCTTTGCCAATGAGTTTTGGTCTTGAAAAATTCAGGGGATTATTTTAGGTTCACCAAATCTGTTAAGTAAATTTCTCAATTATCTCTTCATTACTTAGAGTCATAGAGTCATAGAGATGTACAGCATGGAAACAGACCCATCAGTCCAACCTGTCCATGCCGACCAGATATCCCAACCCAAACTAGTCCCACCTGCCAGCACCTGTCCCATATCCCTCCAAACCCTTCCTATTCATATACCCATCCAAATGCCTCTTAAATGTTGCAATTGTACCAGCCTCCACCATGTCCTCTGGCAGCTCATTCCATACACGTACCACCCTCTGCGTGAAAATGTTGCCTCTTAGGTCTCTTTTATATCTTTACCCTCTCACCTTAAACCTATGCTCTCTAGTTCTGGACTCCCTGACCCCAGGGAAAAGACTTTGTCTATTTATCCTATCCATGCCCCTCATAATTTTGTAAACCTCTATAAGGTCACCCCTCAGCTCACAGTGATTTTTCTTCACTTTTTAAATATTGAATAATTGCATAGAAACAACAAGTTATATATAACAGTGAGAACTATTGTTGATGTGCAATTCCTTTGTGAGATCTGATTGGTGAAATAAAAATTAGTTATTAAACACAAATACTATGTATTCTATAGCTGGGCTACTATTCATCATTTACTTTATTTATATGGCTTCTAAAGATCATGAATATGATTTATTTGTAATTTGCTATATCTTCTCATTCCTGTCACTGTTATTGTATGATATAAAGTCACACATGGTAAGCTGTGCACATCTAAATATGCGTAAACTTCCCAGGAATAGAGTAAAATAAATAAACAGAGAACTTGAACTGGATGTTTGGCTTAATCATGCCCAGAAACAGATGCAAAGCTCCTTCATCTTCTACAAATTACTTGACTTGTTTTCATATTGGGGTTTAGATCTTTCATTAAGATCAGGAAAAGTGGTAAAAGAGGGGGTGGTGTGGCTTTGTTAGTCAAGGACAGTATAACAGTGGCTGAAAGAACTTTTGACGAGGACTCATCTACTGAGGTGATATGGACTGAGGTTAGAAACAGGAGAGGAGAGGTCACACTGCTGGGAGTTTTTGATATGCCTCAGCAATGTTCCAGGGATACGGTGGAAAGGATTGGCAAATCGATTCTGGGTAGGAGAGAAAGGAACATGGCAGACTTTAACTTCCCCAACTTTGACTGGAAATGGTATAACTTTAGTACGTCGGATAGATTAGTTTTTGTACAATGTGTGCATGAAGGTTTCCTGACACAGTATGCCAAAGGGCCGACAATAGAGGACGACACATTGTATCTGATACTTGGTAATGAACCAGGCTAGGTGTTTGATTTCGACAGGTGAGCACTTTGGAGAGACTGACCATAATTTAGTTACATTTAGTTTAGCAAAGTAAAGGATAGGTACATGACACAGGACAAGAGTTATAGATGGGAGAAGGGGAATTATAATGTGATTGGGCCAGACTTAGGAGGCATAGAATGGGGCAGCAAAATACAGGAGATGGGGACAATCGAAATGTTGAGCTGATTTAAGGAACAAGTATTGTATGCCTTTGATAGGTATGTCCCTATCAAGCAAGGAGGAAGTGATAAGGTAAGGGAACCGTGGTTTATTAAAGAAATTGCATCTCTTGTTAAGCGGAAGAGGGAGGCTTATGAGATGTTGAGGCAAGGTGTTCAGATGATATGATGGAGTTACAGAGTAACTAGTAAGGATTTAGGGAGAGAGTTAAGAAGAGCAAGGAGAGTTCATGAGCAGTCTTTAGCAGGTAGAATAAAGGAGAACCCCAAAGTATCGATAGGTATGTGAGGAATAAAAGGATGACTAAGGTAGGAATAGGGCCTGTCAAAGACAGAAGTGGGAAGTTATGTGTGAACCTTATGGAGATTGGAGAGGTGCTAAATTAATATTTCTCGTCTGTTTTCAATCAGGAGTAGGCATATATTGTAGAGGAGAAGACCGAGATACAGGCTATTAGACTAGAAAGGATTGAGGTTAGTAAGGAGAAGGTGTTATCAATTCTAGAAGGAATGAAAGTCGATAAATTACCTGGATCAGATGGGATTTTTCCAAGAATTTTCTGGGAAGCTAGGAAGGAGATGGCGGAGCCTTTGGTCTTAATCTTTGAGTCATCACTGTCTACAAGGTTAGTACCAGAGGACTGGAGGATTGCAAATGTTGCGCCTTTTTTCAAAAAGGGCAGTAGAGATGACCCAGGTAATTATAGACCAGTGAGCCTTACATCTGTTGTAGGAAAGGTTTTGGAAAGGATTGTAAGAGATAGGATTTATAATTTGATTGCAGATAGTCAACATGGGTTCGTCAAAGGCAGATCATGTTTCTTAAACCTCATTGAGTTTTTTGAGAAGGTGACCAAGAATGTAAATGAGGGTAGGACAGTCGACGTGGTGCACATGGGCTTCAGTAAAGCCTTTGATAAGGTTCCATATGGTAGGCTATTGGAGAAAATGCAGAGGTGTGGGATTGAGGGTAATTTAGCAGTTTGGATTAGATACTGGATTGTTTTAAGAAGGCAATGAGTGGTAGTTGATGAAAAATATTCGGCCTGGAGTCTGGTTACTAGTGGTGTTCTAGGACATCGCTGTTTGTCATTTTTATACATGACTTGGATGCAGGCTAGATGGATGGCAAGTAAGTTTGCAGATGATACTAAAGTCGGTGGAGTAATGGACAGTGTGGAAGAATGTTCCAGCTTGCAGGAGGACTTTGATAAACTGCAGAATTGAACTGAGAGGTGGCAAATGGAGTTCAATGCAGAGGTGATTCACTTTGGAATGAATAACAGGAAGGCAGAATACTGGGTCAATGGAAAGATTCTTGGTAGTGTGGTTGTGCAAAGGAATATTGGAGTCCATGTACATAGATCCCTGAAAGTTGCCACCCAGGTTGATAGTGCTGTTAAGAAAGCATACAGTGTGTTGGGTTTAATTGGTGGAGGGATTGAGTTCTGGATCTGTGATGTTCTGCTGCAACTGTACAAAATGCTAGTGCGGCCTCACGTGGAGTATTGTGTGTAGTACTGGTCGCCCCATTACAGGAAGGATGTGGAAACATTAGAAAAGGTGCAGAATAGATTTACCAGGATGTTGCCTGGTCTGGAGCGAAGGTCTCATGAAGAAAGACTTGGGTCTGTTTTCATTGGAAAAAAGAAGGCTAAGAGGGGATTTAATAGACACATGCAAGATGATCAGAGGATTAGATAGGGTGCACAGTGAGAGTCTTTTTCCTAGGATGAAGACGTTTATTTGCACGAGGGGGCATAGCAGCAAACTGAGGGGTGATAGAGTTAGGACAGGTGTCAGAGGCAGGTTCTGTACTCAGAGAGTAGTAAGAGTGTGGAATGCCCTGCCTGTCAATGTAGTTAACTCAGTCACATTAGGGGCATTTAAACAGTCCTTGAATAATCATATGGATGATGATGGGATAGTGTAGGGTGATGGGCTTAGATTAGTTCTAGGCTCTGATTTCTAGCAACTGCAGTCCTCACTTTTGCCCTTAGGTTAGTTCACAGGTCGGCGCGGCATTGAGAGCCGAAGGGCTTGTTCTGTGCTGCATTGTTCTATGTTCTATGTTCATATCCAGTCAGGTAGCCAAACTTTAGAAGAATTTTGAATCTGTCGTAACTGAAAACTATTCTCATGAGCATTTTTGAGAGCAACTCAAGGCCAAAAGGCAGTAAAAGTTGTGTTTATTTTAAAAACATTGCTTTCAATCATTTGTTTGTTTTTATTTGGAAATCTATTGGTAGATGGTGAAATGCTCCTGGGGCCTAAACATATTCTCCCATGTTCTTACCCAAATCCCTATGCACCAGGCATTGTCATCACAAGGGCTGTGACCACAACCAACTCAATGTCAGCCACGTATGGTCCCCATTTTCAGCTATTGATTCTCCCAGGCTGACTTATTACCATTTGTCTGTCCAACTGTTGGTCTTTCTCTCTGGGCTCCATCCCCAAGTTTCTTTACTCCTCCATCCCTCCCCCACCGTCTTCACCAACCTTTTCCGCTACAATCACTTCTGAAGAAGTGTCACTGGACCTGAAATATTAACTCTTTTTTCTCTCCACAGATGCTGCCAGACCCACTGAGTTTTTCCAGCAATTTATGTTTTTGTTTCTGATTTAAAGTATCCACAGCTCTTTGTTTTTTTTTGGTTGAGTATATGGATTGGGAGATTACATGGAGGAAGCAGTTAAAGAAGCCTAAGCATTCAATGACTTCAGAGGAGGGACACAAGAAAAATTGACATGGGCATTGACATTCCACAGGATATTCTATGTAGAGGTTGGGGAAGGAAAGTGGTGAAGGAATCTCAATGGGGGTGGCATTTAGCTTCAAATTACGATTTAAGATTTAAGGTGAGAATGGAAGGAACAAAGTGAGATGGTCAAAGGGAAGGAAATTCTTCAGGATTAGGGGATCTTCCCGAACTGTGAATTGATGAGAGCTATTCTCTGACCACAAAGATGTAATGGAGGATAAGTGGTTGAAAGTGTGATGAGGAGTGGAGACCCGTTTCAGGGAAAAGGTGTTAATGCTCCTCAACAGTTTTCCATTAAGGTCATGGTGTAAGTGCAGAATGGCAAAGATTTTGTTCCCAAGTCAACACTTATTCATAAGAAATTAGATTTGCTTTTTCATTAATGTATAGCTTTCTGAAGTCTATATATTTCTCCTAAATGTTTGCCAAATCTTCTACTTCTGTGTAATCAGCAAATTTTGAAGTTGTGAATCCGATAACCAGACCAGATCATCCACAGAATCCAAGAATGAAAATGAATCAATATTGATTGATGAACATAATTTCTAAGCATTCTCCCAATACTAATATACTATAT
Organism: Chiloscyllium punctatum; assembly: GCF_047496795.1. Taxonomy (NCBI): domain Eukaryota; kingdom Metazoa; phylum Chordata; class Chondrichthyes; order Orectolobiformes; family Hemiscylliidae; genus Chiloscyllium; species Chiloscyllium punctatum. The sequence continues at coordinate 118,160,343 of NC_092747.1, forward strand.
CTCTGTTTATCATTCAACTTTCTATCTGTATTTCCTCCAAGCTTCCTTATGAAAATTCCATGTTTGTTCCTAACAATGTGCTAAATTAGCTTGTTTTTTTGAAGACAATGCTAGACTAATTTCAGTGGCCTTAGAATCTTGAAATTAACTTTGAAAGTAAAGAATATCTTGAAAGCTAGTGCATGAACCATTTAGTATGAGATCCTGAGCACATCCAATTGCTCCAGTTTCCTCCCACAATCCAAAGATGTGCAGGTTAGGTGAATTGGCCATGCTCAATTGCCCATAGTGTTCAGGGATGTGCAGGTTAGGTGCATTAGTCAGGGCAAATATAGAGTAATATATTAGGGGAATGGGAGTGGATGGATTACTCTTTGGATGGCCTATGTTGGGCCAAATGGGCTTGTTTACACACTGTAGGGAATCTATGATTTCTGAGCAGATATGCTGGAGAACAATGCAGAAAGGGACAATGACAGCTGATCCACTGGTTAGGCCAACCGTTTGAATAGTGTGAGGGATGTTGAGGAGCAACATTAATAAGGTTACTGCCTAGTCCCCAGTGTTGTGTGCCAGGTAGGTGGTTGGTGAGTAACTGGGTTGGGCATGCAAGGTTGAAGCTGCTTAAGACACAGTGCTGAATGTCTCAATGAGCCCTTTGGAGGATACCAAGAGAAGGACAATAGGGGGCGGTCTAAATTATTGAATTCGAAGTTTAACTTAAGACAGCAGCAGGAAGGTAGGAAAGCTGAGGTGTCTTAAAGATTAAACCATTTTTTAATATAAATATCATAAAATGTTCTTTGAATTATGAATAACACAGCAGCTTTTTAAAAAATATACTCTTTCACAGTGTGTAGGTGTCATGACAAAGCCAGTATTAGTTGGCCAAACCTGATTGCTCTTGGCTTTCTGGTCCATTTCAAGGGCAGCTAAGAATCAACCATATTGCTGTGGGTTCAGGGTGACACAGAAGGCAGACCAGGGAAGGATGACAGGTTGCCTTCCATAAAGCACATTTATGAACGAGATGGATTTTTACAACAATCAATAAGTATTTCACAGTTTGATATCCTCTGGAAGGCTCACTGAGATAAACTGTCATTTGCAGAATTATTAATTGAATTTAAATCCCACCACCTGCCTTGGGTGGGAATTGAGTCTGTGTCCCCAAAGTATCTCCACAGCCTTTGGATTTCTGGATCACTTAAAATGAAAGTTAATTTTTTTTTAAGTTAATGGAGGAAGAGGCATGCTCAGTGGTTTTAATACCATTTGCACGGCAGCACAGCACAGGAGTCCCTCAATATTGCACAGGCCTATTAGCCTAGAAAATGTGTTCACATTGCTGGTGTTGGACTGAAACTCTCAGCCTGCAAAATGGGAGGCAATACTGAGGCAGCTTGCACTAAAGCGAGATTATAGCTAGTTATTAACATTCTTAGAACTATCTTTCGGTGAGACACTAGTTTCAGGAAATGAGGGATAATCATTGGTTCCAGTCTTCTATCAGTGTTCCTGAAAAAAGATCAAATTAACTCAATTCAAAAAAAGTCTAATTTGCATGAATGTTACTATATTTATGTAGTCAGTGATGGACCTCAATCTTTTATTAGGAAAATAGATTAGATGTGAATTTTTGTCAATAAATGTTCCTGAAAATGATCAAATTAACTCAATTCAAAAAAGGAGTCTAATTTGCATGAATGTTACTATATTTGTGTAGTCAGTGATGGACCTCAATCTTTTATTAGGAAAATAGATTAGATGTGAATTTTTGTCAATAAATGACGGATCAGAAGATTGTGAATAACCTTTTCTTCTTCCTACACCATCTTTTTCACAATTCCTTCCAGGTGAGTGAAGGTCCTCTTTGAAAGAACCAGGTCAGAGAACCAACCCCACAAGGTTCAATAAATGGAAAATAGATCAAATTACCTACAGTGTGGAAACAGGCCCTTCAGCCCAACAAGTCCACACCGACCCTCCAAAGAGCAACCCACCCAGACCCATTCCCCTACACCTAACACTACAGGCAATTCACCAAGCCTGTACATTTTTGGAGTGTGGGAGGAAACCAGAGCACCCAGAGGAAACACACGTGGAGAATGTTCAAACTCCACACAGACAGTTGCCTGAGGCAGCAATTGAACTCAGGTCTCTGGCACTGTGAGGTAGCAGTGCTAACCACTGTGTCACCAGAAATATTTTAAACTTCACTCCTCAGGCACACATGTTTGAGTTCGTCACAGTTGTCATTTCATTAGCATGACTTTGTTTCTGTTATTTTTATTTAAAACTTACAGTTCCTTGTTGACTATTACAAATTACATGTTCAAAGAAAGTGATTGTCAGTTGCCACAACACTTCAGGTTGTCAACAGTTTCCATTGTAGGCTTTGTGCTAAAAAGACACATCTAATAGCCCTTTTCAGCAAATTTGTAAACTTATCAAAAGATATTGACCCAAAACTCCATGTGCTGAATGATTATATTTAAATTAAATAAATCTTCTGCTGGTTCTGTTTTCATACTTGCTAACACTGCTACTGGCATTTCCAAGTAGCTATTCTTATGGATATTGGAATGACAGTGTAACAGAAGGTATCTCAGAATTGCCTTGTTTATTACAATAACAAATTTAGAATGCAGGTGCTTATGTCAATAGAATGTGTGATGTAGCATAAAGCAGAAGTAAATCTATTGTTGCTTGCCATTGCCAGGAGAATTTGGAAATATCTGCCTTTTCCTGATTTTACAGAGTCTGCTTGCTGTAAAATGTTGCATTTAAAGAAGAAATCGTGCAAATCACAATGGAAGAGTTTTCAAGTCTGCCCCACCTTCCCAAGGTGGGACCAGAAGCTAACAAAGAGAGCTCAGTCATCCAGTGAGGGAAATCATGAAACAGTCTCTCACCCAAAAGGTAGTGGAAATCTGATACTCTTCACAAACATTGTAAGGATGTTGGGTCATTTAAATTTTTCAAAATTGTAGCTGACAGTTTTTTATTAAGCATCAAAGGATATGGAGCAAAAGAAGTCACTGGATCTGAGATAGATGTCATCTTTGGCCTAGGTAAATGGCAAAACTTGAATCCAATATTAAGGAAATGGTATTGCTTGTTGGAAAATCAACATCAGATTAGACAGGATCAACATAGTTTTATGAAAGGGAGATCATGGGCAGAAAGTAATAGGGTTTCAAACTATTCTTTCTCCTCCCAGTCCCAAGAAGAAAAGGTGACAGACTGGTGAAAATTTCAGAATAAGCCTGCCCACAGCAATAATGGACCAAGGGTGGTCTAAATTGGTACAGAGTGAGTCTTTGGCCTTTCGGTGACAGAATGTCGGACCCATTGGAACTAACAGTCAATCTGATCTATCAGGATTGCAACTAATCTCGGGTCGGCCTTGGGTGACTGTCTGTGTGGAGTTTGCACATTCTCCCCATGTCTGCGTGGATTTTCTCCTGATGCTCCGGTTTCCTCCCATAGTATAAAAGTGTGCAGGGTAGGTGGAGTGGCCATGCTACATGGTTCACAATGTCCAGGGATTAGAAATGCAGGGTTACAGGGATAGGGTAGTGGCGTTGGTCTGGGTTGGGATGCTCTTTACAGGGTTAGTGTGAAGTTGATGGGCTGAATGGCCTGCTTCCACTGAATAGGGATTCTATAATTCTAATCCATAAAAGAAGGTCCCATGGAACTCTGAGACCAGGGAAGTCAGGAACATTGAGGGAGAGGCTTTGGTGACCATGAGAGGGACAGCAAGGAGGGGGTGGAGTTGGAGATTTTAAATTTCACACATTGAGGAAAGCAGGGAGCAAATTACAGTGTGGTAACACCGTAGATATGGGAAGGGCACTTTCTGAAGATAGTACCTTCCCCATTCACTTCCAAACACTTACAAAAGAAAAAACTAATTGCCTGCCTATTCTTATCTGCCTGCAACACCAGCCATATTAAGGTGTTTCAGATAATATCCATGTCAATTAAGCTTTTAGCAAGCTTGAGGATCCTTTAGTATTTATTTACATGTGGTAAACAAACTGCCAATTTCAGCAAGCACTCCTTTTTTGGATTAAAGAGGTGAACTCGGGAATGGGTGAGAAAAGGGTAGACTCGGCCCTTCCTTATTTTATATGCTTCACTTCCAAAAATACACCCTGTGGCAGCTTGAAGGAGCCAGGTTTGGCAAATCTTTAATAACGTTTGAAGGTATAACTTGCATGATAGATAAGGATGAACCATCGGATATAGTATATTTGATTCTTAACAATTATTAAGATCAGGTGGGACTAGATTGGGTTGGGATATCTGGTCGGCATGGACGGGTTGGACTGAAGGGTCTGTTTCCATGCTGTTCATCTCTATGACTCTATGACTGTATGTCACACAGAAAATTTCACATGGGATTAGGGATAATAGATCAACGTGATCGAGGATCACTTAGCAGACAGAAAACACAGGGTAAGAATCAATGATTTATTTGCAGGATTATGAAAACTAGTTGAGTTCAAGGGTCAGTGCATGACCAAGAGCTATTTTTTAAACAATGTCAATAATTTGGTTGAGGAGAGTGGGGTTCCTGTGGTGCAGTGGTAGCGTCCCTGTGCATAAACTAGTAGGCTGAGGTTCAAGTCCCACCTGCTCCAGAGGTATGTCGTAATATCTCTGAAGAGGTTGTTTAGGAAGCTACCAATACCTTAATTGGGAAGAAATACAAAATAAATGAAGAGAGTGAGTGCAATGTAACCCTGTTTTCAGAGAATATAAAGCTGAATGGGGAAGTAAGCTTTGAGCATCATGTAAACAGGATGTAAAAGGACACAGCTAAGCAAGAAGGTAGTAAGCAGAATATAAATGGGTAATTTTCACATTATGTGCATAGGTAGAAAAAATTTGAAAAGCAGATATTTTTTGAAAAGGTGAAAGGCAAATAAATATTGATAGCCATAGGGATTTTATTGTCCTTGTGCACAAGGCACAGAAAGCTATCATTCAGGTAAAGTCAATTATTAAGATGTAAATGGAGTGTTAACTTAATCACAAGGTGGTTGGAGTATAAAAGTAGGGAAGCTGTAATTACACTGACTTTTTGATAAGATCATGTCTGGAGATCTATGTGCAATTTATGTATCCTTACATAAAGAAGGGATGAATTGTCTTAGAGGGGTTCCTTGGCATGCTCGTTGGATGCTGCCTGAACTGCTGTGCTCTTCCAGTACCACTAATCCAGTATTTGGTTTTCAGTATCTGCAGTCATTGTTTTTACCGGGTTCGTTGGCATGCCAAGGCTGTCAGAATAGGAATAGGTTCTTTGGCCCCTTAAAACAACTCTGTCATTCAATGAAATCATGGCTGATCTGATTATGGCCTTAACTCCACTTTCTTGCCTCTCCATATAACTCATCACATCTGTCCAACTCAGCTTTGAAAAAGTGAAAGACCCATCACTCGCTAGGGGAAAGAATTTCAAACATTAATGTTCCTCCAAGACAGAAAAGTGTGTCAAAATGCCACCTTAAGTATTCAAACCTTCAAATGAAAATGATGCATCCAACTTCTTAATTTCTCCCATGAAGAGAAAATCTCTCTCAAAATCTATACTGTCAAGGCCCTCAGAATCAGAGGTTGCAATACATTTGCCTGTTATTCTTCTACATTTCAATAAGTACAAGTCCAACCTGCATAACCATTCCTCATAAGACAAGCCCTTCATCCCGGGAATTATCTTTTTGAACCTTCTCTGAACTGCTTCCAATGCACATGTGTCCCTCCTGAAACAAGTTGATGAAAACTATACATGTAATTTTTTTCAGTATTGTCTCAACAATTCTGTTTAATATTGTAGCAAGACTTTCCCAGTTTTCTACTCCCTAAACCTAACCCTAATCCTAACCCTAAGAGCATAAGTGAGGATCCATGTAATTTTTACATGGATGCTAAATAAACAAGGACCAAGTACAGACATAACCTGGAAACCCTACATCAATGTAAGGCAACAAAACTCTAATCCTAACCTATACCTTTAATAAAGCCTAACATTTCATTTTTCACCCTCATAACATGCTGTATCTGCAGACTGACTTCTTGAAGTTCATGCACAAGGATGCCCAGAATCCTCTGTCCTACATAGAAAAGAATAGAATGGTTTCAATCGAGAGGGAATGTTCTGTGCTTCCTCTCAATTGAAACCATTTCCGATTCTTCCTGACAATGTTTTCCCATTTGCTTAATCTATACATCTAGAATATATCACAAATCTCTTCATCCAAGTCATTAAAATGTATGATGAATATTTGTGGCCTCAGCACTGATCCCTGCAACCCACCCTCAGTTACAATTTGCCATTCTGAAAATAAACCATTTTAACCAACTGTATATTTCCTGTTAGTCGGTCAGCCCTCCGTCCAAGCTAATGTATTCCCCTCAGTACCAAAAGTTTTTATCATATGTAGTTGACTTCTCTGTGACACTTTATCAAATATCTCTTAGAACTCCAAACATATTACATCTACAGATTTCTCCTGTATCCACCTTACTTGTTACAGCTTGCTAGAACTATTGTATGAAACAGAGCGGAAGGAGGTTGGTTGAGATAGCTGTGGGAATCAATAGCTTTTTGATGTATATTGGTGCGTAGCCTGTGTGCAGAAGCTGAGACAGAAATGTTGGTGAAAGGGCTAACTTGTTTGTGACCTACACAAGAACGTATGTTGCTGTCTGATCACATAGGAAAAAGTGAGGACTGCTGATGTTGGAGTTCAGAGACAAAGAGTGTGGTGCTGGAAAAGCACAGCCAGTCAGGCAGCATCTGAGGAGCAGAGGATTTGACGTTTTGAGCATTAGCTTTTCGTCAGGAATGAGACTTGTGGCCCAAGAGGGCTGAGAGATAAATGGGAGGGGGGTGGGGCTGGGTGAAGGTAACTGAGAATGTGATAGGTAGATGAAGGTGGGGGAGAAGGTGGTAGGCCGGAGAGGAGGGTAGAGTGGATAGTTGGGAAGGAAGATGGACAGGTAGGACAGTTCAAGAGGATGGTGCCGAGTGATCACGTAATCATGTTCATCTTAGAGAGAACGTTGTAGACGTTTCTTTCAGCTACAACTGTTGAGGGTAGAATACAAAGACTAATAACTAAGATACACTTCTTAGTTTTCTCATTATTGCAGAACACATCTGACCTCAGTGAGTTTTTGTTAGTGTATGTTGATTTAGGATTTCCAAGTTATGTCTATACTTGTTTTTTTTTATTTTGTCTCCATGTCTTATTACATGAAGCCTCTCTTATGGTCTAACTCACAATATTTGCAGTTCTCAACATTCATAAAGAATAATCAATATATTGTTTACTGAGCTTTAGATACACAAGCCAAAAACAACAAGGGCCTGGTAAGAGATAAAATATGATCAGGGTAGTTGCCTTCACACCTGATCTGTATAATCCAGAAGATTGTACCGGGATTGTCAGGGCAGAATCAAGTTATCATAGTTTAAATCATTTTTTTCAATAATAGTTCTCTTAAAAGACAAAGCCATACTTTGCTAGCTAGGATTAAAATTATGTAATCTTGTGCTACACTCAACTCACAAGCTGAGGCAAATTGAGAGCATTATGATTTATCACAAGGATCGATATTGTATTTGTTCAGCATTCCAAATGACGTGATGTCCACTGTCTGATTGACGGGTTTATATTTACAGGAATTAATAGCAAAATGCCAACACTGTAGCAATTTTACTGAGAATATCAGAGACCACATATAACAAGTGCAACTGAAATGTCAGAGTTTGCTGCTGTTTAATTTACAGGCATTGCACAGAAATGACAAAGATAATCACCTATTTAATAATCACAATCAGTCAAAGTGGAGATTCAGATTCAGAAGATGGTGTAAGGTTGCGATGTTTATCTGTCTACAATGCATGGGAACATTTACCTTGACCTCCAGTCTTTTGACCTAATCCAAGCTTAGCATGACAATTAATTTCTGTGTGAACTGGGTTTGCTGTTCAGTGTGATGCCTTGATATTGTAGGCTTGCATTCCCCCCGCCCCCCCCGCCCCCCAACCCCGGATTTTCACTTGCTTTCAACTTGATTTGGATGCAGGCCCAAAATTATGATGCTCAACAAATTTGCTGCAATGTAAACAATTCAAGAAGGATTGGATAATACTCCATTCAGGTCCAAACTGGTATTCATCCACATAATTGACAAAGCTTGTCATTTCTGACAGATAAAGCTATGCAATAATTTCTGGTCAGCCATCGACTGTGTGTTTGTTTTTTGTGTGGGTGCCATTATGATTATAGTAAATATTTGTTGAAGGTGACAGAGTAATGAGTGTCTTCCTGCTTGTTTCTAAGTAGTAATTTCTCTTCATTACCTATGTGTGGGTCATTTATTGAGAGCCTGTGAAAGATTGTAGGTACAGCCATAATTTTAAGCATGCAGTGAGCACCAAAGGATTACAACTGGACCAAGCGCAATTTTTTTTATCTTGTGTGATTATCAGTCGACCTTTTCTTATAGTGAGGTTATCTCATTTGATGATATAAATAGCGTAGTAGTTAATTCTTTCTCATACTGACTTGCCTCAGTGGTAGCTGGGGCCCGACAGAGTCATATCACAGTCGGTAGAGTTTTGAGATTTACTGGACCGTAGAATCATGAGCATTAAATTCAGCTGATACTCCAGTGCAATACTGACAGCGCTGACCTGTTGGAGGTACTAACTTTTGGACGATACATTAAAAAAAGGCCCTATCTGAAAATACCTCAATGCATTATTCTAAAAAGAAAAAGGGAGCTCCCCTGTTGTACAAGGAAGTTAATACCTGAATTCCTGGGAGGACCAAAACTGAGTTGTGCTTTGTATCCTCTGCATTTTCCGTGTGCTCACCAGAATTGCATGTAGCTGAAATATTCACGTTTATTTCCTCTTAGGTTGAACCTGAAGGGTCACAAGAAGCAGTCATGTGTCTTAGATGAAATGTAATCAGTAAGCAATGTGCAATAAACCATTACTGTTTCATCAAGTCTGATCCTAACTTATGTATAAGTTGCAGTGTTACAATCATTTCTCACATGGTACCAGTAACTTGACTAATATCAGTACGATGAATTGGTATTGACAATTTAACTCATAATATTCCAGATGGTTTTGGCAAAGCTAACATTTGCAATATGGATAGTTGCATGGTAGTACAGAACATAAGTAATGCCGGAAAATGTCAAATATTTGAACCTCAAGGGCAACTAGAGATGGGTAATAAAGGCTGGCCCAGTGGCATCCACAAACGGTGAATGAATAATAAAATACTCCTCTACCATTCAGATTCCACTTGCCAACCAGTCACAACTCTCCTCTCATGTAATGACTTGGAGGTGCCAGTGTTGGACTGGGGTGGACAAAGTTAAAAATCACACTATACCAGGTTGTAATCCAACAGGTTTATCCTACATGTGCTTTTTAACTCTCATGCAATGTTGACTTTCCTCTTGAATTGGTCTTGTTGTAAATTACCTTGATGAGTGCAAGATGAAAAGCTGTACACAAAACAGATTCAGCAGTGCCTTCCATTTTGTGCCACAATGAATGTGTGCAAATAATCATTTATCTTTTGTATGTTACAATAGTTCTCCTCGCGATTGTTGCTCCTGTAAGATGTGAAGGTGTAACAAGTATAAAGAGGAGGATCTGGACTGCTGTGATTTAATCTTAAAGTGATGCCCATTGCTCAGGATCAGAAACATAGAGGGCTTCCAGCCCATCTATTCTACCCAACCGACATCAGCTTCTAGATCAGTGGGATACGATTGAGAAAGCTGCAAAAGAACGCAGACCTCAGATGAATTAAGTTTCCACGAAAGCAACTAAAAACAAATTGGAATCTTTCAAAATAGTAATTCAGCCCCACATTTATAACATGTAAACAATTTTGTCAAAGATATTTCCTGTTGCAATTTTGTGTTATGCCTTAATTCACCCATTCAAATTGCTGGATATTGTGCCGTGAGAGGTTGACTAATATTTTAGTATTTGTAGATATTGAGAATAAAGGGCTTGCATTAAACTGCATTCGTTGTCTTGAGTTGGGTTTACTGTATACTGTGCTCTGTCAGAGGCAACAATATATGTCAGGTTTTGCACCTGCTGAGTTATGCATGGCCATTCTAATGTTGGCGTCTGGATTCCAAAAGGTTAACGTTTGGTGGGGTATTCACCAGTGACAGGCTACCCTCTAATTTAGAAGTGTGACGTTTGGCACTGCAGTACTTATTTTGAGTTGTTGTCCAGGTAAATATCAAGTAGATATTTATCTTAGCTGCAATTGCAACAGATGGAGCCACAGATTTACAGAATTAGTAATAGTGGTATGTTCAAAAATTGATGGTAAGACTAGTCAATTTTTAGCATCCTAAGACACAACACTCCACAGGACAGCAGTCAACAGTATTTAAAAGGAGATAGTGCATCAAGGGGGAGCATGTTTTTGTCACTGGAAATCTCTTCTGGTATTAGAGTTTTCCTTTTCTTGCTTTTGTCAGTGAGATCTGTATATCAGCTATTCTTTCTTAAGTACTTATTACAAAAAATGGTGAAGGGATCTTTTAAATGTGAATTGGATGTGTCCTTGAAATATAATTTCCAGAACTAGGAGAAAGCAGCATGGGGCTTTAGTCTAGTTGGACGTGTCTTTCGAAGAGCCGAGATAGGGATGATTGACCAATCGGTCTTTTTCTGTGTCACAAGATTTTATTATTCTTTGATTTATTGTCTCCCATAAACTGACACAGATTTTATGGGCAGATCTCCAGCAGCTATTAGTGTTTGATCATCTAGTTTCCTGTACCCTTCCACCTTCACTCCTCTCATGTTGCAAGGGTTAGGAGCATCACATCAATATGCAAATTACATCCCATCATGATATGATACAAAGTCATTTTCTCCCAATATTCGCACAGTCCCTGATGCACGCTTCTGCAGTGGCACTGCACAATCTGTCCCAAAGTGCTCTCTCGCATTCTGTTGTTAATTGCATGCTTTTACATGTGAAGTGAAAAGACTGTCTCAGTTCCTTTGAAATGTTTATCATGGTCACTCTTACAGCAGCAGGATAGAGGGCTGCAAATTCTCTCTGGAGCTGCCAGCACTTTGACATTTTCTAAAAGGGCTTTTGACAACATATCGCCTAGTGTTCATGAACATTTATATTTTATATATATATATATATATATATGTTAATGATGGAATATACAATAATTTGTTGGACATATTTTTATTCCTAGCTCTTGCAGTACCTTATAAATAACATGCCTGAATTGAAAATGAAATTATCAATATGCCTGAAGATACCACATTGGATCCATTATGGATTGAGAATTTGCAGGGATTAGAACAAATTATACTCAGAGAGCTAAGCTAATATTATGTTTCACATGGTTTTATTTCTGCGTCTGTTCCCTCATTCGTGTTCTCATACGCATTGTCAATCAGCCATTATCTCAAGCTTGAAGCCCTGTAACAGATTATTGTTGTTGCAAATTCTTATGTGGTGACCATTTCTAATGTTTCTTTATCTGTATTTGCAGTTTCATCACTATAAACTAGCCAGAACTGCATAGTCACCAACATTGTTCACTATCAAGCAAAGGTGAATTCAGACGACAAGCTAGAAGAGTCATAGAAGCCCTCCAGCATGTAGGCAGGCCATTTTGCCCATCAAGGCCACACACTGACCTTCTGAAGGTCATCCCACACAGACCTGTAACCCTGCATGTTTCCACAATTATTTTCTAAATGGGGAGAAAATTCAGAAGGTCCTTGATTGTCAACGCGATTAAGGGTTACGGGGAGAAAGCGGGAGAATGGAGTTGAGAAACTTATCAACCATGATTGAATGGTGGAGCAGACTCGATGGGCTGAATGGCCTAATTTCTGCTCCTATGTTTTATGGCCTTGTGGCTAACTCACCTGACCTGCACATCTTTGGACTGTGGGAGAAAACCACAGCACCCAGAGGGAACGTGTGCAGATATTGGGAGAATGTGCAAACTCCACACTGATAGTCGCCCGAGGGTGGGATCAAACCTGGGTCTCTGGTACTGTGAGACAGCATTACTAACCACTGAGCCACTGTGCCACCCAAATCATCACAGATAAAGCTTGAGACAGTGTCAGTGAAAGCTCCTGTCCAGAAACTCATCTTACTCCCATCCACAGTTGCAGAGACTTCATGAAGTCTGTTTATCAAATATGGTTGATATCTGAGTTGAAATACTATCTGAGATGTTTTGACAATATTCAAAGCAGCTTGCAATATGTATGGAGCTCCTACTCACTGGATTAGTATAGTGAATGGGAAAACTATTTCACTTCTGCTATCCATTGTGAAATGTATAACAAATACTTGGACAACATGCATGACGTCTTAGCACATTTCAATCCACAGTTACTAACAATAATAGCTGCAGATACATCACCCTGAAGTCTGGGTGGATGTCCCTGTCACCCAAAGAAATGTAATAGCTCCCCCTGCCAAATGATCCTTCATCCCCAACTCTGGGGTCTTCTGGAAGTACACTGGCTGAGGTAACTTAATTCTCTGAAAGGATGCCTTGGGCATCATAAGTCATGTACTGAGAACAGAGCCACTCTTACTTAGTGAAATCTCCTCACTCAGATTCCAAACATTAGAGAGTCCAACATCCACGTTGGGTGCAGCGAGCTGTTTAAATGACCAGCTCCCTCCAGAAACAATGAAAGCACAAAGTATGGCCAACATACAATTCTTTCTCTGCAAAACAAGAAATGCTGAGTTTGGGCTTGGGTCTTAGGATTCTTAACTTCTCCAGCCATTTTCTGATGTAATAGAAAATAGCAAGTGCTGCTCCTGCTACAATATCGGACATAAGAATCCTCTGATAGTTTGGAACCAGAGAATTAGTTAACAAGCAAGAGCTCCGTGGATTACATTTTTGATTTATCTGTTATCAACTCTTAATTAACTCTCAATAATGGCAATTAAAGAATATTTTTTGTATTTTGAAATATTGATGTCTTCCAGATGTCAACCAATTAACTACCTTTAGAGTATTGTCACTGATGTACAAGTGAAAATTAATTCAATTCAATTCAAATCAATTCAATGTTATGTGAGCAGCAAATGTGTAGCAAGTTCTGACAAAGAGCAAATAAGGTGAATAGCTAATTGATTTAATTTACTGTTGTCAGGAAAAGAAACGCTCAGGCCATCATGATAAACTGTTCCCCCTGTTTGTATAATACCGTGAACATTTTTAAAATGGTTTTCTGAACAGGCACATCAACCTTGATTTCAGCTCATATCAATGGTGCTTCTGACAATACAGTGCTTGTTCAGTACTGTTATCTTACTTGGCCAATGTATGGCATTGTCGAAGAGTATGGTGCTGGAAAAACACAGCAGGTCAGGCAGCATCCGAAGAGAAGGAAAGTCGATGTTTTTGGCATAAGCCATGGCAAATTCAACAATCGGCCATTTTATTTATTCTTGGATCTCTGCATTGCATTTTCTGTTTTCCTTTAGTTTCCTCACGAGTTCTCACCTTCTAATGGTGAGGAAAATCTCCCATTTTTGCCAGACAAGAATGGCCTAGATTTTCTATTCAAATTACAAAGGGTCCCAGGAAGAATTGAGAAGCCTGGGCTGAAAATTCTTTATGAGGCACTCCCTGGCTTCCTAAATTTCTCAGCTGCAACAGAATTTTTCATTCAAAATGAAAGTCAACATCTAAGAAATCTGTCTAAAAATGGATAGGAGCAATGTTAGGGAACCACGGATCTCATGCGAAGACAGAATTAAAGGAAATCAACATTAGTGAGAAATTGATATTACCAAAATCAAAATTAGTAGGAAATTAATGGGTGTAAAGGCTGAGAAATCATGAAGGGCCTGATAATCCACATTCCAGAGTACCAAAGCAGGTGGCCCTGGATATATCGGATGCATTGTTAGTTATTTTCCAAGCTTCCATACGCCCTGGAGCAATTCCTACAGATTTGAGGGTGGCAACTGTAACTCTACTATTTAAAAAGGTAGGGAAACAATAAAACAGAAAATTACAGGCTTGTTCACCTAATAACAGTAGTGGGGAAAAATGTTTGAGTCTCCTGTAGAAATTGTGATATCAGAACATTCAGAAATGATTAACAGGATTGGACAAAACTACAATGAGTTTATGAAAAGCAAATCATCCTTAACAAATCTGCAGGAATGTTTTAGTGATGTGACTAGTGGAATAGATAAGGGAGGACTGCTGGATGTGGTGCAGTGGATTTTCAGGATTTTGACAATAATCTTCATAGAAGTTTAAAGGCTTCAAGGTGATTTAGACAAGTTGAGTGAGTAGGAAAACACATGGCAGAGGTAGTACAATGTGTCTAAATGTGAAGCTATATATACTTGGGTGTGAAAAACAAAAAGGAATTGTAATGCGATGGGTAATATACAGAGAGAATTGGGTGTCATTGGACACCAATTAATGAAAGTAGACAGGCAGGTGCAGGAAGTAATTAGGAAGGCAAATGGTATGTTGACCTTCATTGCAAGATTATTTGAGTTTTGAAGTAGGGATGTCTTTCTGCATTTATAGAGGGCACTGGTGAGACCACACATGGGTATTGAAGGTGGTTTGGACTCCTTACCTAAGGAAAGATATGCTTACCATAAAAGGAGTGCAGTGGAGGTTCACTGGGCTGATACCAGGAATGAGAGTGTGTTGCTAGTAAAGCATAGCAGGTCAGGCAGCATCTGAGGACCATGAGAATCATTGTTTCAGGCATAAGCCCTTGGGGCGGCATGGTGGCTCAGTGATTAGCACTGCTGCCTCACAGCACCAGGGTCCCAGGTTCGATTCCAACCTCGGGTGACTGTCTGTATGGAGTTTGCACATCCTCCCTGTGTCTGCATGGGTTTGCTCCGATTTCCTCCCACATTTCAAAGATGTGCACGTTAGGTGAATTGACCATGCTAAATTGCCCGGAGTGTTAGGTGCATTAGTCAGGGGTAAATGTAGGGGAATGGGTTAGTGTGGACTTGTTGGGCCAAAGAGCCTGTTTCCACACTGTAGGAAATCTAATCTAATCATCAAGAGGACTTGATGATCAGGAGCATTGCTGATGAAGGGCTTATGCCCGAAACATCGATTCTCCTGCTCCTCGGATGCTGCTTGACCTGCTGCACTTTCACAACAACACTCGCTGATCTGCAGTCCTCACTTTCTCCTGATACCAGGAATGCCCTATGAGAAGAGATTGGTTAACTGGACTACTATTTATTAGAGTTCAGAAGGATGTGATTCAATTTAAATTGAAACGATAACGATTCTAAAAAGGCTGGGCAGACTAGATGTAGAAAAGATGTTTTCACTGGGGAAGCTAGAACCAGGAGCACAGTTTCGGATACATATAGACCAGCCAGCACTGAGATGAGGAAAAATGGCTTCATGCAAATGGTAGCGAACCTGTGGAATTTCATATAACAGAAGGCTGTTGAGGCCAAGTCACTGAATATATTCCAGAAAAAAATATGATTTTTTTCAAAAAAAGATGTAAATAAGTATGGGGAGAATGTCAGAATGTGGCTTTGTGATAGAAGATCAGCCATGATCATATGAAATGGCACAGCAGGGTTGAGGGGCTGAATAGCCTAATCCTGCACCTAGTTTTCCATCTTCCTTTTTTTTAAAATGACATTAAAAACCATGGAAATGTTGAATATACCAACTAAAATATTTTTTCTTCAGGGACAGTAGATTGTTGGGCGGATGGAAAGCTAGTGAGTTGTTGACGCTAAGTGTTGACATAGTAGCAGGGGAGGTATTGACATTTTAAGTAGACACATGATTTTGGAACTGATCTACACCATGACCCACCAATGCTATAAGCATTCTCTAACAGCTGCTAGCCAAAGTTCTGTAAGAGAGGTGGGGGGGGGGTCAATGGATATCTGCAAAGAGCCCTGACCTGGCAGGGCCAGGGACACAATATTGTTTTGTATGGATGACTGAGATCTATTGGAAACGTGTATCAAATTCAGCTTTGCAGAGGCTAATTTATTATGGTCAGGAAAGAAAATGGAGAGCTTTTCAGGAAGCATTTTGATATTAATGTCTGCTTTAACTATAATACAATATGATTTATTTTTTTCAGTAATAGGGCTGCCATCTAATCATGGCTTTACTTCTGATGTTTGCTTTGTTAATGACAAAATTTCATTGAAATGCTTACAGCTGATGCCTCGATGTCACAAGAGACAGACATAAATGAGAAAAGTAGAATGTTACTTAATGAAAACAGACATTTGGTGTCTGGTTTCCTTGCAAAACTTTCCAGACATAAACTAGACTATTCTGGTTCAAAAATAGACAGATGGCAACTATCTTTGTCAACACTAGCAGCTCGCAAAAAGAAGGTTAGCAAAGAAGTCCCAAGTGGGAAACACAATGTAGCAGAAATGGAATAGAGCAGGCTTGTTTCTTTCAGCTTCAATCTCATGTTGAAATTCATTAAAATTACAGACCACAGGATAAAGGACGTTGCATAGGGTGCATCCTTGTCATTTTCTAGCCTGTTAAGAGTGGAATTGGGGGTGACTTAAAACCGATTTTTATGCAATTTCAGTCCTAAAGTTTTGATTGAGATAAAGATCTATAAAGTGATCAAAGATAAATTATCTTCAAATTTAATGAAGAATTTCACCTCAGTTGGGAACTTTATAATATTAAGAAATCATAAATTGTCCCTTTATTAAACAACTAATATTTGTAGAGCATATATCCATCCCTATTAGAAAATAGTGTCACTAATGCATAAAATCCCTTCAACTGCATTCATGTGTCAAAGTTTTGCAGATTTCTGCAGGTGTAAGGTGGATGTTAACATGGAGTATTGTACTGAAGACCAACACCTTCAGATGAGTAGGTAATTTGTATTTTTCATTTATGCTCAATTTCACATTAACAAGTTATGACATTCGAAGCCTCATAATTCCATTCAATGAATGTCAGATGTTAGTACAATTCAACAGTAACAAAAAGTTTTATTTCCAGTGAAATTCTATATGTAGATCCCTTGTTCCTTTCGGGTGTTATGACCGACAGATATGTGCTGTGCTTTATCTAAATGTTCCTGTAAATCAACATAATAATCATTTAGTATCCCTCCAGTGTGGAAATAGGCAATTCAGCCCAACAAGTCCACACCGATCCTCTGACAAGTAACCCACCCAGACACATTCCCTCTACCCTATATTTTCCCCTGACAAATGCACCTAACGTAAACATCACTGAACACTATGGGCAATTCAGAATGGCCAATTCACCTAACCTGCATATCTTTGGATTGTGGGAGGAAACCAGAGCACACCCACACAGTCACTGGGAGCATGCGCAAACTCCCCACAAACAGTCACCTGAGAGTGGGATTGAACCCAGTTCCCTCATGCTGTGAGGTAGCAGTGCTAACCATTGAGCCACCATGCTGCCCAAGTTGGTAATCAATTTTAAAAAGGGAGAGCAAATTGCATTTTTTAAATGTTGGACCCTTCATTTTTGTCTTTTTGATAGAGAACTATCAAATTATTTGGAAAGAATATGACAGTGTGCATTTTATTTTGTTAAATTGTGATTAAAATAACGATGAATATGTACTTGAGCATAGATTAATGATTTGGAGGAGCCGGTGTTGGACTTGTGTGTACAAAATTAAAAATCACACACCACCAGGTTATAATCAAATAGGTTTAATTGAAAGCACTAGCTTTCGGAGCGCCACTCCTTCATCAGGTGTTTGCGGAGGACACAATTGTAAGACACAGAATTTATCGTAAAAGTTTACAGTGTGATGTAACTGAAATTATACATTGAAAAATACCTTGATTGTTTGTTGAGTCCTTCATCTATTCGAATACCATGATCGTTTCACTTCTTTCATATGTAAATCACACAACTCTTTTTTAAAAGTTACATTCCCAGGTTAACTGTAACAATTGGTGTGGCCAGATATGTTGAAGGTGTTAGCCGCCTGTGTTCTCTGTCTGTGCCATAATGTTTAGACTGATTCTAATCTCAAAAGTAGGTTAACAGAGTCTTACATGAATTCATGCAGTTTTTGATCAAAGTACAATGTAACTCTGAACACAGGGGCTAACACCTTCAACATATTAACTTTGAGCATAGATTAAGAATGCAATTAAAGATGGCTCATGTTAGGCCTATGATTCTGAGTTAGGTCCCACTTCAGAGAATTTAGCTGATAATCTTCGGCTGACATTTCAAGGAGTACTTGCAGATGAGGTGCCTATCTTCTTAAATTCAAACAGAACATCCATTGGGATGATTCAGTGAAGATCAAGAGAGATTTTCTGATGTTGAAGCCAAAAGTTTTACCCATCCTCAACACTGTTGATGCGATTAACTGATTATTTTCAGTTCATTTTGGGACAAATTAGCTCCTATGTTTCCCAAAAATAGTGACAATATAGCAAAAGTATTTAACTTGGAGAAATGTATTTTGAGAGGTCTTCAACGCATAACATGTTCTATAGATCTATGTCCCTCCGTTGTTTTATACCACTTTGCTAATCTAACCCGCCGAGAATTGTAAATGTAAATTTTCTAGTCTTGGAAATTTTCCAGTCCGATAAGAGGATAATATAAACACACACACAGACACGTATAGACACACACAGACACACATATACTGACATACAAACACACGCACACATTCAGAAAACACTTCAATTGAAAAATATACACAAGGAAACTGGGCAATTAGGTCAGTAGCAATAACATGCATGTATACGCAGGAAAAGCAGGAACTTGATCCTAAGTAATGTTGGACACTTAAAGAGTCAGTACAGACCCAAGGGACTGAATTGTCTCCTCAGGTAGTTTAACACTTCTATGATTCTGTGATGTATATGTGCGCGTAAAATGTAAACGGGGTCATTCATTTCTTTGAAATCAAATCTTAAGACATAGGATAAAGAACCACACCAAATATGCACTGCACTTATTTTAGATACTGATCAATATCCAATGTATTTAAAACATTTTCTCTTTTTAAAACCATTGAAACCAAAATGCTAAAATATCAGTATTAATTACAAATGAATGAATAATCAGTGAATGTCATTTCTTAATTTGTTACTTTAGTTGTCAAACTATTTAAAAGAAGCAGATAAATGGCATTATTGAAATAGGGGAGAGAAGAATCTCCCGTCAATATCCTTAGCATATGTTGGCTATTAACGGTTACAGTAGTTTGCACAGACATAGATGATGTTAGTTGTTCTCCCAGCTACTGCATCACATTAAAGTGACCTTCAATGTGAGCAGGCTAATTGAACACAGATTCCAAAGTCACAAAATATTACTGGGTACTCTGTCTTACACATATATTGTTCAATTGTCTCTAATGGTATATTATAGTGAAATCCCAAATATGGTAACCTCATTTTTGTTCCAAATCAGCAAACTCATGATAGCTTCAGTTTCATTTTTCATATTATTTCTGTACCCAGTTAACACATTCACAACAGAGAATGCTGTCCGCATTACATTCTTAAAGGACATAAATCTGCAGGCCACGTAATAGCTGCACATGCTTCCATAAGACCATAAGACATAGGAGTGGAAGTAAGGCCATTCGGCCCATCGAGTCCACTCCGCCATTCAATCATGGCTGATGTGCTTCATGAGGTACCTTCAAAGAAAATAATTTATTGAAAGTAACATTTTCAAATTTTGCCAGCAAATTTGTAAGATATAATTCCTATGGAGGCTACATGAGTTTACCTGTACACGTGAGTCTTCAAAGCCATCAGCTCATATTCATATTTTCCTGTCCAAGGTTCATGTCCAATCTCCAATAAGAAAAAGTCTGGAGTTGATTTGTTCTGATAGCCAACATATCAGACTTCTGACTGTTCTGGTTACTGCCTTTTATATTTATTCTGAGATGTGGACATCACTTGGAAGGTCAATTTGGTCTCAATCTACAGAACATAGAACACAGAAAAGTACAGCTCAGGAATGGGCCCCTCGGCCCACGATGTTATGCCGAACATAATGCCAAATTAAACTAATCCCTTCTGCCTGTGTTTGGTCCATATCCCTCTATTCCTTACATATTCATGTGCTTATCTAAAAGCCCTTTAAACACCCTTATTGTATCTGCCTCCACCACCACCCTTAGCATGGTGCTCCAGACTCCGACCACACTCTGTGTAAAAAACTTGCCCCTCACATCTCCTTTGAACTTACCCTCTCACCCTAAATGTATGGCCTCCACTATTGGACATCTCAAATCTGGAAAAAAGATTCTGAACATCAATGCAACCACGCATCTTGTAATTTTGTAGAGTTCTATCAAGTCTCCCTTCAGCCTCCGCTGCTCCAGAAAAAAACAACCTGACTTTTTCTAGCCTCTCCTAATAGCTCATATGATTGTAATTGACTACTGTAACAGTTATGAGAGTCAATCATATTATTGTATGTCTGGAATAATGGGAGTGCACAATTAGGTATTTAAAGAGTATTAGTGAACCATAAAGATCTTCCAGCAGTTGATAATAATGAAAAGTAATGTTACTGAGGCCAGTTTTCAATTCCAATATTTTTTTTAGCAATTAATTGAATTTAAATTCCCCCAGCTGCCTTGGTGGAATTTATGGCTCCAGAACATGAGCTTGGACCTCTGGATGACCAGTCCAGTGTCATTGGCCTGGATTTTCATTCTTGAAGTAGGTTTGGAGACAGCTCATTGGCTTCTGCTTGTTCTAACAAGGCTTTTATTAAAAATTGGCTCAATGAGGTGGGACATTATGCAGATTATATTGAAAAGGGAAAATCCCTTTAGCTTTCCCACTCTCAGACCCAATGCACAATTCCCATGCTCCATACATTCCATTGTATACTCCATCACCCACCCTCATGAAACCCTCATGCCCGTTAGCATGCTATGGCCCACCAATCACCTACTCTGGCTCCTCATTTCCATTCACAAGCTATGCTTCTACCTATCACCAATGGACCCATACTAGATCACTTCCATGCCCAGGTCACCATTAGGAACCATATGCAACCAACAAACAAAAGGATGTGTAAAAAAAGTTTGAAAAATTAATTGATAACTTTCCGCATTTTACGCAAGTCCTACAACTGATGAAATGTCATCACCCACAACCTTTAAAAAACAATAGCTCAATCTGTGAGCACTTGAGACCTCTTTATCTTTTGCAAATAAATATTGTGCATTCAGCAGAAGAGATCAGAGAGCCGGACCTGTCAATAAGACAATGTTTTACATCGGGATCAGCTCTCTTAATCGACTAATCAATGTCTAGGTCCACACACAATCCTCATTATGTATTATGCCATAACTTGGCATGAAGGTCATGGCAGTTCAGAGGGAAGATATAGCTTGCCATGGGAGATTTATTCAATATTGAGTATGGTTGAGGTGTCTCACTTGGCATGGATGTGAAGGCTGTGGGGGTGGGTAGGTGGGAGTCAAGGGATTATAAGATGCATCGCCTCAAATGGAACTGTCAAGGATGATCTGTTGAACTTCAGTTTTAAAAGTTTTCTTCATCCAGATTATGGTTCATGACACCTCTGAGGTGTTGCTAACTTTGCCTCTTTGAAAATTGGCCTGACTCCATGAAAATTGTGGAAGATCAGGATGTACCTATCTCTCCAACACAGCTGACCAGCTTTGGAGTATTGGTGTGGGGTTTTGAATCAAACCAGCCCAAGGGTGTTTCCAAATATCAGAAACTCCAGGAATGGCTGCCAATTTGGAATCTGGTCCTAGTTGGGTTTTTTTTCCCTCTGCACAAGTTCTCCTTGATTGCATGGAAATTTGGTCATTACCGTTACACCACCATCTCCTCTTAGTTTAGTTTAAATTAGTTCTGGTGATCTGAACTGATTAGTGAATATGGACAGTACCTAACACTAGTGAAAGAACATTTGATTTTTTTTCCCCTGTGGAAATTTACCAAGTAAATACAAATTGGAAATAGTAAGTGCTAAGTGCAAACTGACATGATTAGTATCCAATTTGTAAACTACCTAGGCCACTGACATGTTACTCTTAAATGCTGTCAAACAGTTGCTTTATATTGTCTTGCTCATGATGAGAGATAAACTTTGAACAAAAGATAGAATGAGGAGAACAATCTGGAGAAGGATTTAAACTTATCATCTGATATAAATTAGATTTATGCAAAAGATTCTCTGTTTCAACTGACTTGTTCCAAGAGACTTGTCCTGGAATGTTTTGTCAATTCATTATTAAAAGGAAAGGCTAGAATATTCAAACCAATAGTTGAAAAATGAGAAGATTTTGTCATGAGCAGTGACCCTGTTTACCACTAAAATCGAAGAAAAAAATCATAGCCACGAATCAACAGAATCTAAATCAACCAATAATATTCACACAACAAAAAGCTATAGGGGCACACATTGTTTATTTCATTTAACTCACCAAAGTGATGGAAGCTAGAGAAGAGGTACAGTCATTCACGCCTCATGGGTGAACCTTATAACAATGGCAATTGTGGATACAGTGTTGACACTCAAGCACTGCACTCAAGGGCACAGTAGCAATAATAGTATCTGTCAGACTGTGATGCATTATTTTCAGGGAAGCTGACATTCAATAATCAACAAAAGCACACCATGTTCTTCCTTTATTTACTTCAAACCTTTTGAATAGGCAATAAAATTCTTTATAGTGGTGTTTGGGGAGAGAGAGAAAGAAATAAAATTGCAGTAACCAACAAAGTCACTGGCTTGCAGCAAATTGGCAAACAAAGCAGTGCATACAATATATCAGATGAGAAAGGAAGAAAGAAGGGCTTCTTATGTAGTGCTTTTCACAACTTTGCAATACCCCAAAATGCTTCCCAACCAATGAAGTACTTTCAAATTGTATTCACTGTTGTAATGCAGACACTGATTTTTGCTAATTTCAGATATCAAGATTTCTGAGGAATTGCTTTGTCTGTGTTTTCAGTACAGATGTTCGCCCATCTGTACTACAGGATTACAGGGTGGCATTCGAGTAATGAATAACGCAACTTGATGCAAGGGATAATTTTCTGACTTCACCTCACAAGATAAATGTTGGATGCATCCACTTCAACCTTTCACCCAATCAAAACTCAAAGACAGTGAACAAATTGCTTCTGACCCAAACATCACGGTTCCAACAAAAAGACAATCATACCAAGAACCGATGCAAACCTTTACTCGCACCTGCTGGAATAACAATGTATTTGTTCAATAAGAAAAAATTGATACCACAGAAAATTTTCCTTTCTTTCTCCAAACAAAAGATGTTGCTATGGGAACCCATATGGGTCGTAACATTGTCTTGTTTGTGTAGTATATGGAGCATCCTGTGTTCCATTACGTCTCAGGTTACCTAGCTGACCTTTCTTCTTTCAGTATATTGCTGAATGTATCAGTGTTGTTTTCTGCTCCTGCTCTGTGTTGTAACATTTCAATTACCACCCTTCTGTTGCCTTTGCACAACCCAACTCTGGCTTTCCATTGATTTCTCTATCTCCATTTCGGAAATAGACTATCAGTCACTATCCATGAACTCTGTCTCTCAAGGCAACCTAGTTATATGTCCTCCCACCCTGGTCCTTGTGATGATTATTCAATTCTCTCAGTTTGTCTGACTCTGGCACATGTGGTGTGATGTTACATTTTAATTCAGGTACATCCACTGTGTATGCCTGTAGTTCGAAACCAATGGTTCCCTCCACTGTGGTTGACTGAGATGTCAATCGTTTCTGTTCAATTTCTCCTTTTTCCAGCATCACCCATTCTCTCTCTCTCCCTGAGGTAAGATTTGGAGATGCCGATGTTGGACTGGGGTAGATGAAGTTAAAAACCACACAACACCAGGTTATAGTTTAACAGGTTTATTTGCAAGCACTGGCTTTCAAAGCACTACATCATCATCAGGTGAACCACCTGATGCAGAAGCACCAGGTGGATCCAGAACAACGTGTCACAGTCTCAGGCTACTAAGATGGGAGTTTATTCATTCACAGAATGATTGGCTGTGGAACTCCTTACCACAGAAGATTGTGGAAATCAAGTTGCTGAAAATATTTCAGAGAGAATAGATAGATTTCCAGTGGCTAAAGGTGTAAAGGGATACGAGGATAGAGCCAGGGTGTGGCATTGAGATATAGGATCAACAAGACCATGTTGAATGGCAGAGCAGACTCAATGGACTGAATGGCCTACCCCTCTTCCAATTTTCTGTTGTCTATGTAAGTCTATTAGGACTTGTTGGCCCACAGCTCCATCAGTTGCGGAGCACCAATTAGGAAGAAGTAAGGACTGCAGATACTGTAGATCAGAGTCAAGAGTGTGGTGCTAGAAAAGCAGAGCAGGTCAGGCAGCATCTGAGAAGCACGAGAATCGACATTTCGGGCATAAGCCCTTCATCAGGAATTCCTGCTCCTGCTCCTTGGATGGTGCCTGACTTGCTGTGCTTTTCCAGCACCACATTCTCGATGCTCATCACCAATTCTCTAATGATTGTAATTTCACTAGATTTCAGTCTCCCTCTGTCTTTTGATTTGCAGCTATGTTTGGAATATTTTATGTATTGTTATGGTCAAAAATGGAATTGAAGTTATGTTTGCTTTTCCCCACTTTAGCCTTAGGCAGTGAGGCATGGTTTGATACAATGGCTTTCCTTTGTTACCTTGTCCCTTATTGGAATAGGCTGAGGCACCGTGTCAAAAAATTCTTTTTGTTGAACTTCAGTCTTAGAGACAAATCCAGAGCATCATTCTTTAAGATGAAGTTAAAGGTATCAACAAAACATTGACAATGTGGAGAATTTCTTTGATGATTTACGCATGCACTATAGAAATAAAGATAAATGAAAAGACGTTACAACTTAAAAATTTCTTTAAAAAGTCAAAAAACAATTGTTTTAGTTTATATAACTTAGAGTCCATGTTCAAAGCGCTGCCCTTTGTTAGGTGAAGTGAAGGGGCAGCGCTTTGAAAGCTTATGATTGAAAATAAATCTGTTGGGCTATAACATGGCATTGTGTGACTTCTGACCTTTCCCACCTCAGTCCCACACTGACATGTCTACATCATAACAATATTTCTTGCACTTCAAGAATTAGTTCTGTTTGGCAGGCAAAGTCCAAGATGTGTTTTGAAGATAAGCCCTTTGAGGGACAGAGAGATGGAGAGCAGGCTTTCTACTTGCTAAGGCTTGGACCTGCACTTTGTCTGATGTTAAGACAGTCACTGAAGTCATAAGTTAAAATCAGATACTTAAAGTCATTCAAATAACCCAGTTTCAATCATCTGACAAGGTCATTTCTGCTAAAACCGTTGAGAGAAATAAAGCATTTCATTTAGTTTTGTTAAGATGACCATTGTGGGTTAAGCAGCTACCGATGATCCTTTCAGTGTCTTAATTGAGGTGCCATAGCAATCTTGGAATTTGTACTTGCAGGGTTACATTGTACTTTGCTCAAAAACTGCATGCATTCATGTAGAACTCTGAGCTCAAAAAGTGCATGAATTCATGTAAAACTTCGTTATTTCACTTTTTAGATTAGAATCAATCTAAACATCATGGCATACACAGAGAACACAGGGGGCAACACCTTCAGCATATTGTCTAGCTATCACCATTGTTAACAGCTAACCCGAAAATGCACCTTTTTTAAAAAAAAGGTTTTGTGATTTACACATGAAAGAAGTGAAACTATCACTGTATTCTAACAGATGAAAGGCTTAACAGACAATCAATTTTTCAATTTATAATTTCAGTTACATCACACTGTAAATTTTTGCTATAAATCCTGTGTGTTAGGATTGAGCCCTCCACTATCACCTGATGAAGGAGTGTCGCTCCAAAAGCTAGTGTGCTTCCAATTAAACCTGTTGGACTATAACCTGGTGTTGTGTGATTTTTAACTTTGTACACCCCAGTCCAACACTGGCATCTCCAAATCATTGCTTTTGTTATGGTTTTTCAAGAGAGTTGGAATATCTCCTGCCA
This sequence comes from Chiloscyllium punctatum, assembly GCF_047496795.1. Lineage (NCBI taxonomy): Eukaryota > Metazoa > Chordata > Chondrichthyes > Orectolobiformes > Hemiscylliidae > Chiloscyllium > Chiloscyllium punctatum. The sequence goes on from NC_092747.1 coordinate 118,186,452, forward strand.
GCTTTTGTGATGATAAGTAGCAGGTCACATCTCCAAGGCTACCTGGCTTTGATTTGCAACAGATTCTGAAGGGTTCTGGGTCTGGCTTGTTCCAGTTATGTGATTGTAGCAGCTATCTTAAGAGTTCAACAATGTTTCCGTTTTCTAAAAGTGATTGAACCAGAGAATATTGAAGAGAATGTGCTCTTATGAGTTATGATCTAATGTTATACGATTTCACAAAAACAAAGAAGCTGGGTTTTCTCTTCATGCCTTCTAGTCATTACAAAAGTCATGAATAGAAAATATGAACTGAAGTCAGAAGCAAAATATTTCTTATTTTCACCTGCCATTTACTTACGATCTACTATTAACTGACTATTTCACTCTCTAGAAGACCAATTAATTTTCAGTTTACTTCTTGAAAATTCCTTACAAAACATTTGACTTCCTATATTAGGTAACTGTAGTCACAAAAACTCAAAATTTAACAATGCAGGTATAATGCTTTCAGTAATGCTAAAATCTGTGGGTGGGCAGAAAATATGCCTGTGATGCATGAGCCATGATTTATTGAGATTGTTCATGGATGAGAGAAATGAGAGCAACTGTTCTAGTGAGTCATGTCTGAGACTGTTGGTTCAATTGTAACAAGATGGCTTTTGAAAATGCGCTTACTGTCCTTTACCACTCATGTGAAGTGATTGAACCTCTCATTACATTTTGCCCAGGCTTATGATGACTATCTGTTTGTAATTTGTTCTCAGCATTAACTTGGAGAGCCACCTGACCTCCTGTTCTCTGTCCACCATTCACCACCTGCACCAAGGTATCTAGAGCAATGCCAAAGAAGCTTGGAGCATTTTGAGCTTTGTTGCACTGAATGCCAGTCCTTTTTCTGTACAGCATGTCTTCTTATCAATTTCCAGTATTGTCCTCTCAGCCATTTCCAGTGTTTACTGCAGCCAGATTGCCAACTTCATTTAGAGAGGTACAGCTTTGAACTGATCTTGACAACCTAGCTGTCAATAGTGCTGACCTTGCATGAATTTTGACCATCAATAAAGCATACAGTCACACAAAAGCATGCTTAGCACTGGGCTGTATGTTAATAACACTAACACAAAGTTGGTATAATGCTTGCTTCAAAAAGAAAAGATGCAGGTTAATCACACATTATGATGTCTGTGCCTGCTTTCCAGCCTTATGTAATTCTTTGCCGTAACTTTTATGTGCACCAGTTTTCATTTCCATTTTTGCGATCTCACAGCTTAAAGGGATTGATATTTTTGTCAAATATACAAAATCAAATCCCCTTTGGTTGAGATAATTACCATTCAGCACATTGGATATTCAATGCAACATTCCTAAATATATTAGATGCATGTACTAAGTTCAACTACATCGCTCGGACAAGTATAATTAAGTAAATACATGCTAGTCTGCTTACAGTACGACAGCTGTGGAAACGATTACTCTTGACATTTTGTTAATGCATATTAGAAAGGACCTCTGAAGTTTTAATGACTTGGATTGATTATAGGTTGCTAGTGTAGTGAAACTGTTAGTGCTAGCAACATTCATCATTCAACCTAGTGGCTTTCATCTCCTTATTGATTGGATGATAACTAAGTGTTTCTAGCAAATGGTAAGTACATAAACAGGATTCTTATGTAACTCTGTAATAATTGATTATGTCATAGCAATGAAAAAACGATTTTGGTCAATAAGATCAGAGAAAGTCCATTTCAATATTTTGTTAGTTACCTGCTCTACACCCAGTTCAATGTCTGCTATCATGGCTGAAATTAATTTAAAAGCAATGATAATAGAATCTCCAGCAGAGAAAGTAAATGCCATTTCTGTTAAACAGTTCAGAAGTTTATTGTAACCAGACTTTAATTTGTAATGCCATTTTCTTTTTCTACAACAGGTCAATGACTGTAGAAGTCAAATATTATGTCAAAGTAATTGGAAATATATGTTGCACTTTTCATGTCGGGACTTTGTTTTACTTTTGCCAACCAAAAGCAATCCATGGTCAGATTGTTTAGTAGGCATTTCACAGCCTTCAGGATTCAACTTTGAGTTCAACAATTTTAGATTAACTTCTGCCCCATTTGGTTAGTGCTTTTTTTTTGTTGGCTCAGATTTTCTCTCCGGATTTTGTTCTAATGCCATCACTTTACAAACCCTCAGCAGTCTTCCCACCATTCACACCTTCCATCTCAGTTAATCTGATTGATTGGTCTCCCGTTGTTCAAAGTCCTGCCAAAAACTGGTTTAACCAGATCAGCTGAACTGATTTTTCAGAGCCATTTTTTTTTAAATTGTTCCATTTCCATACCTTCTGTCCTTTTAGACCTTTGGTCATTTAATCTGAGCTATCTTCCATGCTATTTCAGATTGTCATTTTTATCCATCTTCCCATTTCCTGTTTTTTTTATTTTCTCAAAATATATCACATTCCTGCTTTTGTCTCAGTTCTAATGAAAGGTTGTGAACCTGAAGTGTTGACACTTGCTCCAGAGATGCTGCTGGAGATGTTGAGTGTTTTCAGCATTTTTGCTTGTCTTTCAGATTTTCAGCATGCTCTTCAGCTCAGCATAATGTTAGTATTGAGCTAATTTCTGAATCAACAAACTGTGTTGTGTTTTGGCATTTATTTATTGTAGTGGCATGGACAGTGTCAAGTTTTAGAACGTTGTGCTTTTTGCATGCAACTTTTAAATGAGTAATATATTAGCTGGAATTAAGTTTAATAGCCAGAAGAACAAAAGGCAAAGCATTAGACCAAACTAGCATGAACTTTGTGTTAAGAGACAATGGACTGGTCAGGCATGTGTACTGCATCCAACTTGTATCGGCTCTGGTTTCCAAAACATTAGTTCTGAAATGATTCACATATCTAAAGTATAACCCATCTTTTCTTTTCTTTCAACAAATGCTGATAGATCCGCTGCATAATCCACACATTTTTTTTTTGTTTTTATTTTGCAATCGAAATGTTTATTATTGTTTTGTTTTTACGCTTCTCTGAAGTTTCTTTCAATTACCTTCCTGTCAGGTTTGAGTTCAGTGTTGTAACGGAATAGCAAAAGTACTTCTCTTGTCATTCTTAACTCCTGCAAATTCTGTTTGTTAAGCTTCACTTGATAACGAGTTAGATTCCAGGAAGCCAGCATTTGTTTTGGCTAAAGTGTGGCCTTTCTCACAATGACATCAGTACCTAGCTATCGTGAAAACATTCAAGGGGAATCCTTGATGAAGACTTTGTGGTTTCCTTATAATAGAAGCCATGTTTTCTTGACTAAAGCAAAGGCTGTCACTCAATAGAGAAAGTTAAAAATCATTCAACACCGGGTTTTAGTCCAACAGGTTTATTTGGAAGAACTAGTTTTTGGAGTCCTGCTCCTTCATCAGATGAATGAGCAGTGCTTGAAAGCTAGTGCTTCCAAATAAACCTATTGGACTATAACCTGATGTTGTGTGTTTGTTAACTTTGTCCACCCCAGTCCAACATCAGCACCTCTACATCATCAATAGAGAAAGTTCCTGTGAGATTTACATCATGCAAAGAAAAGCTGGGGCAGATCAAATCAGCAACCTGCATCCTTGATGTTGATATCGGTAACTTTAAACTTCTCTTTCTTGAAAATGTAAAACAAAAGTATTTATGGGATGTGTGCATCAGTGGGCATCAGATGGCATTGATCATCCCTAATTTGCCATGGAGTGTATGATGGTGAAATGTCTCCTTAAACTGGTGACATTTGGGGTAGACTCACAATGCTGTTAGAAAGGAAGTTCTAAGATATGGATTTCTATGTAGTTCCAAGTTAGGATGGCATGTGGCTTGGAGGGAGACTTCAGGTGCTGATGGTTCCAGGTGCCTACTGTCCTTGTCCTATTTGATACTAATAATTGCAGGTTTGCAAGTCACTATTGAAGGAGCCATGATGAGTTGGGGAGGTACACTTTGAAGTTGCCACTGTGTGAGAGTGGTGAAGGGACTGAATATTAGGATGGTGGATGGGGTACCAATGAAGCAGGTTGCTTTGTCTTGCATGGTGGTAGCTTTCTTGAGGTTGTTGGAAGTGTACTCATCCAGGCAAATGTAGAGTATTCCATTACATTTGTCATGACTCACTGGGGTAGTGTGCTGGAAATCAAATCCCACTATTCCTAGAGGCATCTCAAAAGTAGAAGCTTTCAAAATGAATACATTGAATCTTCAAAGTGTCTACTTCTCAGACCCAGGTTGATTAAAACAAAAACATGGATCAATCTTCTGTATTTAACAAGAAATCTTTGTCTATTTCAGGTCATTATATTCTAACTAAATAGAGATCTTTATAATTTAAAAGTCTTTCAAGAACTATAAACACCCCTTTACACACTCATAGACAAACATAAAAGGGACAACAAAATAAATGGAAGGAGGGAAAACTGGGAAAACAGTTTCTTAGTCTGCATCCCCAAGATCTATTGGACTGATTCTTGCTGATCTATACTTTTCTCCTTGAGCTTCCTTTCTCAAAATGGTTCCACTTATTATGAAGTTGAGGGCATATACTGTGCCTTTAAGAGAGAGTGAATGCTGTTTTGCACTGAGAGTTGACAAACAGTTATCATATGGTCAGCTAGCAGTTTCAGAGTGTACTGCAAATTTGAAAATCTGTAACATTGGCTGTGAAATAGATATCTGAGTTGATTGCTGCTTTGACAACAATTTGAATTTAGCCAAACAGTTCAAATTAAGCCCCAGGATACTAAAACCCACTTGAGTTTGAATTTATTACTTTGCCAACCTCGAACCAATGAGATGATCCGAAGCAGGCACTTTGAAAGTTAGACAGAGACCAACTACCAGCAAAACACTCTCTATCAAAGGTAACTTTTTTCATATGAAACATCTTCACAGTAGAGAAAAAGAAAACAATCCAGGGAGATCATCAGCCAAAAAAAGATAAACACCAATGATGACAGCTGCTGTGTGGTTTTGAAATTAAGTTGATGCGATTTTAATTTGGGTTTTAATTGGAACAATATATTATTCTAGAGTTGGAGGCAGATAACAAGCAGTTAAGAGAATGGGGACTTAGAGTTGTGAATAGTGGTTGTTTAACGTTCACTTTTAGTGTTAAAGAATAAATTGATATTATTTTCTTCAAATAGTGGAATTTGGGAGTTCTTTGTCACTCATACCTTAACAGGTTATGAGGCAAGGTGAGCTTTTCTGGGTATTTAATTTAATTAACAAAAGGGCTCACTGCTGTGTCACAACATACATGTTTACCTAAGGCACAGGGTGGCTCCTTTATTTATGAACAGTCTCTGACTTAGTCACTGTCACATCAGTTGGAGGAAAGCAGGTTTTATTCAGGTTGAAACTGGCTGGTTGCAGAGAACCCAGAGAGAGCTTTTGCTCATTGCAGACTTGCTAGCTTCTGTCCTGGTCCAACAAAGCTTCTGAATGTCTTGCTTACAGCCCAAGTCGTTCAGCTACCTGATTAGTAATTACATGGTTCAGAGTTGTCATTGATAATTAGTCCTCAGTTAGCAACCCAACCAGCTTCACTTTTCAGCAACCCCTCAGCTCCAATTTGATGGCAAGTTGCTGGAAGCCACAGCTACACAAGCAGCATTCACAAGAGGTATTCAAGTCCTTACTTTCAAAGCACGCAAACACCCTCATAAATCTTTGGGTTTCAAATCAGTTATTTCTCATTTCAGTGTACAATTTTACAAAGCACAAAAAAATAAAAAAAAGGTCTCTGCACACTTCTCATGTACATCTTGTTGGTGGGTCATGAGGTGAGTTACTTGCCACAGACTTCATAGATTCTTATCTGTTCTTGTTACCACAGCATTTATCCTTGTAATCCAGTTTTCATCTGGTCAACGGTAATCTTAGAACATTGATAATGTGTGAGTCAGAAATGGCCATGCTATTGAATGTAGTGGAGAGATACGTAAATGGCATAGATTGCATTGCTTGGAAGCATGTTGGCAGCAGGTTCATTCTCTTGCTTTAGCTGGTAATTGCCTGGCACTTGCAAGGAGAGAATGTTCCTTACCACTGATTAGCCCATGCCTCGATATTGACCAGGCCTAGACATTGTCCAGATCTAGAGATTGTCCATGTCTTGCTGCACATGAGCATGGACTGCTTCACTACCTGAAGAGTCACAAATAGTCCTGAGCATTAAGAAGTCATGAGCATATATACACACATTTGACAGTATAATGGAAGGATGATCATGAGATGATTAGCCTACAAAAATCACAAACATCTTTCCTTTTGCTAGGTTTGCCTCCAGGCAGTGGAGTACTTTTCCTCTGATCCTCATTAACTACCATTTTGCTTGGGCTCCTTGATGCCATACTTGATCAAATATTGCTTTGATGTCAACAGTAGTCATCCTCATGTCAGCTCTGAATTCAATTATCTTGTCCATGTTTACTCCAAGGCTATATGAAGTTAAGAGCTGAGTAACAGAAACTAAGCTGAGCATCAAGGTCACACAAAATTGCACAGCAGCTATGTTGCAGAAAGAGGCCATTTATTCCTTCAAATTTTACTGGGTCTCTAAGTATTTTAACATAGTACCATCTCCTGTTCTTCCCCCATAACCCTGCTCTTGTCTCCCTTTATATAATCACTCCCACTTGAATGCTTCAATTGAACCTGCAACCTTCTAAACAACACATTCTATACCATAACAACTCACTGTATGAAAACTTTTTTTCCAAATTCACATTTGCTTAGTTTGCAAAAGACTATACCAACTGGTTCTTGATCCTGTTCCAAATGGGGAAAGTTTCTATTCACACTCTTTTGATTTTTCATGATTTTGAAAATTTCCATCAATTTTCCTCGGACTTTTCTTCTCCAGAGAAAACAGTCCCAACTTCTCAAATCTATCTTCATAACTGAAAAGTTTCATCCCTGAAACCTTACTTGTAAATTTCTTCTGCACTGTCTCCTCCAGTACATTCACATCCTTCTTTATAGTGTGGCACTGAGAACGGGATGCAATACTCCAGCTAAAATGTAACCAGTGTCTTATTTACATTCATCATAACCTGTCTGCTCTTTACCCTTATTTATGAAGCTGAGAATGCTGTTCAATTGTTATGTTATGGCACGTATCTGTGACATGTGTGATTTGAAACAGACCTCCTAACTCAGAGGTAAAGTCACTACCACTGCACCACAAAAGCCATGCCTAAAATACCATATGCATTAATGACAGCTCTGTCTATATGTCCTGCCAGCATTAATTACTTATGTATATATACACCCAGGCCTCTCTGCACCCTTTTGAATAGCATCCTTTACTTTTTACGCTATCTTGATTTTTTTTATGACAAATGGTGTCACTGAACATGATCTGCCATCTATCTGCCCAGTCCAGCAATGTGTCATTGTCCTTTTGAAAATTTTCACTGTTCTCCTCGCAGTACACAATTCTTCCTTGTTTCATGTTATCTGCAAACTTTGAAATTGCCTACTGCACACAAAGATACACCTCATTTATATTTATCAGTAAAATCAAGAGTTCCCAACACTGAGTCCAGGAAACTCCATTACAAACCTTCCTCTGGCCAGAAACATATTCATTGACTGTTACTCTCCCTTTCCAATTACTGCATCAATTTTGCAACTATGTTACTGTTGTACATTTATCCATTGACTTCTAACTTTTCTCACAAGTCTGTTGTGTGGCACTATTGAAACGACAGTTGGAAATCCATGCATGTCACGTCAACGGCTTATCCCTAATCAATCCTCTCTGTTCCCTCTTCAAAAACTTGAGCTAGTTTGTTTGATATAGTTTACCTTTTCAAAACCCGTGTTGATTCTCCTGAATCAATCTACATTTTTCCACATGACTGTTTATTCTATCCTGAATGTTTATTTCTGGAAGTTTCCCCAGGGCTGATGTGTAATTGACTGATCTGTATGCATTAGGCTGATCTTTGCCATCGTTTTTGAACAACAATGCAATGATTTAATCCCCTGGCACAACCCCCGAATCCAGGGAATATTGAAAGACAGTTGCCAGTGCATCTGCAATTCCCATTCTCTCGTCCGTTGATATCCTTGTATATCTCATCTGTTCCCAGTGTCTTGTCAACTTTAATCAACAACAGCTTAGAGTAATAGTCATAGAGATGTACAGCATGGAAACAGACCCTTCGGTCCAACTTGTCCATGGCAACCAGATATCCTAATCTAGCCTAGTCCCATTTGCCAGCACTTGGCCAGCACTCTCTAAACCCTTCCTATTCATATACCTATCCAGATGCCTTTTAAATGCTGTAATTGTACCAGCCTTCACCACATCCTCTGGCATTTCATTCCATTCACGTACCAACCTCTGTGTGAAACGTTTACCCCTTAGGTCCCTTTTATATCTTTCCTCTCTCATCCCAAACCTATGCCTTCTAGTTCTGGACTCCCCCACCCCAGGGAAAAGACCTTGTCTATTTATCCTATCTTTGCCCCTCATGATTTTATAAATCTCTATAAGGTGACCCCTCAACCTTCGACACTCCAGGGAAAACAGCCCCAGCCTATTCAGCCTCTCCCTGTAGCTCAAATCCTCTAACTTTGGCAATATCTTTGTAAATCTTTCCTGAACCCTCTCAAGTTTCACAACATCCTTCTGAAAGGATGAAGACCAAAATTGCACGCATCCAAAACTGACCTAACCAATGTCCTTATCCAATATATTCTTCCTATCAAATTTAAATCCTTCTATGACTTAATTTACTCATCTGTCACAATAACCTGGGCACCAATTGCTGCAATAATAGAGGAAGATGTAACTTAACAATTTAGCCATGCCTCTTGCCTCTCACGCTAAGCCTCATGTTTGATCCCAAGGTTCCTCTTTTAACTCCCCTTTTACTATTGATGTATTTATAGAAATCTTTGGGATTTCCTTGTGTATTGGAACCAGTCTTCTTCAACAAAGTTATATTTATGATTTATTCATTTTGTTTAGTTACAGGAACAGCCCCAGATGACTGGAGAATAGTCAACATTGTTTCTCTATTTCAGAAGGGCAACAGTGATAATTCAGAAGTCACAGGCGAGTGAGCCTTACTTCAGGGGTAGGGAAATTATTGGAGTAGGTTGTTAGGGATGTGGCTGACTCACATTTGGAAATCATCTGGACTTATCAGCGATAGGCAGTGTGGCTTTGTGTAGGGAAAGTCATGTCTCACAAACTTGATCGAGTCTTTTTTGGAAGTGAGAAGGATGATTGATGAGGACAGGGTGGTAGATGTTGTCAGTATGGTCTTCAGCAAGGCCTTTCTCAAGGTCTCTTATGGCAGACTGATACAGAAGATGAAATCACACGGGATTGACGGTGAGCTGGTAAGAAGGATACAGAACTGGCTGAGTCATAGATGACAGAGTGTAGCAGTGAAAGGGTGTTTTTCAGAGTGGAGATCTATGACCAGTGATGTTGTTTGTAATATATATGTGTATGTAATATATATGAATAATTTGAGTGAGAATGTAGGTGGCCTGATAGTAAGCTTCTGGATGGCCAAAGATTAGGTGTGCTAAGGATAGTGAGGAGGATCGCCAGAGGATACAGCAGGACATAGATAGACTGGAAACTTGGGCAGATAAATGGCAGATGGAATTTAATCTAGGCAAATGTAGGGTGGTGCATTTTGAGAGATTCAATGCAGGAGAAAGTGTACAGGAAATGTCAGAACCCTTAGTAATATCAACATACAGTATCAACATAATAGTAGTGTTGTCCCAGTCAAATTCATGTTGCTTGTCATCTGTGTGTGTGGCTACTAAGGATAGCTGGTCGTGTCATTTTGTGGCTAGTTGGTGTTCATGGAAGCTGTCTTCCTTTTTGTCCTATGTAGTGTTTTGTGCAGTCCTTGCATGGGATTTTGTACACTACATTGGTTTTGCTCATGCTGGGTATCGGGTCCTTTGTCCTGGTGAGTTGCTGTCTGAGAGTGGCTGTTGGTTTGTGTGCTGTTATGAGTCCTACTATTATTAGGATAAGCCAAACAGAGAACAGCCAGGGAATTTCTAGAGGCATGGCACTCATCCACAGATTCAATCTATAAGCACATCGACCTGGACCCAATATACCGACCACAGCAACGGACAGCTGGAACTGACAACCGGAAGCGGCAGATTCAAATCACTATAAATGCCAGAGGAAAGTTCACAGAAGCGCTTCACAGGAGGCTCCCAAGCACTGAGGATGTCACCTAGACAGGGGACGAAACGTCTGCAACACAAATTCCCAGCTTGGCGAACAGAACTACAACAACGAGCATCCGAGCTACAAATCTTCTCACAAACTTTGAATTGTGATACATAGTCTTTCCCAATACTGCAATGCACTCCTGTTATGAAGGTGTGGGTGTGTACTGTACCTTTAAGAAAAACTGGAAGCTGGCACAGATGTAGAGAGGCACACAATGTGCTGAAAATATTTAAAATGTAACAATTGACTGTGAAACCAATAGTGCAGATGAGTTGTCATGATACAAAAAATAAATCCATATCCAACAAATCCATTTCAATTATGCCCCGGATAATAAAATCCAATCAAACTTTAATTTAGGGTTGTGATGACATCAAACCAATGAAATGATCCTATGTTTTGAGGTATAAAACTGGACATTTTGAACAGTTAGGGAGAACTGCCAAGAAAACCAACAAGTAAAGACTGCTCACCGAATAGCTCTCTGAAAGTTACCTGTTCATATGAAAGACCTGTGAGGCAGAATACTGAAGAAAAGAGGACAAAGGAAAATGTATGGAGGAAGATACAAAGAGGAGATTCAATAGCTGGCTGGTTTTGAAATTTGAATTTTTCTTTGTAAATCTTAATTGTGGTTTTTATCAGACCAGTTTTATAGGGTGGGTAAGTAAAAGATAGGTTTAAGAGAAAGGAGTTGTAAATGGTTATTGGTTTTAATATTCTCTGTTGGACTTAAAGAATAAAATTGTTAGTTCTTACTTTAAATTATCACCTCTGGGATGGTCCTTTGCCTCTCAAAATTTAACAGATTATGGCACGCGGTGAGCCTCCCTGTGTGTCGGGTTTTAATTAATAGAGGGGTTTACCCTGTTTGTACCACCCCTTAAACAAAATATGTCACCTTATCTCTTTCTTCTCCTTTCAAATGTTTTCTGAACACATTATAACCATGACTATTTAAACCGAGATCTGTTTTTTTTTCTTAGTCTTGATCTCTCTTATCACCAGAACACCTCAATCCCACCAAACAACCTGTGGCTATAACTCCCCAATTTTATTAACTGTGCTTCATGGATTCATATACATGAGGTGGGGCCTTGATTTAGACTACATTACTTTTTCACTAACTCTGACTCCACCTATTACTATTCTCTATTTTAGTGCCAGCTGCCTCTCACTGTGCTTCATGCACCATGATATGTTTTTCTAACATTCTCTTCTCCTTCACAGATCTATGTTGAGGAGTGTAAACCCTCCTCAAAATACTAGCCAAATGCCTCATGAGGAATTCAGTTCTGACTCTTTTCAAATGCAAAGCACCTGTCTTGCATGGGTCCCATCTGCCCAGGACCAGTCTCAGTGTCCCCGGAATCTAAAGACTTCTCTCCTCTGCCACCTCACCACGTGTTCATCTGTCTTATCTTCCAATTTCCATACGCGTTACTCCATGGAATTTCAAATAATCATAGTTACTAATTAAGTAGTAACCTATGATTAATTTTCCACTTAGCTTCCTAAATTATGATTGTCAGAACAGACATCTTCAGTCACATATCTTCTTGATATCACAAGGAATGAAATAAATTGGCTGAAAGCTGGCATCTGTGATACCAGGGACATCAGGGGGAAGCCAAGATGAATCATCTGCTTGGCATTTCTGAGTAATGATTGATGTAAATGTTTCAGCCGTGTCTTTTGTGCTCTATGTCCATTTATAAAGTGTTGCTTCTTAGTTTAGACCACAAATGGCTTTTTCTAGTCCTGGATTCACTTGCCTCCCGGCAGATTTGGAGTTAAATTATAATTAAATCCCAATGCTCAAATCAGAATTTGATCAACACATTTTAAGCAGGAGGCTTCTGTTTTCCATTGGCAGGTGGAGGAGCAGAATGTTAACCAAATTGAATTAGTTAGTCAAAGACCAGGCTGATGCTCTGTGGTCATATGCTCCAGTGCCATCATGGTTGCTGGGATTTGAATTTAAAATCAAGCAATGGAAATCTTTGTCAATTCATGGAAAAATCCATCTGGTTCACCACAACTGAGCAGTGTGAACACAATGGTCTTTCCTATGTTGTAGGTCTCTCTGGATCTGCATTGTACCTCTATTATGTTTTCAGGTGAGCATCCAAACAGAAAGTCAACCCTCCTATGCTGCAAGATTCTGAAACAGAATTCATTTGGATCATTTTAACTGTTCTGCTTTGGTCATAAGAACACATCATAAATCTATTGTTCGTGACCCTCCAACACTCACTGTTAGTATTCTGCCAAAAATGTTGATCAAATTTGCCTCCCTTACCTTAGTGTGCACAAACCTATCCAAAGTAAATAACTTACTGGTGTTGCCTGAGTTTTTGAAAATGTATTTTTGATACCCAGTAGCAGAATAATTAATTGTGGTGAATTATGAATAACACTGATGTAAGTATGTAGAGTATCATTAAATGGCTAGGAGAAGGATATTGCATGTTTTACAGGCTATTATTAAATTGTTGCACATCTTGAGGAAGTTTGATAACAAATGATAGCTCTTGGGATGCAATCTAATTGAAGACTACTTATGATATCATAAAGTGTGCCGTCAAAACTCAGTCAGTTTATGGCATTATCAGACGCTGCAGGTGGTGCTGTGGTGTGTAACACAGTCTCGAGCATCTGTTACTTTCTATCTCATACACAAGGTAGGGAAGATGTTTTATTCATGAGAAATTATTTGCCTTTGCTTTTGAATTTTGCTGCGAGGATGATTACTGTCTCTGGGCATTGACTCCATTATTAGGATTAGCATTATGTGCAGCCACTACCTTCATATTCATGAGATTAATGTTGTCTCTAGCCATTCCTCTTACCATCCATACCGTGGTAACATTTTCAATAATCGTGGAAAGGATGCCACAGTTTTGATACTTTGTTTTCTAATCAAGTATCTTTACTGTCACCATGAATTAGACAGTGGAAATACCTCTTTACTTGAGTTCGCAACAATTTAAATAGTCTTTTTTGCATCCAAGTTTGAGACTGTCTGCTGAAATACGTTTCCTATTTGGACTGTGACTGAACATATGGGATCATCAACGAGGTGGTGGTGCCGAAGATGCATGTTGTTCATGGTGACATTTAAATTTATGTCACTCAAACCGATAACTCATTTCAAATGATTTGCCAGTTAGATTTAAGTTCAAATGCCGCTACTGCCATCGCTGTGTTTTTCTAACATTTGACCTTGCTCGTTAGCCAAGCACTGTTTCAACTTAGCTAATTAAATTTGCCCCTGTTTAGCAAGTAGATCTGTCGCTTCCCATATGCTTACCTTTTCAACAGCGAAGACATTCTCTTTGTTCTGATAGCTCTGAGTTGTAACTAAACATCTGGAAATATTTTCAGCAGCAATTTCTAATCCTTTGATACTGGTTTTCAAATCCCAGTATTTGATTAACCTTGAGTAAAATAGCTGGTGGAGGTTACACAGACATAACTATCGATGTCCTAATTAATCAGCTGTTTGACACCACACTGTAACGGGAGATACAAAAGGCAAGTCTGAATATAGGTGCAGAGCCACCTCCATTTTTAAAATGGCACCATGTGTGGTCATTCGTTAGTGAAAGTCTTTTTTTCTGACAACTGGGCGCAATTGGTGATTTGGAAAGAGAAAACAGGAGTTTTACCAAAGCTGGGAACTGCTGAGTGCATTTTATCAATACTTGAAGTATTCCAGAAAATTTTTATTTAAAATTCATTCCTTTTCACTTTCATCTCCTGTTGAACCTCCTCTGGTGACCTTCTTGACACGACAGTGAGAAAGGCTCCAATTTGTGGACTTCTTTACAGTCGCCAGCTGTCACACTGGGTGCTCTGAAACTGAGAGGTGAGTGATCAATTACAACCTTGACCCCAGCTTGAAAAATCTCCAACTGCAGCAAGAAGTCTGCCAATGTGATCCGACTTAGAATCAGCAGGAATTGAAGCTAAAATGGTAAAGGAGTAAGTAAGGCAAAAATTTATAGCATGCACCTCTGAATCATTAATTGAATATTAATGTTACTTTTGAAGAACTTGAAACCTGAGTATAGAGCATAGAACAGTGAGCACAGGAACAGGTCCTTCGGCCCTCTATATCTGTGATGATGATGCGAATCTAAACTTATCCCGTCTGCATATTGTATGACGAAAGCAAATCCCTTCACATGCAGAGCAAAATTTCAATGGTGCTCACTTCTATCTACAGCTCCTCAGGTGGTAAGACAGGTTTATGCTGTGAATTGTTATATAACATTTGTAGCACAAATGTGTCAAGTGATAATTATCTCCAACTAGAGAGATTCAAAGCACCACCCCATATGAATTCATTGGCATATCTGTGATCAAATCCTCCAATATAGAGGTTGCCATTGGCCAGAAACATAACTGGACAAACCACAAGAATATGAAGATTCCAGTTCCACCATCTATGAGCCATAGTCAGGACTATAATAAAATACTCTCCATTTACCTGGACAAATGTAGTTCCAGGAACAATCAAGAAACTCAGCCCCACACAGGACAAAAAAGCATAAGCAGAGTTAGTATCTTATCATCCACCTCAAAAATTCATTCACTCCATCACCAGTGTACCGTGGCTGCATGAATGCAAGCTACTCTGGAACAAAAGTTGTCACTGTTGACAGGATTTTTCTGATGAAGGGCTTATGCCTGAAACATCGACTCTCCTGCTCCTCGGATGCTGCTTGACCAGCTGTGCTTTTCCAGCACCACATTCCCCGACTCTGATCTCCAGCATCTGCAGTCCTCACTCCCTCCACTGTTGAGTCTACTCCATTCTATTAATATGACCCATGACCCTTCCTCAAAATCCTAGGCAACAAACTAAGAAACTCATGGCACTTGCATAAATTGTTTTGCTTTCAAAGATCTGCTCACTTACAATACTAGGTCGATAGCATTCCCTTTCCCCAGTATAAAACAATTGACAATAAAAATTGTATGGTTTTAATGTAACAGATTAATGTGAATCATTTATTTTGAAGATATTTAGTTGATTTCAGACAAGAGTTCATTATGTTTAATCAGCCGTTATTCATAACTTTTGCAATGACATAACCAAACCAGGGGTGAACCTGAAAGACTTATAAGAATTCAAGATAGCCTGAAAGTTAAAACAAAACTGCTTATTGGGCAATTCTCTGTCAGTTAACATTTATTAAATGTTTATTTCAATATACATACATTGTAACATAAGGTTCTCTGACTAAATACAGTTAACTGAGGCCAAATCCTTCTCCCAAAACAAACAGAGGAAGTTTTATTTTACACAGAGGACTGTCATTATCTTCAAATTCCTGACTGGGTGTTGTTCTTTGGGCAAAGTCAACAAGTTTGCACTAACGTTTGAATATTGTACAGCTCCAGAGAATTGTAAAAATTGTCTGACCAGTAATATATTTATTAGTCATCACACAATAAACCATCGTGTCAACTGTGAAGACTCTTACAGTAGTGTATCCTCTACCACTGATCATTAGACAGACCCTAGTCAAAAGAGGATTAATGACAGTGAGCTATTCAAACAACCCTTACTATGGCACAGTGGCTCAGTGGTTAGCACAGCTGCCTCTCAGCACCAAGGACCCAAGTGCAATTCTACCCTTGGGAGACTGCATGGAAATTGCACATTATCCCTGCATCTGCGTGGATTTCCTCTATGTGCTCGAGTTTCCTCCCACAGCCCAGGAATGTGCAAGCTAGGTGGGTTAGCCATGGGAAACTCCAAGCTACAGGGATGGGGGAGTAGGTCTAGGTTTGATGCTTTTCGAAGAGTCTGCGTGGAGTCAATGGGATTAAAATTAAGTAATTTAAGGCTGATAACGAGAAGACTCTGAGCTTTGGGTAATGATTTCCCAAACATTTTTATTCCTAGCTATGCATGACAACGGTCTTGAGAATACAACATAGGAGGAGAACAATTTGACAGTAAGAAGGAAAAATCTAAGTACTCACCCTGTTAAATCTGATAATCCATCGGGATGATAGCTCTGGTATAGACTTTGTCATCACCTCAATCTTTTGATAAAGTAGAGGGCTGACAAAGAAGCCAAGTCGAGGCAACAATTTCAATGTTCTAGGTTTAAACAAGAAGAACACAGCCATCAAGTCATGAAATTTTGTACACTATAAATCCAAAGCCAATCATATTCTGATAAAGCAAAACTTGGAAGAAAGCTTGATGGATTGATGAAAGTATTTCACATGTACTTTGGCCCCAAAATAAATTTGGTGATTACACAAGTGACCTCAATGCTTGGAAGATTTAGTCAAAGCCTTTTTTAACGGATTATATTAATAAGCAGAACATCACGATACAGAGGAACCTCGATTATCCGGTATTCGATTATCCAAACTCGGATTAACTGGTAAGATCACAAGGTCCCAATGTTTGACTAAACTGGAATTCAATGAACGAAACGAAATACTACCCAACTGTGTCCTTTGGATAATCAAGGTTCCTTTGTACTTTGAAGAATTAATTAACTAGAGAGAATATAGTAGAGGGTATGAGGGATGAGAAGTTTTCAGATTTTCTTCAATCCCAGAAGGACCTAACATCGGAACTGACAATCCAATTTGCGACACAGGCAAAAACCAGAGGCCACCATTGGAAATTACTATGGGGAAATATCAGGGATGCTCCAGACTCAGGAGAATGGGGAGACAGCAAAGTGGCATTGTCACCTTCCTGAAAGCCTAGCAAAATATGAAAAGTAAAACAAGAATCAATGTCACTCACCAAATCAGGTTGTACAAGTGGTGGGTTCCAAACAGATTCCGAAGTCTACGTCCAGCAAAGGGATTTTTTTACACAATGATAATGCTCATGTAGACAGATTTCAAAAATAAAATGTAAATTATCAGCTCCTTTATACATCAAAGACATGGGCAGAGGTCCTGCAAAAAGAAAATTTTCCAGAGGTAAAGAATTCATCCAAGAAAGAAGAAGTTCAAAACTGTAAGGACAAAGAAGAAAGGATTAAGACAAGATTCATTGGTGCCAAAATTCATCAAAAGAGAATTCTGGGTCATTGACATGAAGGTGCAGCATTTGAACCAGAAGTCAAAACTCTAAAGCTGTTCCAATCCCAGCAGACAGCATGCCATAATTGATGCCACCATCACCTTCTTCGCTGTATTTAGGGATGGTCGATAAATGGTGGCCCCGCCAGAGAAACTCAAATCCCCTCATAAATAATAAAAACACTCTGTGCGAGTCAGATCAGTGAACATTAAAAGTTTGAGGTCCGGGAGCTGTGTGGGGAAATGCCATAAAGCCTAGCAACAGATGATGAAATGTTGTGAAACGTTTGCGAAACACAATATCGACATAGGATTCAGAAGATTTCCTTCTTGAGTAGAAATGCATGTATTTGCTTAGGTCTCTTAGAGAAGGTGGATGCAAAACTTCAGAAGGAAGCTGGGAGAGAATTTGAGCAGGAATTTCAAAAGCTATCCAAAAGTTTAGGCAAATTTGTAGTGTGATTGGGACATTACTGTGCAAAAATATACAAAACCCATTTGCTTGTACATTCCCATCTGTTTGCATCTGTTAAAAAAATTAACAACAAGCATGTTTTTCCACAAGCTGGTTGCAAACACTGGATTCTGCCAAGTATCTTTAGGGCAAGAATTGTTGACTATATTTATGACAACATATGAGCAATCTTGTCTCAACCATCAACATTTTGGATCTCCTCTGCATCAGAGATTATCCAAAGGTCAATGTCTAGATTCCCAGATGTGAAAAAGGGAGACATTTTCAACATGAAAAGTATCTTATTGCATAGTAAAACAAAGAAGGAATATCCGATCATCAACAGTGTGTCAAGAGCACTACAAATGCAGGCCTTATACTAAATGAGAAATGTCAATTCTCTGGAATGGCTATTCAATTTCTAGAATGCATTTTCCAAGCACAAAGCATCACAGTGGATCCAATAAGACAAGTGACATCAGTGAATTTTGACTCTAAAGTATATAAATATTATACAGTGTTTGTTAGGCATGGTAAATCAAGTGAGAAAGTTTATCCCCAACTTAATTGTCTCACATATTCATCAGAGAACTTTTGAACAAAGGCCAGAGGAGGCAATAAGAGTCAGAAACAAGCTGTACCTTTTGAAAATATTAAAAAGGACATACTTATGACTAATATTCTAGCACATTGCAGCCTAGGCATATTCATAGAATCCCTCCAGTGTGGAAATATGCACTGCAGCCCATCTGGACCCTCCAAAGAGCATCCCACCCAAACCATCTCTGTAAACCTGCATCTCCCATGGCGAACACAACATCCCTGAACACGAGAGGCAATGTGGCACAGCCAAACCACCTCACCTACATATCTTTGTGCTGTGGGAGGAAACCAGAGCACACCTACCCAGACATGCAGAGAATGTGCAAACTCCACAAAGACAGTCACTGAGGCAGGAATCAAAACCATGTCTCTGGCACTGTGAGGCAGCAGTGTGAACCATTGAGCCATTGTGCCATCCCAAGCTGTTACTGTAGATACTGCAGGTGCATTATCACCCAAGAGTAAAAATTGTTTTTATCCAAATACAAATAGTTGGATACAAAAAAGTCTGGTTTATATCAAGATCTTTGATGGGGACTGAGCAGAGGCACAAAACCTCAGTGGCATCACACTGTAATCTTTTGCTATAAATTCTGCGTCGTATGATCTTATACTCCACAACCACTTGATGAAGGAGCAGTGCTCTAAAAGCTAGTGCTTCCGAATAACCCTGATGGATTATAATCTGATGTTGTGTGAATTTTAACTCAGATAACAAAGTAACAGAATTTACAAGGGATTATAAAATATTTTCAAACTACCTCATGGGACTGAAATTCAAGGCTGAGATGAACTAAAAGAATTTGATGAGGTTGTTGTCATTGAAAGACAACTCAAAAATGCCTGCAATACTCACTCAAAGGTCAGGCTTACACTGATAATATATGAAAATGGTACAGTTTACATTAAGGTTAAAAAAAATGGATATACTCTCAAAGGCATTAGTGGATCAAACTGAAGAAGTGAATTTTATTCATGCAGAAGAAGTAGAGGTTTAATTCCTAGCTATAACCCACATTCCCAGTAATTGAGGGTAACTTCAGACAAATTGATGCAGCCCACAAGTCTAACAAGTTGTTCACAAAAGTCAAGCAACTGTTTGCAAGGCTGGATGGAATATAACCTAGCAGACCAAATGCAGAAAAGGCGTCACAAGCAAATATAGTACTTGGCAATAATGGAAGATTTCATCAAATCTTATCATAGAAACCCTACAGTGTGGAAGTAGGTCATTCTGTCCATCAAGTCCACACCAACCTCTGAAGAGCATCCCACCTAGACCCACCACCCCCATTCCTATTGACTTACATTTCACATGGTTATTCCACCTAACCTACACATCCCTGCACACTATGGGCAATTTAGCATGGCTAATCCACTGAACCTGTACATTTTCAGACTGTGGGAGGGAATTAGAAGAAACCCACATAGACATAGAGATGATGCGCAAACTCCAGACAGTCACCCGAATTGAACCTGTGTCACTGGAGCTATGAGGCAACAGTGCTGACCACTGAGCCACCATGCCACCCATTTACTGGTGTGTGACCATAGAATGCTTATACCAATGCCAATGTAAGGAGAAGCCTTCCAGAAGCTCCATGGGGAACAACTAGGTATCACAAAGAGCAGAACAGGAACCCACCAGCCAGTGTGCTACCAGACATTTTGAAAGTGATACAAAATTATATTTCATTGTGCCAATCTTCTGCCATACACAGTTAAAAGAAAAGCATAAAGAGCAGTCAACAGCATTAACTTATTGATAAGGAAGGAACTGGACTTAGAGTTACTCCAACTCACTTAGAAAGCAATACCAATAAATAATGGGTACTCTTCAGTATTATTGTCATTGAGTAGGAGGTCAAAAAAATTGCATCCATCTTGGGAAGTAATCTCTCAAGACAACAGGGAGGTTAAACAACTGAGGAAGAGTGAGAGCAAAAAACAGCAGAGAATAGTAGACCTCTAGATACAGGGTGAAAGCTCCATCAATATTAAAGCCAGGAAGCCTGGTAAAGTGACAGAAAGGCTATGGTCATCAGAGCAACAGAACAACGGAGATCTTTTATGAAACAAAGACTGAGGATGCTGGAAACAAGCACAGAAAATGCTGAGGAACTCAGGTCTGTGGAGAGTGAAACCGAATTAACATTCTGAGCCTGATTCAATTCTTCTTCAGAACTTGAAGCAAAATCTTTTGTTGTCAGAATGCCTGAATATACAGAAGAAGCAGAAAGGCAAGGAGCAGGATCTGGGATAGCCATACCTACGCTGCATTGCATATTGTACAGAGTGGTACAGCCATTCCAGAAATGGCACAAGAGCTTCACTCTCTGTTTGAAATCAAGAGAACCAGTCAAGATATCCAAAGTTCTAAATTATCTTAAAGAATGTGGAGGCAGGAGGGTCTGAACTGATGGGGAAGTTGGTGAAAAGAGTAAAAATAGTGACTATGATAATAATGATGTTAGTAATTAGAAAGAGAATGTAAAGTATGTAAAGGGAAACTACTTGAATAATAAACACCACTTTGTAAGAAACTTGGGAAGTAAAGGGACTAGTGACATGTGGTGTATTTAGATACATGAAAATCATATTAATATAATTGATGACAAGACTCTAACAGCACCATTTAAGACTCATCAGACACTGTTTCAGATAGTGTCCAAGTGCAGCTCAAGTTGATAATGCAACTTCCAGGCAATAACCATTTCCAAAATGAGAGAGTCTAAACATCGTCTCTTGACATTCAGTGGCATTATCATTAAATTCCCTATACAAATATCCTTGTGTTTATCATTTACCAGCCATATAAATACAGTAGCTGCAAGAGTATTTCAGAGGCTGGGAATTCTGCAGAAAATAAATGACAGCCAAAAATACAATGGTTGATCACAATCTACAAGCAAAAGTCTAGAGTGTGATAGAATATCCTCCATTTGCCTGGAAGTGTGCTGATCCTGCGACTCCCAAAATGTTCGCTGCCATAAAGGATGAAGCAACCACCTTGTGTTGCACCTCAACATTTATTTCCTTCATCACGGAGGCACAATAGCAGCAGTGTATAGCATCTACAAGATATACCTGCAGTAATTTACCAAATCTGCTCTAACAGCACCTTCCAAACCCACAATCTCTACCACCTAAAATGACAAGGACAATAGATTAATGGGAGGACAACCACTTGCAAGTTCCCTTCCAAACCACACACCACTTCAACCTGAAAATTGATCGCTGGTCCTTCAAAGAAGCTGGTTGGAGCTGTCTTCCTGAAAGCAATGTGGGAGTCCCTGCATCTCAATATGGCAATGGATTTAGCAGGTAGCTCCCCAATACATTCTCCAGGGAAATTTAAGTTGAGCAATCTGTGCTTACATAGCAAGTGATGCCCAGATTCCAAGGTTGATTAATAAAATTAAACATGCCTGGCTTGTTGTGGATCACTCAGTTGGGCCCAGTAAAGAGGACTTTTTTTTTCATATCCTGAATTCTAGTTTTGTTGGGTTCAACATATGTGAAGTCAGGCATCTAGTTGGCAGAATTCCCCTCAAACAGATCCATGTTCAGTAGCTTATCAAGTCTGGCACTATGACTTCTACAATTCTGAAGAAGGGCTTATGCCCAAAACGTCGATTCTCCTGCTGCCTGGCCTGCTGTGTTTTTCCAGCATCACATTTTTAAATTCCACATCAAGAAGTCAGATTTGTTCTCAAATGGACTTTGAATTTTGGAATCAGGCATTGAGACTTTTAAAATTTCTTAAGAGCAAGGATAGCACAGCCTTTTTGATGCTGCTGTTCTTCAGCTTTTGGTGTTTCTTTGCCCAAATTTCTTTCCTGTTCTTCAAATCAAGTGGATATCTCAAGTCTGCTTTGATCAGATGAACAATACTGGCCTCATCCAACCAGAAGGATTTGGAATCCTAAGCTAATTATTAGGTGATAGATGATGCAATGGTTATTATTTGACTGGAACAAAGTGATATTTTATCTAGGTCATTGACAGATTCTCATATACTTCTCCAGATTGAGAAGGAACTTTCATGTGTATTATGCACCGTGTTGAGATGATGTAGGCCAGCAATGTAACCACATTGATGACACTGATTTTCTGTATGTGCTTTCAGTTTTCTCTTTTGTTGGAGTTTAACATTCTCTGACAAAATGTAACATGGCTACAAGGGCCCGATCTTACATGGTTTCCCGTCACCACCATCTACCTCCTTCCCTCTGTTACTAACACTATGGCACATATCATAGATTCCAACTTTCAGGTTGAACTGACTTATCTTCTGTTCTGGCTTTCTATCTTGTCCAGTTATGACCTCCAGAGTTAGTATGTTCACAATTGAGGTAAAACCTGGTCACCCATTTCCTCCTGCCTTATGTGTGCAACTGTCTCCAATTACTGGTCTTAACCCTTTAGCTGCACATGCTTCTGTGGATGAGTATATGCCATCCCATTTTGTCGCTTTCGTGGCATGACGTACACTCATTCTCTTATCAAGCATGTGCTCTGACCTTCTACCTGCATACTCCAGTCATGTGGTCCTTCCAAGGCTAGACATCACACACTCCAATTCTTGTGTGTGCCAGCTATTCATTTGTGTTTGAAATCATTGAACTTCTGTGGAAATTGCTGAGACATTTTAAGCTCTAAAAGAATACTTGACCTCTCCAAAGAGTTTTTGCTCAATTGATCATACGAAGCTGTGACTCGTGGTTTCTAACTGTTTGCGACAAACAAATGAAGGTTGAGAATAACAAAGAGTCGATTGACAGTTTCTCCACATGTGTTATCTACACACATCATGAAAAATGAAAACACAATTATTAACAAAAACATGACTATTGATACCAGTGCTGTAAGTTGCTGATTATATTGGTCTGTGATTAACTGTCTACTATTGTATTAGAGGCTAGTTCTGTTTTGTACCCCATTTCCTTTATTTTAAGATGTTTCCTACTGAGAACTGAATAAATCATGATAGGCAGCAGATGTGTGAAAATTGAGTTATTTTCAGAAAGTGTGATTAGTTCCATTTTGTTCTGAGAACACCACAAGAGTAAGTCAAGGGAAGAATGCACATTTTGGTTTACGGATATCATGACAGCAAATGGCCCATGTCGATATGCCCCTACCTAATGACAATGATCATATTCTGAAACTTAAATATATAAGGTTATTGTGACTAATAATACAGAGATGGTCATCAAAATCTGAACTAGCTGACAATTACAGTCACTCCAGCTTCTTACTGACAGAAACAGGAAGAGGGGTGATTGTGAATTGCAGTTCATTTGAAATGAAATTTTTAAATCTCTTTCTGTGCTAGCCTGGAGTGAAAAAAATCATAGAACAAACCAGATTGTGCTTTTTGCTTACAGCTCATTATGTGAAATGAATTTCTGTCAATTATTCAGGTGTTTTAGAAAATTGAAGCCTGCCTTAAATGTCTTTGTATTAATAATAGAATAAAACACTGTGGCTTTCCTTAACCAGACAAACAAGTGATGTTAGAAATGGATAATAATTTAGTTTAAATACTAAACTTGTGATTTCTATGAAGAAGGTTAGCCTACTTGAAATCATTGAGTGATAGATATTTTTGACAGCTCTAAAGAAAATATCAATATTGCTAAGAAACTTCTGAAAACATGTTTATTTCCCTCAGCATCCAGCTGGCAAGCTATGAATAAATTCCTTTACCGAACAAAATACGTGTATGTAAAGGAGCTGGTTAAAATCTTTGTTTGCTCCACTAGACAGTTATCAAACCATTGAACCCAGAATATATTACTTATCATAGGACAATAAGGCTGTCAAGTTTCAATTTAATGTGGAATATTTTCTTCAATAGGAATTGAAAATGTGGAAATGTGAAGTGCTATGAGGAAACTTTGATACTTTAAAGATACTGAACAAAAAAAGCTCTGTAGCATCATGGAGAGGCATTACAGAAGGCAGAGATTTGCCACTGAATGTAAGTTTTCAATTGAACCAGGCATTCAAATTTTTCCACCCATTGTCACATAGCCTTTTATCACATGGTCTGGCCTATTAAAATCATCACCTTTGCGTCCTCTGCAGTAGACCTAGTGAGTGACCTGGCAAATTCTGACAAGGTGGCACCTCTGCTATCCTTGACCTCTGCCCAGCAGTGTTGTATTTTTGTCTGGTGTTTCACTCCATTCAAATTCTATCACAATGTTCTCTTTTGGGCAGCACGGTGGCTCAGTGGTTAGCACTGCTGCCTCTCAGCACCAGGGTCCCAAGTTCAATTCCAGCCTTGGGCGACTGTCTGTGTGGAGTTTGCACATTCCCCTTGTGTCTGCGTGGGTTTCCTCTGGGTGCTCCGGTTTCCTCCCACAATCCAAAGATGTGCAGGTTAGGCTAAATTGCCCATAGGGATATGTAGGTTAGATACATTAGTCAGGGGCAAATATAGGATAGGGGAATGGGTTTGGGTGGGTTACTCTTTGGAGGGTCAGTGTGGACTTGTTGGGCTGAAGGGCCTGTTTCCACACTGTAGGAATTATAATTCTAACTTGTACACAGTGGCAAGATATAAACTAATGGATACAATGTCAAATTGACTGGTGATGGTGATCTGGCTGGTCAGAGTGCTGTTCATAGTATCTAAAGAGAAAACAAAAATCACAAATTCTGCTCTGTTCAGAAGAGAGTAAGGTAGGTAGTGCATGTTTACACCATAAATATCTCCAGGGTCAGTGGAGTTAGGAGTGGTTGAAAAGAGAATAGAATCTGTGGCTATCTTCACTTTTAATAACACAGGCTCTACCAATGGCCATTGCCTCAGCAATAACCTTTCCTATATATGATGTGGATGTGCCATTGTTGGACTGGGGTAGACAAAGTTAAAAACAATGCAACATTATAGTCCAACAGGTTTATTTGACATTACAAGCTTTCAGTGTTCTGCTCCTTCACCAGGTAGCTAGTGCGGAAGGATACATAGGACACAGAATTTATAAGTAAAAGATCAAAGTGTCATACAAGCTGATGTGATGTATTAGTCAAACGTCTGTGGGGTGAATTTGCACTTGTAGATTTATACTTGCAGATACATTCTATTTTGTTCAAAAAGTACACAATCTGGAGGCAGTCAGTCAATGTGACATTTTATACATTCCTACTTTTGAACTAAAACCAGGCATTATCCAACTTAACTAACTATGCTTTGGGTGGGGACTATTTGAAATTCTAGTACAGGATGGGGATACCATAGGAGCAATATTACAATTATAGGATGTTTTGACAGGCTGAGTGTCCACAATCTTTCATTGCATGTATCGGATGAGTGAGGATTACTACTGAGAAGACATATTTTTCAAATTAATTCTCAGGTTTTGGATCTCCAAGTGTGGGCATTCTTGATGATTCACACCACACTAATTGGGTATTATATGTCCTTTTCAACCTGGCCTTTTTTTGTTCTGGG
Source organism: Chiloscyllium punctatum (assembly GCF_047496795.1). NCBI lineage: Eukaryota > Metazoa > Chordata > Chondrichthyes > Orectolobiformes > Hemiscylliidae > Chiloscyllium > Chiloscyllium punctatum. The sequence goes on from NC_092747.1 coordinate 118,212,286, forward strand.
TGCTACCTGTACATTTGTTTGAAAATAATATTCCCTTGTTCTGGGATTTGTTGACATAAAAGAATAAATGAAGAGGAAACTATGCCTGTTAGCCTTTATTCTTGTATCAACTTTCATACAAAGTCCCTTTGTCTTATCAAGCTTTAAAGAGTCTACATTTGGTTCTCAGATAAGCAAGTGTAAAATTATTATCTACGAAGTGTAACATTATTTTATTATAAAGAAATACAACTAATACCTTGAAGGCCAATTTGGCACTGATAAGATCGGGAATAACAGGTGTGTCTCCCTCTAGCGTACGAAGCTTTAATCCATCTAACTAAATTGGGGCAGCACAGTGGCTCAGTGGTTAGCACTGCTGCCTCACAGCGCCAGGGACCTGGGTTTGATTCCAGCCTCAGGTGACTGTCTGTGTGGAGTTTGCACATTCTCCCCATTTCTGCGTGGGTTTCCTTTGGTTACTCTGACTTCCTCCCATAGTCCAAAAATGTGCAGGTTAGGTGGATTAGCCATGCTAAATTGTCCATAATGTTCAGGGATGTGTAGGCTAGGTGGATTGGTCTTGGGAAATGCAGGGTTACAGGGATAGAGTAGGTCTGGCTAGGGAGATGCTCTTCAGAGGGTCAGTGAGGATTTGCTTCCACACTGTTGGTATTCTATGATCGAAATTGTAAGTCTCCAATAATATTAGTGGGGCAGTAAGTTTACCAGTAGAAATTTAACAATTAGGAAATTTGGAACCAGGTGTCCTGCCAAATTTTGAAATGGAACATGGTTCTGTTTTTTTTATTTTTCTCATTAATGGTCTCTGTCTGTCAAATTGTAGCACACATTGTGTGCTCAGCCTGTAGCCCTGCAACTACATCAGCAGTTAGGATCTGCCAGTAGGATTGTGCCAGGCTTCAGTGAAGGTGCAGGTTGGATCCATTGGCAGGGTAGGTTACACCCAAAACTTGTGGAAGGGTGGAGAAAGGGGTGGGGGTGCTCATTTGTTCCTCTTGACCCACAAATAGTGTGAGGAAGATGCTTAGAGTTCATCACTTCATGTAATCATTTGGGGCTGCACGGTGGCTCCGTGGTAAGCACTGCTGCCTCACAGTGCCAGGGACTCAGGTTCAATCCCTGCCTTGGGTGACTGTCTGTGTGGGGTTTGCACATTCTTCCCGAGTCTGTGTGGGTTTCCTCTGGGTGCTCTGGCTTCCTCGCACAGTCCAACAATGTGCAGGTCAATTGAATTGGCCATGGTAAATTGCCTGTAGGGTTAGGTGCATTGGTCAGAGGGAAATGGGTCTGGGTGGATTACTCTTTGCAGGGTTGGTATGGACTTGTTGGGTGGAATATCCACACTGTAGATAATCTAATCTAATCCCTTCAACTGCCATCTTGCAGAGATCTGAGAAACCTGATTAGCCAGTGTGAAATTTAAAACTGAAGTACAATGAAATACATTCCAACAGTAGGATAATCACAACCCACCTTTACTAAAATTGGAGGTGAGTTTTGATTAAGTTTATGACTTATTTTGATGTTAACTTTCTCACTTTCACCATGTCCAACACAAGCCCAATACCTGTGCTCACACCAGTGTCAACAGTTATCCTTTCAATCACAGTTCACCGCCAAATGACAGGCACAACATGTCTAGTTTGCAAAGGCAGTTTTGCCTATATGACTTCTGAATCAAACATTATCACGCAAGATGCTGAAAATGTGCAGCAGTTTCAATAACATCTGTGGAGACAGGAACAGGAATAACATTTCAAGTCAATAACCTCTCATCAGAAGTGGAACAAGTTAGAATCACAATAGATTTTAAACAAAGACAGAAAAGCAATAGGAAAGGTGGAAAGCAGAAGAGAATAAATGAAAAAAAAATGATGGTTTGGTGAAAAAGGTAGGAACAATGGCAAGAGTAAAGAAAGAAAAGATCAATCTCAAGGAGGTACCAACTGGAAATAGCAGAATCATTAACAGCAGCTATTGACCAGAAAAATAAGGTTCAAGGGTTATGATCAGAAACTGTTGAACTGAATTTTTGATCCAGAAGGCTGTAATGTGCCTAATCAAAACATGAGATGCTGTTCCTTGAGCTTTCATTGAACTTCATTAGAACAGTGTCAGTGTATTTCAATCTGACTTGCCGTGACTGGGACATTAATGCAGGAAACTGAGAAAAGACGTCATGCTTCAGAGAAGCTGATAATAGGGAAAGGTGACATAACCTTGCTTCAAGAGATTTAATCCAACATCGCCCTATGGGATTATAGTTTCATTTTAAACAAACAGTGCAGTAAAATATGGATCTGGGTCCAAATTGAAACAAACTTGTGATTGCTGAGTAATATTGAATTACTTTGAGTTCCTTGAACACCCAATGTTTTAATAATGTTAATGGATTTGCTGCTATTATGTAAGAAAAAAATAATGTGAAAGCTGTTGAATTGGTTTAATTAATTTTATGAATGAATAATTGTGATAATGGAATTACAAAGAAGAATTTCGTGCTGGTACAGTTCTATAAACACTCAGGACCTCTAATTGCTGGCAATTTAAGCTTTAATATTGAGGCATGAAGATCTTTGATCACCTTTTTAATGTAAGAGCTCCAGAAAGTATGGAGCAAGCAAGATATGCTTAGACTTATGATCCTCTGAAATTTGCCTTCATCAAAATGCACACTTTAGGAATTAACATTTTGCTCACGATTTGTTCCTGCCACTCAGGCTATAGTTGAAGTCAATAGCAAGTACTAATTTGCTGGATTTATGGTATAAACTGTGCAATAGCCATTGAAGATTACAAAATAATGATGGGGGTGACCTGATAATAACATGATTTATGACTCATACATGGCCCTCAACTTGTGAGTGCTAACACATGGGACCAGGACACCCTTGGAAAAAGCTTGAAGTTGCTCCGCAATTTTCTTTTTACTCTCTGGCTTGACAGTATTTTCTTGCCAACTTTGCTGTCCAGAATCCAGTTCATATTGGAAGGCAATGACTTTCAGAATACTTGTGAAGGGGTGAAAACATTGCAATGGACCATTTATTGAAAGTGTTATCATTACGAGGTTTACAAAAAATTTTGCATTTTGGAATTGCAGCTCTAAATTTAGAGTACATTTGGAGAGTTGTATAATGTGTCCTGCCGTGTGATTTTATTGGTCAAGATCTAAGGAAGGCTGAGATTGTCTCCAAGTAAAACTTCAGTAAAACAATGGTTTCAATTGAATAGACACTGAAGTCCAGATGTTCACTGTGATGGGCAGTCTCTCCAGCAAGGCAAAAAGGATGCAAGACACTAGGGATAAGTCTATCCCTGATCCCTGCATTTCTCATTTTCGCAAGAGCTTGGATTTGGAGCTGTCCATAACTTGTGCAGACACATTTCATGAAAGAACCAAGCCATCTAAATGATTAATTGCCTCCACTCAACTTGGACTTTGGACTTCTTGGTATCTGAGACCAAAACTGTGGAGATTAGATCAGGTAAGAGCAGGTATATTCTTGTTGCAGTTGTTTTGGTAGTCAAGGTGGTAGTTGAGATAGTTGAGGTACCCTGTAGATATGGCCCGAGAGCAACGTTGTTATTAGAGTCTGGAATCCTTTGTGGGTGGCTCAGACACCCTTTTGGATTATTAATATGGAGGAGATCGAGCGTAAAAGGTGCAGAAACTTGCACCAACTCCAACTTGTCAAGACATGTCAAAGCCCATCAAGACTTGTTAACCTGTCAAGAAAAGTTAAGAACTGCTGCCTCACAGCGCCTGAGACCCGGGTTCAATTCCCGCCTCAGGCGACTGACTGTGTGGAGTTTGCACGTTCTCCCCGTGTCTGCGTGGGTTTCCTCCGGGTGCTCCGGTTTCCTCCCACAGTCCAAAGATGTGCAGGTCAGGTGAATTGGCTATGCTAAATTGCCCGTAGTGTTAGGTAAGGGGTAGATGTAGATGTAGATGTAGGGGTATGGGTGGGTTACGCTTCGGCGGGGCGGTGTGGACTTGTTGGGCCGAAGGGCCTGTTTCCACACTGTAAGTAATCTAAAAAAAATCTAAATCTAAAACTGCTAAGCCATCCTTTTTTTTTCATAAAAAGGGCATTTTTATGAAAAAGAATGCCAAAACAAGTCTATATAAAACAATTAACAAAACATGACAGTAATTTCATAGTGGGAGATAGGGAGTACTGCAGATGCTGGGAGTCAGAGTCGATAGAGTGTGGTGCTAGAAAAGCGCAGCAGGTCAGGCAGCATCCGAGGAGCAGGAGAATCTATGTTTTAGGCAGGATCCTTCATAGTAGTAAAGAATAGACCTCATACTGTAGTCAGCCACAGCAACTCCAAGAATCCATTTCTTCTACCATGATAGATAATAAAAGTGTGAATGTGACTATTACATCTGTGAACATTACAGGGCATGAAATCCCAGTTGAAGTAAATAGATATGCATAGTTCATGGATTTTGTTTACTAGAGTATCTTGACTGAGAATAATAATTCATTCTGGAGATGAAAGTCCTACAGTGTTAACGGGTGACTAAGTGTGCTCTACAGTAATGTTTAGTTTATACTCCTTTGCAAACTATTTGCAAGATTATCAATAGCACTAACTAGTGATGGGTACAATGACTGGTGAAACCTGTTGGAATTCAAATTCATGAGATCTTTGAGGATGATAGAAAACCTTTTGAAGAGCTATGTATTTGAGGAGGCAACATGGTTAACTTTGCTTAGGCAACTGCAGGAACAGATGATAAAAGAGGAAGCATATTGGAGATGTATATTGCACAATGTACTATGTTTGCACAATAACAGAATGTTGAATAGTTTTAGGGGAGACAATAAAATGTTTAGCTCAACACATATGGAAACTTTCGTGGTTTGATAGAACTCACTGATGGATTTGATCCATTTCTTGCCAATCGTCAAAAGCACAATGGAAGCAGTAGATCTGGGGAGTCTTCATATTGTCAAAAGCAATATCTGATGAACTCATCCAACCGATGGCAGAAAAATGTCAGCAGATCTATTTTGGGTATCTCAAGAAAAGCTGCACACTTCAGTCTGTCTGTTGACTTTACATCAAATCTTTCTCGTTTATTGTAAGATATGTGTCACTGGATGATGGTTTTCCTTTTGAATTACTTTCAATCTTTGAATGAGAAAGACATGGTGGAGAAGGCTTGACCAACAAAGCACTGCATTATGTCAAGAATTTCTGCAAACTTCACTTCAATAATTGCAGAGGATTGTCATATGCTACCTATATTACTAGTCTTGCACTGAATAATATTGGAAAGTTGCATGTTGCCTAAGAAGCGGGTTTTTTTTTCACTATTCTGAAAACTTCACTTCAATAATTGCAGAGGATTGTCATATGCTACCTATATTACTAGTCTTGCACTGAATAATATTGGAAAGTTGCATGTTGCCTAAGAAGCGGGTTTTTTTTTCACTATTCTGCAAGAAATGTACACATTCTTCTTTATGTCTCTGAAATGCTGGGCATCACTCAAATAATCTTTGAGTCCTGCTTCCACACTACCAAAACCTCTTTCTGAATTAGTTGGAAGGCAAATGTAAAATTTACTTCAGTGTTAGCTGAGAATTATAGTTCCATTATTGATACTCTTTGACTTACAGATAGCAATGAAAAAAGTGACACAGATAGAGATGTTGGCAGTCTACAGGAGGATGTGAGGGTGTTCGAGTTTGAGGTCATGTTAGAACTTTGGAAGTATTTGGTAGATCAGTTCTACAAAACCATCAAGGTTGTACAGGATACATAGGAAGCCATTAGACCATTCGTAAAGCTTTCCATATCACTCACTCACTTCTTTACAGAAATCTGAGAAAGTTTCGATGAAGCTGCCCTCAAAGCAAAAGAAACCCTGCCTGATGTAGAGTATGAACTTGCGACTAAAAATGAAAAGAATGAAAATAAAGAAGTCAATGATGGTGATGCACCTGTGATGATGAAACAGTTTCTTTAAAGACATGTTTTCAGTGAAACCCTTCATTCCTATGATGCATGCACTTGAAACTAACTTGAAGTAAAGAGAATCATATCTGAAAATGTTGCAAACTTTTTTTTTACTTTTGGCTGATCTAAGTGCCTTGGAAGAGCAGCTATGTGAAGCTGGAAAGCTTCTGATGAAAGACTATCCTGACAATGTTTATGCTAACTTTATTTCTCATTGAAGAAATAAAGAACTTGCAAGTATATATTAAGGAAAAATAATTCAGTTAGAGGTAATTTATGTTACCAGGAATTGTATCATGTCACCATCTAAGTGAAGATTCCGTTGTCGTTGCTTAATGTAGAAGCAATATTGAGCTGTTTTGTATATAATGTTAACAAACTGCTCTGAAAAAAAAAGTAATTTTTATAAATGTTAAGCATTACAAATGAACTGTGCATAACAGTGCTGTAAGGAAAGCTGTCTCTTCTAAGCATAATGTGTATAGAAAGTGATAAATTAAATAGCTTATTGTTGGAGGACATCAGTGAATTTGCTGTTGAAAAGTCATGAAAGAAAATGCAAACTATATTATTCCTTCCATTTCATAAGGTGCTGATCATGTAATTGCTCTTGCATTGCTGCAGATTTTTTTTATGTATGCTAATTAAGAAATCAGAAAGTACTTTCATCTGAAAATATTACATTGTGTAAATAGGCTTATTACAAGCTATATGTTTTAGTTAGATTAATAATTCATTGTTATGCCTTTGCCTATGTATATATGCAAATATAAAGCTTTGATATTTCTATTTTAATTGTCCTTTCTGGCAATTCTGTAAGACTTCAGGAACTTGTCATAACATCTCATAATCCAGCTGTGCCTGACTGCAATGCTACCAAATCAATATTCAAAGTAATTGTGGCAAAAGTTCAGTTGTAGGCGATCACTGACCAATAAGCTATTCAGGCCTGATGTTTAACATTTAGAAATCATTCAAAGTCTTTTAGAGCATTCTGAACGTCTTAAATTCAAGTCTGATGAGGAAAGTGAATCTTGATAAAGGGTGCTTCCTGAACACGTCCGGTTATGTGAGAAGAGAAAAAGCCCTACCATCAAGTCATCATCATAGAATGCAAACAGAGTTGTAAGGTATCAGAGAATTAATTACACACAAAGGGATAATAGAAATTTTGATCAAGCAGCAGTAATGGACTTTGAATGCAACGGGAGAAAGTGACGACTGAAGATGCTGGAGGTCAGTTGAGAGTGTGGTGCTGGAAAAGCACAGCAGGTCTGACAGTATCCGAAGAGCAGGCAAAAGCACTTCATCAGGAATGGGATGAGCAAATATGGACAACAAGCTAGATTGAAGTTCTTAACCAGAGCCTGGGCTCAGATTCTTAGTCCCTGCAGAGATGGTCTCCCACTTGTGCTCAATGACAATTTGAACTTTTAAACGATACTATTTTATGAAACTTTAAGGCATGATTTTTCATTCCCTGGTCAGGAGTGCACCATCAAGACATTTGCTCCACAAATACAAGAGATATTTCCTGGAAGTTCAGATCTCTTTTGCTTTGGGATGACTGAGTTTTATGAAAGTTGGTCTGGATGAAATTTGCAGAGGCAAATTGTCTGTGAAGACAAACTGGGTGGAAGCTTACCATGGTACATTGCCACCTTGTTGGAGTTTTAAAAAGACAATATAAAATACAGCATCCCAATCCTTGCCCTTCACACCCCCTTGTGTCTGTACAGTCCCAAACAGCCACACCCATGCCGGCCAATACTTGCCACCCATCACATGACCTCTCATAACTGACATGCTAATCTTGGCTCTTACATTCATTTTTAATAGCTTCCCTCATTCTCCGTGCCAATTCTTATAAACACCCCACTCTTTATAGCCTCTTCAGCAATTTAGTGCCAACTTATGCCAACACATGCCCTAACCCATAAGCAACACAAATTCACCCAGTATAGTTCATGGGCAGACAGGTTGACGACTAAGATGAAGTAAAATAAAATTCTTAAGTGTTTATTGAAAAAGTTATGCAATGTAAAAACAAAACTGTGACTCTTAAAACTCATTCAAGTTTAAAATCACACAACATCAGGATATAGTCCAAGAGGTTTATTTGGAAGCACGAGCTTTTGCATCTCTGCTCCTAAAGTTTAACTGTCTTTAGTCTCAGTTCAAAGAGTGTATAACCATTTTGATCTGTCAATCAAATGGTGAACTGAGAAAGAGCACACTTTCAGGATAAAATGTTGTGAGATCAGTCATGCAGCACTAATTCAGTAATGACAATCATTTGGCTTTTATCAACAAACAGAGACAAATACAAACAATTGTTTTAAAACCATACGTGTTTTTTCAAACAATTAAAGGGCAGAAGTTTTAAAAGACTTGACTGTTTGATTTGTTCCATTTAACAACTCTTTTTGATTGATGAGTTTGATGGTTCCAATAACATTTTTATGCACTTGTTGGATGTAGGCAATGTTGGTTGGCCAACATTTATTGCCCAACCCTAGTTGCGAAGTGGTGGTAATCTGTGTTTTTTGAACAGTTGCGTCCACATGTTATTAGGGAGTGAATTCTGGGGTTGACCCAGCGACACTGAAGAAACAGCAATATATTTCCAGCTCTGGATGGTGAGTGGCTTTGAGGTGAACTTGTAAGTGGTGGTGCTCCCTTGTATCTGCTGTCTCTGTCCTTCTAGATGGAAGTATTATGGGTTTGGATAGTGCTAGCTGCAGATTTTGGTGAGCTTCTGCACGGCATCTTGTAGATAATACATACTGCTGTGAGTTGGTGGTAGATGGATTTGATACTTGTGGATGCAGTGCCAATCAAGTGGGCTGCTTTGTCCTGAATGGTGTCAAACAACTTAGACATAGACATCCTCTCTTGCCTCCTTTTCTATCCTTCCGATAGCATTTGTATCCTGGAACATTAAGCTGCCAGTTCTGCCCATCCCTGAGCCATGTTTCCATAATTGCTATGATATCCCAGTCCCATGTTCCTAACCATGCCCTGAGTTCATCTGCCTTCCCTGTTAGGCCCCTTGCATTGAAATAAATGCAGTTTAATTTATCAGTCCTACCTTGTCCCTGACTGTTTGACTCACTTCTGTTCTCAGCTGTGTCAGTCTCTGATCGATCTCTTTCCTCACTATCTCCCTGGGTCCCACCCCCCTCCCCCCCACCTTACTAGTTTAAATCCTCCCAAGCAGTTGTAGCAAATTTCCCTGCCAGTATATTAGTCCCCTTCCAATTTAGGTGCAATCCGTCCTTCTTGTACAGGTCACTTCTACCCCAAAAGAGATTCCAATGATCCAAAACTGTGAATCCTTCTCCCATACACCAGCTCCTCAGCCATGCATTCATCTGCTCTATCCTCCTAGTCCTGCCCTCACTAGCTTGTTGCACTGGGAGTAATCCAGATATTACTACCCTTGAAGACCTCCTTTTTAAATTTCTGCCTAACTCCCTGTAATCTCCCTTCAGAATCTCAATCTTTTCCCTTCCTATATCATTGGTTCCAATGTGGACAATGACCTCCTCCTGGCCCCTCTCCCCCGTGAGAACATTCTGCACCCTCTCAGACATCCTTGATCCAGGCACCAGGGAAACAACACACCATTGTGCTTTTTCTCTGCTGGCCACAGAAACGTCTGTCTGTACCTCTGATTACAAAATCCCCTAACACAATTGATCTCTTGGAAGCTGACATACCCTTCGTTGCATTAAAGCCAGTCTCAATACCAGAAACTTGGCTGTTTGTGCTACATTCCCCTGAGAATCCATCGCCCCCTACATTTTCCAAAACAGCATACCTGTTTGAAATGGGTATATCCACAAAAGACTCCTGCTGACCTCTCTTACCCTTCCTGGAGTTAACCCATCTATGAGACTTCCCCCCCTTCCTATAACTGCCATCCATCACATACTGTTGCTATTGCAAATTCCTCATTGCTTCTATTTGTCTCTCTAACTGATTCACACGATCTGATAAGATCCACATCCAACAGCATTTATGGCAGATATAATCTGCAGCAACCCTTAAACTCTCTTTAAACTCCCACATCTGACAAGAAGTACATATCACTGCAAAGGCCATTTTTGCTCCTTCACAATCTACAGACCCAGAAAATAACACTGTCTTATTCCTCTACAAACACTGCCCCAGGTTAAATTATTAGCTATGGCTTATATTTTAAGTTTAATCAAGAGACTTATCTCCAAAAATATATAATCAAGAAAGAATCCATTATACTCACTACTGCAGCTTTTCTCTTGGACAGACTTAAAACAACAATTAACTTATCTGATTCTGTGCTGTGAACTTCATCCAGCAGTTCCTCCAAGATTAGTTGTGGATTTCACTGTTTGTTAGTTTTCCCGAATGCACTCTGATGTCCAGCAATACACGGATTCACATAGCGAAGGTGGTAACTGTGCAGGTTCGTTCCGTCTGTCTGTCTGTCTGTCTGTCTCCTGCACTGTCCTCACCATGTGCTTCCTTTGTCTGCTCTTCTCCCTTTTAAAACTGCTGTTGTTTTGACTTTTTTTTCCCAAAGTTCCAAAACAATGCAACAGCATATAAAACAGTAATTGCTGCTCCTGGAATTTGAGGAAATCACCTCCAGCACCTAAAATACCTCAAAAGGAGCAGCTCTTACAGCCAGAAATTATTCCTGTCCTCCATCTTGGATTACCCAGAATCCTCATTCTTGAGTGTTATTGGAGCTGCATCCATCCAGATAAACAAGTATATTCAATCACACTCAACAATTGAGCCTTTTAGATTGTGGACAGGCTTTGGGAAATCAGGAGGTGAGTTACTTGCTGCAGTATTCCTAACCTCTCACCTGCTAGGGTCACTGTGTTTATTTGGGGAGTTTTTGGTCAGGGGTAGTTGGGGATGCAGCGATGATGAATGTCAAGTGCCAGCGACTAGATTACCTTTTATTTGAAATGGTCATAGTCTGGCATTTGCTTGGGTGAATATTACTTCTCAGTCCAAACCTGGATAATGTCCAGATCTTTTTACACATTTTTTCATGGTTACTATTAACAATCACAAAGAGCACCTTACCCCTCTCAAATAGCACGTAATCTCCCCTAGAGGTGTCCTAGATTCATATCCAAAATCATACCTTAACTGCCTAAGCAACTCTAAAGTTTTGACATAATGGTAGCACATAACAGTCAACACATATCAAGTCTCCCATTGCTGGAGAAGGAAAATCAAATGTGACAGGAGGCAGTCGCTGTTTTATGTGGGCATTTGGTTCCATGAAGCACGGGTGTGCAAGACATGATTGTCCATGTTCCCCATTATTTAGCAAAGAACAGGTGTTATATTCAGGGCCTGGACCTCTGGATTTTAACATTTACTGTCATGTTCACAATGGCAAGACAGGCTTTGTGTTATTCTGAAAATTTAAGCCGATGTGTTTGTTAAAAGAAAAAGAATAAAATAATCTATTTGCCTTTAGAGTTACCATTTTTTGTTCATCTTACATAAATGGGAATTTGCCTGATTATGGATTGTGTTCAATGTAATAGCAGAGGTTGCCTTTTGAAGGAAAATTGCAATACAAAGTCTTCAGGGTAACAACTTAAAATTCAAATTGGAATTCCTTCAATCATTGCATCCGACAGCTCTTACATGAATAAAGAAAGCCTTAAGTCTTATGTTCACTGAAGCACAGTTGTTCAATCCATCATTTCAACAAAATTTGTCCATATAAATTAGTTGTCGAAGGAAGCTAAGGTTGTCTAAGGACAATTGTACAAGATACAACTGAATTGCGTTAGTAAATTGTATTTGGTAAAGAAATTTGAGATCAATCTAATCTATAAATATTATATTTATACAATTTTTGCTCTTATATATTATTTTACTTTAAAATATATAGAGCAATACAAAAAGGTAATCTCCAGATGCAAGTGTTGAAAATTACTTTTAATCAATCATTAGTCTCATTACATTGCAATCACTGACAATTGGAGGTGGGTAACGATCTTTCAAAATGCAATGAATCTTGTGATTTGTATGTTGTCTGTAACACTTGTGGACAATTGACTGATGCAAACATGATTCCGTTCAGAAATATTACCATGGCTTCATAATAATAGGTTACAAATGTAAACGTGACTGTTGGTGCAGATTGGTTTGGAAAACTGTTTGTTTGTCAGGTTGTTGGGAAAATGATGATATTTAAATGAATATCATTTATTTGGATACTTTTGTAATTGAGCAATATCAAAAGCTCCAGGCTGCATCCTATTTGGTAAGTGAGAACTGGCTTGTTTCCACAGAAAGTAATGCCAGTCACAGCTGACAACACACTGATGGACACAGCTTCACAGTCACAAAGAATGCAAATCAGGAAAATTGTTCTGGCACCACACATACTGAGAATTCAATGTCCCTGTATTACTCATATATAGATGTATAAGATATACTGTGTACAAGCGTGCATATTAGACATTTGAAAGCATTACACAGAGACCCAGTTATCACTGTTGTAAGCCTGGACCTTCTACTCAATGACAATGTTGAAGATATCACTGCTGGCTGAGGAGATAGCTGCAATCCCACTTTGTTGTATCCTTCCAAGTAGGTCTTTTTATCCAAACTACACCATTGATGCTTCAATGCAGTCATTTCCATGGAACACTGGCAAAGAAGACACAACCTATGACATAAATTCATGGCAGAGATTATAACAACAGGGCGATCTTTTGGGGCTGTACAGAACATTGATTAGGCCACAGCTGGGGTACTGTGTGCATTTCTGATCACTAGGCTGTGGGAAGGACCTGCCGGGATAGAAAGCAGTTTCATCATGATGTTGCCTGGGATGGAGCAGTTTATTTATGAAGAAAGACTGGATAGGCATGGGTCTTTTTCCTTGAATCAAAGAAGATTGAGTGGAAACCTAACAGAGAAATATAAGACTATGAGGGGCATTGGCAGGATGAAGAGAAAGCAGCTGTTCCCCTTAGTTGAAGGGTCAATAACAAGGAGACATAACTTTAAGATGAAAAGCAGCAAGTTTAGAGGGGATTTGAGGTATAGATTTTTTTTACCCTTAGGATAGGGTGGGTTTGGATTGCAACTAACCTCCTATGAAAATAGTTGAGGTGGGAAACCTCACAGCCTTTAAAAAGCACTTAGATTAGCACTTGAAGTGTCACATATTTAAATGATTTGGAGGAGAATGTAGGTGGCCTGGTTAGTAAGTTTGCGAGCGAGACAAAGATTAAGGGAGTGACAGATAGTGAGGATGATTGCCAGAGAGCATACATCAGGATATAAACAGGCTGGAGACTTGGCGGGGAGAAATGGCAGATGGAGTTTAACCCAGAGAAATGTGAGGCGATGCATTTTGGGAAGTAGACACTAAATGGCAGAACCATTAGTAACATCAACATAGAGAGGGATCTAAGTGCACAGGTTCACAATTCCTTGAAGGTGACAACACAAGTTGATGAGGTGGTCAAGATGAGGTTGTCTTCATCGGTTGGGGCATAGTGTCTAAAAATTAGCAAGTCATGCTTCAACTGTCTAGAACTTTAGTTAGACCACATTTGGAACATTGTCAACCAGTTCTAGTCATCACACTACCAGAAGGATGTGGAGGCTTTGGAAAGGGTACAGAAACAGTATACCAGGATGTTGCCTGGTTTGGAAGGTACTAGCTATGAGAAGAGATTGGACAAACTCAGTTCATTTTCACTTGAATGTCAAAGGATGAAGGACAATCTAATAGAAGTTTATGAAATTATGACAGGCACGGATAGAACAAACAGGAGGAGTCTTTTTCTGAGGGTAGAAATGTCAATTACCAGGTGGCATAGGTTCAAGGTAAAAGGGAGTAAGTTTAAAGGAGATGTGAGAGGCAGTTTTTTTACACAGACTGTGGTAGGTGCCTGGAATGTGCTGAAGGAGATGGTGAAGGTGGATCCAATAGCAACAAAACAAGAGGCATCTTGACAGATATATGAGTAATAGAAGGATACCGACCACCTAGAGGCAAAAAAGATTTTAATTTAGAATAACAACATATGTAAGCACAGTGTTGATGAGCCAAAGGGCTCATTCCTGTGTTGTACTGTTCTTTATAACCTTCAAGGCCTAGTGTGGGAAAGTGGATTCAGTGTAGGTAGTAGTGTATTTTTGGCAGTAAAGACTTAGTGAACCAAAGGATCTCTTTGAAACTATAGGATTCAATGATTCTATCCATTTGTTACAACATCAGGTTCCTTGTTTCTGTCTGCTTTTAAAGGTCTTAAAATGTTTCAGTGGGTCACTGCAAGGGGGAGTGAATATGTCAGTGAGTGAACGTCTAAGTAATGATTAACGATGAACGGTTTTATTGTTCAAAATATTTTACATTGAGAAACACAATAAGATACAGTGAAAAGTTTGGTGCCACAAGACAGAGCTGTTTTCTTAGTTTAAAACTAAGAGAAAGATATGTAGATATAGGTTGCAGAGAAGTCCATCTACGTTCACATGCTGAATCAGCTCAGGACCATCACTGCCTCACTACCATCAATGCCAGATCCAACCTGTACTGAAGTTGCTGATTGTTAGGTGTCATCTTTCACCGTTGAACCGATTCAACTCCACTCCTGCCTGTTTTGGACCCACCCACATGGGAGTCTCTCACTGTGGCCCACTGTTGCACCAACGCCCTTCCCGTTGCCACTTTGTGAGTGGGTGAGCTGTTAGGCAAGCGTGTTGGTTAAGGGAAAGGTATGGGTGAGCAAGTGGTTGGGCGGATTGGTGTTTGAGGGAGTTGGAGTGGATCAGCGAGTGAGTCGAGGATTAGGAGGTGAGAGTGGGGGGGCTGTGTACATTTTGGACTGCATTAGAATAGATCATATGATAGTCATGACATGGTGACCTTGTGGAGTTTGCTGTGTAGGACCACCACTGGCGACAGGCAATAGCCAGCCCAGTCGAATTCATTGCCTGAGCCCCACATAAACCAAGCCCTTGTGGCACAGTGGTAGTGTCCCTACCCTGGAAGTGGGAGGTCTGGGTTCAAGTCCTACCTGCTCCAGAGGTGTGTAATAATATCGTGGTTGATTAGAAAAATTGGCTAGACTGTGAAAAACATAAAGCAGACTTCTGGGTTTCTCTTGTAGCTCAGTGTTAGTGTTCCTATTCCTGGATCAGGAGGCCTGAGTTCAGGTCCCACCTGCTCCAGAGGTGTGTAATAACATCTCTGAACAAGATGATGAGAAATATAGGTTTTTTTTAAAAAAATAAGGCAGACCCCCCCCCCTCTATCTCTTACCCCCTTCCCTTTGATGGTTTTCCATGCCAATAATGGGCCTTGTTTGTATGTATTTGTTTTGTTGCCTGGGCCATTACTGGTGGTAGTTAAAAGGAAACATTAAACATTAAAAAATAGTCATGGTGATTTTTGTGATGGGAAAAATTGCTCAGTTTTCGAAAACAGCACCTCAGAATACACGATAAGAATAAAGAAAATCCAGACTTTCGTCCATTCCCCCTCTATCCCTAACCCCTCCCCTCATCAACTTTGATAGTTTGCATGAAAAAGTCACTCAGTTGTGCATGATAGCACTTCTGGGTAATATAAAAAAAAGAAATTAAAATGTTTTAAAAATTAAAGTAGACCCAGGGATGGACTTCCTGTCTTCAGCTGGGACTAGCCTGTGTATGCCATGGGTAGCAGCTCTGCTTAGATGTTCTACAATAAATGATGTTCATTTCTATTTGGGTTTCCTGAGTTCTAGGTCATTAATCTATGGTTTACAATAGTAAAATAATAGTGGGACATTCGTGGAGTAAGAATCCATGCAAACATTGTTTGAGGCTCATGTCTCTAATTTTGAGCTCAGTGTCAGTGACATGTTTAAGGTGATCCAGGCAGCACAAATTAAGCTGTTGAAATTTTAAACCTCCTGGGCAATTATTATGAAGCGATATTCATAAGGTCTAAAGCGCAATAGTGGCTGACATCTCAACATTTCGTCACTGGTCATGTAGATTCTGCTAAGAATTTTTCAATCACCTCATTCTGTAAGTTCTCATGTGTCAGAATATGTCCAATCCAATCTTATTGTCCTTTCTTGATGGTCTTCATTAATGATCATTCCCCAGCTACCATTTGGCTCTTATATTGTCTCCAACTGACCCACCCCACCTCAACCACATTTTATAACTTTCTAGTTCTCTTTTCTTAAGGTCCATATTTCAGTGCTGTGCAGCAAGAAATTCCAAATCACATCTTGAAATTTATTTCTTCTCCTATCTACTCACTGCTGCAAACTTCTTTATGTCCAGAAGCATATTATTTGCTATTGTTACACTTGCTCTGATTTCTTGATGGGGGTAATTATTTTCTGACAAGCTAACTCCCAGGTACTTAAATTGTGATACCTGTTCCAACTAGGGACTGTTTATTTTAACCTTTCTTTCCCCTCCATTATTTCTTCCAATTTTCATAACTTTCATAATTTAGAGTCATTTTTTATTCCTTAAACTGTCACCACATCATTCATTCCCTCCATTAGCATCTGTCCATCATCTGCTGTGCTTGTCAATTGGGCAATCATATTACCGTTACTAAATGACCTCCACGTTTTCCACCTTTGTGTTTTTTTTATCTTGTGCTTCTCTTATCATGGCTTTCACATAGATGTTAGAGAACTATGATGATGATAGACAGACTTCCCTCATTCCGCACCAGTTTACTCCACTTTCAAATTAGCCAAATAGTGTCCTAACGTAGCAGTCTTTCAAATCAAGCAGAGCTACAATCTTATCTGTTAGCAGATTAAAGTCAATATATCTTTAATTCAATGTAATATTCTGATATAAGTCTCACCTTCAGTCACTCTTAAAGGGTAATGGAGTCAGATATTCGGCCAGTCAGTTATTTGTCTGTAATGTAAGTAAAATCTGTGAGCTCAGAACCTATGTGTAAATCTATGATATTATAGCAACATAACTAGTTAATGGTGATAATAAGCTTTAAGACATCTATTCAACAAGATCTTCATCTTTGTAGTATATACCGTGTGAGCTAACATATGAGGAAATACTTAGACCTTATCATAGTGTCAGTGGTGGTTGACCCTGGGATCTATTTCACAGTCATTGTATTACCTCTCCAGTCAACATCACCACTAGAATTTTCAATAGCTTTTGCCGATTTACCCAGTCAAAATAATAACAGATCACAGATTTTCATGAGCAGACTGCATTCAAATAGTTATTTGGCAGCACAGAACCATTCATTATTAATGTCAGCCATCATTTACTGGTGCCTTCTCCATGGTAGTATCTCGACCAACCAGGGTCCCCATGCCAACCAATTAGCTAGTTCTTCTCGTACAGTAGAAATGTTGTTTTCCATTTATTATGGTATTTCTTGCAAATAGTTCTAACGTGTTCAAGATTAAAAGCTTCAACATAATCTATCCCTCTCTGTGTTCAAGTTGCATTCAGCAGAAATCGGGTTTATGCAATCTTTTGAGCTTTTTGAAAATAAAACTCTGCATGGAAACATTAAGGGAATGTTGCTAGTTGAACTAATTTTCAGACCTTTTTATAAGTTAAGTCCAAACACAGAGTGGTGAATGGCCTCCTTCTGCAATAGGTTTATTTTGAACAAACCTGAGGGACCATAACCTGGTGTCATGTGATTTCTGACTTTGTCCACCCCAGTCCAATACTGGCACCTCCACATCTCCTTCTGTGATTCCATGAAGTTTTAAAAGTTAAACTGATTCTTTTAGCAAAAGGTAACAATGCCACTTCTGTTTTTGAAAGGAATCATAATTAATATTTACTCAAAGCATGCTTTCATACACTAATTTAATTAATAAATGGTTCTGCCTATTTTACATCATCTAAAAGGCATGGTTTATGGCACTGGTGGGGGAATGGTTGAATTGTTGTTTGAACAATGACTTGTCAAATTTCATGTTGAGTGCACTGACTCGTGACCAAAAAGATGAATTATTTGATTTGTACTATAACTGAAAGGATAACTGAAACTTTAGGTTTCTAGCAAAACGGAAACATCGTGCTTCAGGGGAACAGAAACTACTTAAAACAGATGAAAGGCACAGAGCCATTTGTGCTGACAGCACCCAGCAGTACTGCATTGGCCCTATGATTTGGGTTAAATCCATGATTATGAAATTTATCAAATTTTGCTAATCACCCCATTCTAAAGATATCAAGGAACATTTTCCAAAGCAAAAGTTTTATTTTCAATTGTTCCAGTTCATGGCAGATGTTACATTCAGCCATGAAAGAATGAGTCTGAGCAGAATCATGAGAACTAAACATATTGCAAAATGCAACTTGCACCTTAGCCACCAACTGCTGTCAAAATTGGACACATCTGAATGTTATAGGGGGCAGGAGGAGGCCATTCAACCCCTCAAGCCTGTTCCACCATTCAGTGAGATCATGGCTGACCTGTAGCCTAATTCCATAGACTTGTTGATGGCCCATATCCCTTTAACACCTTTACTTAACAAAAACAAAAAGATCTCAGATTTAAAATTAACACCTAATCCAGCATCCACAGCTTTTTGTGGAAAAGAACATTCATTATTAACATGAACAATTTTGATAATGGAATACAACTGTTCGTTTTGATTCCCTTCCCAAATGACTATCATCCTGCTTCATTCTGCTGTTGGATCAAGTCGATGTGACTTCAGCCACCTTAACTTCTCTTCTCCTTTCACCACCTCTAACCTGTCCCCCTCTGTACTTGCTGCACTCCTTTTAATCAGGCAACAAACTGACTTTGGCATCAAACCTGCTGACTATGGGTGCTGCTGCCTTTGTCTGGTTGTTCTAACCTCTATCCCACAGAGGCTGAGTGCCAGCTCTCACAGGCTATGACCTCACCACAAAACATAAAGATGATCTTTCAAGGACAGCCATTAATCTGATCTCCCCTAGAGGTTCTCCTGTCACAGCTCCCCACCTCATAGTCCTCCAACTACATACAATACAGCCTGCTTTCACATCTTCCCAATATCCACAAACAGGATTGTCCTGGTTGATTCATTATGTCAGCCTGTTCCTGCCTCACTCAACTTATTTCTTCCGATCTTACCTCTATTTTTTTGCCCCTTTGTTCAGTCTCTTCCCTCTCACGTTTCTGCTATTCATATTGGATCAATAATATCCCGTTTCTGCCACCACCCTAACAATCTATTCCAATTAATCCCTTGCCTCTCTGGCAACAGAAATAAAAACCCATTAAGTTCCTACCCTGACCAGTTCTGAATAAGAGTCATACCAGACTTATACTGTTTATGCTTTGTTCTTTCGCCAGAAATGTTACCAGACCTGTTGAGTTTCTCCAGCACTTTCCGTTTTCATTTCAAATTTCCAGAATCTGGAATAATTTCCTTTTATGGAAAAGGAAGTGTGTTTTTAAACTTGTAGGTGGGAACCATTGGGCATGAAGAGCAAAAGAGAAGATCTGTGACATGATGGAGACCAGGAAATGTTAAGAAGTAACAAAATATATAATAATGTAACAGCCAAGAAAAGTGGTAGTAAAGTGAGTGGTCTTCAAATAAGGCATAAATTACTACTCATTGCTAAACCATCTGAATGTGACATGAAGTGATCAAACAACACAAGAGTGGTTCACATGTGGAATGAACTTCCAGAGGATGTAGTGAATGTGGGTATATTACAAAGTTTAAAAGACATTTGGATAACTACATGGATGGGAAAGGTTTGGAGGGATATAGGTCAGGAGCTGGCAGATGGATCTGGTTTAATTTGGGATTGTGTTCAGCATGGACTGGTTGGACCAAAGTGCTTGTTTCCGTTCTGACTCTGAGGACCAACTCAATGTAATAATAGGGGAAAAAAATGAGAAACAGTAGCAAAACTCCAAAGAATGCAATTGAGGCCGAGGTTAGGTTGAATTGTTGAACTCAATGTTGAGTACATAAGTCAGTGAACATTGTGTTCTATAAGGTTAATAGTTCTGAAGAAGTTAATATTCATATTGTTTTGAGATCCACTTAGTCTGATGATGCCATGTAATGTCTTTGGGTGAAAATAAGGATGTCTTTGTAGGGACCAGATGTATTCTGTACAGCTTCTCAGAGCCAGACTAGAAATGTAAGCTATACTTATCTATTGTATAAATTATTGAAACAAACCATCTTGTTAATTAAGATAAGTGCCTCTCTGTTTAGACTTTCTATTGGCTTATTCTCAATCGCTGATAACTCAACAAGCCTTAGACAAGTTATAGACTAAAAAATATCAGTGGAAACAAGCTACTTTAAGCATCACTTGCCTTGTAGCACATGCTGGCAGACATAGTTGATACCATGAAGCACTAGCAATATTGATCAGGCCAAATACCAGACATCCGAGTTCAATGCTCCACAGATGTTACCACATGAGCTGAGTATGTTCAACATTTTTGATGTTTATTTCAGACTTAAAGCATCTGTGGTATTTTCTATTCAGGAAGGAAGACCCATTAAGTCTTATACAAGGGTAAAACAGAGTTTCAGAGAATATCAGGTACTTTCAGAATGTTAAAATGGGAAAAGATCACATATATGATCATGGATCATGTTGATAATGGCAGACATTTGGAAATATGACTTGCTGAGTGCCGAGTTTAGGGCATGAGAGAACTTATTGATGCTCCAAGAACTAAGTGAAAGTTGAAGTACAGGAATATGCTATCAAATCCAATAGACTTCAGACCACATGTCTAAACTTGCTGCATTTCCAAGAGAAAACTATCATGCTCAACTCAATTCAGGGCAGCATGGTGGCTCAGTGGTTAACACCACTGCATCACAGTGCTAGAGACACAAGTTAGACCCCAGCCTTAGGTGACTGTTTGTTGTGGAGTTTGCACATTCTCCCGGTATCCATGTGGGTTTCCACAGTGTGCTCCAGTTTCCTCCCACAGCCCAACGACGTGCAGGTTAGGTAGACTGGACATGCTAAATTGTCCCATAGTGTCCCCAGCCATGTGTGAATTAGGTAGATTAGTCATTGGAAATGCAGGATAAGGAGCTGCTCTTCAGAAGATCATTGAAGACTCAATGGGCTGAATAATTTGTTTCCCCATCTGATTCTATGATTTTCTGATGATTCTATTAATTTGGAATACATTAATTCAAATAGGAATACCTTAGTCTGGGGAATAGAGAAGGCAGGAAAATAAACAGCTTATATGCTTGCAGAGTATTTGGCTTAATAACCATGTTACTGCCAAAGTTATTTCACTTCTCATGTAGCACATTTAATAAATCTTTTGTGCTTCCGACTAAACTTTTTCCAGCTGACTTGAGTGGGGTCAAGGTTCATTGCAGAACAGGAAATGTTAAGTGTGTGAAACTAATATGTAATAGGTAACTACCCAAAGGTTTTTCTTAATGCGGTGAAGAAGGCATATGGCGTACTGGCTTTTATTGGTAGAGGAATTTAGTTCCGGAGTCCTGACATCATGTTGCAGTTGTATAAGACTCTGGTGCGGCCGCATCTGGAGTATTGTGTGCAGTTTTGGTCGCCATACTATAGGAAGGATGTGGAGGCACTGGAACGGGTACAGAGGCGGTTTACCAGGATGTTGCCTGGTATGGTAGGAAGATCGTATGAGGAAAGGCTGAGGCACTTGGGGCTGTTTTCATTGGAGAAAAGAAGGTTTAGGGGTGACTTGATAGAGGTGTACAAGATGATTAGGGGTTTAGGTAGGGTTGACCATGAGAACCTTTTTCCACATATGGAGTCAGCTATTATGAGGGGGCATAGCTTTAAATTAAGGGGTGGTAGGTATAGGACAGATGTTAGGGGTAGATTCTTTACTCAGCGAGTCGTGAGTTCATGGAATGCCCTGCCAGTAGCAGTGGTGGACTCTCCCTCTTTATGGGCATTTAAACAGGCATTGGATAGGCATATGGAGGATAGTGGGCTAGTGTAGGTTAGGTGGGCTTAGATCGGTGCAACATCGAGGGCCAAAGGGCCTGTAATGCGCTGTATTGTTCTATGTTCTATGATCAGGTGGGTTATAATTTATTGCACCATGGGCAAAAACAAATGTCCAGTTAATGGGCGTTTGGGTAGGTGGATTTGAGAGGGAGAGTACCCATAGAGCAATTGGGTTGAACTTGGTTGAGGTCTTTGCTTGAAGAATAGAGTAAAATAATATACACTTGATTAAAAGATAGTATGTTAAAAAATGTCTGCTGATTTTGAAAGTGTCAGCTGTATCCAAGCCTTCAGATACATTCAGCAAGAAAGAGTATATGGTGAATGGAACTTTTCAAGAAAGCACTCAAACCACAAAGATTATAGAGGTTAGTGAGTTTTGAGAAGATTTATAGCTCAGGTTGAGTTTTTGGATGTAGGTTTGCTCACTGAGCTGGAAGGTTCATTTCCAGATGTTTCATTACCCTACTAAGTAACATCTTCAGTGGGCCTCAGGCGAAGCAATGCTGAAAATTCCTGCATTCTATTTATTTGTTTGGGTTTCTTTGGATTGGCAATGT
Organism: Chiloscyllium punctatum; assembly: GCF_047496795.1. Taxonomy (NCBI): domain Eukaryota; kingdom Metazoa; phylum Chordata; class Chondrichthyes; order Orectolobiformes; family Hemiscylliidae; genus Chiloscyllium; species Chiloscyllium punctatum. The sequence continues at coordinate 118,234,812 of NC_092747.1, forward strand.
CATTTCCTGTGGTGATGTTATTTCCAGAGCTCTATCAACAAACACATCAAGTCAGACCCCATCTACCACCCCCTGAGAAAAGGAACAGGAAGTGACTTCACCACAGGAAATAATATCACCACAGGAGATTACATCAACAACCCAAATAAACCCAAACATATAAATAGAAAGCATGAATTTTCAGCATTACTTCACCTGAGGCCCACTGAAGATGTTACTTAGTAGGGTAACAAAATGTTTGGAAATAAACTTTCCAGCTCAACGAACAAACCTACATCCATTATAGAAGTTTTGGAAACATGGCTGATGTGAGCCAACTGGGCCTCGTAGAATATGAGTTCCTTGATTGGGGCTGTTAATGTGGACAATAAGGGAGATATGGCTGACAGAAAAGGATAAATGTCAGGGATATTGCCTGACTCGTAAAAAGGTTATGCATTTATCAATAAAAGTTGACTGGCCATGGGAAAGCAGCCTCTGAAGAGTTACTTCAATTTACCTCCGAGATAAAGCTTTAAGAAAGTCAGTAGAAACATGATAATGGATGGGAAGCTGACATTGAATAAATACAGATGAGAAACTAAACTTGAAGCAAGGAATTTTAAGGTGAGGAAGCTGAAAGGGACCTCAGTTACAATTGATCTTAAACACTGAATTGAATGTTCCTTTGCCAGCTGACATTGCAGGTTCTATATAAAATGTGTTTAATCAGCATAAACACAATCCCTGTTGTGTGTGTCAGAAAAAGGTGGATGATGTGGGAATTGAGGAACTGCTGTGCCTGCAGAAAGGATTGTGTTTCTTAGGTTTCACTTGAGGTGTATACTTAACTGTGCTCTACCTACCTAGGTTATTAATGAAGCTTGGACTGAGTACCTGAAATGTCAAGTATTCCACCATTGACAAAAGAAATCAAAGGATGAAACACTGATTAAAATGTGTAGAATAAAGATCCATTGTGGGATTAATAATGAAACAATGAGACCTGCTAGATGCAATTCTGGTGGAAAAAAAAATCTCATGGATTCAAAAAGTGCAGGACGAGGACAAACCTGGAACTAAATAGACAGAAAAATACTCAATTTAGCAAGAAAAAAATAAGCTGACTAATCAGAATTAATGGTCATTTATTCAACTATAAGAAAAATGTAACTATTCACAAGAGATCACCATCTATTTTATATTGAAAGGGAAAGGACTTTGAGAATAAGTGCCCTGCACTTAATCTAAAATTCACAAACTTGATAATTTATGAACTATAGAATTTTACTTTGAATCATTTATATCTGGTTATGCAACAGAGAGAGAAACACAGCCCTGGCTCTTGGATAATATGGGTCTCGTTGCTTATCTTTCTAGGCTTACATTAGCACATGCTCATCTCTGTCAGTGATGAAATGGTCATTGGACAGAGATCAGGATTGGGTTGTTTACATGCCTTTGGCCCTAGCAAATTAATGTTTCAAGAGGAATCTATCCATTTGAGAACCCTAACTCTATTATTTAAATCCCTCTGCTCTGCCATACGTGTATGGTCGATGTAGTTCAGTTTCTAGGTCACAGCTGCTTCCTCACAGATTTATCCAGATGCTGAGTTGTGATTATTTAGGCACACATGAAGAATTTTAAAACTTACTTAAAAAAAAATGCTTTTACATTCCATTTAGCAAAATCTCAACTAACAGAGTTGGTTTCTCTTTGCTGACCAATGCCAAGCGAATTCTTCAAGATCTAAATCTCTCTTTGGCTGGAATGGCTCCAAGTATGTAATTAATTGTAACTTTGTTGATGATGGTGGAAAACGAATTAAAATCATGATGATATTTTTGATTAAGCACAGGCTACAGTTGTCAACCTATTACAGGTAGTTCTACTAATAAAACGGCTTTCATTAACATTAATTAGCTGTGACGCGATTGGGTGAATAGGGAATGCTGTTTTGAAAACACAAACCTTTAAAATGTCTGTTGACTATAATGTGATTACACTGCCAATACATTCAGTGCATTTGTATTGCACGATTTCTGTATAGCACGGGGTCTCACAGAACAATTCCTGGAATGGCGGGATTACCTTACACTGAAAGACTGGAGCGACTGGGCTTGTATACCCTTGAGTTTAGAAGACTGAGAGGGGATCTGATTGAGACATATAAGATTATTAAAGGATTGGACACTCTGGAGGCAGGAAACATGTTTCCGCTGATGGGTGAGTGCCGAACCAGAGGACACAGCTTAAAAATACGGGGTAGACCATTTAGGACAGAGATGAGGAGAAACCTCTTCACCCAGAGAGTGGTGGCTGTTTGGAATGCTCTGCCCCAGAGAACAGTGGAGGCCCAGTCTCTGGATTCATTTAAGAAAGAGTTGGATGGAGCTCTCAAGGATAGTGGAATAAAGGGTTATGGAGATAAGGCAGGAACAGGATACTGATTAAGGATGATCAGCCATGATCATTTTGAATGGTGGTGCAGGCTCGAAGGGCAGAATGGCCTACTCCTGCACCTATTGTCTATTGTCTAACCACAACTATCATGTTCTGGAAGAAAGACCTGTATTTTAAACCCAAAGTGCCTTTTATATTAACAGCTTAATCAATTATATTTTGACTGTGCCTAAAATCCCTCAATAAATTATTAATTATACAAAACATGTATCATATTTGCAGCTGGTTGGCTCCATTGAGATGGGACCCAGTTAATCAAAGGCTCAAACAAAACATTTTCTAAGCAATTGTAAAAAATATCAACAAACTTTATAATACAAAGTACTCAATAATGTTGCTGCTCCCAAACCAAAGAAATTCTATATTGGCCACCATCCCAATGTCTGGAATTAGTATCCAATGAACATATTGCGAATGTTTCCCTCATCAGTTCATCAGAGTATGAGTACCTGTACTTGCTTTAGCCCAATCAACGTTCCTCATCACCTTGTGTATTAAGCCAGTTCTTTGGCGCTATTTAATGTTTCACTTATCCCTGTTTTGATAGACAATTAATATTTCAAATGCCAATACCATCATTCTAGGACCATGCCTGTAAGTTAATGTTAAGTCAATAAATGTTTCATGTTGTAGGGGATATCATACAGCAACAAAATTCTGCTCAGTGATATGAATGAAACACAAAATGCTGCGATTTATAATTATGACCTTTAAATTCCATTAACAGCTGATAAAGAAATCCCTAACTATGTTATTAATTTCCTTTGATATTTCAAGCATCTCTACCAGTTCATTTCTTAATCTTCTCCACAGCCCTGTGGAATATAATCCTGTTAGTTTTCATCATTAGTGAGTCCTATCCTCCCTGATGTCTTCCTTTTGAATTACTATTGACCTCTCATCAAGTTAAACATGTGTTTCCAAAAGGTGAGATGCCAAAAAAACTGGACTCCAAGTGGGTTTTGAATAATTCTCCATATAATGCAGTGGTGCTTCCTTGCTTCAATCTGCCATGTCTCTTCTGCTGAGCTCCAACATCAAATGACATTTCTGATTTGTTATTCTGAGAGAGCGACTTTACTGAATTATATATCTATGAAAAAAGTCCACAATATGGCTTCTAGCAGTGCTTTGCAGATGTTTATTGATTGAAGTGTGTAGGCTGTGCTGGGATCCTCCTCTTGTATGCTGCCATCTGCAGGGAACTTCACTACGTCCACATGACACTCCGAGAGGGGATGCTATCTAAGTTGATTTCTCACACCAGTTTCTTAAATCCATGGATTCATCAATAGCAATCATTCCTCTTACTTTGCTGCAATAAACTGCAGCCAAGTTCATACTGGAAGATTAGGCAATAAGTACAATTGACGGTCTAGATTAGAGTGGAAAAGCACAGCAGGTCAGGCAGCATCCAAGGAGCAAGAAATTCGACTTTTCGGGCAAAAGCCCTTCATCAGGAAACTGATTTTGCCCGAAACATCGATTTTCCTGCTCCTCAGATGCTGCCTGACCTGTTGTGCTTTTCCAGCACCACTCTAATCTTGACTCTGACTTCCAGCATCTGCAATACCCACTTCTCCCTAATATGTACAATTAAGCTGATTTTCTAAGATGGCCATTTCTTTCAGGTAAACATTGTTTTCTCTCCGTGAAATCCATCACGATTAAGCCCAACAGGTAGAAGGTAATTATAATAAACATCACAACAAATATCTTTGCCTTTGGAATAAGTTGGAGTGAAATGCTGCAGTTATCATATTTGTAACCTTTCAACATTCTACATTCCATGAGATTATAGATACATTCTTTTAAGCTGGTATCTCGAAATTCTAAGCTCAGTTCAGTGCAATGTGGTCCTTTGTGGTTCCTCGTGAGTAATTAACAAGAGCAGACCTCAGAAAGTGTTAGGCACAGGACTAAATGATAAACAGAACCTATCATGTGTAAGGTCATTTCAAGCTGGCCTAATATATAAGCCATAATAAAACACATGGGCAGGGGTTCTACAGTAAAATGGATCCAGAACCAATGTCCTAGATTCAATATGGGGAGGCACTAGCTTTCAAAGTGCTGCTTCTTCATCAGGTGGTTGTAGAGCAGAATTAGGGGTGACATGGTGGCTCAGTAGTTAGCACTGCTGCCTCACAGTGCCAAGGACCTGGGCTCGATTCCAGCTTTGGGCAACTGTCTTAGTGGAGTTTGCACATTCTCCCCATATCTACGTGGGTTTCCTCTGGGCTCTGGTTTTGTCTCACAATCCAAAAATCTGCAGGTTAGGTAAATTGGCCCTGCTAAATTCCCTATAGTGTTTAGGGATATGTAGGTTAGGTGCATTAGTCAGAGGTAAATATAGGATAGGGGAATGGGTCTGGGTGGGTTACTCTTCAGAGTGTACATGTGGACTTATTGGGCCGAATGGCCTGTTCCACAATGTAGGGATTCTATTCCATAAAAAGAAAGCTAGTGCTTCCAAATAAACCTGTTGGAATATAACCTTATGTTGCGTGATTTTTAACATTGTCCACCCCAGTCCAATACTGGCTCCTCCATATAATATCTCCAGGAATACCTGATGAAAAATTTACTCTGTGTAACTTCAAAGAACATAGGTTTGGCTTTTGGAAATCTCCAAAGTCAGAAGTCATACAAGTCCAAGTTATAGTCCAATAGGTTTATTTGAAGTCACAAGCTTTCAGAACACTGCTCCTTCATTAGACAAAGTTCTTCACCTGACAAAGGAGGAGCACTCTGAAAGCTTGTGGTTTCCAATAAACCTGATGGACTATAACCTGGAGTCATGTGACTTCTGACTTTCTCCACCCCATCCAACACTACCACCCCCACACTTTGGAAATCTTGCAATGGGTATGACTATGTCAAAATGGTGAATACAAGAAAACACTCAATCACAGGACAACAGATGAAGATCATATGATTGGTGCATACTCAACAATAAATAGATCTAGGTACAATACACCCATAATAAGACAAATCTGATACCTGACAGAAAGATCCCTGATTAGCACATTTGAAAATCAATTACATATTTCAGTAAGAGCATTTCATATCAACTTGTGGGAGAAAAATGCAGAGTTCATTCTCTTCATTCTTATTTCACTCAATGAAATCAGACAGCTGCATTGATTAAGTTTTCCTATGAAGTTAAAAATAGCAAAATGGGATCTGATATTACTTTGAAATCAGAGTGAATTTCATTTATCTTTATTTTCTTAATTTGTAAAAATTTTATATGTCATCAGATTATGTTTGCCATTATAGATTTAAATATGTTAATGAAATGACAAATGAAAAAGATTGTTGTAAAATTTTTAACTAGAGGAGAAAACCCCTCATGATACAATTGCAAGCTGTGAAAATGACCAGTTCCCAAATGTCCTTTGTTTTCAAAATACACATTAGTAAATAAATGGCCTAAGTGTATCCTTGACAGCAATCACTCTGAGATGCTCTAAGTATTGAGAGCAAAATCTTCGCAATTTTTAAGTGTCATCAAAATTGTAGAATTACATTCTGCAGTCACCTTTGGCTGAATGGGAACATTTAGTTTCTGAGATTGAAGGGGCTGAATCGTATACAGTTTTCAGGTAGGTGTCAGGTTAGTCAGGTTCTTGGAATATTTTACCATGAGGCTTAGCGTAATCTCTTGTTGCATCTTACCATCTTATTCATGACTTATCCCATTTCTTTGCATCTCTCTCAGCCAATTCTCACCCCAATCTACCCAGTGTTCCTGGAATAACTTGTCACTCACCATATATCTGCCTAAAGACTGGCATCACAGGCACCTGTGCCAACTTAAAATGCTGCTATGCACCTGAACAAAGACTTGCATTCTGAAGATGATGGAGAAGGTGCTTACTTGTTATACATGCAGTGTGTTTCCCATGTAAGCTGATGGTACATAGTGCTGGTGTGAGACTCAAGTGCCATGATGCTGTTCAAAAGGATCTACCATTTCTACAAGAAGGATTACTAATCAGAAAGGCAAGCTGCCCGGCTGTGTGTCTGAGCTAATAGGCAAGGCATGGTTGGGAACATGCATGTACTAAGTCCATGAGTAGGCCTCACGAGCAGCCTGCTGCAGTCCATGAGCCGTCTGCTTATCCCTGTGCACCAAGGGACCTGACAGTAGCCTTTCAAAGGGACATTGCTGGTGCACTCTTTAATATAATTCTAACCTTCCTAAGCAACCTGGGAGTGGTTCAGAGATGCCATGAGCACGTTAAGGGTTTGGCAATTGGAGAACATAGATGTGGATGTGACAAGTGCATGACCAGTGCCCCTGGTCATGCTCTGAGATGCTTTTTGGTGCATGGTGACCAATATGGAGGCTGTTGACAGCCAATGGTGAACTCAAGGTCCGGGCACTTGTTCCATGTAAAACATTGTTGGCACCCAGTTTGCTTGTGACAGGTTTTAGGATAGGGAGCTGCATATTAATGTAAGGTCATTGACAAGCTTTTTGCCATGAATAGGCAACTCACCACTGTTTAACAGGCACTTCACTTCAACTTCTGCAACTCTGTTAACAGATCCAGCGAATTGTTCCTCATTCATAGATTCATACAGCATAGATTCATATAGCATAGAAAGGTCTGCACTGACAACTATCATTAATGGTGCGCTAATTTCAATGTCCTGCACTCATCCATATCTTTGGATGTTATGATATTTTAAGTGCTCATCCAAATATCCTTTGCAGGTCCTGAGTTTTCCAGTCTCCATTACCTTCCCAGGCAGTGCATTCCAGATTCCCACTGAATGAAAAAGTTTTCTCCCAAATCACCTCTGAATCTCCTACCCCTTAACCTAAATTCTTGTGATTAACCTCTCAGCTAAGGGAGCTACAGTCTATTTACCCTGACCACACCCCACATAAACCTATTCACCTCAAACATGTCCCTGATGTTGAGATAGATCCCACCAGAATTCTGATGCGATTCTGCCACATTCCTCACCACAGCCCACATCGTTTAAGCCATCGTAAGAATCCATCTGAGGACTACATTTAGCCTGAAATCTAATGAGGATTGATATTATCACAGGTGCCATTTGTGGATGAGACATAAAACACAGGCCAATCAGCCCTTTCAAGTGAAGATCTGATTATCTTTCAAGGGAAAGATCCAGTGATTAGCTTGTTGCAGATAGGTTACTCTTTTCCTGTGTTACCAGAGTACAATTTCAGAGTTAGCAGATGATTTCAAACTCAGATATTAGGCAGGTGCTAGGGCTGTTACCAACTAACTGAAAAGGACAGAGATAAATAATCAGAAAGATTTAGGTTTAGACAAGTAGAGATGGAATTTAATACAAGTAGACAAGTAGAGATGGAATTTAATGTGTATTTTGGTAGCAAGTTAGGGAGAGACAATATAGAATGCATGCAAAAGATCTGAAGGAAGAGAGGGACATGGGTTAAAACATAGATTGATCTTTGTAAGTAGCAGAGTACAATGGATATAATATAAAGTAAAGGCTAGTATATGATATAGTAAAGCATTTGGGATATTGGGGTTTTATAAATTGAGGCATTGAGTACCTAAAACCAGAGGTTATACTGAAGCTGTAGAAATCTGATTTTAAGTCACCAATAGATTATCACTTGCAGTTCTGGCCAGCACACTTTAGAAATAATGTGATGGTCATGATTGGAATGCAGAGATGTATTAGAATGGTTCCAGAATGAGGAACGGAACAAACTGTTGTCCTTTTTACAGCAAAGGGGATTGAGGACAGATGTGATGGAGGCATATGAGAATGAGACAAGGTATAGAAAGGAAAACTGTTCTTATTAGCTGATGGTACGATGATACAAAAGAACGCAAATATATTGGTTTTGTTACAAAGCTAATCCTTCTTTTTTATCTAAAAGCTGTTCCTTGGCTCAAGGAGACTCTGTCCTTGATTTTCTTCAGAGGGACAATAAACCAGGCCGGGGTCTGATCAGACTGGTTTGGTACAAAGTTGAAAAGGATTTTGAGAGGCCTTTTGTTTATATGTAGGTAGATGAGACTTCAAACCAAAGTGGTCATATTTTAGAAGTGATCTGTATATTGAGAGGGGAGTGGTCAGCTCTTTAGCTGAGCTGAGCGGTTTTTGAACTGGGAAGCTCAACAGTCTTGAACTGGAAAGCTCAACAGGGAGCTGTGTGGAAACTCTCTCTTTTTCTGTCTTCGACTTCAACCTGTAAGCATGTGTTCCATTTATACTGGTTTTTAAAGGGAGTTTGCTTTTTTGGGACTGTTGTGTGTATTCAGAGCAACATAATTAAGTCGAGCTGGATAGTTGAGTTCTGTAGAAGTTCATTATTTTGTTCTTTGAGTTTCATTATATAATTTTGCGAATACATTTTTTTGTCTATTTTAAAATCTAGTAGTAATCATAGCTATCTCACTCCAGGTAATTTTCACTGCACACTTACCAAAACAAATTGCAAAGTTAGATCTAGGGCTGCCTGCTTAAGAATATTTTGAGTAATCTGGCCTAGACTATAACACTTCGAACAAGAGTGCAGAGGGAATATGAAAAATAAATGTTGACACCGTGAGTGGTAGGGCCTGGGAGAATGGAGGAAATAGAGACAATGAATAATTTCAAAATGAAGCTGGCTGAGCATTTGTGGGAATTAAAATTGCAAACCATGGGGATAGAACAGAGGTATAGGATGCACACCAGGTAAGAAACAGGAGCAGGGGAATTATGATCATAGGTGATCTTAGGCTTCAACTCCATTCTTCTGTCTGCAACTCATATTCTTTTGGTTTCCTAAAATTCTGGCTAAGCCAGCTTTCAATATATCCAACAATAGAAGACCCACAACCAGCCGAGGTAGAGAATTGCTAGCATTCATAAACTTTTCAGTGCAGCAATTTCTCCTTATGTCAATCTGCAATGATAAGCTCTTTACCAGCAATGTGGTGCCATGTTCTTGATGCTCTGACCAATGGAAACAATCGCTGTGTCGATGGTATCAAGTCCCCACAGAATCCTGTACATTTCAATGAAATTGCCTCTCAACATTATAAACTGACAAAATAGAGGTCCAGTTTACTCAGTGTCTCATTGGGATGAAGGGATTAGCTATTCTACAAAGACTATTCAGTGAAAATTTACTTGACCACCTCTGATACAAGTAAATTGTTCCTTAAATATGTAGACCAAGACTGCACACATTATTCTGAATGTGTTGGGAAGAAAGCCCTGTACAATTATGGGGGTGAGACATGTTAATCCTGTACACCAAACCCTTGCAATGAAGAGCAATAGAACATTTGTTTTTTTTTGTTTAATTCCTTGCTGTACTTGCCTGTTAAAATTTCCGCAACCCTTGTTCAAGGTTGTCTGAATCCTAACATTTAAAAGTGTCAAACCTTTGAAAAACATTCTGTTTCCCTATTCTTACCATCAAAATGAATAACTTCATGCTTCCCCATATTTTATTCAACTGCTATTCTGCTGGTTACCCTATGTTCTTCCCACAGCTTACATTTCCAACTAGCTTTGTATTGTTATGACACAACGGTAAATCCTTCTGTTAATTAAACCAAACACACAGAAAAGCTCACTTCACCTATAACCTGTTAAAGTATGAGTGACAGAGAACAACCTAAACTCCACTATTTAAAGAAAAAAAAACAACAATTTTATTCTTTAACTCTAAAATGAACATTAAATAACAACTATTTACAACTCTAAGCCTCATTTCTCTTAAAGGTTTGTTATCTACCTTCCACTCTATAACAATATACTGATCCAATGATGCCCCTATTAAATTTACCGCAACTAAATTTTCAAAACTAGACAGCAACAGTCATCTCTGGTATCAATCTTCCTCGTTGTCTTCGGTCTTTTGCTACAAACAATTTTCATATGAGAAAGGTACTTTTGACAGAGAGTGTTATGAATAGCAGTCTTTCTGGCCAATTGTCCAAGATGCCTGCTTCTTTCATACCCCAAACATTGGATTGTCTCATTGGTTCAATGTTGTCAAAATAGTAAAATTCAAATTCAATTGGGTTTTAGTATCCTGAGGCATAATTTAAACTAATTGGTTAAATTCAAATGGTGGCCAAAACAACTGAGGTATCTAGTTTACACCAATATATTACATTGTTCAATTTTGCAGCAGACTCCGTGACTGTGAGTCAGTCACATGATAATTGCTTAAGCATTCAGTTTTCACACTCTCTTAAAAGGTACAGTACACACCTTCAACTTCATAACAGCATCAACAACAAGCTTTGATAAATTATACTCAGTCTTTTCATAAGAACATAGGAAATTTGTGTAGCAGTATGCAATTCAGCCCCTAGAGCTTGCTCTAATACTTGATATGATCATGGCTGATCTTATCTCAGCCTCAACTCTACTTTCCTGCCCACTCTCTATAATCCTTCAACCCCTTACTAATTTCAAACCTGTCTATCTCATCTTCAAATACAATCAATGTCCTGCCATCCATCACACTCTGAGGTAGTGAATTCCACACATTCACACCTCTTTATGAGAAATAATTTCTCTTCATCCCTCTTTTAAATCTGCTATCCCTTATCTTGTGATCTCTCTAAAAATTTAAAACAAGTTGTACACAGCTGATGCCCAACACTGATCTTTTTCAGAGTGATTGCATTGTTCTATAAAGCATGGACACATTAACTCAAATGGCCTCCTGGAATTATTTTATAACTGAGATTTCTAAAGGGTCACAGGGTCAGGACCTAGTGCAGGTTGGCTTTGAAAATCCCAGTCCCTGAGGTCATCTTGACATCCCAGAGCAATTTCAAATTCAAAATGGGCTAAAAGAGGGGAGAGAACAAAATCACTTTTGCTGCAGATTAACAGCCCATTAAGATGTTTGAGGAGCTCATTAAGGGACCTGTCCAGCTCCAAATGCAGCTTTCAATTATGTTCCTTGTGAACCCTTGTGTGAATCATTTCACCACTGGGTCCAAATAAATTTCTGTGCTGTTGTCTTTTAACTGAATCTGTGAGGCCAATTATCACTCATGTGTGCTAGTCCTTCTATTGTTGATTAAATCTACTGTCTACACCACTCTAGCCCCTTAAAGAGGCTGTTGTCTGACTCTATTGCTAGCACTGACTAGGTAGTTCTCATAAACTGGAAGTCTTCAGTGCCTGGGCTGGAGTGTACACCCAGGCACGTTCCTTCCAACCCAAGATAATGGTCAGGGAGAAGCTGGCTGAATGGAGATGCACTTATCCCCACTTTTAATTATTTGGCTGATAGGCTTTTAAATATTATGAGGTGAAGTTTCTGTCCTATTTCAGGAGGAAAATTGTGCGTCATCAAGTTGCTGAGTGATCTGAGGTGGATAGCTCTGCAGTGCTAGCAAAGCCACTTTTAAAAACCTGCACCGAGGGCACTGATGAAGCACTTCACACAGGATCAGATCTCTGACGTGGGGGAGGTGAGTGAATGACAGACAGGATGGGAATATGACCGGTGAATGTGGGGAATTGAAACTGGTGTGTCGTCGATTGGTACCAGTGGCCTCAGGTGCTCCCCAAACCCTGCTACACGTTCACTGGACATCAATCCATCAAGCCAATTCTGCATTGCCGCACATTAGACTCACATTCCACTCCATGCTTATTAATACTGAATCACATGTGTTCCACCATTGAAATGGTGCCCTCTTTTACAGATTCACCCACTTACTTTCCCACCTGTAGGTGGCCTATAAAATGAAACCTCCTAATTATGCCATTTTTCCTTTCTAGGTAAACGACACTATGTACATTTAAAATCACATTGTCAGAACAGTGTGGATCCAATGCCCGGTTGAGAACCCAAGTTCACCCAGGCTTCAGGCTCCTGAACCTAAATCCAACCCTTTGGCTCCAAAAATACTTCATTGACTGTAAAGTGGTTTTGAATTACCTGAAAGGTAAATAATAAATAAATGCAAGATTCTTCTTTTTTTAACATCCTTGAAGTCACTTCATAATATCTTTGTAATTTTACCAATTTACACCCAAAGTATGTTAGCCAGTCTTTAACTATCACAGTCATTGCCACTGGTTCATCAACTAACCCTAGTGTAATGCTAGGGGTGTGGATCCTCCAAACAGCACTGTTAATGAGTTGATTCATGGCACTAAAGCACGTTGTGATATGAGACAAATTGGTCAACCTGGATCTATTTGAAGATTCATAAGGGTCCATTTTATGAGCAGCTATTTGAATAGATATAAATTTAATAATGTGTTATTAACATGTACGCTTTATTAACTTGGCCTTAGTGTTATTTGGAGGATGAGCTTTACTTACATGATACATTATGAACTGTGACACGTATCTGGATTGATGCATGAAGCTCCCAAGTGTTGGAAAAAATAAAAAGGATGTTAGTTTAATGTAGAAGAACAAAATAATTTAAAATAAGTAAATTCATGTAGGGACAAAGATGTTGATGCTCTTTATAAAGATTGCTAAGCTTTGAAGTTATACATTTCCGTTTTTGCAATATCGACACAAAATGCTTAGGAGGCATGATAGAGAGTATGTAGTAAGGGATGGGGCCAACACATCATTCAAACATTTCCTCTTATTTGCTTGTTAAAGTGCTAATGGAGAAGGTGACAAAGAGGAACATTGCCCTATTTTCCACTTTTTCTCATAAGACAACATTGCAGCCCAGTAAAAAAAGAAGGAAACCAGAGAAATTTGCCATGACTACCCATGTCAGTTCTGTGATGCAAATCGGTTATAGATGTCCTTGCAATGTACAGCTCTGACTGACTTCTGGCTGAACCTATTTTCCATACGGTCAGTTCCATGTAAACCTGTAGAGGTGAGCTGTCCTTTAGTACATCAGTGGTTACCTCACTGACAGTTGAACTTGAAGTTCATCCCCTGTTGCCTATGGATGAGAGCTTTGCAAAATGGCAATTAAATTAATTTTCACGAGCCTTAAAAATATAGTGGATTTTGGCACGTGTGCCTCAGTGAAGAATCAAGGTTGCTCTCTGCAGTTAACATTAAACTATTTGAATGGGTTTATTTCTCAAGTATCACATCAGCATCAGAAGTTTTCATGATGTCAGGTATTTAAGAAGGTCCGGCTGGAGGTCTGTGTCCCATGGATCTGTCCTGATCCATGTATTCAGGCAAACAGGGGATAACACTTGATTGTGAGCTGTTCTGAAATGCCTATAGGTAAAAGTATTCATACTTAACAACTGATGGAAATTCTCACAACTGACTGTCAAAATCCTAAGAAATATTGGGATGCACCCTAGTGTCAGAAATAATTGGCAATAACAAGAGCAGCCATGGAGTTTCCAGGTATTTGACAGGTGTCTGAGCTCTCAAGATTCATTGCTAAAGTGAAATAAGTAAGATTTTTTTTTCCCTACCTAGTTGTAAACAATGAGCCATTGTACTAGTTGTTATTAAAAGGCAGGTCATGGCACCAGGAGGAAGCACAATGCAGGTCTTTTGAGAAAATCAAAGAGATGCTGATGTCATCTGATATTTCATTCACTATGGTCCCAGAGCTGCATACTGTTATTGCTTGAAATGTCCTCTTCTACAGGATTAGGAGCTGTACTTTTTTAGATCCAGATGTGATCTATTATGTCAGTTTATTATAGATCTCTTTCACTGCCAGAGGCTGGATAAAGTTCTGCATTGATAGAGAAAGAAATGAGGGCTTGTGAAGTTTGCAGATTACATTAGTTTCCATTTCAATATAAAGCTGAATCATAAACAGTGACATTCTGAAATTAGAACATATAGCAAAGAACATAGAACAATAGCATAGGAATGTGCTGAACTTTACACCAAATTAAACTAATCCCTTCTGCCTGCCCTTTGGGATGGAAGTTCTATGACATTAGCAGAAGTTCCTGCACAAATACAATGATATCCCATAGTGTTCAGGAATGTGTAAATTAGGTGCATTAGTCGGGGCTAAATGTATACCAATAGGTCAGGGGAAATGGATCTGGGTGGGTTACTCTTCAGAGGGTGGGCGTGAACTTGATGGGCCAAATGGTTTGTTTCCACACTGTAGGGATTCTATATAAAAAAAGTTCAAACTGAAGATGATGAATTTTAAGGAAGAGACAGAGCATATGTTAAGTAAGTAGCAAACTACAGCAGATACTTTGCCCTGTCTCCCTTTGAGCATAGCTGGACAAACTGAATTAGTTTTGTAAATCAATGAAAACTCTCCCATCAACAACAGCCACTACACTGCCAGCTCACCCAAGATATCCTCAAGCCAATGGGGGAAACTAAATGAGTGAAAGCATTGTTGTAGAGATCAATGACAACCAACCTAAACCCCTAAGCAACCATTCAATTCCACTCCAAAATTCTTTTGCACCTGTAAACTCCTTATATGTAGAAAACTGAGTCCCTCCCTCCCTACCTCTCCACACACAGTCATGTTTACCAGCTTTGGAAGAAGTTATAGAGAATGAGGGGAAATATTGTACTAGCCAGAGGTGGAACTAAGGCTGGTAAAACAAAGCATACAACCTGCAAGACTCTAACCAGGATAACTAGTTTTGATTCAAGACCAAGTTCGATGTGGACAAAGTGTTGAACACGCATCACATCTACAGTCTGCTGTTATCCAAACAAAATGGTATGGTGAAACAGAACAGACATGCACTGTATGTCACACAGAAGCAACCTTCATATGGTTGAAGTAGCAATCTAACTTGAACAGACTAGGAGTGCTACATTCAACTACTAATCCAAACGACTAGCAGATTGAGCAAGTTGACTCAGCTATCAATTCTCGTTTTGCCCAGCAGAGCCTGAGTGACCACCCACAGGAGCGAAATCTCCAATTTGCTCCAAAAGAGTAGGGGACACATTTAGGTTGACCTATGAAACCAGCACACTGGCTGTCCTCATTAAAATGACATGGACGTCAGGGACCTGGATGGAGAACTAGTATGAAAAATTTACATCAGGAGTTTGAATATGCAATGAGAGCTAATTGAAACTATTGCACTCTAATGCAACACAATATATTACATTACAGGAGGTGATGATCTTGCTATGTCTTGGCAAGATGAAGTCACAATAAAATATTTCTTAATAACATGTATTTTCCTTATCTTGGAAGATTTTTAAAATATTTTATATTGGTGCAACAAGACCAAGAATATGGAACTATGCAATACTGTCATAAAGTTGTATGGCCGTCCCCCTCCATCAGCAATGGAAGGTTTGGCTGCTTCCATTGCCAATCTCCAGGAACTCCTCTTCCATTGATGTTGGGGTGCCAATGGCTGCAACTCCAATGGCACTTTTGTTGCCTCTTCCTGCATCTTGGGTCTTCTACAATGAGAAAGAACTGAGAGCTGGGATTAAGAAAGATGGAATAAATTCTGGGGATAGAGGACAGAGATTTGGGGAGGATGATTCTGAAGAATAGTGGTGAGATGCGCAGGAAAATAAGCGTTGCCTGTTGAGATGGGAGTTTGAAGCAGAGAAAAAACAAGTCTGTGTTTGCAAGGTTATTTGGTCAGAAGAGTAATGTGAAGTAGTTTGCATGGTGGGGAAAGAGTGATGGGTCCTGGTGAAAGTTGTAGGATACTAACCATGACATCATTGAATAACCCATGGAATCATTGAATCTTTTCCAGCACTCGATCTCAATCATCACTGGATCTAAATGATCACCAGTGATCATTTCCTCAGTCACTTTCTATGTAAACTGCTTAGGTTTGCTGATGTGTTCTTACAACCCTCTGGAAAGCAAACTTTGCGCTGTGTCTTCATTGCTTATCACATGACCTCCAAGGATAAATCCATGAACCAGGGCCCAGTGCTTCTGTACACTTTATACCAAATTCCCTGTTCCTTCTGCTCTCTCATATTCTGCTTTCCTCCACCTTGTACTGCCATTGTGAACGTTGCCAGTATATCTTTAAACAGATGTAATAAAACAAAGAACTGTGGATGCTGGAGATCTGAAACAAACAAAAACAGAAATTGTTCAAGAAACTCAACAGGTCTGGCAGCATTTTTGGAGGGAAAACAAAGTTAATGTTTGATTCACTGGACTCGAAACGTTAAATCTGTTTACCTTTAAGCAGAGATCAATTATTGCCCTTAAAGTTTGTGGGTTTACTATTGTTGCAGGCAAGGTGTTCCATGCCCTTACTACTTTGAGCGAAGAACCTACCTCTGACATCTGTCACTCCTCAATTTAAAGCTAAGTCCCCTCGTGCTAGCCATCAGCATCTGAGAAAAAAGGCTTTCACTGTCCACCCTATCTAATCCTCTGATCATCTTGTATGTCTCTATTAAGTCACCTCTTAACTTTCTTCTCTCTAACAAAAACAGCCGCTAATCCTTAGCCTTTCCTCATAAGTCCTTCCCTCTAAACAGGCAACATCCTAGTAAATCTCCTCTGCACCTTTTCCAAAGCTCCCACATCCTATTATATGGCGAGCAGAACTGTACGCAATACAGCAAGTGCTGCCATACCAGTGTTTTTTTTAGATTAGATTAGATTATTTACAGTGTGGAAGCAGGCCCTTTGGCCCAACAAGTCCACACCGATCCTCCGAAGTGAAACCCACCCAGATCCATTCCCCTACATTTACCCTTTCACCTAATACTACGGGCAATTTAGCATGGCCAATTCACCTAACCTGCACATTTTTGGAGTGTGGGAGGAAACTGGAGCACCCGGAGGAAACCCACGCAGACACAGGGAAAATGTGCAAACTCCACACAGTCGACTGAGGCGGGAATTGAACCCGGGTCTCTGGTGCTGTGAGGCAGCAGTGCTAACCACTGTGCCACCATGCTGTTTTGTACAGCTGCACCATGACCTCATGAGTCCGATACTCAAACCCTCTACCAATAAAAGCTAACACACTGTACACCTTCTTAATAACCCTATCAACCTGGGTGGCAACTTTCAGGGATCTATGTACATGGACACTGAGATCTCTCTGCTCATCCACACAACCAAGAATCTCACCATTATCCCAATGTTCTGTATTCCTGTTACTCCTTCCAAAGCGAATCACCTCACACTTTTCCGCATTAAACACCATTTGCCACCCTTCGGCCCAGCTCTGCAGCTTATCTATTTCCCTCCGTAACCAGCAACATCCTTTCGCACTGTCCACAACTCTACCAACCTTACTGTCATCCACAAATTTACTAACCCATCCTTCTATGCCCTCAACCAAGTAATTTATAAAAATGACAAACAGCAGTGGCCCCAAAACAGATCCTTCTGGTATCCCGCTAGTAACTGAACTCGAGGATGAATATTTCCCATCAACCACCACCTCTGTCTTCTTTCAGCTAGCCAATTTCTGATCCAAACCACTAAATCACCTTCAATCCCATGCCTCCGCATTTTCTGCAATGCCCTACCATGGGGAACCTTATCAAATGCATTACTGAAATCCATATACACCACATCAACTGCTTTACCTTCATCCTCCTGTTTGGTTACCTTCTCAAAGAACTCAAAAGGTTTGTGAGGCACGACTTACCTTTCACAAAACTGTGTTGACTATCCCGAATCAAATTATTCCTTTCTAGATGATTATAAATCATAACTCTTATAGTCCTTTCCAATGCTTTATCCATAACCGAAGTAAGGCTCACTGGTCTATAATCACCAGGGTTGTCTCTACTCCCCTTCTTGAACAAAGGGACAACATTTGCTATCCTCCAGCCTTCTAGCACTATTCCAAGAGACAAATATGACATAAAGATCAAAACCAAAGGTTCTGCAATCTCCTCCCTGGCTTCCCAGAGAATCCTAGGATAAATCCCATCCAGTCCGGGGACCTATCTATTTTCACACTTTATAGAATTGCTAATTCCTCCTCCTTGTGAACTTTAAGCCCTTCACGTCGAATATCCTGTATCTCAGTATTTTCCTCAACCACATTGTCTTTTTCCTGTATGAATACTGACAAAAATATTCATTTAGCGCCTCTCCTATCTCCTCTGACTCCATGCATAACTTCCCACTACCATCCTTGACTGACTCTAATCTTACTCTAATCATTCTTTTATTCCTGACATACATTTCAAAAGCTTTAGGGTTTTCCTTGATCTTACCTGGCAATGACTTCTCATGTCCCCATTTGGCTCTTCTTAGCTCTTTCTTTAGGCCCTTCCTGGCTAACTTGTAACTCTCAAGTGCCCTAACTGAGTCTTCACGTCTCATCGTTACATAAGCCTTCTTCCTGTTGGCAAAAGATTCAAATTCTTTAGTAAATCACGGCTCCCTTGCTCCACCACTTCCTCCCTGCCTGACATATAAATACTTACCAAGAACAAGCAGTAGCTGTTCCTTGAACAAGCTCCACATTTCAATTGAGCCCACTCCCTGCAGTTTCCTTCCCCATCCTGTGCATCCTAAATCTTGTCTAATCACATCATAATTGCCTTTCCCCCAGCTCTAACTCTTGCCCTGTGGTACATACCGATCCCTTTCAATTGCTAAAATAAGCGTAACTGAATTGTGGTCATTATCACCAAAGTGCTCACTTACTTCCAAATCTAAATCCTGACCTGGTTCATTACCAGTATCAAATCAAAATGTGGCCTTGCTCCTTGTTGACATATCTACATACTGGGTCAGGAAACCCTCCTGCGCACGTTGGACAAAAACTGACCCATCTAGATTACTCAAACTAGAACATTTCCAGTCAATATTTGGAAAGTTAAAGCCCCCATAACAACTACCCTGTTGCTTTCCCTTCTATCCAGAATCATCTTTGCAATCTTTTCCTCTACATCTCTGGAACTTTTCAGAGGCCAATAGAAAACTCCCAACAGGGTGACCTGTCCTTTCCTCTTTCTAATCTCAGCCTATCCTACCTCAGTAGGCAAGTCCTCATCAAACATCCTTTTTGCCACCATAATACTGTCCTTGAATAACAATGCCACACCACCACCTTTTTTTAACCATCTTCTCTGTTCTTACAGAAATATTTAGATCCCACACCTACAACACCCATTCCTGTCCCTGCTTTATCCATGTCTCCAAAATGGCTACAACATTGAAGTCCCATGCTGCAAGTTCACTCACCTTATTCCAGATGCTCCTGGCATTGAAGTCGACACGTTTCAAACCACCTTCCTCCCTGCTGGTGCACTCTTGTGACCTTGAAACCTTATTTCTGACCTCACTACTCTCAACCTCCTGTACACTGGAGCTATAATTCAGGTTACCACCTCCCTGCTACATTATCCAGGTATCCAATTCCCTCCCTCCTGCACCGTCCCTGTAGTCACATGTTCAACTGTTCTCCCTCCCTGTTCCTCACCTCACTAGCACGTGGAACGAGTAACAAACCAGAGGTAACAACTGTTTATGCTACTTCTGAGCTTCCACCCTAGCTCCCTGAATTTCTGCTTGAAATCCCCATCTCTCTTCCTACCTATGTCATTGGTACCTATGTGGACCATGATGTGTGGCTGCTCCCCATCCCCCACAAGGATCCCGAAAACACAATCAGAGACATCATGAGCCCTGGCATCTGGGAGGCAACACACCAACTGTGAGTGTCTCCTGTTCCTACAGAAGCTCCCAGCTGTCTCCCTAACTATGGAGTCCCCAATGACTAATGTTCTGCTCATCTCCCCCCTTCCCTTCTGAGCAACAGGGACAGACTCTGTGCCAGACACTTCCCTATTGCTTACCCCAGGTAAGTTGTCCCATATCCCTCCACCCCAACAGTATCCAGAATGCTATACTTGTTATTGAAGGAACAGCTGCAAGGGCTCCCTTCACTGTCTGCCGGTTCACTTTCTGTCCTCTGATGGTAACCCATCTACCTTTTACCTATGCCTGAAGTGTGACTACTTCCCTGTAACTCTTCTCAGTTAGCCTCTCAGTCTCCTGAATGATCCAAAGTTCATCCAGCTCCAGCTCCAGTTCCCTCACATGGTTTCTGAGGAGCTGGAGTTAGGTACACTTCCTGCAGAAGAAGTCAGTGGTGACCCTAACCTTGCACATTCTACAGGAGGAACATTCAACTGCTTGACCTTCCATTCCCACTGTTCTGAATTCCCAAAGAGACTACTGACAAAAAACTAGTAATCTTCCCAATCTGGTGCACAGAATCGTTGTTTTGACTAGAGGAGGAGGATGGGTGGGAGACACTACCTAAGTAGTGTTTCTTGTAAAACAACCATCCAAATATATTCCCTCACTTACTCAGCAGTCCCATGTCTGCTCCTGTTCTGCGTGCGCTTGGCCTATTCATGTGATAACCTTTTAATGATTAATCTATTTACCCAGCAGCCCCCTGGTCCTTACTCCTGCTGCAGCTGAAAATAGAGCATTTAAATGGTCATTGGATAAACATATACTATGCTGGAAAGTTCTATATTCTTTGCTTCATTAGGTGTGACATCCCTCCCAATTGATTTGATTGGTCTTGGAGACCATAGGCTGCTGTGCAACTCACTTTCCTTCCGAAAAGAGAAAATGGTCACAGTCAGCTACTTGGCTCAAGAATATTAAGGCATGCTGGGAATAATTTGATAAGATCCTGTCCGGTAACAGGGAAGATTGTGTCAGCTGATTCTACTCCATTTCTGTCACATTTTTGTTTTGGAAGTTCACACAAATTAAAAAGAAAGTCTCCTTCATTCTTCCTATGAAGTTACAGGGTTAGAACAGCAGTAGATCATTCATTGTGTGGGTATGTTTTCATAGAATCCCTACACTGTGGAAACAGGCCATTTGGCAGAACAAGTCCACACCGATCCATCGAAAGAGTAACCCACCCAAACCCATTCCCCAACCCTATTACTCAATATTTCCCCTAACCTACACATCCCTGAACACTATGGGCAATTTAGTGTGGCCAATTCACCTAACCTGCACATCTTTGTATTGTGGGACAAAACCAGAGCACCTAAAGGAAACCCACACATACACGGGGAGAATGTGCAAACTCCACACAAACAGTCGCCTGAGGCCAGAATCGAATCGGGGTCCCTGGCACTGTGAGGCAGCGGTGCTAACCACTGAGCCACTATGCTGCCCCACACTGATCTACCCCTTGCCACCCCTTCCTTGCTTGCTTGCACAGGAGTGACAGCACTTCTCATAGAAGCACTCAGATTGCAGAACGTTTTGGGATAAACTGAGGAAATGGGTTATAATTGCAATGTTTTTCTTCTTTTCTTCACTTGCAACAACAATGGAAGGGTGTTATTAATAAAGTGACAAAAATTAATAATTTAATAACAAGGTTGCATGACAAGTTAAATAATGCCTATTTTTGTATAGTCACATCGCTAATGCATTTCACACCATTGAGGGCAGGAATAAAGAGGTTAGGACTGAGACAATAACTCCCCAGCTGTTACTTCATACATCTAGAGGAGCATTCACATCTTTTCTGTATTTGCAAAACCACCTTTCTGCCCTAAAGATTTCCTCTGAGCTCAAGATGTTGCAAACTTCAACAACTGTTCTTTGCAAACAGATTTACTTCATTTCACTGAGGACACAGAGGCATCTCCCCCAATGCCCCCTGCTCTTTTGGAGTGTGATTGGCAATTTGCTGCCAATTAATTCTGAGCTAGAAGCTTAAGCTCATTAGAAGCTAAATTAAAACTGTCCAGACCCATTTCACACAAAATCGTCACTTCTAGCCACCAGTGGAAGATTCTACCCATTGATTCAGGGCAGGATTAAAGGTTGGGTCTTAGAAAAGTGAGTCTGATCAAACACACGATGCCAGACAACCAGCCAACCCCATATGGTCTTCACTTTTGATAGTGATATTATCAATACTGTGAATTAAAATTTTCACAAGTTTTGGAACACTATTTTCTGTTTATTAATATTAAAGAATTTTGCCAAGATGTAACATAGGATTGTACTGCCTATAGTAACTCCCATTTTAGCATAGATGGAATTTAGCACAAAAAAACCCAAAGAATAGTAGATGTTGGAATTCAGAAACAAAAACAGAAATTGCTGGAGTTCTGAAGAAGGGTCACTGAAACAGTAACCCTGCCACAACCGCTGAGTTTATCCAGCATTTTCTGTTTTTGTTTAGAATTTAGACTTCATCATGATCAAAACACAATACCTCAGAAATGTTCATATTGACTGTGTTCAAGTCTACACTGAACATGTGGGATCCAAAACATTTTAGACAGCTAAGTTTATCCATGCATCTTGATGGCTTAATTATCAGCTCCTGAATTCTCCAAAATCTTCTTTTTGCTCAGAAGCAGATGAAAACTTTGCTTGAAAAAAAATCCTTGTTGCAGGTGTTGATGCAAATAACAACTTTATCACAATTGTGAGGGAAAAGACAATTAAGTTTCTGAAAACTAATCATGGGAGTCGTATATAAATGAATCCTCATGTTTTTCTGATATCCAAGCATTTCCAAAGAATCTGCATGGAAAATCTTTACATAATTTTATAATTATATGATATTAGATATTTGTTGCATCCATTTCTGGTGCTTAGGTGACATCAGTGATGCAAACTTGAGATATTTTTAGCCAACACCAAAGATCCACATATTGACTTGTACTTTTGATCCATAATGTCTGGGAGTTGCATACACACAAAACACTCATCAGTGCTTCTCCCTACATAAATATCTTGAAAAATATCACAATGAATGGCTAGGTAAGAAGATATGTGAGCATGCTAAACTCCTACAGTAAATGACAAAGAGGACTGGTTATGCACATTATGTAAGAAACATTTATCAAACGGGAAATAATTTATATAACTATTAGATTGCTACCGACTGCAAAACTGATCTTAAATTCACTAGAAATTTAGAAGAACAGAGTTTTCAATGATATGTCTAAGGATGCATCCTTGTGCAAGACATAAAAAAGTATGAGGTAATAATGTTTTTATTAAAATTAATTGTGAATTTAACTAATGAATTTTGTGTTAATTTTAAATTTTATTTATCTATGCCCTCTGTTATTAACATAGGCACTGTATTATGGTGACTTAAACACTTTTCACTTTCTTTGTAAAATTACAAGTGACAATAAATTCTATTGCACTAATTAATTTGCTAATGCACTTTTCAGATATTTTTCATTTTTATTAATCATCAAATACGAGTTTCAAATACTGTCAGGCTTCAGATTTGATCTTGATTTTGACCTTGATCTTTACATCCCGAGAAGCCTGTTTTCTGTAATGTTTCAATTTATGAAGCTAAGGAATTTTTTGAGCTTGCATTATTTTTAGGACAGTGACACCTTCTAACCAATAATATTATACATGTAAATAAATATGAGTGAAAATCTCCTGTGATACTGCTCTCACTCCAGAAAGTTACTAAAAATAGGTAATAGAATTCTAGGTTTTATCTGATGAGGAATATAATACAACAGCCTGGCAGTAATGATGATGTGTTTAGAGTATCGTGTGCAAAGTTGGACTCTTCACAATCAGTAGGATATTAAAGCTTTAGTCAGGTTATAATAAATTGCTAGAACAATGCTGTGCATGAAAAGATGCCGAATGACTCAGGAAATTAGGGATTTTAATAGAACAATGATGTTTGTGGGGTGATTTGATCGTAGTGTTCAACATCTTAAAATGATGGAATATCTTATTTGGAAATGAGTTAATGAAACTTTATAGGATTGAAAATGAGCATGAGAATCAGGCTGAGCATTTCAGTGCCACCCTAACCTAAAAGCCGTAGAGTCATACATCATGGAAACAGACCCTTCGGTCCAACTAGTCCATGCCGACCATGTTCCAAAACGAAACTGGTCCCACCTGCCTGCGTTTGGTTGATATTACTCCCCTCCCTAACCTTTCCTACTCATGTATTTATTCAAATACCTTTTAAACATTGTAACTCTGCCTGCATTCATCACTTCCTTTGGCAGATCATTCTACAGCCTCTCTATAAAAAAGTTGCCTCTCTTATCCTTTTCACATCTTTCTCCTCTCATCTGAAAAAAATATGTCCCTAGTTTTGAATTCCCCTACCTTTGGGAAAATACGTTTACTAATCACCTTATCTATACCCCTTATGATTTTATAAACCTCTATAAGGTCACCCCTCAACCTCCTATGCTCCAATGAAAAATGACCAAGCCTCTGTAGCCTATTTCTATAACTCAGACCCTCCATTGCTGGCAACATCCTGGTATATCTTTCCTGAAATCTCTCCAGTTAAATACTATGACTCCTACCACAGGGTGACCAGAACTGCGCACAGTACTCCAGAAGAGGCCTCATCAATGTCCTGTACAACCTCAGTATGACGTCCCAACTCCCATACACAATGGGCTGAGCTATGAGGGTAAGCATGCAAAGCTTCTTCTTAATCACCCTGGATACCTGTGGCTCAGATTTCAAAGAGTTGTGTTTGACCCATAAGTCTCTCTGTTTTACAATACTATCCAGTACTCTACCATTAATTGTATAAAGTCCTGCCCTTGTTTGTTTCCCAAAACTTCATTCTTTTCCTTTCATCAGACAGTGAAATAAACTACAACCTGGTCAAGTTGTAGAGGAAGAAGAGACTGACATTGAAACCTCATTGCTTGTTCTGAAAGTCACTGGCTCTGTGCATACTTGGAGAACAATTTAAAAATGAGACATGCATAAGGTGAGACAGCTGGTATGACTGGCTGCAAGTAGATCAGGGTAAAGGGTAATGCAGATGTCAGATTGTTGGAGAATGAGTTTGTAAGTGAGTTCTGCTGTGGAGTGTTAAAATGAGAGGTTTAATGGGATAACTGCAGGAAAAGGCTGATGGAAATGCATAAAGAATTGCTTAGTGCAGCATGTCAGAGAGTCTGCAATCATTATAAGGAATCTGGAAGAGTATGGCACCAATGTCCAGCAGTGCTTTGCACTGTACTTAGTCACCATAATTTCCATTATGGGAGTTGTGGCCAACTCCATGTGAACTTGTGCAATCTGACTGTAGTACACCATACTGGCTAATGATTCAACATCATTTGCTGCAGAAGCAAGTACGACACAATCTCTGAGTGAAATTTCAGGTTGAAAGAAAGCAAGCTTAATTTGTTTTTGCTGCACAACTTGCACCATTACTCACACTGCTACTATCATGGCTGTGGGTAGTTTCTGGGTCTAACAGCAGTTGCAAGATTTCACAGCAGTTCACTGAAGCATCACCTTATGGAAGCAGCAATGGCACCTTAGTGAATAAACCTGCTGTCACCTCTGATAAAATTGTGTGCTATTCCAGTTCTCTAATCTGCCAGTGCCTTGCTGTTATCTTTCAGCCTGCAAGCTCAGACTGCTGCAACATATGCAATTTAAAGCTTTGTTTTCTAGCATCAGATCTACAAAACACCATCTGTAGTCTTTAGGGAAATGCAGTTGCACTCTTAGGTATTCATTGATTAGCTGTAGTCATGTGACTTCTCATATGTGCACTTTGTGGGAGCCATTAAACGCACATTACTTAAAATATGGTGTCAGAGTAGTGCAGCAGAAAATGCACAGGCTTTCAGAACTGCAAGAGATGATGCCCTAGATTCATCAGAATGTGAACATCTACACAAGCTCGCTACCAAGAACATGCAGAGATATTGAGGCAAAGAACCAACAGCAACTTGTATTAGAATCGAACAATTACTGATGACAATCCACCGCTGAGATATGAACATGTCAATGGAGAAATGAGCTTGCCAGCAAGAAAGACCTTGAAGCAACCCTAATGTAGCAAGGTCAACCAATTGTTTTTGCATCTTGGGCATTAGTACTGCCTGAACGATGCTTTACTCAGACACAGGGGGAGTATCTGGCTATTGTCTTTGCTTATGAATATTTTAATCAATACCTATTTGGGAGAGATGTGTGACAATGGAGTTGAACAACAAGCCACTTTAAAATATATTCCTCAAACTGTTTCCATCCATTCCAAAGTACTTACCAAGAATATTAGTTTATTCACAGATATATTGCATGGACATCAGTACAAGCAAGGGAGACATGTAAATGTGCATTACACTCTCAGAAGAAAGTTAAGAATAAGGATGTTAAGCAGAGTGTGGAAATTCCCAGATTCAATGAGAAGGATCAGCTCAATGTGCTTTGGAAATCATCAACTCAGGAGAGACAATGACTCTGCAAAACATGACTTTCTCACAATAAGCAAACTACACAACAAGATGCAACTCTCTGTGTTATATGGAGCAGTGATGGAAAAATGGTCGGGAAACATCAAGGACACATCTGTTTCAAGAAGTGAGTTTAGAGCACAAAGAGATTAAGTAGTGAGCAACGTAACATTCTGTACAGACCAAACAGAGTCATTATCCCTCAGATTATGACAAATGAGAAGTGCAGCCATGCATGCCATCAAGGAATTGAGCCTAGTCTGAGAAATGCAAGAGAAGTGTTCTACTGATCAGTTTGCAGAAGGGAAACCTTGTATTCTGGCAAATATACTTGCTTCTCCTGTTTTATCTCTCTGGAAAGAGAGGGTAAAATATATTCAGCCAATTTTTCATACAGACCTCCAGTGGCCTCCTTCATCAGAACAGGCTCAATGCTTAATCAACAATCTCTGTATATCCATACAACAGTGAACTACACGATACTGGCAATATCAGCTCCAACCTAGAGATTTCATGGACATACTTACCCCCACAGCCTCTGGTAATGTTATTCCCCAACCTGCACTGAGCTTGCAGTTCCACCTTCAAAGGGCTGCAGTTTTCAGTGAGAACTTCCTGTTAAAAGATGCAATAGGGCCCACCCTGTTCCATGTTGAGACTGTAGGAGCAGAAATGTTCTGGGTGATCTGCTTCCTGCTGACAACCCTTCCCCTCTCTTTTTGAGTAATTTGTCCAGCTCTCTCCCACCCCTCCTCACTCTCCCAGTTATGCTGCAAAACAGGAGGGAATGTAAAATACAGCAACTTTCTGCAGGAGTAAGTGGATTGAGCAGATCCCTTTAAGTTTAACTTGTGTCACATCACTCCTTGTAAGTCTTACCAACTTCAAACAGCTGTTCAAATTTCTAAAATACTTCTACTAACCCCTAACAGACATTAGAAATCAATCAACAACTCAGAAGTTAATGATCCTTTCAGATTCTATTGCTTGAAGAGGAAGTTCCTTCCTTTTGCTGAATACACACTGAACTCTTTAAGATAATGAGGGTGACGACTAAACTAGCACAACTGGCATAAACTCAGCATTATAAAAAGGTGAAGTCACCGCAGTCTTCCCAGACTGTAGGGCTGCTTTCCCAGTGGGGAGCGAGAGAAGCGGCTGTTGGAGATTTAACCTGAGGGTCACCGTGCCTCAGGCGAGGGGAGAAGTTGAGAAGGAGGGTCCTTCATGATAACCTCAGTCAGTGAGGCAAATTAACTCCTGCATCACAAGCTAGTTGTCCAGTCAACGGAGTTAAGTGACCACCTGCTTTACCATTACATGCAGGCTAATCTATGATTTGTTTGTTCAGCACTCACTCCCAGCGACCAAATTAACAACATACTCAAAACTGCATCACTCAGTACCAAAATGCGCACAAGACGTATGGAAGCTATGCTAGCCAGTGAAAAGCATCCATAGCGCCAAAATTCTTATCTGATGCACCCAAACTCCCAGGCTACATTAGTCATTCTAAAACAAAGAAGGATCAAGAACATAAGGTTAAATGTAATGGATTTAAAACTTGAAGTGTGAATGTTTACAAAGCCTGAAAAGTTTAGGTCAAACATGCAGGTCTACGTTTAAACGGTATTACATAATATCAGAACAAATCCTTAAACTCTTCACGGATTCTGCTGGTCTCATTTGAGTGGGAGATTTAAGAACTCAATTGAAAAACAAAGTGACCAGTTATTTTTAGTTGTTTGCATTGTTACAATATGATGCTGTGAGATTGTCATGCTTTAGACCTGTCACTTTCATTTTGAACAAACCAGAGGCTTGAAGTGAGTCATGTGATCTGCCTTGATAATATTTTCAAATCAATCTGTTCAGAGTTGCTAACACACACCTCAGGTCGAACTTGGCTTCCGCCTTACAAAAATCCTGGGTGCATTGGTTGTTAAAAGACTGTTTTACTGGGAAGAAAGTACAAATTATTCAAACTTGTAAACAATGGTCCATGCGTGCTGAATAGATTGTTGCAGTGGAATCTTATAAGGGTGTCAGCAACACGGTCAATGACAAGATATGTGGCAGATTCCTGAAAGAAATCCGGTATTTAATATTGAATGGAGCTTGCTGCATCTTTAATGCATTTGCCGAGTGGTGAGGCGCATTTCTCACTAAACAGCCAAACTCAGGGAGACGTTAGCTTGTTAAACCGTCACAATTCACCTCATTAACATTTAGATTCCTATCATAATAAACACACCTAGCAGGCAACGAGTTGAGAATTCAGATATGGAAGTAAGAGCAGGTGCCTGGTGTTTCCAGCTCAGCACTGTCTGCCATGTTGTTCAGCACCAAGTGACATCTTAGAACACAGATAGCCTGGTCGCTCATAGCACTCGGGACCTGGGTTCAATTCCAGCCTTGGGTGACTGTCTGTGTGGAGTTTGCACTTTCTCCTGGTGTCTGCAAGACTTTCCTCCAGGTGCTCTGGTTTCTTCCCACAATCCAAAGATGTGCAAGTTAGGTGGATTGACCAAGCTAAGTTGCCCCATAGTGTTCAGCGATGTGTAGGTTAGGTGCATTAGCCATGGGAAATGCAGGGCTACAGAAGTGGGATGCTCTTTGGAGGGTTGGATGGACTTTTGGTGGGCTGAATGGCCTGTTTTCACACTGTGGGGATTCTATGATGATGACTATCCATGGGTACAGCAGACTAACATGGAATACTAGATTGCCATTGGTGAAAGTGCCAGCATTTTGTTTGAACTGTGGAGGTGAACTGCAACTTTTTTTCTTTTTTTTTGTCTGTTGGTTTTGCTGTCTGTAAATGAAACCTCATCTTTGGAACTGTCTGATCACTTGTCTGCTAATAATTTCCCATCCTGGACAATGGCAAGCTGCGAATATCCAGTAATCACTGAGGAGAGTACAGGTGACCTAGAGAGGATGCTCAGAGGGATGTAGAAGATATAAACTGTGGTCTGGTGGTCAAACCGCAAGTAAGCTGAGACAATGAGCTGACTGTGTGCTGTACACAGTGTGGCTTTGTGGATGCTGTGCCATTATGTTACTGGTGAGGAACTATGTTAAATTGCCAACTCTTGTTGAGTGGTAAGTTGCTTTAGGAATTGTGAGCAGTTTCAGGCCCCATATCTGAGGAAGGAATATGCTGGCACTGGAGGGAGTACAGAAGAGGTTCACAAGTATGGTCCATTGGACGAAGGGCTTGTCATATGAGGAGAAGTTGAGGACTCTGGCTCTGTACTCAATGGAGTTTAGAAGATCTGATTAAAACTTGCTGAGAACCCTGGGTAGAGTGTATGTGGAGAAAATGTTTCCACTAGAAGATGAGACTAGGACCGGAGTGCACAGCCTCCAAGTGAAAGAACATACTTTTAGAACTGAGATAAAGAGGACTTTCTTCAACCGACCGCGTGTTTAGTCTGTGGAATGCATTGCCTCAGTGGAAGAGTGTGGTGCTGGAAAAGTCTGGCAGCATCTGAGGAACAGGACAGTCAACGTTTCAAACATAAGCCCTTCATCAGGAATGAAACATCGATTATACCCGAAACGGTGGTTCTCCTGCTCTTCGGATGCTGCCTGACCTGCTGTGATTTTTTCCAGCACCACATTCTTTAACCGTGATCTCCAGCATCTGCGGTCCTCTCTTTCTCCGAACTAATTGCCACAGAAGAGTGTGTGGAGGACAAGTCAATGATGGTCTTTAAGATAGAAATAGCTAAGTTCTAGATTGGTAAGGGAATCAAGGGTTGTGGGAGAAAGCAGGGGATTGGGGTTGAGAAACATATCAGCCATGATTGAATAGTGGAGCTGACTTGATGGGCTGAATGGTCTAATTTTGTTTCTATATCTTATGCATTCATAGAAAACCTCCTGGTAAGACATGGATAGGATTGGATGTAAAGGGCACCACAAATGAAGAGTCCCACTCTTTGGAAGATGGTACAGGATGAAGACGAAGACAAGATTTCTGCCCAGTTGGTGGGCACGAAGACAAAAGCAACGCAAGGAGACACTAACGTTACACCAAACTCAAAATTCATTTAAAATGCTGCAAAAAATAGATGACACCAAGGCCTTTGCTAAGTATAGGGTCAAAGGGAGGAATATCTAACCATATTATAAGGAGAATGAAAAGCAAGATTTAAAGAGATGTTGCAATTCCTTAACCAAAAAGGGAAAGAAAAAAATATCTTAAGCAAAGGTGAGGTGAAGGATTGAGATTTAGTTGTAAACAAAGAGAGTTCAAGAATATGCATGTAGCACAACAGGATGTTAGTTTGGATGAGGATGCAGCGAGAACAATGTAACAGTTGAACCCAGGGATAACAAAGACATAAGTAAGCATTTCAAAGGGCAGACCAGTTAAGAGAGGGATAGAGGCAGGTAAGAGAGACGGGGATGACTATTGTCAACCTTCAAGATGGAGAGGAATGAGATCAGAAGCTCAACTCCTATTGAATAGGAATCTACAGCTGTGTAAATTTTATTTCAACTTCAGACAGCAGCTGAGAAGGGCACTGACATCAACAGTAAGGGCAGAAATATATTTTTGAATAATTAAAAGTCTTAACTGAGTGCAATTGGTTCAGTGATGACACAGCTATTTCCAGAAACGTACCTAAACAGTTTGACTGACTGTCTAAAGTTTAAGTGTTTAACATTGTTGGTTCTAATGAAAAGTAAATGTACTTCATTTTTACATGTTCGGCTGTCCTTGTGAGAAGTGATTCCATTCTATTCACAGCTATTAACGCACTTGGGAATTATTTGTGCGTGTCATTGATTTCAGCATTAATTCTGTAAATCTATTAACAAAATTGGCCTTCAATAAAGCAGTCCTTTCAGTCAAGTCTACACCAAACAAGTCATGGCTACAGTTATAGACATGTGATAGTTTTATTGTGGGAATCCAGATTTTGCAGGAAAATAGTCTGTCAAACCTGAGCCAAGAAAATCAGCAAATTTCACCCAGTTAAAGCTGTGTACACAATAATGTCTCAAAACACTTCTTTGAAACTTAAATAAACATAGGCAGAGCCAAAAGATATTGGAAAGCTGTTGGAAAAGATGTTAAGGGGGCCTTCAAATCCAACAAACTTCTTTTGCCCCATTTTCAATCATCTCTTATATTCTGTAGCTGATGACTTGGCTCAAACTTGTGTCTAGATGGAAGGGATCTGTTCTTTAGCCAAAATGGTGCCTGAGCCCTGAATCCAAGCAGTGTTTCCTTTTCTGACAGCTATTTTCACCAGGGTGAGGGTGAAAAAGGGAGCAAGGATGTGATTCATATATATGGGAAGCAGTAACTCAGCGGGGCCATTTAAACTCGATTTTTGTTTCATTTATTGAATGTGAAGCCTCAGACCTCAGTGACAGCCTCCTCAATTGCTGAGTTTCAGACAATTAGCGGATGAAATAGTCTAGAGAGGAGACTCTACTTGGTAGTGAACATCATTTTTTATATCTGTCCACACATGCACCAGAGTTTGTACTGACTCCTAGTGGTGGATGTTGGCTGCACCAAGGCCCCAGTTTGTACTGAGTCTGATTAACAGGGACTAGTCTCAGCTTATTAGTTCAATGCCTGCCATTTAATGGATGGGCATTTGGCATATGGTATTTGTTAGTGCTTTCCCATCCTTCCTATTCCTTGATCTAATGGAGATCTGTTTCTTCAGGAACCCTCTCTATCTAGGATGCCAGGTCTGTAAACTTGCAGTGGGCAGATTGAGTCATAATTGATTTGCAGCATGGGTGAGTCACTGCAGATGAGGGATGTTGAACAGACAATTCCTGTAATGATGCACATTGTTGTCTTCAATTGAATGTTGCTTGATGGATTTAGGAAAGTGCACTGATTCTCAATCTCAAGGGTCACAACAATAATATAATCAAAGAATACAGCAAACAAACACAAAATATCACTTTATGGGTAAAAAGAAATAAAACTGGGAACTGCAATCACTAGGACCAGTTCACAAGGTTTAAAGCCAATGATCCTTTTATTTGCTGGAGCATTGAATCTCTTTCCCCAGGCTGTAACACTTCTTCACAGGGACACAGGGTGTTTGGTACATTAACTGCAAAGTTCCCTCAGTAAGGGGTAACAGCTTCCAGTGATTATTGGAAGAAAATAATTTGTTTTCTCTAGATGTTGAGCATATTTTTTATTGTACAGACAGGTACACCAGCTCCCCTTCCAGAGGTCAGAATTTCTTTTTTATACCCAGTAATTAGCTGTTCAACTGCCCTGGAAGAAA
Organism: Chiloscyllium punctatum; assembly: GCF_047496795.1. Lineage (NCBI taxonomy): Eukaryota > Metazoa > Chordata > Chondrichthyes > Orectolobiformes > Hemiscylliidae > Chiloscyllium > Chiloscyllium punctatum. The sequence continues at coordinate 118,267,650 of NC_092747.1, forward strand.
CCAGAGAGTTGTCATCAGGCCGATGACCTTTGGAATGCACAACTACTTGTGGTGGTGGCATAGTGGTGATCCAAAACAGTATCCTGAGGATGTTGTTTCAAATCCTACCACGGTGAATGGTAAATTTTGAATTCCAGAATTCGGTAAAATCTGAGATGGGTGATCTAATAGTAACCAACTCTTGTAAAAAGCCATCTGATTCACTAATATCCTTTGATGAAGAAATTTGCTGCTATTGCCCTGTTCTGGCTTACATGTGGTTCCAGAACCATAGAAACATGGTTAATTCTCAGCAGCCAACTGAACAATTAGGAACAGGCAATTAATGCTGGTCAAACCAGTGATACCTAAATCCTATGAACAATTTTCCAAATAATTAGCTACTTGTAGTTACGTAACTCTCTCCCTGCATACAACCCTGGTGCAGGACCATCCATAAACATCTTCTCTCCCGGGTTTAACAAAGTAGCAGTGTAATCACAATTTACAATGAGTTTCAGAAACTTGCTTTCAAATGTGCAACAATTCCTTGCAGAATTATTGGCTTTAAAGCAATCAGTTTTCCACAAAAAGTAATGATAAAGTGATACTATCTTTATAGTTTTAACGGAAATGTTTGTTTGATGACTACGGCTGATAGATCCTGACAATGATAGGATATGTATGAGAGTGAAGGGCAATAGCAGCAGGTCCAGGAATTTTTGGAAGTCAAGAGCTATCAAAAGCTTTGTAAAGAAAAAGAAGGAAGCATGTAACAGGTATAGTGCAATAAAAGTGGCACAGTGCCTTCAAAAGTAGAGAGACTGTAGGAGATTGCTTAAAAAGGAAATAAGGAGGGCAAAGAGGGGACATGAAGTATTGTTGGCAGATGGGATTAAGAGAAACCTCAATGCTTTTTTATAAATATATTCAGGGTTAGAGGATTTTGAAAGAGTGGTGAGATTTTTAAGAGACCAAAAAGACAACCTGTGTGTGGAACGAGCATATGTGGGCGTGGTTTTAAATAAATACTGCTCATTGCCCTTCACAGAGGAGAAAGAGATTATATGCAAGGATTTTAGTTAAAAAAATCACACAACACCAGGTTAGAGTCTCATAGGTTTATTTGGAAGCACTAGCTTTCAGAGCGCTATTCCTTCGTGCAGCACTCCGAAAGCTAATACTTCCAAATAAACCTGTTGAACTATAATCTGGTGTTGTGCGATTTTTTTTTTAACTTTGTACACCCCAGTCCAACACCAGCATCTCCAAATCAGGATTTTAGTTGGGATGGTGAGCTTCCAAAACTCATTAAGATTAATAAGGAGAAGGTATTAGACATTTTAACGGGCATATGAGTCCACAAACTCCTGGGGTCTAATGATACGTATCCCAGGTGCTATGGAAAGTAACGAAGGAGTTTTCTGGGGCCGTGATGGAGATATTTAATACTTTGTTGGCTACGGGTGAAGTGCTGAATGACTGTAGCTAATGTGATTCCTTTGATTGGGAAGTTCAGCAGGCATGGGCCAGGTAATTACAAACCAGTTAGTTTGAAATCAGTGCTCGGGACATTATTGGAAAAATATTGTGAAGAATGGGATTGATGGGAAAGGCTGGGATTGATCAGGAATCATCAGCATGGATTTGTTAAGATCGAATCCTATCTGACAAATTTAATTGAGTTTTTTGAAAAGGTGATTTATTAATGAGGGTAGGTAAAAACAATGACTGCAGATGCTAGAAACCAGAGTCTAGATTAGAGTGGTGCTGGAAAAGCACAGCAGTTCAGGCAGACATCCGAAGAACAGTAAAATCGACGTTTCGGGCAAAAGTCCTTCATCAGGAATGAGGGTAGTATAGTTCATATGGTTCACATGGACTTCAATAAGCCTTTGACAAGGTCCCACATGGAAGGCTGTTCCAAAAGATAAGAGTATGTGCAACTTCATTAAACTTTGGTTCGGCCTATTCCTGATGAAGGGCTTTTGCCGGAAACGTCGATTTTCCTGCTCCTCGGATGCTGCCTAACCTTTTGTGCTTTTCCAGCACTACTCTGATCTAAACTTTGGTTTCCAGCGTCTGCAGTCCTCACTTTTGCCAAAGATTGAATACTGTCTGCAGTTCTGGTTCCCAAACTATCGGAAAGATATGATTGAACAGGAGAGGGCGCAGAGGTGATTCACCAGATGTTACCTGGAATGAAAGCTCTCAGTTATGAGGAAACATTGGATGGTCTGAGTTTGTTTTCCTTGGAGCAGAGGAGACCGAGGGGAGTATCTGATTGAGGTATATAAAATTATGAGAGGCATTGACAAAGCAAATTGTGAGAATCTCTTCCCCAAGGCAGATGTGTGTAAGAGCAGAGACATAAGTTTAAGGTGAGGAGCAAATGGTTTAGATGAGATTAATGTTTTTTTTCCACCCAGATATATATGGAACATGAAGCCTAAAACGGTGGTCGAAGATACTGTCACAACATTTAAAAAACATCTGGCTGAGCACTTAAAATGCCAGAGATATGAACCAAGTTGAGGGAAATGGAATCAGTGAAGTTTGTTGTCTGTTTGCATCAACCCTTTGGACCAAAGAAGCTGGTTCCATGCTGTGTGACTCTCTGATTATGACCCTCTGAGAACAGGTATTGAGGTACAGATTGTTGTGCATCCAGTCAGGTTGGTTCATGAATCGTTTCTGGTTTTGATGTTTGTTCATGTTTTTTTCAGATGTTCCCGGAAAGGCAAGGTCACATCTAAAGTCACTCTCCTGGATCTTGTGTTGGGCTTGTGATTCTGACTGTCCATGTAGTTCTGCAATTCATGTTGACATTGGAAATCTGAAAATGGACTGTGTTTTTTGGAGATTTTTTTTTAAATCTTAGGCAGCATGGGCTGTCATCTGTCAGCTTTGTAATGTTTTCTCTTTATTCAAGATTTGGTCCAGGGTGCAGAAGGAAGGAATTTCAGTGGTACAAGAGATGCTCAATATAGTTGAACTAGCAAAACATAGGAATCAGCTGGTCATTTGTACACATGGTATATTGCGTTGTGGCGAGCACTAAGGCCTGTGTTATCTGTTAGCCAGTTTTTTCATACACTTTTCCCTGTCCAAAGAGGCCTCTAAATCATCTGTTGTGTGTGTGGAGTTCTAACAGTCCCTAGCCTGTCTGAAATGACATCTGTTTCACACAGGGTGAGAATTATAAGTATGAGGAGATATGAATGTGTGTAAAAGATAGATAAGGTTCATAGAGCTGGCAAATTGTCCAGTTACATCATTTTTCTGCTCTTTAAATTTTGAAGGTAAACATCCAGCCTGCTGAGACTCTGATTTGAAAAAAAAATGCTGCTTTCAATTTCTATTAATCTTTTTTGGTGGTGGCAATTGATTAGTAGTATTATCACTGGATTAGCAATCCAAAGACTGAGGTAATATTCCAAAGATTCTGCTTGGAATATAAATTTGAAAACCTCAAATTAAAAGTCTAATAAGAACCATGAAATATTTATGAATATAGTAAAAATAAATCATCTGGTTTACTAATGTAGTATTGAACTGATGACAGAATGTAGTAATGTACAAATGAAAGCAATCTACTGTTCTTACCTGTCTGATGTATGTGTGACTCCAGACCCACAGCAATGTAGTTAACTCTAAAGTGACGTTTGAAATGGCCTAGGAAGCTACCCCTGTTGTAACAAAGTGCTCAAAAGGCTAATATGAGTGAAACCAATGGATTATCCAGCATTAACCAAGACACAGGAAACAACAATAGCAAGATCAGCCCTTGCAAAGTTTTCCTCACTTATATCTGGAGGTTTATACCAAACTTGGAAGAGCTGTCTCACAGACTGGTGAACCATCATCCTGATATAATTGTACTCATTGAATCATACATTGAGAACTATGTCCACTCCCCCACTGGCAGGACAGATCCAGCAGAGGTAGCAGCACTGTAGTTCATAACCAGGAACAAATTGCTGTGGGAGTCCACAAGTTGATTGTAGACCCATGAAGTCTCATGGTATCAGATCAAACATGGGGCAAGGAAATGTCCTGCTGATCATTAATTAGACAAGCCCTCCACCCCGCCCATCCTACCTCAGCTCATGGATCAGCACTTCTTCATGTTGAACTTCGAGAAAATAATGAGAGTGGGGAGGGCACAAAATGGGACTTCAATCTCCATCACCAAATGTGACTCCACTACACCACTACTGACTGATCGAGTCCTAAGTTATCTCACTGCGTGATGAGAATAAGGCAGGTAGTGAGGGAACCAACAAGAGGGAAAAACCTTTATTTTGCTGTGACTTAACAAATAACCAGGATACTCAGATGTGGGTCATAATGCTTTATTCATGCACACAAGTGGAGAGTCAGCCTCAGGCAGTGTAAGATAATCTTCTAAAAGTTCATTCCTTAAATCCATATTTGATAATTTATACATATTCAATTCAGCAACATGCTGGACAGAAGTCCCCAGCTTCAGTTCCTTCTTCTGTTTATACATACACCAAACATTGTTGATATTCATGCAAGATTCCCATATCTTGTTACTTGTACAGCCCAAGCTGCTTCTTAGATTCTATCACCTACTCCATTTACCTCCCATCATTGCTCTTTGCTACAGTAGCTGCATTGTTTCATTCTTTATCCTGTCAAGTATACAGTTGCTAATCTTCCATTCTACGTGGTTCTGCTTACGTCTTATTTCACTAAAATACATTGCTGTTGGCTCAGGTTTTCCTGCATTTGCTCATATATCTGCAATCCATTGGTGCTGTTTAATCCTTCAATCCCACCCTTTGTCCCGTGGCCTAACCCAAAGCAGTACCCATTTTGGGCTCTTGGCCTGAGATAAGATGGTACTTAGTGGTATTGTACTTTCCCCTGGCCATACATACTGTCCATACATACTGGTGAATTACTATGTTCAGGGTTCTAAAGGCAGTTGGTTATACTATCTAAGCAGGTCAGCTGCATAATTCAGATTCTTGCTTCATCTCATATTTGAATTCTCCAAATGCCGTACTTGTTGCCATACCTTTTGTGTCCTTCTGGAGCGTTGAACCAAATGTACTAAATATAGAAACATTACTAACTGGGTCATAGCGAAAACGTTGGGGATGATCCTAATCTGAGTGTCTCTGTACAGTTGATTATAAAGATGCTCCAAAAAAGTGATGCCATCCATTTGTTTGACATCATTAGCCAGTGGAGAAAGTGAGGACTGCCCTATCTTGTTACTGCAGTGTTTAATATGTTCTATGCATTTGTTGGACTTGATCTCAAATAATTGTAACTTATTCAGGCAACAGTTGAATTATATCAGAAAACTGACTCCGATATGGTACTAGGCTTTCCTGAATACCTTCCTTCTCGTGTACGTTGTCTGTTGCTTTCCTGAAGATTTTCACCAGGTCCACCTTTCCTATCGTATCCAGACCCGGAGGGTATTAACACACGACATGGCTTGTTTTAGAATAGGGTCAATTGCATCTATTTCAATACTATTTCTGTCACATTGGTAATGCAATATCTCCCGGTCCCTAAATGAGTGCTCAGTACCCATACCCAGATAAGCAAGGTAGGTTGACTCTATTGCATCCCATATAGCTTCTTTTGCATAATTGGCTGTTAAATGAAACCTGCACCTTTTTTCTTTCTCTTACATCAGATATGGTCAGACAACAGAAGAGGCTTGTACTCTGCATCAATCAAACTTGATGCTTAACATCTTATCTTTTATGGTGATATTGTATGTTACACAGTAATTCAGATACTAGAGTAATTAGTATTCTCTACTCTATATAATGTCTTAATGGGTGTTCACTCTGACACAGCTAGGATTTCCATTACCATGCCGATTAGCATATTCTTGATTATAATGCAGTCACCTTAGTTTAATATACATGTCTCAAACCCCTGAGCTGGCAACTGGTCAGGCTATGCTCTTTGTGTAGTGACTTAAAACAAGTGCACATTTTTAATCCACATGGTCTCTTCACCCTCACGGATTTGGCTGAAGTTCTCCTGCACCTGCTCAAGCATCTGTGATCCAGAGATGCTGCAGACATCATTTCTGACCGCATCATCTGACTGACTTTTCTCCACATCAATCAACCTGTAAATGGTCCATGCATGACTCTCTAGTGCACTGGCCAAATTCTGAATTACCCATGTCAGGTCTTGATCCATTGCAAGCTGTCTCTTTTCCAAAGTTATTTTAAACTAAGGACTTAAGGTAACCTTTGGACAACTGTTTCCAAATCAAGCAAACTTACAAGTGAGGTCCCTGTGGTGCCACCATTAACAAGATTATGTTTCAGGTTGACCCTTTCCCTGAACAGTGGATGATATCTTTGGCTATGCTGGACTGGAGGGGTAAGCCATTGTAGAATAGAATCCCTACAGTGTGGAAGCAGGCCATTTGGCCCATTGAGTGCACAACGACCCTCCAAAAAGGATCCCACCCAGACCCACCCTATCCCTGCATTTCCCATAGCCAACCCACCTAGCCTACACAACCCTGGACACTATGGACAATATGGCATGGCCAATCCACCTAAACTGCACATCTTTGGACTGTGGAAGGAAACTGAATCATCTGGAGCAATCTTTTAAGAAGATGGGAATGTTTTCTCCATGAAAAATCATAAATGTTTTGCTATATGTTTATTGCAATCTCGTTCCTTTTCAAAAGCACTTGGAGTTCATCCTCGATGGAATTGAAGCACCCAAAAATGAAACAAAGAGTTATGAGACTATAAATCTGCCAGATCAATATTTCTACCATCTGTCCTCCTAAACAGTGTGTTATTTACTGAATTATTCTTCCAGGTTCTGAATTAAACTCAGCTGGATACAAACAAGCCAGTTGCTGTTATATCCCTGTATGAGTTTATTTCATTAAAATACGTTACTTACTTTGAAGGACGATTCCGTTTTCTAGCTCTGCTAACACTGTCTAGGAGGGCAGTGGTGCAAGGTTCTGGTGTGTTGTCCACATCCCCTCAAGTAAACCAAAGTCAATGCTACTTATCAGATTTGGCAAATGCATTGGCAAGATATGCAGCTTTGAGAATTTAGGAAACTGGGGATATATTTTCTATCTCAGCTTTTAAGTCCTTTGAAAATTCAATCAGTCATTTTAGCTAAGGAGAAAGTTCATAATTTTATTACTTGCAACCATGAGTTCTGATGATGTGAATGGTCTATATCCGAACGCATTCAGTGTTAACATGTGAATATGCATTCATTAGTGGCAAGCTGATATAATTTCAACACAGCAGGTAGTCATTAAGCAATAAAGGCTTCTACAAGAATACTGAGGTTTAGCTGAGGTTTGGCACTCTTGAATAGATGAAAGTAAAGTCACTTTTGTCCCAGAGACTATCCTTTTATCAGGTGACTGAATGTGAGTTTAACCTGAGAATCGTCTCAGTTGAGGGGCAAGATTAGGCAGGTGGGAATTTTGTTGTGACCTGTTGGTGCTAGACCGCAGACTACATTGCAGACCAGATGTCCAGTTAACTGAGCTGATTGGTGCCCATTTCCTGCATCACATACAGATGAAATGGCGTCAACCTGACTCAGGAGTGGCTCTCCCATCTCTTATTCAGAAAGCTGAAGGTTCAAATCTCACTCATCCACACAATATGAATTGATGTTTCGGCAAAATACAAAGTTGGGAGTGTCGGCAGATTTTGTTGAGATATAAACTAAGGTTATATCTGAAATGTTCTGTGTGGCTGGATACCTGGCCCTTATCAATCAGGAGAAGAGTGAAAGGAAAGGTACAGGGATTACTGAAATTGGCAGCCCTGAGCTCAGCCAAGCGCTAAGAGGGGTAGAATTTGTGCGATTCTTAAGGGGTTCCAAAAGGAGTTAGACAAGCTAGACAAATGTAATGTGCATTTTAACAGGCATGAACCTTGAACACCCATTGGATTCACAATTACAAAAACAAATTGGAGAAGAACCTTGTACAACCTGAGGTATGTATCAGTCTTGAGAGCAGCACAGAGTATTTAAACAGATTTCTGCAGCCAGCATCAGAAACAAATACGGTATCAGCCCATCTGAACTCATCATCCCTCAATATAGGCCCTTGCACGATTGCCCTTTTTTCTTAATGTACAGGTTTAGTTATTTAATTTCTTAAATATATGTTACAGCGAATGCACTGAAGCTGCTAGAATCATCAATATTTAAGCTTTGGGCAGTTCCTGAACTTAAGAAGAAGCCTAAAATCCTAAAGTGTTTTGGAGAGTGGCAACTCTTTACAAGAACCAAGATTAAAGGAATAAAAAAGGGTGGTGCGGTGGGTCAGTGGTTAACACTACTGCCTCATAGCACCAGGAACCCAGGTTCAATTCCACCCTCTGGTGACTGTCCGTGTTGAGTTTGCACATTGTCCTCATGGCGATGTGGGTATCCTTTGGATACTCTCATTTCCTCCCATGATTCAAAGATGTGCAGGCTAGGTGGATTGGCCATGCTTAAGTTTCCCATAGTGTCCAGGGATGTGTAGGTTAGGTGTATTAATTGGAAAATGTAGGGTTATGGGGGGAGGGGGGTGGGGGTTGGGACTGGGTGGGATGCAGTTCAGAGGGTCATGTGTAGGTTTGGTGGGCTGAATAGCCTGTTTCCACACTGTAGTGATTCTATGAAAATGAAAAGGAAAATGCCTAGATCACCATCAACACTAATATTGCCATGAGTCTTGAGGCGGGTTCACCTATTCCATCTGTGCTCAACCCACGGTGCTGCCATCTCAAATCCTGTGCCTTGTCGCTGCCTGTACCAGACCCATTAACCTTGAAGCCACCATGCTCTGCTATTATCACTCACCACTGGGCGTACCTCGCTGACAGTGCCGCCATCTTGGAATCAACCTAAGTGTCAGAGTCCACAAGCTTCCTGAGCAAATGCAAGAGTGTAACCCTTTATCCAGTGCTGACATCAGAGCCACCATCATTGCTGGTACCACTTCCATCATCTTGAGTCCTGCGCTGGGCCCCACCAACATTGTAATTGCCACGCTCCTGTGCTATCTCTCGCTGCTGGGCCCAAACTTGCTGCCATCGTCAATGCAGTAGGTTTTGCCACAGCCAAGCTCCTCAAAGGCAAAAGATAGAGAGAACTGTAGAGAAAAAAACAAAAGTGGGAAAAAAAGAAAAAGAGAAAAGGAAGGAGGGCAGCAGCTGACAAGCAAAAGCCTAAATACTGCTACTCTGCTGCCATCTTTGATTGGTCAATCCCAATATCAGAAACGTGTCTGTCCAGGCTTGATGATTTCAAACAGTGATCACAGTCAGTCCAGGATTCTCCTGTTCTCAAACACTTTGTCTCAGCAAGACTCCTGGGTAGCTCCTACTGTTCTTGAACCCTGTTTAAAAATGAAAAGAACAAACCCACTGAGGCAATGTTAGAAGCCTAATGGGTTAATAATGTCCAAACATATTTGTAAATTCCGATATTCAAAACATAGTCCTGACCAAAATCACACATCTAGCCACACGGAGGGTGTGTAGTCTGATTTAAAAGCTGTCAGCAGAAAGTGTCAACTCTCTGCTTATCTGATAAGGGGACAGGGAAGACAGAGTGTTCCTCAAAGCTGTTCTGTGTGTTTTCTCATTCATATCTCTTGTTTACAGGTTTTTCTCCCCCCCACTGGAAGCTAGAACAGAAGTATGCATGTTCAAATTGGATGTCTGTCAATTTTACTTATCTGCATGTAACAATCTGGACTTTGTTTTACAACAAAAAGAAATTTTTCCAGCCCTTAAAAAAAATCACTTTCTAAACATAGGTTCATCCTTTTCGCAGTGAAATTCACTTTTTAAAAACTTGCAACCAAATAAAATTTGTATCAGTGGTGTTTTTAGACTTACCCCTTTTTTTATTGCTGATTTCAATTAAATGTAAGGGATGGTCACATAATAATAGTTATAGGAACTCTGTGTAAATACAGTCCATTTTTCACAGGGGGCATCTTTAACTTCAGTCAGGGAAAGCAACCCTTTCAAGGACTTGATGTTTCCTTGACTATACCTTAGGTCACCCCTTCCACCTGCTGGGTAACATCTCCATTGGAGATGTGGAGCAGCAGGGAAAACACTATTTCTAAGGTTTACTGTCTTGTCTCATGAGATAGTAGCTGCTGTTTGTTCACAGATTTCGGGTTGGCAACTTTTGATTTCAGCTAAATCAGGGAGAAGTCCGTTCCATGATCTGTTTCAAAATCAATATCCATTGGAAATGGATACAATGGGTCAAATGCGTAGTCTTTTCCTCACGTTACAATTAGCATTGGGATCATTGCTTTCCTGCTGGCAATCAGTTTTATCCTGCAGCTCTTTTATTAATTCCCACAGATTTTTCTTTTTCTTACCTAACCGTAAAGCATGGGCATTACAGGTTAATTTATTACAGCCCGTTTCTAACTCAGTTTGTTCCTTTCAACCTATTTCTTAAGCCTATCAAGGATGAACTCATAATTCTCAATTCTTCAATTTCCAATACAGCTCATGCTACTATAGGCCCTATCTTTTCCATTAAAATATCTATCAATCATATTTTAAAATACTCTACTGTGACTTCTTATTTCACTTTAAGAACCACACAGCACATGTTTAACTAAAATTTAAGTCCCCTTTTCCTCAGACCTAAAGCCAATTAAACCTTGATATCTGTGATATCCCACTATTGAGACCACAGTTGATTTTGGGGTTTTGTAAGCAATTGACTATGTGTTAATAATTTTGTGATAATTTATTCAGTTTGTTAAGAAGCAGCAGTTTAGAAAAAAAAGAATACATTGGTGATGGTACACCGATACCAGAGGACAAATAGGATGCTGGTGTGGACTGTATTAGTCTTTTTAAAGTTAAGAAGGTAACATCTTGCTCCCTAGCCGAGGTGTCCAGGAATTCATCCCTGGGTTTTCCTTCTTTTCTTCTGGTTCATATTCCATCTGAGGAAGACAGCTCTCTGAGGACCATGTGATGAGTACAGACCTTTGCCTCTGAGGCAGTGTACCATATCTCTGCAGTCAGGTAACTTACTCTGTGTCAATAAACTATTCTTTTGCCCAATGACCATGGGACAGCCGCTCATGATGTTGGATAACGATTGTCCCCTTGCCCACTTGAAGGTTAGATTTCCTGCTGAGAGAAAAAAATCTCTCTTATTCTTGAAAGCACTTCCACATAATAGGATTAAGGAACACTTTATTTTAAATTTATGCTTGCGGAAGGCTAGTTACTATTGTAATAGTTGTGTTATGACACGGCAGTGAACACTTCTGCTAATTAAACCAAACACCCAGAAAAGCTCACCTCTCCTCATAATCTGTCAAAGTACGAGTGACAGAGAACTCCCCAAATTCTATTTAAAGAAACAAATGTCAATTTTATTCTTTAAGTCTAAAAATGAACATTAAACAACAACTATTTACAACTCTAAGCCTCCTTTCTCTTAAAGATTTGTTATCTGCCTCCCACTCTATAATAATATTGTTCCAATAAAAGGGCCTAATAAAATTACATCAACTTAATTTTCTAAACAGATAGCGGCAGTTGTTTCCAGTGTCCTTCTTCCTTTGGCTGTAGCTCTCCCTGGGTTGTCTTTGGTCTTTTGCTACAAAGATGTTTCATATGAAAAAGGTACCTATGATAGAGAGAGTATCACAGGTTGCTGTCTCTCTGGCTAACTCTCCAAAATGCCTGCCTTTTGTATCCCAAACATCAGATAATTTCATTGGTTCAAGTTTGGCAAATGAGTAAAATGCAAATTTGAATGGGTTTTAGTATCTTGGGGCATAATTTAAACAGTTTGGTTAAAATTAAACTATGGTGAAAACATAGCAGCTAAAACTCAGGAATTTGTTTCACAGCCAAATGTGACATATTTTCAATTTTCCAGTACACTCTGAGACTGCTAGTTACTCACATGACAGGTGCCTGCAAGCTCTCAGTGCAAAACAGCTTTCACTCTGTCTTAAAGGTATAGTGCACGTCTTCAACTTCATAACAGTTGAATGCATTATGCCAAGCAGGAAACACTGACTATGGAATACTCAATGAACACAGATTTTAAAAATTACCCAATTTCCAACACCAATTTCCTATTTAGAAGGAAGTGTCTATTTTGACTTCTTACAATTAATGCTTAATTAACCTATTATTTCTAGTTGTTGGTTTTCTCTTTCCCTCTCTTCTCTCTCATTCTGCAACTATGCCATCATCCTTTGAAGACTTTAACTCATTTTTTGTTCCCTGACTGCGGAGGAAGGATGCTCAGACGATCACTGCCCTGACCAGACATCCAAGCCATGGACTGATATCAGAGGCCACCATTAACCTACTCTATCTTAACCCCCTGAGTGATAAATGCCTCCCTGGATTTTTATTGATAACTACTGCACTTGGAATTTGAGACATGATCATTGGATTGAAGCACATGCAATGTGTTTGATTGGGACAACTCCTGGCACAGGGTACAGGTGTGTAGCAAGGACCTATACAGCAACATGTCCACCCCCATTGACATAAAGCTTTTGTCAAACATGACAAGATGGCTGCCTTTGTATTCAAGCTAGGAACCAAGGCAATGCAACAGCTCTGTGAGCCTTTCAGTTCTTGCAGAGGGGGTAATGCACAAAAGACGCAAAAGAAACCAAGCGAGGAATGTTGTGAGCAACCAGATAGGCGTCAAGTGAATCAACATTCAAAGAGCAATTAAGCAGCTCAGAGCTGCAGCCTGGGCTGGTTGTGAGCTGACTGTTCCTGTGCACAATGAAGGTTAGATTTCCTTTTGATTAAAAAAAGAACTTGTAGCAGGATCTCAACGATAGTTGCTGATGCGCTCCAAGGTACTTCATTAAAGTGCAGGAACATACTGTAACCGAATCAAAGATGTGCCATGATGGGGTGGAGAGGTTGGCACATTTCAGATAGTTTCCCTGGATGTGGGGTGCATGCTGCCACTATCTGGGGTGTACCCTCAGGTGTTAGTGCCAGCTTTCCAAGATGATGGTCCAGTGATGGAAGCGATGAGCAGGAGTTGCCAGGTACTCACTTTGTCTTGACCATTGGGAATTCTGTACACCTAGTTTCTCTCTGGCGCATGGTAGAAGAGGAACCTGCAAATGAATGAGATATGGTGTTTCTGAGTGTGATAACAAGCAATAGTCCCAGCTTCCTGGCACTAATCTCATCTCAGTGTCCAGAACTTTATTGGAAAATATGCCTAATTGATCTCAATATCAACAATGGCCTTGCTGATCACACATGATTTTCCTAGACTTCTAGCCATAGCCCATATTGTGCAGGGATGTATAAGATTCTGCTTTCTCTGTTAGTAACAACAGTTTCTGAATGGAATTGTAACCTAAGACATCTTGAAGACTGCATTGACCAAGACGAAGCATAATCTCCTTAATAGCAGAGCAATGAAAATGGCAAGTCCACATTCTATCAACACTCTGCTTATATTTCTTCTGCAAATCTGAAGATGGAGATGATAATGCTAATGATGAAATATTTGCCAATCAATTGTTGTCTTGTTGAGGCAGTGTTGGGCCATTTCTTTATATCACTGCCAATCTTGTAGTGATGGCTTTCCTACACCAGAGTTCAGCAGGGAATTGAAGAATAATAAACCAATGATGATAAAGGAACCGGACAGAAGTAGGCCATGTAATTCATGGCCATGCCCTGAGGCATGGTACACTGGGGAAATCGAGCAAAGGCTACGGCAATGGATGAATGGGCACTGCACAACAATCAACAGACAGGAGCATTCCCTCCCAGATGGGGAACACTTCAGAGGCCCAGGACAATCTACCTCGACCTTCGGGTGACCATCCTCCAAGGCAGACTTTGGGACAGGCAGCAGCGAAAAGTGGCCGAGCAGAGGCTGATAGCTAAGTTCGGTACCCATAGGGAGGGCCTCAACCGGTACCTTGGGTTCATGTCACATTACAGGTGACCACCACTGCACTACACACACACACACACACACACACACACAAAAACACAGGCACTCCTATACACACACATAAACAGAGACACACGTTTACACACGACGCGCACGCAGACACTCACACACATCTCTATGGACACACACGCTCCCACACTCACACATGGATCCTCTCACAGACTTAGGCCACTCTACACTCACACACACATATACACTCTCTCTCACAGACACTCACTAACCCTCACCCCAGACACACACGCACTCCTACAGACACACACACTCCCACACTCACACATGCACCTTCTCGCAAACTTAGACATTCTACACTCACACACACACACATATATACTCTCTCTCACACTCACAACCTCCCACCCCAGACACACGCACACACATGTATATGTTTATGAGGTGAATTTGTACTTGCAGAGTTACATTGTACTTTGCTCAAAAACTGCATGAATCCATGTAAAACTCTGTTAACTCACTTTTTAGATTAGAATCAGTCTAAACATTATGGCACAGACAGAGAACACAGGGGGCTAACACCTTCAACATCTTATCTGGCTAACACCAATTGTTACAGTTAACCTAAGAATGTAACTTTTTTTTAAAAACGTTTTGTGATTTACATATGAAAAAAGTGAAACTAACATGGTCATTCAAACAGATGAAAGGCTCAATAAGCAATCAAGGTATTTTTCAATGTATAATTTCAGTTACATCACACCGTAAACTTTTGCTATAAATTCTGTGTCTTACAATTATGTCCTTCATAACCACCTGATGAAGGAGCGGCACTCTGAAAGCTAGTGCTTCCAATTAAACCTGTTGGACTATAACCTGGTGTTGTGTGATTTTTAACTTTGTACACCCCAGTCCAACACCGGCATCTCCAAATCATGTAATTCTTCTTCCTTGATAGGTGAATTCTGTACTTAAACAATATTAACTGGTAAACAAGAAAGATCAAGGTTACGAAAGCCTATTGCCTAATCAATATTCATCCATCCAGTCCATTGGTTCGCCCATCACTTTGTCTAATTGTGCTTGAAGGATACAATTATATTATTGTAAAATAAGTTATGTGTTTCTGTTCTTTTCTATTTATTACCGGGCATCAATACAATTCAAATACATGGGGAAACCCAAATGCAGTTCTGGTAAGTGGCTTCACTACCATTAAGATTCACAAAATAGGTGACTAGATGGCAGACTAAGTATGGTACCAGCTGCAGTCTTATTGCTGGAGATAGAGCGACACCCAATAGACCATGTCATGTCATGCACTAAAACCTGTCTCACTCTGGTTTCAGGCCAGCCTTCCCTCAGACGATTAGATTCCCAGCAGTGGATGAAGCATATATATGGATTTTACTCTTTGCAATAATTTGCTTTCTAAAAGACTACTTGATCTTATGACTTTCTTGAAAGGATTAACAGCAAAATATAATGAATGAATTTAATTCAAATTAATTACATTTGTTCCACTGTCAAATGAAAAGTTAAAGTCATTTCCTAGTTATTTGTTAAAACTGATTTAAAACCAATAAGTTGATTTATTTGAAGAAACAGGAAATACGAGAAATGTTTAGAATTAAATTTATAAACCCAATTTGAAGATTTGCAGCATTTATCTGTCTTATACGCAATCTAGTTTACATTTTTTTTACAGCCAGGTAAGGAGAGCTGATTAGCTATCCTTTTCTTAATCTTATCTGAGTGAGTTGCAACAATTTTTTTTTAACTTCCTATCTTAACATGCAGTTATCACACTTGGATTGAAACATAAGTAGCTAAATCAAAATGAAGAAGCCAATTAGTTGCAAGGTTATCTTGAGTGAAAGAAAGAGGAATTTTATTATTTGCTGCCCTGTAAAAAAAAGGGTTTTAAAATGTCAAGTACACACACCAACGCAGGGATAAGCTAATAAAGCTGGGGTTTCTCATATAGTCTGAAGGTAAAGGCAATTGTCTTTAGACAATTAGATGGCTTGGCCTCTACAGGAATAGAATGGAGGCCCTCACATGAGAAGGCCAGAACTGCTCCTATGGGAATGCTGAGACACCTATGTCCCACTAACTGAGTAAGGGCCACTCTTCATTGTATGGCAACTTTCTCGGTAACCCCATTGTCAGTGTCACTCATTGCACATCATGACCATGCATTAGCTGTAATGCCTTCTGTTTTTTCCTCGTGTGGTGGGATGCGCACTAACGCAGTTCAGAAACAGCCTGCTCCTTCAGAAACCACTTCCTCAATGTCTATCGTTGAGATTTCCCAAGGACTCACAGGAAGCATAGGCCGCACTGCCTCCTGTACACAGCTCCGACAATGACACCTCAGTGGGAATGGTAACTTTAAAAAGATTGGGTACATATGCTGACATGCTGGTAAGCACCTCACTGTGACCGCTCTGGAGCAAATGTCCCAGGTAGCTGGCACTCGGGGGACTGCCTGTGATCAGGCACCTGCTCAGCCCCAGGCAGGAGAGGGCCTTTTGGTATCAGGAGTCAGGTACTTTGGGCATTTGGACGAGGAGGAGGTACAGCAGATGATATATGGGATGCAATGGCCCTCATTGCCCAGAAGATGCAAGAGTGCAATTGTCTAGTTGCCTCCCATGGACAGGATTGGTATTAGCTCTCAGGGTCAGCTGGAGAGGTGTATATATGCATGCACCATCATCCCAGTCACTGGTCTTCAGGATTAAAGGCATAATGCCCATTCCAGGTCCCCTTTGGTCTGAAGGAGCTAGGGCAGTGCCAGGAGGAGGAATCACACAGTGGCCCCTCAGATGTTTCTCCTCCGGACATTGCAGAGTTGAGAAATTCTGCACATTCTGCACCTCCACCCTGCTTACACCCCTCTAGCCTTCGGAAGTTCAAGGCTGGGCAGGGTCAGTTTGCCTATGGTACAAATACTCTCAGTGTATCTGGACTATTCAGTCACAAATATCATGGGCTTGCCCAAGCAAACCTCCTGGTTCAATGAGCTCCTCTGCCAATCTGGTCCCATCCACCCTTACTGTGCAACCAGCGTCTTTAATGAGATGCAGTTGGAGGGAGTGAAGGAGGAATACTTACTGATGGCGCTTTGATGGCATGGGTGACAATATGCTCCGTATAAAGGTTCATGTTTGTATAAGATTGATTATTTTTGCATACATTTAGTCATTTAAATCTCTATAGAGCCCACAAAGTACCAGCATGATGCCTAACTTCCTGTCCACACAGGATGTGCAATGCATCAATGTCTGTGTTGAGATCCTACTGAAGTGTGTGGAAGCAAGATGAGCAAGGTGTACCAGGTACTTAAGGAATACCAGGAGTTGCACTGATGCCATTATCCCTTGTACACAAATGTCTTTATCTATCCTTTGTGTCCAAATATTCCTTCATAAAATAAGCTAAAGTTAAGATAGGAACATACCTGACAGCGCATATAAAGAAAAATGAAAATCTCTGGCTGTTCAATCTGAACACTCTCCCAAGAGTGCAAATCTTCATTTACTAACTTTGAAGGGTTGAATTCTCAACTTCACTGCCAAATGTAAAATAAGTGACAGGTGATTATTGACTTGCTTTGATTTCAATAAAAAAAAATTAAATGGATAGTTTTATAGACAACTCATCTGGCATCACCCTTGGCTGGAAGGAAAAGATAAAATCAAGTCCCAACTCTAATGTGAAAATGCAAATGTGTGGGTCTAAATGTGAAACGTGAAAGGGAATAATGGGTTGAGTGACACTGACCTTTCAGGTCTGGTACTTCTTTTTTTTCTTTGAAGCACTTTTCAAACAAAGGATTATGGAAATGTGAAACTCTTGCCGTGTAATGAAATTGAATGCTGGATCAAATGAAATTTCAAGCTGTGGTGGCCAGATTTTTATTAGATAGCATTATTTTCATATGGATCAAAGTCAGGTAAGTGGACGGCAGGTACGATCAGTTTTGAGCTAAGGAAGGGATGGAATAGCTTCAGGGCTGAAAAGCTTCCATTCTTCTGTTCCTGTGAGTCTTCTGAGTCACAGATAGGAAATTGAGATCTTCTTTTGTGAAGATGTCACAAAATATTACTTTGTGAAGCCCGAATCTTGTTTCCATAAAAAAAAGTGACACAATTTCAGAAATGTTGCTCCAAAGTGTTTCAAGTGGGACTCACCCAAGCTCTGGAATTGTGTCTTAACTTCTGTTGTTAGGAATAAAGAACACTGTTGGAGCAAGGAAACACATTTATTCTATGTCTATGTTGAACACCACTGAATATGAAAATGTTTGTGATCAGCATGAAATGCAAAAGGCAAGTAATCATTCTGTCTCATGACACTCTTCTGAGAAGTAAAATTCTATCAAATGCAGGTCATTTTAAAATGTTATATCCTCTAAAATCAATTAAACTTTCATAAATGCATTCAAATCAGGTGACAATGCTTAAACCATGTTATTTGGAAAATATCAAACCAATCAACTAACACTCAAGCCATAAAGACGAAAAATGCTGGAAACACTTAGCAGATCAGGCAACACCTGTGGATATGGGTTGATAATGTTGTTGGTCAAGGTTTTTGATGGTAAAGGGCTACTCAGGAATTGGCAGAGTGCCCTCGCTCGTTTTTAGTTGTACCATATGCAATCTGTTACGTTCAGGGTATTGGTTAGCTTAGTTGACTAGATGGCTGGCGTGCCATGCAAAGTGACAGCAAGAAAGCCCTTACCATTTTGTTCTTTCATTTTGATTATGTTTTGACGAAATGCATTAATGTCCTGCTAAAAGAATGTCAAAATATTTGTGGAATCGACCGGGGTGGGGGGTGTTGAAGAAAGAGGAGGCAATTCTTCCTCCTCACCTGGTCATAACATGCTGTATCGCTTCGACAATAAACTGTTAATTATTGTGCCCACAGCACTGAAACAGCTCCTTTAACACAATCAGTCTATGATGTGATTTATACTCCTCACATAAGCATCCTCCCATTTGGTGGTTCTCATTCCTGATGAAAAGCTTATACCCCATTGACTCTCCTGCTCCTCAGATACTGTCTGACCTGCTGTGCTTTTCCAGCGCCACACTTTTCGACTCTGACTCTCCAGCATCTGCAGTCCTTACTTTTTCCCTGTTCTCATTTTATCTCCGTTTCTATTAATTCTTATCCCTGTCAGCTGCCAAAAAAAACCAAATAGTCTTCAAGGAACATGATGAATTAGGAGAACGAAGAGGCAGAAATGGAGGGAATTTTAAGGCCTAGTTTGGCATTAAAACAGATGACTTTTAAAGGGAACCGCCAATCTTAGCAGATTCAATGCTGAACATGTCCAACTGATATCAAGCAGCAGTCAATGAAACCAATAGGATATTGAATTACATAGTCAAAACAGTTCAATGTACATCAAAATATCTCGAGGTCAGATTGTACAGTGCTTGGTTAAAGTCAAATCTTTCAATACTGTGTGTGGTTCCGGTCACCTGGAAATGAGAAAGACGTTCCAGGAAAAGTGCCACATGGCTAAACCTTACTGTTAGTGAACCAGCATTGAGCAAAGATTGGAAAGAATTGAGCCATGAATTACAATTGCAAATTGTGGAGTTTGTGGAGTTTCCATGTTAAAAAGTTGTTCTTACAAATGCAGGGATGTAGGGGAAGGCATCAGAATGCTGGCAGTGGCACAGTGGCTCAGCAGTTAGCATTGCTGCCTCATAGCACCAGAGATCCGGGTTCAATTCCAACCTTGGGCGATTGTCTGTGTGGAGTTTGCACTTTTGCCCTGTATCTGCATGGGTTTCCTCTGGTTTTTTTTCCCACAAACCAAAGATTTGTAGGTTAGGTGAATTGACCATGCTAAATTGCCCATCGTGCTGAGGGATGTGTAGGTTAGGTGCATTAGTCAGGGGTAAGTGTAAGATAATAGGATAAGGGTATGTGTCTGGGTGGGTTAGTCTTCAGAGGGTCAATGTGGACTTGTTGGGCCAAAGGGCCTGCTTCCACACTGTAGGAATTAAAAAGTGATGTCAGTCAGCACACAATATTGGTTTGATACCAACTGTGGTATTTATAATGAATATCCTTGAGCAAACACTTTCTCTTAACACTACACAACTAAATATGCATTCATCAGCAGGAATGGTGCCCCCATCAGTGCTTTTTAAATATATCATTATTACAGTAAATGGAGTTGCTAATGGAATTCTATTGGCTGAGTTTATATTGTATTTGATGGTTTGTACTGTCACATGGAGCAAGAGCTTTTGGATGATGAATTTTCCCACTCCAAAAACCTGAACAACCTGATTGGTTAGCAGCTTGTTATTGTCAACAGCAGCAGTGAGAGCAGTGACCAGAGACTGATACCACAAACAATTCCCAAGTTCTAAGTCTGGAGATCTGTGACCAGGTGAGTGTGGGGAGGAGGGGAGAGCGGGGGTGGGGAGGGTGGAGGGAGGTTCTCAGAGCAGAGGGCAGTCGGGGAGAGAAAGCAGCAGGAATTTGGTCAAGAGGGTCTTGGAAATCTTGATCAAAACAGGAAACTTCCAGGGAGGGACAGACCTTGACGCAAAGCTTTTGTACTTCTCTACAAATGTCAATCAATCAATCCATCAATCAAATGGAATCTACTCCTGAGTTGTGTGACATAATGCCTTTTAGGAGGATTAACAAGGCAGGGAAAAACATGCAGAATGGTAGAACCCTAGAAGGTATAGAAGATCAGAGAGATATTGGTTTGCATGTCCATAGATCCTTGAAGGCAGTAGGACACATAGACAAGGCAGTAAAAAAGCATATAGGAAACTTGCCTTTATTAGTCAAAGTTCAATACAAGTGCAAGGATGTAACAAAGGAGCTGATTACAACAATAGTGTGTATTGCTGTGTTAGCCAAAATGTAATTAAATGAGGGAAAAAAAGCATGTGTGAAGTCTGCTCTGTTGAAAGATTATTGGTCAGGTGATGGTCTAATGTCTAGAAGCCCCACTGATTTTAATGTTTTTGTGTCTGAAAGAACGTGTGTCTAGTATTCAACCAAGCAGTCAACCAGTCTGCATTTCGTCTCCTCAAATCAGAGGAGACTACATTGTGAGCAGCGAATCCAATAGAGGAGTTTGAATAAAGCTCTTCACCTGGACGCTGTGTCTGGGACTTTCAATGGTAAGAAGGGAGGAGGTAAACAGGCAAGTGTTGTACTTTCTGTGCTTTCATGTGAAGATGTCATGTTTAGTCCCACAAGGATCGGTGCTGGGTCCATTACTTTTCATCATTTATATAAATGATTTGGATGTAAGCATAAGAGGTATTACTAGGAGGTTTGCAGATGACAACAAAATTGGAGGTGTAGTGGACAGCGAAGGTTACCTCAGATTACAACGGGATCTTGATCAGATGGATTAATGGGCTGAGGAGTGGCAGACAGAGTTTAATTCAGATAAATGTGAGGTGCTGCATTTTGGGAAAGCAAATCTTAGCAGGACTTAATCACTTAATGCTATGGGGTAAAAACAATGACTGCAGATGCTGGAAACCAGATTCTGGATTAATGGTGCTGGAAAAGCACAGCAGTTCAGGTAGCATCCAAGGAGCCCCCAACCCCCAGAACCCCAAGGGGAACACCACCCCTGCTCATGACTCCACCCCCATTCCCCCCCACCACCACACCCACTCCAGTTACAGGTTCCGCCCCCACTCCCAGCTCCACACCCACACCAGATCCCAGCTCCCAGCCCTGCCGAGTTTTCACCATCCCTCTAGACCTCCCCCTCACTGAGGACGAACGATCAGTCCTCACCAAAGGAATCACCTTCATCCCCCTCCGTCCACGCATCAATGAATTTAATACACGCCGTGATATCGAACAATTCTTCCGTCGCCTCCGCCTCCGAGCTTACTTTCACAATCAGGACTCCCGCCCACCTTCTGAGGACCCCTTCGCCCACCTCCAACACACTGCATCCACCTGGACATGGCGCGCTGGCCTATTACCTGCCCTCGACCTCTTCATTTCCAACTGCCGCCGGGACATTAACCGCCTCAGCCTGTCTACCCTCTTCCCCCACTCCAACCTCTCACCCTCACAACGCGCAGCCCTCCAATCCCTCTGCTCCAATCCCAGCCTCACCATCAAGCCAGCAGATAAAGGGGGCACAGTGGTAGTCTGGCGCACTGACCTCTACACCGCTGAAGCCAAACGCCAACTCGAGGACATCTTCCTACTGCCCCCTCAACCATGACCCCCACCCCCCATCATCAAACCGTCATTTCCCAGACCATACAGAACCTCATCACCTCAGGAGATCTCCCACCCACAGCTTCCAACCTCATAGTCCGGGAACCCTGCACTGCCCGGTTCTACCTCCTTCCCAAGATCCACAAGCCTGACCACCCTGGCCGACCCATTGTCTCAGCATGCTCCTGCCCCACTGAACTCATCTCTACCTACCTCAACACTGTCCTATCCCCCCTAGTCCAGGAACTCCCCACATATGTTCGAGACACCACCCACGCCCTCCACCTCCACCAAGACTTCCGTTTCCCCGTCCCCCAACGCCTCATCTTCACTATGAATATCCAATCCCTCTACACCTTCATCCGCCATGACTAGGGCCTCCAAGCCCTCCGTTTCTCCTCTCCAGACGTCCCAACAGTACCCTTCCACTGACACTCTCATTCGTTTGGCCAAACTGGTCCTCACCCTTAACAATTTCTCCTTCGAATCCTCCCACTTCCTCCAGACCAAAGGGGTAGTCATGGGCACATGTATAGGCCCCAGCTATGCCTGTCTTTTTGTTGGCTAGGTCGAACAGTTGATCTTCCATAATTACACTGGCACAACTCCCCACCTCTTCCTCCGTTACATTGATGAGTGCATTGGCGCCACCTCGTGCTCCTGCGAGGAGGTTGAGCAATTCATCAACTTCACCAACACATTCCACCCTGACCTTAAATTTACCTGGACCATCTCTGACACCTCCCTGCCCTTCCTGGACCTCTCCATCTCCATTAACGACTACCGACTTGACACTGACATTTTTACAAACCCACCGACTCCCACAGCTACCTGGATTACACCTCTTCCCACCCTACCTCTTGCAAAGATACCATCCCATATTCCCAATTCCTCCGCCTCCGTTGTATCTGCTCCCAGGAGGACTAGTTCCACCACAGAACACACAAGATGGCCTCCTTCTTTAGAGACCTCAATTTCCCTTCCCACATGGTTAAAGAAGCCCTCCAACGCATCTCGTCCACATCCCGCACCTCCGCCCTCAGACCCCACCCCTCCAACTGTAACAAGGACAGAAATTGCTCACCTTCCACCTTATCAACCTTCGCATAAACCAAATCATCCGCTGACATTTCCGCCACCTCCAAAAAGACTCCACCACCAGGGATATATTTCCCTCCCCACCCCTTTCCGCCTTCCGCAAAGACCGTTCCCATTGTGACTACCTGGTCAGGTCCACGCGCCCCCCTACAACCCACCCTCCCATTCTGGCACTTTCTCCTGCCACCGCAGGAACTGTAAAACCTGCGCCCATACCTCCTCCCTCACCTCTATCCAAGACCCTAAAGGAGCCTTCCACATCCATCAAAGTTTTACCTGCACATCCACTAATATCATTTATTGTATCCGTTGCTCCCGATGCGGTCTCCTCTGCATTGGGGAGACTGGGCGCCTCCTAGCAGAGTGCTTTAGGGAATATCTCCGGGACACCCGCACCAATCAACCACACCGCCCCGTGGCCCAACATTTCAACTCCCCCTCCCACTCTGCCGAGGACATGGAGGTCCTGGGCCTCCTTCACCGCCTCTCCCTCACTACCAGACGCCTGGCGGAAGAACGCCTCATCTTCCGCCTCAGAAGACTTCAACCCCAGAACATCAATGTGGACTTCCACAGTTTCCTCATTTCCCCTTCCCCCATCTCACCCTAGTTCCAAATTTTCAGCTCAGCACTGTCCCCATGACTTGGGCGGACTTGTCCTACCTGCCTATCTCATTTCCCATCTATCCACTCCACCCTCTCCTCCCTGACCAACCTTCATCCCCTCCCTCACTCACCTATTGTACTCTATGCTACAAACAGACACCACCACCAGGGATATATTTACCTCTCCACCCCTTTCCGCCTTCCGCAAAGACCGTTCCCTCCGTGACTACCTGGTCAGGTCCACGCCCCCAAACAACCCACCCTCCAATCCTGGCACTTTCCCCTGCCACCGCAGGAACTGTAAAACCTGCGGGTAAAACCTGCGGCCACACCTCATCCCTCACCTCTATCTAAGGCCCTAAAGGAGCCTTCCACATCCATCAAAGTTTTACTTGCACATACACTAATATCATTTATTATATCCGTTGCTCCCGATGCGGTCTCCACTACACTGGGGAGACTGGGCACCTCCTAGCAGAGCGCTTTAGGGAACATCTCCGAGACACCTGCACCAATCAACCACACCACCCCGTGGCCCAATATTTCAACTCCCCCTCCCACTCTGCTGAGGACATGGAGGTCCTGGGCCTCCTTCACCGCCGCTCCCTCACCACCAGACACCTGGAGGAAGAACGCCTCATCTTCCGCCTCGGAACACTTCAACCCCAGGGCATCAATGTAGACTTCAATAGTTTCCTCATTTCCCCTTCCCCCACCTCACCCTAGTTCCAAACTTCCAGCTCAGCACTGTCCCCATGACTTGTCCGGACTTGTCCTACCCACCTATCTCCTTTTCCACCTATCCACTCCACCCTCTCCTCCTTGACCTATCACCTTCAACCCCTCCCCCACTCACCCATTGTACTCAATGCTACTTTCTCCCCACCCCCACCCTCCTCTAGCTTATCTCTCCACGCTTCAGGCTCACTGCCTTTATTCCTAATGAAGGGCTATTGCCCGAAACGTCGATCTCGAAGCTCCTTGGGTGCTGCCTGAACTGCTGTGCTCTTCCAGCACCACTAATTCAGAATCTATGCTACTTTCTCCCTACCTCCACCCTCCTCTAGCTTATCTCTCCACGCTTCAGTCTCTCTGCCTTTATACTTAATGCTATGGTCCTGGGGAGTGTTGCTGAACAAAGAGACCTTGGAGTGCAGGTTCATAGCTCCTTGAAAGTAGAGTTACAGGTAGAAAGGATAGTGAAGAAGGTGTTTGGTATACTTTCATTTACTGGTCAGCGTATTAAGTACAGGAGTTGGGAGGTCATGTTGCGGCTGTACAGGACATTAGGTTAGGCCACTGTTGGAATATTGCGTGCAATTCTGGTCTCCTTCCTATTGGAAGGATGTTGTGAAATTGTGAAACTTGAAAGGGTTCAGAAACAATTGACAACGATATTGCCAGAGTGGGACGACTTGAGCTACAGGGAGATGTGGAATACTCTGGGGCACTTTTCCCTGGAGCATCAGAGACTGAGGGGTGACCTTATAGAAGTCTACAAAATTATGAGGGGCATGGATAGGGTAAATAGACCAAGGTAAAAACAATAACTGCAGATGCTGGAAACCAAATACTGGATTAGTGGTGCTGGAAGAGCACAGCAGTTCAGGCAGCATCCAAGTAGCTTCGAAATCGACATTTCGGACAAAAGCCCTTCATCAGGAATAAAGGCAGTGAGCCTGAAGTGTGGAGAGATAAGCTAGAGGTGGGTGGGGGTGGGGAGAAAGTAGCATAGAGTACAATGGGTGAGTGGGGGAGGGGATGAAGGTGATAGGTCAAGGAGGAGAGGGTGGAGTGGATAGGTGGAAAAGAAGATAGGCAGGTAGGACAAGTCTGGACAAGTCATGGGGACAGTTACTGAGCTGGAAGTTTACAACTAGGGTGAGGTGGCCTGGCACTTCAATATGCCATCATCTTCCCATACCAATGTTTCTGTCTCAGGTCTGCTGCCTCTTCTAGCAAAGCTCAGTACAAGCTGGAGGAAAAACACCTTTACTTCTGCTTCGGTATTTTAGAACCTTCAGGACTCGACATCACATTTAACAATTTCAGAGCATTCCTTGTGCATTAGCTGGCCCTGTCCTGTCATAAAATGGGCTGTTTTCAGCACAGCCAACCCCTCTCAAACTATTATCACATATCTAGCTTATCATCTTCCCCGGCTTACTAAGAACAACCCTTTTGTCTGTCTATCTGTTTTTTCTCACTTCCTGTCTCACTGGCATCCCATTAGCTCTCTCCTTTCCTCTTTCACAAACTCATCATCAGCTTAAATACCATCTCTTTCTGCCTGCTTCTAGTTCTGAAAAATCATCATATACCACCAAAACTTCAATTTCCTTTTCCAGATGCTGAATTTCTCCAGCAATGTTTGGCTTATTTTCAATCTCTGATGTCCTCTGTGTTTTTTATTTTAGAATTTTCTTTGTGCATTTTACTAACTGCTGCTTCTCCTCCAGGTATGGCCATGTTGAAGGAGTTCTGCTTTTCCCTCTGATGGGATAACCATTTCAATACATTCGTTTGTTCGTTGCTTTCTTTCTTCCTTCTGCTGTTTGATAACATGCATGCCAAAACTCACTTTCAGATCTCCTTCTTCAGTGACTGTCACCTACTCTACTCTGCCCCAGTGGTTAGCACTGCTGCCTCACAGCACCAGAGATCCGGGTTCAATTCCCGCCTCAGGCGACTAACTGTGTGGAGTTTGCACGTCCTCCCCGTGTCTGCGTGGGTTTCCTCCGGGTGCTCCGGTTTCCTCCCACAGTCCAAAGATGTGCCGGTCAGGTGAATTGGCTATGCTAAATTGCCCGAAGTGTTAGGTAAGGGGTAAATGTAGGGGTATGGGTGGGTTGCGCTTCGGCGGGGCGGTGTGGACTTGTTGGGCCGAAGGGCCTGTTTCCACACTGTAGGTAATCTAATCTAATCTAATATAGATTCCGACTGAAGTTCCAACCTTCATGTCTAAAGTCTCCCAAGATTACGGTATGTCCAAAATAGATAATGTTACTCAGGCACTTGCTCCTTCTACATCCTGAGGCCCAATTCGGTGACATGTCTGACCACATGCACATTCTCAACCTCTCCCTCCAATAGTAAAGCCTCACATTATCTCAGATCTGTCCCAGTCCCGAGTTTCACTTCTTTGTTAGACTCAATACTTCAACAAAACATGTTTCTTTTCCATTCAGGTGTTAAGGAACACACGGTGAGTCCAGAAGAAGTTATATCAGATTAAAATTAATTTTGAATCTGAGATATTCAAGTTTTGTTAAGCAAAGGTACTTAAAGGATATGGGCCAAAGGCAGGATTATGGACTTAGTCCACAAATCAGACATGATCTTGTTGAATGGCAGAAATGTTAGTGGCAAAAAAAACTGCAGACCCTGGAATCCAAGATCGATAAGCAGGATGCTGGAAGAACACAGGCAACATCAGGAGGTGGAGAAGTCAACGTTTCAGGTGTAACCCTTCTTCAGGACTAAGCGTGGGTTATACCTAAAATGTTGACTTCTCCACCTCCAACAGAGGCTAGAGGGGTTCCTCCTTTTTTTGTGTTGCTATGGTCCTATGTCAAATGAACTGTTAACTCTGTTTCTCTCTCTACAGATGCTGCCAGACCTGCTGAGCTTCTCCAGCATTTTCTGTTCATAATTGAGTCACTTTGTCCCAGTGTTATTTTTCTCACCACCTGCCAAAGGTCCGTTGAACTTAATTTTCAGAAGTTTCTCTCCTGCAGAATTTGGGTTACGATACCTGAGGTGCTATGGAGTGTGAAAGCTGCGTGGGAACTTGGACATGACTATTCCCACCATGGAGTCAGCCAAGCCTCACATGCAGGACTCATGATCATTACCCAAGCGAGCCCACAATCTTAAAAAAAATTTGCACAGTTGAAATGAAGGTGGTAATCTCTGAATCAGGGGCTCTGACCACTGTTTTTAAAAAATCATCCTAATTCAATGGAAAAACAGGCCTAAAAATTGCCTCAGTGGGACTGAACTAATGTGCAAGTATTGCTGAAATGAAATCACCGAATGATATAAAAAGTAGATGAGTTTATCATTAGAATTTTACATCGGCCACATCTAACAGCTGTAGGAAACTAAAGAACAGCTTCCCCATTGTTCTTTATCTGGGAGGGAGAGTTCATAAGTTCGTAAGTTCATAAGTTCTTAAGATATAGCAGCAGAATTAGGCCATTTGGCCCATTGAGTCTGTTCCACCATGGCTGATATGCTCCTCACCCCCATTTTCCTGCCTTCTCTCCATATCCCTTCAACCCATTACCAATTAAAAATCTGTCTAACTCTGCCTTAAATGTACTCACTGTCCCAGCATCCACTTCACTTTGAGGTAGGGAATTCCACAGATTTACAACCTTTGGGAGAAGTAGTCTCTCCTCAATTCTGTTTTAAACTTGTTACACCTTATCCTCAGGCTATGACCTCTCGTCCGAGACTGCCCCACAAGATGAATCATCCATTCCGTGTCTATTTTATCCATACTTTTCATCACCTTGAATACCTCAATTTGATCTCTCCTCATTTTTCTGAATTCCAGAGAGTATAGGCCTAAACTGTTCAATCCCTCTTCATACGACAAACCCCTCATCTCTGGGGTCGATCTAGTGAATGTCCTCTGGACTGCTTCCAATGCTGTTACATCTTTCCTCAAATAAGGGGACCGAAACTGCGCACAATACTTCAGCTGCGGTCTCACCAGGTAGGGTTTGTGTGACATTGTAGTAACTCAAATCTCGTCAGTCAAGTATCAACGCTAAAAATATGTGATACGTTCAATTGCAAATTATTGCATAATACAGGAAGTCTTGAAGATTGGATCTTGTGGTTCAATAGTAATGTCCTTACCTGTCAGTTAGAGGTTCGAGTCCCTCCTGCTCCAGATATGAGTCTGAATAGGTTAATTACAAATACTTACAAAGTTGTTGAGTGTGAGCTGCTGTTTTTGATGGGGTTATGGCAGAGGGATACAAATTATCTATGACGTTTGGGGTATCGTTTCTACTGCCACATATTACTGAATAACTTATACATTAACAACATTTGCACTTGCATCTCACTGTTATTGTGCCAGCAATTTCTCACCGAATAAAAAGTATAAAATGCCAAAGAGAGGCTACTGTCTAATTCTAAAAGATTGCAAGTGCACTTTGGTACTCTGTTTCAATACAGACTTATAATGAATAGAATTTTATTTGTAATTAACTATTGTTCGGTATTAAATCCTAATAGAAATTAGAAATTGACTGAATTTTAGACATTTGAACTGATCGTTGACTCACAAACTTAGAATTGACATCGATTGGACTTTAGGAATGCTGCGGCACAACATATGCTTTAAAACATTTGATGCTATTAATGGATTCTGAAACAGTTACATTCAGAAGGTTGAGATAATTTGGCCTTTTCATTCAACAATGTGTAATAAGTATAGGAATGAATCTGTACAGTTTAGTTAACTCAGTCAGGATTAATATTTCCAACATAAGTTTATGTCAGAACAGAGGAATGGGTCAGCAATGCTATATTAAGTACATTTTATTTGCTAGTAAATGTAGGTGAGACAGAATGAAGAATTAAATTATGTTTTTTTTGCAGACAAATGGTATACTGGATTCAAGGGGGTTTTAATTATGAAAAGGAATTGGATTTTTTAATTATACTTGCTGACAAAAGTAATATTCTGTTCTAGTGTCTTAGGTTATTTGAGGTCAGCTATGTTAGCTTTAGGGATATATGAAAAGAGTAGAGAAATAAAGCAGACAGAACTATGATTTGCTATGTGTGGACACTCTGCATCCAAGGTAGTATGTAGTCAAGTAGTCTGAACCATTTCAGTGCTTCAGTTGGCTGCAATGGTGTCAATATATGCAGTCAAAGATCTGGCAATTTACTATCGCTACCTGCTATAAAACTATTTATGGGGCAAAATTCAACTTAGATAAACATGCACAGGATTTCTGCAGACGAAATTTTACTTTATGTGTTATGAAGCTAAATCCGTCAAATGTCCCCCTCTTATATTTATGAAATCATTGTTCGGCTTTATATCATTTTGACTCTACTTGATCATTTAACGCTAGGGGCAGGTGAAACAGATTAGCCATGGTTACAGGGATAGGGTATTAGGGTGGGTCTAGGTGAGATACTTTTTGGAGGGTCAGTGTAGACTCGAACGGCTGAATGGCCTGCTTCCATACTATAGGGATTCTATAATCCCCTGATTCCAAATTATATTATTACCACAATACAACAAAACAAAAGAACTGTGAATGCTGGAAATCAGAAACAGAAACAGAAATTGCTAGAAAAGCTCTGCAGGTCTGACAGCATCGATGGAGAGAAATCAGAGTTAACGTTTCGGGTCGAATGACTCTTCCTCATTATCCTGTGTTTGTCAAAGTGAAATGTTATTAAAGACATTGAGCAGTCAGACAATTGTTCAAATATTGAATGGTATCATTGATGTTTGATTTATTGTAGTATTTTAATCAAAGATAATTTCAACAGTCTTTTATCCTGAACTTTGTGCTCAAGTTTGGCTTTGATCCAGGTGCAGACCTGTTGAAAAATGAGTCAACTTGCCTCTGAACAGCTGACAAACTGATGTTTCTTATAAAGTTGAAATTGTTTGTGAAGGTAGCTCTCAGCAGTGTGCTGACCTTGTAATTTTCTGAGGGTTATTTTGGCCGTCTATTTAGTTTACTAAAGTTGTTTGACAGAACAGCTTTATCAACAAATCCATGAAAAGCAAGGTGCGAGGGGTTTGTAAGAGTAAAGTGGTAGAAGCAAGGCTACAAATTCCTCAGTCTCTTTCACCCAGTTAGTTCATGGAGAACTAATTCTCGTGCAATGACAGAAATCCCAAACCCAATTGTCATTCACCAATAATCCCCTCATCACATGGCGACTGTGTCACCCAGTGCAAGACTCAGTTGTGAAGGGAAACATTCTCTCAGCATCCACCCTGTCATGTTCCCTCAGGATCTGATTTGTTTCCGCATGATCTTAATCTCCTAAATTCCAATGAGAGTATAGGCACAACCTGCTCAATCTTCCTCCGTAATATGACCCCATCACTTTAGGAATGTGCTGAATGAACCTTCGCTGAACAGCATTAATGCAATTGCATCCTTTTGTTAAATACAGACACATAAACTATACACAGTAGCCCAGTTGCAGCCACACTCAGGTCTTGTACAGCTGAAGCAATCTTTCTACATTTCTATACTTGATTCCTGTGGTATGCCAACATTCAATTTGCCCTCCAGCTAACTTGCTGTGTGTGCTTACTAACTAATTGCAGTTCAGGTCTGGCCGTATGTGACTCCAGACCCACAGCAATGCGGTTGATTCTTGACTGGCACCTGGGCAACTAGGAATGGGCAATAAATGCTGGCCAAGACAGCAATGCCCTCATCACATGAATCAATTTAAAAAATATATACCACAATACCCAGATCCCTCTGTATAGGACAGTTCGATAGCTTCTGTCTTTTTTAAAGGGCATGGAAGTTCCATAGGTTGTGTGGAGGATATGAGAAACCATGGGGGATGGGTGAAGACTCATACATTGACATGGTGGCAGCAGGGGAGCAGGTGAGGACATGTGAAGGCTGAGGGCTGGGGGTTATGTTTCCAGTTTGTTACTTTTATTACAATTGCAGCAACCTCCTGGCTCATTTTAGTCGGGATTTTTTTCATAATCTGCCTTGGTACGTGGCAAACCCACAGCTGGCCCTGAATTCTTTCTGGAGATGGCAGGCCTGGTTCCTATTAGGACACACTTCTCATGGAATGAAAATTATGTCTTTGCAGGTACCATTCATTCAAAGCTATGGCTAAGTTTGGAAGTTTTCCAATTCCTGCTATCTGCCTCCAGGTAGAAACTCCAGCTCATAGCATAGATAACATTTTACTGTCAAAATTATGTTAACTTGTTTCTCCATACTAAAGATGATCATGTCTATTCCATGCTTTGCCTTACTGTTATGTGTACTTATGTTAAATATAATAGCAATATGACTGAGACAGAGTAGTTTATAGAAATCCCTTCTGTTTTAAAATATACCTTTTTACATTATTACAGATATAATGTAATTTATAAAAGCTTGCTGTTTTTCCATCCACTTTATTTGGCCTCTTCTTGCTAACATTTAAGTAAGTTAGAAATTGCTTTAATATTTGCACGTACCTTTTAAAACTACTGAATTGTCGACATATTCTCTTTGACATATTAGCATGTTTGCTGCTTGATTCTCCGATTGGAAATTGAACTTCCAAAATCAGAGTATTTCTTGTGTTTTTCCATGACAAAGATTGGCGAGCAAATCATGGGTCTTACAAGTGAATCTGCCTTTTCAGTGCTCATCTAAAACAAGCTGTACATTTGACAGTTGTTTATTTTCAATATTGATACCACTTTTGTTTAACTGTCTAAGAGCCACTGAGGAATTACCATTTGTAATGGACTATGGTTCATTGTCACTAATAAAATTTCAATTTTAGGAAATGCATATTTCATATGACAAGCAACATAAGTTTGACTGGGACAACACTACTATTATAGGACAAGCCAAACAGAGAACAGCCAGGGAATTCCTAGAGGCATGGCACTCATCCATTGATTCAATCAACAAGCACATCGACCTGGACCCAATATACTGGCCACGGCAGCGGACGGCTATAACTGACGACTGGAAGCGGCAAATTCAAACCACTATAAATGCCGGAGAAAAGATCACAGAAGCGCTTCACAGGAGGCTCCCAAGCACTGAGGGTGTCACCTAGACAGGGGACGAAACGTCTGCAACACAAATTCCCAGCTCGGCGAACAGAACCACAACATATTTCAAAGTGATGCAATCCTGAGATTCAAACAGCAGGTCATGCACTCTGCTGCAAATGATTTTGTTTTACTTTTTCTTCAGATAAAACACCAGCCATTTTTCCTTTGATAACATTGTCCATTAATTTTAACCAATTTAGATCTGATGAAATTCAAAATAAATTCCAGAACTACAGCAAGTATCCTCCCTTTCCTTCAATTGATTAAATCTCGTGTTCAGACTCAATCCATATGCGTCGCTTTCGCCATTAATGAAATAAAGTTTAAGATACATGAGGTACAATTTCCATCACACTTCCATCATAACTTTAATAGCTAGCTTAAAAACATTACAACAACTACTTATGATATTTCTCTTTTTTTCCACCAGTCACAATTTAGCAAACCCCTCAAAATTCTACGCCTGCTGTTTAACAATACCGAAAAGAATTCCAGACACTTCAGAGCATAATATCATAGAAGAAAATTGATTGGAATCTTCCAGGGCTCTGTGTTACATCACAAGGTAAACCCCTCTGCTCATTTAAACCAGCCAGCCAGAAAAAAAATCACCCCCCATGCTGTAATCTGTCAAAATACAAAAGGCAAAAATTTACCCCAGAGGTCACTACTTAAAGTCAAAATTAGCAACTTTATTCTTTAAGTCCAACAGAGAATATTAAAACCCGCAACTATTTACAACTCTTTTCTCTTAAACGTATCTTTTACCTCCCAACCTACAATACTAGTCTGATAAAAATAAAATTAAGATTTACAAAAAATTCAACTTTCAAAACCAGTCAACTGTCGAAACTTCTCTTTGTATTTTCCTCTGCAGATTTTCCTCTAGCGTCTTTTCAATGCTCTGCTGTGCAAACTTCTCATAGACAGGTACCTTTCAGAGAGCTGTTCTGCTGGCAGTCTGTACTTGTTGGTGGCTTGGCAGTTCTCCCTCCAGCTGTTCAAAATGTCCAGTTTTATTCCCCAAAACATTGGATGATTTCATTGGTTTTAATATTATCAAAATACTAAAATCAAATTTGATTGGATTCTGGTATCTTGGGGCATAATGTAAACTGATTGGCCAAATTTGAATTTGTTTTTGTGTTCCACAGCAACACAGCTGTAATATTGGTTTCAACCAAGTGTTGCATTGCTACCTTGTTCAGAACACTGTGTGCTGTGTCAGATAGTCCTTGCTACCTTTTCAACTCTCTTAAAGGTGCAGTACCTCTACACGTTCATAATGCTCTGAGTGACATGGGTTATGGTGCGATGCATCACATAATTAAATGAGAAATACAATGAAGATCATCTCATTTTGGGAACATCTCACATTATCTTTTCTGCTTTTCCTAAGTTGAGTGGTAAGTTACAATTCTAACTTGTATGATTTGGCTGATATGGGACTGTAATTTGCTGAATAACTTATTGATAGCACAGTTCAGTTCATTGATATTCAGCTTTCTTTCTGACCAAACTTGCCAAACAAGTTAGGTATCGAAAAATCCCAACATGGAGCAGGGACTGATTGATTCAGGTTGCCGCTTACCCTGAAAGACCTCCACGTTATGTTCAATCAAACGACACCATGTGAAACAACCACACCCATGGACAATGGCATCCAGTTTTTGCCAACCTGGCTGATTTGGGAGGTGTTGGCCAAATGGCTAGTCCAGAGAGCCAGGTAATGTTGTGGGGACTCAGATTCAAATCTTGCCCTGGCAGATGGTAGAACTTGATTTCAACAAAACTATGAAATTAGGAGTCTAATGATGACCACAAAACCATTGCTGATTGTCAGAAAAAAAAACATTTCATTCACAAATGTCATTTAGGGAAAGAAATCTGCCATCCTTACCTGGTCTATACCTATATGTGACTATATAACCACAGCAATGTGGTTGACAACTAACTGCTCCCTGGACAATTAGGGATGGGCAATAAATGCTCATCTAGCCAGCAACAGCCACATCCATGAATGGATAATTAAAAAAAAAATTTCCAACCTCTCATGACACTTCTCTGATGCACTAGCAGTGTGTGGTGAATGAATTATCATTGGAAAGTAGCGTGAGGGACACTTTATATGCAAGGAGAGGGAGTAAACAGATTAGATTCGGTTGCACCTCACTAGCAGTCTTCAGGCGGGTTCACTGCATCGCAGCACCTTTGTCTTGTTTTACCTTTCCTTGCCTTGCTGATTAGTGCTGTCACACAAACAGGCAGCTTTCCTTGCTGGTCAGCAGTCCTCAGTCAAGAGGAAAGACACCTTGCTGCATGGAGTGTGCTAATCTTACCCCTACTTCATGTGGCAGCAGAGTAAACAACAAAGACACTTCCTGTACAGCCATGTCTCTGTCTTAGGGGACTTGTCCTCATTGAAGTTGAACCTGTCAGTCCGGGGGTCCCAGCATAGTAAACCCAGACCAGCCTTCAAGACCAGTTGAGGAGATTGGCCATGATTAGGTAACCCTTCTGAGTGATGTCCTTCAGGCTTTGTGTCCCTCTGAGACCAGGGAGTGGATCAGTTCAATTCTGTGTCTTTATATCTGCCAGTCATGGGAGGGGGTAAGGCTGTTACAATTAGGAAAATGTATAGCTACTAGCCAGGGGTCTGAATGAGTCTCAGCAAGTTCATCTTCAGGAACAGGGCTGCAAACTGGGGGAAGGCTGGATGACATTTGTGAAGGGGGCAACAGAATCTTGGGGATGATATAGTATAGCATAGCTGGGAACGCGATGATGCAGAAGCGGAGTTTGTACACAGGAGTACCCTGGCTTCTGGACAGGAGCAGTGAATAACTGACTCCAGCTGAGTGGAGGGTCCAACCTACAAACTGAGGAGTGCTCATGGTTACCTTCCATTGTGCTGGAAATTGAAAATGCACAATGGGGAGGGAAGGAAATGGCTGAGCCCACCCCTTTGAAGTGAGGAGCTAGTAACTTGACCTTTGAGAGAGTGGACTGCTGGCTTTGGTGGATGGAGTATGGAGGTGGGTCACTTCCAATGGGGACCTAGATGTTGGGGAAGAGTGGTCAACATGGAGGCCTGCAGAACACAGCAATGACTGTTGCCAGGCAACCGGTCAGGTTTACACTTCGGTACCAGGGACAATCATAACCTGCACAGAAAGGAGGCAAGATTTGAAGTAAAGTCATGAAAATAAGGTCCTCACCACCAACTAGTGAGATGCCCATCCTGCCATCTGGAAAAATCAGACTTTTAAAAACCTGATTTCAATGATCTTATATTTTCATTCTCTCCACATTTTG
Source organism: Chiloscyllium punctatum (assembly GCF_047496795.1). Lineage (NCBI taxonomy): Eukaryota > Metazoa > Chordata > Chondrichthyes > Orectolobiformes > Hemiscylliidae > Chiloscyllium > Chiloscyllium punctatum. Next base: position 118,303,663 of record NC_092747.1, read on the forward strand.
AAAGATTTCTTGCCAGTGTTCACTCTGCTCAAGGGCTGGGAAGATGCTGCTCTCTACCTCAGATTCTACTGGCATCGTTACTCAGTGGTTAGCACTGCTACACCACAGCACCAGGGACCTAGGTTCAATTCCAGCCTCAGGCAAGTGTCTGTGTGGAGATTTCATGCTTTCCCTGGGTCTGCATGAGTTTCTTTCCGGTTTCCTCCCACAATCCAAAGATGTGCAGGTTAGGTGAATTGGCCATGCTAAATTGCCCAGAGTATTCAGGGATGTGTAGGTTAGGTGCATTAGTAATGGGTAAATGTAGAGTAATAGAATGGGGAATGGGTCTGGGTAAAAACAATGACTGCAGATGCTGGAAACCAGATTTTGGATTAGTGATGCTGGAAGAGCACAGCAGTTCAGGCAGCATCCGAGGAGCAGCAAAATCAACGTTTTGGGCAAAAGCCTTTCATCAGGAATAAAGGGGTCTGGGTGGCTGACTCTTCGGAGGGTTAGTGTGGACTTGTTGGGCTGAAGGGCCTGTTTCCACAGTGTAGGGATTCTTTAAAAAATGAAAAGTCAAGTTGTACAGCATCCACAGTGATTTGTGGGAAAAATTACAGGTCTATACTAACTTTTAGTTTTGGTCATGATGATCTAGCTCTGATTGTTTGGATTGCACTGCCATAGCATAGATTTTCTCTGCGTAACAACCCGATCACTCCTTTCATCATTTTATCCTCATCACTTAGACCTCTGAGACCTAAAATTATTTTCTTGTATAATTAGCTATGTCACTGTGTGAAAATTTGTACCTCTGAAGATGGATTGGGTCTCTACTAAATTTGATTCTTCTGCAGTATTTCAGCTGTATGAGACATCTTAGTATTGCAGCTTTGGAAAAAAATTATCTGTAAATAAGTGCATTTCATCATTAAAATGTTGAAATTTACTTCCTAGAGGCAAATGATAATTAGTGGATTATATAGCAATCAAACAGTCTTTGCTAATACTGCCATCTTAACACTATTAGCAAATCTTCATTATTTCATAATATCTACTATATGCTCTTAATTACTTCCCAGTACATTTATTGTATACTGGGTAAGATAATACCAAATGAGATTTCACTGCAAATCTGGAAACTTCCCAATATCATGGCAGTTCTGGTGACTGCCTGGATAGCAAATCAATAATTGACAAGTTAGTTACTAGTTTATTGAAATAATTCCCCAAGAAGCTCATTGTTCTAATCAACAGTGTCAACGCAGCAGTAAATGTTCATTGCTGTGAAATTAGCTTTTTAATAATAAATGGACAACACTGAAAGGAACTCGCAAACTTAACTGATGTGTTAGAATGTTTAAGGAATGTGAACAGTGTTTCCAAACTGTTACAGACTGTTTGCCAAGAGAGATAGGAATCAACAATACCCACAATAATATTTGTCTTCAATGTATTTCTCAGGAAATCCAAGCTGTTATGTCATTTAACATGAACTGCAGGAAAGGGATATAATGAATCAATAGTGGGGGGCTCAGTCAGAATGAGTGGAGAAAGGAAACAGAAGTCAAAGGTGGAACTGACTGGTATTAGTCTGAAGTAGAATTCCATTTACGGGTATACAAGACCAGTTCCAGGAGTTGTGACTCGGGCAAGATGTGGAAAAAAACAATCAATCCCTTTATCAACCAATCCATCATCTTAAAAATAACATCAACCTGTTTAGTGATGTCATTACACTCCTCTGCAGCAGAAGGGACTCAAATGTAGGATTCCTAGCTCAGAGATAGGGACACCACCTTTAATACTCAATGACCAACAGAGTATACTATGTACAAGATCCCATGCAACCACCTGCCTTTAAGATTCTTCTGATAATTCCTACTAAACCTGAGACATCTACCTCTGAGAGAAATAGCAACAGCTGGCATATGGGAACATAATGGACTGCAATCTCTCCTCCAAGTAGTATTGCATGTTGATCTGAAACTAGATCCCCATCGCTTCTTCGTTACCATATAAATCATGTACCTTCCTCCCTAACACCATAGTGGGTGTATCTACACCCAATGGGATTGCACTGGTTCAAAATTATTATATCTTCATGGGCAATTATGAATTCACAATGAATGCAGCCCATGCCAGTGATAGTCATAGCTCAAGAAGAACTTTAAAAAATATATTTTATCTATTCATTGAGATATGACTGGACAACAGTAGCCATTGCGTGGGCAGGTAATAGCCGAGTGGTATTATCACTAGACTGTTAATCCAGAGACCCAGATCACAGTCTGTGACCCAGGTTTGAATCCTGCTATGACAGGTGGTGGCATTTGAATTTAACAAAAATCTGGAACCAAGAGTCTAAAAATGACCATGAATCCATTGTCGCTTGTTTGAAAAACCTACCTAGTTCACTAATGTCCTTCAGGGAAGGAAGCTGTCATCCTGACCTGGTCTGGCCAACATGTGACTCCAGACCCGCAGCAATGTGGTTGACTCTTAACTGCCCTGTTGGCATTTAGGGATGGGCAATAAATATTGGCCTAGCTATTTATCATCACATGAATGAATTAAAAAGAAGTTATTGAAACTAGCTCAACTCCGCAAAACTGTTCACTGCTTGAGGATCATCCAAGAATTTAGAAATGACAATTTTCTTCTCTTGTCCACCACCAATAATCTCTTTAACCATTTGTCTCTGCACCCTCCACTTTCACCTCTAAAACAAGAATTCCATATATACTCGAGTAATAGTTATTTTTTTTGACTACTTTTTAAGGTAAAATTTATGGGTACTACTTTTGAGTGGCTGGAATTCATGCCCGTCAAAATTCATTCTGTGTCATCAGCAGAAGTCCAACTGATCTCTAAACAAATAAAGAAGCAAACACAACAAATTAATTCTGAAAACCCAAAACAGGGTGCTTAATGCTGGTGGACTGACTCATAAATATTGATCTGTTATCTATGATGAACTAAGGTAGACTCTTACATGAAATATATGGAAAATTCCACAATATTTGGCCAAAAATATGGGGTCAACCTTTAGATGAGGTTGATCATTCCTCAAGTAGATACAGTAGTAGGTCACTTAGATTTGTAGTACTAGACTTTTTATTTCTTTATTTCTTCAGTTTTATTTCCTAAGATTTAAATTTTATTGTCACATAAACTCAAGTGCAGAAGTATTTGAAGAATCCTTGTAACTTGGATGGCACTGTAAGTGTCGACTTGTAAACTCTTCACTGTACTCATTTGAGTACAAATAATAATAAACCTCATTCAAATTCTAGTTCAAAGATTGAGACTATCCAGACTTTACTACCTCCTCCCTTCTTTAGCATCAAATATACTTCCCTTGTATTAGCCTGAAGCCCTCGCTCTGAATCTGCAATATCTCCAGTCTCTGTCTGTTCTGAAATCCCTCCACCCATCCCATGGTTGATTTGGTCCCCATTGCTCATCATTTACTTTCCTTTACCAGCTTTCATACTGGATGACATCATAAGCAATTTCTTCTCCTCTGACTTACAAATTGGCCAACATCATTACCACTTTAACAAAATGCAAATACGACTCATTGTTCTTACAAAACAGCTTCTCATCTCTACCTTACCTTCCCATAGCCCATGAATGTTTTAGATTAGACTCCCTACAGTATGGAAACAGGCCCAACACTGACCCTCCGAAGATTAACAAGGACAAAAACAGAAATTGCTGGAAAAAGGTCAGCAGATCTGGCAGCATTTTTGGAGAGAAATTGATGTTAACATTTCGGGTTCGGTGACCCTTCCTCAAAACTGCTGTCGGAGAGAGGAACAGAACTTCTAAAAGTGGAATGTTCTGCCCCAGAAGGCAGTGGAGGCCCAGTCTCTGGATTTGTTTAAGAAAGAGTTGAATAGTGCTCTCAAGGATAGTGGAATCAAGGGTTATGGAGATAAGGCAGGAACAGGATACTGATTGAGGATGATCAGCCATGATCATATTGAATGGTGGTGCAGGCTCGAAGGGAAGAATGGCCTACTCCTGCACCTATTATCTATAACCCACCCAGACACATTCCCCTACTCTAACATTATGGGCAAGTTAGCATGGCTAATTCACCTGACGTGCACATCTTTGGGATTGTGGGAGGAAATCCACACAGACACGGGGAGAATGTGCAAACTCCACACAGACAGTCGCCTGAGGCTGGGATCAAACCTGGGACTCTGGTGCTGTGAGGCAGCAGTGCTAACCACTGAGCCACCGTACTATCTCCCAGGTCTGTAGCCATCTTTCTTTGAAACTGACCAAACAGGCTTTGCCCTCTACCATAATCGTGAGACATCCCGATCTAACTCAGAAGTGATCCCCTCTATGATTGTGCTTTGGAGTCTTATGATAGACAGTGAATCCCATCATTGCCAGCATCTTACAAAGATCTCTCTGCTGTCACCATCTCATAATGTCAGATATGATCTGGGATATCTTGAATAGATTCACTGCCACTAACCTTTCTTGTTGGCATTACTCAGGCTATTAATTCCAAGCGGAAAGAATGGCCTTGAGCTGAATCTTACAATTTCAGCTGTAGTGGATGATGGTAATGAGCTGAGAAAATAACAATTCCACCCTGTCACAGAATGTCCTATGTTTTGTGAAGAAGGGAAAAGAGTCAGGTTGGGATTTACACATTGAAGTGGGCAGTTGGTCATTCATTTAATCAAGTGGGATATGGTGACTTTGTGGACTGTGAAACCCAGAAGTATGCAGAGTTTGAGCAGATCTGCGCCTTGGAACATAGAATATTCCAGCACTGTATAGGCCCTTTGACCCTCGATGTTGTGCCAACCTGTGGAACCAATCTAAAGTCCACCTAACCTACACTATTCCATTCTCGTCCATATGCTTATCCAATGACCATTTAACTGCCCTTAAAGTTGGTGAGTCTACTACTGTTGCTGGCAGTGTGTTCCACGTCCCTACTACTCTCTGAGTAAAGAAACTACCGCTGACATCTGTCCTATATTTCTCACCGCTCAATTTAAAGATATGTTCCCTTGTGCTAGCTATCCTATCCAAGGAGAAAGGCTCTTACTGTGCAACCTGTCTATCCCTCTGTTATCCTATGTGTCTCTATTAAGTTGCCTCTCAACCTTCTTCTCTCTAACAAAAACAGTCTCAAGTCTCTCAGTCTTTTCTCATATGACCTTTCCGGATGCCGATAGAAAACTCCCAACAGGGTGTCCTCTCCTTTCCTGTTTCTAATCTCAACCCATACTACTTCAGTAGACAAGTCCTCAATGTCCTTTTTGCCACCGTAATACTGTCCTTGACTAAAAGTGCCATACCACCCCCTCTTTTACCATTTTCTCTGTTCTTACTGAAACATCTAAATCCCAGAACCTGCAAAAACCATTCCTGTCCCTGCGCTACCCATGTCTCTAAAATGGCCCCAACATCTAAGTCAAAGGTACCAACCCATGCTGCAAGTTCACCCACTTTATTCCGGATGCTCCTGACATTGCAGGAGACACACTTCAAACCAATTTCTTGCTTGCCGGTGCCTTCTTGAAATCTTAGTTCTGATTTCACAACTCTCATCTTCTTGTATACTTGAAATACAATTTTGGTTCCTATCTCCCTGCTGAATCATTTTAAACCCTCCTGAACAGCATTAGCAAATCTCCTTCCCAGGATATTGGTACCCCTCTGGTTCAGGTAAAGACCACTCTGTTTGTAGAGGTCCCACCTACCCCAGACAGAGCCCCAATTATCCAGGAGTCCAAAACCCTCCCTGCTGTACCATCAATGTAGCCACTTGTTCACTTCCTCCCTTTTCCTATTCCTTGCCTCGCTAGCACATGGGATGGGTAACAAATCAGAGATAACAACTCTGTTTGTTCTAGCTCTAATCTTCCACTCTAACTCCCTGAATTTCTGCTTTAAATCCCCATCTCTCTTCTGACCTATGTCGTTGGTGCCTATGTGGCTACTCCCCATCCCTCTCAAGGATACTGAAAACAGAATCAGAGAAACAATGAACCTTGGCACCTGGGAGGCAACACACCAACCATGAGTCTCTCTCAGTCCCACAGAACCTTCCAGCCATCCCCCTAATTAAGGGGTACCCAAACACCAATTCTCTACTCCTCTTCCCCCTTCCCTTTGAGCAACTGACTCTGTGCCAGAGACCTGTGCCCCATCGCTGACCCATGGTAAGTTGTCTCCCCCAATAGTATCCAACACAGTATACTTGTTGTTGAGGGGAATGACCACAGGGGATCCCCGCACTGCCTGCTGGTTCCCTTTCTGTCCCCTGACAGTAACCCATCTACCTTTTTTTTTTACCTGAGGTGTGACTACCTCCCTGTAACTCCTCTCAATAACCCCCTCCACCTCCCAAATGATCCAAAGTTCATTCTGCTCCAGCTCCAGTTCCCTAATGTGGTTATCAAGGAGTTAAGTTGGGTGCACTTCCCACAGATGCAGTCAGCAGGGACACTACTGGTGACCCTTACCTCCCACATTCTGCAGGAGTAACATTCAACTGCCCTAGCCTGCATTCCCACTACTCTAAATTCCCACGAGACTACAGAAAACTATTAAAAAAAGTCACCTTACCAATTGGCATACAGAAACTCTTTTTTTTGTTACAGGAGGAGGAGGAGGAGGATGAATGAGAGACACTACAGGAGTAGTGTTTCGGGTAAAGCAACCACCCAAGTATAAAGCCTCACTTACCCAGCTGTCCTGTGTCTGCTCCTGTTCAGTGTGCGCTCTGCCTATACACGAGGTAAACCTTTATATCTTTTAAAATTTATCTGCCCTTCAGACCTCTGGTCCTCACTGTCGTTCCTCCCATTCCAACTTCCTGTCAGGCCTCTGTTCCTTGCTGTCGTTCCTCCCACTCCAACTATCTGTTGGGCCTCTGGTCCTCAATGACACTCCTCCCACTCCAACTTCCTGTCATGCCTCTGGTCTTTGCTGTCATTCCTCCCACTCCAACTACCCGTCGGGCCTCTGGCCCTTGCTGTTGGTCCTCCCACTCCAACTGCCACCAAAAGAGAAAGCTTCTTCACAAAGCTTTAATTTTGGAGAAGTCAGAAAACAATTTACATAATATCTGAATGCACACGGGGGAAGGAAAGGTGTCCTTTGGAATTGTAGCAAGTGTAAATTACGGGGGGTAGGAGTTTGAAGCATGAAATCTTTTTACTCTAAAAATTGAGAATTTCAGAAATCTTACTTCATAACAATGAAGTCCTCAATTATGCCTGACCTAGCAAGATAATAATTGTTTGTGAAGTGATTATGAACTCTGCCTTAACAAATTCTACTTGTTTCATAACAAACAGTGAAGACAACATGGAAGTTTCTTACCAGAAGATCCAGGAGTCACTGAACGTTGCAAAGACAATCAATGCCTCTCTTCGATCTCTAAAGTGATATTACATTACAGTGTGTCTCAGAAGAATTAACCTAGAAGCTATGGTAAAACTGTGCGACAAAAGTGTCCAACACTTAATTCCGAGGGTGTCTTATTTCTTATTAGGAAATTGTTCAAATTAATTCTTATTGACTTAAGATGTGAGTCAGAATGTGTTGCCCCAGCTCTGTAAATACAATCTTGCAAGTTGAGCATATGTCCATCTCTTATTCTCCAAGATTCCAGAAACTTAGCAGTGTGAAAAAAATGACATATCTTTTCGATGTGCAAATAATAAATCAAAAATCACACAACACCAGGACCAAAAGGTTTATTTGGAGGCACTAGCTCTCGAAGCACTGCTTCTTCATGAGGTGGTTGTGAAGCAAGGTCATAAAAGACAGAATCTATCACAAAAGGTTACAGCGTCATGGAGCTGAAATGATATATTGAACAAACCTAGATTAAGTTATCTTTAGAATGTAACTTAAAAGAAGTTCTAGGATTTACATATTAAAGAACCGAAACTAGCAAACCCATTCTAAAAGATGAAAGACTTAATCTAGGTTTGTTCAATATATCAATTCAGCTCCATGACACTATAATGTTTTGATATTAATTCTCTGTCTTATGATTCTGCTTCACAACCACCTGATGAAGGAGCAGTGCTTTGAAAACTAGTACTTCCAAATAAACTTGTTGGACTATAACCTGGTGTTGTGTGATTTTTATCTTTGTCCACCCCAGTCTAATACTGGCTCCTCCAAATCAAAAATAATATTACATCTTTGTACCAATAACGTGTTAACGTATTGTGAAAACATTCACCTAACATTCCCAGGCATATAAAAAGAATTAAGAACAAAGGTTTCTGGCAGAACATCAGATTGTGTTTTAAAAACATAGATGTTTTGTTCTGCATTTTTTTAGTTAATTGACCAAATCAGTTATCAAATTTATATCATTTCAAAATCTTGTTTAAAAATAGGTTTCATACACAGTTCAAGCTGCTGAGTTCAAACCTCTTGCTTATTTTTTTTAAAGAGCTGTAAATAAACCTTAAATTGCACCTATCATTATTAAAACCAATGCAATTGCTGAGTCCAGACCCTTAACAGGTACACAATTCTTTATCCAAAATCCTTGGGGCATGTTGTTTTTTTTTGGAACTCGGAATTTTTCGGATTTTGGAATAAATGACATTTTCACCGTGAAATTAAAAAAAGTACGAGTGCTGAGACACTATTGATGCCTGCCAGTGCTAGGCCATGTCACTGCGTCACATCTGACTGACGTAGTTCGAGTGGGAGTAGAGTTGGGTCACCTGTTTGCACACCAAAATTGAATTGAATTTAATGTAATTTATTGTCACGTGTACCGAGGCACAGTGAAAGATTTTGTCTTATGAGTAGTACAGGCAGAACACAGAGTTCAGTGGCACAGATAAGTAATAATAGGTAAACAGCGGCAAAAAAAAACCCCAGGTACAGGCGAATGTTCAGAGTGTGTGAGTCCATTCAGTATTCTAACAACAGTAGAGTAGTAACTGTTTCAAAACCAGCTGGTGCATATGTTCAGGCTTCTGCACCTTCTCCCCAGTGGTAGAGGTTGTAAAAACACATTGCCAGGGTGGGATGGATCTTTGAGAATGCTGGGTGGCCTTTCCTTGACAGCGGGCCTGGTAGATGGATTCTATAGATGGGAGGTTGGTCTTTGTGATTGTCTAGGCCAAGTTCTCCACTCTCTGTAACCGTCTCTGATCTTGAATGGTACAGTTGCCATTCCAGGTAGTGATACATCCATTCCACACTCCATGAAAAACAATTACGGACTTGGGAGCTTTTTGGATTTCGGAATTTCGGTTAAAGGATTGTGTACTTGTAGTACCTTTGTGTAATGAGCCAGCAAGCCCAGTTCCACATAAGCAGCTGCTTAAGTTAATTGTCTCACTCACAGAAATACAAGCTGAGCAATTTAAAAAAAAAGATAAGGCCTGATCACAAACAATAAACTGTCAATGTAATAGCTTAGAAATATGTTGCATTATCAAAATATTACAACAGTAGGTAGGAATATGCATAAAAATGTCTGTATGACCTCATGTCTGACAAGTGAATTGGAAGCAGTCGAACCTATTAAAATCCACTGTCAAATCTGTCAGAATTATCTGCAAAACAGACCTGTGAAGCAGATATCTCAAAGGTGTTAAGATGATCAGACAAAGAAATTTGTCAAATATGTCAAGATGACATGCGGAAAGCACCTTTCAAAGCAGGTGTTCTGTGAGGTAATGACTCTGAAAGGGTTAACGATGGAGACTATATTAAACTCCACCCAAATTAGAGTCATAGTCACAGAGATGTACAGCATGGAAACAGACCCTCATTCATGTTGACCAGGTATCCTAAATTAATCTAGTCCCATTTGCCAGCATTTGGCCCATCGCTCCCTACCTTTCCTGTTCATATACCCACCCAGATTTCTTTTAAATGTTGTAATTATACCAGCCTCCAACACTTCCCCGGCAGCTCATTTCACACATGCACCACCCTCTCTGTGAAAAAGTTGCTCCTTAAGTCCCTTTGAAATCTTTCCCCTCTCACCCTAAACCTATGGCCTCTAATTCTGGACTCCCCCACCCCAGGGAAAAGACATTGTCTATTTACCTTATCCATGCCCCTTATGATTTTATAAACCATGTAAGGTCACCTCTCAGCCTCTGATGCTCCAGGGAAAACAGCCCCCGTCTATTCAGCCTCTCCCGATTGCTCAAACCCTCCAATCCTGGCAACTTCCTTGCAAATCTTTTCTGTACCCTTTCAAGTTTCACAATATCTTTCCTACAGGAGGGAGACCTTGATGATGTCAAATGGTCTAGGGTGGGGAAATCAGAATTTAAATCAGATTTATTTAAATAACTAAAATAATGTGAACCTAGTTGGATTAAATTATATCTTAAGACATAAAGTCCTTAAAGGGATGGAGTAGAAGTAGGTTATTGAGTTTGTTTTTCTACGTAATGAGATCATGGTAGATCTGATCATTTTCAATTCGATGCTCCTGCTTTTTTTTCCATAGCCATCAATTCCCTTTCTGATTAAAAACATGTCTACTTCAACCTTGACTGGAGCCTAGTCTTGTGAAGGTAAAAACAATGACTGCAGATGCTGGAAACCAGAGTCTAGATTAGGGTGGTGCTGGAAAAGCACAGCAGTATCCGAGGAGCAGTAGAATCAACATTTCGGGCAAAAGTCTAGTCTTGTGAAGATTTACTAGTGATTTCTCTACTCCCATTGTAAACCGACTTGGCCCTTATTGGTAGCAGCATCCTTCTACCCAAAATACCGCAGGAACCTGTTTAAACTGTCAAGCATTTAAAAGTCTTGCTCCATTAGCTTATTTAAAAGAATATTTTGATAGATTTTTTTTAAAAAAAAAGATTTTTTGTCATTTAACTTTATCTAATAAAGTAATTCTGAGGGTTTCCATTACTGGATAACTGCTACATGTCTGATTTCACAACCTTCCAGTATTACAGCAGGCTGCCTTCCATTTGGCATTCTGTTTGATAGCTGCAAGTGGTTGTAGATCTTTTGATGTGGGACTATGATTTCTGATGCTTGTTATTCCAGGAAATTATTTGCTGTCCTGAAATGTTTGTTGGTTTAAGGTTTTATTTCTGTGAAAGAATACAAATTTAGTGAGTGGGTTTTAATGAATGAGAGTCTTTCTCAAGATATCCTGACACATGGGGAAAAGTTTTCTGTTGTAACCAAGTAGGAGCTAAAGAGGACTGAGGATGCTGGAGAGTCAGCGTCGATAAAGTGTGGCGCTGGAAAAAGCACAGCATCCGAGGAGCACGAGAATCGACATTTCGGGCATAACCCTACTTCAGGACTGGGAGTTATTCCTGAAACGTCAACTCGCTTGCTCTTCAGTTGCTGTGCTTTTTCCAGTGCTACACTTTATCGATTCTATCCTCATCAAGAGTCTTTCTTTATGATCAAAAGGTGGTGAGACACATAAGCTGACTCTTCAGAGTCAGGTCTGCCACATATTTTTCTTCAATAGCCAGTTCGGAGGGCAGCAATGGGTCTTTCATTGAAACCAATTCCCTGGGGATGCAGGTCCTGCTCAGCGAGAGCTGATGGTCAATTAGAATGCTGCTGCTCTTGCACGTGTAACACCATCAAGAAGGCTGAGACTGCTACCAGGAGGAAACCAACATCACCAGCACTCAGGTGGCAGGTAAGTGTTTTTGGATGGGGGGGGGGGGGGGGGAGATAGGGATTTCTATAGCTTAGAGGTCACAAGATGAGCAGCAGGCAATGGATAAGAAACAAGGACAGGGGCATGGTTCTCAGCTGCCAACCCATGCCCTACATCCAGTGAGTCATCTAGACTCAAAATGTTAGATAACTCTCTGTCCTAGGATGCTGCTTGACCCATTGGGATTTCCAGCATTTTTTTTGTTTTTACCCTATCTCAATCCTGCACACATTATTGGAGGCTGAATGATTCCCTCCACCCCAACCGGTTAGTTTACCTGTTGAGTCAACCATGTTTTACTTGTTCTAGCTGGAGCTGAAATAATAGCATCCCAGGCTGAGAGAAGCACTTAAATGGTAAATAATTGGTAACACAAGGACCTCAATTGGTCAACTGGAAGATTACGTTTGGGTTCTAGTATCCTCTATCCCTCCTCATTAAGATGTCTTCCCATCTTTATGCACACAGTCTCCAGGACTGGAAGATTCTAGCTTTTGAACTTTATTTTATGGAACTTCCTGTTTCTCATTTCAGTGTGGGTCTTGATGTCCATGGTGAACACTGGACAAAATAAATATAAGGTCACCCCCCAGTTCCATTATGGAGTCCATCCACAAGGGAATTTGTGTACATAGGTGACACAGTGGATCAGTGATTCACGCTGCTGTCTCACAGCACCAGGGACCTGGCTTCAATTCCACTCTTGGGCAACCGTCTGTTTGGAATTTGCAGATTCTCCCTGCATTTATGTGGGTTTCCTCCCACAGTCCAAAGACCCGTAGGTTAGGTGGACTGGCCATGGGAACTGCAGGATTACAGGGATGGTCTTCAGACAGTTGGTCTGGATTCAATGGGCTGAATTGCCTGCTTCCACTTTGTGGGGATTTTATGAAAATAGAAAGCAATTAATCATAAGTTCAGGAAATGTTAGTAGATCAGATCCTTTAAAATAAACACCTTATAAGTGTATAACCTGGTGCTGCGTAATTTTTAACTTTGTCCATCCCAATCCAACACCGGCACCTCATTATTTATAAGTATGAGCATTTGTACGTTAGACATTCATTAATCAGGACCCTGAACTTCCTTTACTTTTAAACTTTGGACAAAGTGCTGGATAAACAAGGCAGTCTTTCTGTCCAATCTGTCTGCTCATTCAGCAGCTTTCTGAGTCCTTCAGGATATCACCCATCCTGATTTCTAATCCAACCAAACACCCAAGACTGCAAATACAAAATCCGGGCAACAATTCATCAAGGTCACTCTGACAAAGTGGGGTATTGTCCCAAATCTCCAAACCTGATCTGGAAGCTGCAATTGAAGCTAAATTTCCAATTGAAGTGTCTCACCTTTTGACACATGCCTTAGCCCATTTTCTGCTGTAATACTCATCTATGCTTTTGTTATTTTTTAACTTAAATGTTCCAGGGCTGTGCAGTCATAAATGTGTATCCTACACCCTCCATGTAGTAGATCACAGCCAAAGCTTTACTAACCAACACCAAGCCCCTCTCATCTATAATCTTACTGTTCAATGACATTGAGAGCTGTTCCTTTACCACTTCAAAATTTAAAGCCCTTTATACTTAAGTTCAAATCCATCTACAGCTTCACCTTTCCCTTTCTTTGTCACCTTCTCCAGACAATATTCCTTGCAGAATGCTACATTTCTCCTATCCTAACTTCTTACACATTGCCCACTCCACTCAGCCAACATACACGATTGTTACTCCATTTATCTACACCGTAGCTTTGTAATTTTATCACTGAAACTCTGAACAAAAGTTTCTTGATTCCCCCCAAATGACTTGGACAATCACAGGTCAAATAGCAAAATATGACAAGAATGGATAAAAGTCAGAAGTCACATGATCCAACATGCCCCTTCATCAGGTGATGTCAGGTGACAAAGGACCAGTGCTCCAAAAGCTTTTTTTTATATTTCAAAAATATACTTTATTCATAAAATAATTTGATTGTCTGTACATTTGGTCACACCATACGTACGTAAAAGTTTACATACAGAGATCAGAATTTATCATTTTTATGTACAGGTCTGTACGTTTATCAATCCAATGCCCATATATTTAGCTGAGGCATCAGCAGAGCCTAAATGACTGTATGGGTCCCCTGTTCTTCTTAGGCAGGCAGACATTACACAGTGGTCTTTCCCCACTGCGCCTTGGCGGCAGCTGCCCCAAGCATCAGCGAGTCCCTCAACACGTAGTCCTGGACCTTGGAATGTGTCAGTCTGCAACACTCAGTTGGGGTCAGCTCCTTCAGCTGGAAGATCAACAGGTTTCAGACCACCCAGAGAGCATCTTTCACTGAGTTGATGATCCTCCAGGCACAGTTGATGTTCGTCTCGGTGTGCGCCCCGGGGAACAGACCGTAGAGCATGGAGTCCTGCGTCACGGCGCTGCTCGGGACGAACCTCGACAAACACCACTGCATTCCTCTCCAGACTTCTTCTGCGTAGGCACATTCTAGAAGGAGGTGTGTGACAGTCTCGTCCCCCCGCAGCCACTTCGAGCAGCGTGCAGTGCGGCTGAGAGTCTGGGCGTGCATAAAGGATCTCACAGGCAGAGCCCTTCTCACCACCAGCCAAGCCATGTCTTGGTGCTTGTTGGACAGTTCTGGTGATGAGGCATTCTGCTAAATGGCTTTGACAGTCTGCTCAGGGAACCGCTCGATAGAATCCGCCCTCTCCTTTTCCCGAAGGGTCTCAAGGACACTACGTGCTGACCACTTCCTGATGGACTTATGGTCAAAGGAGTTTTCCTTCATAAACTTCTCCATGAAGGACAGGTGATACGGAACGGTCCAACTACTCGGAGCGTTCCGCAGCAATGAGGCCAGGCCCATCCTTCGCAACACCGGGGACAGGTAGAACCTCAGTACGTAGTGACACTTGGTGTTTGCGTACCGGGGATCCACGCACAGCTTGATGCCGGTGGCCATCAGGGTGTGGGTGGCCATCAGGGTGAGGGTGGCATTGGGTGTATTTTTTCCCCCGTTGCCCAGATCTTTGTACAGTGAGTCCCTTCGGACCTGGTCCATCTTTGACCTCCATATAAATTGGAAGATGGCCCGGGTGACTGCAGAGGCACAGGTTCTGGGAATAGGCCAGACCTGTGCCATGTATAACAGCAATGACAGTGCCTCACACCTGATGACTAGGTTTTTTCCCGCGATGGGGAGCGACCGTAGCTTCCATCTGCCCAGTTTTTGCCTCACTTTGCTGATATGCTCCTCCCAAGACTTGGCACATACCCCAGCCCCCCCCCAAACCAAATACCCAGCACCTTCAGGTGGTTGGTCCTGACGGTGAAGGGGATCGAGGACTGGTCGGCCCAGTTCCCGAAGAGCATGGCCTCACTCTTGCCTTGGTTTACCTTGGTCCCCGAGGCCCATTCGAACTGGTCACATATGTACATGAGGCTGCGCACGGACAGCGGATCCAAACAGAAAATGGCGACGTCATCCATGTACAGGGAGGCCTTGACCTGCAGGCCCCTGCTGCCAGGAATAGTCACCCCTCTCAGGCTCGCATCCTTCCTGATGGACTCAGAAAATGGCTCTATGCAGCACACAAACAAGGCAGGAGAGAGAGGGCAGCCCTGCCTGACTCCAGATCTGACTGGGAAGCTATCTGATTCTCGCCCATTGATTGAGACTGCACTGACAATGTTGGTGTAGAGCACTCTGATCCAATTGCAGATTCCCTCCCCAAAGCCCATTTTGAAGAAAACATGTCTCATATACCTGTGTGATATCCTGTCAAAGGCTTTCTCCTGGTCCAGGCTGATCAGGCAGCTGTCCAACCCTCTGTCCTGCACATAGGCAATCGTATCCCTGAGGAGTGCGAGACTCTCAGCGATCTTCCTGCCCGGTACAGCACAGGTTTGGTCAGGGTGAATCACCGACCCCAGAGCAGACCTGACCCGGTTGGCGATAACCTTTGACAGAATTTTGTAATCCGCATTCAACAGTGAGATTGGTCTCCAATTTTTGAGTTCCTCCCTCTCCCCCTTCCGCTAGTAGATGAGGATGATGATGCCTTTCCTCATGGATTCACTCATGGTACCTGACCGAAGCATACTGACATACACCTCCAGCAGGTCCTGGCCAATCAAGTCTCACAGAGCAGAATAGAGCTCGACCGGTAAGCCGTCGCTTCCGGGAGTTTTATTCTTTTCAAAGGACTTGAGGGCCTTGGTCAGCTTGTCCAGAGATAGTGGCTGGTCAAGCTTCTCCCGTGTTCTGTCGTCTAAGACCTCCGTGATAGAGGACAGGAACGACTGGGAGGCTGCACTGTCGGTTGGCTTTGTGTCATTCAGACTGGCATAGAAGGATTTACTGATCCTCATGAAGTCAGCCTGAGGTGACGTTATCGAGCCATATTCTTCCTTCAGGCTGCTGAACACAGAGCTCTCTTTGTGCACCTTCTGGAAGAAGAAACGTGAGCACGTCTCATCCTGCTACACGGAGCGGACCCTGGACCGGAAGATTATCCTGGAGGCCTCCGAGGCAAAGAGCGAGGCTTTCAGGCCCTTCACCTCCTGGCGGTCCTCCGTGACATCGACCCCCATCATCTGCAGCAGGAGTAGGTTCTGCATGCTTTCCTGGAGCTGGGACAGTTTTCCCCACCTCTCTCTCACCTCCTGAACACCTTTGAGGATGAAGAACCTCTTGATGTTCCCTTTTACTTTTTCCCACCAGTCTGCTGGGGACTCAAAGAGGGGCTTCACTGTTCTCCAACCTGCGTAGTCCCTCTTGAGCTCCTCAATGTTTCCTGGGATCAACAGCTTTGTGTTCAGTTTCCACATTCCCTTACCAGCCCACTATTTGTCCTGTAGGTGACAGTCAGCCAGCAGGAGGCAGTGTTCAGAGAAGAACACCGGCTTGACATCGGTGGATCTGACCGAGAGCGTTCGGGACACAAACAGGTAATCTATCCTTGAGCGGATAGACCCGTCTGCCCGTGACCAGGTGTATCTACGCTGTGTTCCATCTGCAGGGGTACTGAAGATGTCGTGCAGCTTGGCATCTTTTACCGTGTCCATCAGGGCTCTGGACGTGGCATCCAGTTTACTGTCCCCCCCGCCGAATTGTCCATCTGCATCAATGATGCAGTTGAAGTCTCTGGCCAGAATGACCGGCCTGGATGTAGCCAGCAACAGTGGAAGCTGCTGCAGGACAGCCAACCGTTCCCTCTTACCCACTGGGGCGTACACATCAATCAGTCTCAGGGGAGCATTCCTCTACATGACGTCAGTGACAAGGAGGCGCTCGCCCACCACCTCCTCGACCTCGGAGATGGTGAAGTTGCCTCCTCGCAACAGGATACTCAGGCCGGAGGCGTGGCTATTATTGCCCCCCGACCAAACTGACGGCCCATGGGCCCACAAGCTGGACCACCTCCTGTAGCTGCTGAGGTGCAGTATCCCACACTCCTGCAGAAACAGGATGTCGGCTTTAATGTTGGCCAGGAAGGCCATCGTAGAAACACATCGTGTAGCCGATTTGATGCTACACACATTGATGCTGGCAATTCTTATCCCCATTTTAACAGTTTACGAGGCTACCGGTGTCCATTTGCTGCTGGTCTTGCCCCTCTGGGGTAGCTGTGTGCATCCCCGTGGCGACGGCAAACTGCTGGACCCTCCCAGGGCTGAGGTAGCTGTCCGGCTCCACGCTGGGGCTATTTCCCCGCTCTGGTGTCTTCAGGTCAGGCCCAGGATCCGCACAGTCCAGTTCTCCATCTGACAGCGGGGCTGTCACAGGACCACTGCTCCCAGTTAACTGGAGCTGTGGACATGTGGGTACCTCTTGGTTCTCACCGGGTGGGGGGAGGCCTTTACCCATCCCCTCAGAGGGATCGTCTTTTCCTGTTTGGGCGGTGCTGCCCTCCTTTTTCCCCGCGGCGCTCTGTCTCTTCCTCTGGTGATGACCCTCCTTGCGCCCGTCCTCGCCGTCACAAGAGCTGCCTGTATCCTCGTTGTGTAGGTGTCACTTCCCCCTTCGCTGGGTGGCTTTGGGGGCCTGGTGAGGTTTCCTCTTCCTGCTTTTGACAGTAATCCAATCCTCTGCCTCCTTTGTTCCCTCCTCTTCCATTTCCTCCATGTGTCTTGAAGAAGCTTGGATCGGCTGCTGCACCTCCCCGCTGTCTCCAAAAGCTTGTGATTTCAAATAAACTTGTTGGATTATACCCCTGTGTCGGGTGACTTCAGACTTTGTCCACCCCAATCCAACACCAGCACATCCACGTCATGGTTACCAAGAATGGAAAATTGGGGATTCTTGACATTGAGAAAAAATATCAAATTTTCATCCAAACATTTTATTGATAAGTCAAGAATCTAGCTAATTTATTAATATCTCATTACTACTTAATCTTGGGCTCTGACTGCCTGCATTCTCCAGCCTTGGGAGTTGACATCAGCAAATTGCCATCCTCACCAGGTGACCAGGATCCCACCAGGATATAAATTCAATGCCTGCTATATGAACGCTGGAAAGTCCTAGCCATCACTTCAGAGATCGTGAGCTGCAAGTTCAGATGAAATTAATGTGTGGTGCTTACTGAAAGAAGTGAACAGCAGAGGATTGTGTGCGATAGCTCACTAGAACTCACAGAGAGAAATTCTCTGAAATTAGCCATTAGCTGACTTTTGGTAAAATTCAATTCTTTCTGACTTTCCACTCTTCTTTTCCTTAGGCTTATCGTAGGTACATCTGTTTTACCAGTTATCTCGATATTCATTATATTATGTCTGTGTTTCATGTTTTCTTTTCGCTGTTTAAGGGCTTGCATAAGTTGTGGCTTCTGTCTTTTGGACGAGGAATTAATTGCTTTCTCCATGTTCAATTCCACCCTCAGGCAACTGTCTGTGTGGAGTTTGCACATTCTCCTCATGTCTGCATGGGTTTCCTCCAGGTGCTCCAGTTTCCTCCCACAGTTCAAAGATGTGCAGGTTAGGTGGATTGGCCATGCAAAATTGCTGATAGCATGCAGATTAGGTGGGTTAGCCATGGGAAATGTAGGGTTATGGGGATGGGATGGGTCTAAGTGGGTTGCTCTTTGGAGGGTCAGTGTGGACTTGATGGGCTGAATGCTCTGCTTCCACATTGTAGGAATTTTATGATTCAGCTTAAATACATAAGATTCAAAAACATTATTTGAACAACAGCTGGAAGATTGTAATGACCTAGACAATGTCATGAGAAAAGAAAGCTCATTCTAAAGAAAAGAGTCATACCAGTCTCGGAATATTAACTGTGGTTCTCTCTCTGGAGATGTTGAGCTCCTCCAGCAGTCTCTATGTTTGTTTAATCAAAAAGAAAAACAGTTTAGCTGCTAATTCATCACATTTTTTGTATAGTTAAAGTTGATCTTTGTTTCATCTTCCAATGAATTACCAAGTGTTTTGGAAATGCATTTACCTTCCTCAGGCAGTTTACAGACAATATTAAGAGCTGGATGTTTAGACTGATGCAATAGTTTATCTAGATTTGGCAAGAATCACTGGAGCCATTTGATGGAGAAAAGTATCGCTGCATACATTTTTGCTGGAAGCTTCAATGATACATTTTATGTTTCGAGTAAATTCAGAAATAAAGAGGGTTAACATCAAACCACAGACGTGTTTAACTATTTTAAAAATCCAGTTTTGCAATGTAGCACTGTACAATCAGCACTTAATCATTTCAATTACACCTCCAACAACAGAGAACTGCGTCATCTGCTCAAGCTAATTTCTAATACTGAGAGAACATGATCCAACTTGTCATGAACCTACCTTCTCCTTTTCAGAGACATACTTATTCACCACTTTTCTACAGTTTGAAAGATCAGTTAAGCATACTCATGTCTTATTGTTTTTTTTTCCACCAAAGAGATTCATGGCTTTCCCCCAGTTTCCTTACTCCAAGAAATAATCAACACCCCACTGTAACTTCTGTTTACCATGCATTTCCTGGTATTTAGGAGAAACTTGTCACATTTGGATACACAGGTTAAAAATATTTTCAGAGTGCATTCACTGCTTTTTGTCTGCAGTGCCCATGTTCTACCAACTCCTCTGCTATTTGTTTTCTTTTTATCAGATTGCACTTATCACTGTTACAATACATCCGTGTATTTGTCAGCCACTTCTAAAGACCTGGCAATGAACTGAAAATGTGGGGAGAAGGACACAAAAGCTTGAGAGGGTTTTGTCATTCTCAGAGCAGAGTGGTTTTGAATGTAGAGAAATGATAACTGTTCACAACTTTAGAGAAAAATAAAGAATCTCAGCCTTGTAAAAAGGTTCCAGAGTATCTTAAATGGATTACATCTTAAAAATAAACCTGTATTAAATTTGTCAATAGGTAACACTTTTCTTTCCCTAACAAATAATGTCGACATTATATTTGAGGATTTGACACCTCTTGATTACAATATCAAAATTTTCAACATTTTCTTCCAACGTAATGTGAATTTGTAATTTTACATTAATGTGTTGCACCTTAATAATAAGTGCTTGTCAGTAGGAATCTGGACTTCTGTCTTATAAATACTAGCTTGATATCCATACGGGACTGAAGCTTATAGGATCCTGAATGATGTGGGTTATGGCAAGAAATTGGCAGAATTGCATGAGAAGTCCAGTGAGGACTATCTCGACATCAGGACCAGCTCAATGCATCTTTTAACAATGTTTCAGACATTGAAGTGAGATTCTCGCTAGGTGGCAGTCAGTCACTTTGTAAAGAGGACTATTGCTTGTTAATATTCTTATTAATGCACATCTCACCTTATTAATATGCTGCTTTCTAACGTACCACCCACCACGTGCTAAACTGTACATGGAGAATTCTCACCATGAAAGTCTGAGTGGGTACCTGGCAACTTCCACTTGCTGCTTGCTCCAACAGACTTCCATCTGGGCGTCAGGCACTGACATCTCAGCACGTACCAAATGGGTGCCAGCGTATGAACCCATGTGCACTGGCATTCAGCATGTGTCAGCCTATAAGAACTCTCTTGGTGCAGCTCCAATCCATTTACTCTATGCTCCTGCACTCCAATGCGGCAGCTCATGATGCAATATCAACCTTATTGTAATGCTCCTGCAAGGGCATTGGGTGCTCAGGGAGACTCACCTAGCTCATGGACTGGACTAGGCTGTGCCCACTTGCACTGTTAACATTCACTAACTAAGAGCAAACCTAAAAGCATCCCTGCCTTGCCTCACCTTGCATTTTTATATCTTGCCCTTCAGCACGCAATATCACAGCACTGCTGCACTGTGTGCTGTTTAGCGCAGCCACAAAGCCAGGAAGCTTGCCGTGGTTATTCAGTGAAGTAAAAGAAGAGGCTTCAGTCAGGAGCTCCAGCACAGAAAATCAAGGGTAGCTTCTGTTACCTGCTCAGGGGCCTGGACATAGTCAGTCAGCCACTCAGGCCACTCAGAGTCAGGGACCTCTCCTCAGAAAGAGTTCAGAGCTGAACGGTAGGCAACCCACCAGCCTGACTCTTTCAGCTCTCTTACCTTATAGAATGAAAGATAAGCAGCTATAAAAGGAGACTAATATGAGTGGCACAGCTGTTACTGTTGGTGCAGGTAGGGAGGTGGGCTAAGTGAGTGAGTGGGCAGGACAGAGGGCATGCAGGGTTAGTGATGTTGGGGTTTGGGATGGGTGCCAGTGAGAGCCAATAGTGACATTGGTAGAACATGAACCTTTGGGGGGAGGTGTGACCAGTAGCAGAGATAGAGTGAGGGTGTGATACCAGACATGATAGCGGCAATTTTGTTGGCAGAGTGGTGAAGCTGACATTGGTCTTCTTCCTGAGTTGCTGTGAATTTCTCCAAGCAGCTGAGACTACATTGGCCTGGATGACCAGCTCAGAGCAGGATGGCAAGGTCTGATGTTGTGGCCTTCATTGCTGGCCCTGGGCTCCCTCCGTCTGCACCACCCTCTCCATCAGTTCTTCCAGCTCCTTGCCTGAAAAGTCGGGCACCAATCACCAGTCACTAGGGGGCATCAATGTATGGTAAAGAAAGATTCGAGGAGATGTTAGGAAAACATTTACACTCAGAAGGTAGTTGGAAGCTGGAACTCACTCCCTGTATGTGTGACGGAGACAGAAGGCGTCAGAGCTGAAACCCTCATAACATTGAAGAAATGTTTCGATGTGCACTTGGGATGCCCCAAGGGAAGGGCGAAATGGTGGAAAGTTGGATTAAATAGCTGTCTTTGACCAGTATGGGCATGATGGGCCAAAGTTTTTTTTTTCTGTGCAGGGGACCCCTCAGATTCTGTGAACTTAGAGTGGAATTATGGCAATTTTTAAAATTTGAATAGGCTTAGAAGAAGATGGACATAAAACTGAAAATGTTAAATTATGCATATTGCAATTTGAATCATTGTGATAGCCACTTTTTTTTATGTAGATTGTTTCATCATATCAACCACCGCTATGTTTGATTTGACGATATCTTATTTGTTTGCGTATTTGTTGACCAATTATACTCTGAAGTTAGAGTCATAGAACCATACAGCGCAGAAACAGACCTTTTGGTTCAACCAGTACATGGCGACCATATCCCAAACTAAACGAGCTCCACCTGCCTATGCTTGGCCCATTTCCCTCAAAATGTTTCTTACTCATGTCCTTACCAAATGTCTTCTAAGTGTTGCAGCTAGACCGTATCCATCACTTTCTTTGGAAGTTCATTCCACACATGAACCACTAAATCCTTCTTCTCTCGCCTTAAAAATAAGCCTTCTAGTCTTGAAAATCTCTACCTTAGAGTAAATACACATAACATTCACCTTATCTATAGCCCTCATGATTTTATAAAGGTCTATAAAGTCACCCCTCAACCTTTTACACTCCTGTGAAACAATTCTCAGCCTATCCAGCCTCTCCTTATAATTCAAACCCTCAATTCCTGACAACATCCTGGTAAATGTCTTCTGAACACTCTCCAGCTAATAATATCCGTCCTATTACAGGGAGACCAGAACTGGACTCGTTACTCAAGAAGAGGCCTCACCAACATCCTGTATAACCTCAACATAAAGGTTTCCTCCCACAGTCCAAAGATGTGCGGGTTAGGTGAATTGGCCATGCTAAATTGCCCATAGTGTTAGGTGAAGGGGTAAATGTAGGGGAATGAGTCTGGGTGGGTTGTTCTTCCGAGGGTTGTGTAGACTTGTTGGGCTGAAGGGCCTGTTTCCACACTGTAAGTAATCTAAAATAACGTCCCAACTCCTGTACTCAATGGTCTGAGCAATGAATTCAAGTGTACTAAATACCTTCTTATCAATATGTGACACAAACGTCAAAGAATTATGTACCTGAACCTCTAGGTCAGAGAGCAATTGGTAGTAATTATTAATTGCCCAGACCAGTTTGCATTGTTTGTGAACAAGTTTCGTTGAAAACCAGGCTTGAGGTGGTAAAGCTCTTTGGAAGTTGAAGTCAATTTGCTTTCCAAATCAAGTATCCTTAAAGGACATATAGCCTCATCCTAACAAAAGGTATCAAATCATGAAAGGCCAAAGAAATCACACAAGTGAATTTAAAGAGCAAATTTCTCTCCATCAGTAAATTCTGATGTTATGTTTTGTTTTGATGATTGATACTGTTTACAAAATCACAAAAAGATCCAGAAGTCATGTTTGATGAATGGGATTGAATGCATAGGCCTCTGCTCTTGAATATGGCTAATCATTAAAACATAGCTAATTTTTTTTAAATTATGTAAAACACGCTGAATTCAGTACAAAATAGCATTATTTTGACCTTTCTTTAGCTGAGTAAAATGATGTCAAGACAATAGTATTTAACCTATGTATGGTAATATGATTTATTTTTGGTAGTCAACAGTAAGTCTCTTTCTCCTGCACCATTCAAAGCCATGATTTGGAGGTGCCGGTCTGAAGCAGCGCTCAGAAGGCTAGTGTTTCCAAATAAACCTATTGGACTACAGCCTGGTGTTGTGTGATTTTTAACTTTCACCATTCACAAGAGCAGTGATGTGCTATGCAATGAGAATGTGAAAAAAAGCTTATCTCTTGTAATGCAACTGTAACAATGACCTATGTGTCATACGTTTCAGGATCTTGAAAATGAATCATGACCTATATACACACACTAGAACTATTGACCTCTTCGGTGGCATTTTGTACTTCATCCATGCATGGAGAAAAGGTCACGCTGAACAGGAATTAAAAGCAAGTTTAAAACTGTAGACCTGAGGAGCTCTACACTGGTGTCTGAGTTTATTTTATGACATTGTGTCTAGGACAAATAAATGCCAACATAATTGATTTAATTGTTTTATGGATTTTACATGAGCTCAATTATTTTTAATTGCGGAAGAATATGCAGACAAACTCAGTTATTATGCAACAATTGCTTCATCATTAAGACAACCCAGAAAAGTCCCTTTCCAAATTCAGTCACAAGCATGATCAGGAGGAGAGCAGTTTTAAAAAGAAGTTATACCTGTAAGCATAATATCTCAGCTCTTTAAGGACAAACTTTATTCATTCTTAAGTGGTACTAAAGGATTTCCAGAAGCAAATTTACAGATCAGAGACTCAAATGTTTGATGTTGCAGACTTCAATCCTTTTTCAAGTTGTGTTTTGCAATCTAACCTCTGTTCCACCAAGTCAGCATGTACATCTGGCCAGTGGGCAATGAATCATTTTTTAATTATTAGGTGTGTGTGCTGCTTGAGGCAAACACCTGTGGCTTTGAAGAAACATTTGACTGCTGGTGATGGACCTCTGGCATGGCATTTAATATCCATAAATCTGAAGCAATTCTGTATCAAAATCTAGCTGGCTTCGGAGGGCAGGTGGTGATGTGCTCCCTCAGAGTAAATGATTTTTTGATTATTCTTTTGGAAACCAAAAGTGTTACCATCACGACAAGCAAAAATTCTACCACTTCATCAAGGAATATCTTTTTTATTACTTTATTTTCTTATTTCATGCTTCATCCACATCTGCCAAGTGCAGTGCACATTCAGGATGTGTGTGCTCCTCAATTTACATATCATTAACCATCACTACACCGTTATTTGCATCTCAGCTTTGATTGGTGTTCTGAACACGACTTGTGCAATATGCATGTGTTAAGAAGAAAAATAGCAACTTTGCACATGTAATTGTCGAGTAATTAAAGTTATCTTTTCGAGCAAGTTAAAAATAATCGTAGCAATGACAGCTTTCTGGTGCAGAAAATGTTATGTTGTCACCCTTTCCATTTTCCTGACTTACTAATTTTTGCTGTTTTCTTTCTTGCCCCTCTTTTAAGTTCCTCCACTCATGCCAATCAACAGCATTCTTTGTGCCAACCAGATAAGATTGACTGTACAGTACATTCTTAGCTGCCTTTATGCTCAGTACCTGTATATTACCAGTCTTAGCACTAGTTGTGCACTTGCAACAATTTTGATTGCTGAATAATAAGTGTTTATACTCTGTACCCCTACACTTTGGGAGGGCGAGAGAAATAGGTTACATAAAGATCTGGAGAAACCTGGGGGTCTGTCAATATCATGTGTAGCTGCAAAGTACCCTGCAATACAGGAGCATGTTGAATAGAATGAATGCACTCAGGATGAGATTCAACTAGGATTTTCCTTTCAACCTCTCCAATCCTATTCTCCACCGTCTTTGTTTTATTAAAAAAGAGTCATTAATATAGAAACGGTCTGTTTTCTTGCTCATTGACTTTTCTTTTCAATATTAAAGGTCAATAGAGAAACATTTTTTTCTGAACTGGCATTTTGAAAATGATAAATCTATGTTTGCAAGTAATCTCAAGAAGCTCCTTGTTTTTCTGCTTGCAGGCAGTGTAGAAACCATTCATTTCTTTTCCAGGATGCTCTATTCAGCCTTAAATTTGACACAACAGATAAAGCATTATGCTTCACAAGCCTTATTTCGTTTCCATTGATCACTACAATTGAAACATTCACTTGTGACATATATACCAAATTAATATAAATCTTTGCCCGAGAGAACTCATCTTTTGAAAAGTGATGCATGGGATTTGTGCTGTAGGCAATACTATTGTGTGCACACCTGAGAAAGGGGATGTAGAATGAGATGTGCATTCCACATAGAATAGGGCCAGTACATTTAGATTAATCATTTCCATTTATCATACATGAACAACACTAGTAATTGCTGCAAGATAAACTTAACATAAAAGCGTCCTTAAATTAATCTGACTGATAGAATCTAAACATTAAATGGTACAAGTGCCAGAAATAAAGGAAACCATGTGTTCTGCATGCTAAAATGGCTTCCTTTCTGAAAGAAAATGCTATCGTACAAAATGTTTCTGATGTGTGATTTCTAGGAATAAGTACCAAATATATACTCTTTGATTGTTAGTTTAATAACAGCATATTGAAGTAATACAATGTGAACCTGTGTTTTTTGTTCCAGGTTCCCATGCTTCTGCCCTGGAATATTCTACCCTGTGTAACAGCAGGACTACACAAGCATATTCTTTGCCATTACTTTTGCTAAAATCTAAAATACAGTGATATACATAACTGTGCAAAGACATACCCATGTTTGCACAATTTGTACACATTGTACACAGGAAGGATTGTTAGGAAGACAAGAACAGGAAGTCTGGTTGATAACTTTAATACCTCTCTAGCTTAGGAATTCTGAGGAGAAATGAGATTGCTCACATTCCTGCCTAGCTGAGATCAGTTCACTAGAGATTGAATGGAAGGCTTTCCTCCTTTTATGTCTCAATTTCAAATATATTTGTTTGCAAGCAACATTATATAACATATTTTGTCCAGAATATACCTGAATAATTGAACAGTTGAGTTAAGTCTTCCTTGAGTTATGGTGAACTGAAAGATATTTTAGCATGGACAAGTTTGGTCAATTGATTTGGTCAATACAAGTCAGTTGATAGAGCGTTGAAACCGAAAAGCAAAGGCAACTGGGATACGAGAAGAAAACATTAGACATAAAGGATCCTTAAAGAAACAGCTGTCAACATCATAAAATGATAGATCATTTCATGAGGAGGTGAGTTAAACAAAAGATGTAATGTAAAATGGATTTGTATTTCATAAAATTCATGTGCCTGAAAATGATACAAGTGAACATGAGATGATGAAACAGTGTCTTTCAATCCTCATAAGATATTGACTTTTGCTGGCGTACAGTTCTTTTATCACTGACTCTTTGATGATTGAGATTAAGACACATTAGTGCCATTGAGGTCACGAGAATTCACAATAAGCGAGTGCATGCTGCTCCTGACCAGAGAGTGATTGATATAAAAGTAAATACTAAAAGTATAGCGAAATCATTCTTTTTCCAATACTGATTCCTCACATGCTGAAGAAATTATAAGTCAATATTTCTTGGTACCTTCATCCATCCATTGCTTCAAACACAACACACTCATTTTTGATCTACAAATTCCAAATGGAAAATAGAAATTTTGTATCACAAGGAAATTTGAATTAAATGAGCTTTATTGTCAGATGTACTCAAATGAGTACTGTGAAAAGTTTACAAGTCACCGTATTATGGATCATCTTCGGTACCTAAATAGAGATTCATTAGAACAAAATTCTTTAGGAAAAAAGAATTAGACAAGTAAAGAAATTACAGGACATAGAAATAAATAAGAAAAATAAGAGAATAAATTTGCATTATTTGATGGTTTGGAAAATTTAAGTATGAACTTCATTGGAAAGCAGCAGAAATTACACAGCAACAAATGATGGGTGTAGGGGTGGATTTTCATTTTCTTCAGGAGCACGCTTGGTGTTGGGGAATTATTGAATCATGTCACACATGGAGACCCAGCTACCTTCCTACTTACACTTGAATTAATTCCATGATCAGGCGACAGGTGGCCCTCGGCTTTTTGCTTTTAAACTATTTTTGTATTGGCCATTCCGCGAACAGCTTCATTTTATAAAACAAATTTCCCATAATTTCAAGTGTTCATGCTATGGCTGACAGGAAGTTTACTGTGTAAGATCATTTGTTTCACACACAGGAACCCCAAATTTCAAAATGACTGGAAAAAAAATTTAAAATATATCCTTAAAGATTTACTTGATGCAGAGTTCCCTCGTTTGTATACCATGCCGATCAGTTACATCCCGATCAGTTTTGGCAGCTAATTAAATCCAACAATAATTTGCACATGAACAAATAAAAATGTTGAACTGGAAAAGACCAGCTGGTCCATCTGGTCAGTTGTGATGTATTATGTATTGTGATAAAATATTCCCTACTACTAGTTACCAAAAAATCTCCAGGGAAGGTGAAAAATTAAATAAAATTTCAATGCCAATTAAGGGGAAAGATGTGAAAAACCTCTCAGATTCTCCTGGATGATTGAAATTAGTGTGTAACATATTGACAGTGACTTACCTTAGTTGATAGTTAACTTTTTTATAAAGTGATTTTCTTCTCAGCCAGTATTTATATATTCATATAATTCCTATATTTCTGCTACCGCATTTAGATATTATCAGGTGGGTTATTTTATTAGCTTGCCACCTCTTCAACCTGACTGCCAGGACACATTCCTGGAGATTTCTTGACTGAGTCGCAAATCAGGGTTATGTTTGTTGGTTTGTATGCTGAGACAGCATTCACTTTTCTTTAGCGGTGTATCTCCTACTCTACTCTTGATGTGTGAAGTAACAGGCAAAATGTAATATCGTTAGGAGTTTAGCAAGCAATTTCGCACTCTTTCTCCAAAGTTTGGGAGAAGATTTGTAGCTCGGGTGCTCATTGTTGTGGTTCTGTTCGCCGAGCTGGGAATTTGTGTTGCAGACGTTTCGTCCCCTGTCTAGGTGACATCCTCAGTGCTTGGGAGCCTCCTGTGAAGCGCTTCTGTGATCTTTCCTCCGGCATTTGTAGTGGTTTGTCTCTGCCACTTCCGGTTGTCAGTTCCAACTGTCCGCTGCAGTGGTCGGTATATTGGGTCCAGGTTGATGTGCTTATTGATTGAATCTGTGGATGAGTGCCATGCCTCTAGGAATTCCCTGGCTGTTCTCTGTTTGGCTTGTCCTATAATAGTAGTGTTGTCCCAGTCGAATTCATGTTGCTTGTCATCTGCGTGTGTGGCTACTAAGGATAGCTGGTTGTGTCGTTTCGTGGCTAGTTGGTGTTCATGGATGCGGATCATTAGCTGTCTTCCTGTTTGTCCTATGTAATGTTTTGTGCAGTCCTTGCATGGGATTTTGTACACTACATTGGTTTTGCTCATGCTGGGTATTGGGTCCTTCGTTCTGGTGAGTTCCTTCTCCAAACATTTGCAGCAACTTTTATGAGTGATTTGGAGTCCTAAGGGTGACCGTCCCTACTGCCCTAATGCCATCCTGAATACTGATGTGGTCAATCATATGAAAGGCTGTGGACCAGTCAAGAAAGATGAGGCGATATACTTCTTGATTGTCACATGTGATGAATTTTGCAATAATTTCAATGCTCTGGGCAGGGTAAAATTCCGATCAGAAGGAATGGAAGAGAAGGGAAAAGATCGTGTGTTCATAATGTGAAGGTGACGTTAACAAAGTCAGAAGTCACATGACTCCAGGTTATAGCTTTCGGAGCACGTCTATTCGTCAGGTGGTGTCGTGTGATATCTGACTTTGGAATGTTCAAGGGCATTGGAGATGGGGCAATAGTCTACAAGGACAAAGTTGCAACTTTTAGAACATTAACAACATCCTCTAAGTTGTCTTTCAAAATTCAGGATCCTGAAATAATTTTACGTACAGTTGTTATTGGAAAAAATATTTCAATAAATCAATGAACAAACAACAATTGTTTACAACTGTACCAAATAACTGGAGATGCAAATATCATGAACCCAATGCACAGATTGATTGAATCCTTCGGAGCAAAATCCCCATACCTTTTACACAGTAGAACTGTAAAAATTTGCATGATTCTACAATTTTAAAAAAATCTCTGGTGGAATGCAAAATAGGATTTCCATTTATAATGGACCATTTAGAACCTTAGGATGTCTCTAAAGCATTTGAGAACCAATTAAGTATATTTGAAATATAGTCACAATTGTAATTAAAATAACATTCTGGCTAATTCGCACACAGCAAAGTCCCACAAACAATAATGGACAAACTGAATAGACCATCCGAGGGGGAAGGGACTATTTACAAGTCATTGGTTAGACAGCAGCTAGACACCGATAAAATCTGGTCACATGCTAGGGAAGATAGAGCTGAAGAGTGTACAGAAGCAGGTTACCAGCATGTTACTGTAGTTGGCACAGTGGTCAGTCTTACTGTCTCACAGTACCGTGGATCCAGGTTCAATTCCAGCCTTGGGTGACTATCTGCATGGAGTTTGCATAATCTCACTGTAGCTGCATGGGTTTCCTCCCATGGTCAAAAATGCGCTGGTTAGGTGGCATTGAAAATGCTACAGTACCTAAAGGGTGAATTAGTCATAGGTGAGGAGGATATTTAATTGGGGAAAAGGAAACTATGATGCTATCAGACGTGAGTTGGGAAGCATGGACTGGGAGCAATTGTTCCATGGTAAAGGCACTATCAACATGTGGAAACTGTTTAAGGAACAGTTGTTGTGAGTGATGCATAAATGTGTTCCTCTGAGACAGGCAAGAAGGGGTAAGATAAAGGAATCTTGGATGACGAGAGCGGAGGAGCTTCTCATCAAAAGAAAGAAGGCAGCTTACGTGGAGGAAGCAAGGGTCTTGCTCAGCTCTAGAGGATTACAGGCAGGCGAGGAAGAAGCTCAAAAATGGTCTGAGGAGAGCCAGGAGGGGGCATGAAAAAGGATTGGCAGGAAGGATTAGAGAGAATCCAAAGGCATTTTACACATATGTGAGGAATAAAAAAATGATCAAAGAAAGAGTAGGGTCAATCAGGGATAGCATAGGGAACTGTGTATAGAGTCTGAGGAGGTAGGGGAAGCCCGAAATGAGTTTTTTGCTTCTATCTTTACGAAAGAAAAGGACCTTGTAGTGAATGAAACCATTGAGGAGCAGATAAGCATGCTGGAACAGATAGAGATTGAGGAAGCTGATGTGCTGAAAATTTTGACAAACATTAAGATTGACAAGTCGCCAGGGCCAGACCAGATTTGTCCTCGGTTGCTTTGGGAAGTGAGAAATCTGATTGCTTCGCCACTTGCGAAGATCTTTGCATCCGCGCTCTCATCGGAGTCATACCTGAGGACTGGAGGGAGGCAAATGTAATTCCTCTCTTCAAGAAAGGAAATAGGGAAATCCCCGGCAATTACAGGGCAGTAAGTCTCACGTCTGTCATCTGCAAGGTGTTCGAAAGGATTCTGAGGGATAGGATTTATGACCATCTGGAAGAGCGTGGCTTGATTAAATGCAGTCAGCACAGCTTTGTGAGGGGTAGGTCATGCCTTACAAATCTTATTGAGTTCTTTGAGGATGTTACTAGACAAGTTGATGAGGGTTGGGCGGTGGATGTGATGTATATGGACTTCAGCAAGGCATTTGATAAGGTTCCCCATGGTAGGCTCGTTCAGAAGGTCAGGAGAAATGGGATACGGGGAAATTTAGCTGTCTGGATACAGAATTGGCTGGCCAACAGAAGACAGTGAGTAGTAGTAGAAGGAAAATATTCTGCCTGGAAGTTTGTGGTGAGTGGTGTTCCACAGGGCTATGTTCTTGGGCCTCTACACTTTGTAATTTTTATTAATGACTTGGATGAGGACATTGAAGGATGGGTTCGCAAGTTTGCAGACAACACAAAGGTTGGAAGTGTCATAGTAAAGAGGGCTGTTGTAGGCTGCAGCGTGACATTGACAGGATGCAGAGATGGGCTGAGAGGTGGCAGATGTAGTTCAGCCTGGATAAATGTGAAGTGATGCATTTTGGAAGATCGAATTTGACAGTTGAGTACAGGATTAAAGACAGGATTCTTGGCAGTGTGGAGGAACAGCAGGATCTTGGTGTGTAGGTACATAGATCCCTTCAAATTGCCACCCAAGTGGACATGGTCGTTAAGAAAGCATATGGTGTTTTGGCTTTCATTAACAGGGGGATTGAGTTTAAGAGCCATGAGATCTTGTTGCAGCTCTATAAAACTTTGGTTAGACTGCACTTGGAATACTGTGTCCAGTTCTGGTCGCCCTATTATAGGAAAGATGTGGATGCTTTGGAGAGGATTCAGAGGAGGTTTACCAGGATGCTGCCTGGAATGGAAGGCTTATCTTATGAAGAGAGGTTGACTGAGCTCGGACTTTTTTCATTTGAAAAAAAGAAGGAAGAGAGGGGACCTAATTGAGGTGTACAAGATAATGAGAGGCATAGATAGAGTTGATAGCCAGAGACTTTTTCCCAAGGCAGAAATTGTTAACATGAGGAGTCATAGTTTTAAGCTGTTTGGTGGAAAATATAGAGGGAATGTCAGAGGCAGGTTCTTTATGCAGAGAGTTGTGAGGGCATGGAATGCATTGCCAGCAGCAGTTGTGGAAGCAAGGTCATTGGGGATATTTAAGAGACTGCTGGACATACATATGGTCACAGAAATTTCAGGGTTCATACATTAGGTTTACCTTACATGAGGATCAATGGTCGGCACAACATCGTGGGCTGAAGGGCCTGTTCTGTGCTGTACTGTTCTGTGTTCCATGTTCTATGGGACTGGGTATGGATGGAATGCTGTTCAAAGGGACAGTATGGGCTAAAAGGCCTTTTTCTACACAGTGTGGGGATTCCATAATGAGGAGCTGTTAACATCATAAACCTAGTTCACCAGTCAACATTCATTTTGAAATACTCTATAAATTGTCTCCAGGTTGTTTTCAGCTTTGTCCAAGAGATAAGTAATTAATTCCTGAAGACTACAAGGCATTTAACAATCCAATCCTTCCAAGCCAGGAATGTTGATATAAACCAACACCTTCACTGTAATCCAGACTGAGATCTACTCAATCAGTGGAGCTCCAGCTGATACCCCGAATGGTAACATAAATGAGCAACAAATTCTTCATAAATGATGTTTGTTGGTGCAGTATTTCTGGTTTATTGTAATTGTTATATTTAAATAAATAAAGTGTAAACAAATAATTAAAATATTCAAATGGCCTCACTGACCTTATTAAGTTGCATACACCAAAGGGTATAATTAACTATCCAACCACTTTAACAACCTGACTTGTTTGCACTATTAAATCTTAAGCATTGAAAGCATTATATTAAAAAGCGATTGCCTGTCCTAAGTATGTCCTATTTAATCTGCTTGTTTTGACTTACTTCAATGTAAACAATGGCGAAATGGAATGCACAAATAGTCTTCCAGGGGTGTTGACTGGTATTTGGTAAGTGCCCATTATGCACATCTAACCATCGGAAGTGAACCCTTGCCTTTGCCCCTTGATGTGCTGAATATCCAGTGAGATGGGCCTTCAAAACTGTCAAGAAAACCTGCAAAGTAGATTGCCCTTGGACTACAGATTGAGAGAAAGGAGGTGGTTTCTGGGCCTTGTTTCTCATTTATAAAATCAGGAATAGCGCAATGGATTTTGTAGAAATTTATGTCTACTCTCCTGACCTAATGACTGGTGCAAGGGTTAAGATAATTCAAAGAAAGCTTTCAAATTGGAAAAAAAATGCAAGGAAGAAGAATTGAAATAGCTCCTTTACCTGTGAAGATGAACATCTGATCTGTAATATAGTATTCACAGAACTGACAGTAGGATATTATTGTATTCAGCATTTCAAACTTTAAAAAAGCTGACAGTGTCAAAAAAAAACATGATAATGTTCACAGGCAAGACAAGGGTGTTTAGCAACTATACCCTCAAGGTAAATTGTTATATTTTGCCTTGTCCCTTGGTAAAACACTTTCAGTCATAGCAGAGCAATCTATCTGAACATATTTTAAAATCTTTGGATGCTGAAAGTCATGTTTGAAGATTTTACCTCATTATCTCTGACATATAACTCAGATAAAGGTGAGTAGTTGATGAAAAATTAATGAAGGGAGCTGTTTAGCCCATTGAAATTACTTGAAGTGCTCAAAAACAATCACTATTCTAATCATCAAATGCCCAGAGATTAAACTGTAAGTATCCTGCAATAAAGACGCAAAATTAGTTTTAATCTCATTATGCATTTCTTTTTTTTTGCAGATCCAGCCTTAGTCATTTGGGAGTCGCAGATGAAGGTCATGTTTGAAGAAACTCCATCCCTAACCACATCTGCTCCTGACCTTTTGCTTCCCAGGGAATCCCAAGTCCTACTGATGAGTGCAGCTTTGATTCGTGATTCCTGCTCCAAATAGCAGCTGCAACAGCCAAACAGGGAGATGTGACCTGCTGTGTCTCCAGGAGGAAGTGCCGACAAACAACTCACATAAGGATTAGATCAGGTGAGCAAAGCCTTCCGCTGACTATTGTCTGGGGAAATCAAGCTCATAGATGTATTCAGGGCTCAGGAATGCATCTTTAGATAGTCAGCTCGCCTTATGGGAGATTCTGAATCATGATCTGTTTTCTTTCATTTAATACAGAGCCATAATTGGGTAGGAAGTATGAAAGAGGTGCATGGATCTGTTGGTCACACATTATTTATTAAACTGCGCTGAAATCATTACCACCTGCCTGGTCCCCAAAGACGAGAAGCATTTACTAACGATATGTTTCTGAATTTAAGCAATTTGTAGCAACGTTCGGTGCCATGTTTTTTAATAGGCTTCCTGAAAGCATCAATTAATCAGAACACTAAGATAATCATGTTTGGAAAAGAAACAAATAACTCTATTTTCTTTTAAAAGAACAAATAATTGCTCTGTAAAGATGTTTATAATGATAATGTCATATGTGCAATGTCAGATATTTCAATCTTGGTAACAGGAGCAAGTTGACTTCTCAGATCCTAGAGTGTTCAATAAGTATTAAGTTATTTTAATAAACTCCCTTAGCATCTACCATTGCCATCATTCGCCCCTTTGTTATTGCTAACATTTCAACATAATTGTGAGTACAATTGCATTTATTAAACAATTTTCTAAATAGCAGAATACCTTCTAAACTAAAGATGAATTCTTGATTATTAGATTAGATGACTTACAATGTGGAAACAGGCCCTTCGGCCCAACAAGTCCACACTGCCCCGCCGAAGCGCAACCCACCCATACCCCTACATTTACTCCTTACGTAAGGATATGGGCAATTTAGCATGGCCAATTCACCTGGCCTGCACATCTTTGGACTGTGGGTGGAAACCGGAGCACCCGGAGGAAACCCACACAGACACGGGGAGTACGTGCAAACTCCACACAGTCAGTCACCTGAGGCGGGAACTGAACCCGGGTCTCTGGCGCTGTGAGGCAGCAGTGCTAACCACTGTGCCACCGTGCCGCCCACAGTGCTTGTTAAGTTGGTTTTCACATGTGTAATGTATTTTATCAGTTTAACTTGGTAATAGTACATTGAATATCAATGTTAGTTCATATAGAAAGATATTATATTTGTGGTATGACATACAGGGCAGTGCAAACCTTCTTTAACAGATACAATGTTGGATAATTTAATGGGCCAGAGGTCAATATCTCACCTTTTCAGACATTACTTTTCAAGAATGGGGCATCTCACTTCTACGGCACCTCTTGAGAAAGGGGGAGGTACTCACGAGTGTCTGGTAATTCCAGTCCCTGGTACCATGTTTAAACATCAGGTTCACAGCATGTCAAACACTGCAAGCCAGGAATTGTCCTTATTCCGTGATGCACAATGGAAAGGTCATTTCTGAGGGAGGCAATTGCTTTGTCAGCTTTGCTAATGGAGACCTGGAGGATTTGGTGGTGCAGAGGTGTGTTGTCCTCTTTTTTGAGGGATGGCAGAGAGGACCATGATACTGAAACCTGCCAGGCTGGTCCGAATTTGCCATTCCCACAACCTCCCCACACTGAGTCAGTGCAGTATCCACAGTCTGGGGGATCGAGTGGCCATTCTACACTCTGCTTGAGTAAGTACCATCTACTTCTCTCTGCTACCTCACACTTACTCTATCTCTGCTACTGAATGCACCTCCCATCAAGGTTCATGCTCTACCACTCTCACTATTACATCCAACATCTTCTCCTGATGGCTCTCAACCACTCCATTCCCCTGGAGGACTGGGCTGAGGGACAGCAAAGCCAAGGGGTGAGGTGGCTGACATACATTTCTTCACCCACTACCAGAAGATCCTTGAATTAGTAGCACAGGATCAAGACCACTCCAACTGAATGCTGAGACCTCTGTGTCTTGGCAACCAAATAAGATTCATTGTTTTGTCCTGCACTCCTGCCACATTACCATCACCTTTCACAATACTGAACCTGCCACCCCACTGCACAACTCATTCCCTCTCTTGTTCTGTGCAGACACAAGCTACATCTACACAGCTTCCATCTACAAACGTCAACTGACTCTAGCCACCAGTAACTCCTCCACTTCTTAGGGGCTGTCACAGGACCTTCAGAGGATGCATTTACTGTGCTACCTCCTGAACTCTCCACCAGGTCAAATACAGTCACCTCAATGGGTACTCTAGCTGGGTTAGTGCCCGCAGCACTTTCTGCTGAGCAGGTCACTGTCATGCCTCTGTAGATGATTGAGGAAGACATGCCCAAGGCCTTTGGCACTCAGAGGACTGCTTAGGACCAGGCACTGGCTCAGCTGGCAGAAGAGAACTTCATGATAGCAGCTGTTACCAACTTACTGCAAATGTATGGACAGTCACGGGAGCTGTAGCCAGGTTTGTCTGAGGGACTCATGGACCTAAATCGAGGGTTGTTGAAGGAGTCTCCCAACATTATGACTGTGCTAAATCTGGTGTGGGTGTATCTTACTGTCACCATGAACAGGTTGGTGATGACGATGGGAAGCCAGATCCAGCAGACTGCAGGGGTTGCTTCAGGAATTTGTTGCTCAGTATCCATGGCAAGACATGGGAGCCTGATGGACCTGGACATCTCTCCACATGCTCCTTCCTCTCAAGGAGACAAGGTGGTCCCATCAGGCACCAAGACAAGGGAGGAAGCACACACAGGTCCCCAAGATATCTCCTGTTGAGCTATTCCAGAGGTGCCTCGAACTCTACTGCAACCCTGCCTCTACCCTAACCCTGCCTCTACCCCAATCCTGTGGAAGTTGAAACCCAGCTGAGTGAGCCTGCATCTGGACAGGATACCCTTGGAATATCATTAAGCCACAGTCATCCCAAGGTTACCAAATTTAAGAGCTGGGAGGTTCTGCTGCAAATGTACAAGGTGTTGGTGAGGCCACACCTGGAGTATTGTGCACAGTTATGGTCTCCTTACGTGAGGAAGGATACACTGGCTTTGGAGGCAGTGCAGAGGAGGGTCACCAGGTTGATTCTGGAGATGAGGGCATTACCCTACGAGGAGAGATTGAGCCGCCTGGATCTGTACTCATTAGAATTTAGAAGATTGAGAGGGGAATCTTATAGAAACATATAAAATTATGGAAGAGATAGGTAAGACAGAGACAGGGAGGTTGTTTCTGCTGTTGGGTGAGACTAGGATGAGGGGACATGCCTCAAGATTAGGGGGAGTAAATTTGGGACAGAGATGAGGAGGAACTGCCTTTCCCAGGGACCAGTGAATCTCAGGAATTCTCTGCCTAAGGAAGCAGTAGAGGCAGCTTTATTAAATTTATTCAATGTAGGGGAATTAAGGTTTACGGGGATAATGCAGGTAGAAGGAGCTGAAATGACGGACAGATCAGCCATAATTTTAATTAATGACAGAGCAGGCTCGACGGGCCAAAAGGCCTACTCCTATTACTATGAAACTTTGAGTCAAACCTTCTTCACCAACTGTCTCCACTATACAGCAAGCTCCTTCCTTACTGGGACTGCTCCCAGACACAGCGGGAGGGCAAGGATACAGAAAATCTTATGAGGGCAGATAGGTGGCATAGATGACACTTCATTGTACATAGATGAACACGTTTGGAAATATATTAGCACAGTACATCATCACTTTTATTTGGTTTTCATTTGATTTATTATTGTCACACGTACCTAGCTCCAGTGAAAAGTTTTGTTTTGGATGCAGTACAAGCAGATTCTAACGTACAAAGATCGTAGGGTGATTGAACAGAGTGAAGAATACAAAGTTACAGCTGCAAAGAAGGTGCATAAAAAGCAAGATCAACATTTGATTTGAAATTTGAACAAACCATTCAGAAGTCGAATAACAGAGGGGAAGAAGCTGTTCTTGAACAGCACATGTTTAAGGTTTTGTATCTTCTGCCTGATGGAAGAGTTTGGAAGAGATTATAACTGGGGTGGAAAGAGCCTTTGGCTGCCTTACTGAGGCAGTGAGAAGTGTAGATAGAGTTAATGGATGGAAGGTTGGCTTGCATGATGATCTGGGCTGTGTTCATCATTCTCTGTAATTTTGTACTGTCCTGGGCAGAGCAGTTACCATACCAAGATATTGTGCTCCCAGATGGAAAGCTTTCTATGATGCATCTATGAAAGTTCCTTATGAGCATGCCAAATTTCCTTAGCCTCCTGATCAACTCTCAGCTTAACTGCAGCTACACAAATGAAAGTTCCAGAAACTAGCTTTCCTCAATTCCAGACAGATTTACATCACTGTCTGAAGAATTGCTGCACATTAACATTAAATGCTGTCCATCTTTAATCTGGAAACATCAGACATTGCAAAGCCTTGAAACAACTGTTTACGTCAACCTCCATTAAACAACAGGAAAAGCAAAGAAACAGCAAATAAACAATAAGCTACAAAGAAACAGAAGCTGTTTACCTTTTCAGAAGCAACAATTTCACAGTCATTGAAGGATATCTTCTCCCAACTTCTTTTAGAAGTGAGTGTTAGTTGAGCTCTGTCCAGCTTCTTGTACTCATCACTGCATTGCTCTTTCTTGCTGGAAGTAATATTCCTCATCTGGAAAGTCCTCATCTTCCTCCTCAGGAGACAGTTGCCTCTCTCCCAGCCCTTCAGCATCCATCACATTCTGTTTGTCCACACCAGTTGTGCAGAGCAGTGCATGCCAGGAATAAGCAGCTTAGTCTATCTGGAGTGTAACATAGAAACATAGAAGATAGGACCATTTGCCCTTTCAAACCTGTTCCACCATTCATCACCATCATTGCTGATCATCCAACTCAATAACCTAACCCTGCTTTCTCCCAATAACTTTTAATTCATTCGCCCCAAGCGCTATATCTAGCCGCCTCTTGAATACATTCAATGTTTTGGCAACAACTACTTCCTGTGGTTATGAATTCCACATGCCCACCACTTCCTGGGTGAAGAAATGTCTCCTCATCTCCATCCTAAATGGTCCACCCCAAATCCTCAGACTGTGACCCCTGGTTCTGAACATACCCACCATTGGAAACATCCTACCTGCATCTACCCTGTCTAGTCCTGTGAGAATTTTATAAGTTTGAATGAGATCCTCCCTGACTGGTCTGAACTCCAGTGAAACAATCCTAACCTAGTCAATCTCTCCTCACACGTCAGTCCTGTTATCCCCGAAATCAACCTGGGAAACCTGGTAAAATAATTCCTTTACAAGATTGATCCAAATATCGGAACATTGTCTTGATGAAGTCCATCATCTGTTCTATGGTGGTCCTTGAGGAATAATGTACCTACACTCAGCCTGAGTCAGATAGTTCTCTGGCCTTTTTGTCCACATGCTCTGGCCTTTTTGTCCTTAGGAGGCTATTGGGTATTGGCTGGATATGGCTATTTATCCTGCACTTGCTGACTTTTTTATTGCTCCTCATTTCTATCAGCCTTTTTCAAGTGCAGTCCCAGCCATCTGCTGGAGCTGTATCCATGAGCTACTGTTCCAATGACCCAACGTGGGATCTCAGAAACAGAACAGCTCCTTTGTTAAGTGAGTAGTCAGTAGTTGAGGCAGACAGTTGAGGCAAATGATAGTTTATCATCATCCTCCATACGTAGGACACATACAGCTCTGGCAGAGGGCTTTGGGAATTCTACACATGCACCTCTGACATATTTGATCTTATTCACACATATATTGCCCAAGTTGTGTCACACAAATACAGTAAAAGATAATGGGTGCTGCAGGCTGACCATAGCCCTGTCTCCCCGCCATGCCAATATCCCAAACTTTAACGGTCACCTGTGATCACTTTTAATTCAAAGTCGTTATTAGGATTAATTTATAATGATCAATGTACTGGCAGAATTGCGAGTGTGAGGATTTGAAAGGGCAGCAGGAAGGCTGTGTTTAGCATCGTTACCTCATAATGTCAGGAATCCAAGTTTGATTCCAGCCTCATGTGACAGTCTGCATGCAGTTTGTATGTGCTCCCGGTGTCTGCGAGGGTTTCCACCGGGTGCTCCAGTTTCCTCCGACAATCCAATGATGTGCAGGTTAGGGGATTAGCCATGTTAAATGCGAGGTTAAAGGGATAGGGTGAGGGGGGAGTTGGATCAGGTTGGGATGCTCTTCGGAGGGACAGTGCAGAACTAGATGGGCCAAAAGATCTCTTTCTGAATTGTGCTGATTCTATGATTTGTAAACTAGATGTATTTAATCCCAGACCTGAGTATCAGATTCATGCAATTGCTCTTTGAATGCCCACAAGTGGAATCCAGCCCCACAAGCAACACAAATTAGGCTTGTTGTGGATGTGCTGGCAGCAATCTTTCATGGTTATCGCATAGATGAAATTTGATTGAAGATAGAAGGCTTTCCAGATCACACTAATGTGACTGAGTTGCACACTTGACCTGTTATTCTAGGTGCATCTCTCATCCTTCAAACACATGTTCCTTTCTACATTTTAGACACTGTCAAAGCCAGCAGATTTTAGCTTCCCCCATTTTTACCCCAACATTTTAATGTAATTTTTCATCTTCTGAGTCTACCCACTGAACCCCAGGCCTGTTGTATTGCCAATGTCCAACATTATGAAGCACTGTCCACCAACAAAGTCAACGTGAGAGTGACTATTGATGACCACCCATCCCCCCCACTACCACCACCAACAAATTACCCCATGCCCTCCCACATCATATCAGCTCCCACCCTTATATGTATCATTGTTTCCCTTCACAGAGGTTATTCCCTCTGCATCCCAGCATACTGGCTCCAACCCCCAGACACGATTCCCCAAATTTCCCAATACAGTGCTGTCCCCTAATAATCCCCTGAAAGGGAAAACAGACAGCATTGGTTTTCTGATAATCATAAAGTACATACCACAGCTCAGAGATGCAAACATGTAATGATATAATTGGATAACATAATCATGTGTACGATCGGTAATATGGTCACATGTACTAACTTGGAATGTGAACTGTGCACATATAATTGAGTAGAGAAAGGAGTGAGGAAAATGTAACATTTTGATTGGAAATTATTATTTGTAGAAGTAGTCAATTGGAAGCTTGTATCTGTAAAAAATAGTATAAAACTCTTCTTTTGGCAAATAGGAGTTGAGCAGTATGCTATTTTCCTGATGTTCACATCTCATATGCATGTATGAGACTCATCCAGTCTAAGAGGAAATAATGGGTTTAACTCACCTTTTCACTCCCTCGGCATTTAGTGCACAAATCCCTGACCAATAACAGTGCAACTCCTCCGGACCAAATTGTGATGACAGCCCTGAATGAGGATGAGCCAGTCCCCTAACTGATCCCTGTGCAGCTCTGCAACTAACTTAATGGTAATCTTCAGACCTGTTGTAATCAATCTACACGTTCAGACCATTAGGATGGATTCCTGAATCCTCATTGCAATAAGTGGTCAACACCCTCGACTAAGATTGGACAATACTATTGGATGAGGTAAAAACAATAACTGCAGATGCTGGAAACCAAATTCTGGATTAGTGGTGCTGGAAGAGCACAGCAGTTCAGGCAGCATCCAACGAGCAGCGAAATCGACGTTTCGGGCAAAAGCCCTTCATCAGGAATACTATTGGATGACTTATTACTTTCCCCCTAAAATCAACATAGACATTCAGGCATGGTCATTTGTTAGAAACATATACAATATGTTTGCTGCTGAAGGCATACGTTGCTCCGTACTCAGGCAGGAACAGTGAAAGATGACTTCATGCAAACATTTATTCTTTAATGCCAATTACATAGTTTTGTCTACATTGTGTTTGTCTATGTAAACAGAACAGTAAAGTCCTGAAAATATCATTGGGTCATTTGTTGCTCTGTTTAGGGAGACAAATTATTAATTTTAGTTAAGCTGAACATTAAATAAAGAATAATTTGTTCAAGATATGGTTGACATGGTATTAAACACATAGTAAATTACCTGAACGCAGCTGTTTGCATTCAACAGTTCAGTTAGATAATTATTTATGTTGTTTTTCCATTTGTAAATGTGTGGTTAAAAGGTGCACATTTACTCTAGCAAAACTATATGAGAATTAAACTTCAATCAGTGTCATCGTGGACTAAGCATTTTAATGCAATGCTAGAGGAAAACTTGACAGAACTGATCTCACAAATAGAAGACAAACTGAAGTGTTCACTCCAGCAGCACAGATTAAAGACTGACATTGTTCAGCTTCATTGAAGTGTGCAATTCTACACTGAGTCAATGAAGATTATCAAGCATGTTTAACACAGTTATCAGACCATGAAGAGTTGTTTTGGCACGAGATAAAGCTGAGTACTAAAACAGAGCCTTAATTCCTTCCTAAAGCTTGAGAAAAATCACAAAACTTTAAATATATCAGAACCGCATTTAACTTTTGATGCAAGGCATGTGATTGTGTGTCAGATCATACTTAATATTTACCTTCACTACTTCAGCTCTTGTTCTTCATCTTCCTGCCAAACTCTACTCCAAGTCTGTTTGTGAATTTGAGAACGGTGAAATCAACCAAAGGTCTGCTGATCATGCATGGGAGAAGAGGAGGTATGTGCATTTTTGTAGAGCCTGGGAAACATTCCTTTTCCGAGAGTTCCCATAAAAATACAAACTGAAAATTGCTATGGGCTACCAGTTGAAATATTTCTAGCTGTTCCTTAAAGGAAAGGTGGTTCAGTAATTCAGCTAAAACCAAAAGATAAAATATGTGCCAAGCAGTCTCTGCATATTACAACAAACATTGTAATTAATTGTCTGAAGTAAGTACTAGGATTAGTACTGAAAACAAAGAATGCTGGAGATCACAGTGGGTCAGGCAGCATCCATGGAGACAGGACAAGTTAATGTTTTAAGTCATCTGGACTCAAAAGGTTAGTTTGCTGTCTGTCCATGGATGCTACCTGACCTGCTGTGATTTCCAGTATTTTTTTGTTTTCAGTATAGATTCCAGCATCTGCAGTAATTTGCTCTTACTAGCATTAATACTTACATACTTGAAATAGATTCTTCCCTGGAACAGACCAGCATCTAGTCTGTCATCTGGGGACCCTGCCAAAGATAAGACCATAAGACCATAAGAATTAGGAGTGGAAGTAAGGCCATTCAGCCCATTAAGTCCACTCCACCATTCGATCATGGCTGATGGGCATTTCAACGCCACTTACCCACACTCTCCCCGTATCCCTTAATTCCTGGGCGGCACGGTGGCACAGTGGTTAGCACTGCTGCCTCACAGCGCCAGAGACCTGGGTTCAATTCCCGACTCAGGTGACTGACTGCGTGGAGTTTGCATGTTCTCACCGTGTCTGCGTGGGTTTCCTCCGGGTGCTCCGGTTTCTTCCCACATTCCAAAAATGTGCCGGTCAGGTGAATTGGCCATGCTAAATTGCCCATAGTGTTAGC
Source organism: Chiloscyllium punctatum (assembly GCF_047496795.1). Classification (NCBI taxonomy): domain Eukaryota; kingdom Metazoa; phylum Chordata; class Chondrichthyes; order Orectolobiformes; family Hemiscylliidae; genus Chiloscyllium; species Chiloscyllium punctatum. The sequence goes on from NC_092747.1 coordinate 118,347,135, forward strand.
TAAGGGGTAAATGTAGGGGTATGGGTGGGTTGCGCTTTGGCGGGTCGGTGTGGACTTGTTGGGCCGAAGGGCCTGTTTCCACACTGTAAGTAATCTAATCTAATCTAATCTAATTAAGAATTTATCAATCTCTGCCTTGAAGACATTTAACGAATGAATTCCACAAGCCCACCACTCTCTGGCTGAAGAAATATCTCCTCATTACCATTCTAAATTAACCCCCTCTAATTCTAAGGCTGTGCCCACGGGTCCTAGTATCCCCACCTGACAGAAACAATTTCCCAGTGTCCACCCTTTCTAAGCTATGCATTATCTTGTAAGTTTCTATTAGATCTCCCCTCAACCTTCTAAACCCACGTGAGTACAATCCCAGGATCCTCAGCTGTTCATCGTATGTTAGATCTACCATTCCAGGGATCACCCGTGTGAATCTCCACTGGACACGCTCCAGTGCCAGTGTGTCCTTCCTGAGGTGTGGGGCCCAAAACTGAACACAGTATTCTAAATGGGGCCTAACCAGAGCTTTATAAAATCTCAGTAACACATCGCTGCTTTTACATTCTAACCCTCTTGAAATAAATGACAACTTTACATTTGCTTCCTTAACCGCAGACTCAACCTGCAAGTCAATCTTTAAAGAATCCTGGACCAGCACTCCCTGATCCCTTTGTACTTCAGCTTTATGATTTTTCTCATTATTTAGAAAATAGTCCATGCCTGTGTTCTTTTTTCTAAAGTGCAAGACCTGGGTAGCAGCAGCAGCAAGATCGCAATTATACAAATGGGAGAAGGCCATTCAACCCCTCCAACCTGTTCCACCATTCAGAGATCACAGCTGATCTGGGGCCTAACTCTAAATGACTGCCTTTGCCTCATATCCTTTAATATCTTTGCTTCACAAAAAATTATCAATCTCAAAATTAAAATTAACAATGAATCTAGCATCCACTGCCATTTGAGGAAGAAAGTTCCAAATATCTGCTACCTTTTGTGAGTAGAAGTACTTCCTAACATCTCTCCTGAATGGTCTGGCCCTCATTCTCAGACTATGTCCCCTAGTTTTAGAATCCTCAACCAGTGGAAATCTTTGTCTATCTTGTCTTAAAGACTTTGGCCAGGTCACCCCTTAACCTTCTAAATTCTAGAGAAAACGGACATGATTTGTGTAATCTCTCCTCATAATTTAACCCCTGAAGTACAGGTGCCATTCTTGTAAACCTATGCTGTACTCCCTCCCAGGCCAATGTAACCTTCCAAAGATGTGGTGCCCAGCTGAGTTCACCATACTCCAAGTGGGATCTAATCAGGATTTTGGATAACTACAGCATAACCTGTCCATCCTGGTACCCCAGTCCTGTAGATATAAAGGTCAACCTTCCATTAGCTTTCTTGATTATTTTCTGCATCTGTCTGTGACATTTTAAAGATCCATGCATTTGAATCCCCTAGTCTGTTTGGACATGCAGTCTATTTAACTTCATATCATTTAGAAACTCCTCTGATTTATCCCTTTTCAGTCTAAAATGGATAACATTACACATTTCCATTGAACTCCATCAGCCACAGTTTTGCCTGTTTTATTCTGTCTTTTTCTATCAATATCCCTTTGTAATTTTGTGCTATCATCTACACTTATCATCAATGCTGTCTAACTTGTGTCATCAACATATTTAGATTCATAGCTTTTGTGACATTATCTAAGTCATTAATAGATAATGTAACTAATTGAGGCTCTTACACAGAGGTTCAATTTCACTCTTGGGAGACTGCATGGAGTTTGCATGTTCTTCCCGTGTCTGAGTGGGTTTCCTACGGGTGCTCCAATTTCCTCCCACAGTCCAATGATCTGCGGGTTAGGGTAGATTAGCCATGCTAAATTGCCCATAGTGTCTAGGGATGTCTAGGGTAGGTGGATGAGCCATGGGAAATATAGAGCTGCAGGGATGAGGTGGGTCTGGGTGGGATGTTCTTCAAAGGGTTGTTGTAGACTCAATGGGCTGAATAGCCTACTTCCACACTGTAGGAATGTTATGAATAGTTGCACTCTAATATTCTTTCTCACTATTTAAACCTACACACTTAAAATGTTCTGTAAGTAATTAAGTAATTAGCTGCTTCTTTTCTTTTGATCTTGGTGGGATAATGTCAAATTGGGTCAGGCAGCTTCCTGCGATACATTATGTGACACAGACACATTATTTGTGGCATGGTTATATTGATTACCTACCCTGTTAATGTTCCCTGTGTATGATTTTTTTGGGGGGGTGGTGTGATTATATGACCTATTTGAGTCAATCAGGCTGAATCCATAGGGACTCCTGTGAAGTGACAGTGGTCATCAACACACATTAGATACAAATCGTACACTAGAGATTGATAGATTTCCTGTCTTGTACATCGAAAGGCTTCTGATTCAGAACAATAGAACAGATTGTCCCCAATCCATCATTGTCCCACTGCAAGTCCAGCAGTCCACTCCACTTTGGCAATGGGTGTTAGCTACAAAAGTGAGTCGCATATTAACAGAACGAAAAACACAATTAGCTAATGCTGATCCTGTAATTATGTTGCTCTCATTAATTAAATTGATTCTAACCTGTCAATTTTATTTTAAGTTTTATCATTGTGAAACTCCTCCTTCAAAGCAAAACTGATTGCTTTTTCTAAATAGAGGCCAGTGAATCAGATTTTTTTGTTTTAAGTGATTTGTTTCCTTACCCTTGCATGTAGCATGATTTCCTTTCTTTTTGTTATGCTAATGAAAGTATGCAATTTTTAATTACATTGCAGGAACTAAACAAGGCCAAAGCAACTAGCATTGATTTAAATAGAATGTGAAATCTTATGCACTACTGATGTGCTATCTTCTGTTTCCACCTGTGATGTTACATTTCACCATTTTCTTCTGAGATGTCATATAATTCTCTTCCTATAAATCAGTGAAAAAGTTTTAATAAAGTGTCATTGAAACAAAACTGAAACTCCCTTAGATAAGTGTGTGCATGTATATGTGTGTGTTGGATGGGGGCATAGCAGGGTTGGGTAGGCACCAAGGAGGGTGTTAGCTCACCTAACAGAGCTATTTTAATTGCCACACCTCTGAGGATAGGAAGACTCATTCCAGAGAGCTGGGGGCCAATCAGATGCTGACTACTCCAAGTAGCAGTAACATCACCCTGTGAGTGGTGGTCTCACACAGTAGTGCGACTGGGACTTGGACAGCACTTCATTGATGTATCAGAGCATTGGAAGTGTTTGGGGACTGGGGTTGGCGGTTCAGTGAGGTGTGTAGAAGCCAAAGTTTGAAATGGGGTCAAGGAACCTGAGGAAAGGTATGAGCTATACTTTGAGGTTAACTCTCCAATGCCACAGGGGGGCCAGTTTACCAGGGAATGCCATCTCCTAGTGCTCTCTCATCCCCTACTAACCAGCACCATCCCGTGCTTAGAAATCTGTCAGGCTCAGGCCATTCCTGTCACTGTTTTAATACCAGTGATAGTGAGAAGAGTGGGTATTAATTTCCCTTTTCTGGGCTTCAGTTGACCTACTTTAAGTAAGGTGCCCAAATTCATCCCCTTAATTCCAGAAAAACTGTGGTGCAGCATGGACAGGTGGCGAGGCAGTAGGCAGGGTGCCGTTGTATTTAATGTGCCCTCGACCTTCAAAGTAGTTTCAAATTCAGACCGGATTATCTTCGGAATATGTTGTGAGCAGTGTTTCACAATGTCAACTGGCAACGTTAATTAGTAATGAATGTTGTCACCACCCTTCATCTACATAATTTAATGATGGTGATTTTTTGACCTGGAGTCCGTGTTTTACAAGATGTTACAAGTGTTTTGAATGATCTATTTAGCTGACTTCATTAATAGCTTTAAAGGGACAGAACAGAAAATGAATGAACCTCAGAATAATGCTCTGGCTCCTACTTACCAATGAGCAGTGCTAAGGTACCAATTTATTGTTCTAATTTGGAGAGAATCAAAGTTAAATAGAACTTTGCACAATCTGAGCTAATTACAAACCACTTTAATTCCAATAACATAGTCTTGAAATAAAGAGAGTATTACATTGTTGGAAACAAAACAATGAATGAGTGTGTCAACTAACATAAAATAAATCACTGGAAAATCTGTTTTAAACACATTTGTTTATTCAAGATATTGAAGAAGTCTTCCCTGCTTTTCTTTGAGCATTGCACAGAATATTTTTTATGCAACAGAAAGGGACAGTGGTGCTGCAGTTTTGTGCCTCGGCTGGGACATGCTACAGTATGCACCTCCTCATGGTTACACCAGAATATTGGCCAAAATTAAACACTCACAATTCTGGGTTGGAATTTCAATCCATCACCTCCTGACTCAGCAAGCAGAGTACGTGACTCAGTGAAAACTGACACCTCATTCATTGATTGTTTTATTTCTGTTTTATTTTTTATTTCCTTCTATTTCTAACTCACGTTTCCTGATTTATCAATTTTTTTTAACCTCCCCTTAAGCATCCTGTTTAGTTTCAGTAAAATCTACTTGATTCAGCCTATCAGCATCGATCCTATTGTACTGCCCAATTCAATTATCCGCCATGGTCATTTTATTCTCAACTACATTGACTTCATATCCTTTTTCCAATAAGGTAAATGGAAATTTTGCACAAGTTCAATTTGTTTCAATGTTTTAATTTTTTTCAGACAGAATTTCAATGTACCTATTAGTCCTGAAACTGACATTAGGAAAATTATTTTCACGGACATGTTTTTCTGAGTGTGCTCAACATAAAATGTAATAACTTGTAATTTTTTTTAAGTTTGACTGTGGGTGTGACTATGGTGATTTGGATAGCATTGTGCATATTTTACACTGACTTGAGAAATGAGGCAAGATATTGAGGTTGGCTGAGGGCCATGATGTGAACAAGCAGTATTTATATATTGCCTTTAGCATGATAAAACGTGCCAGATTGTTCAAAAGGAGTATAATAGGGCGAAAGGAAATTGATTCAGTGCCAAAGAAGGAAATGCTTGGGGAGGTGACCAAACATTTAGCCAAAGGAATAGATTTTCAGGAGCTCCTGAAAGGAGATATTTAGGAAGGAAATTCCAAATTTTTGGATCCAGACAGCCAGTGGCATGGTCAAAGTAGATGAGCGAAGGAAGCTGGTTAAGTGGAAGATATCAGAGTTAGAGAAACAGAGACTACTTGCAGGCCTGTGGGTTGGAGAAAGTTAAGAAATTTGAAGATGAGGGACTAGTGTAGAGCAATGTTGGCTGAATGGAATTCGGGGCATGATAGCATGGGGCAAGAGTTTTTGATGAGTTGAAGTTTATGGGGGTGCAGCAAAGGGGAAATCTGACCTAAGGAGCATCTAATACTTAGACTTGGAGGTCACAAAAGTATGGATAAAGTTGACAATATCAAACAGAATGGAGTTTGGAAATATTTCAGAAGTGGAATAGGCCATTTTGGGATGGTGAGGAGATAGAGTCGGAAGCTCAGATTATTTATCACAAGCATCTAATAGTTCTTCTGATATACTTTGTCCTACATTCTGTTTTCATGTTGGGGAAATTATAGACCACATCCACCGATAGCTCCTTTCCCCTTCTGTTCCTCATTTCAATCTAAACCAGATTCCACATCCTGAATTCCTGAGCTGAGGTCAACTATTAGTATTATATAGACACTTGTCATATTTAATGATTTGTGATACCAGCCCATTTAGCTGCTTCCTATTTTTCTTCAACGTCATATGTCCTCAACATTCAAAAACTTGTGTAACAAGTTCTGCCTTAACATCTTCAATGACCCTGACTCCATCCATTTCTGAGACAGAGAGTTCCAAAGTTGCACATTTCTCTGAAATACAAAAAACACTCCTTCATTTCTGTTTTAAAAGGGTGACCATCAGCTTTAAAACAATGCCACCTGGTTCTGGACTCACCCACAAGAATAAAATTCCTTTCCACCAATCACATTGTGAAGACCATTCAGGATCTTATACACTTCAATCAGCTCATCACTCACACTGCTAAACTCCAGTGAAATCAAAGCCAGCCTGTCCAACATTTGCTCATTGGACAACCCACTCATTCCAAGTATTAATCCAATAAAATTCTTCTGAACTCAAAAAATGTATATCCTTTTCAAATAAGGAGACAAAAACTGCACATAAATTGATTAATCTCTCCAAAGCCCTTTAAAACTGCAGTGTAACTTCCTTAATTTTATGTTCAATTCCTCTGATAATAAATGAGAGCATTGCATTAACATTCTAAATCACTTGCTGTACCTACGTACTAACATTTTGCTTGAGCACTTCAGTCCCTCTGCACCTCAAAATTCTCCAGTCATTCTCAATTTAAATAATTATTTTTATTCATCTTGCCAAAGTGAACAACTTCACGTTTCCCCACTTTATACTCTATCTGCCAAGTTCTTGCCCATTCACTCAATTTATCTGTATCATTCTGCTTCCTTACAAAGTTGTCTTCACAACGTACTTTCCTATCGATCTTTAGGTCATCTGTAAATTTAGCCACCATGGACTCCCAGCACAGACTGTGCAGGACCCTACTCATCACATCATACTGATTTACAGAAGACCCATTTACTCATTCTCTATGCACCTCATCCAGGCTGGAGTGTCTAACTACTAACCTTCTCCACCCCAAAAATGTAATTTGTTGTAGACCACTTTCAATCCTGAGGTCGTGTAAAAGAGCTGTAAAACTGCAAATGCTTATTTTTCTAATTAATAATGATTGCACATGATTTTCTCACAACTTCGTGAATAAACACACTAATGCAGGATAGAGGAGGAAAATCACAGGTTTAATTCTGGGCATATATTGACACAACTGATTCTCATCTAACTAGCAAAGAATTAGAGATAATTTGACTGTGGTGTATGTTCCTGTGTATTATTTTGAAATGGCTGATGGTAATGTGGTACATATCAGCAGCAGGCGAAGATGGGATGAAGCTGTGCTTTAATGTGCCAATGGATCTCAGATACTAAGGCTAAGATTTTCATTCTCAAGTTAGGAATCTTGCTATTCTGATTTCTGGTCAGCTTTATCATCTCTCACTATGAAGAAGGGCTTACGCCCGAAACGTCGATTTGCCTGCTCTTCGGATGGTGACTGACCTGCTGTGCTCTTCCAGCACCACACTCCCAACACAGACCAACTCTGATCTCCAACATCTTCAGTCCTCACTTTCTCCTCATTTGGGTTAGAGTTGGACAATCGCCCCTGGAAGCAGAGCTAATGTGAGAATAGAGGCAGCAGATTCTGAGTAGGTTAGAAGACCTATCTCTATTCACTGTCCATTCCCTGGTACATCAATCTCATTCTGAAAATGAATGCCAGCCATTCTACCCCTCAACCTATATGACGTTCATCTCACCAGCGCATACCCCCTCAGATGCCTTATATCTAAAATGCCCCTTTATATTCCTACACCCAAAACCTCAGGCTGCAAAAACAGCTCCTAGCATTCTTCACATCTGCTCACCAACTAACTGTTTTAGATAGAACTCATAACTTCTATAACAATATTGAAATGCTCATTAAATTGTCACCACAAACAAACATCCATACAAAATCTCCATGGAAATGGGTTAAATCCATTAAGTGCTCATAAAGCTAACAAAGTAAACAAAGTTATACAAAAACATTTCAAAGCCCTCTGTTTCTCTCAACAGCTCATAAACGTGTCAGTTAAACAATGCACAAAGTTCCTTTCACAGTTGTAAAAATAACCCTTGAGTCCATTCCTTCGGCTTATATCTCATCAAGCATTCATAATGGAAAACCAAGGCAAGACAGACAAGGCTTGGGCCAACTGCTGGGAAATGGGATATGAATAATTAGATGGCTTTTATATACTAGTGCAGATTCGATGGACTGAAAAGCCTTTTACTCTGCTGGTGATCTCTATGACACTGTGACAACGGACAGTTATATAAACAAAGGCTATAGAACTAAAGGCTATAAGGGTGGCATGGTGGCACAGTGGTTAGCACTGCTGCCTCACAGCGCCAGAGACCTGGGTTCAATTCCTGCCTCAGGCGACTGACTGTGTGGAGTTTGCACGTTCTCCCCGTGTCTGCGTGGGTTTCCTCCGGGTGCTCCGGTTTCCTCCCACACTCCAAAGATGTGCAGGTCAGGTGAATTGGCCATGCTAAATTGCCCCTAGTGTTAGGTAAGGGGTAGATATAGATGTAGGGGTATGGGTGGGTTACGCTTCGGCGGAGAGGTGTGGACTTGTTGGGCCGAAGGGCCTGTTTCCACACTATAAGTAATCTAAACTGCACATGCGAAATGGGTTGAATAGATAACTGACCTGTCAATTTAAGAAGTCAGCCACCTGTTTGTTTATCTACCTTCAATTTATTTTATTCACCTCAAGGTAATTGGCCAATTTCACCTTATTTACAAATCAGGACAAATGTTACAAGCCTTGAAGTACAATGCCAGACTGCCAGGTCTTGACCAGCTACACATCAAAACTTTTACTATGTTGGCAACATCAGGAATATTGTGATGTCCCGAAAGTCACAGTTACTTCCAGTTACGATGTATGGGAGAATCAGTGGAGCATCAGACAATGGCACCCTGGGGTGAGTTTCAGATGAGAAAGTAGCTAGGCCTCCAGAAGTGAAAGTCTCCATGAAACTCACAAAAATGTCACTTCACCAATTTCTGTTTAGATTTATCTCATTAAAGTCAGATTATCAATACCGTTGAATGAAGAAGATGTATCTATCTGCTGGAAAAAGTACTTAAATGCATGTGAACACTTACATATTTTTGGTCAGTTTCATTGTCACTTTACTGTAAGACAGTGGCCTATGATCAATCACTTAATCATGGGGTTCAAGTCCACAACTCCCCGAAAGTGGCCATGCAAGAAGATAGGGTGGGAAAGATGGTGTATGGTATGCTTGCCTTTTTTGTTTGGGTATTTGAGTACAAGAGTCAGGCTGTTATGTTGTAGTATTAAGAGACTTTGGTTAGGTCATACTTAGAGTATTGTGTTTAACTCTGGTTGCCACATTGCAGGAACAACATGGAGGCTTTGGAGAGGGTGTGGAAGAGGTTTACCAGGATGCTGCCTCGATTAGAGGGTATGAGCTATAATGAGAGGCTAGAAAAACTTGTGTTGTTTTCTCTTGAGATGCGGAGGCTGAGAGGAAACTTGATAGAAGTCTATAAAATTAATGGGTGCTTAGATTGGATTGACAGTCGGGATCTTTTTCCGAGAGTTGGAATGTCTATTACTGGGGGTCCATGTATTTAAGATTAGAAGGGGAAAGTTCAAAGGGGATGTGAGGGACAAGTTTTTACACGGAGAGTGGTAGGAGTCTGGAACACACTGCCAGAGGTGGTGGTGGAGGCAGATATAATGGTGGTGTTTAAGGAACTTTTAAATCAGCACACAAATAAACAAGGAATGGAGGGATATAGACCAAGGGCAGGCAGCAGGGATTGGTTTAATTTGGCATCATGTTCAGATTACATTCCCTACAATGTGGAAATGGGCCCTTCGGCACAACAAGTCCACATTGACCCTCTGAAGAGTAATCCACCCTGACCTACTTCCCTCTGTCTAATGCACCTAACACCACGGGCAATTTACCATGTTCAATTCACCTAACCTTTGGACTGTGGCAGGAAACCAGAACACCTGGAAAAAACCCACACAGACACAGGGAGAATGTGCAAACTTCAAACAGACAGTCACCCGAGTCTGAAATCGAACCTGGGTCTCTGGGTGCTGTGAGGCTGTAGTGCTAACCACTGAGCCACCTAAACAGCATCGTGGGCTGAAGGCCCATTCCTGTACTGTACAGTTCTGTGTACTATGTTGTAATTAAAACTGCATTTAATTTTTATATGGCACCTAATCATGAAAATTGGAGCTGCTGAGACTAATTAAAATTATCTGCCAAACAATTTCCAGATTTCAGAAAATACTTCCCCCAAAGATCAGGATATCCCTATGGTTCCTTGAAACACATGTCCAAACAAGATAAGCCTGACACCATAAAAATAATGAAGTGTGTAGAAGGTCCATTCTCAAAATGTTGTCAACACTTGGATTACTGCGTGCAGGTTCACTCTCTACATCCCAATTCTAGAGCTTTAAAATCTAGTACATCCATGGGAATTGCAAAGAGATTTTTATGAGTAGTTTCTCAACAGTTTGTCCAAAAACACAGGAAAGTGAGGACAATGCTGGTTAATTTGGATGAGCAGCCCCCAGTTTCTGTGATGTAAGGTGTGTATTACAGCTGAGAAGATGATCTTCTCATTATTTGATTTGCCTATACTACTTCACTCCATATTTGGGTCACAATTTTAGCCTTTTTAGCTGAAATGCCACAGGTTCAGCTCCATGTGCTGTCTGTGCCTTGGAAATACAACTGCACAATTAGAAAAATGCAACTTGCAACCCCTTTTCTCCTCTTTCATGGACGACCTCTTTGGGTCAGGTGAAAGCTTCATGCAAGAATGTCAGTGCAAGGTCAGAACCCAATGTCTCTGTGTCATTAAACAAAAAACAACAAAGAAGTTCAGAAGACAAAGAGTTCTGAAGAAGAGTCACTGGACCCAAAATGTTAACTCTGCTTTCTCTCCACAGATGCTGCCACATCTGTTGACTTTCTCCAGCAATTTCTGTCTTTGGTTCTGTGTCACTGTTGTGTTTGTGATAACTCTAGTGAACTGCCACTGGACTTTGAGTTGGTGCAACGATTTGATTGTGACAGGGCACAGCTTCTGTGCACATGACTCCTCAAGGAGGGAATTATCATTGAGAACTCGTTAAATATTTGGTGCCAAGTTGCTACGCACGATGGGTTGACAATCTCTTGTACAAAACTAAGCATAAATTGCTTGCTCACTGTCTCAGTCAAGAAGTGTGGCACTGGAAAAGCACAGCCGGTCAGGCAGCATCTGGGGAGCAGGAGAGTCAACGTTTCAGCTCTCTCAGTCAAGGGATGTGTATGCTGAGGGAAATTATAAAGGGGAAAGAGATAGAAATGACACATTTTAGGTGAAAACCTGCACAATTAAAAGATCTAACTTCCATTCACATTTTCCTGATAAGGTAAATATGTATGTAAACTAGAAATGTGATTTTATTTTATAAAAGTTGTGTGAGGAGGTTATCTCAAACAGTCAGTGTGATTTAGAACACAATGCCAGTTACAGAAACAAAATCCTTTGTATTGCTGTCGAATGAATCATGACAAAGTCTAATCTCTGCATTCCAGATTGGAAATCTAGTTTACAGATTATTCTGTTTATAAAAAAATGCTTTGAGATGGAAGAGCAACCATTGGACAAACATCTCTGTATTGAATTGTATTGAATAAAATTAAGTGACTTGATCTTGAAATTAATATCATGACTCTTAAAATTTAAATAAAAATTGTATCTCCAGATGAGAACAGCAACTCAGAACAGGAACTGAGGTTGGATCCCAGCATTCTGAATAGAATTCTTAATCCTTCAAACAATGTTGAAGTTAAATACCTTATTGAATAGAATTTACAACATTTTAGCAGATCATTTTTAAAACGTAGTCATTAGTGAAAATCAGATAAGAATAAAGGACAAGGTTTATGTTAGAGTCTGCTTTTTATGTATATAACTGTAGTGAATCTGATTACTGAATTTCTTTTGCTTAACTTTATAAATTGAGTGCAGCAAAATGTTGATGTGTTGACTCTCAGTGGAACCATCTCAAAATACATGCTGTGTGACAGGTGAGGCACTATTCCCACCTGAATGTATCTTCACGTAACCTGACAAACCTATGAAACCTGCCTATGTCAAACAATGCATGGAATGGAATCTGAATGGAAAACACAGAAAAACAGTGAATGTTGATGTGATGATATGAAATGTGATATTATTTATTCTATTTGTTCACATTTTCAATAACCTGACCAAACAAATGTATCTGAAAACAGTGGAAAAACCTGATGGTAGAATGTTCCATTCATAGAATCAATAGAGCCGTACAGCACAGAAACAAACTCTTCAGTCCAACCAGTCCATGCCAGACATAATCACTAACTAAACTAGTCCCATCTGCCTGCTCCTGAACCATATCCCTCCAGACCTTTCCTATTCATATACTTATCCAAATGTCTTTTAAATGTTGTAATTGTATCCACATTCACTACTTCCTCAGGAAGTTCATTCCACACACGAACCTTTCTCCATCCCTCATTTCTTTTTTAAATCTCTCTCCTCTCACCCTAAAAATGTGCCCCCTAGTCTTGAAATCTCCCATCCTACGGAATAGACAACTACCATTAATTCAATCTCTACACTTCATTATTTTGTAAACTTCTACAGGCCGTCTCTCCTTCATAATTTCGCCTCCATGATGCAGTTTTCCACTTGTTGTATCAACTTTACCTTCTGTCCAGTTGGTCACACTTGTAATGTTGCTATAGGCTTGGCCGTTCCTGAAGCCTTTGCAGGTTGTTTCACGGGGAGACCTTGATAGCCATCTATGGTTTGTCCGGTGCTCCACGACTTTGCACTTCTGTGTGGACAGCTTCATGATTTGACAAGTTTAGAAAAGTTTGGCCAATCTAGAAGAATCTGTGTAAAGTGTTGTCCTGTCATTGACATTGTTCTATTAACTTTGTTGTTCTGTTGATTGGAAAGGTGGATGATTGAGAAATACCTAACATTTTGTGTCATCTAAGTCTGGCAATCATTATTCTAGCAAATGTATGTTTTGACTTAAATATAGTGATATATCAGTGGATTAATTCCTCATGTTGTTGTGATGTAGGACAATGATTAAAAAATGTCTAATCAGTCAATTCCATCCTCCCTTCACACAAATATATAGGTCATAATAATTAAAAGATAACATTGAAAATGGCAAGTAAACACAAAAAATGTTCCATTCAAAAGTATAACAGAGGAAAGGGAACTATTTTATGCTTCACCATTGTATTTCATTAATCCATGAACTAAAGGAATCCTGCTTTGCGTTATTGATTTGAATTCATGTAAGACTGACATCCAAGATTTAAAGTTCACATATCCTCTGAAAGGTTCAAGAAGATAAATGAAACAATAAAAACTGAAGGAAATCAAAGAAGGGTGAAACAAGCACAGCAAACATTTCTCATGTCTGCACATTTTCAATACTTGATGAGCAATCTGTTCAGTTAAGCCAAATAATAACAACACACTGGACTGGCTAACACAGGCCATCATTTTACTTATTCAATAATAAAAAGTAATAGCACTCTTAACAGAATAACAAGTTATACCATTAAAAACATTAAACACAAGGCAATATTCTGAAGTAAAAGAAAATTATTACATTGGTAGCATAGATAATCAAATAGGAAATAATCCTGTACAGTAGGAAAAAGAAACAAATTTGCCTCAGGTTAGGTTCAAACTATTTTTTGTGCGATGATTTAACAAAGAAGATGATTGTAAAGCACTCTTATAATCTTAGTTGCTAATCATATTGTAAATATGCTTTTGCTTCATTCGTACAAGGCTTCATTGAGACCACATCTCGAATGTGGTGTGCAGTTTTGGTCTCCTTATTTAAGGAAGGATGTAAATGCACAGGAGACAGTTCGGTGAAGGTTTACTAGATTGATATTGGAAAGACTACATTGCATTGTAAGGATAGGCTGGACAGGCTTGGAATGAAAGCAAATTACTGTGTCAACAACAATATGGTTTCCATGTGTCCTCACCAGTCTCCACATTCAATGGATCATCTTCCAGTACTTTCACCGCCACTAACAGGATGTCACCACCAAAAACATCTTCCCCTCACCTCCACTGAGGGTCATTCCTCAGGGACCATTCCCTCCATGACAGTCTGGACCACCCCCACATCTCTCCTAATGCTTTCTCATTCACCGTGGTACTTGCCCATGTATTTGCAGAAGGTCTAACATCTTCCCATTCACTTCCTCCCTTCTCATTGTCCAAGGCCTCAAATATGCCTTTGAGGTGAAGAAACATTTCAATTGTACTTCTTTTAATCCAGTCTAATGCTTGTAGTACACACAATATGATTCTCTTTACATTGACGAGACCATTTTGAAGAACCCCTCTGTTCTGTCCATGAGTGTGACCATGATCTCCAGTTGCTGTAATTTTAATGAATCAGTTTGCCCTAGATTAGATTCCCTACAGTGTAGAAACAGGTCCTTCGGCCCAACAAGTCCACACTGACCCTCCAAAGAGCAACTCACCCAGTCCCATTTCCCTCTGACATCTGCACCTATCACTACAGGCAATTTAGCACTGCCAGTTCACCTGACCTGCATATCTTTGAACTCTAGGAGGAAACCGGAGCGCCTGGAGGAAACCCATGCAGACACAAGGAGAATATGCAAACGCCACGCAGACAGTCATCCGAGGTTGGAATCAAACTTGGGACCCTGGTGCTGTGAGGCAGCAGTGCTAACCACTGAGCCACCATGCCGCCCCGCTTGCTGACACGTTTATTCTGGGCCTACTGCGATGATCCATCAAAGAGTAACTAGAGATCAAGGAACAATACCATGTTTTCTGCTAAGGTATTCTACAGCCCTGAGATCTTACCATTAAATTGAATAACTTATCACAGAGTCATAGAGATGTTCAGCATGGAAACAGACCCTTCGGTCCAACTCATCTATGCCGGCCAGATATCCCAACATAAGCCTTTGCCAACATTTGGCCTATATGCCTCTAAACCCTTCCTATTTGTATACCCATCCAGATATCTTTTAAGTGCTGTAATTGAACCAGCCTCCACTACTTCCTCTGGCAACTCATTCCATACATGCATCATCCTTTTGTGTGAAAAAGCTGCATCTTAGTTTCCTTTTAAATTTTTCCCCTCTCGCCCTAAACCTAAGCCCTCTAGTTCTGGACTCCTTATCCCAAGGGAAATTACTTTGTCTATTTACCCTATCTATGTCCCTCATGATTTTATAAATCTCTATAAGGTCACTCCTCAGCCTCCGACGCTCCAGGGAAAACAACTCCAGCCTCTAAAGCCTCTCCCTGTAGCTCAAACCCTCCAATCCTGGCAACATGCTTGTAAATCTTTTCTGAACACTTTCAAGTTTCACAACATCTTTCCAATAGGAAGGAGACCAGAATTGCATACATATTCCAACAGTGGCCTAACCAATGTCCTGTACAGCCGCAACATGACCTCTCAACTCCTATACTCAATACTCTGTCCAATAAAGGAAAGCATACCAAACGCCTTCTTCACTATCCTATCTACCTGCGACTCCACTTTCAATGAGCTATGAACCTGCACTCCAAGGTCTCTTTGTTCAGCAGCACTCCCCAGAACCTTACTATAAAGTGTACAAATCCTGCCCTGATTTGTCTTTCTAAAATGTAACACCTCACATTTATCTAAATTAAACTTCATCTGCCACTCCTCAGCCCTTTGGCCTATCTGATCAAGATGAAGTTGTACCCTGAGGTAACCTTCTTTGTTGTCCACTATGCCTCCAATTTTGGTGTCATCTGCAAACTTACTAACTATAGTGCCTATGTTCACATCCAAAACTTCAGAAACTAACTGCATTATATCTGGTCTCCATTTTCCTTGCCTTCGTTTCCCTGCTTCCCTCACAATCATGTCACGATTGTGTCTTGTTTACTTTACTCTTTGTAGAAAGGACAAATTCTCTTCCTTCCACACCTTAAATAGCACTCTTTCTGTATGTCTTTATTCTTTCACTGTTATTAAACCCTTTGTCTTCTACATTGGACCTGTATACAATATGATCTTAACTCCTCCTCTGCCTCTGTTAGAACAGTAAAAAATTCTTATTTTCCAAAACCTTTTAGTTCTGAATAAGAGTCATACTGGAGTGAGCTCTGTGTCTCTCTTCACAGATGCTGCCAGACTTGCTGAGTTTTTCCAACGTTCGTTATGTTAATTTTCCATTGGCGCTCGGAAGAGTGACAGAGGTTTAAATGTATGTGATCCTGAATGTAATTGGTGGAAAGGATGTTTCTCTTGTGGGTACATTCGTGCCAGTATCAATCAGGAAGAACACTGACACTCCTGTGATCTTGACAGTAAAATCATTAAATAAAAATGATATTCTAGGCCTTGGATTTCATGCTCAGGACAGAGACAGAGAAGGAAATCCACACTCACGTTGTTCATTTAGTGGAGATAGAGTTTTCTTTTTCAGGCTGTGCCATCATTTTTTACCCATTCCTTATTCCCCAGAAGGCAGCTCACAGTCAAACACATTACTGTGGGTCTGAAGTCACATGTAGACCAGACCAGGTACAGATGATAAATTTCCATTCCTAAAAGGTATTATTTTATTTATTGGTATTATGTCTCTGTGATTTTTTTTTAAACTGACAATCAGAGGTGATTACATAGTTATCATTTTATTCTGGATTTTATTGAATTCTAATTTCACCATATGCCAGGGTTGGATTCAAACACATGTGCCCAGTTTATTAGCTGAGTGTTCTTGATTATGAGTGCAGTAACTTTACCATTTCATCAACTCGCGGTACTCTTGGATTCAACTGATGGTGTTAATGACGTCTTTGTTGTCAATTTTGAGGAAAACCATCCTTTTTTGGAATGAGGTAACAATTATTTCACAGAACCCTAAAGAATCTGCAGCAACAACAACTAGTTAAATACTTAAATTCTCCACTAAAATGAAGGCAAGCAAGCAGTAAAAAAAAATCTTTAATGTCCACGAATCTATATTGAAGCAGCAAGGGATCTCTCATGCATGACTGAAGATCCCATTCCAGCAAACATAATCTATGATGTTTCAAATAACCTGAGATGTTTCAAATGTCTCTGTTGGGTGTAAAAATGTTTGAAGCTCCATTTGTGATTGAACTGGTAAAGATTCAGGAAGGGTGGATGATGTGCCATCCAAATTGCTGAAACCAATTTAACTTCATGTGTACAATCACAAATAGAGAAAGTTTATTTAAAAATTTCAAATCTTGGAAACAAGCCTCAAGAAGTATAATAGATGTGGAGTAAATGGTTCATGATGACTTTAAAATGAGGAGATCAGCTAATCAGGATTGTCAGTAGCAATGTAATTGCAACATTGGATCACTTTGTGTTTGGTTTTGATTTTATTGTCACATGTGTTCAAGTTCAAAAGTAGAGGAGTGAAGTTGGAGCCCAAAAGTCTGTAAGGTTCCAAATGTCCATTCTTAACCTCCCTTGAAAGCACCATGTTTAATCAATACTGTTCATGTGAACTAAAGTGAATGTAGACCTGATCATTCGACAGATAGAAGATGACAATTTTCTAGAGCAGCAGCAGGCAGCATGACTTCAACTAAGCCAGTAGCTTCACACATTAGTACTGTTCACATCAGAAGTCAGCAGCAGAAATGTGAAGAGATGATCATGAGTGCGGTGGTGAGCTAGAACATAGGCAGAGCAGCAGTAGCCCAAGAATACAACCAGCACAGAGGCTACCTGAGAACATGATGAGAACAATTGGCAGCCCTGGAACACTGGGGAGCAGCAGTGACCTGGAAACACCGAAAAACCCTGAAAAATATTTGGAATAAATTTTAAAATGATGTAATAAAACAAACTCACATGAGGTGAGTATCGTGATAATTTTTTAATTTAAATTTAAATTAATTAACTGTAAAGTGAGACCAAATCAATTAATTAATATAAAAAATTGAAGTCTATTTGATAATTTATCATAAAATTACAATCGGTGCTCAATGAATTAATCAGGTCTAAGGGGACAACACTTAACTTAGAGAATCACAGTATTGTTACAGCACAGAAAAAGGCCATTAGACCTATCATGTCTGCACCAACTCTCCCTAGGAGCAATTTGACCAGCGCCACTCTCTGCCTTATCTGATGTCTCTGTACATTTCTTATTTTCAGATTTTTAAAAATCTTCTTTCATAGGATGTGGGCACTGCTGGCCAGGTCAGCATTTATTGCCCATTTAGTAAACGTTAGAGTCAACCGCATTGCTGTGTGCCTGGAGTCACATGAACTCCAGACTAGGCAAGGATGGCAGTTTCCTTCCCAAAAGTACATTAATGAACCAAATGGGTTTTTCCTGACAATTGACCACAGTTTCATGAGATTCTTAATTCCAGATTTGTTATTGAACTCAAATTCCACCATTTGCCATGGCAGGAATTTGAACCTGAGACCCCACAATATTACCTGGTTCCCTGGATTAAAAGCCGAGTGATAATACCACATGGCCATCACCACCCCTTGATAATAATCTTATGTCTTCCTTGTTTGAACCTGCTTCCACTAAAATGATTAGATTGGGCTTTCCATATCCCAACATCTCTCTCATGAAAAATGTTTCTGTGCCAGTTCCCTTAAATGTATCTGTTCATTCTTGATCTTTCCACCAATTGGAAGGTTTATTCCCATCTAATATTTGATGATTTTATGTGCCTCGATCAAACAACACCCCCCCCCCTTAATTTTCTCTTTGGCAGGAGGAGAATTATTTATGAAATAAAAACAGATAAACTCAGCAAGAATATGGAGAGAGAAACAGAGTTAATGTTTCAAGTTTGATATAACTCTTCTTCAGAACTGAGTTGTGTTGAACACAGATTTGAACCTCAACTTCAGTATTTTATCCACGTCCCATGAGTGAACAAAAAGAAAAATGATAGGGTTCTTTTGAATATCAAAGATTTGGATTGATTTTTATTCATTCATGAGTTGAGAGTTTCACTGGCCAGGCCTGCATTTATTAAGCATCCTTAATTGCCCAGAGGGTATATAAGAGTCAGTAAAATTGTTGTGGGTCTGGAGTCACATGTAGGCCAGACCAGGTAAGGATGGTAGTTTCCTTCCCTGAAGGACATTAGTGAGCCAGATGGATTTTTCCAGTAATCAACAGTTAATTCATGGTCAACACTCAACTCTTAATTATAGAATTCAAATTTCATTATTGGCCTTGGTGGGATGTAAACCCTAGTCCAGCGATATTGCCACTATCCCTTTGTCCCCTTTCCCAGGAGTGAGCACTCCAGCGGAGGGTCATATTAGATTCCCTACAGTGTGGAAACAGGCCCTTCGGCCCAACAAGTTCGCGCTGCCCTTCCGAAGAGTAACCCATCCAGACCCATTTCCCTCTGACTAATGCACCTAACGTTACGGGCAATTTAGCGTGGCCAATTCACCTAACCTGAACATCTTTGGACTGTGGGAGGAAACCGGAGCATCTGGAGGAAACCCACACAGACACTGGGAGAATGTGCAATCTCCACAGAGGCAGTCACCCACGGCTGGAATTGAATGCAGGACCCTGGCGCTGTGAGGCAGCACTGCTAACCACTGAACCACTCTGCCACCCAAGTCTTGTGGGGAAATGATGTGTTTACATTGAAGTACAGTATCATCATTTCTAGCAGTCTCAGTTAAGTTGGTTGCTCCTGATACTTACAATGGCCAATAAATAATTCTCTCTCTTACTTGGTTCTAACTTAATCAATGATCTCTATGTAAATTAGCAGTGGGAGCCTGTGAAATTATATTGCAGCAAATAATCAGGGAGGAGCAAGAGGTGGACGAAATTGGAAAATCAACAAAGTGTAGGCTTTCCAAAATCAATGATTGCATGATAAAAGTTGTATCTAGACAGAAAATCAAATCAGTTCTAACGTGACTTTTCTGAGCAGTCTTCCTTTATATTCGTGTACTTCTTTTCCTCTCTCTCTTTCTTGTAAGGATCCATCACTTTCAGTATATCTTACTGACAACATTGTAACAGGCAACAGATGCATAACAGCTGCCTAATGCAGCAAGGGAGCTCCCATTCCTTCTGCCCCCACAAAGGAAAATGACAACTTTGCAAATTGAGTAAGCAAACTGCAAAATGAGCATGATTTAGTTTTTTTTAATGCACTGGTTATCTGAAAAATAGATGTTGCTTTGTGCCATGTCGTACTCTGTCATTGATAGTGAAACACAAATATGTAATTTTGCATTGCCTCATTTGAGCAAAAATCTAAACGATACAAAATGATTTTCATTGACCAATTTGAAGGATGACCTCCTGGAGTTCTAATTGCAGAAATTTATGGCAATTTTGTAATATTTTCTTGGATACAACTAACAATTCAGGAACTCTCAGTTACTTAAGCAATAAAGCTGATTATGAAGTATTGTATCAAGTAATGGCAACCAGCTGCTAAATGATTTTCAAGGCTGGAGGCTGAGACATTTAAACAGTAGTGCAAGATGCTTGTGTACTAAGCATGCTACCTCATAATAGACTATTATACTGTAAATGTTCCAGTGAGTCAAAAATAGAAACGGTTCAAGAGAAAGTATGGAATTCATCATGTTCCCTTTCATTTTACCTCACAATACATGTTAAGAACCATTGGAAGAGATTAAATTGCAGGTAAAATTAAAAACACAAAATGATTGCAATTTGTTTCAGTGAAACAGAAATTGAATTTTTGGATACTGCAGATTCGAGCAGTTTACAGTAAATGCACAGTCAAGTTTTTGATTGAACCTAAAAGATAGAAATACTATTTTGATTTAGACATGCAAAGACAGTTTGAATACTTTGATATTCCTCCACCTGTTCTTGGTGTCACCAAATCAACAGGTCAACAGGTTTCTTTGTTTCCTTTCATCTCAATCTTTGTGCATTCGTTTGTGCATAATCACAGTCATTTGGCCAATGAATTCATGAGGTCTATTTATGACCCACAATTGTTGAAAGCCGTATCTAGGTGAGTTGTTATGGTCAATTGATGAAGAGAATTTGTCTTCCACTTTTTAACTTAGCTGGTCTCGACAAATACTTCATGCAGCTTACTGTGCAGCTGTCACTCTTCAATTGAAGATGTTGTTAACTAGATCAGAACAAAAGGAACAGTAACTAATTATGTTTTACTGAAAACAAGAGGAATTTTATTACCTACTAACTCCAAGGAAAAAATAAAAACGAGATGTCAGATACATTCACAAACAGGTAATACGTTTGAAAGAGTGACTGCCTATTAAAGTTACTGTTACTTTTGATTACCTGGAGTTAACTCTGTATCTCACTCACTGGTGTGTCCCTGCTGTCTGTCTGATACAGAAAAGAAGAATGTACCAGTTTATAAGTTTACTTGAGTCCACATCCTCAGCAATGGACAAGTCTGTTCCTTTGAGTTCCTTGTAAACTGTTTTTTTTCCACACTCTGCATTTTCAGCAGACTCTATCTTCTGAGATGATGAGAGAGACAGGGAATGAGAAAGAGTCTTTTTGCCCTTGATACTGTAAATCCATTTTAATTCTCTGCTCTGCTAGTAATAAACAGCTACAGAAAGAAAGAAAAAGATTTATTGTACATTCCCAAGTCTGTCTCCATTGTTTTCCAATCTGTTTAACTGGTCGGTGAGCCTTTCAACTCCCAATATATGAAATGACCTTGCAAATGTGAATTCAGTAAGAGGAATGGTTTTCTTGATGCTGACTCAGTTGCTTGGTTTTGATGGTTTTGGATAAAATTAATGAGGTTCTACCTTCATGTTATTCTGACCTATCTGCATGTATGTTCTCAGCACCATTTCATTTGTCTGGTATCAAGAAAGCTGGCAGATTGGCCAACCACTGGTAGCCTAACTCATCAATGAAGTAGCCATTTTACCCAGATTGGAGTCCATCGCAACATGAAGAGACTACCCACAGAAATGTAATAGCCTGCTCGCAGGCTCCAGGGGTGGGGATCCTTCTTTTTGATCATAAGAATAACCTTCCAACTATTGTGTTCCGACAATACCATGACACAACCTTTGATTGCTGGAGTGCACCTACTTGGCCCAGTTTCTCTCAATTTCACTTCCTCTTGTGGTAAAATGTTCCTTGCACCTACAGCCTCAGAAATGGCCACTGGTAATTTTGCTTCTATCGAGCTGCTTGTCCTTTGACTGGGTCTGTAGAAGCGGGCCAGATCTCTCTCTCTCTCTCTCTCACTCACTCAAATGCACACACACACACACAATGAAAGTAACACAGTGCTATCCAGCTGCCAGAGAACGTTTTTTTTACTGGCATATGAATATTTTACAAGAAATGCATTTTTAGCTATGTTAAATATAAATAAAGATCTGAAATTATCACAGAGTACACTAACAACACTATCCTATTTTATAAAATTTGTCTCTACAATTTTAGATTGAAAGCCATTCCAATTTCCTTGAGCAGGTTAATTTCTCTGCCGATGTAGTGTAAAGGAATATTTGATGAAGATGCTCAGTATTTGCATGTTAGATTTTCACAAGAAATCTCCTGTACAAGAACTTTTAAAAAATTTTCTTTGTTTTCTCGATTGCTTAGTGTGTAATAGCCAACTTTATAAATGTATGGTACCAATGGATGAGAAAATCATGCCCCATTAGTCACCTATATTGTGAAATTATTGTCAACTCCTAAAGGGCAGGGGATTCTTTTGGTCCATGACACAAACTTGTTATAACTGTCTTTCTGTACAACTCAGTCTCAGATTCATAGGATTTCAATTATATGAATGAAATTCTCATTCTACCTAAAATTAGAAAGTATATGTAAAAATCAGCTTCAGATCATAGAATCCATACAGTATGGAAACAGGCCATTTGATCCCACAAGTCCACACTGACCCTCTGAAGAGTAACCTACCCAGACCCATTCCCTGCCCTATTACTCAACATTTACCCTGAATGATGCACCTAATCTATGCATTCCTGAACACTGTCAGAAATTTAGCACAGTCAATTCATGCAACCTGCACATCTTTGGACTGTGTGAGAAAACCCACACAGACACAGGGAGAATGTGCAAACTCCACACAGAGAGTTGCCCAACGCTGGAATCAAACCTGGGTCCCTCATGCTTTGAGCTACTATGCCACCACAAAGTAGTGATTGCATGTTAAATGAATGCTCTGGATGGGGTCACGGAGGGACAGTTGGAATGGTGATGTTGGCTCGGGTCCAATGTTAGCAGGATGAGACCATCAGCTGGGGCAGGGTGGTTTATTCAGTCCAGTCTAACATAGACAAAAGGGGGTTCAGACCCTGGTGGGGGGGTGATGTCACTGCTGTCTCACAGTGCCAAAGACCTGGGTTCAATTCCTACCTCAGGCAACTGTCTGTGTGGAGTTTGCACATTCTCCCTGTGTCTGTGTGGGTTTCCTCCGGGTGCTCTGGTTTCCTCCCACAGTCCAAAAATATGCAGGTTAGGTGAATTGGTCAAGCTAAATTGCCCATAGTGGTGGATGTAGGGGAATGGGTCTGGGTGGGTTGCTCTTCGGATGGTCAGTGAGTATTGTTGGGCCGAAGGGCCTGTTTCCACACTGTAAGTAATCTAAAAAAAATCTGAGACGTCCGTACAAAAGTAACAGCGGGGAGGAACCTGTTCTTGAAACTACTTGTACATGTATTCACACTTTTATATCTTCTGCAGAGTGGAAGAGCTTGGATGAGAGTATAACTGGGGTGAGAGGGGCTCTTTGATTATGTTGGCTTTCCAAGGCAGTGATTACATGTTAAATCAAATGGTTCAGGAGAGTACATGGTGGGACTGTTGGGGTGGTAACATGGACTCTGGTCTAATGTTAACAGGATGAGTCCAGCAGCTGGGGCAGGGTGGCTTATTCAGTCCAGCTTAACATGGACCAAGTTGGTTCAGATCCTGGATGGTGTCAGGTCCCAAGGGATGTCAGATCCAGAGGGCACCAGGAAATATAGATGGAGTCAAAACCATAATTTTCGACTTAGAAAGGGAGTATAATTTGAGAGAATTTTTTTTTCCCTAATTTTGACCTTGTTCCTTTGGTATTAAGAAGACTAAAAGGACACCACTACAACAATCACATCATTATTATCATCATGTTAACTTCAGTAGGTTAAGTAGAAACGAGAGCATCTGAGTAGGGTATAACATGAGAGGAAATGAACAAATGAGAAATGTTATGAAGGGAGAATTTCGAGAAAAGGAGAGGAAGCAAAAAGATGAGGTTATTGATGTATGGGTTTGAACATTGATGGAATCTGGTGGAAGGTGAAAAGAATAACACAGGGTAGAAAGATGTGGAAAAAATATGAATTAAGGATCTGCCTTAAGGCAGAGTACACAAGATGATGATGATATTTATAGTTTATCACCTTAATAAACCAATCAACTCAAAGATAATAGTCAAAAGAAGCCATTTTGTGGCCACAGAGACATTGCAACTATCTTAGAGAGGGGTTTTTAAATATCTATCAGCTGAACGAATGCTTGTTTGTTTCTATTGGTAGTTGTGGCTGTTCCTCGCTGTGCACTAATCAGCTGCTACATTTCCCTACCAAACAGTAATTACATTTCAGAAGTAATTAATTTCCTGTGAAGCACACTGTGATGTCCTGAGTACATAAAAAGCTGTTGTCTAAAAGCAAGTTATTTCTCTATCTTCTACTGGTAACCAATATCCCCATGTTTTGAAGAAACTGCTGATCCTGATTGAAATGTGCCATGGGATTACTGTAAATAGTATCATCTTATAACCAACCCCTCACTAACAAGGTGCAAACAATACCAGAACGACAAAATTGAAGCACTGCAGCTGCTGGAAATCTGCAATAACAACAGAAAATGCTGGAAACACTCTGCAGGATTGGCAATATCTGTGGAGGGAAAATAATTAACATTTCAGGTCAACCAAGTTTCTTCAGAAAAAGCAATACTTCCTTCAATATTATCTTTAACTTTGAAACAATTCAAAACTCTTACTTGCCGAGCACTGGGCAGAACATCAAACTCTTCTTTCAACAGTAACATGTGATTTTTTTACAGATGTATGGAGTTTGCACATTCTCCCCATGTCTACGTGGGGTTCCTCCGGATACTCCAGTTCCTTCTCCCAGTCCAAAGATGTGCAGCTTAGATGAATTGGCCAAGCTAAATTGCCCATAGTGTTCAGAGATGTGTTAGTTAGGTGCATTACTCAGGAGTAAATGTAGGTTAATAGGGTCAGGGAATGAGTCTGGATGGGTTACTCTTTGAAGGGTCAGTGTGGACTTGCTGGGCCAAATGGCCTGTTTTGACAGTGTAGGGATTCTGTGAAATTCTATGAAATAAATGGGTTGCTTATCTGAGATTCCATAGGGCAGAAATCCCAATTTACTATAACCAGTGAGATTTTATTCATAGACAAAAACCAAAATTGCTGGAAAAGCTTAACAGGTCTGGTAGCATCTGTGGAGAGAAATTAGAGTTAATGCTTCGGGTTCATTCTGACGAAGGGTCACTGGACCCGAAATATTAATCTCAATTCTCTCCACAGATGCTGCCAGATCTGCTGAGCTTTTACAGCAATTTTGTTTTTTGTCTCTGATTTACAGCATCTGTAGTTCTTTCGAGATTTCAGTCATGATTGATATCCTGCCACAAGGTTCAATTCATGAACTTCCAAGGAGGAAGTGAAGACTGCAGATGCTGGAGATCAGAGTCAGGAGTGTGTTGCTGGAAAAGCACAGCAGATCAGGCAGCAACCGAGGAGCAGGAAAATTGACGTTTCGAGCTGGAGCCTTCATCAGGAATCCTGATGAAGGACTCCGGCCCGAAATGTCGACTCTCCTGCTCCTCGGATGCTGCCTGACCTGCTGTGCTTTTCCAGCAACACACTCTTGACTCATGAACTTCCAACCCTGTTCAAAAGATTCTTCCAAATAAGCAAAGCCCTTTTTTCTTAAACTAAGCTTCTGAAACGCTAGCTGGAATTTTACTAGGTGGGTCTTCACAACAGTATCAAATGTGGGTGCTGAAGCTACATAGATATATAGTGAGACCTCAGCAGCAATACTACTGGGAGCAGCTAAATAAAAGGCTTCCGATGAGATTGCTATCCAATGAATGATGATAGTCTGACTCTTTGAACTGCTGGTCTAATCACAGGGTTCGTCACTCCGCAACCTTGGCAACACCACCAATAGTTCACCTTGTCCCTGATCACTGACCAGATCTTAACCACTCTTTTATCTGGTGCTGTAAGCCAATACAGTGACTGGTACATTGAGATACTGGTATGGCCCATCTCAGATTGGGAGTTCTGTGCATACATCATACCTCAGGATGCTTCCCTTTCACTAGATGAGTGAAATCCTTGCCTCAGCAACTACAGCAGGACCCGAAGGACAGTAAACACTTATCACTGCAACTCCATGATTCCAAATACATGGTCAACACAGTCTAGGTTGTAGTGTTTCTGGACCAAAGTTTTAGGGACACAACGATTTAACACAATATTTTCACTACTTTTTCTTTTAAAGAGGTAACAAGGGGCACGGACATCCACAACAAATCCAAAAGGTATATGCTTGAGAAAAACATTTCAATCAAGGAACTGTTTCTATCACAACTGATGGTGCATAGCTGTGCTTTGCTGCGTTTTGCAGAAATTATCTTATTTCCCTCTTCCTGTCAACTCTGTGATTCAAAACAAGCATTAGTGAGTAGGTTTATGACTATTTTCATGGAATTAAATGTCATCAGTCAATGAAGTGGACATGATGCTGTCCCATCACTGTGCCCCATTAATCTCATCACTGTGCATGTGTCAGCAGCTGATACAGCAACACAATGCGTATTCATTAATCAATTGGCCATGTCGCCCAATGGCCAAATTGATGGGGACCTCAGACACATTGAGGGTGATGCCTTTAAGTGGAGTGTCCTGGCACAGTAAGTCCATGGTCAGTCAGCTGTTTGGGGCAATCAGTTTAGCGGGGTGCCTGTAACTCTACAGTTGGGACAGTGAGAGAGGGAAGAGCAACTCCTGTGTGAAGTTATGGTCATTAGCTAGGGAGCTGCACACAGATCAGTGCAGGGTCTGGTTAGTCATTGTTCAGGACTGTCTGTCGCATTGGTTCAGGTGTGGCCGGCACAGGGGTGGGGAACATTGTCAGTCCTGGGGTCTGTCTGCATAAAGTCAGAGTGGGGATCATCAGGAGCCACTGCTATGGGACTGAAATGAGGGAACTTGATCAGGAAGGATTGGAGGCAGCACACTGGAATGCAGCAGGGATATTGGTTATGAAATGGAAAGGGTGAATCAACATATAAAGGAGGGGGAAGAGTTAATTAAATATGGGAGGCAAAGGGGTAATGCAGGAGGGAAGTCATTGACAGTCATCAATACCCTGGTTTGGGTGGAGTGACAGTGCACCACTCTATTTGTCATGGTGGTGCAATATACCAGGGATAAAGCATAGACATGAAGAGTTAAATAAATGGGTTGGATGGGAAGATGGTGAAGATAAAAGCTTAGCTGACAGGGAGGAAAACCAAGAGAGCAAGATGGAGAATGGACAGGTGACCTAGACTGAGAAGCTACGTCTGTGACATACTCCATGATGCATGATCTGCTGTTTCCCTTCATGGCTACAACATAATCAAAATGGGCAGGGTAAGTGTAACATCCTGTGAGGGAACAGGGATCCTTGTTTGTGCAAAATAAAGCCACTCAAACGGCAGTAGCAAATGTTTTTAGCCAACCTGTCCAGGTATGTTAAGCCACAAATCTGCAATGGACTTAAACCCCTCTGGCTTAAAGGTAGGGACACAACCACAGCACCACAAGAGCCCTTAAGCGGCAACAGCATTAAGCAGGCACTCACACAGGGCAGATGAAAGACATCTGCAGTCACAAGATACTGTATATGACCCTATCATCTGGTTCACAAATCCTGACTACCTCATGTAACTTCCCAAATCAATCCTACAAATGCTTGTGAAGTATAAGCGACATATCCCAACCTGGAAATATTCAACCTCATTACCAAAGTAGCATTCACCTTCTAAAGTGCCGAAGAGAACACAAAGTGCTGGAACTGCTCACTTCACACCTTAGACCATGAAACAACATGTGAATAACCTCTGCATCTTTATTATTGTAATTGCAGCTGTAATTATAGTCTTTCACACAGCCGATGATGAAACTTAAAGGTTTGAGAACATATTCCCAAGTGAAATTTCACTGTGTCTCCTCACACAACCGGATCTCAGACTCTGTAGCTGGGTCAGTGGGAGCCTGCCCTAATGGTGATGTTTTCTGGCCTTAAGGCTTTATCCAGACCTCTCTGGGGACCCTTGTGCTGAGAGAGCTCAGGTATGCTGAATGTCATCTGCACATTTCGACCTCAACTCCCACAGAGCTGGAGGTGGAAAACCTGGCCACCTCTGGAGTGTCCTGAGAGGATACCTACTCACACTGTTCTGTCTCCATGTGGGGAGGGTCAACAGTAATGAAGTTCAAGGTCCTTCAGCCCCTGTCATCTTGCTGTTGCATCAACACTTCGGACAATGGGCAGATCCTTGTGCTTACTCTGCAGGCACTGAGTGTTGGACCTGGCTGTTGATACAAGCTGCCAACCTGCCTGTAGAGGCAGCAAACATGCTGAGATATCACCTTCCAAAGCCATGACCACTCCCACCGGGAAAGACAAGGGCAGAAGACACAAGGGAACACCACCACTGGCAAGTTCCCCTCCAAGCTACTCACCAGCCTGACTTGGAAATATATCAGCATTCCTTCACTATCGCTAGGTCAAAATTCTGGAGTTCCCTCCCTTATGGCAGTGTGGGTCACCCTACAGCTGGTGGACTGCAGCAGTCCAAGAAAGCAGCTCAACCCCACCTTCTCAAGGGGCAACTAGGGATGGGCAATAAATGCTGGTCGGCCAACAATGCCCATGTCCCACAATTGAATAAAAAAGATTGTTCATATGCCAGAGGCATCATGGTGTAAACAGTGTTAACAGTGTCCTGTAACCATTGGCAGAGTGCTCCCAAACAAGTCTGCTAGCTGTGTCTGTGTATTTGTGTATTGAATAGTTGACAAAAGGAGTCTACTACTGCCCAGTAATGGAGCAGGTTCCTGGGATCCTGCAGTCCTCTGAGCACCGACACATGTCTTTCTCGGCCAGAGATTTGGCAGGGCTGTATTCACCAGCACACTCTACTGACTGATATCCGTAAATTACCTATTGAGGTATCAGTATCTGAGCTGGTGATGATGCAGATTCCGTGAATATCTGCAGGAGGCAAAAGGGAGAATGTGGTCAAGAATAAGGGATAGAAGGTTGGACATGTTAAGAATACATTCTCAATGACAGTAATGACACAGCAGCACAGTATTGGATGATGCTTCTTACTTGGTTGCCAGGGCACAGAGGTTTCAGTATCACCACAGGGGTAGTTATGCTCCTCACTGACCAAGGCAAGGACCACCTCCTCTGAAGGGGTAAGGAAATAAACATTGGGCCCCCATTGGCTCTTGGCTCTTTCCACCCAATTTAAGGCCATTTTCTCCTGGAATGAAACAAAGTGAGTTCTTGACTGAGATGAAAGTGGGCTGACCCAGCTGTTAGAGCTGGTGGAAATATAGTGAGGTGGGCCGAGTGAGTGAGTAGGCAATGCGGGTTCAGTAGTCTGAGGGGAGATTGGGTGGAGTGGGGAAGGGAGAGGAAGGGAAGATGTTGCATGCATTAATGAGTCCCTGAGAGCATGAGCCTGTCTGGCAGGTGGATACAGTAGCAGAGAGGGACTGAGTTTTAGAAGCAGAGAGGAGAGGATAAGATCTTTGTCCTATTTGCAACAATATCACATGTAACTCCAGACCATGGAAGTGGCGTGTACCCAGGCAGCAACTTATGTAAGCTGGCAGGGTCTTGCGGTCCTTAGGGAAGAGGTGCCCTCCTCTGCACTATTATATCCACTGTGACATCCAGGTCCATGTCAGCAGGGTGGGGGAGGAGGGCTTGACCAATTTTCACTTGCCCATCATGCATGGAGCAATCCTTTGGACAAAGCAACATGCAGGAATATCTCCAGACTTACCGCACTTGGGCTGGTGCACAGTTAGCTGAGAGTATGCTGGGAATCCACCGGGGGGGTCCCGGCAGAAGTGAAAACTTTCTCTTTTGGCAAAGTGGAAGGTGAGCAGGGCACTGTAGAAGTATGATACAAAGCTAATAAACTGAGTGTCAGAAAAAAAAAAGGGGGAAAAATCTCACCAAGCATCATGGAGAGAAACCGTCGAGAAACACACCAAAATTGCCACTTGGTCAATCCTGCCCCATTTAGTTTCACAACTCAAATCCTCATTTGGCGCTCCACTGTTTTAAAAGTCTTATGCAATTTAGTGATGACGTACCTTCAATATATTTCTACTCGTCTGTGTGGAGTTTGCACATTCTCCCCGTGTCTGCATGGGTTTCCTCCGGATGTTCTGGTTTCCTCCCACAATCCAAAGATGCGCAAGCCAGGTGAATTAGCTATGCTAAATTACTCATAGTGTTAGGTGCATTAGTTAGGGATAAGTATAAGGACAGGGAATTGGTCTGGTGGGGTGCTCTTCAGAGGGTCAGTGTGGACTTGTTGGGCCGACGGGCCTGTTTCATACTGTAGAGTATCTATCTATCTATATAAACAGAACTGGTCATCATTCATGATGTTAATACAACAAAGTTTGTCTTTTCTATTGACTGAGCTCACATGGAGGTTATGTTTTCTGACCTAAGGACATTAATATGTTTCATTTTTGAAATGATACATATTGCCCTGGTGTGGGACCAAGATTGTGATAACATCAGGTCACGTGCCACTCTTTCATTTTGCTGTTCAAATGGGCCCAGGCTTGTGGCATTTTCATCAGGTGTGAATGTCAGGAATTCTTCCATTGCTGCCCTGTTTTTCAAAGAAAATAATATCCTCAGCAACAGCTTGCCTCAAGAGAAAACGCAGCAAATCTGGAGCCACTTCAGAGAATTCTACATCAAGAGCAGACAACGAGCAGATTAGAAAAATTTACAGAGTAGTATACGTTTGCTTTGAGATCTTTCAGTCACATCTGAAATAGATTAGAAGAACTGTTCAGGTCAGATGTGGAAAGCCAAGCTTTAGGACTAGTTTCTACACCTGAAAGTTATTTATCTTAAGCATAAAATGTCAACTTCTTACTTCTGTTTGATTGCCAGGAATTTATTGAAATTAACTTTTGTTTTTGTCTGTAAACTATGCTTCAAATCAAGACCTTAAGTGCATTTCACAGCCAACCCAGGTACAAATCTTATTTTACCCTCCTGTGTGTTGGCACTTTTTCACTTGGTGTATAGAAAGAGTGAGACTTGAAGTTTTCATATTACTGTAAAAAGGCTTTGTGCTATTTGCTCGTTTCTCTCACCCTTTTATCCCTGGGATGATAACACAGCAGCAATTCTCTGCTGGACCCAAGAGGCAAGTTTGCCGATGGTACTAATTATTTGAGAAAACTGTTAATAAAGCACACATCATCAGTAGTGATCCAATATACAAGAGCAAGGAGGTGATGTTCAGCTTCTATAAGACACTGGGTAGACCTCAACTGGAGTATTGTGTACAGTTCTGGACGCCAGGCTTCAGAAAAGATATGAATGCATTGCAGAGTGTGCAGAAGAGATCCAAGGATAAGAAGCTTCCATCATGAAGACAGATTGGAAAAGTGTGGACTGATTTTCTTGGAGAGGAGAAGGCTGTGAGGAGATCTGATTGAAACTTCCAAAACCATGAGTAGACAGGGATAAGCTGTTCCATGCATAGAAGGATCAAGAACAAGGGTACACAGATTTAAAGTAGTTTGCAAAAGAAGCAAATATGATTTAAGAAATAGCTTTTTGCACACAGCAAGTAGTTCGAGTCTGCAATGCATTGCATGGATATACAATAGAGGCAGGTACAAATGAAGCATTAGATGGTTATTTGAAAAAAAAAGTGCAAGGTTTTGAAGTAAACACTGGAAAATGCATTATATTAAAATGCACATTCTGAGAGCTGGCACAGAAACAACAGACTGAATGGCCTCTTTCTGCGCTGCCATTCTGTGAGATTGCCTCTCGATATTAGATGGACCAAGTCTGGATGTTTTCTGATCCAATCTCATCCCTCTTATTTTTAAGGCATGAGAGTAAGTGTGTACATGTGAAGGTGAGTGTGTGTGTATCAGAATGACCATGAACACATCAGAATAGCTGTGCATGTATGAGACAGTAAATGTTTATGAGTGAATGAGAGAGAGCGTGAGAGAGAGAGGAAGTGTGCGTGTGTGTGTACGTGTGTGTACGTGTGTGTGTGTGTGCATGCACATGCGCGTGTGTGTGTTGTGTGTGGAAGTCAGATTTTGAGTCAACACAGATGTACACATATGCACATTCCCTTGCTTTCGATCCCTACTTTCATATAAATTTCACCTAGCTCAAGTTACAGTGTGCACCATCAGAAGTGAATACAAAGTTGGTCCTCATTAAGACCTAATCCCTAGTTTTTTGCTGTCCCCTTCCCTCCTCCAGTGATTTGAGTTTATCATGTCTTCCCTCTTTTTAAATGCAAAAGTAAAACAAAATGGTAATTTTGCAGCTTTGCATGTTTTAATTTCAGTTCTTTTAATCATTTACTCCAAAATCCACCCAATTCTTCAGTTAAAATTCAGCCTTTAAAGGCAGCAATATGTTTGTTACCATTTTGTGCATTAATATTTCATCATAAATGACTGCACTGTTATTAAAAGTAACAAGCGATTGTTTAATAGGTTAATGATTTGGGGGGCTCAGTAGCTCAGTTGGCTGGATAGACAGTTTGCAATGCAGAGTGTTCCCATCATCTAATTGAGGTTACCACAGAGGAATCTCCTTCTCAACCTTTCCCCTTGCCTGAGGTGTGGTGATCCTCGGTTAAATCACCACCAATCATCTCTTCCTAATGAGAGAGCAGCTCTATGGTCCGATGGGTCTATGTTGATCTTACCTTAATGGTTTTGAAAATGTTAAAGCTAAAGATTGCATTAACCTCCACTCAATCTGATTAGGTCATCTGAATGGATGGGAAAGGCAAAACAGTTCTGGATCCTGAGGGAGACAGATCTACGATTTAGATCTCCTCATAGACTATGTAACCATGTCAACATACCAATCCAAGTTATACCTGTGACACACTCATTTTGGGAACTGTTTCTTACTATACTACTGGGAAATAAATGAATTTTTTAGTGAATACCTGACAAATGAATAATGCCTATTCAATTCCTAAGAATTTCAATGGTACAGGAATTCATGGTAATAGTCATAGAGTCATACAGCATGGAAACAGACCCTTCGGTCCAACCAGTCCATGCAGACCATTATACCAAACTAACAAGTCTCACTTGACTGCAACTGGCCCATATCTCTCCAAACATTTCCTATTCATTTACTTATCCAAAGTAAATCCACACTGATGATCCCTGGAATGGTAGGTCTAACATATGAGGAACGGCTGAGGATCCTGGGATTGTATTCATTGGAGTTTAGAAGATTAAGGGGAGATCTAATAGAAACTTACAAGATAATACATGGCTTGGAGAGGGTGGACGTTAAGAAATTGTTTCCGTTAGGCGAGGAGACTAGGACCCGTGGACACAGCCTTAGAATTAGAGGGGGTAAATTCAGAACAGAAATGCGGAGACATTTCTTCAGCCAGAGAGTGGTGGGCCTGTGGAATTCATTGCCGCAGAGTGCAGTGGAGGCTGGGACGCCAAATGTCTTCAAGACAGAGATTGATAAATTCTTGATGTCACAAGGAATTAAGGGCTACGGGGAGAATGCGGGTAAGTGGAGTTGAAATGCCCATCAGCCATGATTGAATGGTGGAGTGGACTCGATGGGCCGAATGGCCTTACTTCCGCTCCTATGTCTTATGGTCTTATGGTCTTAAACGTTGTAACTGTACGTGCATCCACCACTTCCTCTGGTAGTTTACTCCACACATGAATGAAACTGTGTAAAAAAGATGCCCCTCGTGTCCTTTTTAAATCTATCTCCTCTCACTTCCTACTTTTGAACTGCCCCACCTTAGGGGAAAGACTCTTGTTATTCACCTTATCCATATCCATGAGGTCATCTCTCAAATGCTTACACTCCAATGAAATAAGCCTCAGCCTATCCAGCCCCTCTTTATAACTCAAACTTTCCATTCCTGGCAACATTTTGATAAATCTTTTCTGAATCCTCTCCATTTTAATAATATCCTTCCTATGACAGGGCAATCAGAAATGTACACAGTACCCCAGAAGAAGCTTCACCAGGTCTTCTACAACCTCAGCATGACTCTTACTTGCAACAGTCTGAGCAAAGAAGGCAAGTGTGACTTCCTAAATGCCTTCTTAACCACTCTATCCAAATGTGACGCAAATTTCAAAGCATGATGTACCTGAAGGTCTCTCTATTTTACAACATTACTACGGTCCTTAATTAGCATTAGCCGCATAAGTCCAGCCCTCGTTTGTTTTACCAAAATACAATGCCTTGTATTTATCCAAATTAAACTCCATCTGCCACTCCTTAGCCCATTGACCAAATAGATCAAGATCTCTCTGTAATCTGAGATAACCGTCTATGGTGTCCACTACACTACCAATTTTGGTGTCATTTGGAAACTTTCTAACTATGCCCCTTAAATTCTCATCCAAATCATTTATATAAATGACAAACAAAAATTGGACCTAGTACCGATCCCTGTGGAATACTGCTGCTCACAGACCTCCTGTCAAAAATACAATCCTCCACCACCACACCCTGTCTCCTATTGTGAAGCCAATTAATATCAACAAAACGTACAAAAAGGGAAAATAAATAATTGAATAAAATAATTATATAGTGTAATAAAACACATTTAGGATGGTGGTGTGTAACAGCCTCAGCATGTGGGAGCTCCTGGATCTAGGTATAATCTACAGCAAATGTATCTAGAATAAGTGCAGCTCAAGGAACTTCTGTTCAGAATCACTGAGTTGGATGATGAGAAGCAGATATTGCGACATATCAGAAAGGGGAAGTTTGCTGGGCTACTATATATTAAGAGCCACCAGCAAAGGATCAGTGTTGGGGCCTGAACATTTTAGCATTCATATGAATTACCATAAATACTCAAGTAGTAGTCCATCTCATGGAAAAGTCAACACCCTATTTTTGGCCAAAAAATCTGGAATTTTGCAAACATCTCATATAAAAGTTGAACCTAGTTCTTCACAGATAGCAGATCAATATTTATGAGTCAGTCTGCTGGCCATCATGCTCTACTCTGGGTTTTCAGAATTACCGTAATTGACTGAGTTTTTTTCTTTATTCATTTCGAGATCAGTTGGGCTTCTGCTAATGATACAGTACGAGTTTTGACAGGCATGAATTCCAGCCACTCAAAAGTAGCATCCATGTAATCGTCGACCCCATAGATTTTACCCTAAGAAGAAGTCAAAAAAATTTGACTAAGATTCAAGTATATATAGTACTTAAATGAAGGGACTGAAGGTATTATTGCTGAATTTGCTGATGATACAAAGATGTATGGGAAAGAAACATGTGAAGAGAATATAAGGCACTAGATGGGTAAATACGTCTGGCAAATGGAGTATAATAAGGGAAAACATCAACTTGCCTTTTTTTGCAGAAGAAATATAAAAGAAGCATTATAATTAAATGTTAAAAGATTACAAAGTTTTGAGTTACATTTGGATCTGGGCATCCTATAGCATGAATTGTAAACACAGCAAGCAATTAAGAACCCCAATAGAATGAGCATGTAAAGCAATTATGATCTTATTGAATGGTAGACCAATTAGGAGCAGACTATTTCGAATCCTAATTCTTGTTTTCATATGTAGATGGTTGATGTGAGGTCAATTCCATTGGACATGCTTTGGTCAATGCGTAAGCACGCACATGCAGAGATTCTAAATATATGTCGACCGGCACATTCACAGTTCAAGTATCAACAGTAAGTAAGAGTTAGGTATGTAAAGGCCTTTACACAAGTGATGGTGTATTCACAATGAGGTTTATAGTCTAATGTTTTCACTAAAAATAAAAGATGACAGAACTATTAAGCAATATCTGACTGGATTTTCTCCCAGGGACCACGAAACATGACTTTATCTCAACGAAATGAAATGGTCTGCATAAAACATGTGGCAGCATATGGAAATATGAACTGTACACATACAGTAGGTAGAAACAGATGTTATTCAGATATTCTTTAAATTAGAAAATACCCCTTCTCAGGTCAAGCAAAAGAGCATCATCCAGCTTCAAATGTTTAACCAAGTTTGTTTTAATGTATGCAAAACCTTCAGTCAAAATCCTCAAATATTGGCTTTATATCAATGAATGGCCCACAGGCTAAAAGATACTTGATGAGATTGAACATAAAATTCTAAGATGTCAACCAATGCTATGACAGAAAGCAACTGGTCACTTTTAGATAATATTAAACTGTAACTGCTAAATGATATTTTGGGAACGCTTTCAGTAATTCCATTGTGTGTTCATTTCAAATGTGACTTTTGCAGTTTATCTCTCTTAGGAGGACAAGTAAATTGGACAGACAACATCAAAGTACAAATCATATCTGACTTAATAAATGAAAAGAAACCATTTCTTATCCCATGTAGACAACATTCTTTCACTAATTCTTTTAGAACATAGACATAGAAAAGTACAGCACAGAACAGGCCCTTTGGCCCACGATGTTGTGCCAAGATTTAATCCTAATGTAAAATATAGTAACTTAACCTACGCACCCCCCAACTCATTGATATCCATGTGCATATCAAGCAGTTGCTTAAATGTCCGCAATGACTCTGCTTCCACCATCACAGCTGATACGCATTCAATGCATTCACAACTCTCTGTGGAAAGAACCTATCTCTGACGTCTCCTTTATACCTTCCTCCTAATATCTTCAAACTATGAATCTCGTACCAGTCGATCCTGCCCTGGGGAAAAGTCTCTGGCTATTGACTCTATCTATTCCTCTCATTATTTTGTACACTTCGATCAGGTGTCCTCTCTTCCTCCTTCTCTCCAGAGAGAAAATTCTGAGCTTATTCAACGTTTCTTCATAATGCAACCCCTCCAGTCCAAGCAGCATCCTGGTAAACCTTCTTTGTACCCTCTCCAAAGCCTCTGTATCTTTCCTATAGTAGGGTGACCAGAACTAGACACAATATTCCAAATGTGGTCTCACCAGGGACTTGTAGAGCTGCAGCAAAACCTCTTGGCTCTTAAACTCGATCCCCCTGTTAATGAAAGCCAAAACACCATATGCTTTCTTAACAACCCTATCCACTTGGGTGGCAACTTTGAGGGATCTATGTATTTGCACATCCAGATCCCTCTGTTCCTCCACACTACCAAGAATCCTATCTTTCATCCTATATTCAGCATTTGAGTTCGACCTTCCAAACTGCATCACTTCGTATTTATCCAGGTTGAACTCCATCTGCCATTTCTCAGCCCAGCTCTTCATCCTGTCTATGTTGCGCTGCAGACTGCAGTAGCCCTCTATACTAATGATGACAACTCCAACCTTTGTCATCTGCAAATTTACTGACCTACCCCCACAACCTCCATATTCAAGTCATTTATAAAAACTACAAAGAGCAGAGGCCCAAGAACAGAGCCCTGCGGAACCCCACTCAACACTGACCTCCAGGCAGAATACTTTGCATCTACAACCACTCTCTGCCTTCTGTCAGCCAGCCAATTCTGAATCCAGATGGCCAAATCTCCCTGTATCCCATACTTCCTGACTTTATGAATGAGCCTACCATGGGGAACCCTATCAAATGTCTTGCTAAAGTCCATATACAACACACCCACTGCTCGACCGTTGTCAACCTGTCTTGACACCTCCTCAAAGAACTCAATAAGATTTGTAAGGCATGACCTCCCTCTCACAAAGCCATGCTGACTACCTTTAATCACACTATGCTTTGCCAAAGAGTCATAAATCCTATCCCTCAGAATTCTTTCCAAAACTTTGCTGACCACAGATGTAAGACTGACAGGTCTGTAATTGCCAGGAATTTCCCTATTACCCTTCTTGAAAAGTGGAACAACATTTGCCTCCTTCCAATACTCCTGTACGACTCCTGTGGAGAGTGAGGTGGCAAATATCCTCGCCAGCGGCTTAGCAACCTCCTTTCTTGCTTCCTGGAGCAGCCTGGGATGAATCTGGTCTGGCCCTGGGGACTTATCAATCTTAATGTTTTCCACATTTTCTAGCACATCAACTTCATCAATCTTGATATGGTCAAGACTGTATCCCAGCTCCTCTAAGTTTTCATTTACAACGAGTTCCCTTTCCTTGGTGAAAACCGAAGCAAAAAACTCATTTACGGGTTCCCTATCTTCCTCTTTTCTACCTGGGAGTTCTGAAAGGTGCCCTGAGGATCTCCTACACCATTAATCTAGGGCTGATATGATTATCCTCCAACCATGCCTACCAACTTCTATCCTGTCAGGGAGGGAGACAGCTGCTCAAGAGTTTTTCCCCAGATTCCCGAGGAATTCAATTTTTTTAATGAGATCTTTGGGGCCTTATTCAGTTTATTTTTGCCTTTCTGTCTTCAGCTCTGAAATTCAGCTCCTCTGTCCACATTTCTGATTAGGATTAAAATGAGAACTGAAGATGTAAGACTCCTGTGGAACATAAATTAAGAATTGATGAATAGACTGTAGTCAGTAAGCATCCTACGTAATGCCTTTAATGATTACTTCTACCATTTCATTGATAATTAAATATTAGATAGAGGTAAGGAATTAACAGTGTAGGATTTGTCCTGCATTTTATGGACAGGACATCTCTTAAACATTCACAATATTGGGCAGTTTCCAAGATACAGCATTGACTGTGCTGAAACATGTTGAGAGGTGGTTAGGACTGGAGCATGGATCTTC
Organism: Chiloscyllium punctatum; assembly: GCF_047496795.1. Classification (NCBI taxonomy): domain Eukaryota; kingdom Metazoa; phylum Chordata; class Chondrichthyes; order Orectolobiformes; family Hemiscylliidae; genus Chiloscyllium; species Chiloscyllium punctatum. Next base: position 118,385,930 of record NC_092747.1, read on the forward strand.
AGAATTGCAGGCATGATGTTAATAGGATGAGTAGCCTTTTCGGTATATCAGCCAACTCTTCTTCAATGGAATGAATTGAATTAGCACCTATCGTGGTGATGGCCTCAAAAATATTTGCAAACATTTCAGCCTTGCCTTTTTCTGCCACTGAAGATATGAGTCCACTTTTTAACCTCCTTGTCCAGTTGGCTGCTTAAATATCCATCACGATTCACAACTGGAACAGGGAGGACTGCAGAACTTTAACCTGAGCCATTGTTTATTGGATGACTTAGCACAACCCATCACATGCTGCTTCAGTGATTTGTCACACTTGTAGTCCTGGATTCACCAGATCAGAACCTCATTTTCAGATAAACCTAACATGCCCCTTATACTTCTCTGTGAACAAACTTGAAATGACCATCTGGTGATGGAAGATTGAGGGATATGAGCTTAAATATTGTGGCAAATCACTGAGTCTTCTTCACCTCCGAAGCCAGATGTTCATCTTTCAATGCAGCTGGGAATGGGGGGATGGGGGGGTGTGTGATCCAGGTAATCTAAAATATCTTAACTTTTTACTTGTGTTATGAAGTTGTATTGTTTACATATTACTTTCTAATATCATTGCTCGATATATTAATGAAATTATTTTCATTGGCTGTGCATATATATGTGCCATGGACTTCTGGAATGCACAATGTTCAAAAGTAAAAGACAATACCTATTACAGCAGCTAAAAACGGAGTTTGTACACAACACAAATAGCTTATTTTGGGGACAGATATTACAATGATCAGTTAGTCAGTGGATCAGTATAAATTTGGACTTGTATGTCAGGACCATGGGAAATGTTCATCCACCTAACTCCAAATGAATTGCCCAGGGAATAGAATTTTCAGACAGGCAATTCCACTACTTCCAGAATCCTTGGAGATCCCTGAACGATTCTGATGCAGTTAAGCTTTAATGGCCAGGAAAGTTTAAGGGATTAAAAACTTACTCGCACACCCGGAGAACTGTCAGACCAAATCCCAGACTTACAAGTTAACACTTGAAGTGCAATACCCTCCAATCCTAACCTGTTCCAGACCAGAAACTACACCTTCACCCACCAGTCATGATGGCTGAGTCCTACCTGCTGCTGACCCGAGCATGAAGTGGACCAAAAATATTCATGCGCCCACGCCCAGCCTAACCCTGTTGGATCTGAGCCTCACCTCCAACCCTGCTGAATCCAACACCATCTCCCACAATATGATGATTCTGCCCCACCATTTCCACAGAGCAAACACAGCTCTTAACTCAGAGTCAGTCTGTTAACTCAGTGTAGCACAGAAACCTCCATGTTGCTCTGGGACCTCAGTCAGATTGCATCAACTGACACCTGACCAGAATCCTTAAACCTCTTTTGAGATTCTCCAAACTTTACCCAGATTAAAGTAACTGGTCTCCGAGAGGATTGAAGAGAATCTATCTGAAGGCAAAATTCTTCTCCTTTAAGACAAAATTTCAGTCAGCATGAAATGAATTGGGGCACACTAGGTGGAGCCATGCCTATTCTCCTTGATCTAAAATAAAGCTGGAGTGTTAAATGGTGTCTCCAAAGTTCATTTTTTTTTTAGATTACTTACAGAGTGGAAACAGGCCCTTCGGCCCAACAAGTCCACACCGCCCCGCCGAAGCGCAACCCACCCATACCCCTACATCTACCCCTTACCTAACACTACATGCAATTTAGCATGGCCAATTCACCTGATCTGCACATCTTTGGACTGTGGGAGGAAACCGGAGCACCCGGAGGAAACCCACACAGACACGGGGAGAATGTGCAAACTCCACACAGTCAGTCACCTGAGGCGGGAATTGAACCCAGGTCTCTGGCGCTGTGAGGCAGCAGTGCTAACCACTGTGTCACCGTGCTTGTTGTTAGTTAGGACCAATCCCAGTCATGAAGATGACTACATGTGTGTAAGTCATGCAAGATCTATCATCAATGACAAGAACAGATTACAATACATTACCAGAATTGTAGTCATCCCACTTCCATGTGAAAATGAGAGGAAATACAATCATTTCTCCCTCAAACGCAGACACTTTGACAGTGTTTGTGGCACCAAGACACATGAGTGCTGACCTCAGCCCTTTAACGATTTTTTGACAGGTCCTAAAGCTTTACCTATATTTTATTTTTTATTATTTCGTTCTTGGGATGTGGCATCACTGACAGGGTCAGTATTCAAGATGGCGGCAGAGTAGCAGGGCTGTGTACAGCCTCTTGCCGCTGGGGTTCATCCACTCCCACATGCTTTCTTTCTTTCTTTCTTTTTGTTTCTGGCCTTCCTCTTTCATTTTTTTCTTTTGTTTTTCTTTCATTTGGATCCTTTGGTGACCGGATGAAATCAGGTGGCAGCTAGAGCAGACCCTCCCTGCGGTTGTATGCAATGTCGGGCATGGCTCTCCTCACGGTCACTGGAGGCTATTGCGGTAATGGCAGCAGGGATGTCCTCCCAGCAATCAGCGGCTGGCAGTGGCAAAGCTCCTCCAACAATTGGAGGGCGACGGTGGCAGCAGACATTTCAAGATGGTGTAACTGACGAGGTGACATCTTGGGGTAGGATGGCTGGAGCAGCACTTTTGGTGAGTTGGTGGCAGTCTGGCCTGGCAGTGGAGCAAGGGAATCCTGGTTGTGGGGCGAGTGTTGGTTCTGCAAAAGACCCAGCACTGGCAACGCGGTGACCTCAGCGGTGAAGAGATGGCACCTACACAATGGCAACTCCTACTTTGGTGCGTCTGGCACAGGTGGTAGTGAGATGGTGGAGGAGGGGTGGTAGCACAGATATTGTCGTTGAGACAGTTCAGGGCTCAGAACACTCATTCAGTTCTATCTTTTATCCTTTTTATTCTCAAACTATTGAAAATGGCACTGGATTGTGGCAACTGTTGAGGCTTTTCAACATATTTTACTGCATTATTCACTGTGAAATGCAAGTGACACAAAAGAAATCACTTATTCATTATCCATTCCTAGTTGCCCTTGACAAGATGATAAGTAGGTTACTTACTTATAGTGTGGAAACAGGCCCTTCGGCCCAACAAGTCCACACCGACCCCACAAAGGGCAACCCACTCATACCCATTCTCCTACATTTACCCCTTCACCTAACACTACGGGCAATTTAGCATGGCCAATTCACCTGACCTGCACATTTTTGGACTGTGGGAGGAAGCCGGAGTAAACCCACACAGACAGCTGCCTGAGGCAGGAATTGAACCCGGGTCTCTGGCACTATGAAGCAGCAGTGATAACCACTGTGCCAGCATGCCACCCATGGTAGTGAACTGCGAACTTAAACCACTTCAACCCATTTGGTGTAAGTAAATCCACAATGCCAGTGGGGAGGGACTTCCAGAATTTTGATCCAGGAACAGTGAAGAAGCAGCAATACTGTAACCAGGATGGTGAGTGGCTTGAAGGAAAACTTGCAGCTTTATGGTGTTCCAATGCATCTGCTGACCTGGTCCCTCTAAATTGCAGTATTTTGGGGTTTGGAAGGTATAAATTCAGGAGCATTGGTGTATATCTGCAGTGCATCTTATAGGTGGTACATATCACTGCTACTGAGCAAGGGGTTTAAGAACAGAATGTGGTCCCAAAAAGTGGGTCACTTTGTCTGAGATGATGTCAAGCTTCTTGAGTATTGTTGGAAGCTGCAGTCACCCAGGCAAGTGGGGAGTATTCCATCACACACCTGACATGTATTTTGTAGATGGTGGACAGGCTTTGAGGAGTGAGAAGATGATTTACTCATTGCAGGTTTCCTAAAGTCTGACCTGCCTTCAAAGTAACAGTATTTATATGGCTCATCCAATTAAGTTTCCAGTCATTGGTAAACCCCAGAATGTTGATACTGAAGTAATTGAACACATGAGCACATGTTCAAATGTACTGTAAACTGACGTATCACCTCTCAAATTGCTTTATCTCCAACCATGGTGGATTTCTGGGAATTAATTGATCTGCTAGAGTTACTTCAAAGATGTGCTGATGAGCTTTCATTTTGAAACAAAAACAACACAGTCACTTGAAAACAAAACTAATAAATTTTGTGAACAGTGCTGTTGTTGTAGAATTTGGGATTTCAGCATCACTGCCCAGGCACCAATTATTGTCCCACATCAAATTATTTTGGAAGGTGTGGCGATGCGCAGCCTTCTGCAACCTACTGGACTCTATGGGTATTAGGACACCCACAGTGCAGACTCAATATTCCAAATTAGTCTAGTCCCACTTGCCAGCATTTGGCCCATATCGCTCTAAACTATTCCTATCCATACAACCACCCAAGTAGCTTTTAAATGCTGTAATTGTACCAGCCTCCACCCTTTCCTCTGGCAACTCATTCCATACATGCACCATCCTCTGCGTGAAAAAGTTGCCCATTAAGGTCCCTTTTAAATCTTTCCATTCTCACCTGAATTTTGTGCCCTCTGGTTTTGAGCTCCCTCTCCAATGCCCCTCATGATTTTATAAACTTCGATAAGATCACCCCTCAGCCTCCAACACTCCAAGGAAAATAGCCCCAGTGTTTTCAGCCTCTCCCTGTAGCTCAGATCCCCCAACTCTGGCAACATTCTTGTAAATCTTTCCTGAACCATTTCAAGTTTCACAATAGTTTTCCCATTTCAGGGAGACCAGAATTGAATGCAGTCTTCCAAGTGTGCTATACAGTTACAACATGACACCCCAACTCCGATACACAATCAAAGGTAAGTGTGCCAAATGCCTTCTTCACTACCCTGTCTACCTGTGATTCAACCTTCAAGGAACTATGAACCTATACCCCAAGGTCTCTTTGTTCAGCAGCACTTCCTGGGGCCATACCATTAAGTCCTGTCCTGATTTGCCTTTCCAAAATGCAACATTTATTTAAATTAAACTTGGCAAGTTGAATCGAAGGGTCAGTTTCTATGCTGTATGACTCCATGACACTATGACCCAAGTGGAGCATCTGTGAGCAAGACCAGCTTAATAGCACTGCCAATGATTGCTTGTTGATAATCAGGATTAGATTAGATTACTTACAGTGTGGAAACAGGCCCTTCGGCCCAACAAATCCACACCGCCCCGCCGAAGCGCAACCCACCCATACCCCTAACCTAACACTACGGGCAATTTAGCATGGCCAATTCACCTGACCTGCACATCTTTGGACTGTGGGAGGAAACCAGAGCACCCGGAGGAAACCCACGCAGACACGGGGAGAATGTGCAAACTCCACACAGTCAGTTGCCTGAGGCGGGAATTGAACCCAGGTCTCTGGTGCTGTGAGGCAGCAGTGCTAACCACTGTGTCACCATGCCGCCCAGGAATAGGGTGATAAGGTGGTAATTGACTGGGTTGGATTTGTCCTGCTTTTTCTTGACAGGACATTCCTGGACAATTTTCCACATTTTCAGGCAGATGCTAGCTTTGTAGCTACACTGAAACAGTTTGGACCTGGTCGTGGCTAGTTCTGCAGTACAAGTCTTCAGACTATTCCCTAGGTGCCAACAGGACTCATCTCATTTCCAGTATCCAGTGCCTTCAGATGTTTATCAATATCCCATGAAGTGAATCAAACTGCCTGAAGACTGACATCTGTGATGCTGGGGACTTCAGGAGGAAGCTGAGTTGTGTCACCCACTAAGCATTTCAGGCTGAAAATGGATGCAAGGATGTAGTTCACTTTTCATAAAAAGCAAAACTATAAAGGTGTGAAATTAATGTGAGATTTACCAAATGCAGTGAAACATATTTGAACATTTGCTAGCTGACTGGTTCGGTTTCAATGTTCATTCTGACACCTGGTTTTAGTTATCTTTTAGCAAGCTTAGTCATGGTTTATTTCCCTTAATTATTCCTCTCATCTTTACGTTTATACTCTCACTTTTACCTTGTGCCTTGCTGTATTCACAAGTCAGAAACTTTCTTGTCAATTGAAGTCAATATTTTCTCATTCAACTCATTCTATTCATTTATATTTTCATTTAAGTCTTCCTTCAGTCTAAGTTTATTTTCCATGCCTCACTTCCAAGTGCCAAATAACTGTTTTAAATTCAAACCCATTATTTGTGTTTGTTGCAGAGTTTTGAGTATTACTCTTGCAGTAGCTTAAGCATTCAGATGACCACCACTTGACATGCAGGCAAAAGTGAGGACTGCAGATGCTGGAAATCAGAGTCTAGATTAGAATGGTGTGCAGGAAAATCGACGTTTCGGGCATCAGGACTAAAGGCAGGGAGCCTTCAGGCTGGAGAGATAAATGGGAGTGGGTGGGGGTGGGGAGAAGGTAGCAAAGAGTACAAGAGGTGGGTGGGGGTGGGGATGAAGGTGATAGGTCAGAGAGGAGGGTGGGAGAAGGTATTGCAGGAAAATCGTGTTTCAGATAAAAGCTCCTGCTCCTTGGATGCTGCCTGATCTGCTGTGCTTTTCCAGCACCACTTTAATCTAGACCACTTGACATGAAGCTGAATAGACTAATTAGATTCACACTCACCATCAATAAACTTGATGTCAATATTCTCTTAGGTTGTGGCCTGCAGAGCTCGTTCTGTCTAGTCTGGTAAAGGAAAAGTTCTAGATAGTCTAGTGAGAAAAAAGCTTGTCTGAAACAAATATCATTTATTACACGATCAGTTATCAGTCCCATTGGTATATTGGATGCTTCTGCAAAGACTTTGAGTCTTAAACGTTAAGTCTGTTTTGCTCATGGTTCAAAGCTGTTCTACCTTTCACCATCAACAATTCTGTCTGTTATTAATTCTGACTTTACACCTCATTTTTTCATACATTTTGTTGGGACCATTAATAGAATTAGGGATGAGTTGGATCCTGAACTCTTTTGTTGAATCTTGTTCTTTTAGTGAATTTTATGTTCTAAGGTTAATGTAGTCATTAAATGCTTATTGCACTATATGTGTCTTTCATATGCCTCAGGGAGCTATCATCTCATTAGCCGAAATTCCACTTGAGTTACAAAAAGATATTTGCTTGTTCAGCTGCAGATTTATTGTCTAGAAAAAAAACAGTTCTCTATCATAAGAATATTTAATAAAAGATGTTGATTTATATGTTCTTTTTGACCCATCCCAGAAATTAAATCTTCCTGGCAATATTATTTCTACTGCCATTTCATTCTTGAAGATTATGCATGCTTCTCACATTAAAGTTCTTCATTTATGTAGTGTCTCAGTGTTGTTTTGTTCTCATTGCCTCAAAGGCTTTTAATTTGTCTGCATAGCCATGTCTTATTATTTTCCTCTCAGTTCTGAAATGGAGCAATGCAGCTTTATACTTCTTGATTTAAAGATTTTTAATGCTGCACAATTGTAATGCTGCCTCTTAGTCAAGTGGCATTGGAACGGTTTTCCTTTAATTTGTGGTCTTACATGGGGGCTTTCCATATTCTGAGGCTAAAATTGATGGTTCCAATTTTCACCATTCATAGGGGATTCCCACCTCCCAAAGCTAAGGTTGATACCTCTTACCTTTCAGAGCCTAATAAACAATACCAATTCACTTTAAATATTTTACTGAATGGATCCTGCCACCTGCAATTTCAGAGCTGAAACCCATTTTAATTAAGGTTCAATTTACACTGTCAGCAGTGCCTCACATAAAACCATCATCCTATAATTTTAATAGAATTTCCCATTGAACTAAACTGCTTTCTCTGAACAAATCTAGACTTCTGAGGCCTCAATAAATTCTCCTGCCTCATCCAGAGCTTTAATTATGGATCTCCCTCTTTCATTGCATCCCTCAGGCCTTTCCCACCATTCAAAAGGACTGTGGTTTATCTGATTACTCAACATTCCAGCCTAATCTGATAACACTTCCTGCTTACTAGGAATCTATCATCCTCTGCCTTCAAATATTCAAAAACATTGCTTACACAACCTTTTGAGGAAGGGAGCTTGAACAATTCACAAACTTCTCTGGAGTAAACAGATTTCCTCATCTGTGTCTTCAATGGGCAATTGCTTATTTTAAAAACTGACTCCTTTGTTTAGATGTATCAAGAGAAGGAAATATCCTTTCCACAATGATCCTGTGAAAAACCCTCAGAACTTTATGTTTCAATCTGGTTTGTCCTTATTCTTCTAAACTCCTACATGTTTGGTTTGATTTATTATTGTCACATGTATCGAGATATCATGAAAAGTGCTGTCTTTTGTGCTTGTAGGCAGATCATGCTATACAAGGGTAACAGAACAGAGTGCAGAATACAATATTACAGCTGCCAAGAACGTGCAGGGAGAGAGCAATATTAGCATGAAAGTGGTCCATTCAAAAGTAAGATAACAGCAGGTTAAAAGCTGTCCTTGAAACTGTTTGGATGTGCATGCAAACTTTTACAGCTTCTATATGATAGAAGAGAGAGGAAGGGAGTATAACTCAGGTGGGAGACATCTTTGATTATGTTTATTGCCCCCCGATGCAGCAAGAAGTAGAGATAAAGTCAATGGATGGGAGATTAGTGTGCGTGATGAACAGGGCTGTGTTCATAAAATGAACAGTTCTGAAGAGGAGTTATATCAGATGCAAATACTAACTCTGTTTCTTTCTCTGCAGGTGCTGGCAGACCTGCTGAAATGTTTCAGCATGGTATCCTTTTTTGTAATTCCAGATTTCCAGCAATTTGAGATGGACGACAAATGTTGCTTAGCTTTTGACACTAATGGCCAAGAAATGAATAGAGAAAAGGTATGGGAAGGTGGGCCTGATGACTATTCTCGACTTCCTTGCTAAAATTATTTCACAATTACTGTAACAGAAATTGTGTTTGCTCCTGTCAGGATACCTTGGCAGGCAGTGAGATTTTTAAAAAATATATAAAACTTGTAAAAATAATTGCTGTGAAGCAAGAAATAAAAATAGCGTTTCTTCAATTTTATTGTACTTAATTCATTCTATCTCTCTTCCAAGACTTATGGGGGGAAGAAAAAAATGAACAAAAAGGTAGGGGGCTAGCCACAACCTGGAAAACTAACATATTGATAGCTATTTTCTCAAAATGGTCAAACTGATTTGGAGGCATGACTAAATAACAATAAAGCTAGGGGCTTAATCTTTGGCTGATATTGGGCTTGGAATATAGCAATGTCTATGCATTGTTTTTCCCAGTGTTCACATCCTTCACTGGAATATTTCCACTGACGCTGTCCTGATTAGCTATTGTATCTTCAGTAGAAACTCTGATTCAATGTGATTGCAATGGACCACTCTAGTCCCTGGGCAAATTTGTGGGATTTACATTATTGCATTATTTTAACTCTCTCAGAAAGCAAAGCTGGGAAGTCTATATAAAAACTGAAAGAACTGTGGGTGTTGTAAATCAGGGACAAAAAACAGAAATTGCTGGGTAAGCTCAACAGGTCTGGCAGCAATTCTGAAGAAGACTCAGATGATCCGAAACGTTAACGCTGATTTCTCTCCTCAGATGCTGCCAGACCTGCTTAGCTTATCCAGCAATTTCTGTTTTTTGTCTGGGAATCCACATTTTGGATGAATACTACCTATAATGTATTCTGCTGTATCAATATATGACAGCAAAAATATTGTACAATGCCCATTACTAAATCAGATTTCAAAAGGCACATTGTATTGACAACACTAACGTTTGGAAGTAAAATCCAACCATCATTAATAAATTGGGGTTTAATTCACTTTGTGGAATATTTTAGTGCATGGCTTATTATGTTTGCATTCAATTCCTGTTGGCACCATTTTAAGGCAGTCATTAACCCATTTAAAATGACGAAGGATTCTGATCGCATGAATAAAACGAGATTGTGCCCTCTGCTTCAGCAAATAGGGTTGAGGGAATCATTTAGGTCAACATCATTGCATTTTCTAGGTCCAAACTTCAAGCAGTAGAAGATGTAAGGGCTATAGGGATGGATCCAAAACTGTGGATCTATTTTTGTAATATAAAAGCAAATTACTGCCAGATGCTGAAAATATATTTTCAACTATTGCAAACAGAATGAACTTAGTGATTTCCTCTGGTACTGAACATATCTAAGTTTATAAATGATTGTGTTAGAATGATTCACTCAGGAATTTAAAGCAATAAAATAACACGATTGAAAATGTATCATTTTAACCTTTAGAGAAGAAATCAATTAGCAAATAATGAATATATAAGTCAATAGACTGACAAATATGAGAAGTAAATGACCTTTGCAGTTTAGTCATTTCACTTTTTTCTGGAGTAGCAAGTCAAAGAAATGAGAAGCAGACCTATTACGAAGTAGTAATGTTCATGACCATCCTATTGAATGAATCATACTGACTGTCATCCCAGATTATGCTAGAACCTATTCTAACATTCAGTTAAATATTCAATATCCACATATAGATTGACAGACAGTGATGAATCAGTGTAAAATTGTAAAAGTCACTATGGGTTTAGTTTCTCTCACCTCCTGTTGATTAGGGAAATACATGATATCCATCAAATTGTTGATGGTAGATTTGCTTTGACTTTGACTTATCAGAAAACCCCATCTAGTTCGCCACTGTCCTTCAGGAAAGGTACATACCTACCTTACCTAGTCCGGCCATTTTGGGACTCCAGACCCACAGCAATGTGACTGATGTTTAGCTGTCCCTGAGCCTGGCCAATATGCCATGTGCATCATAAATGTTTTCACTTGCAAGGAGAATGCAATATGAAGCAATATGTGTTGGTACAAACAATTGAATAGCAGACCAGCATGAGGATGAATTACTTGCTGTTTGTTACAGCTACACCATTCCTTCAATTCTCAACCATGCTGTTCAATGGCAATAACATCAGTGTGAAGTGATTCTAACATTAAGGCAAAGGTGGGAGAAAGTGGGTGGAAGTTTTTTTGATTTTTCTTGAATTGAATTTGAGTTTTATATGGTAGAACATTTCAGTGCCTGCAGTTTCTCAAAAACATGAAAGAACATCATTCATTCAGATTAACATTTGTCTTATGGACCATTGCTGTTCAACGCAGCTTCAAATAATCTTTATTAATTGATCGCAGTGACAGGAATGTCTGCCAGATACCTTGATCTGGGATTGTTAGTAAAGGATGGGGCATGTTAGTAAATGAAGTATAAAAGGAAACAATTTTTCTCTGCATTGTTATTCAGCTACTTATCAATCGAACTAAACCAGGTTTTATAAAGTGCTGCATCCAGGTGGCAAAACTGTGTTAATGCTTGTTTGGAGTTTTCTTATAGGGATAAACTAAAAGTTTAGTGATTTGTAAATAAACTATTCAACTTTGGCCCATTTTTACACAACTTGCTTTCATACTGTCAATTTTTATATATATATAAGTGTCAACCAGAAATGTCACACTTCCCAATTAAAATGTAAAGTTTATGTAAATTAACTGACAACAAGTACTATCTACTGTCATGTGTTTGTCTCAATGTGAAAATGGAACAGATTAATCAGCAGTTTTTCCTAGATATGCATATAAATACATTTCAGTCACTCTCAACAGTGTTAATTAATAATAGCAGGTACCCAAATGTGAATCCAGTTTACATGTTAATTTTCTCCATTTAGTGTAATAATATGATCAGCTTCAAAAAAATGATTTTCTGAAGCCCTTACACATTAATTCAAAGGACTTGAAAATGATCAGAAGTGGTCAGTTTCTGAAATAGTAAATATAGTCTGTTTAATCTCTTATTGATTTTGTTAAAGAAATTGAAATTGAAAAGCTCAAATAGACACCATTATTCATTATCTGATGATATGGCATGGTTACTTGCTGAAAGAAAGTCAGGTTTTATATTGCAAAATATGAGCAGCATTATTAGCAATAGAGGGAGAATTTAGCACAATTTCTTTGACATCAAGTGTCAGTGAGAATACACGAAATGAGACAATAAAAAATTTATTTCACTGTCTTCCGTAATACTCTTTAAAGCTTAAATCACATTTGGTTTTCAGAAATGGCTGAAATGTTAGACTTTGTTAAAGGCTTGCTGTTTGAGTTCACTTCTATGGTTAATGATACTGTTTGTAAACTTCAGCGAAATAGTTATCTTGCAATAGTTCTCCACTGAAATAATAGATTTTCTTTTCAATAACATCAGATTAGAATGGAACTTTTAAACAATCAGTGAAGACAGTTTAACTTGGCGAAACAGTGCTAAATGGGTGATATAGAATTAGCTGCCTATGGTCAATCACATCCAATCATGTAAAATTGACCTCTCCATTGATTTCAACATCAGGCAGTATTGGGTAGGGGTACACTTCTGTCATTATCCTTTACTGAAATCGGAGATGAGTAGATAGATCTGCACTTGTATAGGTGCATCCATATTTATATATTTATATATAGCTAGACAAAATATTTAGTAGCGTATACCGATTTCATGTTCCTTGAAGGCCTGCTGTTGTTCGAACTCCACAGATATGATTCTTTTTCAGGAGGGAGCATTAATAATGAGGAAAAGATCATTTTGAACTTACTGTCTTAAATTGGATTTCATTGGAAATGGAAATCAGTCAGTTTCTGTAAAGTGCAGATGATCCGTGACATCATATTTCTGCCCAGGGCTGGGGAGGGCAAGTAAAACTCGAGCCTTGTCTGTCTATTTGAGATATCTTTTGAAGTTTAGTAAATGCCAGTGGGTTTAGTGAATCATATTTCCATTAGTTAAATAAGGGTTTGCAACCATTTAATGCCTGATGAGATTTACGGTATCTTTCAATGTTGTAGCTTCTTTGATTCTTTCCATATTTGCTGTCAGTAAAATACATAATGTTGTAGAATGACACAGAATATACAGCACAGCAACTTGTCAGTCAGCCCAACCAGTTCAGGCTGTTACTTCTGCACCATTGCAGTCACCACTCACAGCTCCTCACCTTGTTCAATCAGCATGACCTTCTATTCACTTCTCTAACATATCCTTATTTAGTTTCCCCTAAATGCAACTGTTAAACTCAACAACCCCTGCTTTAGTGAGTTCCACATTCCCACCAATCTCTAGATAAATACCTTTCTTCTAATTGCATTTTATGTTTTTTGTTATTGACTTACTAATATTGCTGGCTCCCTAGTTTGGAGCAATAGGATATTCACCCCCTCCAACCTGTTCCGCCATTCAATGAGTTTTAATGGCTAATCTTTGAGTCATAGTCATAGAGATGTACAGTACGGAAACAGACCCTTCAGTCCAACCTGTCCATGCCGACCAGATATCCCAACCTAATCCAGTCCCACCTGCCAGCACCCGGCCCATATCCCTCCAAATCCTTCCTATTCATATACCCATCCAAATGCCTCTCAAATGTTGCAATTGTATCAGCCTCCACCACATCCTCTGGCAGCTCATTCCATACACGTACCACCTTCTGCATGAAAAAGTTACCTCTCAGGTCTCTTTTATATCTTTCCCCTCTCACCCTAAACCTATGCCCTCTAGTTCTGGACACCCCACCCCAGGGAAAAGACTTTGTCTATTTATCCTGTCCATGCTCCTCATAATTTTGTAAACCTCTATAAGGTCACCCCTCAGCCTCCAACGCTCCAGGGAAAACACCTCCAGCCTGTTCAGCCTGTCCCTATAACTCAAATCATCCAACCCTGGCAACATCCTTGTAAATCTGTTCTGAAACCTTTCAAGTTTCACAACATCTTTCCAATAGGAAGGAGACCAGAATTGCACGCAATATTCCAACAGTGGCCTAACCAATGTCCTGTACAGCCGCAACATGACCTCCCAACTCCTGTACTCGACACTCTGGCCAATAAAGGAAAACATACCAAACGCATTCTTCAATATCCTATCTACCTGTGACTCCACTTTCAAGGAGTTATGAACCTGCACTCCAAGGTCTCTTTGTTCAGCAACACTCCCTCGGATCTTACCATTAAGTGTATAGGTCCTGCTAAGATTTGCTTTCCCAAAATGCAGCACCTCGCATTTATCTGAATTAAACTCCCTCTGTCACTTCTCAGTCCATTGGCCCATCTGATCAAGATCCCACTGTAATTTGAGATAACCTTCTTTGCTGTCCACTGCACCTCCAATTTTGGTGTCATCTGCAAACTTACTAAGTATACCTCTTATCCTCACATTAAAATCATTTATATAAATGATAAAAAAATAGAGCACTGATCCTTGTGGCACTCCACTGGTCACAGGCCTTCAGTCTGAAAAACAACCCTCCACCACCACCCTCTTCTTCTACCTTTGAGCCAGTTCTGTATCCAAATGGCTAGTTCTCCCTGTATTCCGTGAGATCTAACCTTGCTAACCAGTCTCCCATGAGGGAACCTCATCGACTTACTGAAGTCCATATAGACCTCATCTACCACTCTGCCCTCATCAATCCTCTTTGTTACTTCTTCAAAAAACTCAATCAAGTTTGTGAGACATGATTTCCCACACACAAAGCCATGTTGACTTTCCCAAAACAGTCCTTGCCTTTCTGAATACATATACATCCTGTCCCTCAGGATTCCCTCCAACAACTTGCCCACCACCGACGTCAGGCTCACTGGTCTGTAGTTCCCTGGCTTGTCCTTACCACCCTTCTTAAACAGTGGCACTACGTTAGCCAATCTCCAGTCTTCCAGCACCTCACCTGTGATTATCAATGATACAAATATCTCAGCAAGAAGCCCATCAATCACTTCTTTAGCTTCCCACAGAGTTCTAAGATACATCTGATCAGGTTCTGGGCAATTATCCACTTTTACCCGTTTCAAGACATCCAGCTCTTCCTCCTCTGTAAAGTGGACATTTTGCAAAATGTCACCATCTATTTCCCTGCATTTCAGATCTTTTATTTCCCTACATTCTATATCTTCCATATCCTTTTCCACTGTAAATACTGATGCAAAATACTCATTTAATATCACCCCCATTTTCTGCGGCTCCATACAAAGGTCGCCTTGATGATCTTTGAGGGATCCCATTCTCTCCCGAGTTACCCTTTTGTCCTTTTGACGTAACTCCATATATCTGTCTTTGGCTCATATCCCCTAATGCGTTTGCTTAACAAACATTTATCTATCTCAGATCTAACAGTAACCAGTGATCTAGCATCCAATGCTGTGGTATAAAGGTGCTTCCGAACATCTCTCCTGAATTGTTCTGATCCTAAATTTGAGACTATGCCCCCAAATTTCAGAATGCTCAAACAGTGGACATAACACAGTGCTAATCGTGACACCAATGCACAGGAGGATGTATCAGAGGCAGAAGGACTCTGGTACTGTTGTAAACTTCAGTGAAATTGTTTTCTTGCAATCATTCTCCACTGAACTATGGAGTACAGACACAGTTTGGCTCAGCTGAGCAAAGGTGCAGTTTCTTGGAGATTTTCCCTTGAACAGAATAGGAGGTGTGCTCCCACATGTCAAAGTTCCCTGAGGTGTTCATTTTTGAAGAAGAAGAGTAACTGACTTATCCGAGATTAGAGTGGTGCTTGAAAAGCACAGCAGGTCAGGCACCATCGGAGGAGGAGGAAAATCAATGTTTCGGGCAAAAGCCCTTCAACAGGAATCATTCCTGTCATTCCTGAAAAAGGGCTTTTGCCCAAAATGCTGATTTTCCTGCTCCTCCTGTGATGCCTGACCTGCTGTGCTTTTCCAGCGCTACTCAAATCTTGTCTCTAATCTCCAGCATCTGCAGTACCTACTTTTGCCTAACTGAGTTATCCCCATGGTCTCCCAGTTAATACTTATCCTTCAATAAACATCATACAAAAGGTATTTTTTGCCACTATTTCATTTTGGTTTGTGGGAACTTGGTGTGCATAATTGGCTGATATTATAACAGTGTCTACACTGCAAGTTAGGAACCCACATTCATGAATGGTGCAATATAACTGGAAGTTTTATTTTCTTTCAGCTGGAAGCCTTTAGGTTCCACAGAAGTGAGAAGATACAAGGTTCCTCTCATTAGTCTGTAAAATTATCTTAGCTTTGCGATGCCATTCAAATGACTTCAGGACGTTATGGGATCATGTTCAAATAACGACCAAAATCGGTGCAGGGTAAAAATACCCTTGTTATTCAGCAATCACAGCCCAAGTTCAAGGAAGCAGTAGAATTCTGAAATATCGTTCTCACACGAGCCCCTTTATATACAGTTCTTAGATATATTAAAATTACATTACTATATTGTTAGTTTTTTTAAATCTATAATACACATACAATTTACACAGTTCAAGAAACAAACCATACAATTTTGACCAGGTGCAAAGGAGTAAATTGTTATTGTCTGAAGCACTGCAAGCAACAGTTACACAAATGCTCTTCTGGTCTTGAATCCAAGTCAGATTACATGACATTTAAATTCAACTCAGTTATTAGCACAAAATCTGAAGTGACTCTAATTCCTTATGTAAAGTGACCGTGTGCTTGCAGTTGCAATGGGGTGGCACAGTGGCTCAGTGGTTAGCACTACTGCCTCACAGCGCCAGGGACCTGGGTTTGATTCCACCCTCGGGTGACTATGTGTGTGGAGTTTGCACATTCTCCCTGTGTCTGCGTGGGTTTCCTCCAGATGCTCCAGTTTCGTCCCACAATCCAAAGATGTGCAGTTCGGTGAATTGGTCATACTAAATTGCCCAGTGTTAGGTGCATTAGTCAAGGATAAATATGGGGAATGGATCTGGGTGGGTTATTCTTTGGAAGGTTGGTGTGGACTTGTTGGGCCAAAGGGCCTGTTTCCATACTGTAGGGAATCTAATCTAATCTACACAAAGATTTGAAGGGCTTCTGTCTGGGAGACAGGAGATGTACTGAAACATGTTAAATGCAACCTGTTACTTCTGATGGGATGTCTGTCCAGCCTGCCTGCATAATTAGGAGGTGTTAGTACATTTGTCTTTAAAATTAGTAAGTATTAGGAAAAATGCTCAGCCTATATGCTCTAAATAAATTAGATACTGTAATAAAAGAATAAAGGATATTAATCTGATTACTGCAGCGGTGGTGAGATTTATTTACTATTTGTTGGTACCAGTTCCATTCATTCATGCAATTTCATGCAAGCTCTGTTTTGTCAGTTTCTTAAAGGGATAATGGCCCAGTTAAAAGGTATTTAACAGGTACTTAATCTATTCAGGTCCAGGAGATGGTTGGTAAGGGCCGATTAATATTATCACATTTCGTGGAGACATGATGGGGATGGTATTGTTCTGTATGCTACACTTATTCAGAGGTAAACAAAGGTGTGAGAATGCAGTAATGGTTTTGAAAGGATTGTTTTTAAATTTGGATACAACTGAACTGCGGTTTTATGAAGGAATGTTTGAAAATGTGTTATAAGATTCCCTAAAGTGTGGAAACAGGCCCTTCGGCACAACAAGTCCACACCGACTCTCCGAAGAGCAACTCACCCTCCTCAGACTAATGCACCTAACACGAGTGGCAATTTGGTTAAAACAAGAACTGCAGATGCTGGAAAAATTGTGAAGTCCACATTGATGCCCTGGGATTGAAGTGTTCCGAGGCGGAAGATGAGGCGTCCTTCCTCCAGGCGTCAGGTGGCGAGGGAGTGGCGGTGGAGGAGACCCAGGACCTGCATGTCCTCGGCAGAGTGGGAGGGGGAGTTGAAATGTTGGGCCACGGGGTGGTGTGGTTGATTGGTGCGGATGCCCCAGAGATGTTCCCTAAAGCGCTCTGCTAGGAGACGCCCAGTCTCCCCAATGTAGAGGAGACCACATCAGGAGCAACGGATACAATAAATGATATTAGTGGATATGCAAGTAAAACTTTGATGGATGTGGAAGGTTCCTTTGGGGCCTTGGATGGAGGTGAGGGGAGGAAGTGTGGGCACAGGTTTTGCAATTCCTGTGGTGGTAAGGGAGGGTGCCAGGAAGGGAGGGTGGGTTGTTGGGGGGCATGGTCCTGACCAGGTAGTCACAGAGGGAACAGTCTTTGCGGAAGGCAGAAAGGGGTGGGGAGGGAAATATATCCCTGGTGGTGGGGTCCGTTTGGAGGTGGCAGAAATGTCGTCGGATGATGTGGTTTATGTGAAGGTTTGTAGGGTGGAAGGTGAGCACCAGGGGTGTTCTGTCCTTGTTAGAGTTGGAAGGGTGGGGTCTGAGGGCGGAGGGGCAGGATGTGGATGAGATGCGTTGGAGGGCATCTTTAACGATGTGGGAAGGGAAATTGCGGTCTCTAAAGAAGGAGGCCATCTGGTGTGTTCTGTGGTGGAACTGGTCCTCCTGGGAGCAGATATGGCAGAGGCGGAGGAATTGGGAATATGGGATGGCATTTTTGCAGGAGGTAGGGTGGGAAGAGGTGTAATCCAGGTAGCTGTGGGAGTCAGTGGGTTTGTAAAAAATGTCAGTGTCAACTCAACCATCATTAATGGAGATGGAGAGGTCCAGGAAGGGCAGGGAGGTGTCACCTGGACCACCTCCCACCATCTCTGACACCGATAAACTCTTGATCTCGCAAGGAATTAAAGGTTATGGGGAGAGTGCAGGTAAGTGGAGTTGAAATGCCCATCTGCCATGATTGAATGGCAGAGTGGACTCAATGGGCTGAATGGCCTTACTTCCACTCCTATGTCTTATGGTCTTATCCACATCTGTCTTAAAAATAGTCGAAGATTCGGCGTCCACTACTTATTGAAGATGACGGTCCTGAAGACTCACCAGCCTCTGTGAACAAAGAAAGACACTCCACAGCCCTGTCCCAAATGGGGAAACCAGAAAAATCATAGGGAGAAATACAACAAAATTCATCACACAGGCAGTTTTTGATATATGGAATCCACTGGTTGAAAGAATGGTGGAATCAGATTCCACAGGAAGATCCAAAATCAATATTCATACTTGAAGAGTATTTGGAGAGTTATAAGGATAAACAAAGAGAGGGTTAGGACTAAGTTGCGTAGCCTGCTAACAGAAGCATGATTGGCCCAATTGTTTCCTCCTGTAGATTAAAATTTTATGATTTCATCAATCATTGAAAAGTTAAATCAGGCAGGATGCAATATGTGTGTCTAATCCAATCTTATCAGTTTCCCCACTGGGCAGGTCAGGTTAAAAATTGCCCTGATCATGTCTGCTCTTCAGATTGCCATTATTCAGCAACCAATAACAGTGACATCTGCAGAGGGTACCTTAGTGCAGATGGCAAACACAGCAGAAACAATTGAAACATTTCTTGCACATTTCCTCCCTGATGAAATCTCATGGTCTAAGAAGTGGTAATCACAACAGAGCTATTCAGAGACCTCATGATTTGTGCTAACCGAGAATAATGGTGGATGTGACAACTCTGCTGCCAAAAACATGGTCAACGCAGAAGGGTATGACCAAACATCTGGTTCGTACATCACTTCTCATCCCTTACTAGTACCAACCTCAGGATGAAAGACAGCAAAAGCATTTGAAATGTATAGGTCCCCACAAACAGAACTGAACAGATTATTTCTGCCAAAAGGCAGGCAGGTCTCAGTTTCTCCTGCTTGGGCTTAGACATTCATTGTCATCAAAAGTGAGTCTAATGGGAACCATTTTCACTCTTGCTCTTACAACCAAGCGATAACTTAGTAAAGTAGAAGTAAGAGAAAGTGAGGACTGCAGATGCTGGAGATCAGAGCTTAAAAATGTGTTGCTGGAAAAGCGCAGCAGGTCAGGCAGCAACAAAGCAGCAGGAGAATCGACGTTTCAGGCATAAGCCCTTCTTCAGGAATGAGGAAAGTGTGCCAAGCAGGCTAAGATAAAAGGTAGGGAGGAGGGACTTGGGGGAGGGACGTTGGGAATACGATAGGTGGAAGGAGGTTAAGGTGAAGGTGATAGGCTGGAGAGGGTGTGGGGGCAGAAAGGTCGGGAAGAAGATTGCAGGTCAAGAAGGCGGTGCTGAGTCTGAGGGTTGGGACTGAGAAAAGGTGGGGGGAGGGGAAATGAGGAAGCTGGAGAAATCTGCATTCATCCCTTGTGGTTGGAGGGTTCCTAGGCGGAAGATGAGGTGCTCTTCCTCCAGGCGTCGTGTTGCCATGGTCTGGCGATGGAGGAGGCCAAGGACCTGCATGTCATTGGCGGAGTGGGAGGGGGAGTTAAAGTGTTCAGCCACGGGGCGGTTGGGTTTGTTGGTGCGGATGTCCCAGAGGTGTTCTCTGAAACGTTCCGCAAGTAGGTGGCCTGTCTCCCCACTTATAGGAGGCCACATCGGGTGCAGCGGATGCAGTAAATGATGTGTGTGGAGGTGCAGGTGAATTTCTGATGGATATGGAAGGATCCCTTGGGGCCTTGGAGGGAAGTGAGGGGTGAGGTGTGGGCGCAAGTTTTGCATTTCTTGCGGTTGCAGGGGAAGGTGCCAGGAGTGGAGGTTGGGTTGGTGGGGGATGTGGATCTGACGAGTGAGTCGCGGAGGGAGTGGGGAAAACAGTCCTTGAAATGTTAGAAAGAGCCACTGAAAGGATTCAGATTCTAAATGCCCTGAGTGGCTGACTGACCATGTCCAAATCCCTGTGCCCATATCAGAGGTTGCCCATGATTTACTGTCCCGGGGCTGCTAATAAAGGTTATCTACCTTGACTTGATTGACAACCATGACAAATATCCTGGCTTTGTGTCTGTGCTAAATAGCAAGGTGAGCTTGGTAACTCTGGCCGATTACATAATGTATAAAAAGACAGAGCCAGGCACAACAGGAATGCTTGAGCCTCCAGGTGGGTTCAAAGTGCATGAATGCTAATAACCAAGAGGACTGAGATGCAGCCTGGTTCGACCTATCAGCTGGGTGTGCAACCCTGTGCCCAAAATGCCCTTGCAACAGTATTGCAATGATAGTTTCTGATATACTCTGAGGTGCAGCATTGAAGTATAATAGCATGGTGCAAGTCATTCAGAGACATGTCATATCAGTACAGAGGCCAACAAGTGCCTGATGCCAAAGTGGATTGGAGATGTGCCAAAAGGGGCCTTAATAGTTGGTACTTGTTGGATGCCAATGTTTGCAGATTTGGGGTGCATGTGACTGGTTTGCATTGAGCATGCCCTGAGATGGAGGTTGTTAGTAAGCAATAATCCCTCTTAACTGGTAACTTGCCACCGCCCCATGAGAAACGCTGCTCAGCAAATGCATAAAAGAGGCAACGACATTTCTGACGTTATCGCTGGACATCTCCCATGATTCACCTTCAAGAATTTATTCATAGGATATGGGCTGGGCAGCATTTTTTGTCCATCCCCAGTTACCTTTGAGAAATTGGTGGGGACCTGACCTTCTGAAACCTCTGCAGTCCATTTGCTGTATGCAGATGCACAATGCTGTTTGAGAGGGAATTCTAGGATTTCGACCTGACACTGAAACAATGGCGATATATTTTGAGGGTCAGGATAGCGAATGACTTGGGTGATTCTTGCAGGTGGCGATATTCACACATTTTATGTTTTTGTTCTTCTAGATGATCAAAGTCATGAATTTGGAATGCTTCCTAACGATCCAGGGGTGGATTTTCTGCCATGTATTTTCGCAATTGTACACACTGCTGCCACTGATTGTCGGTTGTGAAAGGAGTGAACGTTTGTGGATTGTTTCTGTCCTGGATGGTGTCAAGTTTCTTGGAGCTGCATGCATCCAGGCAACTGGGGAATATTCCATCACACTCCAGTTAAGAGGGCAGTTAAGAATCAACCACATTGATGTGGGTTTAGAATCACATGTAGGTAAGGATGGCAGTTTCCTTCCCAAAGAGAAATTAATGATGGTTTTTTCCAAAAATCAACAACGGATTCATGGTCATCATTAGACTCTTAATCCTAGATTTCTTTTTATTGAATTCAAATTCCACCATCTGCCCTGGTAGGATTCAAATTGGCGTCCCCAGAACATTCTGCCATCTCTGGATTAACAATCCTGTGATAAGATCACAAAGTCATCACATCCCCAAGGTGTCACTTATGTGACATGAATGTTACTTGGCATTTGTCAGCTTGGATATTGTCCAGGTCTTACTGCATTTTGATACTGATTGGTTCCACATTTCTAGAGTTAGAAATACTGCTGAACAATGTGCAATCATGAGTGGGCATCTGCACTTTTGACCTTATGATGGAAGGAAGGCCATTGATGAAGCAGCAGAAAGTGGTTGAGCCAAGGACATCAGGCTGAGGAACATTGTAAAGATGTCCTGGAGCTAAAATGACTGATCTTCAATAATGCGGAAGTGCTAGTGTTGGACTGGAATGGACAAAGTTAAAAATCACACAACACCAGGTTATAGTCCAATAAGTTTATTTGGAAGTACAAGCTTTCAGAGTGCTGTTCCTTCATCAGTTAGCTCGTGGAGTAGAATCACAGAATTTATTTCAAAAGATCACAGTGTCATAAAACTGACGTGATATTTGAACAAACCTAGATTGCTGTTAAATCTTTCATCTTTTAGAATGGGTTGCAGGTTTCGAGTCAGAAATATGTAAATCCCAGAACTTCTTTCAAGTCACATCCCTGAGAAAACTACAACTTTCCTTTTGCTAGGGCTGACTCCAATTAACAGAGAGATTTCTCCCTGATTCTCCTTAATGCTGGTTTTTTTGTAGGGCTCCTTGAAGCCATACTTGACTGGGAATCAGTTTAGCTCAGTTGGCTGGACCATTGTTTTACAGAGCAGTGTGATACCAACAGCATACTTTCAATTCCTATCACTGGTTTGAGGTTACCATGAAGGACTTTCCTCCTCAATCTCTTCCCTCACCTAAAGTTTGGTGGCCCTCAGGTTAAATCACCACCAGTCGCTTCTCTCTCTAATGACACAGCAGCCCCTATGTTCTGATAACTCAATGGTGACACAACAACAACATAATTAAATGTGACCTTGAAACCAGGGCAGCAGTCTCACCTCACTTTTGCCCCACTTTGCATTAAGAGCTATCATGAAGTCGCAAGTTGAGTGGCATGGTGGAAACCAAACTAAGCATTTATAGCAGGCTATTCTAAAACAAGTGCTGCTTGATAGCACTGTTGACACCAACTTCCATCATCTACTGATGATCAAAAATAAATGTATGGGCCAGTAATTGGCTGGGCTGGATCTGTCCTGCTTTTTACAAGCAAAATATGATAAATTTCCACATTGTTGGGTAGATACCAGGGTTTAACTGTATTGAAACGGTATCAACTGGATTGTGGCAAATTCTGGAAAATATATCTTCAGTACTATTGCCAATTGTCCCAGGGCAAACTGCATTTCCAAATATCCAGTGCCTCCAACCTTTTCTTGGTAATGTGGAATTGAATTGGCTGATATATAAGGAACCTCTGCAGGAGATTGAGATGAATCATTCGCTTTGGACTTCCGACTTGAGATTGTTGCAAATTCTTCAGACTTCCCTATTGCACTGTTGTGTTGGGTTCCCCATTATTAAAGATATTTGTGGAGATTCCCTCTCCAGTAAGTTGCTTGATTGTCGACCACCATTGATAACAGATGTGGCAGGACTGCAGGATCCGGTTGTAGAATTGGTAGCTCTCTCAATCACTTGGTACTTATGCTGTTCGTCATGTGAGCAGTTCTATTTTTTGGGTAGCTGAATCACATTGGCAACTCATTTGTAGGTATGCCTGGTGCTGTCTCTCTTGCACTCATCATTGAACAAAGGATGATTCTCTGGCTTGATCATAATGGTAGAGTGTGGAATATATTGACCCATGAGGTTGCAGATTGTGTTGAGGTATATTACAGCTATAGCTGATGGTCCACTGTGCCGCACTTGAGTTGCTAGATCTGTTCGAAGTCTACCTCATTTGGCACAGTGATAGTGCCAGGCAATATAATGGAGAATATTCACAGGTGAAGGTGGGACTTTGCCTCCACAAGGACTGTGTCATGGTAACTCTTAGCAATACTGACCATTACAGCAGGTAGAATGGTGAAGATGACCTCAAGTATGTATTTCCCTCATGGATTGCCACAAACCCAGATTTGGTTAGAGACAAAAAAACTGCAGATGTTGGAATCCAGCCTAGCAGTTATGGCCTTTGGGACACAACCGTTTTGGTTTGTGGTGAAGCTGCCCTACCAATCTTGATTGTGGACATTGAAATCCCGAGCCACAGTCAATTCTGTGCCATTACCATCCTCAGTGATTCCTCCAAATGGTGTTCAACACTGATTCATCAACCGAGGAGACAGGTGGGGTAGGGTATGTAGTAGTCGGCAAGATGTTTTCTTGTCCATGTTGGGTCTGGTGCCATGAGGTATTATGGGGTCCAGAATCAATCTTGGAGACCCCTAGGTCATCTCCCTCCCGAATATATCTCACTGTGCCACCACCTCTTCTGGGCTTGACCTGCTGCTGGTATAGGACATATCTAGGGTTGGTAATCATGTTGTCTGGGACATTGTATATAAGGAATGATTCCATGAGTATGACTAAGTCAGGTTTAATCAGTCTGTGAGACAGCTGTCCCAGTTTTGGCACTAATCTCAGATGAGAGTCATTTGCAGGACCTTAGTCAAGACTAGATGAACTACTTACAGAGTCATAGAGTCATGCAGCACAGAAACAGACCCTCTGGTCCAACCCATGCCTCTACCTTCCTCTGGCAGTTCATTCCATTTATGCACCATCCTCTGTGTGAAAACAGTTGCCCCTCAGGTCCCTTTTAAATCTTTCCCCTCTCACCTTAAACCTACGCCCTCTCGTTTTGAACTCCCCTATCCGAGGGAAATAACCTTTGCTATTTATCTTAACTATGCGTCTCATGATTTTATAAACCTCACTCAGTTTCATTCCTTGTTTCTTTTCTCATTTCTGGCACAAATCTTGCTGTAGCCCATACTGTTCAGGTCCCTATGAAATTCCACTCAGGTTATCACATGAAAATGGATAGTTTTACCCCATATAAAGTGATTGGTAATACTGGACTCAGTATTGTCACCTTGTTCTGGTCCCACATTGAGGTTATTTAGTTAATTGGATCTCGTCAATTGAGGACACTCTGTAGTGCCAATGCTGCCCTAAAACAGATGAAAGAGTGTTTCTTTGTCACTGACAGTGATATCTACGGTTGCCCATCTTAAGGGAGCACAAATTAGTGATATTTCTGCATTATATTGACGAGCCAGAAATTGACAAAATAAAGTTGAAAGTAAAATTGAGTTTCCATTCACAAATAACAAGATGTGTAAAAATATATCTCCGTTGTCAGGAAACATCTGCTTAACACATGATAGAACCAGAAACAACTGAGATGATCCTGATATCTTTCTTTTTAAATTATAGAGAGTAGGGGGCGGAGGACCTAACCGGTATTGAGGAGAAAAAAACAATCTGGCATTGAAAATTTTCTACACAGCAAATTTAAGGCAGAATGAATCATTCAGGAAATAAGATCTGCCTGATAATCTGAGGCAAAACCCAAGGTTTTTCTATCCACTCTTTCTATCAGGAGACAAAAGTAGCAATTATCATGGCATCACTGTGTCGCAAAGGCCTCCTCCAGATCCCCTAATCCCAGGGATAGGGTTATTTTCAGCATTATAGAATCACAGCAGGGGTGTTCACCAGATGGATGAAGCAGAATAATGGGTCAGGGGAAGGAGGGAATTACATCAGGCTCATCAGGTTCAGGTGCAGTGATAATAGTTTCTTTTTATTTTACCTATGCCTGCAGAATCACATGTCTGTTGATCCCTCTGAGCTAAGGAAATATAGCAAGTCTTGCATTATTTGCAAAACTATGCTGCAGCTCATTGTACCAGAAAAAGCATTCTGCCACAAGGGAACTGCCAAGTGAATGTGATAGCGTCCAAATGGGTTCATTGGCAACATGCCTATTTGGCACTCTTTAGTTCAAAGAGGAGGCCTTCCATCGGCAATGGTCACTCCTGGGTGACTGCCTACCTTTGGCAACTAGCCCACCCATACCCTTGTTGGATACTGTATAACTAATTGTGAGGTCCTGTACATCTGTAAAATTATTTTCTTCTTGGTGTACCCCATAGTAGTAGTCACCAATACCACCAACAATACAGAGGTTGCTAGTTCTTCGGTTAACTGCAGATCTTTAGGATATCTAGCCAAGATGGATAGACATAGCTGTCCGAACACTAATGAGTTAAACTCTGCTGCTGATTTTCAGTCTATTGTCTGAAAATTTAGCCCTGTCATTCAAAACTTGTTTTTGATAATAACCATGTAAAAAAGATTTCAAGAAACAAAATTTCTTCAACCAACTATGCAGACTATACACAATATTAATATTAGTGATTGTCAGATAGAAAATTGTGGTCTCCCTCTCAGGACCAAAAGATCTACTTTGTATTTGAAGGGATCTGTTAAGTAAAAATATCCTTGTTCTGCTTTAGAATGTCCAGTTATTTACTTTTCTTGAAGAAGATAGAGTCATAGTCATAGAGATGTACAGCATGGACACATACCCTTCGGTCCAACTTGTCCATGATGAGCAGATATCCCAACTTAATCTAGTCCCATTTGCCAGCATTTGGCCCATATCCCTCTAAACCCTTCCTATTCATATACCCATCCAGATATCTGTAATTATACGAGCCTCCACTACTTCCTCTGTCAACTCATTCCATTCATGCACCACTCTTTGCGTAAAACAGTTGCCCCTTAGGTCTCTTTTATATCTTTCCCCTCTCACCCTGAACCTATGACCTCTAGTTCTGGACTCCCCCACCCCAGAGAAAAGACCTTGTCCATTTATCTTATCCGTGCACCTCATGATCTTATAAACCTCTATAAGGTGACCCCTCAGCCTCCGATGCACCAATGAAAACAGTCCTAGCCTATTCAGTCTCTCCCTTGGCTTAATCCTGGCAACATCCTTGTGATTCTTTTCTGAACCCTTTCAAGTTTCACAACATCCTTCCAATAGGAAGGAGACCAGAACTGTACGCAATATTCCAAAAGTGGCCTAACCAATGTCCTGTACAGCTGCAACAAGACCTCCCAACTCCTGTACTCAATGCTCTGGCCAATAAAGGAAAGCATACCAAATGCTTTTGTCACTATCCTATCTACCTGTGACTCTACTTTCAAGGAATTATGAACCTGCACTCCAAGGTCTCTTTGTTCAGCAACACTTCTCAGGACCTTACCATTAAGTGTATAAGTCCTGCTCTGATTTGCTCTTCCAAAATGCAACACCTCGCATTTATCTAAATTAAGCTCCATCTGCCAATCCTCAACCCATTGGCCCAACTGATCAAGATCCTGGTGTAATCTAAGGTAACCTTCTTAGCTCTCCACTACGCCTCTAATTTTGGTGTCATTTGCAAACTTACTAACTGTACCTCCTGTGTTCACATCCAAATCATTTTTGTAAAAGACAAAACGTAGTGGACCCAGCACCGATCCTTGTAGCACTCCACTGGTCACAGATCTTCAATCTGAACAGAAACCATCCACTACCACCTTCTGTCTTCTATCTTTGAGCCAGCTCTCCCATGGTGAACCTTGTCGAACACCTTACTGAAGTCTATATAGATCACGTCTACTGCTCAGCGATGTGTGGTGAAGGAAGAAATTTACATAAGTTTAGGAACTAGGACAACTTCGTTGATATAAGAAAATGCAAATATTATATTACTTGTAATAATCGCTGTGCCATTTTAAAGAAAAAAATTTATCCATGGGATGGAAGCATTTATTTATTGCCCATCCCTAATTGCCCTTGTAAATGATGAAGTGATTAGACCTCTTGACCACTGTCACCTTTGGATTGAAGGTACATCCACAGTGCTATTAAGGAATGTTCCGGTGTTTTGATCAATTGCCAGTGAAGGATCAACCATATGGTTTCATGTTTCAGAATGGTGTGTGGCTTGAAGTGGTATTTGCAGCTGGTGGTGTTTTCATAATTCTGCTTCCCTTGTCCTCCTACACAGTAGAGACTCAGGCTTGGAAAGAGAAACTGGACAAATATCTACAGTGCTTCTTGTAGATGGTACACACTGCTGCCAAAGTGTCAAATGGTGAAGGCAGTGAATGTTCAAGGTAGTGGATATTTTGTCCAAGTGGGCTGTTTTGTCCTGGATGCAGTTAAACCATTTAAATGCAATTGTACTAACACAGGCAAGTGAAGAGTTATCCATCGCACACTTGACTTGGATATGTGGACTGGCTCTCATGAGCTCTTACAGATTATAAATGGCTTTCAAAAGAACAGGTAACGATTTAAAATTGCTGTTGGTCTTAGCTGGGAGAAAGTGAGGACTGCGGATGCTGGAGATCAGAGCTGAAAAATGTGTTGCTGGAAAAGCGCAGCAGGTCAGGCAGCATCCAAGGAGCAGGAGAATCGACGTTTCGGGCATAAGCCTTCTTCCTGAAGAAGGGCTCATGCCCAAAACGTTGGTCTTAGCTGACCAGGTTAAGTGAAACTCATGAAACCTGCAGTAAGCAAGGATCAGTACGACTTAAAACCAACATCATTACAGAAGGAGAGAGTGAGGACTGTAGACGCTGGAGATCAGAGTTGAGAGTGTGGTGCTGGAATATTACAACTAATATAATATTTGCATTTTCTAATACCAACGAATTTGTCCTAGTTACTAAACTTTTGTAAATTCCTTCCTTCACCACACATCACTGAGCAGTAGATGTGATCTATATAGACTTCAGTAAGGCGTTTGACAAGGTTCCCCATGGGAGAACTGGCTCAAAGATAGAAGACAGAAGGTGGTGGTGGATGGTTTCTGTTCAGATTGAAGATCTGTGACCAGTGGAGTGCTACAAGGATCGGTGCTGGGTCCACTACTTTTTGTCATTTATATGTCCTGATGAAGGGCTTACGCCTGAAACATCGATTCTCCTGCTCCTCGGATTTTGCCTGCCCTGCTGTGTTTTTTCAGTACCACACTCTCAACAGCATTAC
Source organism: Chiloscyllium punctatum (assembly GCF_047496795.1). Taxonomy (NCBI): domain Eukaryota; kingdom Metazoa; phylum Chordata; class Chondrichthyes; order Orectolobiformes; family Hemiscylliidae; genus Chiloscyllium; species Chiloscyllium punctatum. The sequence goes on from NC_092747.1 coordinate 118,414,781, forward strand.
AGAAGGCTCAGATTTGTATTTCCCCTCTTGATTCACATCTTTCTGAAAGTTTCACATTGAGATGTGAAGCAATGTGTACAGTATTCAGTTTTGAAAAACAATGAGCAGATTCCGGAATATGCAAAACAATTTTTGTCAACAGCTGTCTCAGAGCAGCAGGGCAGATACAAAGACAAATTCATCTTGTCAGCACTTGGTTCAGCTGCTTTCTCCCACCTTTGCCTTAATGTTGAATCATTTCACATTGATACAATTACCATTTAACAGCATGGTTGAGAACTGCTCAAACTGCAGGAATGGTGTTGCTGTAACAAACAGCATGTAAGTTATCCTCATGCTGCTCTGCTAAGTAGGCCACTACTGAACCATTTGCATGAGCAGATATTATTTCATACTGCATTCTCCTTGCAAGTGACGTTCATGCCATTGCTGGCTAGGCCCAGGGACAGCTAACAATCAGTCACATTGCTGTGAGTCTGGAGTCCCAAAATGGGCCGCACCAGGTAAGGACAGCAATTTCCTTCCTTAAAGGACTACATGGATTTTTCTGATATTGGTTCTCAAGGTCATCAGTAGTATCTTAATTTCAGACTTTTTGATAATACTGAATTCAAATTCCACCATATGCCATGGCCCAAGTCCATAACCTGGGTCTCTGGATTAATAATCTCGCGAGAATACTGCCAGGTCATTTTTTTTCCCATTGTCATTACCTGGTATGGCAACTGTACCATTCAAGATCGGAGACAGTTACAGAGAGGGGTGAATTCAGCCTAGACAATCACAAAGGCCAACCTCTCATCTATAGAATCCAACTACCAGGCCCTCTGTCAAGGAAAGGCCGCCAGCATTCTCAAAGACCCATCCCACCCTGGCAAAGTTTTTTTCTACAACCTCTACCATCGGGGAGAAGGTACAGAAGTCTGAACATACGCACCAGCTGGTTTTGAAACAGTTTCTACCCTACTATTGTTAGAATATTGAATGGACTCACAAACTCTTAGCATTTGCCTGTACCTGTGTTTTTCTTTTTGCCACTGTTTGCCTATTATTTACTTTTCTATTCTATTTAACTCTGTGATCTGCCTGTATTGCTCGTAAGACGAAGCTTTTCACTGAGCCTCGGTACACGTGACAATAAGTTCAATTCAATTCAATTCAAAGCGAAGCTAACATCAACAATTTGATGGATATCATGTATTTCCATAAACAATGGGGGGGTGAAAGAAATTAATCTCAGAACAGCTTTTACAATTTTACATGGATTCACTCACTGTCTGTCAATCTGCTTGAGGATACTGAATATATTCAATTGAATGTTACAATAATTTCTCGCAAAATCTGGGATGACAGTCAGTATGAATTATTTGATAGGATGGTCATGAACATCACTACTTAGTAATAGGCCTGTTTTCTCCGGAAGAAAATAAAATACCAAACTGCAAAGGTCATTTACTTCTATTTATGAAGCTATTGACTTATACATTTATTATTTTCTAATTGATTTCTTCTCAAAAGGTTAGAATAATACATTTTCTATCATGTTATTTTCTTGCTTTAAATTCCTGTCTGAATTATTCAGATCCATTCACCATGTCTGTGTCATTTATGGTCCCATTCTAAACTAATCCATCTGCTTGCACATGTTCCACATCCTTCTGTTCCCTGCCTGTTCCTGTGGCTGTCTAAATACCCCTGTTAAACTTTCCTTATGTATCTGCTACTCCCCTGGCAGTGTATTCCGGGCACCTACCACCTTATGTGTAAAGAACCTGCCTGCACATCTTCTTTAAACTTTCTCCCACCTTAAACTATGTTTCTTATTTTTGACATTTCTATCAAGGGAAAGAAGGCTCCAACTATCCACACTATCCATGCCTCTTATATCTTTATATAATGTAATCAGATTGCCCGTCAACCTCTGACCCTCACGGGAAACCAATCTGAGTTTATCCAAACTCTCCTCATAGCTAATACACTCCAATACTGGTAACATCCTGGTAAACCTATTTTTCACCCTCTCCACATCCTGCACATCCTTCCTATAGAGTGCAGACTAGAACTGAACACAATACTCTGAAGTGGCCTAACTAAAGTTTATGCAGCTGCAAAATGACTTGCTAATTTTGATGAGGAAGAATTTTTTTCAGCCAGAGGCTTGTTAATCTGTGGAACTCATTGCTGCAGAATGCTGTGGAGGCCAAGTCAGTGATTGTATAAGACAGAGATGGAGAGGCTCCTGATTAGTAGAAAGATCAAAGGAGCCAGGGGAAGGGTAGGAAAATAGAGTTGAGAAACATTTCAGCCATGTTCTAATGGCAGAGCAGACTTGGTGGGCTGAATGGCCTAATTCAGCTCTTATACCTTATGGCCTCATTTGGAGATGGGCAAAACTCCTAGCCCAACCAGCAAACCCAACATTCTTTGGATGAATAAAAAATGGCAACACTTCTAACTGGATGTTTTACCTTCACCCACGTTACATTTGTAACTCGATTAATCAGAAATACCATCTGGAGCTCAACTTGAGATTGCGCAGCATCGTGATCAGCAGTTTGTAAAATAATTTTGAAACTGGAGATTGCATGTTTACATTTCCTTCTATCGCATTCAACTTGGCTATGCTTATTATTTATTTTCTTTATAATTTTTACCATTCTACTTTTTTATAGTGTTTTTTTCTTTCTCTTTTCGATGACAAAGGAGCAGTAGCGTGCTAACATGATAGATTATTTCAGACCAAAGTGTCAAGATTAAAAGCACTTCAATTCAAGGCACAAGAATGATTTAAATTGATCTCTCACCCAAGTACAAAAACCCACAGTGCCTTTCACAGAATGCTTCCTAATTCTACTACTTCTGCCAACAGAGGCCTCAGCAAAGCTGGTGAAAGACTACAGCTGTTCATCATGGAATCATTAGATGCTTGTGACTGGCAACTTCAAGGAGATGAAACCTGTTTCCAGGCTGTGGAACTTCAATTACTGCTGTAGCAGTCTGCTCCAGCTACTTCTCTGACATAATGGTTGGTATGGATTGACGTGTTGGCACGAGAGAACCCATCTTATAAAAAGTATCTCAAAATACACAATTCTCACTCTGGGCACAAATGGGTGTACAAGAAGTTGCTTGCCTAACTGCTGCTCTGTCTCTCTCTGGGTTCCATCTTCACCTATCATTTACTCTTTTAGCCAGCACTCCTTCTGAACCCCTGTCTTCAGCACATACACCATCTTTTCCTGGTGACAATCAGTTCTGAAGAAGGGTCACCAGAGTTGAAACATTGATTCTGCTTTCTCTCCATGGATGCTGCCAGACCTTCAATTCCTGGTTTTGGTTTTGTCGGGGTGTACTTTAGAGCTGGCTTCACCAACTGTGGAGGCAGAGCAGATGTAACCACAAGGTAGGTAAATTCCAAGGTGGGCTGGTGAGAGGATCTGCTGTGGTTCACTCAATCTTCATCCAGATTCTTTGAGAAGTTGCCAGACCCCCTTAGCTCCTCACCCACATGCTTCCTGTGACCCCACCAGCACACTTGGTTTTGCCTCCCTCTGTGACACTGAGCTGCTCCCAGCTAATCTTTGTGGTTTCTCACGCTCTCCAGGCAAAGTCGATATCCGCTCACTTAATATTCACCATGTGTGCATTCAGAAGCTTTGCTGAAGTGTAAAACAAAAGTTTAGCAATCTGAAAGTGCTCCCTTTTCTACACGTTTGTTGGTGAAAAAAAAGCAGATTGAATATTCCATTCAATGGTTGATCACTTATAAAATAAATCAAACTTCTGTTTGGAAACCGCATCAGCAATAGTTAATAATTTAGTAGCTTCCCTAAGCTGTCAATCAAACTCTGAATTCCGAACCCCTTGCTGAGATAATTGTAGCTTTTGACGTTCAATGAAATATTCATAATGACATAATGATAATCAATGGGGGAATGTTAACAATGATCTCAAGTGAAATATTCGAGTTCTTAAGAACCATCCCAATTTCTGACCCACAAGCTACAGATTCAGATTCAACATGACTTTTGCATAGATCTTGGAATACCATGGCAGAGTACCCAAAAGCATATTTATAGTAAAGAGTAAAGAGCAGGTAGTACAACTTATTAACCAATAAAATAAATATGATAGTGATGGCAGGATGGTGATCTGTTTCTGTTACAAAGTGTGGAAGTTGCTGGGCGACACTGTGTTTCAAAGACAACCCATCTGGAGAAAGTGTTTGCAGTTTGAAAAAGTTCAGATTTGGAAGGGTATCACAGAAACATCATGAGGTGGACCCAGTGGTGGAGACACAACTCCGATGTTGGTTAGTCCAATGTAGGTAACAGTGAGGGGTAACGACCCAGCAGCGAAAGATGGAGCCTGAGCATCGGTAACTTCGATGTTGATTGGGTCCGATGTAGACAGTGGTGAAGCAGTGGAGGAGAATGGTTGGGCAGGTGTTGTTGATGGTGATAAGCTGCCGTGGGACTGATGGACTCTCTTTAAGCTATATTTTTCTATTTGTCCTTATTCTTAAATTATTCAAAACGGTGCTGAATCGTGGCGATAAATGAAAGCTTTTCACTGTATTTTATTGTACTCATATTGAAAAATACATGTGATAATAAAATCATTCATTCATTATTTAAAAAGGGAAGGAAACAAAACATCAGTGATCATAAGCCAGTTAGCTGTTACTGAGAAAAAGTTAGAGCCTATTGCAGTATTGAATCAATTACAGTTAGAATAGCTTAATGAAAGGGAAATTATGCCTCACTGCCCCAAGGGCCCAGGTTCGATTCCATTCTCGGGCAACTGTCTGTGTGGAGTTTGTACATTCTCCCCGTGTCTGCATGGGTTTCCTCCGGGTGCTCTGATTTCCTCCCACAATCCAAAGGTGAGGTAGATTGAGCATACTAAAGGCAGGGTTACAGGGATAGAGTAGGAGGGTGTGTCTGGGTGGGATGCTCTTTGGAGGATAGGTGTGGACCCGATGGGCTGAATAGCCTGCTTCCACACTGTAGTGATTCTATGATTCTAAGATGGCAGCTCACCACCACAATCTCTCGATCAATTAGGGAATGGGCAATAAACCACAGACCTCCCATCCACATCCCAGGAACTGAAAAAGGACTGGAAACTGTATATCCTATATTTATTGTAATGCTGTGGAAATACAAGAAGAAGGAAATCTTTCTACAAATATATAGGGCTTTAGGGAGAGTAGACCTGGAATGCTGTGCACATTGGTCTCCATTTCTATGGAAGAATAAATTTACACTGCAAGGGGTAATAATAAAGAAATTGTGCGCTGAGCTGAGAGTATTGTCCTGTGATCAGAAGCTAAGTAAATTAAGTCTCCGCTCTCTGGAGTTTAGAAGTATGAGAGTTGATCTCATTGGAGTATACAAGACTCTAAAAGGACTTGACAGAATAGATACTGAGAGGTTGTTTCCTTTGGCTGGAAAATCTGAAACATAGAGTGGAGATACACAGCCTCAGGAAAAGGCTTAATCATTGAGGGCTGAGAAAAACAAAATCACTCATGGCTTGTGACTCGTTGGAATTTTCTACCCAAGATTGTTGTGCATTCTTCATCGCTGAATATATTTAAGACTGAGATCAATTTTAAATCATTTTGGGAATCAAGGAGAATGAAGAGTGGGCAAGAAATGGTGTTGAGGCAAGAAATCAGCCATGGGTTATATTTAAACATGGAGCAGATTCAAAGGGCTGAAGGGTCTGCTCCTGGTTAGAAACGTAGAAACAGGAGGAAGCCATTCAGCCCCTTGAGCCTGCTCCACCATTCAATATGTAATGTGCTTCTATTTTTATATTTTCATGTTAATGACAAGTTACGGCTGAAAAAGATTACAGGTGTGTGCAACCTGATTGGATCACCGGGTAGGATATGACATTTGATGATGCATTCACTGATTTTGTGACTGAATCTTTTACAGAACATTATTCAGGGGCCATCCTACTGATATTGACCGTAATGTTACCTTCCCTCACAGCATTCACAAACTCTGCCATGACAGGGTCCTTTCCCCTCTTTTAGACATCTCTCATCCGCTTTATGTCCTGCACCAAGGCATCCAGTGCTATACCTGAGAACTTTGGAGCACTTTTCAAGTCTTTCTGCACATTAGTCAGTCTTTTTCACCTGCTCATTACGTCTTTCAGCAGCTGCTTCAGCTAGAAAGCTCCTTTTCTGCTATTACATCACCACCAGTCCCGAGCTACAGACTGTCCTTAAGTAACACAGGGTAGCTTTAGGTGGTGCAAGCTTCATACAAACTGCTGAGGTGTTCACCCACTCAGCAGTGTATTTAGCATTTGGAACAATCACTCAAATAACTACAACATGTGGTTTGCATGGTACTTGCATTGAACGCACCAGATTCATCACGGACTACGATTCCACATGCCCATTTTCAGCAAAGATCCAATTTTCTCACAAAGGATAGCTGATGTGAGCAATGATATTGTGAATGGAGTGTTCCTCTGAAGCTGGGCAGCTGAATTGGAGCAGAGCTTTATTGCACCTCTGTTCTATCACAGCAAGGGTTGCTTGGAACGCAAAATGGTAGCATTTCATTTTACAGCACAATGTTAATTATCTTGAGCACAGAAGCAGACTTCCTTAGTACGTTAACTCTTTTAACTTTGATTGTTTGGGGAAAATAAAGATATGACTCATAATATTCATAAAGAACACTGAGTGAAAAAGAGGGGCCTTCACTAATGGAACTGTCAGGCCTTTTCGGGTGCAAACTGTCTCTTGCTGAGTCTTCATAATCACACAGATACTGAGAATCGAACTCATTGCTTTATCCTATATTGATAGGGAGTAAACTAAGGAGTCATAACAACTTGAATCTGATGAATGTCTTTAATTAGTTCTGTTTTCAGTTTACCTTCTCTCACTTGCATTATTGTTACCATGGGGTCTTATGGCATATGTTCTCATGAATAAGAACAGACTCCAGCGCCTGTGTAACAACACAAACCCTTTCCTGTAATTCAATGCCTATTGGGTTCAAGTTCCTTCCTAAGGCTAAACAATCAGCCGGTGAAAGACTTTGTTTCTTTAACACCATCCTGTAGCATTAAAGCAGTTTGTCTAATGCATTAAAAGCTCAGTTTGAACTATTCATAAATCTGTCTTCACATTTTTCATGCATATAATAGTGTTTATATTACATCTATCAATACTCATATTTTAAACAATTTTAAACCCTTGTTTGATGTCTAAATGGTTGTAATTGCAGACCTATTAATTATAGAACTAAGCACATTACACTCAGCGTAGGTAACAGTGTAAACACAGTGAGAAGAGCAATTCATTTCAAAGCCATAAAATACCCTTTGAAAACAATATTTCCTTTGCAAATAGCCTTTATTTGCCCTGAAGTACCATTGGTAAAATTTAAAAATATATTGTTTGCAGATTAACATTCACATGTTCTATATATTTTGCTTTTAGGTAATATCACATATAGATGAAAACCAACTATCATGAGCTGCAGTAATCTCAACGTGAAACTAATTTTGACTCATTTATTGCAAGTGATTATCGATTTCAGTTGGTACCTGATTTCATGTACTGAACTAAAATCACGTGATTGTTTTATTTTCTGGTTTTCTTCACGTTTTCTCCATTTCTTCTGGTTGATCTGACAGCACATGTACGAGAAGGGGATTATGAGTAGGCTTTTGACTCGAGCTGCAGCATAACTGAAGACTACAAGTACATGGAGTGCATGCATTTGCCCTTTCTAACTTTTCCTTCCATCCTTTGGGAGATGCAAACCTTGCTGACTCTTGACCAAGATCAAAAGACAAATATGATGGAAGCAAGTAAATATGGAAGTGAATTACTGCATCACAATAATCAAGAAATCAGTGTAAGTAGTGTAACTGAGATAGTAACCAAATTAATGCACTAAAATGCACCAGCTGGTATGGTGGTTCAGTGATTACTACTGCTGCTTCACAGCGCCAGGGACCTGGGTTCGATTCCAGCCTCGAGCAACTGTCTGTGTGGAGATTGTACATTCTCTCCGTGTCTGCGTGGGCTTCCATCGTGTGCTCCGGTTTCCTCCCACATCCAAACACATGCAGGTTAGGTGGATTGACCAAGGGAAACACAGTGATTGGGTGGGATGCTCTTCAGAGAGTCAGTGTGGGCTTGATGGGCTGAATGGTTTGCTTCCACACTGTAGTATCAGAGAAAGGATCTTGCTGTGAATGTGTTTAGAAATTGCATAATGATATTGCATTATGTGATTTCCAGGATACTTAATTGCCATTGAGGTAATGGACAGTTCATCTGTATTCGTCATCCTATTCACTCCACACCAGGAGCAACTGACAGCTAGGCAGTCAGTTGAAAATCTTGCTTAGCACATTTCCTAATCATTACTCTCAGGAAAGCATGCATTTTAAAAATAAGATGATATCTTACTTTCTATTGATGGAACGACAAATTACAGAGAAAATAATTTTATGGGTGAATTTTGAGCTTCTGAGCATTGTTCATTTTATAGTTATATAGGTGCACCAATTTAACCTTTGAGCCCTTATTTATGGGGTGAGGGGTGACATACTAATCTAAACAGACCCATTAATAGTTGCTGATAGCAGACCAAAGTGATAATATGTGATTTAATATGTGATAATCATGTCAATGTAAATTTAATTGTAATTAGACACTTCATTAAACCATGCAAAATGATATTTTTATATTATTTCAAGCTGCAGTCATATGGGACAAAATTGACGTGCAATGGAGTCAAGTCCCAATGTGGAGCTTTAGTGTTTAAAATGAATGAATGACTGGGAAGTGGGAGAACCACAAATTGGTCAGGTAAAGTCCTACAACAAATTCAGAATGGAACCTGGAGCAGCCTGCATCTGTGAAGAAGTTTGGAAAATCCTGTATTTTTTTAATTTAAATGGATGAGCAATCAAGCAGATTCCCTTAGAAGTGTCAAATTATCCACAACTGATTCCTCCCCTTACAGTTGAGAAGAATTGAAAACAGAAGTTGCTGGAGAAACTCAGCAAGCCCAGCAGCATCGTTGGAGAGAAAGCAAAGTTATCATTTTGAGTCTAGTAACCTTTCTTCAGAACTAAATTGAGAAGAATGTTGAATTAGACTCCAGACCTAAAATGAACGTGAATTCACACTTCACCAGTGTTAAACTTTGGATGCAGATGATTTGTTTACTCTCCAGACAAGGTAAAACAGTTATTTCTCATTACCTCCACTAAATTGCTTTTCCAGTTTTACTCCTTCATCCTCTAAAACTGAAGCTTTTGTACAATTTAATAGCTGCCATAAACTCTCTCTCAGCATCAGATGAAATTTGTGCCTCACAAATCAATGGCAGCAGATGTCTTGAGGAAAAAAAGTCTGATCTGTTCTCGCCTGAGAAATACACATAGAAATATTGTTAGAAATTAGTTAGAAACGGGAGTCTCAAGGTGACTTCCATCCGTTCCTTAGCTTGGGATACTAAATAAAGTGTTAGCTTCACCAATCCAGCTCAACATAAACTAGGAATCACCCTTATGTTATCTTCCAACCCTTGATGCATTTCTTACCTAAGCCATTACATTTATTGGTAAAACACTAATAAGTTATCTGTGGTGCTGCTCATTAACCATAGATGAGATTAGTTTCCCTACCATGTGGAAACAGGCCCTTCAGCCCAACAAGTCCACATCTGATCCTCCAAAGAGTAACCCACCCAGACCCATTTCCCTCTGACTAATGCACCTAACACTATGAATAATTTAGCATGGCCAATTCACCTGACTTGCACATCTTTGGACTGTGGGAGAAAACCGGAGCACCCGGAGGAAACCCACACATACACAGGGAAGATGTGCAAACTCCACACAGACAGTCACCCAAGGCTGGAATCAAACTTCGGACCTTGGTGCTGTGAGGCAGCAGTGCTAACTACTGAGCCACCATGCCAGTGGTTATTTGTTTTAAAATGGAAATGTAATTTTCTGTTTATAAGTTCAATTTCAAATGCAATAAATGAAATAGAGTGATATAAAATCATGAGAAGTCTGAGTTGAACAGGAAGTAAATTCAAACATAATATTAGTTATTGAATTATTAATTAAATGTAAAAACTCTCAAGGAAACCTTACAGCTTTATTGGAGTGGCCCAAATGAAGTTGGGATAAGTGCAATTTTGATGTGGGGCCATGCTGCTCAACTTAAGTCAAAGAAAGCAACTCTGCATTTCAACCATTGGGTAAGCAAGGTCATTTTTTTCACTGTATTAATGTTTGTTATGTTAAAAATAGCCATCAAATTTTAAATTTTTTTTTTGACTTTTGCATGATAAAATGAATCCATTACTACTTGTATTTGAGAGAAAAAGTGACGAAGAAAACAAGAATGTAAGCCGCCTAAACGTTTAAAATCCCTCACTTCTGTCTAAAACTGAGCTATAAACTTATTGACTTGCCCTTTGTTTCTTAAGATAGATAGTCCTGATAGATCCTATCTAAGTTGTTACAGATGAGAGCTGCACAGTTGTCAGGCCAGTCATCTGCTCCAGGCTTGAAGCAGCATCAAAGCATTAACTCATTCTGTTCTACACAGTGGGATATTAGGAAATCTTTTAAAAGTTTCCAGGTGTTTTGCCAACAGCAACACAAAACTGAATGTTCTTCATAATTTCAATGCTTTTAGTCGATTAAAATGCTTCAACATTATGACTGATGAATTATTTTTTTCAGAACAATCTGCTTGGACTAATAATTCTTCCCAAAGTGGGAAACCTAGTTCAGTCCACTCTACCTGTTAACGAACCTATTGCTGACGTTTACTTACAAAATGAAAAGACAATTTTGAGTAAATTTGGCTGATGGCTTTACCGCAGCAATATTCCCCGTGCCAATTTCAATTTGCAATGTGCTTAGACCAATACTTAGTAAAGTACAAATATCAAACCATACCACACATTTCCACGTCCAATTTTAATCTTGATTCCTTTGCCCTTTTCAAATTAACTCAGAAGTTCTGAGTAGCTGCTTTAAAATGCAGACTGCACGGTGTTACTTACAAAGAGAGTTCCAGGCCAGAATTATCTAGATCTAAGGGTTTAAATCCCTCTCCTCCTACCACTAATCAGATGTCAATCATTTAAAAAAAATCAAAAGAAGGATTCTGGAAGATTGCAGTAATCCTTCAATAAATCAAAAGACCTAACTCTTTTTCCCCAATAGCAAATATCCTATTCTGTAAATCTGCATATCAGCTCAGTCTTTCTGATGTCTGGTACTTTTGACTAGTAGATCTCTTGTGATGATAATGCAGGACTTGGAAAAAACTCTTCTGATGTCTAATTGCTTTGGCCTTCAACCCGACACTGTGAAACAGAGAAACATATCTCTTATGAGCAGGCAAAATAGTTACCAGCGTCCAAGGCTCGGTGCAAATGGAAGTTGTGAGGTGACAAAAAAAGAGATATCAAGGAGATTTAGATAGGTTATGTGATTGGACAAAAATAAGACAGAAGGAACATAATGAGGAAAAAATGTGCAATAGGATAGCAGAAATGCTTTTAGGATTAGGGTTAAACAGTGAGAGGTTGAGGAGTATTGATGTCCAAAGGGATTGGCACATGTCTCACTGAATGCGGGTGCAGAAAACAGTTTGGAAAGCAAATGGAGTATTGATCTTAATTGTAAGAGAATTTGAGTACAGGAGTAAAGATGTTTTGTTCCAATCTTATAGAGCCTTGGTGAGACCACACCTGGACTACTTTCCTTAAGCTAGGGATAGAGATAATTGTCACAGAGATATTGCAATATAGATTAAAAATCACACAACACCAGCTTCTAGTCCAACAGGTTTATTTGGAAGTACTAGCTTTTGGAGTGCCACTCCTTCATCAGGTAGCTATAGGACTATAAGCTGGCTTGTGATTTTTAACTTTGTCCACCCCAGTCCAACACTGACCCCTCCACATCATGGCAACAAAGATTAATAAACCTGATTCCTGGAGCAATGGGATTTTCCTATAAAGGGTGATTGATGAGATTGAGCCTTTATTCTGGAGAGATTGGAAGAATGAGAGTTATCTCATTGAAACATACAAACTACAGGACTCAGCAGGGTAGATGGGCGAAATCTCTCATCCTGGAGTGCAGCTCGGTATTGCCATGGAGGTGTGGGTCACTTTCTCTGAAGGCAGGCTTGCCCTTTTGCACACGATTACATAGTTTTCAACACCGTACACACGCTTGCACAAGGAGCACATTAGGTTTTGTTGTGGAGCTGAGCCGGAAAATGATCAACAGATTTCTAGATAGTAAAGACATCAAGGGATATGGGAGTAATATGGTGTCGAAGTTGAGAATCAGCCACGGTCTACTTCAGGGGCAGAAGAGGTTCAAGTGGTTAATGGCCGATTCTTTTTCCACTTTCTTGTGTTCCAAGAGATGTCTAACACTACTGAAGCGGGTCTCACGCTGTAAGATCAAATCAGAGTCAGGTGAGGCATTCCTTGCAATGAGCTTGCTGTTAAATAATTAGCTCAGCAAAAAAATGTATTGTTTTCCACAATTTATTTATCTTTTCTTCATTGTTTTTCAACGTGATAAACATTATTTATGTGGCTACATTATCAGCTCAGCCAGGGAAGAGATGAGTTTTGATCAATTCAACTGTAAAGCAGAATAATTAAATTCCAGAATTGATAAATTTGAGTTCCCATTACATACATTTTAGTAGACATTTGCGCATGTATTACTTACTAGGTTGTGTCAAATAGGGTTGGCTCATGTGAAATTGCAAGCCAAAACATTTTGTTTTTGTTTATTGTGACCTCTGAGGTTCCTAAACGTCCCATACTTCTTTTTACAATGTTTCATTTTAGTATCTTGGCGTTTACTCAAATGCTGCACGCAGTGCATTTTATTTTCATAAACTCCCATCAGCTTAATTAACACCTTACTTTCTTCATTAAGTTGGTCATTTCCTTTAAAACAGGATCAAAATCCTGAAATCTGTTCTTAACAGCACCATGGATACACACATAGACTCCAGGGCAATTAGGGTGAAGACTAATTGCTAGCATTGCCAGAGATGCCTACACCCCATGAATGAATGGAAATGAAATGCTGAGATTTAAACTCATGGGTGATGAAATTATTTGGATCATATGTAAAATAGGCCACCAATGTGACATTGCCTGTTTTGCATTACTGCCCAAAGAGGAACTGAAGCTAATCTCCTACTAGAGTGGCCAGGCCATCATACACTGTGTTAGGATTAATTCTAGATGCATGCTTGAATGCCCTTCAGAAAATCACAGGCTTGCTTCCCATGATTTTCTCTCCATTAAAATGAATAGATGACTAATCATGAAGAGTGCATTAGTTGTTTCCTTCTGTGAACTCCCACTAGGCCAGTACCTTTCCCGGGAGCATTTATTCAAAATGTAGTGCATGATGTAACGTTCAGATTCACTGTGCAGGAACTAGCCTCAGCAACAAAAGAAGTGAGTCTAAATGCTTCCTCCTCTGAGGCAATGCCACTTACTCATGGGTGAGCCTATTTCATTTCCTTTACAAATGGGACTCTGGAGAAATATTCTCTCATTACTGAGATTTATTTCAAAGGCTGGAACTGAAACTGGAGATGTTTTCATTAGCATTTCAATAAAGGCATGAATTAAAACGTTTGCCTTCAAAAAGAGATGCAAGGATCATGGTAGAGAATGGAAAGCAAAATTAGATGGAGGGTATATTTTGAGAAATGGAGTGAGTTAAGAAATGTCTGTTAGCATCTCCAATGAATCAATGTGAAAATATACTGATGCAAAACTGGAATGATACAAATCAGGGGTTCCTGAATTTAATCTTTAGATTGTGTAAACTGATTTCATGTAGGAAAATATATTAGATTTTGAATGAAAGTAGGATAAGAATTAATGACAATATACCCTAAGTCTCACCCAAAGGCTACTGTTCAACTGACAGTATAGTTGCAAATGCTGCCAATATTAAGACACAGCGGCAACGCTCAAACATGATAACTAATAGTGAATGACCACCTTTTGGAGCAGGACAAAGCAGGCAAATTGAAATTTAAAAAATAGGAAGAATGGACAATTCTGAAAGAAAAGGACAAAAAAATGTCATTGAATAGTCTGTAGATCGTTCTACAAACGTGATACAAAATGCCAATTGAAACTGGTTGATTAAATATGTTTCTTAATAGTGTTCAATTAAAATTTAGGATAATTCACTACCTTCAGTTCCAGGAAACTTGTCTTTTAAATATGAAGAGTAATGCTTAAGTAGATCCATAATATTACAACAGGACCTTTGGAAAAATTAATTTAATTAACTTGTTTCTCTTGACATTTCAAATGCGATTGCCATAAGTCGCCAGTCTTTCCTTTACAATGTTTTATTCATTAAGAGGATACTTCAATTCTGGAACTCATTAAACTGGACATGAGAAGCATAATTCAGGCAAATAAGCCTGGAGATTCCTTGCCCTCTGGGTAAGCATTTTTAAAAAAAATAAGGTCATGTTTGAATTTTGCTATATGACAACAAGTTCCTCTGATCCAAGTAGAATTGAATAATAAAACAAAAATACAGAATTGTTTAATTTACCAGCACAGTCACATTGCATGTGTGCACATTGTGGATCACCTCAAATAAATGCTCAGAAGTTGGAAATCTGAAATAAGAAAGTTGGAAATATTGGTGAAACTGAAGAGGTCTAAAAGGTAGTTCTGAAGAATAGTCATATGGAACTAAAAATATTGACTGTGTTTGTCTTGCCACTGATACTTCTCGACCTCCCGACAAAGTGTCTCACAATGCATCATAATACCAGCTCTGCCGTGGAATCAGTGTCACTAAAATTGCTGAGAGGTCTTTGATGACGTTGGCTGCTTCCCAAAGTGGCAGGAAGTATAGATGGAATCAATGGAAGGAAGGCTGGTTTGCCTGATGGACTGGGCTGTGTTCATAACTCTTTGCAATTTCTTATGGTTATGGGTAGAGCAGTTGCCAAATCGCCTGTGATGCATTCAGATAGGATGCTTTCTATGCTACATCCCATAAAAATTGCTAAGATTCATTGTAGATATGCTGAATTTCCTTAGCCTTCTGAAGAAGTAGAGATTTGGTATGCTTTCTTGATTGTAGTATTGGCATGGACTTTTCGATCACTGGGAGACCAGATCAGAATTTGTATGCAGAGAGATGATGGCTCTGATAATTAAGAGTGTCAAAAGATAATACAAACTGTGAGTGGAGTATTGACAGGCTGAATAATAAGTCCCTGCAAGTGATCAAAAGTGTCAGACGGTGTGAGTAAAGTGTCAACATTTGAATGACAAGTGAAGGGTTGACTTGTGATCTGATTAATCAAGTAGAGAGTTGAGAGTATATAATAAATTATCGGGGTCTAGATTAGAGTGGTGCTGGAAAAGCACCTCAGATGCTGCTTGATCTGCTGTGCTTTTCTAGCACCACTCTAATCGAGACTCTGATTTCCAGTATCTGCAGTCCTTACTTTTGCCTAATAGATTATCTGGGGTGCACGGGTAGTCATGCAGAGATTATCAGTACATTATACCTGGGAAAGCATGTATTTCTATGTCTATCTTAGCATAACAAGGTGAATTGGCTATGCTAAATTGCCTATAGTGTTAGGTGCATTAATCAGGAGTAAATATAGGGTAAGGGAATGGGTCTGGGTGGGTTAGTCTTTGGAGGGTCGATGTGGACTTGTTGGGCTGAAAGGCCTGTTTCCAAACTGTAGGGAATCTAATCTTTGTGGGCGGCACAGTGGCTCAGCAGTGCTGCCTCTCAGCACTGGGGACCCAGGTTCGATTCTAGCCTCAGGCAACTGTCTGTGTGGAGTTTGCACATTCTCCCCATGTCTGCGTGAGTTTCCTTCGGGTGCTCCGGTTTCCTCCCACAATCCAAAATGTGCAGGTCAGGGGAGTTGGCTATGCTAAATTGTCCATAGTGTTGGGTGCATTAGTCAAAGGGGGCTGAGTTATTCTTCGGAGGGTTGGTGTAGACCTGTTGGGCCGAAGGGCCCGTTTCCACACTGTAGGGAATCTAATCTAATAACATCAGCATCTTAAAAGATTTTGGCTGCATAGGAAAGCACTTATAGAGGATACAAATGATAGAATGAGTAGGGTGTCCTATTTATTTCTGCCAGTGGGTGTCAAACTTACAGCTTTCTTGAATTACTTTCAGTAGTAAATCACTCCAGTCACTTAGCAGGAATTCCTCATGCATTAATTCACTATGTACAAGTGTTGACTGATTATACTGCTCTAGAGGGGTCACAGACTTAACTGTTCCTGTAGATGTGCAGATAAACAAGTTGTAATGATAGAAACAAGGTTGTACCATTGCTGGCTTCTCCAGAATTCTCAGTGAGATTGACAGCAGCCACATTGAGACAACAGTGCCAGCCATCGTGTCAATGCTGTCCATTTATTTCAGAGGATTTCATTTCCAAAGTGCAGGTGTTCTGCAATGATCAAAGAAGTATGCAACTTTGTGAATATCTCACAGTGAAGTTAACACATTACTCTTTCAAATATAGCCAGAGCCAAATCCAATTTTTTAAAAATGATATTTAAATATGATCATGAACAGCGAAACTTTGGAGGATTTTAATTATAGACTGTATTTTCTTTACAATATGCTGACAGCCATGACAATGAAATGTTTACATGTCTACATGTCTTATAATAAACAGTTGGTATTCTTGAGTAGCTTTTTTGTAACACTGGGGAGGGGGAGTTTTATGGCTGGATGTGATCAAACTGTGCGGAATGTTTGGTATGCCAAATAATGTTTCCAGAAAGGATTATTGCCAAAGCACCTATGTTAATTACTTGAATTAAAAGAGAATGAGTCAGACAATACACATGAGAGTTTAAAGTCAGTTTGATGTCACCTCCTTCATTTCAGGAAATGTTCAATATTCCATGAATGTTAGTTGAATTGGATATGCAGCAAAACTTTATTTGTGTTCAGGGATTCTTCAGGGGAAAAAAAAAGATTGATTACCACATCACCAGGTAATTTCTTATTGCGGATCACTAATGCAAGTTAGTCACGTAATCCATTAAAATGGAAGAATTTGGCAGTCTCCACAATAACCAAACGCCCAATGGAAGAGAACTAATAATTGACATCATCAAATTCTAAAAAGATGTGATCCAATATGGAAAAACTTAGGAAAATGAGATGTTGCAATTGACTCAGAAATATTTCACTCTCACTAAGATAATTATTTCAGTATATCTTTCTGGAAGTTACAATAGGTTAGTTGATGAATAATCAATAGAATTAGTTCAAGTCCTACTAAGAAATATAAGAACTGGAATTCATTCAAAAAAATTTTGAAAATAAACATGTTATCTCTAAAGGTGCCCCTGAAGACGTAGATTTTTTTAAAAAAAACGAGTCAATGTTGTACCAGGGTGACTGAAACATACTAATCCTACGTCATCTAGCCTTGTATGATTTGAGTTCCACACTAATGTCGTTGACTTCTACCTGCTGTATAAAGAATTTGTATTGAACTTAAATGATACTAAGACAGAGTCTTGTGATGCCCACATTCTGAAGGACAGAAACAAAAACAAAAATTACTGGGAAAACTCAACAGATCATAGAATCCCTATAGTGTGGAAACAGGCCATTGGGCCCAACAAGTTCACATCAAACCTCCAAAGAGTATCCCACTCAGACCCATTCCCCTACCCTATTACTCTACATTCCTGTCACCAATGCACCTAACCTACATATCCCTGAACGCTATGGGCAATATAGCATGGCCAAATCACATAACCTGCACATCTTTGGATTAGCATCTGTGGAGAGAAAGCAGAATCAACTTTTCTTGTCCTGCGACCCTTTTGTTTAGAAAGACAGAATTTCATGCCTGTGCATCTTGAGTATGAATTAAAGTTAAAACCAATAAATTTTGGTTGGATCGCACCAATATAATCAAAGATGCAGGTGCTGTTTTGAATTAAAAATGGCATTAGTGCCACAAGGATTTTCTTCCAGTTTGAGGAGCACCACATTTGCTCATTGTAAGGATGTTAATGCAGGTGCATGGAGTAAAGGATTCAGTGGAAACAGATTGTGACATCTGTCAGCATGGATACTTGACATGACGCTCGCAGTACCATTTTCAGCAAGCTAACACACTCTCTTAAACTCACTCACTGAATGTGCATTTACTGTCTGGAACAAATCCTGACCAAAGCTTTTTTACAGGGATCATCAAGTAACTTGATTGTTTTTTACCAGCTGCTGTTGAATTAGTAGAACTGAGTGATGCTTTGCTCTGTGATTTAATGCCATCCAAGTCTTCAAAAGGTGATGTAGCACACTGTAAATGCCTTGGGTTCTGACTTCAGTGGTTCTGCTTGAATTGCTTGCTCCCAGACATCAGTGTTATAGTTTCTCTTTCCCTTGGCAATACAGTTGGGAGTGGAGATGGTATGGGTGAAGATAGACTTCTCAAAGAGAAGGAAGACTGAAGACGAAATGGATTCTCAGCTAAAGGCCCTAGTATTCATTCAGTTGATTGAGGAGATTTCTCCTGCCTTGCACACTCTTGTTGCAGAACAGATAGCAGGACAAGGACAATACAGGGAGTGGCTGTACTCATGAACGTCCATGTGATAGGCTGGTTCCAGTCTGAAGCTGATGGTATTTGTAACACCGCCAATATTTACCATTCACTGGTATGTAAAGGAGGTCACTGCAGTTCTGTTTGCAGACACAACTCAATATATTCCATTTTCTCTCTCACTCTAAAGCAATAGAAGACAATATAGCTTCCCTGGGATTGTAAACATCCCATTATACAGAGTCCCATGAGTCATACACAGTCCACATGTAGGCACTATACAAAGGCATTGAGACACCAACAGGAAAGGGTCTTCCTCAGTGACCAGTTGCTGTGCACAGAATCACACAGGCTAATGTCTAGTAATGTGTCAGCAGTTACAATGCTTTGAATTTATAGCTCTATTTTCCTATTTGCATTTAAGCCAGCACAATAAACCAGAGGGTGACTACTGGGGAGCAAGGGTGTTCCAACAACCAACATTTCTATTGTGCAACTTCTGCTTGAGGGGAGGAAGGACAACCCAAATTTTCCAGTCTCTGGATAATTGGAGACTAAATGTGTGATTGGAGAAACATGTTGGTACTCCTCAGAATTCCCAATGCATTGAATCCATGGGATTTGTTCAGGAAATTTGAACTTGGGACAGCAATTTCCTTGGTCCTGGGATTCAAGTGCTGATGAAGTGTTAGATGTCTAACCTTTGAGTAGCTATACAACTAACTAGAATGAGTTCCCCTTCAACCGCCCCCCCCCCAAAAAAAACCCTCCATCCCTCCCTATTCAACAATCCCACATACCTACCTGCTAACACAACTACTTGCCATTTCATTAACTGATGGACCACCCATTTGTCACTGTTTCAGCTGCCATAATCTAACCTCACTATAGCTGCCCAGTACCTTATTCAAACACCAATGTACCACCTATCACCATAGCCAACTTGCCAACCAACCAATCTGCCATTCCACCCACTAACACACTGCCATCCTATCACCCACCAATTTCCTCACCGACACTCATTCGAGGATATACTAAAAGGCTGTTTAAATATCACAAAGCTAGTCAACATGATAGAGGATGAACTTACCAGATGTAAAATGGGACGTGACTTGTCTTCCTTTGATAATACAGTCCGATGAAGAATGACTCTGATTTAAAATATAGTCCGCATACCTGAAGAGGCTCACATTTGAAATCCCAGTGAGAGACTGGAGCTTGGCCAATGCATTAAAAAGTAGGAGAACTGCATAATAAAACTCATGCTGTCACATGAAATGTCATCAAACAAACTATTGGGGTGTTTAAGTGTTGCTTCTCATCTGCAGGCTATCTGTGTACTCCCTAGAATATGTTTCAAGATTTGTCTTCATCTACTGTACACTGCAAAGTTCAACAATCAGAAAGGAACCCGCCCTTGCCTCTGGGCAGCTGAGGAGGTGGAGGAAATGGTGAAAGAGAAGGAGAAGGAGGAGGAAGAAGAAGAAAATTAAAAGTCACACAACTTCTAGTCCAACAGGTTTACTTGGACACACCAGCTTTCGGAGCGCCACTCCGTCATCAGGTGGTTGTGGTGTACTCCATACTCCACATACTTCACAACCACCTGATGAAGGAGCTTCGCTCCGAAAGCTAGTGTGCTTCCGATTAAACCTGTTGGACTATAACCTGGTGTTGTGTGATTTTTAACTTTGTCCATCCCAGTCCAACACTGGCATCTCCAAATCATGAAGAAGAAGAAGTATGGTAAAACAACCAAGATGTTTTAAAGTTTTGTAAATAGGTTGATTGGTTTTCGAACTAAGGTCATCTCTAGATTGCTGCGAGATAAATAAAGTATACAGCAATCTGGCAAATATGCAAGACAACAAGAATACAGAGTTCGCACTTTGAAACAGCCCACTGGAATACATGCAGTGTCAATATCAAAGGTTGTGGCTAAGAGTGTGAGAGCAAGGAGTGTTGCTGCTTCCACATCACCATCTTCCTGCTGTTCCTCCACCTCCTTCTGACACTGCTTGACCAGGTTACAATTCTTGGGGTATACAAAGCGAGAAAGACACAAGAGTAAGTTTGTATTGTTAGTGGTAGTGGGAAGAGACAGCTTCAGGAATGCTCAGGCATTGTCACATGACCTGCAACCTGTAAATCAGAAGAGAATGTAGGATGAGGTGAAAATTGAATGTGAGGGTGAGGATTAGGTCAGAGCCGACCAATCATCATCCTCCATGGTTTCAGCTCTTCTGTCTGCCAAAGCAACTCCAATGGTAATTATGATCTCTTCCATCTGGACAAGGATATGCAGTGGCTTATTTCCTAACCAATTGGCACTTACTGCCTCTGTTTGTGCAGTACCATGTCCTGCAAGTGAGAAGGATGTTCATTTGAGACTGCTATATGTTTTGGAGATAAAGTATTTCATTGATGAAGAGTTAGCAGCATATGCAAGCTGGGAGATGTGGATGTGAGTCTTACTACAGTGCTGACCATGTGAAGATAAAGTAAGGCATATGAACCTTGGGCTGGTGTCACAATTGACAGAGATTGCTGGTTGGTGAAAAACATATAGATCATGTGTCTCTGAATTAGTGGGAATTGCAAATACATGTCAGTACATTTAATGATCTTGACTAGTAATGTGAGCTTTCTGTGACACTTTTTTCAATTCTTAGGGGCTTGATTTTTGGCATTGACCTTTGTTGGTACCTAATCTATTGCCTTGATCAAAGAAAGCCTCTTGCCCCTCTTCCCAAACATTCGACCCCCAAGCCCCCTCCACCCCACCAATATTGCTCTTTGTCTGCATCACCAGGGATGTGTTAAATTTCACACTTAAATTTTGTTGTCAAGAAATTAACATTTCAAAATAACTGGTAAAATGATGAGACATTCAGCATGCCAACTGTAGCTTAATTTTGTTAAATTCCTACTCAGAGAATCCATGCAGGGTGAAAACAGGCCATTCAGCCATCGAGTCCACACTGACCCTCCAAAGAGCATCCCTCCCAAGCACACACCCCTGCCCTATCCCTGTAACCCTGTGCCTTTCATGGCTGACCCACCTGGCCTTCACATCCGTGGACATGATGGGCAATTTAGCATGGCTAATCCACCTAACCCTGCACATTTTTGGACTGTGCCTTTCTGTTTATGCTAAGTTTGAAAATAGCATTCATAAAGCCTGGAGAAGTGATAAAAGTTCAACAAAAGTACAATCTGCAACAAAACCTCTACAGCTAGTCATTATGGAACATTCACTCTTAAAAAAAAAGCTAATACAATATGCTGTCATCCAGCAATCCTATTCACCTCTGTATGACACTGATTTGATATAACATATGACACGTATTTGCAATTTTTCTTAGTGGGCATCTAAATGCCAAAATGTTGACATTTCTTGACAACACAACTGTGTTTTCCAAGATAACTTTTCTTTGAGCTGTCAATCACACAAACTTTGTAAATACGGACACATTATTTCAAGAAATATCACATCCCAAAATAACTGCAGTATTTTCAGGGAGTTAAAGTCTCGAATCAGTACTGCATGTGTGCAAACTATGCCCCTAGGTTGATCAGCAATCTCAAAACATGTCCATGGGTCTCTTTGCGTTTCAGTCAATTAGCAGACTAACAAAGTACAGGTTGTCAGCGTTATTTTAACCATCAGTAGTTATGCTATACCAAAATCAGCAAACAGATGGCATGCTTAATGCATGATAAAATGAACATTATGAGCATTCGCTCCTTCTGTTAAATTGGAATGCATTATAAAGCTCTCTTAAATTGCTGCTGATATTTCTTAATCAGATTGTGAGTAAAAACAAAAGCAATTTACACTTGACTGTGAACCACAATGACTGTCCTTCTCTTCTTCAATCAAATCACATGTTAATTCACCAGTTGATCTTTCCATTGCTATATGTCAGAGTTGCTCTTGTGAAAATAAATCACTGAAGTCCACTGGATGATAGCTAGAATGATTTATGGAACAAATGTGAAATATGTGCATTCTCCGGAGAGTCATGCACTCCACTAATGGTGGCTTGGTTCCATCGAGATGAGTTCAAAGGTTTTTAATTTGGAACCAAAAAATTGTAAATTTTTCAAAACAAAGCAGCCTATCAAAATACCAGATTTTCAGACAGTGAAGTAGAAATACTGAATGAATTTGGGATGGTAAACCAAAGTCAAAGTAATGTACAGCACTGACTATATTTCAACCAGTAAACTTATAGTTGACTATTTCAGTTGCATAAGCTTGGGCACAGCTGTAGGATTAAATCGTAGAGAGAAATAGCATTTCCCTAAAGCAGATTGTTGGTGTTGAATCAAATGTTATAAAATTCTCAAAGCAGAGACACAGCTTCCTTCTAAATTGCCTGATTTCAGGTTAAATGGAAGAGGAACAAGGATGAGAAGACACCTTGCTTCCAAGAGAGGAGTTGTCAATGTACATACATTAATGAGTCTCATTGCCTCTGTTTTAACTGGCTTTCAATGTTTAATAATGCCCTGCAACATTTCCTATGGCTTTGGAAAACCTGGTAGTCTCATAGGGAGTGGAGGGCAGCTTCAAGGAGTTTAGTTTGTTTTCCAGGAGGATCAGTTGTATTTTCCTATGGATTGTACTTCCTGCAAGCTGCTCAACATTGGAGTATCAACTCCCATCCAAAAAAAAACAACCCCAGAGATCAAAACTTGGATGATTGCCCAGGGGCAAGGATAAAGTTTATCCACACTGCAGCCATATTTGGAAGCCAATGCTCCCTGAATACAACTGCTCCTAAAACAAGTTCCAAAGCTCTCCTTGTTACAGGGTAAACCTCTCTGCTAAAGTAAACCAGCCACCCAAAAAAGATTCACCTCGTGAAGTAATCTGTTAAAATTCAAGAGGAAACGATTGATCCCAGAGGTCACTATTTAAAGTAAAAATAAACAACTTTATTCTTTAAGTCCAACAGAGAATATTAAAACCAACAATTATTTACAACCTCTTTCTCTTAAAACTATTTTTTACTTCCCACTCTACAATGCTAGTCTGATAAAAATCCCAATTAAGATTTTCAAAAAATAATTCAACTTTCAAAACCAGTCAGCTGTCGAATCTTCTCTTTGTATCTTCATCTGCAGATTTTCCTCTGTCATCTCTTCGATGATCTGCTGTGCAAACTTCTTATAGACAGGTACCTTTCAGAGAGCTCTTGTGCTAGCAGTCTCTGTGGTAGTTCTCCCTCTAGATGTTTAAAATGTCCAGTTTTATGCCCCAAAACATCAGATTGTTTCATTGGCTTTAATATTATCAAAATGTTAAATTCAAATTTGACTGGATTCTGGTATCTTGGGGTGTAATTTAAACCAATTAGCCGAATTTGAAGTTTTTTTTGTTTCATAGCAATCCCATCTGCTGCTAGCTGTTTTGACCAAGTGTTACATTGTTACCTTGTTCCAAACTGTGTGTGCTTTGTCCTTGCCAGCTTTTCAACTTTCTTAAAGGTACAGTACCTCTACATCTTCATAATATCCTCATCTGACTGGAAGCCAAATTTGTCAATTGCCTACAATCCTGTCAAGTGTAAACTGTAGAGTTAAAATTCCGTTGCATTGTGGGAAACTCCAACTTCTGGGTTTACTGTCTGAAACTTTGCCTCCTCTCCAGTCTTTGTAATTGGACCTCATTAATACTAGTGCCTTAACTTCACACTTTTCCTACATGTTTACAAAACAGAATTGAAATGGATAGCTTTCCTCAACCTTTTAATTAAGCACTAAGGCATTTGCACTTCTGGTTAAATAATAAACATCCATCGACTTGAACTTGACATAAACCAAATCTGCAAAAGTGGTGACATTGTGTTCTAAGCTTGAAGTTTTTTTTTCAATGCGGATATTTTGTGGTAATTCTATGTTTTCAGGTCACTGTCACAGCTGAAGCACAGATTGCTATAGCCCAGATAAATTGTTTTTACTTGTCCAGATAGTCAATTAAGATTTGTAGCCAGCCCAGGGAATCAACAAAGGGAATTCTCTCCAGTTCATTTCAACCTCTGATTCTTATCGAAAGAGCATAGTTGATCCTCCTTAACTTTGAAAGGCAACAAAAGAACACCATGATAGACTTTTGCTCAGATTTTAACTGCCAGACTAATCAATTAAACTATTGAAGAAAATGCAAGCGTAAGCAGTGACATCATATTATTTAATAATATCTATTAAGCTTTATATACAAATGCATATATATCAGAGTTGCTTTGCTAAATTTTGACACCCTTTCATTATATTATTGTTCTTTACAATTTTGCCTGAAATGCAATCCTCTATTTTCTCTTTGGAACACAAAGCCATGAGCTTAAAACTTAGCTTGTCTCATATTTTGGATGTGGGGATAACATTTTACAATGTGAGGTCTAGCATTTAAATTTAGTGCAGAATCTGAAAATTGTTCCTCGGATGTGAGCATCAGTGTGAAGGCAATTGTTACACATTGCTAATTACCTTTAAAAAGTGGTGGTGAGTCACCTCCATCGACTGGGTGGCCATGTGATACACATAAGGCTAAAGCACTGTTAGGAAGGAGTTTTTGGTATTTTGATCCAATGACATTGAAAGAAAAGTAATATAGTTCCAAGTCTGAGTGGTGTGTGACTTAGAAGCGAATTTAGAGATGGTAGTGTTTCAATGCGCTTCCTGCATTTGTTCTACTGTATAATGAATTCTACGGTTTAGAAGGTGTTGTCAAAGGAGACTTCTGTCAGGGTGTACTAGTGATGGAGGGAATGAATTCAGAAGGTGGTGGACCATTTCTGAATTTCAGTCCCTCTTGAGCACTGTTGGAGCTGAACTCATTTAGGTAAATGGAGAATAGTTCATCATACTCCTGACTTCTGCCTTCGAAATAGTTGTGAGAGTTCAAGGAGTTACCTTCTGACCCGCTTTTGTAATATAATATTTACTTGGCTTACCTGGTTCAGCTTCTGGCCACTGTGTTACAATAGTGGTAAATTTGAACTGTTGAATTTTAACTTCCCCTGACTGATTAGTTTATGGACTAATGAGGTTTTTTTGGAAATGGAAGAATCTTGAACCTAAAATGGCTGCAGAGGTCATTTGACCTCAGTTTAAGGTAAGCTTAGCGAATCTCGCATTGAATTCGCATCTGCACTGAAATTGCTATTTTTAGCTAAAGATCTTAAAATCAGGCAACTGAAGAAGCTCAAGAAGCTTGACATCATCCAGGACAAAATAACCAGCTTGACTGGCACCACATCCACAAGCATCCACTCCCTCCACCATTGACACTCAGTAGCTGCAGTGTATACTATCCACAAGATGCTCTGCAGAAAGTTGCCAAAGATCCTCAGATAGCATCTTCCATGACAACTTCAATCTAGAAGGACAAGGGCAGCCGATATATGGGAACACCACCACTTTCAAGTTCCCCTCCAAGCCATTCATCATCCTGATTTGAAATATATCACCGTCCCTTTGCCAAATCCTGGAATTCTCTCCATGAGGACACTGTGGGTCAACCTACAACAGGTGGACTGCAGCTCACCACCACCTTCTCCAGGGCAACTAGAGGTGGACAATAAATACTGAGCCCAGCCAGTTTCACCCACATTCCCTAAAATGAATAAAAAGAAACTCAGTGAGCATTAAGAAACTTGCATCTCCTGTCTAAGTCACACATGAATTATAATTTCCCATAATGGGAGAAAAAAAGGATCATCTGTCAGTTAGCCAGCTTGCAAAGAAAATGGTGCCATACTCCAGAATACACACTGAACTATGTTTCAACAGCTGCCTTTTAGCAGCAGAGCAGAGAGACTGAAAAAATATATAAGACAGCAAAAGCTGAATTTACTCTCTTTCTGGGAGAAAGTGAAGACGGCAGTTGCTGGAGATCAGAGTCAAAAAGTGTGGTGCTGGAAAAGCACAACCAGTTAGGCAGCATCCGAGGAGCAGGAGAGTTGACATTTTGAGCATAAGCTCTTCATCAGATTCCTGATCGGCTCTGCTTTTCCAGAATCACACTTTTCAACTTTACTCTCTCCCTGCATGTCTCATAATCAAGGAATAATTCAGCCACTGAGAAAGCAAATTGGGAAAACTACAATTCATTGAGAACTCAAAGATGGTTACAGATTCTGTTACTGCTGAGGATACAAGTCAGCCACTGAACAACTGTAGTCTTTGTTTAAAAATCTAACACCTCAAGGGTTTGAAGAACTATTTAGTTAAGAAAAAATTATTTTCCTATCTGTAGCAGACACTCTTCCTTTTAAAATTATTTCCCATGTTTGATGTCATGTCTTCATGATTTTCTTTCTCTCTGGGTTGGGAGATGATAAATTTCTCTTTCATTCACTGATGAAAAACTTAGTAATTGGCTGCCTCATTTTTATTTAACAGACAATGTTTTTATTGAAGTGTGTTGGCTGCAGGCTAGAAATAAATAAACTGTTTGTTACAATTTACTGAGTCAAGGTTAAAAAGACAGAAGCCAATTCCCATTCCTCACCTGGTTACTTATGCTTATCAGCCAGAGCTTGAATACTTTTCCAAAAAAAAAATGAGGTACCAACTTGGTGAAGCTTAAACACAGGATTGTGTGCATATTAAAAAGCCAAAGTAACTTGCTTTGCCCAAACCTCAGCAATCCTACCACCAAGAAAGTCAGACTAAAGCTCTGCAGTCTAATCTTAGATTGTCGTGCTCAATTAAGCAACTAAGTTGTTTCTAACTTGAAAAGCATCCCGACTCTCAATAATGGGGGCACCTAGTGTACAAATGTAAAAAAAGAATCTTGTAACCATTTTTACTCAGAAGTACTGAGTGAATCATTCCCAGAAGCATCGATGCTGACTGTCAGCAAATTCAGTTCAAGTCCACGTGATATTGAAAGGGTGAAAGTTCTGGATCCAGAAAAGGCAATGGGTGACTTCTTCAAAGCATGGATTTCTTTAGATATCTGTGATGTTGCAAATGTTCCTGAACATTAAACAATCACCAGTGAATGTCATCACTTTTGCTCTTATGATGGCAGGAAGCTCTTTGCTGAAACCAATGAAAAAATGTCTAAAGCTGTGCCGGTTAGGTGGATTGGCCATCTAAATTGCCCATAGTGTGCAGACTAGGTGTGTCAACAATGGCAAATGCATGGCTACATGGATGGGGTGAGCCTGGAAGGGATGCTCTTTGGAGGGTCAGGGTGGACTTGATGGGGCCAATTGGCCTGCTTCCACACTGTAAGGATTAGGCCTAGGACACCATCCTGAGGACTGAGTTGCCAGAGGAGGTGGTGGAGGCTGGTACAATTACAACGTTGAAAAGGCATCTGGATTGGTATATGAATAGGAAAAATTTAGAGGAATATAGCCAAATGCTGGCAAATGGGAGTAGACTAATTTAGGATATCTGGTCGGCATGGATGAGTCAGAATGAAGGGTCTCTATGACTCTATGCTGCACAGCAACGTACAGGAGCACAGATTTCTGACCTCCAGGGACCACAACAATCTTTCTTTGTGCTAGGTTAGACTTCAACTTGTGTGAAGGCTTCACCTGATTGCAATGGTTTCAGTTATGCTGGGTTTCTTTGTACCATATTTGCTTAAATACTTCACGTTTGAACCAATACTATAGTTGAAGCAGAAACCTAGTGGCTCTAGAGAACTAAACAGGGAATCCGTGAGCAGGTTATTGCTGTAAATGAGTTACTTCATAGCACTGTCAACAACCCTTTCCATTCCTTTGCTGATGATAGAGAGTAGAGCCATAGAATTATAGAGATGTACAGCATGGAAACAGACCCTTTAGTCCGACCCGTCCATGCCGACCAGATATCCCAACCCAATCTAGTCCCACCTGCCAGGCACCTGGCCCATATCCCTCCAAACTCTTCCTATTCATATACCCATCCAAATGCCTCTTAAATGTTGTAATTGTACCAGCCTCTACCACTTCATCTGGCAGCTCATTCCATACACGTACCACCCTCTGTGTGAAAAAGTTGCCCCTTAGGTCTCTTGTATATTTTTCCCCTCTCACCCTAAATCTATGCCGAAGGAACAGTAATTGGGTTGCTTGGATTTGTCCTATTTTCTTGTGATCAGGATGTTTGAAGCAATTTTTCATATTGTTGGCATTTGTCAGAGTTCTTGTTACATTGTAACGCCTTTGGTAAGGCATGGAACACACGCCTTCAGTACATCTGCTGGAATATGGATGTCACCCATTGCCTTTTCTAGATCCAGAACTTTCACCCTTTCAATATCACGTGGACTTGAACTGAATTTGCTGACAGTCAGCATCGATGCTTCTGGGAATGATTCACTCAGTACTTCTGAGTAAAAATGGTTATAAGATTCTTTTTTACATTTGTACACTAAGTGTCCCCATTATTGAGAGTCGGGATGCTTTTCAAGTTAGAAACAACTTAGTTGCTTAATTGAGCACGACAATCTAAGATTAGACTGCAGAGCTTTGATCTGACTTTATTGGTGGTAGGATTGCTGAGGTTTGAGCAAAGCAAGTTACTTTGGCTTTTTAGTATGCACACAATCCTGTGTTGTAGCTCCACCAAGTTGGCACCTCATTTTTTTTTGGTAAGCCTGTTGCTGTTTCTGGTATGTACTCCTGCATTTGTCATTGAACCGAAAATCATTCTTGGCTCAAGTATATTCGTAAATTGGGGAAATATGTTGGTTTATGAGGTTACATACTGTTTTGAACATAATCTTACTGAGGCTGATGACTTACATTTCCTCTTGGATTCCCAGTTTGAGCTGCTAGATCTTTTCTGAAGTTATTTATTGTTGTGGTAGTGTCATAGAACACAATGGAGTGTGCCTTCTGAATGAAGATAGAACTTTGTTTCCACTTTGACTGTGTGGTGCTCACTCCTATCAATATTGTCATGGACAACTACATCTGCAACTGGTAGATCAGAGAGGGCAAGGTCAAATGTGCTTCCCTATGCTAGTTCTCATGTACATTTTGTAGGCTTAATTTGGTAGAAATACCCTTCAGAAATTGGACAGTTTAGTCAGAAGTGATTCCTCATTAGCAGCCACTTCATGTAAATGATAGTAATTGTTGCTCCACATTGTCGTTCACTCCTCTGCTCAATGGGTGTGTGAATAGTACTGAACATAGAACAGTGCAGAGTGCTTTGGCCCACCATGTCGTGCTGACCATCATATCATTCTGATGAAGCAGAACTTTGAAAGTTAGTACCTCCAATTAAACCTGTTGGACCATAACCTGGTGTTGTGTGATTTTTAACTTTGTCCACCCCAGTCCAACACCGGTTTCCCCAAATCTAAACTAATCCCATCTGCCGGCAAATGGCTCATATCCCTCTAGTCCCTGCCTGTTCACATGTCAGTATAAATGCCTCTTGAATGTCACTGGCATATGTGGCAGCACATTCCAGGCACCTACCACCTTCTGTACAAAAACATCTGCCTCCCACATCTCCTTCAAACTTTCCCCTTCTCACCTTACACCAATGGTCCCTTGTATTTGACATTTCCACGCTGGAAAAAAATCTCTGACTATCCACCCCATCCACGACTTTCATAATTTTATACACTTCTGTCAGGTCACCCCTCAGCCTCTGATGCTGTAGTGAAAATAATCCAAGTTTTCCCACCTTCTCAGAATGAATACATGACTACTCAGACCCCTGGGAATCTTATGGGGCCACGAACCAGTAAACACCTTCCACCAGCTCCTCACAAAGGTTAAAGACCCGACACCCACATCCAACAGGATGAACGTTATATGCAAGATACCCTGTAAATACTGTGAAAAACACTACATAGGACAAACAGGAAGAAAACTGACTATACACGAGTGCACAAACACCAGCTCCCCACTGCCAGACACAATCAGTGCTCTCTCATTTCCAACCATACAGACAATGAAGAACACAAATTCAACTTGGATAATCTAACCATCCTAGCATAGGCAACACATAGACATGCCGGAGAATTCCTTGAAGCCTGGCACTCTAACTGGAACTCAATCAATTAACACCTTGAACCAGACCCCTCAGATACAGAACCACTCAGATACAGAACCGCAAGTACCAACAAACAGAGACATATAAATATCAGGCAGGACAGACTGCTGACACCTTATCAAAGACGCGCTGATGATGTCATCTAGTGAGGCGACAAAACATTTGCAGAAAAGCACACCGGCCCAGTGAAAGAATCCATGGTTTAAAGACACCCCAGTTTAGACCACATCCTGGTAAGCCTGTTTTGTATGCTGTCCAATGCCTCCACATTCTTCTTGTAGTGCAGTAGATAATACTCTAAAAATGGCCTAATTAATGTTTTATAGATGACCTGCCAACTATTACACGCAAAGCCCCAACCAATGAAGGTAAGCCTGCCATACACCTCCATAACCACCTTATCCACTTGTTTAAAATCACACAACGCCAGGTTATGGTCCAACAGGTTTAATTGGAAGTACACTAGCTTTCGGAGCGACGCTCCTTCATCAGGTGGTTGATGAATCACCTGATGAAGGAGCGCCGCTCCAAAAGCTAGTGTACTTCCAATTAAACTTGTTGGACTATAACCTGGTGTTGTGTGATTTTTAACTTTGTACACCTCAGCCCAACACCAGCATCTCCAAATCATGACTTATCCAATTGTGATGCCACTTCCATAGAGCTTTGCTCTTGCATCCCACTTTGTACATCAATGATCCTAAGAGTCCTGCCATTTACTGTATACTTGCCTCTATCATTTAATCTCCAAAAATGCATCATCTCACACTTTTCTGGATTAAACTCCATTTATGTGCCCAACTTTCCAACTGTATCTTTTGACAACTTTTCTCACTGTCAACAACTCTACCAACTGCTGTGACTGCAAAGTTACTAAGCAGACCACCTACATTTTCATCCAAATAATTTCTATATGTTACAAGCAACAGAGATGCCAGCATTGACATTTGCTGAACACCAGTGGTGTCAGACCTCCCAGTCAGGGAACCATCCTTCCAGAGCTACCCTCTGTCTTCTAGATTGTGTTGGTAAAAGTGTTGTTAGCATGCACCTTCTAGAGAGAAAAAAGTCTGTTTGTTTTAAAGGAAAGCTGTTCTGAATTACAGGAAGCTGCCAAAAAACGTTGCTACACTTCTCCAAAAAGAACAGAGAATCATGGGTGGCATGGTGGCTCAGTGGTTAGCACTGCTGCCTCCCAGTACCAAAGTCCTAGGTTCGATTCCCGCCTGTCTTTGTGGAGTTTGCACGTTCTCCCTGTGTCTGCGTGGGTTTCCTCCCACAATCCAAAGATGTGCAGATCAGGTGAATTGGCCATGCTAAATTGCCCATAATGTTAAGTGCATTAGTCAGGGGTAAATACAGGGTAGGAGAATGGGTTTGGGTGGGTTTTTCTTTGGAGGGGCGGTGTGGACTTGATGGACCAAAGGGCCTGTTTCCAAACTGTAGAAAATCTAATCTAACAAAAAGGTTCCAGGGTCACTGTTACAACTTTGGACACATTGGTAGTGGAGGTGGACAGCAAGAGAAATGCTGTACTCTGCAGAAAGCCAGGAGGCTTTATGACATTAATAGGTAGTATGTCCAGATGCTGAAGGAAGATTGTTCCTGACACTTCACATTGAGGACTTGACAACAATGCCCACGTGAAATCTAATGACCTCATGTGAACGATCCAGGGCAGTTAATGCATCTTTACAGTACTTCCTACCCACTGAATCCCTCTTGCATTGCACTGCGGCCATTTAATCATCAGCGTGAGTTGCCTCTCAGGGGTCAGATCTGAAATCCGAATACGCTACCTTATTTTCGCAAAGTTATCAATCCAGCTAACCTCACACCCACCACCCATGTGCTTCCATATTCCTTCTGCTATTCAGCTATAACAGCATATCATAGAATCCCTACAGTGTGGAAGAAGACCATTTAGCCCACTGAGTCCACATCGACCCTCCAAAGAGCACCCCACCCAATCCCTGTATCCTCCATGGCTAATCCACCAAGCCTGCATATCCCTGGGCATCATGTGCAATTTAGCATGGCCAATCCAATTAACTTGCACATTTTTGGACTGTGGAAAGAAACCAGAGCATCCGGAGGAAACCCACAGAGACACAGTGAGAATGTACCAACTCCACACAATCATCCGAAGGTGGAATTGAACCTGGATTCCCGGCACTGTGAGGTAGCAGTGGTAACTACTGAGCTACCAAGCCATCCCAAACTATCACCTGAAGAATTGCAAACACTGATATCCTACCACCTTCTCGATGTGAGACGACACACTATAGAAAGTGGCAGAACAAAAAAGGCAGGAGAGAAATGATACCTGCATCACTTGAGGCCTATGGAAGAGATAGTTATTTGTTACATTGGATTGACTACAATGGAGAAATATCAGTGCCAGCCAATATCATTGGCAACGTTGGCACTGATTGTGTGTTTCTGCTTTATGGTCCTTCTCATCTCCCAGTTCATATTCATCATACTATCCAACATGATGAGCAAGTTGGAAATAATGTGACCATAGAACTTACTTTCTACCTGTCTTCTTCTCACAATTAACTTTGTGGAATGATTTCCTGGTTACAGATACTGAAGACACCTGGCTTACCCAACCAGGTGCGAAAAGCTCAACTCCACATCGATGATGAAGAACCTCATCAGTTGATCCTTAATGTGAACCTATTAGCTCAAATATAAGCCTTACATGTACCTTGATGGCTCATATTGAGTTTGGATTGACACATGACAAATCACCAAGTCTAGTTGGGTAATAGTTATGACTGGAGTAAAGGATAGTTTGTTGCCAATCCATCAAATGGAAAGGGAACACAGGCAGATTCTGCTAAAGGAGACTTAGACAAGGACCTCGATGGGATGGTACATAAGAAAACACTAATGAACATGATGCTGAGATGTTACGTGTATTGGATGGCATGTCAAACAAATAAAGTACTTCCACTGTAAGAAGTAAATGAAGGATTTTGGCTCTAACTTGGCATAATTTAAACTGTGTATGTTCTCTAGCTCCCTGTAGTGTTGTAGACCCAGATACACTGCAGTTGCTGCTGCCATATCAACTGTAGACCTTATGTGAATAAATCCTCCAGCCATTCTTTCGAGACAAAGCACCACGAAATGAAAAATCCAGGAGCTAAGCACAACACCTCTAAAAATACTTGGCGATACTTCCAAAAGCTAATAAATTTACCTAACTTGCAAGAGTGCTGCCCTTTAATCGACATAATTGCTGGATCACATTTACAGGTGAACCTTTGACCTTTGGTGAACACTGTACAAATTCACACAATGCACGTGTCAGGTCCTACTTTGGACAAGAGACACATCAACCAGGAGGACTGTGTGATGACAAAATAGTGCTGATTAAGCTGCTTTTAGTGTACACAAAGAATAGGCATGCAGATCCCCTTCTCAAGCTGGTAAAACCAGTCGTGGCTGCACTGGTGTGTAGCACCCAGAGTGAAATGGGCTCCTGTTACTATGCTTTTGGTAGTGTGACAGAGATGTAATGCTGTCCATACCCTGTGTTGTGAATCAGCAGGCTGGCAAAAAATATTGAGCAATGACCCAGTACAGTTAAATAATAATTCTCTTAAATTCAAAACAAACACCAAAGAAAAAAAATATTTTGAATGCAATTGCAGTAAATATTTATACTCGAATTGTATAATTGGGTTCCTTCCTTGAGTAATACTCTTGAGCATTACTTCTTTAACCCTTACTGCTGAAAATAAACTAAAGCAGTTTAATACCAGGTTTAATCTTTACAGAATAGCATCATTTCACATAAGTTTGGAGCATATGTTAAAAAATCAGTCTGGTTTTAATTCTTTTCTCAACAAAAGTCCATATGTAGTACTTTAAGAACACCTAGAATTAAAAGTAATTGCGTAGTGTCACTTTATAATGATGCAACGTGACTTATGGCAACAGGGCAGCACAGTGGCCCATTGGCTAGCACTGCTACCTCACAGTGCCAGGGACCCAGGTTTGATTCCAGCCTAGGGTGACTGTCTGTGTGGAGTTTGCACATTCTCCCCGTGTCTGCGTGGGTTTCCTTCAGGTGATCTGGTTTCCTCCCATAGTCCAAAATGTACAGATTAGATGAATTGGCCATGCTAAATTGCCCATAGCATTAGGTGCATTAGTCAGAGGGAAATGGGACTGGATGGGTTACTCTTCGGAGGGTCAGTGTGGACTTGTTGGGCCAGAGGGCCTATTTCCACACTGTAGGCAATCTGAGCTAAAGTTTGGGTTCGTCAGTGATGTGGAATCATCAATATGATGCCAATTAATCAAAGATTTAATCCTTAGGGTTTTCTGAAAACTTTCCCATTTGCCTTCTATGATAAATAGCTTCTGGTGTTTCACAAACCACAAGAATTCCAGTCTTTTGAATTTCGTACTGTCTAGTGCAATGCAACTTATTGCCTTTGATTTGCTTAAAGGTTCTTGCAAAAGGGATGTGTTTATCAGGCTGAATGTACAAAACATATAAAAATAGTAAGGGCTGGAGAAACACAGCAGATTTGTGGAGAGGGAGAAAAACAAAGTCAATAGGTGGAAATTGGTTTAGTTTCAATTTTCAAGGCTTATTTGCAAATTTGTTTTCCAGAAGATTGAACAAGATTACCCATGTGATTTTCAGCTGTTCACCTCATTAAGTTACATCTGCCTCCACAGTGCTACTCTTACACCCTCACGCACTCATTAGTAGTGGACATGCTCATAGATTCAGAGACCTTCTGGTGTTCATGCCCCTCGGTGCCATATTTAAACCCTAGCCGTCTACCCATTCAACCCCTGTTGAATGGAGTGGTGGACAGGAGGGCTATCCTCTTTCCTCAAGGTGGCAGGTAAGTAAGCCAGTTAGGTAGAGATATCGTTCAGGGGTTAGGATGCCACATAATTATGGTTAGTGTTGAGTATGTAAGATAATAGATGGGTAAGGTGCCAAGTAAATACTGTGCCATCTGGGTACGGCCATAGAGTCATAGAGATGTACAGCACAGAAACAGACCCATCAGTCCAACTTGTCCATGCCAATCAGATATCCCAACCCAATCTAGTCCCATCTGCTAGTGCCTGGCCCATTTCCCTCCAAACCCTTTCTATTCAACTATCCATCCAGATGCCTTTTAAATGTTGATAATGTTTGCCAGTTAGATGGAAGTGCACTGTATGGATTTTATGCCAAGTCGATAAGGTATGATGGTGCAAGTTGACAGGTGAGCCAGAGAAGTGATGCAATGTTTAGGGTAGATTGGGGTAGGTGGAAGAAATCGGGTCTGGTAAGTGGGTTGGGAACATTGTGTGACAGGTCTAGAGGTCCAGTGCCAGTGAGGGGAGTGGGGGTTGGTTAAATAGGGTCTGGTCCAATGAGGGATCAGGTCGAGCTGGCTGCAGGGAGGACAGGAGTGCGGGAGAAGTCAGGGTCTCGGGGAAGTTGGACCTTGGGGGGTGGGGTGAGGATTGTTCTTCGCAGTGTGTGAGTCTGTTGATAGTTACTCAAGAGTTAAATTTTGCATTTAATAGTCTTTTCCTGAGTAACTATTGAGTTGATTTCATCAGTGCCCTCTGAATTCTCTGACTTAAATGGAGACTTTCAGCAGGTTCCAGACAAACCGGTATTTCCCAGTGGAATCTTCAATTTCCCAGGTAATACTTAGAAGTCTGCTTTGATGGGAATTCAGCAGCAATCACATTCACAACTCCCATCTATGCTGGAACAACAACTGTCCGGGCTATTGGAAAGTCTACGAGGTAAAAACAATGACTGCAGATGCTGGAAACCAGATTCTGGATTAGTGGTGCTGGAAGAGCACAGCAGTTCAGGCAGCATCCAATGAGCTTTGAAATCGACGTTTTGGGAAGGGCTTTTGCCCGAAAATTCTATTTGGAAGTT
The DNA here is from genome assembly GCF_047496795.1 of Chiloscyllium punctatum. NCBI lineage: Eukaryota > Metazoa > Chordata > Chondrichthyes > Orectolobiformes > Hemiscylliidae > Chiloscyllium > Chiloscyllium punctatum. The sequence goes on from NC_092747.1 coordinate 118,451,398, forward strand.
CCTTGGATGCTGCCTGAACTGCTGTGCTCTTCCAGCACCACTAATCCAGATATTGGAAAGTCCAACTTGTCATCTTTCAAACCCAGATTCAGCTGTGTAAGTTCTCATTCAGACACTCTTTTAGAGTATTATTTTCAGGTTAAATCTATAATCCTGCTTGTACAGACCTGTGTACATGTCTTATACCACAGTTTTTTTCTTCCATATCGATCTCAGGTATTTGAAAGGTAAGGAACTACTTCCATGAGTAGAACATTTATACAAGGTCAATGGAAGTATGATCCACTCTGCAATTTACCATTTTGGGGAACAGATTTCATATAAACCTACAAAATAACAACAAGAAAAATATAGATTACGATTTTCAGGTAGAAATTTTAAAAATGTTGAAATGTCATTTTAGTGTAACTGATGGATTAGGCAGGCATTCTAATTTATTTAAGGATCCTGCACCCCTAGTGCATCCACTTTAGTGTATATATCAGTTGTCACTGTCAGTTTGAATGTAATTTCAAATTCTAAGCCAAAACCTTTTCTGTTCTTTCGGATAACTGTAAAACCACATAGTACTGTCTTGAAAAAGAGCGGTGATGTTATCCCTAATATCCTGGCCAATATTTATCCTTAAGCTAACATCACTAAACAGAAATTATCTGCTTATTATCATTATGTTGTTTCTGAGATATTTCGAGACAAACTTGCTTCCATAGTTCTTAGGTTACAACTGTAGCTAAAATTTAAAAGTCAAGTCCGTTCTGATATAACGCGATCGTTCTGCTCCTGTGTGATCCCATGTTATAAGAAAATCATGTAATAGCATTACCGGAATTGCATTATAGCCAATACAGGTAAGAAAAGCTCACTTTCTACAAATATTGGTCTAAGTTCTTCAATCATGTTATAGCCAATTCGTGTTGAAGAAACATGTATTTTAGCAGAACCAACTCTACCTCATTGATTGTAAAACACTTTGAGTTGTCTTGATGATCTGAAAGGTGTTTTATAAATGTAAGCATTTATTTTTATGGACACATCATTTCACATGGCACCCATAGTGCTCCTTGATTGCCAAATGACTTCAGTGTTACCCTGATGATTCTGGATAATGGTAATAAATAGTTTTCTACTAGTTATTGCTCATTAATGCTTTAATCTCCGAATGGCTGCAACAGAGATGTCTGGTTTTATTGACTGACAGATCAGACTATGTTGTTTCTTAAAATAAAAATAATTTGACTGAGTACATTCAATGAGTAAGATGTCTTGGCATTTAGTTCTGTTCTTTTTCTAGATTCTGATACTTGGATTAGGATAAATTCCTTATATAATTTATTCCTATAAGGAATCAAGTAACTACTGAAGATATTCACTAGTTGGCCATCTTACCTCAATTACTCACTCTCCCTTTTCATAATCCAAAAAAGGGTGACTCTTATTAATGTGAAGTGCAAATAAAATGATTCAATGAAGGAAAACACTGACTATTAATAGTGATCTGATTATGTTAAGAAAAATATGTGCTCAACATAGCTTGGGCAAAACGAGTTTCTCAAACTAATTTAAAACTTTATCTTCACATTGGATAAATGACTGTTTTGAGGTAAGACATTTTTGTAGGCAGCATGATTGAGACAAAAATAAAAATATTTTCTTTTTGACTGTACTTCATATGCCAATGATAGCAGAATGCCATGTCTCCACTTCTCACGAACGAGAATGTCTATGTGTACCCCTTATTTGGTAAATAAATGTATCATAGCAGTCAGAACTGACCCAAACTTGGCCTCCTTGTTTATTTTTAAATGCTTCCACTCATCTTTTTTAACAATATCTTTTCATATCCATTTTCCAGGCTTTTCTTCAAAATGTATCATGAACTAAGAACTTGTATAAGATAGTATATAACCTCTGTTTACTTTCCAAATAGTTCAATTAAAAGCTAACTGGCAGCTTGCAACAAGATAAATGTGAATTTACGAAAAACTATTGCAGAAAGTTGCAGTGATACATTTATTCACTAAAATGTGTATCCAAGATTTAAAGTAAGGAAGGATAAAAGTTATGTTAGAAGAGGAAAACAAGATTAGTCTGGCTTGCCTGGCTTGTTAATTTTTTTTCTGAAGTAATGGTATTCAAAACATCAATTCAGATTCAGCAGTTGCAACGGCTTGTGTACGCAAGTATATAGGGGATGTCCATATGTCTAAATTCAAAGTACACTAGGTCCGAGGAGTGAATGAAAGCTTCTCTCGTTCACTTTTTCAGCTCTTCAGGTCATGGATCTTAACAAAGGACAGAAATTGCTGGAAAAAAACTCAGCAGGTCTGGCAGCATCTGTGGAAAGAAAGCAGAGTTAATGTTTCTGGTCCAGTGCCCTTTCTTCAGAAGTGAAAACGTTGGTATATCTGCTGAAGATGGGGTGGGAGGAGGGGAGAGGAATAAATGATAGTTGAAGATGGAGCTCAGAGAGAGAGAGAGAGAAATCAGTTGGGCAGACAAAAGAATGGGTATAGCTCAGTCTGGGAGAATCATTAGCTGCCAATGGGGAAGCTGGAAAAACATTTTCCACTTGTTAACTCTGCAAATTTCAGGGTTCAATATTGTGTTCAATAATTTTAAGGCCTGAGCATCTTCTCCCATGTCCTAACCCCAACTCCCACACACCAGGCCCAGTCACAGGTTTCTATCATAAACAACCCATTGTCAGCTATCTTTGGTCCCCATTAACAGCTATTGATTCTCCCAGGCTGACCTTTACCCATTCCTTTGTCAGACCAACTGTTATTCTCTCTTTCTCTTTCCTTCTCTCTCTCTCTCTCTCTGTGGACTCCATCTCCACCTATCATTTACTCTACCCCTCTCCTCCAACCCTATCTCCAGCATAAATACCAACATCTTCCCACCAACAATCACTCTGGAGATGTTAACTCTGCTGCATCTCCTTTCTGGATCTTGACAGTCTTGTTCTGTCCAGCAGCCCTTTGGCTGAGTTGTCATGGATACCTCGATCTGTTTTCCTTTGGAACATTTTCCATTTCAAGAGATCTCTCTCATGGTACCAAGGTGGTTCTAGCCCAAGTGGCTACCCTTAGCCACCTTTTATCAGAAAACGGCTGCCACTGTCACTTTCATGAATCATTATTTAACAAAGCAGTTAATTATACTGTAATTCCTATGATTTCCCACTTCCTATCTCCTGATCTGTCTTTCAATATTCCTACAGCATCTGATGCATTCTGGCATCAAACCTGAAACTGGAGGTATCCAGCACAGATCTGGATTTTAGTAACAAATTTAAACAGGAGGGGTAAAGAAAAATAACCATTTGCTATTGCACAGAGTGAAGAGAAAATCAGGTTTGTGCCTGAAAATGGAATGTGAGTTGCAGGGAATTGGCAGATATTTAGTTGGAGATGGTATTTTTTTAGACATTAACAAGACAAATTATTTTTGACAGAATTAAGAGAACTGTGTGATTTGGAAAAGGCAGAGAGAGAGAGAGAGAGAGAGACAGAGTGGGGAAGAATGAGAGAGGGTGAAACAGACAGGTTTCATGCCTGGCCCTTTTCCCATTGCTTTTATATAGTATTGTTTATGGCATATAATTTAGTATCTTTAAATTCATTGCTTTTGTAATTGTTTCTATGCTTCTTATATCTGCACAGTTTTAATAGTTTTGATCTGATAAAGTATAATGCTGGAAAAAGCACAGCAGATCAAGTAGCATCTGAGGAGCAAGGGAGTTGATATTTCGTATATAACACTTTGTCAGGACTCATGAATGGTTAATCCGGAAACTTATCCTGCTCCGGAAACTTATCGACTTATCCTGCTCCTCAGATACTGCCTGACTAGATGTGCTTTTGGATGTAGGTTTGCTCGCTGAGCTGGAAGGTTCATTTCCAGACGTTTTGTCACCCTACTAGGTAACATCTTCAGTGGGCCACAGGCGAAGCACTGTACATGATTCCTGCTTTCTATTGATATGTTTGGGTTTCTTTGAGTTGGGGATGTCATTTCCTGTGGTGATGTCATTTCCTGCAGTCCTCACTTTCTCCTATTATTTTCACTCATGTAACTTTCATGGTTTCACAGGTTTTATGATGTAGTTTTATTTTACTGCATAAGAATCATACAACCATAAAACATAGAAAGAGAAATAGGCCATTCAGCCCATTGAGTTTTCTCTACCATTCAATAGCTACATCATAAAACCTGTGAGACCATGAAAGTTACATGAGTCAAAATAATAGGAGAAATTGAGGACTGCAGGAAATGACATCACCACAGGAAGTGACATCCCCAACCCAAAGAAACCCAAACTTATCAATAGAAAGCGGGAAGCATGTACAGTGCTTTGCCTGAGGCCCACTGAATATGTTACCTAGTAGGGTGACAAAACGTCTGGAAATGAACCTTCCATGGCTGATCTGATGTTCCTCAACTGCACCTCCCTGCCTTTTCCCCCTGATCCTTGATTCCCACACTATTTAAAAATGTGGCTATCTCCACATTGAATATACTTAATGATGAAGTTGAGTGTATCCAGTACATCTATTACCTTTTCCTTTCTGTAACTCTTTACTTTTATTTTAAATGTGTGAGCTGCTGATTGCATTCTATAGCAATTGATGTAAAATACACATTTCACATTTCACAAAAGAACACTTGAGAGTTTCCTTGAAGCTTCATTCTGATCGCTTTGAGAGCCTTCAAAGCTTTAATCAAAAGCCACTGGATATCTTTCAGAACTTTGATGTTTTGATGCAAATAACAGCTTATTTTGATAGCCAAGTTACATACTACTGCTTTGATGTCCATGAGTGCTCTCTATAAGAAAACTTCCAATAGGTGTTGCAGAAGTGAAAGCAAAATTAATGTGGAAACTTTCTGCTTGGGAATGGTCTGGGTACGGGGCATAAACATCAGCAAGGCAGCCAACAGAGTTTAAAGCTCAATTAATAAATCTCGAATATAAATCTAATCCAACTAATGGTGAAAATGAAATCACCACTTATGGTAGGGAAAACTCATCTGCTTCACTGATGTCCTTTAGTGAAGGAACCTGAATGTAACTCCAGAATCACAGCTATATAATTGACTCAGAACAGCCCTATGAAATGGTCTAGCAAGCCACCCTGCTCAGTGGCAATTAGGAATGGGCACCTCATGCGAACAATGCCCACATCACATGGAAGAATGGAGAAATATAGTTAAATATGAGAGGAATAATAAAGACAGACATGAATGGACATGGTGTGTTTTGTTTTGCATGACTGTGAGTATCTGTGAAAGGAATATTCATTCCAAATCATGCCATCTGAAGGTAAGTAAAACTATCTAATTCTAGCCACTTCAGAAATCTACTTCCGGATTAGTGGTGCTGGAAGAGCACAGTAGTTCAGGCAGCACCCAAGGAGCAGCGAAATCGACGTTTCGGGCAAAAGCCCTTCATCAGGAATAAAGACAGTGAGCCTGAAGCGTGGAGAGATAAGCTAGAGGAGGGTGGGGGTGGGGAGAAAGTAGCATAGAGTACAATGGGTGAGTGGGGGAGGGGATGAAGGTGATAGGTCAGGGAGGACAGGGTGGAGTGGATAATTGGAAAAGGAGATAGGCAGGTAGGACAAGTCTGGACAAGTCATAGGGACAGTGCTGAGCTGAAAGTTTGGAACTAGAGTGAGGTGGGGGAAGGGGAAATGAGGAAACTGGTGAAGTCCACATTGATGCCCTAGGGTTGAAGTGTTCCGAGGCGGAAGATGAGGCGTTCTTCCTCCAGGCGTCTGGTGGTGAGGGAGCGGCGGTGAAGGAGGCCCAGGACCTCCATGTCCTCGGCAGAGTGGGATGGGGAGTTGAAATGTTGGGCCACGGGGTGGTGTGGTTGATTGGTGCGGGTGTCCTGGAGATTTTCCCTAAAGTGCTCTGCTAGGAGGTGCCCAGTCTCCCCAATGTAGGGGAGACTGCATTGGGAGCAACGGATACAATAAATGATATTAGTGGATGTACAGGTAAAACTTTGATGGATGTGGAAGGCTCCTTTAGGGCCTTGGATGGAGGTGAGGGAGGAGGTGTGGGCGCAGGTTTTACAGTTCCTGCGGTGGCAGGGGAAGGTGCCAGGATGGGAGGGTGGGTTGTGGGGGGGGGGGGGGGGGGGGGGGGAGGGCGTGGACCTAACCAGGTATTCACGAAGGGAACGGTCTTTGCGGAAGGTGGAAAGGGGTGGGGAGGGAAATATATCCCTGATGGTCGGGTAGGGTGGAAGGTGAGCACCAGGGGCGTTCTGTCCTTGTTACAGTTGGAGGGGTGGGGTCTGAAGGCGGAGGTGCGGGATGTAGACGAGATGCGTTGGAGGGCATCTTTAACCACATGGGAAGGGAAATTGTGGTCTCTAAAGAAGGAGGCCATCTGGTGTGTTCTGTGGTGGAACTGGTCCTCCTGGGAGCAGATACGGCGGAGGCGGAGGAATTGGGAATACGGTGTGGCATTTTTGCAAGCGGTAGGGTGGGAAGAGGTGTAATCCAGGTAGCTGTGTGAGTCGGTGGATTTGTAAAAAATACTTCAGAAATCTAATCTGCCTCAAGTCTCAGTTCCAGTTCATCAGCATGTCTGAGTAGACTGTGTTATTTCATGACTGGGCCCACCAACCTCTCTAAATTGCATGATTACAGTCTCCTTGATTTTGAACCAATACTTGAGTAAACTCAATTGAGATTTTGAAGGATTCTGAATTGTTACTTTTGTTTATGTATTCTTCAGAATTCAAACAAATTCCACTCCACTTTACAAGATGGCGACAGCAGAGTAGGCAGTGACCTGGTTTCTCAATCCATCTGCTTTTGTTTCCCTTTTTTTCTTCTTTTTTTTCTAAGATATTAAAGTGTTTTTTTTCTGATAAGAAAGCTGACCCTGGAGCGGTTGAGAGCAGGAGGAGAGTGGGCTGGAGGCATGGAACGGAGTGGAGATGTTTGTTGGACTGGGGTCGGGCATAGGAGGTCAGCGACTTGTGAGGCTGGTCAGACTGCGTGTTGAAGCTCCTGCGCTCATATACTGCAATGTAATCTGTTTATCTGACTGCAATGTTTATCATTTTAACTATGTCTTATTTCTAACTTATACTATGAACCCTTGTAAGGTAATGCAACTTTTCTTTTTTATTCATTTTTTAATGTAAGATTTATACCTCAGTACTTTGTACCTAAGATGGCACCATGAGAGGTGACATTATGAACTTTTCACTGTACTTCTGTACTCCTGTACTTGAGTACACATGACTATATAGGATATTCTGTTTAATGTTCCATCATAGAGTTATAGAGTCCTTCAGCACAAAGACAGGCCCTTTGGCCCAAATTGGTCCATTCTGATGAAATTGTCCATCAACGCTAATGTCATTTCCCTGCATTTGGCCCATATCCTTCTAATCTTTTCTCTATCCGTGCATTTGTCTGCTTGCCTTTTAAATGTTGATAATGCACCCACCTCAACTACTTCCACTGGCAGCTCATTATACCCTCTCTATAAAAAAGTTTCCCCTCAGGTTCCTTTTTATTCTTTCCCCCTCTAACCTTAAACTGATGCGCTCTACTCCTTGAATGTCCAACCCCTCAGCAAAAGTCTAAGTGCATTCATTCTATTCATGCCCCTCATGACCTTATACACTTCTATAAGATCTCCCCGCAGTCTCCCTCGCTCTGAAGAAAAAGTCCCAGTTTGTCCAAACTCTCCCTATAACTCAGACTCTTGAGTCCTAGCACCATTCTTGTAAAGTTCTTTCATCACTTGAAATGTAGCAGACATTTCAGCAACATGTGACATGGGCTTTCAGCTTTATGTCCAGTGAGATAACACTGACAATGATCAGCTCCATAGCATCTCCAAGCCTTTGCGATAATTCACTGATCTAACTATCTGCCCACCTATCACTTGTTCACCTGCCTGTTCATCTATCCTTTTTATCTATCTCGTGCAAACAAGAGGTATAAATATTGAAGCTTGATTTTGCATACTTTGCACTCTCAGTAGGGCTCCAGAATATTGTTTTCCTGAGGTACTTTTAGCTTTGATTGTACATAAACTGAATAGATACCTTTGAGAAAATGTGGGACTATAAACTTTTAAACCAATGGTTCAAATTTATGTCTTACGTCTGTGAGCGTGTGTATCATGTTCTTCTTCATTCTGCTTTTTGCACACAGAAGATTACATTTTTCTGGCACATTATTTGGCATATTATTTGCCAAATGCTTCCATTTGTGCTAGCTTTCTTACAATTCAGTACCTTTTCTCTTGAACCAAACAAATTCCACTTGAGATATAGAAGCCTTTACATGCTTTGAACGAGTTAGTTGTATTTATACATCCAATTACATAATTGGGGGCACCCAACAAAACATGGCAAATGGAGCATCAGTCATGAAAACATCACTCCCCCATTTGTGATTTTGTGTCCAAATAGACAACAAATAATAAGCTGCTGACTCATATTTGTCCCAACTGTTGCTCCTCAAGGTTAATGTCAAGTCCAAAGATCTTTCAAAGTTGCCACTCAAGTTGATAGGGTTGTTAAGAAGGCATATAGTGCATTGACTTTCATTAGCAGGGGGGTTGAGTTTAAGAGCCGCAAGGTTATGCTGCAACTCTATAAAACCCTGGTTAGACCGCACTTGGAATATTGTGTTCAGTTCTGGTTGCCTCATTATAGAAAGGATGTGGAAGCTTCAGAGAGGATGCAGAGGGGCTTTACCAGGATGCTGCCTGGACTGAAGGGCCTGTTTTATGAAGAAAGGTTGAGGGAGCTAAGCCTTTTGTCACTAGAGTGAAGAAGGATGAGACATGATTTGATATAAGTGTACAAGATGATGCGAGATTTAGATAGGGCGGAAATGGCTATCATGAGGGGCATAATTGTAAGGTGATTGGAGGAAGGTTTAGGGAGATGTCAGAGGTAGGTTCTTTATTTGGAGAGTGGTGAGTGCATGGAATCCATTTCCAGCAGTGGTAGTAGAATCAGATACTTCGAGACATTTAAGTGACTCATGGATAGATACATGGATGATAGCAAAATGTTGGTCATGAAAGTTCGTTTGATCTTAGAGTAGAGTAAAAGGCTGGCACAACATTGATGGCTGAAGGGCCTGTACTGTGCTGTACTTTTCTATGTTCTATGTTCAAACCTCTACTCAAGCAAACCGTGGCATCATTTCAATAAAGACATTGGACAAGCATGACTGTATCTCAAAAAAAAATGAAAGAACTGCAGATGCTGTAAGTCAGAAACAAAAATAGAAGTTGCTGGAAAAGCTCATCATGTCTGGCAGCATCTATGGAGACAAATCAGAGTTAACATTTTGGGCCGAGCTACCCTTTCTCACCAATAACTCACCTTGGCCAGATAGAATCTTCTTCGCACAGCTAACAGATGAATATTGGGCTTAGAAGACCACATATCAAAAACATCACCCTTCAACTGTGCGAGCATTAAGCAATTGTAGGAAGCAGAAGGTGTGCCTCAGTATTGCAACCGTGTGCCTCACAGCGCCAGAGACCCGGGTTCAATTCCCGCTTCAGGCGACTCTCTGTGTGGAGTTTGCACATTCTCCCCGTGTTTGCGTGGGTTTCCTCCGGGTGCTCCGGTTTCCTCCCACACTCCAAAGATGTGCAGGTCAGGTGAATTGGTCATGCTAAGTTGCCCATAGGGGTAGGTGTAGGGGTATGGGTGGGTTGCGCTTCGGTGGGGCGGTGTGGACTTGTTGGGCCGAAGGGCCTGTTTCCACACTGTAAGTAATCTAATCTAATCAATTAAACATTATAGGTTCGAAATGTATTTCGGGTAACCTGAACTTATTGATGCACTCTCTGTGATATGCCCAGGGCTAATAGCTGTTGATTTGAATTCACTGAATAAGTCAATGATTTGCTGAAGACTCCTTCATGATTCAATGATTAATCGAGTAGCATGAAACTGAATATGTATACACCGAAGGCTGCTCAGGTCTGAACATTGGCCTTTCTTTGAGTTAGCAAGCTGGGCTGGCATGAAAGATATTCAGGTTGGCATCATTGTTGAACTTCCCAAGGTTTCTTGTTGAAAAACATATCGGGGTGCCTTTGTTAAGCTTTGTTGAGTATAGTTTGCATTTATTGGGATTGCCGCAGGTATCCTTTGGTAAAGTAAACACTTGAAGAGTTTATATACAGTAGATCACCAGTATATAAGGTAACATTTGAAGCTTCAAATAATTCTTCCAAAAATGAGGGCTAACTTATACGACCAGTATAAAATGTGAAACACTGGTGCTGATGTTGGATGATGCAGATCTGTTTATTGGTTCACATGTATGGTCTGCTCTGTGTGGTCATACCTTCTATTTCCTCACAAGCTCCTTGGCAGCATTGTCCATTTCATCAGCTTGACTTAAAGTTTAACCTTTAACCTGTATCTCTGAGGTGAAAAATTGAGACCAACTTCTATTGCAAGAACAGCCCTAACTTACAACCATTAGCTGAGAAATGGGGGACTGACTTATCCACTGAGAATGTGCTCACATAAATATGCATTTTGGTATCAAAATGAGATCAACTTAATCTGCACCTGAGATGCATAAATTAGAAGAGAAACATTTTTGGTAGTTTGTTGTCTTGAAAATATAGGAGTTTTGGTAGTTAATGCAAACAAACCCTATTTTAGATTAAAGTGTTTCAGGAATTTGTTGTCACAATCTATTGTGACAACACTAGGTGCCACAATTATTGTCACAAAAGTGACAATAAATTAAAGGTAAAGTCACAATAGCCCCAGAGGGCCACTACAGCATCAGAGAGAGACATTTGGAGGTGAAGTTAAACTGAGGGTTACCACGCCTCAGATGAGAGTGAGTTAGAGGAATTTCCATGTTAATCTCAATCAGTGCATGAATTGAACCCTGCTGTTGGCATCACTCTGCATCACAAAGCAGCTGTCCAGCCAACTGAGCTTCATCATTAATTACTTCATTATTCTGTCCATACCACAATGCTTTTACAACTTAGGTAGAAACAATTGAAATTTAAAAAAATAAATTACAATAAACCTGATCTGTGTTAGAATGATAATGCCATTTATTTAAAAATTAGAAATTGAATAAATATTGATGGAGTGTTTGGAGAAATGCACTTATGTATTGTGACAGGTCAGAGCTATGAGACGTTTGAAAAAGTTGTATTTCTGTTTCAAATCATGCAGTCAAAATCATTAAAACCAACACATGGAACGTAGAATCATAGAATCCCTACAGTGTGGAAAAGGCAATTCAGCCCATTGATTCCACACCAATCCTCCGAAGAGCATCCCACCCAAAACCCTTTACCCATCCACCACTATCCCTAGAATTCTGTATTACCAATGGCTAATTCAGTTAACCTGCACATCCCTGGACACTACAGGCAATTTAGCATGGCCATTTCACCAATGCTGCACATCTTTGGACTGTGGAGGGAAACTACCCAGACGCAAAGACAATGTGCAAACTCCACACAGACAGTTATAAGTCATAGAGTCATAGGGATGTACAGCACAGAAACAGACCCTTTGGTCCAACCTGTCCATGCCAACCAGATATCCCAACCCAATCTAGTCCCACCTGCCAGCACCCGGCCCATGTCCCTCCAAACCCTTCCTATTCGTATACCCATCCAAATGCCTCTTAAATGTTGCAATTGTACCAGCCTCCACCACATCCTCTGGCAGCTCATTCCATACACGTACCACCCTCTGCGTGAAAAAGTTGCCCCTTAGGTCTCTGTTATAGCTTTCCCCTCTCACCCTAAACCTATGCCCTCTAGTTCTGGACTCCCCGACCCCAAGGGAGGCATTGCACCTGTCAGAGATATTCAGCTGAAATTGCACAGATTTTGAGAGTTGCAAGAGAGCCAGCTACTGTGAGAAATGTCAGTGGATATATTTTTTTAAAACACCTTGCATCTGCAACTTTGTATTGCTGCAGAATGTGTCAGAATGGCTTTGAATTTTCCAATCCTTGCTCCTGTGGCAATGAATGTTGATGTGAGATAGAATTGAACCTATTTTCCATTTCAATGGCAAACTCATGAGATAACTCACGGAATCAAACTCAATATCTAAACAAATTAGAGTAGCAACTCTTTTGTCAATGCTAGGAAGAATGCTGTCTTTTTGTCTAGACCTCACTGAAGAGCAAAATAGCAAGACTGAAGATCAGTTGAAGTTCTTAAGATCTATTTTGTTCACTACACCAATTTTATTTATGGATTATATTTGTTTAACATGGAAGCTCAGGGGGAACTGAAGAAACACCTCCAGAAGGGTCAACAGAAAGGTCAAGGCCAAAGTACAGCATGTAAATATTGTCAAGGAAGCTATACAAGAGGAAAGGCTGTCCAGCATGGGGAAGGTAGCACTCTAACCACAGGAAGCTGAATCACTTGGCACTCAGATGTTTTAGAACATAGAACATAGAACATAGAACAATACAGCACAGAACAGGCCCTTCGGCCCACGATGTTGTGCCGAACTTCTATCCTAGATTAAGCACCCATCCATGTACCTATCCAAATGCCGCTTAAAGGTCGCCAATGAATCTGACTCTACCACTCCCTCGGGCAGCGCATTCCATGCCCCCACCACTCTCTGGGTAAAGAACCCACCCCTGACATTTCCCCTATACCTTCCACCCTTCACCTTAAATTTATGTCCCCTTGTAACACTCTGTTGTACCCGGGGAAAAAGTTTCTGACTGTCTACTCTATCTATTCCTCTGATCATCTTATAAACCTCTATCAAGTCACCCCTCATCCTTCGCCGTTCCAACGAGAAAAGGCCGAGAACTCTCAACCTATCCTCGTACGACCTACTCTCCATTCCAGGCAACATCCTGGTAAATCTTCTCTGCACCCTCTCCAAAGCTTCCACATCTTTCCTAAAGTGAGGCGACCAGAACTGCACACAGTACTCCAAATGTGGCCTAACCAAAGTCCTGTACAGCTGCAACATCACCTCACGACTCTTGAATTCAATCCCTCTGCTAATGAACGATAATACTCCATAGGCCTTCTTACAAACTCTATCCACCTGAGTGGCAACCTTCAAAGATCTATGTACATAGACCCCAAGATCCCTCTGTTCCTCCACCTGACCAAGAACCCTACCATTAACCCTGTATTCCGCATTCTTATTTGTTCTTCCAAAATGGACAACCTCACACTTGGCAGGGTTGAACTCCATCTGCCACTCCTCAGCCCAGCTCTGCATCCTATCTAAGTCCCTCTGCAGCCGACAACAGCCCTCCTCACTGTCCACAACTCCACCTATCTTTGTATCATCTGCAAATTTACTGACCCACCCTTCGACTCCCTCCTCTAAGTCATTAATAAAAATTACAAACAGCAGAGGACCCAGAACTGATCCCTGCGGAACTCCACTTGTAACTGGACTCCATGCTGAATATTTACCATCTACCACCACTCTCTGACTTCTACCGGTTAGCCAGTTTTCTATCCAATTGGCCAAATTTCCCTCTATCCCATGCCTCCTGACTTTCCGCATAACCCTACCATGGGGAACCTTATCAAATGCCTTACTAAAATCCATGTACACTACATCCACTGCTCTACCCTCATCCACATGCTTGGTCACCTCCTCGAAGAATTCAATAAGACTTGTAAGGCAAGACCTACCCTTCACAAATCCGTGCTGGCTGTCCCTAATCAAGCAGTGTCTTTCCAGATACTCGTAAATCCTATCCCTCAGTACCCTTTCCATTACTTTGCCTGCCACAGAAGTAAGACTAACTGGCCTGTAATTCCCGGGGTTATCCCTATTCCCTTTTTTGAACAGGGGCACAACATTCGCTACTCTCCAGTCCCCTGGTACCACCCCAGTTGCCAGTGAAGACGAGAAGATCATTGCCAACGGTACTGCAATTTCCTCTCTTGCTTCCCACATAATCCTAGGATATATCCCGTCAGGCCCGGGGGACTTGTCTATCCTCAAGTTGTTCAAAATGTCCAACACATCTTCCTTCCTAACAGGTATCTCTTCTAGCTTATCAGTCCGTTTCACACTCTCCTCTTCAACAATACGGTCCCTCTCGTTCGTAAATACTGAAGAGAAGTACTTGTTCAAGACCTCTCCTATCTCTTCCGACTCAATACACAGTCTCCCACCACTGTCCTTGATCGGACCTACCCTCGTTTTGTTGGAAAGAAGCAAAACAGGATCATAAAGATGGTTGAAGATGTGGGAAACAATAGCTCTGATTAATCATTCTACACCAGAGATCAGGTTCACTCTGTTTGATTTCAAGGTGCCAAGTGGTTTGTGATTTAGAATAATGATGACAGAATGAGTGCAAAATGAGGTTGTGAGGTGACGTGGAGTAGTGTTATGTGCATCATCATGAACTTCTCAGACCTGTATAAAGTGGTTCAAGGTACAGGTGGTGCTGGGATAATGAGCACTTTGGTAGCACGCTCTGGCGAAAATGTCACTGAAGAATCAAGAGTATGGTATTTTGGAGAATGCTTGCCTTCGTTGGTAATTCCAATCGGGATTGGTTTGCACATTTCATTCAACACATGCACCAACATGCCCGCCATTCTGAACATGTGCCAATGTCAGCTGCTGACAGAGCAGCTTTCTGTGAGGGGTACTGTACAGAGAGCAGCTTTCTTATATCTTTTAAATGTACTGTGTTAAATTTACTTTTGCTTTGTTAATAAGTATGATTTCAACCTTCATTCAGGCTGTTCTATACTTTAGGTTAAACTTTTGGGTGATTGTTGAGCGATTATGAGTACTGAGTCGAGAGTGTGATGTTGGAAAAGCACAGCAGGTCAAGCAGCATCCAAGGAGCAGGAAAATCAATGTTTCGGAATTCATTTCCTGACAAAGGTCTGTTGATTGAAACATCTATTCTCCTGCTCCTCGGATGCTGCCTGACCTGCTGTGCTTTTCCAGCGCCACATTTTCGACTCTGATCTCCAGCATCTGCAGTCCTCACCTTTTCCCAATTACGAGTGATGGTCTGCCCCCAACCTCATTTTTCTCATAAGCCCCATTATTTTTACTAAGCGACTTAGTGAGGTTTCACTGGAAGGCAGCTACAGCGTTATAGGAGAACTACCTTTCAAATTAGAATTAGGTTTTATTGTCACATTGGGGTGGCACGGTGACCCAGTGGTTAGCACTGCTGCCTCACAGCACCAGGGTCCCAGGTTCGATTCTAGCCTCGGGTGACTGTCTGTGTGGAGTTCGCACGTTCTTCCTGTGTCTGCGTGGGTTTCCTCTGGGTGCTCCGGTTTCCTCCCACAGTCCAAAGATGTGCAAGTCAGGTGAAATGGCCATGCCAAATCGCCAATAGTGCGAGATGCATTAGACAGAGAGAAATGGGTCTGTGTGGACTGGTTAGGTTGAAGGGCCTGTTTCCACACTGTAGGGAATCTAATCTAATGTACTTGAGCACAGGGAAAGATGTACACAGTCACTATTCTTTAGCACCACCTTTGGTACGAAATCTTACATGTAAAGTAGAAAATGAAAAAAATAAAGTTAAAAGTTTGGCATTACAGTTCTTAGGAAGGGTTTAGCCATGGGCCTGATTCCAGGCTCTTCCACCTGACACTGAGGCCATCACTAGTACACGTACCCTCGCTTCATGCCACCGTAGAACAGGGCTGCCATTTTTCAGCACCACATTGCCTCTTCCGACGATATAACTGCCATGAGACCACACTGGGCCAATCTCAGCAACACAGCTACTGCTGAAGCTGCCCTGTGTTCTCCACTCAAGCTATGTATAAGGTTAAAATTACAAAACCAGAGAAATGATAAAAAGTAAAAGCAGACAGAGAAGGGTTGGGCTTCATTTAGAGTCCACCCTGGGGATCACCTCGAGAATGCATTGGGGATCACCTTGAGTCCATGGTGGGGATCACTTCGAGAACGTATTGTGGATCACCTCGAGTCTGTGTTGGGATCACCTCGAGTCCGCGCTGGGGATCACCTCGAGAACGCATTGGGGATCCCTTTGAGTCCGGGTTGGGGATTATCTTGAGTCTGGGCCGAGGATCACCTCATGTCTGTGCTTGCTGGACTCTTTGCCATCAATGCCTTCCACAGATGAGAGGTAATAAGAAAGGAATAAAGAAACAAGAGGGAAAAAGAGAAGTGAATGGAGGGAAAGAGTGAGACGTGTGAGACCAACTCTGCACTTGCTAAGGAGAGTTCCAGTGGCCCTTAACTCTAGCCTAAAATACTAGATAGAGGAGCTGGGAACAAAAAAGGATTAATCAAAAAAGGTAGCAACTCATACAGGTTGAATTAACAACATAGTAACAATTAAAGGCTGGCAGATTGAGGGTATTCATTGGTAAAATGAATCTCAATAGCACTTTGAGGAAATCTCACTGCCCCATATCAACTAGCGAAGACAATTGCCACAAAATGCAAAGGCATTTTTCCACCTTCAATGCAAGGAATGAGTACTAGGAAGTGACGTTGGATGAAAACTGCAATTATTTAATGACATTCTGGATGTCATTTTGGTAAAAACTGGTTCAGTATGGCATTTTGGATATCTATGTAAGGTTATTAATGCACAAAGCATGAGGTAGTCGTCAATGATTTTCCAGGAATGGGAGTGATTGATAATGATTAACATCTATATAGATGTAGAGACACATGGAAGCAGTCATTACAGACTATGATGAGAATTGAGATAAATCACTAGGGAGAGCTCACCATGTGAATCTGAAAGTTACCAAGAAAAAACTGTAATTGAAAATAAATTCAAGTACATAAAATTCACTGACAGTGAATTTACTTTGATTGCTAAAGGGTGAGGACTGTAATAGAGATGCAGCAATCAACAGATGTAAGAGCTACGCAGCAATTTCTTGGATTTGAGAACTACTTCTCAAAGTTCTTGCCCAATTCGCTACCAAAGTGTAATCTCGATGCAAGCTCACTGAAAAGGATGGTCAATTGTACTGGGTGTCAGAACAAAGAACAGCTTCCACTCACATAAGACACCTAGTGATGATAGTGTCAGTCTGAGCTGCTGAGAAGTTGACAGTGAAGTCACCCTGGAGTGTAACGTCAGTGAGACAAGATTAAGAGCAATGTGCAACAAGAACAACTTAATGCATTTGCATCCAGGGCATTTATGCAAACTGAAATTTCCCAGAAAAAGGGTATCACTCTGGGAATCAGCAGACAAATAGCCAACAATAACTCAAAAACATACCAATAGCAGACCTGAACAGTTAATGCAATGCATGAGCAGCAACATATGAAAATCAGAGAAATTAGAAAGAGCAAGCATTCTTCATTGGGTTGCTTGCAGTTGCAAATGATTGCGCATGCACTTAGTTTAGTTTGCTTTTTTTTTCAGTGAAGGAGGATGTTTGGAAAAATAGAAATGATGCAAAATAATCTTTGTCCTTTGTTACCTTTACAAAAATCAATTGTTTAAAACCAAGCAGAAGAACGTTAAGGTCTGATTCTGTTGGCCAGGTTCCCTCTCGTGCTTTTTGTGTGAAGGTAGTTTTTGGAAATGGAGAGAAATGAGCAAATTTTCCAATCTTCAGGAAGCCCAATCTTCCTGACAGCCACCTGTGAAGAAAAAAAACCTACTTTTTAATCACAGTGAAATTTCAGGGCTCAGTGTTCATTAATGCTGTGGAATTGAACTTTCATGGAGAGTCTTAATTTAGATTAAAGAGTAACTATGGCAGAATTGCCCCGTGGATCTTGCGGCAATGGCATCAATAGAAATTCATAGTGTATCTATTTAGTGGATGATAATGCAAAAGTACACAAGTAGAAAGAGTTAACAGGTGCCAAGAGCAAGGATCTCTTTGGTGCAGTGGGGAGAGTGTGGTGCTGGAAAAGCACAGCAGGTCAGCCAGCATCCTAGGAGCAGGGGAATCGACGTTTCAGGTATAAGTCGTTCATCAGGAAAGCCCTTCTACTCTTTGGTGCATACTGGCAAATTTGTATGATTATGCATAATGTAATGATATCAGAAATGACTTGAAAAACAACAGGCTAAAGTTTGTACAGATGATGCATGTATCATATTCAATGGTATAGCAGTTATTGCTTCAGAGGAAACATTTTATATTAACCTTCTACATTATCTTGGCATTTTATAGCCGCTCAACACTGGGTTAGCAATGTATCCCGTGGTGCCAAGTAAAACTCAAGAGCTATCAAAAGTAGGAACACATTAGGTGTGGTGTTTATGATCAATAAGAGTGACAAATGTTACAAGCATATTTAAACATCTGGAGCTACATTTATAACATTCATATTAAAACTGTCATATCCTGAAAGCACTGGAAACACAAAGTGCAGGATTGGAAATGCTTAGGGAAGAGTGATCTTTCATATTTTCTTTCTGTCTTTCCATACACCTAAACTTCAGTCATTTAACAAGAACAGTACTTCATTAAACTAAAGAACAGAACAGTTTGACTCAATGTCTGTGACTGTTGAAACATTTTCCCCTTAACAGAAGATTTTAAACATTAGATATATGGAAGTCTGCATCAGAGAGATTAAATACCTCTTAATTATACCTCATTTGACATGAATTTCACCTCAATTCCTTAAGTAGAGCCATGAAAGTATCATTAAAAAAAAGTATATTACTGTTATAGCCTGCTTGATGTAGTTTGACATTTTCCATTTCAGAACAGTAAAGCCCCAGTATCTTTTTTGTGTTTTGATGCTTTATGAAATGGCTGTCCTCTAGTTTGAATTGCAGTAAGACATAACAAAAACAGATGAAAATGTAGCCTAGATACTTAATTGCATGTTTATTGCACTTATGAGCACTCACATGCACTTATAAGCTTCTTTGTAAACATTTCCCACTGCAAACGTCACAGACTTCACTGCACATGAGAAATATGTGCAGTTAGTCAATCAGATCATGAATTAAGAATAAAGCATGCATCAATATGGAGAATTATGGTGAACTGTAAACCCCTGCCACAGAAGAAAATGAAAGGTTGAATTTGCATGCAGAATACAGAGTTAATGGCAGTTTTCTTGGCAGTGTGGAGAAACAGAGTGATCTTGGGGTCCATGTCCATAAGTCCCTCAAAGTTGCCACCAGTTGAGAGGGTATGGTGTGTTGACTTTCATTAGCAGGGGAATTGAGTTTAAGAGCCACGAGGTTATGCTGCAACTCTCTAAAGCCTCAGTTAGACCACAGTTGGAATATTGTGTTCAGTTCTGGTCACCTCATTATTGGAAGGATGTGGAAACTTTAGAGAGAGTGCAGAGGAGATTTATCAGGATGCTACTTGGACTGGAGGGCATGTCTTATGAAGAAAGGTTGAAGAAGCTAGGGCTTTTCTCATTGGATCAAAGAAGGATGAGAGGTGACTTGATCGAAGCATACAAGGTGATGAGAGGCATAGATAGAATCGATAGCCAGAGACTTTTTCCCAGGGCAGAAATGGCTATCACATGCGCCATAATTGTGAGGTGATTGGAGGAAGGTTTAGGGGAGATGGCAGAGGTAGGTTCATTACTCAGAGAGTGGTGGGTGCATGGACTCCACTGCCAGCAGTGGTAGTAGAGTCAGATACATTAGGGACATTTAAGCGTTTATTCGATAGGTATATGGATGATGGTAAAATGTAGGTTAGTTTGATCTTAGAGTAGGATAAAAGAGCGGCACAACATCGAGGGCCGAAGGGCCTGTACTGTGCTGTGCTGCTCTATGTTCTATGTTGTATATTCTGAAAGAAAATAACAATGTGTGTGGTCTCTGGGGCAATTTTAAAATTAAAATTACCTAATCTGATCTCAATCTATATTTTGATGACTCAGTAATCTTTGGTTTAACAGAGACTATATTAGAGATAACCAAAATAAAAAGGCAAGTAACTAATTTAAATATGATGTGGAGGTGCCAGTGTTGAACAGGGCTGGAAAAGTTAAAAATCACACAACACCAGGTTATAATCCAACAGGTTTGGAAGTACTATTTCAGAGCACTGTTCCTTCATCAAGTAGCTGTGGAGCAGGATCATAAGACACAGAATTTATAGCAAGTTTATTGTAAAAAATCACAGTGTCATCACATCAGATCATAGGGTCATTGTAGAGTGTTGTGGATAGTGTTAACATTTGAAAACCAATGCATGTGGAAGCAAAAAGCCACAAATAAATAATTTTAGAAATAAATAAATGGGCAACAATCATAAATAGATTTCAGGATAGGTAAATATGAGGTTTTACACATCTTAAGAAAAGTCAGAAGAGGATAATTTTCCAACAGTACAAAAGAGATCCATAGATGTTTAAAGATCAAACACAACAGTAAATATCTTCACAGACCTGCTTCCATCCATCATGCCAAGACTGACTTTTTCCTTTGGATCAGACCCCTTGGACCAATGACACAACATGAAGTCCCTCTTGCTGGTTTGTGAATCTCAGACACACTCCAAGTAGAGGCTATCTACTCAAAATCTTCTATGGTGGTAGCAGCTGGAATATTTCTAATTAAAGCCTGTTTTTCAGTTCTCCTATCCAGTAAAGACCAGACCAGTCAATCTGGCTGACACCTTAGCTGAGACCAGTGTAAGAAATTTGTCACACATTGGTAATTGATGGGAAAGTGACTTACTGGGGTTCTCTATCTCTTCTCAATATTGGAACCTTAGGCTTCTGGAACTTTTGAAATAAGCTGCAAGGTGAAATATTCAATTTGATCATGAAGTTAATTGAAAATAGAACAGGAAAAACCATGCATTTTGTCTTGGTTAAGTGCCAGCTTTAGGTCAGCACTAGCATTCTTGACTCTATCTGAGAAGTGAGTTTGAGCAATATAAAAACATAAACTATAACAGGGATCCAAGGTAGGATGGTCTGTGACTTAGGGAGCTGTTTCCATGCAGCTGCTCTTGTTGATGGTTAAGGTTGTGGGTTTGGAAGGTGCAGTCAGAAACAACTTGGTGAGTTATTACAGTGCGTTTTGTAGATGGTACAAACAGTTGTCACTGTGTTTTGGTGACTGATGCATTGAGGTGTGGATAGGGTGTCAATCAAGCAACCTATATCCAGCTGCTTGAGTGTTTTGGAAATGAAAATATTATGCCACCAGAGTTGAGCTTTCTGGATGATGGACAGGTACTGGAGAACCACGAGATGAGTTACTTGCTGCAGAATTCATAACCTCTTAATTTCTTTTAGACAATAGACAATAGACAATAGGTGCAGGAGTAGGCCATTCTGCCCTTCGAGCCTGCACCACCATTCAATATGATCATAACTAATCATCCTTAATCAGTATCCTGTTCCTACCTTATCTCCATAACCCTTGATTCCACATTCCTTGAGAGCTCTATCCAACTCTTTCTTAAATGAATCCAGAGACTGGGCCTCCACTGCCCTCTGGGGCAGAGCATTCCACACAGCCACCACTCTCTGGGTGAAGAAGTTTCTCCTCATCTCTGTCCTAAATGGTCTACCCTGTATTTGTAAGCTGTGTCCTCTGGTTCGGCACTCACCCATCAGCGGAAACATGTTTCCTGCATCCAGAGTGTCCAATACTTTAATAATCTTATATGTCTCAATCACAATTTTGCAGTCACAATCTTTATATGACTAATCCTGTTAAGGTTCTGATCAATGATAATCTCAAAAGAGAAAGAATAGAGACAGAGTAAAGGAACACACAATTTGTGTGAGGAGAAGAAAGAAACTTTCTCCACTGTATATCAGAATAGGAGCCAGGAGGTCCAAGAGATACAGTGTGAGTTGACTGAACAAAAAATCTAAAGCCTAGAAAGTTGTTACAGAGCTTGGTGATTTTCCAACAACGGCCAAACTACAGCATTGCTATTAGTGGGTAAATTGAAGAGGAACTCTGGAAAGTAGCAACGAGAGGACAATCATGACATGAGAGAGTGTCAATTTAAAGCAATGCCCATACTGCCCATACTAACCATCACTGGACCTGCGACCTTACCATCAGGTACCTTCCTGCCAATAGGGTACAATTAAATAACAGGCTGTTATGCAACTGTCTAATGACTGTCAATGTAGAATGACAGTTGAGCAGGATATGATGTGGATGCTTGTGGTTGTGTGATGTGCAACCTTGCTCATTCCTGAAGAAGGGCTTATGCCTGAAACGTCGATTCTCCTGCTCCTCAGATGCTGCCTGGCCTGCTGTGTTTTTCCAGCACCACATTTTTCAACTCTGGTCTCCAGCATCTACAGTCCACACTTTCTCCTGAGGTGCAACTTTGCCTGAGTCTAGTATTTAAAGCATTCCTAACACTTTTTTTTAAGATTAGAATCCCTCCAATGTGGAAGTAGGCCCTTCAGCCCAACAAGTTCACACCAACCCAGACCCATCTTCTTCTGACAAATGCAGCAACACATTGGGCAATTTAGCATGGCCAATCCACCTGACCTGCACATCTTTGGATTGTGGGAAGAAAGTGGAGCACCCGGAGGAAACACACTCAGACATGGGGAGATTCTTTTCAACCATGAATCTCCTGCTCCAGCCACAATATACTTCCCCTTTAAGCTTAGCTTAAAGTGATGCTAGCTGCTTATAATATTTGTGCCTTTTCAATGAGCTCTGCCAGTGAACAGTGTGGTTAATCCTCGTCAGACACAGATTATCCAGAGGAGAACAAAGTTGGCAAAGTGTATTGAAATCATGGCAAATGGGTTAATTGCACATTGTGTTCCACAGATCTATTTTCAGAGGAATTTACCCTGAAGATTGGTAGCAATGGGGTATAAGTGAAGGATAGATGCAAAGAATTCAGCCTTCAGGTAAGCACTAACATGTTTTAGAGTCAAATATTGTGCAAAGTTGCTGATTTGGCTGACCATGTCACTCATAAAGTGTTTTTGTACATGACAGTGAGAATGTTAACACTGAAAGCAGTATATCACAGGGAGACAGACAGCTTCCAAATCAAGGCCCAAGCGTTTGTTTATCAATGATTTCCCATTGGTAAAATAATTATATAAATTCAGCAACTGTAAAAATAGCATGGTGCCTGCAGAGATGCAAGGTGATGTTTTCTATCGCTTGTGCCTATGTATAAACGCTACAGAAGCTGACATGGAGATCTCATTTAAAAATGCAGAGCAAGGTTTGTAAGGTTTGTCCCTTTGAAGCAAAATTGTGCTGAAACCTGACAACTCGAGTAAATTGTTGCTGAGGTAATCACCGGCCAAACTCCTGCTGAAGAGCATTCAAAACAGTTTTAGGATTACTAAATTTTCAGTGGGGCGAGGGAATTCTTGGTGCAAAGAAAGAAACAAACTCAAAACTGTTCTGTTAAACCAAGTACCTTTTACTCAAGTTGTGAAAAAGATGCAGGCAGATTTTGAGTTATTTTGATGGTTTCACATTACAGTCCTGAGGAAACAATTTAATCAAAGATACTTTCATTGCTACTTTGCAACAAAATAAAATCATCTATACTGAGTATGAGAACACTGAACACAGTGTGGTTCTGATATTAAATAACTGAATAACATAAGAAATGGAGGAGTTTCCTCTCTGAACTGCACTTTGCAATCTGTACAGAATCAACTAAGAAATAGCAGCAGCAATGTACCGTTCATTCCTTTGCATTTATGACTCGATTTTAATTTTGATTTGATTTTGATTTTATTGTCACATGTATTTTATGGAAAGACCACAACAAAATAAAGTTAAAAGCTTTCATCTGTTGCCACAACACTGTGCCATTTTAAATAATTTAAGAATAAAGGTGAAGAAAGATACAGCTTGAGAGGGTTCATCATCTCATCATCATAACAATGCCTGTGCTCCCATCCATCCATCACCGCTTCACCTTTCTCTACACCAGTCCCAAACCAACACCAAAGTCGCTGATCCTCAGGTGCTATCTTTTCTACTGGGCCAAAACCCCTCCCCCACTCCCTCACAGCCACCAGCACCAGACCCAACTAATGTTACCGTCATGGGCCCTCCTCATTGATGTTGGTGTGATGTCTTTCTACCCTTTCCTACTTCCATGCTGCCAGTGCTGGACCCAATCAATAATGAAATCACCAAGCCTCAGTCACGATCATTGGCTAACTTGCCACTGCAGATGTAGTAGTCACTGATTCCAGGTCCTGTGCTTGCTCCAGAAAAGTGAACAGGGGCCTGACTGAGGTCTGCATCCTCCGTCAGCATTAGGCCTGTCTGAGGTCTGTGCCCTGGGTCAGTGTTAGTCCTGTCTGAGGTCTGTGCCCTGCGTCAGCATTAGGCCTGTCTAAGGTCTGCGCCCTGGGTCAGTTTAGGCCTGTCTGAGGTCAGTGGCCTGGGTCAGTGTTAGGCCTGTCTGAGGACCATGGCCTGGGTCAGTGTTAGGCCTGTCTGAAGTCCGTGCCCTGGGTCAGTATTAGGCCTGTCTGAGGTCAGTGACCTGGGTCAATGTTAGGCCTGTCTGAGGTCCGTGCCCCAGGTCAGCGTTAGGCCTGTCTAAGGTCTGCGCCCTGGGTCAGTTTAGGCCTGTCTGAGGTCAGTGGCTTGGGTCAGTTTAGGCCTGTCTGAGGTCCGTGCCCTGCGTCAGTATTAGGCCTGTCTGAGGTCCGTGATCCAGGTCAGTATTAGGCCCATCGAAGGTCTGCACTCTGGGTCAGCGTTAGGCCTGTCTAAGGTCTGTGCCCTATGTCAGTGTTAGGTCCTTGTGAAGTCTGCGCCCTGCGTCACGTTAGACTCGTCTGAGGACTGTGCCTTGGCCCTGCCCAAGATCCACGCATTGGGCCCGGCTTGAGACAGCTCACGATCCTCTGTCAATGTATCGGCTGTACCCCAATCACAATAGGTGTACATTGATAGAAATGTTTACTCAGGTCTAATCACTCACTTGCTCTAAGCACTGGTCCCTACTCTAGAGGCAGCTGACCTGGAGTGGAGACATCAGTGTCAAGCTCTGAAACTCACCAGAAAGGGCTCTCATGTGAATTCACAGAGACAGATTTCAGATGGCTACAGGTGAGATGAAATCAGAATGTGTCAGACAACTTCAGTCTCATTCATCCCCAACAGAGTCCTTAATGATGTTTGTGAAAAGTTTGCCCATTCAATGCCTGTTCCAGTAGAACCTCGATTATCTGAACAAGACAGGCAAGGAGTACATTTGTTTGGATAATAGATCATTTGGACAACTGATCTGATCATAAACAAGCGGTAATTTATGAGGGCTGGTTATCACACATTTCTCGGTTATCCAGCAGGGCATCCCATAATGCCGTTTAACTGATAACTGAATGTGGAGTGGCCTAATGCCATTTTTACGGGACCTTGAAATCTTGTTCGGATAATCTGAAATTCCGATAACTGACGTTCGGATAATCGAAGTTATACTCTCTTTGGAATGTTTTGTGTCCATTTTCCTGTCATAGAATGGGCAAATTGCGTATTGATTTAGTTCAAATATCTGGAAAAATTAGAAGACCTGCTGGTTTAATAAATGAGCAGGATGAACTTCAAATTATCTGACAAATTCCTGCTGGTGGACAGGATGTGTTTTTTTTTCGATTTTTGTAGAAAATCATAACTTTAGAACATCAAGTAGGCATACCTTTCTTTATTTAAGATGTGTGTGTACAGAGAAATAGCACTGTGCGAGACGAGCCGAGGGGAGAGTAATTTGGGAAAGTGAGTGATTCGGTTTCTGAATCTGAGTGGGAAACTGGCAGGTGATGTCACAGGAGGGCTGTGATTTGATTGGCTGATAAGAGGTCTGCTAAATTTGACTCTGTGCTGAATTTAATTTTGTTAATTTATTGGTTACAATTTGCATAAGCAGAGATACAAAAACAAATTCAAAATTAATTCAATGAAATAAGGTTGGAGGGTCAGGTGATGTGTTGTTTCTGCATGACGTGGGAACGGGTGAGCCCCGTTGTGGTTCCCAGTGACCGTGTCTGTCGTAAATGTTGGTTGCTGGAAGAACTCTGGCTCAGAGTTGAGGAGCTGGAGTCTGAGCTTCAGACATTGTGACACATCAGGGAAAGAAGAGTTACCTGGATGCTCTGTTTCAGGTGACAGTCACATCCCTTAGACTAACTAACTTGAATTCGGCCAGTGGTCAGAGACAGGTGGGTGTGGCTGTGAGTGAGGCAGTAAGAGGGCTCCAAAAGGTAGGGTTGCAGGAACTCAGCCCCTGTCCTTGTCTAACAGGTTCAAGACGTTTGTTCCCTGTGTGGATGGGAATGGGGTCTGCAGGGAGGCTGAGCCAACTGATCACAGTATCGTGGCAGAGAACCATTCAAGTGGTGGGGGGTGGGGGGGGGGGGGAAGGACAAAAATGTTCTTGTATTTGGGAACAGTATAGTTAAAAGCATGGACTCTGTTCTCTGTGAGCAGGAATAAGAATACTGAAGGTTGTGTTGCCCGCATGGTGTTCAGGTTCAGAATATCTCATCTGGGCTGTAGAGAAACTTGGAGTGGGAGGGTAAAGGTCCAGGGATCGTGGTCCATGGAGGTACCAATGACTAGGGCAAAGTTTCTGCTCAGGGGGTATAAATAGCTTGGAGCTAAATTAAAAAGCAGAACCAAAAAGGACTCTGGATTACTACCTGGGCCACGAGTGAATTCACTAAGATCAGGGTCACTAAGATCAAGCAGGTGTGGCTCAAAGATTGGTGTGGAAGAAATGAGTGGGACATTGGCATCAGTATTGGGGAAGAAGGGACTTGTTCCGACGGGATCATCTTCTTCTGAACCATGCTGGGTCCAGAGTCCTAGTGAATCACATTAATAGGGCTGAAGTCAGGGCTTTAAACTAAACTCAGTTATAGGGGAATTCAGAAAACCCAAATTAAAAGAGGCGGTAAGACTGCAGATCTCAGGAGAGGTTATTAAACTCTCCAGAATAGACACAAATAGAATAGAGTGTATGGAAAATGTTAACAATCAAACTTCATGCACACTGGACAAACGAATGACATCGTGAAGAGGGATGGTTAATGCAGGATTGAAGGTGTTATATCTGAATGCACGCAGTACACGGAATAACATAAATGAGCTTGTGGCGCAGACCAAAATTGACAGGTATGATATGGTGGGCATCACGGAGACATGGCTGCAAAGGGGATCAGGATTGGCAGCTGGATATTCAAAGGTATACATCCTATCGAAAAGAAAGGCAGGTGGGCAGAGGGGGTGGGGTCGCTGTATCAGTAGGAAATGAAATTAAATCAATAGTAAGAAACAAAATGGGGTCAGATGGTGTAGAATCCATGTGGGTAGAATTGAGGAACTGCAGAGGTGAAAAAACATAGCTGGAGTTATGTACTGGCCTCCCAACAGTAGTCAGGAGCTCAGACAACAGATACACCAGGAGATAGAAAAAATGTGTCAGAAAGGGCAAACTTACAGTGATCGTGATGTGTTCCAATATGCAGTTGGGCTGGGAAAATCAGGTTGGTAGTGGTTCACAAGAAAAGGAATTTGTGAAAAGTCTCCAGGATGGCTTTTTTGAACAGCTTGTGGTGGCGCCCACGAGGGATTTGGATTTAGTGTTGTGCAATGAGGCAGACTTAATAAGGGAGCTTAAGGTGAAGGAACCCTTAAGAGGCAGTGATCACAACATGATCAAATTTATTCTGCAATTTGAAAGAGAGAAGATAGAATCAGAGGCAAAGGTATTTCAGGTGAATAAAGGCAATTACAGAGGGGAGGGGCTGGGTCGAACAGGGGCCCAGCAGGAAAGACAGTGCAAAAGGAATGGCAGGAGTTTCTGGGAGTACTTCAGCTGACACAGCAGAGATTCATCCAGAGGAAAAAAAAGCATGGTACAGGGAGGTTAAGGCATCCATAGCTGACTAGGGAAGTCAGGGATAGCATAAAAGCAAAAGCAAAAGCATATAATGTGGGGAAGGGCAATGGGAAACCAGGGGATTGGGAAGCTTACAAAGACCAACAGAAAAAGAAATAAAGAGGGAGAAGATTAAATATGAGGGTAAGCTTGCCAGTAATATAAAGGAAGACTGTAAGAGTTTCTTTAGATATATGAAGGGAGGCAAAAGTGGACATTGGGCTGCTGCAAAAATGATGCTGGAGAGATACTGGTGGAAAACAAGGAAATGGCTGAGGAACTGAATAATTACTATGAGTCAGTCTTCACAGTGCAAAACACAAATAATTTCCCAAAAGTTCAAGAGAGTGAGGGGGTGGAGCTATGAATGGTGGCCATCACCAAGGAGAAGGTGCTAGAAAAACTGAAAGGCCTGAAGATGGAAGAATCACCTGGACCAGATGGACCACACCCCAGAGTTATAAGGGAGATAGCTGAAGAGATAGTGGAGGCATTAGTGGTAATCTTTCAGGAATTGCTAGAATCAGGGAGGGTCCCAGAGGACTAAAAAATTACTAACATGACACTCCTGTTTAAAAGGGGAGTAAGGCAGAAAATGGAAATTTACAGACCAATGAGCCAAACCTCAGTTGTGGGTAAGATCCTGGAATCCATTGTGAAGGATGAGATTTCTGAATACTTTGTAGTGTGTGGTAAAATGGTACAGAGTCAACACGGTTTCTTCAAGGGGAGGTCATGCCTGACAAATCTGCTAGCATTCCTTGAGGAAGTAAGAAACAGGTTAGACCAAGGAGAACTAATGGATATCATCTACCTGGATGTCAAGAAGGCCTTTGACAAGGTACCACACAGGAGGCTACTGAGTAAGATTAGGGTCCGTGGTGTCAGAGACAAGATGCGAGAATAGATAGAAGCTTGGCTGTCTGGCAGAAAGCAGAGAGTGAGGATAAAAGGGTCCTTCTCAGAATGGCATCTGGTAACAAGTGGTGTTCCATGAGGGTCAGTGTTGGGACCACAACTTTTCACGTCATACATTGATAATCTAGATGAAGGAAATGAGGGCATTTTGGCTAAGTTTCCAGATGATAGAAAGATAGGTAGAGGGTCAGGTAGCATTGAGGAGGTGGGGAGGCTGCAGAAGGATTGGACAGGTTAGGGGAGTGTGCAAAGAAGTGGCAGATAGAGTACAACGTGGGAAAGTGTGAGGTCATACAGCTTAGTCAGAAGAATAGGGGCATGGGCTATTTTTCTAAATGGGGAGAAAATTCAGAAGTCTGAAGTGCAAAGAGACTTGGGAATTCTAGTCCAGGATTCTCTCAAAGTAAGTAGTTGAGTCAGTAGTTAGGAAAGCAAATGCAATGATGGCATTTGTTTCGAGAGGACTTGACCATAAAAGCAGGGAAGTACTTCTGAGACTATAAGGCTCAGGTCAAGCCACATTTAGAGTATTGTGTGAGGTTTTGAGCCTCTTATCTCAGGAAGGATGTATTCACCCTGGAGTGTGTTGAGGGGAGATTCACAAGAATGGTCCTAGGAATGAACAGCTTAACATATGAGGAAAATTTGAGGACTGTAGGTCTGTACTCGATGGAGTTCAGAAGGATTGGGTTGGGTGGTGCGGGGGGAGGTGGGGTTGATCTAATTGAAACATACAGTATACTGAATGGCCTGGACAGAGAAGATGTTGGGAAGATATTTCCATTGGTAAGAGACTTGTCAAAATTATTTCTTAGCTTCTAAAAGGTTTTATGGCTTTGAAATCTTCTTTTATTATTTAAAAATACTTATCATTCGCTGACTTGTCCAGCTTCTTAATTTTCATCAATTATTTCACTTTATCGAATAATGAATTGACAAATCATCACTCCATATGCCTTTTCCTAGTATGTGGATGACCCAACAATAGGCAATCCACATCCTCAACCCCTTATAGCAAAGGGAAGACCTTTTAGAATGGAGACAAGGGGAAATGTCTTCATCCAGAAAGTGGTGAATCTATGGAATTCACTGCCACAGAAGGCTGTAGAGGCCAGGTCATTGAGTATATTTAAGACTGAGATGGATAGGTTCCTGAGTATCAAGGGGATCAAGGGTTACTGGGAGAAAGTGGGAGAATGGGATTGAGAAACCTATCAGCCATGATTGAATGGTGGAGCAGACTTGATGGGCTGAATGGCCTAATTTCTGTCCCCATGTCTTATGGTCTTAAAAAAAACTGGATAAAAATTCCTGAGGTGAGCGGATTGCCTATTGTTGGGTTATCGACATATGAGAAAAAGTCATATGGAGCGATGATTTGTCAATTCATTATTCGATAAAGTGAAATAATTGATGAAAATTAAGAGGCTAGACAAGTCAGTGAATGATAAATATTTTTATATAATAAAAGAAGATTTCAAAGCCATAAAGCCTTTTAGAGGGCAAGAAATAATTTTGAAGACTGGATTTCCACCATTTCAACTACATGTTGAAACATTTGGCTGTGTAATGCTTGTTTCTAAATTAGCCTCCATGGATTTGGTGATCACCATGTTGGATACCATATTGGTGAGAGTGTTAGATCAGCCTGAAGAACATTGGGACATTAAAACAGGAGAAGGCCATTTAGCCCTTGAGCTCATTCTGCCGATCAATGATCATGGCTGATTGATAAGCTATGATCAATTAATCAGCTTAACCCCACACCCGAAATTGACTTCAGGAAGTGGGGTGGAGGGCATCAATGGTGTTGAGGTGGAAATGGTTGAGAGCATCAGGTTCCTGGGAGTGCTAATCAACAACCATCTGTCGTGGTCTACTTCCCACTGCCTCGGGAAAGCAATGAACATAATCAAAGACCTCTCCCACCCTGGTTATAATCTCTTCCATTTTATTCCATTGGGCAGAAGATATAAAAGGTTGATTACTGTATTCAAAGTTTGGTAGAAGATTTGTAGCTCGGGTGCTCGTTGTTGTGGTTCTGTTCGCCGAGCTGGGAATTTGTCTTGCAAACGTTTTGTCCCCTGCCTAGGTGACATCCTCAGTGCTTGGGAGCCTCCTGAGAAGCGCTTCTGTGCTGTTTTCTCAGGTATTTATAGTGGCCTGTCTCTGCCGCTTCCGGTTGTCAGTTCGAGCTGTCCACTGTAGTGGCCGGTATATTGGGTCCAGGTCGATGTGTTTGTTGATAGAGTCTGTGGATGAGTGCCATGCCTCTAGGAATTCCCTGGCTGTTCTCTGTTTGGCTTGCCCTATAATGGTAGTGTTGTCCCAGTTGAATTCATGTTGCTTGTCGTCAGGGGACGAAACGTTTGCAAGACAAATTCCCAGCTCGGCGAACATTGATTACTGTATGAATAGATTCAAAAACAGCTTCTTCCCCACTGTTATCAGACTTTGAACAGAACTCTCAAATGTTAATGTTGATTTCTCTCACTGCATCTTCTCTGCAGCTGTAACATTGTATTCCATACTGTGTTTTGCTGCCGTGATGCACTTTTGTACGGTACATTCTGCACGTAGACCATGCAAAACAACCCTTCAGTTGTATCTTGATACGTGTTACAACAATAAATCAAATCAAATACATACAAAAATCTGTCAATTTTAATTTTAAAATCAACACATCTTTCTTGTGTGTTTTTTTTTCTGCATTAGACAGTTTCAAACTGCTGCCATGATTTCTACATGAAAATGTCCCACTTCTCTCCTGAAAGTCCTTGCTCTATTTTATAGGCTGTACCCTGTGCCCTCGGCTTGCCAAGACTTGCTAACCAAAGTAAATATCTTCTCTCTATCTGGCCTCATCGTACCTTGAAAACCTCAAGTTAATCACCTCTTAAACTTCTAAATTCCAGAGAATACCACCACTCATCATGTAATCTGTTAATATCATTTTGATAAATTACTGCTCCACACTCTCAATAGATAAAATATCCTTCTTAAGGTATGGTGTGCAAAAGTGCTCCAGTAATCCGGGTATCATCTGATCAAACAGTCCTTATGCATCAGCGCCATTATTCCTTTTATCCATTATTTTCAGATTCTGTTCATGATTAAAATACATTGATGTTTAAACATCTTTGGATCTCTCTTGTACTGTTGGAAAATTATCCTCTTCTGTCTTTTTTTAGCCTATCCTGAAATCTACCTATCATAGTTTGCCCATTTATTTATTCTAAAATTATTTATTTGTGGCTTTATGCTTTTACATGCATTGATTTCAATGTTTTTAAAAATAACGCAACACTATGCAACGACACTATGATCTTTTACTATAAATTCTGTGTCCTATGATTCTGCGCCACCTGATGAAGGAGCAGTGCTCCGAAAGTTTGTACTTCCAAATAAACCTGCTGGACTATAACCTGGTGTTGTGTGATTTTTAGCTTTGTTCACTCCAGTTCAACACAGGCATTTCCACATTATGACTAAATGTTGTGCCATGAGCAATGTCCTTACAACCTTATTAACTGCACATCTCACCTCAGGTTCCTATCCTGCTTCCTCCTATAAGCAAACTTGATGCTACACTGGGGAGACAAAATGCAGGCTGGGTGACCGCTTTGCAGAGCACCTACACTCTGCCCACAAATGTTACCCTCAGCTTCTATTTGCCTGCCACTTTAACACACCACCACATTCCCTGGCCGACATCTATGTCTCAGGCTTGCTGCAGTTGTCCAGTGAAGCTCAATGCAAGCTGGAAGAACAGCATTCAAATTTTTCACTTGGGATCTCTGCAGTCTTCAGGACTCAATACCGAGTTCAATAAGCTTAGGGCCTGAACACCTTCTTCTATGCTTTTTACCCACCCTTGACATCACATGGGCTGCTTTAAGCACAGCCAAGCCATTTTCACCAACTGAAAGTCTCCATTATTAGCTTTTTTCATTCTCTGGCACACTAATGTCCATCCTTTTGTTTGCCCATCTGCCTTCCTCTCCCTCTGGGCTCTGTCTCCTCTGATTCTGATTCTTTTTATTCAATCATGGGATGTGGGCATTGCTAGTTAGCTGGTAATCATTGTCCACCTTGAGTTTACCTTGTGAGCTGCCTTCTTGAACCACAGTAGTCCATGTGCAGTAGTTTGATCCACTATGCCCTTAGGGAGGGAGAGAATTCCAGGATTTTGACTCAGTGACACCGAAGAAGGAGTGATACTTTTCCAAGTCAGGCTGATGAGTGGCTCACAGGGGAACTTGCAGGTGGTGGTATTCCCATGTATTTTTGTCCTTGTTTTTGAGATAGAAATGGTTGTGGGTTTAGAAGGTGCTGTCTCAGAATCTTTGGTGAATTTCTGCAGAGCATCTTGTAGATAGAACACACTGCTGCTACTGAGAGTTGGTGATGGAGGTAATGAATGTTTGTGGATGTGGCATCAATCAAACAGTCTGCTTTACATTGGATGATGTCAAGATTCTTGAGTGTTGTTGGAGCTACACTCATTCAGGCAAGTGGGGAGCATTCCATCATACTCCTGACTTCTGCCTTGCTGTGGGGAGTCAGGAGGTGAGTTAGTCACCACAGTACTCCCAGCCTCTGACCTGCTCTTGTGACCACTGTGCTTATGTGGTGAGTTTCTGGTCAATGGTACCCCCCAGGATGTTTACAGTCGGGGATTCAATCATGGTAAAACCACTGAATGTCAAGGGCATTAGTTAGAGTATATCTTGCATCATTGCCACCCTCAGAGCATCCTCCAAGTATTTTTCATTTTGGAGGATTACCAGCAGAGGGAGGTGGTAGGCTGTATCCATCAGGACGTTTCTTTGCTCATGTCTAACCTGAAGCCATGGGTCTTCATGGGTTCCAGAGTTAATATTGAGGCAACTCCCTCCTGGCTGCATACGATTATTGCGCAGCCTCTGCTGAGTCTTTCCTGTTGGTGGGACAGGACATATCCGGGGATGGTGATGGTGGGGTCTGGAACATTATCTGTAAGGAACAATTCCATGATTATGACTATGTCAGGCTGGTGTTTGGTTAGACTGTGAGACAGTTTGCCCAATTTAGGTGCTAGCCCCCAGATGTTAGTGAGGACGACAGTGCAGGGTTGACAGGGCTGTTTCTGTCATTGTCTTTTCTGGTGCTGAGATCAATACCAGGTGGCCTGCCCAGTTTCATATCTTTGAGACTTCGTAGCAATTGATACAACTGAGTATTTGATACAACAGAGAGCGGTTCAGAGTCAATCACATTGTAAAGGGTCTGGATGGCAGATTTCCTTCCCTGATGGTCATTAGTGCAACAATTGACAATGGGTTCATGGTCATCAGCAGATTCTTACTTCCAAGATTTTTAAAAATTAAACTCAAGTTCCACCATCTGATTCTGAAACCATAGCCCATTAAAAGCACCACTGGCCGCCATGTCCCCCGATATTGCCACTTGTGGTCTAAGCAAAAAATGAGGGGAGTATTTCCTCAATGTGAGCAGCTAGTATTTTCATTCTCATCCTATTTTATATATAGTCACCTCACCGTTACTTGGGAGTTAGTTCCAGTTGGCTGGGAGGTTGGGTTATAATGTAGACAAATGCCGGCATTGTGAGTTCAATTCCTACACCAGATGAGGTGACCGCAAAGGACTTTCCTTCTCATCCTTTCCCATCATCTGAGGTGTGGTGACCCTCAACTTAAACCATCACTAGTTGTCTCTCAGTAATGGGAGATCAGCCCTAAAGTCTGTTAAGGTTTTGCAAATATTTTATTACGCTCACAACATCAGAAAATGGATAATTCAACCTATTTCAATCAAGTGAGTGATTAAAATGAAATAGATGTGGTAGAGAAAGGAACTCGCTCTGGTATTTGATTACTGGAAAATGATGGTGATAGGAAAATTTGGGTTTAGTTCTGTTGTGTACTTTGAAATCTTTCAAATTGTATTTCATGCAAACAGCATGGTTTATTCTACTTTATATTGATTGCTCTTGTCTAATAAGCTTCTGTTTTATTGTTGAAGCCATATCTACAGCATTGCCTGTTTAAAAAACCACCACATTGAAATTGAATTTAAAAAAAATCTATCAAGCCAGGTTTCTGAAAACTGAAATCAGACAAAGCCCTTGAGGGGTATAAAGGAAGCTGGAAGAACTTAGACAAGAAATTAGGAGAGCTAAAATGGGCCATGAACTGTTCTACATTCTAATATCATCTGGAATCATAACAATCTACAAACTGGACCATGTGGTTTTTCTCTAATATGCTTTCATGATGCATGACAGCATCTGAGCTACCTCATCGTTGCATTGTTGTTGCTGTGTTTAATTCCTTTTCCTTAGCAATGTATCCTTTGTTTAAAAGTTCAAATCATATTTAACGTTTTTACATGGGTCTACATAATATTTTTAAAATTACAGACTCAAAACTCACGCAACTTCATTTGAACTCAGCTGTGAGTCTGCATTCAATTGAGACGTCCTTTGTTGAAAATTATTGTGTGTAGGTACTGCAGGAAGATATGTGACATGTTAACGGACCCAACTGTTTATGATTCAGTGGATACACAAAAAAACTCCCATCAGTTTCACCTAAATCTACATAGACTCCAGCAATTTAACCTGCATGCAATATTAATAATTAAAACTTCTTTTTTGACATTTACCAAAAACATTTTAAGATATTGCAAAGTTCAAGAATATTTATTTTCCAAGAAGCAGAATAATTCCATGTATGTTTTAGTAATAGAAATTCTCAATATCAGGTGTTATTCAGTCTTGTAACCATTGTACCTCAAACTACAACGCATACTCCTGATGCATTATTTTCGTTTCTGTCTTGCTGAACACTGACCACATTTAAAAATACATTGACTTATGCATTTGTTTTAAATATTTTGTTTCTTTAAAGTACATTATCTTTGAAGATTAGTACAGTTCACAATTCAAAGGTACTGTGTTTCTTAGACAACTCATTTGTTTCCGATTTTAATTAGGATCAATACGTACTGAATAGAAATTGTAATCAGTGAAAATAGACAACAACAACTCCTCCATGACAAGCCTAATACCGCAAGGATATATTCTTAGCTCCCCACTGTACTCTCTATACACTCATGACTGTGGCCAAATTTAGTCCCAACTTCATCTACAAGTTTGCTGACCAAATCACTACAGGAAGGAGATAGAATGTTTGATGAAGTGGTGCAAAGATAACAATGTGTCCCTCAATTACAGCAAAACTAAAGGGCTGATCATCGACTTCAGGAAGCAAAGAGGTGGACACACCTCTACCTACAAAAATGGAGATGGTCAAGAGCATCAAGTTCCAAGGAGTGATGATAACTAACAATCTGTCCTGGAACATCCACACTGATGTGTCATTCAAGAACGTACAACAATGCTTCTTCTTCCCCAGGAGGCTAAGGAACTTCAACATGTCCATAAGGGCCTTCACCAACTTTTACTGTTGCACCATAGAAAGCATCCTATCTAAGTGCATCACAGTTTGATATGGTAATTGCTCTGCCCAGGACTGTAAGAAACTACAGAAAGTTGTGAACACAGCCCAGTCCATCATGTCAGCCAACTTCCCATCCATTGTCTCAATCTATACTTATTGTTGCCAGACAAAGGCAGCCAACAGCCCTCCCACCCCCGATATAATCTTTTCCAACCTCTTCCATTGCGCAGAAAATATGAAATCTTAAACATACATGCCAACAGGTTCAAGAACAGCTTCTTCCCCGCTGTTCTTAAACTTCTGAAGAAATCTTTCAAATTTCAAATCTAATTCTGATGTTGCTTTTGCAGACCTACTGTGCAGCCATAACTTCACATTTTTCATTGTGTTCAATCACCCTATGATCTGTACTTGCTTGTATGTTATGATCTGCCTGTACTGCATACAAAACAAAAACTTTTCACTGTACTTAGGTACATGTGACAATAATAAATCAAATCAATTTAAAGTTATTAGTTCAGTCAGCTGCTGATGTTCGTGAAAATAGTCGAGATCTTTTTCAACAAAATTAACAATTTTAAAGCATTACGTAATTTGAATTAGAAGATTGACTGAAAATGTGTGAGGATCCCATTAGGCTTTTCTCTTTTCCCTGTGTAACATGCAGAGATCTCTCTGACACTCTGTACTACTGATTGGAAACCCTGCTTGAAAGAACAAGGCTACTCCAACTATGAAGATAACTGTCTTCTCATAAGAGTAATGACATGAAACAGCTCCCCGTCCACCATCAATTAACTGCTGCAGCCTGTGGTTATTGGCCACCTTGTATTTCATGAGAGTGAAGTGTGTCAAAGACCTGATGTAATTTGTTTGGGAGATAAGTTTGTCACGGGTTGAACAGTATGTGTAAAGTATCAAATGTGAGTGTGAGAATTACAACATTGGTAAAGAAAGAATTTAATCCACAAGTGAACCATGACTGATTGAGAATGTTGCTTGGTGAGTGAAGGGGTGGAAGAGGTTATGACTAAGCAGATTGTTTTCTTTCAGAATATGTGGGCATCACTGGCAAAGCCAACATTTGTTGCAGAGCCTTAATCACGCTTGCACTGACTAGGCCATGTTAGAGAGTAGCTAAGTGTCAACCACTTGCTGAGGTGTGGAATCACGTGTAGATCAGTCCAGGTAAGGATGGCAGATTTCCTTCCCTGAAAGACATTAGTGAACCATATGTTTTACAATAATCAATGATAGTTTCAAAGTCACTGTTACTGAGACTAATATTCAACTCCAGATTTATTCACTGAATATAAATTCCACCATTGCCATAGTGGGATTTGAACTCATGTCACCATTATGTACAGAATGGAAACAGGGCCACCCACCCAACAAATGCACATCAACCCTTCGAACAGCAATTCACCCAGACCCAGTCCCCTACCCTATATTTACCTATGACTAATGCACCTAACACTGTGGGCTATTTAGCATGGCCAATTGACCTGATCTGCACATCTTTAGATTTTGGGAGGAAACTGGAGCACCAGGAGGAAACTCATGCACCTGGGGAGAACGTGCAAACTCCACACAGACAGTTGCCTGAGGTGGGAATCGAACCCAGGACCCTGGCACTGTGAGGCAGCAGTGCTAACCACTGACCACTGTGCTGCCACCAAAATTACCCTGAAAATCCTAATATATCAATATATGTAGCCTTGCATGAACTGGAAATAACATACGGTAATATATAGGTGTATGTCCTTTGCAGGTGTGCCTGTTTCAACTCAACAAAATAGATGATAACCATTCACTGATTCATTTCACAGGGTGATGCTTTAACCAATCAGAGTCAACCTGCCTCCTTTTGAAACAATACAAGGCAGATAACTATCACTCATTAATTGGTTCATCCTGTACCAATCACAGTTGACTTGTCAACCAAACAGCAGATGCAGTATAATTGTTGCTATTCTTGCAAATTGTCCTGATGAATGCAAGATGAAAAGCTTTAAAAGAAATGAGTTTTTTATTTAGCAGTACTTAAGGTATGTATCATCAAACAACTATTTGGGTGAGGTAGTGGAAAGATTTGGGGGCTGGTTATCAGATTGACAAACTGTGACGAAAATAGATATGTTATGTCTGTAATCACAGTTATATCAGTTGACTGGGTGGCTGGGTCTATCGTTCTGTAAGCTTTGATAATCCATTCACATCTACCAGTCACAAGCATCTAGTTGAGTGTTGACCTTGAAATTATATCTTGGAGTCTGATGTACACTTGACAGGGTGGCCTGGAACTAGGTTTTCTGGCTCGACATTCTGTTGCAAGGGCAAGAATACCGCTGCTCAACATCCTTGAATTTACAGGAATGGGAAGAGCATGAGCAAGTCCAGTAGCAGGTTCCAAACCGAGTCTAATTGTGAATCCTCAGGCCTTGCTGATATTAAGAGCAGAGCCACATTTGAATAATTCTGTGCACAAATGTATCTGACAGGAGAAAGTGAGGACTGCAGATGCTGGAGATCAGAGCTGAAAATGTGTTGCTGGAAAAGCGCAGCAGGTCAGGTAGCATCCAAGGAACAGGAGAAATGACGTTTCGGGCATGAGCCCTTCTTCAGGAATGAGGAAAGTGCATCCAGCAGGCTAAGATAAAAGGTAGGGAGGAGGGACTTGGGGGAGGGGCGTTGGAAATGTGATAGGTGGAAGGAGGTTAAGGTGAGGGTGATAGGTCGGAGTGGGGGTGGGGCCGGAGAGGTCAGGAAGAAGATTGCAGGTTAGGAAGGCGGTGCTGAGTTCGAGGGATTTGACTGAGACAAGGTGGGGGGAGGGGAAATGAGGAAACTGGAGAAATCTGAGTTCATCCCTTGTGGTTGGAGGGTTCCTAGGGGAAGATGAGGCGCTCTTCCTCCAGCCGTCGTGTTGCTATGGTCTGGCGGTGGAGGAGTCCAAGGACCTGCATGTCCTTGGTGGAGTGGGAGGGGGAGTTGAAGTGTAACCACACCGTGGCTCACATCTGCTCTACTAGCAGATCTTAGCTTGGAATGCAGGGGAATGGACTCTGGCAATTGGTAAGTGAAGGAAATTTCCAACCCTTCTGATGGGACAGCAGGGCTGATTTTTCTTTGATAGAAGATCCTAGAACTGGAGGCTTTGGAAAATCCCTCAGTTGTTTTTGTAGGGCCTTCTCTTGAGTGGCTCTGAACATCAGGAGCTAAAGCTTTTACTAATTGTTTATGTCTGTGGATGTTCAGAATATACGATGGGCAAAGCAGTACCTGATCCAGCTTTCCACTGC
The DNA here is from genome assembly GCF_047496795.1 of Chiloscyllium punctatum. NCBI lineage: Eukaryota > Metazoa > Chordata > Chondrichthyes > Orectolobiformes > Hemiscylliidae > Chiloscyllium > Chiloscyllium punctatum. Next base: position 118,490,924 of record NC_092747.1, read on the forward strand.
CTTTTCTGTGAAAAAATGATTTCCTTACATGATTCGTAAATTACTCAGCTATCATTTTTAAATGATGTCCTGTTGTTCCGGATTCTTACACTGTGGACATTGTTCCTTTGTGTAACCTATAAGACATGATTAAACATTTCTGTTCAGGTCACTTCTGACCTACATCAAGGAATCCTTGTCAACTCATTCACCCTGTTTAATAAAATGTGACATTGAAAAGTCAGCATATGTATAATATGTATAGGTGCAGAATCTACACAGATAGCTGCTCCAGTAGACGTTGTTTTGACAGGGAATTGTTAATGGTGCCACCTCACACACTATCACATTGTCTTACTTGTAATGAATGCTTTAGCACCCCTATAATTTTAAACTGTGATTTTAGACTTGTGAGATAAGACTATCAAAGAATATGAAGATACCACACAGAAAACGAGCTGAAGGACAAATCAATCATCATCTCATTGAATGTTAGAAAAGGCTAGAGGCCTGAATGACCGATTCTATTCTCTATATTTTGATTTCCTTTGTCTCCATTTATTCTATTCAGCATCACATTCTGATAAAGAAGTTCTGTTTCTGTGGAGATTCAGAGTGAAGTCTGCCAAATGGGATGTCTTCTTTTTGGAATTTGGTTCCTGAAGGAAAAGTGAACCACTTATTTTTGACTATTTTCTTGGCAGCAATTACAATGACAGCAAAATTCCTATCCTAAGATCAGTAATGAAGGAACACTGACATCAAGAGCAGCAAAGTGTGCTCACTGCCATATTTTTCAGTACACTGCTGCAAAAAACTTGATCAGATCATTTTGAAGAGGTTGTTTTATCCACGCAATCGAAATCCACATTTGAAATTATTTGCACTTGACTGTATTATTGTCAGATTAGGAGACTTCTACAATAATAACTGATGCACAACAAACATGATAAACTGACCAGACACTCAACCTAAGATTAATTCACTGGAGAATGGGTATTGAAATGATGGTGTACTGTTATTGAATCTATTTCAACAATGTATGATGGTAAAAAAAAGAAAGGGTGCATTGCAGGAAAGATAAAAATAGTAACTATTATACATTACTTAATTCCATAAGCGATAATTTGGTGCCTTCAAGGCAAGCTAAACACATTACAACTCGAATAAGCTCCTGTTGAGAAATTCATCTAAAACAGTGCACATTATTTCACTTGAGTCATGATTCCATTTAACTATAATGTGTGTACTTTTCTTTCACTGACAGCATTACACTTCTATTCCATTTGCTCTATGCAAGCAAATTACATTGAAATCCCTGTTGCATCATCTGATTAATGTTTAAATTTTCCAATGTTGCTGCACATTTATATTTATGATTAGTTTTGTTGGATATATTTGCATATGCAATCAACGTCTGGAAAATAGCAAGCACATACAAACTGTGAATTCACAATGGAAACATATAAGCTTATACTTTATCTTTGTTTATCATTTCACCATTCAGTAAACAATGTTAACCAAAAGAAATCTATGAGAAAATAACAAAGTGATTCACTTTTTCAACATAAATTTGCTGAGAATGTGACTTCATTGTTTTATGGTGGGTAAGAACAAGGGGTCAATGTGGAATATAAATGCTTACTTGTCTAGATCTGTAACTGAACTCTTGTCAAAAAAGACATCAACCATTACTTAGTGTCTACCTTTGGCTTATTATCTCACATACCATCAGTGGAAGTCTGTTTCCTCACTGCAAACACCTTTTTTTTCCTGCTTATCACCCTCATGTTAAGCAAAACGGGTTGTATTTCTATGGGCAGGCAAAGAAAAAATAGGCACTGTTATCTGGGGCATGCAGCAACACATGAAGTAATCAAAACACAAATTCATCAACATTACTGTCACTGAAGAGAAATGAAGCAAGCCCTTGCCCTCAGATTAATGCATCAGATGACAAGCCTTGGTTCACATATAGGAGATTACATGGCTGTGGCATTTTAGTTAATTCGTATAACATTGTTGGGATTCCTGTGCAACAAGCTTATGATGTTTTTTTTGACATAAAGCAATGCGTAACAATGTAAGCAAACTTAATCAATCTTTTCATTAGTGATGTCAAATCAACACTCATACTCCTTTTCATAAGTAATTTTCCTCAATGTTATTAGGATTTTATATTGTGCAGTGGATGGTTATGCCTCAGAGAATTGAGGCTGTCACAGCTCAAAAAAAAATCACTCAATAGAATTAAACCTCAAAAGCAGTAACCTCTTCACAGTTATGAATTTGCTAGCAGAAAATTATACAAGCTCCAGTAACATTTACAGATGTTGTTAGTTTGTGCCATGCAGCGAAATCTCATCTTCAGAGGATGACAGGCCTATATCTTAATTTCCATGTCTTTTTTGAGTTACTTAATACGTTACATTCATTGGCCTTTTACATCGGCATCAGATGACAAATTTTTGATATAAACCTTTCAGTCACACCTTTAAAACATATTCTATCAATCACTTTTACGCTCCTGAAAAACATCAACAAATGCAACCAAAAGTCTATCCATTGATTCATCATTCCATTTACAAACAATTGTGTATGAGGACTGTGGGTCCAATCTGCTTGTTATTTCAAGAATGCCTTGGCATTTTGTAACCCAGTAACATGCAACTGTGGTAATTCATTCAACCAAAATACATATATTGGAGCAAAGTATTATTTAAGAGTAGTCAGTATGCTGTTGGTTATGTTCAAAGGGCATCATCAATTTAAGGCTGAAAAAGGACTCCTGCAGTTTTAATCATCAAGTCCCTTTCTGTTGAAGATTCAGCCTTACGATTTTATTATTCATTTATGCAATATGGGCATCACCAGCAAAGCCATAATTTGTTTCCCCATTCCTAATTGCCATTGAGAAGATTGTAAGGAATGGCCTTCATGAAATACTGCAATTTTTTGATTTGGTGTACCACAATATTATTGGGGAGGGAACTCAGACTTTTGACAACGCAGCATCAAATAAATGGTGTTATATTTTCAGATCAAGACAGTGTATGCTTTGGAGAAGAAAATGCAAATGGTGGTGGTGTACCCATGCATCCGCTGTCTTTGTCCTTCCAGATAGTTGAGGACCAGGATGGGAAGGGGCTGGCAAAGGAAACTTTGCAAGTTGCTGCCATGCATTTTGTAGATGGCATACTCTGCTGTCACTGTGCATCAGAACAAAATAAGAGACGGAGAGTTCATCGAACAGGCTACTTTGTCCTGATGGTTTTGGATTCCTTCTGTGTTGTTAGAGTGCACGTATCTAAGCAAGAGTATGCCACCAGACTTGTGTCCTTGTAGATGGTGGACGGGTTTTGGGGAGTCAGGAGTTTGGTTATTTGCCACTTCTTCAGGCTGAAGGATGAGGGAAAAGACCCAGTCCAATAGGGTTGGCCATGCATTGTCGTGATCCAGCTGTATGGGTCAGAATTTACCAATCTTACTAAAGAGGCGGATATTACTCATACGATAGCGACGGAACATCTTGGCTGAATCTAATGTATTTTTGGCCAAGTTCCAGTTCGATTGTGTTTTATGAAAGGTTTTTGGCTGCAAGGGTGAAGCGCATTTTCTCGCAATATCTTACCAAACTCACCATGTTAATGACCTACTCTGCCCCTGGGGCATCTCTTATATCCAATTTCAACCCAAATCCTAATATACACCTAGCCCAGAACAAATTGCCATTCAGTGGATATCCACCTTATTTTTGCAAAGCTTTATTTTCTGATTCACTTGTTGTTGAATTGTTTTGACTATTGCATGCTATTTCTGTTGCATTAAAACATTGCATTAGCAATTGAAGAAACCCATCTTCTTAGGACAAATAGACAATAGATTCTATACTTGCAAGTGGCAACTATATGCCAAGAATCTTTTTTCCCTTTTTTTTAGAAAAATTACATTATTTTACAATTTGGCATTTATTTGGAATGTGCAATATATGCACTTTCCCAGTGGAAAGGTGTATAGAATTTCAGCTTGAGATGCCTGTCAAGTGTCAGTGCCTTTACAAGCACCACTTGGTTACTGGTGAGAAAACAAAATACTTCATGTGCCACTGGAGGCACTAGTCTCTTCACAGTTTTATTACAAAGTGATCTCAAACCTCCCACTAACAATAATGCATTCCCAATGAGGTATAAGCATCATTTTAAAATGGGAACACTCTTCAGAAGTGGGTTATAAGTGCATTTGTGTGAAGAGATATCCAAGCTGTCACTTTCAGCTATGCTAATGTGATGAACCAAGCTGTTTATTCTTTGCTAAGAAACATAGATTCATGAGTTTAATGTTGGTGACTTTGACCAATCACAGGGTTTGTTTTTTTTCCAACGGTAAGAAGGTAGCTAAGACCTATTATGCTAAGTCCTATTATCATCAAACCTGCTGATGTACAGACACTTGGAATGATTGTTCAAGGTACTATGAAATCTCTTTCCTTTCACTAATGTAAACTGTGTAAATAGTTAATGAATGTTCTTGATCACCAGAATAATCTCAACAACAATTTGCTTCCAAGGCATGCAGAGCTTATGAAACATAATTTGTAGGACAGGATGCACAACTGCATTTGTTTCCAAAAACAAAAATCCAACGACAATGTGAATTGCATTGGTGGAACAATCCAGCTGCTATTTCTGCCAATGTCCTGCATTGCTGATCATTTTTAAAACTGTAAACCAGTTCAGAAAAGTGACAAACAGCAATTTGAATTTTCCCTGAATGAAAAACCAAGAAAAATAGGTCAAATGACTTAATTTGCTACAAAGAAAGGTAACGCCTGCATATGTTTTGGGCTGAAGGTAAAAGATTCCATTTGATTCCAGGGATGATGTATCTTCAAATGTATTTGATTTAACTTCATGTTCAGTGTCTTAGCTTTTCTCTTAAACTTGTTCTGTTAACATTAGAAATCATTTGAGAAATACATAACTCCACAGCTTCCACCAAATCTGTCCTCTGGCTGCATTATAGTGATGTGAGCATCACTGTGAAAACAAACAGAAAGTATTGCAGATGCTGGAAATCAGAAACTACTGGAAAAACTCAGCAGGTCTGGCAGTATCTGTGGAGAGAAACCAGAGTTAACATTTCAGGTCCAGTTCCCATTCTTCAGAACGATGGTAAGTGAGGAAAAAGATTTTTTATTATGCAAAAGGTAGGGTGGTGGGAAGAGGGTAAGGAGCAAAGAACAGTTGTACAGACAAAAGAGTTGGCAATGGTCAGTCCTGGAGAATGAATGGCTGCTACTGGGGACGATTAGTGGCTCACTATCAGTTGTACATAATAGCAGACTATATGATAACAAGGCTTGATGTGTGGGGTATGGGATAAGGACATGGGAGAAGGTGCATCAAGGCCTAAAATTAATGAACCTAATATTGAGTCCAGAAGGTTGAAGGGTTCCCAAGTGGAAAATGAGGTGCTGTCTTTCCAGATTGTACTGAGCTTCGCTGGAGCACTGCAGCAAGACTTAGACAGAGATGTTGGCCAAGGAATAGGGTGGTGTGTTAAAGTGGCAGGTAACTGGAAGCTCAGGGTCTTTTTTGCAGGCTGAATATAAGTGTTCTTGAAGCAGTCACCCACTCTACACTTTTATTCCCCCCCATGTAGAGTAGACCACATTGTGAGCAGCGAATGCAATAACTAGATTGAATGAAGTTCAGGTAAACCTGGAAGGTGTGTTTAGGCCCTTAGATACCAAGACAGAGGGAAGTAAATGGGCAGATATTACAACTTCTGCGATTGCAGGGGAAGGTGATGTGAGGTGATGTTGGGATTGAAGGAGGAGTGGACCAGGGTGTCCCAGATGGAACAATCCCTGCTGAAGGTTGATAATTGAGTGGAAGGGAATATGTGTCCGGTGGTGACATTCTGCTGGAGGTAGCAGAATTCACAGCTAATGATCCTCTGGATGAAGACACTGGTGGGATGGTAGGTGAGGACAAAGGGGACCCTATTGCTGCTGTGGCACGGAAGAGAGGGAATAAGGGTTGAAGCGCTGTGTATTTGTTTTCTCTTCCTATCTTGAGGTTGCCACCTCACACTGAGTTGATATTGATGACCTGCTTTAGATTTTTAGGAGGAAGCTTGAGGGACAAATAATAGTGAAGCCCAGGCATCTCAGTCTGTAGTATACCATAGGTTGACATTTCTGAACCCTTCTGATTAATGGGAAAGTTTGCATTCCTTTTAGTTCTACATTTTACGTAATTACTGAGACTTCAAGACAAGGCATGACCTAATGAGTAGATGATATGAATGTCCTTGGCCTTCAAAAGAAAAACATTCCATCCCTAACACAGAAGGTGAGCAATGAGATCCTCAGAAACAAGTCAATTTCTTTCATGTGTAGCCCCTGCCCTTTTGACCACAAGGGAAATGGAGCCCTAGTCTCATAATAGCTCCTATAGAAATAGCTGTTTTGTAGATTGGTATCCACCAGGCCATCACAGACATCAGATGAATCCAATTAGCTAAGAATTTCAGCACAAAGGGGCCCTTCCAAAGGTCATTGTATGCTGAAAATATAGACATTCAGCCTTGCAGTGCACCCAATTTTCTGAGGCTTTAGTTTTAGTGGAAGGCATAAGTCAGCCACAAAAGCCCACATTTTCCCTTGTGATAGAGGTAAATTAACACCACATTGAATGTCAGGAGATCCACTGAAGTTTAGTACAGTTTGAAAACTGGTCTAGCCTACCTTAGTGTGTCACATAAAGCAGAGATTCCAAAATTTTAGTTCAGTCTTGTGTACTAATTTTTATTTATTTTCCTGATCACTGAGGATGTTTAATTCCATCATTTCACTCCACATCATTTTTTTGTGTCTCCAATTTTCTGCGTTCTGTTTGTAGAAGAGGATTAAATTAGCCTCACAAATTTGGTAGGTCAATCCTTTCTCTTCTTGCATATTAACCGACATGTTCATAATTCTATTCCATGATGAAGTTTGTAAAACACTGCACATTATTGATTCAAGTTTTAAATCATGTTACTACTCCAGAAATTCTAAGTAATGTTCGTCAGGTTGAATGCATATGAGACCTTTTCCCACTTTTAATGCAGGTGAATGCTTAAGCAAATGACACCCCAATATAATGGTCAACTAAACCTGTCAGAACAGAGTTGCATGACTGAATCACTACAGTTACAATATATTACAGTCCAATATCAAATGGTAAATTTGAAGTTGTCAAACTATTTCACATCTGCCAATCAACCACACCAATCACACCCGCACCAATCAACTACGCCGCCCTGTGGCCCAACATTTCAACTCCCCCTCCCAAACTGCTGAGGACATGGAGGTCCTGGGCCTCCTTCACCACCACTCCCTCACCACCAGACGCCTGGAGGAAGAACGCCTCATCTTCCGCCTCGGAACACTTCAACCCCAGGGCATCAATGTGGACTTCAACAGCTTCCTCATTTCCCCTTCCCCCACCTCACCCTAGTTGTAAATTTCCAGCTCAGCACTGTCCCCATGACTTGTCCGGACTTGTCCTACCTGCCTATCTCCTTTTCCACCTATACACTCCACCCTCTCCTCCCTGACCTATCACCTTCATCCCCTCCCCCATTCACCCATTGTACTCTATGCTACTTTCTCCCCACCCCCACCCTCCTCTAGCTTATCTCTCCATGCTTCAGGCTCACTGCCTTTATCCCTGATGAAGGGCTTTTGCCCGAAACGTTGATTTCGAAGCTCCTTGGATGCTACCTGAACTGCTGTGCTCTTCCAGTACCACTAATCCCGAATCTGGTTTCCAGCATCTGTAGTCATTGTTTTTACCTTATCTATAGAATCTGCCTACCAGGCCCGCCGTCAAGGAAAGGCCACCAGCATTCTCAAATATCCATCCCACCTTGGCAATGCTTTTCTACAACCTCTACCATCAAGGAGAAAGTACAGTAGCCTGAATACACACATCAGTAAGTATCAAAACAGTTTCTACCCTACTGTTGTTAGAATACCAATGGACTCACAAACTCTTAGTATTTTCCTGTACCTTTGTTTTTTGTTTTGCCACTGTTTACCTATAATTTACTTATTTATGCTACTTAACTCTGTGATCTGCCTGTATTGCTTGGAAAACAAAGCTTTTCACTATGCCTCAGTACACGTGACAATAAATTCAATTCAATTCAATTCAATTCAGTATTTGAAGTCAAACTCCTGGACTAATGGTCTGGATTGTTGCATTAATTTTCCAGTCACACAATTTGAAGAGACATTTCATTAAGCCCAAAACTGTCTTTTTACCAATTTCAACCAATGCTCTTTTGATTTTCTCAAAGCAAGCTAATTAATAGTTTCAGACATGAGCAGTAGCTTTTTGCCTTAGACATGAGGACTACAAGAAAGGATGGGCAGATACAGCTAATATACGGATCAACACAATTATATTCTGATCAAATGTCTCATGGGATTGAATGGCCTGCATTTGTTCTTATTTCCTATGTTCCTATATGATCTGTGAACTAACAGAACAACCAACACGAGAGACAAATAACTTGTCAAGGCTAAAAGAACCTGTCCGTGCAAAGCTAAGAATCTCCAATCCGAATTCCAGCTGAAAATAGCCATTTCAGCTGGCCTGAAAACTTTTTATTAAATAGGATTTATGGGACCAGGAGTGTGCTGGTTGGTCAAATAATCCTGGTAAAAACAATAACTGCAGATGCTGAAAACCAAATACTGGATTAGTGGTGCTGGAAGCGCACGGCAGTTCAGGCAGCATCCAACGAGCAGCGAAATCGACGTTTCGGGCAAAAGCCCTTCATCAGGAATAAAGGCAGTGAGCCTGAAGTATGGAGAGATAAGCTAGAGGAGGGCGGGGGTGGGGAGAGAGTAGCATAGAGTACAATGGGTGAGTGGGGGAGGAGATGAAGGTGCACTGTCTCCTTGACTTGTCCGACCTGCCTATCTTCTTTTCCACCTATCCACTCCACCCTCTCCTCCTTGACCTATCACCTTCATCTCCTCCCCCACTCACCCATTGTACTCTATGCTACTCTCTCCCCACCCCCACCCTCCTCTAGCTTATCTCTCCACGCTTCAGGCTCACTGCCTTTATTCCTGATGAAGGGCTTTTGCCCGAAACGTCGATTTCGCTGCTCGTTGGATGCTGGTCAAATAATCCTGTTGATCAAGCGGTCCATCTAATGAAGGCAAAAGCACACACTAATATAATGCAGGGGGTATGCACACCACTGCTTTACCTTATTTACAGCACAAATCACTTAAATAATAAATGTAATTTTGAGAAAGTTCTCACTTGCACCTTCAACTGATTACCTGGATTTTGTGGGAATTGTGAAACTTCCAATAATTTGGGCATGTAATTTTTGCTAGTTTATTGAGAATGCTGGTTCATAGAGTGGTGGCTCGAACAAAGTTTCAATTAACAGAAAAAAAGATAGATGAACAGTTTCTTATCGTTAAGGATATTGATAAATCATAGATCTTTGATTGATAGGTCACATGTATCATATGAATATTTTTGATTCACTTTGACTATACTGTAAAGAAAATAGAACGAACTGCAATGGATCAGGCAGAATGCAGTGTTTGTCACTAACCTCTTTAAAATGCTTTTATTATCTGGAAGAGTGGAAGGTTGCACAGATAAGTATGTGTATAATACATATATATAGTGTGTGTGTGTGCAATTTCTCATGATAAAGATCATTAGGCTGTTTAAGACCATTCACCTCATCTTCACTTATCTCCAGGAAGATATCTTTTCTTCCACGTCGCTATTTCAGGAATGATATATTTGTCGTTCATAAATAATCTTTGTATTAAACATGTGATGCCACCAAATCACAGAAAACATACAAATCTGTCAATAGTTTTGTGTTAATATCAAATTAGCATAAGATATGGAGGAAAGGAAAATTATCCATTATTTTTAAATTAATGGACTGTTTGTCTTGGATCTTTCTGGAATAAGATGGAGAGCCAAGAGACACAATGGGAAAGCAAGTTTTGGCTATGCGTTGTGTGAGATTGGCTCACTGGAAACATGGTGAACAGTTGGAAGAGGGAACAATTCAAGAGAGAAAAATACTCAACATTACCTTACGCTGATGTTAATATATTCTAAGAAGTAGCAGTGCAACAACAATTTGCCCTGAAGCAAAATAGTAAGGAATATTTGTGATTCCTTTAAAGTGTTTATGGGATCTGTAATTTATAAAATAATCTAAAAAAGAAATGTTAAGAGTTTGCTTCAATAGCAAAAAGATGAATTGTAATGATCTTGAATGATAAATACTAATTCCTGTGGCACATAAACTCTTGACCCAAACAATACCAACAAGAAGTTAAATTGTTGGGCTGTGTGCCACACATAAGAAATGAACTGCAGGCTCGAAGGAGAGACATAGGCAGGGGAGTTGGAGAATTAAAACAATCAGATGCAGACAGATGTAAATCCAAAAAGACAGGAAGGCACACAGAGAATTCTGATGAAGAGAAGAAACATATCATTCCCAGGAAGAGGTCAGCTTTACCGTTAGGCAGAAAAAAAGACAGAAATCCTCAAACATAGAGTTACTACAATGTGGAAGCCAAACGTTCAGCCCACACTGACCCTCTGGAAGGCATCTCACCCAGATCTGCCCCACATTCCCCATAGCCAATCCACCTAACCTGCATGCCTTTGGACTGAGGAAGCCCACACAGACACAGGAAGAATGTGCAAGCTTCACATAGACAATCACCTGAGGCTGGACTTGAATCCTGATTGCTGGCACCATGAGGCAGCACTGCTAACCACTGAGCCATTGTACTGGCACTGCTTTAGTGTTAGTAAAACCTGACTGTGGAGTAATACAGTGGTATATAGAACATAGAAAAATACAGCGCAGTACAGGCCCTTTGGCCCTCGATGTTGCGCCGATCTAAGCCCACCTAACCTACACTAGCCCACTATCCTCCATATGCCTATCCAATGCCCGTTTAAATGCCCATAAAGAGGGAGAGTCCACCACTGCTACTGGCAGGGCATTCCATGAAGTCACGACTCGCTGAGTAAAGAATCTACCCCTAACATCTGTCCTATACCTACCACCCCTTAATTTAAAGCTATGCCCCCTCGTAATAGCTGACTCCATACATGGAAAAAGGTTGTCATGGTCAACCCTATCTAAACCCCTACTCATCTTGTACACCTCTATCAAGTCACCCCTAAACCTTCTTTTCTCCGAAAATGATATATGATCTGGCTAAAAATGTCAAAACCGAGAAAGTTGTGTCAATGGCTTGGAGATGCCAAATAACTAGGTGTTTTCTAAGATGTTTAGTAAGAAGTTTGATAAGGTTTGTCATGGTAAACTGGTTAGCAAGGTTACATCAATAGAGGGAGAACTAGCTATTTGGATACAGAACTGGCTTGAAGGTAGGAGATAGAGGGTAGAGTTGGAGAGTTGCTTTTCAGACTGGAGACCTGTGACCTGCAATGTGCCACAAAGAATTTTTTTTATAGTTTTTGAAAAGATTTGGAGCTCAGGTTGTGAATGAGGCCATAAATTCATTTGCTGAACTGATGTGTTTATCTGCAGACGTTTTGTCACCTCACAAAGATCAGTGCTCGGTCCACTGCTTTTCGTCATTTATACAAACGGTTTGGATGTGGACATAGGAGGTGTAGTTAATAAGTTTGCAGATGACAGCAGAATTGGAGTTATAGTAGACAGTGATGAAGGTTACTTCAGAGTACAATGGGATTTTGATCAGATGGGCCAATGAGCTGACGAGTGACAGATGTAGTTTAATTTAGATAAATGTGAGGTACTACATTTTGGAAAGGCAAATCAGGGCAGGATTTATACATAATAGTAAGATAATGGGCAGTTTTGCTGAACAAAGAGACCTTGGAGTGCAGGTTCGTAGTTCCTTGAAAGTGGAATCACAGGTAGATAGGTTACTGAAGAAGGCATTTGGTATGCTTGTATTTATTGGTAAGTGTACTGAGTAAAGGAGTTGTGAGGTCATGCTGCAGCTGTACAGGATATTGGTAAGGTCATTATTGGAATACTGCATGCAATTCTGTTCTCCTATTATAGGAAGGATGTTGTGAAACTTGAAAGGGTTCTGAAAAGATTTACGAGGATGTTGCCAGGGTTGGAGAGTTTGAACTGTAGGGAGAGGCTGAACAGGCTGCGGCTATTTTCCCTGGAGCACCAGAGGCTGAGGGCTGATTTTATTCATGTTTATAAAATCATGAGGGGCATAGATAGGGTAAATGGGCAAGGTTGTATCCTGGGGTGGGGGAGTCCAAAAGTGGCAGTCATAAGTTTAAGGTGAAAGGGGAAAGATTTAAAAGGGATCTAGGGGGCAGCTTTTTCATGCAGAGGGTGGTGCGTGCATGGAATGACCTGCCAGGAAAGGTAGTAGAGGCTGGTAAAATTGCAGTATTTAAATGGCATCTGGGTGGGTATATGAATAGGAAGGATTGTGAGGGATATGGGCTAAATGCTGGCAAATGGGACGAGATTAGTTTAGGATATCTGGATGGCATGGATGAGTTGGACTGAAAGGTCTTTTTCTGTGTTGTACATCTCTCTGACTCAATGGTTCTATGTATCAAATCAGTGAACTGTGATAGTGATCTATTGGTTGAAAAGAAACTCTGGGAAATTGTATCAATTGTATTGTCATGACCTGAGGCAGCGAGGGTTCACAGAATTATGCTTTGCTGTTGTTAATAATGTCTGTGAAAGTTAGAGGTGAAAACTATTGTTTTTCAGAAGCTCAGACCTACATCATACAAATAATCAATCATTTATTGCAGAGCTGCGTAGCTATGCAGTGCAACATCTGTGTGGAGAGTGATAAAAATGCTTTTGGTTCTGTAGAAATGTTTGTTTTATTGACTATTTAAAGTGCAGTTTACCTTTTTATTTGAAGTACGATTTTCCTGTTAATTTACGTGTAATTGGTGTTGGTTGTGATTTGTGTTAATGAAAATGTTACATAAAATAAAACCTTGTTAGTGATTTTATAATTCAGATATCATTCAGTCAATTTGGTTATTCTAGTTTATAGTTTCCCCATCTAAATCAAAGTATCGTTCCCAATGTTGGTGTCTGTACATTTTAGAGAGTATGAAACTAAAAGAACAAAATAATGATTCTGGTAATTTTCTATTGTTTACATTTGTTATCAATCTAACGTAACTAAAACATTTATTTGGAACAGTTTTTACTGCCTATAGCATTTTTGTTTTGTGGAACTTTTATTTACATCAAGTATTGTGGACACAGTGCAATGAAATGCTAACTTCCCAATCAAAATAACTAGTAGAAAGTCTATGAAAAGAAAATGCTGGTGTTGCCTTAGCATTAGTAAAACCTGACTGTGGACTAATACAATAACAATTGTCTGTCACCTTTGTAAACTTTCCCATGTAGTCGAGCCCAGATGACTTCCAGCTGCATATGAGTTACACCTGAATTTAGACAATCTAGTCTATACTCTTAAATCTTGAAATCCCTCCAGTAAAGATGCATGGATAGCTGCTGTGGCAAATGTAAAATGTCAAAATGGCTGCAACAAGATTGGATTAGTGGTGCTGGAAGAGCACAGCAGTTCAGGCAGCATCCAACAAGCGTTGGATGCTGCCTGAACTGCTGTGCTCTTCCAGCACCACTAATCCAGTATTTGGTTTTCAGCATCTGCAGTCATTGTTTTTACCGTGCAACAAGCTTGGGCCATTCCCCCGACAATGTTGCACTAATTGTAACACCAAATGAAACTAATCCCTTCCGTATGCTCTTTGTCCATTTCCCTCCATTCCTTGCATATTCATGTACTTATCTACAAGTCCCTTAAACACTCCTATTGTATCTGCCTCCACCACCACCTCTGATAGTACAGTCTAGACTCCTACCATTCTCTGTGTAAAAACCTTGCCCCACACATCTCCTTTGAACTTTCCCTCTCTCACCTTAAAAGAATGCTCCCTGTTTTGAAACATTAGACAGTCTTTGGAGAAGTTGCACCTGAGGCAGATGTTTGAAGCAGAGTAAAGGGCATGTTATCCTGTTCTTTATCTGATCTGAACTTGTTTCATTCTGACGCTGGTGCGCCCCAATGTGTCATTGTCAGGCAGTAACATCTCTTGTCTAATCGTTTCAAGATATTGATACATTTTAAAATTTCATGAAAAATACTTTGTTTCAGTCAATTGCTTCTATAAATTACATAAATCACATTGCAACTTTGAAACTGTGTAGAATGAACATTAGAATGCAGCTCAAACCAATCCTGACTGTTCTCATCATAGAATACAAAGAACTCCATTAAATATGCAGTAACTATTGTACAGTTAAAACTGTTCTGCAAATTCCAAGCAAATGATACATTTTATACGAGAATTATTTGCTGTAATTACAACACTCAAATAATGTGGCTATCCATTATAACGGGAATAGTGTAAGGCAATTTATTAGGAGAAAGTGAGGACTGCAGATGCTGGAGATCAGAGCTGAAAATGTATTGCTGGAAAAGCGCAGCAGGTCAGGCAGCATCCAAGGAGCAGGAGAATCGACGTTTCGGGCATGAGCCCTTCTTCAGGAATGAGGAAAGTGTGCCAAGCAGGCTAAGATAAAAGGTAGGGAGGAGGGACTTGAGAGAGGGGCGTTGGAAATGCAATAGGTAGAAGGAGGTTAAGATGAGGGTGATAGGCCAGAGTGGGGGTGGGGGCGGAGAGGTCAGGAAGAAGGTTGCAGGTTAGGAAGGTGGTGCTGAGTTCGAGGGTTGGGACCTCTCCATTTTTATCTCGGGTGACCGAATCAACACAGACATTTACTATAAACCGACCGACTCCCACAGTTACCTAGACTACACCTCCTCCCACCCTGCCCCCTGTAAAAACGCCATCCCATATTCCCAATTCCTTTGTCTCTGCCGCATCTGCTCCCAGGAGGACCAGTTCCAATACCGAACAACCCAGATGGCCTCCTTCTTCAAAGGCCGCAATTTCCACCCAGACGTGATCGACGATGCTCTCCACCGCATCTCCTCCACTTCCTGCTCCTCTGCCCTTGAGCCCCACCCCCTCCAATCGCCACCAGGACAGAACCCCACTGGTCCTCACCTACCACCCCACCAACCTCCAGGTACATCGTATCATCCGTCGTCATTTCCGCCACCTCCAAACGGACCCCACCACCAGGGATATATTTCCCTCCCCTCCCCTATCAGCATTCCGAAAAGATCACTCCTCCATGACTGCCTCTTCAGGTCCACACCCCCCCACCAACCCAACCTCCACTCCCAGCACCTACCCCTGCAACTGCAAGAAATGCAAAACTTGTGCCCACACCTCCCCCTTACTTCACTCCAAGGCCCCAAGGGATCCTTCCATATCCACCACAAATTCACCTGCACCTCCACACACATTATTTACTGTATCCGCTGCACCAGATGTGGCCTCCTCTATATTGGGGAGACAGGCCGCCTACTTGCGGAACATTTCACAGAACACCTCTGGGACACCCGCACCAACCGACCCAACCAACCCGTGGCTCAAAACTTCAACTCCCCCTCCCATTCCACCAAGGACATGCAGGTCCTTGGACTCCTCCATCGCCAGACCATAGCAACACGACGACTGGAGGAAGAGCGCCTCATCTTCCGCCTAGGAACCCTCCAATCACAAGGGAGGAACTCAGATTTCTCCAGTTTCCTCATTTCCCCTCCACTCACCTTGTCTCAGTCCCAACCCTCAAACTCAGCACCACCTTCCTAACCTGCAATCTTCTTCCTGACCTCTTCGCCCCCACCCTCACTCGGCCTATCACCCTCACCTTAACCTCCTTCCACCTATCGCATTTCCAACACCCCTCCCCCAAGTCCCTCCTCCCTACCTTTTATCTTAGCCTGCTTGGCACACCTTCCTCATTCCTGAAGATTCTCTTGCTCCTTGGATGCTGCCTGACCTGCTGCGCTTTTCCAGCAACACATTTTTAGCTAAGGCAATTTATTTCCAGGTTTAGCAAATGTTTGATTAAAAGAGATAATGAATGATATAACCACGAATAGAAATAACAGATAACAAATATGTCAAAATATGAGAATGTGCTAATCAAAGTTCACAAAGTGGGGAATAAATTATTATATCTATTTTGAATGTCACATGCTCCAAGTGATCCTCAGTCAAAAATGATATTGTCCTAACAGTATAGTTTGGTTGTATTTCTACTGCAATGCATGGCTTCAGGTTTAAATGCAAGTGGAAGTGTCCAATACAAATTTACCAGTGTTTGCTAGGGGCTGTTGTTTTACACTTAGGTGGTTCAGTATACATATCATGGGAAGACAGAACTATTATCTCAGTGCATATTCATGGAAGGAAGAAAGTACCTATACATATAATTGACTTTCACAATAAAAGGATGTCCCAAAGTGCTTTACAGCCAATTAAGTATTTTTAAGTGCATTTACTACAGTACTTAAAAAAAAACACACAGCAGCTAATCTTCACATAAAAGGTCCCATTTCAGTAATATGACAATTAACTAATGATATCTTTTATAATGCTGATTGAGGGAGGATTATTGACCATGACGCCAGGGGTAACTCCCCTTTTTTTCTTCAAAATAGTGCCCATGACATCTTCTAAACCCTAAAGAGGAGATGGGACCCTGATTCATGTCTCGTCTGAAAGCTAATATCTCCGATAATATTTGCTCAGCATCGCACGAGAGTTTCAGTGTAAATCCTTGTGTTTGAGTCTCTCGGTAAGACTTGAAATCTCTCCAGTGTTGCAATGTTAACACCTAATCCATAACTGATATTTTACAAATTGGTTTATAATCTTGATACATGTAACAAAAGACAAATTCCTCTCCCTTGTAAGGAAGGAACAAAATAAGTTTATGCTGTATCGAAAAAAATTGGGTTAGATCTCATATAGAATTACAGTGACAGGACTTTTGGTTTAACTGATCCGTGCTAATGCATATGATCCATACGTGCCATCTCCCACCATTTCACTTTATTTGACTAATCTTTTATTCCTTTTATATCCTATGGTTTTACTTCCAATTTAACTTTATGAATGATAGTCAACTCAACTGTTCCTTACAGTAGTGTTCTCAACATTCCTAGGGCAAAGAGGTTTCTCCTGAATTTCCTATTTTATTTATTAATATCTGTCCCCTATTTATGGTCCCTAACTTTTATTTGGTGTGAAAATGATTAAATATCTTTTCTATATCTGTCCTGTAAGACACTTTGATAATTTCCCTAAACAAGCAATTTGAAGAAACTAGGCAGAAGTGAGGACTGTGGCTGCTGGAGATTAGAGTCAAGAGAGTGGTGCTGGAAAAGCACAGCAGGTCAGGCAGCATCCGAGGAGGAGGAAAATCAACTTTTCAGACAAAAGACCTTCATCAGGAATCTTCATCAGGGCTTTTGCCCGAAACATTGATGTTCCTGATCCTCGGATACTGCCTGATCAATTTGAAGAAACTATTCATTCATTTTGTATTTCAAACAGGAGTTCTGTGGATCTTGCATATCCCATACAGAATTTGACTTATACTCTATTATTTACATGTTTACAACTTCCTTTTATTTTCCAAAATATTAATTTATGTTATTTGCATGTCTGCCTTCCATATTAAATGCTCCAATTGACATAAAATATTAGTGACACACCTAAAATTTGTCCCTTCTCAAATTTCAAATTTACTGTTGATCTTGTTTTTAGCAGACCTTTTTTTGCAGGAGTAACTTTGTATTCCTCATTCTGTTCGACCACCCAATGTGCTTTGTAAGTCATGATCTGCCTGTCCTGCATGCATAACAAAACTTCTCACTGTACTGAAGTACATGTCACAATAGTAAATCAAATCATAATATTTGCATGATGTTACTACAAAATACAGAAAAATTATAAGTTGTATATTATTAATTAATTTATTTTAGTTTTGATAACTACCAAAGCATTTAAGAAAATAAGATTGAACATTGAGTGCAAAGACTAGAGTGTGACGAGGCACAAGACTTTACTTTGTTTTCGATGCATCGAAATATTCTTCTGGTGTTCAGTCAAAAAATAATTGATAGATATGTGCACAAACATTGTTGTATATTTCTGTAAAGTGCATTTATACAATTATAATCTCAAATCGTCATGAGTTAGGCCCAATTACAGGGAAAAACATTTTGTTGGCGTGAGACTTAACATTGCTTTGAATTTTACAATATGTCAGAATTGCAGTATTTATAATGGGGTAACTCCATTCAAATTGGACCCTTGGCCTTTTATAATATTTAACATGTGATTAAAATTATTAAGGACCATTAGTATGCTAATTGTTTTCATTTATTCAGTACTTTCTACCAGTATTTCTTTTAAATGTGGTACAATTGATAGTCTCTTGGGGTTTTCATAATGCGCGTAGTGAAGTGACATTATGCCAATGCTGCAAAGTAAATTGACAGACTCCCATGAGATTACATTGACTAATAACTGAAAAGAATGCTGAAACTGCACAAGGCAGTTAAGGGCTGAAGAAAAACTCATAGGTGATCCAGTAATTATCAACAATCAGTTGATATTCAGGTACTGATAGCGACTAATCAAACAAGCATTCATAATGCTTACCTTAACTGTAATTCTGAATTGTGAATCTGCTATGCTACTAATTTACTGAATGTAAAAAGGAAGTGGGATAGCACTTAGTCATTGACATTTGGTCAAACAGAAAATGTTTTGGATAAAAGGATCATTCATGAGTCTTGTTTCATGGACAATATGTTTTGTTTTAAGGGCGATTAAAATTGTGCAAAGTAAAATAGTGTAGATGCTGCAAATTTGAGAGACTAACAGAAAATAATGAAAATACTCAGAAGGTTTGGCAGCAATTGTGAAGACAGAAAACTAAAGCATTGTGTCTGCAAGACTGGCTTTTCTGCGATCTTGCCAAATATTTGGTTATCATTTTCTGTCCGAGATCTAGGCATAGCCAGCCAGTTTGAGAGATTAGCTCTTGTATGGTTGATAAGCACTGTATCACAAGCCATGTACTGAGCGGTGGGTGGGATCTTAAAGGTCAGAGCAGTGTGGGCACAGAGGGTAAGGTTCAAAGCCAGAAGAAATGCTAATATTGAAACTGGGGACAATTGCAACAAATGGCCTGGGAGCATCAGACGTTGGAGTCAGGTAAATGTCAGGGTTAAAAGCAGAAGGGTGTTTCCCAGAACTTTATGAGAAATTAGGGAAGAGATTGCTGGGCGGAGCTGAAAATGTGTTGCTGGAAAAGCGCAGCAGGTCAGGCAGCATCCAAGGAGCAGGAGAATCGACGTTTTGGTCATGAGCCCTTCTTCATTCCTGAAGAAGGGCTCATGCCCGAAACGTCGATTCTCCTGCTCCTTGGGTGCTGCCTGACCTGCTGTGCTTTTCCAGCAACACATTTTCAGAAGAGATTGCTGGGCCCCTTGCTGAGATATTTGTATCAGCAAAATTCACAGCCAAGGTACTGGAAGACTGGAGGTTGCTAATGTGGTGCCGTTATCTAAGAAAGGCCGTAGGGAAAACCCAGTGAATTATGGAACAGTGAACCTTACATCAGTGGTGAGTAAGTTATTGGGGGGGGATTCCACCTGCATTCAGAAAGACAAGAACTGATTAGGAATTGTCAGCATGGCTTTGCATGTGGGAAATCATGTCTCACTAACTTGATTGAGTTTTATGAAGAGTGACAAAAAATATTAATGAAGGCAGAATGGTAGATGTTGTCTATATGAACTTCAGAAAAGTGTTCGACAAGGTTTCACATCGTGTACTGGTAAGATCATTTGGGATCTGGGGGAGCTCATCAGTTGGATAAAAAATTGACTTGAAGGTAGCTGACAGACAGTGGTGGAAGGGTGACGTTTTTCAGACTGGAGGTCTGTCACCAGTGGTATGCCACAAGGATCTGAGCTAGTCCATTGCTTTCCATCACTTATGTAAATAATTTGGATGTGAATATCAGAGGAATGGTCCATAAGTTTGCAGACAACACCAAAATTCGTGGACAGTGAAGAAGGTTACCTCAGACTACAACGGGACCCTTGAACAGATCGGTCAATGAGCCGGGACTGGAGGGTTTGCACATTAGGGAGAGGCTGAATAGGCTGGGGCTTTTTCCTTGGAGCATCGGAGACTGAGGGGTGACTTTATAGAGATGAATAAAATCATGAGGGGTATGGATAGGTTGAATAGCCAATGTCATTTTTCTAGGGTAGGGGAGTCCAAAACTAGAGGATATAAATTTAAGGTGGGAGGGAAGGGTTTATAAAAGGACCTGAGGGGTAACTTTTTCAAGCAGAGGGTGGTGCATGTCTGGAACAAGCTGTCAGAGAACGTTGTGGAGGTGAATGCAATTACAACAAAAGACATTAAAAGCATCCGGATGGATTATCAATAGGAAAGGTTTCAAGGGATATGGGCCAAATGCTGGCACAAGAGGCTAGATTAATTTAGGATATCTGGTCAGCAAGGATGAGTTGGACTGAAGGGTCTGTTTCCTTGATCCATGATTCTGAGGCTCTATGACTGTAAGTGGCTTTAACAAGGTCTAGTTTATTGCATTATTACAATCAGGTACAAGTTACATTTGTATGATCGACATCAAGTTGAATTTCACCAGAAATCGGAGTTTCTGTCCATGAAGTTCAGCGTGTGGTGCTGGAAAAGCTTAGCAGGTCAGGCAGCCAGAGATTCAATGTTTTGGGCAAAAGCCCTTCATCAGGAACCTGATGCCCAAAATGTCAACTCTCCTGCTCCTTGGATGCTACCAGACCTGCTGTGTTTTTCCAGCACCACACTTTCAACTCTAACCTCCAGCATCTGCAGTCCTCACTTTTGCCTTTCTGTCCATGAAGCCTAGTGAGATTTCCGACAATATTTTCTGTGACTACCTCATTTCTTATGTACCACCTGCCAGTTCAGCCCATTTCCAATAGCTTCCTTTTTGCCAACAGGTCTGAGCAGGGATGGGACCTCCTGAGACTCTCACCACCATATTTAAAACACAGTTGTACACAAGATCAAATGTTATCAGCACATAGTTGTCTTAAAGAATTCTTGTGACTTGCTCCAGATAGACGTGGCAAAAACAGAAGAGGTCACTCATTCAAGATGTCACTCATTCTATGTTCCTGCATATCCCCAATAGTCTTTCACCCCCTTCGTTATCAATAATCTATTCACCACTTTCTTAAAAATATGTTAAGATCCGCTGCCTTACGAGAAAGAAAATTCCAAAGACTCAAAACCTTCAAAGAGAAATAAAAATCTACATTTCCAACTTAAATGGATTCCCTCTTATGTTGAAACAATGAGTCTTAATTCTAGATTCTCCTAGCGGAGGAAACATCCTTTCTACATCTACTGGTCAAGTTCCCTCAGGAGCTTACATGTCTCAGTTAAGTCACCTCTAAAATCCAGAGAATACAGGTTCAAATTGCCTAGTGTTTCTAAAGAAAGCAATCTGCTCAATCCAGGCTTTTCTGTGTCATTTCTGGACTTCTGCGTCATTCAGTATCAGGTTGGGTTTCTCCAAAGTCAATTGTTTTCAGACATTCCAATAACCATTCTGTTTCTCTTGACTCTGACTTTAAAATTCCACAGTCACAATTTTCTACTAATGTGTAGAGATTACCCCGGATGCCTGTTAAATCTTGTTCTTTCAAGAATTTTATTTGTTCCAAGGTTAAAGTAATTGCCATAGGCTTGTAGAATTTTATCAAAAGTCTTTTTTACTTCTTTTAGGTCTTGGAAAGACACAATGTTATCAGCTTTGGAACTAAGTTATTATACAAGTATATTTACTTATTCAATTTAGGATTTAGTATTTACTCCGTTATGATTTTTTTAAAGAACTATTTTCTTTAAGATGTCCAACTCCGTATTATATTCGGCCCATCTCTGAAATTATATCTGCCTGATTTTATTATTTCAATTGAGTATGATTTCTAGCATGATTAGTTATTTTTTCTTATTTTAAAGGCTTTTAATCCTGCAATGTCACAATTTTGCTTTATTTATCTGTGGTGTAATAATTCCGTTAGTTTGTAGGGCTTTACTTTTCAGCTTCCTTGCACTTATGCCGTCAAACTAGACAATCACATTTTTCAATTGATGATCCATTTTTTAAAAAAGTAAAATGAATGATTCCCGCCATTCCATGATCTAATAAATGATTCCCATCCTCTTTAATATTTTCATTGAATGAATCCTGCTGCTGACAACTTTAATAACAATCCCGTTATCTCAAAACTTTTATAAGAAAAATCTTGTTTTCTTTAATGGAATTCACCAAAGATTCACCAAAGGGTAGGTTCTTCACTCAGCGAGTCGTAAGTTCATGGAATGCCCTGCCAGTAGCAGTAGTGGACTCTCCCTCTTTATGGGTATTTAAGCGGGCATTGGATAGGTATATGGAGGATAGTGGGTTAGTGTAGGTTAGGTGGGCTTTGATCGGCGCAACATCGAGGGCTGAAGGGCCTGTACTGCGCTGTATTCTTCTATATTCTATATTCTATATTTGTGTTGTCGACAGCACAACTCATAATCCCTGTTGCCTTCCTGTTTTCTCCTGAATGTGTACTACAGTGTGTAACTTAATAAATTCTTCCTAGTTTAAATAATGGAGCTCTAGCCCTCTTCTGCAGCCTCAATAGACGCCTAACTTTCTTCATCCAATTGATATTGTATGCTTAGGGTTCTAAATTGTCCCAATACCACTTTGATTCTGGCTTCAAAACATTCCTTGTCTCAGACCTCGTTATAAAAGAATTTCCGTGATGCTTGATTTTTCTTATTGTAATGAGAATTGTGGAGCCAGGCTCCAATTGTGGTAATACTCACTATAAATTGTGAGTACTCTCGTTAGTTCTACGTTCTCCAGCCTGAAAATGGGCCATATTTTTAAAGGTCCTCCCTTTGTCAGCCAAGAATTTTAGCTCTGAAGTCTATGTGCTCTCTGGCACAATCATCAGTGTTTAGATTAGATTACCTACAGTGTGGAAACAGGCCCTTTGGCCCAATAATTCCACAATGACCCTCCAGAGAGAACCCCCCCCCCCTCCTATATTTACCCTTGACTAATCCACCTAACGCTACAGGCAATTTAGCATGGCCAATTCACCTGACCTGCACATCTTTGGACTGTGGGAGGAAACCGGAGCACCCGGAGGAAACCCATGCAGACACGGGGAGAATGTGCAAGCTCCACACTGACAGTTGCCCGAAGCAGGAATTGAACCCAGGTCTCTGGCACTGTGAGGCAGCAATGCTAACCATTGTGCCACTGTGCCACCCCATAACTGCTGAGTGTGACTAATGTTCCAGTTCTTTCTGGGTTCGAGCTCACAGTTACTTCTCCACATGCGTTACAAAGGCTGAACTGCTTTTTATCATTTACTGTAGATTCTGTCCTGTAGAATCTTGAAGTGAGTTGTACTTTGGTAAGCTATCTAGAAATGGATGCTGACTGTCTGCTCAAGTAATCTTCAAAGCTCCCTGGAATCTGTACTCCTTCTCATCATGTTGTATAATGGATCCTCATCACAGTCAACCTGGGAAAAGAAATACTAAACTAATTTATTTCTGCCATTATCTTTGGCCTGACTGATCCTCTATGGTAGAGTAAATCCACTTGGTCTCTCTAAAGGGCATCTCTTCTCTTACTCAAGAGTAGTAAGGTAATACAGCAAGGCAGCAATCGGGAACAAATTACATTGCGAGGATAGAAATTGTTCCTTTTTTTTATAATTCATTTATTCATGCGGTGAGGGCATCTCTGGCTAGGCCAGCATTTATCCCTAATTGTCCAGAGGGCAGTTAATAGTCAATCACATTGCTGTGGGTCTGGAGTCACATGTAAGCCAGACCAGGTAAGGATGGCAGTTTCCTTCCCTAAAAGTCATTAGTGAACAGGAAGAGTTTTTTCCAATAATTGACAATGGATTCATGGTCATCATTAAACTCTAAAGTCCAGTTTTAAAAGAAATTAATTTGAATTCCACCCCTTGCTGTAGTGGGATTCAAACCTGGGAGCTCATCATATTACCTGGATCTCTGGACTAGTGATTATACCACAAAACCATCATCTCCCCAGTGACTTTGAGGAAGGCCCAGTCAACAGGTCTACCTTCTGAGATACAGAGCTGTTCTCCCACTCTAGTCTGTATAACATTGTATTGAGTGGTGTTTAATGCAGTGATAGAGATGTACAACTTGGAAACAGGCCCTTTGGTCCAAATCGTCCATGCTGACCAGATTTCCTCAACTAATCTAGTCCCAATTTCCAGCACTTGGCCCATATCCCTCTCAACCCTTTCTATTCATATACCCAAGTTCTCAGCATTAATCCTTTCACAGCCTAACACCGACACAACATTACTCATTGAGATTTCCAATTGCTAGTCAAATCAGAGAAAATCAAGAGTTCAAATGAAAACAACAAAGTCCAGGTAGGCATATTAACAAAATATGATTATAAACCTTACCAGCATCCATTTTGAAGACAAAAAGGTGCTTTATAACAATAGTAACCTTAAGAACTGGAGTCACTTTCTCTAACATAAACACTGACTTGTAACTAACTAGCTCATGTCTTTGCCTTCAATCTCTTAACTACGTGAGAGAAGTGTTTCCATGAGGGTTGAACTGGCTTCCTCAGCACAACTTACCAAAGCTGTCCATATCATTGAAAAAAATTGGGGAGTGTCAAGTGTCAGATTATGGTCAGTGCAAAATTAAATTTGTTTGGTCATTCACACTAGTTTGAAAAACATTACTTTGGAAGTTGATCTATCGACAAAATTGGTCTTCGCCACAGCTCAGATTAACCACCATTGTGAGATTTCACTTGTTGTGCTCCTTCACAGTTTTTGAAGGAGATTTTACAATTTTGCTGCATTTTCTTTTTGATGTAAACTCACATCAGACCCTTGTTAAAACTTTTAAGTATAAAAAAGTTACAAATAAAATTAACTCCAAATGAAAAGGAACAAGCATGTCGTTCCCTGTGTTTTGTAAAGCCAATTTTGCTATGCAGCCCAATATTGATTAAAGATGTTTATTTTATGTTGTACATATTTTCAGCTGTAAAAATCAAACTACAACGTGTCGTACAATCTTAAATAAATCAAAGCATATTTGTGTTGCAAATCTAATGTGTTCTTTGATGCTGATTGTACATTGGCCAATATGTAAAAATCATAGAATCTCTACAGTGTGGAATCAGGCCATTCAGCCCACACCACCCCTGAGAGGAGCATCCCACCATATGGCTGTAACTCTGCACTACCCACCTAGCCTGGCCAATTTAGCATGGCTAATCCACCTAACTTGAACACCTTTGGATTTTGGGAGGAAGCCCATGCAGACACAGGGAGAACATGTAAATTCCATATAGACAGTCACTCAAGGCTGGAATTTGAGCCCAGATCCCTGGCACTATCAGGCGGCAATGCTAGCTACTGAGCCACCAACATGAATGCAAATCTAAGTAAAAAGACAATTGTCAAAACTGGCACAATTTTCGGTGTAATATGCACCCAGATTACTGATAGTGCCCAAAATAGAAACTCTGATCTTGTTTTGTTAATTTTAATAACATAATGGATTTGTAATGCAGTCTACTTGATGCTGTATATGAGCATTCTAAAACACATTCAAAAAGCTTTTGAAATTTCAATATACTTGTTACATAGAAACAGTTTGAATTATTTTATACCAAAACCGTTCAGATGGATGAGTAACCTAACATGGATATACATATCAAATGTTGGAATTCCATACTAAAGCATAGAATGAGGAATATGTACTGATTCACTAGTCAGCACTGATTTAATAGAGGTTGTCAGTTCACATCCCTACAGTCTGACATCCTCCTCACCTTTCATTAATTCTATTTGAATTAAACGCAACTTTAAATTAACATTCTATATTGACTGAGAGAACTGTCTCTTCCCCAAGATCATTTCATTCTGCATAACTTTTTCTTAAAAGTGAGCAAACAGTCATTCTGTGCAAAAACATTTCTATCTGTCACTTTATCTTAAAGCTAAACGGGTAGTAATAAAGTTGTTAAGCAATTTTTAAACATATTTTAGAACATCCTCCTTTCCTGATACAGATTAATCAATTTGTTTTACTGCTACCTTCTATAAATCTGAATGTCTTTGTTTTCATTTTAAGAAACAGGAGAGATAAGAATCTTCGAAAGGGTTAGCATCAAGTGAGTCAGAGAATAATTCAGGTAGACAGCAAGGTCTGTGAACAGCATACTGATTTCAGTGGCAATGGTTACAGAAACTCAGCATCAGAGAAGTCCAAAGGGGAAAAAAAAACTTTTGTGTTCTTCTATCCCTGTTTATTAGACTTGTTGGCAGCCAACCCATGGAAACTTCCAGGTCTGTGGTAAACTTCTGTGGTAAATATGTCAATTTCTGGTTAACTGGTGATTGTTCATCTGAACCCAATTTTTTGGCACAAGTTAGGAGTGTGAGGCTCAACTAGGAGGAACGAGGCTGGTCTGAAATCGATTCTAACTGCCACCAATATACTTCCACAATTTCAGGATGTTAAGAAGAAGATGAATCTCAAGTTCTTTGCATCATCAACAACAACAAGTAATCTAATCTAATCTAATCTAAACCTGGAGAAATGGCCTCGATGGGCAAATTGTGGAGGGGGTGTGGAGCCTGGTATGGGAAGATGATCTTTATGGGTTTCCATTCATATGGAGCACTTATCTTCATCTAGAAAGAACTTTGAGAAAAAAAAGTCATCCGACATTGTCAGCCAGAGTAGGTTGGAGTTGTGCAGACATAGCACTGTTTCTACATACATTGGATACTATTTTCAACATATTCACGAACAGATATTCACCCCTAATTATTATACTTCACTAAAACTCAATACAGAATAAATTATCAATACAGTGCTGAAATAGGTGAACAATCTACTTAAAATGAAATAAATTGACATTCTTTGATTCAAAATATGCATCACCCTGTGCTTAATGGTATGAATGTTTACTGCCCAAGCCTCAATGTTATCCAAGATCTGGGGCAGGCTAACTTGTGGGTGGCACGGTGGCACAGTGGTTAGCAATGCTGCCTCACAGCGCCAGAGACCTGTGTTCAATTCCCACCTCAGGCGACTCTCTGTGTGGAGTTTGCACATTCTCCTCGTGTCTGCGTGGGTTTCCTCCGGGTGCTCCGGTTTCGTCCAGGTGCTCCGGTTTCCTCACACAGTCCAAAAATGTGCAGGTTAGGTGAATTGGCCGTGCTAAATTGCCCGTAATGTTAGGTGTCGGGGAATGGGTCTGGGTGAGTTGCTCTTCGGAGGGTTGGTGTGGACTTGTTGGGCCGAAGGGCCTGTTTCCAAGCTGTAAGTAATCTAATATAAAAAAAAATCTTGTGTTCCTTCATTACTGGAGAAGTTCTGAATGGATTTTAACATAATGCACTCATCAGTGAACAGTTACACCCCTGACCTTATGATAGAAGGACAATCATTATTGAATTAGATGAAGATGTTGGACCTATTACTCTTCCCTGAAAATCTCTTGCAGTCGATATAAGTCTTTGATTGTGATCACCTCATGTACATTTGTGTCATAAATAAGCCACTGGAGATTATGACCAAATCGATCACTGTTTTATTCAGGCTCTTTGAAGCTATATTCAGTCAAACTACTTTTCGTATCCATGTTATTCAATCAAACTGTGTGAATTCATTCTCCAACTTCTCCAATCTATAGCCTTTCTGACTTAGAAATTACACACAGTCTTTGAAATAGCTCAGGTCAATGATGTTAATCTTAGAGTAAAAGTATTATTATTAGAGAATATGTGTGTTGGTCACTCAGATGGAGTTGAATTCTTATGGTTCATTATTTCTGTGGTTCTTTGATTTGAGGATGCAAGCAATGCAGAAAAGTTGCACTCTCGTGTAATTTGTTTTTGGTTTTCCAATGTGGCAAGTGTTTGCTGTTGCAAGTGATGTATCAAAGACTTGCATAATTTATGTTAGAGAATGACTAATGTCACTTCAGTAATGGCTGGGAGTGAGCCTGCAGCATGAATGTGTTGAATTGCAGTTATATTGACTGTCGGCTGTAGTCTGTAGATCAACACACAACACAATTTTGTCACATAACGAAACAGTGCTTGTGAAGTCAGTTATCCATAAATATGCTTTGGCGGTTGTGACAGTGCAGCCACAGATCTTTCATTCGTTCATAGAATGTGGGTGCTGCTGACGAGGCCAACAGTTCCTGCCCATCCTTAATTGCCCAGAAGACAGTTAAGAATCAGCCATATTGCTGTGGGTCTGGAGTCACAGGTTGAGTAGTCCAGGTAAGGATAGCCGATTTCCTTCCCTAAAAGGTATGAGTGAATCATGTTTTTTTTTCACATTAGACAACGGTGGCTACATAGTTACTGTTAAATGAGGCTTTCTTTAAAATTCCATATTGTTTTTTTCTCATCAATCTCATATGACACCAGTTACCACATTGGGATTCAAACCCATGTCCCTCAGAATATTAGACTCGTGTTATTCTACTATACAACTGCCTACCCTTAAATTCTGTGGGTAAGTGATAATTTAGGCAGTGGGGAGGGAAGAAACCTCTTTTACATCTCTCCTTTCATCCCCTTGTTCCCTCGAGCAAAATAAAATACCCAATGTCAGATGTACACCCAAAAAGCATTCAGATATCCAAATCTTTATTGATTAATCAAAATTTCAAGAGGACATGTCTGACAAAACAAATATAATGGATAAAGGTACATCAAAGTATCCAACAATCATAAACCTTGCTCTTAGATCTAATTTTAAAATCTAAAAATTAAAAATAATTCTCTGAAATATCTATGTGACATTTAACAATCAGTGAGCCCACTGTTCAGTGTCCATTTTCACTGGGAGTCAGATTGCAGAATTAAGTGCCTGCAATTAAGTGAAAAAAGCGAGAATTGTGTTGCCACTTTTTACTATTCAATCTATATTAATTTTAAATATTTAAATTCAACTCTGCTACCTTTTGTGTAAGGGGACTTCAGGCTATTTTGATAGGATGCAGTGAAAGGAGCTCCCCATTTAATTTCCTGGTCCCTATTTGCACATTTCTTGCCAACAGCACCAAAGCTGCCAGCAAGAAAATATGCTTTCCTATCTGCATATTTCCCATGTCAATATTTCATTATTGCAAAAAATCAATCCCTGTAAACAGTCCGCTGGCTTTTTCTTTTGCAAATCTGAGGTGTATTGAACAAACAGTTCTAGCACATGGAAACATTTTAATGAGTTAAAGGCACAAGGGAAAACTTTCAAATTTCAATTTCAAATTGACCCAAGTTGGAGCAGTTTGGGTTAATTCTCGAGGGAGGAAGAATTTCCTCTTTCCATGAAAGCTATAAGGGAGGCCTGATTTTCTTTGCTAATCAGGAACAAAACATGGGAATCCATATAATTGGTATGAGCGGCTCCTGTGGGCAGAATTTTGCTCATGCTAATGAACAAATACAAGCCAATTGTGACTTCTTTAGTGGTCCTCTAACAACTCCCAAGCAGCTAGAATGTGATTGAAATAACAGAATTTCCTAAACTTTAATAACTCAGGTGTAAAGTGTGCAATTGTATGAGAATAGCACAGAGGCAAGAACAAAAAATGAAATCCCAACATGAATACGGTGCAAGGTTTCACAAACATTATACGAGAGGGATGACATCATTTGAGATATGAAGGTATCCCAAGTACAAGACATGCAAGGAAATGTGTCACCCAGACAGGCACTGTTTTTGAGAACCTGACAGGAAATGAGATCATGAGAAATATATGAGAGAACAAGGTAATCCAATATAATTGCTCCTGTTCGTGCATTAATAAGGAGTAAGTATGGAGAACCTGACAGGAAATGACATCAACAAAGATACACTAGCTTAAGAAAGAAGACAAATAAAAGTCCTGAATATTGCTGCACAAAATCTGCCCATGACATGATGGAAAGTTAAGATTCTAAATGCCTTCAACAAGAATGCAAGTAATAAGTTATCAGAGATGAAATATCAGAATTCTATGTAAACTGTGATCCATGCATGTTAGAAAATGAACCTTTTATAAGTGGTAGGTTCAGTAGACCACGTCATGCTCCCATAATCTTCAGTTGCTTTTATATTTGAAGTAAAAAACATACATTATCAGGGATTGCAAACATCAACAAATAGATAGTTCCCAAACAAAAGTGTCTTAACCCTTGCAGTGAGTATGAAAAGCAGAGGATTTTACGGTGAAGTTCAGGACTTCTGACTTGCAGTTTTTTCAGATATTACATGATTTGTCATCATATTTTAACTGTGGTTGCCCACATACAGTCATGCATAATATCAATAGGGTTTAGGGTGTCAAAACAGAAGCAAAACAATAGAGCATCCTTATCAACTTACTGACTTGTAATTTCATGTGATGGCACTGTAACTTTGTGACAGAATAGCAGAAATCGAGAGGTTTTACAAAGCTTCTGAATTTAATGCACCTAACCCTATATAGAACAATGCCGACACAAGTTATCTGCTGCTAGGAGCCCCAAATACTATTCCTGACCAGTGCACCAGTTCTCATCTACATATCAGTATGAAGCCATTATGTGAGTGCGATTGTGGCTGAAACTTTGATAAATGTTAAGTTTCTAACACATCCAATCCTGTAATTTTTAGAATGAGCAGTTGCTCACATCAATTCAATGGAGCTATCCATTTGCCAGTGACTTTTAAGCCAATTGCATAAGGTTTTACATTGGGTTATTACAGAGGTTGCTCATAGCATGTTAAGCCTGCAGACTATTCCAAGCATTCTGTGTCTCTGTTTAAAAAGAGCAGGTCTATGTCAAAGCATTGAGTTAACCGCCCCTGTTTGTTCTGCATCTATTCAAAAATATAAATGAGAGAACAAGGTAATTCAATATAATTGCTCCTGTTGGTGCATTAATAAGGAGTAACTGCAGCAATAGAATTGGAAACACCAACCACTTATTTGCTTCTGCAATTCTTTGGCCTTAGATGGAGTGTTATATCCATTTCTGTCCACCACACTTTACGATGGAAAGCAAGCGTGTATTGCTTCACATATGAAAGACTTCCATGAAGTGGATAGATTGAAGAAACTGTTGTGGCTTTCCTTGAAGATGAAGGAATTGGGAGGAGGTGTTCCAAACCATGAGAGTCTTAGACAGAAGAGGTAGAGAAAAGTTGATCCAGTTGACAAACAGTGAAAGAATCAGAGGACACTGATTTAAGATGATTTGTAAACTAAAATGTAATAGAATGCTTTAACACAGCAACTCGTGAGGAACTGGGATGCAATGTACAAACATGTGGTGGAGATAGATTAAATTATTATTTTTGAATAGGACTTGGATAATCTCCTGAAAAAGAAAGACTCCCCAAAGCCTGTCCACCACCGACAAGCAACAAATCAGCAGTCTGATGGAATATTCCCCTTGTGCCTGGATGTATGCAGTTCCAATAACACTCAAGTTGGACACATTCCAGGATAAAGCAGCACACTTGGCTGACATCACATTCACGAACGTTCATACCCTCCACCACTGATGCTCTGTATCTGCAGCATGTACTATTCACAAGGTGCACTGCAGAAATTCACAGAGGCTGCTTAGATAGCACCTTCCCAAACCATGACCACTATCATCAAGAGGGACAAGAACTTCCTCCCTTGTGTCTCCAACAAAACCCAAGAAGGTTGGTCCACTCCCCCACCACTGATGCTCAGTAGCAGCAGTGTACACTATCTACAAGATGCACTGCAGAAGTTCACCAAACATTCTCAGACAGCATCTTCCAAACCCATGACCACTTCCACACAGAAGGACAAAGGCAGCAAATACATGGGAACACCACTACCTTCAAGTTCCCCTCAAAGCTACTTATTATCCTGACTTGGAAATATTTTGCTGTTCCTTTACTGTCACTGGGTCAAAATCCTGGAATTCCCTCCATAAGGGCATTATAGGTCAATCCACAACAGGTGGACTGCAGCAGTTCAGGAAGGCAGTTCATCACCAGCTTTGCAAGGGCAGATAGGGACGGGCAATAAATGCAGGCCCAACCTATGATGCCCACGTCCCACAAATGAGTAAAATAAGAACCCCACAGCACGTGGACTGCAGAAATTCAAAAAGGCAGCTCGCTACCTCCTTCCCAAGGGCAACTAGGGATGGACAATAAAATATTGTCTCAGCCAGTGATGCTCACATCCCATGGAAGATTTAAAAATCCAGAACTAGAAGGAAAGGGTGAGGGAATTGGACTATGTCAATTGTCCCTGGAAATGACTGACATAACCATTTTAGACTGAATAACCTCTTTCTTTGTTGCTTCAGGTTCTTTAGGGGTTTTATGTTGCCAAACTTTATTATTTCACAGAATCAATACACTGTTTTAATCAAGAACTGATTTGAAATCAATCAGTCATCTCCAAAGACAAACTGGGATCTCTAACTGAATCACAGAGATTTGGAAATGCTGTTACATCTACCTTCAAGACTGTTTTCTGCATGTTATGGAGGCTTCACAGTGGGTTATCTCCAACAAGAGTAAAACTTTTCATGTCATAGAGTCATACAGACATAGAGATACACAGCACAGAAAAAGACTCTTCATTCTAGCTCATCCATGCTGGCCAGGTATTCGAAATTAATCTAGTGCCATCTGCCAGCACTTGGCCCAAATCCTTCTAAACCCTACCTATTCATATACCCATCCAAATGCCTTTAATTGTTGTAATTGTACCAGCCTTCACCACTTCCTCTGGTGGTGCATACATATACCACCCTCTGCATGAAAGTGTTGCCCCTTAGGTCCCTTTTAAATCTCCCCCAGCCCAGAGAAAAGATCTTGTCTATTAACCCAATCCTCTGGACTTTCAACAGCAATATTGTCACTGAATTCTCTACCATAAACATCCGAGTGATTACCATTGGCTAGGGGATGGTGTTGTAATCATGTCGTCATGGGGCTGGGAATCCAGTAAACGAGACAACCGCACTCAGGATTTGGGTCCAAATATCACCTTGGTAGCTGGCGGAATTTAAAATGAATTCATAAATCTAGAATTAAAAGTCTCAACAATGGTCACTGTGAAATCACGATTATTTCAGGAACTGGGGAAATCTGCCATCTTTACCTGGTCTGACTTACATGTGACTCTAGACCCAGAGCAATGAAACTAACTCTTAATTGCCCTCTGAAATAGATTGGTAAGCCAATCAATTCAAGTGCATTAAGAATGACAAATGCTGACCTTGCTTAAGATTCCTATATCCCATGAAATAATGAATAGGAAGTAGAAATGGAGCTAAAATATTCACACAGAATTTTCACTGTGGCTGCACAAACAGGTGAGAGGTCAGAAGTCTGAGATGAATAACTCACCTCATGACTCCCCAACAATTTTCAGCCAGCCAACTACATTCAAAACATGTTTGGGACTACAATAGAATATTTCCCACCTGCTAAGATGGATGCAACTCCAATAATACTTAAGAAACTTGAACATTTGCCAGGGCTGCTTGACTGACACTCCATTCATTACATTAAACATTCTCTCGATTGAAGAATTGACAAAATGTCAGTTGGAAGGAGATGAGGCCCTTAATTAGCAACTTAATTGGGGTGAAACTTTTTGTTGCGCTGTCTCCAAGACCAAATGGTCCTTTAAGGTGTGATGCCTAGACTTGCTATGGTTTCACTAGGTCTTTATGTAGCTGAAGGGTACACCCCTGTATTCTATTTCGCTTTATGTAAAGGCCATCATTCCATTTCCGTTTTCCTTTTGTTCTGCAACTGTACATGATACTTTAATGATCTGTGCACATGGTCATCAGATTTTATTTGACTCGACTCTTCCTGCTGTTTCACTTTAAAGGAAGTACTCTATCCTATCCATTTTAGGTCCAAAGTGCATGATCTCACATTTGTTTACAGCAAAATCTATTTGCCACATTTTTGTCCATTCACTTAAACAATCAATGACTTGTAATGTTACACATCAATCTATAATGTTCTGAATGCTTACAACACCATCTATTTTTGTGTTCATTCACCTATCTTTGAAGAGCTCTCTTAATCAATAAACAGACTGTTTATCCAATTGCACAGTCATGGGATTGTGTAATAGACCAAATGAGACTAAATTGGAAAGCCCTCCCTCAGTAGTAGGGCTGACATTCATGATGTGTGTATAACCTGCATATTTTGTTTAATAATGCTGCAGCATAGCTATTACAGCTGACTGCTCATTTGAATTACTTCTGCATGTATCCAATGTTAATCTTGTTGCACACATGTTTCAGGTTCCAGAATTATTGAGGTTGGGCAGATACTGTTAGCTGAGCAAGAAGTGAAATGTGGACTGGGAGTAACCTGGGAAAGATCACGTTCTGAGATTTTCAGATTTTTCACTGAAAGTCTTTGATTGAAGATGTGGAAAGTAGGAAGGATGTCTTGTATTCACAGGGGACAGGAGACCATCCAGAAAAATATTCAAAGGCAATGGGACCTGATAGCTGTAGAAATCAATGTCAACAGTTATGTTCCTAGCCCAGATGCATTCTACGATAAATTCAATGGTTTGACAGGATTAATCAAGGTCAGTTTGTGCCTCTTCAAATTCTATTTCCTACAAACTATGCAACTAGCCTCAGATACTGATTAATTAAACTCATCCTCATCACTTAAGCACCAGCAATTTCAATCAATTAGGCCTCATACTGATCATCCTTATGGTTTATGTTACCCTCATACACACGTAACTTGCTATAAGCCAGATCTCAAATCTTGTGCATACTGCTAAATATTCAAACATGACAGCTGCAAAAAAAAACTATATTACAGTTAGTGACACACTCCCCATATTGTGGAATGACAAGAAGGTGCACTGTCAGGTGTAGCAGGACTATCTGTAGGGTGGGTAGCCATGCTGATATATTCCTTCATTGGTTCTGTCCATTTTTGTGATACCTGTTGCTGATGCAGTAACCAACATTGCGTTCAAATCATTGGAGGTGATGGTATCCTTTTATTTGGGTATCTTCACCAGTCACTTCCATCTGACTTTTTTCTAACTTATCGAACATTAGATAAGTGATAGCACAGAAATTCTACCAATCATGTCGACCGTATTGAGTAAACCAGTCACCCGTTCCAGTCCTATTTTTCAGCACCTGGTCTTTAGCCACATAGTGTTTTAGGAGCAGATCCAGGTTCCCTTTAAATGAGCCAAGGGTTTCTGCCTCAGTCATCAGGGCAGCAAATTCTAGAAACCCTCTGGGGAGTAAGGTGCTTCCTCACGTCCCCTCTAATCCTTTTGTCAGTCACCTTTAGTGTATAGTATAATCCTTGATAATTAATCTCTCCATGAGGGGAAAAGCAGGTCTTCCTTATTCACCTCTCCAAGCCCCTCATTATTCTGTACACCTCAACTAAGTCACCCACTTTGTTTTAAAGAGAATAGCCGTTAACTTTCCAATCTATCCTTACACCCACCATTTTCAAGTTTTGACAACATTCTTGTCAATCTCCTTTGTGTTCTCTCTAGAGCCACAATGTAACCAGAACTGGTCACAAAACCATAGCTGAAACAGTATCTTATACACTTCGAGCATTCAATCTCTGCTTTCAAGTTGCAGGTGTTCGTCTCTTCTCCCTCCATCACCACCTCTCCTTATGACTCCCTTCCTCTGTGCCTTTATCCTTTCAGACTCTCTAGAACTGTCACAGAGACACAGAGTCATACAGAATGTAAAAAGGCACTTTAGTCCAACCAATCCATGCCAAATATAATCCCAAACTAAACTAGTTCCACCTGCCTGCATTTGGCCGATATCTCTCCAAAGATTTCTTATTCATATACTTATCTAAATATTTTTCAAATGTTGTAACTGTACTCACATCTATCATTCTCTGGAAGTTCATTCCACACGTGAACCAGTCTCTGTGTGAAAAAATTGCCCCTCATGTCTGTTTAAAATCTTTCTCCTCTCACCTTAAAAATATTCCCAATACTCTTGAAATCTCCAACCCTAAGGAAAAGACACTTGCCATTCATTTTCTTTCGTAGCCCTTATGATTTTATAAACCTCTGGAAGGTCACCTCTCAACCTCCTACGCTCCAATGCAAAAATGTCGCAGCCTATCCAACCACTCCTTATTATTCACACCCTGTGACCTTGTAAAGGTTTGGAAGATACAAGAAGGAGATGCTGATCGTGGCTCAAATTAGGCAATTTCATGCTTGAGCTCAGCATCTCAGGTGTAATAGCATGATTTACAGAACAGATCCGCAGATGGTGAGGTGTGGGTAGCCTGCATTCAACACAAATGCCAGCTTTCTGGAGGGTATATTTTGTAATGGAGGACTCAATGAGAACTACTATGGGGATGGCTACAGGAACGAGGCTGGTGGGGAAATATAATAATATGCTTACTGTTGTTGGATTCCTATCAGAAAGCCTGAATTCTCTCTCAAGCGACATGGATGAGTCCAACACTAACTTGCCCTGGGCTTTGTGCAGTGTTTGGATCCTATTCTTCAATGGAAGAGAGTGATAGCCAAGTACTTTTGGATCAGCATGGACCCACCATGATACAGCAAACATGCCTTATTCTAACAAAGATATAAAGATTGTTAATAAAAGCTTAAAAATGTACAAATAAGTAATGACCCTTTTTAAAATGTACATAAACACACATTTACACACATGTTTTGGAAAACATAAAAATCCTACACAGTGCCTTCATAAAGTATTTTGGTGAAGTTTGTCCCTATTCTCCACCTCCTCGTGTTCCTGTTTCTCAGCTTCCATCATTTAACTAATAGCAAGGACTATCACATCATTATGCTGTTATTTTGAAACATGCAGCAGAACATGAATCTTGACATTGCTGGCTGAGTTGAGCATATGGTGCTGGAAAGACACAGCTGGTCAGGCATCATCCGAGGAGCAGGAGAATCAATGTTTTGGGCATCAGCCCTTCATCAGGAATTAAGCTTGTGAGCATGCGGAGCTGAGAGATAAATAAGAGGGGGGTGGGGCTGGAGGGAAAGTAACTGGGAATGTGATAGGTAGACGAAGGTGTGGGGCAAGGGGGGTGGGGGGGAAGGTGATAGGTTGGTTGCTGGTTGAGTACTTCAGGATACTGCCAAATGATCGAGGCAGCAGAAGCATTGTTTCAACATGCACAGGATCTACTCAGTGATATATTGTGGGCAAGCACGGATTTCATTCTACACATGCTGCAGACAGTTGCTTGTGTTGTGCACTGGAGGCATCAACAATAGACCTTTGTTGTCCAAGAACCACACTCTGTTTTGTTGTAATGCCTGAACTGCAACTGACACAGAAGAATGCTGCAGAATTAAAGCATCACGGATGTTTTCATGATACTGGGGAATAACTTTCATGCCTTGCTGCTCTTGGTCCCACAGCAGCTAGGCACTAAGTGGCAACCCTTTCAGTTCTGGTACATGCCAAAATTGACATGATATACCTGCAGAGCAATAAGTGTTTAGTCAATAGCATTGTTTCTCATGAGAATGTCTGCAACCTTGTAAAGTTGAATGCGCATTCTGCCTGTTTGCCTGATAAGAGGCTGAAATGTAATTAGACAATAGACAATAGACAATAGACAATAGGTGCAGGAGTAGGCCATTCTGCCCTTCGAGCCTGCACCGCCATTCAATATGATCATGGCTGATCATTCCTAATCAGTATCCTCTTCCTGCCTTATCTCCATAACCCTTGATTCCACTATCTTTGAGAGCTCTATCCAATTCTTTCTTAAATGAATCCAGAAACTGGGCCTCCACTGCCCTCTGGGGCAGAGCATTCCACACAGCCACCACTCTCTGGGTGAAGAAGTTTCTCCTCATCTCTGTCCTCAATGGACTACCCCATATTTTTAAGCTGTGTCCTTTGGTTCGGCACTCACCCATCAGCGGAAACATGTTTCCTGCCTCCAGAGTGTCCAATCCTTTCATAATCTTATAGGTCTCAATCAGATCCCCTCTCAGTCTTCTAAACTCAAGGGTATACAAGCCCAGTCGCTTCAGTCTTTCCGTGTAAGGTAATCCTGCCATTCCAGGAATTGACCTCGTGAAACTATGCTGTACTCCTCAATAGCCAGAATGTCTTTCCACAAATTTGGAGACCAGAACTGCACACAGTACTCCAGGTGTGGTCTCATCAGGGCCCTGTACAGCTGCAGAAGCACCTCTTTGCTTCTATACTCAATTCCTCTTGTTATGAAGGCCAGCATGCTATTAGCCTTCTTCACTACCTGCTGTACCTGCATGCTTACCTTCATTGACTTGTGTACAAAAACACCCAGATCTCTCTGAACTGCCCCTTTACCTAAATTGATTCCATTGAGGTAGTAATCTGCCTTCCTGTTCTTGCCACCAAAGTGGATAACCATACATTTATACACATTAAACTGCATCTGCCATGCATCTGCCCACTCACCTAACTTGTCCAGGTCACCCTGTAATCTCCTAACATCCTCATCACATTTCACCCTGCCACCCAGCTTTGAATCATCAGCAAATTTGCTAATGTTATTGCTGATACCATCTTCTATATCATTAACATATATTGTAAAAGGCTGCGGTCCCAGCACGGATCCCTGCGGTACCCCACTGGTCACTGCCTGCCATTCTGAAATTAGCTCTCTTCCACCTTCCTTACACAACTGGATAGCACGCTGCTGAGTGTTTTAGGTATGTCCAACTCCAGCTTTCACCTGGAAGGAGTCTGATATACGTAAATCTATTTCCACATTTACCTTTACGCACACATGCACAATGTGGTCCTGGCTCTATCACACGATTACATTTGTGTCTGCAGTATACACCAAATTTCATTGAGGATCTGTGTATTAAATCCCAGATGACTTAGTCGTGTTTCTTTACTGACATCCAGGTTGGAGAATTGCTCGCTGATCACCCAGGGTAGAAATTTGTCCTCTTGTTGTGCTTGCACCTTACCTTTAATTCTCCCTCTTGCCGCATACCCACTCTGCATACCCTCTGCTCATTCTCCTGGTCACAAAGTCATTCAAGCTCTATTCCCGATGAAGGACTTTTGCCTGAAACGTCAATTTTCCTGCTCCTCGGATGCTGCCTGACCTGCTGTGCTTTTCCAACACCACTCTGATCTAGACATTCAAGAAGAATGCCTTGGGAGCAAATGGTTTGTGCAGACGTCTTGGAAATGAGAAAAAAATCCTTCAGCACTTGCACTTACATTCAATCCTTACTATACAATTATATAAATCCCCAAACTGGCATCGAACCTTAAAGGAACGAGAATGAAAAAATTGTAATTGAAAAATAGATAATGTCTTACTGGGGAGGGGGGATAATGCATACATACAAAGGGTTTTAAAGAGAGTCTTCGGTGCTGTATATAGAAAACTCTTTATAAACTAATGTAGCAATCACCTTCATTGCAGTGTGTTCTACATAACAACAAAGTGATGCATTGCTTATAAGTCATTCATGAAAGCTATGTTAAGGGATATTATCAATGCTATTTTTGCCTCATGAGGACTGATACTTTGAGCGATAAAACAATTGCCCTTCTTGCTGTACCCAAAGGCTAGAGAGGTCATTGCCAAAGCAACAGCTGTCAGTTCAGTGGAGAAAGGTTTCAAAAAGATTTTGGAATAGAACCTATTCTTTGATGGTGCATCTGGTCAGATACCAAAACCAGTGAGTTATGACTCATTCTGCCTTAGGTTACTTGGAGGGTTTATATGTTTGGCAAGCAGCAATATTATTTTGTTGAAACAAATTTACTTGACATCCTTCCAAATTCCAAATGAAACATTAGCAATGTAGTGTAAAAGCTACTTATTAATGATAAAAAAGTTTTTCTAAATGAAATATTTCCACTCCAAAACATGTTTTTTATGTTAACAATCATGGAAATTGGTGCTGCTACAATGATTGTCTATGCTATTCACGTTTGAACAGTAATCATTTTGGAGCTATAGAACACCTTTAAACCTTACAAACATGCAGAAGCAAGAAGAGAATTTGAAAGGAATGGAACCAAACAGATTCCTTAAAGCAGACTGATGCATGGAGGCTGTGGCTGAGTCACTAAATGAGTACTTTGCATTGTCTTTAACAAGAAAGATAATGCCTCCATAGTGAAAGGGGAAGGAGGAAAGACAGTTGTTACGTTAAGAATTGATAATGAGGAGATAATACATAGATAGACTGCTGTATTAAGTTGACAGTTTAAAAAGACCAGATGTTATGCAAACAAGAGTACTAAGAGCAGTAATCTTGGAAATTACAGAGGTATTGGCCATAACTTTCCGATCCTCTGATTGGTGAGGACATTACCAGAGGGAATGCAACAAGATTTGGCAGTGTCCATAATCTTTTCCTCAACAAAAAGCATGCAATTTATGGACAAATTCACTTTGTCTACAAAGAACATGGTACATTGGGGAAACCGAGCAAAGGTTACGACAACGGATGAATGGGCACCGCACAACAATCAACAGACAGGAGGGTTCCCTCCCAGTTGGGGAACACTTCAGTGATCCAGGACATTCAGCCTTGGACCTTCGGGTGACCATCCTCCAAGGTGGACTTTGGGACAGGCAGCAGAGGAAAGTGGCCGAGCAGAGGCTGATAGCTAAGTTCGGTACCCAAAGGGAGGGCCTCAACTGGGACCTTAGGTTCATGTCACATTACAGGGGATCACCATTGCACTATGCACACACACAGATATTCCTACACACACGCACACTCTCACATACACATGGACACAGGTACACACAGACGCGCACACAGATACCCACACACACCCTTATAGACACACACACTCTATAAGGGTGTGTACTCACACATGCACCCCCTCACAGACTTAAGACACTCTGCACTCACCACACACACAGACACACATTCTCACACTCACAACTCCCAACCCAGACAGACACACACACACAGACAGACAAAGACCCACATGCACACATATATTTGTACTTGCAGAGTTACATTGCACTTTACTCAAAACCTGTATACATTCATGTAGAACTCTGAGCTCAAAAACTGCATGAATTTATGTAAAACTCTGTTATCTCACTTTTTAGATTAGAATCAATCTAAACATCAGGTCATAGACAGAGAACACAGGGGGCTAACACCTTCAACATATTGTCTAGCTATCACCATTGTTAACAACTAACCTGAGAATGCAACTTTAAAAAAAAAGGTTTTGTGATTTACACATGAAAGAAGTGAAACTATCACTGTATTCTAACAGATGAAAGACTTAGCAGACAATCAATTTTTCAATGTATAATTTCAGGTACATCACACTGCAAATTTTTGCTATAAATTCTGTGTTAGGATTGAGCCCTCCACAATCACCTGATGAAGGAGCGTTGCTCCGAAAGCTAGTGTGCTTCCAATTAAACCTGTTGGACTATAACCTGGTGTTGTGTGATTTTTAACTTTGTACACCCCACTCCAACACCAGCATCTCCAAATCATTACAAAGAACATGGCAGCGTGTATGAATATATATATAGCTTGTACTATACCTAATAACTTAGAGTATGGGGCAAATGGGTGTTCCTAGTGTAATTCTTAACAAAGCCAGTATTGTTTAATAATTGCTATCCAGTAGCAGAACCACTTGTTATGTTCATCATGGTCTTGTGGCCTTTGTAGCTAGAAGCTGGTTAAGCATTGTCAGGACACTAACTATTGTGAATGGTCAAAGGGATATGTTGTTTGATATGAACCTAGTTTTGCCTTGATGGCAGAATCTTCTCACTCATATGTTTATAGTAAACTAGCAATGTGAGATGGCGAGCTTCACGTCTTGCACAAATCTCTGGAGTATCTTCCTCTTCTAAGTAATCTGAGGTTGACTGGGCACCTTTCTGGGACAAAGCTTCAAAGTTCTGTCTCTTTTTTGGAATGGATCAGCAAGGAAATTTTGTTAAACCTTTATAAAACACAGGCTCGGCCTGAATAGAATATGCTGTTCAGTTCTGAGAACCACTTCAGGAAGAACATGAAGGCATGAGGGATGCATAATAGGTACATGAGAATGTTTCCAAGGATGAGAAACTTCAGTTATGTGGATAAAGTGTAGAATCCAGGCCTGATTTTCTTTAAGAGAAAATTAAAAGGAGATCCAATATAACTGTTCAAAACGATGAGACTAATTAGGTTGAAACTGTTCCCTTTGGTCAAAGGAATGAGAACCAAAGAATGCAGCAAACGAAGGTGGTTGATGAAAGAAATATTGACTTAATCAGGCTTTCATTTATGTAACAAGTAGGAAAAATCAGTAAAACTGATAACTGCGACACGTTGGTCCAACTTCTCTTATTTTCTTCAAAATGGTGATCCAGCACAATCATTTCCACACATCATTGGGTTATTTTAACTCTTATCCCCCCATTTAGAATCTGGACTGCATTGCCTGAGAGAATGGAAGCAGATTCAGTTCAGGCTTTGAAAAGAGGGTTGTACAATTACGTGAAGAAACCAAAGTGCAGTATTATGAGGAAAAGGTGATGTCATGGGGCTGGCTGCGTTGCTCATATGACAGACAATATGGACATGGCAGGTTAAATCTCCATTCTATGGTGTAACCAATCTGTGAATGTCTGATTTCAAATCCTAGTTTTCCCCAATAAAAAGAATATGTCCTTACGTACTTTTATGTATATTATATATAGTATTTAAATCCTGCATTATATTAAATATGTCAATTATATCATCACCCAAAATTCTGAATTCAAGGGAGTTCAGGTGAAATTTATGTAAATTCTCATCTTAATTTAAACCTTAAATCTATGGTGCTATTCTGACAAACCTGCATTGTAACACTTCCAGTGCCATCATGTCTTACTGGTGTGTAGTACCCAATACTGACATACGTAATTGGTAATAGCCACTCTAGATCAGATCTGACTAAGTCTTTGTACATTTTTTTTAAACTTTGTTCATTCACAATGAGGGCATCACTGGCCAGGCCAGCATTTAATTGCCCATCCCTAATTGCCCAGAGGGCAGTTAAGAGTCAACCGCATTGCTGTGGGTCTGGAGTCACATGTAGGCCAGACTGGGTAAGGATGGCAGTTCCCTTCCCTAACAGACATTAGTGAATCAGATGGGATTTTTTGACAATCCTCAATTTTCATCATTAGACTCGTAATTTCAGTTATTTATTGAATTAAAATTCCACCGTCTGCCATGGCTGGATTTGAATGCAGGTTCCCAGGACATTACCTGGTTCGCGAGGTTAACTGGCCATTGCTCCCTGTATATTTAAAGACATTGTATATAAAGGCTAACATTCCATTTTGTTAATGTTTATGGGTTAACCTTTTATGTTTTGTGTAACACGATCTTCTAACCTCCTTTGCTCATTCACACCACGAGTCTCTCATTATTTCAAAAGTAATAACCATTGAGGCCTTCAATGCCTGGTTTAAGTGAGTTGGCATCCCACTTAAAGCTCTGTGGATGTCATACTGTTTTTAGTGATCACATACTTACAAGGCTGCTTCAGCCAGAGAAGACAGCCACTTCAGCTGCTGTTTAGCTGGTGATCCCTTGAAATTGAGTAGGAACAGGGTAGGAACAGGGAACAGGGTTTGGCAAAAATTACTGAAACAGTGTTCCCAACAAATTTTGGCTGGGTGGGAGGATGGATTAAAACACTCCGAACAAGGCCATTGATTGAATTCTGCAGCTCCCGGACAAATCTCACGTGTTTGTCTGCCTCAGCTGATTGTTAATGTGTTCTGTACTGCCTGGGTGGGATGTTGAAACCAGTGACCTTAAAATTTTTTAAGGGGAACTGTGGTTAAATCCAAAAATGCTTTTTGCCGTTAAGTAATTTGAACATTTGAGGACAATGCCATGACCTGGATCCCACAACAGCACCCACTTTTTGCCAATTGCTAACTTGGTGGCAAGGCTGCTATTCTCTTCTCACTACTGGCTTCACAGCTAGAGGCATGCAATCTTTAAAGTTTTGGTTTATACCAATTCATCTCGCAAAGATTGGGTAAAGGACCAAAGTGGGAATCCAGTCAGCAGGCCACATCCTCCTAGTGGTTAAGAAGATATCCTGTTTTCACATCATTTGAAATACAATACTGCTAAATCTGTGCTGCTTTAAGGGCAGAAATATTCATTTCTGTTAAATGAACACTGGTATCATGCAATGTTAGTTTGAAAGCTGTGGATATCTTAAATCCTGGAGAGTTTCTCAATATCCTCACACTTTTCTTTGAAGTGCGATATAATGTGACAATTCAGGTATGATAGGGAAGT
This sequence comes from Chiloscyllium punctatum, assembly GCF_047496795.1. Classification (NCBI taxonomy): domain Eukaryota; kingdom Metazoa; phylum Chordata; class Chondrichthyes; order Orectolobiformes; family Hemiscylliidae; genus Chiloscyllium; species Chiloscyllium punctatum. The sequence continues at coordinate 118,535,378 of NC_092747.1, forward strand.
GCAATGAATGTGAAATGCAGACTTCATGCACTCTTCATATAATATTAATAGACAGATGTAATCAAGAAGAATAAAGGCAGTTTCACACAGAAGACACAGGAGGGAATAGCTCATTTTAGCTTTACCATTTTGTGTATCCTCTATCTGCTCTTTATGGATCACATGGCACTGTGTGTTCTAATGTGAACAGACACATCTGTTTGGGCTGCAGAGGTCTGAATATAACAAGACATTTCACATTCAGGATGCATGCTATCTGAAATGACAAGACGTCTGTCCCAGTTAATTCAGGAGTCTGCTTCTAAAACCATTCACATTTTAGAATAAGTGCAATAGTATAAAGGAACTGTTTAAGCAGATAAAAGGTTTTATGGATTTTTTTAAACTAATTAAAGTGTTCAAATGTCAGTTAATGGAGGTACTCACCTCGAGTAAAAGAGACTGGCATTTTATTCTTTCTTTTTTCACCGTGACATTGAAATAAAGAGTTTCACTAAATAATTTCAGATCGAAATGATCACAAGAATGAGATACAGCAGCAAAAACAAACCCCTGCTTGAATAAAAATGAAAGTTACCAAATAAAGAGGTCAAGTCTCCAACAGCACTCCTTCCACATTTCGAGAACAATGACTCATTGTTTTATTTCATGTCATAGGTAGATCTTCAATGAATGTAAAATAAAACATCATTATTACTATGGTCCCTAATTTCAGCCTCCAAGCATATCTTTAATGGAACAAAAACAGAAAAAGAACTCAGGGGGTCTAGAAGCATCCGTGGAGGGAAAGCAGAATTAATGTTTCATGTCCATTGACCCTTCTTTAGAACTACCACAATATTCATTTAGTTTGATCATTGGTTCCAGCAATTAAAGATTATTGAACACCACTCTTAACACGGGACGGTCTGTACACTGTAGAGATAAACTATCCCGCTAGATCCTATAATAGTTGTGGCTTTGCAAGGACACATGATGGTTTCCTTCGGGGACCTGAGTAAGTTAGAGGTTATACAGGCAATCTTATAAAACTAATCGGTTAGATTTTAATTTTGTGAGATAGGGTGAAACAGTGATGGGAAAACAGCAGCCAACTTTTTAATGTCCTTTCTTACCGACATAAATGGAAAAGATAATCAGGAAAGATGGACACTTGGCGGTCAACTATTGTCATTCATATTACAATCACGTGCAAAGTCCATCCTGACCCAATTTTTTTTTTCACAGAGGGATGCTGTGATCTTGATTTGAAAAATCATAGATAGGAACTTTGCTGTAGATGAAAGCTTATTAAAAAGAAACTGTGAAAAGCACAAGAATCATGTGGAGAAGTTTCAAGCATATTTACTTGTCAATCAAGGAAGGAGGTTGCAGACAAAGTAGCTTGTTGCTTAAAATGTTATTATTACTCAAGGAGGAGAGAGAGAAAGAGGACAGGAATTAGGTACATTCTGTTTTGTAAGTTTGATATTTTGCTTCATTGTTCAAACACAAAGCTGTAGCCAATTGCCCAGGAGCCAGTCAAGAAGTTATTACTGTACTGAACACTCTCAAACACGCACGTGCGGGCGCGCGCGCGCGCGCACACACACACACACACACACACAATCCAGCAAGCATTCCACCTGAACCTTCTCTTCTGACTCTATCCTGTATTTGCCATTATTAACCCACCTAACCCAAGACACTATGGGCAATTTACTGTGGACAATCCACCCAGCCTGCATATCTTTGGAAATCAGAGCACCCAGATGAATCCCACACAGATGTGAAGTGAATGTGAAAAATGTGCACCGACAGTCAGCCGAGGTTGGGATTGAACTTGGGTTCTTGGACAGTGAGGGAGCAGTGCTCTCTCTCTCTCTGTCACACATACTCACTCACTCACTCACTCAGTAGTATCATCCCCTACTGCCTTATTAAACCAGCACTGTAATTGAATTCAATAATTCTTTACTTTAAAGATTGAATTATCTTCATTCACATTTCCTTGTACTACAGTATTGAATTTTCCCAGCTTTAGTCCACTGAACAAGAAAATATGGTCTTCACATGCCCCCATTCTTAACGATATGAAATACCACATCAAAACATTTTTCATCGTGAGCAACATATCATCCTGAGCAAAGATATCAAAACACAAGATTTATATCCATTCACCCTCATTCATCCATCAGACAAGTCTTCTGTAATCTCGCATTTTGCTCTTAAAATTCTAAATTATTCCATCATTTTTGCATTCTAAATGATATGTCAGCTATTATGTTATCTTCATCAGTGACATGAACAATATTTACATTAAATGCTAGCATCACTAAACTCTATCTGAACAATCTTGCATTTTGATTTTAAAATTTTCAATGAACGCTAGCAGGTTTTAAGATATGCATCTTTGTTGGTGACCCCATGTACTTTCCTGTAGCTTACACAGAACATAATTCATCCAGCTGTTTTAGGAACTAAGGAACTAATACTACCAGTGAACTCCATTTTTATTTAGGTTCAATTCAAGTAATTTTCCAGCATGTATTGAATCGCAGCTTCTACCTGAGCATGTTTATTTGCTGGGTTCAATCAATGTTATATTAATGCAATGAATCTCTTCTGCATCATGTCTAGCTGACATTGTCCAGATGTATTGTTATAGTTTTTTTATACATCCTATGGAATATTACTGGATCTTTCCAATTTCCTTCTTCTAAACATGAGAACACAATGTCCAACTACCTTTGTATTTCCTCATTGATGGGTTGAATTTTGAGGAGGTTGATTTGTGAACTATTTATTTCTTATTCTGCCTCATGCTTACTATGATTAGATTGCTTACAGTGTGGAAACAGGCCCTTCGGCTCAACAAGTCCACACTGACCCTCCAAAGCGCAACCCACCCAGATCCATTTCCCTACATTTATCCCTTCACCTAACACTATGGGCAATTTAGCATGGCCAATTCATCTAACCTGCACATTTTTGGTCTGTGGGAGGAAACCGGAGCATCCGGAGGAAACCCACGCAGACATAGGGAGAATGTGCAAACTCCACACAGTCAGTCGCCTGAGGCAGGAATTGAACCCGGGTCTCTCGTGTTGTGAAGCAGCAGTGCTAACCACTGATCCACCCTGCCGCCCACTATGTTTGCCATTCTCCACTAACCTTTCCAGAAAATGATTTTTCTCAATTTCTTCCCTGTGATGTAATTGAATCATCATGTTCGCATCACAAAATCGATCCTTCTTCTTGTGCTAAGGAGTATCTAAGAGATAAGTCACTTTACTAACAACATTGAGAAAGAAGAGTTGATGGACATACTATATTTGGATCTTCAAATCTGGGCACCATTTCTAAGGAAGAATATTTTGGCCCTGGACGAAGTTCAGTGCATGTTTGCAAGGTTGATACTTTGTCTTCAGGGATTTCAGTTATGAGGAGAGATTAGATGAAATAAGCCTTTATTCTCTGGAATTTGGAAGGTGAAGGGCTGATCTAAGGGAGGTCTTCAGGATATTAATACAGAAAGACAGGGTCGTGAAAGATAAACTACTTTCACTGTTTGAAGATTCTAGAACCAGGGAGCATAATCAATAAATAGGCATGGGTCATTCAGGAGAGATGTTAGAAAGCTATGTTAGAGATGTTAGGATGCTAATTCAATTTTTAAATATAAATCTGAGAAAGACAAATTTTGATTAAGCATGAGTATCAAGGGATATGGCCCAAGGCAGGCATATGGAGAGTGAGGCCACAGATCAGACACGACCTTATTGAATAACTGAGCAGGATCCAAAGGCTGAATGGCGAGTGTGGTGCTGGAAAAATACAGCAGGTCAGGCAGTATCTGAGGAGCAGGAGAGTTGACATTCCAGGCATAAGCCCTTCATCAGATATGAGGCATCATTCCTAATAAAGGGCTTATATCTGAATCATCGATTCTCCTGCTCCTCGGATGCTGTCTGACCTGCTGTGTTTTTCCAGCACCGCATTCTCAACTCTGATTTCCAGCATCTGAAGTCCTCAATTTGTCCTCGAAGGGCTGAATGGCTTACTCCTGTCCCAAAGAAAGCAAGCGTGCAAGTGCAGCAATTTATTAGGAAGGCAAATGGAATATTAGCCTTTATCACAAGAATATTTGAGTACAGGAGTAGTGAAGCCTTGTTTCAATTGTATTGGAGCATTGGTTAGACAACACCTGGAGTACTGTGTTCAGTTCTGGTTTCCTTATCTGAGAAAGTTCTTATTGCCAAAGAAGGAGTGGAACAAAAATTCATCAAACTTGTTCCAGGGATGGTGGGACTGATATATGAAGAGACATGGCCAAGCTGAGCCTGTATTCACTATTGTTTGGAAGAATACAGAATGCATTGGCCATGTTTCGGTACTTAAGAAGAATTACTATGTATTACAATGTCCAAATTACTTCAAGCGTTAGATAGGGTTGGGAAGTCTAGCACCAGGGGGTATAATTTAAAAATAAAGGGTATACACTGAAGCCTGAGATGAGGAAAAATTATTTTTTAGATAGAGAGTTGTGAACCTTTGGCATGCTCTGCCACAGACAACTGTGGAAACTTTGACATGAATATGTTTAAGGAACAGATTGATAGATTTCTGGTTACCAATGGTGTACAGGATTTGGAGGATGGATGGATACAAGATATTGAAGTGTTCAATTAGCTATGATCGTATTGAATAGTGGGGCAGGCTCAATGTGCTGAAAGGCCTATTTCTGTTCCAATGCTCCTAAACTTTCCTAAGTATCTGAAAGGGTTTTTAAAAATTATAACTTAATAAAATAACTTGTAGAGCAATATTTAATATTACACAGCAGTGAACATTTAGTTGTGAGTAACTCACAGAAACACAAAACTGTTTGTTAAACAATACATGGGACTATTTGTACGGGGAACTAACTCTTCTGCAAGCTCGGAAAGGAATAAGAAGATAATGCTCACAGTGAAATAAAGAGTTGCTTATTCATTGAACCTCTGAGCCTTGAAAGAAGCCACTAATACACTAGAGTCATCAGATAAGCGAAGGTGATTGATATGCACAAGTCAGACATGAACCGTTATGTAAGGACAAATTGTAGCCTATGGTGCAATCAGACCTGATCATATGTATGTGTCTTCACACTAAACATATGTTACCATGGAATAGGTGTACACATGTAGTGATAGGTTAATTATACTGACATAGTAATGATTGGATGTAGAAAACTGTACACCTCTTATTTGGCATATGTTAATTTCTTGTGACTGAATGTAAGAGTGTAGCTGCCTCTGTGATCTTTTGTTGTGGGTCTCCAATGCATTATTTTTACATTCTCTGGGGTTCTTAGCTTTGGCTAAGGAATAAAGGCCATTTTCACAATCTATAGGTCTTTGTCTGATCACCCTCTGCAGATAGGGTTCAGAGGATCGTGGAAAATGTGGTGCTGAAAAAGCACAACAGGTCAGGCAACATCCAAGGAGCAGGAAAGTCGGTATTTTGGGCAAAAGCCCTTCATCAGGAATCAGTTTTCTACCTCTGACTGGTCTTTTCCTCTTCATTTTTTGTCCCTTCTAGGAGATTGTATGTCAACCCTTCTAGGTGGTTGACATTTGTCAATATGCAGTGGAGGTAATAAATACCTCAACATGATGTTCATGGCTTTGGAGGTTTTACGAACAGATGTAATGAATCAGTTAGTCTTTGCTGTCAGTAAAATTCATAGGTTTTGTAGATGAGTTGAATTCAATTTCTGACATGTGCATGTTGCATGAATGAAGTACACATTATTTTATGCGACTGCAAAGCTCACTTTTCACCTTTTCATATGCTAGTGACAACTTTGAGCAGTTTCTTGAGTTGCAAGGGACCTTGTTGTGGTTTTACTGCAAGATATTCAAGCATTGTGTCTTGAAGTGCCAAATAATAAGATACTGAAGTACAGAGAAAATAACTAACATTGCAAATAGCAAATGCAAAGGTAGGTTAACTACAACATCATATCAAGTATGTCTATGCAAATACCCACTCATATTCTGTAACTTAAATTCAATCTGGTTAAGCTCATTGAAGGCAAAACAAGGGAAAAGAAATTGGATTAGAATCGATCCAAGTTAGCAAATTGCTTTAGGGTAGAAGGATATTTGATTATAATGAACCTCACCAGAGCACAGCAAATAGGTTTCTCCTTGTTTTCCACATGGATACATAGGGTTTATTTCCAAGCCTCTTGCTTTGTGGTAAACAGAATCATAGAATCCCTATAGTGCAGAAACAGGCCATTCAGCCCACCACAATTCTCTGAAGAGCATGCCAACCCAGACTCATTCCCCCTACCCTATCACCGGAGGAAACCCACACAGACATGGGAAGAATGTGCAAACGCCACACTGACAGTCACCCGAGGCTGGAATTGAACCCAGGTCCCTGTCACTGCTGAGCCACCGTGCTACCTCAGAAGTAACATTAGGAGAAATAAACAATGGAATGAGTCTCATCGCTGACAGTGCTATGTCAATGCTCTCCCAGGCCTACCACTGGATAGCAAGAGCATCCCTTAGATTCAGATTTATTCAAATGCTCCTTGGAGTACTATCATACTGGAAGCAGCAGATTACCATTTTTTGTAGTCTCAATTAGGTGGAGCTACAATTAGAGATCCTTAGTCTAAGAACCTTTGCATTTCTGTTGGACCCCTAAGCTTCACAAAGCCCACCTGCTACTCTGGCACGAAAGAAACAGAGGGCATGCCGTCTTCTTCTAACATGGAGGGACTGACCTATGGGGTAGACTTGGAATCAACTATAGTGCAGTGCTCAATCTTCATCTATCCTCATGACAACACTGATAAGAACTAGACATTCTGTGTTGTGTGGACAAGGGAGAAGAGAGAATTTAACGCATAAGCTTTGTTAACTTCAGTAATTTTCTTATTAATTGACAGATATAAATAGCATAGTCTCAAAAGCTCTCAGGGATGCACAGAATTCTCACAGGTAATGACTGTGCGAAGGGATTTTAGTCAGGGACATGGATTTACTCAATCCATGATAATGTCTTCCATCCATTAAAAAGTTTAAGGAACTCATCTTACCATAGGAAAAGAGTAATTTAGAGTAAACATGATCAGTTGTCTTGGTGCAGTGTTTAATGTATAAGGAAGGTGGACTGAGAGTTCAGACATTGGTAAGTGTACCTAAAGCACAGCATCTAGTATTTTCCCGCTATTGTTATCAATAAATGAAAACCCATGTGGATTGGTGATTAAGAAGGACTCTGTATAAGTATCTATTGTATACAGGTTATACAGGCAAGATCAGACAATGAAAGGGCTGGAGCTAATTCAAGGTTCATTTAAATAGAACTAGTAAGATTCACGTGCCGAACGGATTGTGATACAACTCATCAGATTCAGAGCAGTATTGAACTGCCTGTGTATTTTTTAAAACACATTCATGGTTTGGGGAATTACAGGCTTTCCCAGAGTCTGTGGATCTGGAGTCGGCCAGTTGAGCTTTCAAATCAGTTGACAGTGGTTACATTGTCACCATTGGAATTGTTTTTTTTCAGATTTTTTTTCTGTATTGAATTCACCATCTGCCATGGTGGAATTCAAGTCCATGTACCTCAAATATTAGCCTGGGGTTTTGGATTACTAGTCTGGAGACATTTGCACAACATCACTACCAGCCCTGGTTAGCAATGTAATAAGTCGGGTGGGAGTCATCCAGGGAATGGGGGAGGGGAGGGATCGAGGTGGGAGGCAAAATTCCAAATCATTTTTGTGGTGTCCATGAAGGTGCTCCAGACCAGTATCCGAAAGAAACAGGCACCTGAGCCACTGAGCATGAAACCCTCTAAAAGCATGTTGATTACCTGTAAAAGTGCTATATTACTGATTCCATGTTGAGACCTGTTAGTAGAGATAGAATTGAGCACAAGTGCTTTATTACATTCATCTGAAGTTCCTCTCTTCAAATTGTTTCAGGTTGCTTCCAACTGAGGGGGGCAGATTTCAAATCAGGATATTTATTCATACTTCAGTAGTTCATAGAGGTTTTTCACCATGAACTGTGTTACTGATCACTCCTGCTCTTTAGATGATTAGGGAATGAGCCTCTGTGGACTTGAACGATGGCAGTTTGGATGGAAAGACTAGAAGCAAAAATAGCATTTCACATTCACCAAGATCCCACTAAACAGCCGGCTCTCACAATCCAAATATAACTCATTATGCAGTGCTTTAAGATTCATTGGTCTGTGGTCCATAATGACCAAGTACATTACCTGGAACAGGGAATGAGGTAATTGGAAGTACCACTCACCTTAAAATGGGCTGAATTGTGCAATATGAACCCAAATTGGAAATAAGATGTAAGATGCGTTTGTACAAAGTGAATTATTTCATTCGTTCCCACAGGGTGTGCTACAATGATTGCTCCAATGATCAGATGAAAATTGAGAGAATGTAAATCTCTAAAAGAATAAAATCAATCCAGCGTACATCTGTTAATCCTCAAAGTTTACATTAATTTCATTCTTCTGGATATTCATATTTTCCTACCATTAATCCTATTGAGGCTTTTTGATGGTTATTGATTTGAATTTTATGAAACATGAAAAGAATATCCAGATTCAGATTACTTGACTGAGACATTATCTAATTAATAAACTTCCCGGAAATGATTTTAATACAACTTTTCTGAGCTGTAATATAGAGTATAATAAAAGAATAATTCTCTGTGGTAAGGTTAACAACAAACACTGAGCCTGGTACTGATGAATTGGTTTACTCCAATGTGCAGATGGATTCAATTAACTAACAAATGTACTTGCCTTGTGCATATGAATTGTTTTGTGTATCTCAGCAGACAGAATAATGCATTCTTTTAGTGTGCATTGAATTATACAAAATATTGTTGAATATGATTTGGTATAATAATCTGTTATGTTAATCAGAAAGGTACAAAATGCATTGTGTGGTGAAATTGGTCCATTATTAGTAGTGTGAGCCTGGAAAATCAATGTATTGTCCACATCATCAAGACCAGTGACTGCAATCCCTGTAACTATAAAGTCCATCAGCTCTATCTGCTTGAATGCATCAGCTGCCTGAAATTCTTGTTTCATTCCTTTGCTATTCCTGGACTCTACTCTTGATCATTCTTTTGCCTGGCTCCCCACCTTCCACCCATGATAATCTTGAGTGTATTCAAAACTCTTCTTCCACATCCTACCTCATCCGTCATCTATATGCTTACTGATCTATATCACACATCGACATTGGCTCTTGGGCATGACATCTTTAGTTTAGAATTTCAATTGTGATATTCAACTCCTCCCACTTTCTCATTCCTCTCTACCTTGGCAATCACCCTTGATTATCACCCTACCCAAATAACCCTGCAAGATCTAGTCAAGATCTTGATCTCTTCTCCTAATAAATTTTCATGTGACTCAAAATAAAATGTATCTGAAAACTTTGCTATCAAGAGCCCTGAGACATCTTTGTGTCACTTAATAACGATAACATATAGCTGCAAGTTGTCATAGAGTCATACTGCGCAGAAACAGACCCTTCAGTCCAATCAATCTATGCCAACCAAAAACCCAAACTAAACTCGTCCCTCCTGCATTCTTTTGACCCATGTCCTTCCAAACATTTCTTCTTCATGTACTTATCCAAATGTATTTTAAATGATGTAATTGCACTTACATCCACAACTTCTTCTGGAAGTTTATTCCCCACATGAACCACTCTCTGTGTAAAAAGGTTTGGTAGAAGATTTGTAGCTCGGGTGCTCGTTGTTGTGGTTCTGTTCGCCGAGCTGGGAATTTGTCTTGCAAATGTTTCGTCCCCTGTCTAGGTGACATCCTCAGTGCTTGGGAGCCTCCTGTGAAGCACTTCTGGAGAAAACAGCACAGAAGCGCTTCACAGGAGGCTCCCAAGCACTGAGGATGTCACCTAGATAGGGGACGAAACGTTTGCAAGACAAATTCCCAGCTCGGCGAACAGAACCACAACAATAAAAAGGTTGTCCCTCATGTCTTTTTAAAATTTTTCTCCTTTCAACCTTTAAAATATGTCCCTCATCTAGAAATCCTCCAACCTAGAGAAAAGGCACCTGCCATTCACCTGTTCTATGCCCCACATGATTTTATAAACCTAGATAAGATCACCCATCAACCTCTGACATTACAGTGAAAAAAGTCCCATGCTAGCCAACCTCTCCTTATAACTCCATCCCTCCATTTCCAGCAACATTCTGGTAAATCTTTCTTGAACCCTCTTCAGTTTAATAATATTCCTGATGAAGGGCTTTTGCCTGAAATATCGACTTTCCTGCTCCTCGGATGCTGCCTGACCTGCTGTGCCTTTCCAGCACCACTTTAATCTTGACTCTGACCTCCAGCATCTGCAGTACTCACTTTCACCTCTCCAGCTTAAGAATATCCTTCCTCTAACAGGGTGACCTGGTCTGGACACAGTACCCTAGAAAAGGCCTCACCGACACCCTGTACAACCTCAACATGATGTCATGAAAACAAAGATCAGTCCTCACTTTTGCCATGATATGAGATGGCTTATGGTTTCATAAAGGTTATTTAAGTCTCATACATTTGATATTGTTGTGGTTGTAGGGAAAATGGACTGTCAATTTTCAATTTCCATCAGCTGCTTTTTTGTTTAAATCCGGTGTCTATTATGGGTTAAAATGGCTTTTAAAAAGAGCAAAACACTGGCTTAAGATGGCTGCCATGATCACCTGATCAGAAATTGTGTCAACTCATGAAACCATAAATAAACAAGCCTAAACTTAACTTAACATATTTTCAGAGTAACTGGAAGCAGTCACTCAGATTTGTTTCTCGTATTTGTTTTAAAAATCCTGACAGTATCACACAATGAGATGAAAGTTTGCCTGCAGACTATCCCAATTGGGGGAAAAAAATGAAGCAGTCATAGGAATACATAAATGAACTGTATGGCAGACCTCAATCTGGAGACAGAGATGGATAAAGGAAGAAGAAAATGAATTAATAGCAGCAGTGTTGAAATTCTTGCTCTATCTATCTCTATCTGTTTTCTTTTTCTTAGACATTTGAAAACAACAGCCAGCGATAGGGTAAATTGGAGAAACATCTATTCACCATGAACTGAAATGTATCAATAACTGATTGCCACTTGTAAAGATACAAGGCATCAATTTCACAGCCAGAATTGCAAATTAAAACCTCACACTTCAAAGACGGTAAGGACTTCTTTAATTAAGTTGACTGTGTTGATTTTCCCTTCCGTAGTAGATAATTTTCCTTTTTTAAAAGTTTCACTGGTATTTGTATGTATATTTGATGTCATGTTTTACTATTTTCCTCAGTGTTAATAAATAATAAAGTTCCTCTTTCACTCATGAAAGCCTTACACTTGGTTCTTTAATTTTGATCAATACAATATTTTAATTGGAATCTGATATAGCTGTGTTTAGAAGAGAGTTTAAAATGCTTGTTATAGTCATCATAGAATGATGAACCCGTACGGTGTGGAAGCAGGCTATTTGGCTCATTATGTTCGCACCAGCCCTCTGAAGAGCATCCCACCCCCCGAGCATACCTTATCCTACAACCCTGCATTTTCATGGCTAATCCAGCTAGCCTGCACATCTTTGGACTGTGGGAGGAAACTGGAGCAACCAGAGGAAACCCACGCAGACACAGGGAGAATGTGCAAACTCCACACCAACAGTTACCTGAGGGTGGGATCAAACCCAGGACCCGTGAGGCAACAGTGCTAAACACTGAGCCACTGTGCCAGCTGTGGGGTTCAGAAAGCAGAAAGCTGATTCACCTCTCCACATCTGGTCATAACAATTTTTCCATTGTCCAAGGTCCCAGACACAGTCTTGCTTGTTGCAGTTTTTTTTTAGAAGTGATATATCATGTTCATGTTGCTTATGACATGGTAATGAATGTTGTATAATTATTTTGCATCACTCTTCTTGGTGGAAGACATTAATAATGAAGGATGGGGTGAGGAGCTGGAAGAGGAAATAAAGGCAATCACCATCACTAGAGAAGAAAAGGTACCGAGAAGTTAAGAATCAATGAGTTTCCTTGATCTGGTGGTACATATCCTCGGTAATAATCTTCCTAGAATCCTTAGAGTCAGGAAATGTTCCAGATAATTGAAAAATTTCCAATGTAACATCCTTGTTCAAAAATGGAGAGAGATAAAAATACAGGTAAGTATAGACCAGTCAGCTTAAAGTATCACCCTCACCCTCACCTCCTTCCACCTATCGTATTCCCAGTGCCCCTCCCCCAAATTCCCTTCCCCCTACCTTTTATCTCAGCCCGCTTGGCACACCTTATTCCTGTAGAAGGGCTTATGCCCGAAACGTTGATTCTCCTGTTCCTTGGATGCTACCTGGCCTGCTGTGTTTTTCCAGCACCACTTTTTTCAGCTTAAAGTATGTCATTGGGAAAAAAAATTAGAGTCAAATTGAAGGATATAATACCAGAGCACTTAGCAATACATAATAAAATTGAAGGAGAGCTAGAATGGCTTCTTGACGGGGAAATCATACATGGCAAATTCATTCCAGTTCTTTAATGAGGATAAAGGGAAACAGTAGTTTTAATATATTTGTATTTTCAAAATGGGTTCAATAAGGTCCCACAAATGAAGCTACTTAATGAAGAGTCAATGGCGTTGGGGAAAATGGATAAAGATTGGTGAACAAATTGAAGACAGAGTGTTAGGATAGAATGGCTATTTTCATAACAACAACCTACAACTCGTTGAATGCTGTGGGGATGGGTTATAGAGTCATAGAGATGCACAGCACGGAAACAAGCCCTTCGGTCCAACTCGTCTGTGCCAACCAGATATCCTAACCCAATCTAGTCCCACCTGCCAGCACCCAGCACATATCCCTCCAAACCCTTCCTATTCATATACCCATCCAGATGCCTTTTAAATGCTGCAAACATACTAGCCTCCACCATTTCCTCTGGCAACACATTCCATGCACGTACCACCCTCTGCGTGAAAAAGTTGCCCCTTAGGTCTCTTTTACAACTTTCCCCTTTCCTTAAACCTATGCCCTCTAGTTCTGAACTCCCCCCAGGGAAAAGACTTTGTCTATTTATCTTATCCATGCCCTTCATTATTTTATAAACCTCTATGATGTCACCCCTCAGCCTCCTACACTCGAGGAAAACAGCCCTAGCCTATTCAATCTCTGCCTATATCTCAAATCTTCCAACCCTGGCACCATCCTTGCAAATCTTTTCTGAACCCTTTCACATTTCACATTTCACATTTCACAGTATTGTTCTCAAAGAAAGGGGACAAGAACTGCATGCAATATTCTAAAAGTGGCCTAACCAATGTCCTGTACAGCCACAACATGACCTCCCAACTCCTGTACTCAATACTCTGACCAACAAAGGAAAGCATACCAAATGCCTTCTTCACTATCCTATCTACCTGTGACTCTATTTTCAAGGAGCTATGAACTTGCACTCAAGGTCTCTTTGTTCAGCAACACTCTCTAGGACCTTACCATTCTGTTAAGATTTGCTTTCCCAAAATGCAGCACCTCACATTTATCTGAATTAAATTCTATCTGCCATTTCTCAGCCCATTGGCCCATCTGATCAAGAACATGTTGTAATCTGAGGTAACCTTCTTTGCTGTCCACTACACCTCCAATTTTGGTGTCATCTGCAAACTTACTAACTATACCTCCTATGTTCACATCCAAGCTGTTTATATAAATGATGAAAAGTAGGGACCGAGCACCGATCCTTGTGACACTCCACTGGTCACAGGCCTCCAGTCTGAAAAACAATGCTCCACCACCAGCTTCTATCTTCTACATTCGAGCCAGTTCTGTATCCACCTGGCTAGTTCTGTCTGTATTCCATGCTATCTAACTTCGCTCACCAGCCTCCCATGGGGAACATTGTTGAACGCCTTACTGAAGTCCATATACATCACATCCACCAATCTGCTCTCATCAATCCTCTTTGTTACTTCTTCAAAAAACTCAATCAAGTTTGGGAGACATGATTTCCCATGCACAAAGCCATGTTGACTATTCCTAATCAGTCCTTGTTTTTCCCAATACATGTACATTCTGTCCATTAGGATTCCCTCCAATAACTTGCTCACCACCAACATCAGGCTCACTGGTCTATAGTTCCCTGGCTTGTCCTTACCACCCTTCATAAGCAGTGGCACCACATTAGCTATCATCCAGTCTTCCAGCACCTCACCTGTGACTATTGATGACACAAATATCTCAGCAAGAAGCCCAGCAATCACTTCCCTAGCTTCCCAAAGTGTTCTAGGGTACACCTGATCACGTACTGGGAATTTATCCACTTTTATGCATTTAAGACATCCAGCATTTCCTACTCTGTATATGGACATTTTTCAAGATCAAGCTTTCTATTTCCTGACATTCTATACCTTCTGTGTCTTTTTCCACAGTAAATACTGATGCAAAATACTCGTTTAGTATCTTCCTCCATGTTCTGTGGCTCCACACAAAAGTCACCTTGCTGATCTTTGAGGGGCCCTATTCTATCCCTAGTTACCCTTTTGATCTTAATGTATTCATAAAAGCCCTTTAGATTCTCCTTAACTCTATTTATCAAAGCTATTTCATGTCCCCTTTTTGCCCTCCTGAATTCCCTCTGAAGTATACTCCTAAGGCCTTTATACTCTTCTAAGGATTCATTGGTTCCTTCGTTTTCTTAACCAAACCCTCAATTTCTTTCGTCATCCAGCATTCCCTATACCTACCAGCCTTTCCTTTCACCCTGGGTCTGGAGCCACAATTATTTACAATGTAGTTATAAATGACTTGGGATGATCAAAGTGAATATAGAATCAAGTTTGCAATAATCCTATAAACTCACAGTTGTAACACTGCTCCTTGTTTTACGGCAAGATGTTGCATGCCTTGATTGCAATATTTCCATGTTTAGCACCTTATGATTTATCTATTGTTTCCTTATTGTTTCATTCCCATTCATACTACCATCTCCTCTGTCACTTAATCACTCCTAATTTCCATGTAATCAGAGATCCTCCCTTTTGTTTTTCCTCCTCTAGACTGCTTTTCCCTACTTCTACGTTTATTTAAGAATGATGTGAAAATGCCAGTGTTGGTCTGAGGTCGACAAAGTTAAAAATCACACAACACCAGGTTATAGTCCAACAGGTTTAATTGGAAGTACTAGCTTTCAGAGCACTGCTCCTTCGTCAGTAGCTATTGGGGCAGGATCATAGGACACAGAATTTATAACAAAATATCAAAGTGTCATGCAACTGATGCAGTACATTGAATAAAACTAGATTGCTGTTAAGTCTTTAATCACTTAAAACTGATTACAGGTTTCAATTCATTAATATGTAAATCCCAGAACTTCTTTCAAGCCACATTCCTGAGATAATTTAAAGTTTTACAAAAAAAGTGACATCTCAGCTGAGATGATGCTTTAAATGTGTGAGGTTGTGTATGCAAAACCCGAGTTAGACCAGTTCTATATCCAAAGTAGAAATTTATAAAATGTCACTTGGATTGACTGCCTACAGATTGTGTGCTTTGTGAACAAAATAGAATGTATCTGCAAATGCAAATTCACCTCATAGACTGAGATGTGTGTGTGTGCACGTGAGGGGAACAGAGTGTGTGTATGTGTGAGTGTGTGTGTGTGGGTGTGTGTGTCTGTGTGTGTGTAGGATAGAGGCAGAGAGTGTGTGAATGTGTGTACGCATGAGGATATGCATGTGAAAGGGTGTGCACGTGAGTATGAGTGTGTGTGTACGTGTGTGTGCATGCGCGTGTATGTGCATGTGCGCAAGTGTGTGTAGCGGTGTGTGTATCACGGAGGGCCTGCATGATTGTGTGTGTATACTGTAGAGGGGTCACCTGGAATGTGATCCTGGTTGAGGCTGTCCTCATGGTTACCAAACATTTACTTAAGAAGTTTTATACCTCCAACGTTTTTCAGTTTAGATGCAAAATCACTGAAATGAAAAATTGGTCCTGTATTGATTGTAACGAGGTCAACCAGGTGGGCCCCATAGAATAAGAGTTCCCTGATTGGTGCTGTTGACTTGGTCCAATTAGAGAGCCCAGGCTGACAGATATAAACAGAAGTGTCAGAGGTTCTGTTCACTCAGAGCTGGCTCTGAGGGAGCTGGATCAGTGTCAAGGACTCTCCATGTATAAATAAAGAGTGACTTAGTGACAGGATACTGGCCTCTGTGGAGTTATTTCAGGTCCCTATTGCTAAGCAGAATAAGCAAGGGGGCAGAATTTTTGCTGCGCAGGTTTCCCTGCACATACCATGGAGCTGTAACTGTAGGGTATGTATCTTCTTTATAAACAGGATCCCTGCCTGGATACCAGCCTGATTGACAAGTTTAGCTTCCATTTCAGAAAGGAATAATCTAGAAGGTAGGGATCAGAGTTGTAAGAACAGATGAGGAACTATTATCGTGTATTGGAATTTGGGATAGGATCCAATCCCAAATGAGTCTTAATACAAGGGTGTTCTATTGTGGGCTGGTTTAATGCTTGGGCAAGTAATCTTGGTAGGGTGTGGTCCAGAAACATCCTGCTGTTTCTGGACCACCGCTGTATTAGGTTTTTCCTCAGATATTCCGTGTTTCCTTTAATCAATTTAGTTTCCTAAAGATTGTGTGAAACTGTTAACATTTTCACATTGCACCCAACTTCAATCTGCTTATTTCTATAGGCTACAGTTGCCCCATTGTCACAGTCATTATCATAGCTGATACCCAACGTGTTCGAGTCATAGATGTGAACAGCATGGAATTATGGCCCTTCAGCCCAACTTGTCCATGCTGCCCATTTTTCACAATTTAAACTAGTCCCATTTGCCTACATTTGGTTCATATCCCTCCACACCTATCCCATCCATGTATCTGTCTAAATGTTTCTTAAATGACAAAATTGTATTCGCTTCCACCACTATCTCGGGCAGTCAATTCCACACACTCATCATCCTCTGTGTGAAAAAATTGCCTCTTTGAACCCTTTTATATCTCTCCCTCTCACCCTAAACCTATGGCCTCCAGCTTTAGATTCCCCTACCATGGGCAAAAGCTGTCCGATAACTACCTTAACTATGTCCTTCATGATTTTATATATCTTAATAATGTCATTGCTCAACTTCCTACACTCCACGGAAAAAAGTCCTAGACTATCCAACCTCTCCTTATAGCACAGACCTTCTGGTCCAGGAAGCATTTTTGAACTTTTTCTAGTTTAATAATATCCTTTCTCCAATAAGACAACTAGAATTTGAATGTTTAGTATCTCCAGGAAGTTTTGTTTATATTTCAGATTTCCACAGTATTTTGTCTAAATGGATGCTACTATCTAGTCTGCCAAGTAAAGACATCATAAAGAGGTATGTCTGTCTTGAGCTGGAAAACTATGCTGTTGAAACTAATCTGCATGGTTTAACAAGGGAAACTCTTAATTACTTCCTGGAATTTTCAATTTAGTTCCTGCATGTGTTTGGTTAGTTTCTAAGCTAAAGAAACATAAAATCTAAACAAGATATCCTTCTTCTGCACCAAAGCCTCTTAATTGTAATTTGTACAATCACTTATCATTTTCATGATATGTCAGACAGGTCATTTGATTGTTTGAGAATAGCAGTTCTGTAGGTTGAAGTGGTTAGTTGGTTTAATGAATTTTCACCAATGCCAGTAATTACTAAGGTCAAATTGATGAGCCATCCATTCCTTTGTACTTGCCTATGACTGCATTATATTTTTGTTACTTAATAATTCAACTAATAGAAGTAGCAGACCAGATAATTGGATAAATGATTAGTTCTTTTGAATGCTATCGCTCAGCACATGCTTTTCAACAAAGCATGAGTAGCTCGAGCAGATCAATTCAATGATTGTCCTTCTGAACTGCCAATCATTATTAATTATTCACTCAATTAGCCTAAACAGATTAATAGGCAATGCTCCTGGTTCAATGCATGTATAGAAGAAGGGTGTATGTCCTGGTAACCAAACTGTTACAATGATAAATAGAATGAAAACATCATGACTTGAGGGAAGCAGAAGGCAATGAAGCTTTTAATTATTGTTCAGCTGCAAGCTACAGAGAATTGAAAATAAACAGCAAACAAAGGAATAAACAATTCATGATCCAAACGAGGATAAAACTTATCGTCAAATCCTGGGTACATCAGTTGTGATTAGAACATAAGAAATTAGAACAAGAAGAAGTTCCTTGAGCCTGTTCCACCATTCAATAGGATCATGGCTGGTCTGATATTCCTCTCATTCACTTTCCTGTGTTTCTCTTATAACCCTATATTCCTAATTTGTCTATCTCAGCCATCAATATACACAATGACTCTACCCCCATTGTTCTCTGTGGCAAGGAATTTCAAAGTGAAGAAATTCCTCCTCATCTCAGTCTTACATTGGTGTCTCTTTATTCTGCAACTATACCGTCTGGTCCTAGACTGTCCCATGAGGAGTGACATCCTCTCAGCATTTATCCTTGTCAAGCCCCTTAAGAATCCGATACACTTAAATCAATCACTTGTCATTCTGCTAAACTCCAGTAAGTAGAGTCCCAATCTGTTTAGCTTTGGCTCATACGACAATCCCTCAATACCAGTAACTCAAAATGTTAAGTCTGTCTCTCTCATACATTACGTATATTACAAGATGTGGTCAGTTTCTCTATTTTTGTCCATAAAAACTTTTTGTTTTTGAAATACATTGTACTTTGGATGATTTAACCAAACTAATGTTGGATATATAACATGCCATGACATTATCTGAAGATGAGCAAGAATTTATCCTAAACATAGAAACTAGCTTTAGAATTTAGATGAGATTCTCTACAGTGTGGAAACAGGCCCCTCGGCCCAACAAGTCCATACCGACCCTCTGAAGAGCAACCCACCCAGACCCATTTCCCTCTGACTAATGCACCTAATACTACGGCCATTTCACCTGACCTGCACATCTTAGGGAGGAAACCGGAGCACCGGAAGAAACCCACGCAGTCACGGAGAGATTGTGCAAGCTCCACACAGATAGTCACCCGCTGGTGGAATTGAACCCAGGACATGTTGTGCTGTGAGGCAGCAGTGCTAACCACTGAGCCACAATGCTGCCCTCAAGGATTAGTACAGTTAAGGCAGATGAACTGGTTACCATCTCATTACTATATGTGGGATATTACTACACATGGAATGACTATGAATTCAGTGACATAACAGTAGTTCTTTACAGAACCATTTTGAGACATTGCTGAGAGATGCAATCAGGCATTATATCAATAAAAGATTGATCATTTTTTTCTTCTCTGTCTTTAGTTTAATGAGAAGTAAAATAAATCCCTTTGAATTCACTACACTGAGGGTATTTTTTCATTAATGCTACTTATGTATGAGATTTAATTTGTAAAGCTCAATTTTCCAGCTCTTAAAATCAATGGCAAGAGAGGCTGCAAAACACATGCAGTGATCTTAGTGTTTCATTTTCCAGTCTGCACTTGAGCATGACTCCATACTAAGAGATAACATCACAAATTAAGTGACGTCAATCCCTAAAATTCTTGCAGTAAGATTGCCTTGGCCATCATCTGTTGCTCCATGTAGCATAGAGAAACTGAAAATCAGCTGTGAGCATGGACAGAGTATTAGCAAAGTACATAGAAATGCCATTGAACTGAGGGCGGAATGCACAGGGCATATGGGTGTCCTGTTGAGTCACGAGGTCCATGCATAGCGGATGGCAACAATCTGAGTCTGCACAACAGCTATGGATCTGAACTGCTCTCCGATCTTCCACCGAAGCACTGAGCTGTCAACAGGATTCCACTTGCGCAGTTGTGGAAGCTGTACAGAAGCCGACAGAACTTCATCGTGACTGGGTCCACCAAAGTTCTTGTGAAGTTGGCTATCACCCCATGGTGGAAAGAATGAGCTCCAATCTCTGGATGATGGCCACTGTCAAATTGAAGGCAGACCGCTCTTAGCTCTTACACAATGACATTGGCAGACAGCCTATGACCCAGGAGTCTCACTGGGAGTGTTAATCAATGTTTTCCTGCCAGCCACCCCACTGAGGTATACTTCTCACTGGGCAGCACAGTGACTCAGGGTTTGATTCCAGCCTTGGGCAACTATCTGTGTGGAGTTTGCACATTCTCTCAGTGTCTGTGTGGATTTCCTCTGGGTGCTCTGGTTTCCTTCCACAATCCAAAGATGTGCAAGTTGGGTAGATTGGCCATACTAAATTTCCCATAGTGTTCAGGGATGTGTAGGTTAGGGTAAATGTAGAGTAAAGCAGAATAGGTTTGGATAGGATCTCTTCTGAAGGTCGGTGTGGACTTGTAGGGCTGAAGGGATGTTGTAGGGATTCTATGAAATCTGACTCCCCTTGTCTGTGATTCAGTTATCCTGAGAGCTATTGCATAAGCAATCCCTTACCTCTGAGATGGCTTCAGTCTACTCATCTTTGTTAACTCAGTCTGTGTACTGGCCATGACACTGTGCCACCCTCCACAGTGAGGTATCTGAGCCTGTGAGTGTAAATCAAGTGCAGGTCCATCCTCATCACTCATATGAGATAGCTCTGTCTTCCTTTTCCTCCTGGTAGCATCTTCATATGTCTCAAAGTAAAGAAGAAGAGGGAGCAAATTGGGCAAGGAGGAGGAGGAGAAGAGGAAACAGAAACAGGAATAGGCTATTCAGCCCCTCAATCCTGTTCCACCATTCACTGAGACAATGGCTGACTTGTGGCCTAACTCCAAATGTCAACCTTTGGCCCATAACCCTTCATATCTTTGTTGAACAAAAACATATCTATTTTAGATTTTAAATTAGCAAATGCTCCTGCATCCATTGCCTTTTGTGGAAGTGAGTTCCAAACATGTCTCCTGAATGCACTGGCCCTAATTATCAGACCATGTTCCCTAGTTCCCAAAATCTCTGACCAGTCAAAATAGCTTATCTACACCATCGTTTGTTGTTAATATCATGAAGATTTCCTTCAGATCACACCTTAAGCTTATAAATTCTGCAGAAAACAGGCTAATTTATATAACTTCTTCACATAACTTAACCCCATTGTATTTCATCCTTCTTTTCTGGCATGTCTGGGGCACAGAGTTATGAGCATTTACTTCTAAGACGTGCTCCAGTCCTTTTTAATTTGCTTGTTTTGAGGATATTATTACAATACAGCTCTATCCTAGAGGCGGATTCAGTCACCTGACCCTCCACAGCATCACTAATGCAAGGAACACTTTCCATGATTTCAGGTGTGTCACTTCCTTTTGAAAAACAATAAATCTTGAAGAGGGGCAGGATGTCTAAATCATGTGACCTGAGAAATAATGCTGCCAACACCAGCTGTGTGCAGAAGCTGCGGGAAGCACAAGGATTAAAGGAGCAGCCAAGGGCAGAAATCTTTAGGAGGATCAACAAAAGTTTGATTGAGTTTCTTAAGAAAGTGACAAAGATGATTGATGAGGGTAGGACAGTGGATGCTATCTATATGGACTTCCCTGAAGCATCTGACAAGATCCCTCATGATACAGAAGAACACGTCACATGGGATCTATTGTGAGTTGGTAAGTTTTATACAAATTGGCTTGGTCATGTAAGACAGAAGGTAATTGTGGAAGGGAGATTTTTTGACTGGTGGTCTGTGACCAGTGGTGTTTTGCGACCAGTGGTATTTTGCAAGGATCAGTAATTAGAGCTCTGATGTTTGTAATATATATAAAGGATTTGAATGAAAATGTATGTAGTCTGATCGTAAGTTTGCAGCCGATATGAAAGTTAGTGGAGTTTGTGGATAGTGAGAAAGATTATCAAAGGATACTCAATGAGATAGATTAGTTGGAAAGTTTGGTGGAGAAGTGGCAGTTAGAGGTTAATCAAGGCAAGTGTGAGGTGATGCATTTTTGGAGGTAAAATGCAAGAGTAAAGGACACATCAAATGGCAGGAACCTTAGGAACATTGATGTAGAGGGGGAATATAGGGTGCAAGTCTATAGCTCCCTGGAAAGAGCAAAACAAATAGATAAGGTGGTAAAGAAGGCATATGGCATACTTGCCTTCATAGGACAGGGCATTGAGTACAAAGTTTGACAAGTCATGTTGCAGCTGTATAAAACTTCAGTTAGGCTATATTTAGAATATTGTGTGCAGTTGTCACACTGTAGAAAGGATGTGGAGGCTTTGGGGACAGTGCCAAAGAGGCTTACTAGGATGTTGCCTGGATTCAAGTATATTTGCTATAAGGAGAGGTTGGTCAAACTTGGAATATTTTTGTTAGCGTGTGACCTAATAAAGGTTTATAGAATTCTAAGAGTCATGGAGTATTTTTCCCAGGGTAGAAACATTTTAGAGACCAGACTAAACCCTCTCAAAACATGTCAAGGAGACAGCCTAGACACTAACTTTTTCTTATTTGAAAGGCAGGTGCCAGGCATTGTCTTCCGGATGCAATTTGATTGGTCAAACTACTAGGCTTGAAGCAAAACACACTTTATTTGTAGCCTTTAAAATATGGACAAAATAAAAGCAGAAGAATTGGTTTAACTATAACTCTATCAAAATACTTTACATAATAAGAAACTACACATTAACTGCTTCAATATAGTAATATCCCATAAAGACATCCTTGTCAAGGGCAAATTCAGTAAAAATAGATTGTCTCATATACAATTCCAGGAAAAGGAACAGAACCCCAGCTTTTCGATGTCAAGAGAGAAAGAGTGAGATGTAGCAGCTTTCACAATCCCAACAGCTACTAAAAGTTAAAGCTAAAAATCCTTGTTCTGTGGGAGCTTGACTCCACCCATTCAGGCTGCTTCTATTGCTCTAATTTAAAAAAAACTGTCCTAACAAGCTATTTATTTTACTGGTTTAAAGCAGACCTTTCGGCAATTCTGTCTCAACCTCTCTTCTTAAAAAAAAGACAAAATACACCCCTTACACTTACAGTATTGTCACAAATGTTAAATACAAGTTTTAAGGTGAGATGGAGAAGTTTTAAAGTTGGAACCTACTTAAGCAGAGTTCAGAAAGACATTGATCTTCCTACATTGCTGTTTGTTCCTCCAGAAAGCAGAGAGTACTCCATCCTGGGTGGCAACTTCTGTTGAGACTGGCATGGTGCAATATCATGGGCTCAATTACTAGTTCTAGAGAAGGAGGGAGGAAATCTTGTCGTGACATGGCTTCAGTCATGAGAACTTTGTGAGTTACGTGACACAATATTTCCTGAGAAAAGTACTCAACATCTTATTTGTGCAATTATTTAGGGAGAAAGGGAATCAGTTGGGGAAGATAAATTACCACAACAGAGTTGATGCCTTGAAGCTTAATCACCACACATTTGAACTGCAAATATGAGAAGTCCCCCTATATTTAACATTGTGGGGTGCTTCTTTGTGTTAAAGGTGCTATGTAAATGCAAGTTGTATGGGTACTCAGCGATAATGAGGAAGCTTGTCCTTTTTCTATATTCCCTGTATGACAGGTTTCTGAAACCTTCAGGTTGTAGCTCTCTGCAGTTCCTCTGCCTCCTCTGATGCTATGGAGTTGAGAGCAGCTGACTGTTTCTCATTCTGCTGTTCCTGAGGCTGTTTTTCTACTTCTGTTGTTTGTATTGCCATGTTGTTGCTCGTGGTGCTCTTGCTGTTACTGCTGGGTTACCTACCTACTATCCAGTCTAAGGTAACAACAGCAATCATGCTGTTCTGATACTTCAGAGTTCCAAAATGTATATGAGACTTCCAATATCCAAAGTGTAGTTACACATCTGAAGTGTTTTAAGTGTGTTGAAAAAACTTCCAAAGTTTGAAGAGGTTTACAATGTGTGTAAAGCAAACTCCAAATTCAGTCTTGTGGAAATGTTCAATGTACAGTGCATGTATAATGAGCAAATCTTGACGCGGCTACAGCAGGTGTGAGTGTAAAACACTTATTTGTATTTTTTCATCACACACTTTAGCCTCCACAGGCCTGTTCTTACTGTGTTTTTAATGGTAAGCTCCAGAAAACTCCAAAAGCCCCATAGACTCTAGCTTAACGCTGGAAGTATGTACAGCATCTTACTTATTGACCAATTAATGTAAGTTAAGTGGCAGCTCGTCTTTCCCAAATGAGTTGCTCTTAAGCAGCCTAACAATGCTACAATGAAGGCTGTAAGTTAGCAGATTGGTGTAGCTCTTCAGATAGTCTGACAATTCTGCTGGTTTTAACCATCCACTTGCACCCAAAACCGCACAATCCTTCAGGTTGAATTCCAGCCCATTATCGCAGAAGGGTAAGCTGCCTGTGCAAGTGTGCCAGGAAATGCAACCTCACTCAGATCAATTAGATGAGGCCTGAAGCCAAATTTAAGGCCTCTTGTTCGTGCATTGCCAATGGATTGTGGTCAGGCATCCTTTGCAAACCATCTGTTGCAGTTTGAGCATTTTACTGGTTGGCAAGGAACTAATAACCAGTGACTCTAGCATTGAATTTACTGGGAGGATTTTGAGAGCCATTCACAGAACCACACATCCAATGGATTAGTTTTACCAGTTTGGTTCTGAGGGAAGGCCATTAACTCTGTCCTTTGGAAGGATGCTGACTGACCTGCTGAGTATTTCCAGGCATTTACTGTTCTACTTAAATTTTCCAGAGACCTTCTCAAATCTTAAAAAGAATTTCCACATCTGAAACTTAGTTGCTTTCTGAACTGCCTATAACAGTCTTCTAAGGCCCATTTCATCAACAATGGGAAGTTTGTCCATCAATTGATGCTGAAAATTGTAAGACCTTCTCTTTACATGGGCAAATGTGCTCATTATTATTTTCTCATAGTTTTGCTGATATTTAATGTATGTACTTTGCTTCATCAATTTACCTACCATTCATTACCAGCATAAGGTTAGAAATACAGGTGTTACTTTATGAAAATTTACAAATCCTTAGACAAAGAAGGAATCTGTTCTTTCATACCATGACATCTGGACAACATT
Organism: Chiloscyllium punctatum; assembly: GCF_047496795.1. Classification (NCBI taxonomy): domain Eukaryota; kingdom Metazoa; phylum Chordata; class Chondrichthyes; order Orectolobiformes; family Hemiscylliidae; genus Chiloscyllium; species Chiloscyllium punctatum. The sequence goes on from NC_092747.1 coordinate 118,560,436, forward strand.
TAGAATAAATGGAAAGTACTATTCATTCTACTCAGGCGCTAGGGCAAAGTCCATCTCTAACAAGATAGAAACTAATCATCTCCATTTGACATTCAAGGGGACTACCACTGCTAAATCCATCAACAACTGAGGATCAATATTAGCCAGAAACTTAAGTGGATCAGTATCACAACATCAGTGGCTGAGAATTCAAGAAAATCATCTCAATCCTCCCCAAAGCCTGTCTCTAATCTACAAGGCATAAGTCAAGAGTGTAATGGGATGTTCTCCATTTACCTGGATGAGTGCATTTAACATCTTCATTCTTTTCAACAGCACCAAATCGTATCACTTGCAAGATGCAATACATCAACTCACTAAGACTCCTTTGAAAGTGATAAAGCTTTGGGAATTCAACAGCAAAAGTTCTATTATAATGGCGTATCATAATGTTTTAGAGCAATGGGAATTCAACAGTTATCAAATCTCTAATATCGTGGTTTACTATGCTTTTGACTGTGTGCCTGCCTTCTGGCAGGCTGAGACCAGAAAGTACAGTGGATGTCTAGTTATCTCTCAGAACTGAAGGAATTGCCTGGAGCCAGAGGTATGTATTTTGCCCTCAGCCCTTGAGCAAAACTCAAATTTGTTCCTTGCGTAAGACTATCAGCCCTGGTTATGGATCTTATTAACCGCCTCCTGTTCCTGTTAACATATTTCCTTACTCATTAATAAGGGTATGTGATGACCAACAATGAGAACAATACTGGATTCAATTTTCTACCTCCTTAACTATTAACACAAGATTGTGAATAATACAGTAACAGGCTCATGTGAACTATTCGGTATTTGTCACAGGAAGGTAAAAATCATTAGATTGAGAAATACCTTTTTTTAAACAATATAATAGCAATCAGACACTCTGATTGTATTAGTCACACTCAAAAAAGATATCAAGTATGCTGCTTGCATGTAATGTTCAGAGATTCATTGAGGATTGCAACCACAAGAAGGCTAGGAGTCTCCTTTGGTGTCACCCAGAATCTCTAGCCGGCTATCCAGAAATAAGGCTTGTTTCTCCTTAAACTGAAATTTTTGTCATCTGGAATTAACAAAAACACTTCCTAAATCTGTGACCTCTACTACCAGAATAATCAATTCGGAAATCACACAGAAATATTAATACAAGTTCCTCTTGTAGTCACATATAAACTTCATTTAGAACTTTAGCATTGTTCTTTCATCGTTATTTGGTTGAAATCCTTGAACTCCCATCCTTACAGCATAAGGTTATACTAACAGGATAGCATGCCCCCATACCCAAGGACTACGGTCGTTGAAGAAGTTAGCTCACCATCATCTTCTCAAGGGATAGTAAAGAGAGGAAATAACTCATAACCATACCAGCACATCTGACATCCTATGATAGAATAAATAAAATGAACCAATTTAAAGCCAGCATTTCATAGTCCTTACGTATGTCCAGATTTGACCCTCAAATATATGCAATAATAAAGCAGGACATGAACTGTCTAACACCTTTCATGACTTCACAATTATCTGAAGTGTTTTGCAGCCAATGAAATAACTTTGATGCATCATCATCCTTGGAGAGCCGGAAACCAATTTGTATACAGAAATAAGGTCACAACTACTTCATCTGTTTTCTCAACATTGGTTAAGGGACAAATATTAGCCAGGACATGAACAGAGATGACCATTTTATTTTTCAAGTTCATGGAGTCTTTAACATTCTGTGATATAAGCAAACAGGGTTTTGATTTTGCTTCTCTTTACAAAAATGTCACCCTCCATTGTACTCAAATCATGGAGCTTTTCACACATGTTCCAGCCTTCATTTTGTGTGCAAAAGCCTGGAATGGCATTCAAACACACAGTCATCTAATTCTGAGAATAGGGATCTGCCACTGAACAACAGCTGACATTCTGCCCTGGATGCTAGGCAAGATTATTACAAATAAAATGTTTCAGTATAGTATCAAGCTGTGCAAACATAAGAGATGTATATCGTATTTAAATCTAAATAAATTGGTTTTGCTTTCATACTTAAAACATTGGTCATTTGCTAATTAAATATTGAAGAAACCACATCTTATCCTTATTCTGGCTCACTGCAGAGGCTGAACTGATGAGGAATATCTGGGCATTACATATGATTTTACATAAACAAGAATTAATTTGCATGGACTACAACTTTATCACAAATGCAAGTGGCGTACTTCAGAGTCAGTGAATTACGAACTGAAGATAAGCTAATCATTTAAATCACTTCTAATAGTGACCTAGATTTGTATCAGCTCATTATCATCCAAAATGCTTCAAAAATGGGAAGGGTCAGATGCAGATGTTAATGAAGAGAAACAGTCTAAGTGATAGATTTTAAGGGTTCTGTGGAAGATAAGGAAAGGTGGCAAAGTGAAACATTTAAGAGAGTGGGTTCCAAAATGTGGTGCAAGAAGGTACCACAGTGGGCAAGAGCATATAATGGATCAGAGAAGATTCAAGGACAAGACAGGTAGGTAAAGCTCAAGAAGGTGGAGAAAATGCTGGAAAAAAATTGTAGCTAAGTGCAATAATCCTACCTATCCAATCTTCCTTCCCACCTATTCGCTCCATCCTGCCCCCTGACCTATCACCAACACCCCCACCTGCATCTATCTGTTGCCTTCCCAGCTATCTTCCACCAAGCCCCACCCCCACCCTCCTATTTATCTCTCAGCCCCCTTCTCCACATCCCCCCCCCAAACCCATATTCCTGATGAAGGGCTTATGCTCAACACGTCGATTCTCCTGCTCCTTGGATGCTGCCTGGTCTGCTGTGGTTTTCCAGTACCAACACTTCTCAACAAGCATGTTAAAGTCAATGCAAAGAGATGTGTGGAAGTAGTTTAAGTGCACAGGGGTTTGGAAGGTAGAATAAATGATATTTTGTGCAGAAGAGATGCAGTTGGAGTTCTGACAGTGTTGGAGTTTAAGAGGTAGGAAGTCAATCAGATGAGCATTACAAAAGCTGAGCTTTAAGGTGACAGAGGCATGATAAAGGTGTCAAGGCAATTGTGGGTTTGGGAGCTGTCAGTTGGAAAATTGAATTAATTGCATCTCTACTTAAATTTCTTGTGATTGATAAAAAATGTGCCATGCATGAGATTCCACAATGCTCCTCTATAAGTGTTCCTGGTCTTGTTTATGACTGATGAGATAGTAGGAAAAGTTTTGCTGTACACACGTAGCCATGGAAACCTATTGTTTCAGCAATCATATGCTGGCTGGAATCTGCCACAAACTAATCAAAGACTGTGTGTTTTGCTCACAGCAAAATTTGTACATTCTGTTCCGAACAAGGAATCAACTGCATGATTCTTCCTCAACAGAGATGTAGTGTCAACAATACCACTGGACAGTTGTTAATTCACTAAATATTCATCCCTTTTCTTGTGAGTCAGATATGAGAAAGACACCTAACCTTCGACAAGTCCTTTTAATATGATGCACACACAAAATGAATGGTTTATGAAATTACTGCACAAAGACATTAATTATAATCTATTGACTCCCACACTAATAGTGCTGAATTTAAATTAGTTTTTTTTATTTTCTTCTGTTCCCAATTCTGTAATATCTTTAATAGCAGTTAGCATTAGCAACACCATCGTCTTATTGCAAATCATACATATCTGCTGATATGATTAGCAAGTGACAGTGGTTAAGTAACACCTAAATAATGTTAATTTGTTCTTCAGCTCTAGTTAGCACTTAGAACTCCACAGATGGATGAACTTAATTATCAGCCTTTTGATTTGAATAACAGTACTAATCAAGACGATGCTGGCCTGACAGACGTGTTAACTGTGAATTAATGACTACGGTTCTGAAAAAGTGAGTGAGAAGCTGGAGTTGGCTGTGACAATGTAAAGGAATTAAATAAATTATAAACAGACTATATCATGGACCATTTGGATGGATTTGCATGAATAAGCAGCAGTTTATTTCTGGTTCAATGCCAGCTGCTTATGAATATCTGAAAATTTGAGCAGGGTGAAGAAATTCCCAGACTAGTAGCTTTTATAAGTTGGCTAAGAGGTAATTGAATGGTAGATGGCCTAAGGGACAAAATGGCTTAGCCCTGCATCCACGTTTTTCTACTGTGGTGGACCATTGCATTTGTTGGTGACATTTTGACATTAATATATCTTTATTCCATGTTCTGAATTTAAGAAATGTTTGACAGCCCTGCTGTTTATTTGAATTCTATGGGCCGCACAGTGGCTCAGTGACACCAGGGAACCAGATTTAATTCCAGCTTCAGGCGACTGTCTGTGTAGAGTTTGCACATTTTCCCTGTGTCTGCATGGGTTTCCACCAGGTGCTCCAGTTTCCTCCCACAGCCCAAAGGTGTGCAGGTCGGATGAATTGACTGTGCCAAATTGCCCATAGCGTCCAGGGATGTGCAGGTTAGATGGATTAACCATGGGAAATGCAGGGTTATAGGGATAGGGTAAGGGGGTGAGTATGGATAGAATGCTCTTTGGAGTGTCAGTATGGGCTCGATGGGCTGAACAGCCTGCTTCCACACCGCAGTGATTGTATAAAATTCATGATGAGTTTGGAAACGTTTGTATTGAAACTGTGATATTAAATTGAGGGCATTTTCATAGCTGCAAAGCAATCTTATTCTACAAAATTTCAAATAGATGAATTTCAAAGTTTTGAAAATGACATTCTTTTTAATTCTAGCTCTGTTTCCTGGGCTTCCAATCAAGAAATGATTACTGAGTGAATCATAAAATAATGGCCTCTTCTAAAGAAAGCCTTGCATTTATATGGAATCTATCAGGACCATCAGACATCCCATCACTCATTGCAACCAACAAAATGGTTTTTGAACTGGAGACATTGCTGGAATAGAGTTGAACTTATGCATTTCCCCACCATTCATACCATTGAGCCTAACTGATATACACTTTGTATTTGAATGCATGTTATGATAAGTCAAAAACAAAAAAAAAGGCTGGATCATTGAGTCCATTTAAGGTTAAAATTAGGTCGAATTTTGAAAGGTGTCAAGGATTTTGGAGGACAGGCAGTAATGAAGGATGGAGAACACAGATAAGATCAACTACTATTTCATCAAATAGCAGAGCAGGCTCTTAGGAACGTGATTCTGGATTAGATGGTGCTGGAAAAGCACAGCAGTTCAGGCAGCATCCGAGGAGCAGGAATACAGCCCTGTATTCCTGATGAAAGGCTTTTGCCCGAAACGTCGATTTTCCTGCTCCTTGGATGCTGCCTGAACTGCTGTGCTTTTCCAGCACCACTCTAATCCAGAATCTGGTTTCCAGCATCTGCAGTCCTTGTTTTTATCATCTTAGGAACAATGAGGAGGCCATTCGTCCTGAAGTCCTATGTTTCCAAGTAACACAAATCTGCTGTATTATGTCCTGACAATTAAATGAAAAATTGATTCCATCAAACATTCTACTTCTTAGATTAAAATGTAAGGTCAAAAGTCCTAAAATTTGTTGACCTTCTTGAAATATTCTCTGCCATTATAGAGAATTACAACAATATATAAATGAGTACTTTGATACTTTACTGCCATAGATGAAAGTGCACATAATAAATTTCAGTAAAAGGAAAGGAAGTAAAAATGTCCTGGGATTATATATGTTTTTTCACGACCTTGGGATGACCAAAAGCAATTTGTAGTTGCAAAGTACATCTATGACTGTCATTCAATAGTAATGTAGGAAATACAGCAGCACACAGAAATGTGATAGCAAACAGATAACCTGTTATAATTGTGTATATTAAAGGATAAGTGCTGGCTGGGATAGCTGAAAAATGCCCAATTCTTCTTCAAATTAATGCCTTAGGAATGTTTCACTCCATTTGAGGGACAAAATGTCTTCAGCATGTGATTGAAAGACAGTACCTACAACAGTGCACCCTCGGTGCTGCACTGTTGTATCACTTTGAATTTTGGGCTTATATAGAATGCCACAGCTCTCAGGTGAGAGTGTTAATAGTGAGTATAGCATTTTCTGATCATTCAACATGGACCAGTGTTCTACTGTGCATGGCTGTATGACACTATACCCCTAATGCAGGTAAATGGTGCAGTGATTGTAAAGAGGTCAGCCAGGTGGACCTCAGAGAATATGATTTCCACGGTTGAGGCTGTTAACCTATTCCAATCAGAGACCCTGGATGACAGATATAAACAGGAGAATCAGACATCCTGTTCACTCTGAGAGTTGGCTCTGAGATCAATATCACATGTAAATGAAGGGAGACTTGGTGACAAGATAACTGCCTCTATGGAGTTATTTCACATACATTTTGTTGTTTGATGGTTGGCATAGACATGGTGGGCTGATGAACATGTTTCTGTGCTGTATGATGCTTCTTCTCTATTTAGTTAGACACTGTTTTCTGCCAGTAATGCAGACTTATAAAATGACGCAGTGTATTCTTCAATCCCCACATGCAAGAAAAAAATTGATTCATGCTTCATCAAAAATGTAACATTTAATAATATTATATCAACAGAAGCATCTGTGAAAAACTTGAGTTATTAATAAACATAACGTAGATGTGCCTTTGCCTTTGCATTGTGAAAAGAGACAAGGGTGTTGTTAAGGGGTTTATTGGAGTGTGGAAGTGGTACATTTTAAAAGTGTGTGGAAAGATGTTTATGTAGAATATGCTTAGTGCCAGTGCAAGGTAATGTGCCATCCTTGGAGACTACTGTTCCCACAGTGAGTGCTTGATTTGTGCAAGTCTCTTGTCTTTCAGTTTCAATATCGCTGCTGGGTTGATGATTCCTACAGCATGTTGAGCTGTTGCTTCTCATTGAAATCCTCCAGATTCAAACACTGTCTTAGCATTCTCAATTTTCTTCATAACATGTCAAGAACGCCACTGTCTATACACATCTGCTTCCCTTGCTTGTATGCCATTTCCAAATGTTATCTCTGCAAACGATGTGACATTCTTTGAAGATGCTAAGATGGAGATGGAAATGTTATGAGAAGGACAGTTTGAAGTGAGCTGTAGTCAGACCCAGTCATCCTGTTTCATCCAGACTGATATTGATTGAGGTGTTCACAAGCAAAAACAATAAGCCAATAACCTTTCGCTTCATGAATAGCATCATTTCGTTTGTGTAAATAATATGAATGTAAATTAACTAGTTGCCCTTGGTGCATTAAAAAGACGTCTTGATCAGGCCTTCAGGTGATCTGCTGAATTTTGATTTGGTACAATGTCTTTGATCTCCAAATCCTGTCTTACCGACATCACAATACAAGGTGATACCATTAACATTCTAGTACCTCAGCGGTAGCATCATCAGCGTTAATTACTTGATGATATCAAAAGCTGTTGCTTTAGTTTGATGCTCCAATACCACTCCACATCTTTAACAGTGGACTTGTGTAGAGGTTTATATTCTGATCGCAAATTAGGTAAGATTGTTGCAAGATAATCCACAAATATGGCAAACAATTTCACCTTACTACATTTGTTAATTGCTGTGTCCCTGCCATAACTCTCAACTTATCAGAATCTGGGTCAAATCTGTTTACTTATCAGTTCATGACTTATGTACTTTACTTGGAACATCTTTAGTTGCAACTTCTTTTTCCCATTCAACTTCTTGGTTCATTTGGCAAGATCTCTCTAGTATTTGAGCTGGATTCTATTTATGGTGTGCAATGACTTATTCCGTTCTATCTCCCCATCTGTAGATCACTCATGTTAGTCCATGATCTTTCCAGTGTGGAAGCTGTCTGTGTTGATATTCTTCTGGAGCAGTGGAAATGTCAAATGACATGTGTAGCCATCTGTATCTCCCAATATAATTAGAAGACTGCTGATTTCATCCAGCTTCACTTGACAGTAACCGTCATTTTCATAGAGGGTAATTAAGGTCTTTGCTATGGCAAGCTGTGGCAAATTACTTCAATGCTTGGCATGGGGTAATGATTCCTCTTCAAAGTTTTGCTGAGAGTCTTTGAATCTATGCATGATTTCAGTCTTGCAGGATTTATCTCTGCTGGTCCAATCTGTAGGAGTCATCACTGATTATTGCCTTCTTTTCCAGCTCTTCTATAACCTTTTTCCAGGCAGAATTTGAGAGCAGCTTTAACTCTCTTCATCAGATGCTAATTTGATCTCACACCCTCATCTATTAACATGATATTCACCAGGAAGCATCCAAGACTTGTGAAGATATTGTTGTAATCTCTTAAGATCTGTTCTGTCAGTGGCTTAGTGGCCTGCAACTAATTGGCAAATCTCTTCTGGCACCCATAGTGTTACCAGTACCAAATTTTGACTTTTTTTCAGTGAAGATGAGTAAATAGGATGGCATGGTGGCTCAGTGGTTAGCACTGCTGCCTGACAGTGCCAGGGACCCAGGTTTGATTCCAGCCTCAAACGACTGTCTGTGTGGAGTTTGCACATTCTCCCCGTGTCTGCATGGGTTTTCTCCAGGTGTTCCGGTTTCATCACACAATCCAAAGGTGTGCAGGCTAGGTGAATTGGCCATGCTTAATTGCCCACAGTGTGCAGGGATGTGTCAATTAGGCAAAATGTAAAATAATGGGGAATGGATCTGGATGGGTTGCTCTTTGGAGGGTTGATGTGGACATATTTGGCTGTAGGGATTCTATGTTGCTTAATGTCTACTCTCTGGAACTGCATTGGGCTCACAGTCCTCCTGGTTGACTATTGCTCCATCATATAGTCTCAATGTTACCTCTGAGGGCTTCATTTTCTAATCACATCATATAGGTGAGGTAGAAAACAACAGTACCTGTCACCCACATTAACCCAACCTTCTGCAGCCATCATTCTAACAGTCACACATAATCTATCACCTTTCGAACTGATGTATGGGTGTAGTGTGATACATCAGAATCATCACCTGACATCTCTCCAGCTGCCATCTATATTGACTGGCTTTCATTCTTTCACTTGGCACACACATGTTCAGCTGGATCCGGTTTCGTGCTTTTAGAGAACAAACATGCTGGACAGACTCTCATTTTTGTCTGGTGCTCTCGACAATATTTATATCCATTACTCTGGCCTTGAGTTTTTCCATGGTATTTCTGCAGCAGAACGTACAAACCAACTCTTCAAAGTTTTTCCACTCTGGCTCTTCTGCTTCTCAATGAAACGTAATGTAACATAGCTTGTAGCACTCTCCAATATTGATAACACAGTTAACATTCTTATCTAGTTGACTTGCTATTTCAGTTCTGTAGCTACTTCAGTTTTGAGATGGAAACTGACAGAAATTCCAATTGTCTCAATGCCTTTTGTTTTCCAGCACTAGGGATTGGCACATTCGCAAGCATCCTCACTTCCATAGTAATTCAAAGTTACTGGCTGCTGTTCTCGTTATTTTTTGCTGATTTTTACAGTTGCAGGATTCCTAGAGCTCTGAAATTCTACAGTTTCAGCTGAATACTGAAATCATGATGTGTCACAATGGTTAGTGATTCTAAAGTGAAAGCACGTTACATTGACAACAGAGTCAGGTGACTAGGTACAATTGTGGTTTACTGGTGTATAAATGTCTTTCTCCAAAATAAAGCTTCTAGTTGCCAACATGTTCAGTGTTACAACATTACTTAGAGTCATAAAGCTCTCCAGCATGAAAACAGACCCTTTGGTGCAACTCATTCACGCCGACCAGATATCCTAAGTTATTCTAATCCCATTTGCCAGCATTTGGCCCATATCTTTCTAAATACTTCCTATTCATGTACCCATCCAGATGCCTGTTAAACATAATTGTGCCAGCTCCACCACTCCTCTGGCAATTCATTCCATACACACACTATCCTCTGTGTGAAAAAGTTACCTCTTAAGACCCTTTAAAATCTTTCCCCCTCACCTATTTGTTCAATTCTTCTCACTTCTATCATAGTATAGTTTTCTAATAAGTTAAATTTGTGGAAAATCAATGATAACTAATCTTGAATCTAAGTATCGTTTTCTTCCATCTACCTCAACCAAAACTCTTCAGAAAATCCAAGATGCTCTTGATGTCCAAATGTGAAATGATATAAATATTCAATCCATTCAGTAGCAGCTGTGGAGAGAGAAGCAACACTAGCAAAGTCTCAGATTTATGGCCTTTCATGAAGTCTCCAGAAAAATACATATTTGGATACAAATTCATCTTGGGTACGAGTGAATTGGCAGCCGTTTAATGTTCCATTCAATTCCCTTTTCAATGAAGTGTAAAAACAAGCTGTCAACTTGACAACATCTGTTTTATCTGCCTAGCCTAGACAAATTTTAAGTAATACAGACTAACAAATACCACCACTCCCTTCTCTTTCCCTCCTCCATCTATGCACCTAAACAGTCAGACCAGTTGTTAGTGACTAGTGAATTTCTGCAACTATTTGCCCTGTTAAAAAGAAGCTACCTATCATACATCTTCTCTCACGTCATTGTCATGCATACAGCAGATGAGCATTCAATGAGTTCTGCCAGGAAGAGTGCTGAAGAAGCAGACTCAGAGCAGACTTGAGGGGCCATCTGCCTACTTCTGTTCCTAACTAGTATGTTCACATGAAATCTGTCTACTCTGTGCTGAGGCCAAGCTAGACAAAAACTGTCAGAAAAGCGGGAGAGAAAGGCATTTGGAGGTTGAGTACACAAAGGGCATCAAGTCTCAGCCAATGGGTCACAGTCTAATTGTGGCGTGAGGAGGAGCTATTTGGTGGCTGTGACCTGTTCAAAATGCATGCAAAACTACCTTAGCAGCCCTTGCAAGTAACCTGCAGTGGAATTTAAAGAAATACTAAATCAAATGTTATAGAGCAGCATGTATTTCTCTATTTCTATGGTGGATTGCCTCCAAACTGGACTATCGTTTTCAAGTATCAGGACTGGTGCAGATAGACTCAAGCAAAGAATAGCTGCTGTTGTCCACATGCTGAGGTCAACTTTTGGGCAATTCTTATCAATCACATCCTGAGATCACCCTGTGAAGGTGGATTATGTACAAATTGGTACAGTGTGTGGAGATGGTTCTTCCACATCAATGTTAGATCAGGAAATTCTGGTACTCCACACCCTCCTCATTGACCTGTCAACCCCTCCCCCACCCGCTAAGTCAGTAAGAACTTGTGGTCGGTTGGACCACAGTCAGTACTAGGGGTGTGTTCTCTAATAGTCAGGGGACCTTTCAGCAAAGGTCCATGGAATCTCAGGGAAAGTGAATAACTGAACTCTGGGAATGGGTTTCCTCACACAAAAGAAAATGTTAGAGGGCAACTTGAGATGGTCATTGAGTAAAGGAGCAGATGGGGAGCTTTAGGTGGATGGGGAGTTTCTCAAGTCACTGTCACTTTGGCCTAAATGGGAGAGAATGTCAACAAGGACATGACAATTCACCAAGCCATGGGATCAGGGTGGGGGATGGAGGGGGAAGGTGGACATTGATGGCTATGTGCGATAAAAGGGCTGAGTGGAAAGGCAGGGGGGTGAGGCAGAAAGGTCATTATGTCACAGAGGAAGCAAGACAGAAGGAAACATGCAGGATGGGATTGGTAATGGGACAAATTATCATTCTGCAACTCAGGCAGAGCCTACAAATAACTCACAAACTCTGCAAGCAGAGAATAATTGTTTGACTCTTAGGTGTGCAAGGGCAATTGCATTATTCATGCATCCCCTGACTCAGTAATGCTACTTATCTGGTATTGAATAACACCAGATAAGTAGATCATTCAGTGTCCAAGAATGACCTCAAGTTGTTTGGACTAATTGTCTCATGTCAGCTGAGCAAATGTGATCAGATGCCAACTAGAAAACAAATCGCAGGATCTTAGTTATGGAATGTGTTTCAGAGATGCAAGTGGAATACACCACTCCAGTGCTGCCACATTTGCAAAGTGAACTGTAAAAATGCACAGATATGGTCAGTGATGTGTGTGTGTGTGTGTGTGTGTGTGTATGTGTGTCCATGTATGTGTGTGCATGTGTGTCCGTGTGTGTGTGTGTGTCCGTCCGTGTATGTGTGTGTATGTACATGTATATGTGCATGTATGTATATGTGAGTGTGTGTGTATGTGTGTGTGTGTCCGTGTGTGTGTGTGTCCATATATGTATATGTGTGTGTGTATGTATATGTGTGTGTGTATGTATGTGTGTGTATGTATGTATGTGTGTGTATGTGTGTGTATGTATGTATGTGTGTGTATGTGTGTGTGTAAGTATATGTGTGTGTATATGTGTATATGTGTCCATATATGTGTATGTGTGTGTATATATATGTGTGTGTGTATCCGTGTATATGTGTGTGTGTATCCGTGTATATGTGTGTGTATGTGTGTATATATGTGTGTATCCATGTATATGTGTGTGTGTGTGTGTATATGTGTATATATATGTGTGTATCCGTGTATATGTGTGTATGTGTGTGTTTGTATGTATATGTGTGTATACGTGTATATGTGTGTATGTATGTGTGTGTGTATGTACGTGTGTGTATGTATGTATGTGTGTGTGTGTCCATATGTGTGTGTGTATGTATGTATGTGTGCGTGTATGTGTGTGTATGTATATGTGTGTATATGTGTGTATATATGTGTGTATATATATATATATATATGTATGTGTGTGTGTGTATATATGTGTGTGTGTGTGTGTGTGTGTGTGTATATATGTGTGTGTGTGTGTGTGTATGTGTGTGTATATGTGTGTGTGTGTGTGTGTATGTGTGTGTATATGTGTGTGTGTGTGTATATGTGTGTGTGTGTGTGTATATGTGTGTGTATATGTGTGTGTGTGTGTGTGTGTGTGTGTGTATATGTGTGTGTGTGTGTGTATATATGTGTGTGTGTGTATATATGTGTGTGTGTGTGTGTGTGTATATATGTGTGTGTGTGTGTGTATATGTGTGTTGGGATGGTTGTAGTGGTGGTGAAGGTTTGTGGAGAATAAATGCCCTTATTGCCAGAATTCCACTTTTGCATTACACTATGAACTTGTTGCTGACATAATTGATGTCTGAATAAAGATTACATACCTTGGAACTCTTTAGAGGCATGACATCAACCTCCTTGCAAAGCCACTTTGTCACAAATTTCAAGATATAATACGATGTTTATTTTGATTGACATGAAGGCTCAGGAATACTTTGGTAAGAATGAGTTCTCTTTCTGCTATCCCCCCACAGATTGTCTCCTCACACATCTGACATGGACATCAATGTCTAGAGAGATTGCAGTTGCTTCAAATGTGAAAACAATATTGAAGGAGGGACCAGTTACAATAGTGTTCAAAATCCTGGCAAAACCCAGCAACTTCTAGCTGCTAGGAGACAGTCGGCTCTGTAGATGCTGGAAGTCACAATCAATAGATGTGAAGCTGGAAGAGCATAGCAGGTCAGACAACATCTGAGGAGCAGGAGAGTCAATGTTTCATGCCAAAATCATTTGTCTGGATACTGATGTGAATCTTGGTGAATGGTTTCTGCCCAAAACATTGACTCTCTTGCTCCTCAGTTGCTATCGGACTTGCAGTGCTTTTCCAGCCTCACATCTATCAACCTCTACCTGTGGCCTCCAAAGGTGGAAGCAAGAGATGAAGATCGTCCAAGGGGGGGTGGAGGAGAATAGCAACACACTGCAGCTACTGGCCTCATACTCATGTTCTCAGAAATAAAGCGGCAGGCACAGATGATCGATGAGCACGGCAATCAAAACCAGCTGGGTTATATACGGAGGTGGACTTGCACTCAGATGGACAGAGTAGCCATTCCTGCCTGGTCCCCACCAAGGTTACAGCCACCCTGAATTTCTATGCTAGCTTCTCATTTCAGGGAGCAACTGGAGACCAACCTGGCATCTCCAAATGTATGATCTGTAAACACATCTGAAGCCATTTTCTCCAGAACGTCAAGGAAGCAAATGGTGACGACAGTGCAGGGGACTGAAAGAGAGAGAGAGAGAGAGAGAGAGAGAGAGAGAGAGAGCCTGCATAGTTACCACCTTTGCTGTTTGAATTTGTGTATTGCTGGACATCGGAGTGCATCTGGGAAAATGAACAGTGAAATTCACAACTAATCTTGGAGGAACTGCTGGGCGAAGTTCCCAGCACAGAATCAGATAACTTATTTGTAGTTTTAAGTCTGTCCCAGAGAAAGGCTGCAGTAGTGAGTATAATGGATTCTTTCTTGATGATATGTTTTTGGAGATAAGTCTCTTGATTAAACTTAAAATATAAGCCATAGCTATTAATTTAACCTGGGGCAGTGTTTGTATAGGAATAAGACGGTGTTATTTTCTGGGTCTGTAGATTGTGAAGGGGCAAAATGGCCTATGCAGTGATATGTACTTCTTGTCAGATGTGGGAGTTTAAAGAGAGTTTAAGGGTTACTGCAGATTATATCTGCCATAAATGCTGTTGGATGTGGATCTTATCAGATCGAGTGGATCGGTTGGAGAGACAGACAGAAGCGATGAGGAATTTGCAACAGCAACAGTATGTGATGGATGGCAGATATAGGAAGGGGGGAATGTCTCAGATACAGTCACATAGATGGGTTAACTCCAGGAAAGGTAAGAGAGGTAGGCACCTAGAGCAGGAGTCTTTTGTGGATATACCCATTTCAAACAGGTATGTTGTTTTGGAAAATGTAGTGGGTGATGGATTCTCAGAGGAACATAGCACGAACAGCCAAGTTTCTGGAGTTGAGACTGGCTGTATGCAACGAGGGGTACGTCGGCTTAAAAGAGATCAATTATGTTAGGGGATTCTGTAGTCAGAGGGACAGACAGACGTTGCTGGCCACAGAAAAGAAAAAGCAGAATGGTGTGTTGTTTCCCTGGTACCAGGATCAAGGATGTCTCTGAGAGGGTGCAGAATGTTCTCACGGGGGAGAGGGGCCAGCAGGAGGTCATTGTCCACATTGGAACCAACGACATTGGAAGGGAAAAGGTTGAGACTCTGAAGTGACATTACAGAGAGTTAGGCAGAAATTTAAAAAGGAGGTCCTCAAGAGTAGTAATATCTGGATTACTCCCAGTGCTACAAGCTAGTGAGGGCTGGAATAGGAGGATAGAGCAGATGAATGCATGGCTGAGGAGCTGGTGTATGGGAGAAGGATTCACATTTTTGGATCATTGGAATCTCTTTTGAGGTAGAAGTGACCTATACAAGAAGGACGGATTGCACCTAAATTGGAAGGGGACTAATATACTGGCAGGGAAATTTGCTAGAACTGCTTGGGAGGATTTAAACTAGTAAGGTGGGGGGGTGGGACCCAGGGAGATAGTGAGGAAAGAGATCGATCAGAGACGGGTACAGCAGAGAACAGAAGTGAGTCAAACAGTCAGGGCAGGCAGGGACAAGGTAGGACTAATAAATTGAACTGCATTTATTTCAATGCAAGGGGCCTAACAGGGAAGCCAGATGAACTCAGGGCATGGTTAGGAACATGGGACTGGAATATCATAGCAATTACGGAAACATGACTCAGGGATGGACAGGACTGGCAGCTTAATGTTCCAGGATACAAATGCTACAGGAAGGATAGAAAGGGAGGCAAGAGAGGAAGGGGAGCAACATTTTTGATAAGGGATAGCATTACAGCTGTGCTGAGGGAGGATATTCCTGAAAATACATCCAGGGAAGATATTTGGGTGGAACTGAGAAATAAGAAAGGGTTGATCACCTTATTGGAATTGTATTATAGACCCCCTAATAGTCAGAGGGAAATTGAAAAACAAACTTGTAAGGAGATCTCAGCTATCTGTAAGAATAATAGGGTAGTTACAGTAGGGGATTTTAACTTCCCAAACATAGACTGGGACTGCCATAGTGTTAAGGGTTTAGATGGAGAGGAATTTGTTACGTGTGAACAAGAAAATTTTCTGATTCAGAATGTGGATGTACCTATAGGAAAAGGTGCAAAACTTGACCTACTCTTGGGAAATAAGGCAGGGCAGGTGACTGAGGTGTCAGTGGGGGAGCACTTTGGGGCCAGCAACCATAATTCTATTTGTTTTAAAATAGTGATGAAAAAGGATAGACCAGATCTAAAAGTTGAAGTTCTAAATTGAAGAAAAGCCAATTTTGACCGTATTAGGCAAGAACTTTCGAAAGCTGATTGGAGGCAGATGTTCGCAGGTAAAGGGACGGCTGGAAAATGGGAAGCCTTCAGAAAAGAGATAACAAGAATCCAGAGAAAGTATATTCCTGTCAGGGTTAAAGGGAAGACTGGTAGGTATAGGGAATGCTGAATGACTAAAGAAATTGAGGGCTTGGTTAAGAAAAAGAAGGAATCATATGTCAGATATAGACAGGATAGATCGAGTGAATCCTTAGAAGAGTATAAAGAAAGTAGGAGTATACTTAAGAGGGAAATCAGGAGGACAAAACGGGGACATGAAATAGCATTGGCAAATAAAATTAAGGAGAATCCAAAGGGTTTTTACAAATATATTAAGGACAAAAGGGTAAAAGGGAGAGAATAGGGCCCCTCAAAGATCAGCAAGGCAGCCTTTGTGTGGAGCCACAGAAAATGGGGGAGATACTAAATGAATATTTTGCATCAGTATTTACTGTGGAAGATATAGACTGTAGGGAAATAGATGGTGACATCTTGCAAAATGTCCAGATAACAGAGGAGGAAATGCTGGATGCCTTAAACGGTTAAAGGTGGATAAATCCCCAGGACCTGATCAGGTGTGCCTGAGAACTCTGTGGGAAGCTAGAGAAGTGATTGCTGGGCCTCTTGCTGAGATATTTGTATCATGGGTAGTCACAGGTGAGGTGCCGGAAGACTGGAGGTTGGCAAACATGGTGCCACTGTTTAAGAAGGGCAGTACAGACAAGCCAGGGAACTATAGACCAGTGAGCCTGACCTCAGTGGTGGGGCAAGTTCTTGGAGGAAATCCTGAGGGACAGGATGTACATGTATTTGGAAAGGCAAGGACTGATTTCGGATAGTCAACATGGCTTTGTGCATGGGAAATCATGTCTCACTAACTTGATTGAGTTTTTTGAAGAAGTAACAGAGATGATTGATGAGGGCAGAGCAGTAGATGTGATCTACATAGACTTCAGTAAGGCATTCGACAAGGATCCCCATGGGAGACTGATTAGCAAGGTTAGATCTCATGGAATACAGGGAGAACTAGCCATTTGGATACAGAACTGGCTCAAAGGTAGAAGACAGAGGGTGACGTTGTTTTTCAGACTGGAGGCCTGTAACCAGTGGAGTTCCACAAGGATCGGTGCTGGACACACTAATTTTTGTCATTTACATAAATGATTTGGATGCGAGCGTTAGTTACAGTTAGTAAGTTTACAGTTACTTACAGTTAGTAAGTTTGCAGATGACACCAAAATTGGAGGTGTAGTGGACAGCGAAGAGAGTTATCTCAGATTACAACAGGATCTGGACCAGATGGGCCAATGGGCTGAGAAGTGGCAGATTGAGTTTAATTCAGATGAATGTGAGATGCTGCATTTTGGGAAAGCAAATCTTCGCAGGACTTATACACTTAATGGTAAAGTCTTAGTGAGTGTTGCTGAACAAAGAGACCTTGGAGTGCAGATTCATAGATCCTTGAAAATGGTTTCGCAGGTAGATAGGATAGTGAAGAAGGCATTTGGTATGCTGTCCTTTATTGGTCAGAGTATTGAGTACAGGAGTTGGGAGGTCATGTTGCGGCTGTACAGGACATTGGTTAGGCCACTGTTGAAATATTGCCTGCAATTCTGGTCTTCTTCCTATTGGAAAGATATTGTGAAACTTGAAAGGGTTCAGAAAAGATTTACAAGGATGTTGCCAGGGTTGGAGGATCTGAGCTACAGGGAGAGGCTGAATAGGCTGGGACTGTTTTCCCTGGAGTGTCAGAGGCTGAGGGGTGACCTTATAGTAGTTTACAAAATTATGAAGGGCACAGATAGGGTAAATAGACAAAGTATTTTCCCTGGGGTCAGGGAGTCCAGAACTAGAGGGCATAGGTTTAAGGTGAGAGGGGAGAGATATAAAAGAAACCTAAGGGGCAACATTTTCATGCAGAGGGTGGTACGTGTATGGAATGAGCTGCCAGAAGATGTGGTGGAGGCTGGTACAATTGCAACATTTAAGAGGCATTTGGATGTGTATATGAATAGGAAGGGTTTGGAGGGATATGGGCCGAATAGGTGGGACTGGATTGGGTTGGGATATCTGGTCGGCATGGACGGGTTGGACCAAAGGGTCTGTTTCCATGCTGTACATCTCTATGACTCTATGACTCTATGTTCATGTCCTTTACTTGTGATGATGAGAGTCTGGGAGAGAAGGATTCTCCACCATCACTGGCTTCATCCAGGTAGAGGGCACTAATATATTGCTTTCAGAGTGTTCTGTCATGAACCTGCAGAATTCATCAACAAAGAAAAGGCTTCCACTCTAATGTTCAAGTTATATCTGACCATGGCAGGTTTTAAGAGGTCTTTATGAAGCATCCTGGAAACTGTCAAGATGTGTATATACTGGAGAACTCTTAGGTTCCTGATGCATTGTAAGGGCCCTTGGACCATACAGTAATGGCTACTGGGAGATCAGGACAACTTGCCTCCAGACCTGGCTGATGAAAACATTACAAATGCCTTAGTCTAACACAGAACCAAGAGACAACTTGGCCCATGCTTCCAGGAGATCATTAGAAAGGTGGACCATAGGCCTCTTTGAGATAGGTTTTTGACCCTTGGACTACTTTGGAGAGACTTTGCAATGCAATCCAGAAACAGTGACCTGCATCGCTATTGCGTACTATACCCTTCATCACTGGAGCTGCCAAGGGGCAAGGGGGTGGATTTCCAGAATGAAGAGAAAATAGGGGGAGGTTGGCAATTGTAGTTTAGATTACTTACAGTGTGGAAACAGGCCCTTTGACCCAACAAGTCCACACCAACCCGCCGAAGCGCAACCCACCCAGACCCATTCCCCTATATTTATCCCTTCATCTAACACTATGGGCAATTTAGCATGGCCAATTCACCTAACCCGCACGCTTTTGGACTATGGGAGGAAACCGGAGCACTAGGAGGAAACTCACACAAACATGGGGAGAATGTGCAAACTCCACACAGTCAGTCGCCTGAGGCGGGAATTGAACGCGGGTCTCTGGCGCTGTGAGACAGCAGTGCTAACCACTATGCCACTGTGCCACCGTACCACCCACTAGGAGGATGAAGAGGAGAAGCGTAACATTGACTAGAAGGATTGTCCAGGATAGCATAATCAAATAATGCTTCATCAAACCTGAGAGGTCAGACACAAATTAATAGAAATCTCCTTCCAAGATGAACGAATTGACTTTGGATTTTCTTTAATTGTATAGCTTGCTGTTGATTATATGGCGAGCAATCCTAACTATCTTCTCCCAGCCCCGCCCCCTCTCCCATTTATCTCTCAGCCCCTTGGGTCTCCCCTACATTCCTGATGAAGAGGTTATGCTCGAAATGTCGACTCTCCTGCTGCTTGGATGCTGCGTGGCCGGCAGTGCTTTTCCAGCACCACACCTTTTGACTTTGATCTCCAGCATCTGCCGTCCTCACTTTCTCCCAGTCCCTGCTTAGTGCAACAGATGGAGGGACCTGTTTATATTTACAGACCTTGACTTTTCTGTTGCTGAAATACATGCCTTACTATCCATCTGATTGCACACTTGGTTTTTTTGAGTATCTAAACATTACTGAGTATTTGGTCAAAGTCGCAGTGAGTGAGACAGTGCACCAACATGACATGACGCACAGTTTAGATGGCTGTTAAGACTCCAGTCAGCACATGATCATGTTTAATCCAGTGAAGTCTCTTCCAAAAGAGAGGAGGTTGAGAGGAATTATCTTAGCATCATCCAACATTGGAATATATATTATTTCAAACTTGCCAGGAAATGTGTAAGCATTCTTTAGGACAGTGTTGGACATGTGAGAGACAGCATGTTGTGCAATGCTCCTTGCCAGGCCTATGTGCTATAGCGAGTGGATGTAAGAAGTGTCCATTGTCCATCTCCCACTTGCAAAAGGCAGTATGTACCTTTGACACGCTGATTGATGAATTGACATCAATTCGATACTCTCACCCATAGAGAGGACAAATGTGTGAAATAATTTGTATTGGACAGATCCCAGCACAAACCCTGTACACTGTGATTAGCTTACGTGTTGTACAATATTAAAGTATAATGCTTGTTTGCAGTCGAAGTGATAGTTCGAGGATCCCTGACATATGGAGTTATCTGCAGTCAAGGAGCTGAATACTTATGAGAGAGAACATTGCTTCACCATGACAGTTTCTTTCATTCTCAGGATGTCTGAAGAGGCTATCCATCTCCCACGTGGCTTCAATATAACCAGATGCAACAGAAATACAGCAGAAGCTTCATGGGTCCAAGTGTATATATGTTTACAACATTGAAAATTATTGACGCTGAAGAACCACCTTTTGTTAACTATGTGCTCTCCATTGGTGGCAAGCAGAGAAATGAAGGAAATGCTTGAATGCAGTCGCATCCTCTTCAGCTAGAATGGAGGGACCCACCCCACTCCTCTGTCATTGGCCCTGCTGTTCTGGAGACCTTAGGTCATCATCCTCACAGTATTTGGAACTAGAGAGTTCAGGCTCAGTCTCCTGCCCAAATGCAGGCTCATGTCTCAATATCTCCCAAATGGTCTGCTATTGTTGCTAAGCATCCATGGTTACAATGACAGTGTGCAAGTCCAAGTGCACATCTAGCATCCAGAGTGCTGGACATGGTTCTCCATGGGGGTTGCCAAATTGCCAATGGAGACAGATAGATGCATGCATGCTGAAGCCAGTATGGCACTGATAGGCTTGATGCACTTTTTCATTCTTCAATCGTGTTCATTGATTGCCGTGACAAAGTTGCCTGCTCTTCTTGTGTCTTTCTGTACATTTCAACAAAATTATTAACTACCAAGGCCAGGGGATCATCTGCTGCTGGGGGCCAAACAGATGCCTAGTCTCTAGCAAAACTGAATTTCTTCCACGACCAGATGTGGAGAGTTGTGGTTATCTGATTGCCATCGAGGCTGATCTAGAAATAGCACCTATTGAAGTAAAAGTCTCTGAGCTGGTAGACGTCAAAGTTTTGCTGGTGCTTCTTCAGAGAGGCCCTCAGAGATGGAAGCAGAGCCTTGGGTTTCTAGGGCGAATGCTAGAAATGTCCATTTAAAGATGGGTTAGAATCTGATACAAAGCGCAAGACTCTGTAAAATGGAAAAACAGCTGAGAAGGTGATGTTAAATCATTCTTCACGATTGTAGTTACACATAATATCATTTGTCTTGTGTGGTTAAAGAACTGTTACACCTCATGGAGCTACTTATTGTCAGCATGAATTCCATTGTACAGACCCGTAGGCTCCAATATTGTGCAAACAAGCAGCTGTGTAAACAATACTTAGAATGAGGGACAAATTGCTTGCTACTAAAAAGTACAATGATCCTTGGTTTTTAAAACAGCTTTTTCCCCCATTTAAGTCCCTAATCAAAAATATAAATTCTGCTTTTCATAACATTTACAGATTCTGCTGAGAGAAGGAAACACTGACATCTTCCTGTGCCTTGATCTCACGACAACATTACAAAAGAAAGCAAGATCACGTCAATCTTCATCACTTTCAGTGATGATGTATACTACATCTCAGCACATCAGTGTTACACTTAACCCCTTACATTACAATACCTAGCAGATTTCAGAGTGAGAAGTAAATAGAATATAAATGCATATGCAAAGAAAACTGATAGTTTTGTCAGCAAGAGGAGGACTGCTGTCAATCAGAAAACAAGCAGGAATTAGCCAACATGCAAGTTGATACCAACAGTAATACATCTCAGCGCCTAGACTACAATGTGGTGAGCTTTCACATCTCCAAGAAAATGACACATAATAGTTAGGCCAGGTCTTATGTGAAACTGGCAGGCTATTTCTGTTATAGTAGCTCTCCTTTTCACCTTCATTAACAGACTCATATCTGCAAACGCTGACAGTGAAGAACAGTTTGCAATTATTTATTCCTTTGTTATTGAGCCAAAATGTATACAAGTTTATTAGTATTCCCTTCATTAATAATCTGCCATCCAAAATATTTTTGTATGTATGAAATACACACAGTGTGGTGTTTACATCTATGTTCATCCATCAGTTTGATACCTCTCAATATAAGCTCAACAAACGAAATAGCCAAAATATTAAATTGAATTAAACCATGTATTAATGATGTGGCTCCTTCTTTAAGAGTGCAGATAGAAATGCAAGGAAAGTATCTTAGCTACTAAAATTAAAGAATTTAGCTGAACAGCTCTAGAGAAATCTACTGAAATACTACTGCGGATTATAAAAAAAAGGTGCCATATAAACAGAAAAACAGAAAGAACTGTGGATGCTGTAAATCAGAAACAAAAGCAGAAACGCTAAAAAAAAAACTCAGCATGTCTGGCAGCATCTGTGGAGAGAAATCAGAGTTAACATTTCAGGTCGAGTGAGGGAGGTTACTCAACCTGTAACATTGACTCTGATTTCTCCCCACCGATGCCACCCAATCTGCTGAGCTTTTCCAGCCAAATAAACATAGACTATTATTGATAAGGTAAGCTTTCCTGACCTTGATAATATTAAATTTGTTCCAAATGGTGACAAAACAGAATCAGTTTGATGTTGTCTCGAGAATAACTGAGAAGCTAAGATTAAAAAATGGTAGCTGAAAATGTGTTGCTGGAAAGATCAGTCCTCGGCAGAGGCCTCACCTTCATTCCCCTACGCTCCCTCTGCCCATTAAAAAATGGTAGCCATGATGTGGAGGTGCCTGTGTTAGACTGGGGTGGACAAAGTCAGAAGTCACATGACACCAGGTTATCATCCAACAGGTTTATTTGACATCACAAGCTTTCGGAGCGTCGCTCCTTCATCAGGTGAAATGGTGCCGTGTGACTTCAGACTTTGAAATTTATTTTAGAAACATGCACAGTTGGGTAAATGTTTCATGAAAAATACCTGTAAGTGGTCTAGTTTTTGATCTTTGGAATATTTAAACTTACAGATAAGAGAAGAAAGCTAAAATTTTTAATTGTCCTGATCAGGAAGGTACACCAGCTCATGTTACCTTGTCGGAGTTACATGAGAAACCATCAACTTTTTTTTGTTGAAATGCTGTTCTAATTATGTATCAACTGTGGTGGAAGCCAGTCATCGAATCTGTGGGCTTGTTTGGAGCTCATTAGTTTTTAACCTGTGGCTCCCCCTGTTCTCAAGTTCACAGCAGCTGTCTCAGTAGGTACATTCAAGTAATTCATTTAAACGAGAAATAGAGGTGCTGACAGACATGACAGAGGAATTCAGAATACAAAACAACACTTTAATGGAGAATGTATCCAATTTAGTTCTAAATGCCCTGTTTTTTCTGGCTTTAAATAGCTTCTTATTTTCATAATCAAGGAAAACACAAGGTATCATAACTCTCCATTTGAAAGTAGTGATTAAATTTATAATTCAAACATCAGGTAATTCTAATATTCAGAAAGAATTATATTCACCAGTAGCTTTATTGGTTACAGGTCTGGCTTACTAAACAGATGGCTGTAGGTTCATATCCCAAGGCTACTTCTCACTCAGATCTGCCTGATACAGCTGGTACATATTTCATCAGCTTTGAACAAGGCCACAAGATAGAACTCATTGTGCCAGGAGGTAGTACACCTTGGAAAAAGGGGATTGAATCTCCTATCTTTACTCATTAATTTTCATGTGAACACGGAGCAAAATTGGCAGTAACCATAGAGAGAACGATGATGCATCTCTCTGAAGTGAAGGAGGGAGATTGAGTGAGTGGGGGAATGGAATGGTCAGAGGAAAGGTGACATTACAGACAAATCAATCACTATATGAGCTCTATAAAAATGTCAGCCACAGGGAATGTGAAATCAAGTGATCAGTTTGAAAAAAAGCATCAGAAGGTATTTCTGCTTAGATGTCAAAAGAGAATTTTGGTACTGTTTTGAAAAAAAGTACCTAAACTATTTCCTTATGATTTATTTAGTATATATCACAGGGAATGAAGCCAATGTGATCCAGACTGAGATACCTCATTCTTTTGGTTATTGCCAAATTGTGCTAGAATTCATGAGGCCAGTGGAAGGACATTTCACAGATATGAAAGAGATGGATGAACTCTTATCACTGGTGCCTGCTTGCCTCATGGTAATAGAAGGTTTGGCCTTCACTTAGAATCAGAATCATAGAGCTGCACAGTGTGAAAACAGACCCTTCAGTCCAACTCGTCCATGCTGACCAGATATCCTGTACAGATCCAGTCCTATTTGCCAGCATTTGGCCCATATTCCTCTAAATCCTTCCTATTTATCTATCCATCCAGATACGTTTAAATGTACCAGCCTCCACCACCTCCTCATGGCTCAATCACACATTCACCATCCTCTGCATGAAAAGGTTGCCCCTGAGGTCCGTTTTAAATCTTTCCCCTCTCACCTTAAACCTGTGCACTCTAGTTTTGGACTCCCTAACCTTGGGAAAAAACCTTGTCTTTTTATCCTATCCATGCCCCTCATGATTTTATAAATGATTATAATATCACCCCTCAGCCTCCGATGCTTAGTTACACTTTTGCCTTTAATGTATTTGTGAAATCTCTTTGGATTCTCCTTAACCCTACTTGCCAAAGCCATCTTATGTCCCCTTTGTGCCCTCCTGATTTTCCTCAAAATCCTCTGCCCTAATACTTCTCTAGGATGTAACTTAATCCTAACTGTCTATAGCTGACATATGCCTCCTTCTTTTTCTTGACCAGCGCTTCAGTTTCTCTAGTCATCCAGCATTCCCTACACCTACCAGCCTTGCTCTTCACAATCAGCAACATTCTGTCTCTGGAACTCTCAATTATCTCATTTTTGAAGCCCTCCCACTTTCCAACTGTCCCTTTACCTGGGAATAGCCCCTCCCAATCAACCTTTGAAAGTTCTTGCCCAATGCTGCCGAAATTGGTTTTACTCTAATTGAGAACTGTAACATTTAGATCAGGTCTATCTTTTTCCATAGCTTTTTAAAAAACTAATTGAATTACGATCATTAGCCTAAAGTGCTCCCCTCTGATGCCTCATTCACTTGCCCTGCCTTATTTCCCAAGAAAAGATCAAGTTTTACTCTTTCTCTCATAGGTAAAGCAACATATTGAATAATTACATTTTCTTGAACAAAAGTGGAGCAAGCCCTTAATGGTCCAAGTGACTGTAAGATATGTGGAAAAAGTGAGGACTGCAGATGCTGGAGATCAGAAGTGAAAATGTGTTGCTGGAAAAGCACAGCAGGTCAGGCAGCATCCAAGGAGCAGGAGAATCCTGGATTCCTGAAGAAGGGCTCATGCCCGAAACGTCGATTCTCCTGCTCCTTGGATGCTGCCTGACCTGCTGTGCTTTTCCAGCAACACATTTTCAGCGACTGTAAGATATGGGCTGATACAATGAACTGACCAGTTCCTTTGGTAAAGTGGGAGCTGCTTGACTTGCTTTGGATGGATTCTTGCCATGGAGGCCAGTGTCATCTCTCACTGCATGTAACCAACATGCCTTATTAACAGTGCATCCCTCCCCGATAGTGGCCCACGGTTCATATACACAATTTTTTGAAGTTTGCATCACATGTAGACAGGGTAGTTAAGAAGGGATTTAGCATGCTTGCCTTCATTGTTCAGACCTTTTGAGTAGGAGCTAGGACATCATATTGAGATTGTACAGAATGTTGGTAAGGTATGTTCTGGAGTACTGTGTCCAGTTCTAGGAAGGATATTATTAAGCTGGAGTGGGTTCATAAATGGTTCACAAAAGGCCTCTGAAAATCCTTTTTCATCTCTGTACCAAGCTAGTCATCTTGGAGCCAGAAGCTGTTAATAATCCCTTGGAAAAAAACCAAGGACAAAATATCCTTGAAGAAAGGAACAGCTTTTAGAAAAAAGGGACCAGCTTTGTGACAAGTGAATAGGTCAACTTTGGAATGTTATTAAGCTGGAGAGGGTTCATAAATGGTTGACCAGGATGTTGCCAGGAATGGAGGGTTTGAGTTACATGGATAAGCTGGATAGGCTGGGACATTTTCACTGGAATGTGGAAAGTTGAGAAGTGACCTTATTGAGATTTATAAAATCATGAGGGTTATTGATAAGGTGAATGGCAGCTGTCTTTTCCCAAGCATTGGGGATTTCAAGACTAGGGGCAATTTTCTAATGTGAGAGGGGTAAGATTTATAAAAGTCATGAAGGGCAACATTTTTTTTATAGAGTGGGTCGTTTGTGGAATGAACTTCCAGATGATGTGTTTACGGTTACACAGTTTAAAAGACATTTGGATAAATAAATGAATAATAAATGGTTGGAAGAATTTGGACCAAGCGAGTGGGACTAGTTTAATTTAGGAACATATCTGGCATGGACTGGTTAGGTCTGTTTCCATGCTGTATGGTTCAATGACTCTGTCTGATTCAATCCCAGAGCAGCTCATCTTTCCGCAGATATCTGTCAGAAAACCAGTATCTCTGGCACTTGGACTGTATTTAAAAGGCCACAGTCCCGGGATGAGCATTAACATTCCAAGGTTGACCCATTCACTTGTCACAAAGCTGGTCCCTTTTTTCTAAAAGCTGTTCCTTTCTTCAAGGATACTTTGTCCTTGGTTTTTTTTTTCGAGGGAAAAAAATTTGTGAACAGATTTTCGTCTGTTTTTAAAACCTGGTAGTCAACTGAGCTAACTTACTCCAGGTAATTTTCTCTGTACACTTACCAAAACAGATTGCAAAGTTATGGTCTGGGCTACCTGCTTAAGAATGTTTTGAGTGGTCTGGCCTAGTCCGTAACAGATTGGGGCCTTGTCCAGGATTTTAGACAGCACGGGGTAGGTGCTAGTCTCTTTATTTCGGGTGTTAGTTTGGTTGGGCAGACAAAGCTTGGGATAGTAATGGCTCTTTCACTCACTAAAAGCTTTCTGGGTTTGGATGCGGTGACTTTAGAAGTTTTGCAAAAGGTGAATAAGACCAAGCTGCAGGAATTAGCAGACAAGCTGGAATTAGAACTGCTTGCTTCTGTGAGGAAAAGAGAGATAATTATAGCAGTAGCTCAGCATTTAAACATGCTGGAGAAACCATCACAATCTATAGAGTTGGCAAGAATTCAATTACAAATGAAGCAGATTGACGTGGAGGCAAGAGGTAAGGAAAGGGCAGCAGAAATGAAACAGTTTGAGTTATGATTAAAAACAGAAGAGAGGGAAAAAGAGAGAGCAGCAGAACAGAGAGGAAAAGAGAGAGCTTTTGAATTTCAGAAACTGACTCTCAAAAGGAAATTCAGCTTAAAGGCTGGAGATAAAGGTTGAAGGTAATCTTAGCGAGGAAGTAGTGCGATCTCACGTGGAATAGCAGAGAATTAAAATGGCAAGGTTAGCAGTGGCTGATGATTATGAGCTGGTCCATAAAACTTGGTTTGGCTTTCAGAATCAATTTCAGTTCATGAGGGATAGAAACTGGGGCAAAGGGAAATCCTCACATGGAAAGGGAAAGGTAGATCTCAATGAAGATCATAAGGATAACTTACCGCAAGGTAAAAAAGAAACCCTTGAGGGGGACAAAGAAATTAAAAAGCTTTGGTGTTTTCATTGTAATAAAGTGGGCCACACAAAATCACAATGTTGGTGGGCTAGGAGAAAGAGTTGAAAAATGTGGTGTTGGAAAAACACAGCAGGCCAGGCAGCATCCGAGGAGCAGGAGAATCGACGTTTTGGGCATAAGCCTTTCTTCACTTTCTCTGGACTCGGAGAAAGCTAGATGTTGGCAAACCAGACAAGCCTGGGAGTTTTGTTGGACTAGTAACAAAAAGCACAAGGGAAGTTAGACAACTGCCTCAGAGTGTACACGATGATCAGAGGTTGATTAAGGAGGAAATGCCAGATCTGCTTAAAAAAATATTCATGCAAGGGTCAAGTTTAATCACATAGGCCAGGAGTAGCAAGTAAAGAGTTACAATATTAAGGGATACAGGATCCTCTCAGTCTGTAATGCTGAAGGATGAGAAGATATGCACTCCTGAGGGACTATTGCCAGAAAAAGTACTGGTGACACGAATTCATGGTGAGACAAAAAGGGCTTAGTTATGTAAAGTGAGGTGAAAGAGTCCAGAGAAGAGTGAAGAATTTGTGGCAGGAGTACTGGACAAAGTCTCAGCTCCAGGAATACAATTTGTCCTTGCAAATGATATAGCTGATTCACCGGTAGGTGTGCTGCCTACTCTAGTTGAAAAGCCAGCGGAGACACAGGCAACTGAAGAAATAAAGGATTTTCCCTGATTGTGTTGTCATAAGATCACAGAGGCACAAGCTGAAACAGGAGAGACCAAAAAGCACAGATAAGGATGCTGACGTAGCTTTATCTGAGACATTTTTTGATCAAATAAGTGGCACAGAGGAGGAACAAATAAGTAAACATGCAAGTATCTTTAGCTCTGCTAAGCTGATCGAGTTACAGCAGAAAGATTAGAACTTAAAACTGTTATATCAAAAGGCATGTATAGAAAAGGAGAGTGAATGCATCCCAGTGTGTTATTATTTAACAAATGATGTCTTCATGAGGAACTGGAGACTCTTACACAGTCAAGCAGATGAGAAATGGGCAGTGATTCATCAAATTGTTTTGCCTGTGGAGTATAGAAAGGAGGTGCTGCAAATGACGCATGAGCTACCACTTGGACATCATTTAGTGGTGTGGAAAACACGGGCTAAAATACAAAGACATTTTTACTGGCCTGGACTACATAAGGATGTTGTTGAATTTTGCCAGTTGTGTCATACATGTCAGCTAATGGAAAACCACAGGCAGTCATAAAACCTACACCTTCAATACCATTCAAGCATTTGAGAAATCTTTCACAAGAGTCTTGATTGATTGCATAGGTCCCCTATCTCAAACAAAAAAGTGGGAATAAGTATTTATTAACAATAATAGATGTGTCGGTGAGATTTCCAGAGGCAAACCCATTACGCAACATTACAAAAAGGGTGGTAGAAGAATTACTTAAATTTTTTACTAGATACACACTACCAATAGACATCCAGTCAGATCAAGGATCAAACTTCATATCCAAATTATTCAAGCAGGTTATGAATAACTTGGGAATAAAGCAATTAAAATCTACTCATACCATCCAGAATCATAGGGAGTGCTGGAGAGATGGCATCAAACATTACAGACATATTGAGAGCTTATGGTCAGGAATATCCAGATGATTGGGATAAGGGAATTTCCTTTGTACTTGTTGCGTTCAGAGATGCACCAAATTAATCAACCAAATTACTTTTTGGGCATGAAGTAAGAGGACTGTTAAAATTGATAAAGGAGAAATTAGTAAGTCAGAATTCAGAGTACACCCATTTGGAATATATGTCAAATTTTAGAGAACAATTAGATGGAACTGGAGAGTTGGCTAGACAGCATTTAAAAAGTACCACAGCATACAATGAAACAGGCAGTGGATAAGAAATCACAGATTTGTAATTTTGCAACTGGGGATAAGGTATTAGTATTACTTCAGTCACAGGTGAGCCTTTAAAAGCAAGGTTTAGTCGACATTATCAAATCAAGAGGAAATTGAGTGACATGAACAACTTGATAAGGATTCCAAACAGGAAGAAATCTCACAGAATGTGTCCTGTGAATATGCTTAGAAGGTATTTTGATAGGGAAGGAAAGCAAGAGGAGAAGTTATTAATGTTCCAATTAAGCAATATCCTTATAGACATAACCCTCTAAAGTTAGCACAGGTTCAGAAGGAGATGGAGCACATGTTCCAAGATGGCATAATCAAAGTGAGTTACAGTGACTGGAGCTCACCCATAGTCATGGTTCCAAAGCCAGATGGTACCCAACTGTTATGTGTGGACTATCACAAAGTCAACGCCATTACAAACACTGATGCGTATTCAATTCCAAGGTTGGAGGACAGTGTTGAAAAAGTGGGACAAACAACTTACATTTCTAAGTTGGACTTGCTCAGAGGCTACTGGCAAGTACCTTAGTCAGAGAGAGCAAAGGCAATTTCAGCTTTTGTAATGCCAAATGGACTATATCAGTTCAAAATCATGCCATTTGGTATGAACAATGCTCCGGCCACATTTCAGAGACTGACTAATAAGGTCATTGCCAGATTACCCAATTGTGTGGTATATAATGATCAGCTAGTGATTTTTAAATCACTCATAGAAGGAACATTTACAGCATTTATCAGACTTGTTGGATTGACTTTGGAAGGCAGGCTTGGTGGTAAACCTGCCTAAAAGTGAATTTGCCAAAGCCCAAGACACCTTCCTGGGCCATGTTATTGGACATGGACAAATGGCCCCACCGAATGTGAAAACAAAAGTAATTGGGGAATTGCCCACACCATCAATGAGAAAAGCAGTGGTATGATTCCTAGGGGTGAGTGAATTTTACAAAAAATTTGTGCCAAACTTTAGCAGTGTGGTTGCTCCACTCACTGAGTTGTTAAAAAAAAGGACAAAATGTTTTAGTGGACAGTGAACTGTCAAAAGGCATTTGACAGCTTGAAAACTGTGTTAACCACTGCCCAGTATTAGTCATAGCTGATTATACAAAGCCGTTCAAGGTGGTTATCGATGCCAGTGATATGGGTCAGTGATTTGGGTGTCAGTGCAGTGCTCTTGTAGGAGGATGACGAGGGAATAGAAAGACGATTGAGTATTTTTCCAGGAAGTTGAACGGTCATCAACAGAAATATTCAAAGGTGGAGAAAGAGACTTTGAGCTTGATGTTGGCATTACAACATCTCAGTGTTTACATTTCCAGCAATGCATCTGAGACAATTGTATACACTGATCATAACCCATTGACATTTGTGGAAAAAATTAAGGACAAAAGTGCCAGGCTGTTTAGATGGAGCTTGTTGTTGCAGCCGTTCAATGTGACATTTGTGCATGTGGCAGGTCGCGGGAATGTGATTGCAGATGTGTTATCAAGACTCAAATGAGATATGGAGGCATTTGGTGGCAGATCTGCCACGGCCTGACTTTGCATGTGGTTATGCATGTTTATAATTATTATAGTCTATCTGTATGTTTAGACTACTAACCGGGTTTTTGAAGGGTTTTAACAATGAAGCCATCTTTTGGTATTGATGGTTCAGTTTTTAAAGGAGGAAGGTGTCACAAAGCTTTTCTCTTTTTTTTCTAAAAGGTGTTCCTTTTCTCATGGATACCATATCCTTGATTTTATTCAGAGGGGTCATAAACAGCTCCCAGTTCTGAGATGACTAGCTTGGTACAGAGTCCCACAGTCCAAAAATGTGCAGGTTAAGTGAATTGACCATGCTAAATTGCCCGTAGTGTTAGATGCAGGGGAAAATGTAGGGGAATGGGTCTGGATGGGTGCGCTGCGGTGGGTCAGTGTGGACTTGTTGGGCTGAAGGGCCTGTTTCCACACTGTAAGTAATCTAATCTAATCTAATCTAATCAATTTTGCTTATATGTAAACAGATGAGACTTTAGGCCAAAGTGGTCATGCTTTAGAAGTGACCTGTATAATGAAGGGGGAGTGGTCAGCTCTCTAGCTGAGCAGTTCAGTCCAGAACTAGTTAGAAGTTCAGCAGTGGACTCTGAACAGGCTGTAAAAACTCTCTCTCTCCTTCTGCTCTTCTAACTCCAACCTGTAAGCATTTGTTCCTTTTATTTATTGCTTTTTTAAGGGGCTTTGCTTCATGGGACAGTGGTGTTTATTCGGAAAAGCATAATTAAGTCAAGTTGGATCGACGGAGTTCTGTGGAGGTGCTTTATTCTGTTCTTTGTGTTTCATTGTATAATTTTGTGAATAGATTTTTGTCTGCTTTAAAACCTGGTAGTCAACCTAGCTAACTTACTCTGGGCAATTTCACTGTACACTTAGTGAAACAACTTGCAAGGTTATGGTCTGGGCTGTCTGCTTAGGAATAATTTGATGGTCTGCCCTAGTCCATAACACACAAGGACTGAATTTTGTGGGAGAAAGGGAAGGTGTTTCTTCAACAGTGATCTGGAGGTCCGGTTTGAGGGATTGTGTAAAAGAGAGGAGTCTTCTTTCTTTAGAAGCATTAGAACAGCCTATTCCAATGTCATCACCCAGATTCTTGCCATATTCTTCATTCCAACAGGTGAAGTGCCACATTCTTCTATCTGCTATTGCATTGACCTCACAACAAAGCTCATGTCCTACCACTCTCAGTATTATCAATAACATCTCTGCTGATTCGCTCTTACCATTCCTAACCCACAACCCTTCATTGCCTACGAATTGCCTACTCTCTCACCCAAGACTCCTGACTGCTTTTGACCAAATGCACTGTACTACTAGCCACACCACTGACTTTCACCTCACTCAATGTCTTCTTCTCAATGTCATAGTCCAGAAAAAGAGAGGCCCCAAAATGGTCCAGGTCGGTGAAAGAGTGTCAGACATTGGAATGCTTTGCCACTTACAAGAAGGGGAGAAGACTGGGACCACTCTTGTGGGAACGCAGAAACATCTGTCCCACCAACCAGGTAAATAATATTCATCATTTCACAATAAACACTTTGAACCATTGGCGGGGCTGCATTCCCTCTTTTGTTTGGCAGATACTATGAGTGTAGGGAATCTAACCTAATCTCTAGCATCATCATGCAAAAAAAAAAGCCAGATCTTCCATAAACCATCTCCATGACCCCTGAGGGAGACAGCACCTTGGCATCAGAGGAAACAATGAGAAGGCTGTCCATGCATCTCCATCAGCTTGGATACAAAGCCCTCACTGGGAATGTTAGTGGTAATTTAGGAAGCTGAGTACTAAGGAGGTGAGTAGGGGCATAAATATTGTTACTTAACAATCTATAATTCCGAAACTTACTTGGCAATTTGCCACAGTGAACTAAGAAATGCTCCTTAAAGTCCTTCTTGGCTGATTCTGTGAACACTCAGATCTCTTTTCATTTAGGATTGGTACATTTTAAGCTTCCTTTCTAAAGGCCCCGCCACCAACAAAGTCCAACATTCCCCGGACTATTTTGTTACCTCAGTTGGTGTCTGCAACTCAAAGTTTTTGACGTGGACCAGGACTCACTTAAGTCATGACCACTCCAAACCCTTCGAGAAGGGAGGTGTAAGTCCATCCATCTAGTCATTGAGGTAACTCTCTACAGCAGTTGTTTCATTATTCCTACACTGGAATAATTGCAGATGAGCAATAAAAGCAACAATTTCAGCCTTAGAGTGAATAACCAGGCCATATTTTACACATCAGATCAACTATCGTGATCCTTGAGTATTTATTCTTCTTGTAATATCAGAAGATTAGGTTTGGATTAGGAATTGGCTCTCTGGAAGAAGACAGAGGGTAGTAGTTGATGGCAAAGGTTCATCTTGGAGTGCCGTAACTAGCGGTGTTTGGATTAGGAATTGGCTCTCTGGAAGAAGACAGAGGGTAGTAGTTGATGGCAAAGGTTCATCTTGGAGTGCCGTCACTAGCGGTGTTCCGCAAGGATCTGTTTTGGGACCATTGCTGTTTGTCATTTTTATAAATGACCTGGAGGAAGGGTTAGAAGGTTGGGTGAGCAAGTTTGCGGATGATACAAAAGTTGGAGGAGTTGTAGATAGTGAGGAAGGATATGGCAGGTTACAGCGGGATATAGAGAAGCTGCAGAGCTGGGCAGAAAGGTGGCAAATGGAGTTCAATGTAGCTAAGTGTGAAGTGATTCACTTTGGTAAGAGTAATAAAAAGATGGATTACTGGGCTAATGGTAGACTACTTGGTAGTGTGGAAGAGCAGAGGGATCTTGGTGTCCATGTACACAGATCTCTGAAAGTTGCCACCCAGGTAAATAATGCAGTGAAGAAGGCATATGGCGTACTGGCTTTTATTGGTAGAGGAATTGAGTTCCGGAGTCCTGAGGTCATGCTGCAGTTGTATAAGACTCTGGTGCGGCCGCATCTGGAATATTGTGTGCAGTTTTGGTCGCCATACTATAGGAAGGATGTGGAGGCACTGGAACGGGTGCAGAGGAAGTTTACCAGGATGTTGCCTGGTATGGTAGGAAGATCCTATGAGGAAAGGCTGAGGCACTTGGGGTTGTTTTCTTTGGAGAAAAGAAGGTTTAGGGGTGACTTGATAGAGGTGTACAAGATGATTAGGGGGTTAGATAGGGTTGACAGTGAGAACCTTTTTCCACGTATGGAGTCAGCTATTACAAGGGGGCATAGCTTTAAATTAAGGGGGGGTAGATATAGGACTGATGTTAGGGGTAGGTTCTTCACTCAGCGAGTCATAAGTTCATGGAATGCCCTGCCAGTAGCAGTAGTGGACTCTCCCTCTTTATGGGTATTTAAGCGGGCATTGGATAGGTATATGGAGGATAGTGGGCTAGTGTAGGTTAGGTGGGCTTTGATCGGTGCAACATCGAGGGCCGAAGGGCCTGTACTGCGCTGTATTCTTCTATGTTCTATGTTCTATGTTCTATGTTCTATAATCCATTGATTCTTGCTCAGTAATATTGTCTGGTTGATAACATACATCCGTACATCCACCTCATGGCTGTTAGATTTACAGAAGATAATTTTCACGATGATGTTGCAATCTTGGATTATTCAACTTAATGCTTCATTTCTAACTTGCACAACACGAAGCTCAGAGTCAAATTCCAATTCTCTTTTCCCCTTTTGAAAGATAGTTGTTTGACAAGTGACAATCGACAAATGAAAGAGAAATTAGTCAAAGATAAATTTAATCTGCAGTAAACTTGTAACATTATGACTGCAACACTAAAATCAAATCCTGACAAGAGGACAAACTATGAAGGGGAGACGTTAAGGATCCTGAAAGCCAGAGGAAGTCATTCAATGTGTTGGAACTACTTTTCTATTTGATTAGATCATCAGTAATCTGCATCTCAAATTCATCTTCCAACCCTTGGTAGATTAGATTCCCTCCAGTGTGGAAACAGAACCTTCAGCTCAACCAGTCCATACCGACCCTCCAAAGAGTAACTCACCCAGTCCCACTTCCCTCTGACTAATGCACCTAACACTATGGGCAATTTAGCATGGCCAATTCATCTGGCTTGCACACCTTTGGACTATGGGAGGAAACCGGAGCATCCAGAAGAAACCCAAGCAGACATGGGGAGAATGTGCAAACTCCACACAGACAGTTGCCTGAGGCTGGAATTGAACTTGGGACTCTTATGCTGTGAGGCAGCAGTACTAACCACTGAGCCACTGTGCCGCCCATTATATTTCTCAAAACCCTCAACCCCCAAAAATCTTGAAAGATCCAATTGTCCATAACATAAAATGTTGGAGAACATTCTAAATTTTTGCCATCTTCTATATCAAAGTTACATTTGGACCTTACTCCTGAATGGTTTCTCCAATATTAAAACAATGTCCCATGTTCTTGATTGCCCCAACATGTTAAATTGTTTTTTTGTTCCTGTATCTACCCTATTGTATCCCTTTGAAATCTTCAACACTTAAACAGATCACCACATCAATCTGCTGTACTCAAAGGCATAAATTCCAAGTTTGTGCAACCTGGCCTTGATCTAGTACATGTTAGAAAGAACTCCAGCTGAAAGACTTGTACTTTCATGACTTTTTTCACTGCAATTTAATTGGTTTTATTCGAGATCAACTCTAAAATGTCATAGTACTAAGCAAAACATTAAAGCTACCAATATAAAATCCACATTCTTGTTATTTTCTTTTTATTGGTAACTTCAGGTATTCGTGCTGAACCAATACATAATTCTAAGTATTATGGAGTAATTAGTTAGAGCCTGATAGATCTTCACTTGACAACTTAATAAATCATAGCCTAATAATAACTATGCACATGTTCATGCAAATCGATTCCCTTTTTGTAGAGTGCATGCAATGATGCAAAGGAAGCAACACTGGCACAAATGAGGCATTGGTTGGCATTATGTTTCGGAGTTTGATTTCAGATTATAATAGTGCTAACTGGCAAACAGCTAAAGAAACTATGTTACGTACACTCTAAGAAAAAATAGTTACAAAATTTCAGTGTTTAAGAATCAAAGCTACGCAATTTGCATATATTTTAACAGAACAATATATTTTAAAGATATAAATCATTGATAATAAACAATCATGGTACAGGTTGTTTTACTCAGCAGGGAGCCACTTCACATCTTTTACTGCAGAGTTTAAGTACAGACAAAAAGACTGCTGTCCATTAGTGACCTTTACTGCACAAACTTGAGACTGTTATTTTGTCTAACCTCCATGGCATTTGTTGTAATTATGCTCACCATGGGTATGAGTGCGCTTGCAATTTAAGTGCTAGAACCATTCTGAAGACATCAGTGCTAAGTAGTCTGAAAGGCTCTATAGCCATAAGGTTAAAATAAATCTGGGAAGCCGTTTGCAGGAAATGATCCCCATGTTACCTCTGTAAAATGTAACTAATGACTTTACCTATAATTAAGTTCAATTAAATGAAGGAAAAAATTATGAATCATATTGCAGGCAAAAAGTGGAGTGAGGGTGGGGTAACAATCAGTCTTGGATTGATTGTTGTGTACTTTGGAGATACGCATTGTTTTTGCAATAATTTCAATCTGTAGCAATTGCTTTATGACAGGGCTCAATAATGTTGACAGAAAATAGGAAATGGAATAATAAGATACTGACTTCAATTCACTCCAGTTATGATTCTTGTAATTATTACCATATATGTGAGATTTGTGACCCTGTGAAAGCCTATTTTCAGATGCAGAAACAATCAGATGACCATTTTGAGTCCTATTAATGCATAGATTAGCAGAGGATTGATCTAACAGCACAGGAATAGCAAGAAACCATGCCTGCTGTCTGCACATTGTGAAATTATGCTTTTTTTATCCATTAAGAACCAACTGTAATCAATGGGAGCAGAGGCTGAAAGACCAAGCTTAGTCAAAGGTTCCATTCTCTCTCTATGGGGCTCAAAGCAGAAAATGTGTTTTGGCTCAGCTGTCTGGATTTTTTATTATGTAAAGATGATGAGATTTGATTTTTGAGGCCAGAAACAAGAAAAAGAGATGGTTTAAATGAGATTGAAAACGTAGGCAAAAGCAATGAAAAAGTCTGAGTATGTTGACAAGTTATGGATTATAATTGGGTCATTTATCAGCTGTGAAATGGACAGTCACCGAGTGACAACAGGGAGGTGGGTGGGAGTCGGCTGATTTTTCATTCTCCCCGGAAACGATGAGCTGCCATGGGCACCCACTTTGTGCCAACATCTCCCTGGCAGCTTATTAAGTGAGGCCTCAATATTAAATTTCCATTAGTGCTATTGTTGCTCTGCCAGCTATGCATGCTCTCAGTTTGGGTGAGAGTTTTATTATACTCCTTATTAAAAGAAACATATGACTTCATCCTATCCTACCTACCAGAGATATTCATTTACTCATTCAAATAAAGCTGAGAGGAAGTTTTAATACATTCTGGATCAAAATTAACAGATAAACAAAGGAATCTGTACAAGTTCAGAATAAATGGTTTAATTCTACTATTAATATAGTACTCTAATGTATCAAATGCAAAATAATCCTGACATTCACTCTTAAGTATCAGCACTTGCCCAGGAACTGCAAATTAATAATAAATTTCTACATGCTGTGTAATGGATCGAGGTGGATGCCTGAGAGACCCATTCAGAATAAGCTAAAAAGTTTTCTAACATACAATTGACATGGAGACCTGCCTGAGCTGTAGATCAAGTATTTAAACAGACTCTTTTTTTTTCCTGTTCACAGAAACTAGTCTAACTGTAAGCATCTCCAATAACACACTTGTGCTCAAGCACCCACAATAAACCCCTGATTTACAGCAAATTATTTGCCATTATAATTTTTCATAATTGAAAACCATAATTCAGATGATAGTGTCTACCTCAAAGTCAGAAAGCTGTTCACTCAAGTTCCAGACCAAATAATTGAGCACAAAGTCTAGACTGATGCTCCAGTACAGCATTGATTACATAGGAACAGGCAGGCATGGAGGCTACTGGCAGGAGTCTCACTCTACATATTTGGTGCAGTATTGGTAGAAGTTTAATAACCTCAAAACAAGTGGTCAAGTTCAATGAATTGAATGCCACATTCTACCTACTGTATCACTAGCTTCAGCAATTGCACACATCCCCATCAGCTACTGTAGTACTGGAACCAGGTGGATCTCATTTACTATGAGATCCTTGATTGAGGATGTGGTCCTGGGCCAATTAGGGAGCCCTGGCTGACAGACAAACAGGAAGTTCAGAATCACCTCACTTCAGGGACTGACTCTGAGCTGGCTGGTCACAGCTAGTGTAATGTGCACATATAAATAAAGGGTGACGTGGTGATGGGATACCAGCCTCTGTGCAGCTATTTTAACTACTTAACAATCAGAACTCACTGTACCATTTATATACTTTTGTTCTCATCCTTCACATTGCTGTAGGTCTTACAACATTAAGTCACAGCCTAGGCTAGGTCAGTTATTCAACCATGACAGCCACAATTAACAGATTGTAGATCGTTCACTGAACACATCTACCTTTCTCATGGAGGAGACCACAGATGGAAGTAGCAGGAATTGACCAGCAGGGAGAGTCTCACTTTCAATTTGACTCTCCATGGAGGAGATTTTACTAGCTACAATGGGAAGGGATAGCACTGAGACAATTGCCAGTAACAATTGCCTGTATCGGTTAATGATGACATAGCATCTAGTACTCCTTTCCACAACCCTACCTCCCTCACACTACTTAATATAGGTCAAGTTAGCAAACTAGTTCTCCAGCAGAAAACATGTGTTCATTGTCAAGTGGTTTGGCAAATTCACAGCGTATATTGCCTCAAGCTCAGAGACTGCCTTTTGCAGTCAAAATGAAAAGGATAGGCCCTACAATTATCACTCTAGGGAAACTTGATTTCCAATACATCTCTTCCATTACAGCATAAGCAGCAACCACCCAATACCTACATGCTTAAGTGAAAGACTTGTCATCATTACTAATAAAATCTCATTTACCCATCAATCTGTTCTTCAACAGATTATGTGGATTACAGAGGCAATGGTCTGGAAGAGTCAGTATGATTCCCTAGATAACAAGCCTGCTGTTGTTTGAGTGATAAGGCTCTTCCTCTGACCTCGAAACTCCCCTCAGTTTGCATGGCTGTTAAATGCAGCAATTCCACAGTCCCACAGTCCATACCATGTGGGCGAGATTAAAGTCAGGTCCTCTGTTCCTGGGGCTGCTGAAGGTCATCCTCTAAGATCATCTGTTGTAATTCCGTTTCAGCTTAGGGAAAGTTTTAGTTGTCTCTCAACAATGCATTTCAAACCAGAAGATGTTTTGAATACCTCTAACAAAAACCTGGGAAGAGCCAGATGCATAAGAGAGCATCAACATAGCCATTTCCATTGCATCTTTACCATGAAGTGAGGTGGGAATTGTGGCTTCACAAGGCTTCAGTGAAACTTCATTTGGGAAATGTAGACATCACTGGTCACTTTCAGAATCAATAACTGTGCGGTGTAAACGCTGGATGTGTAATTTATGTGCCCTGTATTTGTTAGAAGTCACAAGATACTAGATTATAATCCAACAGGTTTATTTGAAATCATAAGCTTTCGGAGTGCTGTTCCTTCATCAGGTGAAGGAGCATCTGATGAAGGAGCAGCGTTTTGAAAGTTTGTGATTTCAAATACAGTGGAACCTTGATTATCTGGCATTTGATGATTGAAATTTTGGATTATCCAGCAAGATTGCAAGGTCCTGATGCTTGGCCAAACTGTGTTATTCAAACATTCAACTATCCAAACAAAATATTCCACGCCTGTGTCTTTCGGGTAATTGAGGGTCCTCTGTATGCCTATTGGACTATAACCAATAGGAGTCATGTGCCTTCTTATTTTGCCCACCCCAGTCCAACATCAGCACCTCCACACCACACACTGGTATTTGGGCACTAGAAGTGTTAGTTGATTTTAATTGATTTGGTGTATTGCTGTCACATGTACCATGATACAGTGAAAACAAGTATTGTTTTGCGTGTTATCCAGACAAATCATACCTTACATAAGTACAATAGGGAAACAGAACAAAATACAAACTATAATGTTATAGCTAGAGAGATGGTACAGAGAAAGGTCAACATTAATATATGAGAGGGTCATTCAAAAGTCTAATAACAACAGAGAAGAAGCTGTTCCTGAATCTGCTGGCATGTGTTTTCAAACTTTTGTATCTGCTGCCTGACAAGAGGGTGGGAGAGGGTATAACCGTGGTAGGATGATTAGTTGCAGCACATTTTTACCCTTGGAAGAGAGATGGGCAAGAAACAATTTGTCGAACCATCTCATTTCACGCTTACAAAATAGCCATGAGTAGTTCACACAGCCCCAGTCCCCATTTTAATACTGATCTCCTGAGTACTTCAATGGATTAAATATAATTCTGAAGAAGTTACATGTTTCCCTTTTAAGAGGCGCAGTTCCTTCATGCTGACTGCTGGATAAATGTTTTCCTCTGTTCACAGAAAAGAAAAGACACAATAGCAGAATGGGAGAAGTCATAGGATATATAATGCCAGGAAACTTTCCAGATTAACTATACAAAAGATAGAGTGGGATTAAGTCATGAGCACAGTAAATGACTGGAGGTGCTATCCACTTTATCAACCACGTTTTCCAGTCATGCCAGGCACAGACTCCGTAAGCCTCTGAAAAATCTAAAGCTATTCAACCAGGACTAGCACATCAGCCAAAAACTAAAACAGATATTGGTATTCTACCTACTGTGAGTGATCTCCTAGGCAGATGAATGAAGGTGGAACACCCTATACAACAATCGCTCTAAAGAGGGTACTGAACTCTACCAGGATTATCCTGGATCATGGTAAAGCTATTATATCTTAGTGGGTTTAGATGGTGCCATAAAATGGTAACTGTTGAAAGAGTGAGTGAAAGTATTAATTTTCACTTTCATTTTGAACCATCTTTTCCACACTCCTCCTCTTTGGTAAGGGGATTTTAAGAGAACCAAGAATTGCCTGTTGGTTGAGCCCGGAAATCTTACACAGACAGGTGAGAGGAGAAGGATTGTTCAGACAAAGATGCACTCCCAACCAACCTCATGCTCATAGTTACCAACTCTATTTGTATTTTAGAATTCAGTTTGGAGTCAGATTTTGTATGGGGTGTGTCACCAGGCATGAGGGATCTTGTAAACATGATGAGGGGGAATAGGTTAGCTTTTGTGCAAACTCCCTGAAGGCAGGGTCTGCTGCAGTGGGTTCCGATGAGGAACTCAATGCGGCAGCACATAAAGCGATGCTTTAGTGGGCTTCTCAGACAGCTAGCAGTCACTGGTTCAGCATTTAACAATCAGTTCTACCACGGGTGGGATGTTGCTCAGAACTTGGTGTCCATCGTTTCCAAACAGATGAGGTGGATAATTCCATGGCAGTACTAGACAAACAAGCCATACACAGCATTTCTCAGTCACTCTCTCAACTTCCAATGTGACATAGACAGAAGCCTCCTGGTCCACCTTCTCTCTCTCTCTCTGTTGACTTCAGATCTGGGGACCTCTTAACATTCAAGATCATGTTTCCGCACAGGACTAGGTCAGACAAACTCAAAAAGACCCAGCTTCTGTCATGAATCAGCTGTTGTTCTTTGTTCTATGAGCTGTGGATGATCTGGGGATTTTGGGGAAGTGGGAGAGTTGAGCATCCTTCCTGGGGAGCTGACAGGCAGGGTACTGGATGTTCCACTATCAGTTTGTGGGCGGCAGGGTGGCACAGTGGTTAGCACTGCAGCCTCACAGCACCAGAGACCCGGGTTCAATTCCTGCCTCAGGTGACTCTCTGTGTGGAGTTTGCACATTCTCCCCGTGTCTGCGTTGGTTTCCTCCAGGTGCTCTGGTTTCCTCCCACAATCCAAAAATGTGCAGGTCATGTTAATTGGCCATGCTCAATTGCCCGTAGTGTTAGATGAAGGGGTAAATGTGGGGGAGTGGGTCTGGGTGGGTTGCGCTTCGGCAGGTCGGTGTGGACTTGTTGGGCCAAAGGGCCTGTTTCCACACTGTAATCTAATCATCTGCCAGGCTGCCTCTTACGTCAGATGCCAGTGTGAAGGGGTGGGTGGTGGGGGAGGGCATGTGCATCTTCAATCAACAGCTTCCAATTTATTGGTTTGCTCTGTAAGTTAAGAAAATGCTTCTCTGCCGGTCTGTATCAATGATATTGTATGATTTGGGTTGCTTTTCTGCAACCATTCATGTCAGTCAGCCTATGGCTCTCACCCCATGGCTGCTGTCACTGAAAGATTTTGATCTCTTACTGAACCTGGCACTAGCTGCTGATAATACTGTCTTTTCTCCAGCTTCTGCTTTATTCTGTTTCTGGTAAACATTTTGGAAGTTTATAGCTACTGTCTGGAACACTGGAGCTCTATTTTACTCTTCACATTTTTTTCTCAGGAAAATATATTAACAGCACTGGCTAAGTCTCTTCTATTTGTCATATTTGCACTGAAGAAATGCCACCTTCTGCAATATCCCAGTCTCCGTCTTGCCTTTTAGTAAGTGGTATAAACAGAAAACAACCTCTTTGTATTAAAAGACTCCATGCATGGATTATTACCATGGGCTTTACTCTCTGTCAAACTTCCTCTTTCATTGGAGGGACTACCGGAGAAGATCATCCTTGATACACTGTGATGGGTATGGATCTGATTGAACATTTACATATATTCATTCTCTTTAGCCTTTATCCCCTATATTACACATTATTTCCATCTCCCAACGTAATGGTAAGGCATTGCATTTGTCTCTGAGGTGGAGAGGGGAATTTGAGGCTACTTTAAGTATCCTGTCTATCAATTATGATTTTAAATTTTTGTGAAAACTCACATTGCAAGTCTTTCAAAACCCAAGAACAATACAAATTGCAGATTACAATTAAGAGGCTGGGCAGTTTAAAGGTTGGAGTGCTTTTCTTTCAAGAAACCACATTTACACTAACATGCAAGTAGCTTAAAGAAAAAAAAGAGCATCAACCAGTAATTCATGCTGAGCATAAACTACCACTGTAAACGCACACTTTGTCACAGTCTTTGTTTTTGGCCTGACTCCACATAATTAAGCACTTTCCTATTGCACTTTTACCTTTCTCTTATAGCCCTATGGGATATTTTGCTCTGATCCCTCATTGTTGCATTTAGACACCAATAAATAGGTTCCAGGTGAGTGGTATTAGTCAAAGTGCTCAGTCACCAAATACTTTTAAAGATAATGAGACAGAATAATTTTGGCTAATGTTTCCCACCTGGAAACTATTTATTGGTCACAAATACAACAATTAAGGAGCAAACCTTTTCCTGCACCATTAACTGAGGTTTGTCTAAAGGCAAATAAATCAGAGAGGAACACCAAGTCATTGGTATGGAATAGCAAGTCAGATGCTGAATAGAGAAAATAAGCTTTAAGTTTGATTCAAAAGACTCTCTATCTATTTATCTAGCTGTCTTTCCATTTGCGTTCTTACATTTATCTACAAAGTACACTTGAATGTTAGTGATCAATGAACAGTAATTAATGAGTTTTTTTTTATTGGGATGGTTTGTCTTTCACACCTATTAATGTTGTGTAAAATGCAATTGTCGGAAAGGTTAATATTAAGGAGTGCCTTACATATTACTGACTATGATAATGGCAGATAGACTTGTTGGCAGAATAGCTAGGATCTCAAAGAATTGACACCTATCCAAATACTCCTTATGGTCTCCATAACTATCTCTATCACATCAAAGTAAATATTTGCTAGACTGCAATAAACTATTGTCTATTTAATATAGAATCAAATGAATCCCTCCAGTGCAGAAAGAAGACATTCAGCCCATCAAGTCTGCAGTGACCCTCTGAAGAGCATCCCACAAAGCCTAAACAGCACCCCCCATCCTTTTAACCCCATATTTCCCATGGTTAATCCACCTAATCTGCACATTTTTGGACTGTGGGAGGAAACCTGTGCAGACACTGGGAGAATATGCAAATTCCACACAAACTGTCACCTGAGGCTGGAATCAAGCCTGGGGCCCTGGCACTGTGAGGCAGCAGTACTAACCATCGAGGACGCTAGCAGAAAACCTACCTGATGAGGTGTTGAACCACACGTACATCATGGGGACCAGTGGTACACCTATTATTCAGCTACCTTGCGTGACATTCTGGCAGCACTGGTAAAAGTCTGAAGATTCACAGCACCTGCAGTCTCAGCTTTAGGTTCACCTGTTCCTGTAGACAGAGAGCAGTGGGAAAGAGCTGAACATTAAAGAACCAGCAGAAGAAAGCTTTGTGCCAAGAAATAAATGCAGTTAATGGTAAAATTATTTCAGATGTGGAAACAGAAACATTACAGGGAAAGAATAAGGAACTCCTGGGAGAGGGGTAGATCTTAGTTGGGGTTCAGCCAGAAAGTCAACAGACACTGGAAGCTGTCTGAATCAGGTTAAAATCCTTGGCGGGCATGGGAAATTTTTTTTAAAGCTGGTTGAAAAAGTGAAAAATAACTTCCAGAATAGATCGAGCATTGTCGCCATAGTGGAAGGCCAGCATGACATATGGCTACAGCAAGGGAAATTAAGGGCAA
This sequence comes from Chiloscyllium punctatum, assembly GCF_047496795.1. NCBI lineage: Eukaryota > Metazoa > Chordata > Chondrichthyes > Orectolobiformes > Hemiscylliidae > Chiloscyllium > Chiloscyllium punctatum. The sequence goes on from NC_092747.1 coordinate 118,605,208, forward strand.
GAAAAAGCAACTTCAACCCAAGGTCACAGACAGGAATGTGACAAAATCAGAATTAAAAACCTAAGTAGTCTTGTTTGAACAGATGAAAGAAAATTAGATGACTTTATTAATGCGGCAGGAGGTCCTTCAACAAAGTCACATTAATCATAGAATCCCCAGAGTGTGGAAGCAGGACCTTACCAATCCTCTGAAGAGTATTCCACTCTATAACGCTGCATTTCCCATGGCTGATCCATGTAATCTGCACACCCATTGACACCATGAGCAATCTACCCTGACTCACACATCTTTGGGCTGAAGGAGGAAACTGGAACATCCAAAGTAAACCCTTGCAGACATGGGGAGAATGTGCAAACTCCAGACAGTTACCTGAGGGTGGAATCGAACATGGATCCTTGGTGTTGTAGAGGTAGCAGTGCTAACCACTGAGCCACCGTGCCATCCATTCAGGATAAACTGGGAAGTAGGAATCAATCCAGAAAGCACCAAGAAGGAAGTGGGGTTTATCTCTTCAATCACATTTAAGGTTCAGTTCTTGAATAGAAGGAGTCACTTAGCAGTACAAGGGTCAAGGCATTATTTTTGCAGCTACAGACAATGGGATTCATTCAGCAAAGGTGTTCTGGTAACAGAAATCATTTATTAAGGTCACACAATGTGGGACTTCTCCAGTGAAACTGTGAAAAAGGCAGAAATCCTCAAGTTAGCTACAGAAAATACCTCAGTACAGCAGCAGTTATTCTATAAAATATAATCCTTTCAAGGTAGAAAAATAATCACATTAAAAGATGTGGAAGCAGTAATTCATAAGTGATGGGATTGTTATCAGTATTGGTGATGAGTCTTTGTCAGATTTATTAATGAACTCTGCCACAGGTGATCTACAAAATCCTTTCAAATCTTACTGTACAAGATACACATGAGAAACAATATAGTTCATTAGGACAGATGTCGTGGATAAAGTCCTTATCAGTGTTCTGGGAAAAGAAGATTCAGAAACACAAGCAGCACCCAGCTATTAAAAGTGAATGCTTTATCTATCACCCAAAGATCACTTACCGAAAATGTCAAGTCACATAGTCTTAACAGACCACAGGGCTGCTGTCTCATTTGAGACAAACAACTGGTGCTAGTTTAACCTGAGAGTCACCACGCTTCAGGTGAGGGGAGAGGTTGAGGAGAGCCCTTCATGGTAACCTCAGCAAGTGCTGGAATTGAACCGATGTTGTTGAAAAAACTATCGAACACAGAAAAGCAAGTAAAACAGCCAGAGACAAAATCAGAAATTGCTGGGAAAGTTCAGCAAGTCTGGCAGCATCTGTGTAGAGAAATCAAAGTTAACATTTCAGGTCGAGTAACCCTTCCTCAGAAAGAAAAAAAAGCTACTCTCACAGTGTTTAATGGAATAGAATAGTCTACAATGGAAGAAAACCCAACAAGGGAAAAATTGATTCAGACCTATCCTTTTGACAACTGGGTATTTTTGTCAATGGACTTGTCAAATTTAAAGTCTGAGACTTGTATGTATCACTATCTGATCAAAAGTGAACTTTGGTAGACAAAAATGCAGCCAGCAACATTGCAATGACATCGTCACGGAGCTATAGCACTAAGTATTAAACATATGTTATAAGCAACCCGAACATAAATAATAAATTTTAAAAATCCCTACACATCCTTCACAATGAATAGACCTCACTCATGGATTATATATGCATGTCTTGACCACAATTTTTCTCAAATAAGAGCAGTTGTTAAACCGACTAATGTCAAGGAATATTCTGGATTAGTGGTGCTGGAAGAGCACAGCAGTTCAGGCAGCATCCAAGTAGCTTCGAAATCGACGTTTCGGGCAAAAGCCCTTCATCAGGAATAGTCCATCATGGAACAACAAATCAAACAATAGATGGTTAAGGAACAAAGTGAGGACTGCAGATGCTGGAGATCAGAGCTGAAAATGTATTGCTGGAAAAGCGCAGCAGGTCAGGCAGCATCCAAGGAGCAGGAGAATCGATGTTTCAGGCAAGAACTATTCCAGTGTCCCTTAATTTCCCTTGCTGTAGCCACACGTCATGCTGACCTTCCGCTATGGCAACAATGTTCGATCCATTCTGGAAGTTATTTTTCACTTTTTCAACCAGTTCAAAAAAAAATTTCCCATGCCCGCCAAGGATTTTAACCTGATTCAGACAGTTTCCAGTGTCTGTTGACTTTCTGGCTGAACCCTAACTAAGATCTACCCCTCTCCCAGGAGTTCCTTATTCTTTCCCTGTAATGTTTCTGTTTCCACATCTGAAATAATTTTACCATTAACTGCATTTATTTCTTGGCACAAAGCTTTCTTCTGCTGGTTCTTTAATGTTCAGCTCTTTCCCATTGCTCTCTGTCTACAGGAACAGGTGAACCTAAAGCTGAGACTGCAGGTGCTGTGAATCTTCAGATCTCCTGAAGAAGGGCTCATGCCCGAAACGTCAATTCTCCTGCTCCTTGGATGCTGCTTGACCTGCTGCGCTTTTCCAGCAACACATTTTCAGCCATGGTTAAGGAACAGCCAACTTTGCGAGTGTTGGTAGAGAATTTCACAGCACTCACTAGTCTCATTGAACTCAAAACGAAGGTGGAATCCATTGAGATGAGTTATGTTAGCTTTTTTCAAATATTGAATTGAGTTGAATTGAATTGAATTTATTGTCATGTTTGCCGAGGTGCAGTGAAAAGCTTTGTCTTGCGAGCAGAACAGGCAAATCACATAATTAAGTTGCACAGATCATAAATAACAGATAAACAGCAGCAAAAACAAAAAACACAGGTTCCAGGCAAATGTTAAGAGTTTGTGAGACCATTCTGTACTCTAACAATAGTGGGGTAGAAACTGTTACGAAACCAGCTGGTGCTTGTTGGCTAGGCGAAAAACAATGACTATTCCAGGTTTGCTGAAATGGTTTTCATTTTCATCAACACTGAAGACAATTCAGACTGCAAGGCTAGTGGGGAAGTAAGAATAATCAGAAAGCCAATGAACTGCAAATCTCACTTGAACCAACTAATGACTCTCACTGATGTAACATACAGTGCAACTCCACTTGTTGAAGAGTAATGATAGATTCAAATTTAATGTGATTTGGTGATGTGACTTAGAAGAAGAAATTTAAAGTAAAATATTAATCTTTCTATGTTCTCAGGAAGCATTCCCCTTAATGATGAGAGAGATTAAGAAACAGTTGTCAAAAATAGTGGAACTAAAAATAACATCAACGTGTTGGTCCATCATGTTAGTTCATTAGATGAAGGGCCAATGAGAGAGTCCAAACCAATTAACTAGCTGAAGAAGAAAAGCACCAACATAGTTCAGCACAAATTTACTTACAGATTTGGAATAATAATCTGCTGACAGTTTGAAGAGCTGGTGTTTACAACTCCAATGAAGCCACCACTGAGAAGGACTTCCCAATGTTCAAACATTTAGAATATTGCAAAGGTATTGCCTGATTCAGCAGAAAAGATAAGTTAACAAGTTCCCCATTTAAAGCAATTTTCATGTGTCACACTGTCAGGAAATCATCACATCAACAGCCTCTATCCAGGCTTCAAAGAATTTGAAGAGCATGCATTGTAGGACAATACAGAAAGCTTCAGATTACCTGAATTTACAAAGATACACAATATCAGTATTAATGGGAGAAAATAAAACTTCAGGGATACATAGAAAGTTGCAAGGGTCTGAGGGATAATATTGAGCACTCTCAACAATGAAGAAGTCGTGTAGACTTTTGAACAGAACAGCTTAGACTCTTGAAGGAGTAAGACCTAATATCCAGGTTCTCCTTACAGTCTCTGTCACTTTGTCTACCATATCAATGTAACTGCTTGCTAAGATGCAATTAACTATGTTTTGATAACGACAAGGGAGTCTTCCAATTAGACGATAAGTGATTTTTCTCTATCATATTAAACTGAGCAGACTTGCCAGCCATTACACTTAAAGATGGCCATGGCAACAAACCCACCCCAATGCACATATACCAATCTTTATGAACTACTGTCAATTGGAAGGGAACAGGATATATTTTGCTTTTTATGCATTTAATGCCATCATGAAGCTGTTCTATGTCAGCTTTAACACAGACCATTTATAAATGCATCTTCATATCTATGTATTCATCTTTTGATCTATCTATACAGTTATATCACTCCCTCTTTCTGTCCAACTAATGACCATTTCTTTGATTTTAATTTTTCTTTCTAGCTTTCTGGAAGGATACTTGAAAGACTGATGGATTTGTAAAGCAATATGACCACAGGGACCGACAGCAAAGGAAATGGGAATATAATACTGGAACCCTGGTGCAGATGTGAGATGGACTTTAGACAAATTGTTTGTGTAGCCTTGATGATTATTTATCCCGATTCCTGCTTGTGCTGTACCTGACCTTCAAGATGATATTCAGTGCAGTAGAAATTGCAAAATATCCTGTCTCTGTAATTATCATTATTCACAAATGTAAGAACAAAAATGTAAAAACACCCTCATAAAAAAATCAGTTTATGCAAATGTGTTAATCAAATCTAAGAACATAAGACTAGTTACTATGCATTATCATCAAGATACACAAAATAGGGGCATTGGAATATCAGTGCAGCAAATTAAGTTATTTCCAATACAACAACCAATTTCAGTAATCTATTATAAAGGTGACAATTACTTAAATTCCAAGGAGATTAAACTCATGTTGAGACAGTCTCCAAATACTGCTTTTTAATTTTTTTCTCATGTTATCTCAAGGGTACGTGGAAATGCCAGCTATTCACAAACCTGGTTAAATGCCATGTGTCAATATGAGTATCAAACTTTGAATTACTATGCATAGATCTTTGTAGTTGTATGCTTCAGTTATTTAAAAAAGCTTGCACTTACTTTAGCAAAGGAACGTTGGACTTGGGAGCAACATTCGTTCTTAGCTTCACGCACACACAGCCGCTCCGATGTTCGGTGCACGGAGATTGTCATCAACACACCAATCATGGCATTGATGTTCAGGTTTGAAATTCACTGCTGCACATGGGTTTTGAAGGCTCACATGACTGGTCAGAAAATGAAAGCAAATGCTGCTTGACAGAGGGAGTTGGCCAGTTGATCTTTCAGGGCCAACATTCAATAAGAAGGCCCGTCTGTTTATGGGCTCAACACATTCCTGTCTGCACCACATCACATTTGACTCCCTTGACTATTAAAGATCTATCTAACTCAGTCTTGAATAAATCAAGTGACCCAGCCTCCAATATTTTCTGGGGAAGAGAAGTCTGCAAACAAAGGACAAATCTCATCTTTATCTCTTCTTCAAGTGTGTTCTAGTTTTTCCTACAAATGGAATCAACTGCTCAGAGTCTATCCTGGGCCTCCTCTACTACCCAATCCAAGCCATCCGACTCCTGGAGGAAGAACACCTCACCTTCCACCTCAGGACCTTCCAACCACACAACATCAACGTCGACTTCACCAGTTTCTTCATCTCCTCTCCCCCCACCTTATCACAGATCCAACCCTCCAATTCAGCACCTCTCCAACTGTACTACCTGTCCATCTTCCTTCCCAACTATCCACTCCACCCTCCTCTCCAACTTATCACCATCAAACCCCCCCCACCTGCATCTACCTATTGCCTTGACAGCTATCTGCCCCCCAGCCCCACCCCCACCCTCAAATTTATTTCTCAGCTCTCATGCCACCCCTACTACATTCCTAATGAAGGGCTAATGCCCAAAGTGTCAACTCTAATGCTCCTCGGATGCTGTCTGACCTGCCTGATCAGTGCCTTAATGTTTGACTCTGATCTCCAGCATCTACAGTCCTCACTTGCTCTCAGAGTCTACCCTGTCAACTAATCAGGATCTTATATAGAGTCATAGAATCCTACAGCACAGAGACAGGCCCTTTGGCCCAAACTGGTCCATGCTGACCTAAATGTCCATCCACGCTAACCTCATTTCCCTGCACTTGGTCGATATCCTTCTAAACCTTTCCTATCCCTGTATTTGCCCAAATGCTTTTTAAATGTTGTATTTAAATGTTAAATACCCACCTCAGCCAGTTCTGCCGGCAGCTCATTCCAGGTACGTACCACCCGCTGTGTAAGAAAGTTGCCCCTCAGCTTCCCTTTTATTCTTTCCCCTCTAACCTTAAACTGATGCCCTCTCATCCTCGATTCCCCAACCCCGGAAAAAAAACTGAGTGCATTCACCCTATCCATGCCTCTCATGATCTTATACACCTCAGTAAGTCCCCCTTCAGGCTACTATGCTCTAAAGAAAAAAGTTTCTGTTTGTCCAACATCTCCCTGTAACTCAGACCATTGAGTCCCGACATCATCCTTGTAAATTTACTCGGCACTCTTTCCAGCTTAATAATGTCCTTCCGATAACAAAGTGACCAAAACTGAACACAATATTCCAAGTGCGGCCACACCAATGTCCTGTGTACCCTGCAGCATAACTTCCCAACTTTTATATGCAATGCCCTGACTGATGAAGGTCAGTGTGCCAAAAGCCGTCTTTATTGGCCTGTCTACCTGTGACTCCACTTTCAGAAACCCGTACACCAGTACTCTAAGGTCTCTCTCTTCCACTATACGCCTTAAGGCCCAGTGATTCAACATGAAATTCTTGCTTTGTTTTGCTTTCCAAAACGCAAGATTTCACACTTTCCTATATTAAACTCCATTTGCCATTTCTCAGCCCACTTCCCCAGCTGATTAAGGTCCCATTCCAATTTCTGATAACCTTCCTCACTGTCCATGATACCGCCTATTTTAGTGTCATCAGACAACTTACAAATCATGCCTTTTTCATTCTCATCCAAATCATTGATATCGATAACAAACAGCAAAGGGCTCAACACCAACCCTGAGGCACTCCACTTGTCACAGGCCTCCAGTCTGACAAGAATCCTTCCACAATTACCCTCTGTTTCCTACCATCAAGCCAATTGTGTATCCAATTTGCCAGCTCCCCCTGGATTCCATACGATCTAACATTCCAGAGCAGCCTACAATGTGGAACCTTATCAAAGGCCTTACTGAAATCCATAGACTGTCTACCATCTTGCCCTCATCCATCTTCCTGGCCACTTCATCAAAGAACTCTAACAAATTTGTGAGGCACGATCTCCCACACAAAGCCATGCTGACTATTTCTAATCAAACCCTGTCTTTCCAAATGCATATAAATCTTATCTCTCAGAATCTTTTCAAGTAACTTACCAACCACAGATGATAAGCTCACTCATCTATAGTTCTCAGGCTTTTCTTTGCAGTCTTTCTTGAATAATCGCACATTAGTTACCCTCCAGTCTTCTGGGACCTCACTCGTGGCTAATGATAACGCAAAAATATAAGCCAGGACTCCCACAATTTCTTCTCTAGCCTCATGCAGTGTTCTGGTCAGGACTAGGAGATTTATCCATGTTCATACATTGTAATACCTCCTCTACTGTGATATGACCCCAAGATATGACAACTAACTTCCCCAAGTCTTCACGTATTTCTCCATGGTAAACACAGAGGAGAAATAGTCCATTGAGAACCTCACAAATCTCCTGCAATTCTACACATAAATACTCACTTTGGTCCTTGAGGGTTCCTATTCTCCCTCTAGTCATTCATTTTCCTTTAATATACTTAAACTCTTTGGATTCGCCCTAATCTTCTCAGCCAAGGCTATCTCATGCCCCCTTTTCACTCTTCTGACTTCCTTCTTCAGTAAACTCCTGTATTCCCTGGATACCTCCCAGGACTCCCTTGATCCCAGCTGCCTGTACCTGAGTCACACAACCTCCATGTTTTGGGTCAAAGCCTCCATATCACTTCTCATCCAGGGTTCCCTATTCCTGCAAACCTTGCCTTTCATCCTCACAGGAACATATAGACCTTTAGCTAGCTCACTTTCAAAGGGCTCCCACTTGCCAGAGGTCCCTTTGCCTGAAAATAAACATCCAATCAACCCCTGCAAGCTCCTGTCTCATTCCATCCAAATTCACCTTGCCCCACTTTAGAATTTGAACCTGTGGACCAGTTTTGTCCTTCTCCATAACAATTTTAAAATTAACAGAACTATGGTCACTGGTCTCAAAGTGCTCCCCCACTGTCAACTCCATCACCTGTCCTGCCCCAAGAGTGGGTCGAGTTTAGCCCTTTCTTGAGTAGGGCCCTCTATATACTGCTCAAGGAAACTTTCCTAAATGCACTTAACAAATTGCACCCAATCTAAGCCCTTAATGCTATAGCAGAGCCAGTCTATGTTTGGAAAATTAAAATCCTCTGCTATGACAACCCTAATGCTCCTGCAGGTCTCCCCAGTCTCCCTGCTTATTTGTTTCTCTAATTCCCATAGACTATTTGGGGGCCTATAGTACAATCCCAAAAATGTCACCATGCTCTTCTTATTTCTTAGCTCCACCCACAAAGCTTCACTAGATGATCCTTTAGTTATTTCATCTCTGATTACTGCTGTGATACTCACCTTAATCAAAAATGCAACTCCTCCTCCCTTATTTCCCCCACCTCTATCTTGCCTAAGGTACTTGTACTTTTGTACATTAAGCTGCCAGTCCTGTCCCTCCCTTAGCGTGTATGTATAATGGCAACAATATCCCAGTCCCACGTACCTATCCACACCCTAAATTCATCGGCCTTTTTGCATTGAAATAGGTGCAATTTAATGTAACAGGCATTCCTTGCTCCCCGTCATGTTTCAGCCTGACCTGTCTCTTCAACTTACTATTTCTGATTACTGTATCTCTTTCCAGCCTCCCATGTGACTCCCTACTGTTGTGGACCCCGCTGCCAGTTTAGCTTAAACCCTCCCTTGTAGCAAACCTGGCCATCAAGTTATTAGTCTGCCTCCAGTTCAGGAACAACCTGTCCCTCTTGAACATGTCACCTCTGCTCCAGAAAAGATTCTGATGATTGAAAACTCTGAATTCCTGCCCCCTACACTAATTGTTTAGAAAGGCATTCATCTGCCATATCCTCCTGTTCTTACCCTCATGAGCATGTAATATTGGAAGTAATCTGGAGATTATTACCGACGAGGTCCTGGTTTTTATCATTTCTCCTAGCTCTCTATAATCACTCCGCAGGACCTCATCACTATTTCTACCAATATCATTTGTGCCAACCTGCATAATGACTTCTGGCTGCTCACTCTCCCCCGTGAGAATGTTCGCTGTATTTTGATATGATCACTTCTCATTTTTCTAAACTCCAAGGGATATAAGCCCCACCTGTTCAACCTTTCTTCCTTGGTCCTTCCTTCCAGGAATGAGTTAAGTGAACCATTTTCTAACGTGTTCTAATGCAATAGTATATTATGTTACAAATATACCCAAAGTGGTCTCAGCAAGGACCTGGACTGTTGCAGTGAACCTTACCACTTTTATAATGCCTTCCCCTCAGAATGAACAATAACATTCCATTTGCCCTCTTAATCATTTGCTGTACCTGCAAACCACATTTTTGTAATTCCTTTAATAAGAAGACAGATCCTTTTAAGTTCTGATATCTCTCTCTATTTGAATATTATGCTGATTTTCTATTCTTCTTGCCAAAGTGGACAAGGCCACACTTTCCCACTTTATATTCCATCTGTCAAGTGTTTCGCTGCTCACTAAACCTAACTATGCTTGAATAATTCCATTTTATTCAGTGAGTCACTCACTTGTGATTCCCTAAAGCTTGACAAGGCACAAGTCAGCAGTGTGGTGGAGTACTCTCTACTGGCCTTGATGAGTGCAGCTCCAACAACACTCAAGATGCTAGACACTGTCCAGGACAAAGCAGCCCACCTGATTGGCACTACATTCACAAACATCCACTCCCCCCCTCCACCGCCACCCCCCCCCCCCACCCCCCACACCACCACTGACGCTCAAGAGCAGTAGTGTGTACTATCTACAAGATGTACTGCAGAAATTCACCAAAGATCCTCAGACAGCACCTCCAAAGCCATGGCCACTTACATCTAGAAGGACAATGGGCAGCAGATACCACCATCTGCAAGTTACCTTCAAAGCCCCTCACTATCCTGAATTGGAAATGTATTGCCATTCCTTCACTGTTGCTCGGTTGAAATCCTAGAACTCCCTCTCTAAGGGCATTGTAGGTCAACTTACAGCACGTGGACTGTCGGGGTTCATGAAGGCAGCTCACCACAACCTTCTCAAGGGCAGCTAGGGCTGGGCAATAAATGCTGGCCCAGCCACCAATGCCTACATCCCATTAATGGGTAACTGTTCTGTATTGTATTTACTTACAAAGAAAGACAATACATTGTAAAGCTTGTTCAGTCCTGAAAGCAATTGGAACATGCACACCAATTATTTGAAGAATCACGCAAACTTTACATACTGCTGGTACCTGTTTTTAGTTGGGTGAAATCCTCTTAGCAAGGCAGGTTTGAGATTGGGAGCAGTATTTAACCAGGTAATGAGATCCCACCACTTCCCAAACCTGGGCACCCATTGATCCCCAAACTTTGAACTCCTCACCATCAAATGCCGCCCCTTCTATCTACCACGGGAATTTCCCGCTGCTATACTAACTTCTGTGTACATCCCACCACGGGCAAAGAGATCTTCCAGCTTTTTGTCTTTTGGTGCCACCACAAGTAAAGGTTGAGAAAGCTCTGGATGTGCTGTACTCCCCCACTAACACCCTGGAGACAGAACACCCCGAGGCCTTGTTTATTGTGACTGGTGACTTCAATCAAGCCAATCTAAGGAAGGTGTTGCCCAACTACCACCAGAACATTACCTGCCCCACTAGGGGCCCGAACATTTTAGAGCACTGTTACACCACTGTGAAGGATGCCTACTGCTCCATCCCCCCCCCCGCCCTCATTTCAGGAACACCGACCACAATGCCGTGTTTCTTCTCCCGGCTTACAGGCAAAAGCTCAAGCAGGAGATCCCCCCTCGTGGATACAGGTCCCATGCTGGTCAGAGGAGGCAGAGGATCAACTCCGGTGCTGTCTGGAATCAGTTGTTTGGGCCACGATCAAACATGCCGCAGGTATCTTGGACGAGTATGCCACCTCCGTCACACACTTTATCAGTAAGTGTGTGGAGTACTGCACACCGAGGAAGTCAATTTGGGTGGCCCCCACAGGAAACCCTGGATGAATCAGGACATACAGAACCTGCTAAAAACAGGCAGGAGGCCTTCAGATCAGGAGACCCACTCAAATATAAGGAATCCAGGTATGACCTTCGCAGAGCCATTAAGACAGCCAAGGACCAATACCGATCCAAACTAGAGACCCAGATAGACACCCGTCGACTATAGCAAGGACTGAATGACATCGCAGATTCTAAAAAGAGACAGTGCAAGAGAGCAGACAATGACACATCCCTCCCACATCGTCTCAATGGCTTCTATGCTCACTTTGAGCAGAGTTTTGGCAGAGAGGTAATATCTATTCTGACAAGTCCTGATGAATCTATCCCAACAGTCACAGCACCTGAGGTCAGGTCAGTTTTCTGTTGTGTGAATCCAAGGAAAGTGATGGGACCAGATGGAGTACCAGGTCATGCACTCAGAGCATGTGCAGATCAACTGGCAGAGGTCTTCTCCTACATCTTCCACCTCTCCCTGCAGCAGGCCACTGTCCCTCCCTGTTTTTTTTTAGATTACTTACAGTGTGGAAACAGGCCCTTCGGCCCAACAAGTCCACACCGCCCCGCCGAAGCGCAACCCACCCATACCCCTACATTTACCCCTTACCTAACACTATGGGCAATTTAGCATGGCCAATTCACCTGACCTGCACATCTTTGTGACTGTGGGAGGAAACCGGAGCACCCGGAGGAAACCCACGCAGACACGGGGAGAACGTGCAAACTCCACACAGTCAGTCGCCTGAGGCGGGAATTGAACCCGGGTCTCTGGCGCTGTGAGGCAGCAGTGCTAACCACTGTGCCACCGTGCCGCCCACAAGAGGTTCCAAGAGGTCAACATCATCCCTGTGCCTAAGAAGGCTCAATCAGCATGTCTCAATGACTACCAATCAGTGGCCCTTACTTCAGTGGTCATGAAGTGCTTTGAAAGGCTGTTCATGGCATTAATCAACTCCAGCCTCCCCACTACTCTTGACCCATTCCAATTTGCCTATCAGACCAACAGATTCACATCAGATGCTCTATCAATTGCCCTTCACTCCTCCTTAGAACATCTTGACACCAAGAACAGTTACGTAAGATTCCTACTTATTGACTACAGTTCAACCTTCAACACTATTATCCTCTCGAGACTGATTACTAACTTAGTGATCTCGGACTAAGCCCCACGCTCTGCAACTGGTTCCTCAGTTTCCTTACCCACAGGCCACAATCAGTGAAGGTTGGGGATAATATTTCATCCTTACTAACACTCAACACTGGAGTCCCCTAGGGATGCGAACTCAGCCCCCTAATGTAGTCACTGAATACCCATGACTGAGTCGCCAAATACCAGACTAATGCTATTTACAAGTTCGCTGATGACACCACCATAGTTGGCCGAATCTCAGATAGTGACAAAACAGACTATAGACGGGAGGTGGAGCACCTGGAAAAATGGTGCACTGAGAACAACTTAGTTCTCAATGCTGGCAAAACCAAGGAACTCATTATTGACTCATGCCCCCCCCTGCATATTAACAGCACAGAGGTGGAATGAGCAGAGAGTGTCAAGCTCCTGGGAGTGGTCATCCACAACAAGCTTTCTTGAACTCTTCACGTGGATGCACTGGTTACAAAGGCCCAATAATGTCTTGTCTTCCTCAGGCAGCTGAGGAAATTTGATGAATAAACTTGCCAAGTTTTATTGGTGTGCCATCGAGACCATTTTGTCTGGATGTATCACTACCTGTGATATGGCAACTGTACCATTCAAGATTGGAGACGGTTACGGAGAATGGTGAACTCGGCCCAGACAATCACCAAGGCCAACCTTCCAACTATGTAATCCATCTACTAGGCTTGCTGTCAAGGAAAGGCCGCCAGCATTCTTAAGGATCCATCCCACCCTGGCAATGATTTTTGACAACCTCTACCATTTGGGGAGAAAGTATAGAAGCCTGAATACTCGCACCAGCTGGTTTTGAAACAGTTTCTACCCTCCTGTTGTTAGAATACTGAATGCACTCACACACTCTTAACATTCGCCTGTACCTGTGTTTTTGTTTTTGCTGTTGTTTACCTATTATTTACTTATCTATACTACTTAACTCTGTGATTTGCTTGTATTGCTTGCAAGACAAACCTTTTTCACTGTGCCTCGGTATACGTCACGTGACGTGAAGTAACATTCCATTCCATCTCATCTCCAACTAAGTCAGAGGAGGAAGGTTGTGTGGACAGCCTCTGATTGGTCATCAGTTGTTGGGAGGCAAGATGTCACCTCTGGGCTCCTTGACCTTGAGGAAGACCTTCTACCCAGTGAAGGACCTGAGGGCACTTAATTCAGCAAAGCTTTCCCAAAAACAGTAACATGGAGCTTTTGCTGACTCTCTGTGATTATAATATAATGATTCTGAAGTGGTTAATGCTCATTTAACATTGGCTTCATTCACTCTCCTCTCAACTTTCTATTATTAACAGCTTGGGGTTTATCATTGATAAGAAAGTGAAGTGGACCAGCCATATACACACTGTGGCAACAAGAACAGGTTGATGGCTAGGAACCGTGTAACAAGCATCTCAAATCCATCTTTCCAGTCCCTGTTCATCATCGATAAGTCACACGTCAGCTGGAATACTTGGCTGAATGAATGCATCTCCAACATCTACCGAGCAGCTTGACACCAGCCAAGACAAGGCAGCCCGCTTGGTTGACATCCATCCACCATGTTCAACATTCACTTCCTTCACCACCAGTAGACAGGGACAACAGTGTGCGCCAACTATGAAATGAATTGCAGTGACTCACCAAGGCTCTTTCTGCAGATATTTCCAAACCCATGACTTCTACCATCTAGAAAGACAACAGAGGGGAATGTAGAGGAATACTAGCATCAGAATGTTCCTTCCAAGTCACACACCACCCTGACTTATAATGCCATTCCTTCAGTATCTTTGAGTGAAGATTCTGGATTTTCATAATTAACAGAGTGGATTAAGGTGGCCCTAATCCCAAAGGTTACTGTGGTTCAAGAAGGTATTCTATCACTACTTTTTTAAGGGTTATTGAGGATAGGACATAAATGCTGACACCCACATTGCCTTGAAAATGATAAACTAAAACTGAACTCATCCACAATCTTTAGTGAAAACAAAAACTTCTGCTATAGCTTTCAGTGGGTGCATATCTATCAGTACCAACTCCCTATGTCTGAATAATTACAGTAACTCAATGTAGTTTTAATTATTGCTATTATAGAATAAATCTTCTTGTTAGCTGAGAATACTGCCTCTTTTATGAGTATTCTATGATGATTTATCCTCTACGACTAATCACTAGATGATCCAAGACATAACTAACACAAAGAGAACTGGGTGGCAGTGAGCTACCTCAAATAATAATTACTGAACGCTACAGTAATTTGGAGGTGCCGGTGTTGGACTGGGTTGTACAAAGTTAAAAATCACACAATACCAGGTTATAGTCCAACAGGTTTATTTGGAAGCACTAGCTTTCTTCTACCCTTCCTTCTACCCAACCACCTGATGAAGGAGCAACACTCCGAAAGCTGGTGCTTCCAAATAAACCTGTTGGACTATAACCAGGTACTGGAGGTGGTGAATATCACAAGAGAGAAGGGCTGTTCATTTTGGACATGATCACATTTTTACTGGGCTGCAAATCTGCCCCTGACACAGGAGAAGAAATCCAGAAGAAAAGGAAACTTTAAGGCAAATGCTTTTCTCCTTTTATGAGCATTACTGTTTATGAATAAACAGTGAATGCAATTATCCAGAGAGAGAAAACAGCAGTAACCATGAATGTAGCAAACAAAACAAGATCAGCATTAGAAAGGCCAAAACTCATTCAGTATCTGGTAAGAACCACTTTGGTGAGAGTTGGGCTGGAGGCATACAGAAGAGTCAGCCACACTTAGGAAATACAGAGCCATAAGAGGAGGCTATTAACAGGCAACTAAAGGCTCCAGGAAGTAAGATTAGAAATTCAAGTAGGAAAATATAACATCATGAGAAATATCACAAACACCAGAAATGGAAAGCAAGGGAATATAAAAGCAAGTTTCCACCTCTCACACTGAGCATCATTGCCACCAATATTAGGTTTCATGAGGCACAGGTACAAGGAACTCTAAAGGGGCCAGGAAGGTCCTTTAAACTGGGGCTACAGAATTGGGAATGGCTCCATTTACTTCAGCTGAAAAAGAGCAAATTTCAAGAAACCTACTGAAAGTACCAGCAAAGAAGAAAAGTCAGGGATTGATGAAATTTTCCAAGCATCAGGACAAGTAATTAAGACAGGTTTTTGGCTTGAAGATTTATCCAAACTACATCAAAGAAATGTATTTACAAATTCGAGTAAAGGTTTTTAGACTACAAAAAAGGGGAAAATATTCATCTTACCCAGGAAGAAAATTGGAAAACTCGATCAAAGAGAGTTCAGATACTTTTTGAAGATGTCCTTAGAGATTTTAATAATTACACTGATTAAAGAACAAAAAGAATAGTTGGATCCATTAAAATTTGGATCACGATAATAGAGTCAAGTGTTTGAACTTGCTGATACGTATATAGTCTATACCTACAGTTGGGATGAAATGTGTTTCTCGTGCTCTACAGAGTTATGAAGTCTGAGTTGTAAAAGACAATGAAATTTGCTCAATATGCAAGAGTCACCATGATGTTTCAGGAGGTAGTTGTCATAGGTTGAGGCTAATTCATTACAATTAGGGCACACTGCAACCTCGGGGGATACTGTATTATTTTTGATTGTGGGAACTGTGCACTCACTCTCTTACAAAAAGAAAAAAAAGAAATATTGGCTTCTTATTTGCTGTTTTTCTTCATGAATTTCATAATCTGTGGAAAAGACTTTGTTTAGACGACAATAAAAGGTGAACTGGAAAGTTGGAGATTTAATGAAAACTTGGGTAGGTTAGGACTTTCTTGATTGAGAGATGACCTTATGGAAGTTAATAAACTCATGAGTGATGTAGATAGGGTTAAAGGTCAGTGAATTTTCCCTCAGGCGGGATATTTCAAGACTCGGGTGCACATTTTTAAGGTGAGAGGAGAGAGATTTAGAAAAAGATATAAGGGGCAAAGTTTTACACAGAGGGTGGTTCGTATATAGAATGAACTTCCTGAGGAAGTGGTGGATGTGGGCACAATTATGTTTAAAAGACATTTGGATAAATGCATGATTAAGAAATGTTTGGAAGGATATGGGCCAGGAGCAGGGAGGTGGAACTTGTTTAGATTCGGATTATGCTTGGCATGGACTAGTTGGACCAAAGGGTCTGTTTCCACATGGTGTGACTCTATGACTCCATAATGATCAGAAGTTAGATTCTTTGTGCAAAACCTGTAAAAAATCTGATTGTCACTGCCAGTATCTGATCTTACATTATTTTATCTAGGAAAGGGTCAGAAACACTGCAATTTGATTGATGACTATGCCATTTCAACTTCCCATCCATACTTTTAATTGCTTACAGGGCTTTTGAGCTCAAAGGACAGCAATAAGGTGACAAATCTTGCCTTAAATACTGTTGAAAAATCTTTCCATGTGAACAAACAACAGAGATCAAAAATAGCATTTCTTCCTTATACCATAGTTACAATTTTGCAACAAAGATGTGTGACACTTCCATCCATCCTGTTCAGTTTTATCAAAGCTCATCACAATTGAAGGTTCTGCACTTAAACATGTCAAAACAATTTATAAAACACACTGAGCAAGGCCAAACAAATTCTACACTTTTAATTTTCATTAATTAGACACAGCAATTACTTTTAATTTCAACAATCATTGTATAGGTAGGGGTGTGAGCATTTTGAGCCTGAACTGCTGACTCATTATCAGGCAGTGTTTGAGGCAATAGATTCTAGTGACACTGCAGCTCAGCACGAGAACGGTGAAAAAACTTATTTCTGAACAGTTGTAACACTTGCCACCCACACTTTCTCTGCAAAGAAAAATACTCTCCAGTGATTTACACCCGTAGAAAAGTTTTTTTTTGCATAAGAGATTATTTTGTAATTGGGAATCAGGGACTGTAATATCTTCATTAGCACCTTGCAAAAAAGTAATTTATGTGAATCGACCAGCTCCATTGCGAGGTGACAGCATGAGAATTATGTTATAGGAAGTGCTTGGTAAAGATTGCAGTGGCTAATAAAGGTCTAGTCTGAGGAGAGCAAGGCATGCGATACATGCAGGATGTGGCTGATTACTGTTGTCAGATCACTTTTTCTTTGAAGAGCAGAACCATTCACTGCGGCTGTCAAGCACCAGGTTTTTCATCTCCAAAATGGAGTCAAGTGCCATTTCTGTTCCTGCTGTCAAAGGAACAGTTTCATTGCACAGCTACTCATCATTATCCACCATCTGTGCGACTGCTCCTCATAATTACTTACATACGGTGTGTTTGATCTGCTTTATTCCTGATAAATAGAAAATAAAATTAAGCCATCAAAGTCTATCAGTCAAAAAAGAGATTGGAGTTTGAGTGAGGAGGTGATATTTTTTATCTATATGTATCATTTAAAACGTGACAAATATCTCATTTTCCATTCGAAGATATGTTTGATGGTTATTGTATTAAACGTGATAACAAATCAAAATGATATTAAGTATGACACACGATTTTTATATATTTGCACCAAACAATTTTTTGAACGTAAAAGAAAACGTCAGCAAGCGTATCGGAAACAGTGAAATTTTGTGAGCAATATATTTTAGATGTTAGATTAGTAGGCATGGTTATCTTCGCTTTTGGAAAAAAAAATTTCTTGCATATCATCTTTGAGTCATGGTTCAAGTATTTCACAAAAGAGGAATTCACATTTTATTCAAAAACATAAGCCTTGAAATTACCCCAAGGGACTGAAGCATGGAATTTTGTTGTGGGCAATTTTCGTGTCCTATCTTTTAACATGGGCACATACCCATTTAATTTAAGCAAGTTAACACCTTGTCAAAATGGTGGCATAATTAATTATATTCAAATGGTTGTATGTTCATAATTCACACTGAAATGTTATGGACATTGTGACCACAAAACAAATGAACATTAGTTCTGATGCAGAGTCACCAGACTCGAAACATTTCCTCTGCTTTCTTTGCATAGATGCTGCCAGACCTGTGGAGTTTTGCCAGCAGTTTCTGCTTTTGTTTCAAAACTCCAACACCCTCAGCTCTTTGTTGCATGTTTGTGTTAAAATTGTATCTTGTTTGAAATTCAAACACTTTGAAATGATGGAATGAAGTGTTAGCACAGTAACTACCAGGCTCTCTCACACACTTAGCTTTGAGACACTCCCATGTGTCCTTTCATGATTGCACTATAAATACATTCAGATATGCACAATTTACTACAAGCTTCAGAACAAACTGAACATTGCAGAACATTGAGATCTCTGTGGACTACAGAAAAAGACTCTTTAAAAGAATGTGTTGAACAGGACTTCTCTTTGTTACACAAGATGAGTGAGAAAGTCTCGACTGAATAGTGAAAGAAATTGCATTAACTTACTTCTCATGGCTTCAAATTTATTGGGCATTTAGTTTTTCAAGCTTTAGCTTTGCTCAGATTGTTTCAAGTATAAGTGCACTTATTTAATTCACACACACAAAATTAAGTGGCTCCTGTCATCATTTAGTAATTAGAAATGGTACAGAAGAAGATCATTTGGCCCTTTTTGTCTGTGCTACCTCTTTGTTGGGACAATCCAGAACAATTCCGATCCGTTTAATCTTTAACCATCCCTTCCACTTAAAATAATCATCTGCTCTTCCTTTGAAAGATCTAAAGTTATCAGCCTGAATATATCCTATGATAAAGCTGTTCATTCTGCATCAAAGCTCTCCATTAAAAACAATGGACACCAAATGCAATATTACTTTCAATGTTATCATCTTTAATTCTGTGGTCAGCACTTTCGACTGTGTTGAGAATGTTGTGCGTTCAAGATCCCCCCCTCCAATAACTTGAACACATACAGTGAGATGACACTCCAGTGCAGTGCTGAGGGAGTACTGAAGTATTGGAGGTGCTGTCATGCATGTAAATCTGTAGCTCTGGTTTTTCTTTCACATTGACCTGGCAATATTTTGGGAGAGAAACAGAGTTAAAGTTTTGAGTCCAAAAAGAGTCTTCTAGGGTGATTCATATTGAACTCAAAAGGTTTTGCTATCCACCATTCTGCCAAACCTGCTGTCTTTCACCAGCATTGATTTTATTTCCTACATCAGATTATCCTGTTAATTAGTTTGTTGCAGTTTGTTGAGCTTGCTGTGTACAAATTGGCTGCTGATGTGGGGATCAGTTTTATTGGATTGATTCTAGAGGCAAAGGGTTTGTCTTATGAAGAGAGATTGAGTGCTTTAGGCCTTTACTGTCTGGAATTTAGAAGAATGAGAGGAGATCTAATTGAGATATGTAACATGCTAAGTGCGATTGACAATGTAGATGTTGGAGGGATATTTCGTCATGTGAGGGAACCTATAAAGAGAGCTCATAGTTTTAGGGTAAGTGCTGGCAGATTTAAAACAGAGATGAGGAAAAATTACTTCTCCCAAATAATTGTAAATCTATGAATTCACTATCCTAGAGTGTGCTGAATAACAGGGTATTGAGTAAGTTTAAAGAATAGATAAATAGATTTAAATGAGTAATGGGCTGATGGTTATGGGGCGTGAACAGAAAAATGGAGTTGAGGACTAGATGATGAGATTGACCATAACCATATTGATAGGCAGAGCAGGCTTGAGAAGCTGATTTACCTACTCCTGTTCTTCGTTTGTCTGTTCTTATGTTCGTTATAACAGTGACCACTTTAAAAAGTGCTGTGGTGCTGGAAAAAGCACAGCAGGTCAGACATCATCTGAGGATCAGGAGAGTCGACATTGAGGGCAGATGCTGCCTGACCTGCTGTGCTTTTTCTAGCACCACACTCCATCTACTCTGACGCTCCAGCATCTGCAGTCCTCACTCTGCTACAAAGTGCCATGTGAAAGCAAATCTTCCTTCAAGTTGATAGAAAATGCAGTTTTTATGATGCATTCCACCCTATTCATGGTCTTATATTCACTACCTCCAATGGGGATCAACAGACCCAGGCATCAGAACAGTTATATCAGTCAAAATAACCTGAGCACAGAATTTATGTTGGGATTGAAATGCAGTCGTCAAGCAAGTGCTCCATTTTTATCAGTGCTACAATTGGTTTGTCGATCAGTTCAAGAGGATGTATCCTGTGACACTACTTGGAACCATATTTTCAATTGTGGTCAGGGTTTAGAATAGGTACAGTTTGATAAAAATCACATTCCCCAAGTGTGTCACTGTATCCCAGTGCACTCTAATTTTCAAAGTGAATCTGGGGGGAAGGAACTGAGGGCCCCTTGCTTCTAATTATTAACTTTCTCCGTCCCTGAGAAGCTCACTCCTGCACTGGAGAGGAGTAGAGAGCATGATATACCTGAAAAGTAGAGACCCCAGTCCAATGCACATTGGACCACAGTTTAGTGTGGGAGGAAGTGAAGGTTTTACATTTCAAGTGGAAAATATTGACGCCTGTCAAACCTTTATGGATTTTTTTTTTATATCTTGTCGGATGTGGGCATTGCTGGCTGGTCAGCATTTATTGCCCATCCTGAGTTGCCCTTGAGAAGGTGACAGTCAGCTGTCTTTTTAAACCACTGCAGTCCATGTGCTGTAGGTTGACCAACAATGGCATAAGGGAGGGAATTACAGGATTTTGACCTGGTCACAGTGAAGGAATGGCAATACATTTCCAAGTCAGGATGGTGAGTGGATGGAGGGGGACTTGTGGTGTTCCCATGTGTCTGCTGCTCATGTCCTTCCAGATGGAAAAGATTGAGGGTTTGGAATATGTTGTCTAAAGGTCTTTGATAAATTTCTGCAGTGCATCTTGTAGATAGTACACACTGTTGCTACTGAGTGATGGTGGTGGATGGAATGGATGCTTATGGATGTGGTGTCACTCGAGCACACTGCTTTGCCCTAGATAGCATCAAACATCTTCAGTGTTGTTGGAGCTGCATCCATCCCGGCAAGCTAATATGTGGTGACAACGCTTTTCTATGCACTTACATCTAAGTATTAGCTAATCTTGCCTAACGTCAATGTAGTTTTCAATCTTCCTCTCCTTCTCCTCCGAATGGCAGCCAGTGACAAGTGGTGTTCAGCAAGACTCAGTGTTGGGATCACAACTTTTCACTTTATACATTAATGATCCAGATGAAGGAACTGAGGGCATTCTGGCTAAGCTTACAGACAATACAAAAATAGATAGAGGGACAGGTGGCATTGAGGTGGTGGGGAGGCCACAGAAGGATTTGGACATGTTCAGAGAGAGGGCAAAGAACTGGCAGATGGAATACAATTTGGGAAAGTATGAGGTCATGCACTTTGATAGGAAGAATAGAGGCATGGCCTATTTTCTAAATGGGGAGAAAGTTCAGAAGTCTGAAGTGCAAAGAGACTTGGAAGTTCTAGTCCAGGGATCTCTCAAGGTAAACTTGCAGGTTGAGTCAGTAATTAGGAGGGCAAATGCAATGATAGCATTTATTTTGAGAGGACTTGAATATAAAAGCATGGATGTACTTCTGAGTTTCGATAAGGCTATAGTCAGGCCACATTTGGAGTATTGTGCACAGTTTTGAGTTCCATATTTCAGGAAGGGTATTCTAGTCCTAGAATGTGGTCAGGGAGGTTCACAAAAGTGCTCCTAGGAGTGAAAAGCTTAACATATGAGGAAAATTTGAGGACTCTGGGATTATATTCAATGGAGTTTAGAAGGTTGAGGGGAGGATTTAATTGAAACGTACAGAATACTGAATGGCCTAGACAGAATGGATGTTGGGAAGATGTTCTTATTGACAGGAGAGATAGGACCCAATGGCACAGCCTTAGGGTAAAGGGAAGGCCTTTTGGAATGGAGATATGGAGAAACATCTTTAGCCAGGGAGTGGTGAATCTGTGGAATTCATAACCACAGAAGGCCATGGAGGCCAGGTCATTGAGATTGATAGGTTCCTGATTATCAAGGGGAACAAGGGTTAGGGGGAGAAAGTGGGAGAATGCGGTTGAGAAACTTAGGGGGGCTTTTGCCCGAAACATCGATTTTCCTGCTCCTCAGATGCTGCCTGACCTGCTGTGCTTTTCCAGCACCACTCTGATCTAAAAACTGAGAAACTTATCAGCCATAATTGAATGGTGGAGTGGACACAATGGGCTGAATGGCCAAATTTCTGCTCCTATGTCTAATGGTCTTATGGTCGAAATTTCTGATTCCCAGCAATGAAAGTCAGAGTGGTCACATGGCAGCAGCAAATTGACTCTTGTTTCTTTGGGCCTTCATCCATCTTCACCATCACAACCATTCCCTGCATATACCCATCCAGATGTCTTTGAAGTATTGTAGTTGAACTAAATGAATATTCTCCCTCAGTGGAGAAGGACATGGGAAGCCATGTTCTCTTTCAACCTTTGTTCATGCAAGTGTGTATTACCTCATTGCATCACCATGACTGCTTTTGTAATCAGTCCACAGAGGCCGGTATCCATCACAAAGTTATCTTTTATTTGCACATGTACAGTCCTGACTTTAGTACTGTCCGATACAGAGTCAGGTGCCAAAGTTTTACTGTCTCTAACACTCACCCACTTGATCTGCTCCTGAAGAAGGGCTTATGCCTGAAACGTCGATTCTCCTGCTCCTCGGATGCTGCCTGGCCTGCTGTGTTTTTCCAGCACCACATTTTTCAACTCTGGTCTCCAGCAACTGCAGTCCTCACTTTCTCCCATTTGATCTGTCAGCCAGGGCTCCCTGATTAAACCAGATTAACAGTTTCAATTAAGGAACTGAAAAGCAGTGGAGCCACCACTTATTCTTATTGCACACTGCTGATCACAGGTTTCCAGTCTAAAAAGCAACCCTTTATTAACCAACATGGTCTCCTATCTTGAATCCAATTTTATACCCAATTGGCTAGCTTGCCCTGGATCCCATGTGATCTAATCTTATTAAGCAGCGTACAATATGGAACATTGTCAAATGCTTTCCTGAAGTCCATATAGATATTGTCTACCACTCGGCCTTCAACAATCTTCTTTGTCACTTCTTCAAAAAACTCAATCCGGTTAGTGAGACATGATTTCCCATTCACAAAACAATGTTTACTATCCCTAATCAGTCCTTACCTTTTGAAATGTATGTAAGTCCTGTACCCCAGAAACCCGTTTAACAATTTACCCACCACTGACATAATGCTCAGCGGTCTATTGTTCCCTGGCTTTTCCTTACACCTTTCTTAAACAGTGGCACCAATTTAGCCTACCTCTGGTCTTCCGTTACCTCACCCATGACTATCGATGATACAAATATCTCAGCAAAGGGCCCAGCAATCACTTTCCTAGCTTCCCACAGAGTTCTGGGAAACACCTGATCAGATCCTGGAGATTTATCTGCCTTTATATATTGTAAGCCCTCTAGCAACCTCTCTTCTGTAGTATGAACTCTTTTCAAGACATTACTACTGATATCCCCAAATACGCTGGCCCCCATGTCCTTCTCCATTGATGGAGAATATTCATTTAGTACAATTACAATATTTAAAAGACATCTGAATGAGTATATGAACATGAAGAGCTTAGAGGGGTATGGGCTAAACGCTGGCAAATAGGACCAGGTCAGATTAGAATGTCTGGTTGGCATGGACAAGTTAGACTGAAGGGTCTGTTTTCATACTGTCTGACTCTATGATTCTAAGTAGTAGACTATTGTATTGTTAGCAATTAGAAATGGGGTGCATTGATTTAATAGACATTGTGAGAGAGACCATTGGAGATCATAGATCCTTTGGTTTTGCTTCCCCAAGATTCTAAGCTAACCTGCCCAAATGTCCATATGACACCATGAAAGTGGGTTGCTGAAGGCTGTCCTCAGTATTAAACCCTTTCACTCCTTTATTCCCTTACATAACGGAAATCACCAAAAGGAAATGGGTCTGACCTTATGGTGACTGGCATACCTTATTGAATGGAAAGTCAGAATCACTAACAGGAAGTTTTTTTAAAATGAAATTGCAAATACTGTTTAGAAGTTCCTTGTGTAGGATGTCAATGAAATACATTCAAATGTTATTGTATGCACAATAACATTATTAAACATGTGAACTGACCACCATGATGCCTGTTTTACTTTGTAAGTTCACACCGAGTACGTAATAGATTTTGGTCATAGAATAGAAACAACGTAAACAATCTTTAGCTGTTAGCAATGTGATGAAGGGAGTCAGTCAGCCTCTGATGTATTGTCTACTCAGATGGCGGAGATTTCTGGTGGATTCTACTGAGCTTCATGTGATTGCACTCAGTTTTCTACGGAGTTGCTGGGTTCTAGAGTCTGCCTGATCCAAGCACCCCCATCAGGCAACAAACATTCCTCATCCCAATAACAGAAGGTGTGCCATTTAAAACTATTATCTTCAAGTTGTAGGGACACTTCAGTCTCATGCCACTAAAGAGAGGAGAAACCTATAATGTTGAAACCAGAATTCAGCAAAGTCATGAAACACTTGATGAGTGCACTGTGACACAGAAAAAACATTATCATTAGTTGGCATTTTCACTTTTCTTAGACCATATGTTGTGAGGCAGATTTGTGTGTGAAGCAGAGGAAGGAAATTGCAAAACATACAGAATCTATATTTGTGCTGATGTATTTTTTCCAGGGAGTTGGCATCAAGAATATTAGGAAATTGTCCTTTTGCAAGTGACCAGCTTCTGTCTACAGCCACTGCTCAGCCTAATGTGGGGAGATCTGATCAGAAGAGTGAGATTGTAATCACTGTAATGGTGACTAGACAGGATAGGCATGTCAGTATAGTAATGCCAAGTACTTTAATTGACAAAAGATAGACCGTATTCCATCTCCTCTCTGAGTTAAAGAAAACACAGAAAAAGAGAATTAATTCTAGGTTTAATGGAAAACAACAACAGCACAAGGTGATATTCACAAACAAAAGCAGAAATTGCTGGAGAAATTCAGCAAGCTTGGCAGTAGCTGTGCGGAGAAAGCAGTCAACTTTTCTGGCCTAGTGACCCTTCTTCGGAATGAATCGTAGCTTGGAAACGGTGGTGCATGTGCTGCAGACAAGGGAGGAGGGAGATAAAGGGCAAAGTCAAGTTATAATCCTACAGGTTTATTTGAAAAAGCAGTCTTTCGGAGCACTGACCCTTCATCAGGTGAGCATGAAGGAACAGCGCTCCAAAAGCTTGTGTTTTCCAATTAACCTGTTGGACTATAATCTGATGTTGTGTGACTTCTGACTGTGTCCACCCAGTTCAACACTGGCACCTCCACAACAGAGACAAAGGAGTGAGAGGAAAAGTGGGGATGGAGTCTAACGGGAGAGGAAGAAAGTTGGGGAGATAAAGGGATGGATAATGGTGTGCCAGGGAAGGAGAAAATTGATAATGGGGACCATAGTAGGTGAGAATGGATTGGCTATGCTGAAAACACCCCAATTGATGACAGTTCCTGGGGTGTTGGCATGGGTAAAGGACATGGAAGAAGGTGCTTAAGTCATAGAATTATTAAACTGAATATTAAGTCCTGAAGGCTGCATGGTACCCAAGAAAAAGTGAGATGCTGTTCTTGCAACTTGTGCTGAGTCTCACGGTATCACTGCAGCAAGCCCAAGATAGAACTGATGGCCAGGGAACACATCAGTGTGATGATATGGCAACCAACTGAAAGCTCAGGATAGTGTTTTGTGGCTAGAATGTAGGTGCTTTGCAAAACAGTTTTCTAATCTGTATTTCATCTCCCCAGTATAGAGGGGACCACAATCTTGAAGTGAATCCAGAGTGTTGGAGCAAAACAGAAAGAGGGTTGGACAGCAAGTTTATGTGAAGGAGGTTAGGACTGCAGATCCTGGAGTGTCAGAGTCAAAATGGGTGAAGCTGGAAAAGCACAGCTGGTCAGGCGGCATTCGAGGAACAGGAGTGTCGATGTTTCGGGCATAAGCCCAAAGTCAGATATGATTGTACAAAGGTGTTCAGAAATTGACAATATATCATGAAATGCATCAATATAGCTGCAGATGTTGTATAAAGACACATCTGAGAGAAAGGTAGGTACCTTCAAATGAGGGAATGGTTCAATTGAAAGCCTACCCTTTTGAGATGTTATAAATGTGTGGACAAGTAGTTTACAATGTTCAAAATAAATGAATGTTCCTCATGTGATCCATTGTCATCATGACATTTGTCAACATTAGTGGGTAAGGATCAGCTTCATAAGCTGCTGTTCGACTTCAATTATATTTTAGGTCAAAATAATCAAGAAGCTTGAATATACCACCAGCGCCTCGCCGGAGACTCTCACTGATGATGTTACCGAGTCATGATGATGAAACATCTGAAAACAAACCTTCCAGCTCAGCAAGCTAACTTACATGCTTAACTTGAACATCTATCAAATAGCCACAACAATGTTCTCAAAGATGGTTATAAGCAGACATATTCAGTGCAGAAGAATACTGCACATCAGGGCTGTTGCAAAACTTGGCCAGTTCCTTTTATTGGGAGAAAGTGAAGACTGCAGATGCTGGAGATCAGAGTTGAGAATGTGGTGCTGGAAAAGCACAGAAGGTCAGTCAACATCAATGATTCCTGATGAAGGGCTTATGCTTGGGACATCGATTCTCCTCCTCCTCAGATGCTGCTGACCTACTGTGCTCTCGACCCAGTTCCTTATATTCTCAAGATCCAAGTAAAAGAACAACTAAGGAAGTTAGAGAGAAATGGTATGTGAGTGAAATCTAACTACAGCAATTGGACAATGTCAATCATAGCATGACAACAATCAAACAAAACTGTAAGGCTGTACAAGTACTGCAAAGTCAGAATCAACTGAGCAGTTGATGATGATTCCCAAGATTTGTTTGTAGAGTTAGCAAAGTTCAAGGTATTCAAAAATTGTTTCACTTTTATGCACAGTTCAATTTTAAACAAAAGCCAAAAATATCTCACAATAAACATGCATATGTGATTATTCCACTTCAGAATGTTGCCCGATGGTATGAAACCTTCTCCAAAAATCTTTTAAGCTACAAAGGATGAAGTTTTGCAAGACTGTGGCAATCACAATGAAGTGTTGATTGCGACTGCAGCAAAGGAATAGATTTTTAAAGTTTTGGATGAAGTGTTAATGATCACAATGTGAAATTGTAAAAGAGCAAAGGTGCTATAGTAATAAAAGAAAAGTTGGAGAATAAAGTTGATGTGTTCCCTCTTCTACGGAAAGTCCAATGTAAATTATGATTTATGCCAGAGCGTAGGTAACTCCACTACCTAAGTTGTTGAAGAACAATATAAAATGGGAATAGCCGAAAATGCAACAAGTTGCTTTTGATGCGTATAAGAGAAATTTGATCCACTTGTACATTTTGACACAGATTGTGACCTGAAATTAGCACATGACACTTCAAACTATGGAACAACTGCAGTGATCAGTCATGTCTTGGATTTGCATTACATACTTTTATCAAGGTACAGTTATTAAATGCAACTGTATAGTGATAAAATAAAAGAAGTCCTTAAAATCAATTTTTGGAATCAAATGTTTCAGTGGTTTTATTAGTGAGGAACTAGATGCTCCTTGTATATCATAAACCCTGAGTAGCTATTCAAGGATCCAGTGACAGGCCATATTTCTCACACGAGGATGATCATCACAGCCTGAAAGAGAATATTACTGCTGAGACATTGTCATGTGCGCTGCATGAGGATTGGGTGGTGAAGGTACAATCTTCACATTATGGGGAGCAGATGGCAACTTTTCAGTCAGAGCACGTGAAATTGCAAGTGGGATTCAGATTCTTGAAAAGAGCCTGGGAACAACATTGAGTGGTTTGAAAGAGTTTGACCAGTGTACAGATGAGGAACTGAAACCTTTCCACAGTCATCCTAACGGGTTGCATTGTGATCAGAGCTGCATCAAGTTCGGTCAGAATGATGTTACCTAGATCTTTGAGAGACAGGATTCCAACAGATTTGCAAACTGAACTCACACAGGAATTGTCAATATGACATCCATAGCAAGGGTATGTACCAGTTATGGTGAAAGGCCACTACCTGAAATATACATCCTTCTCCACAGATCTTCTGTTTATTTTTATGATTGTCTATGCACATTTAAGTGAACTTGTCCAGACATTGATTAGAGTTGATGATACATGTCTGCCAAAACACAAGCAATAAAGTGTAGGAAGCTCTATTTTAATCATGGGCATGGTTGAGTCTTCCATTTCAAACAGTTCATTTTTGAAAAGGAAGATTAAGATTTATTGATGCATTTTGATCATCACCTGAAGTGGATCAAAATGAAGCACATGGGTTAAACCATCATACTGCAAGAAAAAATGAATAAGTTACAGTCCGTATTTATTTGCCATGGATTACCAGGGGAGTTTTACTCAGTAAATGGTTTTCAATTTTGTTCTGTTCTATTTTAAAATGTCACGAACCAAACAGTATCTCACCTCTTTATTATCTGGCATCAAATGGATAGTCAGGTCAGAGGAGCACTCAAGAAACAAGAGCTGCATGGGTGTTAAAATCTTCATATTAAACCCTGACTGACAAATTTTCTTCTGAAGTAGAGAACAACCTCACACTTAAATGATTAGGCAAAACTAAGCTGATTTTTCCTGAAAGCTATAGCTTACAGGAGAAAGAGAAAACTAAAGCTGGCAAGGAGTTCCATCATTTTGAGGTCTAGGAATAAAACGAGTCAGATGAAGTTGTAATTCTTCATTTCAAAATAGCGAGGATGGAAGAACAAGGAGGAGTGTGTGTGGAACAGTCGCCTTGCTCCAACAGTGAAATGCAACTCCTGGGACTGACATTTGGAATTCAATAAAGCTGTTTCAAATTCTCTGACATATTCAGAACTTGCATCAAATAGCATTCTAAGTAAGCTGTTTACCTCAGTTTCTTGCAAAAATGTCTACTCTATATGTAAATTTAGACAGGTACTGTGCAAGTGAGTTGTAGTCTCTGAGTCTGTTTTATATCAGATTATAGAATGACATCTACCAAGTTGAAAATTAATTCTGGTACTTAACGCTGTATATTTTGAACAACATTTTTATACTAGCATCAATGTAATGGTAAATGATTCAAATAGCACGGTATTTTAGAAGTGAAAGCATATGCTATGTACTCAAAGATCTGTCATCAATCTACCTGATACATCTAAATACAGTAGAACCATAATCATATATTTACTGCATGTTTTATCATTAATACAAGCCTTTTGAATGTAAAATCATGTTTCAAAAATAATGATTCGACCGGCAAATGAAAGAATAGTAATGAAGTAGGTGGTTATGGGAATTTTTAAACAGAAAATGTGAATATCCTTTACAGATTGAAAAAAAAAGACTTTCTTTCTTTGTGGTTTTTGGCATAGTATGTCAGCAATGAATAATTTTTATTTATTATAGTTTTGCCAAATTTGATTTGACTTTGCTGTTGCCAACCCACATTGTCTCGACAGGGCATTTTTTAAAAATAAATTG
Organism: Chiloscyllium punctatum; assembly: GCF_047496795.1. Taxonomy (NCBI): domain Eukaryota; kingdom Metazoa; phylum Chordata; class Chondrichthyes; order Orectolobiformes; family Hemiscylliidae; genus Chiloscyllium; species Chiloscyllium punctatum. The sequence goes on from NC_092747.1 coordinate 118,634,997, forward strand.
TTCATGGGATATGGGTATCATAGGCTGGGCCAGCATTTATTCTATCCCTAGTTACTCAGAGGGCAGTCAAGAGTCAACCACACTGTTTTGGGTCTGGAGTCACGTTTAGGCCAGATCAGAGAAAACGGCAGTTTCCTTCCTTAAAGGGCATTAGTGAACCATGTAGGTTTTTCCAATAACTAATACTGATTCCATGGTCATCATTAGACTCTTAATTCCAGATTTTTAATTGAATCCAAATTCTACCACCTGCCATGGTAGGATTTGCACCTGAGACCCCAAGTTCATTACCGGGGTATCTGGATTAATAGCCTATTTTAACTCTATTTCTCTCTCTACAGATGCTGCCTGACATGCTGAAAATTAGCAGCATTTGTGTTTCAAAATCTCAAAATTCTACCATCTGCAAAATTTCACTTCTGTATCAGCAGTTTCAATTTTCTTCTCACTGGGATTGCATCAGTGTAAAGTGTGTCTCAGCTAGGAAGGCAATGTGACATATATTGCTATTTGTGAATTTGATGGTAACCTTCACATGAGGTACTGTACCATTCTGTTCATCTCACAAGTATCAATTATTAATCATTTTTTCTCATTCATTGGGTGTGGGTAACACCAGAAGGTTCAGCATTCATCACCCATCATAAATTGTCCTTGAACTGAGTGGGTTGCTAGGGCTTCTTTTGAGGGCAGTTAAGAGTCAGCCTCATTGCTGTCAATTTGAAGTCACATGTAGGCCAGACTGGGTAAAGATGGCTGACTTCCTTCTCTGAATAGCATTATTGAAACATATGGTTTTATGACAATCGATAAGCTTTTGACGATCACCAGCACGGAGACAAATTTTCAGTTCTGGATCTGATAAATGGATTTAAATCCACATCCACCAAGCATTAGCCTGGGTCTCTGGTTGACTACTCCAATGACAATACCATTATGCCAACATCTTGCCAAATATATCTGGCTGCTGCCCATTGCATTATTTTGTTTATTGAGCTATCACAGGATGTGACAATCTTTATTGTCCAAATCAGCCCCTAATTATGTGTGCTTTACGGATTTCAATGAAGCAATAGACTCCAATACATAACTTGAAACTTTAATTCTTTTACCAATATATTGATATGCAGGATTACTCTGTTTTGAGCCATCCTTTCTAAAATGTTAACATACAAATTGTTATCAACGAAAGTGAGGCAGAATTGGTTACATTATCAGAAACAATTGCAAAAATTGATTTCTGTAATTTGCTATATATCATTTTAATATACTGTGTAGACCAATAACTGATAACCTTCCAAATATTGAGGTATGATGAGTCCATTTTAAGTTGCTTTGCTGCTTTCCCCAATATATTATTTCTTTTCTTATTCAATAATTCATTTCCAGATTTTTTTTGGTTACTTCATGCTACTAGAATTGAGAATGTCATTCTGCTAAAGTTGAATATTCAGAAATCCGAAAATAGATTGTAACAAGAGACTTCAGCTGAGGCAAATGCTCATCTGACTAGTTACAAATGAGTCATCAGCATTGACCTGTAGGAAGAAAACACAGACAAAAGTCTGACCTTGGTTGAATGGAAATGGTAAAAACTAGATGTTCTTGTTATGTGTTATCGATTTGAATGTAAATGTCTGTTGCTTTCTGTAAGTATTAACTTTCAAAACAGAAACTTGAGAACAAATTACGGCAGCCATTTTAGTGAATAATTTACTTGCAAAAACATAGTGATACAGGGTGAGTACTGTTGCTAGATTCCAGGAACAGACTTAATCGATGAGGAGAAACAGTGCATTAACCAAAGAGAAAAGAGAAAATTGTCAGCTGGTCCCAAGGGACGTTATACTCAGAGATTGGATCAAGCCTGGATCCAGGAATAAGTCCCATTGTTAAGCAAACTGCATGTTCCTAATGAGAGTGGCTGGAAGGTGATAGCAAATCAATCCATTAGTTTTATTTGTTTCTTCACAGTGAACTGTGAGCACCAGTTATAGTACAGAGATTTTTCTTTAAAATATCTGGAAGTGCTATCACACACAACTAAACTTTTTTTTTCCCGACCACCAAATCACTAAAACTGTTTTATTTGTTTTTAACAATTAACCATCACATGTCAAGAGTATGGTGCTGGAAAAGCACAGCAGATCAGGCAGCATCCGAGGAGCAGAGGAATCAACATTTCAGGAATAGGTCTCTTTCCTGATGACTGGCTTATGCCTGAAGCATCGATTCTCCTGCTCCTCGGATGCTGCCTGACTGGCTGTGCTTTTCCAGCACCACTCTCTCGCCTCTGATCTCCTATTAACCATCACCAGTAAATTGGCCTGTGTATCTAATTGGATGCTTACATACAATGCATCCTGTGGGCTTTGCAAATCATCAAACATGAAGAAAGGGGTAAGGTGAACAGGAAAGCGCTAAATCAAAATGGAGGTTGAGGGGGAAATAAAATACTGTAACCCGCACCCCCACCCCACCCCAGTGCCAACCTCTCTCTTCAAGAGATCGAGAGCATTGGTGAGAGATTACTTGTTGGTCACTTGAGGAGAATAACATCAGCTAGTTAGTATGCTAGTCCAGGTCTTCAGCAAAATGTTGGGGTGGAAATGCAATCAGAGGGCAAAAGAGAATAGGCCAGCAGTGGACAGTGATTTAGGATTGAGCTGGAAGTAACAGTGACTACATTTAAAACAAAAAGACCTAACTTGTCAGATACATTAGGGACATTTAAGTGACTCTTGGATAGGCACGTGGAAGGTATTACAATGAAGGGTATGTAGTTTGCTCTGATCTTAAAGTAGGATAAAAGGTCGGCGAAACATCACGGGGTGAAGGGTGTGTACTGTGCTGTACTGTTCTAAGTTCTAACCATTGGACAACACCTTTCCAGGGGTTTTATAAGATTTGCTGAATTTAATCATTTTATCTGGATTTTCAGTTCCCATTATTTCATTGCTTTGTAACAATGGACAATATCCTTTTGTAGGCTTTTATTATTACAATGTGGTAAACAAATGTGCATATTCTACCTTTGATTTAAATTTTAATCCTTCTAATATTAACCCTTCCATCCATATTTCACTTTGTAAATTAAAACAAAGTCGATTGAAAAGCTTTGTAAACCTTTTTTTATTGACCTATTTTTGGTATTTCCTCAAATGCCTAAAAATGAGCATAATTAATGAAAGTTTCCTAATGGTGATCACCAGTGGGACAGTACTGATTTTGACAATGGTACCAACTTTGAGAATGGTGTTTTTTCAAACAAGTTGAAATGGTCAAGGAAACTTGATTCACATTGAAAGTAATTTAGATTTTAGATTTTAAATTCTATGTTATTTAGGGTGGTCACAACAGTTTAGAATGAATTGCATTGAGTGTCAATTGAAAACTCCAAACCAATATGTTATTTTACAGTATACACTATTTGTTTTGAAGATGAACAATGTGTAAAAATCATGCCATTCAATGCAAAAAAAAAGTCTGCATTGAAATTTGCTCATGATCAAGGCATTGGATGAGGAACTCAAAAGTGCTTGTGGCAGAACATTGCTCATGATCTTTCTGGAGATGGCTACAGAAACGACCTTGAGGAGCTCCATTTAATTATAAACAGTGAACGAGCTGACCCAGTCAGAGGTCTGTTTGTGATTTCCAGCCAGCAAACCCCAATTGGAGAAGTTGGCCAAGATGGGGCAGGCTGAAGGCCATGACACTTTCGCAAAATAGAACAACTCTTTGAAGGTTTGTTAAAAAATTCACCCATGCCCACGGTCTTTGTTGTGTTGGAATAATTTTTCCACAGGATGGCTGCTGCAATGACCGTAGCCATCATATCTTATTGGATTTGTGCTACGGTGATAGACAGTAGGCATTAACACCAATCCTTTAGCCCAGCACCCAGAGTCTGCCTTTGGAATAATTGTGGTCTCCAGACAGTATGAGAGTTCTGGCACTTGCTGGAAAGGTTCCAGTGATGGTGGCCTTCTTCCTGCAATTTGGCAGGTAATGGGCCTCCTTGCCTAGTATCCAACAGGTAACCAAGCTCACTTCAACCCACAATTCCCCCGTCCCCAATAAGATAACTTGGATGCCGATACATATCAGGTCACCAACCTAATACACTACTTTTCCAATTTGGTTTCTGGTCCTACCACCTCCCCAGTCCCAGACTAGGAAAATTAAGCCTGGTATTTCTGTTCTCTGGCTTTTGGAGGGGAAGAATTCCTTTTAGTTTCAACTACCTTTTCTCTTCATGTTTGCAGAGTGGTGTGTATCAAACACACATTGATAGAATGGACACTTCATTTCCCTGATAGCTATGGAGTGAACTTGGTTTAGGAAGGCTTAATCCATCTGCCACAGAATAACTGTCCTTGATTTTAATGTGGTTCAAACTGTCAGCAATAGTGAGTCTGTGCTCACATTACAGCGGTAGCCTGAGTAAGAATGATGTTTATTTCATACCAATGTTTCAATTATTTAAATAAAGATTGAAATCAATGGAAGGAAAAGAAGATTCTTTTACAGGTATGCGTTTTAAGCAGCCTTGAATATTCTCTCTGGACAGTTACACAGAAAGGTTTGATGGGTCTGAACAAAGCATTCCAATGCTCTTGGATAACTGGCAGTGCTGTCAGTAAGGTGGTCATCTGTTGTAAAACCAGAACTAGAGGGTATAGGTTTAGGGTGAGAGGGGAAATATATAAAAGGGACCTAAGGGGCAACTTTTTCACACAGAGGGTGGTGCGTGTATGAGCTGCCAGAGGTAGTGGTGGAGGCTGGTACAATTACAGCATTTAAAAGGCAAATGGATGGGTATATGAATAGGAAAGATTTAGAGGCATATGGACCAAGTGCTGGCAAATGAGACTAGAATAAATTAGGATATCTGGTCGGCATGGACGTGTTAGACCAAAGGTTCTACTTCCTTGCTGTACATCTCGCTGACTCTATGACCCTTGTCCTGCTTCTGTTTAAACTACAAGTGAACAGGTTCTCAACGATTTTAATTTCAATGTTAACTTTTATCCGATTCAATCCTGCAATATTTAAGGGTTAACATTAATTCCACCCCCCACCCCACCACCAGTTGTTATGACTTTAATGATGTTTTTCAGACAATCAGCACATAGAAAAATACTCCAAGAATTTGCAAACATCAGAATACAATGAGAGAAGGCAACAAGAGACATAGTTGTAATAACTTTCAAAAACAGAATGTAACCAGTAGCAGGAAAAAGAATAGGCAGGAGATGCGCATTCTCTGGTGGGATTAAACCTTGCATCAAAGTAACTATTTTCAGTTCATGGGTTGTATTGTGGTATTGCACTCATGAGTTAATTAGATACATCAGTCTCTAACATGTGCAACTTATTTTATGTCTTTGTTACTTTGCAAAATACCAGAACAGTATTATTGTTTCCATACCATTCTTTCTCTTATACATTAACTTCCATGAGTATAAGGAAAAAGCAGAGACAAAACATAAAGGATTTGCAAATAGCAAAGATGAATGTGTCCTCCACAAGGAAAGTCTGATCCTGAACTGCAAACATGTTCACCATTGAAGAAGCTGCCAGTAAGAGAAATAGAAGGACATTGTCTCTGCAAAGTTAAAATATAAGTTATAAATTTGCGTAGCAATTTTCTTTTGTTTTGTCAAGTTTGGAAATATTTAACTTCAAAAATAAAAAAATAGTCAGCATATTGAAATTAATTTGCAATGATGGGACTTAGCATAGAATCCCTACCATGTGGAAGTAGGCCGTTTAGCCCATCATACCCATACTGATCCTCCGAAGAGTATCCCACCCAGACCCCATCCCCACCACCCTATCCCTGTAACACTGCATTTCCCATGGCTAATCCACCTAGTCTGAACATCCCTGGATACTATGGGAAATTTAGCGTGGCCAATCTTCCTAACCTACACATCATTGGACTGTGGGAGGAAACCAGAACACCAAGAGGAACCCCACACAGACACAGAGAGAATGTGCAAACTTTACACAGTCACCCAAGGTTGGAATCAAACCTGGGATTCTGGATTAGTGGTGCTGGAAGAGCACAGCAGTTCAGGCAGCATCCAAGTAGCTTTGAAATCGACATTTCGGGCAAAAGGAATATTCATCAGGAATAAAGGCAGTGAGCCTGAAGCGTGGAGAGATAAGCTAGAGGAGGGTGGGGGTGGGGAAAAAGTAGCATAGAGTACCATGGGTGAGTGGGGGAGGGAATGAAGGTGATAGATCAAGGAGGAGAGGGTGGAGTGGATAGGTAGAAAAGAAGATAGGCAGGTCGGACAAGTCCGGACAAGTCATGGGGACAGTTACTGAGCTGGAAGTTTAGAACTAGGGTGAGGTGGGGGAAGGGGAAATGAGGAAGCTGTTGAAGTCCACATTGATGCCCTGGGGTTGAAGTGTTCCGAGGCGGAAGATGAGGCGTTCTTCCTCCAGGCGTCTGGTGGTGAGGGAGCGGCGGTGAAGGAGGCCCAGGACCTCCATGTCCTCGGCAGAGTGGGAGGGGGAGTTGAAACGTTGGGCCCCAGGGCATCAATGTGGACTTCAACATTTCCCCTTCCCCCACCTCACCCTAGTTCTAAACTTCCAGCTCAGTAACTGTCTCCATAACTTGTCCGGACTTGTCCTACCTGCCTATCTTCTTTTCCACCTATCCACTCCACCCTCTCCTCCTTGACCTATCACCTTCATTCCCTCCCCCACTCACCCATTGTACTCTATGCTACTTTCTCCCCACCCCCACCCTCCTCTAGATTATCTCTCCACGCTTCAGACTCACTGCCTCTATTCCTGACGAAGGGCTTTTGCCTGAAACGTCGATTTCGAAGCTACTTGGATGCTGCCTGAATTGCTGTGCTCTTCCAGCACCACTAATCCAGAATCTGGTTTCCAGCATCTGCAGTCATTGTTTTTACCTCGTTGATCAAACCTGGGACCCTGGTGCTGTGAAGCAGTAGTGCTAACCACTAAGCCACCACGCCATCCTCGAGTGTCTTAAAATCTGTTGTTTCTTTTACAATACTCAAAAAGTATTTTGAGTCCACACAATTTAAATTGAAAATTATTACTTTCTACTCTACTGATCCAAGAGCATTGGAAAAGAATGAAAGTATTATTGTGATTACTCTTGAATATACCATGGAATCAGACATGGCAGTGCAAGCCTGTGGCACCTTAAAGAAAACAGTAAAGAAAGCTAGATCCTGGAAGACCATATAACTTGAGCATCCCTCATAAGAACGTTAGCAATGGAGAAGATTTCAATATGTTCATAACTGTGTTAGTTGCTAAAGCTCCCAACAACATGGTCTGCGATTGTAAAGATGAGTATCGTCCTCAACTTCTGTGCCAGAGGTTCATTCCAGTCTACAGCAAGGGACATCAACAGCATCACTTTGTTTTATCTGCATGGCCACATGCAGGATGACTAAGCTCACAGATTTTCCCACATCACCAGATTTCTCCAGGTCCAAAATCTGCTCACTGTGCGGAAAGTTCGGCTATTGTTCTATTCTGCAACTAACCATGTTTGTTATGAATAGGGGATTCTGTACCTTGATTGTTTGGTTGCTCTGTGACTTGCCATAGTCATGCTATTAGTAGAAAGTGGGTACTGCAGATGTTGGAGATCAGAATTAAGACTGTGGTGCTGGAAAAGCACAGCAGATCAGGCAGCATCTGAGTGGAGTTTGCACATTGTCCCCGTGTCTGCATGGATTTCCTCCAGGGTGCTCCGCTTTCCTCCTACAGTCCAAAGATGTGCAGATGTGCTAAAACTGCCCATAGTGTTAGGTGAAGGGGTAAATGTAGGGGAATAGATCTGGGTGGGTTTCTCTTCAGAGGGTCGATGTGGACTTGTTAGGCCGAAGGGCCTGTTTCCACACTGTAAGTAATCTAATCTAATCCGAGGAGCAGGAGAATCGACGTTTTGGGTATAAGCCTTTCCTGATGAAGGGCTTATGTCTGAAATGTCGATTCCCCTGCTCCTCGGATGCTGCCTGACCTGCTGTGCTTTTCTAGCACCACAATCTCAACAATAGTCATGCTATTGTGCCATATCATAAAGTGCCAGTGTTTACTATACCCTGTCTCTTGTCTATAGCAGAATGTATTAGCTCTGGTGTTTGAAGACTAGAGGTATGTTCATTGACTCATGATTCCTGTCAGACAGGTGCTGGGTGCTGACACAATGACAGCTTTGCAGAAACAGAGCAAACAGTATGCAGGCTGAAGCTTGGAGGTTCCAGTGCCTGGATTAGTCTGATTGAACCTTATAGTATAGCCTTCAGATTTGTGGTCATTCACTGCCTTCTGTGCAATAGTCCATTTTTGAGGGAGCAGATCCTACAGAGAACAGAAAAGGAAATAGTTCAGGAGTACAATGTCGAGGATAAGATCCAAGGCCAAATAGTTCTGCCATCTAATAGAATTGTAAGACAAGAAATTACTAATGGAGAGATTCTCCTCAAGCTCACAACAGTCCCATTGTTTATCTTCTTCCGCTACTAATTCTTCTTTTTGGCCTCCAAAGTGCTACTTAATTTCTCATCATTTTACGTCACTAAGAACATAAAGGGTACTGCGTTTACAAAGCAACATCTCTTTAGTTAAATTGTAATTATTTCAGAAGAAAAATGTATTTTCCCTAATTTGTGGTATATTAGAAGCAACATATATATGAATAAACAGGGCTCATTCCTTGCAGACAAAGGCATATCCACACATTGCAGACAGAAAGAACATGTACACACATTGCACCCTTTCAACTCAGTAAAATCGGTACCAACCATTTTCTGGTTCATTCCTTTGGATACTGCCTGAACCAATCAAAGTTAACCTGCCTGCTTTAAATTTACACAAAACTTAGCTGTTACTTGTTAGTCATCGTCTAACTGTTGCATTTTCCATGGCAATACCTCTACCAGTCAGAGTCCACTTGCTAACCAATCAGCACTCTGTTCCAACAAAGCTTGTTTTACATATGTGTTACTTGTGTATTGTCCAAATGAGAGAAAGATATTGGCATTTGTTGCTAAAGGAATGGAGCATAAAACTATTTAAGGCATTATTGAGACTGCACCTGGAATATTGTGTACAATTTTGGTCCCCTTACTTGAGGAAGGAGGTACTTGTAGTGGAGGCAGTGCAGAGGAGGTTCACTAGATTGATTCCAGAGATGAGGGGTTTGTCTTATAAAGACAGCTTGAGCAGTTTAAGTCTATACTCTTTGGAGTTTAGAGGAACGAGATGACATTCCCTATAATATGGAAACAGGCCAAGTCCACACCAACCCTCTGAAGAGTAACCCACCCAGACCCATTCTTCTACCCTATATTTACGCCTGACTAATACACCTAACACTATGGTGTAACTTAGCATAGCCAATTCACCAAACCCACACAAGACACAGGGAGAATGTGCAAACTCCACACAGACAGTTACTTGAGAAGGGAATTGAACTCAGGTTCCCTAGTGCTGTGAAGTAGCAGTGCTAACCACTGAGCCACTATGCCACGCTCAAATTACATTGATTTATCTAGGATATAAAAGGGGATGGACAAAATAAACATAGGCAGGGTGTTTCCTCATGTGGGATGATCTAGAATGAGAAATCATTATTTTAGAACAGTTGCCACTGATCTTAAAGCCAAGGTGAGGAGAAATTACTTCTGTTCATGGAATCTATGGAATTCTCTACTGCAGAGTGCTGTGCACATGGGACAAAGATGGAATTTAAGGAGGAGATAGATTCAAAATGGGTTGAAGTGTTATGAGGATCAGACAGGAAAATGAAAGTCAGGCCACAATGAGATCAGTTATTATCCTATCAATTGGTAGAGCAGTCTCAAAGGGCTGAATGGCTTACTCCTGCTCCTGGTTCTTATGTACTTGAATAGAATGTATTTTTTTTATTAGCAACACGCAAGTTCTGTATTACTAAATAACTAATTGTTATTTAACTTAATCTTTTAATATGTTCTTTTTCATAATATTTTAGCAGTGATTCAGTTGACAGTACTCATGTCTGTAGTCCCAAACTCCTAATTTTTGAACAAGAATGTAACAGCAGTAACACTTCAGTCCCCTAGGGGTCACTCCCTTGTCCAAAGAAGAATGAAAGATTGTGGTCACAATACCTACCTTAGCTTCCCAAAGCAACCGAGGATGCAGCCCATCTGGACTGAGTGAGTCGTTAAGAAAGCACACTAATATACTTTGACAGATTTGATTTGCCGATAAGAATGTATGCCGAGAAACGTTAGGCTAACATGCAGAGAAAAAAAAATAACAGCAGGGCTTGAACAGAAGGAACCAGATGGGCAGATTACAGCTTTACAGTCTGATAATTGGAAGAGGTCAAAGGTAGGTTTAGCCGGACTAGTTAAATTAGACTGGAAATCTAATACAATAACTCTATAGACAAAATGACCATTACATTTATTTTTATGATTCTTCTGAGGTAACTCTAATCTCCAGTCTAGACTACATAATTCTCTCATGATGAAGAAGTAACAGTGTTAACTTTGTGTTCCTGCCTTGGATTGCCTGTAATGAAAAACTTTTCAATTTTGCCCACTTCAGTTAGGCCAACCAATGTGCGTTGCTTCTAATAGTGCGAGTGGAGAAGGCAGTCCCATTTGTAGAAATGAGGTTGAGTGAGTTCAAATAAAGACAATTGGAACCAGCTGGAGTTAATAATTAGAAGACAGCCCAGGTCAGCACTTTAAATGTCAATCAATAAAAGTAATTAGTCTATTAAGTTATAATGGATGATGGCAGGCACTGTACCAGGAAATTGAGGACAGACAAGATACCTGAAGGACAAGCAATGGGTCAGGTCCTTTATTTGTCCTCACAGTTGCATAACGGAGTACCAGCTAAATACATTATTAAGGCTTTGTCACAGTAAAACATTAAGTTGGTTGCTAAGCCGGAGAAATTGTCCTATAAAAGTTCTAGGTAATGGAAAAGGAGAGGCAGAGAGATTGGTTACTCTGTCATGTTTTAAGACCATAGGCCATAAAACATAGGAGTGGAAGAAAGGCCATTCAGCCCATCGAGTCCACTCTGCCATTTAATCATGGCTGATGGGCATTTCAACTCCACTTACCCGCATTCTCCCCATAGCCCTTAATTCCTTGTGACATCAAGAATTTATCAATCTCTGCCTTGAAGACATTTAGCGTCCCGGCCTCCACTGCACTCTGCGGCAATGAATTCCACAGGCCCACCACTCTCTGGCTGAAGAAATGTCTCCGCATATCTGTTCTGAATTGACACCCTCTAATTCTAAGGCTGTGCCCACGGGTCCTAGTCTCCTCACCTAACAGAAACAATTTCTTAGCGTCCACCCTTTCCAAGCCATGTATTATCTTGTAAGTTTCTATTAGATCTCCCCTTAACCTTCTAAACTCCAATGAGTACAATCCCAGGATCCTCAGCCATTCCTCGTATGTTAGACCTACCATTCCAGGGATCATCTGTGTGAATCTCCGCTGGACATGCTCCAGTGCCAGTATGTCCTTCCTGAGGTGTGGGGCCCAAAACTGGACACAGTACTCCAAATGGGGCCTAACCAGAGCTTTATAAAGTCTCAGTAGCACATCGCTGCTTTTATATTCCAACCCTCCTGAGATAAATGACAACTTTCTTAATCACGGATTCAACCTGCATGTTTACCTTAAGAGAATCCTTGACTAGCACTTTGGCTTTATGAATTTTCTCACCATTTAGAAAGTAGTCCATGCTTGTATTCTTTTTTCCAAAGTGCAAGACCTCACATTTGTTCACATTGAACTTCATCAGCCATTTCCTGGACCACTCTCCCAAACTGTCTAGATCCTTCTGCAAAGGAGGATTTATGCGCTTTATGTGAATTGAAATACTTGTTCTGTATTCTCAGGCACTTCCTGAATTTAAGATGAGGCCACTTTAAACTCAGTAAAACTTGTGAATTTCTTAAGTACTTTCCTATATAACTGTAGAATTCCATTCACCCCATGCCATACAACTCTATGTGGCCTACATGTGAGACTGCAATTTGCTCGCATTTCTCCCCAATATACTGGATGGGCCTGGGGGAAAGGAAGCTTCCCCTTTTGTGCGTCACTCCCACATTCCTGGTGAAAAGGTGATGTTCAAAATGTCGACTCTCCAACTCCTTGGATGCTGCCTGACTGGCTGTACTTTTCCAGCGCCACACTTTTAACTCTGATCTCCAGTATCTGCAGCCCTCACTTTCTTCTTTTTTCCCTAGAATGCTGCACTGTTTGCAAAAAAAAGTTCTACACTCCGTGCGAGAAGAGGATGGAATTCATTTTGGGCAGTAGTGCATAAGGAGCAACAGTGAATTAGCAATATTCTCTACAATTGCTTTTTCTCGTTTTATTGCCTTCTTATTATACTTCCCTGCTGCTGCCCATGTGACTGAATTTGGCTCATTATTCATTGCAACAAGGTATAGACTTTGTTAGGCACAGGACACAGTTTTCTCTGAAGAGTTTTTGACTAGATGGGCGGCACAGTGGGCCAGCGGTTAGCACTGCTGGCTCACAGTAGTAGGGGCTCAGGTTTGATTCCAGCCTCGGGCGACTGTCTGTATGAAGTTTGCACATTCTCCCCATTTCTGTGTGGGTTTCCTTTGGGTGCTCCAGTTTCCTAGGTAAAAAACAAGGACTGCAGACACTGGAAACCAGATTCTAGATTAGAGTAGTGCTGGAAAAGCAAAGCAGTTCAGGTAGCATCCAAGGAGCAGGAAAATCAACGTTTCAGGCCCGACACACTCCCACACTCCCACATGCACCCCCTCACAGACGTAAGACACTCTGCACTCACTACACACACACACATACACTTTCTCACACTCACAACCCCCAACCCAGAAAGACAGACACACACAGACAGACAAAGACCCACATGCATACATATATTTTGTGAGGTGAATTTGTACTTTTAGGGTTACATTGTACTTTGCTCAAAAACTGCATGCATTCATGTAGAACTCTGAGCTCAAAAACTTCATGAATTTATGTAAAACTCTGTTATCTCACTTTTTAGATTAGAATAAATCTAAACATCGTGGCATAGACAGAGAACACAGGGGGCCCACACCTTCAACATATTGTCTATCTATCACCATTGTTAACAGCTAACCTGACAATGCAACTTTTTAAGAAACTTTTTGTGATTTATACATGAAAGAAGTGAAACTATCATGGTATTCTAACAGATAAAAGGCTTAACAGACAATCAATTTTTCAATGTATAATTTCAGTTACAATTCTGACAATCTGTCAGCCAGGGCCCCTGATTGGACCAGATTAACAACCCCAATCAGGGAACTCATATTCTATGAGGTTCCTTGGCTGACCTCATTATATTCACTACACCCAGTAAAACAAAATGTTTAGGTGTCAGAGAGGGTGGATCTGCACATTACAATTGGGAGTGAGGTAATGACCAGGGAGATGTCAAAGTGTGGAAAACAGGTGGCAGGATGTGAGAGAAGGAGTGAGATTTGAAGTGAGCAGGTAAAGAGAGTGTGAGGGTCATGGGGAACTGACTGTGGAAATGAGGAGAAACATTTTCCACACCAGTTCTCCTTCAAGGTTTGGGGAGCACAAGAGAATATAAGGTGCAGAGTGATCACAGGATTGAGTAGAAGGATATTATTAAGCTCGAGAGGGTCCAGAAAAGATATACCAGGATGTTGCCAGGAATGGAGTGTTTGAATTATATGGGGATACTAAATAGGCTGAGACTTTTTTCACTGGAATGTCGGGGTATGAGGGATGACTTTATCAAGGTTTATTAAATCATGACAGATATATTAAAGGTAACTGACACGTATCTTTTCCCTTGGGTGGGGAATTTCAAGACTAGGGGTGTATTTTTAAGGTGAGAGGAGAAAGATTTACAAAAGACACAAGGGGTAACTTGTTTACACAGAGTGTGGTTCATATGTGGTATGAACTTCCAGGGGAAGTGGTGGATGCAGTTACAATATTTCAAAGACATTTGGATAAGTACATGATTAAGAAATGTTTGAAGGGATTTGAGGTAAGTACAGGTGGGTGGGACTAGTTTAGTTTTGAATTATGGCTGAATTGGACTAGATGGACCAAAGGGTCTGTTTCTGTGCTGTATGACTATGACTCATTAACTGGATGCTAATGCTGAGAGCTTGTCATAGGGGAAATGAAGTAGTGCTTTTACTTTGCTTTGCTAAATGAATAACTGAAACTGATCAATAAATAGAACTTAAATAACATTCAAAAATAATTAACTAATCAAATAAATAAATTGATGGGGTTGGATACACATGGCGAGGGCATTACACCAGCTGGAGGTGAGAATCTCGAGCATAGCAAAACCACACAACAACTTCTGCGCTGGGCGTACAGCTGAGTTTTTGATGAGAAGTTGAGCGTACAGCTGAGTTTTTGATGAGAAGTCCAAGAATGAGACATTGTGGGGGATCAGGGGATCGGATTACCTCTTTGATCACGAAGACAGGCACCCTCCTTGGGTTAAATAGAACTTCAGAGTTGGGCAATGGTCAAGCACATGAAAGTGTCACTATCAGTCAGATGGAAAATAAGAGCCCAATTCTAGTGATGGAAGATCCTTTGATCATAGGCCACATTGTACTTACAAAAGTATCTACAGGGATGAGGAAAAAGGACAGCAGGTTAGGAAGTCTCATAGGAACATTCAGCCCCTTGAGCATGTTCCGCCATTCAATGAGATTATGGATGATCTGTAGCCTCACTCCATAGACCTGCTTTTGACCCCTATCCTTTGCTGATCAAAACATTTTCTCGCTCTGATTTAAATTTAACAACTGACCCAGCATCCACTGCCACTTGTGGAAGAGAGTTCCAGATCTTTACCACCATTTATATGTAGAAGTTATTCCTAACTTCTCTCCTGGATGGTCTGGGCATAATTTTTAGACTATGCCCTTTGTTCTAGGATCCCGAAACAGTGGAAATAATTTATTTTTATCTCCTCTGTCTTTTCCTGTTAACATTTTGAAGACTTCAATCAGGTTATCCCTTAAACTTCTAAATACTAGAAAAAAAAGGCTTAATTTGTATAAGCTGTCCTCATAACTCAATCCCTGAAGTCCAATTAGTTTTCTTGTAAACCTATGCTGTACTCCCTCCAAGGGCAATATAACCTCCTTGAGGTGTGATGTGCAGATGAACTCACAGTATTCCAAATGGGGTCTAACCAGGGTTTTGGAATATAAGAGTGGGGAAGTCTTACTGCAGCTGTACAAGGTGCTGAGCAGACTACATCTAGATTACTGTGAGCAGTTTTGCTCCCTTATTTTCGGAAAGATATCATTTCCCTGAAGGCAGTTCAGGGAACGTTCACTAAGATGATCTCTGGTATGGAGGGATTGTTTTATGAGTAAAGGCTAAAGGGGTTAACAGGTTTTAGCATGGTGATACAGGAGGCCACATCAATGAGGGGAATGAAAAGGAACGTGCTCATGATAGAGAGCAGTATAATTGGCGAAATATATACAGTATTGTTTCTTTGCAGCCGTGACTGTCAGTTCTAGATATTACAAAACATGTACAATGCCAGGTTTAGGGATGACATCTCATGGTTGAAGACTGGAGAAAAGGACAATTAACCTAGTCCACATAGGAATCAGTGACTTTGTAAAAGGGGAATAATACTCTTCAGCGAGAATTTAGCAATTTGGGGCTGAAGTTTAACAAAACAAACAAAACTGCAAAGGCTTGAATTGTTACTTTACTCAGATGCTGCAAGACCATAAGAGAAAGAAAATCAATCGGCTATTTGGCCCCTGGAGCCTGCTCCTCCATTCAGCAGAATCATGGCTAATCCAATACTCCTAATGTCCACTTTCCCACATCCTCCCCATAAGCCTTGACTCCCCGACTGATCAAGAATCCATCAGCCTTAAATGTACACAAAGAATCTGCCCCATACAGCTCTTAGTCGCAAGAAGTTCCAAAGACTCAGAACCAACTGAGAGAAGAAATTTATCCTCACATCAGTCTTATATTGGCACCCATTATCCAAAACCATGCCCTCTGGGCCGGGACTTTTATATGAGAGGAAACTACATTTACCTGTCAATCCCTTAAGAATCCTTCATGTTTCAATGAGATCACCTCTCATTCTTCTCAACTTCAGTGAGTAGAGTCCCAACCCCTTTAGCCTTTACTCATAAAACAATCCCTCCATACCAGAGATCATCTTAGTGAACCTTCCCTGAACTGCCTTCAGGGAAATGATATCTTTCTGAAAATAAGGGAGCAAAACTGCTCACAGTAATCTAGATGTAGTCTGCTCAGCACCTTGTACAGCTGCAGTAAGACTTCCCCACTCTTATATTCCAAATCCCTTGAAATAAGAGCCGACATTCTATTGGTCTTTCTGGTTACCTACTGCCCCTGTGTGCTAGCTTTCTGTGTTTCATGTTTAAGAATCCCCGAGTGTCTTTGTGTTGGAGGGTTCTGCAGTTTTTCTCTCATTAAATAATACTGTTCTTTTGTTCTCCCTTCCCAAATGATCAAGGAGGGAGGTGGGGTTCAATGGACAGTTACCTAGGGGGTTACACTCGGAATTTCCTAGATAAGTAAATCAGCATTGTTCTAATCTTCAACTCTAACACAGACCCAGAGAGATTTTCACAGGGGAGCAGGGGAATTGCCAGTTGGAATTTTCAAATTTCTTAAGTAACGTCCACAGAGTCAGCACATCGGGATTCTTGGGGGTCCAAATGCACAACTTGAGTCATAAGTGACCGTAGAATTCCTACAGTGTGGAAACAGGCCCTTCAGCCCAACAAGTCCATACCAGCCCTCCGAAGAGTAACCCACCCTGACCAACTCCCCTACCTTACTACTCTACATTTACTATGGGCAATGGAGCACAGCCAATTCACCTGATCTGCATGTCTTTGGACTCTGGGAGAAAACCAAAGCACACAGAGAAAACCAAATCAGACATGGGGAGAATATGCAAACTCCATGCAGACAGTTGCCTGAGGCTAGAATTGAACTGGATCCCTGGTGCTGTGAGGCAACAGTGCTAACCACTGAGCCACCATGCTGCCTCATGATCTGGAGATCAGAACACCTCTGCCTTGATGCATACTCTTCTCTAACCTCGTTGCTAAAATGTCACAGAATAACTCTTTCTGTTTGAGTCTTTCTTCATCCAAAATGGCCTGTTCCCAGTTGTTTCTATGATACACTGATTTAGAAAGATATATTTTATACATCTGTGAACTTGTATTCCACATTAATATGGAGAAACTGAGGACTGCACAATCGAGAGTGTGTTGCTGGAAAAGCACAGCAGGTCAGGCAGTACCCGAGGAGCAGGAGAATCGACGTTTCGGGCATTAGCCCTTCTATGCCCGAACCATCAATTCTCCTGCTCCTCGGATGCTGTGTGACCTGCTGTGCTTTTCCAGCACCCAACTCTCAACTTCTACATTAATATAACAAATTTGCTTTGCCAATTTTACATGAAGATTAAAGTCCCACGCGATTATTTCTTTATCCATGATATATGTGTGCTTGTTTCCTGATTTACTCTCTGTCACTACAATTAATGTTGGCAGGGAGGAGACAGTTTCAATATCATCTACACAAGGTTTCAGTTCCTAATATAACTACAACTGAGTACTAACCTTGTAATCTTACAAAATCCATCCAGTAAATAGAGGAAAAAAACAATGCCTAGCTGCCCCAGTTTTTCTCTGTTGTCTAACTGAATGTAGGAGGTTCACTTTGAGAATCGTTTCCCTATCTTTCCACTGCACCCTTATTAACTTTGTCATCCTCAACACCTAACACACTAGCTCCTCCTTATTTACTTCCCTGAAACTACATTCTCTCTTCTAATGGGTTGATGTGACACAAACAATTAATCTTTCTATGATCAGAGTTATGAATCAGATGATTCACCTAAGAGCGTGGAGCACTGAATTGTGCTTTCAGATGTTTGCCTCATAATGACAACAATACCAATTCTTCATCTCCCAGCTGTAACATTCTAGTTGGAGAATGTTTGGTTATCCATTCTATTGCTTTTGCCTGTGAAAATTTAAAATGTTCTGGTGCTACCTTGCACACTTTCTAGAAACTTGGGCATGTACTCTAGCACTGAGGATTCATTATTTTCAGGAACATCTCCCTCACCAGTTTCATTGGATCTTGAATCGCATGACATATATCAATTCAAATTGACCAAGCCAGTCTGACTCATTTGGGGTATCTCTGATAGTAAGTAATACAAAATCTAATTGTTTTTCCCAATCCTGTGGGTTTTCATAACAGTATATCTTAATCACAGTTAAAAATCACACAACACTAGGTTATAGTCCAACAGGTTTAATTGGAAGCACACTAGCTTTCGGAGCGACGCTCCTTCATCAGGTGATTATTCTTCATCAGGTGAAGGAGCATCACTCTGAAAGCTAGTGTGCTTCCAATTAAATCTGTTGGACTATAACCTGTTGTGGTGTGATTTTTAACTTTGTACCCCCCAGTCCAACACCGTCATCTCCGAATCATATCTTAATCACAGTTATGAAAGTCTGACAGCATCTCTCCAAAGCTTGCTGTTGATTTCAAATGTTTTATATTCAACCCATTGGTCCTGAATACTTTAAGCATAAAGTTAGAATCCTGATCAGATTGTATTTCAATTGGTATAGTGATTTAAAAAAAAAATTCCATTATTACTGAAGCTGAAATTATCCTTAAAGGAATATTTTCTGGATATTGAATTTTCAAATTCATAACATAAGGATTCAGTGGTGTCCTGATTTCATTTTTAGTAATGGTCTCACACAATCTCCTATTGCATGGTTCTCCAAACACTGCTTTGGGTATCTGAATTGCTGGTTTAATTATATGTGCAGGTTTTCATACCATCTGAGCTGGATGACATGTTTTACGGCACTTTATTACATCCTGATAAAGTCCTGGTCAGGTAAAATGTCTGTGTTTTTTGTGTTGCTACATTCCTTGCCATTGGAGCTTCATATGCTCCCTACAATATTAGATTAGATTCCCTACAGTATGGAAATAGGCCCTTCGGCCCAACAAGTCCACACCCGCCCTCTGAAGAGTAACCCACCCAACCCGTTCCCCTATATTTACTCCTGACTAATTAACCTAACACTATTAGCAATTTAGCATGGTCAATTCACCTGACCTGCATATCTTTGGATAGTGGGAGGAAACCGGAGCACTTGATGGAAACCCACACAGACACGGGGAGAATGTGCAAACTCCACACAGAGAGTTCCCTGAGGCGGGAATCGAACCCGGGTCTTTGGTGCTGTGAGGCAGTAGTGCTGACCAACGAGCCACCGTCTTCCTGTGATATCTGTGAAGTATGACAGTTTGAAGAACAGCTGTCCATGCTTTATCTGAAGGTCAGTAAGGAAGCCTCCACTTCTACATCAGAATTCCATTTTTAAGGGTAATTTCACTCAGAAATTTCTTCAGCCTCATCTTTGATGAGAGCCATCTGTGACAACATAATAAACTCCATATCGCTTCCTGAGCCTCAATTAACAAAGCCATGCTCAATATTTCTTTTGAACTACCTGCATTCTTAAGTTTCAGCTATCCTAGTATGTGTCTGAGGTATTAATGTGGCCTCTGATTATAAACTTTCTTTAGCCATTCCTCTGGACACTGCACGCAGTAAAAAAAATCCAGAACCTGTTCTTGCAACTGTTCCCTCTCTAACTTCATGCAAATTTCCCAAGAATATTGACAAAGCTCTAATTTTACTTCCAGTCAATTAATTCCCTGTGAGTCAATCAACCCTAACTACTAAGTAAATGTGCTGTAGCCCATCAGCAGAATAGTTGTATTTCAGCAATCTGTTGCTTTATTACATGGCATAGCCCACATACAATTACGACTAATCCAGGGTTTTAATCCTTGATCAATAAATAGTGAAGAAGGGCATAGCGTAAGCAGCACCAGGCATACCTAAAAAGTAAGTGCCAACTTGGCTACACTCCAAAACACAATAACCTGCATGTCAGCCACCATAAACAGCAGTGATAGATAGAGATAAGTGTTTTGCACAACCAACAGTCCAGAACTACAGTCCAGCCATATCCAATGGTGGTGGAAAATTAAACAACTCACTAGAGGAGCAGGGTCTACAAAGTTTCCTGGCCGAAATAATGGAGTAGCCAGCACATCAGTACAAAAAGATAAAAGCTGAAGCTTTTTGCAACAGTCTTCAGCTAGAACTCCACCTTGACCCACTCCAGAGGTCCTCAGCATCACAGAAGCCAGCATTAGTTAATTTCATTCACTTTGATTGGATATCACATAGGCCCTGACAACATTCCAGCTATTATCACCAAGCTGAGCTCAGTCTGCACATGTACCCAGGCACCATGCCAAATCACAGCATGTTCCAGTAACTTGTTTTGAAAAGTACAGCAATTCTTTCCATAGTCCATGGCTTTAAAAAAAAGTATTTTCCCCATTTCAGTCTGCAATTAAAAATAAGAAGAGTGAGAGGTGGGATTATTGCATTCTCTAGCTTACCACAGGCGAAGTCAGATCAATAGGTGACTGTTGCAATGAAGATCACAGATGATGAACGTCAAGTTAGCATAAAATGTCGGATAGACAGATGTACAATATCATACCTTTAGATACCATAAGAACATAAGACATAGGAGCAGAAATTAGGCCATTCAGCCCATCCAGTTTGCTCCACCATTCCATCATGGCTGATACGTGTCTCAACCCCATTCTCCTGCTTTCTCCCCATAACCTTTGATCCACTATATAATCAAGAACTATCTACCTCTGTCTTAAACATACTCAATGATCTGGCCTCCATAGCCTTCTGTGGCAATGACTTCCATAGATTTACCACATTCTGGCTGAAGAAGTTTCTTCTTATTTCCATTCTGAAGGGTCTTCCCTTCACTGTAAGGCTGTGCCCCAGGTCCTCATCATTCTTGCCAATGGAAACATCTTCCCACTGTTCACTCTGTCCAGGCTATTCAGCATTCTGGAACTTTCAGTTAGATCCCTCTCATCCTTCTAATCTCCATCAAGTATAATCCCAAACACCTCAAATGTTCCTCATATGTTAAGCCTTTCATTCTTGGGATCATTCTCGTGAACCTCTTGTAGACCCGCTCCAGGGCCAGTACATTCTTCCTGAGATATGGGGCCCAAAATGGCTCACAATACTCTAAATGTGGTCTGACCAGAGCCTTAAAAAGCCTCAGAAATACATCCCTGCTTTTATATTCTAGTTGTCTCGATTTATTTTCCTTCCCAATTACCGACTCAACCTGCAAGTTTACTTAAAGAGAAATCTGCACTGAGACTCCAAAGTCTCTTTGTGCTTCAGATTTTTGAGTTTTCTCCCCATTTAGAAAATAGTCCATGCCTTGATTCATCTTACCAAAGTGCAGAAACTCACATTTTCCCACGGTGTATTCCATGTGCAAGGTGGAACATAATGATCCATTAATGAAGCACTCAAATGAAAGGTTGGCTTTCGGGCATGGGTGCTTGCTTGCTGCACACACAGTGTGTTTGCTGCGTAAACATCCATCTTAAAGCCAGTTCAATAAAAGAGGCAGTCAGATTATGGTAACATCAGTGGACTAATATCCAGAGGCATGGGATAACGAACTGGAGACAGGTTGAAATGCCACCTTGACAGCTGGTGTGACTTAATATGAAGTTAGAAATCTGGAATTAAAAGCAAGTCTCAGAATAAGTGCCCATAAAAAAATGAGGTCATGTCCTTTAGCAGGAAGATTGAAGGAACTGAATATTATTTAATTGAAGAAAGACTATGGAACAGTGCAATTTGGAAGTCGACATTCATGATAGCATCCAGGTTTGGTGGATAGGAGGAAAGGCAATTGGAACCTTGGCCATTATTTTAAAGGGAAATAAGTATAAAAACATGGAGCTGTAGTCAGACCACAGCTGGACTATTGTGAACAGATTTGGGTCTCATATCTAAGGAAAGATATATTGGCATTACAGGAAGTCAAAAGAAGCTTCACTAAACTAATACCAGATATGGAGGAATGTTTAATCAGGAGTCCTTGAGTTGGTTGGGCCTATATTCATTAGAATTTAGAAAAATGAGAGGCAACATGTTATTGAAATGAATTAGATGCTTAGGGGACTTGACAGGGTCAATGGGGAAAGGTTATTTCCCTGTGAGAGAGTCTAGAACTGGAGGATATAATCTCAGAATAAGGGGTTGCATACTTGAGGCAGAAATGAGGAAAAGTTTCTTTTCTTAGACAGTAGTGAATCTGTGGAAATCTTTACAACAGAAGGCTGATTGCTAAATACTCAGGGAATCAAGGGTTATGTGGAAAAGGCATGAAAGTGGAATTAAGGATGATCAGATCAGACGTGGTCTCATTGAATGGTGGAGCAAACTTGATGGGCTGAATGGCCTGCTTCTGCTGCTACATCTTATGGTCTTAAGGTGAAGACATTTCTCACCCTACTAATATTGGCTCTTCAAAAACACAACTTTTATTTCATCTCTTAATATAACTTATAACAATCTGTAGCTGCTAGACTCCCTGGAGTCAAATTTCCTTTATTTTGGTTCATAAATCAATGCTCAAGTCTAAGCTTCAAGGACAAACTGAATGGTTTTCTTTCAACTTGCAATACCTGGTGAAGTCCTGAAGTTTTATATTAACTGCCAGCACTCCAGATTAACAAAAAAAGGCAAGATTTCATCTTACCTGGTTAAAAAATAAACTCCTCTAATCTGTGTGCATTTCCACTTGCCTGTTTATTCTTTTAGAGACATTTAGAATTTAATCAGCTTTTCAAATCCACATATTGCACTAATGGCCTATTTAAGGCTGCAGCAGTACATGGAATACATAGAACATAGAACAGTACAGGCCCTTTGGCCCTCAATGTTGTGCCGACCTTTTATCGTACTCTAAGATCAGACTAACCTACATACCCTTCATTGTACAATCTTTCATGTATCTATAGTAACTGATGGACCAGATATTCAAACTCAGTGCACATATTACTTGTGAATGAAGATTGCAATGTGGTGGGCAGGAAACACAAGTACATTTCCAATAAGAAAGGTTGAAAGAAGAAATTGCAAAGGTGCTGGTTGTAAATGGTTTAGGGAGGGGTGGGGTGGTGGGGGGGCTGGGGGGTGGCAGGGGGGCTGGGGGGGAGAGCGGGACGGTGTCAATTGAATGTGGCTGGGATCAGGGAAGCCCCGGGGAATTTTGAGAGAAAGGCAGTGGCACAGCCCAGAACTATCTATAACATGATGCTGGAGTCTTCACTTGGATTTTCAGCAGTTGCACTTCTTTGATCTTTATTCACTTGCAAATCAAGATGGCCAACATCCAAAACAGCTAACTGCACCACTGCCCACACCCCACCCAGCTATTTTCAGTACCAGTCCTGACCCTCCCTCTCAATGGTGTCCCAAAGCCCTAGTAACCCATCTTTTGTCGTGCTGTTTGATGAGTTTGCATTCTAGATCAGGTCAAGATCAAGTCATGAACTGTCACCAGGCATATGATTCAAAGTAATAGGGTTATTATAATTTAATATGAATTACTGTCATACATGCTGATCATAGAGACACCAAGCTCTGATTTTATATTTACCTGAGGCAAGGACTAACCTATCTTCTCCATGCATTCCTAAGGGTATGCTCTCAAAACCCCTTGTCATTCTAGCGTGTTGCAGTCTGCTGACGTTCTTCCAGAAGCTGCACGGTGTTCTAACTCCATTCACATTGATCTGTTTATGCGCAGCACTGTGCAGCTCTGTGATCTCATCGCAAGGTTGCTCCAGGGTCCTGACCTACTTACAAAACAGCGCCATCACCCAGCACCAGGCCTTTCAGCCCAGTACCAACTCTTCACTGCTTTTCCTTTTGATGGTATCCCATAGCTGTTAGCACTCCTGACCCGACTCCTTCCCCTTGAATTTTGTGTGTGTGTTGTGTGTATATGTGTGAGAGAGAAAGAAAGTGTGTGTGGGAAAGATAGAATGAGAGTGTATATGAGAGAAAGAGGGAGTGTGTGTTTGTGTGTGTGTGTGAGAGGGAGAGAGAAAGAGTGTATGTATGTGTGTGAGAAAGAGAGAGCGAGAGTGTGTGTATATATGTGAGAAAGAGGGTGTGTATATGTGTGTGTGTGCACATGTGTGCGTGTGTGTGTATGTGTGTGTGTGTGTGTGTGAGAGAGAGAGTGTGAGAGCGCAAAAACGTGTGAGAGTGAGAGTCCATGTGTGAGAGAGAAATTGTGTGCATGAGAGAGGGAGTGTTTGTTGGGGAGAATGTATTTGAGAGAGAGCGCGCACACGCGAGTGTGTTTGTGTGAGAGAAACAGAACGTTTGCATGAGAAAGAATGTGTGTGTGTGAGAGAGAAAAGCACAACAAGATGTGTGAGAGAGAGAGAGTGTATAAGAGAGGGAGACAGAGAGAATGTGTGTGTGAGAAAAAGAGAGTAAGAGTGTTTGTCTGTGAGAGAGTGACTATGGGTGTGTGAGAGAAAAGAACATGTGAGAAATAGAGAGAGTTTGAGAGATTGTTGGATATTGCATTCCCCAAAAAACTGAATTTTCTGAGTATTTACTATGTAGTATAAGATTTCATATAACAGCTATTACAGCAGTAATTCCAACATAGAGAAACATGAGGGAAGAATTATCAAAAACACCAAGGTTGCAATGCCCATTGAATTAGTATCAGCGATTTATCTGGCATCAAACACACCCTATTATCTGTGCCTTATTTTTGAAAATAGGAATTATTTCTTTTTGAAAGAATAGCAATCTCACCCTCAGATGAGGATGACCGCAAGCAAGGGGACGATGAGATTCTGACATCATGAATCCTATAGTTATTGGTTAAAAGGATTCGGACATTGGATTAACACAGGAAAAAAAACTTGCTCCTAGAAATATCAGATAACAATAAGTGATAAGGGGCAGAGGATATTTCTTCTCGGGGAGTTTTTAATTAAGCAGAGCTGGTGGGGCCAACATCTAGCCATCTTGCCAAGTTGTTGAAGAACTCTTCCCTTATTCTTCCTCCTCTCCCTTTGGTTGGTCTTCTATCTATCTGGTGAAGACTGTTTGATGAAGACCACTCTCTGGGGACCACCCAATGAGGACAACTGCCTATAAGATCTGCTTGATGAGGTACAAGGCAAGACAGCAGTAACAATGAGCCTGGCTGAGGTGTTAAAGCAAAAATAAAGACAAGGCAAGACACTGCAAAGTAGGGGTGATGTGAGCATCAGAATGAGTGGGAAATGGAAGACCCTGAAGAGGTAACCTGGTCCAGTCCATAAGTTGGCTGTGTGTCCATGTGAACACACTGTATCCTTGTTGCAGCATTGGATTAATAGTTGTCAGTGCAGCTGAGGTATACATCTAACAGTAGAAGCGCTCTGCAAATGGTTCAAAGTTATGCCATGAAGTTTATTAGAGCATGTTGGATGCCAGTATCTGTGGATGAGGGGATGCATGTGGGTTCTGCCCTCAGGTGTTAGAGCCTGGTTTCCAACATGGAAGTCATTTGGATCAAGTGTTGAGCTGAATCCACCAGGTGTTCGTGATGGTTTCCTAACACCGAATTATTTGGCAAGTTTGGTAAGGTGGGAGGCCAAATATTAATGAGGTGTGAAGTGATGAGTAGAGTTAGTTGACAAGCCATTTAATGACTAATATTCACCATCAGTTATCAACTCATTGCTGCACAGTTATAATCTTACCAAGCCAATTGTGAAAAGCATAACAGGTGGCATGAGTTGTTCCCAAAATTGAGTTGAGCCTTGCAGCACCTGCCAACCACTTCTTCCACACATCTTGTTATCGACCACATCATTTAGACTCTGATAATGGAACCCTTAACAGTTCCAACCATTGACTGTTTCTCTCTTTGTGAACCTGCCTGGCCTTCTGATTATTTTCATTTATGTTGCAGATTTCTAACGTTTGTCATACTTTGCTATAGGAAAAGCATCAGGGCCGTGGCGTCTTGCCCTGGCCTGCTCATAATGAGGAACACTTCTACTGAGTGAACTCAGCTACTGTTGAAATGTAGATCATGTGCAAGAGATCCATGCATTTGAGATAAACCAGAAGTCTAAAGTCAGAAACAGGGGTCAAAGAATTTCCTTTTACTCAATGATAGATTGAAATTTTGATTGTGGTGTTTTTAAGTCTAAAGAAAATTCATTGCTCCATATTAAGTACAGTGATGAATTGCCTCTCCTGATATCACGATATACGAAGCAATGTCAGCATGGCAGTGTGAGTGAAGAAAAGAACAGCTCTACATATTTGTCCAATAACCTTTTGTTAAAAAGGTCAAGATTTGAACTTCTCACAGTTTCAAAGCCATGAAAATACTATTAGCATATAAAGAGCCATAGCCAAGCTTGCCATGCATCCCCAGACAAATGAATAACGATTTTAATAAAAATGGAACTGAGAAATACTCAATTTAGTCTTAAGCTGTTGTCAACATTCACCAACAACAATGGGATCTTCATGCTAATTTATTTTTCAAATATTCACAAGTCAATGAGCTACAGGGAAGCTGTCTCACAATGAAGTACTGGAAACCTGAGAATAAAGAATAACTACAGTAGCCTGGCTTAACTCCAAATCAGCAAGTAGTCAGGACTTCAAGTTTCACATGTGTTGAAATACTTGAGAACTTTATAGTAATTTTGACATGATGAAGCAAAGCATAACCTTAAATGTGATTGACAGTGACTGTGCTGTTTGAAGTTTTGAACAGAGGACTTTCAATGCCTAATAAATGGCACATCACAGGCAAGCTGGCATTCTGTTTGTTAAGAAAGCTGCATGCAGACCTCACTGGGTCAGATTACTGTGGAGACGTTTCATTGTTTTCTGCAGATGAACTTGTCCCTTGTTGGGCTTGTGGTATTTACCAAAGCATAGATGGGAATAGTTGCACAGAGGAACACTCCTTCTATAGAAACTACACAATCAAAACCTCTTTTACAAGAGACAGGGAAAATATTGCTTTTTCAAAATGAATGCTGTAATTTTAAATGTGCTGTTGATGTACTTGTAGTTTAACTTGTGATTTTGCACTCCTGGGAGGCTTATATTAACGAGATGTGGCTCCAGAACTGTAGTCCTAACTCTGAGTCATTTCCTGGGAGCAGAGCATCCTGTTGGGAGTCAAGATTATGGAACTGCCCTTTTAATTGAAACTTCATAGTTTTCATTGAAATGTCTTGAAACCACTGTGTTGTTAAAGTGTTGCTGCAAAACACCAACTAATCCTGCCCACTACAATTTGAATAATCCCAACTAGATGTCATGCTGAATTTCAAAGTGACAACTGATGTATGTCATATTCGCAAATGCACTCATGAGGGCAATGATTTATTATTTAAGAATGAAATTCATTTCAAAGTGTAGCATATGTCCAAAAATTGGCAAACTAGGACACATTTATCATTGTCAGTTTTGTGCTTCATAAGCAGTTAATGAGCTGATAAATTGACTTTGTTTAATGAAGGAATGAGAGGACAGATTGCTGAAGTGTTCAGGAAGTGTAACTTATTGTGCACACATCAAAATACAAAGCTAAAGCACAATGGAAATGCATAGTAACATTCAAGTAAATGTATCTCTGTCAAATGGTCTTCCTGTTTGCATCAGACACTAATTATGTTTTGCAGCTTTAATACAACATGTATACAACATATTGTTTCATAGATACCTGTCTTAAATGCTTCCTTGGTTCAAGCTAGACATTTGAGTTGCTTTTCATTGCTTTCTTATGAGACGTGGCTCAGTGGTAACACATTTATTTCTGAGTTTGAAAGTTACAGGGTTGCCTCACACTCCTGTAGCATTCCAAATTTGGAATTTTGTCTGCCACTTCGGTGTGGTACTGAGGGGGTGCTACGCTGTTGCATGTGGTTGTTAAATTGAGCCATGACCTTCCTCCTCAGGAGAATGTAAAATATCCCATGGCCCCACAAGAAGAAAAGCAACAGATTTTTCTCAGTGATCTGGCTAACACTTATTCTTCAATCAACTATAACAGAAGTTGATTACCACATTGTTCTTTTAATTGTTGTTTGTAGAATTTTAATATGGTATATCGTCTTTTATTTCAGATGCAAAACAAATTTGGATATTCTGAAAATACGATAGGCAGTTTATGAATGATTATTAAAATGCAAATTTATTCGAAAGTTGGGCAGCACTGTGGCTCAGTGGTTAGCACTGCTGCTTCACAGCGCCAGGGAGTTGGATTCAATTCCTGCCTATCTGTGTGGAGTTTGCACATTCTCCCCGTGTCTGAGTGGGTTTCCTCCCACAATCCAAAGATGTGCAAGTTAAATTGACATGTTAAATTGTCCCATTGTGCTAGGTGCATTAGTCAGGGGTAAATGTAGGGTAAGGGAATGGGTCTGGTTGGGTTACTGTTCGGAGGGTCGTGTGGACTTGTTGGATCAATGGGCCTATTTCCATACTGTAGGTAATCTAATCTACTGTAACAAACCTTCTGGATGAACAAATGAAATAGCTCACTTTATTTCAACAGATTTAATTGGCTATATCATACATATCATTTCTTCATTGAAAGAACAAGCCCTTTGCTAAAATGTGACTTAAACTATAAACAACTCAATGGATTTGTGGATCAGTGACAATAGGTTTGCAAGAATTATACAATTAACTATAACAGGGGTATAGATAGAAATGATTTTCTTAGCTAACACTCAACATTATACTTCATTTTAAAATACAGTTATTGAGATGGCGGTTCACTTTGAACTGACCACAACATCCCTGTCATTTTTCCTCACTTTGATGATCACATAACGAGGAAAAACTGAATGAAAATCAACCCCAACTAGACTGCCAAAGAAATTTCAAAAATGTTTTGGCACAAAGTAATGTGAAATCAAAATACCTCTGAATCACAGTCGTAGTTGTCAATCAAAAAATGTTTACCTTAAAAAAGATCCACAGGATCCTTGCAATTGAACTGAATGGCTTGGATCTCTTCCAATAAAAAAGATTGATCGTCTCAAAATTATTCGCTTCAGCTAATAGATATGTTCCATTAAAAAACAAGGGTCTGTTTTCTAATTATAAAGCAATGTCTATTTGCATATAGATGCATCCTACCTAATATTGCATCTCTGCCCAGTTCTTCCCTGATGTATTAACAAGAGTATACGATTTCCTGGAAATGAAACTTATTTTAACCCTAAATGTACCATCTCCAAGTCAGAAGTCAATGGTGTAATCCATAACAGACAATAGCAATTCAATTTTATCACAGATGCCATCATTCAGAATAGTGAACATGGAGATGCAAGAATGATGTAAGAACATGGGAAGAGAATTAGGGCATTCAGCTCCTCAAGCCTGTCCCACCCTTCAGAGGGATCATGGCTAATCTGTGGCCTAACTCAATGTTTTTGGCCCGTATCCCTCAATACCGTTGCTGAACAAAAAAAATGAACTAGCTCAGATATAAAATGCACAACTGACCCAGCAGCCACTGCCATTTGTGAAAGAGAATTCCAAACCTCTACTACCCTTTGCATGTGAAGTGTTTCCTAATGTCTCCCCTAAACGGTCTGGCCCTAATTCTCAGACAATGTCCGAGTTCCAGAATCGCCAGGCAGTGCAAATACTTTACTTACCCTGTCTATTACTGTTAATATTTGGAAGATTTTGATCTGATCACCCCAAACCTTCTAAATTCCAGAGAAAACAGACTTAATTTGTATCATTTCTCATCAGAAGTGGAAATGCACTGGGCAGAGTACCGAGTTAGATATCATGTTTCTTTATCATATTATCTTTCAGAGTGTTCTAACTTCAATAGAAAGAATATATGGGACAACATCTCAGAAATATATGTAATGAAAATATGCTGACCTCGCAAAGTTTGAACCACAGTCACCTGCCTGTAATTTGCTTTGTAATTGGAAGATGCAGAAGACATAGCCCCAGTTGCTCAAGCGCAGCTGATACAAAAACTTCCTATGTTGGACCATCTTCTTGGTGCTACTTCTATTGTATGTATCACTGCTGCTGGAAGGAGCAGAGAGTTGGTCCATGTCTGAGGAGGAGAGGACAGGACCACGGTATCATGGTCTGGGGCTGAGTGCAGATTCAAGTCCTGAGGGCTTTTGGGAGGGTGGGATGTTGGCACTTGGAGTCCATGTTAGGCAGGAATGGGGACAGGACAGAAGCTCTCTCACATCTGGACAAGGTGGAGAAATTCCAGGGAGGTTTGGGTGGTAAAGAAAGACGGTGAGGGGGCACTGGTTGAAAAAGAAGGTATCAGGAGTGGAGTTTGAGCAGGGATAGAAGAGAGTAAGTGTGTTGTGTGGAAGACTATGTGGAGCTATCAAAATATATCTTGAATTTCTCCATAATGGACACTTTGCAAAAGAAAAGGGTGCTGTGTACAACATCAGTGAGCAAGGAGATTGCATATAGTCTGGAAGGCTTACAGAGAGAGGACGCCTGACTCAGTTTGTGGGTGAAATAAGATCATTACCTTTTTGACATCAGGCAGAGAAAGAATTAAAGACCTACCTGAGAAACACATTCTATCACTTTTTCTCTCTCTTCCTTTGTAACTTGCTTCAACAAAAGATTTGAGCTGAGACCCCCAACAGAGTGATCTTTACCACTTCTGAAAGATTCCTGGAATTGACCCCATCGCCTGGTAGAAAGGGAACTTAAGCCATGAAAATATCTCAGTGCCAGCAGCACCTTGATGCAAAATAAATTCGGAATCTGAACATCACGTGGGACAATCCCCTATCTTAATCATTTTTGTTTGGCCAAGGAACGTTAAAGTAACTCCTCTCCAGATTTTTCATTTTTCATCTCTCCCTAAACTCAAGTTGGTCAAATTTAATATTCATTATTAAAAGCGACACAACACCGGGTTATAGTCCAACAGGTTTATTTGGAAATACAAGCTTTCGGAGCGCTGCTCTGAAAGCTAGTGATTCCAAATAAACCTGTTGGACTATAACCTGGTGTTGTGTGATTTTTAACTTTGTCCACCCCAGTCCAACACTGGCACCTCCACATCATTAATATTCATTGTAATTAGTGGAGAAGTAAAGAAAATTGTTCACCCCTCCAACATCAGTTGTAGCAATGCCTAATTATCACGATTGATGCCTAAAGATTGCTTTAGATGCCTCGTTCCAAATTACATCTTTTAATGCCAAATGATGTTAACTAATGTTTTGAATACAATTAAATGTAAATGATGTCAAATATTCTAATAATAATCTTAATTGGTTCCTATAGTTTACTCAAGGTGTTCTCTACCCTAGCCGAGAAACAGAACCAGCTCTTGCTTGAAAGAATTTAGGACTTTGCGTTCCTTACACAAAAGGCAGTCTATTCCACACATTATTCTCGTGAAATTAAACATCTCCTGCCACGTAGCTCAGTTCTAACCTGACATAATTTAAGATTGTGGACCTCAAGCCCTGCTTTGTAATAAATTCAGTGAAGGAAACTATATCTGCAGGCACAATTTATTTGTTTCATCATTGTGCAAAAGCAGGTCCAATCACCCTAAAGTCTGTTTCTCTAAAGTGTAAGATTGTTGCACTTTGAGACCATCTTGTCCCACAGATGTTTAATTAACATTGTTATTATTGAATTTCCCAGTGCTGTTTTAAATTTGTGCACACTAGCAGAGTTATTAACACATCAGAAATAAAAATTATACTATTTTATTGGACAATCTGCATGTAGCACAGCTAGTTATTCATTAATGCTTATGAGAAACATTTCATATTCTTTTCATTTTACAAAAATGACTGAAACCCTGGATCCAGTCAACATTATTCAAGTGCAACTTTAAGAGTTTGACAAGATTTCAAATTAAACCAATATAATATTTCTGATTTGCAGGAATATTTCTCTGATCATCAAAGTCATAATTTGTCATGAAATCACACAATACAGAAAGTGGGAATTTGGCCCAGGCTAGCCCATTGACTAGTGATTAATTAATCCCATTCCCCTTCGTCCTTCCTATGGCCTTCAGCTTTTTCTTTGTTAGCACATCCCCATATACAATGCTGCCCATTTTTTGACCAGGGCTCCTGGTGCAGAGATCAGCATGCCTGCTGAGAATGAGGTTCAACGTCTTAGACCAGCTTGGGAGGTTCTTGTAGTAGACTCCAGAGTGTAAACATAATCCCAAACTATGCACATATACATCAAGCAGAAAGGCAATGTGATGGATGCCGAAGAACTAGAAGAGTGGGAGCAAGGAGGAGCAGTAGGGCATCAAGCAGGAGAGACATCACCCTATACATGATGGAGCACAGCTGCATCAGGCTCTACACGTTAGAAAGTGCTTCATTGATATCATTTCCAATTGATGAGAGTGCAGTGATCATTCATCGACTGTGAAATTGTCGGTGCTCAACATACAAGCAGATAGCTTGTTTACCACAAGTCAAATGCAGATTCTGTTTATTTAATTTCTGTTCATGTTAGGTGTTTAGACGAGAGAAAGGGAATATTTTGAGGCAAACAAAGGTTTCTTTGCAGGTAATGATCTCACATTGAACAATGTTAAGACACTGGAATACAGTGGGCACTGGAGGAAGTGTTATGACACGGGGTAAACTATCCTGCTTAATTTAAAAACCAGCAACACAGAAAAGATTTATCCCATGCAGTAATCTGTAAAAGCTTGAGTGATCAAGAACTATATAATGTAAAAATTAACAAGTTTATTTCTTAAAGTACAACAGAGAATAATTAACTAACCAGTATTTATAACTCCTTCCTCTAACCTATCTTTTACCTTCCCTTCTATAATAATAGTCCAATAAAACTTCCAATTAAGATTTATACAGCAGCATTTCTTATCTCAAACACAGGCAGTTGTAGGTTCTTGTCTTTGGATCTTCCAGTGTCTTCTTTTTTCCTTGTTAGCAATTTTTGCACCACAGGTTACTGATCAAAGAGGGACTTTTAACAGAGATTTCTTTTTCAAGCAGTCTGGCACATGCTAGGAATGCAGTTCTCCTCTCAACTGTTCAATTTTCCCCTCGTCTTATACCCTAGAGCATCGGATTATGTCATTGGCTTTTAAGATTGTCAATAAACTCAATTCAAACTTGATTGGAAATTGGTGGGGTTTTTTCAGTGTATAATTTAAACTGATTGGCTGGATTCAAATTTGTTTTTGTCTTTAGACAATGACCTATTTGAGTTGTTCAACCAAGTGTTACATACATTGTTGCCTTATTGAGAACACTTGGTGTTGTGTCCAGTAGTTCTGCTGCTTCTAACACTCTTAAAGGTGTACCTACACCTTCATAACAGAAGAGTAGCAGTGACATAGAAAAGAATGTGGTTTTTGTTGGTAAGCATTGCTGACTGGTGCTTAAAAAGTCATAAGTATAGCAATGCGCAGTAGTATGGGCAAGAAAGTGCCCCCTCTGTGTTGTGATAAGCATTGGTTTATTGCTGCTGGACCACACATTGACAGTGAAAAGCGTCTTTGAAGTTTGCATCCCACCTAGACAGAATGGTTAAAACATGTTTATCATGCTTGCCTTCATTGCTCAGTTCTTTGAGTATAGGAGTTGGAATATCATGTTGAGGGTGTATAGGAGATTGGTGAGGCTTCTTCTGGAGTACTGTGTACAGCTCTGGTTACCCTGTAGTAGCAAGGTTACTATTAAGGTAGAGAGGGTTCAGAAGAGATTTACCAGGATGTAGCCAGGAATGGAGGGTTTGAGTTATAAGCAAAGGCTGAATAGGCTGAAATGTTTTTCACTGAAGCATAGGAGGTTGACGGGTGACTTTACAGAAGTTTATAAAATCATCGGGGCATAGATAAAGTGAATGGCAGATGTCTTTTCCCTAGGACTGGGGAATTCAAGACTTGGAGGCATGTTTTTAAGCTGAGATGAGAAAGATTTTTTAAAAATGGGGACAATTTTTTTATACAGAGAGTGGTTCATGTGTGGAATGAACATTCGGAGGAAGTATAGCTACAACATTTAAAAGGACATTTGGATAAGTATCTGAATATAAATGTTTGGAGAAACATGGGCCAAGCACTAGCTAGAGGGGTGAGTTTAGTTTGGGATTATGGTAGGCATGGACTGGTTGGACTGAAGTGTCTGTTTCCATGTTGTATGACTCTATGACTGTATAACTCCAAGTTGCCACCATTTGACTGAGTGCATGGCTGAAGTTCCGAGAGGGGAGTGATTAGTCACTAATTAGGAGACTTCAGGAAGATAATGTGAGAAACCTATTCAGCATCACAGAGAGAGAGAGAGACACCCTCTCTGAAATTTGACTAAAATTACACTTTGCCAAAATATGATAGGATTCAACCCTTAGTCTCTTCATATTTGTCTTTACAGATAGTTTGTTCAGAGATAATAAAATTTCAATTAATTTGCTACAAATAGCTCAGGTTCTGGAATTATTTATGTTCTGTATGTAGATTATGATTTATCACAGACTTAATGCTAATGAATCTGGTTTTCCACTGCACTGTAATACAGGTTTTAGTAAGATTTCATTACAGAAGTGTTTCTATTTTAATAAATCTGTTTTGATTTTTAGACTGTGAAATAATGCTTTATTTAATGAGTTGCAATTTGCATTGCATTCAATATAAATTTATAAAGGATATAGAATTATGTTCTTCTCACCCCACCTCAAAACTATCATAATTCTTTTTCAGTTATCGTCATTTGTGGTATCAAATTTATCTATCCTTTCTCAATGTCACTCACAGCATGATTGAGAGTAAAATATCACTTTTATCTTAGGTTTCAGATTGAGCAAAACTGTATGTGATCAAAAAGTATCTTTTTAATCATTGAGAAATACAAATTGTGCAATTCCCTCACATACACTTCAGGCTGTGGCCAAATATGAGCATGAGAGAAACAATGCAAGATAAGGCAGTAACTTGAAAAGACTTGTCTTGTGTTGCTTATCAGGTGGATAATATTCAATGTGCCTTAAGAAGAATGAGGGGGTAATCTTATGGAAACATAAAATTATGAAGGGAATAGATAAGATAGAAGCAGGGAGGTTGTTTGATGGGTGAAACTAGAACTGGCGGGCATAGTCTCAAAATAAGGAGGTGCAGATTTGGACTGAATTGAGCAGGAACTTCGTCACCCAGAGGTTGTGAATCTGTGGAATTTCCTGCCAAGTGAAGCAGTTGAGGCTACTTCATTGCATGTTTTTAAGGCAAAGATAGATTTTTTTTAAAGAGTAAAGGAATTAAGGGCTTATGGTGAGAGCATGGGTAAGTAGAGCTAAGTTCATGAAGAGATCAGCCATGATCTTACTGAATGGTGGAGTAGGCTCGAGGGGCTTGAGAGATATAAACATATGTTTACAATAATTTTTGGTGGATTGCATGGAGTAGTTAATAAGTAAATCATGAATGGAAATTAAACATTCATCCCATGTAGCAGACAAATAGATGATTTTAAGTTTTCACTTGCATTCCCTGTATTCAGGGACATTTGTCACACCTGCCTGATAATAACATTACTTAGAGCAGTTCAAAATATTCAGAGATGTTTTACCATGGTCACGCCATTAAGAGGTAAATCCCTGAATCTAAAAACACCCAGTACCATTACCAAATGCATCTATACTCAAAACTTTTAGATCCTAATGATTTTACAGACAGTTTGTACTCTGCTGCCAGTTGTTCTTCATGAAAATTAGTCACATAAGTAGAAGTAAGTCACTGCTATAACAGATATTATCAACCCATGCTGACATGGGTGTAATAAGGTTGGTACACCAGGCACCAAAGATGCTGCTATCTTCAAAAAACCTGTTACATGCAAAATGCTAGTGAAGACTTGTGCATAATTTTCATCCAATATTCTTCTTCTGGAGGTTTCTGTCCAAAGGCAGGTCTGACCATGGGTAGAACAAAGAGGCAGATATACAAACTAGCCCAGCTAGAACAGGGATGAAACCCCCTGTTATTGGCGCTAATCTAATCTTCATTGGTCTTCCAGCAACTGAGGCAAAAGGCCCTCCAAGGAATCTGGGTTGCTATGGAAATATATGCTTCTACATTTAGATTGTAGTCTGGATAGTGATGGCACAGGGTCTAATTTCTTTTCATCATTTGGTTGACCAGGAATCTTTGCAATACCTACAGCCATCGCTGGGGTATGTTCAAAGAATTTAAAGCTTGATATTCAACCTGTTTATAAATGTGCATTTCTTCACCATCAGGACTTGAAACCTGAATTTCTGGCTTAGAAGAAGGAGCAGTATCACTGCACCATAAAACTTCCTTTTCATCTGAGCAATTGGAAAATTGTGAGACATTAAGATAGTTGTAAATATGGAATCTCGAATTTTAACTTCTATCATCTGAATGTTATACCTGATACGCTTCATAGACTAAAATGTGATTTTTTTTTAAAAATGAAAAAAATAATGGATATAAAATGTTTGTAGTAATCACTTGACCACAGATTGAGGCCAGCTTTAATAACGTGGAATAAATTAAGCTTTATGCACCAAAATTATTATTTCTAACTAAAGGCATAAAACCAGGCTAACAACTCAGTGTCAAGAAATCTGCGTCACCTGTTTTAGTTCACACTTGCACGATGATTTATCATAAAGGGAAATGAAATGCTGAGCTAATCCCATTAGCCAATTTGCAAAGACAATGGAGCTGGTCTCAAGAAAACACACTGAACTATATTTGAATGGCAGCTTTTGACTAGCAGAGCATTAATTTGTGACAACAAGAGCCGGCACTTTCTCCCTCTTTCTCCCTGCTGTTCTTTTATCAATTTGGAACATAACATCTGCCAAAAAAGGCAAACTGAGTAAATTTGCTGAGAACTTAAAAATATCTAAACAATTTACCACTACTGAGGATTTGGGTCAACAATTACTCAGCCATCAAAGTTAGACCAAGAGACATGGGGAATCCACAAGACAAGTGTCCCATCTCCCATTCAATTACCTGTTGCTCCGAAAACACAGCTGTACATCTGCTGAAGATTTGTTGTCATCGGCTCTCTAAATTAGGTTCAGTAAGCATATTTTGTAATCGGAAATGCATATAATTTCTGATGAGGTTAATATTTGTATTTTTCCTGGGTTTAACAAGAAACATACATGCTTAATCTATGACATGAGTTCTTCGCTAATTGCCAATCAGTGCAAGTTCCAGAGGAAAGCGGTTGCTTCTCTGATTGTGTGTTTTAACATTCTGAACCACAGGTAAACCCGCAAGCAGCTTTATAACTAATTACACAAATCGCCAATTACTATACACAGGGCTTAATTATATTCTGGTATAGTTTAACATGCTTTGCATTGAGCACTGCTTTGTGGCAGACTTGTGCACAGATGTGCGCACAGATGTGTTTTGCATCTGTGTAATTACGGATCACTTTTAGGGAATTGCTTTTCAAAGCAATTTTAAAGCTTCTGTGTTATAAATCAGCCAATTTGTGGTCGAGCTAAAAAAAACATAAAATGGCTACTAACTTTAGTTATTTTTTGCTGACATTAAAATGGTGGCCAACCATCTGGAATGCTAGAATTTGAGAGAAAAGGAAGTTTATCTTAGGATACTGAATTCCTCTATTTATATGACTTGGATTGCTAGTTATAGATTTTGATAATTCAATACGTAAACTGTGACCCACAGTGACTTCAATTATGTTATGATTGTGTCTATTATACAATCAATTAACCTAATTAGATTTTTTTATAAACTTTGTGACAGGAATAAAAACAAGAATGTGAAGGAACCTTTTGAGCATATTTACTCAACTATAGGAAAGAAACAAGTACTTCAACCCAAAAGCTCGATAATACAAGTGAGGCTCCTCCTTTCTTGCTTCAACTGGTCCCAAGCAATATATCCATCTTTCCTTTCTCCATTATGGACATTTTTGTTTTATTCATTTGTGGGACTTGGGCATTGCTGGCTGGCCAGCACTGATAGCCCATCCTTAGTTGCCCTTGAGAAGATGGTGGTGAGCTGCCTTCTTGAATCGCTGCGGTCCACTTGCTGTGGGTTGACCCACAGTGCCAGTAGGGAG
Source organism: Chiloscyllium punctatum (assembly GCF_047496795.1). Lineage (NCBI taxonomy): Eukaryota > Metazoa > Chordata > Chondrichthyes > Orectolobiformes > Hemiscylliidae > Chiloscyllium > Chiloscyllium punctatum. The sequence continues at coordinate 118,673,195 of NC_092747.1, forward strand.
GGAATTCTAGGATTTTGACCCAGCGACAATGAAGGAACAGCAGTATACTTCCAAGACAGGGTGGTGAGAGGCTTGGAGGGGAATTGGCAGGTGGTGGTCTTTCCAAGTACCTGCTGCCCTTGTCCTTGGAAGTAGTTGTGGGTTGGGAAAATATTTGGTGAATTTCTGCAGAGCATCTTGTTGATAGGATCCACTGCTGCTACTGAGCACCGGTGGTGGAGGGATTGAATGTTTGTAGATGTGATGCCAATCAAGCAGGTTGCTTTGTCCTGAATGGTGACAAGATATTTGAGTGTTTTTGGAGCTGCCCCCATCCAGACAAGTAGGGAGTATTCCATCACACTCCTGACTTGTGCCTTGTAGATGGTGGACAGACTTTGGGGTGTCAGGAGGTGAGTTATTCACTGCAGTATCCCTAGTCTCTGACCTGCTGTTGTAGCCACTGTGTTTGTGTGGTGAGTCCAGTTGAGTTTCTGGTCAATGGTCACCCCAAGGATGTTGACAGTGGGAGATTCAGTAATTGTAAGAGGTGGTGGTTAGAGTGTCTTTTATTAGTGATAAGCATTCTCTGGCATTTGTGTCGCACTAATGTTGCTTGCCACTTGTTGGCCCAAGCCTGGATAATGTCCACATCTTGTTGCATTTGAGCATGGACTGCTTCAGTATCTGAGGAATTATGAATGGGGCTGAACACTGTGCAATCATTGGTGAACATGCCCACTTCTGACCTTATGACAGAAGGAAGATCATTGGTGAAGCAGCTGAAGATTGTTGGGCTGAGAACACGGCTTTGAGGGACTCCTGCAGAGATGTCCTGGAGCTGAGATGACTGACCTTCCACTTCTATCCACTCCACAACTATCTTCCTTTGTGCCAGTATGATTCTAAACAGTAGAGTGTTTGCCCACTGATACACATTGATTCCAGTTTTGCCAGGGATCCTTGATGCATACTCAGTCAAATGTGACCTTGGTGTCAAGAGCTGTCACTCTCACTTCACCTCTGGAGTTCAGCTCTTTTGCCCATGTTTGAACCAAGGCTGTAATGAGGTCAGGAGCTGAGTGGCCCTGGTAAAACCCAAACTGGGCGTCACTGATCAGGTTATTGCTGAGCAGGTGCTGCTTGAATGCACTGTTGATGACCCCTTCCATCACTTTACTGATAGTCAAGAGTAGATTAATGGAGCGGTAATTGGCCAAGTTGCATTTGTCCTGGTTTCTGTGTACAGGACATACCTGGTCAATTTTCCACATTGTCGGGGAGATGCCAGTGTTGTAACTGTACTGGAAGAGCTTGGCTAGGAGAGTGGTAAGTTCTGGAACACGCATCTTCAGTACTATTGCTGGAATGTTATCAGGGCCCATTACCTTTGCAATATCCAGTGCCTCCAGCTGTTTCTTGATATCACGTGGAGTGAACTGAATTGGCTGGAGACCGGTATCTGTGATGCTGCGGACCACTGGAGGAGCTCGAGATGGATCATCCACTCGGCACTTCTGACTGAAGATTGTTGAGAATGCATCAGTATTATCTTTTGCATTGATGTGCTGGGGTCCTCCATTCATGACTAGATGTGGAAGGACTACAGAGCTTAGATCTGATCTGTTGGTTGTGGGATCGCTTAGCTCTGTCTATCACTTGATGTTTGTGCCATTTGGCATGCAAGTAGTCCGGATTGGTGGCTTCACCAGGTTGACACTTCAAGTTTAGGTATGCCTGGTGTTGCTCCTGGCATGCCCTCCTGCACTCTCCATTGAACCAGGGTTAATCCCCTGGCTTGATTGTAATGGATGAGTGGGGGATATGCCGGGCCAAAAGGTTGCAGTTCAGCTGCTGTTGATGGTCCACTGTGCCTCATGGATACCCAGTCTTTAGCTGCTCGATCAATTTGAAGTCTGTCCCATTTAGAATGGTGATAATGCCACACAATATGATGGAGGTTATTCTCAATGTGAAGGTGGGACTTTGTCTCCACAAGAACAGTGCAGTGGTCACTTTTACCTACACTGTCATGGGCAAATGCATCTGCAGCCAGCAGATTAGTAAGGATGGGGTCATGCATGTTTTTTCCACTTGTTGGTTCCTTCACCACCTGCCACTGACCCAGACTTGCAGTTACATCCTTTAGGACCCAAACAGCTCGAACAGTAATGCTGCTGCCAAGCAACTTTTGGTGGTGGACCTTGAAATCTCTTACCCAGAGTAGAGTTTGCACCCTTGAACCCTCAATGCTTCCTCCAAGTGTTGTTCAACATGGAGGATTATTGATTCATTAGCCGAAAGAGGACAGTAAGTACATAGTAACCCATAAGAGGTTTCCTTGCCCATGTTTAACCTGAAGCCATGAGACTTAATGGGGTCCAGAGTTGATGACGAGGACTCCCAGGGCAACGCCTTCCCGGCTGTATCCCACTGTGCTGCCACATCTGCTGGGTTCCTGGCGGTGGGACAGGACACATCTTGGGATGGTAATGATGGTGTCCGGAGTGCTATCTGTAAGGTATGATTCCGTAAGAATGACTATGTCCAGCTGTTGCTTGACTAGTCTGTGAGATAGTTCTGAAAATGTGTTGCTGGAAAAGCGCAGCAGGTCAGGCAGCATCCAAGGAGTAGGAGAATTGACGTTTCGGGCATGAGCCCTTCTTCAGGAATGGCAGGTGCTGAGGAAGGAGATGTGGCTGTGGTAGCGAGTCTGTTTGAGAACTTGCTGAAGAGCTTCTGGGCAGAGGAGATGACCTGGGGTGTGCAGTGAGAGAGGGACTCACTGAAATCCTTGTTGAGGGAGGAAGAGAGCTTCTTCAAGGAAGGCATCCTTGCAAGAGGATTCGCAGTAGGTTAAAATCTTCTAGGAGAAAGTGAGGACTCCAGATGCTGGAGATCAGAGCTGAAAATGTGTTGCTGGAAAAGCGCAGCAGGTCAGGTAGCATCCAAGGAGTAGGAGAATCGACATTTCGGGCATGAGCCCTTCTTCAGGAATGTGAGATAGTTCTCCCAATTTCAGCACTAGCCCCCAGATGTTGGTAAGGAGGACTTTGCATGGTCGACAGGGCTGTTTGTGTTTTTGTCATTGTCTTTTCTGGTTCCAAGGTCGATGCCAGGTCATCTGTCTAGTTTCATTTCTTTTTTGTGATTTATACCACTGAGTGACTTGCTAGGCCATTTCAGAGGGCAAGTGAAAGTCAACCACATTGCTGTGGATCTGGAGTCACATGTAGGCCAGACCAGGTAAGGATGGCAGATTTCCTTCCCTGAAGGACATTAGTGAACTAGGTGGGTTTTTTCTGACAATTGGCGATTGTTTAATGGTTATCAGTCGACTCTCAATTCCAGATTTTTAAAATTGAATTCAAATTCCACCATTTACCTTGGCAAGATTTGAACATGGGTCCCCAGATGAAATGAATAAAAATGGTCCCTCGGTCTCCAGAACATGTGTAACTTCCCCTTAAATAAAAATATGTTACTTACCACAGCAACTGTTCTTTTCTCCTCACATTCCCATTACTCTCAAGGTAATGAAAATTCTCCTAATTGCATATTAGATTTATTAGTGATGGTTTCTTTTTATATGCATTAGATTTGATCCTATTCATGAGTGGAAACATCTCTATTAAACCATCTGATAAGTTTAAAGAACCTATCAGAGTCTGCTAGACTCTTTTGTTCTTGTCTGATAGTTGCATCTCTCAGTTATGGTGTACTCATTATAAATCTTTGTGGAAATTTATCTAATGCTCTTAAATCACTTTCGTAAGATAGAGACCAGAACTGTACATAGCACTGTAATTATGGTCTAACCAAGGTCTTATGTGTATCTAACATAAATTTCCAATCCTGTCTTTCTTCAAATGTTAGGCTTAGTTGCGATATTGAATGCTTTGTAAAGCTGTAATTCTAGCTTACTTGATTCTTTTAAACCATTTTTGTTGCAAATGGTAGGAAACAATTTGTTCAAACTCTGTGTTATTTTGCCTCTGCAAAATTGGCAGTGAGGCAATTATCATCTCTTTTCACTGCTGTTCGGGTCAAAGGTAGAGGGCAGAGAGGAGAGAGTCACTCCTGTGGACTTTAAGTGTCTAAAGCAGACGGATTCTTGACTCACATATCTTTAGACACGGGGGCAGATCCTCCTCTGAATTACTTGCATCTCCAGTACAGCACTTATTTAATCTTTTTGGTTGTTCTTTCTCCGTTATTGTTCTGCTTCATCATCAAGGTGACGGGACTCCAAACGTAATTTTGTTGGATGGATAAGTTGTCACTAGGCTGAGTGATTGATAGTAGGATCCTCCCAGTCCCTAATCTCGATGTTAATGGGCTTTGAGATGAGCTGCAGGGCATCTTAATATTCTTTGTCTTCTTCTGGAACATTAACCATTCAAGAGAACAGAGTCTGGCAGGAAGACAATTTTTAGCCATGCTCTCACAGTGGCCAGCCCATCAAAGTTGATTTTTCAGGCATTTTGCCCAAATCCTTGCAGACCTGGCTTCAATAAGGAGACTTGTATTTTTGTATCAGTGGTTTCATTGAATTTGAATAATGCAGAAGAGATATTACAGATGGGGTTTGTCTAGCATTCTTTTGTGTTGCTTGATACACTCTCACACAAGTGAAGGCAATAGGTCTGTAGACTAGAACCTTTGTTTACTCAAATAGGCCTTTGTTGCTTAAACACTTACAGTCACAGAGATGTACAACACATAAACAGGCACTTCAGTCCAATTCATCCGCACCCATCAAACAGCTACCTTTCCCCCAGCCTCACCCCCTCACATTTATCTCTGCACCCCCGAGGCTCCCAGTACCATTCCTGATGAAGGGCTTTTTCCTGAAACGTGAATTTTCCTGCTCTTCAGATGCTGCCTGACCAGCATCACTTCAATCTTCATCAATATCCTGTACAGCCACAACGTGACGTCCCAACCCCTATACTGACCAATGAAAGCACGAGGGCTAAACACTTTCTTCAACACCCTGTCTACTTGTGATGTCGCTTTCAAGGAACTGTGGAACCTAGGTGTCTTTGATGGCAACACTCCCAGGGGCCTACCATTAATTGCATATGTCCTGCCCTGGTTTGTCTTATTTCCTAGTTTACAGAAGAGTTAACTGCCAGAGATTATCCAGTTTTGAATCTCCTCATCATAATAGTCAATGATTGATGGGATGACTGCCAAAGTATGGGTAAAGGGTCAACATTTTCAGAGGCTCCCATCAACATTTATGGGAAGTGAAATATTTGGCTGACCGGGGTGAGTTAATCTGATGACAATATCTACCATCTGTAATATTTAGCTTTTACCATTCACATTCTGAAAAATGTGTTGCTGGAAAAGCGCTACAGGTCAGGCAGCATCCAAGGAGTAGGAGAATCGACGTTTTGGGCGTAAGCCCTTCTTCAGGAATCACCGAAATGTCGATTTTCCTACTCCTTGGATGCTGCCTGACCTGCTGCGCTTTTCCAGCAACACATTTTTCAGCTCTGATCTACAGCATCTGCAGTCCTCACTTTTTCCATTCAGATTCTTCCCAATATGGACATATGGGCTATTTTGTAAATGGGGAGAGAATTCAGAAGTCTGAAGTGCAAAGAGTGCAAGGGAAACTCCTGCTAATTAACACCACCCACAATCCCACTCCCTCTCAACTGTTCATCCATGTTCAACATTACTTGGTAAAAGAATTGAAGGTGGCAAGGGTACAGAGTGTACTCTGGTTGAGTAACTTTAATATGCATCACCCAGATTGGCTTTGTAGCACTATTATTAGCTGAGCTTATGGAGTCCTAAGGACCATCTTGTGTTGTAGAACAGAGGGACCTTGGGGTGCAGATGCATAATTCTTGTTTGCGTCATATATAATCAGGATGGTTAAAAAAAGTATTTAGCACACTTGCCTTCATTGCTCAGTCCTTTGAGTATAGGAGTTGGTAAGACATGTTGAGGTTGTACAGAACATTGGTGAAGCCTCTTCTGGAGTATTATGTCCAGTTCTGGCTACTCTGTTATAGGAAGGACATTACTCAGTTAGAGAAGTTTCAGAAGAGATTGATCAGGATGTTGTTGGGTCTGGAAGGTTTGAGATATAAAGAAAGGCTGGAGCTTTTTTCACTGGAGCATAGGAGGTTGAGAGGTGACATTTTAGAGGTTTACACAATCAGGAGGGGTATAGATAGGATAAATGGTAGGTGTCTGTTCACTAGATTGGCAATTTCAAGACTGGGGGTATATTTTTAAGGTGAGAGGAGAGAGAGTTAAAAAAGACATGAGGAGTAAATGTTTTACACATGGGGTGGTTCGTGTTTGAAGTGAACTTCCTGAAAAAGTGGTAGAACAATTGAAAGACAATGTTTAAAATCCATTTTGATAAGTACATAGCCAGGAAAGGTCTGGAGGGATAAGGACCAGGAGCAGAGAGGTGGGACTAGTTTGCTTTGGGATTATGTTCGGTGTGGATGAGTTGCACCGTAGGGTCCATTTCCATGTGCTGCATGACTCTATGAGAATGCTCCTTAACTGGTTTTGCGCAGTCAGTGAGGAAGTCAACAAGAGTGGGAAACACACTTAACCTCATCCTGCAGCACATGTTTCAACTTGTAACCAGGAGTTGTCACCACTCTTACCTTGTGGAAGTGAGGTGTCATTGTAATGCTGAGGATGCACTCCATCATATTGTGTGGCACTACCAATTTGGAAACTGAGAAAGATTTTGAATTGATCTAGCAACACGGCTCTGGGCATCCATGAGGTACTGTAGACCATCAGCAGCAGCTGAATTTTGTTTGACAACAGTTTGCGATTCCATGGCCTGATGTACCACCTACTCTGACATTGCAATTGATTCTGCTATAACGCACGTTTCTTCAATGCAAGTTGGCCATAATACGATTGAAAAACTTAAATCATTATTTGCAGAACGCGAACTTTCCTTACCTGTATTGGCTATATCACGATTCCAGTCCCATTAGTTTACATGGTGCTGCTATTACACAATTTTCTTATAACCTGGGATCGCACAGGAATGGAACTATCGCCTTATATCAGAATAGACTGTACAATAATGTCAGGGGACCAGCTCTAGTTCAATGGAGAGTGCAGAAGGGAATGCCAGAAGCAGCACTGGATTGACCTAAAAATGAGGAGCCAACCTACAAAACAGGATTAGTTGTGTCAAACAGAATGAACCACCAGTGACAAAGAGAGTTAAATGATTCTGCAGCCAATGGTTGAGCTCTAAGTTTTACTGTCCTGTCACATCTCGTTATGAATGATGTTGACAATTGAACACCTCACGAGAAGTGGAGTTCCCATAAAAATCTTCATCATCAAAGAAGGAAGAGGCCAGTATCTGAATACAAAAACATTTAGGACAAAAAAAATTAAAATATTTGCAACCATTTTCAACCAAAATTTCCCAATGGATGATTCATCTCAGCCTTCTCTGGAAGACCACAGCATTGCAGATGAGAGTCTTCTGCAAATTCAATTCACTGCACATGGTTTCAATAAACAGCTGAAGGCACTGAATACTTCAAAGTCTATTGGTCTTAACGAAGTACTGGTGACAGTACAGAAGAATTATGTTGCAGAACTTGCCACACCCCTAGCCAAGCTGTCCCAATACAGCTACAACACTGGCATCTACCTGACAATGTGGAAACTTGCCCAGGTGTGTTCTGTACACAGAAATGAGGATAAATTTAACTTGGCTAATTAATCCCCATCAGTCTACTCTCGATTAGCAGTAAAGCGATGGAAGGTGTCACCGTCAGTGAGATCAATAAACTTCATTATCAATAACCTGCTCATAGACTCTTAGTTTGGATTTTTCCAAGGCTACCCAGCTCCTGACTTCATTATAGCCTTCATTCAGTCATGGATAAAAGAGCTCGATTCCAGAGGTAAGAGATGCAAGTGGCATTTCCTGATATCACGGCAACGTTTGACCAAGTGTGGCATCAAGGAGCCTTGGCAAAACTAGAGTCAACGAGGAAGAGGAGGAAAATTCTTTATTGGTTGGACTCATACCTGGCACAAAGGAGGAAGGTTGTGGTTGCTGAAGGTCGATTATCTCTGGCTACAGGGTGTCTCTGCAGGAGATCCTCAGGAGTATGTCCTCAGCTCAACCAGCTTTAGCTCTTCACCAATGATCTCCTGCTAATCATCAGGTCAGAAATGGAAATGCCCATTGACGATTGGAAAATGTTCTGCACTATTTGCAACACTTCAGAAAGTGAAACAGTCTATGACCAATCAAGACCTTGATCATATTCAGATTCAGGCTGACAAGGAACAACTAACATTTGGACAAATACAAGCGCAAGACAATGACCATCTCTACCAAGGGAGAATTCAACAATCATCCCTTGATATTTCATTACATTGTCATCCCCATTATCAACATGTTGAGGGCTCAAATTGACCACAAACTGAACTGAATTAGATAAACAAATGCCTTGGCTGCAAAAACAAGTTAGAGACTATGGATTTGGCAGCTCAGAACTCACCTCTGAACTCTTCAGAAGCTGTCCACCATCTACAAGGCCCAAGTCAGGAGTGTGATGGAATACTCCCCACTTTTATGGATGAGTGCAACTCCAACAATGCTGAGGAATTTTTACACCATTCAGGACAAAGCAGCCTACTTGAATGTCACCACATCTGCAAACATTCACCTCTTCCACTGCTGCTGTATAGTAGCTGTACCTCAGAAAGATGTATTGCAGAAATTCATCACATCTCCTCTGGCAGTAATTGAGAACCTACATGGAAGGACAAAGACAGCAGATACATTGGAATGTCCATGAAATTTCCTTCCAAACCATTCCACATCCTGATTTGGAAAGATATTTTGCACGTTCAGTGTCACTGGATCAAAACTCTGAAACTTCCCAACTGCACTGTTAATATTTGTTCGATAAATATGTTCACAGTTTGTTATTTGCCATACACCTGAATGTTACAACATGGTTTAAACTCTCCTGCTTAATTTAAACTGGCAACACAGAAAAGATTTATCCCATGCAATAATCTGTGAAAATTCGAGAGGCTAAGAACCATTTTGAGTAAAGATTAACAACTTTGTTTCTTAAAGTATAACAGAGAATAATTAATTAACAACTATTTACAACTCCTTCCTCTCTCCTATCTTTTACTTTTCCCTCTAGTATGATAGAACCCCTGAATAAGATTTACTGAAAAATTCAAAGTTCAAAACCAGCCAGCTGTTGAATCTTCTCTTTGCAGATTTGCTCTCCTTGTCGTTGTCGATGTTTTTCTCTGTACAAACTTCTTCTCTAGACAGGTAGCTCTCAGATAGTTCTGATGAGCAGATAGTTCTGTTGGTCTTTTGGTAGTTCTCTCCCAACTGCTCAATTTTCCCCGGTCTTATACCCCCAAAGCATCAGATTGAAGATTGTCAATATACTCAATTCAAACTGGATTGGAGTTTGGTTTTTTTTTAAGTATAGTTTAAACTGATTGGCCTAATTCAAATTTGTTTTTGTCACTAGGCAACCAGCTACCTTAGCTGCTGGACAAAAGGTTACATTATATCTTATTCAGAACATTTGGTGCTGTCAGGTAGTTCTGCAAGCTTTTAACTCTCTTAAAGGTTCAGTACTCCTTAAACTTTCTTATCACCTCTCCCCTTAAGAAAAAAAAATGAACCATCATAAAGAAAAGATAGCTTCATTTTTGTTTTCTATTCTTCAAACACATTACCCTAACATACCAATAACTTTAATCTAAGTTCACCTTGATTTCTTCTCTATATAGCATTAAATAAATACAAATGTCATCTAAACTTTATCAGTTAAATCCGCGATAATGGATCTGTAATTACATTCTTATGACCCACAACATACATGATTTTTAAATTAAAAGTCTGTAACATAAGACTCCAGTGAACTAGTCTCATATTCTTGTCTATAAAGTGTTCTAAGAATGTAAGCAGACTGTGATCCGTGTACACAACCATGTGCGACACATTGTTCGTGACATATATATTAAAATGTTGTAAGGCCAGTATCAAACTCAATAGTCCTTTCTCAGTTGTGGAGTATTTCCTCTGTTGAATGTTGATCTTCTTTGAAAACTAACCAACTGGCAGTTCAATCCCATCCTCATCTTCCGGTAGGAATACAGATCCAACTCCAATTTCATGAGCATCGATAGTGACTTTAAAAGATTTTGAAAAGTTTGGTGTAGCTAAAACTGGTTTGGTGGTTAATATTGATTTAAAATGGTCAAATGCCTTCTGGCATTGTTCTGTCCACTGAAACTTTGTGTTTTTCTTCAGCAAACCGGTTAACGGTGCCACTACCCTGCTGAAGTTTGGAATAAACTTCCGATAGAATCTGCTGAGTCCTAAGAATCGAACACCTCTTTCTTCGAGCTACCTGGTCGTGTAAATTCCTCAATGACCTTTGTCTTTGTGTTCTGTGGGGTCAACCTTCCATGACCGATGTTATGCCCCAAGACTGTCACTTCTGCTTTCACAAATTCCATTTTAGTTAAGTTTATCCCCAGTTTTGCTTCTCGTAGTCATTTAAAGAGCTCTGCCAACTGTACCATGTGATCTTTCCAGAACTTACTAAAGGTCACTACATCGTCCAAATAGACTGCACAGTTTATTAACCCAGCCACAACTCTGTTCATGACTCTTTGGAATATGGCGGGTACGTTCTTCAATCCAAAGGACATCACTTTAAACTGATATAGCCCATTTGGGTTAGAAACACAGAAATTTCTTTTGTCATCTCTGATAAAGGTACCTGCCAGTAACCACGCATTATGCCCAACTTGGTGATGTAACCAGCTTGTCTGACTTTCTCGATGCAGTCCTCCAATCTAGGAATTGGATGTGAGTCCAAATTTGTAACGGCGTTGACCTTCCGATAATGCACACTGAATTGTTGAGTCCCATCTGGCTTGGGAACTAAGACAATTGGCGAACTCCACTCGTTCTGGCTTGGTGCGATGATGTCCTTGTCAAGCACGGCCTCCATCTCCTCCTAGACCTGTCTGGCTTTGAAAGGGTTAAGCCGATAGGGGTGTTTTTTAATCGGAGCAGTATTCTCTATATCTACTTCATGGACAATAGCATTAGTCCTCCCCATCTGATTCTTACATATGTCCTTATACTGCAGTAATAAATCTTTCAACTGTGTTCTATGTTCCTGAGACAGATAGCTTACCAACCCATCCCATTCTTCAAGGACTTCTTTATTTTTGATTCTATTTTGAGACATATCAAAATCCACATCATCTGGATTTGATTTCTCACTCTGCGGGGCAGTAACTAACACCTGTTGCTCCTGTTCTTTGTCTCTTGTATAATACGGTTTCAACATGTTCACATGGCATACCCAATACTTTTTTTTATATCTGGCATCTTTACTCAATAGTTCACCTGACTCAACGTTTTCTCAATTTGATAGAGATCACGAAACCTGGCTTTGAAGGGATCATCTACCACTGGTAACAGTACTAACACATTATCTCCTCAGAAAAATGTCCGAGTCTCAGATCTTTTAGCTGCCACCTACTTCATTCTACACTATGCCCTCTTTAGGTTCTGTTTAGTTAACTCACCTACTCGATTTAGTCTCTCCCTCACCTCTGATACACAATCTAATTGTGAGATCTCTGACTTTGGTCCTATGAATTAATTTCTAAGGGCCTCTCACTTCATGCCCAAATATCGAAGGGAGTAAACTGAGTAGATTCATTTGGGACATCTCTAATGGCAAACAATATGAATGGGATACCTTTATCTCAATGTGTGTAACCCTAACAGTGTGCTTTCAAAATGGTCTTCAAGGTCTAATGCCATCTTTCTCAAGCTCCCTGGGATTCAGGATGATATGCTCTGGATTTAAAGTTGAAAAATGTGTTGCTGGAAAAGCGCAGCAGGTCAGGCAGCATCCAAGGAGCAGGAGAATTAACGTTTCGGCATAAGCCCTTCTTCAGGAATCTATAAGTGTTTAAATCTGCCGGGATTTTTCATATCCCCAAAACTATTCAAATCCAAGACCCAAACTGTTCAAATTGTGGACAAAAGCCCCCTAAACCATTCAAATCCTGATGAGGCACCCCCAAACTGTAATGACATGGGTTAAACCCTCCTGCTTAATTTAAACCAGCAACACAGAAAAGATTTACCCTGTGCAGTAATCTGTGAAAATTGGAGCGGCCAAGGACTATTTAAAGTAAAAATTAACAACTTTGTTTCCTAAATTATAACAGAGAATATTTAATTAACAGCTATTTACAACTCCTTCCTCTCACCTATCTTTTACTTTTCCCTCTATAATACTAGTGTGATAAAATCCCTGAGTAAGATTTATTGAAAAATTCAAATTTCAAGACCAGCCAGCTGTCGAATCTTCTCTTTGCAGATTTGCTCTCCCTATCGGTGTCGATGTTTTTTTCTCTGTACAAACTCCTTCTCTAGACAGGTAACTTACAGATAGTCCTGATGAGCAGTCTACATCTGTTGGTCTTTTGGAAGTTCTCTCTCAACTGTTCAATTTTCCCAGGTTATATGCCCCCAAAGCATCAGATTGTGTCATTGGCTTTTAATATTGTCAATATACTCAATTCAAACTGGATTGGAGTTTGTTTTTTTTTTGGGTAAACTGATTGGCCTAATTCAAATTAGTTTTTGTCTCCAGGCAACCATCTACCCTAGCTGCTGGACTGAAAGGTTGCATAATATCTTTATCAGAACACTTGGTGCTGTCAGGTATTTCTGTTAGTTTTTAACTCTCTTCAAGGGACAGTTCCCCTTAAACATTTGTAACATGAAAGCTGGAATGATGAACTAAAAGGTAGAATCAAAACTTTCTACTGGAATGTGGGCTTTGCTCTGTGAAAGATTATATGATCAGGAGGCAATTTATCAATTTTTACTAAAAAATATAATCTATGTTATCTCTTCTCAAGTGTTAAAAGGTCTGCTTATGTATTTCATTTTTTTCCCTATCAATTGCAGATTTTCACTTTCCTTTACTTAATACAAACCATGAGTTTAAAAAAAAACACTTCTGACAGATGTCTTATGTTAAGGTATGTTACAAGAGCCTAGCTATTGCTCTCATTTGTAAAGCTTTACATTGAAGCAACCAACAGCCTGCACCATTGCAAATGTGGATTACACTCGCTTAACACTTATGTCCAGTTCCAAAAGCAGCTATTTATAGAGACAAGATGGTGAAGGGAATCAGGTTATATTTTTGACTTTGAGTGACAACTTAAAAACAAGCACTTATACTTCACTCCTGATTTCCATTTACAAATGGAATAGGAAATCAAAACTGGTGTATAGTGTTCAACCGATCTGATATCATGCAGTTGACACCCCCATCCAGAATTAAAATTAGCTACAATTCTAATTGTGATCATTGGAGCACATTTCAGGATAAAACATACAGTGCTGCCTTTTACAATTTGCAATTAGTCCTTGCCCTGTCCTGTTGAGTCGGAAAGCATGTAAAATTGATGGTATTTCTTAATTTGAACGATTGTAATACACAGCCTAGTGCCTAACATGCTGGTGGCTGACATTAGTCTCAACAGGGGATTTAGTTGTAAGCATGTCTAACACATGCTTCAGCGAGCCTGCACTTCTTAAAGACAGGCTGCTCATCTTAAAGAGGAGCACCATTAATTATAAGGGAGCTGCTGCTGAGAGTCTGTACAGCAGTTGGCTGCAGGGGCAAGTGTACTAAATGGTGAAGCAGCCCAGATAACACTTCCAGGAGGCACAGCAGATCATAAAAGACAAGGAAGTGATCTTTCTGCATGGGGCCAGGGGATTCTTATATTTGTGAAAAATAAACAGAAGTTGAGGTAGATGGAGATTAAATGTGAACAGGGAATACTTTATTGTACACCTCTCGGTTCCACAGACTGCCTCCCCTAACTCCATCTTCTGGTCACCTGACTTGCTCTCTCAAAGGGGCAACACACACCCAACTACATACATAACCCTCCCCCTCTTTATTTTAATTCTCCACTTAACAATATGTATACATCCAACAATTATAACTATTATACAGGTATTGCAGCTAACATATGTACATCATCAGAAATATATACAAAAAACATTAAAAAAGACAACAATCCTTCCATAGTTTACATTGACATAACCATCTCTCAGGAGGTGGACATTCTTTGAAGACTGTCTCTTCATCTCAGGAATGTTTTCTAGTGTGATGTTCTGGGCTTCTGGAAGCTCCTGTGGTCCACAGATATGTCCCTCTCCCATTGGTTGTTGGTGCCCTGTGACCCTGTGTCTCCCTCTGGATATGGCCAACTCTGACTCGGAGATAGATGACTCAATTGATAACACTGGTCCCGTCTGGACCAGCTCAGTATTCTGAATGACATTCCCCTCAGTTGGTGAGATGCAGTGACCAACTAGTTTGAGCATCTCATGAAGACCAGTTCATCCCAGGTCCACACCGTATATGACAACGGTTCTGTCTGAACCACCAACACTGGGATCCATTTTCCCCGATGTATGAATCCAGGCCAAGATGGCCTCTGCTCTGTGAACTACTCTCACCCAATAGGTTCCCACCCTCTGACCATCTATCCTTCTTGATTTCGCTCTATGACCTCTCTGGTGTCTTCCAATCATAGTAAGTCAAATATGGTTGTTAGCTGGTGGTTGAACATTAAGGACACTGGAGAGCATTAACTTGTTCATGTACTTGGTGAGGATCTTGTTGATTTGCTGCCCTATCAAACCCTCTCCTTCTGAGGCCTTTGACGTCTGCTTCAAGGTTTGTACATATCTCTCCACCTGGTTGTTTGTCTCAGGGTTATATGGAACTGATCTCACCTGTCTGACACCATCATTGTCCAGGAACCCGCTGAACATTTACACCATAAACTGTGGACCATTTTCACTCATGACTTTTTTGGGACTCTGAACCTGGCAAATGTTTCATCTAGCTACTCTAGACTAGACCGCTTCTGCTGATACTGATTTCATGAGCACTACCTTGGGCCACTTGGACTGGGATTCATGACCACGAGTGACATCTGTCCCTCAACTTGTCTCAAGAAATTAATATAAATCGACTACTGCAGTGATTGAGGCCATTCTGGGACTATACTCGATGGAGTTTAGAAGAATGAAGGGTGATCCAATTGAAACTATCAGAATACTGAACGGCCTGGACAGAGTGAATGTTGGGAAGATGCTTCCATTGGCAGGAGAGATGACGACCCAAGGACACAGCCTTAAAGTAAAGGGAAGACCCTTCAGAATGGAGATTTGGAGGAAATTCTACAGCCAGAGATGGGAAATTTATGGAATTCATTGCTACAGAATGTTGGGGAGGCCAGGTCATTCAGTATATTTAAAACAGAGATAGATGAGTTCTTATTTGCCAAGGGGATCAAAGGTCATGGGGAGCAAGCGAGAATACGAGGTTGAAAAACTTGTCAGCCGTGATTGAATAGTTGAGCAGACTGGATGGGTGGAATGGATGAATTTCTGCTCTTTTATCTTATGGTCTTATGGTCATTCTCATGGGAGAAGGGGTGACAGTAGCAGTACCTTTCTTATTAATGCGCAGGATTAACAAGATCCCACTCTCCCCTCAATCTGGGAGTCCACATCCTGCCATCAAAAGTAGCTCTGAGTTATTTCTTCCATTTGCACCATACCATGCTGCCTTTGGTGCACTTCTTTCAATGCCTTTCATCTTAACGAGGTAGGGCTTACAACTCCCAATCCCCACATTAAACACCCATCTGATATAGACAACTCCCACTTCCTGGTCAGGTAAAGGTGGTAGTGGTTGAGACCAAAACAGTATGTGTTTCCAAAAAGGAGGTAGATATAGCTCTTGTGGTGAAAGGAATCACAGGATAAGGAGTGGGGGTGAGATGAGAGCATTGAGCTCAATGATCAGCCATGAATGGTGAAGTAGACTCAGACCGTCAAACAGACTATTCCTGCTCCTATCCTGTATTTCTATGTTCCTACGATACTGTGATCTGCAGTGATCGGATTGCAGGGTAAAGTAATGGTGATAGCAGGATGATGTTCTGATGAAATTAAGGGTCAGTAACCACTTGCGGATCCAACATAAATAGGGAAGGTCTCCAAATCTCTCTTCAATACTTTGTGATCTTCCTCATGAGTTAATCTCAGGATGCCTACACACAAGTGATGTATCCTTCTGATAGTGATTTTATTGGAGGATATGAGAAGAGGAGGTCCTTGGAATGCAGGTTCTCTCCCAATATCCTGATGCATTGTGGACTGCAAGCTAGAAAATATTAGTGATGTTGCCTGATCCTGCCTGGATGGATTCAGTTCTCTGGAGGTTGAGGATAATGACTACTGATCAAGCTTTCATCACCCTGTAACCTGTTGAGGGAAGTTCTCATTTCCTTGCTAAATCATAGGCAACTCAAACATCAGTCCTGGTTGAGATGGATAGAGGAAGAATGCTGGCTGATAATTCTTGTAAGTCAGAGGCCTCTGTGGACAGCCTTCCTCCTTCTCATTGCACACACAGTCTCATCATTCTGGTACCTGGGTAAAATGTTCCCTATCATGTTGCAGGTGAAAAAGGGTTTTACTGTAGCTTCCATAACTGTAATAGGCCTTCGTGTACCAAACGAAAAACCTCTCTGGTCTCCCTCTCCAACAAGTCATGGAAAGATCTTCAAGCACACATCACAGCACTTCCACAGTCTTTGCAAAGGCAAAATTAAGTCAAAAGTACCTCGTGTGCAAGTGCTTTGGCCAAAACCTTCAATACTGGAGGATCGATGCATCAGAAGGCACATGCAGCCATGAGTATTTAAGACACAATGTTAGCTGGTCATGCCTAGTTCACGTTGTCAGAACATGTGTTATGCTAATGCTTTAAAAGTTGAGTATATTTATGAGATGAGGAGCAGCATGACACACATGACTAACAGCAATGAGAAGCAGCGACATGGTAGGCTAAGCATCTATCCGTAAATTGTTAAAACTCCAATTTATCAATTTTTCTGTACAGTAAACTTGCTTGACATCTTAAATTAATTGAACTTACCCTTCTTACCAAAGTAGTGTGAGAGTGAAACCAATGCAAGCAAATAGCTAGAACTAAGTTTTCTTTAAATATTTGCATTAAAACAAACCTTGATACTTCTTGATATATTTAAGTGGGATAACCTGGTATCCCATTAGTAATATAGTTGAAAATAATTTTATCAAAACAGAAGCACTTTTAGTCAGTGCCTAATTCACCACTTTTGAGTAATCCAGTTTTATAGGTTTTTGAGCATCAAGGGGATTAATGGTTAAGGGGAGAAAGTGGAAGAATGGGGATGAGAAACTTATCAGCCATGATTGAATAGCGGAGCAGACTCAATGGGCTGAATTGTTTAATATCTGTTCCTATGCCTTATGTTCTTAAGGTCTTTATATAATTGAAAATATCTTTTATTAATTGTACAGAGACTCCCATGGCTATTAAAATAAAAATGTCTCTCAGTTTTCTAATGCCAAATGCCTCCAAGTAAGCAATGGAGACACAAGATTTTTCAGCCAGCTTTCTGATCTCTGGTATGTCCAGCTATGTCAAATACCTCTTTGTGTTTTATTGCTGATCAGGAGCACCTATATAAGAGAGTGCCATGCTTCCAAGAGCAAAGGGCTATTGCCAGGTTTTGTGTTGCTAGAATGCTATATGCCATAGGACACAAAGTGATTTTACTTTTAACTCAATGTTAAATCCTGCCAAATCATTAAAGCTGAAATCTGCTTCCTTAGCCATCCTCACAATGTTTTACATAACATCAGATTTAAAGGTAAATTGAGGGGATGGATAACTTCAGAGATCTCAAGCTATCTGTTGAAAAGAGAGAAAGAATTGAAATTTATTTAACTTTGTAAAAATTGAAGTAAAAGTGGATTACTTCCAAGGCGATGCTGGATTTTGGATGTTTCAGGATTTGGAGTCAGACAATCTGGACAGTGGGCAAGTTGGGTCAAGGCAGATCAGGTGGGGTCAAGGGTCAGAAAACAGCAGGATAGAGCACACATAAATCTGCAAAGCTGGGGACTAGACTGGAGCCACACCTTGTCAATAGTGTTGAATGAAATTGCCCAGGTAAGTTTTGTTTTAAAACATTACTCAAATAAAATTGATGAATATAAGATTTATTTTCAAATACCACTGATATGAACCTATCGGGATTTGAGATGCTCTACCTGTACAACCAAGAAAATATTGAGCTATTCAGGTGAAATAATAGGATGGATAACCAATTGAGAGCACAAAACTAGAATTTTGCCATATCTTTATTTCACTTTAAAAAAAAGTTCTAGGGTGCACACAGTGGTTAGCACTGCTTCCTCACAGCAGCAGACACCTGGGTTCAATTCTACCCTCAGGCGGCTGTCTGTGTGGGGTTTTCACATTTCCTCTTGTCTGTGTAAGTTTCATCTGGGTGACCTGGTTTCCTCTCACAGTGCAAAGATGTGCAGGTTAGGTGGATTGGCCGTGCTACATTGATCATAGTGTCCAGGAATGTGCAGGCTATTTGGATAGGCCATGGGGAATGCAAGGTTACTTGGATAGGGTAGGGAGTTGAGTTTGGGTCGGATACTCTTTGGAGGGTCTGTGTCAACTCAATGGGCTGAATAGCCTGCTTCCACACTGTAGGGATTCTATGAATTGCGAAGAGTGATGTTTGTTGATACTGATTCTTCTGTCATATCTTTCTCTCACACCAGTCATAGAACACAACAGGAGTAGTCAGATGGTCATTAGGATAATAATGGTTTCATATCATCATGTTAACAGTACACAGGAATGGAATTTAAAAATCATACAACATCTAGGTTGACAACCACCTGATGAAGGATCTGCTCACCGAAGTCTAGTGCTTCCAAATAAACCTGTTGGGACTATCACCTGGTGTCGTGTGATTTATAGCTTTGTCCACCCCAGTCCAACACCGGCATCTCCAAGTCACGACAGGCTTGGAAGTCTGTCTCTGAAAACAATGAGCCCACAGATTCCACAGCAATAAAAAAACATGGAAATAAAATAAACCACTGCAGATGCTGGAAATCTGAAATAAAAACACAAATTGCTGGAGAAACATAACAATTCTGGCAGCATCTGTGGAAAGAGAAACAGAGTTAATATTTCTGGTTCATCAGAACTGGTAGTAGTTAGGAAAAGCTGATATACAAGCTAAAGTCTGGGATTGGGTTGATGGTGTGGGAGTTGGTAAAGGACATGGATAAGAGTGCATTGGCCACACCTGTACGCTAGGCCGTGTCATGACATTGGCTGCTTTCAGCACGGCCAAACCATTTTCAAAATAAAAACTGAAAGAGCTGTGGATGCTGGAAATCAGAAACAAAAATATAAATTGCTGGCAACATTCAGCAGGTCTGGCAGTATCTGTGGAGAGAAAGCAGAGTTAATGTTTCAGGTCCCAGTGACTCCTTCTCAGAACTGATGGTAGCTAGGAAAATGTTAGTTTTTATGCTGAAGGTCGGGTGTGGGGTGGGGTAATGCAGGGAGCTAAGGAGCAAATGATAGATGGAAACAGTTGGACCTATTTTCACCTACTTGTGATCCCCCATTAACAATCATTTTTTCTCCCTAGTTTACTGTTATCTTCGCAGGTGTCTGACTAACTCTTTCCCTCTGGGCTCACTCTCCATCTATCGCTTACTCCAACACCATCTCCCTGTCCACACCACTCTTTGCCTTCAGCATATACCCAACTTTTTCTGAGCTACTGCTAGTAGTGAAGGATCAGTGAACTCTGCTTTCTCTCCAATGCTGCCAGACCTGCAGAGTTTCTCCAGCAATTTCCATTTTTGTTTTGGATAAAAAAACATGGCATTGCTATTAGTTGAGTTACAGCCACAAGCTGGATTTCTGTCCCACTTGTCGTTATTCAGTGATACGGCCACCAACTTTCATTATATTAATTACTCCAGAGCCAGAGAAATTCTTCTGTAGGTGATAGATAGCAAACTGGTTGCCACTAAAACATTGCTTCAGATAGTAATTGCTGACTGTCACTCTGTAGCACGGGCTCCAAAACACCATTCGATTAATGCCAGCATGCAAACTGTAAAGTCATTTCAGTGTGTGAAATAAAGTGAGATTTAAGATATCTAGCTTTTAACAAGTGCAGTGTTTACTAAATGTGTCAATGAATGCCTGAATTACTTATGATTTCTCCAGCCAGCTTGAGGTCTGTTGTGGTGATGAGAGTGATGTTTACAGTCATGAGAGGGGACACTGGCTCCAGTTTTAACGAGGAGCCTGACCAGTGAGCCTGGGTGGTCCCTGGCAGAGTTGTGGTTAGACTGGGTTTTGGTGAGGACAGGGTGTTGCAGTCAGGAACTCCACCAATGAGATCAGCTCCAGGGGGAAGAGATTTCAGGGATTGGGAGGATGAGAGGAGGAGGGAAGAAGATTGCAAAAGAGGTCAAGATAAATAGGAGAAAAACTGATTTTGTATGCTGGGAGTCAGGAAGAAGGAGGAAGGTCATGATCGACAGAAATATAAGAGGAAGAGGAGGTAGGAAAACCACACAGGCCAGTTAGAAAGTATCAGGGAAGGGAATTGGGCTTGGTCCCTGAGGTAGAGGTTGGGTCCAAATACTGGCAAGGTGCTTTATTAGATGGTGAGGAGGATAGCCACTCTGTTTTCCCCTGGCCACAAGCAATGTTCAAAAAGCACGGGGTCGTCTTATGACTTTGTTTCCTAAATCCAAGGAAAGCCAGCTGACCAGTTTTAAAATTAACACATGGGAAAAAACAAAGACACACAATCTCAAGAAGGCATTTCAATGAGTCAGAGATGTCCAGAGAGCACATTGTTTACCAAGCCTACATCCTCTGTTCAAAAGTTAAGGAGAGACTTCAGGCAAATTGGATTCGGGTTTGAAGTGTTATTTGTACCTCTCACCTGATGCAAATGGTGAAGTTAAAACTTTCCCCACTGTGTCTGATAAGGGTTGCTGCATGCACAAGTAAGGGATGGAGATCATCAGGGAGCAAATTTCAAGTATTCAAGGAATGATTCCTGAATTGATTGCTTGTGGAGAGGAGTAGGATCCACACAGAGCACTGTTAGATAAATTTGCAGACTCCTAAGTCACAGTGATCAATCTTTAATTTGAATTGATTGAATGTCAGCCTGTAATTTTTAATCCAGCTGTTCTGCAGCCAATGCTGCTTCTGATCATTAATTCTCAATCACAGAAACAACTCTTCAGTATCAACATTACAGAACTAGATACAGAATTCCTTTCCTCTGCTCATTTTGAACTCACTCTTCGACACTAGTCTGACAATTTTCCTCCCATTTCCAAATTACCAGCCCTAATCCTGTTTGACTGACTCACAGATCATTGTTATTGCTGCTTTGCAAGTCCAGCTCTACTTGGATATAGTTTGAGAGAAGCCAGCCCCATCTCCTGCAGTGGGCAGTTTCTAGCATAGGGCAAAAATCTGCTCAGCAGCTTTGGATTTGGTCAGTGCTAAAATGTTGAGGCTGATATTGCATTAAGCTTTGTCCAACCTGATGATTCATTGAAACTTTGTGTCAAGAATTAGGCACAAGATCCTGATGGATTCAGATGGGGCCCAAAATGCATTTTTTTTCTGATCATCTTAATTATGCCTAACTAGTTAATATACCCTACACCCATTGCTATTAAGCAACACACTACCTCTTATTACAGTCATGGAGTCCTCGAGATGTACAGCATGGAAACAGACTCTTTGGTCCAAGTCATTATTGCTGACTAGATATTCCAACCCAATCTCGTCCCACCTGCCAGCACCTGGCCCATATCCCTCCAAACCCTTCCTATTTATACACTGATCCAGACGCCTTTTAAATGTTGCAATTATACTAGCCTCCACCATTTCCTTTGGCAGCTCATTCCATACACGTACCACCCTCTGCGTGAATACGTTGCCCCTTTGGTCTTTTTTTATATCTTTCCACTCTCACCCTAAACCTATGCCTTCTAGTTCTGGACTCCCCCACACCTGTACTCAATACTTTATCCATTTATCCTATCCATGCCCCTCATGATTTTATAAACCTCTATAAGGTCATCCCTCAGCCTCCAACGCTCCAGGGAAAACAGCCCCAGACTATTTAACCCTTCCTTATAGCTCGAACCCTCCAACCCTGGTAACATCCTTGCAAATCTTTTCTGAACCCTTTCAGGTTTCACAACAGCCTTCCAATAGGATGGAGACCAGAATTGCAAGCAATATTCCAACAGTGGCCTAACCAATGTCCTGTACAGCCTCAACATGACCTCCCAACTCCTGTACTCAATACTCTGACCAATGAAGGAAAGCATACCAAACACCTTCTTCACTATCCTATCAACCTGCAACTCTACTTTCAAGGAGCTATGAACCTGCACTCCAAGGTCTCTTTGTTCAGCAACACTGTCTAGGATCTTACCATTAAGTATATAAGTCCTGCTAAGATTTGCTTTCCCAAAATGCAGCACCTCACATATATCTAAATTAAACTCCATCTGCCAGTTCTCAGCCCATTGGCCCATCTGATCAAGATCCTGTTGTAACCTGAGGTAACCTTCTTCACTGTCCATTACACCTCCAATTTTGGTGTCACTTGCAAACTTACTAATTATATCGCTTATACTTACATCCAAATCATTTGTATAAATAACGAAAAGGAGTGGACCCAGCATGATCCTTGTGGCACTTCACTGGTCACACGGCTCCAGTCTGAAAAACAACCCTCCACCATCACCCTCTGTCTTCTACCTTTGAGCCAGTTCTGTATCCAAATGGCTAGTTCTCCCTGTATTCCATGAAATGTAACCATGCTAACCAGTCTCCCATTGGGAACCTTGTCAAACTCCTTACTGAAGACATATAGATCATGTCTATCGCTCTGTCTTTTTGTTTAGACTTGCTAGTGTTGTATGCTCTACAACTGCTAATTAGAAAGACCTTAGGCTAGCATAGAAAGACAGTATTGGGACAGAATGGTAGTGGCATAGTGGCAATAACACAGTGGTAGTGTCCTGACCTCTGGACCCGAGTGTCCAGACTCAAGTCCCACCTGCTTCAAACGTGTGTTGTAGGTTGTCGGTTGTCGGAGCAGGATGATTAAAAATATTTCCAATGTGAGGTAAGTATGTACATTCAAAATTCTGTAATAAGACTACTGCATCACTGCCTTTTGGCAAGATTTGCTGTTTGCTTTATTGGTATTCTCCTGCCTTAGGGTTTTACAGTTGCATCAACATGACCTGGGTATGATTCTCAGTCAGAGATGAAGATTTCTTTCTCAAAGTCTACAATTGTGTGAGTTGACCATTTGATTTTGAAACAGTCCTCCAGCTGTTAAAGTTTTATTTTATGAAACATGGAAAGAATTGAGGGTTGTGTGATGCAGTGGTACTGGGCCAGTAGAACTGGTTTCAAGTCCCATTTACCCTGTGTCATTACACAGTCATCCAGCAGTGGATAAGTACCAGGCCTCCAGGAATCCCCAAGCTTACCTTTGTTTTGCATGTCCCACTATCGCAACGCTGTCCCAGTATTGTAACGCTGTCCCAGTATCGTAATGCCGTCCCAGTTGAATTGGTGTCCTTCATTGTCAGTGTGCATTGATATGAGGGAAGACTGGTCGTGTCATTTTGTTGCAAGCTGATGCTCTTGTATTCAGGTGGCAGGTTTCCTGCCCGTTTGTCCTATGATTTGCATCCATGGCGAGGAGTCACTGATAAAACTACACAGTGTCATCAACAAGTTTCATCCCACCATCAAACTCACCATGGACTACTCTCAACTATCTGTCTCATTCTTGGACACATGCATCTCTATCAAGGATGGACACCTCAGCACCACATTCTACCGCAAACCCACAGACAACCTCACAATGCTACACTTCTCCAGCTTCCACCCAAAACATATTAAAACAGCCATCCCCTATGGACAAGCCCTACGCATACACCGGATTTGCTCAGATGAGAAGGAACATGACGGACATCTGGAAGTGATCAGGGATGCCCTCACAAGAACAGGGGTACGATGCCCAACCCATCGAGCGCCAGTTCCGACGTGCCACAGCAAGGAACCGTAATGAAGTCCTCAGGAGACAGACACGTGCTGCAACCGACAGGGTGCCCTTCGTTGTTCAGTACTTTCCAGGAGCTGAAAAACTACGCCATGTTCTTTGTGACCTGCAACACATTATCAATGAGAATGAGCACCTCGCCAAGACCTTCCCCATACCTCCACTACTTGCCTTTAAACAACCGCCAAACCTCAAACAGATCGTTGTTCGTACCAAACTGCTCGCCTCTCAGGACAACTCCATACAACCCTGTCACGGTAGGCGCTGTAAGACGTGTCAGAGTGTGGACATAGATACCGCCATTATGGGTGGGGACACCTCCCACCTTGTACATGGCAGGTACTCATGTGACTCAGCCAACGTTGTCTATCTTATACTTTGCAGACAAGGATGCCCTGAGGCATGGTACATTGGGGAAACCGAGCAAAGGCTACGACAACGGATGAATGGGCACCGCACAACAATCAACAGACAGGAGGGTTCCCTCCCAGTTGGGGAACACTTCAGTGGTCCAGTACATTCGATCTCGGACCTTCGGGTGACCATCCTTCAAGGTGAACTTCGGGACAGGCAGCAGCGAAAAGTGGCCAAGCGGAGGCTGATAGCTAAGTTCAGTACCCGTAGGGAGGGCCCCAACCGGGACCATGGGTTCATGTCACATTACAGGTGACCACCATTGCACTATACACACACACAGATACTCCTACACACACACACACACACACACACACACACACACACACACACACACACACAGGCACTCCTATACACATATATACACAGACACACATATACACAGACACCCACACAGACACCCACACACACCCTTACTGACACACACACTCCCACACTCACACATGCACCCACTCACAGACTTAAGACACTCTGTTCTCACTACACACACACACTTTCTCACACTCACAACCCCCAACCCAGACAGACAGACACACACAGACAGACAAAGACCCACATGCACACATATATTTTGTGGGGTGAATTTGTACTTGCAGGGCTACATTGTACTTTGCTCAAAAACTGCATGCATTCATGTAGAACTCCGTTATCTCACTTTTTAGATTAGAATCAATCTAAACATCATGGCATAGACAGAGAACACAGGGGCCAACACCTTCAACATATTGTCTAGCTATCACCATTGTTAACAGCTAACCTGAGAATGCAACTTTTTTAAAAAAGGTTTTGTGATTTACACATGAAAGAAGTGAAACTATCACTGTATTCTAACAGATGAAAGGCTTAACAGACAATCAATTTTTCAATGTATAATTTCAGTTACATCACACTGTAAATTTTTGCCATAAATTCTGTGTTAGGATTGAGCCCTCCACAATCACCTGATGAAGGAGCGTCGCTCCGAAAGCTAGTGTGCTTCCAATTAAACCTGTTGGACTATAACCTGGTGTTGTGTGATTTTTAACTTTATGTTTGTCCTACGGCATGTTTCTTGCAGTTGCTTCATGATATTTTGTACATCACATTTGTCCTGCATGTTGTGGGTTTAGGGTCTTTTGTCTTGGATAGTAGCTGGTAAAGTGTGGCTGTTGGTCTATCTAACTCTGATTGACATTCATGGTGTCACCTTAAACCCTGACCCTCTCCCAGAAGAACTACCGTTGATCAGGAACTTAACTGGGTCAACCACATTAAATATGGAGCAAAGCAGAAGCTGTGAATTCTGAATGAGTGAATTACTTGAGCTACAGCAATACCCAAAACAACTAATTATTGGTTTAAACAGGCTTTTATTTTAAGTCCCAAGGAGCTTCACAGTAACATTATAAATCAATATTAGCCACAAAGTCACATATTAGAGCAAATAGCCAAAAGCATTGTCAAAGAGTTAAGTTTTAAGATTAACCTGAAATGAAGAAAGAGAGAAAGTAAGGTACAGAATCACAGATGTTGAGGGAGAGTTAGGTTTTATGGGTCTGGGAAGCTGAAGGAATGATCACCAGCATTTAAACAATTAACTTGTGAATGCTCGAAAGAGACCAGAATTAGATGTATGCACATATCTCAGAGGGCTGCGGAACTGAAGCTCATTATAGAAATAGGGAGAGTTGAGACCACAGAGGGATTTGAAAACAAGGATAACTGTTTTGAGTAGTGTATGTCATTGAACTCAGCGATGATAGGTGAACAGGAATTGGTGAGACTATGGACATCACCAGCAGACTTTTGAATGATCACAAGTTTTCTGAGCTTAAAGTATTGATGGGTCAGCAAGCGTGGGTCAGAACAGCCAAATGTAGAGATAGAAGAGACGTGACAGTGGATTTTAGCAGCAAATCAACTGAGACAAAGTAATGATTTAGAGATGCCAGTGTTGGACTGGGGTGTACAAAGTTAAAAAATCACACAACAACAGGTTATAGTCCAACAGATTTAATTGGAATCGCACTAGTTTTCGGAGCGACACTCCTTCATCAGGTGAAGGACCGTCGCTCCGAAAGTTAGTTTGCTTCCAACTAAACCTGTTGGACTATAACCTGGTGTTGTGTGATTTTTAACTTGAGACAAAGTAAAGTCAGGTGATGCTATGGAAATGGAAATATCTTAGCATCAGAGGGGATATGTGTGCAGAAGCTTATGCCAACACTGAATAAGATATCAGCTCATATATTAAAAAAAACTGCTGTACATGTAGACTGCTGTCAGGGCGAGGAATGGAATTGGTAGCTAGGAAGCTGAGTTTGGAATAGAAATTGAAGACAATGGCTTCAGTCTTGCCAATATTTAATTTTAAGAAATTTCTACTCAGCCAGTACTGAATGTTGGATATTCAGTCTGATAATTTAGTGACAGTGAAAAAGTCAAGAGATGTTGTGGGTAAGTTAAAGCTGAGTGGCATCAACCAACACATAAAATCTAATGTTGCAGATGAGGGGCAGCGTGTAGATGTGGAATGTGAGGGTTCAACGTAGACCCTTAAGGGACACCAGAAATGATGTTGCAGAAATGTGAAGACCAGTGTTCAGAGAGGATACCCTGGCTATCATTAGAGAGGTAAGAATGGAATTAACATCAAGTCTCACTGAGCTGTACAATAGCGAAGATATATTGGGGTGGGATGACTTCCTGTGGCATCAAATGGAGAATAGCAAGTTAACTCTCTTGGTGTGTTGGTCAACAACACAAGAACAAAGTTAAAAATCACACAACACCAGGTTATAGTCCAACAGGTTTATTTGGAAGTATTAGCTTTCAGAGTGTTGCTCCTTCACAAGCTGACTAGTGGGTTAGGATCATGAAACACAGAATTCATAGCAAAAGTTCACAGTGTCATGCAACTAAAATGACATATTGAACAAACCCAGATTGCTGTTAAGTCTTTGATCTTTTAGAATGGATTGCAGGTTTCAGTTCATTAATATATAAATTCCAGAACTTCTTAAGTCACTTTCTTGAGATAACTTAAGGTTTTATAAGAAAAGGTGACATCTCAGCTCAGACAATGTATTAAAGGTATGAGGTTAGGGTCTGGATGTATCTCATTCTTGAGTCAGGCTGGTTCAATTTCCAAAGTAGGGATTTATAAAATGTTATATGGATTGACTGCCTGCAGATTGTGTGCTTTTTGAGCAAAAGTAGAATGTATCTGCAAATACAATTCTGTAAATGCAAATTCACCCCATCGACTTATAATGTGTGTGTGTGTGTGTGAGAGAGAGAGACAGTGTGAATGTGTGCATGTAAGTGTGTGCATGTTAACGTGAGTGCGTGTGAGAAAGTGTGTGTTTGTCTGTGTGTGCTTGGTAGAGTATGTGCATGAGTATGATGGAGTATAAGCTTGTGAGAGGGTGTGTGCATGGCTGTGGGTGTGAGGGGTGTATATGTGTGTCTGAGAGAGAGTCTGCATGAGTTTTGTGAGTATGTAATTGTGTGTGAGTGTATGAGAGAGAATGTAAGGTGCAATGGGGTCACCTGTAGTGTGACGTGAACCCAAGGTCCCAGTTGAGGCCATCCCCATGGGTAACGAACTTAGCTATCAGCCTCTGCTTGGAAACTCTGCATTTTTGCACATTTTGAAGTCAGCCTTGAAGGATGGTCACCCGAAGATCCAAGACCGAATGTCCTTAACCCCACGCACACACCCACTCAGGGCTTCTACTCCATCAGGCTCACACACAGTCTACCAAGCACACATACATGCAAACACACACTCTCTCATGTGCACTCACACTCACGTGCACACACTCACACTCTCTATCTCTCCCTCACAGGTACGTATACACACGCAAATGCACACAAGTTTCTGGGGTGAATTTGTGTTTGCAGAATTGTATTTGTAGATACTTTCTACTTTTGCTCAGAAAGCACACAACCTGCAGGCAGTCAATGCAGGCAGTCAATCCATATAACATTTTATAAATTCCTACTTTTGAAATCAAACCAGTCTGACTCAAGATTGAGATACAGACAGACTCTAACCTCATACCTTTAATACATTGTCTGAGCTGAGATGTCACTTTTTTTTATAAAACCTTAAGTTATCTCGAGAATGTGATTTAAAAGTAGTTCTTGGATTTACATATTAATGGACCAAAACCTACAATCCATTCTCAAAGATGAAAGACTTAACAGTAATCTAGGTTTGCTCAATATATCGTTTTAATTGCATTACACTGTGATCTTTTGCTATAAATTCTGTGTCTCATGATCCTGCCCCACTAGTTACCTGATGAAGGAGTAGCACTCTAAAAGCCAGTACGTCCAAATAAGCCTGTTGGACTATAACCTGGTGTTGTGTGATTTTTAACTTTGTACACCCCAGTCCAACACCGGCATCTCCTCATCAATACAAGAACAGATTATCTGGTCATCCATCTTGTTGTAATGTATGCAGGGTAAAAAACAATGACTGCAGATGCTGGAAACCAGATTCTGGATTAGCGGTGCTGGAAGAGCACAGCAGTTCAGGCACCATCCGAGGAGCAGTAAAATCGATGTTTCGGGCAAAAGCCCTTCATGCAACTTGGTGATGCACAAATTAGATGCTGCAATTCTCACATTACGACAATGGTTAGCTTTTTAAATTACTTTACTAGCTGTGCACAGTGTTAAAATATTCTTAGTTATAACATACACTAAATAAATCCAATTTCTTTCATTTCCAGATATGAGATTGGACAATAAATGGTAAATCTGGTAGGTTTGCATCAGCAATAATAACTAGCATTTATATAGCATGTTGAAATAGTAAAACATAAGGAGGACTTCACAGGGTTGTCATTAAACAATCTTTAACACTGAGGAAACATGCTGAGCAAAAGCTTTGTCAGAGAGGCAGAGTTTTTAGTGGTCCAAAAAGGGGAAGAGAGAACGTCGAAGAGGTTGTAGCATCAATAAGAATGGTCACTACCAGCTTTTCAAAGACTCCAAGTTGGGCAATAAATACTGAGCTTACCTATAAACAAACATGCATTTTAAAAACCTCCTCGTAATCTGCATTTGTATGAACCAATTTTCAGCCGATTTCTCTTTGCCATGCTGTTTCAATTCATTGGTATGTGCAGTAATCTTTTACCTGCTGCACCTGAGCAAGTCTGTATTGTGTGGGGCAATCTCTGCTCAGGTTTGAAATACATTGTTATTGTACACGTTGAAACCCGGAACAAAGAGTTCGACATTACGTTTCATTACCTCAGTAACAAAGAGCCCTATGTCTTGTCTGCAAAAATGAACCTACTTCATACTTAAGGTCTCAGTTGTAATGTGTTTGTGTTGCATTTCTGTTCAATTTGACATTCAATAGTTCTTGGGCCTCCCTGCAAATTACTTACAGCTCCTTAACCACAAAAATCGCAATTTGTTTAATATTAGCAGACTATAATCATTTCACGGTCACTCAAACTGACATTAATTGTTCACATTTATTGTATTTTTTAAAAAGTCAATTGAAAACATTTATTTGACAAAATATTCCATTTTTTGGATGTAAACAGACTTAAATCAATTTCTGCCTAATAACTCACTATTTAATCTGACAGGTGAGCTCATGAGAATTTCTCATGAAAGAAACGAAAGGATCTTTTAGTGAGTAGCCGTCAAAAATAGAACGTAGTTCAATTAATACCAACTGTTAGTTTGATCTAGGAGTCTTTGTTTTAATTGTCATGATGAGCTATAATTTTGCTGTTCAAGAATCTACTATTTCATGTATTTAATTAAACAATCAACATGCAGTGAATTCCAATTAAATCTTCTCAGCTTTGCAGTACCCTCTCTTGGGTCAGAATACTTTTCTCAAGTGGTTTCTTTCCATGTGTGAGTTGATCAGATGAGGCAGTTCCACACATGGTAAAGTATCACAATCCATATCAAACTGCTGCCTACCTTAGGTCTGTACAAACGCTCTTCAAAGGACTTTGACCCTTGCATCGAGGTGAAGAGATTGCAGGGTGCACGTCAGCAGCTGTTAATTTAGAAATGCGAGGAAGGCAAAGATCCTGCTGAATTCACGAGCAAAATATTTTTTTTTAATATCGCTCCCACTCAACACTCGGAGATCAGGAAGTTGATTGGTGATGTCGTTGGAAAGCCTATGTTGGAAAACCAGTTACTACTAACATGGGTCTCAATGGTGAAGAGGTCTGCGGATCAGTGGAGAAATTAAAGAGTTCAGAAGAGAGAGAGATCACAGCCTGGGTTTGCTTAGAGATGAGCAGAAGTATTCTTGACATAGAAGCAGTGTTGGAAACGCACTCTTGTGCTGGATCTGGGCAGCTCTTACCTCTTTTATGCTGGGCTTTGCAAACCCTTAAAAAACTGTACACAATCTAATAATAACTGTAAATAACTGCCAATCTGAGGAATGCAGGCTCATAAATATACTGCAAACACACCTTCCAGGCATGATATTCAAATTCTCCTAAACCCTGAATACCTTCCATTACCTTTGTATAGTCATCATGGGGAATGTAAAGATTTTCTCCGAAGTTTCATCTCCTGATCACTATGCGTTAATTCTTGCTCAAACATATGGATTGTGGCCAACTCAAAACAGGATTTAAACTTACTGTGATTCCTCTTAAGGTGAATAATTTATAATCTCCCACCATCTAGATACATACACTAAAAAAAAATCCATTTGCTTGAGAGCTATTGATACTCTTGGAAAATTATAGGATTAGGCGTTAGAAACTTCACATTCAAAGGCCTTTAACTGAGCACAACAAAATAGACTGACATTTCTAAAAACAACAGACAAAGCAATTTCTTATGAACATTTTAACATGTTCATTTGTTAGTGGCACACAACATATTTGCGTTCCCAAGAGACAAGAATAGGTGCAATTTAAGAAAAAATGTGATCATTGAGATTGGGGTTTGTGTTTATTTTAGGCAATTCTACAATAAAATAGTTCCCAATAGCTCATGCATAGAACTGTGTTCCAGCTGACCTTTTACTCTTGTGAGTCATAAATAACTTTCATCTGTTATACTTTTCAGTAATGGCTCTTTCATGCTTGTGAGACAAGCCATGGTTTCCCATTACTTTTGAGATCAAGGCCATGAAATTTTATTGGATTTCACCTGATCTTTTGTTAGAGTTACAACAGAAACCAAGATAAACTCCAGGGAATTTCAGGGTGACCTCCACTGATAGCCAAAGGTAAACTTTAGACCTGCTGAGCTTTTCCAGCTACTTCTTTTTGTTTCTGATTTACAGCATCCAAAGTTCTTTCGGTTTTTATTTACTATAAATCCATTACTTTGGTTCTATAAGTCCCTTTTGTTTTATCTCATGAAACATGACCAATTGGGCATGAAACATAATTTCAGCATTTCCATTGGACAACGAATAAGTGTTATTGTAGAAACACTACTCTACTACTGGGTCCTGCAGTGCACCTGTATCTTTTCCATTAATAATCCTTTATCCTATTTATTTGAATTTTTGATCCCTATTATCGAAGATCCAGTATGGCTGTAATTTACATCTCATGTACCTAATTCTCATGATCGTCCTGTTGTTACAGACCAGAAGAGGTGTCATCTGAACCTGTTTATAATCTTAATCTTAAATCCCTAAACACAATGGGTTAATTCTAAATAGGTGTTAGGATATTTTAACTCTACTTTTTTTGTGACATCAGTTTAAAAATGACTCAGAGTGAACACTCTCTTAGTTTTAAATCAATAGTATTATTCATTTATATTCAATCTCAAGTTGGTCTTGGCAACCCTGAATCTTTCTCTTTCTCTTTCTCGTTCTCTCTCTCTCTCTCTCTCTCTGTCTCTGTCTCTCTCTCTCACATACACACACACACACACAAGTGTAGATATTAATTTGCAGAATTTCTTCAAAATTGATGATGAAGCAGGAGAATGATTCTTAAAGACTGAGAATGAGTTTTCTTTTCTGGCAAAGATTGGATTCTTTCTATAACAAGGTTTAGAGGTGCCTTGGATTTGAGGAAGGCTTAGCTGTTAGCTTGGATCATCCTTAACTGTGTCCTTTGCTCTGATGTCTGGAACCGATGTTCTAAACAAGTCAGATTCATAGACAGGTTTCATTAGAGTTTCTGGCTCATCCAAGTTTCTCTCCAACTCCATCAAGTCTGAGATATGCCAAAGTTCAAAGCAAAGCACAAAGGGATTGATTTAATACCCAGGCAGGAGGTGAGTACAAGCTGCAGTTCATGGGAATCTTCAATGTCCAATTGTGCACTCTTAATAAATGCTCAGCATCAACAGGTATATAGCCAGTTCATTCTGACAATTGCTTAGCAAGGATATTTTGTCAGCATACGGATTTTAGAGAATTATGGACCCTTCTAAGTAACAGGATGAAAGGCGCTCTGAGCACTAGATTCTACAAGGGAGTCAACCACTGTCCAGGCAGTGATCATCCTGACAAAAAACCAAGACAACTGCAGATGCTGGAAATCAGAAACAAGGACAGAAATTGCTGGAAAAACTCAGCAAGTCTGGTAGCATCTGCAGACAGTCAAACATGTGGCGCTGGAAAAGCACAGCCGGTCAGACAACATCTGAGGGGCAGGAGAGCCAACGTTTCAAGCATAATCTTGTCATCAGGAATTTGGGGCTGAGAGATAAATGGGAAGGGGTGGGGCTCGGGGGAAGGTAGCTAAGAATGTGATAGGTAGATAATTTATGTAGATTTATGGTTGGCACAGTGGCACAGTGGTTAGCACTGCTGCCTCACAGCACCAGGACCCGGGTTCAATTCCCGCCTCAGGCAACTGTCTGTGTGGAGTTTGCATATTCTCCCCGCGTCTGCGTGGGTTTCCTCCCACCATCTAAAAATGTGCAGGTTAGGTGAATTGGCCATGCTAAATTGCCCGTAGTGTTAGGTGAAGGGGTAAATGTAGGGGAATGGGTCTGAGTGAGTTGCTCTTCGGAGAGTCGGTGTGGACTTGTTGGACTTGAAGGGCCTGCTTCTACACTGTAAGTAATCTAATCATGATGGGGTGGATAGGTGGGAAGGAAGATGGACAGGTAGGATAGTTCAAGAGGGCTGTGCCGAGTTGAAGGATTAGATCTAGGATAAGGTGGGAGGAGGAGAAATGGGAAAACTGGTGAAATCGACATCAATTCCATGTAGTTGGAAGGTCCCAAGACAGAAGATGAGACGTTCTTCCTCCAGGCGTCAGGTGGCTAGGGTTTGGTGGTAGAGGAGGCCCAGGACTGGAATGTCCTTAGCGGAGTGGGAAGGGGAGTTGAAGTGGTTGGCCATAGGGCAGTGAAATTGTTTGAAACATTTCACAAGTTGGTGTCCTGTCTTCTCAATGTAAAAGAGAACACATCGAGAGCAACGGACTCAATAGATGAGGAGTTTGGATGTGCAGGAAAATCTTTGACGTCTTGGATGGAGGTGAGGGGGAGGTGTGAGTGCAGGTTTTACACCTCTTCTGGTGGCAGGCGTAGGTGCTGGGAGGTGGAAGGTGGGTTGGTGGTGGACAAGGACCTAACTAGAAAGTCACGGAGCGAACACAGTCCTCAATTTCTCTTAGCATCTGTGAAGAGAAAGCAGAGTTAACTTTTCGGTTTCAGTGACCTTTCTTCAGTGATCATTCTGAGAAGGGGAGTTTCACAGGAGTGAAGTACACAGGTAGAAGGGAGTGTTATCCAGGATGGAGATGCATAGGAGTCTGGCACATGAGTGTTACACAGAGATGATGTGCACAGGAAGGTGTTGCACAGAACCAAGGTGAATATACAGATTTATTTGTTAAACAACAATAAATGAAAATCCAACAGTTTCATGATCAATTTTGCAATACCACTGTTTAATAATGGAAGGCTGTGATGTCACATTCCCTAAATTATCAGTACAGATTAATTTGCACACTCTCTAGGCCACTGTCCCCCAGATACAGAATAAAACATAGCGATAAATGATCCATTTGCTGACAGGACAAAACAACATTGAAAATTAGCTGAGCAAAATAAAACTAGAAAAAAATGTAAGAAGGGAATACTACAAAAAGCAAATAACCTGAATTATAGTGTTGAAACATTTCTATCAATTTTAATTAGAATTGCATTTCGCTGAAATCAGGTACATGTTATGATAGTAAAGCTAGTTCAGATATTTGAGTGGTCTTATTATCATAATAGAACATTTACTTCAGGGAAGTCAAGTGATGTTTTCCAGAACCGGATGGTCTATGAGGTTAGGCATTTTGTTGCATCCTGCAAAGGATGGCCATTTTGCTACTATCTTTCATTTCTGTCAGCCATATTAATGTTAGAACTTCAGAAAAGATGAAATAGTTTTGATTAATTGTCTAATGGGTTGAAAGTTGGAAAATTGATAGAGTTCACAGTTAGGTATCTTTTGTCTTGACTTAGATTGGGTTGGGATATCTGGTTGGCATGGATGGGTTGGGCCGAAGGGTTTCCATGCTGTACACCTCTATGACTATGACTCTATATTAGTCTCAGTAATGTCAGCTCACCAGAAGTGATCACTCTTAAGTATAAAAGGTTGGTTTCTACACCATAGAGGATAACTTCTCAATTGTCTCATTTGCAAGCTTTATCATACTTAACTGTTCAAACCATGTCTGCTCCAGTATTGTCTTTCCTGATGAATGGCTTATGTCTGAAACATCAGCTCTCCTGCTCCTCGGATGCTGCCACACTTTTTGACTCTGACTCTCGTGCATCTGTAGTCATCACTTTCTCCTACTGTGTTTCCTGCTATGTTCTCTTACTCTATCTCTAGGGTGGTATGGTGGCTCAGTGGTTAGCACTACTGCCTCACAGCACCAGGAACCTCGTTTGATTCCTGCCTCAGACCACTGTTTGTGTGGAGTTTGCATATTCTCTCTGTGTCTGTACGGGTTTCTGCTCTGGTTTCCTCCCAAAGTCCAAAGATGTGTATATCAGGTGAATTGGCCATGTTAAATTGCTCATAGTGTTAACTCCATTGGTCAGCGGTAAATATATGGTAGGAGCATGGGTCTGGGTGGGTTACTCTTCAGAGGGTCAGTGTGGACTTGTTGGGTCAAATGGCTTGTTTCCACACAGTAGGGATTCTAATCTTTCTTTTTCTCCCCTGTCCTTATTATATTTGCTGTATGTAACATTAAGGAATGATTCCCAAAGTAAAATAAAAAGTGTAGTGTACAAAGAAGCTATTTATTGTTGATAAGGAGAACTCTCAACATGAATAATTGTTAGCAATTCCCCATCAGGACTTCAGAAACAACTGACCACTGAGAGGAACTGATAAAACAATGACTGTTTCTCAAGGATGCTTAGATCTCCCAGTTCACCTTGCCTAATTAACTTGCTGCTGAAATGAGGAAGTTAATTGATGCTCAGACGTTAGAGAAGCACTTTGGGCAGAAACATGTTGAGATGTCACAAGTCCCACTGTCAGAGCCAAAGCAACAAGGCAACCCTTTCATTAGCTGACAAAAAGACCAGAAGAGTCATATTGCCAGGGCAGCCAATTTGTAAGACCGACCAGCCTTATCAGGAGAGCAGTAGCTCAGCAGCCTCGGCAGCATCAACAATGAGAGATGATGCCTCAGTAGTTGGTTGCCATGAAACAAGGGACAGTCAGAGGAAATTGAGACCATGGAAGACTCAGTAAATGATGTGAGTGGGCAACCCATGCTGCTACAAGGATGGCCATTACAGATGAAGATCACAGACTTCCCATCAGCCCCTCCTCTAACCCTGCAGACTGATTCAAAGCTGCCACAACCTACTCTACAATTTCTCCAGTGGGTGACCAATATTCTTGAAGTCAGCAAAATGCTGACAAACATGGGAAGTGATTTGTGATTCATCATATAACTACCTCTGGGTAGGAAGCCCAGCCTTCCGACAGCTAGCAAAATATACGTCATCATCCTCAGGCCCACCCATACCATTTTGCCACATTCTACCTTTAAGGCTATCCCCAAGTAACCCACAAAACTCCAGCTGCTGGTCTGACAAGAATTGAACATCCTTCAGACAGAATAGCCATTATGAACAACC
Source organism: Chiloscyllium punctatum (assembly GCF_047496795.1). NCBI lineage: Eukaryota > Metazoa > Chordata > Chondrichthyes > Orectolobiformes > Hemiscylliidae > Chiloscyllium > Chiloscyllium punctatum. The sequence goes on from NC_092747.1 coordinate 118,709,816, forward strand.
CCAAACATAAACATGTGATAACAGTTTTTTAAAAAAAGTAGCGACATTCCTGACAGCTGGTTGGATGATTTCAGGGAATTGTGGTAATAACCATGAAGAGCAGCAAAAGATGAGGTTAGAAAGTCAGAGAGTCATAGAGATGTACAGCATGGAAACAGACCCTTCGGTCCAACTTGTCCATGCTGACCAGATATCCCAACCTAATCTAGTCCCATTTGCCAGCACCTTGCCCATATCCCTCTAAACCCTTCCTATTCATAAAGCCGTCCAGATGTCTTTTAAATGTTGCAATTGGACGAGCCTCCACCACTTCCTTTGGCAGCTCATTCCATGTACACACCACTCTCTCTGTGTGAAAAAGTTGCCCCTTAGGTACCTTTTATATCTTTCCCCTCTCACCCTAAACCTCTGCCCTTTAGTTCTGGACTTTCCACCACAGGGAAAAGATCTTGTCTACTTACCCTATTCAAGCCCCTCATTATTTTATAATACTCTATAGGGTCTCCTCTTAGCCTCTGGCACTCTGGGGAAACAGCCGCAGCCTATTCAGAAAATGTTTATGATATTGATAGTAAGGCCTGGGTATGTTAGGTAGAATGCTTCCACCTTCTTCCTACGCTGTACTACGGCTTTCCATTCACTTGCGGTGGATAATGACCTTATATTTTTGGACAAGATAGGGCTTATTGTACCCAATGCTGCAGTGCTCTATTATGCTGAAAGTGGTGTTGCTCTGACTCAAAATCCTCATCTTCCTCCTCAGAAGGCTACTTCTGCTCTCCCAACTCTTCAGCGTCCATTGCAACTCCTCTCTGCCTGCTCCAGTTGTGCTGAATGCAGAATACATGGATAATGTTTCTTACTCTTCTGCACTGTTCTGCAAGGTGCCCCGAGGTGGATCCAAGTATTGGAACCTCATCCTCCTGAGGCCTATCCTCTGCTCCATGAATGCTACATTGTATCGAGAGTAGACAAACAGAAGGCTAGAAGAACACAGCAAGCCAGGCAGCATCAGGATGTGGAAGAATCGGCATTTGGGGTCAAGATGCTTCATCAGGATTGGAAAGGGAGGAATGGAGCTCATTAATAAACAGAGAAAGGAGGTTGGGGCTGGAGGAAAGAAAAGATGGTATAACAATAGGGTGGATGCATGTAGCGGGTCATTATGATAGGTAAGTGAGAAGGGTGGAGCGGCTAAGTGTGAAGGAAGATCGATAGGGGTTAGGTCTGGTCAAGGATGTGGGGAGGAGAGTAAGGGCTGGACATGAGCTATAGTTGGGAGTGGGGAGATAGTGAAGCTAGTGAGGCGGGAGGTGGTCTGACTCAATGTATCCAGCCGTGATTGCAGAAGGTAGCCATTGTCTCCCAGTAACCAAGGCATCTGGCCTTGTCAATGAAATAGTAATATAGAGTTATCAAGGATATGGGCATCATGCAGCTCCCAGGATACCTGGTATAGACTTTGAAGATGGGTTACTTGATCGCAGATGATTTGAAAATTGATGGAATGAGCTCTTTTCTGCTGATGAAGTCTGATGTGCTGCTCTCAACACATCATATGTACAGTCTGTAGTGCCCTGTCCCACAGGGAAGTCAGCAATATTACTGCACGGGCTGCAGTGCTAACCTTCTCCTGAATAATGAAATGATGCAATGTGATCTCACCCAAATTGTATTAGCAACAGCCTTGATACATTTCTGGTTAAGGATTGAAAGATCTTACACAGGTCCCCACTCGATCCTTGGCAATATCACCTGTGCACCACAATTAACAAAGATAATCCGAGGCCTCATAGGCCTCACAGGGCACAGAGCTGGTTTTCTCTCACCTTGAAGCTGCATTTGACAATGTACTGTCTTTCTTGGATGTTGTGGTTTTGGGGAAAAGTATGTGTCTCCGCCAAATTCACAATCTCCTATTCAACATGGCTTATGGCGCATACATCAGAAAAAGGTTCACTATGTTAAAGGTCCAGATGTAAGAATTCTTTGGCTCTCATTATCAGAGTCTTCCAAGTCACACTATAGTGAGGCCCAACTGTGTGTGCAGAGTGAGTAAAGTTTTAGTGCAGTTGTCATCTTGAGGGCCACCAGTATAGGAGAAGCATCTAACCCCTTTCAGATTACAGGTTCTGCTGCAGCAGATGACCTCATTGTTAGTGCCCTGGGACACCCTTAAATCTCAATGGTTCTAGACCTCACACATCTGGAGGGAATGCATCAAAAACAGTCATCTTTGGACCTGCTATACCTCTAGCTCCAATATCCCCCCTCACCCCCACCACCACCACCTCCTGAGAGGACCTTTAGCGGCAATGTCTTCATACGGAAAACCATCCAGCTGGAGGTTGCCAATTTGTCCTAGACTTCTTGGCACATCTGTTCTTTCTCCATTTCTCTGTGCCTTCATTGCATTCAGTCCTTAGAAAGCAGCTGGCATTCACATTGCACACACAGTTGGGCCTCACTATAGTGTGACTTGGAGGACTCTGATAATGAGAGCCAAAGAATTCTTGCATCTGGACCTTTAACATAGTGAACCTTTTTCTGATGTATGCGCCATAAACCATGTTGATTAGGAGATTGTGAATTTGGCAGAGACACATACTTTTCCCCAAAACCACAACATCCAAGAAAGACAGTACATTGTCAAATGTAGCTTCAAGGTGAGAGAAAATCAGCTCTGTGCCCTGTGAGGCCTATGAGGCCTTGGATTATCTTTGTTAATTGTGGTGCACAGGTGATATTGTTAAGTTCTCCTATGGTTTATTGCTTCACAGAGATGACTATGATCATTTTGTAATCACCAATGACATGGTCAATGTGACTGGGATCTGTATCATGTCAACCTGTCATGATATACTATCCCCACTGTCTGTCAAAGTCAGGGAGTTAGTGACTGTCGATGTTTCCTCTACTCAGTAACTCAGTATACTGTTGTTTCCCATATTTCCTTCATAGTTATTGTCTGCTTTGTATCCCAGCATGTTGAATCCAATCCCCACATTTAACTTTCCCAACATGCCCACAGCAGCACCGACCTCTGATAATGCTGTTTGATCTTCAGTGAACTGTGATACCTTCTACCCTTTGGCCAACTTGGAGAGACAGCCCTGATTGGGGAGTAACCAGACTCTTAATAATCTTTGTGAGCTCCTGTATAACTTGCTGTGATTCTCTTTGACTGAGTGCAATGGACCTGCAAGGCTGATTACGGCCCAGACTCCATTGATACAGATCCCTGGCCCTCCCCACCCAGGGCAAACTGACCATTTCCAAATCCCTGAACTGAGATCAGATGTTGCCCGTGACTGACTGTGGTCGACCCTCTGACTGATGAAAGACCCTTTTGATTTGACCGAGGACTACTCCTCTTCGACTTTGAGATGTAGTCATCTATTTGAAATGCATGTAGTGATTTTAGTAGGCCATAGTGAGATTGACACAGCATGGTGCCATACAGCAGCATGCTCACTGCCTGAACTAACCCCTTGCTGATAAACATGGCAAGCTGCCTATTTTTGTGGTAAAATGGCAAGGCCAAAGTACAGTGAGCGTTTAACCTTTGGCCGAAGGAATGCTGTACATAAAAGTCAAGGCAAGACAGAGATAGTGTGAGCACCCTAATTGTCGCAAAGAGAGCAAATGTAGAGCATAGAGATGCCCCCTATCATAGCTGCATATTGCTCTGGGTATAGTGGCCTGGCAGCAACATGATACTGAAAGGTGTTGGCACACTCCAAAGTGCACTACTGAAGTGCAAAACTGTATTGGAATTGGGGCTGTGCATATCTGCTACTAACCTCTGCGGAGGGTGTATCAGAGCCGTGCCCGAAGACGTTAGGGACCGATAACCAAATGGTAGTACACAGCAGCAACAGCAAGCTGGAACCTCACTCTGCTTTTAATGATGGCTACTGTCACCGTCTAGTTCCTCTCTGCGTCATGGGAGAAGATTAAATTGCATAACAATGAGCTGCTAATGTATGCAAATAGGTCTCTCTCTGCTCACTAGCAAGATTCTTGCCTTGCCATTGACATATTGTGAGGAAGATCAGACCTTTTTTTTTCAAAATCGGGAATCTAATTTTTTAGACCTCGACATATTTCCCCAAAGACTTGCCACATCATTTGGGAGGGGTGGGGAGCTGGGGAAATTCATTGAAATAACATATGCATGATGCTGATAGTAATATGAGGAATAATAGAAGACATGATTGTCTTTAAATACACCCACCCACAACTGCGTCTCACATTACACAAGGTTTCACCCGATGGCTTGGTTATATATCAGAGTGGGTAGTGAATCAGCTCAAACTCTAACTCTGATTAACCCCATCAAATCCACTGCCCTGTACAACTGGAATATAATGCAAAAGATTGATTGCTCAAAGACAGAAGGCATTGTGAATACTCTGAAAGCACATGAAAAGTAGATAATGTAAAGGCAGGCTTTCATTCAATGGATACACTTGGGCTCAACATGGTGCTAAACCTTATTTGTGAAGGTGAACCTTTTAAAGGAAAAATCTAACCCCCAACTCCACCACTGAAAAGAATTTAAAGGATGCTTTCAAAGGACACCTGGGGGAGCAGTTGAGAGGGCAGGTTGGTCAGATGCACTTACAGAGTTATGTTGAGTCACTGTTGGACTGACTGCTTGATGGTGTTTGTATAATGTTTTCCCCTAAAGTCATGAGCTGACAGTCATGGGCTAATTTGTGCATTTTTATAATCTGACATCATAATTATAAATATAATTGTTCCACTATTTCCAGCCACAGGGCGGCATGGTGGCTCAGTGGTTAGCACTGCTGCCTCACAGCACCAGGGACCTGGGTTCAATTCCAGCCTCGGGCGACTGTCTGTGTGGAGTTTGCACATTCTCCCCGTGTCTGCGTGGGTTTCCTCCGGGTGCTCCGGTTCCCTCCCACAGTCCAAAGATGTGCAGGTTAGGTGAATTGGCCATGCTAAATTGCCCATAGAGTTAGCTGCATTAGTTAGGGGGAATGGGTCTGGGTGGGTTACTCTTCGGAGGGTTGGTGGGGCCAAAAAAGGCCTGTTTCCACACTGTAGGGAATCTAATCTACCTGCAGATGTCTAGGCACCTGACGCTGAAAATCTTGTCTCTCTACTTTCCTGTCACTTTCTTTCCTAAGACACTTCCTAAACCATACCTCTTTAAGAAAGCTTTTGGTTGTGTTTGACCTCCTTTCCTATTTTCTTTGAATACCCCTGTGAAGTACTTAGGGATGTTTGCTTACATTAAAGGCACTGTATTAATGTAAGTTGTTATTACTGTATCATAGCAGTGTCAGAGGCTTTCTTGTAATCTCTTGTTGATTATTAAGCAAAAGGAACTTATTCCAAAATATCTTTGTCCCAAATGACTTGCTCCACATATCCAAACACAGTAAATTGTTTGACAAGAAAGCATTTTATAGTACTGTGGCAGACGGAGTATTAAATGAGTGTTATAGAGACAAGCCTGAAGCTTTGGCCTTGAGCCTGACCTGAGAGTATGTGTTGATATCATGCTAAATGATGAATAGATGTGTGTCAAGGGGAAATTGCCTGGAGACCACCATGTGGTGTCTCCCGTACGAAATGTGAACGATTTGCTTGCAGTACAATTTGTTTAATAAACTGTTTTAGTTTCTACAAGAATTGTACCTTACATTCTATCAAAATGCAGAAGGGAAGGACTATGAACAAATGTATTAAACATGATAGAAACATAGAGAGCAGTGAATGCCATGCAATGCATCAAAGATATTTAAAACATATTCTTGACCTCAATGAACTTCTTTAAAACCCTGTAGTGGTTGCACAAATTAGATTGTTTTTAAATTGTCAGGTTTTCAAACATAAAAATAGTTGATACAACTTGTTTTGGTATATCAACATTTATTACAAACCCCCAAAAAAGGTTTTTGTTTTGTTGCAGTTTATCAATTATTTAAAATAACTCAAGACGTTGTTGGATTCTGTCAAAGCCTGTTAAAGTCAATAATGCTTTCCCTTCCTAACTGTCTGAAGTAGATTGAATTCTTTCATAATGCATGTGGAATTCTTAGCCAAGAATTCCCCTCTAGCTAAAATGTCAATATTCCTTTGGACGTTTAACAAGTTCCATGAAAGTGAAGAATAAACATTTAATGAGCTTGCAGGTATGAGGAGGACTTTGTAATTTAAGGCTAATTGTATGCAAGAATGAATTGTGAAAGTCTCACCTATGAATTGAGTGCATCTTGTTTCCTGTTGTTGACTTGTTTAACAGTAAGCTGTTGCACCTGTGATCTGATTTTTAAAATATATTTTGTTATGAGGCATTTCAGTTCAGGGATATTTAATTAAAGAAGGCCTTGCCTTCCTGTTTTTTGCCCAATGAGCTTGGAATGCAGGTATGTATGTGTTCCATGTGGAAACCAACAAACTAAAAGAAGCCAATTTAACAAACAACACAAATTGGAAAAAAAAAACACCCTTTACAATTCTTATAAACCAATATCAATATAAATTAAACAGGAATGAAATGGCTAATTCAGCACAAACTATAAACTACACATTAAGTAAGCAGTATAATCCAGTTTACATGGATTTATGGACAAATATGGCACTGATTTAAGCCATAATACAGCACGGAAACAGACCCTTCGGTCCAACTTGTCCATGCCAAACATAATTCCAAACTAAACTAGTTCCACCTGCCTGCTCCTGGCCCATGTCCCTCTAAACCTTTCCTATCCATATACTTCTACAATGTCTTCTAAACATTGTAATTGTACTCACATCCACCACTTCCTCAGGAAGTTCATTCTACATATGAATCACCCCAAGTCCTTGAAAAGGCTGATCTTCTTCAGGTCGATTTCACAATTTAGCCACTGGTTCTCATCCAACAGTAGCTCCCAATCAACCTAAGTTCCGTATCACAGTTTTCACCAAAAATGCAGCCCATCTACAAAAACTCCTCAGTTCTGCTCATGGCATCCTTAGCTCGAATCCACCAGTACTCTCCACAATGCCTCAGTGAGAACTCTGTGCTCTATACAACAAATGAAGGTCAATCAGTTCCTTGAAAAAGCAACAGTAGCTTCATTTTCCTTTATCTCCACTCTGAAATCCAGTCTTTATATTCCTGTAGCTTGTTTGCACTGCACCACTGGGACATTTCAAACAACTTCAAGTTCAATTTTTTGTTCTAGTTTTAGTTTGCCTTTCATGAAGGATTTAACCCAAAAAAACCACAAGCTTTGAAACCACAGACCCCTCCATCACAATGTCTGTTTCTGAGTTTATTGGTTTTGTTCTTCTTAAATTTGCTCAGAAATTTGTGTTTCATTAAAAGTGACAGGAATAGATGCTCAGAGATTTGAACAAAATGACTTATTGAAATAAAAAATAAACTAAACAAAAGGTACAATCATGAGTCAAAACAGAAAACCTGAGCTACAAATCTTCTCAAAAATTGCTAAGAGAACGTTATTGCTGTTTCACTATTCATCTTTTAACAGTAGCGGTTGCAAAATTCAAACTTTATTAAATAGACAAAACAAAATGAAGTAGCTATTTCTCAGCAACATGACAAAGTAAATCCAAATTTTCCATTCTTTATTGCAAACTACAGAAGATAATTATTGATATTAGATTATCATAACTTAGCGAGCTATTAACTTGATAACTATTACTTTGGTAACATCAAAAACAGGTTTCCAGAAAGATGGCGGTGGAATAGGGCTTCTGAGCACGTACACTCTGTCCGCTTTTCTTTTCATTCCTTTTCTCTTTTTCTTTGATCTCATTTCTCTTTTTTGTTTCTTATCTTATTTTACTTACCTCTTAATGAAGACCTCGATGGCGGCGAAGGCTTCAGTGAGTAGGCCCATGTGGACTCATGGTGGTTGGGAAGTCAACACAATGGGAACACGTAGCGGCCGGCATTTCTGCAAGGTTCTGGCAGAGTGGACACATCCACTCAGTTTTCTCCTTCCATTTCTTTTTACTTGTTTTTCTTTCTCTTTTTCGGTTCTAATTCTTTTAGCTTTTTTCTACTGGTTTACCTTCTATAGAAAGGCAGTGGTGGTAGCTGTATCGGGCTTGTTGAACTGGCCAGTCAGCTCGCTGTCCAGTTTGAAACAACGGCTGGGGGACTGACCCATAACTCTCGGTGAGTTCTTGAGGCCCGGCACATGGTCCGAAGGTGAGATTGAGACTTAGTCTGGATGGCACCTGGGTTTTGGCAGTCTAGAGATCCCAGGAATGAGTCCAACCCAGCAATGGAGGTTCCCCTGACATCTGTAGTGACGCCAAGAGCAGGGGAAATGGAACCAGTGTGTGGAAAGTGTGTCAAAGTGGTGGAGATCAAGCCCTTGTTGGAAGTGAAATCCCTACAAGGAAAGACTGCAATGTTTGAACTTTTAGCTTTATTTCTTTATTTTTGACTTAATACTAAGAAGGACTGTAATGTTTAACTTTTAACTTTGTTCTTTATTTCTTTCTACCTTGTTCTTGAGTTTTTGTATCTTGGTGCTTAAGATGGTGCCATGTGTGTGACATCGAAAATTTTTCACTGTACTCTTGTACTTTTATACATGAGTCCACATGATAATAAAGTCTAAGTCTAAACCAACATCTACTTAATAAAGTAACAATAATAATTGTTGAAGTGTTAAGCCTTTCCTCTCGATAAGAATGCAAGGAAACTTGCGATTGGTCACCATGATCTAGAACATTAAGGCTAAATTTCCTCCTTCTGATAATTCACTTTTGATAACCTGAAGAGGAAATTCCCATTCAACTCATCTAGAGAGTCACTGACCGAGGAACAACACTTGACCCAAAGCCCAGAGTACTGTCCCCACCTGAGGTTTCAGGGACAGAGCAACTATTATGTACTTCTCCAGCTGTTGCTTGGTTCAACTTTCTATAAAATTATGATCATCTTAAACATTGTAGTGTGCATTGTAACTCACATAAATTTTTGATCAACTATCACCTCTGTGCTCAGTGGCAATGATGGTTCCTATTCCCCTAAGGCATTTTTTAAAAAAAAAATTCTTGTCCTCCTCTTCAAACTTCATTAAATTATCTTTCCGTCCTATCACTGGAACTTCGTCCAGCTTTATAAATTACTGGTCATTTAATTCTGACCTCTTGTACATCCCTCTCTTCATTCAGCCCATTTATAGGTGAAGCAGCTGCACAGGGGTCGTTATCCCATCACCAAGTCACCTTACAGTACATTGGCTCTGAACAGTCAGCTCAGAGCCAGCCCCTAGACTGAGGAAACCTTCTAAATTTCTTGATTTTTTTTCAAAATAAACTAAAAAATCAAGAAGTCTACCTGAAACGAGGGGAAGAGAAAAAGAAAACTCTCCTCCTTAGTAGAAAACGAACAGCAGTAACACACTGACTGTGGTCCAGATAGCAGTGACGTTCCCCTCCCGAACTCAAATTGGAGAGACATTCACCACTGATCCAGCTCCCTCAGAGCCAGTTCTCAGAGTGAATAGAACCTCTGACACTTCTGTTCTTTTCTTTCTTTCTTCCTCCCACTACTGCCTAACAGCGGTAGTGCTTATTTGTCCCCAGCACCCACGTCGTGTGTGTGTGCAGGTATAGGACACAGTAAAGAACAACAAGTACGCAAATCTTTGTTCATATTCCACCACCAGGAAGAAAGGAAACACCCGAGTGGCCAGTGACAAGCACTGCCCTTCACATCAAAGGGCAATGCTGTGTGATCAAAAAAAGTGAAGGGGAGGGCAGGGATTAAATCAATGTCCTGCTTATATCTGTCAGCCAGGAATCCCTGATTGACCCAGGTTAACAACTGAATCAAGGATCTCGTTGCCAATGAGATCCATCTGACCCTGTTTCCAATCAATGCAGAAGGCATGTTATTTAGGTCTCAGACATTTCAATTCACTTCCTTAACATTTCTCTCTACCTCTCTCCTCTCTTGTTTTGCTTTCTGTTTGATCTGTCATAATATGCGGGTTTAACATTTGTTACCCACACCTGTCCTTAAACTATTTCAGTCGACAGTTCAGAGTTGAGCACATTGCTCAGGGTCAGTAGTTACATGTAGGCTAAACCAGCTAAAATGGCAGGTTTCCTTTCATGAAGGACAATAGACAATAGACAATAGACAATAGACAATAGACAATAGATGCAGGAGTAGGCCATTCTGCCCTTCGAGCCTGCACCGCCATTCAATATGATCATGGCTGATCATTCCTAATTAGTATCCTGTTCCAGCCTTATCTCCATACCCCTTGACTCCACTATCTTTAAGAGCTCTATCCAATTCTTTCTTAAAAGAATCCAGAGACTGGGCCTCCACTGCCCTCTGGGGCAGAGCATTCCACACAGCCACCACTCTCTGTGTGAAGTAGTTTCTCCTCATCTCTGTCCTAAATGGTCTACCCCGTATTTTTAAGTTGTGTCCTCTGGTTCGGCACTCCCCCATCAACGGAAATATGTTCCCTCCTGCCAGAGTGTCCAGTCCTTTCATAAGCCTATACGTTTCAATCAGATCCCCTCTCAGTCTTCTAAACTCAAGGGTATACAAGCCCAGTCGCTTCAGTCTTTCCGTGTAAGGCAATCCTGCCATTCCAGGAATTGACCTCGTGAACCTACGCTGCACTCCCTCAATAGCCAGAATGTCTTTCCTCAAATTTGGAGACCAGAACTGTACACAGTACTCCAGGTGTGGTCTCACCAGGGCCCTGTACAGCTGCAGAAGCACCTCTTTGCTTCTATACTCAATCCCTCTTGTTATGAAGGCCAGCATGCTATTAGCCTTCTTCACGACCTGCTGTACCTGCATGCTTGCCTTCATTGACTGGTGGACAAGAACACCCAGATCTCTCTGAACAGCCCCTTTACCTAATTTGATACCATTGAGGTAGTAATCTGCCTTCCTGTTCTTGCCACCAAAGTGGATAACCAGACATTTATCCACATTAAACTGCATCTGCCATGCATCTGCCCACTCACCTAACTTGTCCAGGTCACCCTGTAATCCCCTAACATCCTCATCACATTTCACCCTACCACCTAGCTTTGTGTCATCAGCAAATTTGCTAATGTTATTGCTGATACCATCTTCTATATCATTTACATATATTGTAAAAAGCTGCGGTCCCAGCACGGATCCCTGCGGTACCCCACTGGTCACTGCCTGCCATTTCGAAATGGAGCCGTTAATCACTACCCTTTGTTTCCTGTTAGCCAACCAATTCTCTATCCAATCTAGTACTTTGCCCCCAATCCCGTGCGCCCTAATTTTACTCACTAACCTCTTATGTGGGACTTTATCAAAAGCTTTCTGAAAGTCCAGGTACACTACATCCACTGGATCTCCCTCGTCCATCTTCCGAGTTACATCCTCAAAAAATTCAAGAAGATTAGTCAAGCATGATTTCCCCTTCATAAATCCATGCTGACTCTGTCCTATCCTGTTACTATTATCCAGATGTGCCGTAATTTCATCCTTTATAATAGACTCCAGCATCTTTCCCACCACTGAGGTCAGACTAACTGGTCTATAATTTCCTGCTTTCTCCCGCCCACCCTTCTTAAAAAGTGGCACAACATTAGCCGCCCTCCAATCCTCAGGAACCAACCCCGATTCTATTGAACTCTGGAAAATAATCACCAGCGCATCCACGATTTCCCGAGCCACCTCCTTCAGTACCCTGGGATGCAGGCCATCAGGTCCCGGAGACTTATCAACCTTCAGACCTAACAGTCTCTCCAACACCAAATCCTGGCAAATAGAAATTCCCTTAAGTTCAGGTCCTTCAGCCACTGTTACCTCAGGGAGATTGCTTGTGTCTTCCCCAGTGAACACAGATCTGAAGTACCCATTTAATTCCTCTGCCATTTCTTCGTTCCCAGTAATATATTCCCCTGCTTCTGTCTTCAAGGGCCCAATTTTTGTCCTAACCATTTTTTTGCCTTGGACATACCTAAAAAAGCTTTTACTATCCTCCTTTATATTCTTGGCCAGTTTACCTTCGTACCTCATTTTTTCTCTGCGTATTTCCTTCTTACTAATCCTCTGTTGTTCTTTAAAAGCTTCCCAGTCCTCCGTTTTCCCGCTTATCTTCGCTAAGTTATACTTTTTCTCTTTTAACCTTATATGTTTCTTTACTTCCCTTGTCAGCCACGGCCGCCCATGTCTCCTCCTGGGATCTTTCTTCCTTTTAGGAATGAACTGATCCTGCATCTTCTGCATTATACACAGAAATATCTGCCATTGTTCCTCCACGGTCTTCCCTGTTAAGGTATTAAACCATTGAACTTTGGCCAGTTGCTCCCTCATAGCTCCATATTTCCCTTTATTCAACTGAAATATTGTCACTTCAGATTGTACCCACTCCCTCTCAAATTGCAGATTGAAGCTTATTGTATTATGGTCACTACTTCCCAATGGCTCCTTCACTTCGAGGTCACTGACCAATTCTGGTTCGTTACACAATACCAGATCCAGAATCGCCTTATCCCTGGTCGGCTCCAGCACCAGCTGCACTAAAAATCCATCTCTGAGGCACTCCACAAAGTCTCTTTCTTGAGGCCCGATACCATCCTGATTCTCCCAGTCTACCTGCATGTTAAAATCCCCCATAACAACTGTAGTAACATCTTTGCGACAAGCCAATTTCAGCTCCTGATTCAACTTACCTCCAACATCCAGACTACTGTTTGGGGGCCTGTAGATGACTCCCATGAGGGTCTTTTTACCCTTAGTGTTTCGAAGCTCTATCCACACTGACTCTACATCCCCTGACTCTAGGTCCGCCCGCGCAAGGGACTGAATATCCTCCCTTACCAACAAACCAGATAGATTTTCATGAAACCAAAAGAGAAAATGCTGGAAAATCTCAGCAGGTCGGGCAGCATCTGTAAGGAGAGAAAAGAGCTGACATTTCAAGTCTAACTGACCCTTCTTCCAGCATTTTCTCTTTTGGTTTCAGATTCCAGCATCCGCAGTAGTTTGCTTTTATCCTAGATTTTCATGAAGATAGATGATACACATAATGGTTACCATTACTCAAAGTCATGTTCAATTCCAGTTTTCCTTTTCATTTACATTCTATCAGCTACCAAAATGAGATTGGAATTCGTGTCACCTAAGCATTTAGCCAGGAGTTTTAGATAACTTGTCCAGTGATATTATCACAATGGTGCTGCATCACACAGTACAGTGTGAATATTAAACTCATTAGCTGAATAGTTAAGTCAATAAGTGTAGATATATTTATGGGAAAATTAGTTCAGCATAGGAAGAAATGATAGGTTTTGCAGATAGGCTTAGCTGAGGCAAGGTGAGAGACCATTCAGTGGATGAACGCATCACTGGATGGGCAGCATTTATTGCCCAGAGAGTAGTTAAGAGTCAACCACATTGCTGTGGGTCTGGAGTCACCATGTAGGCCAGACCAGGTTAGGATGGCAGTTTCCTTCCCTAAAGGACATTAGTGAATCAGATGGATTTCTCAAACAATCAACAATGTATACATCGTCATCATCAAACTCTTAATTCCAGGTTATTTATTGAATTTAAATTCCACCCTCTGCCATGCCAGGATTAAAAATCAGGTTGCCAGAACATTACCTAGGTCTCTGTTTAAACAGTCCAATAACACTATCCCTAGCCCATCACCTCCCCTCCTGCTAGCATGAATTGGTTGTGGTAAACACATTGTTGCATATTATATTTAATGACACCATTCTGACGGCACACTAGAAAGTCTGGATTTTAGTGTTCAGTAGACTTGGGCTAGAAGCTACAACTTTCTGATTCGGTGGTGAAAGTGGAAAGTGGCTGAGCTACAGTTGATTCTTGTACTAATATCTTCTTGTGTAACTCTTTGAATTGAATTTATTGTCACGTGTACCGGAGCACAGTGAAAAGCTTTGTCTTGCGAGCAATAAGGCAGATCACAGAGTTAATTTGTCAGTTTGTATCTAATAATAATTCTATGAAGTGCCTCAAAATATTAAGTGCACTAGAGAACTACAAATTGTTGTGGTTGACAGCACAAAATTTTTGCAACTTTTTAAAATAAACTCTTTGCAATTCATGCTTGCTGCCCAGGCATTAAAAGGAAAATGTTTCTTGACCTCCAATCATTACCATATGTGTCTTGTTGTGGAGGGTGAGTAGCACGAACACTTCTATGATATCCTTTGCTACATTGGCCATTTGAATGCTTGCCTTATAGAATTGAAGCAGTATATCATGCTTCAAAAAAGTTTTAATGAACCATTTGTCAATTCAAATCAAATTTTTTTGGTAGTTATATTGTTGCATTGAATATTGCTTTATTTTTTTCAGCAAGAGCTTTGCATATTTTGAAACAGCCAAGTCTTATCAGCAGTTCATCAACACTGATATTGATTTCAACAGACTGTGTAACCAATCTGTCAATGTCAACACGTCGGTTCACAAAAATTGTGGTAGTTGCGGTTGTTACTAGAAAATAATATTCACGAGGAATAAATGACTATATTATCTTCCGTTTGCTGGCATTGGTTTTAAAACATTAATGCCCCTGCTTCCAAATGTGTAAATATTTTGTTCTAATCCTCCATCATTCCACATGATGATTTTCAATTCAAACTCCATGCGTACAAACAGATTTAAAATTGGGCAACAATACAAACGGATATTAATAAATCAATAGCCTTTCCAACTTACAAACCAATTTTATTTTTCTCACAAGTCAATAGAAAAGGAAATCAGCTTGGGCGTAAAATAGGTTGTTTATTTACTATTGACCATTTTTTGAAGACAGGGGAGGCTTTTCACAACCAATGGGCAATATTTAATCTTAAACCACATTAACAAAACAGAACAGGTTATCTGGTCAATGGGCCACATGTGATGGATCATAGAGCCATCAACTATTGTGTTAACCTGAACTACAACAGTGGTGATTGTTCATATCTACATCATTGATCCCAAATCTCTTTGCATCATTCTGAAACTATGGAAGATACCTATATTAAGGTGAATCCCTTCTTACATTCTTAGGGCTCAGTGGCTTGACCAAGTCCAAGGGGACAAAAGCAGTATAAAATTGATTAAAAACTATTAATGAATCTCAGCACAGCAGGCTGAGCTATACACTGAAAACAAATAAAAAGATTTTTGACTTCTGAGGACTTGACAAAAGAAGCATTGTGCATATTTTTTCAGGAAAGAAGATGTCTTAAATTTCAAAAAACTGTGCCAAATTAACTTGACATATCCACCAAAAGATTGGCACCCATGTCACCTTTGAAAGGATGCTGTGTGCCTGTGCAAGAGTTGGCAATCAGCAATGACCCTCATTGGCAAAATTGTGACCCAGCAATGACCATGAAGTTATGTCACCCTGTCTGCGTGGGTTTTCTCCGGGTGCTCCGGTTTCCTCCCACAGTCCAAAGATCTGCAGATCAGGTGAATTGGTCATTTTAAATTAGCCGTAATGTTAGGTGCATTAGTCAGAGGGGAATGGTTCTGGGTGAGTTACTCTTTCGAGGATTGCTGTGGACTTGTTGGGCCGAATGGCCTGTTTCCACTCTGTAGAGAATCTAATCTAAAAAAAAACATCCCGTCTAACCAACTCCTTAATTAGTGTCATGGGGCTCCAATGTCTACTATACACTTGCAGCCTGTCATTGACCATTAGGTGAATTTCACACACAATTAGGCAAATCTAATCATGAATTTTAATTTGCAGAAAGTAAAAGTGAATGCAAATAGAGGTTAAATCTTGCACTATCCCAATGCAAACTGGATTTCAGCATCATGAACAGGGTTTGCTGTCAACATTGGCCCTCCTGTATCTGCCTTTATTTTGTTAGGAAGGTAGTCACAATGACTAATATGTCACCAGTGCCAGGGGCTAGGGCTGTCGGTGGAAATGCCAGAACATAGGAACAGGAGGAGTGAAAGAATTTCTTATACCTCAGCAGTGGCATACCCTGCAGCTATGGGCGATGAGCAGTGAGACATGCTGCAACGGATAATAAGGGGACGCCTGAATCATCCATCCACATTCAGACTCAGGAAGCCTGCCACTAAGTGCAGGTGCTGTGCCGACTGGGGGCCCACCCAATGATATTGAGCAGGGTGTGCCTGCAGAGCAACACCACCCTTTCTAGCTCGGACCCACATCAAACACTCAACCTCCCACTGCATTCAATACAGACCATTGTTACACAGTTAGGTGGCAGAGAACTAAATGATGTGTGGCTCACATAGGACCTTTGGAAGTCGAACAAACAGCAGCTCCCCTTCAGCCAGCTTTGGCCTTTTATAATGTCATTGCTGATAACTTCAGCATCATTGAGATGCCAAAGTGTAGTCTGCAAGTAGAGTGGCATGTTGCAAATAACCTGTAATCAGCATTTGGTCTTGAAATACCTTTGTTCTATATATGTCACAAATGGGTAATGAAATTACTGTGAATTAAATGTCGCAAAAGTTGTTCATGTGTTTGTTGCTACAATGTCCTAGCGCCCAGCAAATGTGGATCTCATACTGTCACACATCAGCTGACATTCCGCTCAACCTGGACATTGCCCCAGCCATTATGTAATTGCACCTTGCATAAGGAGAACAGAAAATGATGGTAAGGAATATAACCCATGCGTCCCACATGATTACCAGATATCCACAGCCCCAAAGACTCTGCGTCCCCCTTTTACCTCAGAGTACTCCATAAGTCCATCCCTACTGTGTGGGGACCTGCTACATTGAACTTCAACTACAGTTAGGTAAAAACGGTGCCCCTCCTGCTCCTCTATACTCCCCCCTGTGGAGACCAGAGTCATAATCACTACCACTAATGTCCCCACAGTCCTGACTCCCTCCCATTGCCTACAATGCCCTCTGATCCTGTTACACAGGCTCCCACTGACCTCTCCTCCCCCGCCAAGTCTGTCCAACAGAGATTCCCCCATCCCCACCCTTGTCCCTTCTACACATTATCCCCACACCACCCCACCGCCCATCCCCAGCCCACCACTTCAAGCAATGATTTCCCACTGCCCCTACTCCCTCCTCTTCTGCCCTAACCCTGAATCCTCTTGAAAGTTTAGCAGGCTTCCAGGACTACACTCACTCAATTCTGTGGTCACCTTCAATGAGCAGCTCCAAGACATGACTGACCAAAGTCCCAGCCTCTATCTTTACAGTTCCCTGACTGATGGCACATGATTTCCCTGAATGCTTGCATTCGTCCTACAGGACTGACCACTGCACACCCCCTTCACTCTACTTGGATAGACCAACTGACCATGAGCATCTCAAGTGGACAAGTAAACATACTCAGCTTTATCTGGACTCTGGATTAATCCCTACTGGTTTCCGACATGGCCATTTGGTTGAATGCACGTGCAGTGTTGTTTCCCATGTGGGCAGCTGGCACATGCTGTATGTGATACCTTGATGTCCATTACCACAAGATGTTCCAACCTTCCCCTGTGTGTTTTCACTGTGGAGCATCTCAGTACAGTAGTGGTGATAACCTTTGGCTTTGGATGAAGTCCAATACTTATGGCATAGGCAGGGCACTGCATGTCGTAGAATCCTTCCATGATGGAAAGAGGCCATTCAGTCTGTCGAGTCCGAAGAGCATCCCACCCAGACCCAACACCCTGCCTTATCCTGATAGCCCCACATTTCCCATGGTTAATCCAACTAGACTGCACATTGAAGGGCAATTTAGCATGGCCAATTGGCCCTAACCTGCAGATCTTCGGACAGTGGGAGGAAACCGGAGCATGTGAACAAAACACGCACAGTCACAGGAGAACCTACATAATCCACACAGGCAGCCACGCAAGATCCTGGGTCCCTGTCTCTTCATATGCAAAATATACTTGCCGAAGTCTCCGAATGCTCATTTCCAGTGTGTTATCCAATATAAGTCTCTGTTACTTAAATGGGCTGCCAGTGTATCAATAAGGTGCAAGATGATTGTGAGGAGTTCTCAGATGGCAGATGCCGATGTCTGTGGATGAGAGGTGTATGTGGCTGGTGCCCATGGATCATGCCCTGAGCTGCAGTTGAGTCAAAGAGAACAAGCAACTCCTTTGGCGTAAGCAGTGAGCTGAATCCACCAGGTAGCCATTCTGGTTCCCATGTCAGGTTTCTGGATGACTCGTTGACTTGGCAAATTTGTTGAGATAGAAAGCTGAATATGAATGAGGCAAGTTGGCAACACAGCAAGCAGTAATCCCCCTCACTACTTGGCGAGGCTCTCATCACACCGTTGGTCAAAGGCAGAAGATGGTGTGGTGTGTTCCTGATATCAAGATGGTCCTCACTGCACTTCTTCTCTGATTGTGTCACAAAGCTCAACATAGCCTAGATCACTCTGACTCTCAAAAGATTCTGCCCCATGTTTTAGTCACTATTTAAGGTATTTGTTTTCTACGTCATGTGCCTCAGTTGTTCAGAAATACCTCAGAAGTGAAAGCTGAGAAACCAGGTTTTTCATTTCTAATTTGTAACTAATTGTGGTCCCTACAACTGCATTCCTCTCCTTACGGATTCCCGAAGATTTGTTCTTCTCTTGCTAAAACATCTTGGAGGGATTTGCTGAGGCCAGTAATAAATTGGATAGAATCATAATTCACATGGGATCGGCCAAAGGCGCCATTTTCGGAGATCACTTTGTCATTTCCCTTTCTCTGTCGGGAATGTTCTGCTTTTCACTTGGCATCATCGTTTGGTGAGATGAGAAAAGATGGAATGCACTCTTTGGATCAGAAATGCTACATGAAAATTCACTATAGGCATTCAAGTACCAAAGGTTTTGATGGGAGTTGATCCGAATGAGCTGCTCCAACTGACAGAGGGAATGATAACCAGATTTAAAATAATTGGAGAAAAACACCCAGATGAATTGGGAGCAAAGAGTTGCCATGGTGTGGTTAACACTGCCTGATTAAAACAGTTGCAGTATGTTCATTCACAAGGGAATTAGACACGTAGCTAGTAAGGTAAAAAAGAGTACACTATGATGAATGAGCAGGGAAATTATTCTAATTGGACAACTCTTTCCAAGAGCCAGAACAGGCCTGATGGACCGAATGGACACGCTGTGTGCTATGAGGTTCTGTCATTCGATTCTATCATTCTGTTGGGACACTAAAGAGGCAGGCAAGGTTGGAGGAATAGAGGCATAAATTGTATTATGGGTTCATGGAAAATATAGCTGGCCAATCTGAGCTCACAAATTATGAGCTCACAAATTATGACAAAATATCTCCACAGATTGTCAGACCACACACACACATGTATTCTAAATGTCGTATACTTTTACTGTCAAACTCCTAAAGTCATTCTAACTGAAAGGAGAGCTGAACGGTGTCAGTAGATCAGCAATCATTGTTACCTCTCTTTGATTCATATTTTAGATGATCCTTACTGATGTCTTGCTGGTGTCTGCCATGGTTCTGATCTGTCATTGTACCTCTGTGCTTTGATCGGTAGCAACTTTCTGTCTCTGTTTCTGCAACATCTGGTTCCAATGCAGATCCCACAGCTATGGTTGTGTTCAAGGCCCAGTTCCCTTTCTCCAGCACCTGCAGAAGCACTTTGTTCTGCCTCCCTTGTACTGCAAAAGAGATTTTCTTTTCTTTCCCCCTGCGGCCCAGCAATTGTTGTGGAACATGAAAATATGCTTGACCTGAAGCCCCAGCTGTGAACATTTACCTCCCACTGATGATAAGGTCCTAGATTCAAAACACCTGGTTTGTAGTAAAATGCACATGGAGACATATGGCAACAGAATAGACTTAATGTAAGCCACAGGGGCTCAGAGAACTCAAATAAAAAATACCATGGTCTGTGCATGACTACTTCTCATTTTACTGTCAAAGCCAGACCAGAGAATGACTCCATGTTTTCTCAACTACTCTGTTTCAAATTGTCAAGACTTCCAAACAAAGCTGGCAAATTGAAACATGAAAGTGGTCCAAATGTCGAACAATTGACAATCCTCAGCTGAGGTAGCACATTGTTTTCCCAATGATCTTCAGTAATGGTAGACACAGGTAAGATTCTGAGATCTGCAAATTCCCGAGGCACAGATACAGATTGCTTGACCCATCTGATTCCGTGGTGTTTATAGTCCACACAACCCTTCCCCCCCATTATAATGACCTCTTCCAATCCCTTCCCTCTCATGCCTTTCAGTTCCCTTTCTCTTCATGTGTGCATCAAGTCTCTTCTTCTTCCTGCCAGTGCCATCTGTTTTAGCCATTTCTCCAGTCAATTCCACATCCCACCTTGTAAACACCATTCCCCATCCATGAAACTCTGGATCTTGATTCACCCCTTATATTTCCAAGTCACTTACATAAGGGGGCGCATCGATAAGATGGCTCTGCTTGCAGCTTGACATTGTTTTGTTTTCTCAGGCGTGAACAACAGCATAGGCCACTGTATACAGAAGTATTTGTTTTATTATGATGTGGACTGGGGTGTTTAAAGTTAAAAATCCCACAACACCAGCTTTATAGTCCAACGGGTTTACTGTTGGGCTATAACCTGGTGTTGTGTGATTTTTAACTTTGTTTTATTATCTTTCATCAACCCTGTCATCTCTGTGTGAATTAGCTGAGAACAATATGTAATTTTATTTTTATCTCAGGATGTAAGTAACATACAGGCCTGATTTGCCCTGGAGAATGAGAAGCAAGTGACAAAATATATGAGCCCCTGAAGCACATTCCTTTTAACATTGGCCTTCACATTATTTCCGATTCCAAATTACCGGATTTATTTAATTCCAGGTCACAACTGCAGTGATGGGATTTGAATTTAGATTTCTCTGGGTTACTGAATCATTGCAATGACACTGCTGTAAGCAATGTACAGCTAGAGATAAACTATGAGTAATCTCCACAATAAAAATGATAAAAATTGTAAAGTAATAACATTTTATGATATAGTCTCCTGTTTTTAAAATAAGATGCCATCAAAAAATAGCTGTAAAAAATGATGAGGCACATAAATTGGGCATCTATTCAAATCTGCCCTGATATTATGGGTGACGAAGCTTAAAATTCAGGATTGAATTTTTACTCCCCTGGGTAGTGCTGACAGGCAGGGTTTTGAGGGGCAATTTAGGCTCAACACTATTGACTGGCTACCACAATGTGACCACCTTCCCCAGCTGCAATTTTACGTGCAGTGGGGAGGGGTCAGAAGGATTGCCTCCAAAGGGGGATGTAATTGGTGGCAACTTCCCATTCCATGATAGATGTCCAGCAGCTTTCACTGCTTGTCTGTAGGTAACCAAGCTGGGATGCCTATGTACAAGCCCTCAGGCTGATTGAAGATTTCCCCAACTCCAACCCCAAATTCTGATAGGGCTTGACAGACTAACTGTAAGGATGATTTGGAGGTGCTGTTTGGACTGGGGTGTACAAGGTTAAAAAACACACAACACCAGGTTATAGTCCAACAGGTTTATTTGGAAGCACTAACTTTTGGAGTGCTGCTCCTTCACCAGATGGTTATGGGTCACAACTACCTGATGAAGGAGCGGTGCTCTGAAAGCTAGTGCTTCCAAATAAACCTGTTTGACTATAACCTGGTGTTGTGTGATTTTTATCTTAGCCATAGGAAGGATGTTTACCTGGTTGCAGAATCTAGACCCAGGGAGACAGTCTCAGAAATTGTTTTAGACCACCTAGGCCTGATACAGAGTAATAGAGGCATACAACGTGGAAACAGAACCTTGGGTCCAACCAGATGTCCTAAATCAATCCAGTCGCATTTGCCAGCATTTGGCCCACACTCCTCTAAACCATTCCTAGTCATTTACCCACATATCTCCGATCCTTGTCATTCTAGAGAGATCCACAGAGGGATGATTGGGCTGATGATAGATGTCTCTGAGATGTTGTAATTGTACCAGCCTCCGCAGCGTCCGCTGGCAGCTCACTTCATACACTCCTCACCCTCTCCATGAAAAAGCTGCCCCTTAGATCCCTTATATATCTTTCCCCTTTCCCCTTAAACCTACGCCGTCTAATTTTGAACTCCCCTATCCTGAGTAAAAAAAGGTCCTGGCTATTCATCCTATCCATGCCCCCCATGATTTTATAAATATAAGGTCACCCCTCCACCTCCGACACTCCAGGGAAAATAGCCCCAGCCTATTCAGCCTCTCCTTCTAACTCAAACCCTCCAGCTCTGGCAAATCCTAGTACATCTTTTCTGCATCCTTTCAAGTTAACAACATATTTCCCATTCTTCACTGAAACGGTAGTAAGCCTTTGAAATTCTTCACGATAGAAGCTATGGAAGCCAAGTCACTGAATATATTCAAGAAAGAGATTGAAAAATGTTTAAATTTGAAAGGCATCAATGAGCTTGGGAGAAAGCAGGATTATGTTATTGAGGTAGAGAATCAGTCATGAATGTATTGCATGGCAAAACTAGCTCAAGAGGTGAAATGGCCTAATCCTACCGCAGTTCGACATTTCTAAAACCAGTTTTTTTCAAGCCCATGTTTCTCCTCCCCGCTGTCCTATCCACCATCCCAGATCTTCAAAACCAATTACTGCATGTTGTTACACGTGGGCAAGCTAATAGAATGGCGGCAATGGGGATTTGGGAGACCTGCCCAATGAAAACCTCTTGGAGAATGTGTGGACCGCAGGCACTGTGCATCAGTATTGAAGAGTGTGGTGCTGGAAAAACACAGCCAGTCAGGCAACATCCGAGGAGAAGAAAAGTCGACATTTCGAGCATTAACTCTTCATTCGGATTGTCTGGTGCTTTGGTTTCATTTCCTTGACTAAATCTGATCATACATCTCATAAAATGATGAATTTGTGGGTGAGTGATGAATATGCACACGTGACAATGAAGATTTGATTGAAAGCAGTTTACTGTCCTATTGATAAATCTTGGACTAAATTTTAAACTATAATGCCAGTACTTACCATCACTTAATCCCCCCTCAGAACATCTTGGAGGTGACTATTGACCCAAGACTCAACTGGACTTGCCATATAAACACGGTGGTTATATGAGTACTTCACAGACTAAGGATACTGCGGCATGTAACTCACCTCCTGACCTCCTCAAAGACTGTCCACCATCTACAAGGTGCAAGTCAGAAGTGTGGTGGAATACTCCCCATTTGCCTGGATGGGTGCAGTTCCAAGAACACTCAAGAGGCTTGATACAATCCAACACAACCAGCCCGCTTCCCGCTTGATTGGCACCACGTCCACAAGCATCCACTCCCTCATCCTCACCCACGTTCAGTAGCAACGGTGTATTATCTACAAGGTACACTGCAAAATTTCACCAAAGGTCCTTCGACAGCACCTTCCAAACTTACAACCACCTCCAAATAGAAGGACAAGAGCAGGTATACATGGGAACAACCACCAACTGCAAGCCACTCACCTTCCTCACTTGGAAATATATCACTGTTTATTCAGTGCCATTGGGTTAAAATCCTAGAATTCCCTTCCTAAAGGCATGGCTTGTTTACCTACAAGGGTTGGAATGGCTCATAAAGTAGCTCACCACCACTTACTCAAGGTCAATCAGTGATAAGCAATGAATGTTGATTCAGTCAGCAACTGCAACATACCACAGTGAATAAATAAAAAAAAGAACATAGATTAGAAATGCTAAATGATAACAGGAGGAAGTGAGTATTGGTCTTTCAAAATATATTTTCTCAGCTTATTCTGTCACAAGGGAGCCTCCCAATCATGTGCAGTTTCTGTCAGCAATTTGAAATAAGTCAAAACATTATGTGGCACGGTGGCACAGTGGTTAGCACTGCTGCCTCACAGCGCCTGAGACCCGGGTTCAATTCCCGCCTCAGGCGACTGACTGTGTGGAGTTTGCACATTTTCCCCGTGTCTGCGTGGGTTTCCTCCGGGTGCTCCGGTTTCCTCCCACAGTCCAAAGATGTGCAGGCCAGGTGAATTGGCCATGCTAAATTGCCCATAGTGTTAGGTAAGGGGTAAATGTAGATGTAGGGGTATGGGTGGGTTACCCTTCGGGGGGGGCGGTGTGGACTTGTTGGGCCGAAGGGCCTGTTTCCACACTGTAAGTAATCTAATCTAATCTAATCTAATTATGTGAAGAAATGCCTCATCTCCAACATTGCTTGACAATGTTCTTCTGCCATTTACATCTTTGATACTTTGCAGCCAGTTTCAAAAAGTCAAAGCAACAAGCATTTTATAACATGTCCTTTATCAAAGCTTTTACTATATAGTTATATTTTTAAGAGTAAATTTGACTTTCATTATATTTTCCCAATGATACCTATCCTGATCACCTCTCCCACTGAGTATTGTGACTGACAGATGGGTGGTGGGGGGTGGTGGTTGCCTTATCCCCCAACATTTGTAGCTGCTTACCACTAATATCAAGCCTTAAAGGCTTCCAGTGTCATTATTCACGTGCATGACCCCCTCCCCCATCATTTATCTGCAGATGATTCATCCATTGTTACATGGCTTGGGGGAGGTCCATATTTTACAAAACTGAAAAGCCAGCAGTAAAACCAGTTCACTGAACTCACAGCAATTTAAGCACAGAAGGAGGTAATTTTAGTCTGTTTTGCCTGTGGCATTGTTAACTCCACATTGCAAATATCAACTGCTGTCCTATTTTCCTGCCCTTTTCACATAACCTTTAATATTTTTCTTCTTCATGTTCATCTAATTCCATCTTGAACGATGTGACTGCTATCTTCAAAAGACACTTCTGATAATGCAGCCCATTTTCTAACAATCCAACTGAACCTAATTAAAAATGGTCTGTGAACCTCCCTCTTTATGCTTCCTCCACTCATCTTAAATTTACCTGCACTTATTACCAAAACACCACTCACTGGAACAATCTTTCAGCAAATGACCATTCCAACTATCTATCACATTGGTAATTGACTGGCAAAAGTGTCATCATAAATGAATCGGGGATGTGAAAACATTCCACATTTAATAAATTCTGATGAATAGGCACAGGCTTTTTCAAATAATACGGCACACATGTTACATCATCCAGCTGTTCATAATGTAAGTAAAATCAAGCTAAGTTTTCACATTATATGTTTATTCCACCCTAAATAATCTCTATTTTCCACATAACATTATCACTTGTGTCAATTTCAAGGGACACCAATTGGATATGCTGTTGACTACCTTAAATAGTTATCGATGCCTGTCTGAAATCCTCCAGAAGGAATGTGCTTTGTTCCAGTCCTGTAGAGACAAGTAATGGATCCATCTCCCTTCATTGAAGGTCTTTACTCAGCGGGTTGTGAGTTCATGGAATGCCCTGCCAGTATCAGTGGTGGACTCTCCCTCTTTATGGTAATTCAAGCGGGCATTGGATAAGCATATGGAGGTTATTGGGCTAGTGTAGGTTAGGTAGGCTTCAGTCGGCGCAACATCGAGGGCTGAAGGGCCGAAGGGTACTGCGCTGTATTTTTCTATGTTCTATGTTCTATGTTCTTGGATGTGTAGCGCACAGCAAACAATCACCTATCCAGTGGGTAGCCCAGCATTCAAAGCACATTTTCTGAAGACCAATTGCCTGCTCAATGATAACATTAGTGAATGAACAAATTGAAGCACTGTTCAGCATCAGTCTGAGGGTTGTGTCCTGGCATCATCAGCCTCGGGTTTCTAATTGTGATCCACAAGGAAAGCATATTTCCCCTTGCTAGAGGGATAAATGACCAGATTACAGAGGTATTAAGTTCCTTACTTCTATGGTAGCTGTTTGACCAACCTAACCCATCAGTGACATTACCATGGCTGAGATTGAGGAGGAGGAGGAGGAGGAGGAGGAGGAGCAGAAGAAGGAGGAATACCCAGCTCCAACAGTATAGCTGCCTCACTTGGGCAGGCTTTTTGATCCCCCTTTACGTTTGGTTCCATACACTGTACTGAGAAAATTTAACACCAAGAAATAAGAGCACATATGATTAAGACTTCTGATGAGTTGGTTGATTTGGTCAGGCTTCACCCCTTACCTTGTTAACATTTGTACAAACAAACAACTCGGTTATGTGGGAGCTACATAATTGAAGAAGTTTGTCCTCAGCAGAGGAAGAAGTGATCTATATGGACTTCAGTAAGGTCCTCAACAAGGTTCCCCATGGGAGACTGGTTAGCGAGGTTAGGTTTCATGGAATACAGGGAGAATTAACCAATTGGATACAGAATTAACCAATTGGATACAATACCAATTGGCTCAAAACGTAGAAGACAGAGGGTGGTGGTGGAGGGTTGCTTTTTAGACTGGAGGCCTATGATCAGTAGTGTTCCACAAGGATTGGTGATGGGTCCACTACTTTTCATCATTTATATAAATGATTTGGATGTAAGCATAAGAGGTACAGTTAGTAAGTTTGCAGATGACACCAAAATTGGAGGTGTAGAGGAAAGTGAAGAAGGTTACATCAGAATACAATGGGATCTTGACCAGATGGGCCAATGGGCTGAGGAGTGGCAGATGGAGTTTAATTTTGATACATGTGAGATGCTGCTTTTTTGGAAAAGTAAATCAGAGCAGGACGTATACACTTAATATTAAGGTCCTGGAGAGTGTTACTTAACAAAGAGACCTTGGAGTTAAGGTTCATAGCTCCTTGAAAGTGGAGTCGCACGGAGATAGGATAGTGAAGAAAGCATTTGGTATGCTTTCTTTTATTGGTCAGAGTAGTGAGTATAGGAGTTGGGAGGTCATGTTGCAGGTGTACAAGACATTGGTTAGGCCACTTTTGGAATATTGCATGCAATTCTGGTCTCCTTCCTATCAGAAAGATGTTGTGAAACTTGAAAAGGTTCAGAAAAGATTTACAAGGATGTTGCCAGGATTGGAGGATTTGAGCGAAAGGGAAAGGTTGAATAGGCTGGAGCTGTTTTCTCTGGAGCATTGGAGGCTGAGGGGTGACCTTATAGAGGTTTATAAAATCATGAGGGGCATGGATCGGATAAATAGACAAGGTCTTTTCCGTGGAGTGAGGGAGTCCAGAACTGGAGGCATAGGTTTAGGGTGAGAAGGGAAAGATATAAAAGGGACCTAAGGGGCAACCTTTTCAATACGTGTATGGAATGAGCTGCCAGAGGAAGTGGTGGAGGCTGGTACAATTACAGCATTTAAAAGGCATCTGGATGGGCATAGAGGAGGAAGGGTTTAAAGAGATAGTGGTCAAGTACTGGCAAATGGGACTAGATTAGGTTAGGGTATCTGGTCGGCATGGATGAGTTGGACCGAAGGGTCTATTTCAGTGCTGTACATCTCTATGACTCTATGATTCTAAGAATAACCCACAAGATACAAACCTCAAGTATTTTGTTTGTTTTGTCAACACACTTGTTTGCTTAACAAGGTTGTGCCCACGAGGTAATTTGAGTCAGCTAGGGTATTAATTTACATTCGTGGTATACTGATGATGGGAAAGCTGACCCATCTGAAAGGTTCTGAGGACTTCATATTAAATCTTTAGCCTGTCATAGGGAAACTAGATTTTTGTCTTCCACCCAATTAAGTTACCTCTGTCTAATCTTCTAAAAGGTCTGAGTGAGCCTTGAAGATTCAGTCCTGTTTTTGCACATGACTAATCGATCCATAATTCTTGCTGTTTTCTCTTCCATGAATGTGGTATCGGCGAATTAATCTTCAGAAAACCACATGAAACACCTGATTTAAAATGTTGAAATTCCTTGAAAAATATTTCCTGAGGTCTGGATTTTACCTTGGGTGTTCGGATCAAAAGTACAGCAACAGATCAGCTCAGCAATTTTACCTCAGAGGGCTGTGGGTTTTTTTTTGTTCATTTGCAGGATGAGGGCATTATTGGCTAGGCCAGCATTTATTGCCCACCCCTAATTTCACAGAGGCCAGTTAAGATTCAACCACATTGCTGTCGGTCTGGAGTCACATGTAGGTAAAAACAATGACTGCAGATGCTGGAAACCAGATTCTGGATTAGTGGTACTGGAAGAGGACAGCAGTTCAGGCAGCATCCAAGGAGCTTTGAAATCGACGTTTCGGGCAAAAGCCCTTCATCAGGAATAAAGGCAGAGAGCCTGAAGCGTGGAGAGATAAGCTAGAGGAGGGTGGGGATGGGGAGAAAGTAGCATAGAGTACAATGGGTGAGTGGGGGAGGGGATGAAGGTGATAGGTCAAGGAGGAGAGGGTGGAGTGGATAGGTGGAAAAGGAGATAGGCAGGTAGGACAAGTCTGGACAAGTCATGGGGACAGTGCTGAGCTGGAAGTTTTGGGTGAGGTGGGGGAAGGGGAAGGGGAAATGAGGAAACTGTTGAAGTCCACATTGATGCCCTGGGGTTGAAGTGTTCCGAGGCGGAAGATGAGGCGTTCTTCCTCCAGGCGTCTGGTGGTGAGGGAGCGGCGGTGAAGGAGGCCCAGGACCTCCATGTCCTCGGCAGAGTGGGAGGGGGAGTTGAAATGTCCAGACTTGTCCTACCTGCCTATCTCCTTTTTCACCTATCCACTCCACCCTCTCCTCCCTGACCTATCACTTTCATCCCCTCCCCCACTCACTCATTGTACTCTATGCTACTTTCTCCCCACCCCCACCCTCCTCTAGCTTATCTCTCCACGCTTCAGGCTCACTGCCTTTATTCCTGATGAAGGGCTTTTGCTCGAAACGTCGATTTCGAAGCTCCTTGGATGCTGCCTGAACTGCTGTGCTCTTCCAGCACCACTAATCCTGGAGTCATATGTAGGTGAGTCTAACAGTTCCTTTCCCTAAATGATATTAGTCAACTAGATGGGTTTTTTCCAACACTTACCAATGGAATAGTGGTCATTATTAGATTCTTAATTCCAGATTGTTTTTTAAATTGAATTCAAATTCTACCATCTGTTCTGGCAGAAATCAAACCCAGGTGCCCATAACATTATCTGGGTCCTCTGGATTAACAGTCCAGCCATCACATCCCCATTGGTCAGCTATAGGCACGCTGCCAGTCCAACCTGAGGGTCAGCAGTTCCAAAGACTTAACTACGACATGGGGAGAGGTATAGTTCCATTTGAAGAATGTTGGTGTTGGAGGGTGCCTGTCACTGTTACTGGAAATACATCGACAAAATGCTGGTGATCCCATAAAATGACCCCTATTGGGCTCTTAGTTACGCTAATCCTCCTTGGAGTGGGTTATCACTGAGCATCTGATTCTGCCATTGCAAGTTACCCTGCTAAATGGACCACATTGGGCATCAGACTTGATGCAGTCCTCTGTGATGTTACTGGTAAAATTCTAACTAAACTATTGGTTTGTGGTGTTTTTAATCATTACCTCTAATCTTCAATTTATCATTAGTAATCCCTTTCATCTTTTTAAAATATTTATTATAATGCATTCACACCACCTTGTATTAGAGCATGTTTACATATTATTTTGTTATATCACCATATTTGCTCTTAAATAAAATTTCCTGAGCCCCAGGTGAATATGTCCGCTACACCAGTATATTAAACTTCATTTGCTCACATGAGATTATTTAAAGCCTCTCAGTAAGATTTGTTTTTTTCACTATCCTAGTGTATCTAACTGCATTGACAATATAACGGTAAAGTCATGGCACAAAAGGCAGCATTAACAAGCCTGGTGAAACTGTGGGTGCTATAAATATACTGATTACATGAAATGCTGAAAACAATTGGTTGCATATGGGCTGCAGAGTTAAATGTTTCAGATTGGTGGATGGAATTATACGGAGATAATAGGGACTTTCATCTCCACCATAGAGCTGAATTAAAGCCCACTGCTACCTTATTTAGGTGCCCACTGAATCTTGTTCCATGTAGGCACATGACAGGCAGCTGTGGGCTTTCACCAGAATCAAGGCTGCTGAGTGAGAGCTGCCAGCCAATCACAGGACGCAACAGCGCCACCAACAAGAAAGGGCTGCTGCTGGTACAACGTCCATTGAGAGTTAGCAGCGTCACTTTGATCTCAGGCCACAGGTGTGTAACAGTGGGTTGCATGGGACTTGTAGGTTGGGTGGCATGTGAAAATGGGAGAGATAATTCTGCAGTGAGGGTCTGAGATTGGTTCACACTACACACCCCTCTACTCAATGGCAGGTCTCTCAATCAGGGACTTGGAGTCTTTGAATGAGGGACCCTTGTACACTTCACTGGGGGTCTGCTTGTCATGGACCCCACATAATGAACACCCTCTCACTCACTGCTTGGTTAATACCAGTGAGAATGGAATCACAGTCAACAGATGTGAAACTGGAAAAATACAGCAGGTCAGACAGCATCCGAGGAGCAGGAAAGTCAACGTTTCAGCCCGATGGTGATATCACATGTATTGACTGTGACTTCGAGCATCTGCAGTCCGTACTGTCTCCACGAAATGGAATCAGATCCTTAAGTAAGCATTTATTGTCCATTTAAGCGCCTCAATTGGCAGTGGGCTATTAACTTATTCCCGATGAAGGGCTTTTGCCGTAAACGTCGATTTTGCTGCTGCCTGAGCTGCTGTGCCCCTCTAGCACCACTAAGTGGGCTATTAATGCCATTCAGGGACCATGCTGCCATCAACTTAACTGGGATGGAGGCTGAAAAATGACAACATTCCTGGTCACCATTGTTCCATAAGATTGAACATCCCCTGCCACATCACCAAACCAGGCACAGGGGAGACCTCAATATTCTTTCACGACATTTCATCAAGATTCTTCTACCGGGAAACATTAATTCGGTTTCCTCCCACACATATGCTGTCAGTACTATTCATTACTTCTCGCATTTTCCATTTTAATTTCAGTGAAAAACACTACAGGCATGAGGAAGGAAATATGTAAAAAAAAAGGAGCATAATGAGAAACCCATTTTGAAATTCAAAAATATGCTTTACCGAGGAGTCAAATTGTGTGAGCATAAGGTTGTTTGAGCATATTGCACAACAATTTTTTAAAAAGCTTAAAACTTTATCAATCTATCGATACTGCTGCATTTCTGCATTGAATAGAAGCTTTCTGGAGAAGAGTCATGTTGGACTCAAAATGTTGACACTGTTTATCTTTCCATAAATGCTGCCAGACCTACTGAAATTCTCCAGCACCTTCTGTTTTCTTTTATTTCACATGTCCAGCATCAACAGTACTTTGTTTTTGTATGGATGTTTAATTCAATTCGCAATTTGAAGACGTTCTATTCTTCACTCCAATGAGATTTCTGTTTGAATCTTTCAGTCAATTCACCTTCTTTGCTTTCATTTTCCTCTTTTTGTTTAATAAGGTATTGACAAAAACACTTTCACAGTCATAACTTCTTCCTCCATGGCAGTCTCTAGCTCCACCTTATCTGAACTGACTTTTCATTCGTCATCTTTGAAAGCCAATGAAGATGACAGACATCTCTGTGACATCCATCTTCCATCAGGATAACCTGATGGCTTCACCTTTGAACAGTCACCTTTGAAAGGAGGCGTGGAAGATGGATGTGCAGCAGGATTTCATATCCATAATGAAAGGAAGGGGCTAGGGCCTGAAAATTGGAAATTGTGGAAATCGATGTGAAGCATCAGAAGAATCTGAAAGTAATTGGAGAGTGACGGAGCACCAAACCTCAGATGCTTCCTCCAATCTCCTCCCTGACCATGACCCCACCAGTGAACCCAAGATTGTTGTTTGAAGGACTGTCACTGACCTCATTACCTCTTGAGATCTTCCATCCACAATCACCCACCTCAAACACCCCCTTCCACTTGTACCTCATTTGCAAAATCCGCAAACAGGATTGCCCAGGCAGACCCATCATGTCAGCCTGTTCCTGTTCCACTAAACTCATTTCTTTCCTAGCCTGACTCTTTTTTTTTTCCTCTCCTTTTATTCAGTCTCTCCCTAATTACTTTCTTTCACCCTTCCTTTCACCATGGATATGAAATCCTGTTGCGCATCCATCTTCCATCAGAATAGCCTGATGGCTTCACCTTTGAAAGGAGGCATGAACAGTCCCCACCCACCACCATTCCCCTTTGCCTGCCTGAGCTTGCTCACACTTTCGACAATTTATCTTGTTACTTGTCTCATCTTCTCCATGATGTGGAGTTGCGGGTGTCGGACTGGAATGCACAGAGTTAAAAATCACACAACTCCAGGTTATAGTCCAACAGGTTTATTTGGAAACAAAAAAACCTGTTGGACTATAACCTGGTGTTGTGTGATTTTTAACATTTTGTCCATGTTATAGGTAGAGCTCTGGGTACCCTAATTGGTCTCAGTCATTGCTGGATCTTTGTGGAATATTCCTGGTTTCAATCCCATTTGGGCTACACCCTTGTACACCTTCTCTGCTACCTTGACAATATCATCACTACTACTTCACGCTCTTGTCCAGAATTCAAAGATATTGTCAAGTATGCTTCTAATTTTCTTCCTTCTGTGAACTTCCTGGTCCATCTCTAACTTGCCCCTTCCCTTCCGTGCCTTTTCTGTTTCCACTTCTGGGAATATGTTGTCCAACATTATCCATTAAAATCCCATGACTCCCACAGTTACCTTGATAACACTTCCTGACATTCCATTTTCAATAAGTGCTCCATTCTATTCTCCCAGTTTCTCCAAGTCTGTTGCATCTGTTCTGGTGATGCCACATACCATTTGATGTCCTTTTATTTCGCTTGAGGAATCTGTCCTCCACACCAAACCTCTACCCCACCATGAGGTTAGCAGGGTCTTCAGCCATGTCTGACCAATTCCCTGCCCTTCTGATCTCATCCCTTCCCCTCCCTTCCAGAACAATGATAAGGTTTTCCCTTGTACACACTTTACTTCACTTTCCACTCCATTGATCTCTGCATTAAAATGATCAATTCTGATGTGTCATAACAAGGTGGAAGTGTTAAATCCGTTTCTCTCTCCACAGGTCCTGCCAGATCTGCTGAGCTGTTCCAGCATTTTCTATTTTTATTTCAGAAATTTTCACAGCTTACACGTGAGATTTTTTTAAATAGTGTGTTAACCCAAGCTGTGTAGCAGGAAGTGGTGAAGTGAATTTGGATTTGGTCTCTCCAAAACTTTATAGCAGCTTCTTTATTCAATGTTAATGAAAGGAATATTGGTCAGATTAAAACTTTGCTGGTGCTAATGTTGAATGTAAAACAATCACAGCTTTAGCATACACTATATATGGTACCATATGATCAAAAGCAAATTTAAATCCTGAATGATAATAGTGAAGTAGAGTAATAATTTATTTTACAATAAAGTTCAATTGATTATTCAAAATATCAAAAAAGTAACGTTAATGCAAAACATATTAAAGATGAATTTTCCAGATTGATATATGACTTTTTTCCATGTTGTTCCATTGTATTCATTCAGAATATTACGTTGATCATGAGTTATGCTATGATTAACAATTCACATAACTTCTATCGCCATCAGAATGCCTACTTTATTTTTATGGTGATTAAGGGAATCAAGAAAATAAACACACCAAGCTGTGTTGTGTATAACTTGCTTTTCAACTCATGAAAATAACAGTGGCAGGAAATAATAAAATCTTCCATTTATACAGCATTTGTAATGGCCACAGGATCTCTCAAACTACTTTATATCCAATTGAGTACTTTAGATTTTAAGACATATTCATAAAATATGTCTTTTTACCTCGTCACAAATGTTGTTTGGTTCTGTCCAGGTACATATCAAGGAACCAAAAATTGGAGTTTGACGCCATCCAAAAAGCCAAAGACCTCTCTTACACATACAATACTACATTTACACACATTTGAGGCACTGGGAGGGTCCGATAACTGAATAGATCCTGATTTAACTTCGGTAGTAAGGCCTCAGATGATGGTCTCTCCCCACTGCGCAATGGCAGCAGCTGCCTCAAGCTTTAGTGCATCCCTCAACATGTAGACCTGGACATTGGAATGTGTCAATCTGCAGCACTCAGATGGGGTTAACTCCCTGCTCTGGAAGATCAACAAGCTTCTGGAAGACCAAAACGTGTCTTTCACCGAATCAATAATAACGTCGAGGAAGGGGGCAGCCAATTTGCACACAGACATCTTCTACAAGCAGCATGAAATAAATGACCAAACTATCTGATTTGCAAGCAATTTTGACTGATGACAGGATATTGGGACAGTTCCCTTGATCATCTTCAAACAGTTTTGCAAAGCCATCGATGTGAAACTTGATTTAATATCTAATCCTGAAAGTGATATTTCAGACAGTATAGCTTTCTTTCCTGACTGATACTTCTTCTGTGCTCAGGTGATTGGAGAATCAATCTTAAGGTGATTCAGTTGATTATTCAATTAAACAATGATGAAATTTATTGTTTGCAATGAATTTTGAACATAAAACAACAAGTAATAACTTAAAGTTATCAAATCATACTCCCTTCCCCTGTTTGTGATTGTATTCATTTGTAGGACCATTCATAAAAACTTAAGAGCTGTAAACAGATAGGGTTTGTGTCAGGGATTTTAGGATTTAAGATTAAATGTATGTGGAGAAAAGTAATAAAATTAGAAATGGACCATTAATAAACAGTAAAGGTAATCAAGCAGAGGTATTATGTAGTATGTGGAGTTAATGAGAATTCATGACCCATGTATATAACTCTTAGTCCTACCTCACATTGCTCACTTTAAGAGCAATCGCAGATTTCACCTCGGATTACCTTTTTTCAAATTTAAAAGATGAACATACAGAAACGAAAGCAATGGGTTAACTCTGGTTGTTTGTTTCTTACTTTTTGTCCGATACTGAGTGATTCAGACTTTAGGATGTTTAAACAAGCACTTCGCTGAGGATCCATGAAAATTGCTGACGTGTTTGCTACTTAAATAGAAGTGTCAATCTAATTCAAACAAGTTCACACCTTCAGTAAAATAGCGGTTGCAAAAATGATGTACAGAAACATCTCTACCTAATATCACATGCAGCAACTTCACCTCAAACTTCATTATAAAACTTCTGGGACTTCAATATCACTTATGTTTTATTCTGCACTGTTCAGTAAACACATATTTTTGAAAAATCTATTTCAATTTGTTTTCTAAGAGATTTCTTGAAAATTTGAATTTCCAATGCAGAGCTGCAATTTTGTCCTGATGGAAGGTTATCACCCTCAAACTTATTTCTCCCTCCACAGATGCTGTCTGATCTGTTAACTATTTTAAGCATTCACTTTTTTTTATTTCAGAAGTTCACTTGGCTGGATTGGAGATCAAAGAATCAGGATTAGTACACAATATTTGCCAAATCATCATGTCCAATTCTCCAATCCAGCTTTATGCTGAGTTGTGGTCACATATTGTATCCATTAATATGAACATTAGCAATCTCAGTAATTAAACCCAACATAAATCGAAATGACTGAAATAGAGTAAGAAGTTTTGACTTCTGTATTGTACCAAACATTACTATTTATGAGTAAAAACAAAAAAAATTGCTGGGAAAAACTCAGCATCTCTTTCGGCATTTGTGCAGAGAAAACAGAGTTAATTTTGTCGGTCCAGTGACCCTTCTTAGAACATTCCTGGTGTTCTTGTGCATCCACATTTTTTCAATCATTATTTTATATTTCTGTCAACTTGTCCTCCATATATATTTTGCATTTTCACGTAAAAATGTTATCCATTCTGTTACAAGCAAAGAAGGTAACAATTCAACTTTGCCCTCTGTTCTATTAAGCAAAATGGAAGTGGGTGATACAGCTGCTACTTTTGGTGCAAGTGGCACGGTGTCTCGAAAGAGTGAGTGGGCAGCACAGAAGGCGTGCAGGGTTATTGATGTCAGTAGACTGGGTGCGTGACAGTGAGTGGGGAAGGCGTTGCAAATGAGAGTGGTAGAGCATGACGTTTGGTGGAATATAAAGTAAATGTGAGGAATTGGAAAGAAGATGATGAGGTCATTCAGTTTCTAACTTCACTGGTTCATGACCATCCCAAGGGCATATATGAATGTGCAATAAATGTTGGTCCAGCCAGAAAAAGCCACAACACATGAAAGAATATATTTTAAAAATGAATCAGCAATTCTTCCCAATAATTTACTCATCTGTTTGTCAAAGTCCCTTCCCTCCAGGAGTCCAGTATTGGGTGTGTCTCTGGCCTGTTACAGCACAAAGATCCTTTCCTGTACCCAGTTCTTATCAGTCTTCAGCAAGAAAAAACATTGTTAGAATTGAGCTCTCAGGCCCATTGAAATTGGTTGATCTTTTTTTCCCACTCTTGTCATGGCTTTTGCTTTGTCAGTGTAAATACTGGTTTCCTTAATTGCCCCAGTTTACTTCTTGCCAAAGCCTGTCATGGTTTGTCAGAAATAATGAGAAAAGTGTCGAGTGCCTGTAAAAGGTACACCCTAAGCATGAAGTGGAGCTGATTGTGTCCTGTCAAAGGTTGCCTGCGAGAACCGTTGCTACTTGTCTGCTTTTCACTGATGAATCATGACGAGAGGCTGTTGCAAATTCTATTTCGCATTGTGTTTCCATAATGTTCATTACGAAAAGGTTTCATTGGGACAGTACAATGATGCAAGTTAGAGTAAAACCAAATATACTGTTTATTCTTCTGCACATATTTCCTTTTTAAAGATAATATGCAAACTGCTAATGACACACAAGTTTTCAATGACACTGACAGGAATATGCACTTCATGAAATTGGGTCAGATTTCAACTTGCCACTCCTGGATAAAATTAATACTGCAGCCTAACTTGAATGCAATAAAGAAACTGATCAGAAATCAGTTTGGGAACAGCAAGTTGAAAGCTTAATCTTGTGTAATTATTACCAACGTGACTTTTTACTTTATGTAGTTCAGACTGAGGAAGACCATGAGTGGAGTAGCCAGTCAGGGAACTTATGCCTTGCTTGAGGTGTTGAAAGTTGTATTGCCCTCCAGAGACCTGAACATTTTGAACTATCTGTTCCAGGAACACATATATCATGTGCAATATAACCTTTAGGAGTGCTAAGGTTGCCACAGAAAGCTTCGAAGACATGATTTAGAGAGTTTATGGGCTCTCTGTTGACCCTGCTTCACCAAGACATCTTTGAGAAGAACTCCACCCTATTGCAGTGTGGTGATACTGCAATTAAATGCAGTATTCATAATTAGCTTTTTCCAAATTGCAGCTACTGTGGTTTCATTATGCCATCCAAATGGGCAATCACATTAAAGGCATTCACAGACAACAAACCAGGAAAGAAAATGCAGAAAAATAGAATCATTTTAATATGCATTTTAAACATAGCTTAAATTAAATAGCAGGTTATAAACATGGATCGAAGTGGAGTTTAATAAATTCTGAAAATGCATAAATTAAAAATTAGTTTAAGGTTTACTGGTTAATTATTTATCAGCACTCTGGAAAACAAAACTGAAGAAAAAATTTACAATGTTGCTGTCCATTACATTTATGCTTTTGAAATCCATTTATACCTGACAAAATAAGGTGTAACAGTTTGAAAGATTACTAAAAATGAGCATGGAAAAAGAGAAATTCTCACTGATTGCTGTTATTGCAAAGTCTTATGATCATTCCAGCACAGTCTGTGTCAAAGTAATTAGTGGCACATTGCAACTCAAGATTTCCAAATTAGAAAGTGCATACTCAATATCCTGAAGTTATGGTTAGTTTCTCAGGAGTAATGATAGTTAACTCCTGTGATTCATCTTCTACTCTGTAAAATCCAAGCAATGATCTGGCAGTGAGAAGGGCTTGTCCAGTTCTTCTCAAGGACAATATTGTTTTTCTTCCAGTCTTCAAAGAACATCTTCCAAATCATCCAGAAAGATCAGCAAGATCAGCAAATTAAATCATTCTTCCTGGACCCAGTAACTATGGCAAGGCCTGATTTCCCCAAAACCACACAGTTGTGGAACCACCTGATGAAGGAGCGTCGCTCTGAAAGCTTGTGTGCTTCCAATTAAACCTGTTGGACTATAACCTGGTGTTGTGTGATTTTTAACTTTGTACACCCCTGTCCAACACCGGCATCTCCAAATCTTGAAAATTACACAGAACACCATTCTTGCCTCTTTGCCTATTACCTATAAAGAAGTCCAGAGTAACAATTCAATGATATTTTGAAGAATATTTATTCTCTAGATGTTCAAGATCATGAGGATTTGTAGCTGCAGCCACAGAGAATAGGGAAAAGTGCAGACTAATTATTTCCCTCCTCTGTAAAGGGGAACATTTAGAACTAGGTTTATAAGTGGTGGATGTTGTTCAGAATATCCACATATTCTCATCTAGCAACTCCTTTCTAAGCACAATTTCTTACTGCTTTGCCAGGCTGCACTCTACCATGAGGGCAATCATTCTTCATGAAGTGCATAGCTTGCACCTGTTTGTCAAGAGCACTGCTGTCATTTTGAGCAATTATCCATATAAAAGCTTGTTTTCTTTTTTTTCCAGCCTTCATGAAAATCCACAGGATGCTTACGACCTGCTGTTGCTTTATGAAGCCATTTTCACAGAATCATCGAACTGCTGTGGTGTAAACATTTGATGGTCACGTTTGTTGTGCATGGATGGTGCTAGAGGTCACTTTTGGATGACTGAAAGCCTGGGTGTGAAGTCGTGTTCAAGTACATAAAGATTAAACACATTTTTCTCCCCAGATGGTGAGAGGTTGTGTGTAGCGTTTCTTACTATCTGGGAGCAGTTGAAGGTACAGAGTCCAAAGTATCAGTCATACTTATTCACATCCATTTAGATAACAGCCAAAGATCATCCAACATATTTCCCGTTTGCATTTAAACATCAACGACATCCAGTGGCAATCAAAAAATAATATACATAAAATGTCTTACAATTTCCTAATATGGAAAATAACTTTTAAAAACTGGCCAAGGAAAGTCAACTCAAAGCAGTCTCTCAAAGTTAAAAAAATTGTAAATTGTTGAAAATATACCAGCCCTATTTGGTTACGGAGACCATCTAATTGCTTTGCCTGCCTGCAGTTAATGTGTCGTTTCTGGCCTTAGTAACTAAGTGGTATCGAACAGCTGGTTAATTATCACACTTTCCAATTTGAGCATATTGAGACCAATTGTAATGTTTCTTTAACCATCTCGGCTAACTCAGAATGGGCAGGAATAAAAATTAAGATCTTTCTTGAGCAGGTCTTGATTAAACCTTCAGTTTTTTATATGTATATGTTTTGTTTCATTGCAATGATGTGGCTAACAATGTTAAGGACTGGCACTTATTGCCCATCAACTGTTACCATCGTAAGTTAATGGTAGGGTCGTTGCATGTACCACTTCAGTCTTTATAGTAATGGTGTTCCAATGTTATGATCTGAAACAGGGCTGAATTTTCCCAGCCTGTCAACAACTTGAGCAATGGTGAATCAGTTGGGGAAATGTGGTTACGTGGGAAAAATTCGATTATTGAGGTTGAGAAACAAAATGTTAAATTTTCCACCTGAGGATGGAACGGTGGAACAGAAAACTTGTTGGTGAGAGGACCATTTATGTGAAATAATATCTCATTATTGCTCTCTCACACTTCATTTCTGGAGTTATTGAGTCTTTATATATAACCTGCACTGACGAAGAGTCATCTAGACTCAAAGCTTTAGCTTGCTCTCTCTTTCCACAGATGCTGCCTGACCTGCTGTGATTTCTAGTATTTTTTGTTCAGTTGTCATTCGTTGTGATGGAGAGAAACTTAGACGGCAATATGAAAATCACAGCGGGAACCTGAACGGCTCCAACAAACTGTTTGCTTTTTTGGGAATCCATTTTGGTGAGCAGTGCCCAACATCGTGGAACAGGATGGCTGAATGATCACCTCCCAGCCTAATAAATTTCCATCATGTAAGTGGCCGATTTCTAGAATGGGTTTTGTTGTGAATCGCTGGAGAGGAGTACTGATACATCCAAATTATAAATGAGAGATTCCTCTTTATAATATTTTGGGATAGAGAACTGAATAACTTAAGATCAATAAGTCTATTTCTTCTGCAGTTGCTT
This sequence comes from Chiloscyllium punctatum, assembly GCF_047496795.1. NCBI lineage: Eukaryota > Metazoa > Chordata > Chondrichthyes > Orectolobiformes > Hemiscylliidae > Chiloscyllium > Chiloscyllium punctatum. The sequence continues at coordinate 118,749,821 of NC_092747.1, forward strand.
AAATTTGTCCTCAAAATAACCTTTGTTTTACACACAAAGAACAAATGATTAACCTCTATGAAATAACACTCAACAGCAGTTAAACATTGTAGCTTTAAGATGCTGCATTCACAGCAGAATAGTACATGTGCATTGGTGTGTAATCCTTCCGTTCTTGGTTAACAACGTGGCATATGACTTGCAACCCACATCTGGAGGGGAGCTAACCAGTTTCTAAAATAGCAGATATTGTAGACACCATCTTGATCTCTTTTAAAATAAATGGAGCAGAGTTGAAAACAACACCGAAGGGAGAGAACTTTGTGGGAAATACTGACCCCTCATTGGCTGGAGCAATTCAGTGCATTCAAGTTGCCAAGTTTATGATTAACTGGAAAACATACAACACTGAACTGGAACATAATTTAACTATGTTCCAATATTGCCATAGGCAGGCCTTTACAGCAAAAGTTACACCCCTAGCCCACCCTACCCTTTTACATTTCTCGCTGACATAATGTCAGATTTGGAGAGAACACATTTTACTGAAATTATAGGAGGTGTGGTTTACCTGTTGAAGAAGTAATGCAGTTTCCTCATCATTGACCTATTGATTTACTTAACTTCAGGAATTTTGATCTGTAACTATGGAAGGGAGAATGTTCAGGATTTTGAGACTCAGGAGAGCCAGCTGGCTCAATTTTTCTTTAATTGTTGGATTAATCTTTCTATTGTTGTCCAACCACAAGAATGTATTGGCTGCACACAGAGGGTGGTGCGTGTATGAGCTGTCAGACGAAGTGGTGGAGGCTGGTACAATTACAGCATTTAAAAGGTATCTGGATGGATACATGAATAGGAAGGGTTTACAGGGATATGGACCAAGTGCTGGCAAATAGGATTAGATTAGGCTGGGATATCTGGTCGGCATGGATGAGTTGGACCAAAAGGTCTGTTTCCCTGTTGTACATCTCTATGACTCTCTGACATGTTCTTTGGGAGCCCACACCCTCCCAGCCATCAACTACCCCACCACCCCATCAGAATTGCCCCTCTCTATCATCAAAATGGCACATTTCTGACTTACATACAATACAGTTCTCCATTTCAATGCTGCACGTTGAAGCGCACTGTCACCTTTCACTGGAGTGTTGCTGCCAGCTCTCTACCCCCAAGGACCAAGCTCCCAAATCACGATGAAGCGTGCACCCCAAGGCTATTGGCTTACTTTCTCACTCACTTTGCACCTATTTGGAGGCTCTGCCTTGCCTTACCTGCCTTTTTGAAAGTTACTGCCTGCTTACGAACTTACATGCTGACAGTAGTCCTGCCTTGCCCTGCTGATTTTGCGGCCAAGCAGCTTGTTATGGCTGTGGACAACAATCAGGCAATGGTGTAGACATGCTGCTGTACAGCTACATGTTGGATCAATATTGCACCTATATCATATATCAACAGCTTATATACCAAAAACACTGTCTGAGCTTCAACTCAATGGCATAGAACATAGAACATAGAAAAATACAGCGCAGTACAGGCCCTTCGGCCCTCGATGTTGCACCGACCTAACCTACACTAGCCCAATAACCTCCATATGCTTATCCAATGCCCGCTTGAATGACCATAAAGAGAGAGAGTCCACCACTGATACTGGCAGGGCATTCCATGAACTCACAACCCACTGAGTAAAGAAATGTTGTAAAGAATGTTGCAAAGCTTCAGGGAAGCAGTCCTCAATCAAAGTCAAGGGATTGGCCTTCAGTCAGAAGGGTTCCACCATATTCAAGAGCAGCATCTAATCTCACTCCAGAGACTTGGCGACCGTCAGTCCTTGCTTGGAACAGGCAGGGTCAGGTGTTTTGTCTCATTTCAGATCAGGGGTTGAGCCATGGTAAGACCCCCCCCCCAGCTCTAGTGCAGCCAGAGATTCACGGTAGAGGGTCATCAGGTGGGACTGTTCTTCCAATTCAACCTGGATGTGGGCACATGGTCAGTCGTGGGTGTCTATTCCCTGAAATTCATTTGATGGGAGTCAGAGGAGTATCATTGCTGTGATAGAGAAGTTGGAGAATTCAAATATGTGGATGAGATGGAAGGAGCTGCCCAACATTTGGCTTAATACGTACTTGTGGAGAGAGGATTCTGACTCTGACTACCCCGAATGGCTTACTTTCCATGTCCAAACTCTTAGACTGGTATCAAATGCGAGGTAAAAACAATGCCTGCAGATGCTGGAAACCAGATTCTGGATCATTGGTGCTGGAAGAGCACAGCAGTTCAGGCAGCATCCAAGTAGCTTCGAAATCGACGTTTCGGGCAAAAGCCCTTCATCAGGAAGAAAGGCAGTGAGCCTGAAGTGTGGAGAGATAAGCTAGAGGAGGGTGGGGGTGGGGAGAATGTAGCATAGAGTACAATGGGTGAGTGGGGAAGGGGATGAAGGTGATAGGTCAGGGAGGAGAGGGTGGAGTGGATAGGTGGAAAAGGAGATAGGCAGGTAGGACAAGTCCGGACAAGTCATGGGGACAGTGCTGAGCTGGAAGTTTAGAACTGGGGTGAGGTGGGGGAAGGGGAAATGAGGAAACTGTTGAAGTGCACATTGATGCCCTGGGGTTGAAGTGTTCCGAGGCGGAAGATGAAGCGTTCTTCCTCCAGGTGTCTGGTGGTGAGGGACCGGCAGTGAAGGAGGCCCAGGACCTCCATGTCCTCGGCAGAGTGGGAGGGGGAGTTGAAATGTTGGGCCACGGGGCGGTGTGGTTGATTGGTGCGGGTGTCCCGGAGATGTTCCCTAAAGCGCTCTGCTAGGAGGCACCCAGTCTCCCCAATGTAGATGAGACCGCATTGGGAGCAACGGATACAATAAATGATATTAGTGGATTTGCAAGTAAATCTTTGATGGATGTGGAAGGCTCCTTTAGGGCCTTGGATAGAGGTGAGGGAGGAGGTGTGGGCGTAGGTTTTATAGTTCCTGCGGTGGCAGGGGAAAGTGCCAGGATTGGAGGGTGGGTTGTAGGGGGGCGTGGACCTGACCAGGCAGTCGCAGAGGGAACGGTGTTTGTGGAAGACAGAAAGGGGTGGGGAGGGAAATATATCCCTGGTGGTGGGGTCTGTTTGGAGGTGGCGGAAATGTCGGCGGATGATTTGGTTTATGCGAAGGTTGGTAGGGTGGAAGGTGAGCACCAGGGGCGTTCTGTCCTTGTTACGGTTGGAGGGGTGGGGTCTGAGGGCGGAGGTGCGGGATGTAGACGAGATGCGTTGGAGGGCATCTTTAACCATGTGGGAAGGGAAATTGCGGCCTCTAAAGAAGGAGGCCATCTGGTGTGTTCTGTGGTGGAACTGGTCCTCCTGGGAGCAGATACGGCGGAGGCGGAGGAATTGGGAATACGGGATGGCATTTTTGCGCCACCGCAGGAACTGTAAAACCTGCACCCACACCTCCTCCCTCACCTCTATCCAAGGTCCTAAAGGAGCCTTCAACATCCATCAAGGTTTAATTGCACATCCACAAATATCATTTATTGTATCCGTTGCTCCCGATGCGGTCTCCTCTACATTGGGGAGACTGGGTGCCTCCTAGCAGAGCGCTTTAGGGAACATCTCTGGGACACCCGCACCAATCAACCACACCGCCCCGTGGCCCAACATTTCAACTCCCCCTCCCACTCTGCCGAGCGCATGGAGGTCCTGGGCCTCCTTCACCGCCGCTCCCTCACCACCAGACGCCTGGAGGAAGAACGCCTCATCTTCCGCCTCGGAACACTTCAATCCCAGGGCATCAATGTGGACTTCAACAGTTTCCTCATTTCCCCTTCCCCCACTTCACCCTAGTTCTAAACTTCCAGCTCAGTAACTGTCCCCATGACTTGTCCGGACTTGTCCTACCTGCTTATCTCCTTTTCCACCTACCACTCCACCCTCTCCTCCCTGACCTATCACCTTCATCCCCTCCCCCACTCACCCATTGTACTCTATGCTACTTTCTCCCCACCCCCACCCTCCTCTAGCTTATCTCTCCACGCTTCAGGCTCACTGCCTTTATTCCTGATGAAGGGTTTTTGCCCGAAACGTCGATTTTGAAGCTACTTGGATGCTGCCTGAACTGCTGTGCTCTTCCAGCACCACTAATCCAGAATTTGGTATCAAATACTGCCTATAACTTACTGTGCCAGGAACTTCTAAGCAAAGGCTAGGCCCCTTGTCTTGATTGAGAGCGGTTCACAACCATGTAGAGCTTCCCGTCAATGCATCTGCCCTGAACGGCAAGGCAAGACAGAAGTAATATAACTTGGTATCCTTGGTTGAGGCAGCAATGTTCTGAAGAAAGGGTCATTGGACTTGAGACATGAACTCTGTTTTCTCTCCACTGGTGCTGCCCGACCTGCTGAGTTTCTCCACCAATTATGGTTTGTGTTTATTCCATTTGTTTTTACTAATAGCTGCTGAACTTGGCTGCCATTGTTTTGTGATTCATGTACGAGGACTTCCAGATATTCTTACAGCCAACAGCAACTTGCGTTTGGAGTCATAGAGTCATAAAGATGTAGAGCATGGAAACATCCATGCTGATCAGCTATCCTAAATTAATCTAGCCCTATTTGCTGACATTTGGTCCATTTCTCTCTAAACCTTTCCTATTCATATACTCAGCCAGATGTCTTTTAAATGTTGTAATTCTACCAGCCTCCACTGCTCTCTCTGGCAGCTTATTGCATATACGTACCACCCTCTGTGTGAAAAGGTTGCCCTTTAGGTCCCTTATAAATTTTTCCCCTCTCACTTTAAACCTGATCCCTCTAGTTTTGGACTCCCCATCCTGGGGAAAAGACTTTGTCTACTTACCCTATCCATGCCCCTCATGATTTTATAAACCTCTATAAGGTCACCCCTCAGCCTCTGATGCTCCAGGGAAAACAGCTCCAGACTATTCAGCCTCTCCCTGTAGCTCAAACTCTCCAACCCTGGCAACATGCTTGTCAATCTTTTTTGAACCTTTTCAAGTTTCACAACATCCTTCAGATAGCAGGGAAACCAGAATTACATGCAATATTTCAAAAGTTGCCTAACAGCCACAACATGACCCCCTAACTCCTTTCCTCAATGCTCTGACCAGTCAAGGAAAGCATACCAAAGGCTTTCTTCATTATCCTATCTATCTGCAATTTTACTTTCAAAAATCTATGAACCTGCACTCCAAGGACTCTTTATTCAGCAACCCTCCCCAGGACCTTACCATTAAGTGTACAGGTTTAAGGCCTGCCTTGATTTGCCTTTCCAAAATGCAGCACCTCACATTTATCTAAATTAAACTCCACCTGCCAGTCCTCAGCCTATTGGTCCATCTGATCAAGATCCCGTTGTACTCTGAGGTAATTTATAAGACATATTCCAATAATAAATGATTCTAATAAACTTCATAGGAAAGTGTGAAACAAAATTCGAGATCAAGCTGCATCAACAGCTATTAAGACAGGTAGCTGAAAGCTTGGTTAAGGGGGACACTCTTAAAAGGAGGTTAAAAAGACAGCCAGGTGGAGAGGAAGTGACAGAAGTCAAGAATAAAAACTGAGGCAACTGAAAGATTCTGATAGATTGACGAAAATTAGGGATGTGCGAAAGGATAAATTTTGAAAATGGAAACCTTTATGTTTGGAGACTCAACAGATGACAAGACGCAAGATTGGCAGAGAAAAAATTTCTGACTGAATTTAAAGAAAAATCAAGATTAATTGGTTTAGTGAGGGAGGTTAAGGTCCTAATGGCCTGCCTCAAGATCCAGTCTGATATTTGTTTGTTGCTTTTAAGTGTAACAGCTAAAGTGACTAGTATAGTCTTGATTAAAATTGTAAAGAGCAATTGTAAATTGTAAAATTGTAAATTATTGGAATATGTCTTCTCATTGAACAAAATGCCATAATTAGCAATATCACTTGAAGACACTGGTTGATTATTTGTGTGGGAAATAAAAAATAAGCATTGCTAACGTAAAATGATGTTGGCTTTATTTGTTTTCAGATTTGAGGGAGATTTATTTTACATCAAGAAACATTTAACATGATCATTGCTCCACTCCCCAAACAGCAGACAAGGAAAATGATTTGCATATGTATGTATGTTTCATATCCATAATTATTTTCATTCTTAATATGTATATGACACATATGCTGCATGTTATGATAAAGTGGATTTTAAACTAAATTCTTCTTTTGGAAGTTACTGCAGTCTTTTTAGGGGCTGCCTTTTAACTCTCATACCATGGTGTTCCTGGGATCAGCCAAAGGCTTCCATCAGTTAGAAAACCCCTATTTCAAACTAGCAAAAGCTGCATGTACTTTGTCTTTCGGCTGTAATCGGGGAAAGGTGTGCCCATCCGGTTCACGATCAGTATGTGCTCCCTACTCATTATGTTGGACAGTACAGAAGGATGAGTCGGGATTGAATTTCTTGACGATAAGGGGTTGTTGTGTTAAAGCAGACAGAAATATTACTGGTCTCCCTCTGCAACTTCGCATGTCAGACAGCATCATCATTTATCCGTAAAGATAGTAAAACACTCCAACATGTAGTGAGTTTTGTGCGTCAATTTGTTTCAGACCTCCCTGGTAGAACATACAAACTCCTACAGATCCAATTTCACTGATTAAAGGATACATTTATATTAACATAATTTTAGCTGTTAATGTTCAAGCATTTAATAGCTTCCAGTTTACTGGTGCAGGGCAGTTGCACAGTGAGAAAACAAGTTGCTGTTTAGATTCACACAGCTGAAATATCAATGAGCAGGAATCACTATTTTTTATCCTGTAGGGAAAGTAAATAGGCTCAGTTCTGATTTCAGTAATCAGTCTTGGACCACCTAAACAGATGAGATCTGTGTTAATGTCTGGGCATATTAGTTGGTCTGCCGTTGTGGTGACAAAGTTTGACTCTACCCCACCGCCTATCCCTCATATTTTTAAGGCTTCAGCTTCATTTCTAAACAATGGTGAGCTTCAAAGTATCAAACAGATGTCCTTACACACTCCTTTTGGTTCTCTATGGGATGTGAATCCAGAGTAACTGCCAGGCCGGTAAGTCATGGGTACAGAACAACGTCAATTATCCGAACAAGTTGGGTGGGCAGTATTTTGTCTGGATAACTGATTGCTCGCATAACAGATAATGTTTTTACCGGACCTTGAGATCTTGTTCAGAGAATCTGAAATTTAGGTAATTGACGTTCAAATAACTGAGGTTGTTCTGTATATGGTTTCCAGAGCAACAGAAGCCAAGATTGTTTTGTCATTTGGAGGAGCTTGAGTACACAAAAGTGATTCAAGTCTTACTCTTGCTGACCCCCACCCTCCGTGTCTCTCTCACTTGTGGAAATAGTTAGGACTTCCATAACACAGGTTTAATCAGTTTCGACCTGAAACAGCAGTCAGGATCCTACTTCACAAACTGATCCTTGTGTCTATGTTAAATAGGTCTTATTACCAGAAACAGATCAGTGTTTTGGACACCCAGCAGTCTGCCCTTTTAAAATAATCCCAATGGATTGTCAGTATGAATGGGAGGTAAGGCAACTGTCCCTGTTTGGAAAAAAGGAAATGGAGTAATAATCGATCCCACAGAAAGAAAAACTGCTGATCTCAGCCATAAGGTAGGAAGAAAGGAAAAAAAACATGACGAAATCACTTTACCATGTGAAAAGAAAACCTTTTCTTTTGTTTGCAGGAAGAGTATATGGTCCACTGATTGCTGTTCCCTCCTATTATGTATCTTTCCACAGGCAAAACACTTGCACAGGAAGCAGATAAAAAAAATCTATTGAAATAATGCTACTTTAATGGACCTAAGGGCAAACTTAAAGACAGAAGGAAGTAACAATTAGACAATTCAGGAACAAAATGGTCAAGGGTGTAGGGCACAAATTTGAAAACCTCAGAGGCCAAAGACCTCAAACCATATCATAAAGGAGAAAACAAGAAAAAAAATTCAGTGGGAAACAAAACAAAAGTGCATCTAAATAAAACACTTTGACTCCATACACTGAGAGAAGGAAGAAGATATGTAAAGGCTAGCATTTTGCTGGGATTCATAAACAGTCTCTTTGAGATGTCAGTTCTTCTTCAGGTTGAATGGGAGAGTTTGCTCTGCATTGCAGATAAAGGACAGTCTGGTTAATGTTCTCATTTCTACTGGCATTATATTGAAAGAATGTCCTCTTTACTAGCCCCTTTTCCTAAGTCTCCTTTTTTGATGCTACCATTCTACCTTCAGATGGCAAGTTAGATTTATAAAAGTTTTCAATGTGAAAATGCTAGGATGAATCAGTCCAAAGCTCAGCTTCCAGCGCAGGACATTGTGAAGTTTTATATTCACTTAGAGAATCCCTACAGTGTGGAAACAGGCCATTTGGCCCAACAAGTTTACTTTGAGCCTCCGAAGAGTAACCCACCCAGACCCAATCCTCTATTCTATTACTCTACCTTTATCGCTGACTAATGCACCTAACTTACACATCCCTCAACATTGTGGGCAATTTAGCATGGCCAAATCAGTTAATCTGCACATCTTTGGACTGTGGGAGGAAACCGCAGCACCCGGAGGAAACACATGCAGACACGGGGAGAATGTGCAAACTCCACACAGACAGTCGCTCGAGGTTGGAATCAAACCCAGGTCCCTGGCGCTGTGAGGCAGTAGTGCTAACCATTGAGCCACTGTCTGATAACAGCTTCAGTTTTATTGTGACTTGATTTTTCTGTTGAAATCCAGAAACCAAAAATTGAATTAAATCCATAAGTTGAAGAATCTGATCTTAATTACTTAAACATATTGAAGTTGCTTAGCTAACTATCTCATGACAGTTTTCCATGCACTGTGCTGAGGGTAAACACAGGGGCCAATGAGTTGCTGCTGGAATGCAATCACATCAGCAATTTCAGGCATTTTAATCCTTCCATCCCTCTGTTACCTTAGATATCCTTTGAAGTCGACATTGATTGAGCCACATTTCTCAGTTGCCCACCTTCAGTTCAACTTTGGATTTGTTTCTGAGGTTCTACCTTGGATGGTGTGACATGATTCTATCAGAACAAGTTATATTGTCAGCAGCAGAAACAGCACCAGCAGTCATGGCCCTGTTCTCAGTTACCTGAGGACCACAGAGTGGGGAGGAGAGGGGGAGAGAGAGACGGAGATTAGATTAGATTACCTACAGTGTGGAAACAGCCCGTTCTTGACCCTCCGAAGAGCAACCCACCCGGACCCCTTTCCCTTCATTTACCCCTGCACCTACACTACAGGCAATTTAGCCAATTCACCTGACCTGCACATCTTTGGACTGTGGGAAGAAACAGGAACACCCAGAGGAAACCCACGCAGATGTGGGGAGAATGTACAAACTCCACACAGGTGGTTGTCCGAGGCGGGAATTGAACCCGGGTCCCTGGCGCTGTGAGGCAGCAATGCTAACCACTGAGCCACCGTGCCACCCAGAGAGAGCAGGTGTATGGATTTCAAGAGCAGGTTGTAGGCAGACTTCAGTAAGCCTGGTTCACTTAAACAGGAGCAAAGCATCACAGCTGTTGGATTCACTGGGCCTCCATCTCCCAGCATAGAAAGGAAAACAGTCATCTCTTTCAGAGGCATTTGCTACTGATCTTAAATTTATTCTGTGCCAGTCTTCACAAGGCAGAAGGCCAAAGTTCATACATAAAGAAAGAAAGATAATAAAGAAATCAAATGGAATGCTGGTTTTTATAGTTAAAGGAATAGAATATATTGATAAGGAAGTGTTGTTGCCACTATACAAGGCATTGGCAAGAACGTACCTGGAGTATTGTGCGCAGTTTTGGTCCCCTTATTTGAGGAAAGATGTAGTGGCATTGGAGACAGTTCAAAGGAGATTCACTGGATTGATCCCAGAGCTGAGGGGTTTGTCGTCTGAAGAGAGATTGAACAGTTTAGGCCGATACTCTCTGGAATTTAGAAGAATGTAGGGAGATCAAATTGAGGTATTCAAGATGATAAGAGGTGTGGATAAAATAGATGTGGAGCTGATGCTTCCTCTTGTGGGGCATTCTAGGATGAGAGGTCATAGTCTCAGGATAAAGGGGAGCAAATTTCATACAGAATTGAGGAAACCTACTTCTCCAAAAGGGTTGTAAATCTGTGGAATTTGCTACCCCAAAGTGTGGTGGATGCTGGAAGAGTGAGTACAGGAAGGAGGAGTTAGACAGATTTTTAATTGGTAATGAGTTGAAGGGATATGAGGAGAATGCAGAAAAATGGGGCTGAGAAGCATATCAGCCATGATCAAATGGCAGAACAGACTTGATGGGCCAAATGGCCTAATTCTGCTCCTATATCTTATGGAGTTATGAACTTATATGGCATGAATGGGCAACATGTGAAAGCAGAACAATTAAATAGATTTTGTGAAGCATACAACTTAAGCAGAAATGCAACACTGTGTTAAACAGCCATGTGTTTAAGCAGATGAGTGGAGAATAGTGTACAGACATGAATAGAGAAGTGGCAAGCAGAGAGGAAACCAAGAAAAGGACGAAATCAATCATTTTCTGAATGGCACCCAGTGGGGCATCACTGCTTGGAACCGAGCTTGTCCTGTTAACGTCATGAAGACTTATATCAGATCATCCTTAATCCTTCTATATTCTGGAGAAAACAGGCTTAATTTGTATAATCTCTAATCAGCAGTGAAAATGCACTGGGCAGAGTGTCTGGTTATATATCCTGTTTCTTTATCTATCTATTTGCGACTACTGACTTGTTTCTGCTCGTTTTGAATTGGAGAGCATTTACCTGCACACGGCGTGAGATGCTGAATGACCAAGGAATCAGAATAAGCAGGTGGGATATCAATAAGTGACAACAGCACTCATCTCTTCCCAGTGTCTGGTGTGCCATAAAACTGGCTGCTCTTTTAATGGGTGTAGTCCTCTAGTGCAAGGACGTAGATATCATGACTCTCATGTTTGAGACTGACTCTCATGTAATCTCCAGGTAAAAGCAAGGACTGCAGGTGCTGGAAACCAGAGTCTAGATTAGAGTGGTGCTGGAAAAGCACAGCAGGTCAGGCAGCATCTGAGGAGCAGGAACATCGACTTTTCGGGCAAATGCCATTCATCAGGAATAGAGGCAGGGAGTCTGCAGGGTGCAGAGATAAATGAGGGGGGGGTGGGGAGAAAGTAGCATAGAGTACAATAGGTGAATGTGGGTGGGGATGGAGGTGATATGTCAGAGAAGAGGGTGGAGGAAGGTAGCAAAGAGTACAATGGGTGAATGGGGATGGGGATGAAGGTGATAGGTCAGAGAGGCGGATGGAGTGGATAGGTGGGAAGGAAGAGAGGCAGGTAGGACAGTTCATGAGGGTGGTGGTGAGCTGGAAGGTTGGAGCTGGGGTGAAGTGGGGGAAGGGAAATGAGGAAACTGGTGAAATCCACATTGATGCCATGGGGCTGAAGTGTTCCGAGATGGAAGATGAGGCATTCTTCCTCCAGGCGTCAGGTAGTGAGGGATCGGCGGTGGAGGAGGCCCAGGACCTGCATGTCCTCGGCAGAGTGGGAGGGGGAGTTGAAAGTTGGGCCAGGGGCGGTGGGGTTGATTGGTGCAGGTGTCCCGGAGATGCTCCCTAAAGCGCTCTGCGAGGAGGCGTCCAGTCTCCCCAATGTAGAGGAGACTGCATTGGGAGCAACGGATACAATAAATGATATTGGTGGATGTGCAGGTAAAACTTTGATGGATGTGGAAGGCTCCTTTGGGGCTTGGATGGAGGTGAGGGAGGAGGTGTGGATGCAGGTTTTGTAATTCCTGCAGTGGCAGGGGACGGTGCCAGGATGGGAGGGTGGGTTGTTGCGGGGGCGTGGATCTGACCAGGTATTCACAGAGGGAACGGTCTTTGTGGAAAGCATGACAGACCTAAACATATCATTTATTGTATCCGTTGCTCCCGATGTGGTCTCCTCTACATTGGAGAGACTGGACGCCTCCTAGCAGAGCGCTTTAGGGAACATCTCCAGGACACCTGCACCAATCAACCACACCGCCCCGTGGCCCAACATTTCAACTCCCCCTCCCACTCATGCAGGTCCTGGGCCTCCTCCACCGCCGCTCCCTCACCACCCGACTCCTGGAGGAAGAACACCTCATCTTCCGCCTCGGAACACTTCAACCCCAGGGCATCAATGTGGATTTCACCAGTTTCCTCATTTCCCCTTCCGCCATCTCACCCCAGTTCCAAACTTCCAGCTTAGCACCCCCCTCATGAACTGTCCTACCTGCCTATCTTCCTTCCCACTTATCCACTCCACCCTCCTCTCTGACCTATCACCTTCATCCCCACCTCCACTTACCTATTGTACTCTCTGCTACTTTCCCCCCACCCTCGTCTCATTTATCTCTCCACTCTGCAGGCACCCTGCCTCTATTCCTGATGAAGGGTTTTTGCCCGAAATATTGATTTTCCTGCTCCTTGGATGCTGCCTGACCTGCTGTGCTTTTCCAGCACCACTCTAATTTAAACATTTTCTGTTCTACTCCAAAACTGTCCCCTTCAGTGGCGTCCCCCAATGTTCATGTCTTGTTGATCTTGCATCCCCAGCAAGGACTCTTCAATGTTCTAACTGTCTCCACCACCTATTCGTTAAATCTTTCAAGTTCCTACAGGGCAAGTCACCCTTATTTGCAAAGCTTGCACAGCCATTTCAGAAAACAGCTAATTGTCAACAGTACTGCTGTTAGTCTGGAGTCATTGGGAGACCAGACCGAGCAAGGACAGCAGAATTCCCTCCCTAAAGGACGTTAGTGCACCAATTAGATTTCGAATAATAATAGAAAAGGATAGACCAGATCTAAAAGTTGAAGTTCTAAGTTGGAGAAAGGCCAATTTTGATGGTATTCGGCAAAAACTTTCGAAAGCTGATTGGGGGCAGATGTTCGCTGGTAAAGGGACAGCTGGAAAATGGGAAGCCTTCAGAAATGAGATAACGAAAATGCAGAGAAAGTATATTCCTATCAAGGTGAAAGGAAAGGCTGGTAGGTGTAGGGAATGCTGGATGACTAAAGAAATTGAGGGTTTGGTTAAGAAAAAGAAGGAAGCATATGTAAGGTATAGACAAGGGCAGGCACGGTGGCACAGTGGTTAGCACTGCTGCCTCACAGCGCCAGAGACCTGGGTTCAATTCCTGCCTCAGGCGACTGACTGTGTGGAGTTTGCACATTCTCCCCGTGTCTGCGTGGGTTTCCTCCGGGTGCTCCGGTTTCCTCCCACAGTCCAAAAATGTGCAGGTTAGGTGAATTGGCCATGCTAAATTGCCCGTAGTGTTAGGTAAGGGGTAGATGTAGGGGTATGGGTGGGTTGCGCTTCGGCGGGGCGGTGTGGACTTGTTGGGCCGAAGGGCCTGTTTCCACACTGTAAGTAATCTAATCTAATCTAATCTAATCGAGTGAATTCTTAGAAGAGTATAAAGGCAGTAGGAGTATAGTTAAGAGGGAAATCAGGAGGAAAAAAAAGGGGACATGAGATCACTTTGACAAATAGAATTAAGAAGAATCCAAAGAGTTTTTACAAATAATAAAGGACAAAAGGGTAAATAGGGAGCGAATAGGGCCCCTCAAAGATCATCAAGGCGGCCTTTGTGTGGTGCCCCAGAAAATGGGGCGATACTAAATGAGTATTTTGCATCAGTATTTACTGTGGAAAAGGATATGGAACACATAGACTGTAGGGAAATAGGTGGTGACATCTTGCAAAATGTCCATATTGCAGAGGAGGAAGTGCTGGATGTCTTGAAATGGGTAAAGGTGGATAAATCCCCAGGACCTGATCAGGTGTACCCTAGAACACATTGGGAAGCTAGAGAAGTGATTGCTGGGCCTCTTGCTGAGATATTTATATCATCGATAGTCACAGGTGAGGTGCTGGAAGACTGGAGGTTGGCAAACGTGGTGCCACTGTTTAAGAAGGGCGGTAAGGACAAGCCAGGGAACTATAGACCAGTGAGCCTGATGTCACTGGTGGGCAAGTTGTTGGAGGGAATCCTGAGGGTCAAGATGTACATGTATTTGGAAAGGCAAGGACTGCTTAGGGACGGCCAACATGGCTTTGTGCATGGGAAATCGTATCTCACAAACTTGATTGAGTTTTTTGAGGAAGTAGCAAAGAGGATTGATGAGTACAGAGCGGTAAATGTGATCTATATGGACTTCAGTAAGGCGTTCGACAAGGTTCCCTATGGGAGACTGATCAGCAAGGTTAGATCTCACGGAATACAGAGAGAACTAGCCATTTGGATACAGAACTGGCTCAACGGTGGAAGACAGAGGGTGGTGGTAGAAGGTTGTTTTTCAGACTGGAGGCCTGTGACCAGTGGAGTGCCACAAGGATCGGTGCTGGGTCCTCTATGTTTTTTCATTTACATAAATGATTTGGATGCGAGCATAAGAGGTACAGTTAGTAAGTTTGCAGATGACACCAAAATTGGAGGTGTAATGGACAGCGAAGAGAGTTACCTCAGATTACAGCAGGATCTTGACCAGATGGGGGATGGGCTGAGAAGTGGCAGATAGAGTTTAGTTCAGGTAAATGTGAAGTGCTGCATTTTGGGAAGGCAAACCTTAGCAGGACTTATTCACTTAATGGTAAGGTCCTAGGAAGTGTTGCTGAACAAAGAGACCTTGGAGTGCAGGTTCATAGCTCCTTGAAAGTAGAGTCTCAGCTAGATAGGATAGTGAATAAGGTATTTGGTATGCTTTCCTTTACTGGTCAGAGTATTGAGTACAGGAGTTGGAAGGTCATGTTGCAGCTGTACAGGACTTTGGTTCGGCCACTGTTGGAATATTGTGTGCAATTCTGGTCTCCTTCCTATCGGAAAGATGTTGTGAAACTTGAAAGGGTTCAGAAAAGATTTACAAGGATGTTGCCAGGGTTGGAGGATTTGAGCTATCGGGAGAGGCTGAACAGGCTAGGACTGTTTTCCCTGGAGCGTCGGAGGATGAGAGGTGACCTTATAGAGGTTTACAAAATTATGAGGGGCATGGATTGGGTAAATAGGCAAAGTCTTTTCCCTGGGGTCGGGGAGTCCAGAACTAGACAGCATAGGTTTAGGGTGAGAGGGGAAAGATATAAAAAAGAAGTAAGGGGCAACGTTTTCACGCAGAGGGTGGTACGTATATGGAATGAGCTGCCAGAGGAAGTGGTGGAGGCTGGTACAATTGCAACATTTAAGAGGTATTTGGATAGGTATCTGAATAGGAAGGGTTTGGAGGGGTATGGGCCGAGTGCTGGTGGGTGGGACTAGATTGGGTTGGGATATCTGGTCGGCATGGACGGGTTGGACTGAAGGGTCTGTTTCTATGCTGTACATCTCTATAACTCTATGACTATGGCTCTAAATGATTTTTAAAACAACAATCAGTGACAATCTCATGATTCTGAAAGTTACTGAATTTACTTGTAATTTGAGAATTTATGAATCAAATTTAAGCTCCACCAGCTGCCATAGTGAGATTTGACCCCATATTCCCAGAGTGTCAGCCTCAGCCTTTGATGGCCCTTCCAATTGTGTAACTCATGTAACTTGGTATTCTGCTGTGTGCCTGACCTGATGCAGAAATGCTTGTAATCCCTCGCAACATAAGAAACTGGTTGTGGATAATGTGGTATTGAACAGATGGCTATCAAAGATGAACATTAAATTCCCACAAGCAGATTGAGTAACATGTTCTTAAAAGCATACCATGCTTCAAGTGACCCAGGGTAAGATAGAGTATGAAACATTTACACCCTCAGGTCATACGTCATGAAACAGTGAAGAAATCATGGATATGTCTTTTTAACAATATAATGAAATACTGACTATGAGATATAACACAGCAATTGCTAAGTTGTCACCTTCTCCCCCAGGTTTGTGTTGTTGAGCCACTATGTGACAACATAGCTCCCTGTCTTAGTGGTCCCTTTGGTCAGCAAGCACAGATGAAAACAACTGAATGCAAGTTAGGATTCAGGCAGCATAGCTCAAATTTATGGAAGGCAGAAGATAGCAGTCAGACCAGGAGGTCATCAAAATAATAAAGTTTGGAGGTAGCTAAAGCAAAGTTTCAGATTTCAGCAACAGATGGACTGGATCAGCATTGGAAATAGAAATAGTTTATTGAGTGATGGAAAGAGTATAAGATTAGAAGTTAAGTAAATATTTGATTCAGCCTGGACAAGTGGCCAGTTCTGAGCATGTGGGGTAGAGTCAGTATCCACACCAAGGAGAGTGTATTGGAGTGCAGCAGCAGGAGCTAAGTTTGTGGCCAATGCAGAACACAATGATTTCAGCTTTCCCAATATTCAATTGTGTGAAAGTTGAAACTCATCCAGAACTAGGTGAAATAACTCACATACTACATCCTAGCCATGGGAAATCTGCTTGGGTTTTTTTTGATGCTTCAACTTCTCATTGCTTTCTGAGAGCTCTTTCCAATTACCCAACTGAGTTACAGGGTCATTGAATGATTGTGAAACTCAGCCAGGTGGATAACATGTTGGATGGGACATCAATATAGAGTTCTGATGGAGAAAAATCACTTTCGGTAAATTTTTAGGGTATTTTTAGACTAGTTTCAGATGTTGAACCTTTGCCCAAATTAAAAGTGAACAGTAGGATAACCATTAATTTTTCATTCTTTAAAACCAAAGCTCTGTTAAAGACTAACTTCATCTTCATGCACAGAAACTGAGCTCAAGTAAAAAGGAACATTCTTAATGTATATTTTTAGAAGTAAGATTTCCCTTCTTTCTTAACAGCTGTGACCTGTTCTACTGCTCAAAAATGTTAGCTCCTTTCTGCAGTAGAAGCATACCTCTGACTTCTTTTTATCTTGAATTTAAATCACATGAAAGCAAATGACCATCAGTGTCAGCAGGAGTGTTACTGTTATGGATCACTCCAGCACACTCTCCTGGATTTAGTCTCAATAGCACTTGGATTTGCTTGTTTACTTAAAACTGCCTTAAAAAGCTGCTGAGTTATTATGAATTCAGTAAGTACCTCTTCTGTTTCTGGTGTAGTTTAGCCAGTATGTTGTTCCTACTGAATTCCCTGCTGAATCCAAAATCAAGATTCATGTTCTAGTCTCAGTATAATCCCTGGAAATATTGCTGGATTTGAATGGAACAAAGGAACATTAGGAACAGGAAGGGACACTTAATTCTCAATTGATTCATGTTGAGCAATGTCTCAATTTCATTTGGCAACCCTCAGCCCTTTACTCAATATCTTTTGTTACTCTCACTGAACAAAAATCTGAATATGAAAGCTTAAATTGAGGCTGTGTAGAATCTTGTGAGAGAAAGTTTCAACCTTCTACTATCCTCTGTGTGTACAAGTGCTTTCTGATTTTGCACTTGAATCATCTATCTCTTTTTTTAAATAATTTATACCTGCATTTCTCTCCCATATGTAATAGACTTTCTGTAACAATAGCTTCCATTCATATAATAACTTTAATACAGTAAAATGACCGAAGGTAATTTACAGGACCGTTATCAGACAGAATTGGATATTAAGCCATATTAAAACAGTCATAATAATGACAAAAAGCTTGGTCAAAGAACTATAGTATCTTAAAGGATGAGAGGGAGCTGGAAGCAGCGAAGTTTAGTGAATAAATTTCAAAGCTTCGTGCCCTGGCATGTCGAGCAAGCGTAAGGTGGATAAAATTGGGATGCTCAGAAACCAGAACTAGAAGGCTTCAAACATCTTTATGCTTTACAGTGCTGGAGGAGGCTAAACATCAAATTTTAAATGTTTGAGCACTTTGATCAGACAATTTTTCCATCTCTGATTCTCAACAAAATGCAAACACTTCTGAAAACTGCCCTCATAATGTAACCTTCTAAGTTCCAGTATCGTTCTTGGGACATGTTTTTATCTGCAAATTTCAGTAACACTGACAATTTATCTCAAATCCGTCCTGCTGGCCTGAGTTGCCATGAGACTCATAATTCTGGGCTCTGTTTTGTACCTTAGAGAGATCATATTTCATGTATCTTCTGGTAATTTTGGCCTGTAATGGTTTCTCCTTATGTAAAAATGACTAGTGTCTAATTCTAGTCCGCTTTTTAAGACTCTGTTATTCACATTATTACACAGTTCTCTGTGAAGATGTCTCTCACCAGTGTTGAAAATTCTAGCTCTTTACATTTTTTCCCTTCATACACAGGATGACGATGCCACAGGCCAGGCCAACATTTATTACCCTCCCTAATTGCCCAGACAGCAGCTAAGAGTCAACCACATTGGAGTTACATTTTGGCCAGATGAGTTTTTGGTCCTTAATTAAATTATTATCTCATAAAGGACATTAGTGAACCAAATGGGTTTTTCTTACAATGGGCCACAAATTCATTGCATCATTAGATTCTTAATTCCAGACATTTACTGAATTAAAATTCCACCATCTGCCATAGTGGGATTCAAACCTGGGTTCCCAACCCAGGTTTCTGGATTAACAGTCCAATAGTAATAACACTTGGCCAATGCCTCCCTAGATTGCTGCTATCACTATTCCATCATTGATATTCAGCATCATCTCATTCATACATCCATTCTCATTATACCAAAAATGGTTCCAACTTCTTAGCAGCCCAATGAATGCATCCAGGTCTGTAGAAATGCCAGATCATCATCCTTAGTAGCTTTTGCCTTGCTTTTCCTTTACCTCTATAAGGTGGCGAGTAATCCCTTTCTCCATTCAGAATAGATAGATCAAAGTCTGACATTCCCCCAGGGAATATGCAAGTGAATCATTCTTAGGGGAATAGCTATTGCTTATGATAATACAATCGCATCCGTCTGACCCTCATGTGAAAGTTTGGCAACAAGCTTATTCTGACTTTTACTCCTGGGAAAGTTTTTGGCCCTTAATTAAATCATCATCTCTTTGTCTCCTCATGGAATTCTTTAGAGCTTTAAAGACAAACCAATACAGCACAATATCATTGATATAATTATTTTCAAATAATTTCATCTTTAAAAATAATTACTTTATTTGAGAGTATACTGAGGAATTAGTAGCAGTAATGTTCTGACACATCTATTGTCACAGATTGGAATCACCAAACAAGTTGTAGTTGTGACTGATAGTTTGATTTGATTTTCAATGGATTCTTTCTCATCCAGTTGGCAAAAGAAAGCAAGTCACCCTAGCCCTTGAAAACACACTTTTTAGTGACAGATAATGCAAGTGGTAAGAGAAATAATGGATGATATGTAACAGACTCCACAACAAATTCTTTGACTTTGGGCAAGGGCAGTTAAGAACTCTTTAAGAAGAATAAAGGGGAAGTAACAGAGCAACAAAATAAGTTCAACAATAAAATTACCCAAAGTGCAATGCAATTTACAAGTTAGTTGTCTTTCAGAATGGATTATCACTCAAGCTGAAAAACTGCACAAGAAAGTTAAAACCAATACAATATCAAAATGGTTTTAATTTTTAATCATTACCAAACAAAACTCGGATTAACCTAATGTCCAACCATTTAGAATTGTCAGTAACATGAAGTGATGTGAATGCAACATAGTTTTATTATCTTATCCAAAATTAAATTGTAGGCTGGAGATCTTTGTTGTATGATGCACAGTTGCAACTTTTAAATGCACTATTTGGATTCAATATTGTTAGTTCATTCTAAAAATAATTCCAAACTGAAAAAGCAAATTTTTCTATCATCTCGAAAGAAGAAGCCATAAAGCAATCAGCATGACCATTTTGTGGGCAGGAATCTAGCAGAATGATAACTAATTTAGTGGTGCAGGGCTCTAAACCTGCTATTTGTATTGGTTTGAGACACTTTTTGCTTGCCTAGCCCCATCTTAGTAGTTTTTGATGGCCTTGATCAGCGAACAATCTCAGATCACTTCATTGAGGTCCACAAGGATTTATTGTTTCGAAATGAAGAAGGAAATTTACTTTGCTCCTTGGACTTTATTATTCCATTTTGTGATCATTATGCTTACAAAAATAGAGTCCATTTTGAAGTAAGGAATTTGCACTTTATCCTTCAGAACACACATTCTGAAAAGATACATAGCAGAATAATGATCAAGCTGTAAAATAAAACTAATACAAGAGAGGAGGTTCATCTGTATGTTACGATAGCAATGTTTAAAAGGCATTTATACAGACACATGAACAGGCAGGGAATAGAGGGTTCTGGATAATGTTCAGGCAGATTGGATTAGTTTAGAATGGCATCATGGTTGGCACAGAGTGTTCTTATGTTGCACTATTCAATATTCTATATTGATCTATCACTGTGAAACAGATCGTCAGCTACACATGAGTCATGATGAGAGATGGGTAAAATCGCAGAGGGAGGATGTGCATGAGGTCACAGAGGGAAGATTCTGACGCTTAGCCTGGTGTAATAGAGAAATTCATTGACGTTCCAATATTGCTGGGTGTTTCTCCCAATGTGGGGATTACACTGACCAGGGTATGAATCTCAGAACAAGCCAGCGGGATCTGGTGTCATTGACTCCTCTGCTGATCCTGAGGGAACAGGATGTCACTCGTCTGCACCAATAGGTTCACCAGGACTTCCAGTTCCCTGTCCGAAACTCAGGGCACCAATCTCCCCTTGTCTGCTAAGTTCAGAATCTGTAACGTGCAGGGCAGCTCCACACCACCATCACGTCACCAGCTGCATTACTCCCATTATAACAAGGGCCAACACACCTGTCGTATTCCATCAGTGTGAGTTTTCTGAATATGATGTGTGGGAGAATCAAAGTTAAAAATCACACAACACCAGGTTATAGTCCAACAGGCTTAATTAGAAGCACTAGCTTTTGGAGCACTGCTCCTTCATCAGGTGGTTGTGGAGGACACAATTGTAAGACACGGAATTTATAGCAAAAGTTTAGTGTGATGTAACTGAAATTAAACATTGAAAAATACTTTGATTGTTTGTTAAGTCTCTCACCTGTTGGCATGACCCTGATAGTTTCACTGCTTTCATATTAGATCATAAAATATTTTTAAAAAGCTACATTTTCAGGTTAAGTGAAACTAACATGGTCATGCCAACAGGTGAGAGACTTCACAAACAATCAAGGTATTTTTCAATGTTTAATTTCAGTTACATCACACTGTAAACCTTTGCTATAAATTCTGGTCTTACAATTGTGTACTCCACAACCACCTGATAAAAGAGCAGTGCTCTGAAAGCTAGTGCTTCCAATTAAACCTGTTGGACTATAACCTGGTGTTATGTGATTTTTAACTTTGTACACCCCAGTCCAACACTAGCATCTCCAAATCATGGGAGAATCAAGGTTAGCATCACACAAGGAGTGTCAGGGGACATGGTATGTGGATAACAAGCCACGTTTGGACGACTGCATAAGAAAACTTGCTCAGCCTAATGGAGAAACCCTCCATGAAACTCAACAATAGTGACTTCTTGTCAAAATGTGGAATGATTCAGCCTCATATGTTCTGTTGCATGACTTCAGTGCAGACAGTGGGATGTCAAAATGATATGGGTCACTCCCCCTGAACACACATGATTTGCCAGTGCATACAGTTAGCTATCAGGCTCCGTCCATGCTGGGATACTGCGCAACCTGAAATAAACGGTCATCAGATCAGTGGTGATCACCCTTGTTGTATCACTAACACAATAAATATTGGAAAGTTTAGAGAAGTCATCCAACACCAGAATGTAATCCTTCCAATGCACAAGCCTGTTGCTATTTTTGTCCTGGGGGTGGATTGTGTGGCCGTAGATACTCCCTTGATGCTGAGATTGATACATTTAGGAGGTCTCACATGCTTTCATAGGCTGTTGAATACTGTGATTTGTCCTTGGCCATTAACCAGATTCATGTGCTAGTAGGTTGGAGAAAATAGAGTTAAAGAGGAGCTGAACCTGGGAGAGGGGGAGGAGAGCGAAGTAGGGGAGAATGAGGAGGAAAAGAGGAGGAGAGTGGATTACAGGAGAAAAAGTAGGAGGAGAGGAAGAGAAGACATCAGGAGGAGAAGGAGAAAAGGGCAGGACAATGACAGAGGTGATGAGCTGTCATTTTTGCAACAGAAGCTTTGTCTGAATTGTGCCTTCTCATATTAAACAGTTATGATTGCAGTTGGAATTCCAATAAACTCTGATGTCTGATTTTTCTTTTCATTGATTACTTATCGGCTGAGCAAGATTTTATTTCAGTTTACAATATTTCGAGTTGGTTTTCAATGATTTCAGTTGAACACTGTTGACAGCTTCAAAGGAAAATAAATGTTGGGCATTTGATGCATTGGGATACACGATGTGATTTCAGTTTGTGGTCACTGGTCTCAATAGATTGTTTCAAGATGTAAAGCAATGAATAAATGAGAGCTTTGGAACACAGACGATCACAAATGAGTACAACCAGTATTCAGAGAACGATGTCAAATCTTTGTGTTAGGGAAGGCACTAAGGCACAAAGATCAGGAGAGAGGAAAACTGGAAATAGAGATAAGATGGAAACATGGATGGAATGGTGGCTCAGTGGTTAGTACTGCTATGTCAGAGCGCCAGGGACCCGGGTTCTATTCTACCAATGATTGATTGGCTGTGTGGGGCTTGCAGGTTCTCCTTGGATCAGTGGGGGGGTTCCTCTGGGAGCTCTGGTTTTCTCGCATACGCCACAGATGTCCAGTTGAGATGGATTGGAGATGCTAAATTGCTCATGACGTCCAGGGATGTGCAGATTAGGTGGATTAGCCATGCGAAATGCAAGATTACAGGTAAGAGGGTGGGTCTCGATGGGCCACTCTTAGGAGGGTCAGTGTTGACTTGATGGGCCAAATGGCCTGTTTCCACACTGTAGGGATTTTAATATATAGGACTTTTTAAAAAAAATCATGATTTGAAACTGTGCAGTAAATTAGGAACCATGATAAATTAAATACTGCAGAACTGTGTTTTCAAAATTTGGAAAACCGACATCACATACATCAAATAGGCTGTATGGTGTATGTCATAATAGGAGTATGTTATTTGATTCCTAGCACAGAGGCAATACTTTTATAAATGTCCTTCCCAGTGAAGTATGTCAAAAAAAGAGAACATTCAACTTGCATCTGAATTTTGCACATGCAATCTCACAGAAATATTCCTTTCCTGTTCCCATATACAAGGATACTAAGACCAGGGAGTAATTAAGTATTCAATGGAGAACAAAGATCTCATTCGCTTCAATCAATGAGTAGTCTACCATCCACTTCAATTTGTACAATCATGGTTCATATTTTATATGTATTTTGAATGAGAAAATGATGTCTTCTATTCCCAGCTAAGGTAATGTGTGCATTCTGGGAAATCAGGCCTTATACATGGTGCTTATCTTTAGTGCCTTCTGTCCCTGTACTTCTTGTCAGTTATTTTCAATCAGAATTAGAAGATATACTTCTGCTGATTTTAAGTTAATCACAAATTGCTCAATGCTGCACCTCCTGTGATTTCAGCACACTTTGTCCTTTGCTACCTTTTATCTCAGTGCTTCTATTTTAGTCTGCTCAATACCTAATCAAAGATAAATTAGAGACTGCAGCCCATTTTTTTTTTGTCATGCAGTGGGATGGTTGGATGCAAAATGCTCTGCTAGAAATATTGATGGAAACTATGTTCACAAACCTTTCTTCTGAAGAGAAGAGAAATGGGTAATCAAATGGGAGAGAGAAATGTAACGGGTGTTAGGGACCAAACCAGATCCTCTCAAAATATATTAGGAAGGTAGCCTATAGCTAACTTTTTCTTATTTTAAAGGTAAATGTCAGTTACCATGTTTCAGATGCAATTCAATTGGTAAAATGACTCGACATTAAAGCAAAACACTTTTTATTCATGCACTATAGTTAAAATACAACAAAAGTAAGAGGCACTTTAAATAACCTAACTAAATTAGAAAACTTAACAGAATAATACATTATTTTATTACTAAACAGTAACTGTTCCAATATAGTAACTGCCTATTAACACACCCTTGGCAAAGGCAAATTCAGAGAAACAGAATTGTCTCATATGCAACTCCACCAGCCCAGGAGCCAAATGCATCAAGAGAAAACCTAGAAACAGAGTATGCAGCTGGGTGAGATTCACTGCCTTCCAAACCTGCTCAGACCCCAGCAACAACAGCTGAAAGCTAAACCTAAAATCCCTTGTTCTGTGTGGGACTGTGACCACACCCATTCAGGCTGCTTCTGTTGTTCCAGCTTTTAAAAAAAATCCAAGGCTTCACAAGTTATTTATCTTTTCATGGAATGCTGATCCCAATCGTTTCGGGGATGATGCTGCTGCTGATATATGGGAGAGTAAGTTGAAGGAAGCCGCTTAATTATAAAAGAGGGGAACCCTCCAGTGACACGGTTATGGTCCATGGAGATTGCCATCACCCACAGTCACTGAACAAACAGCTCCAGTTAACCTATTTCACTATAATCGTTATATATCACAATAATACTTGGACTAGATAGGATGTTGACATCACTGGTGACTGGGTTATAGCACATCTCCAATTATAAAGTTACAGGTGAGGGAGAGAAACTATGCTTTCTGTTCACATGCTGGATGATTCTACTGTGTTTTGGCAAGGCAGGAAGTGCTGGGCTCCTGAGGCTGTGTTTGTCTGATCACCAGGCCTACTGCATCATTTTCTTTCCCCCAGTCTCTCTCTAAAAGAAACCAGAACAAAAGACGCCTCTTAAAGCCACATTATCATCACCAAGGGCACAGGAAAAATGAATAGCTACTTAGGGGAGCTTTCTGGGGGCTGAATGGTTTCCTTCTGATAATCTTAGTTTTACTGTTGTCCTGAATGTGCGTCCTCACTGTCCCTCTCAGCAGCTGTAAATCCAGCAGTGTGGAAACTTTAAATTCTGGCCCAAGTCTTTGGTCCCAAGTCTCTCAACTTTGTCTAAACCATTTATGGAAATAAACTGCCTTTTTCTTTTCTGTAATAGTACGGTCTATGTGTAATGTTGCAAATTTGAATGGGGACATGCATCAGAAGGATGGCAGAACGGGGTAAATGAAGGAAATTAGACCATTGCACGAGCTACAGCTGACTCCTAATCTGCATAATGAAGATTAAAACACTGATCTTGGGTAATCAAATCATGTTAAATAGGATATGCACATTGTTGTATCAATTAATCCAATTCTGTGTTTAGCACAGAATTGAAAATCAGCTGAATCTAAACATGTCAAGGTCATTTACAAATTGATTCTGACTTGCATCACTTCTGGATCAGGTTTGCTCTGTCTTGTAAAGAGGAATGTCATTCCTGAGGAAGGGCTTATGCTGCTCCTCGGATGCTGCCTGACCTGCTGTGCTTTTCCAGCAACACACTCTTGACCCTGACATCAATTTATTCATTTGTAATCCACTGAGGTCATAAAAAAGCAAACCACTCTGAAGAAGAGTCATTCCAGACTCGAAACATTAACTCTGTTTCGCTCTCAGCAGATGCTGCTGAGTTTCTTCAGTGTTCTTTGTTATTATATTTACTTTAATATATTATATAATTTAATATGTCACCTTTGAAATTTTCCCTGTCATTGATTCCCACAATACATCAGCAGACACTATCGATGACTGAGAAAAGAAATAACAATAGTGCTACATTTTACGATATAAAATATTATAATTAATCTAGTTGTTATGATTAGTAACCAATGCAAGAATTTCTTCTGAGTGTATGGAATTGAGGTGGGATTGTGATTGCTGGTAATCCAGTAAGGAATTTATAATGCTTTCCTACAACAACCTTGTGGAAGAATCTACTTTCCCATTAGTGCAGTGCAGAAAATGTCTTCTATTTTTCCTAACAGCCTGGCAAAGAACAGCAGGACACGGATAATATTTCAGCATTCCTCAGTGATAGTAACTAAGGAGTAAGAGCAGGTGATTCAGCTCCTTGAGTCTGTTCTAATATTCCATTAAACATGGTAGGTCTGTATCTTATTTACAGTTAGCTATTTGTTCCTTATGCCTACATGCACTTACTTAACAAATATATACCAATTTTAGATTTGAAATTTTCTACTGACTGAGTCTCAACAGCACTGTTGAAGAGAGATTTCCAAATTACTGATATATTTTGTCAGAGATATGTTTCCTTACTTCACCCCAAAAGGCCAAATGCTAACTTTAAGACTGTAGTCCCTTACTCTTAATTCTCCAGGAGGAGACACAGCTTCTTTCTCCCTATAGTGTCAAATTCTTTCAAAATCTTTAAAACTGTATTTCATCTTCAACAACTTAATTAGGCAACCCAAATCACAGTCACAAAAAATGGAGGTTGCTGGAAAAACTCAGCAGTTGAGAGTGTGCTGCTGGAAAAGCACAACAGGTCAGGCAGCATCCGAGGAGCAGAAAGTCAAGGCTTCAGGCCAGAGCCCTTCATCAGGTTGCCTGATGAAGGGCTCCAGCCCGAAACATCAATATTCCTGCTCCTCAGATGCTGCCTGTCCTTTTGCACTTTTCCAGCAACACACTCTCAACTGCTGAGCTCACTGTCTCCTAGAAAAAGCTCAGCAGGTCTGTCAGCATCTGTGAAGAGAAATCAAAGTTAACATTTCAGGTCTGATGACTGAGGAAGGGTCACCAGACTCGAACCGTTAACGCTGATTTCTCCTCACAGATGCTGCCAGACCAGCTGAGCTTTCCCAGCAAGCTCTGTTTTTGCTTCTGACTTACAGCACCTCCAGTTCTTTCAGCTTTTATTAACCAAACCACAGTTATATGGTCAGTTTCTCAAGTGTGCAGACTTTAAAAGCCCTGAAACTGAAGCAATAGCCGAGCCTTTGGAAATGAATGATTCAATTCATACAAATAATGCAGACACAACACAAACCAGAAAATTGGCAATTTACTGCTGTTAATTTCACAGTCAACTGTTCCCAGTTATTTCAGCAGGAGAAACAATAGTTTATTTTACAACAGTGAGTGGAGGTTTGTGCAACAGACTTCCTATTAAAGGCCTTCCATATAAAATATTTTAAAATCAATTGAGCAATTACCTGAGCAAAAAAAATGGTTCAGGCTTCTTACCTGCTATTAGCTTCCTTCTTTAGCAATTTGTTTTAATAACAAGCTCACTGGTAAGAAAAAGAAATCATTGACTCTTACTTTTTAACACACTTGTAGCAGAAGACAGTTTGAAGAAAATTAACTATGACAGTTGAAGATAACAGGGCAGACCAAAAATATGGCTGGAGCTCTTGTCTCTATCACCACAGCGAACAGCATTTAAACTTCTATCACCTCCATAAATTTAGCCCAAGAAATGTAACCATACCATCAAACTAGCAATATCAGAAGAGTACAAATGAAAGACTCATGGAAATGAAGGGTGAAAAATGACTGCTGTAGTATTTTAAGCAGGCCTTCTCAAACTTTCCCCTTTCATTACAAAGCTCTCTTCAGATTCCATTCAATAAGCTACCTCTTCAAAGGAGTTATTTCTTTGTATTCTGGTACTTCAGAAAGATTGCTACGTAGGTCAAGGATAGCAAATGTTTTTATGCTGGCATCAAGTGAAGTTGCAGATTCATATTTGACGCTCTACATCACAAACTTTTTCCTGGTAGTGGGTGGCACAGTGACTCAATGGTTAGCACTATTGCCTCACAGCATCAGGGATCTGGGTTCAATCAACCGTCGGTGTGGAGTTAGCACATTCTCCCCGTGTCTGCGTGGGTTTCCTCCGGGTGCTCCGGTTTCCTCCCACAGTCACAAAGATGTGCAGGTTAGGTGAATTGGCCATGCTGAATTACCCATAGTGTTCAGGGATTTGTAGGTTAGGTGCATTAGTCAGGGGTAAATATAGAGTAACAGGATAGGGGAATGGGTCTGGATTGGAAACTCTTTGGAGGGTCAGTGCAGACTTGTTGGGCCAAATGTTGTTTCCACACTGTAGGGATTCTATGAAGAATATCTGTTTGGAGTTTGCGTGTTCTCCTTATGTCAGCATGGGTTTCCTCTGAGTGTTTCCAGTTTCCTCCCACAGTCCAAACAAGTGTGTATTAAGTGGATTGACTGTGTTAAATTGCCCAGAGTCCCCAGGAATATGCAGGCTAGGTGGATTAGCCATGGGAAATGCACGGTTATAGGGTAGGGGAGTGGGTCTGGGTAGGATGCTGTTCAGAGGGCTGATGTGGACTTGAAGGGCTGAATGGCCTGTTTCCGCACTGTAGGCATTCTACGATTTATGAATACCAACCACAGGACAAAATGCTATCAGAATAGTTAATGCCCTATAATAAATTTGACTTGGAACACAAAGAGAGTTTTGGGCTTCAAGTCAAATTTTGAACTCCTACCCCAAAATCTGAATGGAAATTATTCTACCAGCAGGCATCAGTGTTCACCAGATGATGGGATTGTCAGAATTTGTCATTTTGGATCTATATTAACACTGGTGAAATGGACAAAAACATATTAGGGGACATGAATTAACATTGCTTAAGGTTTTTAAAAAAGTGATATATTATTTTTGCTCTTTCCATTCTCATGTAGCATTCCAGAAGTAAGCAAGAAATGTATTTAGTCACAAGTAAATGTGATGGGGACTCAGATTCACCATCACTGGTTCAGATAAAGAATTACAATAATGGCAGCTGTGGATCGGGAAGCAACAACTTTATTCATTTTCCTGAAAAGATGTGTTTTCCATTCAGTGAGTACAGACTTCAGCATGACCACACAAACTTGACAATGGTGTACTTTTTCACTCAAGCTGATCCCTGTTGCAAATTTGCAAAGTCATGGGACTTAAAAGTAAAAATTTGCAATATTGCTATTTTCACATGTCGAGTATTATTGTCTCACATATTTGAAATCCATGCAATGCCAGCAATCTTCCATGTATAGCTCTGTTCACTTGTATCGGACTTGATACAACTCCTCCACTGGGAAGACTTTACTGAGCTATAATGTCTAAAACTATGGTGACATACTTTACTTAGCCAGGCCAATGTCTTCAAAGCATGGGGCTACCAAATGTCATCGGGGCTGCGGAATTTTTCAAAGTGTTGTGTGATGGCTTCACAGTGGTCCTTCAGGCTCTCTAACCTCAGTGCAATCCTGTGTCAAGGTTATCTTCAGACAATCCCACATATTCACAGCTGTTAAGGGGAATTAAGTTGAATAGAAATTTTACCAGTCGTATCAATATTTGCATACATGAGAAAAAGACGCACAGCACTTGGTACTATTCACATCTTGGCTGTGTCATCAGATTCCCTGGTAAGACAAACCTGTAGAACCTGTCAATGTCATATACTGGTCTTCTTTTATATTTCAAAAAAAGGAGCTCTAATACTATTAGTACATATTTTCAATATTCCTCTTATTAACCACAGTCTTGTAAGGAATTGTAGTGAAAATAACACTTCCTTTGTGGATGCAGTTTATTAGGTTTTCATTGCTCCTTGTTTCATTGCATACTTTATCTGTGACCCCTGCTCAGGTACCAATCCCCTTTTACATACAGGGCTAATGAAGTCTGAATCCCCAGGCATGGTTGCTGTATGTTGCATTGAGCCAGAGCAGTATATAATGGCTCTAACTGCTACCAGCTTAACCTATTGGCTTCTGCACAGTCAACAACTGGCCAGGGCTCCGTCAAACTTATCACCTACAACATAGTTGTGCTAATTAAGAATGGTAAAAGGTGTTATGAATTGTTGACATAGTCAAGTTGTTATTGCAGTTCGAGAAACATAAAAGAGAGGCTAATTGCATCATGCACTCCACAAGAACATTCTTCAAGGATGCCAATAAAGTGGGTATAGTTGAGTGCATCTCTGGGTACCCCTGAAGGAACAGGAGGATAAAACATGACAAGAGTAGGATGACACTGGACTGAGTTGAGAAAAAGAGTATTATCTTCAGCATTCTCTTCTCCTTAATTCATTCATATGGTTTACACTCAACAAGTTATTTTTCTCCTTGAAAGCATAAAAAGTTTCAGTATCTGTGCCATCCAGACTTAAATCTGGCTTCTTTTAGTGTGTGTTATCTAATTTATGTATGACCAATTGAAGCTGTTGTGACTCTTAAATCCATTGAATCCAGGCATCTGATAAAGGCAATGTGCTGGATTCTGTCACTCTACATGGCACCTAGGACTGAAACATCTCAGGGCTGATTCATTGTGTGCAGGGCTCAAAGCAACTCTTAGGCTTTATCTCTTTCTCTAGCCTTTTGGCCCTTTTTTGTCAGTGGCTTGTCTCACACACTGCCTGCAAAAAGTTTCAAAACATCTGACTCTTTAGATGAAAGGCCTGCTGGATCTGGTGTCCATCACACACTTGAGTGAGCACTAGTGCTCCTTCAACCCAACAGAGGACTTAGTGATAAGATGTCCCAGCCACCTGAAGCTGCCGCCAGTCAGCAACCAAGAAGCAAAATATAAATGTTGCTGGGCTGAGAGTGTCTTTTTGACTGAGGGTCATGGGATGGAGGCCATAAGATCCAGAAACAAAGGCAAGCAGCTGGCTGCTGACAGCTATTGCTCTGCCCCAAGTCCACGCAATTAGGCACAAATTAGTGTTGATCAAATGACCTCCCATATCCCACAACCAACATGCTGCCTGCATGTACAGATGCCTTGTACAATTACATCATTTAAAAGGGATCTGGATGGGTATATGAATAGAAAGGGTTCAGAGGGATATGAGCCAAGTGCTGGCAAATGGGATTAGATTAATTTAGGATATCTTGTCAGCATGGACGGGTTGAACCAATGGGTCTGTTTCCATGCTGAACACCTCTATGACTACTTGCTTGATTGGGCCCCTTACATTGTATCAATCAAGGCAGGAATACATGCTTGCATAATCAATTTACCACTTATGGATCTTATGTGAAGGTGGAAGAGAAAAATGTCTAGATGAATATCCTTCTAGATGTATACTCGTGTGGTATGAATAGAATCCCTACAGTGTGGAAACAGGCCATTTGGCTCTACAAATCTACACTGATCCGAGAGAACATATTGCTCCACATTTACCCCTGACTAATGCACCTAACCAACACATCCCTGAAGATTATGGGCCACTTAGCATGGCCAATTCACCCAACCTACACATCTTTGGGCTGTTGAAAGAAACCAGAGCACCCAGAGGAAACCCACACAGACAAGGAGAGAGCGTGCAAACTCCACATAGGCAGTCGCCCAAGGATTGACTAGAACTCGGGTCCCTGGCACTGTGTGGCAGCAGTGCGAATCACTGAGCCACCATGCCACCCATATGGAGTGAGGCTTCACAGTTACTTAATACTAAACTAAGATCTCATCTTCCCTTCCAGGTAGATTTTAAAGATCTCATGAGATAATTAGGAAAAGATTTGGGGGTTTGCTCAGCGTATGTCCATATTTGACAATTAATTAATGCCACCAAAATATTAACTGGTCATTATCTCACTTACAACTAACCTGGACATCACTGATGCACAAGTCAATGCAAAGCTTGCTCAGACATTACCATGAATATGCTTTAAAAAAACCCCTCCATTGGCCACAAGCACAAAAACTACCAAAACAGAAGCAAGGTCTTTTTGTAGCTGGTTTCATTTTAGCAAGAACAAAAGTTATCATGAAACAATAAAAGTAGAATCCTTTTATCAATTTGCTAAGTCCCTCCATTCTCAAAAAATTACTAGTTAAATATAGACAGTGCTAAGTGAATCAACTTTCAGGTTATATTGAATTACCCTCTATAATTAAAATTATTGTCAGCTACTTCCAGTAGCTGTGACATCAGTAGATAAAGTACCTTTCTACCTATAAAATCTCAATGGAAGTGACTGTCAGACAGGTAGCTGCAGAGGCATTTATGGTCGTTATTTATCCAGGGCACTGCAGCTTCCAATTCACAGCCTGCACTTTGAAGATCTTTAATAGCACATACTGACCTCAGTGTTCAACCTTTACGCAATGGGAGGGGCCTGGGAGAAGACCACACTGCAGTTAATTCCCACACAAGCAATTAAACCTGACTGGGGAAATCAGGAGATGGTTCTTTGAAAGGAATAAAGTCACTAAAAAGAAGTTTGCATTGAACAACAAAATCAGGAGGGCAACTGAAGGACAGCAACAGCAGCTGCTGGAAATATTGGAGATGAGGTCTGAGTGCAGAAAACAGCTCTTCAGCTGTTTGGAGACTATTACAGTCTGGTGTGGAAAGTTCTGCTGCTGATTTTGAACAGGATCTTTATAAGTTAAAAGTGACAATTACATATACTGTTAGATAGTAATTATTGAATGATACTTTATAATGTGTTGGACGTACATATGAGCATTTGAAAAGATGAATGGGAAAAGATAATCAATTCCCTCTCTGGACATTGTCCAGCTCTATATACTGTTGTAACCTCCTGACCCCAGCCTTCCCACCCAACCAACCCTTCCATAAAGGCCTTATGTCAGTATTCAGGTGGAGACTATGGCCAAATTAATAAAAAGAAAGGAAGTCAAGCAAACTTCACAAGAGCAGAAACTCAGAACATTGTAAACTTCAAGCAGCTCACAATTTGTCTTTTATAACTCATCCACCTGAAGGCTTGTAGGGAATGTGGAATTATAGAATCCCTACAATGTGGAAACAGGCCTTTTGGGCCCATTGACCCACTGAACAGCATCCCACACACCTACCCTCCTATCCTATCCCCGTAACCCTGCATTTTCCATGGCTAATCTCCCTAGCTAGCACATCCCTGGGCACTACAGGCAATTTCCCATAGCCAATGCACCTAACTTGCACATCTTTGGAGATGGAGCTTGCACATCTTTGGAGCACCCAGAAGAAACCCAGACAGTCAGAAGGAGAATTGCAAATTCCAGACGGTCACCAAAGGCTGGAATTGAACCCAGGTCCCTTGCACTACCAGAAGAAATTGGCCAGAACAAGACATTGCAATGCCTTCCTCTGCCACTTGCCTCAGCTTCCACACTTGGCTCAACTCCCAGCATTTCCACTCTGTTGCAAGTCACAGTCTGTACTGAGAACACTTATGGCCTTGCTCTTATTTATTTTTTTATTTTTTTCTTTTTTTTTAACCCCCACACTACCATCTAACTGCAGTAGTGCTTATTTTTCCCCAGCACCCATGGTGTGTGTGTGCAGGTGTGAGACACAGTGAGAGACACAGGGCGCACAAATCTTTTATTCAATTTCCACCACCAGGAAGAGAGAAAAACACCCGAGTGGCCAGTGACAAGCACTGCCCTTCACAAAAGGCAATGCTGTGTGATCAAACAGTGAAGGGGAGGGCAGGGACTAAATCAAAATAGAGTTGGAGGGGGAAATAATGCACTCCAATCCCTGGGGCGCCCACCTCTCCCTGAACAACTCCAAGGTGTTGGTGGACACCACGTGCTCCTTCTCCAAGGACACCTGGGCCCTATGGCCTTGCTTTTACACTATAGAGATTGCCCTACTAGGAGAATCAGATTAAAGGAGTTTACTTAATTAGCTGAATTAGATTAATTAGGGAAGCACTAGTAAAGGCCAGATTTAAATGTGAAGCAACCCTTGCAGTCAATACAGCTTATTGCAAAGTTGATGGTTGACATATCCACTTGAAAATCCAAACAAAGCAATTTATGTGGAAGGTATAGCCTTCCGCATATATCAAGGAATACCCAGTTTTGACTCAATTTTGCAAGGCATGTGGCAGAAGAGACCAGTGACAGAAGGGTTGAGCTCAAGCAAAGGTTAATGCAGCTACAAAGAGCATTGACATAAAGAGACATTGCACAGTGAATATTTTCAAGAGGCAGTAAAGACAATCTCATATACAACGAGACCCACTTCCATGAACTGAAACTCAAAGTAATTATCTGGCAATGTGAACAATGAGATTAACAATGGTGAAAACACATCAATTGCTCTCAATCTCATGAAGACCATTAACTTCATTACAACATTCAAAGTGTTTGTAAAAATTTAAATTATCTATAGTCAGAAAATTGATGATTATTATTAGCTAATTTTGACACGGGGCAAATGCCAATATACAACACCTGCAAATTCTAAAGCATGTATCCACAGACATTGGAAGCCTTGACAAAAGCTACGAATGTAAGACTTTTAGCATACGACAGGATCAAAGTCGCTGGAGTACAAGGACAATTAATCTGACTAGATGTTGCAAATGTCATACAATGTGAAACTGATGGATCAGTAATTGTAGGCATGTGAGCATGCCTTGACTTCCCACTAATCAGAATCCATAAAACCAGTCAAAATAGAGATTCAAAAGAAACTGCAGCAAACTGTTTGAAAACAACTTGCCGAATTGTATATGAAAGAAGAATTCAGAAGTCTGAATATCTTCGAGATTCAAGGACGTAATGTTTCGCCACTGTGGAGTGAAAAATTAAACTTCAAAAGAAAAATGCTGGACAAGAAGCACAGGATAAATCCAAACTTGAGAATACCACCTCTGAGATGGTGAAGTATTCCAGGTCGACTTCAACTCAGTTCACAAAAATTAATGAAAAGCTGAAAGAGAAATAAAGAAAGCAGGATGAACTGCAAGTTTTCTATCATCAATCCAATTGCCAGGTAATAGGAATATCTGGAGGAAATCACACAGTAATCACATCAAGTTATTCAGGAGCATTCACAGATACATAAGATTGAGCACAATGCTGTAGAAAATGGCAGACTTGCAAAAAAAAACAGATGTAGCTGCACAACACACAAAACTAAAACTTGCACATGACTTATGAGCTTGTTCTTATAAGAAGTGTATGTCAATAGTGTTGCTCTAACACAAGAATTCAAGGACAGTGAGAAACACAAGTGATCGCTGAAGTAGCACATGAAAGAGGTGCAGATTTTAGAGAACACATGAAGTTAGAGAGGTGGGGCAATTACAACAACATACTATGAAGGTGAAAATACACCAGACCAGCAGAAAGCTAAACTTTTGATAGAATTCAAAGAATCCAAAATGTCAATCCAGGAAGTTCAAAATGAGCTAAAATCTTTCCAGTAACAAAACTGTAAATGCCAAAAAAAAAAATTTGAACTACTAGATGCGGCTTGAAAAATGAGATCACTCAGGGTCACTCATTTCTGAGAAAGAGACACTGGATCCAAAACGTTAACTCTGATTTCTCTCCATAATTGCTGCCAGACCTGCTGAGTTTTTCCAGCACTTTCTGTTTTTGTTTCTGATTTCCAGTATCCACAGTTCATTTGGATTTTATTCATTCAGTGGCTAATCTGAAACAAGATTTGGCTGTAGTACATCAGGATAAGAAAATTCCAGGACAGTGTCGACAATCCTTGAAAGAAAACTGACAACATATAGAATATGGTTGAGAGTGTGGTGCTGGAAAAATACAGCAGGTCAGGCAGCATCCGAGGAGCAGGAGAATCGACATTTTATTCCTGATGAAGGGCTTTTGCCCGAAACGTCGATTTCGAAAATCCTTGGATGCTGCCTGAACTGCTGTGCTCTTCCAGCACCACTAATCCAGAATCTGGTTTCCAGCATCTACAGTCATTGTTTTTACCTCGCCAAATGAATGTAGTTATCACTAGTATCTCAAGACAAATTCACTATAATGAAATATGAATATATCAGTAAACTGTCTATGCATTATAGAGAGTCATAGGCTCATTTATTGTTGTAAATACTTGAATTTTATTTTGTGAAGAGAGCTATGTTTTTTGTGTACTTTTCCTTTAAGAGCATTCACCTCTCTGGACTTCACATGCCGTGTGCAGATATTTTCTAATCAACCTGTTCAGAGGTGGTATTACATATCTCTACAGCAGGTGGGATTTGAATCCAGGCTTCAGGCTCAGAGTTCAGGATGTTGCTAATGTGTGACAAGACATGTGCCATGTGTATACAATAGTCCAACTCTGCCTGTCCATTATCCTGCTATGTGTTTGTCAGCTGCACACAGGAAATCAGTTGCTTTGCTGCAGTGTTTATGTCATAACTTATAATGTGTTTTCATCTTTTACATAAATGAATGCAGGGAGTTAACCAATCTCTGATGAGTGATTGATTATGAGATTATTATCATAAACAATGTATTTACAATTAAGGAAGGTGCTTGTTGAAGGTGACTGTGTGATGTACAACATTGTATTTTTTAGGTGTGATCAGTAGTGACATGACTGCTAACTAGGCATTAATGGTGAAGGGAGTGAATGTTGACCTGGACTGTGTCAAGTATTGTTGGAGCTGCACCTGTTCTGGCAAGTACTCCAACACACTCCTGACTTGGACATCGTAGATGATGAACAAACACTGGGGTGACAAGAGGTGAGTTACCCACCTCATAATTCCAAACTCTGAGCAGCATTTATAGACACTACTTATGTATACAGGTCCACCTGCAAGTTCCACTTCAAGACACACACCGTCCTCACTTGGAACGAGATTGTAAATTCTTTTCTGTCACTGTGCCTAAATACTGTTATACCCTTCCCAACAGCATTGTGTCTGAACCTTCACCACATGAACTGCAGGGTTCATCATCACCCCTTCTTAAGGGCAATGGGGATTGCCAATAAATGCCTCTGGCACTTAATAAAAACAAAAATGTTGCTATTAAATGGCAGTGAGCAGGGCACCTGCTGCATTTTACAGCGTTAAACATATTACCAAAGGGCCATACATTCCAGCTCAGGACCTCAGCACAAGAATTAAAATTGAAACTCCAATGCATTACTGTATGAATACTGTGTTGTCTGAAGTGCCAACTTTTAGATAAGATATAATGAATAAATGAAAGAATGAATGAATGAACAAATGAATGAGCTTTATTGTCACATGTACACCCATGAGTATCGTGAAAAGTTTATTAGTTGCCTCTTACGACACCAGCTTAGGTGCAAGGAAGCTAGGTCCAGATTCTTCAGTAAATGAAGGTCCTGCCTGATCTTCATCGAACTTGCATGTTTTGCACTTCATATGCACTTTATGCCGTGTACGAGTTTGTAGTTTGTGTTGTCCGTGTATCACCTTCGGTCCTGGAGGAACGCTGTTTCATTTTTACCGAATCAGTTGTATATGGCAGAAATGACAAATAAAGCGCAACTGTACTTTACCACTTCTCTTTTTGCAAAAGATCCTGCAACAATTATTTTGAAGTGGATCAGAGGTTCTGCTTTTATACATCCCTCCTGTCATCAGGAGGTCTATCTGGTTTTTGGTAAGAGGTTATTGTGTGTGAATTGGCTGCCATGTTTCTTTTATTACAACACTGACTACATTTTAGAAGTACACTTTATCAGCTGTAGACTTTGTGGGCACAAAAGATGCTAAATAAATGTAAATTTTACTTTTTTATACATTAAAAAAATCTTAAGTATTTCCTTGGATAATTCATTTCAAGGTTACCAGTTTACTAGCAGAATTCTGAAATGATCTGCAATTTATCCTCTCATATTTCGGAGTTAATAATCTGAGCACTACATTGAGGTATGCTGATGAAAATATCTCCCTATCTCTTATCTCAGGCTAATTCCTTCAGACTGCATGGCCAGGAGAGAGACGCTTGGAACTGTTCCTTTACTCTAGCGAAATAAAGTCATTTCATTTTGGCTTCTGCTCTTGTCTGAAATCTTTAACAGTTCATTTCAGCATTCAGATTGGATAAAGTCACAACATAGCTGTAATTATTATCCGAATCAAAGTCTGTGCTCCATTTAACACGTACCATTGCCCCTTTGCTTTCCAAAGGAAACAATTAATGGAAAAGATTCTAAACAAATTAAGGTATTAGCTCATACAGGAAGGAGACTAATTTACAAGGCCACCCTGATAAGCAGTACAGTATCTACAAACTCCTGCATTAAAGCTAACTGAAAGTTACACTTCTTTCATCATTCTTTGATACATAACTCCTTCCTATTAAACCTGCTGACAAAGTTCTCTAATGGAGAATTGTTTTTAGGAAAATGCCAGAGTGACGGGAATGCAATCGGGGGGGAAAAGCTTTTAAGCATTTTTCAGCCATCTGAGACTCCATTATCATCTTGTCAGGGTGTGCTGCTTTGGCGTCACTCGTCTCTGAGACAGTACAATGCCCTCAATGTGATGGCTGCAAGATGATCCCAGGCGAAGCCTGCAATACTACTTACCTCCACGGGTGACAAGTAGAGGAATGTTTCTGCTAACCCAAGCCTGCTCCTTCAGCCTTCTGGGCCCAGATTAATGGCAGAGTAGGGGATCAGATTCCCTGAGGTCAGATAATGCTCTTAGAATGAGCTGTCTTTAACCTACTGAAATGATGGAATGGCAAGGAAAAGCATGTTCACTTTGAGCATAATTCTTGAGAGGAAAACTTTAATGTGACACAATGGTTTGCGGTACTTCAAAATGGCTTAAAAATGTGTTGATTGTTCCAAGTTTTAAGATTTGACAAATAATTTGCTCAGTTTTCTCATATGGGATAAAATATGGATATATCTTGATTGTCTTTCCCTCTAATTTGAGCTATCATGAATCCAGAAATGGTATTCCTATGCCCAGCCAAAACGTCATTATAAACTTGTCATTAAATATTGTTTAATTAATTCATGAAGATTATTTTTAATTGTGTACCTGCTATAAGCTAGTTGCTTAACACATAAATAGATGTCCCCTTGAGACACTTGCTTGCAGTAACACCATTCTTTTAAGTTTTTGCCTCCTGAGTTCAAATTTGAACTGGTAGGAGTCAAAAAAAGAATAAAGGGCAGATATTACTGACAAATAAATTGGGGAAAATTCTCACCACCTCGACCCTAGTGCACCAAGATTACGGACCACAGAAGTGAACATTTCACGCAGTTAACAGACAGTGAACTGTTTTGTAAGACATGCTCCTGGCATTTGATAGCCACCTCTAATTGAACCCATTGATGGAGATTTTATCAAATGTTCTCTTTTCACCGACTCTCCTGGATTGCCAAACAGCCTGGTTCCCAAGCTCCCACATTCTTTTTATAAATATTCAGCAAAAAATGTTCAAATAAAATTAAAAGCGATTTTCTCTTCCCGAGTGTGACATGACCTGGCTCAGGAAAGGTGGGAAAATGTACAGTGAATGAAAAAAGATCAAATTTCAACATGTTTGGTAATGTTCCCCCTCAGGATTTAAATGGCAACTTCAGAATCTCACCATTGAGTTGAGACTACCTTATTTCCAAACATTGAATTTTCCCATTTTTAGCAAACCATTTTTTTAAGAATGAGATTCA
This sequence comes from Chiloscyllium punctatum, assembly GCF_047496795.1. Classification (NCBI taxonomy): domain Eukaryota; kingdom Metazoa; phylum Chordata; class Chondrichthyes; order Orectolobiformes; family Hemiscylliidae; genus Chiloscyllium; species Chiloscyllium punctatum. Next base: position 118,789,062 of record NC_092747.1, read on the forward strand.
TACTCCGCGTGGACTATCACAGCCAATGGTGACTTTTCTCTCAGACTCTTTCGATTTTTTGTCTCATTAATTACGCAACTGACCTTTGAGTCATCATAATGTGAAATCTCACGGTGGGAAAAACAGAAATGTTCAACAGTCCTGGTGCCATAATTAAACCTCAGCCTCTCAGCATTACAGGTGCTGTAAGGTGGGAAATGCTATAGTCTTGCAATGCTACCTCCAAACAAATAGCTAATAAAGGCAAGTTAGTTCCTCAGTTCACTGACAGACATCTAAAGGTTCTGCTGAGCAGGTTGTTGGAAGGGAGGGAGATGCAGACTGACACTACATCCAACAAGCCTGGACTGAGATAGAGTCCCAGATCAGTGCAGTGTCCTAGATGAAATGAAACACAGGATGAAGCGAACTAGTTTTCTGCACTTTGCAGGGGTAAGTAATCGCTAACAAGGGAAATCAGGAGCAGTGTTAAAGCCAAAGAGGAAGCATGCAAAGTGACCAGAAAAAGCAGCAAGCCCAAAGGACTGGGAGAAATTTAAAATTCAACAGAGGAGGAGAAAGGGTTTAATCCAGAAAGTGAAAATAGAATCTGAAAGTAAGCTTGCGAAAAACATAAAAAGCCTGACTGCAAAAGCTTCTATAGGTACGTGAAGAGAAAAAGACTGGTGGAGACAAATGTAGTTAGAATCAGGTTAATTCACAACAGACAACAAAGAGATGGCAGGCCAGTTGAACAAATACTTTGGATCAGTTTTTCACTGAGGAGGACACAAATAACCTTCAGAAAATTCTCCAGGACAGATGGTTAAGCATGAAGGAGGAACTGAAGGAAATCCTTATTAGTCAGGAAATAGCGCTGGAGAAATTGATGGGAATTAAAACCCGATAAGTCCCCAGGGCTTGATGCTCTGCAACCCAGTGGACTTAAGGAAGTGGTCCTAGAAATAACGCATGCATTGGTGATCATTTTCCAGCATTCTGTTGACTCTGGAAGAGTTCCAGTGGACTGGAAGTGTCACTAATGTAACTCTCCTCTTCAAAAAAGGAGTGAGAGAGAAAATGGGGAATTATTGGTCGGTTAGCCAGACATTAGTGATGGAGAAAATGCTGGACTCAATCATTAAGGACATTATAACTGAGCAGCGATAGAATTGGTCCTCGTCAGCATGGATACACTAAGGGAGAATCATACTTGACAAATTTTCTGGAGTTTTTTGAGGTTGTGAACAGTAGAGTTGACAAGGGTGAATCATCAGAGGTTGTGTCTCTGGACTTCCAATAGGCTTTTGAGAAGGTTCTGTTTATGAAATTAGTCAGGGAAATTAAAGCTCATGGTATCAGAGATAAGGTATTGAAATGGATAGAGAACTGGTTGGCAGACAGGAAACGGGAGTTGGAATAAACAGCAGAGCAGCAGGCAGTGATAAGTGGGGTACCACAGGGTTTAGTGCTTGGACTTCAGCTGTTCACAATGTACATTAACAATTTGCATGAAGAAATTGAATGCAATATCTCCAAACTTGCAGATGATTCTAAGCTGGGTGGCAGTGTGTGCTGTGAGGAGGATGCTAAGAGGCTGCGGGGTGACTTAGACAGACTGGCGGAGTGGGCGAATACTTGGCAAGTGCAATATAATGTGGATCAATGTGAGTTTATCCACTTTGATCACAAAAACAGGAACTCTTATTATTATCTGAATGGTAGCAGTTTAGGAAAAGGTGAGGTGCAACCTGGGTGTCATGGTGGAACAGTCACTGAAGATTGGCAAGCAGGTCCAGCAGGCAATGAGGAAAGCTAATGGCATGGGGGCCTTCATAGTGAGAAAATTTGAATATCAGAGTAAGGATGTCTTGCTGCAGTTATACAGGGCCTGGTGAGACCACACCTTGAATGTTGTGTGCAGTTTTAGAACATAGAACAGTACATCACAGTACTTTGGCCCACAATGTTGTCCCAAGCATTTATCTTCATCTAAAATTAACCTAACCTACATGTTCATGTGCTTGTCCAGTAGTCTCTTAAATGTCTCTAATGTCTCTGACACTGCTACCACCACTGGCAGTGTATTCCAAGCACCCACCACTCTTTGTGTAAAGAATTTACCTCTGACATCTCCCCTATACCTTCCTCCAATCACTTTAAAATTATGATCCCTCATAACAGCCATTTCTGCCCTGGGGAAAGGTCTCTTGCTATCTACTCTATCTATGCCTCTCATTACTTTGTACACTTCTACAAGTCACCTCTCTTCCTTCTTCTCTCCAATGTGAAAAGCCCTAGCTTATTCAACCTCTCTTCATAAGACAAGCCCTCCAATCCAGGCAGCATCCTGGTAAATCTCCTCTGTACCCTCTCTAAAGCATCTACATCCTTCTTGTAATGAGGTGACCAGAACTGAACACAATATCCCATGTGTGGTCTAACCAGGGTTTTATAGAGCTGCAGCAAAACCCCACGGCTCTTGGTCTCCTAAGCTGAGGAAGGACATTTGTGCTATTGAGGGAGTCCAGTGAAGTTTCTCTGGACTGATTCCTGCGATGGTAGGTCTGACATACGAGGAAAGATTGAATCAACTGGGCTTGTATTCGTTGAAATTTAAAAGAATGAGGGGGAATCTCAGAAACATAAAATCCTGTTGTATTGGACAGGCTAGATGCCGGAAGAATGTTCCCAATGTGAGGGAAGTTCAGAACAAGGGTCATAGTCTAAAAATAATGGATAAGCCATTCAGGACTGAGGTGAGAAATAATTTCTTCACTCAGAGTTGTGAACCTGTGGAATTCTCTCCCACAGGAAGCTGTTGGGACCAGTTAATTAGATATATTCAAGAGGGAGCTCCTTGTAGTCCTTGTCGCTAAAGGGATCAAGGGGTTTGGAGAGAGTGCAGGAATGGGATACTGAGATTGCATGGTTAGCCATGGTCATATTGAATACTGGTCCATACTTGAAGGGCTAAATGGTCTACTCCTGAACCTATGTTCTATGTTTCCATGTACCACTATCTTCTTTCTGCTACCTTCCAGTTACAGAGCCACCACTAATTCTAACTCTGCCATTGTGCACACCTCTCACGTGGCTCATGGATCACAGCTTTCATTATTCTATGCATCAAGTCCATTCAATGGCTCTCACCCACATCAACCTCCCAAACTATCAACCTGTTCTGCACTCTGTACTTCCCACAAACCCACTGTGATAGCCTCATTACCTCTCCTGCTTGTGCATCGTGACTAACTCATCTCCCATCTCACTCAGTCCCTCCCTTAGCCTCATTGCAGGGTAAATTGGCCTTCTCCCTAAACTGAAGTTTCCATAAAACACCCCGAGAGTTTCCAGAAATCCCTGAACTGTTTGGACTTCACCTCTATACCGAATTTTGCCCAACCTCTAGACTGGAATCAGAGGAACTCTTTGACTGAGTCTAGTAATATCCTCTTAGCAACCATACTTACTGTTGACTCCACTCAGGTATGGTCTCCTCTCTCTTTCACACATGGTCACTTGACTTAGATACATGCTGTGTGTTTGTCAGTTAAGCTGCTGTCACATGCTGCAGGATTGACATTGATGTAGGACAGTACTTATGCAGCAATACATCCATTTGCATGGCTGTTCAGTGTGAACTGTGTTAAGCTTTCTGCCTCTGCCTTTGTGCTAAAAAGCAATAAAAGTAACAAAGGCTGGAAAGTAAGTTTAAAGTGAGTGTATGCTAAGAAATGAAGATAAGAACCATAATACACACGTATGGGTGCATGAAATGCATGTATGTCCCTTTGCACAAAGCCACTTGATAGGAGCAATGCAAGCTGTTGGTATCCCTGAGCTCCAAAGTGAGGTCCAAAAGATGTGTGAGAGTTGGTCCAAGAGACTAGTAGTTTGATGTTGACCTGTCTGGATAAAAGGTTGAGGAGGACAGTGTCCACAGAGCACGCAGGGATAACATGATAAAGGTCTGGAGAAAAAAGCAGTGAGCGACTGTCACCAGGAAATTGCCCTGACCTCCATGTCAGGAGGTGATGCTGTCCAATTTCTTGGGGAAAATTGAAGGCTGCATAGAAATTGGATGAGATGCTTTATCAATGAAATGCAAATAAGGTAGTCACTGTTTGTTAAGAAGATTCTTAGACCACATTTAAAATTTAAGGAGAAAATAGAATAGAATCTATGCAGCATGGAAATAGGCCACACAGCCCAATAAGTCCACACTAACCCTCCGAAGAGCATCCCACCCAGATCCATCACCCTACCCTGTAACCCAACATTTTCCATGGCTAACACACCTAACCTGCACATCCCTGAACACTATGGGCAATTTAGTATGGCCAATCTACCTAACTTGCACATCTTTGGACTGTGGGAGGAAACTGGAGCACCTTGAGAAAGTCCACACAGATATGGAGAGAACTTGGAAACTTCACACAGACTGTTGCCCGAAGGTGGAATTGAACCTGGGTCCCTAGTGCTGTGAGACAGTAGTGTCAACTGCTGAGCCACTGTGCCACCCCAATTTTAACATTTTTTTCATCAAAGTTGAGATTCTGATTTTTTTCTTTTGGCCATTTTTCCAACATTTCTCACACTAATCTGGAGAAATTTCCACCCCATGCTTTTTACATCTCATTATTTATTGGGGCACCAAGGTGAAACTCTTCCCCTTCCCTGAGATGATGTAAGGTACTGACATGCAAATCAGAGTGGGCTATCCGGTAGTTTCAGCCCACCATAATCCAACTTCAAAAACAACATCCTTGCAATTTCATGACCAAATTCCTCTTTGGCCCTTCAGCCACGCTGGTCAGTCTTGGGAAGCAATCAGACATCCTTGTTTTCTGACTGTAACAAATGTTACTTTCTGTGCTTGTACCAAAAGGTTGCGGCTAAATTCTGGAGCTTCCTCAAAGGACTGCAAATGAGCACAATTCGCTGAAACTCTTCATGTTGATGTATTCGCTCGGGGGGAAGGAGAGGTGGTGGCCAGCTTTTAGCACATGTACTTGAAAGCTGCTTCAAATATTATGGAACATCATGTTGTGCTGAATTCAATTTGCACTTAAGTTTTTACAATCCTTTGTGCAAATGCATGGAGCTTGCAGGTTATATATCACAAGGAGAACTGCTTGGCAGGAATATGGATCCTGACAATAAGTTCATTAAATTACCAATTTGAACTGACAAGATTGCTAAAGCAGTCTTGTTTATGATGCTATTTAGATATGAGAGGGCAAAGAGTAATTGTGGAAACAACATTTTTTTTAGGTATGATTTCTGTTTTTCAGGCAACCTAACCACTTTGCACTATTTCTTTGTAAAAATACAAGTAATAAACAATATAAAGTAATCCAATAGATATCTTTTCTTTAAGAATGAGTTCAAAAGAAGACATTAGACTAATAGCAAGCTTTAATTTTTTTTAAGACTGCAGGATTTCAGTTAATGGATGAAGCTAGCATCAATACTTCGATTTGAAATTTGAAATTTTAAAGCAATACTGCACTCCTTTAGTTCCACTCGAGCACCAGCATTTCCTGCACTGCACTCGCCATGATATCAATTCCCTGAAGGCAAAAGAAGTCAGAACTTGGTGACTGAGAGCCTCCAAAGGGACACTAATACTATAGGTTTGGAGTTGAAGTGCCCAGCAGCCATGATTGAATGGCGGAGTGGACTCGATGGGCTGAATGGCCTTTCTTCCACTCCTATGTCTTATGGTCTTATGGTCTAGGTTCACACTAACAATGCTCAAATGTGTTCTGTTAGTGAAATATTGAGCTGGATTTTACCAAAAAATCAAACAAGTGCCAATTTTCTTTGAGGAGTTTCTTGAAGACTTTCTTTTCATTTCCCCAATGCATTTTCTTCGCTGCTCGTCCCCTGATGTATGCACCAGGCAGTTATGTTGCAGTGTTCACACCAGCATGCACTTTCTACTGGCTCTACATTTAAACCCCACCTATGCACCACTGTCAGCTCGGAGCTGCCCTTCATAGTTGCAGTTTAGGAAGAATTGCTTTGGTGGGGAGAGGACTCTGGTGATGTTGAGACCTCTACGTCTCAGTAAATAAGCAAGATTCATTGTCAAGTGCTGTACTGTACTGTTCTCCCATTATCATCTCTGTGGCATCTTAACATTTGTAAACTTCTAGCAGAACCTCAACCCTATTTTTATACTAATATAAAGGCAAACATTTTATTTGCCTTCGCTATCATCTACTGAATCTGGATGCTCACCTTTTGTGGTTTGTGCACTAGGAATCCCATATCCCTATAAAATGGCAATTTCTTCAGTATTTCTTCTTTTAAATAATGTTCAGTTCTCCTCCTCCAGACAGGACTATGAGGCTGCAATTTCAGAATGAGGCAGATGCTCTTGGTCCAATCCACGAGCTGGGTGCTTGTCCCTGCACATAAACTGGCTTGGCAGTAGTATTATATAGAAAAGTGACTGGTGCTTTCCAAAAGGAGCATTGAAGTGGACTACTTTATTCCAACTGAATCAAAGGGTTGCCATAGTGATGTGTCGAAGCTGGGGCAGACCCAATGTAAACCTCTGCAGATGGAAGGATGCAAAAGGTCATAGTGCTTGGAGTGTAACCTGAGGTGGTGGACTTGCTAACCAAGTCAGAACCCAGCAGGAGCAAGCATCAACCCTTAAAGACACGGGATACCTTCTCTCACTTTTGTGTCAGGAATTACAGACATCTAATTTCTCTCGAGTACGTGGGAGAAAAAGAACGTTCATATAAATCCTATGGAGGTGCAAATGTATGCAAATAGGCCCCTTGTCACTCACAAGCAAAATTTTCATCTCACTGCTGGATGTAAAATTGGACTTTTATTCTGAACATTGAGAATCTCAGTTTCCCACTGACTCACCATTCCTTATATCATCATCATCACCATCATCGGTGGTCCCTCACAGACAAGGATGACTCTCTTCTGTTTTCAGAGTCAGTCTGTAGGTGGCTGTGTAAATCAATGCTGTTCCCACAGACTCTGCCACGCTTGGGGCAAAAGGTGCTCATGGGAAGGGGTCAGTGGGGCGTTGGTGTGGCAGGGCGCTCTGATATATCATTTAGGGCCTGGCAAAATTCAGAGCATTGCTTTTTCAAAGACCATGCTTTATGATACAGATATAATGGTGTAACAATGACACTACAGATTTTATGTTAAACTATATTGCCTCAAACATTAAATTAAAACAACATGTTGTGTGGGGAAGTAAGCTATGTTTTTGTTTTCTTATCATCCAGCATTAATATTACTCCTGAAATATTTATAAATTATTTAGTCATCGTCACCTAACCACACACCATTGTATTCATTCACAGATTGTGGTCATCACTGGCTAAAGCAGCATTTATTGCCCATCCATAATTGCCCAGTGAGCAGTTGAGAGTCAACTCCATCTTTGTAGGTCTGGAGTCACGTGGAGGTCAGAATGGTAGTTTCCTTCCCTCAAGGGCATTTGTGAACCAGATGGGCTTTTCTGGCAATTGGCAACAGCTTCATGGTCATCTTTCAAACCTGAATCTTGAATTTCATTTTACTGAATTTGAACTTCACCATCTGCCATGGCAGGATTTGAAGCTGTGTCCCCAGAACATTACCTGAATTTCTGGAGTAATATTCTAGTGATAATTCCACTGTTAATCATGAAAGCAGTACTTAGACCCAGCTAACATATTACCTTGAAATATTAATGTAAGAATATATTCAAACTTTTAGTCAGAAATGAGCACAAATATCTGTCGAGGCAAACCACAGCACAATAAAACCTGGCACACAAACTTATTAAGGCCCTTTGACATTGCAATGCATTTGTTTTAAAACATTAGTGGAAAGGAAGTGAAAGCGATCACTGGAGAATTTGCTGGCAGTAATTCGAGACCTAAGTCAGTACAATTACAGCAACAATTATGTCATAGGCTTTAATGAAGGGGATGAAATAACGTGTACAGGGTGACTGAAAATAGGCTGTTAATAGTCACAACGTTTAACTTGTGATTGTTGTGTCTTAGGCCTGGATTTTACATGTACCTGTCAGGTGTGTTTTAGTGGTTGGACCCCCACTTTCTCACCGATACAAGAGCACTCCTCCATAATAAACTAAGTAGGCCTGTGCTGAATTTGGCTATTTAGACCCAGCAACGAGTCTACTGAACTGAATAGTATGGCCACGCGAGGACTGCAGATGCTAGAGATCAGAGTCATTCCTGATGAAGGGCTTATGCCCAAAATGTCAATTCTCCTGCTCCTCAGATGCTGCCTGACCTGCTGTGCTTTTCTGGCAACACACACTGGACTCTGATCTGAATTGTATGCTTCACACACCAGATGGCATGGGTAGGCAATTGGGAATGGGCAGGCTGCTTTGAATGACCTAGAGGAGAAAAGGTAGGAGAAAAGGGGGTAACATCATGTGTGCATTGGGGGCAACCCCTCTAAAATGTTATGTCTATCCGAACTTCTCCCATTCTTCTCCATAACCTGCGTAATAGAACCTACAGCACCTGCATCCTTCGCTCTGCACCATGACCTCAAGGTTGCCACCTTACTCTCAAACTGTCAGAGTTTTAATCAATTAAATCATTTGTTCCTGATAAAAAAAAAGATTTGAAAACATTGTCTTGCTTTCTTAAAGTTAAAGTTCTTAAAGACAAGACCCTACTGTCATATTCAGGAACTAAACTTTTACATTTCATGTAAGAGGAATGTGACTGTGACTTTTGACAATTCTGATGCATCAATGACAGACCTCCTGAAAATAATACCATCGTACTGGAGTCTGGTCTGCACTACTGTAACTGATAAATATAGGGATTTACCAAGAGGAGTTATGCCTGGAAAGAAGGCAGAGGTTATTTCTGTTTTTTCCTGGTGCAGTGTTACTATGTACCAATTCAATTCATTACAGCCAAGTAGAAAAACTTGAGTCACATAGAATTGCATTTCATTTTGTGAGGAATTTTGTAGGGGGGTGATACACCCTACGTTAAGGAGGACTGTGTGTGCCAGCAGTGAACTTCCTAATGAGATGTCATTTATATAAAAAAGGAGCACTCAGTGAACACAAACTGATAACTCTTAACAGCACAATAGAACAGGAAACAGTCTTTCGGAAAGTATTTTGTTTTCTGCCCATTGCTGGCTTATTACTATAACTATCAGATTGTTCAGTTTGCCTGACTCAACATTTACTGCTCTGTGAGGTCCTTTGTCCACAACACTTTACCTCTCCACCTCTCTCCTTGAATCAGAATGTTTGTGTTTTACCAAGCTTTTGATCATCCTTTTTAAAATTCTGTTTTCCATCCAAAATATTTTCTATGCACGATTATTCTTTGTGCTGACCGGCAAGGTTTTTGACCTTAAAGGTGACAATTTAAGCTTTGTAAATGACTGACTAGATATTTCTATACTGGGGTAAATGAAGGCAAAAATGTACAATGCTGTTGATATTAAGGATATTGAAGAATATAGAATGAAGCCAGGAAAAGGGAGGGGAAGGACAAATCACCTGATCCTTGCAAATTCCTCCACCCCACAACTCCCCAAGATATCTACAATTTTTTTCAATTTCAATCGTTGTTCCTCCATGATTACTGATTATGTCTTCAGTTTCCGAGGCCCTAACAGTGGAAATTTCCTCCCAATAACTTTCCACCTCTTTAACTCACTTTCATCCCTCAAGACAGTTTTTAAAATGTACTTCCTTGACCAAGTCCTTGATCACCAGGCCTCATATTTTCTTAAATAGTTTGGTGTCACATTTTCGTTTTGTGACATTCTTCTGAAGTGCCTTGGGATGTTAATTATATTAAAGGCATGGCATAAATTTAAGTTGTTGGCATTTTAATATATTTTAAGTGCCTGAATAATCATGTTACATTCTGATGTTTCACACAGGGAGTTTCACTCAATCTGTGTGACTGAAAAGATTTGTGGAGTTTACTGATCTCCATATTTCAATTAATGTTGTGCACTTGCAAACAGTCTAGTCTATGAGTAGCAATCCTTAAAATTCAACCATTGACTTCTTTAATATATGTGGATTTACCTTCATAAAATCAGAGCAAATACTTTAAGATTACCACAGCTGATAGAACTAAGATGTGTCTCAGACAGGCCGATGAAATGAGCTGATTCCATAACTCTATCACTGACCAATGCAGCTTTAGTTTCTCTGAGATGAACTGATACATAACCAGAATAGTCTCATTTTGCATGGAAACTGATCCTGTTGGCATTGATTCAGATCAAGAAAAAACAAGCACAAAAACTCAATAACAACAAGCTGACCCCAACACGTTTGGTTCAACAAGGCCAGACCAGAGATTATCTTTCCCTTTAGCTCTGCTGCTTCTGGATAAAATCTCAAGAGAATTAATCTTTTGAATGAGATAACGGGCCAGCAGTGATAGCACCCAACCAAAGGAGAATGACATCATCTCAAGAACATCAATTTAATTTCAGTCCAGAACACTTACCTTCAGCATTGTTAAAAATGAACTTCATCTAACTTTAACAAAAATTAATAAAGTTTATTTGTTTAGAGTGATATTTGTCAATGTCAGCTGCAATCTTCTGAAAAATTCCAAATTGTGAGATCTATTTTAACATAATTATAATAATATAATTTGTTGTTTCACCTCATTTCTACAAGGTGTATAATATAACATAATTATTTTATATTGTTAAATGTGAAGTATACTTGTGGAATTGTTAAATGTAAAATGCACATAAATTCATTCCGACTTTCAAGTTGACGATGAACTATCAAAACATGGAATAGAATATGTAGGAGTTAGCTATTTAGCCCTTTGAACCCACTCTGCCATATAATATGCAATGATACATGTGAACAGCTAAGATTTGGAATGTAGCACAATGAGGCTGAATATGTTAATTTTATAATGATGTTAAACATGATGTAAACTGACACAAGCTATTTAGATTCTCAGAAGAAAGGACAGAACAACTTGTACCAGAGAGCTGTAACACAAACTCCAGTGCCATGAATAATAGCTGTAAATAAGAGAGTTGATTGGAACTCCAGATTCAAAAACATAAGGCAGTGACAGAGATGCAGTAAGCTCAGGTAAGGCCTGTAGAATTTAAGACAGCAGCTTCTTGGTAGCTCAACAGGCCAACCATAGTATTAGATCAGAGCAGGGTGTCAGCACAAATCAATGAGGATCAGAGATTTGACTCTGTTGTCCTTTTCTAACCCATGCTCCAGTCAAATGTGTTTCCTTCTGAAAGCATTCGACCTGCATACATACAGCCCACCTCAGTGGCTGTCATCCACACCAGCATGCTGAGTTAATAACACTTCCTCCCTCTGCACTTCCAACTCACTGACCGAGAACGCCTTATTGGCTCCTTTGCCAGGGAAGAAAGGAACTGAATCCATGTGGAGCTTCTGAAGAAGGGTCATTGGACATGAAACATTAACTCTACTTTCTCTCCAGACACACTGCCAGACCTGCTTAGCCTTTCAAGCAATTACTGTTTATGTTTGGGACCATTAAGCTGTCTTTAAGTAGAGGTAAGGCACACATTGGGAAAAGTGAAGTACACTCGTGGAATTGTTAAATTTTGACATACTTTTGTGTAAAACGTACATAACCTCATTCCAACTTTCAAGCTGACAATGAAATGGAATAGAATACGTAGGAGTTGGCTATTTAGCCCTTTAAGCCATTCAGTGTCATCATGGCTGATCATCCATCGCAGCAGCCTGTGCCTGTGCCCATTTTCTCCTCATGTCCTTCGCTTCCTTCATTCCTGGGAACTATATCGACATCTTTCTTGAAAGTCTTCAGTGTTTTGACCTCAACAGAATTACCACTCTTTGGGCAATCTATTTCCTAAAAAGACTTATCCTTTATCCTTAGATTGTGACCCCTGGTTCTGGACTCCCACATCATTGAGAACATCCTTCCTGCATCTACCCTGTCTAATCCTGTTAGAATTTCATAGATATCTATGAGATCCTTCCTCATTCTTCTAAATGCTAGTGAATATAGTCCTAACCGGATCTCTCCCCATACATCATCCCATCATTTTGGAATCAGACTGGGAAACTTTCTTTGTACTGCCTCAATAGACAGAACATTCTTCCTCAACTAAGAAGAGAAACTGCACACAATTGTCCAGGTGTTGTGTCATCAATACTGTCAAAGAATTTGCTAAGTTGTTAAACGGACCTGTCAAAATTACCAAGAGGGTCAGCTTCAAGGATTCAGGAGCAAGCAACAACACTGTCAAGGCATTTTAAAAAATGCAGTCATTTCAATATTTGAAAAATGTGAAGAGTTTTAAAAGATTCATTTCTATTTCAGCTTGTCTGTTGACATAAACCTGATGACTTTCATGACCGGATAAGGATCCATTAACACGATTCACAGTTGGATTGACAGCTATCAGTGGTTTTGGATTCTTTTATGCCTAACTATGTTTATCAATGTTTGTGGCACTTGAATAATAAGTTTATCGCTATAAGGTTTAATGGAGGTGATGTAATTCAAATATAATAAATGTACTTTTATGGGTGAGAGTACATTTATCAATATAGTGGAGTCTGAAATGTACTTACTTTCTTTTTGTCATCTTTGCATGGGTCCTAAGATGTTGGATTTCAGGGAAGTTGATATGCCAGATGAAAGGATAAATGCTGGGACATGGTTTAGTTTCAGTTAGCACCAAGCCCTGCTACAGGAAGGATGTTGTGAAAGAGTTCCGAAAAGATTTTCAAGGCTGTTGCCAATGTTTGATCTAAAAGCTGAATAGGCTGGGGCTATTTTCCCTAGAACCCTGGAGGTGAAGGGGTGACCTTATAGAAGTTTATAAAATCATGACGGGCATGGATAGGGTGATTAGTCAAAGTCTTTTCCCGGGGGGATGGGGGTGTTCAAAACTAGAGGGCATAGGTTTAAGGTGAGAAGGTAAAGATATAAAAGTGGCAACTTTTTCAAGCAGAGGGCGGTGCGTGTATGGAACGTCTACCAGAGGAACAGCTGGAGGCTGGTACAATTACAACATATATAAGGCATCTGGATGGGTATATGAATAGGAAGTGGTTAGAGGGATACAGGCCAAGTGCTGACAAATGGGACTAGATAAGGTTAGGATATCTGGCCAGCATGCAGTCATAGAGACGTACAGCACAAAAACAGATCCTTCGGTCCAACTCATCGATGCCAACCAGATATCCTAACTTAATCTAATACATTTGCCAGCACTTGGCCCAAATCATGACGGGCCAAGAATATTCATATACCACCCATGGAAAAGACTTTGTCTATTTATCTTATCCATGCCCCTCATGATTTTATAAACCTTTTATGAGGTCACCCCTCAGCCTCCCAACATTCCAGGGAAAACAGCCTCAGCCTCTTCACCTCTCCCTGCAGCTCAAATCCTCTAACCCTGGCAACATCCTCCTAAGTCTTTTCTGAACCCTTTCAAGTTCCACAACATCCTTCCAATAGGAAGGAGACTGGAATTGTACACAATGTTTCAAAAGTGGCCTAACCAATGTCCTGTACAGCCACAACATAACTTTCCAACTCCAATACTCAATGCTCTGTCCAACAAAGGAAGGCATCCCAAACACCTTCTTCACTATCCTATAATCTGCGACTCCACTTTCAAGGAATTATTAGACCAAAGGGTCTGTTTCCTTGTTGTACAGTTCTATGACTCTATGAATCTAAATTGTCCTAGGGGCCATAGCAGGTCAGTGAGTTGGTTCAGAAGCATAGACTGGCATTGAGAGACTGGGTGGCCATGCAGTTGAAGACAGGGCATCAGGTTGTATGCTTTGGAATGGGTGGAGGGGTGGGTGTTTGAACAGAGTGAGAGCGGGATGGATACTTTTTCTGTTAAACCTTATTTATTAAACATCGAACACATTATTCAAGTACTGAGGCAAGATTTCCTCCCATTCCATATCTGGGCTGCGCACTCTTTTCAGCTTCTTTTTAGTAACCCATCTGCATTCCAATCCAGCCTTCCACCTCACCCTACACCAAAAATGGAATGTTCAGCAATAATTGTTAACGATCGAGTCATGGAGCTAGGAATTATCTTGTTTATGTGCACACATATAAACATAGGAGAAAGGAACAATAAAAGGCCAAACAAGGCCACTGAACCTGCAGCATCATTCAATATGACTATAGCTGAACCTCTATCTCCACATTATATTCCTGGTTTCTCCCCAAACACCTTGATGCCCTTAATGACTATTTAGTTCTTTCTTTAAAATATTCCATGATTTCATCTCCACAGCCTTCTCATTGTGAAGAATTATAGCTCTATGAGTCTATTATAACTTTCTGAGATAGTGTCAGAGATTTTATACATTTCTGATTTACTTATCCAAATAGTTATCATGGAAATGTAATGAAGAAAAAGAAAAACTACCCTTAACACCTTGGTAACTATACAACTGAAATAGTGACTACTGTGAGGCTTGTCTTTTTAACCTCTTGCTTTTCTGACCAATAGTTATACCGTGTATCACTATAATGTAGCCTTTCCTTCTTTTCTCTATTCTGTAACCAAGACTTGTACCTAGATGGCGCTGTAAGTGGCAACTTTTAACTTTTCATTGTACTAATTTGAGTACATTTGACAACTCAATTCAGTTCACCACAGATACCTTGACTAAATCCCCTCATCCTGACTACCCCAAACTACCGATTACAGTTTGACCCTTCCAACTAGCTTTAATCTGGTTCCCCTCCCTGACCCGACTCCCATTCCCACCTGATGACTCCTGTATCACCTACCCACTTCATCCAAATACCAATGTATTACCTCATCCACTGTTTCTACCTACCCACCATCGTCCCCCTTTTTACCTAGCCTAGCCCCTGAGACATTCAACTTACAGGCTTGTCTTTTTTCTGCAACTTTTCAACGAAGATTTGGAAGATTCAAACACTTTACATACCCAGAATACAGCTATTAATATGTAAAGAAGACTTAGCTTCTGCATGGATGGTTTGCAGTGCTCCCTTTGAAGTTTCCTCTTGTCAATTCGGAAAGATCCTCCACCTGAAGATTGTGAAGAATCAGAGAGGGAGGGACGTGTGTGATCTTTTTGTTTCATGAAGGTAATCTGATCAGAAGGTCTGGGTGATTGTCACTCAGTAACTGATTTCAACTGCATATTCTCATGAAAATTAGTACCAATTCTTTCTTCATAACCCCCGATATCAATATAACCATTGAAATAATTAATTATTTTCTTTGTATTAGCTAAACAAAAGGAGGTTATGAATCAATGTTTCTAAATTAACTAAATACCTATAAATTATAGTTGCGTTTCTTTTCTCAAAATATCATTCAAGGTATCACTTAGGTTACAGGATGTTGTGCCTCCATCTTTTTGATTTGGCAGCAGTGCCCTCAGCAAGGAACTGGCATACTGTGCAGACAATTTGTATTGTTCATGCTATTGTGGGAATTATGCTTGATATTGTTAATGTTGTGTTACTGGCTGGTGATATTTTTGTGAATGCAATGTTTGCCTGTGATGTTGTTAATGTAGTCTCACTGATGACATAGCAGATGTTACAGATAATCTCTTCTGCTTTTCCAGCTCAGGTGTATGTCTCTGTTCGGTGTTTGCTGAGCAGTTTCCATCTCATTGATGTATGACCTTGGAGCCTCAGCCTTACCAAGAACTGTTGCTGAATTGCAGGCAGGGATTTAGCATCATTGTTGAAACATTGACCTCCTTTTATTGATACATTAGTGAATTGTCGGGCACAGTCTTTCACTCGTGCAAAGCTGATGACAGCGGGACAAGCATTAGTAATGCTTCCATTTGGGAATACGTGATGACTGGTCCTGTGTGATCATGTCGCAGCCAACTAGTTGATGATGCATATTTGAGGAGTGCAACAGGTTACGCAGCATGGGTGGAAGTCTACACTCTTCCCAATTACCACATGGAGTCAAAGGATCAGATACAGTCATAAAGTCATAGAGATTTACAGTATGGAAACAGACCAATCGGTCCAACTCATCCAAGCTGACCAGTTATCCTAAATTAATCCAGTCCCATTTGCCAGCACTTGGCCCATATCCCTCTAAACCCTTCCTACTCATGTACCAATCCAGATGTTTTTTAAATGTTGTAATTTTATCAGTTTCCACCACTTCTGCTGGCAGCTCATTCCATACATGCAACACCCTCTGTGTGAAAATGTTGCCCCTCAGGTCTCTAACGTTTTCCCCTCTCACCCTAAACCTATGCCCTCTAGTTCTGGGCACCCCCCCCTACCCCAGGGAAAAGAACTTATCAATTTACTCTATCCATGCCTCTCATGATTTTATAGACCTCTATAAGGTCCCCCCTCAGCCTCTGATGTTCCAGGGAAAAGAACCCCAGCCTATTCAGCCTCTCCCTGCAGCTCAAGTCCTCCAACCCTGGCAAATCCTTGTATTAGTCCCGTAAACATAATCTAAATTGCCTCCAATGCTTTTATATCCTACATAAGAAAGATTAAACATTTATAAAGGGACAAAGCTGGCACAAGTATCATTTCATTGAATAGATAAAATAGAAATGTAAATATATTTCACTTGGTTATATATTGATGCCACAGTTGCATGCATTTAAAGGTGTTGTCTTTTATTTCCAATCTGTTTCAAATCTTACATGTATGTGGATGGATCATTTATTGAGTCACATGGTCAGTTGTGGCATCTCTGACTGTCATGACCTTTATAGAATTGAATCTTGGGGCAGTATTTGAAAGGTCAGGGGCTCAGAATCCACCTGGAAACCCGGCAGATTATCACTGCTCTGTGCCTCTCAGGCACGTGCCTGCAGCCCAGTCAACACATGCACTATGATAAAGGATTCTATCCAATGGATTGCACCCATTCAGAGAATGTTTCAGTGAAATATGTGTGACTCCTTGCCAAATTACAAGTGGTTTCAGTAAAGTTGGCATGAGGGCTTCCTTGGGTCAAAGACCTGCAGCTCTTTCCCTTCCGGGTGTCAGAGTTTGTGGGGATGGATTGTATTCTGCAGGTACTGTTTCAGTCCTGCTGATACTGACTCCATGATTTTGCCTAAACAGTATATATATATCCTGGTCTACTCTTCCTTCATTCCCAACACCACCCACTCCACCAACCCACAGCCCCATGGCAATTTCCCCCGCAACTGCGGAAGGTGGAACACCTGCCCATTTCCCTCCTCCTTCCTCAGTGTCCAAGGGCCCAAACATTCTTTCCAGGTGAAGCAGCACTTTACCAGCACTTCACACAATCTAGTCTACTGCATTCGCTCCTCACAGTGTGGTCTTCTTCACATTGGGGAACCAAAGTGTAGACTGGGTGGCTGCTTTGCAGAACACCTATGTTCTACCTACAAAAAAGACCCTGAGCTTCCAATTGTCTGCCACTTTAAGACACCATCCTGTTCCCTGGTCAACATCTCTTTCTCAGGCTTGCTGTAGTGCTCCAGCAAAGATCAGCGTAAGTTGGAAGAACAATACTTTGTATTCAATTTGGGAACCCTGCAGCCCTCCTGACTCAATTTGGGTTCAATCATTTTAGGGCCTGAACTCTCCCACGTCCTAGCTCCCAACCTACGCACCAGACCTTGTTATCACATAGTCTACCATTACATAACACATATTGTTGGCCACTAACAGTTTCTATTAACAGCTATTCACCCTCCAAGCCAGATCATTATCCTCTGCCCAACTATTCTTCAACTATCCCCATCTATCATTTACTCCTTACCCCCTCCCTCCACCCTAACTTCTGCATATAAACCAACATTTTCCTAGCTACCATCAGTTCTGAGGAAGCATCATCAGACCTGAAAGGTAACTCTGATTTCTCTTCACAGACACTGCCAGACCTGCTGAACTTTTCCAGCAATTACTGTTTTTGTTTTAGACTCTAAATGTTGGATCTTCGTTGGCTGTGTTTCTCATAGATCTCTGTATGACTGCTGGATTAATATACTTTTCCTTAATACCTGACTGCTATGCAACAATAAATTGTAACATCCTGTATATACATCCTCTTAATAATTACTTTCCAGGGCTTTTGGAGTAATATAACAATATTTTTAAAAAAGCCTAAATCTCTGCATTGTTGAAGAAAAACAGAGTTAAACAAGTTAAGTTGTTGAAATGCTGCTTGCTCACCTATTTCCCCACAAAACGCTCTTTATTCATTTGTAGATCAGTAACTGAAGAATTATCATTGTTGAATTAATGTAGCTCAGCTCTGTGAAGAACCTTAAGAACCTTATTCAATGAAATTTGTGCAAAATCAATTAAATCTAGCTTTGATCAATTATTTTAATAACACAATTCAGTTTTGCTCCATCAACCTGAGCGTATATTATGGCCATTGTGATTATATTTACTTATGATAGATTTGGGAATATGATTTCTTGATCTCACCTTGAGTCAAACCACTTAATTGTTGATCTATAGTGATCTGATTATCACATTTTTGACATATTGCTCAGAAATCTATGGAAATCCAATGGGTTTTTAACATCTGCGCTTCCTATTTTCCAGTGGGAAAGCAATCTACCTTGCATTATGTCAACTATATGTGTATATATCCTGAATTTGGCATTGGATTGACATCTGTTTTGCTGTGTATTCTAATGCATTGCCTTCTATCCTTGAAACTGAGGTATTTCCAGATGTCTGAAAAGATAAAATATATTATTCAAGTGATAATCCTAAAGTGACATCGTCCAATCTATTGAGTCAAAGGAAAGGGAGTCAGAAACATCTTTAAAAATACATCTTTTAATAAAACTTCAATTCACAATTTAATATTTATTTTATTCCATCTATTTTAATAACAATCTAATCTGAAAACAAATTTAGCAAACCAAAATGTTAGGATGTGAATGGAAACAAGTAGCTAATTATCAAACAAGAAACAGTGATGACGTGAGAGTAAGAAAGAGAGAGAGAGAGAGAGATAAATAATTAAATATAATCATGTTTCTTTGCTCATGCAATTTATATAATCCAAATGCTTTTCTGAAAATAAATATAGTGGAAGTTTGAGGAATAGTTCAGTGCTGGATTAGTTCAGTGCTGGAGAGCATGCTACTTTCTCCCCACCCCCACCCTCCTCTAGCTTATCTCTCCACGCTTCAGGCTCACTGCCTTTATTCCTGATGAAGGGCTTTTGCCCGAAACGTCGATTTCGCTGCTCGTTGGATGCTGCCTGAACTGCTGTGCTCTTCCAGCACCACTAATCCAGTATTCGGTTTTTAGCATCTGCAGTCATTGTTTTTACCCAATAGTTCAGTGCTGTCAGCCCTCATCTTTTTATCTTAATCTGAAGCCTTTGAGTGAACAATGATTTTGTTATAGGTTGCCTAATAACTAGTAACTTCAAAAGGAAACAAACTCCTTAGAAATTTTTTAGATCAGATTAGATTCCCTACAGTGTGGAAACAGGCCCTTTGGCCCAACCAGTCCACACCGACCCTCCGAAAAGCAACCCTTCTGTTTCCCCTCTGACTAATGCACCTAACACTATGGGCAATTTAGCATGGCCAATTCACCAGCCCTGCACATCTTTGGATTGTGGGATGAAACTGGAGCACCCAGAGGTAACCCAATCAGATACGGGAAGAATGTGCAAACTCCACACAGACAGTCACCCAAGGCTGGAATCGAACCTGGGACACTGGTGTTGTGAGGAACAGTGCTAACCACTGAGCCTCCGTGCCACCCCTTAATACACACGAGCGTCCCTGGGTGTGCTCGAACCACCAACCTTTTGGTTAACAGCCGAACGCGCTAACTGATTACGCTGCAAATGTTCATGAAAAAGAGAAAATTTGAAGTCTCTATCCTCTAATATAAACCTCTCAAATTCACCAAGCTATTGTTTCCTGGTGGAAATACGATCAAATTAATCAGTTGTGAAAGGATGTTAATTAATTAATATAGCAGCTGGGGGCAGGAAGCACAGATAAAGTTTGTGTCCTTTTCCAGTTATTTGTTAAAAAAAAGTTCTCTTTGAAATTGGTGAGGATGGGACATTAGACAATATGCCTTTAGTCATTTTAAAGATATTGGAAAGTCTATAACCTTCACAAGAATGTCACTGGTCCAGTTCAGATATACGTATGCTTCAAGTCAAATATTGAACTGAATTGAGAGACAAAAGAACTTCATTGGAAGGCTCGGGGGGTGGAGGGTGTAATTTCTGTATTTAAACCTGAATGGTACTCCACGTTCTTGATCAGAGACTAAGTATTAGCCATCGTATTTCTTTAATAGTGATCCTACAATTCTTTGGTATGTGACAGTAAGAGGGTTTTGGAATCAGGGAAACTAGGTGGCAAAAGAAAATATGAGGTCTCGGTGGAAGACTAAAAATAACTTTTGGCTTGAAAACACAAACTGAATGCACAGTTACTTAAACACAAGTTTGACTCTTTGTTATTGTTTGTTTCTTTGCTTTAATTTTAGGTTTCCAGTGAACCTGATTGTACAATAAACTATTGACATGGTTTAAGAGAATGCACTGAGGAGTAAATGATAAAAAATCAAAACGCTAGAATGTCAAAATATTGATAAATAATTGGAAAAAAGAACTAGGAAAGCACATAAAAACAGCAGGCACAAAACTCTTTGACAAGGTTAACTGTCCCCCTGACCCTCCTTGGATTTCCACTAAATCTTGTCTGATGGAACAACATTGAGTAAATAACTGAAGGTTGGGTTCTGCCAAGGCCTCGCAGCTCCTGAGTTCTTTGTAGTCTTGGTCCAAATGTGGATATAACAGTTGAATTCCAGGCGTGAGGTAAATGTGACAGCCTCTCACACCAAGGTACCGGTTGACCATGTGTGATGTCAAGAAACCCAATCAAAACTGGCATCAATGGGAATTGAGGAAAAACATTGTACTGAGCAGAAAGGAAGCTGGATGCTACTTTTAATGGTCAATCATCTCAGTCCAAGATGTGACAGAAGGAACTCCTCAGGGTAGTGTCCTAGCCCCAACCATCTTCAATTACTTCAATGACCTTCTTGCCATTGTAAGACCAGACTTAAGGAGCAACTGTTCCACACAGAGGGTGGTGAGTGTATGGAATGAGCTGCCAGAGGAAGTGTTGGAGTCTGGTACAATTACGACATTTAAAAGATTCTGGTTAGGAATATGAATAGGAAGGGTTTAGGAGGATATGGGTCAAATACTGGCAAATGGGACTAAATTAATTTAGGATATCTGGTTGGCCAGGACGAGTTGGACTGAAGGTTATGTTTCTGTGCTGTACGTCTCTATGACTCTATGACTAAGTGGGGATATTTGTTAATGATTATGCAACAGTCAGCTTGATTTGCAAATCCAAATGCTTTGGTATGTGACAGTAAAAGGGCCTTAGAATCAGGGAAGCTAAGTGGCAAAAGAAAATATGAACTCTAGGTGGAAGACTAAAAATAATTTTTGCTTAACAACACAAGCTGTACTCACAGTTTCTCAAAAACAAATTTGACTCTTCATTATTATTCTTTTCCTTGCATTAACTTTATATGTATGCAGCAAGCCCTGGACAATATCCATGTTTCGACTGATCAGTGACAAGCAGCATTCACACCCTTTAAGTCTCAGGTACTAACCATTTCTTACATTAAAGAATCTAACTATCATCTCAAGGTGGTCAATGGCATAACCATCACAGCAATGTGTGGAGCTTACCATTGACCACAAACTAAATTTGGCCTGTTACCTAAATACTGTGGCTGTAACAGCAGGCCAGAGGCTGGGAAGTCTGCAGTGAGTAACTCCCCTCCTGTCTCCCCAGTCATTGCTTACAACCTACAGGGCATACATCAGGAAATTGATGAAATATCTACCAATTACTGAGAGGAATGCAGCTCCAACAAAACTCAAGAATCTTGACACCGTTCAGGACAACGCTGCCTAGCACTGTCACATGGACTGCACATAAAATGTTTTATTTCCTGACTAGGTCAGGTTTGCTCTACATTTTATAATTCATTCTTAAGATGTGAGTATCATTTGCAAGACCAGTGGATGCCAAGCTTACTTCTTGAACTTGTAGAGTTCATGTGGTGAAGGAATTCCTATCATATGTTAACTTGGGGGTTGCTAGATTTTCACCAAGAAATGATGGAGGAACAACATATCAATCAAGTCAGGAGGATGAGTCACTTCAAGCGATATTTGAAGATTGTGACATTCATGTGAATCTGTCTACCAAGCATAAGAATCAAACGGAAGGCTTTCAATAAGTTGTATTTGTCAGTATTAGTCACAAAGCCCATCCTACCTTTAAGGCATTTGTTTCTCCCAATGAATTATTGTGTGACATTTAAGGAAGGCTCAAGATGTAGCAGAGGATATTCAAATGTAGCAGACCTCCATGATTGATAGCATGCTGTAAAAAACAAAGCCAAATGTTATTATTAAATGATGGGAAGAAATCATAGTTTTCTGTGAAGGTCCAATTATCACATTGGTATAAAGATCCTGACATTAAAATATTCAATGCATCTAATGAATAATTTCTCATTCATTCATGGTGACAGCATGGAGCATTTCCCATTGAGAGTTCAAAGCATCAGAGAACAGTACAGCCCAGAAGGAGTCCATTTGGTTCATTGAGTTAATGGAGACCCTTTCAAAGAACAATCCAGTCCAAATCCCCTGTCCTTTCTCAATTTTCCTGCATACATTTATTCAACTATCTTTGAAAGGCTCAGTGTTCCCTCTAAGTAGAAGAGGATTCCAAATCCTAATCAAACATAGTTTTAACATTTTCTTTTCTTTATGTCACTTCTGGTTCCTTTGTTAATTGTGGTAAGTCTATATCTTCAAATTCTTGGTCTTTCATTCAAGGTAAACAGTTTCTGATATAACTTCTCCAGGAATCTAGCTTGGAAGCTCAACATATTTATTTAGTCTATCTAGTTTTAAATTAGTAGAATATGCTGTTGTCATACAGACTATGTATTCCAATAGGTCTGTTCTCAGGTCTACAATGCCATTACATGCCTCTGTCTCCATGCACCACTTATTCCCCTCCAACAACCACCACCATGAAGCCCATCAACTTATCTAACTAAGGATGATTCTTACCCTTTAAAAAATGTACACATGAGACACATATAAATTTGGCATTTAGCACTCGTGCAAATGAAACAAATGCAACAAAATAAATCGGTGCCTTCTTACATGCCAGGATAATGAGTGGAATGTCTGTTCCTGTTGGGAGAAATACAATTATAGTGGAGGCCATGTTGAGATAGTGATTGTCACTGAGATTAAAAGTTACCCTACACTGTACAAAATGCCCCAGTTGAAATTTCGAGGAATGAGTGATCAGAGAGGGAAACACACACATACTGGCTGATTTTACCAGAATTCAGCAACAGTGATCCTCAAAGGAACCTCTGGATTGTTCTCAAAATATGGTCTATGGGTTTTTTTTGTCAAAGGAGGAACAGACATAAGTCCATTTAGCCAATGCATAGCCTGCCTGGGATGATTTTGTGCTTCCACTCTAAGTTCAGACTGACGCTTGTCTCTTGTCTAGACAGTTGATTTTCCACCACATAAACCATTAAGCTCCATTAGGATGGCAGCTTGGCACACAACTAGCAGATCCATGAAGATGAAGGCATGACTGTGTTTTTGAGTGTTATATTGTATACCCACCATGGCATTCTATAATGTTATTGTTACAACATAAGAAGAAGTTGATAAGATGAAGCATCATCATTTCATGCCCTCATACTTTACGCAGGTTGAATCAGCCCTTAGACATCATGACAGTCCCTGAATTCATAGTCTGTCCAGGAGCAGCGTAAACATAAGCCTCAATTTTAGCCTCATGTATTTGACAAGAATGAGCTGTCGTCAGGTCAAAAGCCCTTTTTATACCCTTCATGTTTTCACAGTCTGTTGACCTGAATAGAGAATAAAACCAGAGGGGTGGGAAACACACGTCTGAATCAAACCCGCCCTGTCATGTAGATTCAGATCAGGATCTCTCTCGATGGGAGTAAAAATATGTGAGGTTTCTCAAAACATTTCTCTTTTATTCTATGTTGACACGTTCACTCTTTGCACGTTCTGAGTAACTCTGTAACTGCTTTGTGCGGATCTTGAGGACCTGTGTACATCTAATTCTTGATCACAGGACAATCTGTGCTTTCATTTCCTGGGTGTAGCTGCGTTATGTAAAAGGGCACTATGCCAGCAGCTATAGGCCTGTCAACTTACCCTGTCATGTTTTTCTCCCCTTCTGCAGACAGCACAGTAGTTTTATGCAACTGAATAAATATGGGATATCCTCCGAATACATTGCTGCATGAAACAAAAGGTCAGACTTCATTGGTATAGAGACAGCTGTATTTTACAGCATTAAACTGGTGTCTTAAAGTATTAATTGCATCCACACATAGATGGAGAAAATGTTGGGAAAATACTGATAGGCCGACACTCACAATATGTAATGTGAAACACTCCTCAGTACAAAGGAAGTTACTAATAAGAAATTAGTAAAAGAATAGGCCAGGGGCTTCTGCTATCATAAACTGGCGATGTATAAAATTCAAGCAAATATTTTTACAGGTGCATGGAGGAAGCAGGAATTAGTGTGTTGAAGTGAATAGCTTGTAAAGTGGAGTCTCTTTATCTACTGTAGCTTCAGCTGTGCGTACAGAAAGCATAATACTGCCAATAAATATTTGTACATGCTGTTTAGCGCTGTGTTAAATATTTAACAGAACAAGCCTGATTGTTAAAAAATAAAACTGGCATTTGTAATAAAACAAAAGAGAATGAAGGCTTTCGTGTGGATTATGTGGCAAATGAGATGATGCATTACGGCTAATCACAGCAAAATGTAGGATCGGATTTCCCAAAACTGCTCTCTGTACTAAGTGTTGGATTAGTGCATAGCTGTTCCTCATTAATAGCTGTTCAGAAAACTGCTACATAGGGCAGTAGATTGTTCTTCAGTTGCTCACTTGTTTTAAGTGAAGTGACATTTAAAATGCAGCATATGCTGCTCAGTTTTCAGATGGGAAAGGTAGAAAAGAGTGAGATGGTTAGCATTGAGTCTCTGCTTTG
Source organism: Chiloscyllium punctatum (assembly GCF_047496795.1). NCBI lineage: Eukaryota > Metazoa > Chordata > Chondrichthyes > Orectolobiformes > Hemiscylliidae > Chiloscyllium > Chiloscyllium punctatum. Next base: position 118,814,193 of record NC_092747.1, read on the forward strand.
GTGAGAGAATTCCAGTTATCCTAGCTGGTGCGTAGCAAATTAGCCTCCATTCACCTTTCAAGAATGAATGCACAGATCCTGCGACATCTGCGATGCCACTCTGGGTTATTCGGAGATGATTAATGATGCAGATCACAGAACAAAAGTTGGACCAACACCATAGGCCGTTTTAGATCACTGCTTGCACAGCAGCTGAATGAGGAATAAAGTTCTGCAGCAAGCAAACTTCACTCAGCTTATGAGGGCCGTAGAACTGACTGGCATTGGCCTTTGTGGGAATTATAGCTGCTGTTAAGTTTGCGTTCTTTTCTCCTGCTAACTGCTCTTCAGTGAAGCAGCCAGCTCATGACATAAAAGAGGAAACATGTAACATCTGTTGTTTGTTGTTGTACCAAATACCATGAGCCATTCTGTTTGCGTTGGGAGATACACATGAGTAACCAGAATCAACTTTTGTGCCATCTCCCTCCCTTGCTCCCTGTTATTTGTATTCCAAATTATAGATTAATCTGTAAAGTTACAGCTCAGCTTAACTCTCAATGCACCATTAGTATCAAACTAGGTGACCAATCCTATCTCAATAAGGTGTAGTCTATGATGCCAGGAGCAGCAGTAGATGTGTCGGATAATGAGATGCTGACTTGGTGAAACCCAAAACTGATTGCACAGTGGAAAGCCCAAAGCAGCATCCTACAAATAGAGGAATGCAATCTCACAATGAATGGATCGTATGACAATGCTGCAGTCCTGCCAATTTTGGATACTGGTAGACGATTAAGTAGTAATTGGTATGGAGAAGCATTGTGGCTCAGTGGTTAGCACTGCTGCCTCACAGCACCAGGGACCTGTGCTCGATCCCTCAGATGGAGTTTGCACATTCTCCCCATGTCTGCATGGGTTTCCTCCCACAGTGCAAAGATGTGCAGGTTAGGTGGATTGACCATGGAAAATGTTGGAGTGGGCGTAGGGGTGGGGGGGATGATCTTCAGAGAGTTGGTATGGACTCAGTAGGTTGAATGGCCTGGTTCGACATTGTAGGGATTCACTATTCATTCATCATGATTGGGAAGGAAATAGCTCCATGAAAATTCTCAAACTGGATTTGATGGAGTTCAGAGTAGCAGTGCAAATGATAAGTTGGATAATTTGAAAACATCCCAGGGCCCAAACTTTCAGAGATGGTTACAGCTCTGAACTTGGAGTATCACCTCCATGAGAAGCACCCACTAATTGTAGGTGCTGATGGGTGGAGGCTTAAATGGAGGTAGGAACCTATTTAACACACCCATGGATCATGGAGGCATTTGGTACAATTAATTGTGCAGTTGCCTTCACTCAAAAGCAATTTTCATCACCTTGGTTTCTGAGGTGGGATTCATGAGACTTATGAGTTTGATGAAAATATCTAAATTCGCAAAAGCTGTTGATGAGGTCAGGTATCCTTTTTGAAGAGCCCCTATACTCCTTTGGGATTGTTATGAAAAGAGAAATATGCGGATAAGGTCTGAGGAACAGTCAAGCTGTCAAGCCATTTCAATCTCCTGCTCTTTATAAAATGAAAACAGACAGTTGGAAACAATAGTGCTTGCTGCATGTATGGCTTTTGTTTATTTAAACGTGAGTTTTATATTCACAGTATTAGATAGCTTAACATCTTCAACAAGTTATGATTATCACAGTGGGGGCTTGCAAGTTCACAGTTTGATTGATAGCTGTACATGATTATAAAAGGATTAGCTGACTCTGATATGGAATGATGAATGAAAACCATTTTTTTATGTCAGATTAAATATTTAAAGTGATTTAACTGTATTTTATTAATGACAAAATGCTTTTATCAATATAGTGAAGCTATAATAGATGCTTACATCTTAGATTTATTAAATCGCAGCATGATTCCCAAGATCTGTCCTTGGTGGATATTGGACGAGTTGGCTTGGAGAGTCTAAGGGTAAAGAGTAGTTGCAGGGGTAGGGGACATGGATTTTAAGGCATGAATTTGAACAGAGTTGGCTGTAAATTGCCATGGGATGAGTGGTGTTATGCGTTAAGAACCTTTGGAGGGATTGCACAGAAAGGTATATGTTGGAATGGAGGGTACGCAGGGCCATGGGTGTGAGAGTGGCATGAGGGGTGTATGGAGGGTGACTAACATGACACATCACGTCTAGAGAGCCTTCTTACCTCAGATGAAGTAGCAAATGCTCTGTCTCAACACTCAGCAACCTGTATGGCTGCCTTCGCAATGTTTCCATGGAATACCAAGTCCAACTTCAAATAACCCTTGCCAAGCCTCAGATTAAAAATAAGACCATTCAGGGGAGTTTCTCATTCATCAAGAGTGTGGAGTCAGGAAATTTCCCAAATTTCCCATGCCTAGATGATCTAGATATTAAAAATTAAAAGGACATTCAGATTGTTTTCTAGAAAGATGTATGGTGTTCAAAGTAAGAAGACAACATCTTGTTCCATTATTTAAAGCCTAAGTTGCCTAAAAAGGTAGTGTTTGTTCAATAATGCTTTTGGTCTATTTATTACATTAGAAGTCTTCAGACATGACATTATATCACCTTTTCAGCTATCACTATGATGTTCAACTTCACTTTATGGATTTGTTCTTGATCTCATCAGAGATCCTAACACTTTTTTTTAGATTAGATTACTTAATGTTGAAACATGCCCTTCGGCCCAACAAGTCCAGACCGACCCTCCAAAGAGCAACTCACCCAGACCAATTCCCCTACATTTACCCCTTCACCTGTCACTACCGGCAATTTAGCATGGCCAATTCACCTAACCTGCACATTTTTGGACTGTGGGAGGAAACTGGGGCACCTGGAGGAAACCCATGCAGACACTGGGGGAATGTGCAAACTCCACACAGCAGTTGCCTGAGGCAGGAACTGAGCCCGGGTCTCTGGCACTGTGAGGCAGCAGTGCTAACTACTGTGCCATCGTGCCACACTGACTTTTAGACATGTAAAATTCCTGGTCTTCAGCAAATTTGATTCGGATCCCATGATAACAAGAAACAGGTGTGTTCACTGGATAAGGCAAAGGATATCAGCCACATTAACATTGGAACTGTTGTGCTGAAGACTTGCCATACCTCGATGATTTAGTACAGCGTCAACTGCAGAATCTACTCTTCAAAGTGGAAAATTGCTCAGCCATCTCCTGAAACGTAAAAAGCAAGAGAAGTTCAATTTGGCCATTTCCCTCCCCATTAGTCTACATTGAATCATTAGCTAAGGGATGGAAAGTGTTGCTAACAATACCATCAGGTGACACTTGCAATGACCTTTTTATCAAAGTTCAGTTGGCTTCCCTCAGGACCATTCAACTTCCAATCTCACAATAGGCATGGATTAAACATGGACAAATGAATTGAGTTCCAGAGTTGAGATGAATGCGATTGCCGGTAACACAGACACAGTATTTAACTGGGTTGACATCATGGTGCCCTGGTTAAACTGAAGTTAATGGAAATAAGGTGAAACTTGAAGTAGGATGCCAAACATCTCAATTCCAATTGCTGAATTAGATCCGAGTCCAACTTTCTTTAACTTTGTCCTCAATGATGCTCGCTCCACATTGAGAACAAATGTGGAGATAGTCATTGATATCTGCACATTGGTCCATTCTACAATCTGTGCTGAATTGCCAAAATCTATTTGCTATTTAGACTTGTGTTACTCAGTGTTAAATAACATTTGTATTATACGGACAATGACCAGTTTCAACAAGAGAGAATCTTAGCACTTCCCCTTAAAGTTTAATGGCAGTATTACTGCTGAATGCCCATTATCAAAATCCCAAGGACAAGGGATGAATTTAACATATGGTACCAGGGATGATGGGGAGGTACTATCTTAAAATTGCATGATGTGGCTGCACACTAAAAATATTTTAAAATCTGTGTTGTGGTAAAAAAACAGATTTAGAAAGAGGGGGGCCAATTTACCACTCTTCACAAAGTCATAACAATGAGTTATGTTCAGATGGAACACAAATATAGCTGTCTTCTCTGAAGTGAAGCAGAGGATCCAGGTCTGGAGGTATTATTCTAAGTCACTAGGTGGGTTTCCCACTTGCTACTTCTGCAGTAATGAGCTTGTCACCTGAGCTTTGTCATTGACATGGATGAACTCCTGGGGTTTGGTGCAAGGCATGGCTACTGCATAGGTGCTTCAGACTGTTGCTGAGCATGCATGGTCAGCTGTTCTTATCATTGAGCTAACTATGGGGTCTTCTCATCACTCATTAAGGCGTTGATAAGACAAAGGTTTTTGACTGTTGAACGTTGTAATGATAGGCCTTGTTGTATACCAAATGAGAAGCCTATGAAAGCAGCACCAGATGTTTCTAGAAACTTGCATCAGTATTAGTGGCGAGTGGAAATACCCGAACAGAGCAGCTGCTTCCTCCTTGTCTGCATAATCAGAAAGGCATCTTCTGAAACTGGTTTTCATCAAGTTACAAATTAGAATGCCAACCGTGTGGAAGAAGGCCAATTGGCCCAACAAGTCCACAACAACACTCCGAAGAATATCCCACCCAGACCCATTCCCCTACATTTACCCCTGACTAATGCATCTAACCTATGCATCTCTGAACACAATGGGCAATTTAGCATGGCCAATTCACCTAACCTGTATGGCTTTGGATTGTGGGAGGAAACCCGAGTACCCCACGCAGACACGGGGAGAATATGCAAACTCCACTCAGACAGTTGCCCGAGGCTGGAATTGAACCTGGGTCCCGAGGGCTGATGAGGCAGCAGTGCTAACCACTGATCCACCATTAAGAATAAGATGTTTGAACACCTTGTTGATCAAATAAAGAAAGGGCTTTTGGGATTGTGGCCTGGGTCAATTGAAGTTGGGAGAAGTGCATTCTGAAAACCCTCAGTAGGTAGGATCCTCAGTGGAGTGGCCTGTTCATAATTCCTCTTCACTGAGCTTCTCTTCTCTGCATCCTCTGCTCCACTTCCGGATCATATCTCAGACCAAGAGACACTGCAAAAACTACTTCCCACTTAAATATTACTCTTTCTTATTTGTCTGTAATAAAACAAATGTCAAAATCTCAGTATAGTACTTTCATACGTTTAAACAAAGATGAGATAATAGGATCTTGGTGAGTGACCCTCTAATTAGCACTGGTACAGTGCTCATCTTGTAGCTGAACACTGAATCTTTGTGGAGTGAAGTGCATACTTATCCAATCGACTACGTGATTCATAATTAGCATATAGGCCACATATTATCAGGGAGGCACAGTGGCTCAGTAGTTAGCACTGCTGCCTCACAATGCTAGAGACATGGGCTTGATTCCAACCTTGCGGAGTTTGTACATTCTTCCTGTGTCTGTGCAGGTTTCCCTTATGTGCTCTTGTTCCCTTCCACAGTCCAAAGATGTGCAGGTTACATGGATTGGGTCATTGTAGATTTGATGGACTGAATGGCCTGCTTTTACACTACAGAGATTTTATGATGTCAGAGTACCATCATATCAGTTGCTTTCACAACATGGGCATCCTATGCCAATGCATCTTTCACAATGACATGCCAAAATAGCAACATTGTGAGTGACTGGGACTACTCTTCACTTTACAAAAATTCTGGACATTAATTCATACTCATAATCATAAAATTAAGCCAATCAATTATGAACTCAGGAAGTGTTTATGTGTAGGAAATCTGGAACTCTGTTCTCTAAGAGAATGTGGATGCTGGTCAGTTAGGTTTTCAAGACTGAGTTCAATCAGTCTATCATGGGATTTTGATCAGAGACAAAAAATGAGGTTGGGTTACAGAATTTACCATAATCTAACCAAATGTTGGAATAAGCTTGAGGGCTTGAATAGCATATTCCTTACAATGTGTTGCAATATTCTACATTACAGCTGTTGTGAGGTTATAACGCTTTACTTTTTGTGGATGTGAGGGTTTCATCATTTTTTAAAAAGTTGGTTGTAACTGTTGCAGTTAAACTGAAATAAATAGCAAGGTCACCTTCTAAGATGGAGGTAAGAAAACAAATAAATTGCTCAGAGGGTGGGTAATGTATAAAGACCTTCCCACAATTCAAATATCCATTAAAACCTTTCACCATCTCAACAATGCAAAATAAAGAATCTCTTGGAAATATACAATGGAACCAATATTTCAAGGGAAATTTTGAGAGCTTTTCAGACATAATTGAAGAAAAACTAGGTTCTCCACATTCTTTTTCCTCAAGAAATTTTCACTTCTTTTCCACAGCAAAAACTGCAGGAAATAACTATTAAGGAACCAGGATTTATCAAATAACTGAAGCATTCGTTTTGAATGATTACAATACAGAAGCCAATTAAATAACTTTAAACTCAGATTTTTAAAAAAGCCTTACGCCTCAGAAACAATGAAAGGATTGTAGGCAGTATGTTATTTTACTTTCCTTTCTTCTTTGGCACCTTGGATTTAACAGGTAACAAACTTCCTTACTTTGACTCAAGATAAACCAATTGTCATCTCCTTATTGCTCACGGAGAAACGCAACCAATTACAATAGACAATAGACAATAGACAATAGATGCAGGAGTAGGCCATTCTGCCCTTCGAGCCTGCACCGCCATTCAATATGATCATGGCTGATCATTCCTAATCAGTATCCTGTTCCAGCCTTATCTCCATACCCCTTGACTCCACTATCTTTAAGAGCTCTATCCAATTCTTTCTTAAATGAATCCAGAGACTGGGCCTCCACTGCCCTCTGGGGCAGAGCATTCCACACAGCCACCACTCTCTGGGTGAAGTAGTTTCTCCTCATCTCTGTCCTAAATGGTCTACCCCGTATTTTTAAGTTGTGTCCTCTGGTTCGGCATTCCCCCATCAACGGAAATATGTTCCCTCCTGCCAGAGTGTCCAGTCCTTTCATAATCCTATACGTTTCAATCAGATCCCCTCTCAGTCTTCTAAACTCAAGGGTATACAAGCCCAGTCGCTTCAGTCTTTCCGTGTAAGGCAATCCTGCCATTCCAGGAATTGACCTCGTGAACCTACGCTGCACTCCCTCAATAGCCAGAATGTCTTTCCTCAAATTTGGAGACCAGAACTGTACACAGTACTCCAGGTGTGGTCTCACCAGGGCCCTGTACAGCTGCAGAAGCACCTCTTTGCTTCTATACTCAATCCCTCTTGTTATGAAGGCCAGCATGCTATTAGCCTTCTTCACGACCTGCTGTACCTGCATGCTTGCCTTCATTGACTGGTAGACAAGAACACCCAGATCTCTCTGAACAGCCCCTTTACCTAATTTGATACCATTGAGGTAGTAATCTGCCTTCCTGTTCTTGCCACCAAAGTGGATAACCAGACATTTATCCACATTAAACTGCATCTGCCATGCATCTGCCCACTCACCTAACTTGTCCAGGTCACCCTGTAATCCCCTAACATCCTCATCACATTTCACCCTACCACCTAGCTTTGTGTCATCAGCAAATTTGCTAATGTTATTGCTGATACCATCATTACATTTTTAATTGGTTAGAGGTATAGCCTTATGTAAAAAGAATTTAAACTTTTGTTGTGAAAAGTAGGAAATTGAAAGTGATTGAACAGTTCAACCTTTCTCACCTGGTCGCAATAGACCAGTGACAATGATTCAAAATTATTTCAATTGCTGCACCTACTCTGGGACATTCTGAAGGCGTGAAAGGTGCTATATAAATGCAAGTCCTCCTCTTTTCTTCCCTTGATACAACAAATACATCTTCAGAATAGGCCACAAATTTCAATAAATCCAGAGCAGATTCCACTGAAAATACCATAACAAAGTAAAAGCTCACTCTTGTGATTAAGCAGACACCTTCACGCTGTCTATATAGTTGCAAATCTTTCTATGCATCAGACTGTGGTTCTAATAAGGCAATAACTGTTTAATCCTGAATCTGACTTCTGAGATTTCTGCTCCTCAGTGGCAGATGTCTGTTTGTTATATTGTCTTCCATCTGTTTTGTCTCCTTTTGACCCTGACTGTGGGTGAGAGAATGTCGAGTCATTTACTTTAAAATAGGAAATTTTCTGAAGTAGTGTCTGAAAATATTTAACAAAATGAATTTTGCTAATCCTTTTCAATCATTATTTAACCTTTGAAAGTAAATCCTGAGAAACTTGGGAATGCATTGATTTTAAGAGATACTTTGTGAGAATTGCCAGTATTGCCAAAGCTGGTTAGTCTCCCGAGATATGTGCAAAGAAACAAGAACATTAACATATCCAAGAGTTGCAGTGGCAGTCTAAAACATACGAGTATGCTGTTCCATGGAAATTAATACATTTCTGGTATAAAGTTTCATGGAATTAGAGTCATAGAGATGAACAGCATGGAAACAGAACCTTTGGTCCAACTCGTCCACCCCGACCAGATATCTCAACTCAATTTAGTCCCACTTGCCAGCACCCAGCATATATCCCTCCATACCCTATTTATTCATATACCCATCCAGATGCCTTCTAAATGTTGCAATTGTACCAGCCTCCACTACTTCCTCTGGCAGCTCATTCCATACACATACCACCCTCTGAGTGAAAAACTTGCCCCTTAGGTCTCTTTTATATCTTTCCCCTCTCACCCTAAACCTATGCCCTCTAGTTCTGGACTCCCCCACCCCAGGGAAAAGACTTTGTCTGTTTATCCTATCCATGCCCCTCCTGATTTTATAAACCTCTATAAGGTCACCCCTCAGCCTTCGATGCTCTAGGGAAAACAGCCCTAGCCTATTCAACCTCTCCCTATAGCTCAAATCATCCAATCCCGGAACATCCTTGTAAATCTTTTCTGAATGCTTTCAGGTTGCACAACATCTTTCCGATAGGAAGGAGAATAGAATTGCATGTAATATTTCAAAAGTGGCCTCACCAATGTCCTGTACAGCAGCAATATGATCTCGCAACTCTTGTACTCAATACTCTGACCAGATGAAACACAAATCAGAAATTTGGAAATGGAAGTCAATATTAGAATCATTAAAACTTAAATTTCTCCATTATAATGACTTGCTCTGCATATTTGTAGTTGCAGCTTTGCTTCACTTTTGAAATCATTCATTAGCAAGCATGTCATCAAAGCAACAATGCAACATTAATCCAGATATATTTAAACCAAAATGAATGCTTGTCATTCATAAGCCTCCAGGCCTCTTCTTTGGCCATCTTCAGCTGTATGTGACTAGAGTAACAGTATCATGCATTAAACAGGAATAACATAAGCTGGCTTCATGCTGACCACATCCCATATCATGTCCTTGGAACTCAACACTCCCATACCATTGAACATTGAAGCACATAATGGCGAAAATAATTCTATCTTTTGAGTTGTCAACATTTGTTACTCTGGTTATGCTGAGTAATAGGAATGATCAAAAATTGGAATGATTCATTTTCTCAGAAAACAATCCTCATCTGTCTCTACCTGTGATCTAATTGTTGGCATTTATGACAAGAAGTAAACATTTTGCCAATGGACTGTCACCTGAGAGTGGAAAGGAGCAGGAGGATAACAATGTCAGGATTTTGTTTATCCATTTACTGATGCTGGCATCATTTGAAAGTCCAGCATTTGTTACCCATTCCTAATTATCTTCTTGAACCATTGTGGTCCAAGTGGTTAGGTACATTAAGATTAAGGATTTTGACACATTCATGAAGGAACAATGATATAGTTTCATTCAAGAGTATTATGAGTCAAGAAAGTGAACTCTCAGATTTTTTTTGCTGAGGAATAGAAATTACAGATTTTGAAGTTGATGTCATAAAAGCATAATGAATTTAGAAAGATAGATAGAAATTGATAGTTACTTGAATTGTGAAAATACCGTAAAACGTGTATAAGTCATCACAACACAGCACCATTTAATTTCACAAATTATATATAAAAAATGAAACAAAATTAAGACAAATATCATTGATTGTCCTCGACCATAAATGACTGGATGTGGCAGTACTGCAGAGCTTTGATCTGATCTCTTGGTTATGCTGAGATGTTCATCTAATTTTATTTCTATTATATGTTATTGTCACAGTTTGGTGCAATGGAGATGCTTTCTGGGCCACTTGAGATTCCAGTCAATTGTTAGTTGCACTGCTGTGTGTCTGGAGAAATAGAATAATAAACATGGGGAATTTCAAATACAGTGCCCTGCAATCAGTTAGCCTGAAGATGTAAGTAACAGGGATAAGGGAAAGAAGTCTCTGGAATAATTTTTTCCTAACTGTGCACAGAAAAATGCACCAAGTATCATTGGCCAGTTAATTCATGCGAAATATATATTGGTTGAGATTGGTTGAAGTAAAAACAACAAGAAGTGAAATCTTGTTGGTATTATTAATTATTTTGGTTTATGGTTTCTCCACAGAAATTGTAACATTAATTACTCCCTTCTTCTACTCAAACTCAATGAAACCCCAAGAGCAATTACGTAAGTTCTTTAACAGAATGGGTAATTGGGAGAATTTCTATCAAAAAATCATTGTATGTGAAGTCAAAACTTAAATCTTTGTCATGAATTTCATTGCACTGATCGTTCATACTGAGTTGAATTGTCTTTGTGGTTTTACCTCAGGAATACATTTTCTTTATAAGTATGAAACACTGCAAGTATTGAACTGCTGAAACAACACAAATATGAGCCAATTTGGGCATTAAGAATTAACATGTAGTTACACCAGAGTTAATACTCAGGAAAATATAGCAAGTTGTTTTTATTCCTCATTTGTTCATCACTAATACCCATGGTAGTAAGTAGGATTTATTCCACTTCCTTTTCTGTCATGTGACACATGACTAGCTAATGGAAGTAATGGGTTATTTTCTGGCTGGCAGGATGTAATAAGTGGTGTGTCAGCGTGAAGATATGGTTGATACATTTTCTGATGACACAAAGATAACCAGAAAAATAAGTCATGACGAGGTGAAAGAGAGACCATAAAAGAATATAAATAATTGAAGAGAGTGACGCAAGATCTGGCAATTAGAATTTAATGTGGAAAAATTTGCAACTGCCCATTTTGGAAGGGAGATTGAATAAAAAGCTTGTTACTTAGATGGTGAGAATTGCAGAGATCTTGGTCTGGGTTTCCTTGTGCATGAATTACAGCAGGTTAGTTGGATGAGTATGCAGGTACCGCAATTAATTAAGAACATTAATAGAATATTATCATCTATGCAGGAACCGAATACAGAAGTATGGAGGTTATGCTTCAGTTACACAGGGAACTGGTGAGACCTTATCTGGGGCATTTTGGACAGTATTGGTCTCCTTATTTAAGGAAGAATGCAAATGCATTGGAAGTATTTCAGAAAAGGTTTACAAAACTAATAGCTAGAAGCATGGGGGATTGTCTTGTGAGGAATTGGTCGCCAGGCGAAGTTTGTATCAGCTGCAGTTGAGAAGAATAAAAGGCGCCTTGATTGAAACACACAATCTTAAACAGTCATCACCTGCTGGAATGAGACAATGTAAAGAGAGGATCTGTCAATGGTTGACCTTAACATTCAGATTCTTGTGGGAGAATCAAGAACGAGGGATTATATTCTGGATTAGTGGTGCTGGAAGAGCACAGCAGTTCAGGCAGCACCTGAGGAGCAGTAAAATCGACGTTTCGGGCAAAAGCCCTTCATCAGGAAGGGCTTTTGCCCGTAATGTTGATTTTACTGCTCCTCAGATGCTGCCTGAACTGCTGTGCTCTTCCAGCACTGCTAATCCAGAATCTGGTTTCCAGCATCTGCAGTCATTACTTTTACCAACGAGGGATCATAGTTTTAAAATGTTAATCAATAAGGACAGAGATAGGAAGGTTTTGTTCTTCAGTGTGTGGATGTATTTAGAATTCTCATCTAGAAGAAGGTTATTGGATGCAAAGGCTTTGAATATTTTTGAGGCACAGATGAATAGATTTTTGATAAGTTGGGAGTGAAAGGTTATTTGGGTTAGGCAGGATGTGAAGTAATCAAGTCAGTTATGATGTCACTGAATTGTGCAGCAGGATTGAGGGGCTGAGTAGCCTAATTCTAATTTGGATGTTCACACATTCTTTATGACAGCTGCAGCCATTTTCACTGTTCCTCATGAGGTACAATAACTTTCCCTTTCATCTTTTATAATTTTAGCTGAGCTCAAGATTCAAGTTATATTAGAAAGTGGCTTCTCATTTAAGCCACTCTGGAGAGTCTGTAATCATGTATTTTGTTCGATTTCTGTATGTTTTTAAGTACTGACAGATGAAACAGCAGTAGAGTCAAGCCAGTACAGTGGAAATAATGGAATAAAGGAAACAGTGCACATGTTCCAAAAAGCCATGGTGATTGGTCTGCACTCTCAGGTAGACCAAAAAAGACATTGTATTAAAAGAAAAGCTATGAGCTGTCCCTGAAGGACTGGCCAATTTTTGTACTTCAACCAACGTAATAAAACAGAATCTCTGGTCATTATCTCAGGTTGTTCTGAGGCCTTGCTATGCACAAATTGGCTGCCACATTTCCTACAGTACCATTGTGACCTGTCTGCAAAATGATATAATCAGTTGGAATAGACTTTGGAATATGTTGAGTCCTGACAGGCCCCTTACAAATGCAGGTCTTTTCTTTTTCTTGGATAATATCTCATCAGGGAATATATTAGATACGCAGGATTCTCGGAATCAGCCTTTCTCTCAAAGGAGCAAACTGGAACATCTATAAAATTAAACAGAACTGCCATTTATTTCAGGGCTTTTTAATCTTCATGGGTTTAACAGACCCTTGAAAGTTGTACATAAAGTTTTCATTTACTTATTTGTATTCTGGTTTAAGATAAACTTACTTTGGATGTAAACACATTCAGATAACTGTTAACGATCCTGCAAGCTCTCAAAAATAAATAAAAAGACAAATAAACATGTGATAAGTTGAATTCAGTCTGGATTAAGTAACCTGACCTTGAGGATCCATTTTTGAACTGCTTGATGCTCTCAGTGACAACATTGTCAATTCCTGTTTGGAGACAGACTTTACATTCAGTTCAAGCTGATAGTGTGAAAACTTATTGACTACTGTTTGGAGGATCTGAATGTGAAGTGACTTCACAATATCAATATCGTTTCTCATGTACTTTAAATCAGAAGTAAGCTGGAAATACAGCAATCCCATGCATCCATGAAAGGACCATGGACCAGAGATTGGGTTGACTCAAGAGTTGATTCTCCAGCTAATGGTGTGTAATGCAAGCACTGATATATTCTCCCTTAATATTTGGATTCAAAACAAAAAGAACTGATGTGTGAAGAAATTTCCTTCTCTCCCAACATTTTCCAAGTTCCAGTCTTCTCTGAACAAATATTGGCATGTTTATAAATGGGGAGTTTGAAACACTGGTCTGTAACTTTGGCAGGAGGATCCAACAGGGAAACCATATAAACAAACAAATTCTTAGAAGCTGAACTGAAATAAAAGCTGATTTAATTTGGCACTACTGCTTGTTCTTCACAGTTCCATCGGGTATAATATAGTCAAAATACACAGCTATTACACTTTACTGAAACCCTGGTGACAACATTGCTTCCATTTGAATCTTTAATTTGATTATGGGATGGAAATCACTGTGAAAACAGTACAATTTATTTTCAACAACTTTACAAATATAAATAACTTATGAAGCATATTCCAGCAATGCTTCCAATTGTAACTTTAAGATATAAAATGAGTTCTACATGTAAGCATTTTCAAACATGCATCCACTTTATATTTGTTCCCCCACCCACCAACACCCCCCTCCAACACTCCCTTTCAGATTAACTTTCCACCTTTGCCAATGACATACAGAGCAGCTGTTGTTGTTGATTTCCTCACAGCACCCTGACAAACTGGACAGATGTTGCCAAAAGAATATTCATTTTGAATTGCTTCGCTTGCCAGGACTCAGAAATGACATATTGGGATATACTCACGAAGAAATTAAGGATTCTTTAATTTGCCTGAAAAGACGAATCACTATTCTGTAGATGGCACTGAAATTACTTATTGACATAAAGGTAAGAGATTGCATTTATCACTGAACACTTAATTTCCTACTGTGCAGAGGCTGTCCATTGAAAGTGTGGCATAACAGTATTGCACTTCTAACACTTACCTCTTCATCAACAGGGAGGATTAATTACTGCTGAGTGAGTAAAGATGGATCCCACTCCTCATGGTTCTCAACACATAAAATTAATTGTGAGTTGATAAAACTCTTTCAAACAGATCCTGTTTCCTGCTGCTGGTAGCTTCATTAACATATTCATCATCGAGAGAGAGAAAAAGTGATGCCTTGTAGGCCCACAATTCCTCTCCTTGGAGTTCAATTTGTAGGGAAGTGAATGGCAGGCAGCAAAATGTGTTGAATACCTAAGGCAGGATGCCAAAATTCTCCAGATACAACGCTTAGGGTCTTTGTACTTCGTAAATTAAAGTCACAGAAGGCTCTTGTACTGAAAACTGTACAGAACATGCAGGATGTTCTCAGTGAGAGGAAACAGCAGGTGATAAATGACTTTAAATAACAGCAAGAGTTTGCAGTCATCTACCCACCAAATGAACTGCTGTAATGTTCTGTTCCAAGTTTCCTGTTAGAATTTAATATCAGTGTGTACCTATGAAAACAAATTCCCCTCTCTCTGCTGTTGGACGTATTCACATTCATTATATCCTTTCTGTATCTAATTCCAGGAAAAATGTAATGTTTCAAGGGCTGCAATAGGATTAGGGTTAGGGTTAGGGTGAAAGGTCTTAGATCCCCTCATAGTCAATTATACTTATACAAAATAATTTAAAAATAAAAGTAGGTTAATGTACCATTCAGGAAACAGCGAGTTGATCATTTTATACTCCATCCAAAATACAAAAGCTAAATTGATACTATTTATTGAATGTAGTTTCGTTTATTTGGATGTTCTTTATTGTGTTACATGTTTTTTTTTCATTCTCTACAGATTGTTCAGTATTGAATTGTTTTAAATAAATCTGTTTAGATTGAGTCACCCAAAGAGATTCGACTGGCCTTTCATCAATGTCTTTTTTAGGTCTTACCAAGGTTCATATGCTCTTAAGTTAGACTTATGATCATTGAATTTTACACTGACAGAAGGAGGCTATTCAGCCCATTGTATTTCTAGTAGTTCCTGAAAAGGCTACCCAGCTTCTTCCTTTCTTCAGCCCTATCTTCAAAGCCTCCTGAATTTATCACTTTCAAAGATATATCTAGCTCTCTTTGGAATCAACCTCACCACTCTCCCAGGCAGCACATACCAAATTCTCTGAGTTAAAGAGTCTGTCTCTATTTCACTCCTAGATCTCTTGCTGACAATCTTGAAATTTCGAGTTGCATACCTTTAGTTTGTTTGCAAGTTTTACATGAGGATAAAGACACTTATTTTGCCATTAGTGATTGGCAGTCAGTTATTGATCATTGGCGATGACATTTCACCCAGAGTATCGCTGTCCAATTACAGTTTTACTGCAGTTTCGCATGCATCCATGACAGATAGCACATGGAAGATCAGCTTGGTAAGACCCAGTAGCTGAAATAGAGATATTCTACATGAAATCTTGCAAGATAAAGGGCTTAAAATTGATTTGTGACATTGATTTCAAGATCAAAATTTATGACATGCTTTGATTTGATTTGATTTCATTTATTTATTGTTAAGTGCACCTAAATACAGTGAGAAACATTATTTGCAAGCAGTACAGGCAGACCATAGTAAGCAAGGACTTTCAGATCATTGGCTGAAAATAAAGCTTGGATCAAGTCAGGCATACAGGTTATACCATCCAGGATGTGTGTTCGGCAAAATCAACATTGACAACATCAGCATTATTCGAAGTCCTGGCTCTGCCTGTTGAAGTATAGCTGGCTAGTAGGCGGATACAGTGCTGCTTTGTCATTGATCACATTGTAACATTAGTCTGACTGGGGCGGCAATGCTAGCTGGCTCCCCCCATGAGTTTTCAGTAAAGGGCTGTGTGCACATTGTGCAGTAAATCGTCACTTAAAGGCTTTTATCATGCCTTTTTGTTCCTCAACTAATGAGACTCCTGATTTGGTTTGCATTGAACTCAACTATGCACGACCCATTTCCCAGACTTTTACTATCACTCCTTTGCATCTGCCCCTCAAAATGATGATTTAATTCCCCTCATCTTCATTTTCCATCCCACCCAGTCTCCATATTCAAAGGATGATCGTCTGTCATTTCCACCAGTATAATGTCACCATCAAACACATTCTCAAACCTTCCATTCCCTCTACAGTACACTGGTACAATCCTCAATCAGCCCTCATTCCCTTCCCACAGAATCTTAGCTTGCCATCTCAGGAGATGCACCATCTGTTATTTTATATCCAAGGTTCCCAAAGACACAAAAATAGATGGGAAGGCAAGTGGTGAGGATAGCATGGAATAGACAAGTTTAGCAAGTGGACAAAAATTCAGCAAGTGGAAAAATGTGAAATTATGCATTATGTAGCAATGAAATACTATTTAAATGGAGAAAGACTGTAGAAAGCTCCAGCACAGAGAAATTTGAAAGTCCTCATCTATGAAGCCTAAGAAGTGAGCATTCAAGTTCTACGAGCAATAGAGAAGGCAAATGGAATGATGGTCTTTATTTCAAAGGGAACGGAGTAGAAAAATAAGGAAGCCTTGTTAAGGTCTATACAAGGCACTAGCCAGGCCATAACTGGAATACTGTGAACAGGTCGACCCTTCACAGAAGAAAAGATATACTTCTATTGAAAGCAGTCCAGAGAAGCTTCAACAAGTTTATCCTGGGTATAGACATATTGTGTAACATGTGTTTGGGCCGATACTCGTTGGAGTTTGGAAGATTGCGGCAACTTTACATGAATAAGAAAGGTTTAGAGAGATATAGGCCAAAAAGTAAATGAGTTTATTTTGGGAAACTTAGTTGGCGTGGATGAGTTGGATTAAAAGGTCTGTTTCTGTGCTTTATGAGTCTATGACTCTATGGAACCTACAAGATTCTTCAGAGACTTGAGAGGGTATATGTGGAGAGGTTGTCACCCCTTGTGGCAGAGTACAGAAACAAAGGACATAATATCAGAAGGAGGGATAGCCCTTTTAAGACAGAGATGAGGAAAGATTTCTTTGCTAAAAAGGTAACAAATTTGCAGAATTCTTTACCACAGATGGCTGTAGATGTTGAGGCATTAATTACATTCTAAGTGGAGGTAGACACTTTTTAATCAGTAAGGGAATCAAAAGTTATGGGAAATAGCGGGAAAGTGGAGTTGATATTATTAGCTGACCATGGATCTAATGGACTGGCAGAGCAGACACAATGGGCCAAATGGCTTACCACTGCTCTGACATCTTATGGTTTAATGGACTCCTAGCATACGCAGCAGCAACGTCCTCATACTTCTTTTATTTTATTGTCCTGTATTTGCTGCTCTCAATGTTACTCTCTTCCATTATGGAAGAAAAACAGAGATTAGATGATCATTTTGTGGAGTCAGTCTATGTGGGGTGCAGGCTCATAGCTCCTTGAAACTGGAGTCGCAGGTAGATAGGATAGTGAATAAGGCGTTTGGTATGCTTTCCTTTATTGGTCAGCGTATTGAGTACAGGAGTTGGGAGGTCATGTTGCGGCTGTACAGGACATTGGTTAGGCCACTGTTGGAATATTGCGTGCAATTCTGGTCTCCTTCCTATCGGAAATATGTTGTGAAACTTGAAAGGGTTCAGAAAAGATTTACAAGGATGTTACCAGGGTTGGAGGATCTGAGCTACAGGGAGAGGCTGAACAGGCTGGGGCTTTTTTCCCTGGAGCGTCGGAGCCTGAGGGGTGACCTTATAGAGGTTTACAAAATCATGAGGGGCATGGATGATAAATAGACAAAGTCTTTTCCCTGGGGTCGGGGAGTCCAGAACTAGGGGAAATATATAAAAGAGACCTAAGGAGCAACTTTTTCACAGAGGGTGGTACGTGTATGGAATGAGCTGCCAAAGGAAGTGGTGGAGGCTGGTACAATTGCAACATTTAAGAGGCATTTAGGTATATGAATAGGAAGGGTTTGGAGTGATATGGGCCGGGTGCTGACAGGTGGGACTAGATTGGGTTGGGCTATCTGCTAGGCATGGATGGGTTGAACCAAAGGGTCTGTTTCCGTGCTGTACATCTCTATGACTCTATGACTCTATGTATATGTTGCCAAGCTTCCATTTGCTTGTTATTTTAATTCACCAGTTGCCTCTCTCTGTCAGATTTCTGTCCTTTGCTTGCTATCGTGTTTCAGTGCTGCTCAATACAAGGCCTGGTGAACAGAAATTTTGAACCCATTCCTTCCCTTTCTTTTAGTTTTACTTGCTCCATTCTCTGTCACCTTCACTTCTCTCCCACAACCCAATGCGACTGTCTGTTCTTTCCTGTCTGGCAGTCAGACATACCATTGTTCTGCCATTCTCCTATTCCAATCACTTAATCTGCTCTATCAACCTTTCTCCCTCAACCCACCCGCTGTCACTATTGCATAAATGCTGTCCCCTCCACCCTTCACCAGCTCTGATAAAGATTCATGGAGACTCAAAATATTAGCTTACTTTCTCTCCATGAAAACTGCCTGACCTGCTGTGATCTCCAGCATTTGTTGTTTTCAGTGGTGACAGAATTTCACCTACCAGTCAGACACTTTTACAACCATGTGAACCCAATGGTAAGTTCAACAGTTTCAGGCCATGAACAGTCATTTTCATTTTGATTTTGCTTTCTTTGCCGTATATACCAGTCTAAACAATGTTTACATGAGCTATTTTTGAGAATGTTTTACATGTCGTTACATTCAAATGGAACTGTTCATTCTGCCAATCACACTTACTTTGGACAAATGTCTGTTTCTTTACAACAGCCATTACCAAGCCCATTGCTTTTATTCTTTAATTACGCAGTTATCATTTAATCTCTCTCAACCTGTACTCTACTCTCAGTCGTTTTGCTTTCCTCCTGTTCCATCTCCTAATTTGACTCCTCCCCTCTTGCCTCCTCCAGGGAAACATTACCTTCTTTCCTGACTCAACTTTGCCCACTCGAGCATGAAGTGTGGGTCAAGTAGAGAACCTTCTCCATTCCAGCAGATTAATCTTCCAATTTTGAAAGATAATTTTCTGTCAGCCAAAGAGACCACAGACAGGTTGTAGGAGAGAGAAGCAATGCTGGACCCACTCAGGCCAAGAAAGATGAGGTGAGTCAATAAAAATAATGATGTTCCAACTAACTGGTACAATCTTCACTCAGCCCACATTCCCTTCCTATAGAACCTTACCTTTCTATCTCATTGCAAATCCCTGCCCAAAACACATCAACATTAATCAATTTCTATCCCATTATAAGTAGCTAATCCTAAGCATAACTTGGTCAATTTCTCCCTTTTCAGTGACCACCCAACTTTTATTCCTGGATCCCAAGAAAGCAGAAATCATAAATGGTTCCTTGTCTTCAGTGTTTTCTTCTTCATTTTAAAACAGCTACCTTTAAAACATCTGCCTTCAATGATCTGGTTCTTACAAGCAGTGGTCATAACACCAATCTCTGTCTTGATGTTATATCTTTTAATGTAGCTGTGTTTCACAAATCCATGTTCGTCTCTATTTCCTACAATTCTGCGGCTGTAACTGTGATCTCTGTGCATGAATCCCCTTATCCCTTTCAATCTCTCAGCAGCATTTTGCACTGTCAGTTGCATCCTCCTCCAAACCAATTTGCTGTTATCTCAATTATTCACATTTCCTTTCTTATCAATCCCCTAATTTTCATAGAGTTTTCAACTGGAGTTCTCTTCCTGCCCTTCCTTTAGAAGATTGGCTCTTTCTTCCTCATCTATACTCCTGCCCTTGAAAACAGCATCTATAGAAATGATTCTGGCCTTTCTGTTGGAGATCACTGCCACTGCACGTCTGTACAAATATCTCTCACGCTTTGAACTGCTGGCAGCTACAATTCTAGCCACTTGTGCCACACACTCTGAAATTTTCTTCTTATAACTTAGCACCTCTCTCCATTTTGTTCTCTTAGATTAGATTAGATTCCCTACAGTATGGAAACAAGCCCTTCGGCTCAATAAGTCCACACTGACCCTCTGAAGAGTAATCCAATCAGACTCATTCCCCACATTTACCCCTAACTAATGCACCGAACACTATGGGCAATTTAGCATGGCCAATTCACCTGACCTGCATATCTTCGGATTGTGGGAGGAAACTGGACCAGCCAGAGGAAACCCACACAACCACGAGTAGAATGTGCAAACTCCACACAGATAGTCACCTGCGGCTGGAATCGAACCCAGGTCTCTGGCACTGTGAGGAACAGTGCTAACCACTGAGCTACTGTGCCACCCCACAAAATAATCATAGGGTTATCAGCACAGAAATAGACCCTTCGGTCCAACCTGCCCATGCCCACTAATATCTCAAGCTAACCTGCCTGCGCTTGGCTTATATCCCTCCAAACCTTTCCTAATCATGTACTTATCTGGATGCCTTTTTACTATTATAACTGTACCCACATCCACCACTTCCTCTGGAGATTCATTCTATACACAAACCATTCTCTGTGTAAACCAATTCCCCCATGTCTTTTTTAAATCTTTCCTTTAAATCTTTCTCTTCTTTAAATCTACGACATTGAACTAGTTTCTGATTAGAATCTCTAACAACTCCTTTTTTGATTATAATCCTTAATAATTTGTACTTTGGTTAGGAACCCATTTATTTCAGAATATGCTGCCTTGTAGCTCCTTGGACTGTTTCTTGATACAATAGTATTCAGTGGAATGCAGTTCATTGCTGTGCACACCATGTTGACAATTCCTGAAGAGTTGCAACTGTTCTGAATTCTTTTCTCCACTCAATAAAGCAAAAAATAACATACTTTACAGTTGAACTGTAAATTCTTCAGATCCAATCAACCTTTGCACCAAGATAAGTTTATTTAATGCAATATTGACAGAAGCCTTTCAACTTATAACTTTGCTTCTGAGCTGAATATGTCAATTTGTCACTAAGGTTGGGAGCACATGTAGGGTTGTGAAAACAGAGATTGTTTTCTGAACTTCCTCAGAGACTGTTTCTATAAAAGCAAAGTTGAGAAAAAAAAACAACACAATTGGTTTTTACATTGAGAGGGTCAAGTAAACAGTTCCAGTGAAACGAGATATCTTGTCAACAATACTCAAAGGGATACCTGGTAATCCAGAAATGAATTCAGTATCTATGAAATCAGGCTTGAGGTCCTTTGGTAATTCTAATAATTCAGACTTGTGGAGCAACGTCATTTCTTGCCTTTCTTCAAATATTCCACCTTGCTCATTTCAAAAACAAAGCAACTTGTGTACAAATGTTTGAAAACATGTACCAACAGATTTAAGAGCAGCTTCTTCCTCACTGATATCAGACTTATGAATGGACCTTTCATATATTAGAGCTGATCTTTCTTTGTAACTGTAAGACTATATGCTGCATTCTGTTCTATTACTCTGATGTACTTATGGGAGAAAGTGAGGGACTGCAGATGCTGGAGATCAGAGTCGAGAGTGTGGTGCACAGCAGGTCAGGCAGCATCCGAGGAGCAGGAGAATCAATGTTTTTGGCATAAGCCAGAGACACCTGGAGGAAGAATGCCTCATATTCCGTCTTGGGACCCTGCAACCTCACAGGATCAATGTGGATTTCAACAGTTTCCTCATTTCCCTCCCCAACATTATCCCAGTTCCAAGCCTCCAACTTGGCACCACTCTCCTGGCCTGTCCATCTTCTTTCCCACCTATCTGCTCCACCCTACTCTCTAACCTATCAACATCTCCCTCACCTTCATCTCCCTATCGCTTTCTCAGCTACCTTTCCCTCCCAACCCCACTCCTCTTCCATTTATCTCTCACCACAGGATGTGCAAAACCTGCACCCACACCACTCTCCTCACCTCCACCCAACATCCATCAGAAATTTACCTGTACCTCCAACAGTATCCGTTGCACCCAATGTAGTCTCTTTTACCTCAGGGAGAAAGGATGCCTACTTGCGGATTGTTTCAGGGAACACCTCTGGGACACTTGCAGCAGCCAACCCCACCATTACATGGCTGAACATTTCAACTCCCCCTCCCACTCCGCCAAGGACATGCGGGTCCTGGGCCTACTCCATCGCCAAACCCTTACCACATGACGCCTGGAGGAAGAATGCAACCACATGGGATCAATGTGGATTTCAACAGTTTCCTCATTTCCCCTCATCCCACATTATCCTAGTCCCAAGCCTCCAACCCGGCACCATGCTTTTGATCTGTCCATCACCTTTCCCATCATTCTGCTCCACCCTCCTCTCCAACCTATCACCTTCTCCCTCACCTTCATCGACCTATCGCATTCTCAGCTCCTTCCCCCAACCTCACCCCCTCCCATTTATCTCTCAGCCCCACCGGCCCACAAGCCTCATTCCTGATGAAGGGCTTATGCCCAAAACATTGATTCTCCTGCTCCTCGGATGCTGCCTGACCAGTTGTCCCTATGCAGCACCACACTCTCGATCCTGATGTACTTTTGTAAGGTATGTCTTGTCTAGTTAGTATGCAAAACCATACTTTTCACTGTATCTAGGTACATGTGAAAATAATAAATCATATCAATCAAATCAACCTGCTCTACAATTGTCCTGGGTAAACTTTTCCAGGACTGTTTCAGGAGCACAGCAATATGAAAAATTACCCAAGCATAACCTTTACACAAAAACACTCAACAACTACCTTGGTCTACTTTTAATCAGTGGCAAAAATATCAAGGAGTTGCTAACAGTGCAAACAAGTGGCACTTAGTTCATAATAACCTGCTCAGTAATGTTCAATTTGTATTATTCCAAGTCCACTTAGTTCCTGACTTCATTGCTGCACTGATCCAAACATGGACAAAGGAGTGGAACACAACCGGTGACGCAAGAGTGGTTGTTCTTGATCTCAGCGCAATATTTATCTGAGTTTGGAATCAATAAGCTCTAACAAAACTAGACTTACTGGGAGTCAAGGGGAAGATATTCCATTGTTTGGAGTCATACCTAGCACAAGGAAGAAGATTGTGGTTGATGTAGGTCCACTATCTCAGTCCCAGGATTTCACTGCAGGAATGCTTAAGGATAATGTCCTAGCCCCAACTATCTTCAACTGCTTCATCAATGATCTTCCCACCATCTTAAAGTCAGAAGTGAGAATGATCGCTGATAACTGTTCAGGACCATTCATGACTCCTCTGTTAAAAATTTATTTCATGTTCACAGCAAGACACGGAAAGCATTCAGGACTGGGCAGGTAAGTAGAATGTCATATTTTCCACATACATCCTGGTGATTACTATGGACCAGAAACTGCACTGGATTTGACATAAATATTATAGTCACAACACAAGGTGAAAAGCTGGGAATTTTGTAGTGGGTAACTCATCTCTTGGCTCCACAAAGCCTGTGCAGGATAACTTCTCAGTGTAAGTGTTGGGAGTGTGATAGAATACTCCCCAAGTTCCTGGGTGCCTTCAACAACACTCCAGAAACTCAAATACATTTCGGAGAAAGCAATCTGGTTCATAGACATCCTTCACTTTGAACATTAACTTCCACCAATTACACAGTGACAGCCACGTGCACTGCTTCCAGGATGTGCTGCATCAACCTATCAAGGCATTTTTAACAACACCTTCTAAATCATAACCTCCACTGTTTATAAAGACAAGAAAAGCAGATGCATGGTAGCACTACCACTGTGCAGGTTCCCCTCTGCTTCCTGAGTTAAAGCTCAAGACCATTCCTTTATGATCACTGGTTTGAAATCCTGGAATTGCTTTTCTAATGACACTGAAGATGTAAGTACATCACATGGACCGTAGCGTTACAAGAATTCAGTTCACCAACACTTGCTTCGTGGTTATTAGGGATGAGCAGTATGTACTGGCACGGTGGATCAGTGGTTAGCACTGCTGCCTCACAGTACCAGGGTCTAAGGTTTGATTCCAGCCTCAGGCGACTGTCTTTGTTGAGTTTGCACCTTCTCCCTGTATCTGCACGGGTTTCCTCCCACAGTCCAAAGATGTGCAGGTAAGATGAATTGGCCATGCTAAATTGCCCATAGTGTTAGGTGCATTTGTCAGAGGGAAATGGGTCTGGGTGGGTTGCTCTTCGGAGGGTTGGCGTGGACTGGTTGGGCTGAAGGGCCTGTTTCCACACTGTAGGTAATCTATTCTACTGGTCTAACCCAGCTCCCTTAGAAAAGATAGGTTGTGAAACGATAATGCTGCCACCAATTTATTTACCTATATGTTTAGTATTTTTGAGCCAGCAATATTTTAAATACAGCATGATATTGACTGAAAATATTATTTGGATCAAATGTTTTGAAAAAAATATATTGTTCATCTCAAGACAAGCAATCTCTTTATTGATGTCATTTTCTAACAGCCCAAAGTGAAAATAAACATCTCGGGTGAAATTTAAAACAAATTACACAAAAGACTTAAAAACAAAGATGTTCTCACAACAATGTATCACCACACTCTTCCCTGCAGGAAAAGATGTAGAGGTGATTGGATTCTCAGGCTGATTAACAATCTGTCAGGTGGTGAGGTGCAAGCTGCATGGTTATAAATAATCTTTATATTGATGAGGTAGTTAGTGTGAAGCAAAGAAAGATTCTAGAATTCCACAGTGTGATGAGAAGGCTAAGCTGGATGTTAACACTGGATGTTAACACAGGATGTCATGGATTTGAACTCTGCTTTCTAATGCAGAGGCAGGAATCTTACTTCTTAAAAAAGTATTTGATTCTTCAAGCAGATGACTAGTGCAGAAAATGGAAAAATATTACACAGATGCAACACAGTTCTTTTTCTCAAAAAAAGAGTTTGGTGCTTCATTAAAATATAGTGGAGTGACAGTTACTTTACATAGGCAAGAGTTGTTCATTAAGTTAACCATTGGCCTAACTATATTTCTGATTACCAAATAGAACAAGAATTCTAAATGCATTTATTGCATTTGTGATCTTAATACTCATATGCAGAGCTCTGTGCCCTTTAATCATCATGTGTGTTTGTTGTTTGAAAGCAGATTTATTTGTTCCATGTAAGTGTTATAACTCATTGGTTTGTGAGCAACAATAGATCATTATTGTGTAAATATGCACATACAAAGTAAATGTAACTATTGTTTTTGTGTCCATGGTTTTCTATTAAAATTAATTCATAGGGTAAAGTCAAATGCCTTAGACAGACCAATAGTGATCTTTATCAGAGAACACAGGTTTAAGCTAAGCTGTTTTTAACTTGATGCTGTTTCGAGGGCAAGATGGAAGGTTATGAAATGTAGGCAGGGATATATCAGACCAACTCCGATCTTACTGAATGGTGAAGGGATGAGTGACATTCTCCAACTCATGATTCAGATGTCTATTATTTCAAAGAAAACTGGCAAAAGGGGCCCATCACTTTAACATTTCCACTCAGAACTTCTTTCAACTACCTTTGTTGCCAATTTTGTTGTCTATTTACCAGCTTGTTGTATATATTAATATTCATTTCTTTCCTCAGAGAATGCAGACTTAATACTAGTTTCTAAAGTGTACTGTACATTTATTTACCATGTTTTAAAATATCTCTACAATCATAACATGTCTCCATGCTCCTCAGCTCCGGCTTCTATGCCTTTTTATGCGTCTGTTAATTTTAACTCCAGGTCATCACCACGGCTTCACCAACCAAGCACATCCAGTATACATCTGTCACCCAGCACTCATAATTAAACAAAGACTAATAAACTGCTGAATAACATGGGGTGAACTGGAATAGACTTTAAATCCAATTTGCATTGGTCAATGAGAACAGTACGTCTCAAATTAACGATTAACCTACAAAAGAAAAAAAAAATGCAGGTGCTAAAAATCTGAAACAAAGAGAGAAAATGCTGAAAACATTTTGTTGTGCAGGCAACCTTGATGAAGGCAGAAATTGAATTGAAGTTTCAGATTGATTACACTTCATCAGAACTTAAACTAGTTTTAACACCTCAATCTTTCTGTATTTGGTCTTGGAAGCAATTGAAAAGTTGGTTATTAATATTATTGAAAAATGTTATAGAATCAGTTTAAATTGAACTTTAATGCAAATAACTCAAAAAGCATCTTTCATCAGTGTCCCTTATGTATAGTTTCCAATGGTCCTGATTGATAACCACATGTACAATATCACATTGATCCATGTCTGATATGTTGGTTGAAGTGATGATGCTTTTATTCTGTAGCAGTGCACGTTGTGATCTGATTTAAGTCAGCACAACAAAGCAGAGTGTGGCTAAAGGGTAACAAGGACTATCCATTGAGCATTGGGCATATGACACCAACATGCACTTGGGTTGCAGGCAAATAATGAAACACATGCTGCCAAATGACATTTGACTGATCAGATACTTAGACAGATATCTCCATTCATTAGACTTCTCCAAAGTATCCATGCAGCTTTCTCCAGAGCATGTTGCTAAACTTATAATATTCAGCTACAGAATCCAAACTGCAACACTGTAATGATACTTGACATGGAAACAGTACAGTGAGGGAAGTTTATATGTTTTTAAAATAACTCTGACAGCTGTAACTGTTTTTAAGAATGTTTGAAAATGACTTATTTTAAGAGATTGTGTGAGTTGTAAAAGGATTAATTGTAATTTTCTTAGTAAGAAGAAATGCTGGTTCATTTCAACTGATGATCCTTGACCTGGAAGCACTACCAACAGGAAAGATATTAAGAAGACATGTGGAAGAAACAAAGGAATGTTGCAAGACAAAGAATGTCTGGAGCCAGAAGGTGATTTCTAGGGCAAGTGATTGAGATCTGATGTTCAAAAGCCTGGAAGACTCTTTGAATAACTTTAAGACACTGAATAATTTATTTTGTGTTTCTAAAAGAGGTCACCATGCTGCGAACTCAGCAGTTATTGGTTGATTGGTTGAAAGGAACTCTGCAAAGCTGCATTATTAGGATTGGCATGACCTGAGAGAGGGAGTTTGTAAAAATGTGCCTGATAAATGATAATCCTATCCATGAAGCTTGGGAAAATCATTGTTGGGTGGGATTTCTGAACTGCCATACATGTGTAAAGAGCAGTATCTTGTGGAACTGTGTATCTAAACAATACCATATATGCTGAAACACAACATTTTTAGTTGTGTAAGATGTACCTTTGTTGTCTGAATAAGTGAAACTTACCTTTGAATTCAAAGTATTCTTGACTCTTAATTCACCTTAAGTTGTATTGCTTCTAATTAGCTTGGGGCAATTCGATAAATTTTCTAGGCAGTGAGGCAAATTCTAACTTGCCAATTAAAGGATATTTATAGTTTGTTAAATACCTGATTAATGTTGCAACTTCCATTATTAACATTCAGTTTCCTGTTGCATCAACTGCGTGAAAGAAGCTACACTTCGCAAATTCTCAACAGAGTGTGGTAACTTCAAATCGCAATTGGATGCATGAAGCCCCCTTGGTGTTCAGTACCAAATGATAACTCAGGACATGTTCCCTGGCACTGGCTGCACATATCCCTTCTCCACATACATGGGCACTGACATTTGCCAACCCCTCATGCCATTTCTGTCAGCATATGACTTTAGAGAGACCTAAAATCTATCAGTACAGCAACAACATGTGCCAGTTGCCTGTGCAGCAAACACTGCATGTTTATTCAAACGTCTGACCATGTTGGAGGGAGAGTGGGGCTAGTCCTCAGTCCAGCCAGGGGGCTACAGCTGTCTGTCAAAAGTGTCTGGTACCTCAGTCAGAAGAATAGTCCACACATCGTCCCTGGGCTTGTCTATGGTCAGTCATCCACTGGGACTGCTCATGGTCTGGCCAAATAGCTAAGTACGTCCTGGGAGTGAAACTGTTATGAGAGAAAAGAGGAAATTATGAATGAATTACTGTAATCAAGAAATTTTCAAATATTGTACAGTTAGGACAAGGTTTATTGGCTCTGCACAGTGTGTGTTGTGTGTGAATGGCAATGAAAGTGTCGTAGATTGGCATGGAAGGTACAGGGGCTGATGGGATGGATAGAGAGGCAAACCTTGTCATGGATGATATGAGGATGATATAAGTTGTTGGGGGCAGGAGATGGCATGATTTGATATGGATTAGGGATGTGAATTTATGGGATACATTGGATTTTAAGGTGTAAGGGCAAAGTGTCTTTTTATTAAATCAGATTCATTGTCATAGAACATAGAATAAGAAAGAAGTCCTTCAGGCGTTGTGTTTGTGATGGTCATCAACAGTTATCAACTCAAGTCCCAAACAAAAACTTGCCCTGTACCCATGTATGCTATCTAATTTCTAGTGCTTATCTAAATATTGTGATGGTTGCCACCTTTACTATCATTTCAGGCAATGAGCTGCAGATAGCTACCTCCTTCTGAGTGAAAAGGTTCTTCCTTAAAACCCCTATGAACCTCCTGCCTCTTATCTTAAATCTTTGTGCCAGGTTAATGAACCATCTTCTTTATTGATTTGACTTTAACCAAGATAAAGGCTCAAATCATGGAGGTAGACCTTCTGAACAATCTGCTTTTACACCTGATATCACCAGTGGCTGTATCTGAATTTTGATCGTAGATGCTGTGTCTTATTCCTCTTGCTACCTGCGCCCAAAATGACAATCACCAATTCTCTGGCACTTTCTCCTGAAGCAGACCTGCTGAGAGGGAAATTTCTCAGCTCCTACCATCCACCCCTGGGATGTAATTCCAGCCCCATGACTTCTTTAGAAATTTGTAACGTCATCTCTGGTGTATTGCTGTAACAATTGCTATATTGTTATGGCTATACTGTAAATGAAAAGAATGAACTGAATTGAATTGAATTTATTGACATGTGTACCAAGGCACAGTGAAAAGCTTTGTGAAATGTACGGTTTCTTCTTGAATTCAAATTCAAGGCAATTTGACCCGAATAAAAGATCATATTTTATGGATTGACATGAGCCATTTCAATGTGTAGCATTGTTTCTTTTACTTTGAACACTAAATAACAATGTCCTGGTTGTTTAGAATACAGATTTTTAGCTCCTTAAAGACAAAAATTGGTTATTGTTACTTTAAAATGTTAAATTATATTCAGCTCCTTAACTGATCACATCCACAACGTACACCAGACTATGCAGTCCCACTAGGCCACCTAGCTGCTGTATTTTCTTGGTATATTTAGAATAATCCCAAAGTCATATCCACCAGACTTAAGGGAGGAAAGATTCTTGATTTTCCACACATCAGAACTCCACTGTGAATGTGAAAGTCATTGTAAATATGACTGCATCTTTACAGCAAAGTGATTGCAATGAGGTCAGCCAGGTGGACCTCATAGAATATGTTTGAACTCATGCAACCACAGGAATAATTCTAGCAGAATTACTAATGAGCAGCAGGCTCTACATGAGGTTAAATCTGATCTGCCCAGACCTGGTGGTGGTGGAGGGGTTGGGGTTGAGGGGAAACAGCGTTAGAAATACCAGTGCCAGACATAAGACTCTTCCAAGCGAGAGAGACAGTTTCCTTCAGAAGACCAAGTTTGGTGCCAAAACCAGAGAAATGGCCCTGCATGGGTAAGAGGCATTGTCATTGTGAGGTCAGGATCCTGTGAACGTACAAAGTTCGGGGAGGTGAGGAGGCCCTGAACACGCACATGGACCGCATGAAAGCTGTAAATTCACAAATGGGGCAGGAGCAAAAGATACACGGCCTGTCAAAGCACCTGGAAAGACTGTTAGAAACCATGGGCTCTTATCCCCCAACTCATGTCAAAGAAAGCTCGGAGTCTGAGATGAACAAGGCAGATGTCACAGCCTCGATGCCTTTAACACCTGAAGAAGAGGATGAATTTCTTCCGAGATAGTTTGAGTGCAAGAGACATTTGGGACACAATGCCCATATCTGAGGCTGGGTCGGAGCAATCGCATCTGGTGCAAAAGCCCTAGGACAGGCTACAATAACAAAATAGGCCTACGTCCCCGAAAGTAGAGGGGGAGAGATTTAATGATTGTAACAAGGTCAGCCAGGTAGCCTCATAGAATAGGAATTCCCTGATTGAGGCTTTTAACCTGGACCAATCAGGGAGCCCTGACTGACCGATATAACTAGGAGTGTCAGAGGTTCTATTCACTGTGTGAGCTGGATCTGAGGAAGCAGGACCAGTGTCAAACAATATACATGTGTAAATAAAGGGTGACTTGGTGACAGGATGCCGGCCTCTGTGGAGTTATTTCAGGATTAAATACTTAGATTATTAGAAACATTGCATACACACTCTGAACAGTAGGTGACAAGACACAAACAGTTTAAACTGATTTTCTTCCGGGACAGCAAAATTAAATATTGATATGAAATAACGTTCCTCCTTCTCCACATCATCCTTCATTCCACCACCAAATTTAATGCATAGTGTTTGCATTCTAGTTACTTTGTGTTGTCCATTTGAGTAACATGTAGTTGCCTTTCACAATGGGGAATTGCATACTTCCCGTTCAAGTTTGTGAAGTATTGTGAGGTTGGGTCCAGTATTTGTGGATTGCAAGGCAGGATGTGAGAATTTGATGTTTGTAGAATGATAGGGAGGATGAGTGTGTGTTCCCTTTAAAAGATGATGTGTTTTTTATAATTAAAAATAAATGCACAGGTGCACGGAGAGCTCTTGAAATTGAAACATTGTATCAAAAGACTTTTGTGGTTCAAACCCCTGGCAGTAGTTTGTTTCGTTAGCAAGACAATCAGTTTGAAAATCAGCTAATTCATTTAAACCAGGCACCGAGAAACTAAAAACGAATTAAATTTAAATCTGAAGATTTTGACAACCGAGAACCAATCCGATTGTAAAGAAATTAATAGGTCACCAAGGGTATACAAAAAGAGGGCATTTGAGAATTGGCAGCAACCAAAATGCCATCTGAAAAGATTAGCTCTCTTTGCTCTCCAAGTAACCACCATCAGATTAAAGGTACTGTGGCACTGCTAGTTGATATTCCTGACACAAGAATCCAGTAGAGAGAGGTGTTCCTGATGCAAGAATTCGATGGAGGAGGTGTTCCTGAAATAAGATCAGTGGAGACAGTGCAGAGGATTCCAGGAGATGTATCTAGGCTGTAATTTTGAGAGACCACGTCCTAATTTTTTTTGTATTTATTGGATCAGCATATGATAAGAATTTTGTTTTATTCGGGAATAGTTAGTAATTGAACAGGAATTTTTTTTGTTTGTTAGTGGTTCTGTTAATTTACTCACTGTTGGAGCTAGATAAATAAATTGTTACTTATTGGTTATAGAGTGAGTGTAAGGATTTCATTTTGTTTAACCACTCCTTTATAACACATTGGGAGGTGAGAGTAGGTTATATCACATTCACATTTCTTTTAACAGGTTATGAGATGAGGTGAGCCTCTCTGAGTGTTTCAGCTTTAGATATCAGAAGGTGGTCAACCTCCACTTCATAGCATAAGAATACCTATTCATGGCCATAGAACATTACCATACTAGGTACTGCTGTTTGCCTCTAGATTTTCATTAATTCTGGTTGTAATCATTTTAGTGAATGCTGTGAATAGATAAGATTCACTTGAGGCAGGTTTAACTTCCCAATTAAACCTTGCAGCCATTCAATTGATTCTGTTTTCTGTTTGAGAGCTGGCCTATTCACACAAACCTGCGCATTAGCTCCCCAGCACCTGCATTAATGAAGAGATGAACAGTGCATGCACTTTAAAATCATTGTTCTTCACAAAAAAAAACAGAACGTATATAGTGGAGCTGTTGTTAAGTGATGTTCTGCTCCTGAAAATACTTAAGCACAAAAGACAATTACACTATTAATAATGGTGTTCTATATTTACAAATTTACCAATCAGTTAGTCACGTTACATCATAATGCATTGAGTACGGCAGATAAGCACCACTGTCTCAATTGAAGTAAGTAGCCTCTCGGTGCTAGTTCTTAGTGTTATGGTTAGCTTTTAGCATGCAACATTTAACATTAAATCTTGGGCATCAGAGCAGACATCAATGTCATCTTTAATTTATTACCACAGATGTCTTATAAAAAGGCAATTTAGGATTTTTATGTTAATTAACATTCAAGCTTCAGCTCTTACATGAAACAGAAATTAAGGAAATAAAACATTTAAGTTATGGAAAGTTCTACAAGGTATCCGGGTAACATTTTGTTGAATAAAAACTGAAAGGACTGCGGATGCTGTAAATCAGAAACAAAAACGGACATTTCTACAAAAGCTCAGCAGGTCTGTCAGCATCTGTGAAGAGAAATTACAGTTAACATTTCGGGTCCGGTCAATGTTAGGTCTGATTTCTCTTCACAGATGCTGACTGACCTGCTGAGCTTTTCTAGCATTTTCTGTTTTTGGAACATTTTATCCAGTTCATTTGAGGAAGCTTTTACTGTCAGAGCCATTGATAAATTGGCTTTTTTTTTTACATTATGTCAGCTTGGTGCTGTGCTCAACAGCCATGCTTAGAATGTAACTGTATTATCGATGTGAATGATATGGCACTGAGGCAGTGTTGGCAATTCCAGGGTAAATCTCTACAAGGATGCTCTCAATTATGGACAAACTAGTGGAACACAATGGGACCTCACCACTGATATCTTTTAGATGGAATGATAAATCAAGGCCTTTGGCTCCATTTTCACAGGGTTGTGACGATCTTAGAGTCTATGGGAAACAAACCATTTGGTTCGACTTATCCATGCTGACCAGATATCCCAAATAAATCTATTCCTATCTGCCAGCATTTGACCCTTATCCCTTTAAACCTTCTCTATTTGTATACCCATCCAGATTTCTTTTAAATATTGTAATTATACCAGCTGCTACCACTTCCTCCAGCAGCTCATTCCATACACGCATCATCCTTTCCATGAATAGATTGCCTCTTGGGTCCCTTTTATATCTTTCCCCCCTCATCTTAAACCTATGGCCTTTAGTTTTGAACTTCCCCATCGCAGGGAAAATAAACCTTATTTATTTATCCTATCCATGTTCCTCATGATTTTATAAACTACATAAAAATAGTTTGAAGAGATGCTTTATTTTGCAATTCCTGCATGATTCACAACAGCAGCATTAGTTTCATCATGGAATAAGGCTGTGGGTAGCAAACACATCTGCTGGACTCCTGACCTAGCCAGTTGTGAGAATAGGTTTTTCCCAATTGCTACATTTTTAATGGAATCCGGTCATTATTTTCGTGAACCATGTTCCATGGATGCTCACAGCCTGGATTCAGGAAACCTTGAAAAGGTAAATGCAAAATGTCTTGTCCATCCCCCTCTGACATTTTCCATATACCCTCTTACCATCTGTGCCAACTCAATGCTAACATTTTCCCCACTAGTCCCAATGGCCCATGTGTTCAATATACTCAATGCTAAATCGTGTCTTTCTATTTCTATTCTAACAGCATGCATTATGCAAATAAGTAATAAACCAGTTAATAACAATGGTTGAGAAGAAAATACCCATTCTGAAATTAAGTTGGAAAGAAAGTTGCAAAGCTATAAGACGGCCAATCAGGTAGATCATTCAAGCATCAATTTTAGAGGCTTCAAATATTTCAAATTGTTCCCAAATAAGCAATGAGAAATTGACGAAGGAGATCACAGAAAGAACTATAAGTGCTTAGCAATGTCAATCAAGCAAAATGGCTGGCACTTGGGTGGGATGGTGGCTCAGTGGTTAGCACTGTTGCCTCACAGCACCAGGGTCATGGGTTCAATTCCAGCCTCAGACAACTGGCTGTGCCTTCTCCTTTTGTGTCTGTGGGTTCCCTCCCACAGACCAAAGGTGTCTAGGTTAGATGGATTGGTCATGCTAAATTGAACATCCAGAGTTGTGCAGTCTAGGTAGATTAGCCATGGGAAATGCAGAGTTATAGGTTGAGATGCTCTTTGGAGGATTGGTATGGACTGAATAGCCTGCTTCCACACTGTAGGGATCTAAGTTTAAACAGGATCCCAGCTGGGCTCAGGTTTCCATTGATTTGGCTGTCAGCCGAGTGTGCACAATGAGGACAAATGGAAACTCATATCTTTCAGACTTGAGGCATGGCCTTGACTGGCAGAGGGGATGGGATGAGTTGGCATTGAATTACCATAGAAGATAAGATGAGCCATTTTGGCAGGCGTGGGTGAAAAAGTGTGAAGGGTCTGGGATTAACTGAATTCATTAGAACTGAGATGAAGTCCCAGAGAATTAAAGCATTGCTTACAATCAGCCCACCTCAGTACTCATCTGACCCCCACGATTACCGATGATCTACTTCCCGGAAACTCTCTGATTCGACTGAACCGCCTCGGTAGCAAAAATCTAGGCCCTTCTCTTGGATACTAAATTTGCTACTGCAAAACTCCAGCATGATTTATTTCTGAAAGAGGAAGAGCCAATAATGCTGCAGTCCCTTCTCTCTCACTATTCTCTGTGAGTTGACCAAGGAACAACAATGAACACAGTCTTAAGAAGCATACCATGGGCGCTGAAATAGGCTAAAACAGAGAATTTTCAGGGAGATTAAAGTGCAAGAATAAACAATCCATAGAATGCTTGTGAGGAATGCCTTCGATTATCCATGATCCAAAGATGGATCAGATGAGCTGAGAGGCCTTTTTCTGCTCCTATACCTTATGTCTTATGGACATGACTCACTTAGAACAGCTGACTGGAATAGTTTGGCTCTTGGATATCCCATGAAATTCCTGTAATTCTGATTTAGCTGTAAAACAAGAACAGTTATACTGTAAGGAACAACTATCTAGAGAATCCAACATGATGCATAGCACAGTTCTGGCCTTTGGCCATTGTCTATAATTAATTCTTAACTGTGATACATGGTTGATTAACTGCGTATATTTTCAGAAAAGAACAGTCTGCATTTAGAAAATATTTTTGTATCTTCTACAAAAGAAAATATCTACCAGGTTCAAATCAGCAAATAAACACACGTAAATTAAATGCTCTAGGTTTGAGAGCAAGTAGACTAATTGTATTTTTGACAAAATATAGTCTCGATGTCGAGAATGAAAATGTTTAATTTGTGCAAAAGTATTTCAGCTATAAAGGTTCACTATGCCTGGGTTTATAATTCGATTTAAAGGGTTGAGGTTTGGAAACATAAATCAGTGGTATCTGTTTGGATAATTTTTGTCTGCAAAAATAATGAATTTTTCTTGTTAATTCCTTGGCTAGGATTTATCTGGCACGAGGAAAGTCATGGGTCCAAACCTCATGTGGGCAGGCAGTAGTACAATGGCAGTAGTCATCCTGGAATGGTCAATAAGAATTAGCCTCCAGCCCTGCTGTCTACTTGTAGATAGATGTCAAACCTTCCATGGTGCCAGAACAATGCCACTGAAACACCACTGATAAAGTTTGCCAAGG
Source organism: Chiloscyllium punctatum (assembly GCF_047496795.1). Taxonomy (NCBI): domain Eukaryota; kingdom Metazoa; phylum Chordata; class Chondrichthyes; order Orectolobiformes; family Hemiscylliidae; genus Chiloscyllium; species Chiloscyllium punctatum. The sequence continues at coordinate 118,849,725 of NC_092747.1, forward strand.
CTGAGCGTGAAATGAGAGAGCACCTTCATCGTGAGGTACTATTAAGAGGAAGGCAAGAAACTATTTTCCCACGCTGGAACCAGGTAAGCAGGTTCTGGTGAATAGAGAGGAGATTTGTCTAATGGCAGTGCTGGGTTAGGAAGAGATTGAGGAAGTTTAATTTTTAAAATAGCAACTGGTAAAGACGTGGAAAGCACTGTCCATGCATATGGCAGAAATAATAATCTTGAAAGATTTCAAAAGGAAATTGGATTGGTATTCGAAACAAATAGATTTGCAATGATACAGGGAAGGAGCATAAGAATGGGATGATTGAGATTGTTCCACAAAGAGCTAGCATTAGCCAGATGCTATGCTAATTCTTCTTTGCCTTAAATTACTCTATGAACACGTGTCTGAATGTGGTGTTAAGTGTTATGGGGGTTAGCATACTTGTTGCACAATTGGTTCAATGACTTCCTATATTTTAATTTCTCTATCAATCACCTTCATCTATCTACCCGCAGTCACTCTCCAGTTTCCAAATCATATCCCATACCTTCTTTTTAAATACTGTACAGACCAAGATTTGCAAGAACTTCATTGTTGACTTGGTTGAGGACCCCCAACAAGTGTCTGTCCCCTACCATTAATGAAATACAATGGACAATATTAGATGGATCTCAGGCTAAATACTTTAAATGCTGGAAATCTGAAACAAATAGGAAGAACTCTGGAAACTCAACAGGTGTTGCAGCATCTATGGAGAAAGAAGCAGAGGTAATGTTTCAAGTTTGGTATGACTTTTTCAGAACACTGAGAAACATACCAGGCTGGAAATTTTACCTCAGGTTAAAGCTTTCTCTCTCCCTTGATGCTATCAGACCTGCTGAGTTTCTCCAGCATTCTCTGTGTTTATTTGAGTAGATCTGAGGTGTGTGCCCATATTCCAGCCATAAGCCAATTTCTCATTTGTCACATAATGGCATCATAAATAAGACAAGTTGTAAATCATACCTTTGACATCCAGAACCTGCACGGGCAGAACTTAACCATACAGAAACAATTCAGAAACCAATGTTTATGGAATATTACCCCATGTAAACAGAGTCAATTACGAATCAATAACATAGTATAACAAGTGACTTTGGTCAAATACCTGAAAGTAGTTGAATAATATTAAAAAGGAAAGTCAACCTAAAACAAAGCTTCAACACACCAGTCAAAATTGTGAAACTGATGCGAGATGCAGAAACAAAAAGATCACAACAACAGAGAAAGGATTCAGGCTAAAATTATGCATGATGTTCAACATGATATCAGAGAATACTTTATATGAGTGTTCAAAACTAGAAGGAGTTCTGGTGAAAGAATTGATGCCAAATTATTTCCGATGGTCAGTTGTAATTAGAGATCCTTCAGTTATTCTCAACATATCAAGTATAGTCTCCATGGACAAAACAACAAGGTAGAACTAAAGAGGTTTCTTTCACCCCACTTGCACTCTTGTTAGGAGATAGAATCCTTTATGACAAGCAATGATGGTAATAGATCTCATCAAAATTTTTAAAGACAAGTGGATAAATATTCAAAAAACAGGGCTTTAAAAAGTTTTAAAGATAAATTTGTGGAATCAAACTATACAACACCAAATAAATAATTAATACAGGTGGATCAAACCACTTAGTGAACACAAAACATCCTATTAGACAGTTTGGAAGATGATCATAGAAGTTACCCCATGTGCTCTATTTGTCCTTTAAACAAAATAAATATACCTAATGTACGGTCATCACAAGTGCATTTTTTAAATCTTGCTTTGCGTAAATTGGCTCCCATGTTTCTAACATTACAACATAACGATATTTCAAAATTACTTCATTGGATGCCATGGGATATCCTGAGGTTTAAAAATGAGAGCATCAAATCTGGGAAAGCTGCCACCATCAATGGCATCTACCCAGAATTCTTTAAGAACAAGGGCTCAAACAGATGCATTTGGTTTGCCAAACTCAGGGCCAACATGCTTGTCACTGGGATAACCCCTGAAGCTGCATTCACTCCAAGACCATTGACAAAGTGAGGAAAATCAGCCAACAATCCTCAAAGCTACTTCCTATTCCCCTATCGGTTGTGTGTTGAGTAATCTAGCTTTGGAATGTTTACTCAGCAATTGGTAAGTTCAAACAATAACTGATTTATTAGATATTAATGAACTTCACCCTTGAGTGATAAAAATGATGTCTGCAGAGATAATGGGTGCACTGATGATCTCTGTGAAAGTTCTCTTATTTCTATAACATTGGCTGCAGATGGGAATGTTTTAAATGTAACATTGTTTAAGAAAGGAGGGAGGGAGAAAATAGGGAACCATATATCTGACATCAATATGACAGAACAATACTCAAACTTATTATAAAGGATGTGATTATTGAATGTTTAAAAAATGATTATCTGATTCAACAAAGTCAACATGGATTTGTGAAGGGGAAATCATGCCTGACAAATTGACAAGAATGTTTTGAAGGCATTTTAATTGAGTTAATTAAAGGGGAACAGTGTATGTTGTATATTTGAATTTTCAGAAGGTTTCTGATAAAATCCCAAGCAAGAGGTTAATAAACAAAATTAAAGCACATTGGATAATGGGAAATCTACTAGCATAGAGGCAGGAGAAAGCAGAGAAGAGGAATTGTGGATAACTCTTTGGTTGGCATACTTTGACTAGTGAGGTTCTGCAAAAGTCATTCCTTGAGCAACAGTTGTTCACAACCTATAGCAATGATTTGGATGTAGCGAGCAATTGTAACATTTCTACATTTGCAGATGATACAAAACCTGATGTAAATGTCAGTTTTCAGAAGTGTACAAGAAGCTTCAAGAGGTTTGAAACAGACTATGTGAACAGGCAAGGTCATGTCAGATGGAGTGTAATATGGATAAATGTAAGGTTATCCATATGGTAAGAGGAAACAAGATGCAGAGTATTTCTTAAATGGTAAGAGACTGGTAAGTGTTGATGTCCAAATGAACCTTAAACGTTCTTGTTCACAAGTCACTGCAAGCTAACATGCAGGTGCAGCAAGCAATTTAGAGGCAAACAGTATCTTAGACTTTAACACCAGAGAATTTAAGAAGGAAAGCAAATTACATAGAGTATCTGGAGTATGGTGTGCAGTTCTGGTTGAAATAACTCCACAGAGGCCAGTATCCCAGCACCTTTATTTACACATGGAGAGTCCTTGTCACTATCCAGTTTCCTCAGAGCCAGCTCTCAGAGTGAGCAGAACCTCTGACACTCCTGTTTATTTGTTTTCCATGCACTGGCTGTGGACCAGCCAATCCCAGAATCAGTCCCCTCCAGTTGATACAATCAAGAGGAAGTCCTTAAACACTGGTCTAGCTCCCTCAGAGCCAGCTCTCAGAGTGAGTCGAACTTCCGACACTCCTGTTTTATTTTTCTTACCCCCACACGACCACAAATCCCCTATTTATTTTTTCTTCTCCTTTGTGTGTGTGTAGGTGTGACACTCCTCTTTATATCTGTCAGCCAGAGTTCCCTGATTGGACCAGAATAACAGCCCCAACACATGCATTCATGTTCTATGAGGTCCACCCAGCTGACCTCGTTACAATCACTACGCTGGTCACCTTGCCTACAGGAAACATTACCTGCCACAGAGAGGACACTGCAGAGTTTCACCTCAGTCATTCCTGGGATAATAAGACTGTCTCATGAGGATATATTGAACAGACAGGTCTGAGTTCTCTGGAATTAGAAGAAATAATGAGGACTTTCATAGAAACTTACAAAATTCTTAAATGGATGGATGGACTAGATGCAGAAAGGATTGTTCTAGCTATGGGGTGTAGAAATAAAGGGACACAGTTTCAGAATAAAAGGTAAGCCATTTATGACTGAATTGAGGAACAATGACTTCACTCAGAGAGTGGTGAATCCTTGAAGTTCTCTCCCCCGAAGGGCTGTGGTAGCTCAGACTCCAAGTCAGTTCATGACAACGTTTGCTGGATTCCACCTACTAAGACTGTCAATGGATTTAGGGGTAGTGTGGGAGAATGGCCATGATCTAGAATGGTAGAGCAGACCCAATGGGCTGAATAGCCGATTCCTGCTCTGATGTTCTAATCACCATATATAACTCTGCACAGGCAAGTCTTACTCCAAAGAAGCCATATTAATTTTGCCTCTTTGTTGCACAGTCATGGGATATCTTATGTCATCATTATGGGAATGGCTATTTGCACAGTCCCAGACATTAACACTTATAGATGCTACTATATACTGGCTATAGCATACAAATTAGTTGACAGCTCATGTATAACCAGTTTTAGAAACCAAGCTCCAACAGAGGCTTCAGAGAAGGGCGAAGATGTAATGACCATGTCATAGAGTCATAGAGTCATAGAGATGTACAGCATGTAAACAGACCCTTCGGTCCAACCTGTCCATGCTGACCAGATATCCCAACCCAATCGAGTCCCACCTGCCAGCACCTGGCCCATATCCCTCCAAACCCTTTCTATTCATATACCCATCCAAATGCCTCTTAAATGTTGCAATTGTATCAGCCTATTGAGACAAGGCTCCAGATAAAGGTGAAGACTGGAGCTGTAGAAATCCAGAAAGTTCATTCATGCCAATGGCATTATGCTGTTGTTGGAAGTTTCAACCCCAGAGGAGCGCAAGGGACACATGAGCTGCACCTGCCAGAATGCCACATCCAGGCATGAAATTACCAGAGAAGACAGTTGTATTGATGTTCCATCTGAACAGTAGTAATAGTGCGAAAGGACTTAACTTTTCTGACAGCGTAAGATAACTTGTCCATGACCTCCACCCAGATAACCTGCAAACAATTCAGGATAAGGTACTCGTCCTTCAGCTTCATCCTATTAACTCCAGTCACAAACAAAACAAAATTCACAAATGCAAAGGATAATCAGTGAGGAGCATCAGCATAAACATTTGCTTCACAATAACTATCCCAGTTTTCACTGCTGTCGTAAATGATACTCAACCTCATAATCCTGTAACTTCTACACAGAGATGATGGATAGGCATGTAAATGCCAGCATACAAATACGGTCACTCTAACTAATCAGACCCCAGTGTATTCACAATGTTTGCCTGTTACTCATGATAACACCACAGTGTTTCATGAGATGGGAAAAAGGTATGAGCCACATTGTCTTCCCATTCATCTAGACTTGATAATATTGAACACAAATGTGGTTGAAGTGATTTTGGAAGTTCTCAAAATCAGCAGCTTTAAATAATGTGGCTGGTATCAACTTGTTATTCAGATACATTTAATCATAAGAGTCATGCAATATTAAAAGAAAACCCTAGTTAGTGTCCGAACAGTATCTCGATTAATGACAGTGGATGGTGCAAGACAGAATATACAGAAGACACCTGCTCAGTAGGTGGAGAATAAAGCAAGACACAAAGTGTAATTAAAGCCATGAGGCCCAAACCATAGCAAACATAACATTAATTTACCCTTTCAGATACATCATGGGAAATAGCTTAGTTTTCCACTCAGTACCTTAACATCCCATCAAATTGATTGATAAAATAGTCTTCCCATATTAAGGTTCCTAGCATATGAAAGGCGTCTTTTCACTTTTTTCAATCTATGCAGTAATATTCTACATTTCATGAGGTTAATATTCATGTGATTGCCAATTAATTTCATTTTTTTATATTTCACGAAAACATTGTACAATTGAGTGCATTCCTTTTCCAAACAGAATGAGAACAGCGAGGACAAGGTTTGGTTAATGATATAAAAACAAAGGTGCCATAATCCAGAAAGGATCACAGGCCTCTCTTTCCATTAGAGAGACACAAGTGGTTAAGTATAGATTAAAGGTAGCCACTTCACAAGCTAAGGGTAAAGCAAGGGAGGAAACATTCATGAACGACTACAGCCCACTAAGAGGTTTGGTCAGGTTTGCTGTCGATTTTATTTTGCACTACATTAGCCATTAAGTCAAGTGAGCTGATGAACAATCACCCCACCCCTCACCTTAGCTAATGATACAAACTGCCACTTACGTAGTGCTACTACAAATGTGCAATGGAGAATATATCTGAGGATGTAAACGTTCTGAAGAAGTGGTTTCCTTTAATTTCAACATTTTGCCTCTCATGTTGATGTGAACTTTCTACTGACAGAAAATATTGCTGCCATCTCAAATAACATGCATGCAATTCATACTACACTCAGCAACACAGTGACAAAGAGAGACAGAGGTTGGATTCCCAGTGTATCAGCACGTCTATGGTGCACTGGAAGGAGTAAAAAACACAGGAGTTCAAGGTTGGTGATTTGAATAAGGCAACAAGAGATCAAATGTGTCCAGAAACAGCTGGCTGATCAAAAGAACATGGATTTTCACGTTGGTGGGCTTCAAGGCAAACGTAGTGGCATATCAATAAGACATTCAATACTTCATCAAACCTGGGCTAAAAGATCACTGATGGATTTCACTTTGATCTCATGTTTCTCCTCAGAGAGAATAATTGCAACATGTAATTAAACCAAAAAACAAAATACCTATGAGGAGGCATACATGGGAATAGAGTCTACATGGCTCAACATCTGGCAGACGGGTTAGCACCACACAATTTGCTCCTGCATCAAACAGATATTCTCTGATTATGTGCCATTACAGAATCACGGCTGCATGGTGATCACAACTGGGAACTGAGTATCCAAAGGTATTCAATGTTTAGAAATGACAGACAAGAAAGTAAGGGAGGTGGAGTCATATTGTTAATAAGGAATGGGGTCAGTAATTTAGCAAGGGAGGATCTCACTTCTGAGGATCTTAGTACCATGGGATTTGTTTGGATGGAACTAAGGAGTCACAAGGGCAGCAGGCACTGATTTTGAGTTATAGGCCACCAAATTGTAATGGTAGTAAAGGGCATGGTGTTAACTGGAAAATAACAGGAACCGTGTCCCATGAGCCACATTGTTATCATGGGTGACTTCAGTCTGCAGATAGATTGGCAAAAAGCACATAAGCATAAAGCTGAGGAGGAGAAACTTCTGGATTATGTTAGGGATGGATTTCTAGAGCATTATTTCATGAAACCAACTAGAGACGTGCTATTTTAGTTCTAGTACTGTGTAATGAAAAAGGACTAATTAATAATCTTGTTGAGAATAAACAATTAAGGATGAGAAACCACAATATGATAGAATTCTGCGTGGTTTGAAAGTGAAGTAGTTCAGTCTGATGCAAACGTCTTAGGTAGGAGCAGACGCAAATTAAAAATAAGCATGATCCCACTTAGCTCTGAGATGAAGAGATTTTCCTTTAGCTTGGAAGATTGTGAATCATTGGAATTTACAACCACAGAGGGCTCTGAGAGCTCAGACTCAGAGTATGTTTAAGGTCGAGATTGATTTTTGATGTCTAATGGCATAAATTGCTATGGGGATACACAGGTTTGATGAGCCATGATCACACAGAATGAGGAACAGGCTGAAAGGACTGAATGGCCTACAGTTGCTCCTGTGTTCCCAATAACTGATAATGAGTTTGAAAGTATACAGAAATTAGTCTCACTCATGAATATCTCACATGCCTGGAGTGGGCAAACTTCACTCTTCACATTAAAGACACCAAACCACACATTATGTGGCACCATGCTAAATGGGTTCTTTGCTCTGAAATGGCCAAACAAGCTACTTAGTTGTACCAAATTATGATGAAAATATCCATTAACGGGGAAACAAATCGTGGACAATTTGATTGGACATTACAAACACACGCAGGCTGTCAATCACGCAAATTTCTCCTCACTAACATCAGGAGGCATGTGAGAAGATTGAGAGAACTGTCCCACAGACCAGCAAATAGCCTGACATAATCATACTTATAGATTTATAGGTTTTAAGACAATATCTCACTTCCTCATCACTGTCCCTGGTTATGTCATGTTCCACCAGCAGGATAGAACTTCCAGTGTGGTATCAAGTAAGGAGCAGCTTTGGGAATTTTCAACACTAACTTTTTAGCTCAGTGAGGTCTTATACCATCAAGCCAAAATGGGCAACCTCCAACTGATTATCATCTCCTGTGCTCCATCAGCTGAACAGTATGTCCTCAAGTCCACCTCATGCAGAAGAAACAGTGAGGACACAATGATGCGGTTTGTTTTCTGAGTGGACAACCTCATTATTCATCACCAAACATCATTCAATTACCCCACACTGAATGATATAGCTGAGGTCTGAAAGACTTAGCAAGTCATATTAGGTCCGTGACAGGTTCAGAACCAATATGTGAGAAGAAGCTACTTGATATTATCCTCACCAATCTACCCGTCACAGATACAATCTACCACAGTATTAGTCAATGCAACCATTTGATCAAAGTGACCACTACCTTGAACTTGTGGAGAAGAGGTACCAGTTTCTAGTTGAAGACATGCATCGTTGTATCACATGACACTGCCACCAAATGTGGACACTTTTCCCTGAGACTGTGATAAGTGTACAGATTTTAGCATTTGCTGACCTATTACTATTGCTAACCTCCCATGACATTGTGCACAGAATGCTAAGATCAAGTTTAGAGATGACATGATATAAATTATGATCAGGTTGTGTAGACTCATTTCAATCCCATTTAAAGCTCATACTCTGTGCTGTCATTTACTTTTAAATTTCTATTAAATTACTATTTCCACATTCAGATTCAAGATTGATTTGTCACCCTACAATTTCAGCTTCCTCCCAATGATAATGCTTCAGCACTTCTACAGGGGCAATAATATTATTGTAAAGTAACAAGTTTACATAGACAGTTTCCATTAGAACTGTACATCGAAATTTATCATGAAAATGATGTTAGAAGCGATGTGCAAACATAAGATTTTTAAAACCTTTTCTGTAGGTGAATATATATAATTGCTCTTTTGCACAATTTTCCTTTTGATAGTTGGCAATCTCTTCAAAAGGCAAAGAGTTTGGGAATTACGTGTTATTTAAGAAAAGAATAACAATTGCATTGGAAACAGTGCAGAGAGGTTTTGATCAAATTAAGAATTTATCTTATGAGAAAAGATTGGACTGTTTGATTTTGTATCCTTTAGAACATAGAAGAGTGAAGGGCAATCTCGTTGAGATATAAAGGATTCTGAGTGGACTTGATTTGATAGAGTGAATGCTGGAAAGATGTTGCCACTTGTGGAATTGTGAAGAACTAAGGGGTATGGTTTAAAATTAAGGGGTTTATAAATACAGTTCAAGACTGAGCTGAGGAGAATTTCTTTTCTCTCAGAAGAACACAAGTCTGCATTTCTCTTCCCCGGTGGAGACAGTTTTAAGACAGAGTTGAGGTCAAGGGAGTCAATCAGAGAAGGGATAGGTAGGAATGTGAAGGCTACCATCAGATTAGCCGCGATCTTATCAAGTGGTGGAAAATGTGCGAGGAGTGAAATGGCTCACTCATGCTCCAACTGGTGAAGTTTTGTGCTTATGTGTTCACTGTTAGTAAGTTTAATGCTGTACACTTTGCTCATCAATTAGGTTCCAGATTCACATTTCTCTTTGAATTTGTATTTGTTTGCATGCTGTTGTTTCTAAGATAAGAGGAAGTGATATTATTTTGCATTGGTGGGCTTGGTGATGGTAATTCCTCAGATGTTAAAACTAATACAATGCCTCTGAAGAAAGAGCGAAGGTCAGTCTAAACTATTTACAGCTCCTCCTGAAGATACACTGAGAAAGCATCCAATAGCATTGACTGTGCCAAAACTACAGGTAAGACTTTGAGGAGAACAAATGTTTACTCCCCTCAAGCAGAGATGGACGACAGAATAATGTTCAAAGGCCACCTCCCTTAAATGTTTGGATTAATTATTTTCAACTTTATCCTTGTTTTGAAAAGGGTCTGTCATTATATTGCAAGTATATCATTTTCAATGTGCGTGGCCAAATATCTAGCTGCTGAAAACAAAATTCTTCTTCAAATGTAGAGATATATTTATCTTCAAATAGTCATGTAATAAATATATTTTTAAAATTATATTTAAGCCTCTCATGTCCTTTGCAAGGAAGATCAAACTAAGTGTAACATTGAGTTGGCAAGTGTGAGGCAATTTATTCAAAGGGACTGGATTTATTGGTCTTCTGGCAGTGGGTTTATGGGTAAGTGGGAGATTGTTAAATCCAACTGGCAGCCTCTTGTGTCCTTCATGTCTGATCTGTCTCCAGACACAACTATACCAATGTCATAGCGTGTGCCATCTGCCAGTAGTCCAACTGAAACCATTTGGGTCGGCAGTTGTTGGCACATTAAGGGCTGCATCCCACTGATAATTGCACAATGTTTAGCACAATGCATGATTCCTCAGATACTCGTGCATTCCATGTTCAAATGCAGCAAGGACTGATCAAAATCTAAGCTTTGGCTGTTAACTGGCAAGTAATATTCACAAGTGTCATACAGTATCCATGTCATTAAGAGGCAATCAAACCATTTGTCCCTTGACATTCAATGTCATCACCATCATTGAATATCCCACTACCATCATTCTCGGGATTACTATTGACCCTAAACTGAACTAGACCAGCCATATAAAAGTTGTGGTTACAAGAGGAGAATCCTGCTGCAAATAATATCCTCTGACTCCCCAAAGTCTGTACACCAACTACAAGGCACAAGCCAGGAGTTTGATGGAATGTTACCCACAAGCCATACGATACTCAAGAAACTTTCTCCATCCAAGAAAAGTCCGTTGGATTGACTAGAGCCACAACCACAAACATTCATCTCGTTCATCACCAACACTCAGTAGAAAATAGTGTGTACCATCCACAAGATGCACTGTAATGATTGACCAATCACCTTGTACAGCACTGTCCAAACTCAAGACTACAATCAAATAAATGTTAAGGGCATAGATAGATGGGAGCACAACACCTGCAAGTTCCCCTCCAAGCCACTCACTATCCTGACTTGGTAATATATTGCCACTCTTTCAGTCCTTCCATTATAGGTCTCTACGGGCGGCATGGTGGTTCAGCGGTTAGCATTGATGCCTCACAGCGCCAGGAACCTGGGTTTGATTCCAGCCTCGGGCAACTGTCTGTTTGGAGGTTGTACATTCTACCTGTGTTGCGTGGGCTTTCTCCGGGTGCTCTGGTTTCCTCCCCGAATCCGAGGATGTGCAGATTAGGTGAATTGGCCATTTTAAAGTGCCCATAGTGTTCAGGGATGTGTAGATCGGGTGCATTGATCAGGGGTAAATGTAGAGTACTTAGGGTAGGGGAATGAGTCTGGGTGCGTTGGTCTTCGGGAGGGTCAGTGTGAACTTGTTGGGCCTGGTGGCCTGTTTCCGCACTGCAGGGATTCTATGGTTTTGGGTGTATCTATACCAAAGGGACTGCAGCAGTTCACAAAGGCAGCTGACCACCACCTTCTCAAGGGCAACTAAGGATCAACTATGGATCATCGTCCAGCTAGCAAAGCCCACATCCCCAGAATAAATAAATAAACCATCTTTCCATCCAGCCTGATCGCCCACCCCACATCCTTAATTAACCCATGGTAAAAGTCAGTCTAGGGGAATCAATAGCTTCTAATCCATTGTCAGCTACTAATGGTCCCCATTAGCAACTATTCGTTCTCCCAGGCTGACCTTTACCATTCCTTTGCCCAAGCGCTGTTCTCTGTCTCTCTCTCTGGGCTCCATCTCTATCTATCATTTACTTCTCCCACTCCCCCAACTTTATCTTCAGCACATATATGCTCATCTTTTCCAAGCTACAATCAGTTCTGACGAAGAGGCACTGGGCCCAAAATATTAACCTTGCTTTCTCTCCACAAATGCTGTGAGCCCTGCTGAGTTTTCCCAGCAATTTCTGTTTTTGTTTCACAGCTATTTTGTCAATCAGTTCTTGGAGTGGGGTTCATACTGAGAGATTCTGGCTCAGAAGCAAGAAAATTACCCCCAGTGCTACCAGACCTCTTCAGTCACCTTCTCTAGTTATCAGTACTGTGTGCACATTTATAAGTGGTAGCATTTAGAATCACACAGTCACAGGAACAAAGCAACAGCAGTAGACTAGTCAGCTTGTCAAAGAGATGTTGATATCACATGATGTTTTCGCTCACAATGACCCATAGCTACATAATGCTATTGCTGTACACGTATTTTCTACAGGACCTGGAGCAATTCACTTTCAAATACAAACAGATGGCAAGTGTAAGCCAGTTTACAACACATCCTTTTCACCGACAGGGTCTGAATAGAGAAAATTAACGCTGAAGAGAATAAAATCAGCTGAGTGAAAACACTGCAGGTCATGTTCTTGGTCTTCACTTCAAGGAAAGGAACAAACCACAAATCTTAAAGCCATTCTTAAATTATAAGAAATTATCAAAAATGCAATGATTCAAACTCTGAAGGGATAATGACACCATCTGATGTTTTATTCTATATTCCTTTGGCAAGGCTGGAACAAGGAAATGTAGATGGAACTTTTATCTCAGTTAAATCACAGTTATATCAGCAACAACGCAGCAACACACTGAAATTAGAGCATAGAAATCTGGGAAGAAGGGCGTTCAGGTCAGAAAGTCCTGCATTGAAGAATGACCAATGTACATGCCACAGAATCCCATCCTCAGAATAAACCAAGAGAACCTCTCAACGTTGTGGATGGTTTGTTTGTTTATGATGAGAGATTGGACCTGCTGAGATTCCTGAGACTCGATATGATTGTTAATGATGAGAGATTGGACATTCTGAGACTCCTGAGACTCGATATGATTGTTAATGATGAGAGATTGGACATTCTGAGATTCCTGAGACTCGATATGATACAACAATTGCATCAAAATCATCTGGGTATCACAAAATGTGGAGCTAGAGAAAGATGTTTCATTTGGTGACTTGGTCTTTCAAAATCATTGAGGGAGATGACAAAAACTGTATTGATGCTGTTAATCATTGGGAGATAAGAGGATCATTCATTTCATCTCCTTTCCCATGAAGACCGTAGGAGTGTCTTGGTTTGGAATTCTTCAAATATAGAGATAAGAAGTTATTAATCATAGATAAAAGTCAAAATGGATAAAAGTCACAGAATAATCACAGGTTTGTTATTGCATAGAAGGAAACCATTTAGTCCAATGTGCCTTCACTGGCTCTTCAAATGAGCACCATTACCCCATGCCAACCTGTTTCTTTCCTATACCCTTGCACATTATTTCGAGCCAAGTAATCATACAATACCTTCTTGAATGCATCACCTGAGCCTGTCCTCCACCATGCTTCCGAGCAGTGTGTGCTGAACTACTTGCTATGTGAAACAATTTTTTTTTCTCACATCATTCTTGCTTCACTTTAAATCTATGCTCTCTTGTTCCTGTTCCTTTTACGCATGGGAAGAGCTCCCTACTTCCTCTATTCAGCCCGCTCCTGATTTTGAAAAGCAAAGTCAAGCAACTTCAGGGTCACACATCTGAAGCAATGAATATATCACGGAAGAAGATCTTTGCAATACCTGGAATCCCAAATCTTGTAATCTCGGGCATTGGACCACATTTGACAATGGGTATTTCGTAAAAAGTTGATGAAATCTTCTGGATTTGTGCATAACACCAGCTCAAGATATCCTCAAGCCAATGGTAAAACTGAGAGAGTAGTGTATACAGTGAAAGCATTGCTAAAGAAGAACAATGGCATTTAACTTGTACTTGGAGTTTTGTTCAAATCCATTCCAAAATAATTTGGGACCAAATGAGTTACTCATGACAATATGACAGAAAATGCAACTTGCTACCTTCCCGTATATCCTTATGCCTTGTGTACAAGATGAAAACTTGATAGAGTGAGGGCAAAAGTACTGTTAGAGTCACATGTGGAATTATGCCAAGATCACATAGCTCACAACTCAACCGTTCCTCCAACCGGGAGAGACAGGTTTGTTTCAAGACCAAACTGGTTTTGACTAAGTTGTAGAACAGACATCATATCCATGGTCCCACCTCATTCAAATTTCAAGTGGCATGGTATGACACAACAAATATGCATAATTTGCTACACAGAAGCAATATGCTGCACTAGAGCAGTCAACTTCACAGTCAGCCAAACCAGAGATACTGCATTCGTTGAGAGATTCAGATGAGTTGCCAATTGCTAAATGTCAATTATTTTCCTGCTCAGCAAAGTCTACATAGCCATGCAGAAGATTTGAATTCCCAAGCCCCTTCAAAGGAGCTGAGAACAAGTTCAGATTGACTACTAATACTGCTAAAATGATTGTCCCTGTAAAAAAAAAGGAGATGTACTGTAACAAGTAGAATCAAAGATTTGGGAGGAATCTAATGTAAGAGATTAAGTCTGACTGCATTGTATGTGAATGAGGCACAGTAAAGATTATCATGGGGGCTGGAGGTGCAACAGATTCAAGTCCAAATTGCTCCAGAAGTGTGCGATAACATCTCTGAATGAATAGATTCATAAATACCTGCACCATCGCAGGAAGTAATACAATGTCACATGACCTTGCTGTCTCTCTTACAGCCTCATGGCAAGATTAAGACACTGTAGGATAGTTCTGATATAATGACAACGTTTTCCTTATCTCAGCACACTCTGTAAATGTTCTTTAACAACACAGTGAGACTAAGGATATTATATTTTGACCACCTGTTCCAATATCTCTTTAAGTGACCCTGAGTGTCAAATTTTGTTTGACAGCACTCATGTGAACCTCCTGCACAAATTTTGCGAAGTTGAAATATCATACAATTGCAAATATTATTGTTACACATTTGAGATTTACCCTTCATTTTTTCAGTTTTCAATCTGTCCATGAAAGAACTAGTATTTATGTGACTCAGAATATTTTACACAGTCAATGATGTACTTTGAAATAGAACTACTGTGTAATATAGAAATCACAGCAGGCAATTGCACAGTGCAAGGTCTCATACTCTACAACAAGATAAATGATTGAATAATCTAACCTTATGCTGTTGGTTGAGGGACAAATAACAGTGAAACCCACCTGGCTTTTCTTTATAGACAGACATAGGTTAATTTGGAAAAGCACAGCAGGTCAGGCAACATCCGAGGAGCAAGAAAATTGATGTTTCGGTCAAAAGCCCTTCATCAGGAATGAAGGATCTCATTCCTGATGAAGGGTTTTTTGTCCGAAACATCAATTTTCCTAAACCTCAGATGCTACCTGGCCTGCTGTGCTCTTCCAGCACCACCCTACTCGACTCTGATCTCCAGCATCTGCAGTCTTCACTTTCGCCATAGGTTCATTTGCATCCAGCGTATGATCAGATTAAACAGTATATGTGTTAAGACTTTGAAGGAATGCCATGAAATAATTGATGATTTGTGCTCTTAAGGGATAGTTGATAATGAATTGCAATATTAAGTTGAATTTTACCAAAAGCAGCTGAGAGTAAATTTCACGGAGTTTCATGGAAGGCTTTTCTTGGTGAGCTCAAGCAAGTTATCTCACGCAATTCTCCACAGCTCACTTTATTATGTGTAAGCCACCCCTCTTGCTTCTGAAAATTTATGTCAAGCAATGGCAGAGGTACTCACCACTGTCAGGACCTTTCAGGAATCCTAGTCCTAGTGCTACTTTATAACCCATCTGTGGACCATGCCAAGTGATGCCAACCAGGAGCTTTCTTTCCCAGCGTACATAATGGGAGGAAAATCAAACAGAAGTACACCTGAGGCACATGGGTGGCACAGCTGAGACAGGCTCACACTCAGAAATGATATTTTACATCATCCCCTGCCTGATTGAATGTCATTGTAAGTGCAGTTATAAAACAAAACTCAAGCTATGCGGGTTACTTGTCCTTAGTACCATGCCATTTTTAGAATCCTGTCTAAGGGAGTGGTACTCGTTTCCTAAAGCCCAAAGTAGCTGAACATCTTCTCATTGTTCAAAGTGCATCACATGCTGCAAACTCTTCAAATGGTTGAAAGTATTAACCGCTATCGAACAATGAAAACAAACAAAAAAAGCCTGCATTTGCTTCTGTGAGCAAATCGTGATTGATTGCCTGTTGCGAAACAACAAATTTACAGTCTACACAGCTCACCTCTACAGAAAGCAGTGCCAGTTAATCTTACCTGACTCGTTATGTCTGACATTGCAGCACTCTATCAGCTGAAGATAAAGCTCCTCTTGTTCAATGTCCTTGTCTTGCTCCCTGGAAGACTACTGTTGCTGGTCTCCCATCTATTCAACATCCATTACATTCTCAGTTTGCTTGCTCCAGTTGTGCAGAGCACAGAATGCAGTGAGTATATGGCACACTCTACAGACTGATTCAGTTTTTAGAACCACATCTTTGGAAGTCCTATTAAGACCATAAGACATAGGAGTAGAAGCAAGGCCATTTGGCCATTGAGTCCCCTCCGCCACTTAATCATGGCTGATGGGTGTTTCAATTCTCTGCTCCACAATGGCCCTGGTTGAAGAAATTGTTAGTAGCATATCCATGTTTGATCTTAGCCAGAGAGTTGTGTAACAGTCATTATCCACAGTTGAAAAAGATCACCCTTGTCTCCCAGTAAGCATCCTTGTTAAGTGTCCAGCCCTTCAATTGAAGAAGAAATCTCAGAGTTCTAATACTAAAGATGGCAGTTTCCAGAAAAGTTGATACAGATTTCATAGATGTGATACTGATGATCATAGATGACTTGAGCAATGAACGCGTTTCCATTCATGAATTCATGTTATGATATCATACTTTCAATGTGTTCAGGCCCTTGCACCCTGCACCTGGAGGAAGCCAGCTACAATAGCAAAACTACAGTGCAGACTGCATCTCTGAACTCACCACAGGAAACTGAAATGAAGCAGTGTGATCCGTCACAAGTTGCATCAGTAACACCCCTTGATGCATTTGTAGGTTGAGGATTGTGAGATCCAATTGAAGATGTCCCACGTCATAGTCACTGAAATAGGATGGCCACTCACCCAATCAGGTCACAAGTCCTGCTGTAGTTGGTGACCCAGTTCTGTGAAGATGTTGTGGTGCAGCTTCAGATAGAAGTCAGTCAGCTCCTTGTACCGCTGCTGGCTCTTCAAATGAGCAATACTACCTCACGATTCTCTGCCACTTTTCCACACCCTTATTTTTATCTGAATAACCAGCCAGTGCCCACTTGAATGCCCCAATTGAACCTGCCTCCATCACATTTCCAGGCAATGCATTCCACACTCTAAGGACACACTGTCAAAGTAAAATGGTTATCTCATACTACCCTTTCTTCTTTTGCAAATCATTTAAAATCAATATCCTTTCATTCTATTTACTCTATGCATCTCACTCATTATTTTGAAAATGATCGGAACTCTTATGAGCCTTATCTCCACAGAGAATGACCGCAACTTGTTCAATCTGTCTCAACAACTCCTGTCTTACCTAAATTCATCTTCTGTCTTGGGACCCTCTATCCACACGGGATCAATGTCGATTTCACCAGTTTCCTCATTTTTCCTCCCCCCCACCCTATCCCTGATCCAACCTTCCAACTCGGCACCGCCATCTTGAACTGTCCTACCTGTCAATCTTCCTTCCCACCTTTACACTCCACCCTCCCCTCCGACCTAAACACCATTACTCCCCAACTTAATCTACCTATCGCATTCCCAGCTACCTTCCCCCCAGACCCACCCCATCCCATTTATTTCTCAGCCCCCTTGGCCCACCCCCTCATTCCTGATGAAGAGATTATGCTCGAAATGTTGACTCTCCTGCTCCTCAGATGCTGTCTGACCGGCTGTGATTTTCCAGCGCCACAATTTTTTGACAATGATTATCAAATCAGCCATGATCCTTTGAATAACAGAGCAGACTCAATGGTCTTAATGACCCACTGCTGCTCCTATGTCTTATGGTCTTATCATTCTTTACCAAATTCATTACTTTGTACCTCCTTGCATCCATTCTAGGAACTTTTAATTAATTAACCAAGCTACAGTAATTGTTAAAAAAACACAACATTTTGAAATTCTTTTGCTGCTTTTTTTGTCCAAATTATTGGTTCAGGGCATAATCAAACAGTGAATAAAATTAAATGGAAAGGGAACCAAATCTATTCAGCAAGAATAAATTCAAATCATAAATAATTAAACCATGGAGAGCAAATAAAAAATGTCAATGTCAATAAATGTACAAATTACATGCAAAAGAATGACACAATTTGACAGTGCATCAGTTTGTTCTTAAAATGTTATAATCCAAACTACTTAATAACAGCAATTTACTTAGTGACCATTTACTGTTCTATGCACAACTGAATATAATACAATATCAATAGCATAATGAAATATGATCTAAAGAGCCTGTTAGTTTGTTATTGACCTGCACTTGTTGCTTGGTCTTTTCTATCAGGTTTAATGTCCCTACCACTTCCTGAAGAGTGACATCTGTAATGTTATTCCTTTCCTGCAGCCACTTGTTCCCGCTCTTAAGTCTGAAATCAGGCTACTTCAACCAGGAAAAGCCTTTCTCAGGGTCTTGTGCTACCCCTTGGGGCAAGAAAAAAATAAATTGGATCAGAGCCAGCTAGTCTCTGGGCGTCATTCAATCTCCCTCACTCTCTTCCTTTTCCTTTCTCTCTGTGTAATGAATACACCTCTGCAATGTGTAGAAAAAGGGCTAATAATTTCAGTTGTGATTTTTAACGTCACTTAGTTGTCATTGTGGGCTCTTGTATTTCTCAGAGCATCTCGCCTGAATCTCTTTCTGCACCTTTCAATCTGTCACCTCTCCGTTCAACATTGTCACCTCTTTGTCACAAATTTATGTCTGCGATCGGTTGGATGGGAGGTCACAGGGCGCAATGGGTTTGTGTTGCTGTCTTTGAGGCAGCAGCTCAGAGTAAGGCCTGAGCTTCACAAAAATATCAAAGAACAGCTGGAAATCTGAAACAAAAACAGAAATTGTTGGACAATCTCAGGAGGCCCTCTGTCGAGAGAAAGAAAATTCAACACTTTGGGTATAGTGACCCTTCCTCAGAAGGGTCTTCTGAAGATGAATTACTAGAAACGAGATTAACTCCTCTGATGCTGCCAGACCTGCTGAAAATCTCCAAAGATCCTGTTTTTGTTCCACTTTGGGACTAGGGGGCTAAGGAATGTATGTTAACATCGTACCTGACTGGGGTAGCATGTCAAAATCAAGTATCACTATTCCTGGAGTTGTCACAAAGTTAAATATTGTAGCAAGTGGGGTCTATCCAGAGTTCTGTATAATTGCAGCATAACTTCTGCATCTTTGTATTCCAGTTCTCCAGACATAAAGATCAGCATTCCATTGACATTCTTGATTTTTTCTGTCCCTGATCATGATATTTTATTGATGTATGCACCTGAACCCCCAAGTCTCTTTGGGCATCCACTCTGTTTAACTTCATACTGTTTACAAAGTATGCTTAGTTGGTCCAAAATAGATAACCTCACACTTCCTTACAAGTCCCCATGGGCGTACATTTCTATAAATTTGAAGCATACCCAGGGATGAAAAGAAGTCACCAACTCCAATTCGTTTCAGCCCCTGCTTTTGCATGTGCACTTTCCAAGGTCTGCTCACATTTTCAGAAAACTCGAAGAGAAATCGACTTTGACTTAGTCTTTGGTCGTCAAACTGTCAGCTGTAAACAAAAACATGGGAACAATAACACAACATGGATTAGGTGGCCCCATGTGAGTAAATTTTGCAAGTCAGCTGGCTGAAACTCATTGACTGATCTTGTGGATCGAGAAAGCTAGGATTCATTAACGTATAATGAGATAGAAAAAAAGCCCACACGTTCCAATTCACTGTGACAAATGTGTTCCAGCGATTTGCAGGACAAGCAACTTTGGTAAAAGAATAATATAAACAGGGCCTGGGCATTAGGCTTTAGCTTTACTTGACCTTTTTTTAGAAAGAATTTTAATATATTCACTGCAATAAGCTAATGGATTCAAGACACCATTTTGTAGTCCATCTACTTAACAACTTCCAGAACTAAATGTACGAATCAAGAATTACTGTATCATTAGTAACCAGCCAGAAAAAAGACAATTGAATAATTAGTGAGCCTCAATGATATAATTGAAAAATAAGTAATTAATCAGGTGGCTATTAAGTCTTCACCATCACCTAATGTTTGAAGCTTAAAGCAAGTAGCTAGTTAGCTCACATGCTTAACATTTGGCTTTATTAATGCCAAGGTCATGAACTGAATTCCCATACTGACCAATGTTGTTGCTTTCCAACTGGGAATTTGAAGCTTAAAGCAGTAGTCTGTTACCAACCAATAATTCCACCAGCATGGCTCTAAGCTTTGCTTGTTGAAAAGGGAGCAATCAGATTGACACTTGGCACCAATCTCCATTTTGGCCTTGACAATTGGAAGCAGGTGCATGGGATTTGTACAAGTTCAGATAAAGACAAGGAAGGCATAATGAACTCTCTCACTGTTCTGCTCAGCAAGGCATTGTGGTAAATGGCTAAATCCAATAAGATTAACCCATTAACAAACCTGACCAATTGACGATTAATTGCAGCCTCAGTTCAAAATGCGATAATGCTAACTCCACAGTTAAAACTGCTGGTTTTGAGTGCCATCATTAATGTTAATCGTGAGAGAAAGGAGTCATGTGAGAATCTGTGTGCTCCTTAGGTTATGATTTTGGGGAAATTGTTGTTGGTGAGGGAACCTGAGATTGATCTGCATGTCTACCTCGATTGATCTCTCAATTCTCTAGAAGTCTGTTCAATTTTGTTTTGTTTTGATTTATTATTGTCATGTGTACTAAGACACAGTGAAGAGTCTTGTTTTTTTGTGTAATATGGACAAATGATACTTCACATAAACATTTCAGGGTAATAGAACAGAAAGCAGATTATCGGGTTACAGTGACAGTGAAAGTGCTGAGAAAGGTCACCTCTAATATAGGAGAAGTCTGTTCATAAGTCTGATAACAGTGGGGAAGATGCTGTTCTTGAATCAATCGGTACATGTTTTCAAATGTTTGTATCTTCTGCAGAACGGAAGAGAGTATACCTGGGGTGGGAGGGGTCTTTGATGGTGTTGGTTACTTTCCCAAGGCAGCAGAAAGTATAGATCGAATCAATGGAAGGAAGGCTGGTTTGTGTGATGGACTGGACTGTGTTCACAACTCTCTGTAGTTTCTTGCGCTCTTGGGCAAAGCAGTTGCCATGCCAAGCTGTGATGCTTTCTATGACGCATCTATAGAAATTGGTAAGATTTATTGTGGATATGCCAAATTTCATTAGCCTTCTGAGGCACTAGAAGTATTGGTGTGCTTTCTTGACTGTAGCATCAACATGGATGCACCAGGACAAACTGTTGGCGATCATCAATCCTAAGAACTTAAAGCCTCTGACCACCTCCACCTCAGCACCATCGATACAGGCAGGGACGTGCTCTCTATTCTGCTTCCTGAAGTCAATGAGCTGCTCCTTCATCTTGCGGACATTGAAGGAGAGATTGTTGTCTTTACACCATGCCACTTAGCTCACTATCTCTTTCTTGTACTCTGTCTCCTCGTTGTTTGAAACCCAACTCACTGTAATGGTGTAATCAGCAAATTTGTAAATGGAGTTAGAGCAGAATTTGTCCACACAATTATGAGTGCATCAGGAGTACAGTAAGGGGTTGACTGCACAGCCTTGTGGGGCACTGATGTTGAGGATTATCGTGGAGGAGGTGTTGTTGTCTGTCCTTACTGATTGCAGTCTGTGGGTCAGGGAGTGGAGAATCCAGTAGGAAAGGGGGAGCAGAGTCCTCGGAATTTTGAGATGAGTTTGGCGAGAATTATGGTGGAGGTGGAGCTAAAGTCAATAAATAGGAGTCTGATGTCGGTGTTCTTGCTGTCTAGATGTTCCAGGGATGAGTGTAGGGCCAGGAAGATGGCTTCTAACATGGACCTGTTGCAACGGTTGTGTGTATCTTAATAAGCATATCTTTTCCTTTTTCAAAATAAACTTGGATATTATTAACTATTTGGGAGTCCTGACTTACCAAATAATTGAGTCTTTCCTGCATTTGAGTGTTTTAGGGTGTTGATTTAGGTGTCCACCACAGAGTTACATCATTTTACATTTAATTTAAAAATGCCCTTTTCAAACTTAATGGGTGGGAATAAGTCCAAATTTGGGATTGAGAATGTAGCAGATGCAGAACACCAATAACCTTCATACTTCTGTACAGCTGCTCTTGAAGATTCCACCAAATAATCGGAACCTTCCCTGCTTGGCCTTTCTTTAGTTGCACAACCAAATGATACTGGCTAGAGCAACTGCAGTGAAGGGACCATCCAGGACTCTTCAGAAATGACATTTTGCCTTTGGCCTATGATTTGGATTTGAAATAGGCCTACTGCATTATTCAAGCAAGCACTCAGGCCACCACATGTTGTGCCTAAGGGAAAATCTTGCTGCTGCAGTGAAGGTGGGAATAAGGCTATATGCTATTGATATAATCTCCTTCTATTGCTACTCCCCTTATGATAAGATGGAATGCATCAGAATCTACCCCTTATATATATTTTATACTTTTTATGAAACAAGTCATGAATATTTAGCAATTGCTGAATCTTGTTATGGTGCAAGTAATGACCTTTGCTTTTGTTCACTGTTTCCTGAACATACTTGGTCTATAGCTTTGAGAGTTGCAAATAGGTTCTCTGATTTGAGCAAGACTGCTTTTAAAGTACATGGCTGAGACTAAACAGCTCTCTATTCAACTGTGGCTGAGTGCATACTATTCTTGACTTCAAGTCAGAAGGCTGTAGGTTCATACTCCACTACAATGACTTGAGTTCCAAATCTGGGTTTGTACTCCAATGTCATAATGGAGATGTCCTGTAGTGTTCGAGTTGCTGTCTTTTGGATGATATGTGTAAGTGAACCCCTTTCTGCCCACTATGTCAGGAGTAGATGTTTCCACCATTAAAAGGAAAGGTAGCATGGTTAACATCGCCCTCAGACAGTCAGGGACGAGTTGAGTCAGGTTGGAGATATTCAGGCTGGTTGGGCAGGTAGTTTGGTAGTTAGTGTAACACAGTGCAGACAGAGTTGACTAAACAGATAATGAAAATGGAGGAAAAATGTGCAGGAAATCTATTATGTGCTAAATATGATATTACATGAACATTCATGGAATGTCTTCCAAAAAACATGGCAATAAGATTAGGGCCTTGGATACCTCTGATTATCACATCATTTAACCTTAATATGTAATGAACAGTGCTGTAGGGATGAATGAGCTTAAAAATAGTTACTTACCCTGCCTTCTCTTTGACTAGCCTGCCTTGAGCCTGAACTCATGGGATTGGATATAAAATCATATGACAAAAGAATGACCACTCCAAATACGTTGGGAGACTTTCCAGCTCTATCAGCATGTAGTACTGGACAAGAGTTATTTGAGGTTGTTTGTAGCCACCAATACTCCTTTGTCTTTGCTCTGTTTAGGCCAGTCTGGAATTAATCATTGAGAATACAGCATTGTAGATCATCCACACAAGAGATGCTGTTCTCAGGTAACAAGAAGTTTTATTGCATGGTAGCAATAAGTACATAATGTTTGGTTGCGCATATTTACTGGGAGGTCAGGGAGCTGACACAAACATATCTGTTGCCTCTGAAATCTAGGATGGATCCCCTATCTGAACACACAGTGTATGGAATATCAACAAATGGTAGAGTCAACGTACCAAGAAACTTAACCTTTTCAGACCCATTGTTTCACAGTCAAATATCAGAGGGCTGACTGAGGTATATTGTTATGGAAATATCGTGGTGTTGGATCAAACTTTAATCTGTTCGCATTTCCTGATTAAATATTCTGATATGTACCACAAACTTATTTCAAGTCTTTGACTCTAGATCAAGACTTTCACGCAAAGTCCCGGGGAGCAGGAAAATTAAGGGATGGAATTTTAAACCTTTTAGGCCTTTCCCATTCAAGACCTCATGGGCTCCCAGAGTGCCTCTTCAGTTTCTGACACACTGGAGATCAGAGGGTCTTGCTGGCTTTGGGTTTTACTGTGGGTAATTCTGCCACACTTTCTACATTGTAATGACGACTATCCTTCTAAAATAACTAATTGGCTTTGGCACATTTTGAGGTGTTCTGTAGTTATGCAAGATAAAGTGCAATGCAAATTCTGACTTTCGATTAAAATAACATGTAACATAAATAAATCCAACAAGAAATTTGTATTTGAATCTGTCCTCTTTGGATAATTGATAAAATTCTGTGTTGATTTTATTAAGTTAATCTGGAATATAATGTTTAAATTACTGAGAACTGTGACAGAAATCTAAAGGAACACTTCTAAATCTTGGAAAAAGAACTTAACTTACTTTTTCAAAGCAAACATTATTGCTTCATGTTATTTATCAATGTAGAATGCTCATATTTAGTTGAAAAACATAATTTAAAATAAAATGATTTGGGGCAAAACAAACAGTCGGTGAAATGAAATTAACATAAATCTATGTAGGATTATAGGAACAAGGTTGGGGACTGGATTGGGGTGGGATGCTTTTGAAGGGTCAGTGTACACTCAATAGGCCAAATGGTCTGCTTCCACACTGAAGGAATTCTATGATTCTATACCAAAGGGAAACAATTGTCAAATGAGGGCAATTATATGCACTCTGCTTTAGGTTCACGTTTATATTGGAATACTAGGCACATCCCCCTCAGTTTTATTTTCCTTGAATGTTTAGCTACCCAACTAGCACCGGAAGAAATGACCAATATAAAAATAAAAGCCTCGCACTCACTTGTTTATATACAATAGCCACAGCACAGATATCTAAGCATCACTGAGGATAATAAAAAGGAAAAAGTTGTCATATAACACAATGTGGAAACAATTACACAACCTTCAAGTTTAAAGTAAACATTGTTTCTGAAAAAATCTCATCTACTTTTGATTAAATTGAAAAAAATTTAAAAAATTATTTTTAAGATAAAATGTTGAATTTTGACAAAAGGTACACCGTGTATTGGCAAGTGAAAATGTAAAAGAAAGTGTCCATTTTAAAATTTTGTAATAATGAAATAAAATATATGTTTACAACTATTTGGTTAATCCAGATTTTTAAAAATTTTCCTCATTTTAGCTTCAATCCAATTTGCTATACTGTTCCCTCCATTTTTCCCAACCCATATTTGAGAAACTAGATCCAAATCAACCATCAGGTTTCAAAGATCAACTCATCCTGGATCAGTGTCCACTGTTGCTTGCTCAATCTTTCTCCAGTGTGCCATTAACTCCAATGAGGTAATATCTTTGCCATTAAAATGTAACAAATAGCCAACAGACTGAATGAGACACATGTTAGCCAGATGCTTCCAATTATCCAAGTGTTAGTGAGCAGATGTATTCCAGGCAAAGGCCTCTACTAACATGACTTTTGTAATGTTTGTTGTCAGCCTGGTTCAGCAGCAACACTCTTTCCTCTTAGGCAGAATTTTCTGAGTTTAAATTCAACTCTGTCACTTGGATAAGGACTGATGGAAGGATGTTAAGTCAGATTTCACAGATGAGACATTACACTGACTCCATATTTGCTCTTTCAAATAGATGTAACAGATCTCATGGTACTGTTTGAAGATTAGTGGGACATGTTTCTGAACTGTCCTGCTCAATAGTTATTGCTTAATCAACATTATTGAAACAAATTATTCCACCATAAATTAATTCCTATTCATGGGACTTTGCTGTGTCCAAATTAACTGCCATGCTTTCTACAATACAAGGTGACTATATTTAAATATCATGTTCAATCAGTGAAGTATTAAGCATCCTGAATTTGTACAGGACATAACACAAATATAAGTCTGCCTTCCTTTTATTAACTTGAATCAGTTATTTTCAGGCTTCTGTGGTGTTTACTGCAACTGTACAGCTCTGCCAGCTTTGGGACATATGAACTGGATGACAGCTTCACAATCAAACCTATTCCTCTCCTTACTCAGTAACTGTGCAAGCACTTGCTTTCGTGCTGCAGTCACTGGATAAGTTGGAAACCTTGCTGATGTTTTCTTTTCTATTTGCTGAGACATGTCTTTTGATCCTTTCCTGTATGTTGACAAAATAAACAAATTCATGGAAGATGGAAATTAAAGCTGGGATCTCCTAGTTCATATGGACTTTGTCAACTGAATTATCGGAGAGGTTAAAATGCATCAACAAGAATGTTATGAATCATGCAAAGGTTGAATATGTAGGGTGTTGCATTTAGATTAAATGCCATAGAATTAGATTTCCTCTGAATTCCATATGATAAAACCATAAATGTCCTTATAATCACATCATAAAGATATTTTCATCTTTCAATGTGCACCATATGCTGTTTAAGAAACACAGGCTTTTGGATAGAATAGAATAATATTGCAGTAATAGGTATGCATTTAATTCCTTCGCAATAAAGTTTGGCAGGGAGTATTCCAATGTTAAGGAAAATCCAGCAGGTCATCATCTCACTAACATCTGACTCTTGCCAGTGGAATTTCCCTCCATCCCTCTTCCCAAATGTACCAAATGTAGTTGAAAATGCTCCCTCGTGTTTCAACAGCTCCCATTTACTGTTTATATGTGTTGTTTATATGATATAGCTCTGTATAACTTCAGTGGGATATTGTTACTAAAACTAAAAAGGAACCAACTACTGTGTTATGAGTAAATTTTGATTTTAATAGTGACCTTTTGCTCTGTTGTACTATGTAACAGCTTACTGGCAGTTATTGATGCAGCCCTTGTGATGTTCGAAGCCAGCATTTGTTATTGCAGCGAATAGAGTGTTGAAGTGTTTATGTGTGTTGGTTATTATAAGTTTGCCTTGAGCTAAGATTATTTTGATTCAATTTAATGCAAGTGGTACTTTATGGTAGGTCAGCTACAGAGTGCCAGTGAGTCATTTTAATGTATTGTTAATGTTCCATAAATGCTTATGGCAGTCTTGCTGAGGTACTTATTCTAATCACACCTGCTGATGGCAAAAAAAAATACCTGCACAACTGCTCGCTATTTGTGAGCTATTGGTAGTTGATCAAAACATCACCCTATCTGAGTTGCTTTTGGAATAAAATCTATAATCAGTATGCACAGGATAGCTAGTACGATGTATTGGATCACATTAAACATATATTTACCAGGAGAATCATATTAATCCAAAAATATAATGATGTGCCCTCAGTGGCAATAAAATTTGCATTTGTCAAACCATTTTAAGATAGTAACATGCGCTTCGTGACTGAGGAGCAGCGCCAAATGTAACTAGCAAGACAGCGAGAGAGGAAATTAAAGTGCATCGATGCAATAGGTTTTAAGGAAAATTTTGAAAGTGAGGCCCAGTAAAGTAGCACTGTGAAGGATTTAGCGAGTGTTCTGAAATGCAAAGATGACATGAAGAAAAAGCACGTCATAATGGGAAAGTGGAAAGAGGCAAATTCTGCAGTTTCTCAGCATTTGAAGAACAAAAGCTATGGGTGTGAAGGAAAGCCTTAGGTGTTTACAAAGGTAATGTAAAAGGGAAGAAAGGTGCCTTCTTAAATGCTCAGAACAATCCAAAGTGGGCCAGTGAAACATGTTGGAAATGTTATTTTACTGTTATATATGGACAAAGCTATGGATTTTGATTCTAATTTAGGACAAGGCATTCTACAATATTTTGAAAATGCTATCAGATAACACATTTGTGTTTATATCATTATATCACACATAAAAATAAGTTAGCTGAACTGTTGACCAGTGGGACACATTTAATTAAAATGTCACTAAAATTTGCTTGAAGGTTAACTGCCCTTTAACATTTTTGTTAAAAATTTGAAATTAAAACTGTTGCCATTCATGAATGAGATGAGTTGAATGAGATAATTAATTGTTATTACCCAATAATGTTGGGAGAACCATGTCGTCTCACAGTGAATGAATTTGCCATTCTATACAACGAAGGCAGGAATCATTACATCTACTAAAGGGTACAGCAGAGACAATGGTGAGATACTCAGAGCATTGCAATAAGTTGTGAATTGTTCTAATGAATAACTATCGCAGATGCTTTGAGTCACAATAATGTCTTTGTTACAGTTCCTTAAAGTTCTAAAACAATTTTAAATAGGTTATAGTTACACGCCACTGATGTGCTTTATTGTTTTCTGTGGTTAATCCAGAAAACATAGGTCCCGGAATCAGTTTCTTGTTGAGACAAATCTCTTGAAGTTTGTTATGACTCTAACTACAATCCATTCCTGATGAAGAGCTTATGCTCGAAACCTTGACTCTCCTGTTCCTTGGATGCTGCCTGACTGGCTGTGCTTTTCCAGCACCACACTTTCCGACTAATTACAATATATCAGGCTTACAAAGATAACCTGTTCTGTGCTTACTCATGTTATTGTACATTTTAGACAGATAGCTTACTGAAGACATCACATTAGCTCCAGCACCAAGTGAATGACTGAAGGTGGGATCAATAGAGTTGTGCAAGAATATCACATGCTGTGACCTGGAATAACTGTTTAAAGTTACAGGTCTGTCTGGTCTGTCTATGCCATAATACAATATCCCTTTAAAGAATGATGACAATTGGTCCAATAAACAGGCACAAGGATACAAATAGATATACTGTCTCAATACATCCAAGTAATGTCTCAGTGGAGACACAACACAAACAGATCTAGTCCTCCAATAGTTATTACAGTCTGACTTGTGTAGCTTCACTGTGATGTTCTGTCTGTCATCAAAGGTGGAGGTACATTATTTATCATAGATCTCTGCCTACTGTCTGTCATGATACCTTCAGAATCCGAGTTGCCATCCTGCATGATAGGTGTTTGACAATAGATTCATGTATTTGCTCACAGGCCTTGACCATTATTACAATGTCAAATGACTGGGGTTGGACACAAAAATATGTCATCTCTCCATGGACCTTGTGTTTATGCAAAAATCTGGTATGCTTTGTCCAGGTTTAAGTTGGTTGAACTATCTGCATGCTCCTTGATTGTGTATAATTGTGTAATTGCTCTTGTATAATTTTGAGTTTGCTTTCCGACAATGAGTTGAGCACATATGGTTGAGAAGTTGAGAGAGTCAGAGAGAAGAACTATGTGGATCTGTCTTCTGAATATGAGAGCTACCATTGAAGGTAAACTGTTTCCTCGAGGTATATCATGTAAATGTAAGTAAGTTACTTTACATTTAATGATCATGGATTTTATAGGAGAAAGATTTTATTCTGCAAGACTGTTTAAATAAGGGCACAAAGAAGAAGAGGGATGATGTCCAACATTGAATTTCCTGACAGATTTCGGAGGTTAGATAGTGTTCTGAGCGCCATCATTAGACACAATTTGTTGAAGTACACAAATAAAAAGAAGATGGTGGATAAGTATCAATAACCATTGTACTAGTGGCACCTTGGTTAAACAGTCAGTCCCAGAATGTAACCATGTCCTTGGACATGGAAAATATCAGTTGCAATCTTGGACCATGACTTAGAAGGAATCATGTGGAAGGTGAGGTTGTATTGATTTTGTTTTGTATTCACATGGCCATTGTCTGTCCTTGGCTGCTTTTGAAGTAGTGGAGAGCTGCCTTCTTGAACCACTGCAGGAAATGTATTCTCGGTACACCCACAATGTCCTTAGGCAGAGAGTTCCAGGATTTTGACTCAGCAACAGTGAAGGAATGGAGGTATATTTCCAAGTCAAGATGGTGAATGATTTGGAGGGAAACTTTCAGGTGGTGGTGTTCCAACATATTTGGTGCCCTAGTCCTCCTAGCTTGTGATTTTCAAAGGTTTTGTCTAAAGATCTTCAGCAAATTTCTGCAGTGCATTATGTCGATGGCACATACTGCTGCCACAGAGCATCGGTGGTGCAGGGATGAGACTTTGGTGGATGTAGGGCCAATCATATGGGCTGCTTTGTCCTCGATGATTAGATTAGATTAGATTCCCTACAGTGTGGAAACAGGCCCTTCGGCCCAACCAACCTTCCAAAGAGTAACTCACCCAGACCCATTTCCCTCTGACACTAACACTATGGGCAATTTAGCATGGCCAAATCACCTAACCTGCACATCTTTAGACTGTGGGAGGAAATTGGAGCACCCGGAGGAAACACACACAGACACATGGAGA
Organism: Chiloscyllium punctatum; assembly: GCF_047496795.1. Taxonomy (NCBI): domain Eukaryota; kingdom Metazoa; phylum Chordata; class Chondrichthyes; order Orectolobiformes; family Hemiscylliidae; genus Chiloscyllium; species Chiloscyllium punctatum. Next base: position 118,879,926 of record NC_092747.1, read on the forward strand.
GTGTGCAAACTCCACACAGTCTCCCACGGCTGGAATTGAACTGGGTCTCTGGTGCTGTGAGGCAGCAGTGCTAACCACTGAGCCACTGTGCCTCCGAGCTTTTTTGGATTTGCTCCCATCCAGGAAAGCAGAGACTATTCCAACATCCTCCTGATTTTACCTTGTAAATGGTGGATAGGCTTTGGGTGGTAAGTTTTGTGCAGTTTTCCAAGCCTCTGACCTGCTCATCTACCATTGTAATTATTTGACTGGTTTCAGTTCAGTTTCTGGTCAATGTTAATCCCCAGGATACTGATAAAGGGGTATTCAGTGATGATCACACCATTTACTGTTAAGGAGCTACTGTTATATTGTCTCTTATTAGAGATGTTCATTGCTTCAGTATCTGAGGATTTAGAAGTGGTGCTGAACATTGCACAATCATTGGTGAAAATCCCCACTATTGACATTAGGAAGGAGTGAAAGTCATTGAGGAAGCAGTTGAAGATGGTTGAGTCGAGGAAGCTACCCTGAGCAATGCCTGTAAATTTGTTCTGGAGCTGGGACAACCACAACCATCTTCCAATGCACAGCAGCAGACAGATTTCCAATTGATTCCCATGGACTCTAGCTTTGATAGGGTTCCTTGATGGCCATACTTGGTGAAATGCAGCCTTGATGTCAAGGGCTGTCACTCTCTCCTCACCTCTGGATTTCAGCTCTTTTGTCCATGTTAGAACTAAGGATGTAATGAGGTCAGGAAGTGAGTGGCCCAGGTGGAACCCAAACTGGGCATCACTGAGCAGTGCTGCATGATAGCATAGTTGATGACATATCAATCGCTTTGCTGCTTGAGAGTCGATGAATGGGGTGATAATTAGCTATGTTGGGTTTGCTCTATATTTTATGTACAAGACATACCCAGGCAATCTTTCACATTGTCAGGTAGATGCCAGAGTTGTAGCTGTACTGGAATAGCTTGGCTGGGGAAGTGGCAAGTTCTGGTGCACAAATCTTCAGTAGTATTGACAGAATGTTGTCAGTGCTGATAGACTTTGCAGTATCCAATGCCTCCAATTATTTCTTGAATGTGGGGTGAATTAAATTTGCTGAAGACTAAGATCTATGATGCTGGAGGAGGCCGAGATCGACTATTCACCTCTGACTGAAGATTGCTGTGTTTGCCTGATCTTTTGTACAGATGTACTGGGCTTTTCCATCATTGAGAATCATAGAAACCCAATACAGTAAAACAGATCATTCAGCCCATTGAGTCCACACCGAACATCTGAAGAGCATCCCACCCAGACCCATCCCCCTTCCCTATCCCTGTAACCCAGCAATTCCCATGACCAATCCACCTAGCCTGCGCATTCCCGGACACTATGGCAATTTAGCATGACCAATCCATCTAACCTGCACACCTTTGGATTGTGGGAGGACTATCTGGATAGCCAGAATTTATTGCCCATCGCTAGTTAATGAAAGACACTTTACGAAAAGACTTTACACAACTGCAACACTGCTGTTACATTTTCAGCCTTTAGCAATGAGCTTTTATTTCCCAGATACTGTCACTACAATGTGCTTTGTTATGTTCAATATATTAGTTGGCATAATGTACCATGGAGTTGCAGGTTCTAGCTTAGACAGATTTATGACATTTGTTAACAATGCTAAATATTTACATAGCTGTATTATCACAAATGTACACATTTCATCTGGAGTTTATGCTCATGGTGTCACTGTGCTTTACAGACATGTAGCTGACTGTAGATACGATATTGGTTTCACTACACTGAGAGAATGATTAAAGGCAGATAAGGTAACTTGATACTTGAATGCTACATATCGTGAGATAATGTTGCTGCTTTAAAGGTAGTCTGGAATCTATGCCATAATACAGGAGCAACCAAACAATTGGGATGGAGTTATGTGGAAGTAGCAAAAATAGCATTACTGACCTAACTCTTAAGCCCTGGCTGAAATAACGTCCCCAAGTATTCAGTCAACCATCTGTTCCTCTGTTGCAGTCTTTGTGGCTTGAACATTGCCAGGTTGTCACTTGGGTATTTTAATTTGGCAATTGTCACTGGTAATTCAAAATGTACCAACAAGTAGGGTCTCTCTACTTGACTGAAGCATCATGTCCCAATTATTTCTGCTTCTATTTCTGTGACTATTACTGTGAACGTAACTGATACAATCAAACATTGTCAAACAGGGAAGCAGCTGGCAGTTAAAGTATTTTTTCATAATGTTTTAAAAAGAAGATGTCTACACGCTGAGATTGTCTTAAACAATTTTTAAAATCTGTAGAATAGAATCAGCCATCCCATTCATGTACACATAGGTTCCAGACTTGAATCTGTGGTTATGTTACAAAAATAATGTGTATCTGTGGGTCCTTTACTCTTATTAGATTGTGCCTTTGGTGAGGGTGGTAATACTTATGCAGGGTTGTTATGGGATTGTGCTGGCCCAACATACTTGTACAAAAAATCAGAGACAATCTTGTATCAACTGACAATGGAATCTGATGCATTTTGTGGTTTTCTACGAGTAAGTCTGCATAACATATACTACAGGTTATTCTGGAATCAGACATCTGAAGTTTAATTGCAACACTAACTATTTATAAAGCTGTAGTTTCACAGACTTATGCACATAATCTTTGTTCTGTGCTGACTGATGCCATTGCACATTATACATCAAACTGACTATCTAGCTTGATTCTATTGAAAAGAGGGTGACTGAAGGCAAGGAGGACAAGTAATGAAAAAGTGTCACAAGGCTCAAAATATTAACTTTGCTTTATTTCCACAGATGCTGCCAGACCTGTTGAGTTCTCTGGCAATTTTTGTTTCTCTTTCAGATTTCCACAGTTCTATGCTTTATTTCAGTACCTCTCTGGTTTGGAATCTGCTGCTTAAGGCAACAGAAATCATTACCAATGTTACTGAGCCCAGCAATGTAGCAGGCCCTGGATAGGACATCATTGACAAAGCCTGTAGTGCATTAATGATGCCAGTGAATTATGAAACGAATTAGGTCAGCCTTAAAGGAAGTGAGAGGGGCTGGGCCAATATTCTTCAAGGAACCTTCTCCACTGTTAGTGAAATACAATGATGGAGAGACTTCCAAGAAAGTAGTTGGATTTTACTTTCACTGGGTAAACATATCAAGTAAACAAAGTAAACAGTGTAGCTTAATTGGCTGGACAGCTGGGATGCAGTGCAAAGTGACATTACAGCATGGGTTCAATCCACACACTGACTGAGGTGACCATGAAGAGTTTGCCTAAGGTGTGGTGACCCTCAGGTTAAACCACTCCCAGTCACCTCTCTCAAATGAGAGAGCAGCTGTATGATCTGGAAAGATGATGTTAACTTTACATTTCTCAATTTTACTATTCCTGCTGAAAGGTCAACAAGTTAAACATTCATTCCATTTCTATAACCAAGTCCTGCTAAGTGCTTCCAGCATTTTCTGTTTTCAGTTCAGATTACCAGTTTTTTGCTTTTGCTTTATACACTATACTATTATTTGTTTCAAAATTGCTTCTTGTAAATGAGTAAATACAACAAAATAACAATATAATTTTGCCGCTAATACAACATTTACATGTTCTGGATATTTCTTCAATCTAAGATTTCCTCTTCTGTAGTTATGTGTTACCTTGCTTCCATACATATATATTTCTCATCTGCTTCAAAGTCAGTGAACTAGGATTTTACTTCTCAATCTCCAAAAGCAATTCTCTACTTTCATGCTTTTGAGCTATCTCACCCTCTCAATACCTGCAGGATATTGGTGTGTCTTCCTCTCTGCATATCTCGGATGTCTTGCCTTCAATACTTTGATGTTTTTTTCACTGAATTACTGTTTTGGCTATTCCAGATCCACATCTAAACAATCTCGTTTTCTGTTTTTTTTTCCCCCATTCAGCTCTCACTGATTACCTTAAAATCCCAACACTCATCCATTGTATTTGAAACCCATGGATGTACTTTCTTTCCCTGCAGATGTGAGAAACAGAAGTTGGGACATTTTCTGGTTTCTGAACACACCCCTTGGGGAAACAATTACTAGTTGGGATTGTCATGGAAGTGCCCAGTTGATTGACAGATGGCCTGTCAAATCCGGGATGGTGGACAAGCTTTCAAAGTTGGAGGATCAATTAGAAACCTGTCAGCTTGAGAGGAACCATAAACTGTAAGACCATTATTTCTAAAACTTTAATTTTAAAAATTAGTTCTTGTTGCTAGGTAACTACTCTGGATATAGGGGAGCAGGGAATGGTGGAGGGGGGTGGGGGTGGGGTGTGTGGTGATGGCCTAGTGGTATTGTTTAGATTAGAGTGCCTGCACATCCACCAATATCATTTATTGTATCCGTTGCTCCCGGTGCGATCTCCTCTACATTGGGGAGACTGGGCGCCTCCTAGCAGAGCGCTTTAGGGAACATCTCTGGGACACCCGCAGCAATCAACCACACCACCCTGTGCCCCAACATTTCAACTCCCCCTTCCACTCAGCCGAGGACATGGAGGTCCTGGGCCTCCTTCACCACCGCTCCCTCAACACCCGACGCCTGGAGGAAGAACGCCTCATCTCCCGCCTTGGAACACTTCAACCCCAGGGCATCAATGTGGACTTCACCAGTTTCCTCATTTCCCCTTCCCCGACTCCACCCCAGCTCCAAACTTCCAGCTCAGCATTGTCCCCATGACTTGTCTTACCTGCCTACAATTCCTTTCCACCCATCCACTCCACCTTCCTCCCTGACCTATCACCTTCATCCCCTCCCCCACTCACTTATTATACTCTATGCTGCTTTCTCCCCACTGCCACCCTCCTCTCATTTATCTCTCCACCATTCAGGCTCTCTGCCTGTATTTCTGATGAAGGGCTTTTGCCCGAAACGTCAATTGTACTGTTCCTCGGATGCTGCCTGACCTTCTGTGCTTTTCCAGCACCACTCTAATCTAGACTCTGGTTTCCAGCATCTGCAGTCATTGTTTTTACCTAGTAGTATTGTTGCTATACTGTTGATCCAGGGATCTGGGTTCAAATCTTCTATGGCAGATAGTGAAATCTGAATTCAGTTAAAAAAAAAACTGGAATTAAAAATCTTATGATGACCAGGAAAGAATTGTTGGGGAAAACCAATCTGGTTCACTAATGTCCTTGAGAGAAGGAAACTGCTATCCTTACCTGGACTGGCCTACATGTGACTCCAGACCCACAACAATTATGTTTGAGTCGTAACTGCCCTCTGGGATGGGCAATAAATGCTGGCCTAGCCAGTAACACTGATATCCCACAATGAACTCTAGAAAAGAAGAGCTCCACAGGGCAATATGTTTCTTCTTAAAGTGATACCTGACAGTGGATGCTTAGGGAACCTGGTAGCTAGGTCTACAAAATTCTAAAAAAAAACAGTAATACTAAGAGCTTTAGAGATTGAAAAGTCAGTGAAAAATTATCAATGAATGACTTTTCACATATACCATAGCAACTATAAGATTTGCCGGTTTGGTGTAGTTTATTTGGTGAATTGGCATGGAAGTGATATGCCAACATATGAGGCAGTATGGGAGGGGACCCATAGTGCATTTGTTGGGGCATAGCCTGGCATGAGGAGACATGAAAAGGACTTTTAGAACTTAACTTTTTAGAATTTGGAGATGCCGGTGTTGGACTGGAGTGTACAAAGTTAAAAATCACACAACACCAGGTTATAGTCCAACAGGTTTAATTGGAAGCACACTAGCTTTCGGAGCAATGCTCCCTATCACCTGATGAAGGAGCGTCACTCCGAAAGCTAGTGTGCTTCCAATTAAACCTGTTGGACTATAACCTGGTGTTGTGTGATTTTTGACTTTTCAGAGGCTGCCTCATGCAGACTACAGTTCACAAACGGTTAGGTTCCATGAATGATGACTCTTTCAAAAGCTGGCTTGACTCCATGGTAATTGTGCAAAGCTTGGATCTGCCTGGCTCTGCACTGAAATTAACCATGCTGTAAATACTGGGTGTGGGCCATAGCTGAACCAGCTCCACCCTTAAAACACAACCCCAAGCAGCAGGAATGGGGTCAGGAATCTTGGAATTGGTGCATGTCTTCATTAAAGACTTCCTCCGTTTTCCAGAATAACTGGAAATTCAACCCACACGGTTTGAGGACGGCTAAAAGATTGTACTGGCCTTTCCCATTCTAGCCAATACAGAAAACTGGAGGCTGACTGTAAACTTCCAATTGTGGCTCCTTTTAATTGCTCGAAACAAGGCTCTTAAAGAGTGTCATTAATGATCCATTTTAAAAATCTAGCCCATTCTCTACATTTAGCAAATTTAATAAAAGTACATACTGCCAATTACATCAATTATTAATCCAGCACAAATCTTTAAGTTAATAGCTGTGGCAAGCCAAGAAATCTTTGTGGTAAAGAATGTATGTAGCAGGAATCCATAATGATCAGCACTATTGGAACATCAGTGACAATGTGACTTTACCCTGATATCAGCAGGTTAAATGTAACCTGGGAAAACAGCCACATGACTGCACATCTGCTGATAGAGGAGCAAGTTCCTCCACGGGAAACAAAACAAACACAGTCTCGCTTAAAAGAAATCCAAAGTGAACAGTAGCAACTCTCATCCTAGTGCATGTAAGGGATGGGAAAAGGAAGGGTAATGTTTCATGAGCAATGAAAAATCTCCTAATGATTTTAATAATTTCCCTTTTACAGCATTTGGAGGAAATTGTGCCTAACTGGTACCATTACATAAAGCTAACAGTTCTTGGTTTATCTTCACTTCACCCTGTAAAACTGTACAAAATGGAGTTTAATTACCACTGTGTGAATGCTGCTTGAAATTTGAACTGCCAAGATGATTGTTGGTAACTGTTTGAGAATCTGCATGTTGCAAACTATAATAAGTGATACATCCAAAGACAGAAAGAGAGCGAAATACACATTAGTTGTCCCTGTGGTAATGTTCGCATACCAATGAATAAGTTGAACATTATGGCATTCTGTGCCTGGACAGAATGATGATGCTTAGTGCCACGTGAAGTTGGCAGAATGCCTGATTTATTTCACATTGATTTGTGCTGGTCATGTTATTAGTGATGATTTACCTTAAATTACTGACATATGTATTCCACCTCTTATTGCAACCCTGTCCTCAGGCCAAAATACAGAAGGTGCAAATCGATGAACAAAGAGAATTGACTTTCCACTAGATGGAGGGAAACAGGACTTGGGGCTGTGCCTGTGTTCCAAACCTGTCCACAGTGGAAAGCAGCCTGAAACTTCTGAAGAGACAGACTTCTTGTGGACATAGATCCTGGTTCTCTATCCAACTGAGGGTGAGGTGCAGGTTCTTGAAGCTGGGAGAGATGAGAAATTAGGAGCCTTCTGCCTTTAAAGGTGCCAGAGGCTGCAATAGAGGATCAGTAGTTCAGACGTGAACATTGACATTTCTTTTAATCTTTAGCTAAAAGACAGGAGGGGAGTTTGGACACCACTCGGATGCATGGCAGCCTTTGCTTAAACCTCTCCCTTGCCAGGCCTGCCATTGGACACCAGTCTCCAAGCAGTTAAGTTGCCCTGCTCTGTGTCAGAACTGGAGGCTAACTAGAAACAAAGTGGCTCCCATTGATAGTGCTTAAAAAGGCTTTTAATTGATTGGCTAACTTCTGAGAGCAGAGGGCTTGTGAGCCTCAAACCCATTTCACTCAGTCAAAGCTGTTACTTTGACTGAGTCAGCACAGAGACACATTCACCAAGGTTGATACTTACACTCCCCGTCCACCCACACTGACACATAATTGGGAAGGGTGGAAAACTCATCCCAAGTGTTCGACATATTTTGCAAGATAATCATCATTTTGTATTGCACTGAAGGAACTGATCTGCTGTAATCTATTCCTTCCTTACTCGATGCAATATATAAATCCAGTTTGATGTAATTCATAAAATTATACAGCACAGGAGGCTATCCAACCCAATATGTCTGTTTTAGCCCTTGGAAAAGGCAATTCTATTAGTCTTACAGCCAGCTCTCTTTTTCCATAGTCTTGGAAGTTTTCTGTTTCAAGTGCATAGCTACATACATTTTGCAAGGTACGGTTGGGCTGCATATTTGTACTGGGGTTGGGAAGATGGAAGTTTGGTCTTTTCCACTTCTACAATTACTAAAGGAAACAGGTTAATAACACAATTTCTGCATTTTCAAGCCCTTAACTTGATTTGAATTAGAGGTGACTGGGGTATGGGATTGAAGGCAGTCTAGATGAGATGCAGGCCCAACTTAATTTTGCCCGTAGAAGCCAATGCTATGACTGTAGTGTGAATGCTGAAGTGCGAACATGCATTTGAAACTTGGTATCAATAGTTACTCGGTATCAAGTATCAATGAAAGATCCTTGATTTAGTGCCATGAAAGGTTTAATGCTGTGATGTACAGGGTGACAGCTGTATCTGTGGGTCTGATAACTGCGGTTTCAGTTGCCCACGGCCCCAACATATTACATAGAACATTCCAGAACCAGGGACCAGGGGGCTGCCAAGGTTTCCGATTTAAGTGATGGGTTTGCTAAGTTTTGGGCATCCGCAGTAGGTCTTGGAAGGTATTCCCCTTGGATACCGGGGGACTACTGTACTCTGACAAGATGAGTGCTTCCCTTATTTAGGACAAGTTTCTGAACATGAAGACTGACTGTCTAAGGTTTCACAAGACACAGGTCATTCCTGCACATGGAAGAGGCGTGTGCCCAGGGCACGCCCTCTCAGAATGGCTCATTGTCAGGGTGCTGCTAAAGACATGTCATTACAGAAATATGCAGCTTCTAAAGGATGAGGAGAGATGCCAATAGTCACAGTGAAACAGTAGGGCCTTATCTTGTCCTTTTTGTCCACAATACAGAAACAAAAATGAGGAGCTCTGTCAAAGCTTGCACTTATTGGAGAAGATACTAGAACGCCAAATGTCAAAGGAAGCAACAGTTTATACTGTACGAGAAAAGACTGCTGAATGGTTGCCAAGTAGCTTGCTTGGTTGACGTGCTGCCATTGAGAATGCTTTAGGGAATGACTGCCATCCATGCTCTTGTTTAATTCAGAAAATGCATAATGCTTGAACATGTTCTTTTCCCTGCAGAGGGCTAGTCCCTGCATATGAATGTGCAGTATATGGCTTCTAGTAGTGTAAGGAAGCTTATTTTCATAAGGAGGATGCTTTGTGAGATGGGGATGCACTGGGTATTTGTAATTACAGAGCGTGAACATTCAGAAGAGGGTTGCAGGGAATATTTGATAGTATCCTGAGTTATTCCACATGGTCTGAGCTGTCATGGTTTCTGCTCTCTTAGATTGACTCTCACAGTCTCTCCTTGTGTCTCCCACCACTGCAGGCATTCATTCAGTTACAATTTCTCCCTCTCCCTCTATAAACCCAGAAGAATTTTAGCAAACTGACACATTTGACAAGCACACTGTCCGTTAGCAGAATTACTCTCATTCCAGTGCATTTTGGAACAGGGTACAGTCGGAGCTGCCAGAAGCACAGATTGCAGTGGGTAGTTAGTTTTCAGGATGAAGGCCAGACGTTGCTTTGCTCAGCTGGGCGCTGATACAGGATCTTGCAAGTTGCAGAAAATAAAGTTCCAATAGTAAAGCATCTGAAGATGTGGTCCCACATGTCAGATTTTCCTGATGTAGTGTGGGGTCCTGTCACAGGGATAAATAATACAGCCAGCTCATTTATGTGAGCATTGCTCAGACCTAAGAGTGTATAGTATCCTCTGCAAAGATAATGGCCGCATTCATGGAGAATCACATATGCCATCGCTCTGAGTCGATGCAGAAACAGCACACTATCTTGAAAAAATTGTACACTATGTGACTTCACATTTTTGGTGGCACCAGTAATGTAGCGATGTTTGGAGTGGATATCATTTGCTGTCTAGCTAAAGCCCCTAACAGTGAGCTGCTTCCATCACTGATGATGTCACAACAGAGGATGAAGATGCCACATCTTTAGGACAGCACGGTGGCACTGTGGTTAGCACTGCTGCTTCACAGCGCCAGGGTCCCAGGTTCGATTCCAGCCTCAGGCGACTGTCTGTGTGAAGTTTGCATGTTCTCCTTGTGTCTGCGTGGGTTTCCTCCCACATTCCAAAGATGTGCAGATTAGGTGAATTGGCCGTGTTAAATTGCCCATAGTGTTAGGTGCATTAGTCAGAGGGAAATGGGTCTGGGTGGGTTACTCTTCAGAGGATTGGTGTGGACTGGTTGGGCCGAAGGGCCTGTTTCACCACTGTAGGGAACCTAATCTAATCTCACTGGAGCCTGCATAGTTCTCAGCCTTCTGAGCTCCTCACTGACGATGACAGCCTCTTTGAAGAAGTGCCAAGCGATGAAGGTTGTCCATGCAACAATGGAGGTATACGCTGCTACTTGCTACTGCTACTTGCATCTCAAACACAGCCAGGGCCAAGTGGGGAGGCTGCCTCCAGCCCAGCAGAGGCTGCAACAGGAGAGATGTTTGAGAATGGCTTAATGCAAAGGCCATCAGGCTGCATGTAACACTGCATGGGAAATTAAGGAGTCCTCTAAATGATTTGGTGAACTAATGTTTATTCTTTGCTTTAGACTTCAAGGCACATTTTCTTTTGTTGGTGAGATGAGAAAGTTGGAATGAGGTGATGATGCAGATTATGGATTCCTACACAGTGAGGAAAACGTCTTTGGTCAGCAGTGCATCCTTCAATGTTGTTAAGAGTTTAGCTGTTCCAGCTGTATCTTCAGTGTGATGCCTCAGAATTCCATGTATCTCATGCTCTTCATCTTCAAGCACAGGGACTCAATTGAAACATTCTGCAGTCAACTGATTTCTAACACTCCCCAAGATATACTCAGCCAGCTCTTGGTACAGTCAGGACCACAAGGGCTGTCTTTGCTCCTCCTCTGTCCAATCATCCTCTTCCCCACCCCATCAAAAAACACACTCATGCACCTTGTTTCAGAGGCTGCATTTCATTGGAATGTCAGCCATAGGAGAGTGGAACAGAACATCATCATGAGGCAATCCTTGCAAGAGGTCTTGGATGTTATCAATCAATCATTTACAATCCCTGGAATTGTATCTTCAGTAGACCAATGGAATTCTTGATGGTTGTCTTGGTGAGCAAATGTTTATGATTATAAATAATCATTTGCCTCATACTCTATTAGAAAATTGAGAAGACATCTCTTCCAGGGATGTCATTTGTCTCTGGGATTCATATGCACAGTTTAGGTTTGGAGTGAAGATCTGCAGCATTTTAGACAGACAGACATACACACATATACACACACACACACACACATACACGATTGAACACACTGCACATTAAGAGAATGTTGATTGTATCTGATTGGGATGATCACTGTGTGCACTATAACTGGGAGAACAACATGACAGTGGTAGAACCCACATCTCTTTGTGTCTGTGAGGTCTCGGTTGTTGTGAAATCAATGTAATGTCCAGCATCGGCATATATGACATCCATGACCTGCCAGATGTGATGGTTCGGTGCCAATTATAAATGGCTTACTAAGTCAGTTTGGAAAGAGGCAAAGATAAAGAGTTTGAGGTCATGATGACTTTGATAGATATTAGCAAGGTATCTTGACCCAGGGCTTCAAGGTGCCATGTTTTGGAGGACAAGAACATAGATCTCTATGACCATCTGATTGGAAAATCGCCAACCACTCTTGCAATGGATCTCAGTCTTTTCCAGGTAGCTCATTCATTGGCAAAGATTCTCATGTGAATTCTACAACCTCAGCATCCTCCTTGTCAATATCCCTCTCATCAGCATGAGCTCCCTCCACCAATGCTTCAAATTCTATCTTTGCTGCATCAAGTATTATTCCTCACCACCAGGGGAGTTAAAATCGGAGAGGCAGCTGCTGTCCTTCTAATACTTAGCTGGTGGTCCTGTTGTCCTTACCCACCTTGCTGCTTGTTAACACTGAGCCAGGAGGTTAATGGCACTGCCTGAGGACAGACTGCCCAGCCTCGTTACTTCCACAACATCAAAGCCTTTATCAAATGGCTATGTCTCGGGTTTTATTGTTAATGACTCCAGGATCATTTTTTTAGGTGGCCATCACTGACTTCAGGCTCTGTACCTGTGTCTGTTCACCCAAGTTGCCCTGGACAGCACGTGTAGTCTCTACTACTAGGATTGGCTCAACTCTCCCCATTAATGAGCTCGTAATGATTTCTTCAATCACCTTAGAGTCTTTCATTGGAGATTAGGCAGAAAATTAATAATCTGTCCTACCCCACCTTGCCTCAACCTTGTAAAATATAGCGACTCCAAAACTAGCATCACATTGTATTTAAGACCTGTCCAGTCCAACCCGTTAGAGGTCATGAAAGTTCAGATTATTGAACATGTTTACACTAAACTTTAGTACAAATTTTCAATTTGTTTTAATAATTGTTTCAGGTCAGAGCTCAAAGTACAATACAAGTTTGCATTGAGCAAAATGTTTATTTTCATCAACTCTGACCAATGTTCACTGAATTTCTGTTCTACTTTCTTGTTCCTATAGTGGTTGAGGCTGGATGGTCATTCCTTACATTTTATACCTTCTTTAAATGCTGAAGGACTATTGCATTTACAGTGCCAGCATGTTCAGGAAAGTGGTAGAGAAGATGCTGCTATTGAGAACAGCAAATCGTCCCATGGAGATACAAATCAGCAGCTGAAAAAATTCAACAGATGGGTTGGTTGAATTCTGACAGTAAGACACGTCAAAAAAAAAATTGTGCTGGTAATAGGTAGTGTTACAGGAAATGATTGTCACACTTAAAGGAAGCACATTATTACAAGCAAGATTAAAAAAAAATTAAACATGGAACCGAAAACAGTGCAATTAAACAAGAGGACAGTTCAGAAATTACCAAGATTTACACTTATTTGTAGTAGGTACCGCTCTTGAATCTCTGAATATGAAGAGAATGTGGAGACACGCCTAAACTAATCCATTCCTTCTTAGGATGGCCTTCCCCAGCAGCTGATACCACCATTCCAGGTATCTAACGTTCCTGGTGGTCAAATAACAGCAAATGGTATTAGGTCAATGAGTTGGTATTCTGCTGGTCACAGGTCATTTTTTAAAGTACAGTCACAGAGACCTACAGCATGAAAACAAACCCTTTGGCCCAACTTTCCATGCTGCATAGTTTTCACAATTTAAACTAATCCTATTTGCCTGCATTTGGTCCATATCCCTCTATACCTATCCTATCCACATACCTGAGTACCAAGTACATTCATGCTTTGTGGGTTTCATTGGTTGGGCCAGTACTTATTGTTCATTCCAGTTGCCCTTAAGAAGGTGATGGTGAGCTGCCTTCTTGAATCACTGTTGTCTATTTGATTTAGGCACACCCCACCTCCAAGTTGTTTGAAGTATTCCAGGATGTTTACACAGCGTTGTTTCAGGAAAAGTGGTATATTCTCAAATCAGGATGGTGAGTAACTTGGAGGGGAGCTTGCAGATGGTGGTTTTCTCATATGACTACTTACCTCATTCATTCAGATGATAGTGGTCATGGGTTTGGAAGGTGCTGTCTAAGGGTCTTTGGTATCTTGGCATTTGCAGATTGTACATATTGCTGCGATAGAAAGATAGTGGTGGAGGGAATGGATGTTGGTGGATGGAGTGCCAGTAAAATGGGCATCTTTGTTCTGGATGGTATTAAGCTTTTTCCCTGAGCTTTACTTTTAAGGATGACATCTTCAATGTGCAGCGCAGCACTCCTCTCAGCGCTGCACTGAAGTACCGTGAAGTATCAGTTGAGATAGTTTGCTCGTGTTTCTACACAATGAAATCGAACAGGAAATGCTGATCGCATAATATAAAACAAAGCAAAACTGTGGATGCTGGAGATCTGAAACCAAAACAGAAATGTCTGTAGAAATTCAGCAGGTCTGACAGTAGCTGTGGACAGAGTTAATGTTATGAGCCAGTGACTCTTTTTCAGAAATGATCGTAAATGGTAGTATTTATGCTGATGATGGTGGGTGGGGTGGGAGAGAGGGAAAGGTGTGAATTGAATAAATGGAGACTGTGCACAGACAGAAACAAAAAGGGAAGCCTTGTTGATGATAAGCTGGGTGAGAGATAAACTCTGAATTAGTGCTAATGGGAAGAGTGGATAGTTAAAACTAAGTTGACTGTGCTTGGAGCAACCCATACAAAACAGGACCTGGGTTGGGTGGAGACATGGGGGGGGGTGGGTTGGTGTGGCTAACAAAGATGGAGAAAGGTGTTCTCACTCTGTACTTAATGTGCAGTCATGAGGGCTGTAAGGTGCCTAGACAGGAGATGAGGCATTGGCCCTTCAGCTCGCATTGACTTTGGCTATAGGTATGCAGCTGGCTGACACAGTCAGGGTGACTGTGAAGAAGACTGAGGATCGTACACCACTCGACCGCACCCTGTTTATTAAGAAGGTACTGTTGGGATGTTGTGGGTTCGCCGCAGCGGACGTGTACTGCCTGCAGGATTTCCCTGGGGCAGGCTACTTTGATGTGACCTTCAGAAGCGTGAAGCAGTGCGAACAGCTCCTGAAGGTCTTCAAGGAGAAGGAAGGGGAGCCGCTGTTTTCCATCTTGTCAGCGACCCCATTGTGTGTGCTTCCTGCACAGAGGAATCGGGTTGTTACAATCCATATGTACAACCCCTATGTTCCAGCGGCTGATGTCCTGACCTTCCTGGGAAGGTACGTCCAAGTTGAGGGAGAAGCCACTGATGTGATCGACCCCTTTGGGATCTGGACCAGTAAGCGGCAGGTCAGGGTAACTCTGAGGGCCGATGATAGTGGGAACATCCTCCACCCACCCTTGAGCTTCGCAATTGGAGGGAGCAGAGGCTACCTGACATATGCAGGGCAGCCAAAAGTGTGCCGAACCTGTGGGAAGTCGGGACACGTGGCAGCGGATTGCAAAGTGACCATCTGCAGGAACTGCAAACAGGAGGGTCACTTGACTAAGGACTGTCAGGAAGAAAAGAGCTGCAACCTGTGCGGAGAGGCGGGCCATATGTATAAGACCTGCCCAAGACGTGGGGGGGGCCCACTTACGCACAGATGGCTGGAGGTGGCAATATGAGCTGTGGACCCCCAAAGACCAGTCAGGTCCACCCAGACAGCAGGGAAACGGAGTCTGGTGACACCCAGAAAGAAGAACAGGCTGGAGTGGAGGAGGCGGCAGCCAGCGGAGAGACACAGCAGCTGATCCTAGTTCTAGCCGGGCAGATGGAAGAAATGGAGGAGGAGGTAATCAAGCAGGCAGAGGAGTGGATACCTGTTAAAAACAGGAAGAGGAAATCTTGCCAGGCCCCCAAAGCCTCCCAGCAAAGGGGGAAAAGACAGCTGCACGAGGGAGGGACGGCCAGCTCTTCGGAGGGGGAAGATGGACGCAAAGAAGGCCATCACCACCAGAAGAAGAGACAGAGCGCCGTCGGTAAAGAGGAGGGCATTTCCTCCCAACCAGGAAACAACAGACCCCCCGAAGTCCACCCTCCACCCAGTGAGAACCAGGGGGTACCCACTGCCCCATAACTACAGGCAACCGAGAGCTGTGATCCTCTGACAGTCCCATTGTCAGACACAGAACTGGACAGGGAGGACCCTTGCCTTGGCTCAATGACACCAGAGCGGGTAAATGACCCCAGTGAGGAGCTGGATAGCTACCTCAGCCCAGCGAAGGTCCAGCAGTTTGTGCTTACCTTGGGGATGTAGACAGCCACCCCAGAGACAGGACAGTCAAATGGACAATGATAACTCCATAAACTGGGGGTTAAAGAAGTTTCATTTGCTTTCATATAACAGGGCACCCACCTAGTAGGTGGGTTCCGCTGAAGCCACAGCCAAATACCAAGAGACTGGATAGTTAATAAAGGTAACTGTTAATAGGATAACTGTGAATTTGATTAATTCAATTTGTTCTTTGTAATGTTTAGACATGCAATGTATATAACTATGAACAACATGGAAAATTTACAAGTACCAGAGATTTATTTACATGAATAAAGTATATTTTGAAATAAAAAAAAATACAGCTGGCTGAGACAGAAGTGTTGGACAGGGAACACAGTGCTGTGCTGAAGTGGCAGGCAATTGGAACTGTGTGGTGACTTTTAGAAGCCAGGCAGAGGTGCTCTCAATCAAAATGTTGGTATAGTAATTTATAATCAACTAGGAGGTTGTGAGGACTGCAAATGCTGGAATTCAGAGTCAAAGAGTGTAGTGCTAGGAAAGCGCAGACCGGCTGTGCTTTTCCAGCACCATACTCTTCAATAATGATTTATAATGGTAAATGTACTCCGAAAAGTGTGACTAAAGATTATGACATGAGATAAGTTTCTGGGCAAGAATTTTTCAGCTTACACGATGTTTTGAAAAATATGCAATGAAAACTATGGGCTCTCAGTATTCTGTGCCTTGACAGTTTTATTCAGCCAAAAATATATTCTTTTTCCACATGTTATTGCACGTGCATGAACAAGGAGAAGCAGTTTTTATGTTCTATGACCGTCAGCAATCCAGATGGCTCCACTCTTATCTGTGATTGTGATTAATATATGACTGACCAGTGACTGACAACAGATAAAGATTACATATTTCTGTCTATCAGTGGAAAGACTACACTTTCAAACATTAATCAGCTTACTTGTGTATTAATTTATCATGCACAGTGTGCATTTTTAATTTACTCATTTAGTAAGAAGTATATGGATCATAATCAATCAGATTTAGATAGGCACACGAAAGATAGTACAATGAAGGGTACGTAGGTTAGATTAATCTTACTAGAGTAGGATAAAAGGCTGGCACATAATCACAGGCTGAAGGGCCTGTACTGTTCTGTTATATATAAATGTATGTACGCTTTATATATTCATATACTTATATATAAATATGTTCCCCAAACACTCTGAAGGAAAACAATTGGAGACTTATCAGTGTCTTAGCTACAATGTCATTCCACAGTTTACGTTATAAATTGGTTGCTTATGAGTAACCTGGGAACTGTTGATTTGTATCAAAACATTTTCCGGCATGTAATGGCGATGTCCTGCTCCAGTGAATTCAGGAATGGAGACAGAGGAATGTGGGGAGTTTTTTGTTCTTTCATTTATGCTATCAGTGATGCATAACTTGCACATGATGTCTGTTCCTATCTTGTCTCTAACCTCTTACGACTCTGAAAGGTCAAACTAGTATAACAAAGGACAACTAAGGAACAGCAATAATTGTACAGCTGGCTGTAACATACCCCAAAGCAGAGGAACCGCCTGGAGTCCTTCTCAATAGTCACCTCTTAGTCAACACTAAAAGCAGATGATCTGGGCATTATTTTCCGTGCTGTTTGTGGAAGCTTTCTTTACATATAACTACATTATAAGGTACTTTGTGAGTTGGACATGTTCTGCAACCATGGCTAGTTGAGCACAGCCTGTTCTGAACAGTTAAAGGAATGTGCTATTTGACATAATCCACCAGTTATTTGGTAGTACAGTATTGCGAATTGCACTAATAACTAATTTTTGGATCATCAGTTAGGTTTACAGAGATGCTGACATATCTACTGGAAGTTATATCCAATTACATGAAGGGTTCTGTCCCTTTCAGATGGAAAGAACAGTATGTCTTTTCATTCAAACAAAAAATGGGGACACAGCCATGCCCTAATATGGACCCCAGGTAATCACTATCAATCAGAGTTGATTTGTTTGTTGTGAATTTAAAAAATATTTAGCAGTTAACTATCCCTATTGACCAGAGCATTGAGTATAGGAGTGGGAGATCATGTTGCGGCTGTACAGGGCATTGGTCAGGCCACTTTTGGAATACTGTTTGCAAATCTGATCTACCTGCTCTAGCAAGGATATTCTGAAAATTGAAAGGGTTCAGAAAAGATTTACAAGGGTGAAGATGCGGTTATGCTACAGGGAGAGGCTCAATAGGCTAGGGCTGTTATCCCTGAAGTGTCAGAGTTTGAGGGGTGACCTTATCGAGGTTTATAAAATCATGAGGAGCATGGATAGGGGAAATAGACTCCCCCTGGAGTGGGGGAGTTCAGAACTAGAGGGTATACGTTTAGGATCAGAGGGGAAAGGCTTAAAAGAGACCTAAGGGGGAACATTTTCAATCAGTGTGGTGTGTGTATGGTATGAGCTGCCAGAGGAAGTGATGGAGGCTGGTACAATTACAACATTTAAAAGGCATCTGGATGGGTATATAAATAGGAAGGTTTTGGAGGGATATGGGCTAAGTGCTGGCAAATGGGGCTAGATTAATTTAGGGTATCTGGTCGGCATGGACGATTTGGACCGAAGGATCTGTTACGGTGCTGTAAATCTCTATGACCGTATGACTCTTAAGGCATTCTACAAGACAATACCTTGACCAGATACAAACCAATTAGCACCTCTATTAATTGTTGCCCCTTTAATAACTGGGATTTTTGTAATTCTATCCTGATGAGAACAAAATGAAAAGCCTCAAGAGCTGTTTTCTCAATGGTGCTCAGTTTTAATACGGCCAAATGTTGATTGAATTTGAATTACTATCATTTGCTGGCATATTTCATTCTTTTTAGACTTGATTGTCAATTTCTGTACATTTACTCAGTTGGTGTTTATAAGGGCTTATGCTTGTTTAGCGGTGAGCATGGAAGAAGGAAATTGAATGGAAGCAGTTGTTTTAATCTGAGTGGGTCTACGGAGACAGAATGAGTAATGCTTTCTATTGGAATCAGGTATCAGTGAGGTTCTGTTGCACCTGATACTGCTGAGCTCTGTTATGAACAATGTCAGCTTCCTCCATCTCTTTGTCCTCATCCCCTTCCTCCTCAGAGGATTGCTCCCACTCCCCCAAACCTTAAGCGTTCAGGGCATCACTGTTATTCGCTCCAGTTAAACAAAGTATGCAGGGACGATAATGGCACACTCTGTTCAGACTATGTTGGAGTGAGCATCCCAAACTGGTTCAAGCAGCATAACTGCATCATCTTCAGCAGCAGCTCTGCAGTCTGCTCTACCACAGCCTGGTTAAGGTATGGATGGCATCAAACCCCAGTCTGGTCAGTCAGGAGGTTCCACAATGGTGTCATGAGCCATGGTCACTGTGGGTAGCCTTTGACCCCCAGTGACCAGACTTCTAAGAGCCCTGCACCCTCAAACACGCCAACTACATGAGAGAGCTCCAGGACATAAGAATTGTGGCAGCTGCTGGAGTAATAAGCTTAACTGGAGCAGATAGCAGCAATGTCCTGGATGTTGAGGGACTGGGAACAGTTCTCTGAGGAGGAGGGAAACAAGAACATTGAGGTGAAGAAGCTGACATTGTCCAGACCTCCAGGAGGTGATAACAGATCACCTGAATCTTGACCAAATGAAACCCTGTCCATTAAATGAATTCCACAGCATTATGATATGACCCTCACAGTATCGTGTCTGTACAGTTGATGGCACCCTGCATCTGGGGTAATCCTGTTACATTCCTGAATCTTACTGCTGGGCAGCCACACAGCCTTATGCTGGGGCATATGAAATAAACCAATGTCATCTCACCAAAAGTTGCATCTATCACACTCAGAAAATGCTTACAGTGCAAATAGAGGCCACTCAGCCCATCAAGTCTGCATCAACCTCCTGAAGAGCATCCCACCCAGACCCACCCATCCTTATAACCCTGCATTTCCTATGTGCAGGTCCACCGAATCTGTACATCTTTGGACTGTGGAAGGTAACCAGAGCAGCCGGAGGAAGCCCACGCAGACACAGGGGAGAATGTGCAAGCTTCACACAGACAGTCACCTGAGGCTAGAATCGAACCCTGCAAGTAGAAGTGGTAACCACTGTGTCACCATGCTAACCACTCCCTTTGAGGTCACCCGTGGCTCCCTGGTAGGAGCCAGTCATGTAATGCTACAGTGAGTTTTACAGTCACCATGAGAGGATGATTTCCCAATTCTTCAGCCCTTGGCTCCCGTTCCAGCATCCCACACAGCTCAGTCACTGTGTTCTGAGACACATGAAGCCTGCTTTGTCTCGAAGTCTGGAAATGGAGGCTTAGGCTGGAATGCTGTTGAAGGACCCTGTAGATTAGATTAGATTAGATTACTTACAGTGTGGAAACAGGCCCTTCGGCCCAACAAGTCCACACCACCCCGCCGAAGCGTAACCCACCCATACCCCTACATCTACATCTACCCCTTACCTAACACTACGGGCAATTTAGCATGGCCAATTCACCTGACCTACACATCTTTGGACTGTGGGAGGAAACCGGAGCACCCGGAGGAAACCCACGCAGACACGGGGGAGAACGTGCAAACTCCACACAGTCAGTCGCCTGAGGCAGGAATTGAACCCGGGTCTCCGGCGCTGCGAGGCAGCAGTGCTAACCACTGTGCCACCGTGCCGCCCACAGGTGCGACCTCTCCCAAAGGTGCTACTCCTGGTCCTCCCGTTGTGGCTTGTTGCTGCTCCTGGGTACAATGATACTATAGCCTTAAGAGGAAGTTTTGGTGAAGAGAGGTTGAGATAGCGGTCTCTTCCCAACACAGTAAATAGCTTGTGAGGCCAGATCATGCTGAACATTGTCAGCATTAGGT
Organism: Chiloscyllium punctatum; assembly: GCF_047496795.1. NCBI lineage: Eukaryota > Metazoa > Chordata > Chondrichthyes > Orectolobiformes > Hemiscylliidae > Chiloscyllium > Chiloscyllium punctatum. The sequence goes on from NC_092747.1 coordinate 118,900,602, forward strand.
CCTGTCTGGTCATTATGCACTCCTCCAAAAGCTGCACATCTCCTTAAGTCTCACACTACCCTGAGAGCCCATTTGTGGAGATAGGTCTTACTGCACTTAACGTCCAATTCTGCCACATAGCCCACTAAAGTCTACATCACTCAGACCCCTGTATGGTTATGTCCTGTATTTACTCAGCATCTCTGTATTTGGATTAAAAGAGATTCCTCGTCTAGAATAGTAAGTACTTTTTCAAGTTTACATTGACTTCTCAATCCCTGCACAAATATAAACAATACAATACAAATCAATTAGAAAACAAACAATGAATTTACTTTTGAGGTCATCATTGATGTCTGATCAAGTGACTTGGTACCACTTTCCTCAGTGATATAATGAAATTTGTGAAATGTTCAGTCATTTTTAAGACAACTGTTTATAGTTTTGACAGCATTTGATTTATATATGAGTGATCGATATCAAAAAATCAGTGTAATACTTAATTATATCACTTATAATTGAAAACAGCAGCCTGGCTTTATTGTTCTGGATTCGCTTGATGAGCACACACAGTTGTCTAATGTATAGAAAATTGTTTAAATATTACGAGATATGATTTTATCAGTGAAAATAATTGAACTGTTAGGTTATTCTCTTGTGCATTTCACTTGTCACAATTCTGTATATGTCTGACAGTTAATTGATCATTTTTGAAGATTTGCGTTTAATTGATGCTCAGCTCACTTTTTCATGTCACTTTGGCGGAAGGATATAATCAAAAACGAAAAAGTATAAAGGTCAGAAATGAGGCTATTTCTAGCAATAACATGCTGTGTTTCTGGAAGAATGATATTGTGGCAGCTTAAATACCCATTGAAAGGAACAACTGAGAGGGGACTGTTAATTTAGGCTGTGAACTATCCACCAGTGCCTGGCGAACATATGGATGTAACTGCTTAGAAATACTGGACTCCATTTAAGCTGAAAGTGAACATTGAAGATACAAATAAAGTGAACTCTTCTTTCTCTACCTCAAGTCTGAGTTCATGTTAAGGTACGCAAAAATGGCAAAAGATTCTGTAAATTTATTTGTTTTGTGTACTGAATCTATAATCTATACTCTTTCAACATAAACACCATGAGACTGAATTTTCCAACTCCTACAGATCCGGGTTATGAAGCAACAATGTTGGGAGCAAAATGGTAGATTCTCATATTAAGGTGACTCGCTGATATTATCCTGCCTTTAGGAAATGCAGAATCACATCTAATGTCAGTCACTGTGTTGCGGGTTTTGCAAGTCATAGAGTCACAGAATCATAGAGATGTAAAGCATAGAAATGTACCTTTCAGTCCAACTCGTCCATGCTGACCAGATATTCCAACCTAATCTAGTCCCATTTGCCAGCACTTGGTCCATATCCCTCTCAACCCTTTCTATTCATATACCCATCCAGATGCCTTTTAAATGCTGTAATTGAACCAGCCTTCACCACTTCCTCTGGCTGCACAGTCTGCACATGCACCACCCTCCATGTGGAAGGGTTGCCCTTTAGGTCCCTTTTAAACTTTACCCCCTCACCCTAAAGTTATGCCCTCTTGTTCCGGACACCCCAGTTCCAAGGAAAAGACCTTTATCGTATCCATGACCTTCATGATTTTATAAACCTCTACAAAGTCACCCCTCAACTTCCGCCACTCCAGGGGAAAAAAGGCCCCAGCCTATTCAGTGCGATCTGTATGTGTACATTTGGTTACCTGTTTGGTGCAAACAGCTGAAGTGACATACAGTTTGATGCAATCTGGCAGTCTTTAGTATGTATGACCTATAACTGAGGTTGGCAATTAGGGCAACTATATAGCTTCCCAAATGGAACTGAAAAAATCCCTATGTGTGAAACAACCAGTGAAAGTAAATTTGTGGGAAAGAATAGTGCAGACCCCCATGGTGATTTCTCAACTGGGATGTAAAAGGATAGGGAACTAAATTGGCTTTTCCATTTCAAACAAAAATTTGAATGCAGGATGGAGTCCATTATGACATACAAGAATATTCTTACATGCAGCTGCAGATTTCAACTATGGCAAACATATCATCTACATTATCAGAAATATGTAAAATGATGCGGTTAATTGCCATTCCATGGAATCCAACATCTGTGAGAACTGGGACAAGTGGGGATCTCATTGTGACACCATCACTTTGGGCCTACATAATGGCATTGGAACTTAACTCAACTGCTTGAATAGCTAAGTTCATAGATGCAATCAATACTGATTCACTCAATAGCCTACATATCTGGCATTGACCTAGAGGATTACGCAAGAAAGATAACCAAACATTTGGTGATTAAAGCTGTTTCATACATCACATTGCGTACATGAGTCGTGTTTTCTACTCCCACCCGCTCCTTTACTGAAAGTTCCTTTTCTAATGACTCTTGGTTCTTATTTTCACAAGAAATATTTTCCTGCCGATCTCCCATGAGTTACATCTGTTTTGTTCTTGCTTTGGGCAGTATGGTGAAACAGTTCGCAAAATAGATGCTTCACATTGTAACAACCCAGGATTATGAAAGCTAGGCAAGTTGAAACCTTCAAAACTGCGATCAACACATTGTCGCTCGGGTGGGCTACCTGGATCAAAGGGGAAGTGAATGAAATTTGAATACATTTTGACTGCAATCTGATTAAATGGTTATCAATTTTAGGAAGCAGAGTGGAGGACACCCCTGTGCTGACGTGGAGGTGGTTAACAGCTTCTAGTTCCTAGGAGTAAGCATCACCAGCAATCTATCCTGGCCTATCCACTTCGCATTACAGTCAAGAAAGCACACTAAAGTCTCTTCTTCCACAAACGGTAAAAGAAATTCAGCATGTCCGAAATGACTCTTTCCACTTTTTATAGACGCATCATACTTAGCTGCATCACATCTTGGAATGACAACTGCTCTGCCAAAGACTGCAAGAAATTACAGAACATTATGAACACAGCCCAGCCCATCACAATAGACAGCCTTCCTTCCATTGACTCCATCTACTCTTCTGGCTTTTGAGAAAGCAGCCAACATCATCAAAGACCCCTCCCACCCTGGTTATACTATCTTCCACCCTCTTCCATTGGGCAAAAGTTACAAAAGTAACATATCAACAGATTTAAGCACATCTTCCCGGCTGAGATCAGACTTATTAAGAGACGTCCCACATATTAGAGCTGAGCTTTCTCTGTGGCTTCTCTGTTGTTATAAGACTGTATTCTGTATTCTGTTCTATTATCCTGACATAGTTATGTAAAGTTTGATTTGTCTGGTTAGCATGCACAACAATACTGTTCACTTTATCTTGGGACATGTGACAATAATAAATTAAATCTTTTTTTTAAAATAGCCTGTTCTTAATCCTATCCTTCTGACATTTGTTGTCATTGCTAGTTGGTACAATATTAAGGATGTAGTTATGCTGTACAGGTTCAGGATTTACAGCACAGAAGGATTCATAGCAGAGCTCTGTATCCCATGTTGTATCAGCACACACTGCCAGAACAGCTGAGAATGATCAAAATACTTTACAGCAATATTTCTGAGAGATTGAATTATAAACACATGTAAAAATACTTTGGGGTTAATATTCTCCTTGATGATCAGCTGCTTACCCTAACCTTGGAAAGATTATAGTTTTTTAGCTGATGAAAAACCATAAATGATGAATGTATCAAAACTACAGTCAATTACTTGTTAATTTGTAATACACCATGGAAACAGTGATAAATTTAATACTGCTCTTTCCAGGTTGACTGTCCTATTCAATGTCTTGCTCTGTACCAAATGTGATTACAAGTCATTATATCATTCCTATCCGATCAATAGTATTATATGCTGGTGGAAGAATTATGAAATTACTGAATCGTGCCTGCAGCTGAGATTTCAAAACCCAGGAATCCATTGAAAACTCCAATAACAGCTATCTCTTAGCATTCCAATTATGAAGATGGGCAAGCTTTTCATGAGTATGCATGAATTCTGTACATCCTGGGAATGATTACAAAACATGAAACTTGTCAGTGCTTGGCTGGCATTATAAACCAGTAGAGGAAAACCAGCAATAGAACAAAAGACCCAAATGTAGTCCTAAAATTACTCACTGACAAGGTATAGAATAGAATAGAATAGAATGATTATAGTGAAAAGTTTATACACTGCCAATTACACCATTGGCTGAGATACAAAAGTACCTGGGCACATCGTCTTTAGGTACAAGAGTTCAGCCATGACAGAAATAAAACATTCAGCATTACAGAAATAAAAGTTCAGTACATTGGGGAAGTGTAATGTGGACCACACTGGCACCTAGCTTCCAGTCTGCACCAGGCCCTGGCTTCACTCGATGCCAATGACATGCCATGCTGGGAGGCCACTAAAGGAGGAGGCTGCTACACGGGGTCAGGAGGTTACCACATCACACCATGCTGGGAGGCTGCTGCACCAGGTCAGGAGGTTGCCACATCACATCATGCCAGGCTGGAAGCCATTCGCTGGAAGGTGGGAATCATCGCTTGCCAAAGGCAGATAATTGTCGCTAGTTGAAGGCCAGCAATCATCGCCGGAGAATGGGAGTTGAATGGAAGTGGGAGAACGGGCACAGCGGATGAGCTCTGACTGGAGCATCTTACTCCATTGCCAATTTGCAAATATTTTAAAATAGTAATAATTTGTACTGTTTTATTTTCTATCATTAGTTTTTTTAAGATTTTGTCTTTTCATTTGATATCTTTGGCAATGATTATGCTGGTAATAAGAAAGAGTTAAACAGATTTTTTAGTTGGTAATAGGCTGAAGAGTTATGGGGAGATGGCCGGAAAATGAGGGTCAGGAGCATATCAGCCATGATCAAATAGTGGAACAGACTCAATGGGCCAAATAGCCTCATCCTGCTCCCATACCTTATGAACTTATAATAATAAGTGCAGCATCTTTAACCAATCATATCAAGACTATGAGTTTAAAGCTCATTGTAGCATTGCAAAAAGCTAAGTTGTGTTTAAGCAAATCTGGAAATAAAAACAGCTATGAGTTTTTGTTTTTACAAAACTTAATAATGAATGATCAAGTTGTCTGTTGTTTAGTCTGTTACCTGCACATCCAGTCTTTATGTCAGAATCTATACAGTGACAGTGAATTTATCATTTTGAATGAGAGTAACTCATTATTATTCACTAGGCTGAATAATTACATCTCACTCCAACAAATTTTGGTAGTGGGAAAATTCCTGGAAAAAAATTGAGTAACAGGTAAATCTTGATGTAAGTGCAAACAACGGAAATATATATCTAACTTCTGAGATGTAGAAATGTATCAGACTGAAAATGTGTTGGTGGAAAAGTGCAGCAGGTCAGGCAGCATCCAAGGAGCAGGAGAATCGATGTTTCGGGCATCAGCCCTTCTTCAGGACTGCCAGCTTGAGAAACAAATTCAAATTGTTATTGGTGTAACTCTTAGTGCTGGTTGTTTAGTAAATGTTGTCCATAGCAGAACCACATTTAATGATAGAAATGGTATCCTCAGGTTAAATGGTATCCTAAGCATGAGTTGGTTGACCATGGTTGGCACACTGCCTGCTGTGAATGGTCCGTGAGATGTGTTGCTTAATGTGGTGCATCAATCTTTGTCATATATGACCACCTGCCTGGTATCCCACTGCAATGAAATTCATACACCACATGTTACCAGATGCCCTGATCAATCAACACTTTTTTCACATATTGTATAAATTGGTGTTCCTTATCTGAAATCTGTTTTCTATCTCCTAGTCCTGATGATTTTAAGTCAAACAGCTTTGAGTTTGTGTCCTTTTAGCAATTGGAATTTCAGGATTATACTTTATTTACATTAGAAACAAGTTGCCAATTTCAGAACTTTCAACAGTTCTGTGTGTATTGCTGACTGTGAACAGTATTTTGTATTGACAACACAAAGTAGTGGTCAGGGCAATTTCTGCCTTCTTCAGTTAGTTCTGTAATTAATGTTACTGTGTTACTGTGATGCTTTACAAGTGATTGAGTGTTGCTGCCATACAGAACTGAATAGTCGGATTGTTACCATTTTGTCTTAGGTTGTTTTCAAGAAACTAAACTTTGATCAAAAGAAGAGCCAATTACTGCAGATGCTGGAATCTGTAAAAGAAACACCAAATACCGGAGATCACAGTAGAACAGGCAACATCCACAGAGAGAGAGCAAAATGAAGTTTCGAGTCGAGATGACTCTTCATCAGAGCTGACATGAAGTGTGGAGGGGACAGCATTTATGCAATAGTTGAGGGGGGGTGGTGTGTGGGGGTGATGGGATGAGCACGCAGGGGAGAAAAGATGTTGATAGTTCAGATTAAGTGATAGGAATGTGAGAATGGCAGAACAATGGTGTGTCTGACTGCCAGACTTAAAAAGACAGACAGTCCTATTGGGATGGGAGGGAAAGGGGAGAGGAGGGGAGAGAAGACATGGTGGCAGAAAATATCAAAAGCAAAGCTAAAAGAAAAGGAAGTAATGGGAATTAGTTCACAATCTGAAGGTGTTGAACTCAATATTAAGTCCAGATCAAAGTAATTCAGTTCACTTAAAACAGTTCTTCATCCTTCCCTGGTGCCAACAAGAGAATTTCTTCTAAATGTGAAATGAAACAACAACAACCATTCTTTGCAATGGATTTATCTTTGTCATACTTTGAGAAAAGCAGTCATTTTCTTGCCTTAACACCAAATACAATACAAGATTAGGGGCACAACTTAGAGATGGGCCATTAATCTGGAATAGTATTTATCCTCCTCATGACCAAATCCCTCCGACTTTTCTCCACTCACATATCTAATCCAATCTTTGATGGTAACACTGAGAGGGGCTTGAATGACATGGGCCATGGTGGGAAATCTGAGAGAGTCATGTGAGAAGGCAGACACGATACATCTTGATATTGGGAGCATTGCATTATCAAACAGAAGTCTCAACGTTGAGACTGGATTTCAGCTAGGGAACAGCGAGATGCCTATTAATGTGGATTATTGCTTGTTCTCAGTCTCTTTAACTGAAAATCTTGACACATTAATTGACACAGCTTCCCATCACATCACCTGACTTGAGTAAACTAGATGGGAGAAAGTGAGGATGCAGGTACTGGAGATCAGAGTCAAATGTGACGCTGAAAAAGCACAGCAGGTCAGGCAGTATCTGAGAAGCAGGAGTGTCAACGTTTCAAGCAAAATCTCTTCATCAGGAATGTGGGAGGGGACCAAGGTGGATGAAATAAATGGTGGGGGGGTGCTGTTGAATGGGTGGCTGGGGGCTAAGTAGCTGGGAATACGATAGGTAGATGAAGATGGGGGTGATGGTGATAGGTCAGAGCAGAAATTGGAGTGCGTAGGTGGGAAGGAAGATGGACATGTAGGACAGCTCAAGAGGGTGGTACTGAGTTGGAGGGTTTGATCTGGGATTAGGTGGGAGGAGGGGAGATGAAGAAACTGGTGAAATCAACATTGATTCCATGTGGTTGGAGGATCCCAAGGCTGAAGATGAGATATTCTCCGTCCGGGTGTTGTGTGGCTAGGATTTGGCGGTGGAGGAGGCCCATGACTTGCATGTCCTTGGCAGAGTGAAAGGGGGAATTGAAGTGGGGTTGTTCAGTGCGTATGTCCCGGAGATGTTCCCTGAAATGTTCCACGAGTTGGCGTCCTGTCTCCTTAATGGAGAGGATGCCACATCGCGATCAACAGACACAGAATATGACGTGTGTAGAAGTACAGGTAAACCTCTGCCGGATGTGGAAGGATCCTTTGGGGCCTTGGGTGGAGGTGAGGGGGGAGATGTGGACGCAAGTTTTACACCTCTGGTGGTGGCAAGGGAAGGTGCTGGGAGTGGAGGAGAAAACTCGATGCTGACAATTCACAACTTGAAGGCTGGAGCACATATCTGGTGGTCAGATTGCTGCTTGCTGCTCTGGGATATCACCTTGGGCACCTGGCATATCTTAGGGCACACTCAAGTGCACCAACCCCATACACCTCATGTCCACAGGCGCTGGCATCCAATATCTGACACTCTGTCAGAATTCTCATGGCACTTCTTCAATATACTTACCAGTCGGCCTCTGCACTTTGGGGATACATCAGAAATTAGCATTAGATCCTGCTGCTAGGACTATTTCTGCATAGGGACAAGCACCCAGCTCACAGACTGCAGGCTGCATCCTAGTGCTGTCTGCTTGCTCACTTAGCAGACAGTCACCTTGGACCTAACTGCAATTTCACAGTATCCCTACCCTGCAACACCTTGTCTTTTTGCCATTTCAGCTTCAGCCAGAGGTATCATTAATTCTGTCTTGCCTTCCTTTCTATTGCAGAGACAAAGCTATGAAACCTATGATTGAGAGCAGTCCTCAGTCAAGCCAAGTGAGAGAGTTTTCAATTGTGGGATCCCAGTAGTGTGAGTCATGGACAGATATATCAGCCATAGAGGTGTATAGCACAGAAATACACCCTTCAGTTCAACTCAACTATGCCGATCAGATACCCTAAATTAATCTAGTCCCATTTGCCAGCATTTAGCCCATACCTCTCTGAACCCTTCCTATTCATGTACCCATCCAGATGCCATTTAAATGTAACTGTTGTAACTGTCCCAGCCTCCACCACTTTCCACTGGCAGCTCATTCTGTAGGTGCAACACTCTGTGCATGAAAACATTACCTCTTAGGCCCTTTTTAGATTTTCCCCTCACATCTAACACCTATGCCCTCTAGTTTTGGACTCCCCTGTACTGGGTAAAAGATAGGCTATTCACCCTATCCATAACCCTCATGATATTATAAACCTCTCTAAGGTCACCCTTCAGCCTTTCATTGGACAAAATGAAGATTGAACCTTACATTAATGGCCCAAAGCTAAGTCTGTGAAAGGATATCAGTGTTATATTGCAGAGTTGGAGGAATATTTATAATCTCAGAGCTTTTTAGCAATGTATTATTTACAAATATGTATGTGGCCACTCTTGATACTAAACTTTCCAAAATAAAACAAGCTGAACTCTTGATTTGTTCATTTAAGTCTGATTTCACGGATCCTCTCTAAACAATGACTCTGGTCGTTTGCATATATTTGCTTTATTTAGGTAGCCACCTGGTGTACTTAAACAACTGTTGTGCCTGACGAACTGAGCTATAGCCTGAATACATGAACAAATTGGAAAAATACCAGGGGATACCCAATATCTGAGAACCATACTACCATTTATTCAGAAAGAATATATATTCAATCGATGCAAGCAGTCCACTGATATTAAGGAGGCCAACTTTCCCATTTGTGAGTACCATTCTGAGTATGACTGGCATGTCCAAGTTGGATGTAACACAATGCAGAATCTTCTGGTTTGGCACCCTTTATTACCCACACCCACTTGTCCCTACCTCAGAATCCACCTCTGAATAATTTTCTGTACACTCAATATTTTCTGTCTCACACAGTCACCATTTACGTTTAGAATGTGCTGCTTCTAACAAACCAAACTTAGATCAAAGTAATTCAGTTCACTTAAATAGTTCCTCATCTCTATTCGAGAGTCTGCCTATTTTAATCTCTATAATACTGCCCTAACTTACTTCATCTGCCACCTGCCTTTGTTAACTCCAGATTTAGCTATTTAAATGCATTTCTGATTAATCTTCCACTATTGTTGAAACTTGAGGGTATCCAAAACTTGACTGCCTATGTGCTCCAAGTGTCAGGTCCTGGTTATCCATGATAACAGTGCCCATTAATGCACACTGGCTCTTGGTAAAATAGTGGTCCAGACCTCCTAGCCTTTGGATAATCAGACCAGACTCTCTATGGAAGATGCAGATGAAATTGAGATCATACAGAGATCCCACTGCACTGACAATACATTAATTGACCAGGATGTTGAAACTTGCAATGGCCAATTACCTGATGTTCATAGCTGACATACAAGTCCTCAATTCTCAGTGAGAGTCAAAGGGTTCTAACTCACTCAGTTGAACAGTTAACCAGGATGAATTAAAAGGAATTAAAACCTGTTCCAACTACTTGTTAAGTGTAAGACTAACCATCTATAAACCTCTCATTAACAACTCACAAAAATAATCTCACTCTATCCTACACTGGACCTGAATTAATCTACTCTGGGCTTGACCTTGACCCAATCTACCTCACCTCACCAAACTTAGACCCCAAAACCTTCCTGAAAGCACTCAATCATTTATCTGCAACCTTACTCTTACCACCCACCGAACTAGCTCATATGTTCCTTTACACACCTAGCACACCAGGCTGTTTTATACTCCCCATTTAGACAGGCACCTTGCCTCTACCGAACTGCTCCATTAACCCTGCCCCCATCTTCCACTTACCTGCCACTGTAAAGCTCCACTCCTCAGCCACCCTAATTCTGCTCCCATTTACCTTCCACACTATTCTCTATCAACAGCTGTCAAAGTGCCTTCAGAACATTTAAATCTTGGAATCTAGTAACTAGTGTTGAATGAAGTGTGTTTCAGTGTTAATCTGCCTTATTGTGGAATGCATAGCTTATAGCTTGGACTCGACTGCCTGAACTCGGTGAAATCCTTGCACAGAAATGTTCACAGAGAAATCCTCCAAAGTTAAATGTGTGTTTTTGTTTTGTCTGATCAGGACCAATACAACAACTTTATATTGCTCAGACTTTTCATAAATCCTTCCATGGTTTTGTGCATTCATTATCTCTGTGTCTTCCAATTGCCTTGAAATTCTACAAGCTTTCTGCACTCTCACATATACACCATTGTTAATTGCTTCACCACTGACTACTGCACCTTCTGCTATTAACCTCTGTGATTGACTTCTTATACATCCTCCCTCCTTTCAGATACTCCTTAAACTTAGTTTGTGATCAAATGTTTGATCATCCGTCACCATCATAGAATCCCTACAGCATGGAAGCAGGCCATTTGACCCACCAATTCCACACTGACCCTCCAAAGAACATCCCACTCAAATCCACCCTGTCCCCATAACCCTGCATTCTCTATGGCTAGCCCACTTAGCTGGCACATCCCTGGATACGATGGGCAATTTAGCACAGCCAGGCCACTTAACCTGCACATCTGTGGATTGTGGGAGGAAACCGGAGCACTCGGCAGAAACCAACACAGACACGGGGAGAATGTAGTTGAGAGTGTGGTGCTGGAAAAGCACAGCAGGTCAGGCAGCTTCTGAGGAGCAGGACAATCGATGTTTTGGGTGTAAGACCTTCATCAGGAATTCCTGATGAAGGGCATACGCCCAAAACATCGATTCTCCTGCTCCTCAGATGTTGCCTGACCTGCTGTGCTTTTCCAGCACCATACTTTTGACTCTGATCTCCAGTATTTGCAGTCCTCACTTTCTCTTATGGGGAGAATGTGCAAACTCCACACAGAAATTCACCCAATGCTAGATTCGAACCTGGGTACCTGGCGCTGTGAGGCAGCCATGCTAGCCACTGAACCACAGTGCCACCTGTTGTAATATTTCACTGTGTGAGACAGTTCTAAACTTTATTTGATAACACTCTGGTGAAGTGCCTCGAAACAATTAACTCGGCGTATTCCCTATGTAAGTATAGGTTATTGTTGCTGAAAGAAAATAGATTTATCAGCAGGTCTTCCAATTTATAATATCAATTGCTGTTTGCAGCCAACATTCAGTATGGTAGCTCAGAACCAAAGGTTAACGGAAAGGACAAAGGTACTATTGCAATCCTTGACTGCTTACTTGGAAAGAACATTGATTTCAGCAACTATTTCACTCTGTGAGATTAAATTGACCATAAACTGTGTTGTTCAGGCAAGGTCTGCTCTGTGCTTATCTACTGAGCAGCACTTATACTCGGCCTTTATCAAGGATTACTCCCATGAGGAACACTGCGAGCAGGTCATGAAACAGTTGTACTAAATGTGTAGAAAGGTTGCTACCCAATTATCAAAGCATAGGTGCATTCATTATTCAGGCCGCAGAAAAATATTGCAGATGTTCTGACTGTACCAAAACACAATAATTTTTTAGTTGCAAGAACTAATATCTGTTCTTGCATGCTTCAATTTTCATAACTGCAACACTCACACATGACCTGAACTTGATAACACATGGCAGAATTTTAAATTTACTATAAAACTTGGCAATGTAGTAAACACTAAGGATGATAATAATAGATTTTATGAGTAAATAGAAAGATTTTAAAGAGAAAACAAGAAGCAGGGCTGTGAAAGGTGGAGGACTAATTGCATAATTCTTTCAAAGAACTAGAACAGTCATGATGGACTAATGGCCTTCTCTACTGGCAATTAAACTGATAGCCATTTTAAAGTATCATTCACAAAAATCCATGTCTTTGAAACTTTCTCCATTTCAATATCTTCTCAGATCTGTATGGTCCTTCAATTCCAACCTCTTTTGCTTTACCAATTTTTGTCATTGTTCCAATGACTACCATGTCACAAAGCTGCAGTGTACTCTCTCAAAATTTTTGTGCCTCTCTACCTTTCCCTCCTCTTTTATGACATTTAAGTTCCGTAAAATAAATCAATTTGACAAAGTTTTTGATCACCTTATATCTCCTTATCTGAGTCAATGTTAAATTCTGTTTGACAATTGCATTTGTGAAGTGATTGGAAAGAACTTACTATGTAAGAGGTGCCATGTAGATGCACGTTGATATCAATTCATAGAATAATAGAGTGATGGAGCACTAAAGGAGGCCATTTGGCCCATTTTTTGATGTCATACGATGTGATAACACAAGTTCGTGAAAGACATTTCAATTCATTATTTTCCAAAGATGAGATCATGCTAAGTGAGCAATAATTTTCTAGTAGTATTGACTCTTGGGAAACTTCAAAATGTCTGCCTGGTTATTTGGTTAACAGTAATTTTTGATTTTGATTTTGGTTTATGTCTTTACAAATCATGTTGGATCATTTTCTACCTTTGCAGGTGCTAGACAGATGTATGGAGTGCCCATTGTTGATTAGCAATAACTTAAAGGTTGGATACAGCAACTTGAATGGAAAAATTATATAGTCCCTACTGTAAATGAATAAAATAATTTGTATCATGATAATTTTCAATCATGTCATCGTACAATATCATAGTATGATACTATAGAGGTCACACACCTATGAGCAATGGTATACAGAAGTGAATACAATGAGGAATGGCTGCAAGGATGTGTAGGCCCAGTGGATTATCCATGGGAAATGCAGGGTATCAAGGATACGGTAGTTGGGTGGGTCTGAGTGTAATGCTGTTCGAAAGGTCAGTGTGGATTGATGGGCCAAATAGCCCACCACCATACTATAGGGATTCTATGATTCTAGGTTAGAGTGGTGCTGGAAAAGCACAGCAGGTCAGGCAGCATCCGAGGAGCAGAAAAATCGACGTTTTGGGCAAAAGCCCTTCATAAGGAATCGCACAATTCTATGATTCTAGATTAAACCATTGCCAGTTGCCTCTCTCTAATGAGACAGCAGCCCTATGGTCCAGTAGGAATAGGGTGACTTGACCTTTACCTTTTATTAAGCAGCAGTGACAAAGATTTGTATTGTAATTTATTTCTAATTATTAATTTATATTCCAGGAAAATCATTAGCAGCTTGGAAACAATAGTGATTTTTTTTTCTTTTAGAGTTTCAGTTTTTCATTTTTATGTAGCAGTTATTAAAATGGGGGCAATCTAAAATGCCTCTGATTATTGGAGATTCGAACATAAACAGTCCGCTAATACTTCTTTGCTTGCTCATCCAGACCAAATAAGAACACATTAACTGCTTTACTCTCATTGTCATTTATGGTACATTGAAATATACAGCAGAATTCTAAAATATGAAAGCCCTGAAGTTCCAGGAATCTAAGGAAGAAATTTCCTTTCCTTGAAAACTTGGCCATAGGAACTCAACCTTTGGGGAAACAAAATACCTTGCTTTTGGCTGTTTCCTTTTTAAGCTGCACTACCTTTATCTTTAAAATGTTAACACGTGGGGTAAAGCATACTCCAAAAAGAGTGAAAATCTGTTAGCTTGCAAGGTCTTGCCACCATGAATTTTCTTAGTGAAAAAGGAAAATAGTCTACATTTCTGTATCATAGAGTCAGAGAGATGTACAGTGCGGAAATGGACCCTTCGATCCAACTCGTCCATGCCAACCCAATATCCTAAATTAATCTAGTTCCATTTGCCATCATTTGGCCCACATCTCTCTAAGTCCTTCCTCTTCATATACCCATTCAGCTGCCTTTTAAATGTTGTAATTGTACCAGCCTCCACCACTTCCTCAGGCAGCTCATTCCTTACACGCACCACCCTCTCTGTGAAAAGGCTGACCCTCAGGTCCCTTTTAAATCTTTCCCCTCTCACCTTAAACCTGTGCCCTCTAGTTTTGGACTCCCCTACTCTGGGAAAAAGACATTGGCTAGTTATCCTATCCACGTCCTTCATGATTTTACTGATGTCATTGTAAGGAGTTGAAGCACTTGTAAGACGAGTCTCAATCACAATTATCACCATACAGAAGGAATTGATAGTGTTTTTGTGAATTGGGAAAATCTGTATACAAGTTGGAAAATTATATTTATGCATATATCAGCATTATATGTGTTACATATCTGTGTACCACAGCTGAAATGAATGCTTATTTGCTGATATGTGTTTGTGCACAGTGACTTCAATCCTTATCAATGCATAGAGTTTCACACTAAACTCTTTTTTTAATTGAAATTAAATGCTTGTAAAATGAGAAACCAGTTTTCTGCACACGTTATTCATCCTGATGATTGACTGTTAACTACTTATGTTGGGGAGTTGTTTTATTTTGCTTGAAGAAGTAGTCGTACACAAAGAAGAAAAAGAAAATAAGGAACATGGTTCAAAGGAAAATGAAACAGAGTAAGAAAAGGTAGTCCTTGAAACTGACAAATGAGCCATTATTATGTTGTACTGATTTTAAATTTGACACTCCACAGCTTAAAAGGAACTGAACAGGCGGGATATGTCGATTTAAATGTAACCAGGCATCACCAATGAACCATTGCTTGAGAGGCACTTATGAATTAATGAAACATACCAGCACCAATTAGGTTGAACTGTTGAAATTCTGTGAATTAAAACAATTTGTCCAGTTCTTAAAGCAGCTGATTCTCATTTTGTTCTTAGCTACAATGCCAGACCCAACTTTGTCAAGTGCTTATTTAGCTTTGAGTACAAGAAGTTAATGAAGACCAGGACAAATTGTTTCAACTTCGCTGCAAAAGTTGTTCATATTGAATCATTCAGATGCAAATCAGTCAAATATTTATAAGAAAGTAACACTTTGGGATACAGTACATGAGACAAAACACGTGATAAATATTGCATTTGGGATGACCAGGTGACTTTGGAGTTAAAAGCATTGCATCACTAAAATTGTCCTTGTTTGAGTCAATTATTGAGGAATTGTGAAAGATTGATTGCTGAGAAAATATTGTTCATAAACTTATTTTTTGACTCCCAAGATATGAGATGACACACTTGAAGGACCACTGACTAACAATTGTCTAACAATTTTATGTTACTATTGTTCAAATTGGTAAGACATCTTCTGGAATACTGTGTCCAGTTTTGGTCATCCTGTTATAGGAAGGATATTATTAAGCTGGAGAGGGTTCAGAAGAGATTTACCAGGATGTTGCCAGGAGTAAAGGTTTTGAGTTATAAGGAGAGGCTGGATAGGCTGGGACTTATTTCACTGGAGCATGGGCTTTTTTTGCTGGAGGCTTCAAAGTGACTTTATTGAGGTTGATAAAATCATGAGGGGTATAAATAAGGTGAATGGCAGGTGTCTTTTCCTTAGGATGGACGTTTTCAAGACAATGGGGCAAATTTTTAAGGTGAGAGAAGGTAAAGACTTTAAAAGACATGAGGAGATTTCTTTTCCCAGAGAGTGGCTCAAGTGTGGAATTAACTTTCAGAGGAAGTGGTGGATGTAAATACACTTACACCATTTAGATGAGTATATGAATAAGGAATGTTTGGAGGCTTGTGGGCCAAGTGCAGGCAGGTGGGACTGGTTTACTTTGGGATTATGGTAGGCATAGATCAATTAGACCAAAGAGTCTGTTCCTCTGCTGTATGACTCCATGACACTAATTGGTCTAATACTGCAATCATTTGTGTCAACTAGGGTTAGGGATAGCTGTCAGATGCAGTGGACCCTAGTTAAAATCTACAATTGCTTCACAGCTCATGGTATCACTAAAATTGGGTTCTTCAGCCCTGACTAAGAACCTAGTAGCGAAAACCTGCCGACCTGTACCTTGGCCAATTCCTGAGTACAGGTAGTTTTTTTTTCTTGGAATCCCTACAGTGTGGAAACAGGCTCTTCAGCACAACAAGTGCATAATGACCCTTCGAAGAGTATCCCACCCAAACCCATTCCCCTAACCGTACTCTACATTGACCTCTGACTAATGGGCCTAAACTACACAGCCCTGAACACTATGGACAATTCACCTAACCTGCACATCTTTGAAGCATGGGAGAAAACCAGAGCACCCAGAGGAAACCCACACAGACACTGGGAGATTGTGCAAACTCCACACAGACAGTCACCCAAGGGTGGAATCGAACCAAGGTCCCTGGTGCTGTGAGGCAGCAGTGCTAACCACTGATCCACCATGCTGTCCATTCTTCTGTAACCCCATTTTGTCAATGTGTATTGGTTATATTGTGGATGTTGTTTGCATAACACAAAATTTCTGCTGAACAGGTATATCGGGTTTTTCACAGTCCAATCTTCCACAACACAATTTCTACAGCAGCTTCTCATAGAGAAAATTACACTAACGAGAGGTTGCAGAAGAGCATAACTGTCACGTTTTCACAGAATAACCTGTATGGAGTCTCTTTGAGGAAAAGAAAATAGAATTATTTGGTCACAAGGCAATACAAAAAAACTTTGCATTCAGGCAGCAGCAGAATCCAAAGAAAGGACATGAATTGAATTGCATGGAATTGAGTCCAATTGAAGTGCCAGTGGAATCAGTGCTTTGTATCTGTTGGGAAAAGTTTAATGCAGCTGACTGCCCAGCAGTGACACCTCCCAGGGTTTAGGATCTTTAGGGGACAGAAAATTCTGCTCACCCCATTAGAAACCTAACATCAATGAGGAACCTCAGCCACAGATAATGAGGGCATGATATGCGTAGTGGAAAATGGATCACTGCTTGGCATCAGGGGAGTTGTCAGAACAAATGGAAAAGGAGGTGGTTCTCAGCAGCTCCTTACCCCACTCCTGTGACAGGTATGCAGTGTGACGATGCTGCTCCTTGAACAAGGTTAGGTTGGCCTTGGTTAACTTTTTGGAGGGGCCATAAAGACAGAGGTTCTGTTTTGTCTGCATTTATCTAATTGAAAAAGCTCTTAAGTTTTAAAAAAAAACTTGTACAATGAAAGGGGAGTGGCCAGTTCTCTCCGCTCAGCTTTTCCTCCATTTGCTTTGCTTTGGTTTTAGCAGTCTGGCAGCAGGTGGGAATCCAAAAGGCACAGCCCTTGGAAGGAGGTGTTCCATGCTGAAACTCTCTGCCACCCCTGTCTCTCTTGTGTTTGATTTTAACTTTTGTGTCAAGGAGTGCTTATGGGGATTGTTGCAAGTATTTGAACCAGCACCATTAAGATGTGTTAGAGTTGACTGGGTTTTTAAATAGTTCAGTTATTCTGTATTCTGTTGTCTTTTGTTTGTGTTTCATTCAGTAGTGGTGTCAGCTGCATCACTCCTGGAATATTCACTCTACACCCACTTAAAACAAAAATAAAATATAGGGTTCGGCTACTTTCGTGAAATGTTTTGAGGGAGTCTGGCCTGGTCCATAACATGAGTACTTTATGGTTGGCTTCCGAGGGTTCTACATGACGACTCCTCGATCCTTCACCAGTTGAATATAAATGGCGGCAGCCTGAGGCTCTTACATTGGCATTAATTTGCTACTTAAAGGGGGAAGGTCTTTGAATGAATGTACTTTCATTCAAAGGAAGGAAATCTGCCTAACTTACTTGGTATGACCGACATGAGATTCCAGGCCCACAGCAATGTGATTAACTCTTGACTTCCCTCTGGGAAATTAGGGATGGTTAATAAGTACTGTGCTCATCCTTTGAATGAATGCAAAAGAAAACCCAAAGAGACCTTACAGGATTGCTGGACCGAAGGGTATTGGAGAGGCAGGACAGGATGTGGGTAAATCATTGGAACCATCTGACAATAAGGGTGAGTGTTGTAAATTTGAGGCATTGCCAGGATGATAAACAACAGGGCTGGTGGATTGGTGAGATTTAGATGGACAGCAATGTTTTGAACAGATTGTGGTTTACAAGAGTGGATGGTGGAAGGCCAACAAAGAACATATTGGAAGAGTTGAATCTAGAGGCAACAATTGCCCAATTCAGGATTCAATAGCTCACAAACTGAGACAAGTTTTGAGATTGGAGGATTTTGTAGGTGGACCAGAGCAATAATATGATTCAGTTGCTTCACTTGGCAGTTCTCATGTAAGGTAGAGGGAAGAATCAAGAAGTTGGCTGCTGTGTTGAGAGGTTTGTTAGCTGTGAACCACCCACATCACAACCACACAAGCTATAAAAACTGATGACCTCTGGACTAGGTGACAGTCAGAGAATTTGTGCCCAAAGAAACCTGCATATGTACAAACTTTGATCAGGTTCCTGTACCAATCTTTGTGAACAGTACTGTGAGAGATCGCTGACATGTCATTCACTTGTTCTGTGAAATAGGAGAAAGTGAAGACTGCAGATACTGGAGATCTGAGTCACAAACTGTGGTGCTGGAAAAGCACAGCAGGTCAGGCAGCATCCAAGGAGCAGGAGAGTCAACAATTTGAGTATAAGCACTTCATCAGGAATGTGATGAAGTGCTTATGCCCAAGACGTCGATTCTCCTGCTCCTCGGTTGCTACCTGACTTGCTGTGCTTTTCCAGCACTACACTCTTCGATGGTGAGATTAAATAGTTGGTAGCAGAGTAACAATGAAGAATTGCATTTCCCATCCAGCTTTGGCAGGCTGCTTTTTTTAAAATTCCGGTCATTCAACAAAAGCAATTACGACAATTAAGAGCTGAATCCAATTGACTCTTGTCATGTTGCTGCTTCTGACTTTCAATCTGGAGATCTGGAGACTTTTAGTCACAGTTAATTCAGTCCTTAAGTAATTCTGGCCAGTACAACCATCAGAAGTCCCAAAAAATGATGTGATGATGATTAATTAATCTCTTTGTGTAATATTGTTTGAGTGGTATACTTAAGGAGTATACTTAAGACGGAAATCCGGAGGGAAAAACAAGGACATGAGATAGCTTTGGCAAATAGAATTAAGGAGAATCCAAAGGGGTTGTACAAATATATTAAGGACAAAAGGGTAACTAGGGAGAGAAAAGGGCCCCTCAAAGATCAGCAAGGCAGCCTTTGTGTGGAGCCGCAGAAAATGGGGGAGATACTAAATGAATATTTTGCATCAGTATTTACTGTGGAAAAGGATATGGAAGATATAGACTGTAGGGAAATAGATGGTGACATCTTACAAAATGTCCTGATTACAGAGGAGGAAGTGCTGGATGTCTTGAAACGGTTAAAGGTGGATAAATCCCCAGGACCTGATCAGGTGCACCCAAGAACTGAGTGGGAAGCTAGAGAAGTGATTGCTGGGCCTCTTGCTGAGATATTTATATCATCGATAGGCACAGGTGAGGTGCCAGAAGACTGGAGGTTGGCAAATGTGGTGCCACTGTTTAAGAAGGGTGGTAAGGACAAGCCAGGGAACTATAGACCAGTGGGCCTGATCTCGGTGGTGGGCAAGTTGTTGGAGGGAATCCTGAGGGACAGGATGTACATGCATTTGGAAAGGCAAGGACTGATTAGGGATAGTCAACATGGCTTTGTGCGTGGGAAATCATGGTCTTACAAACATGATTGAGTTTTTTGAAGAAGTAACAAAGAAGATTGATGAGGGCAGAGCAGTAGATGTGATCTATATGGACTTCAGTAAGGCGTTCGACAAGGTTCCCCATGGGAGTCTGATTAGCAAGGTTAGATCTCATGGAAGACAGGGAGAACTCGCCATTTGGACACAGAACTGGCTCAAAGGTAGAAGACAGAGGGTGGTGGTGGAGGGCTGTTTTTCAGACTGGAGTCCTGTGACCAGTGGAGTGTCACAAGGATCGGTGCTGGGCCCTCTACTTTTTATCATTTACATAAATGATTTGGATGCATGCATATGAGGTAGAGTTAGTAAGTTTGCAGATGACACCAAAATTGGAGGTGTAGTGGACAGCGAAGAGGGTTACCTCAGATTACAACAGAATCTGGACCAGATAGGCCAATGGGCTGAGAAGTGGCAGATGGAGTTTAATTCAGCTAAATATGAGGTGCTGCATTTTGGGAAAGCAAATCTTAGCAGGACTTATACACTTAATGGTAAGGTCATAGGGAGTGTTGCTGAACAAAGAAACCTTGGAGTGCAGGTTCATGGCTCCTTGAAAGTGGAGTCACAGGTCGATAGGACAGTGAAGAAGGCGTTTGGTATGCTTTCCTTTATTGGTCAGAGTATTGAGTACAGGAGTTGGGAGGTCATGTTGCGGCTGTACAGGACATTGGTTAGGCCACTGTTGGAATATTGCATGCAATTCTGTTCTACTTCCTGTCAGAAAGATGTTGTGAAACTTGAAAGGGTTCAGAAAAGATTTACAAGGATGTTGTCAGGGTTGGAGGATCTGAGCTACAGGGGGAGGCTGAACAGGCTGGAGCTGTTTTCCCTGGAGCGTTGGAGGCTGAGGGGTGACCTTATAGGGGTTTACAAAATTATGAGGGGGATGGACAGAATAAATAGACAAAGTCTTTTCCCTGGGATCGGGGAGTCCAGAACTAGAGGGCATAGGTTTAGGGTGAGAGGGAAAAGATATAAAAGAGACCTAAGGGGCAACTTTTTCACACAGAGGGTGGTACGTGTATGGAATGAGCTGCCAGAGGATGTGGTGGAGGCTGGTACAATTGCAACATTTAAAAGGCATTTGGATGGGTATATGAATAGGAAGGGTTTGGAGGGATATGGGCCGGGCGCTGGTTGGTGGGACTAGATTGGGTAGGGATATCTGGTCGACATGGACAGGTTGGACTGAAGGGTCTGTTTCCATGCTGTACATCTCTATGACTCTATGGTAAATTTTTAGAGAACAGTACAGCACAGGAACAGGCCCTTCAGCCCACTATATCTGTGCCGACCGTGATGCCACTCCAAACTAATCTCATCTGCCTGCACATGGCCTGTATCCCTTGTTGGTTCATGTGTCTGTCCAAATGCCTCTTATACGTTGCCATTGTATCTGCTTGTACCAGTTCTCCTGGCAGCACTTTCTAGGCACCTACCACCCTCTTTGTGAAAAATCTGCCTTGCACATCTCCTTTAAACTTTTCCCCTCTCACCTTAAATCTATGCCATACAGTATTTGACATTTCCACCCCAGGAGAAAGACTCTGACTGTCTACTCTATCCATGCCTCTCATAATTTTATATACTTCTATCAGGTTGCCCCTCAACCTCTGACCCTCTCGTGAAAACAATCCAAGTTCATTCAACCTCTCTTTATTGCTAATACTGTCCTATCCAGGAAACATTCTAGTAAATCTCTTTTGCTCTCTCTCCAATGATTCCACCTTCGTCCTTTGGTGTGGTGACCAGAAACTGAATGTACTATTCCAAATGTGGCCTAACTAAAGTTTTATACAGCTGTAACATGACTTGCCCACTTTTATACTCAACCCACGACCAATGAAGATAAATATGCCGTATGCCTTCTGAATCAGTTTATCCACTCATTTTGCCCCTTTCAGGGGGTTATGGATTTACACTCCAAGATCCCTCTGTATATCAATGCTCCTAAAGGCCTGCCATTTACTGGATATTTTCCTCTTGCATTTGACCTCCCAAAATGCATCACCTCACACTTGTCTGGATTAAACTCCATTCCCCATTTCTCCACATGACTTTTCAACAAGTCCATATTATGCCATACCCTTTGATAACTTTCCTCATTGCGTACAACTCCACCAATGTTTATGTCATTTGCAAACTTACTAATCAGACCACCTACATTTTCATCCAAGTCATATTACAAACAACAGATGTCCCAGCACTGATCCTTGTAGAGTACCACTGGCCACAGGCCTCCAGTCAGGAAAACAACCCTCTGTGACTACCATCTGTCTTCTATGACCAAGTCAATTTTGTATCCAACTTACCAACTCACTGTGGATCCCATGTGTCTTCAAGTGGGTAGGATCAGCCTACCATGAGGGACCTTGTCAAATGCTTTAGTAAAGTCTCTGTAGACAACCTCCACTGCCCTACCTATATCAATCATCATGGTCACTTCCTTAAAAAAAATCAATCTAGTTTGTGAGTCAAGATCACCCCACATAAAACCATTCTGACTTTCCCTAACAAGCCATTCTTTTCTAAACATGAGTAAATCCTATCCCCAATAATCTTGTCCAATAATTTCCCCACCACTGATGTAAGGTTTCCTGGCTGATAGTTCCCTGGATTACCCCTGTTGCCCTTTGTAAACAAAGGATCAACATTGGCTAATCTCTCATCTCTGGGCGCTCTACGGCGAAAGAGAACACAAAGATCTCTGTCAAGAATGTCTTTGTTTTCAATGCCTAACAAAATGGACTTAACTCAGAGTAGAAAGTGATAATCTAATGTTATTTCTAGATTCAAATTAAAATGTTGTTAGTTGATTGCACAAGCAGAGTTTGACTCTCATAATGTGATGCTGATCAAATCAACCAATTTCCTGAAATGGCAGTGAACAGTCAGACTCAAAACATTTGTAGTCAGCTTGTTTCTCAACTGCACAACTGAAATGGGATAAGCTTTCCCTTCCATGATTTTCCATCACTGAGTATTTATAAAATTTACTAAACAATGTCCTGTTTTGACAATTTTTAAAATGGCAATTTATAGTTCACCTCGATAATAATCCTCAACAGTGGGGACCCAAAAGGCTGCGTACTCTGTTCCTTATTATATTCTTTATACTCTCACAACTGTGTGGCCAAATTCAACTCTAACTCTATTTACAAATTTTCTGATGATGTTACAATAGTGGGTCAGATCTCAACGATGAGACAGATCACACCAAAGAGATAGATAACTTAGCGACATGGTGTAAAGACAACAATCTCTCCCTCAATGTCACCAAAATGAAGGAACCAGTCATCAACTTCCGGAAACAGAATGGAGGATACACCCCTGTCTGCATCAATGGTGCTGAAGTGAAGATAGTCAAGAGCTTCAAAGTTCCTCGGAGTAAATATCACCAACAGTCTGTCATGGATCATCCACCATGACACTACAGTAAAGAAACCACACCAATGCCTCCACTTCCTCAAAAGGCTAAGGATTTTCAGCTTGTCCATGATGATTCTTACCAATATTTGTAGATGCCCTATAGAAAACATTCAAAGTGAATGCATCACAGCTTGGTATGACAACTGCTCTGCCTAAGACCACAAGAAATCACAGAGTTGTGATCACAGCCCAGTCCATGATTAAAACCAGCCTTCCATCCATTGACACCATCTACACTTCCTTCTGCCTCGGGAAAGCAGAAAATATAATCAAAGTTCCCAGTTATACTCTCTTTCACCCTCTTCCGTCAGGCAGAAGATACGTACCAAAAGATTTAAGATCAGCTTCTTCCCTGCTATGAACTGATCTCTCATATATTAGATCTTAATTTGCACTTCTCTGTAGTTATAATATCATACTACCTGGATATTTTTGTGTAAGGTATGATTTGTCTGGTTAGCACGCAAAATAATACTTTTCACTCTATCTTGGTACATTTCATAATAATAAATCAAGCTAAATCTTGACAAAGAAAGTGCAGAACCTGCATTAAAACAAACCACAGTAAAACAGGAATAAATGTCAAATTTTGTTAGAGATTTTCCTCATAAATTATAAACTTTTTTGACATTTCTGCCATCCTCCCACATGGAAGAAACCAGGCAGGGGGAATACATGTAATGATCTTAAAATAGCGAACTGGACTCCAAACACGCACCTGGAATCCTCAATGTACCATCATCTCAAATAGTGTATACTCCCTAATGAAAACATGTCTTGCAATATAGCAGTTTACATTTCACAAACAAGTGCTGCATAATCCTAAAACACGTTCATTGTCATTAATTTATCATGCTTATAAAAGATTGATCATAATTTATACAAACATTATGAATGGATGGATAAACTTACCTCTGGTTTAGGTCTGTAATCTTTTAGCTCTCTCCATGGTTTTACTGAAAATGCTGAGCTAACAGGTTTAGGTTATAAAGTGTACTAGGCTGCTCAGTAGACAGCAATGAGGAAATAGGAAAAAGTGGACAAATTAATATACGACAATGTTTCAGAACTAATTGGATACACCTACGCTACTAATAACTTCACACAATAGATAATACTGCAACTTTCAGCTTAAGGTCCTGCAGTGCACTGTTATTTTTCAGAAAGCTGTCAAGTCTTTATAATTGCAGAGCACTACCATAAGACTATTGAGTTGATTAGAGCAGAGAAGGAGCTGCAGCAATTTTGAGCCTTCATTATTATCAGTGTAATCTTTTCAATGCTCGCCAGATACTGAAAGAAAAGGTGCAACATCTCAGCATTGAAATGGTTTTAGCATTTAAAATTTACATTAAGCTTGAACGCGGATGCATTTTTTTTGTTATTTTTATAAGTTAATGCTAATGTTATATTGCATGATGTCTGGTTCAAATCATTTGATTTGAGTTGTCATGTTTACAGAAAGGACTTTGAGATCAGGGAGCTAACTCGCTGAGTAAGAAGGATGATAAGTGTCTGGATGAGTATGGATAGGAGAGATTTGAGATAGATGATTAAATATAGATGATTCAATTCCAAAAGGCATACAGAAAAAATATTACATGTGGGAAGGCACAGTTTAACCAAGCATTTTGTATTTTATACAAAATGGATGAATGAATGGTGCAAAGCTTTCACAGTGAGAGGACATTTTCCAATATCTTTGGAAGGTAAACTAATCAAATTGCTGTCTCACTGTTTCTTAAGCATTAGCCATTTTCTGATGGTAACTGCTCCTAATTTTCTGTTGTTGCATACAGTTTTCAAAGTTGATCTTCTGTGCCTCAATTCCAGAGACATTGACTTAAATCTGAAAAACTTGGATGAAAATTCATACAGCTCTCAATCAAAGTTACTACCCTGAGATATGAGAGAGTGTGGTGAATGTATGGGTATCACTGCCACAGTAGGGTGTGGAGGCCAGGTCATTGAGTATATTTAAGACTGAGACAGATAGAGTCTTGACTGTCAAGAGGGTTATGGAGAGAAAGCAGGAGAATGGGTTGAGAAACTTGTAATTGAATGGCAGAGCAGACAAAACAGGCTGATATGTCTTATGGTATTATATATGAGCAAAATAGTCCCAGATACTTAACTTAGCCAACCTTTCCTCTCCAAGATGTATGATCAGAATGTAAGAGTGATAGACATCCGACAACCCAAAAACCTTTCAAAAGTATGTAGAATGTGTAAAACTCCCAGCAGATTGGAGGGTGTCAAGAAGAAAACCAGGAATTAGAGAACAGTTAATCTCACATTAGTAATAGGGAAGATGCTGGAGTCCTTCAGGAAGGACGTGATATAGCATGCTTTGAAAATACTAAAGCAATTATATAAATTCAACATTGGTTTATGAAAGTGAAATCATATTTGGCAAACCTATTGGAGTATTTTTGAAGACACGACTAGTAAAATACACAAGGAAGAACCAGTGGATGTAGTATATTTGTCTTTTTATCAAAGCTTTTGATAAAGTCACACATAAGAGTCATGTGTACCGAGGCATAGTGAAAAGCTTTGTTTTGTGAGCAATACAGGCAGAACACATAAATAAGTAAATAGTTGGTCAACAACGGCAACACCAAAAAGACAGGTACAGGCGAGTGTTAAGAGTCTGTGAGTCCATTCAGTATTCTAACAACAATAGGGTGGAAACTGTTACAAAACGGGGCTGGTGCATGTGTTCAGGCTTCTGTACCTTCCCCCTGATTGTAGAGGTTGTGGAAAAACATTGTCAGAGTGGGATGGAGCTTTGAGAACGCTGGTGGCCTTTCCTTGACAGTGGGCCTGGTAGATGGATTCTATAGATGGGAGGTTGGCCTTTGTGATTGTCCGGGCTGAGTTTACCACTCTCTGTAGCCGTCTCTGATCTTGCATGGTACAGTTGCCATAGTAGTGATGCATCCAGACAGAATGCTCTCAATGGTGCACCTATAAAAATTGGCAAGGGTATTCACTATCATGCCAAATTTCCCCAGCTGCCTGAGGAAGAAGAGATGCCATTGGGCCTTTGTAACCAGTGAGTCTACGGATCATCCCATAAATCATAGAATTCTTGCAGTATGGAAGCAGGTCATTTGGACCATTGAGTCCATACCTACTCTCTGAAGTCCATCCCAAACATACCCAGCTCCTTACTCTTACCCTATCACCATGGCTAATAGACCTAGTCTGCACACTATGGGCAATTTGACATAGTCAACCCACCTAATCTGCATACCTTTGAACTGTGGAAAGAAACCAGACTACCTGGAGGAAACCACCGCAGACACAGGGAGAATGTGCAAACACTGCACAGACAGACACGTGAGGTTGGAATAAAACCCAGATCCTTGGTGCTGTGAGGCAGCAGTACTAGCCACTGGGCCACCCCATTTATGGATGGCACAAATCCAAGTCTGTAGATTCACATTGAGCATGATGTCTCACTCTGTCAAGGGGCTTATATGATTCAAGTCCAAGGGGTTTGGCCACAGTCTGCCAGGTGATCAGTCCTACCAGAGTGCATGGTCCTTCCTGTTTAACATTGAACCATGGTGAGTTCTGCAGGTGAAGTGTAATAAGTTTGGGAATTTCAGGAAGGGCAATCTGCAGACTGCTGGAGTGATTGAGACATCAGACCAGGAGCTGCTTCCTGAAAGATATTCCTGCTCCTACGGTGATCTATCCAGTAAAACACAGGGCCAAGGGTCTGTTTCCATGTTGTATGACTTTATTTTCCTTTAGCAGTGATGATGGTGTGCACAACAGGTCAGAATTAGAGGAATATAGAAATCTCAAACATGTTTTGGGGTTGGTGGGTACTGCAGAAATAGGGAGGACCAAGGGCTAATATAGCATTTTGCAGCATTCCTGCAGTAGTTTGATATAATTAGAAGTGTACATCATCGGGAACTCAACTGCACCGCATTACTCTTCTTATTGGTATTATGAGTGTTTCTTCTCTTAGATTGTTTGCCTTATCCTTGAAGAAGTTCATCATCATCAGGCACATAGATTGTCAGCAAATGACTCTCTTTCTATATGCTACTGTGTAAAAGTAGCATCAGTAACCCAGAAGAAATATCCTACTCAAGTGTCACTGTGGAAGGTAGAGGATGTGAAAGAATTGCCTATTGGCCTTTGTGACTATAAGCCATTTAAAATGTAATGAGCTTTGCTCTATCAATGCTATCATCAATGTTATTGCCCTACAGGAGAAGCAATGATAGATAGAAGGCCGCGTTGGGTTTATACTGCTCATATAATTGATAATAGTGTCATGTTTGTCCCTTCTATCCTGGAGAGAGCTTTGGCATATTGACAGCTTACACAGAGAAAGAACTCAAGATCCCTCACTCTCATTTTACAGGTAGATAGTACATCAGGATTTGAGAGAAAATACAGTGTAGTAGCAAGAACACAGGAATTAAGCTTGTGCTAATTAAAAACAAAAATTCTTCGTATAAACAGAAGGCTGGCATGTACTTAACTCTGACATATGCACAGTCAGTGGAAACAGGTAGCAACCACAAGACTTCGGTTAATTATCATTTAACCAAAGGCTGACTGGCAAAATGTAGTTAAAGAATGAAATCAAACTAAAGCACTCTTTATGCACCCAATTTCAATATTCTGTGCATGAGAGCAAAAACGTATTAATCA
The DNA here is from genome assembly GCF_047496795.1 of Chiloscyllium punctatum. Classification (NCBI taxonomy): domain Eukaryota; kingdom Metazoa; phylum Chordata; class Chondrichthyes; order Orectolobiformes; family Hemiscylliidae; genus Chiloscyllium; species Chiloscyllium punctatum. The sequence goes on from NC_092747.1 coordinate 118,928,733, forward strand.
AATGATTCAATTATATGTCAGGCTTCGCCTAGATTTAGCAGAGTGAAGAGCTTGAAATTATGAACTTGAATAATTATTCAGAAAATCTTATTTGATATCAAGTGGTAGAAGTTTACCTTTTGCTCCACTCTGTTTAGTTTTCTCTTCAGTATGGCATACATTGTATTCTGCTCTGTTCACAGATTGATACAACCCTATTTCAGTCTGGGTTTGTTTAACTTTTTTTTTGCTGGATTAGATTCCACCCTTGCTGAGGTTTGCAGGTAGGTGACTGCCATGTTTTCTTTGCAATCTGCTCTCACATTTTTGTTTCACTAATATGTGAGAAATTCATGCTAAAATATGTGGATAGCTTCTTGTTGTGTGAATTTCTCTAATTATGTTTCTAGTGAAGTCCATTATGATTTTCTACTGTAGTCATCTGTAATTCTGTAACTCATCTTATTTCTTACCTGTATGAGTGAAATATTATTCAGCTCTATCGACAATAAAATGCAAGTATGTACATTACACTGCTTGTGGAAATCTCTTAAATTTTCAGTCAGACACTTGTGCATAGACCTGGGAGGAGCACATAATATGCATACCTGAGTACACCTCAAGTCATAGCAGCTCTGTGAACTTACATCATATCAATCATATTGTGGTCTGATGTTAATCTATCTTTTGAAAGATTTATATTGAGGTAGTTAATGTTTATCTTTTTCTTCAGATTTAAATGCAGTGAAATGTGTAAATGCAAAAACTTAAGTAATTATGAGCAGAAATTGCGGCACATATATAATCAAAATACTTGAACTAGTGGTTTGTCCTATTAGTTCTACAAGTTGTTTTTTTTTCAGTCTAGCTGTATTGGTCAGGTGCACTTTTAATCTGGAAATGCTGTATTGCCTTTAAAAAGTGATTTGTTGACTTGGTCTAGTCACTTACAGGTCATTTGAAACTGTTAGTAGCAGAAAAATATAAAATGGCTTGATTTTAACTACTCAACATGTTAATGAAAGGGGATTTGACTAGAATGGAGATCTTAATGGTTTCCAGCAGTCCATTTGATAAGTGGCCTTCTAAGGCAACCTTTGCATTTAGCATCTTTTGATGTTCCTGACCAGTTAGGAAATGCTCGTTTGACAATGAAGCACATTAGCCTATTTGAGCTGAAGTATTCAAAAGGAGCTTAATTTTGATAAATGTGAAGTGGTGAAGGCAAAACAGGGCAGGACTTATACACTTCATGAGGTGTATTGCTGAACAAAAAGACCTTAGGGTGCAGGTTCATGGTTCCTTGAAGATGGAGACAAAGGTAGACAGGGTAGTGAAGAGGGTGTTTGGCAAGCTTGACTTTATTGGTCAGTGCACTGAGGAGAGGAATTGGGATGTCATACAATATATTGCTTTGGCCACTTTTGGAACACTGCATTCAATTCTGGTCTCTGCTACAGGAACGATTGTGTTAAAGTTGAAAGGGTGCAGAACAGATTTGCATCCACATTGCAGGGGTTGGAGGGTTTGAGCTATAGGGAGGGGCAGGATAGGCTGGGGCTTTTTCCCTGGAGTGTTGAAAGCTGAGTGGGTCATCACACATTAGTTTATAAAATCATGAAGGGCATGGATGGGGTGAACAGTCAAGGTCTTTTTCGCAGGGTAGAGGAGTCCAAAACTAGAGGGCATAGGTTTAAGGTGAGTAAGGAAAGATTTAAAAGGTTTTTTTTTCACTCAGAGGGTGGTGCATGTATGGAATGAACTGCTAAGAGAAGTGACAGAGGCTGATACAATTGCAACATGAAAAAGGCATATAGGTAGATATATGAATAAGGAAGGGTTTAGAGGTATATGGGCCAAATGCTGGCAAGTGGAACTAGGTTAATTTAGGATATCTGACTGGCATAGACGAGTTGGACCAAAGAGTTTATTTCCACGCTATAAAATGCTCTGACTCTATGACAGCTAAGACGAATGTAGAAGGAATTTCTACATGCTTCAATGGTGGTATAATTTGTGACAATGGGTTGGTTGCACCTCTTGACAGATATTTTGCTAGAGCCAACATGTGGAGTGTAAGAAATCACATGGAAATTCTCTGTGCTGTGGATAAAAAAAAAATTGCCTGTCTTAGTGAACAGAAGTGTGATTGTTAAGATTAGTAGACGGAGTCTACTACCACACTTTCACTCCAAGAAGAAGTTGAATTTCTCCCAATCCCCCATCAGTCTGCCATCCCAAGTCTATTACTGCACAGTTCTATGCACATTCCTTTACTATGTAGGGAGGTATGTATTCCTTTCTGTGTCAGAACCTCTTCACATTCCAGTCTGTCCATTCACCATTGCCACTCACCCTTGTCTTAAGTCATTGTTGCACTTATCCTTCACAGTGAATCCGAACTGCAATGCATCTTCTATATGTGTGGCAGTAAATGAGGTTTCCTCTTTAAAGAGAGTACTCAGAAAACTGGCCACCAAGAAAATTGCAACTCATCTTTGCTGAGCTTTTACATCAGTGAGTTAGAATTTTGTTCACTAGAATATGAAGTCATGTATAAAAACTCAGATACCTATTTTTTACCCAGAGATAAGAGGCAGGCAACAGAAAATAAAAATGTGAACCACATTGGATTCATTTATGTCAGAAAGACACAAACAAACCAATTTGACTAAGTTTTTTGAAGGTCATTTCATTTATTTTGAATGCCGGAGTTCTAAAGCCTGGAAATGCAGAGATGTTCGTTGACATTTTGGTTTAAATAGTTCCGCACTTCTGTGTAATGCTGGTTTCTATTTTTAGTTCCTAAAAAAAATCAGTGTCAATGTGCCAATTTATATTTCTCTCAAAATTTGAACATTCTTCCTGTATACAGGTCACAGATGGTACTTCACATGTCAGAACTGCATATGAAGCATTATAATGACATTGAACTATATCTTCATCCATTTGTGAATGTTAGAAAAGAAAGCAGAAACCTTTAATACAATTTAGTCTCAAGTTTGCAAATGAGGGGACAAAATGATCCACTGGGGATAATCTTGACTTTGAGCAAAAATATAAAACAAGAAATTTGATTCTAATTTATGTTATATACATCAATCCCAATTTTCATATCTGCTGAAAGTCTCTCTGCCTCACCATTAGTAGGTGGCCTCAAATTAAGTAATTTGTAGAAAGAGTTAGGGAAGAGAAAGAATGTTTTACAACATGCTTAAAATAAAGTCATGTTGCAAATTTCAGACCAAGCTTATTTTTGTTCCGACACATTAAAAAAAAAGTGTTCTACATTTAGTTTTGAGAATGCTAATGTATTTTTTAAAAAAACACTAGCCTAGGATAAGGTTTGTATAATTTGTGTACTTGGTAAATGTTGAAATAGAGTTTCACACATTTTATGATCTGAGTCATTTTAATATCCATCACATCAGGTCAAAGACAATCCCAACGTATGTATTCAACACTGGACATTATCAGCAGAGTAACAGTCAGTACCACAGCTTCTAAAATAACAGACAATCACAGCAGACATTTTATGGCAAATCTCACTGTCTATTGAACAAATGACATTGTTCCAATATCTGTGCATTCGAAGTACCTGAATGCACTCTTTTGCCAAATGTAGGCAACATTATCAGCGAGATGATGTACTGTAGCTGGATAAGCCTAAAACTAATGCTGCTCTATTATTTAACCTACAGGGTTTCCCATGACTGTGACAAGATTTATAATGATGGAGCATGAACCAGTGACACATTTCTGTGGAAACAAATCTTGCAGCTTGAGCAGAGAACATTTCTGTCATGTTTAGAGTTGAAGCAAAGACTGTTTATTTATGATAAAATTTTTATTAGACTAGTAATGGAACTAGATTTAATAAGTAGATGAGTCAGCTTGTTAAAACTTGTTCATTTTCAGTATACACAATTGAATGGAAGATTTGTTTTATCATTTGTAATTTATTTTTAATATAGACTAATTCTTAAGGCTCTTATCATTTATGCAGCTGGATAATAATCATAGCTTAATGCAATCACCTCACAACATGCTTGGTGTTCTTTGAACAGTGACAACAGCCCCAATATTAATATGAAGGAAGCTTCTGAGTGGATATGAAATTGCATGACAGAACCCTACTAGCCAAAAGGGCAGTACTATGTGCAACTTTAATTCACTTAAAATTACAAATTCATTATGACTTCTATGCTTGGTGTTATCAATGTGATGCAATCTCCCCAAATGCAAGAGGCCAGCATATAAATGGAAAATGGCAATGATTAAAGGAATAGTGAACATGCATGGCATCAGAGAGAGAGGACGAAGAGGGACACATAGTTTCCCCAGAAAAGAAAAGAAAAATCTGCAAGAAAGAACAACTGGAGATAATGGCAGCGAGGATAGCGGAAGCATAATGCCCTGCTTATAGACGAAATGTAAAAGGCAACTTATTGATCTCACTGGGCCAAGAGAGGTTAACACATTTGCTGCTTCAACTACATCTTGTGTTTAAGAACCACACCTTTCACTCTGTCTTGCAAAATATTCTCTATTAAATCACTCTTCACACATACTCAACCTACAACAGCTTCTGGTGTTCATATTTGATGCACTTCATCACCTCTCCATTTCTCTATCTACCATTGACACTTACCCAACTCCTTATGCAATGTGATGCATGAGTCTCATAGATGCAACATATTCTGTGACGGTGTTTACCAGGTAAAGGTTTTAATGGTCTTTCTTTTCTGGGTCTAGTAGAAAGGAGCACAAAATCCAAAGAGAGAACGGAAGTAAATAGTTACAAATAGTCTAGATTACTGATGAATGAGGCAATCTCTTTGAGATGATTGACTCCCCTTTCAGTCAGAGATGGAAGGAAAGGAAGCTCACGGCTAACTTTAACAGAAAAACAAGTATTTCTGACTTGTCTACACTGATCTAATTCTGAGTTGAACTATGATAGAAAAGAGTTATGGATAATGAGTGAGAAAAATGGACTAAGGATGACCAATAGCAGACAATTAAGCATAAAGCTGAGCAAAAACTTATTCTGCTCTGAGCTGTCATTGAGAAGGATCAACTTCCCCTAGTTAACAAAGGCAGTAAATGAGAGTGTTCAATCAAAGATGAAGGTACACAAATTGGCAAAAACCAGTGGTAGGCCAGCACAAATACATTGGATTCTGGGATGTTTCCAATTAGTTGGGAAACTGTTAATGTGGTGCCCTTGTTCAAAAAGGCATTGAATCAGAAAGCATGAAACTGTAAGTTTAACAGCTTAACAGCTGTCTTTGGGAAAATGCTAGAATCCATTGTTAGAGGAAAAAAAGCAACATGATCTTGTAACAGAAAAATTGTATATAACTAATTAGCTGGAGGTCTCAGAAGACAGAACAAGCAGAGTTGATAAGGGGAAGTATTTGCTATTCCAGAAGGCATTTAATAAGGGTCTACATTAAAAACTATTGCACAAGATAGGAGCTCATGGTATTAGAGATAATATATTAGGATGGCTTGAGGATTGGCTGACACACAGAAAACAGAAAGTTACACTCAACAGGTCTTTTATCTAGGTTGGAAAGACAAAACTACTGGAGTGCCAGCAGGATCAGTCTATAGGCTTCAATTAATTACCACCAATACTGATGACATGGGAGGTGGAGCAGAAGAAGCTGAAATATTTTGCTGAAGAAGCTGAAATATTTTGAGAGTGCACATTGTGATGAGGTCAAAAGACATCTGCAAGGGGAGATAGATAGGTTAGGAAGCAGGCAAAAACTTGGCAAATGCCTCACAGTGCCTGATATCCCTGGATAAAGGGGTTGACTTATTAAGATGGCTAAATGGATTGGGTCTTTATTCTTTAAACTTTAGAAGAATGAAGGATGATCTTATTGAAACAGACATGTTTCTAAGGGTACCTAATGGGCTAGGGGTTGAGAAGATGTTTAAAACTAGTGGGCATAGTTCCAGAATACAGGGACACATTTAGAATTGAGATGCAAAGATATTTCTTCTTCCAGAGGATAGTGAATGTATGGAATTCTCTAGCCCAGAATGCTGTGGGGATTGGATCACTGAAGGTATTTGCAGAGGAGCTAGATTGATTCTTGAACAATTAGAGTATTGAAGTCTAGAATGAACTCATGTGTAAGAGGATTTGAGGCCTGGAGCAGATTAGCCATGCCCATTGTTGAATAGCAGGGCATGTCTGAAAGGCCAAATGGCCTACTCCTGCTCCTATTTCATTTGCTCTGATATTCACATTTTCTTATGAGAAAAACAACAATGGTCAGAGTTAATAACAACAATTATATTGCAATCATGGCATTTTACGCTGATTAAATTATATTCAGTTCTTTTATTTGTCTTCTATGAACATCACAGCGTAGAATTCATTGAATCCCTACAGTGTGGAAGCAGGCCATTCGGCCTATTGCGTCCACACCAACCCTCTGAAGAGCAGCCCACCCAGATCCTCACTCCCCACACTATTCCCGTAACCCTGCATTCCCCATGGCTAATCCACCTGGCCTGCACACCCCTGGACACGATGGGCAATTTAGCATAGCCAATCCACCCAACCTGCAGATTTTTGGACATGAGTCCAAAGAGTGTCACAAGGCAACTATGGGGCAGCACTTCATCCCCCCTTCGGCCCTACCATCACTCCCATGCACGAAACAATTAACAATGGTGAACTAGGAAAGGACAGAGGACTTGAAAAAATGCTTTACAATCGTCACTGTGAAAGCACTAATAGTATTCCAAAAACAGAAATAACCAAGGAGTTAAAGTGGGAGAGGAAATAAATACAATAAGTATTCCCAGTGAAGAAAAAGTAGTAGGGACACTAATTGAGTTAAAGGCTGATCAGTTCCCTGGATCTAATGGTTGCATCTTAGGATATTAAAGAAATTAGCTGCAGAGCGAACGGATGCACTGGTGGTTATTTTCTAAGAATCTTTAGATTCTGGAAAAGTCCCAGAGGGCAGGAAATCTGCCAATGTAGCACCCTTATTCAAAAAGGAATGGACTTAAAATAAAAATCCTGAGAGCAGATAGCTTAACATCTGTCACTGGAAAAGCAATGGCAGACGATGTCAGCAGTTTCAAAAATACATCATCTATGGAAGCAGGGTCAGTGTGGCTTCATGAAGGGGAAAAATCATGCCTGACAAATCTAATAGAAATTTTTGAGCAAGTAACAAGCAGGACGGGTAAGGAGGAGCCCATAGATATAATATATTTTGATTTCTAAAGGGCGTTCATTACAGTTGAGAAGCATGGGAGGGGACTGAATTAAAACAGAAGACTTTTAGTGTACTTGACGGGTCGATGCTGAGGGGTTGTCTTCCCTTGTGGGATAGTCTAGAACCAGTGGGTATCATTTCAGAATAAGTGAACATCCATTTAAGGCAAAGATAAGGGAGGATTTCTTTTCTTAGAGGGCAGTGCATCTGTAGAATTCTTTACCAGGGAAAGCTATAGATTTTGGGTCACAAGGTATATTCAAACCTGAGATAGACACGTTTTTAATCAATAAGGGAATCGAGGGTTATGGGGAAAAGGCAGGAAGGTGGAGTTGAGCATGATCAGATCAGTCATAGTCTCCTTGAATGGCCTAATGGGCCGAATGGCCTACCTTTGGTCCACTTCCTGGCTGTTTTCACACTTCCCAAGTGCCATCCGTTGAAGTCACCCAAAACACTCGTGACAAAGTCTTAACTTTCCCAAGTCCTGTTCTTACATCACTCTGTGCTGCTAAAGTTGTGATTAACAATCAGGAGCACTCTTGGAGAAATGTTATCCCTTCACATCGACGTTTCGAAAAAGACCCCACTGTTCTCAATCTGGACACCATTGTGAGCGAGAAGACATGCTACCTTTCACTTTAATTTGACACAAATTCATTGTGAACATTCAATGGCAGCTTATAACGTTACATCGTTGGACTTAAAAATGAACGTATATGTTGAAATACCATTACTTGATGTTACAAATGTCTTAGTTCTATAATAGAATAACGTCCCTCTGTGATTAGCTTTAATTACAAGCAATCAATGTCTAGACACTGATGAATCACATCACTAAAGCTCCCTCAGGCCGAGAGCCTTGTGACTGCATTTGGTATAAAGAATGAAGCATTTTCTATAAGATTTGGAGAGTTAAATTGCTTCTCTTGACAATCATGTCAATAAAAATGATACTTATAAGCTCATGAAAGGACATTTTGTCTCTGAACAGTGTTGTAAAACACAAATGGCTGAAGGGCAGTATTTACGGTTTGGACTTTGATGAGGGTTGAATGTTCTCTGAATGTTCAGTTGAAGGATGTTATGATTTATCTATGACATGACGTTGAGCAAACAGTTTTATCACACAGACGTGGCATCAGGTAAAATGCTGCACAGTTCGAGCTGAATGTTAACTGACCACGAGCACGAAGTTGCTGTGACGATGGAGAAACACGCACTTTAAGAAGAGCCAAGAAGACATCCTCCAGGGACTCAGAAGTTAATGATCTGGGGGTTGGAACACAAGCCAATGGTGGAGATAAGCTGGCGACATTCAAACAGGCAGGATTGGAGTGATGGAGATTTGGTTACCTTGGAGATGAATGATGGGAAAGAGGTGAAGGACAAGCTTGATAACCAGCATGACAAATGCTGCAAATGTCAAGGAGAGATAACACACTATAGTTCCAGTCATAGGAAATGTTATTTGTGTTTTTGGCACCAGTAGTAGGAATGAAATAAACTTAAAGTTGGATAACTTAAACAATTTGGAAAATGTACACTGTATGCGAAAATGATGACACATCAGGAACAATAGAGATGAAACCATGTATCATTTGGGATCAGAGCTAGAAATAGCAGATGGGTTATAGTTACCGTTCTGAGGAGAGGTGACTAATGGTAACATTAAAAGTGAGTTTGAGGATTTCCTGAGGAAAGAAATTCTTTGGTAAATCAGTTAACTTGGAGTGAAGCAACACTTGAATAAAAGGTTCAGATGGATGCTGATCCAGACTGATAGATACAAAGCTGACAGGAGAGTTAAACCTGCAGAGATTAAGAGGGAAAGAAATTTAAAGGAGATGGGAAATAAACTACAGTTTTATTTAGTTGGTGCTGTTACAGGAAGGAAAATCTGTAGTTATTTTTTTTTCTTTCTCTTTTATTTTTTTTAGGGAGACTCCTGTTTACTTTTTTTTCCCATGGTGTGTGTGTGTGAAGGTGTGAGACACAGTGAAAGACACAAAGTGCACGAATCTTTATTCAATTTCTACCACCAGGAAGATAGGAAAACACCCGAGTGGCCAGTGATAAGCACTGCACTTCAAATCAAAGGGCAATGCCGTGTGATCAAACAATGAAGGGGAGGGTAGGGACTAAATCAAAATAGAGTTAGAGGGAGAAATAATGCACTCCACTCCCTGCGGCGCCCACCTCTCCCTGAACAACTCCAGGGTGTTGGTGGACACCGCGTGCTCCTTCTCTAAGGACACCCGGGCTCTAACGTAACCCCGGAAGAGGGGCAGGCAGTCGGCCCTAACGACCCCCTCCACGGTCCGCTGCCTGGACCTGTTGATGGCCAGCTTGGCCAGGCCCAGGAGCAAACCCACGAGGAGATCTTCGGACCTGCCCTCCCTCCTCCGTACCGGGTGCCCGAAGATCAGGAGCGTGGGACTGAAGTACAGCCAAAAGCAGAGGAGAAGGTTTTTAAGAAAATCAAAAAGGGAGTGCAAACGCCCACACCCAATATATACATGGTCCACGGACTCCACAGCGCCACAGAACAAGCAGTTGGGCTGGGAGTCCGTGAACCACCGCAATCTGCGGTTGCAGGGGACTGCTGCGTGCGGCACCCTCCACCCCAAATCCCCGAGAGAAAGGGGGAGGACTCCCACGTAGAGAGCCCTCCACTGGGGATCTCCACCGCCCGGTGGCAAATGGGCACGCCAAGGCGTGTCCGGACGGTGGATGAGGGAGAAGAGGTGGACGGTGTGCAGCAGCAGTCGATACAGGGCCTTCCTTTTTATATCCCTTAAGGGGACAACATTAAAATTCCGGAGGCGGCTCAGGTTGTGGGGCACAGGCTCCCGCGGGAAGTACGGGACCTTGGGGCCAATGTGAAATTCCGTCCGGGCCGGGGTGAGCGCGGACGGGATCCCACCGCACACCTGAGCGTCCTCCAACTGGTGCACTACGTCGGGTCCGAGCACCGCCGTTTTAAGGCGTTGGATGGCGGTGGCCACCTACCGGACGTCTACCGCTGCCCTGCTAACTATGGGAAAATCTGTAGTGATTGGGAGAAGGGCCAGGTGGATCTCCTTAACTGTGAGATTCTTGATTGATTGTTAACCTGGTCCAATCAGGAAAGCCCTGGCTGAATGATATAAACAGGAAATTCAGAGTAACCTTAGTTTAGGGGGCTGACTCTGTGCTAGCTGGTGTTATAATCAGTATGTTGCTGGTGTAGTTGGTTTCTGCTCTTTTTTTCTGGGTGTAAACCTGGTTCCTGAACTGGCTGAATTTTCTAGCCAGTTTGTTGGCTAGCATTCCTTTTAGTGAGGACTGATTGTTAAACTCCTGATGTGCACAATGTGTTTCAGGTGTTGCTCTGTTTTCACTAGGGGATTGTTGTTTCACTGGTTGGTTGCAGCCTCTTTCTCATTGAGAAAAGGATAATGTTAGTTTTGTGATAGGGCTTAGCCCTTGGACTCTAGTTTTCTTTTTTATGTGTCTTCAATTTTTATTGGTGTTTTAGACTGAGTCCTTGTGGAAGACATACATTCCCCAGAGGAGCTGTTCCTGTGGGGAGGCCTAGCCCTCTGAAGATTGAACACCTGTGTGCTAGGAGGAGAGTACTTGCTGTGTTCTGGAGTTTGGGAGAACCACTTTCCTTTGGGAGTGGATCAAACCCCTGTGAGTAACTGCACCTGTACAATGTATTGTTCCTCTGAGTGGGCCTGGTTTTCCAAGGCTGGGCCAGGACTCCATGGAGACTAAGCACCTGTGTGCTGTGGGATGTACATTTGTTGCCTTCAGGAGTGGACTCTGTCCTTGGTTGTGGACTGTTTTTAGTAATGGACTCTGCAGTTTGGAGTAGACTCTTTATGACAATTTATATCATACTGGAGTGGACTCTTCCTGGAAATGGATTCTATTTTGAGGACTATAGATTTGGACTGTGTACTAGAAAGAACTGTTTTTGGTAACTCATTGTATTGTGGTGTTTCCTGGGTCTCTCTCCTGCACTGTCTTTTCCCTGGGTCTGGCAGGCCTTGCTGTGAGCTGGGAGGCTCATGGGTCATCCTGAAAGTTTTGTCACCCTGAGAACCAGAGGGTGGGTAGGCCATCCTGAAGGTTGGTAGGCTACTCTGATGCCAGTTGCCCTGAGCCAGATGGTGGGTAGGCTGTTCTGAACACTCCCTTTCTGAGAAGGGGTAATTGAGATGGGCTGTCCTAGAGATGGTTGAAAGGTGTCAAAGCAGCCAAGCACCAGGAAGTGCATAGGAGTGGGTTGAGATCTGGAAGGCTTGTAGGCTGCCCTGTCATCCCAGGGAAGGATGGGCTGTCCTAGAGGTGGCTGGATGGTGTATCAGGGTGGGTGAGAGCCCAATGGTATGTAGGGGCAGACTGAAAGCCAGCAGGCAGGTAGCCATCCTCAGTGCTGTCACCCCAGGCATGTACTAGGGCAGGCTGCCCCAGAGGTGGTTGAAAGGTGTAGTGGTTAGTGAAGCCAGAAGGTGGGTAGGCTGTCCTGACTGCTGTCACCCTGGGTGGGTACTGGGGCAGGCTGTCCTAGAGGTGGTTGAAAGGTGTCAGGGTGGACTGAACTGGAAGGGGAATGGGGTGGACCAAGCACTGGAAGGTGTGTAGGGGTGTGCTGCCCTAGTGGCAGGAAGGTGGAAAGGACATGGGCTTGCTGGGTCTGTATTTGTGTAACTGGATTGTCCTCTTGTGTACAAATGTCATTGTCACTGTCTTTTATGTGAAACTGGGATTTGAGGTTTGTTGTCCCCTCCCTGTAAACTGGTTGAATGGTAGGGTTTAGGGCCTGGCTTTGCTGCTCCTCCCTTGTAAAATTGCTGTTGTATACAGCTGTAAATGTTTATAGTTTTTAAACTGTTTAATAAACTTTAAAATATTATAAACAGGAAGAAAACAGATTCAAAGTCTTAATTTAGGGGACTGACTGTGCTAGCTGTTAATTTCTGCCCTTTTTGAGAGAAACCTGATTCCTGAACTGGCTGAATTATTTAGCCAGTTTGTTAACTGACATTCCTTTTCAGTGAGGATTGATTATGTGCATCAGGTGTTTAACAATGTTTCAGGTGTTGCTCAGTTCTCATTAGGATTGTTGTTTCTCCAGCTGATTAATCTGCTACTCTTTTTCCCTTTGTCCTTTTCCCAATGTAATTTTGTTGGGCTTAGCCCTTTAGTTTTTTATGTATCCTCACTGTTTTTGGTGTTTTGGACTGAGTCCTTGTGAAGAAATATATCTTTCCAGAGGAGCTGCTCCTGTGGGGAGGCCTAGCCCTGGAAGATTGCTCACCTGTGCTGGGAGGTGAGCACTTGCTATATCCTAGAGTTTGGGAGAAGTCCTTGCCTTCAGGAGTGGACCAAAACCCTGGTGTTAACAGTACCTGTACAATGCACTGTTCCTGTGAGTGGGCCTGGTTTTCCAAGGCTAGGCCAGGTCTCTATGGAGACTGTGCTGTGGGGTGTGTATTTGCTGCCTTTGAGTGGGCTCTGCCCTTGTTGTGGACCCTGTCTTTAGCAACAGACTCTGTAGTTTGGAGTGGACTTGATTTCTGACAATGCACATTGCATACTGGAGTGGGCTCCATTCCTGAGAATGGACTCTACATTTTGAAGGAAAATGTCTATGCTAATGGACTCTGTACCAGAAAGGACTGTTTAATTAACAATTAACTGTACAATGTTTCTTGTTGGGTCTATCACTTGCACTGTCTTGTGTAGCCCTGGGTCTCCTGGTGTTACTGTGAGCTGGAGGCCTGAGGGTCACCCTGAAAGCTGTCACCTGAGCTAGAGGGCTGGTAGGCCATCCTACTGCCAGAGCCTGAAGGTCAGTAGGCCATTCTGAGCATTTTCTTCCCCCCCCCCCCCACCCCTGAGAAGGGATAAGTGGGACAGGCTCAGTGTAGCAGAGATCCAGAAGACACATGGGGCAGGCTGAGTTTGTGGGCTACCCGGTCATCCCAGGGGGAAGGCGGTCCTAGAGGTGGCCAGAAGGTGTCAGGGCAGTCCATGCTCTAGATGGTGCATTGGGGTGGTGAGCCAGGAGGTGGGTAGGCTGGTCTGACTGCTGTCACCCTGGGCAGGTACCAGGGCAGGCTCACCAAAGGTGGTCAAAAGGTGTCAGGGTGGACTGAACTGAAAGGGGCATGGGGTGGGCTACCTTGGAAGCCAGAAGTTGGGAGGGATGGGGCTTGCTGGGTCTGTATTGTGTGCACTTAATAATTGGATTGTTGCTGTCCTGTAATGACATACTTAGACAATGTTTGAAACTGGGATTTGAGGTTTGCCCTGATTTATCTGTAAATTGATTGAACATTAGGGTTTGGGGCCTAACTTTGCTGCTCCCCTCCCTTGTAAAATTGCTGTTTCTCTGTATACAGCTGTTAATGTTCACTATTTTAAACAATTCAGCTTACAAAAAGTGTCACACTGTTTCAGAGCTGGCTGGTCAGACTCCATGTACTGTGCATATGTAAGTAAAAGGTGACATAATGCCAACCTCTATGCAGTTGTTTCAGTGGCAACAAAAGAAAAGTCCATTCCTGAAGCAAATTCACTCAGAGCTTGGGCAAGCATTTTTAGCATCATGCCTTTATTTAGGAAGCCTGACTTCTTCAATCCTGCTACTGGAGACTGGGCCCAGTATGGGAAAGAATATTTATTTCTAGGCAAATGTCATTGGGCATATGAAAAATAATTGTTCTGACTGCTTGTGGATCTGTAGCATTTTTGGTTATTAGGAGCCTAACTTTCTTGAGACACTGGATACTAAACCTTTGCAGGAGTTAATGGATTTAGCTAAGGAGTATTAAGACACCCAAACTTCCTTTAATTCTGACACTATTGATTTAACTTCAGTTTGAGAACTGGGGGAATCCATGGGGAATTTTGGGTGAGATTGAGACTGGCAGGGTGTATGATTTTTGGTTAACCCTGAATGAGATTCTAAGTGACTATTTGGTATGTACACTTAATGTAACCCCACCTATGAGCTGAAGCCCAGCTGGACTTAAAACAAGCATTACAACTGGTTTGCTCATTAGAAAATGTAGCAAGTGGGGCATGGGAGATACAGGGCATCCAAATGGAAGTGGGCAGTTTCACCTGTCAAACTGAGCTTGGGAAACACTACTTGAATGTAGGCAATCGCAGAGCCTCACATCATACCATGATCAGTGTTCCTAGGTCAGCCTAAAACAAAGCTAAGCCTCAGCCAAATGACTGTCTAAAATATTCTTCAGGATCCAGACTGGCAAGCTGTTGTTGCTACCAGTATGCAGAACAGAAACTGCAATGGAGTCTAATTAGATTCCCTACAGTGCAGAACCTGGCCCTTCAGCCCAGCCAGTCCACATGGACCCTCTGAAAAGTAACCAAGCAAGACCTATTTCCCTCTGACTAGCACTATGGGCAATTTAACATAACCAATTCACCTAACCTGCACATCTTTGGACTGTGGGAGGAAATTGGAGCACCTGGGGAATGTGCAAACTCCACAGACAGTTGCCCAAGGATGGAACCAAACCAGGGACCCTGGTGCAGTGTGGCAGCAGTGCTAACCACTTGAGCCACTGTCACCTGACTTGAGTAAGAACTCATAGGCTGGTAGCCAGGCCACCCCACACCCTGGAAAGTTCATCTACATGTGGTTTGGAACAGTTAAGTTGCTCAGCAACATCCAAATCAGAACCAATGAAAATAAATACCTGGTTAAATTGTCACCTGGTTCTCATGGAGGTTGATAGTGGTACAGCTGTATTTGTACTTGGAGAACCAGTCTTTAACAAGATTCACTGAACTCCAGCCATTAAGTTTGTGCAAGACCTCAGCCAGATGGAGAATGTACACCAGGGAACTATTAGGGGTATGACTTTGTTATTAGTCTCCTATGAGAAGCAGGTGGTTCAGTTCCCACTTTTTGTAGTAAAAGGCTCAGGCCAAGCTTGATGGGTGGAATTGATTGAGAACAATTCACTTGGATTGGCTCAACATTTTTCAATTAGAGAAAGGCTGCCTGAGTGAAGTCCTAATTAAATATCTAGGGGCTTTTCAGAAAGTTCCAGGGACTATCAAAGAAGCCAGGACATCTTCAATTTGATTTATTGAAGTCACATGTACCTGAGTACAGTAGTGTTTTTTGACCAGTTCATTGTGAACAAGGGCCTACAGATCATAGGGTGTTTAGACAAAATGAGGCATGCAGGTTACACTGCACAAGTGTACAAAGCAAGATGATCATTAGCAAGATCAACATTACTATTTGAAGTGAGTCCATTCATCAGTCTAATAACAGCAGGAAAGAAGCTGTTTGACTTGCTGCTGCCTGTGTTCAAGCTTCTGTATCTTCTGCCTGACAAACTGTTGTAGGAGAGCATTACTGGGGTGGGAGGGGTCTTTGGGATGTTGGTTGCCTTTCTATGGCAACAAGATATGTAAATGGAGCCCATGGATTGGAGGTTGGCTTCTGTGATAGCCTGGGTTGTGCACACAACCTTCTCTCTAGTTTCTTATGGTCCAGTTGCTGTACCAGGCTGTGATGCACCCAGAGGGAATGCTTTCTATGGTGACCTGTAGAAGGTGAAGGCCCTTATGGACAGACCAAATTTCCTGAGTGGCCTGAGGTGTTGCTGAGCCACCTCCTATGTTGCATCTACATAGGAAGTCCAGGGCAGATTGGTTACTGTCACTCCTAGGAATTTGACACTGTCCACCCCCTCAACCTCTGTTCCATTGAGACAGATGAGGTGTGTCCTCCTCCTTCCTGAAGTCAATGATCAGTTCAATTGTTTCCCTGACATTGAGAGGGAGGTTGTTGTCATTGTACCATGTCACCAAGCCCTCTATTTCCTTTCTGTATTCCAAATCATCATTTGATAACTGTCCTACCACAGTGGTGTCATCAGCCAACTTGTAGATGGTGTTCATTGCCAATTTGGCAACACCATCAGTGTACAATGGGGGCTGAGAATGCATCCTTTTTTGGGAGTGTCCAATGTTGAGGATGATCATGGAGATGCAGTTATCTATCTCCACTGATTGTGATCTGTGGGTCAGGAAGTTGAGGATCTAGTTTGAGGGTGGAGCTGAGACTTTGATCTGAGGTCAGTCTGGAGGTGATAATGGTGTTGACTACAGCTGTCTTCAATGAGCAAGAGTCTGACTGAGGTGTCCTTGTTGTCCAGATATTACAGGGATGAGTGCAGGGCCAGGGAAGCAGCATCCACCGTGGACCTGTTGTGTTGAAAGGCAAATTGCCACTTTGATACCATTACTGCCTGGAGAAGAGGTGAGTCCAGGTACAAGAGGCCAGCTACAACCCAGTTCAAGTCTGACCCAGAGGGACTAGTCCCTGGGCTGAAAATCTCTTTCAGCTACAAGAGAAACACCAGACCTATAACCCTGGACTAGGTGGGTGGGGAAGGGTGGAGGGATGTATAATTGGAACAAAGACCAGGTGGATCTCATTGACTAGGAGATCTCTGATTGGGGTCAGCAACCTGAGCTAAACAGGGAGCCCTGGCTTACATCTATAAGGATAGAATTCAGAGGGTCTCCTCAGGCTAGGGATTGAGCTGGCTGTACATCAAGGGTGACTTCCTGACAGGACAGTCTGGGCAATTAATTCAAACCTAAAGTTTCAAGCAAAGTGGTGTGAAGGATGAAGTAAAGGCAATAAGTTGGAGAGCTGTGCATATAATTTGTGTTGAAGGTGGAGAAATCAAATGAGACATTGGCACTAAGTGTTTGAAGTGAGGGTAGAAAGGGCCTAACAAAGTTTGAGGTCGCAGTCATTAACTTTAGATTGTGCTGGCTTGAGTTTGATGCAAGAGTCATGGACCATATCAGTGAGCTACCTGAATAGTGGACATGGTATTTATAGCCAGATATTGCACTTTACTTAACTGCACATCTGGGAAAATTACTTGACCAGGTTATAGAAAATATACATGTATTAAAATATAATCCATTCTTGATAAATGTAGGTAAATGATTTGGTCATGGTGTTTCTTGAGCCTTGAAATCAATGCAAATTGCTTGGACTAAAGTTCTTGCTGACTTCAACACTTTGATAACAAATTATCTGGCAGAGACTGGTGTAACTGCATGACTAGCTGCAAACAGGGTCCAAGTTTAACCTCTGGCATTGGCAAAGAAGGGAACTAGAGTAGATATTTGGGCAATTGACTCTATTCTTGCCACCTTAGCAAAAGTGCAGGTGAGAAGGACTGTTGGTAAACTTTTGACTAAAGCCCACACAAATGGTAAATGAATTGCAACTTGCCATTGGTCCAATTACCAGCCTTCTGGGCAAATGAAGTGGCTTTTTCCCTGACTGGGAATCCTGGATAACATACCTGCCAGATTGGGACTCATAATTGCTCCTTCACACATAGTGACTCCATTTGGCTAGGGATGTGGAAAATGGGATGGAGCTTGAAAGCCAGATCCCAGTCTTAGCCTCCAATCCCTGGACACATCTCTCCTTGTGACTACCTCTCACCGCCTTGCTGGTGAAGCTCTGAAGGTTTGGCCTCCAAGGTTGATTCCTAGGAGTGAAGCCACTCATCCTTGAGTGATCAGCAATTTCTGAAAAGGTGACCTCAGGATCAAGATGTGAGACTTGACAAGCTTACAGCTCTGCTCGTAACTACCCAATTTATCCAGCAACTTTATCATTGGTGGAGACAGAGGCTGAACACAACAGCCCCTACCCTAAGTTGTTTGAGAAGTACGCAATCATTTTCCTTCAATCTGGTTCTTCTTATCATTGTTCTGCTGGGCAATATTATTTGTCATCAATGGACAGCTATTCAGACAATAGCTTCCTGCCTAAAGTTGTCTTTCTACCCTGCTTTCTCCACATCCATAATCGCATTCATTGACTCATTTACAAAGTGGGCTGAAATAAAAGCCACCCATTTCTCTGGTATACAACCTACAGTTAAAGTAATATGCAGAGATGTATTTGTTATATATAAATATCTATTAGTGATTAATGAACAATTTGACATTATAAGTTTTTGTCAGTCAGTTATGTTGTAAATTAATTGTAGCCAATCCTTCCCAGAGAACTGTACAATGAATAAAACTACTTGGTTCGGCTGGTGTCCTAGAAAAATGAAGATTAACTTTAATTTAACACCATTTCAGTATAATATCAAACTAAACCTAATTCTTGGGGATATGGATCCATGCAATTTCTTTGCAGTCTGGTGAGGAATCACAAAGATTACATTGATCTTGTGATTAGTAGACACTAAATCAATTCTTAGTAATCTGACAGGATGTCTGAGTGGTCTCATATTAGGAATATGGATAACATAGTAGGTAGCTTGTAGCAATGTTAACATTGACTTTACATAATAACTTTACATGGAACAAAACCAAAGTAACCTAATCCAGCAAACTATTTTCACCAAAGAATTAAATAAAATGTAGTGTCATCTGACTGCATTGACAGCCATTTGTTATGTATTTGGATCTTTTGAGTACAGAGGGAGAAAGTGAAGATTGCAGCTGCTGGAGATCAGAGCTGTGTGGTGCTGGAAAAGCACAGTAGGTCAAGCAGCATCTGAGGAGCAGGAGAATCAACATTTCGGGTATAAGCCCTTCATCAGGTGAGTTCATCAGGAAAACCCTTATTCCTGACAAAGGGCTTATGCCCGAAATGTCGATTCTCCTGCTGCTTGGATGCTGCCAGACCTGTGCTTTTCCCAGCACCACACTCTTGACTGTTTGAGTACAGAGTAAAATTTCAAAATATGCTAATGATCCTAAACTTGCAATAGTAATAATGATAGGGGAGGTACAATTCGAATCAATTTAAGCTTGTGCCATCTTACATTGTTTTGCTTTAACTTTGGTCAGTTTATGTGGGCCTCTATTCTTGTAAATCAGCATTTGGTTGGTTTAAAATTGCTTCCCCCTAGTCTGACAAACAGGCACGTGTTCTAATTGCCAATATTTTGAAGAGGGTTCTCCACTCTTTAATCTACCCTGTTACTGCCAACCTCTTGATTTTCAGCCTCACCCATTTTTTTTTTACTCACTCCCCCAATCTGAACTTTTCTCTCTCTCATTCAACAACTTGCCACTCCCCTCTCCTGTTTCTGCATTCCTATTCAAGGTATAGATCCAGAGCTAATCTGAAGCTGGAGCTCCAGTGTTATCGAAGTATAGGTCCAAACAGAAGCAAAGTAGTCCAATCAGCCCTCTGAGCCTGCTCCTACATTCAGTAAGATCATGGCCGATCACTCAACTCAATAGCTATTCCCTCTTCCTCCATGTTCTTTGATCTCTTTCGCTGTAAGAATTATCTAATTCTTGACTGAAAACCTTCAATGTTTTAGCTTTACTTGCCTTTTGTGGTAGAGAATTTGACAGGCCCACCTCTTTGTGTAAGAAATTTCTCCTCCAGTAGCCCACCCCACATCCTTAGAAAGAAGCCCCTGTTTCTGGACTCATCAGTCATCAGATAAATCCTTTTTGGTATAAAAGGGCACTTAGTTTCTCTTGTTTTTGCTATCATTGTGGATTACTTCACATTTATCCAAATTTATTCCCCTCATCGCTTACTGTCCCACCAGCTTGATGTCATCTTGAAACTTGGGGAATTTCCATTTGGTTCCCTCATCTAAGTCCATAATATTTATGGTGAATAGCTGTGGTCCCAGCACTGATCCCTATAGTTCTCCAGATGTCAATGTCTGTCATCTGGAAAATGACCTGTTCATTCCTATTGTTTGTTTCTTGTCTGCCAACCCATTCTATGGTCATATCCACACAATACCAACAATTCCATGTACTTCAATCTTGCATGTCTACCTCTTATGTGGGAACTTATTGACAACCTTTTGAAAGTTCAAATAAATCCCATCCACTGGTTGCCCCTTATCAAATCTGCTAATTACTTTCTTGAGAAGTTGCAGTCCATTTGTCAAGTGTGTTTTCCTTTGTATAAATCCATGCTGTCATTTTCCAATCCTATCCATGCTTTTCAAGTGGCCTGCTATTAAATCTTTTATAATGGACTCTATCATTTTTGCTCCTCCTATGTCAAGCTAACAAATCTATATTTCTCAATTATGGCTCTACCTCACTTTTTGAAATAGTGGTGTAGCAGTGATTGAGATATTGCTTGTTTGTTTTTTATTATCCTGCTCACTGCTTACTTCTGTTATGCTTTAATTTCGAACAAGGGCTTCTGCAGAAGAGTCATTAGCATCGTTGATGGTCCCTTGCAGGGTAAGTCCATAGATGGCTATACAGTCCAATAGAGGCTGGAGCGGAGTTGCAAGACATGGAACTGAGAGCTTTGACAGTCAGTGAGCTTGAAGTTTTCAAAGAGGAAGCATCGGCAAGAGGATGTGTTATAGAAATTTAAAGCATTGCAAAATAGGAGCAGGAGTTCTGGAGTACTGTGTTCAGTTGTGGTCACCATGTCCTCCTTTTAAGCTGGAGAGGGTTCAGAAAGGATGCTGCCAGGAATGGAAGATTTGAGTAATGGGGACAGGGTGGATAGGCTGGGACTTTTTTAGCTGGAGCATAAGTGGTTAAAGGGTGACCTTTTAGAGGTTGATTAAAATCATGAAGGGCATAGATGTGGTGAATGGGAGTTTTTTTCTCTTCTCCCTTTTCTCCCCCCCCCCCCCCCCCCACCCCAGCTTTGGGGATTTCAAGATTAGGGGCTGTACTTTTAAGATGAGAGGAGAAAATTTTTAAAAAGACATGGGGGGGAAGCAACTATTTTACCCAGAGAGTGGTACTTATGTGGAATATATTTCCAGGGGAAGTGTTCGATGTGGGTCCAGTTAAACTTTTGAAAGACGTTGAGATAAATAAGAAATGTTTGAAGGGATAGGGGTGGGTGAGGCTAGTTTAGTTTGGGATTATAGCAGAGACAAAAACTGCTGATGCTGAAATCCAAAGTAGACAAGCAAGCTTGTCAAAGAAAATTTTGTCACCTCAAGAAAATATACTTTCATGTCTATAGGGGACAAATGGAAAAAAGGGTTTGATGGATTATTCTGTGGAAATCCAAATAGCTTCTTTCTATGTCATAACTAACCACATTACTATGAACATAACTACCAAAACTCCAATTTGGAAGTTCTACATTCACATTTTTTAAATTTAAAACAAACCTGAGCATTCTGGCAAGTAGCTCATATTTAGTGACATGAAGAGCCAGAATTGGTGTTGAATGGTACATCTGTAAAGGATGATAGAAAATTGACATTTTAGACTTTAGCTTCTCAAGTGGTGGAAAATAAATGAGGTGAACAGAACATAATGTCCAGGAGTTTGTGACAGCAATGACTGTGAACTCAGCTTTTGTAGTCATTACTCTTCTGAGCAACACTTTTGGTGTCTGCACATGTGAAGATATATATGGAAATCCAGAAGCTGCTGTCAAAGATTCTATGTTCTCTATTGAGTGACCTAGGAATGAAATCAAGTAAATATTGCTGAGCTAGTGTAAAATGCCCATTTTTGCTCATAATCTCATTGCAAAAACCTTTATGCAATTGTACACAGTGCATAAAGAAATCCAAACAGCTTTTTGATGTTCTACTATCACATTAATGCTGAAAAGCCTCACTATAAATGAAGAACTAGTTTGCATGTGTATGCTTTTATATTCCATTTGTCAGTGTTTCCTGAGTGACCTGACAATTCATTTAATTGTGTTACAGTAGTAGCTAGCCTCTACAAGTGCAAACAAAAGATATGGAATTCATTGCCACATAAGGCCAGGACATTGAGTACGTTTAAGACTGAGATATAGATAGGTTATTGAGTATCAAGGGATATGGCGAGAAAGTGGGAGAATGGGGTTGAGAAACTTATCAGCCATGATTGAATGGTGGAACAGACTCGATGGACTGAATGGTCTATTTTCTGTTCCTTATGGTTTTATTAATCTGACCCTCAACCACCCATTATGAGTGAGTGTTTTCAAAAGTAAGAAGTTTTGTACTTCGAAGGAAGAAAATCTAATCTTCAATTGGATATGGATAAAGGGACAATGGTCAACCATCATAAGTTGTCATAAGTAGCTGTCATATGGTCATTGACTCAAAGGATTCAGATGGAAGCTGAACCAGAAGAAGACATGGGAGACCTAGGGAATCATTCCAGTGATACCTCATATAGAAAACCAGAATACTGCATTCACAAGCTTTAAAGGGACTGACATATTTTGCAGCAACAACCAAATTGTCCTCTGGTATCAGTGAACCATACACAATTATTGGAGTTATATATTTTTCTTTGTCTACTCAACTAATGTATCATTCCTAAATTGCCACTTCTTAACAAACTCAGTAAACTGTTACATAATTGCTACAAATTGTTGACTATCTGTATTAGGTCACTCCCAAAATCAACAAGCATCTCAGATTCAATTGTAATCAAGTAATATTTTAAAGAAATTTTATTTAGAAGTCTGTTGGGTTTTTTCATCTCACTGTATGGGTATGGTCCAAACTTTATTTTTTTCTATAAATTGTATTAATAATGTAAATAAAAGTTTATTTTTCTTTCCTGAATTGCTGTCTGTGTGAATACTAAGATGTGATTGGCTGTTTACATTATTTAACAGCATCACTGTTGCTGTAACATCTCAAAGATACCAAAAAACATT
This sequence comes from Chiloscyllium punctatum, assembly GCF_047496795.1. Lineage (NCBI taxonomy): Eukaryota > Metazoa > Chordata > Chondrichthyes > Orectolobiformes > Hemiscylliidae > Chiloscyllium > Chiloscyllium punctatum. The sequence goes on from NC_092747.1 coordinate 118,951,629, forward strand.
GAGAAAGTGTAAATCTATAGAACAGATATCCCTAACTTTCTTCAAGGTCAATGTGAATCACTACTGCCCATCAAATCTAAACCAGTTGGTTGCAAATAATAAGCAAATATTGTCCCTTTTGTACTTCATTATGATTGCAAGTCAAGGGATATCATTTCCATAATTATTCTTAATGAAGAGGATTGTTTTCTGTGAATTTGATGTCATTTTATTGTTGGATAATCAGCACACAGCCCTGTTCAAGCGACACTGCTATGCTGTTAGAATTTGTAAGAGATGCCAATTGTTCTGATGCTTTCATCGATAATAAGTCAGCTCCAAACTAATTTCCTGTTTTGGAGTCACAATAATGCTAAAAGCCATCAGTAATCCATTCAAGGCCACATTATAATCCTATTCTAAGTCCGTTCTTTCTGTGCATTGAAGAATAAACATTCCTCAATTAACAGTATTTTTGAAAAGTTACTTGTTTAGGTACTTGTGGACACTTGCTGTGAAAAATGATGACTACTGCGACATTTGAAGTGCCCTTTATTGTTAAATGTCCTGCAAAATTGTGAAATGCAAGACCTTTCCTTTCATGAGGATCTTCGAGCTTTGGGCTGATTACCTATTAGCTGATAAAGTACCATCAAATTCACAGATAACTATCCTCCTTACTAAGATTCATTATGGAAATTATATCTGTTGACTTGCAATCATAACAAAGTAAAAAAAGATACAAAGACTGGGTAATTATTTGTAACTAAGTAGTTTAATGATTCACATTGACCTTTAAGAAAGTTAATAGAGGATGGGTGACACGGTGGCTCAGAGGTTGGCACTGCTGACTCAAAGTGGTAGGAACCTGGGTTCAATTCCAGCCTTGGGTGACTGTCTGTCTGTGTGGAGTTTTCACGTTCTCCCAGTGTCTGTGTGGGTTTCCTCCTGGTGCTCTGGTTTTCACCCACAGTCCGAAGATGTGCAGGTCAGGTGAATTGGTCATGCTAAACTGCCCATAGTGTTAGGTGCATTAGTCAGAGGGAAATGGGTCTGGGTAGGTTACTGTTCGGAGAGTCAGTGTGGACTTGTTGGGCTGAAAGGCCTGTTTGTACAGTGTAGCAAATTTAATCTAAAAGTTAGAGATATCTGTGACACTGATCTATACTTTTTTAATGTTACTCAGGATCAGACATTACAAGGGCTTCCTAGTATTTTAGCACACAAAGTGGCAATGGGTTTAGTCACCATGCTTAACCTATCATAACAATGTCAATGATTGCCTTTAATTTACCATTACCAGGTAAAAATCCTAACTTTCACACTCTCTACAGTGAAACCAAAACACATTAAAGAGATGCTACCTTCTACCAAGTCACTTTACATGAAGAAAAGGCACCAAACTGGGGTGAAATCTCAGGCTAATCCTCTGCTCCTTAATAACTTCACGGAGTTACTGATGACAAGGCAAGAATCAGCATGCAAGTTCACAAACTGGTCACTCTTAATGACATGAATGTACCTCCCTGTATCACTCAGGCTTGAGACAAAGAATATTCCACATGGGAACTGTTTAGCAGCAAACTAAGTGCTTGACAGCGATAATAATTATGATAAAGTGGCTCTGGCAACTGAGACAGCTGTGGACAATGAAGGGACGAGAGCAACTGTACCAGTATCAGGACCAGTAGCCAAGAAACCATGTTTGACTGACCGGGCATTTTCAGTGCTTTTGAATGAAGATTTGGCTCAAAAGGAAATGACATTCAGCTTGACCAGGTACACAGCAAACTATCCACTCCACCCTCCCCACCAATCTATCAAGAATTTGTACTTAACCTGTACCTCAGTACCTTGGCATCATAAGTAACGACTTGGAAGCTTTTCACTGTCGTCATGTGAGTATATGTGACAATCAAGCCAATTCAAATTCTAAGGCTGCACACAGTATGGGCAGAGGTGAGAAGTGCATTCATTTCCAAATGTAATTCTTTTTGTTCCAACTTTTATTGCATCTGGACAGGGCAGGAGTATCAGCGAGAGACCACGGCTGAGTGAGAGAATCAGGAAATTTAAGAATGGAAGATCACTTTTATATTTTTCAAAAGGAAATTTACTTTGATTTTCTTTTGGTAAAATAGAGAAGTGATGTTCCATTCTTAAATTTCCCTAATTCTCTCACTCAGCCATGGTCTCTCTCTGATAATCCTGTCCTGTCCTGTCCAGAGTTCTGTCCTCTCTAAGCCTCTTAATCTCCTTTCACAGTGTTGGAAGAAGGTGCAGAAGAAATTCATTAACATCAAGAAAGCCATCAAGTAAAGCAGGTGTAATGGAATCTGTACCCTGCAATGTAAACTATTGTTTAGTTCAACCCAAAGTAATGCTATATTTAGGCAAATATAGTCTGCCTAAAGGAAAGTGAAGAGCATTAATTGAAATCTAGATCGACAAACAAATGACACAGGCTGTATTTCTGACTAAACTGACTTGTTTTGGGAAAGCCTTGTGAATATGTACAAAGGCATTATAATGGTGAATTTAGTTGGTCAACCTTTTATTCACTTGCCTAATGATAAGAGTACTGTCAAAAGCTGTAAGAGAATGAGGCTAAACACAAATCATGTTAGTGAGCATTCACAAGATCTAATCAGAGCAACACAACATACAGAAATAATTTCCATGTCTCCCAGCAGACATCCTTACAAGGAGTACAGCACTAGGAATGAGTTATCAAGGATATATGCATCATGGCAGCTTCCAGAGCACTTGATATAGATTTCTAAGCTGTGCTAGCAATGTTTAAGGATAACATGGATATTGACTCAATGGAACTCTTTCCATCAATGAAGTCAGCTCAGTTCTGATATGGTGTACTCAACTCAACTTGTGTCCTGCCTATTGCACCGTGTACATGAGAGAAGCCAACTATTTGTTAAGGCGTAGTGGCTGTGCCATAATACTGACCTTGTTGCAGGAAATAAGATGAAATGGTCAGATCTTGTATAAATAGCTTCAGTAACAGTAATGATATGTTTGTGGATTGAAAGTTGCAAGCTCTCACATAGTGTTTCTCAGTAGATATTAGATGTAGTTAGTCGCTTATGAGTTAAATGCAACTGTCTCCTCGATAGCCACGTCATAGGACTCAGTCAATCGTTGAAGCCTCATCTGATAGGTTGAGTTTGATTATCATGTCCTGGGACACCCTCATTTGGTGGCAGCGCTGCATCTTGCTCATCTGAAGGAAACGATTGCGACATCCATAACTATTGTCTCTGGAACCTCCCCTGCATCCTGAGTTATCCACAACTGCAATTGCCTCATAATGAGGTAGTTCAGCAGCTTGCTTCTTGCCCTGGGCTGGCAAATATCTTTGTAACTCTCCAGTGTCAGTGGGTTTTTGGTGAACTGCAGAGTCAATAATAATAAAGCCAGCTATGTCTGGATTCATCAGGAGGGGCTCCAATGACCTGATGTGCAAATATTGGATCAAAACTGCTCCTCAGTAATGACAAAAGCCAGGAATCAGAGCACACAACATGGAGAATTTACCACAGGCCTCCACACAGCAGATCATGGAAGCCTCTGACAAGGTAGGCCATGAGATGCCTCTACATGGTCATCTGACATGGGAACTGCAAAGGGAAGAAGGTCCTGAGCATAAATTGGGAGATAGAGAAGTCATGTAAGAAAGGCACTGCTACAATAATCTTTAATATGCAGGTGGACTGGGAGAATCAGTTTGGTCGCGGATCCCAAGAAAAGGAATTCACGGGATGTCTATGAGATGGCGTTTTGGAGCAGCTGGTGGTAGATCCAACCAGGGAAGAGGCAAGTCAGTTTTTGGTGATAGGTAGTGTGCTAGGGACAGTAAAGTGAAGGGGGCAGTGACTGTAACGTGATAGAATTTGCACTGCAGTTTGAGAGGGAGAAGTTTGAATCAGATATGATGGTATTACAATTGAGTAAAGATATGAGGGATGATCAGGCCAGGGTTGATTGCAAAGGGAGCTCAGCAGGGAAGACAGTGGAACAGCAATGGCAGAAATTTCTTTTGGTAATTTGATACACACAGCAGAAATTCATCTCATGGAAGAAGGAACAGATCAATGGGAGGACACAGCACAATGGCTGACAAGGGAAGTCAGGGATAGCAATAAAGCAAAAGAGAACTCTTATAGTTTGTTGAAGATTAGTGTGAAGCTAGTGAAGCAAGCATTTAAAAACCAATAGAAGATAATGAGAAAAGAGGTAATAAGGGGGAGAAGATGAAACCAGGTAGCTTAGCTAGGTAAAAATATAAAAGAAAACTGCAAGAGTTTTTTAGAAATATGAGGTAAACAGAGTCAAGAATGGGCATTGGGCCATTGAAAAAATGAGCCTGGAGAAGTAGTAATCTGGAACAAAGGAACAACGCAAGAACTGAATAGACACTTCATATCAGAGATTGCGGAGTACGTGGAAGTGCATGCAAAAATAGGGCTGAGTCAGCACAACTTCATCAAGGAGAGGTCATGCCTGACAAATCTGTTAGAATTTTTTGAGGAGGAAATGAGCTAGTTCGGCAAAGGAGATCCAAGGGTGTGATCGATTTGGATTTCCCAAAGGTCTGTTACAAGATGCCGCATAGAAGACTGCAAAATAAAATAAGAGCCCATGATGTTATTGGCAAGGTACTGGCATGGATAGAAGATTGGCTGACTGGTAGAAGGCGGAGAGTGGGGAGAAAGGGGTCTTTTTCTGGGTTGGCAGCCGGTGACTAGTGGAATTCCGCAGGGGTCAATGTTGACACCACAGCTATTCTGTCACACATTAACAATCCGAATAAAGGAACTAAAGGCATTGTTACTAAGTTTGAAGGTGGCACAAAGAAAAGTAGAGGGACAGGTATGGTTGAGGAAGTGAGTTGGCTGCAGAAGGACAGGCTTGGAGATTGGGCAGAGAAGTGACAAGTGGAGTACAATGAGGGAGAGTGTGAGTTTATGCTCATTAGTAGGAAGACTAGAGGCATAAAAATATAACAGAAAGCTAAGTCAATACAAAAATGATCACCTATACCATTCAAAATATATATTTTCGTATGGTACATAGAATTGTACCATTGTACCGTAAATTATATCAAGATAAAGGAAATGCAAGGTCAATAGAAATACCTTTGAGATTCCAATGCTGCTATGCTTTTAGGGTAATTCAGCAGTTAGCAATGCTACCTCACACCACTAGGGACCTGGGTTCGATTCCAGCCTTGGGTGATGGCTGTGTGGAGTTTACACATTCACAGAGAATTCTCATCTGTGTTTTTATTTTGCCTGTCCTAGGATGTATGTGTTGTCCCAGTCAAAGTGGTGTCCTTCTTTGTCTGGGTGTATGGAAACTAGCGATAGTGGGTCATGTCTTCAGTGGCGAGGACACTCGAAACAAAGGCATGCACAAGAATTCTTAGAGGCATGGCATTCTAACCAGAACTCCATCAATAAGCACATAGATTGAGATCCCATCTTCCTTCCCTTGAAAAAAAGAACCAGAAATGACATCACCCACCTTAAGAAACCAAAACCTATGAATAGCGAGTTGGGACATACCACCAGCGCCTCACCGGAGACTCTCACTGATGATGTTACCTAGTAAGGTGACAAAACATCTGAAAACAAACCTTCCAGCTCAGCGAGCTAACTTACAGACTTATCATCAAACTGAGCTACAAGTCTTCTCAAAAAGCACTAAGCTATAAAGCTTTGCAACTGACCACATCTGGAGTATTACATGCAATTTTGATCTCTTTACATTACTTGTCATAAAAAGGAGTAAAGCAAAAGTTGATCAACTAATTCCTGGGATGTTTGGATTGCCCTATGAAGGAACAATTACATAAACTGGACCTATAATTTCTCAAGCTTAAAAGAACAAGTACTAATTTCATTTGAATATGCAGATGTTCCCCTGTATCCATGGATGATACGTTCCAAGACCTAACCATGGATGCCTGAAATTGCGAGTAATAGTGAACTGTGTCATTAAAGTGGGAAATTTACCTCCCCGGCAACCATCTGGAATTACTTCTGGAAGGTTCCATATAATATTTTCGGGCTGTGGCAAAGTGTGGTAAACTGAAATCTCGGAAGCCGAATCCACGGATATGGGGGTTGTATAGTATTGAATTCTTAGAGGAGGTGACTAGGTAGATACAGGCGAAAGTGAGGACTGCAGACGCTGGAGATCAGAGTCAAGTTTAGAATACTGCTGGAAATGCACAGCAGGTCAGGCAACATCTGAGGAGCAGGAAAATCCTGATGAAGGGCTCCTGCCTGAAATGTTGTTTTTACTGTTCCTGGGATGCTGCCAAACCTACTGTGCATTTCCAGCACCACTTTAATCTTGGACAGATACAAGAATGTTTGCTTTAGCTGTGATGTCTAGCAGCAGAGGACACAGTCTCAGAATAAGGGCAGACTATATAGGACTAGGGTGAGGAGGAATTTATTCACTCAGAGAGGGTGAATCTGTGGAATTCTTTTCTCCAAGAATTCTGTATTTTACAACATCAATGTCAAAAACATTACGTGAAGTTGAAAAATAGACTTACAAACATTTAGAACGTTATTCTATATTTGCCTACATTTAATAGCAATAAACAGAGCATTGCTTTACATATGTTAGAAAAAAATGCAAAGTCAGAACATTTGTGAATCAATTTGTGCAATTAAAGCAGTTCAAGTGTCTTTTTGTCAAGTGATTGTACTTTCTTGATCAATGTCTTTTATGTGATTTGCAATCTGGAATTTCTGCAAATGTATAGGACAACTTTAGCATGTTGACAGATGGAGCTACCCATATTTAGGTAAATATAAGTTTTAATTAACAAATAAAAATCTATCCGCTGTTGTTATTCTGACAAACAGAGATTCCAAATAAAGGAGAAATAACAAGAAATATTTTGATAAGGAAGTAAACATTTCTGGTGTAGATGTGATGGGCTGCATGGCCTCTTTCTGCCCTGTAATGATTCTATAATTCAGTAGAGACGATTGGTAAACTCTTTTTCATTTAAATGGAGATGGTTCTGCTTCATTTAAATATACAATACTTTTTACATAATAGTGATGGGTAAGCTTTCATGTACAACTCATTATTTTGAATGAGTGCCCCTTTAAAAGATAATCTGAAGTCGAAACATTCAGAATAATTTGCAACCATCTTTAGGAGAGCATCAGTTAAATTGACATTACCTGAGATCATGCAGAGAAACTGGATTTCAGCCTCTTGTTAATGATTCACATTTGAGCTGATGGACTCATAAAGTCAACATTCATTACATTGCTACATTAGCCAGGAATGCCTTCAAAGCCAGATCTAAATGTCTGCCTTTTCAAATTCCTCCGTGCAATGTTTTTTTCCCCCTTAAAAATTATAGGAAACTCTTTCACAAATGCAGACAAACATAATGCAGTGCAGATAATTTAAAAGAGCAGCATTATTTATGGCACCTGTTATCACAATCATTATCAGTGCAAGAAGACCATCAATTGTACCATGGATATTGACTGCATTCTCTTATGTTTCATTTCAACTTTAAAAGTGTCAATGAAACAAGACTGATGTTTTAGATTATGCTGTTTAAGAATCAAAGAATGTCATAAAGTCAGAACAATCTACAGCCCAGAGAATGCAAGACCAAATTAGATCTTCGACATTTTGCACGGGGGTTCCCAGAAAAAATATAGGGTTAATTTTAACATTTCACTGCTTGGCTAATAACTTGGTCAGGGATTTTTCTTTTTGTCCTGTTATAAAGCACATCGTAGTTTATTTGATTAATTTCGGTGGAATGAAAATTCAATTGACAATTCAATTAATTCTGTAACAAGGCATCAGTCCACTCGACCAAAATACTGACCACACAGTGAAGGTGATAATTTAGCCCCTCCAAATGGATTACAGCACTGGTCAGAGCGATCTCTAGAGTGATCTCCAGGGCTTGTGAACCCTGAGGTGAAACTCGGATCTATCTGGAGTCGAGGCCCACTGCAGACTGGAAGCTAGGTGCCAATGTGGACTGAGTTGGAAGACTGTTGTTCTGAACTTCTTTTTTCCCATTTTATAATTTGTTCCTAAATCTGCTTAAATTTGGATTAAATTCCAAATGGATTACAGCAGATTCGCCTCAATGTGACAAAAACAAAATAGGCAAAAGTTCCGATGCTCTATTATGTGTGAAGAGGTGCAATGCTTACAGGTTAGTGACCATTGTAGACACAGTAGCCTTGTGCTCCACTGTGGGGTCATGGTCCAAAGGAGAGATAGGAGGAGGTATCTAAGAGCAAGCACTCCAGGAAAACCAGGCTACTGTGTTCACAATGGTCAGTGACCTGATTTCATCTAATCTGATCCACCCTCCACCCCCACAACTACCTCTAAGCTCATAATCTTCCCAACCCTGCACAACTCACTTCTCATTCCCAAAATCCACTCTCCAGGCCGACCCATTGCTTCCCACTGCTCCTGCCCCACAGATCTCATCTCTTCCTACCTTGAGTCGAGAGTGTGGTGCTGGAAAATTACAGCATCCGAGGAGCAGGAGAATTGACTTTTCATGCTGATGAAGGGCTGAAACATCAATGCTCCTCCTCCTCCTCGAGTGCTGCCTGACCTGCTGTGCTTTTCCAGCACCACACTCTCGACTCTGATCTCCAGCATCTGTAGTCCTCACCTTCCTACCTTGACTAAGGTCCAGTATATCATGTATATCATGTATATCTGCAATTCTCCTTTTGCTTCATGTACTCTCAGAATTTCCAGTTTGCAAGGCTCCTATCATTTGTACCTTGTGCAATCCCCAGACCCCATCTACTGCGTTAATACCAGCCTTTTCCTAGCTACACTAGTTCTGAAGAAGGACCACTGGACCTGAAATGTTAACTGTCCTTTCTCTCTACAAATGCTGCCAGACTTGCTGAATTTTTCCAGCAATTTCCGTTTTTGTTTTCCAGCATCATAGTTGTTTGGTGTTTTTTAATTATTTAACATACCTAAACACATTGATTAGAGAATATCTGCAGATCACCAAAAACAATAGACCTAATCTGTTGGTTGTGGAACTGCTTAACCCTACCTATCACATGCTGCTTATGTACTTTGGCATTCAAGTAACCTTGTCTTTGATCTTCACTCAGTTGTTAACTCATTTTTTGGTATACTGGTGCCGTTCATGCATTCCTTATTGAACCATGGTTGATACCTTAGTTTGATGTGAATGGTGCAGTGGGAGATATGTTGGGCTGTGAGGTTACAGGTTCTGCCAGATTCACTACAAATTTTTTGAATTTTCTTCTGTCCCCTGTAACAGGATGGAAAGCTTCACTAATGTCAGTGTTAGAATTAGAATTAGAATTAGCTTTATTGTGACATGTACTGAGACAAGTACAGTGAAAAGTGTACAAGTCGCTGCTAACAATGCTATCTTAGTGACAAAGGCCCAGAGGTACAGATTTTTCAGTTACGGTTCCTGGAAAAATAGAGAAGTAAGAAAGTCCAGCCTTGCAGATTTAGGAACAAATTATAAAATGGGAAAAAAGAAGTTCAGAACAACAGTCTTCCAACTCAGTCCACATTGGCACCTAGCTTCCAGTCTGCAGTGGGCCTCGATTTCAGATAGCACCGAGTTTCACCTCCGAGTTCACAAGCCCTGGAGATCACTCTGGAGATCGCTCTGACCAGTGATGTCAACAACAGGTGAATTGATAAGAATGAGATAAAGATTTTCCTTCTACTTTCCTTCTTTTCTTCATCACCTGCTCAATCCAGCAACTATGCCATTCAAGGCTAAGGCAGCTTGATCAGTAGTCATGTGACAAAGCCATTCTTGGTTATGGGCATTGAACCCAGAGTTTATTCTATGCTCTTTCTATCCTTGTACTTCTTCCAAGAGATGTTCAACATGGAGGAGCACTGAGACATCATCTGAAGGAAGGTGATGGTTTGTAACTAACTAGTGCTTTTCTTGCTTGACATAATGCTTTGAAACTTCATTGGGTCCCCCAATCAATGTCTTCTGAAGTCTACGTCCTCAGAAGAATTACTCAGTGCTTGTCTACAAAACCAACTGATCCCACATGGACTCCGGACTACATTCAGGCCAACACAATTTGGACCTGAACATGATACCCAATATGCACTACAAATCCAAAACCTTCAGCAACGATTCTTTTCCTGGATCTTCCACTCCACGCTAGCAACCATGTGTTGCCACCCACTCTCCCTGTAGTCAGCCCTGCCTCAGCTCAGGGCCAATCTCTCCCAGACCTGCAATGGATCTCTACCTCCACACTGTAATGTAATGTGATGTAATCTAATCTAAAAGAAGCAGTGAACTTATCTCTGCATACCTTGACACTGTTCTGTTCCCCTCAGTCCAGGAACTCCCCACCTACATTCGGAACACTACCCATGCCATTAAACTTCCTCCAAGACTTTTGTTTCCCTAGTCCCCAATGCCTCATCTTCACCATGGACATTCAGTCCCTAAACACATCCATCCACCATGATGAAGATCTCCTTTTCTTCCTCTCATGCCATCCCAACTAGTACACTTCCACTGACACCCTCATCCACCTGGCTGAACTGATCGTCACCCTTAACAACTTCTTTTTCCAATGCTCCCACTTCCTCCAAACTCAAGGGATAGCCATGGGCACCTGCATGGGACCCAGCTATGCCTGCCTCTTTGTCAGCTATGTAGAACAGTCCATCTTCCTTAGCTACACCGGCACTACCATCCACCTATTCCTCTGCTACATTGATCACTGTATCAATGCCACCTCGTGCACCCACGAGGAGGCGGAACAGTTTATCAACTTCACAAAAACCTTCTACCCTGACCTCAAGTTTACCTGGACCATCTCAGACACCTCCCTCCCCTTCCCAGACCTCTCCATCTCCATCTCCAACGACCGACTAACCACAGACATCTACTACAAGCCCACTAACTCACACAACTACCTAGACTACACCTTCTCCTACTCCTGTAAAAACACGATCCCTTATTCCCAAATCCTCTGCCTCTACTGCATCTGTTCCCAGGATGACCAATTCCACCATAGAACATCCCAGATGGCCTCCTTCTTCAAAGGTCACAACTTCCCCTCCCATGTGATCGATGATGCCCTCCAGCACATCTCCTCCACTTCCCTCACCTCTGACCTCGATCCACACCCCTCCCAGTGAAACAAGGATGGAAACCCTCTTGGTCCTCACCTTCCACCCACCAACCTCCGGATACATCGTATCAGGCTCCGCCACATCTGCCACCAACAAACAGATCCCACTACAAGGGATATATTTCACTCCCCATCCCTATCAGTGTTCCAGAGAGACTATTCCCTCAGTGACCCCCTTGTCAGATCCACACGCCAAACCAGCCCATGCCACACTCCTGGCACCTTCCCCTGCCGACGCAAGAAGTGCAAATCAATGCTCACATCTCCACCCAAGGCCCCCAAGGATCCTTCACATCTGACAGAAATTTACCTGTACCTCCACCAATGTCATCTATTGTATGCGTTGCACTGGATGTGATCTCCTCTACATCGGGGAGACAGAACGTCAGCTTGTGGATTGTTTCAGAGAGCATCTCTGGGACACCTGCACCAACCAACCCCACTAGCCCATGGCTGAACACTTCAACAAGGTGAGGACCAAGAGGATTTCCATCCTTGTTTCACTGGTCCTCCTCCATCATCAAACTGTTACCATTCAATGCCTAGAGGAAAAATGCCTCATATTCCAACTTGGGACCCTGCAACCACACTGGATCAATGTGGATTTCACCAGTTCCCTCAGTTCACCTCCCCCCACATTATCCCAGTTCCAAGCATCGTCCTTTTGACCTGTCCATCACCTGTCCCACCTATCAGCTCCACCCTCCTCTCTAACCTATCACCTTCTCCCTCACCTTCACCTACCTATTGCATTCCCAGCTACCTACCTCCCAACCCTACCCCCCTCACATTTATCTCTCAGCCTCCGCACCACCCCCCCCTCCTACACCTGGCCCACAAGCATCATTCCTGATGAAGGGCTTACACCTGAAACATTGTTTCTCCTGCTCCTTGGATGCTGACTGACTTGCTGTGCTTTTCAAGTGCCACACTCTCGCCCCCCGAGTCAGTGCTGTGAACTCACACTCATTCCCACCTGTACACCACTGTACAACCATACCTAGTGGGCCTGTCCTGCTGTCACGTCAGGACACATTCAGGAATAATGTTGGAAGAATCTGCTTCATTGACTGCAACATAGGATGCAGTAAATATGACTCTGTCAGACTCCTGTTTAAATTGTCTGTGCAACCATTCTTCCAATGTTTGGTACAACCCCCAAATATTAGTGAGGAGAACTGTACATTGCTAATTCAGTCATTATTGATTGCCTTACAATCAAGAACCTATCTCTGTCTTAAATATACTCAGTGACTTAGCCTCCATAGCTTCTGTAACAATGAGTTCCACAGCAAATCCACCTTCTGGCTGAAGAAATTCTCTCCATGCCAGTACCTTGCCCTTAACATCATGGACTTTTATCTTACTTTGCCATCTTCTATGTGGCATCTTGTCAAAGGCCTTCCAGAAATCCAAATCGGTCGCATCCCTGATTCTCCTTTGTCTATCTTGCTCATTACTTCCTTAAAGAATTCTAACAGATTTGTCAAGCATGACCTTCCTTCATGGAGCTGTGCTGACCTAACCCTGTTTCACCACGCACTTGGAAACACTCCTTGGAAACATGTCCTCTGCTCATTTTTGAAGTGGGAGAAAGTGAGAACTGCAGATGCTGGAGATCAGAGTCGAAAGTTTCTGGGAAAGCACAGCAGGTCAGGCAGCATTTGAGGAGTAGGGGAATTGATGTTTCGGGCATAAACCCTTCATCAGGAATTCCTGATGAAACATCAATTCTCCTGCTCCTCAGATGTTGCCTGACCTGCTGTGCTTTCCCAGCAACACCCTCTTGACACTGCTCATTTTTAAAGATTTCCAAAGGCCTTTGCTTCCCACTAATCTTCACCACATAGCTTGTTTTTTTTCTCTTGCTATTATGCTATCCCTGGCTTCCCTTGCCAGCCATGGTTGCCCTCATCCTCTTCACAACATGTTTCTTCATCTTTGGGATCTGCTGTGCCTCCCAAATTACCCCCAGAAACTCCTGCCATTGCTGCTCCATTCTCTTCCCTGCTGGGCTCCCCTCCCAGTCAACTCTGGCCAGCTCTGTCTTTGTAGGTACCTTTACTCAATCGTAATCCTGTTGCATCTGATCCCAGCTTCCCCCTCTCAAACTGCAACATGACTTCTGTCATATTATGGTCACTGCCTCCTCAGGGTTTGTTCACCTTAAACTTGCTGATCAGGTCTGATCCTTTACAGATTAATCAATCCAGAATTGCCTGTTCCCTAATCAGGTCTACCAGAAGCTACTCCATTAGGAGGGAGAGTGTAACAGAAGCAATTGGCTTGATGTCATTCACAAATAAATCCTTGTGCTCCTCATATTATGGTGGGATTCTGTGCTCTGTGCACTAACTATTGGGAGAGGCAATTATCTCCCTGCTGGCATCAATGGGAAACCCCATCAGATCAGGCACCACAAAGGCACTTCCTGTGTCTGATGAGCTTCTGGTCTCAGCCTTGTCATTGATGATCCATCCAAATGGAGACTGCCAGAATCCTGCATTGTAAAGAAGCTGAAGACCTTCACTGGGTAACGGCAGGCAGATAATTGGGATTTTAACAGTGTAGTTGTAGTGAACAGAGGGAGAGATTTTCCACTGGCAAATGCAGAAGGAATAAGGAAGGGTGGGTCATGAAGGGGATGTGAGGTGCAGTGCTAAAGCCAGAATGGATTGGGAGCTTTAGCTGTGATTGGTATGATGTGCAAACAGCAAGGAGGAATGATGACAAGGTCAAAAGGATGTCTGTGAATAGGAGTTGGGTAGTTTGCCTGGACAGAGGGATTTAAAAAACATAGTGAAAGTCAATGGGCTGTGTCAAGACAAAGCATGATGCAGTTGAGATAGATCATGGGTGGTTGTTGAGTATAGAGTCAGAGGAAAGATACCCTGGTAAGAAAATACTTTCCCGACCGGAATTTGGGGTAGAGGCTGAGAATTTTAACTGAGAGGCTAAGGGTGACATAGTGGCTCACACTGCTACCTTGTAGCACCAGAGACCCAAGTTAAATTCTACCATTGGACGACTGTCTGTATGGAGCTTGCACATTCTCCATGTGACTGCATGAGTTCTTCCTGGAGTTTTGATCTTCTACCATAGTGCAAAGATGCGTAGGTTAGGTGGATTGGCCATGGGAAATGCAGGGTTATGAGGTAGGGGGGATTCATTCTTGGTGGGATGCTGTTAAGGATCAGTGTGGATTCAATGGGTTGAATGGTCTGCTTCCAAACTGTAGAGATTCAATGATTCCAGGTGAAAGTGGTGGAACAAGGTGAGATGTGGGGAAAGGGAAAGAGGACTTTGGATCATCAAGGGACACACTCTTTTTCCCCTGAGACCCATTTGTTTGAAGCCATTGGCACCCTTCCATAATGACCATGTATTTCACCTTCACCTGGCAGTATTTCCTAACAGGTAATGAACACTACCTATGCTTATTACAGGCTTTAATATTTGATTGATTACATCTTCATTTATAAAAAAAAAGTTAAAATTACATAACATTACAACTATAAAGCAAAAACAAATAAGGAAGCTAAAACATGTAATTCCTTTAATTTAAGATGAAGTGGAGAAGGCATGGTCTCATTCATTAACAGCATATATTGGAGAATCAGTATAGAGGTTTAAGTATTGAAGTTTTCTGGTGCTCATTTTGACAGCTTTCATTTCATCCCAACGCCACATCTATTTCGTGCAGCCTCACAGTTCAGATCTAATATTACTTACAGGAAGTCTCATTCAAATCGAGAGTTACTTGTGCATATTGAGAGCCTGAAAATAACAAATGAAATGATAGCACCTTTTCTGGTTGGTTGATTAATGAATATCGAGTAAAGAAAGTACACCCTGAAAGTAGATTTAACTTACTGAAGTAAAGTTACATGTTTGTTTCCGATTAACTTGTGCAAACGAATGCTGACAAGAATGCTTGTAGAAACTGGAATCCCTGAAGTTACCGATACTCCCAGTGATTAACTTCCTATGGCTAAATAGACAGGATATTCTGAAGTCACAGTAAAAATTAAATAAAGGAAGGCCTCTGGCAAGGTTTGATACTGCAGCTGATCAGTTCTGTCACTCGAAGGTTCAACCCTATGGTACATGTTCGCAGCAGTGTCCTTATAAATATGGCATAGCACTGCTTCTGCTGATCACGATCCTATAAATCTATCTGCCTACACTGCAGAATATTTAGTAATGTGAATGTCCAACTATATTCCTATTAGCACCACATCTCAGCAACCTGTGGTTGATTTCAGGAAGGTACAAGAACAGCACTTGTAAGTCATTTAGCTGGAATGATTGTGAGTGTGTGTATATGAAAGAGATTGAGAGAAAGAGAGCAGGTGAGTGAGTGAGTGAGTATGTGAGTCAACAAATGTGAGTGTATGTGAATGTGCAAAAGTGAGAGCGTGAAAATGAGCGAGAGAAAGTGAGAGAGAATAAGTAAGTGAATGAGTGTGTGTTTCTGAGAGTGAATGTGAGAGAGTGACACTGACAGAGTGAATGAGTAAGTGAATGTGAATCTGTGTGTGCGTGCATGTGCGTGTACAACATGAATGAAATGAATAGATCAAGCCATTTTTCTTCAGCTTAATATGCAGGAAGCACACACATACTTGAAGGTGGTTTGAAGAATGTCAGTCCTGATGATTTTCTTTTGGTTGGTAATTATTATTGGAACATATAAAGGTAATTGCTTCATTCACCCACAGTTGATTGTTTTATTTGCATTTCTAGATTTGATTTTGCTTTATGAATGTAATTTACCATTCATTTCGATTTCTGGCAGGGCAAAATGCAATATGAAATTTCATCATGTGATGAAACAGTTGGCTGGTGACAGATGATATTATTCTCATGAAAAATGGTAGAAGTCATGTGATTGCTCAGGACACTACAACATTATGGAAGATACAGGAAAATTAAACAATCACACAAAACATGACACTTCATGATCAAATAGAAAACTCACGGGCTATGGTTGCTTTTCAGAATGCGAAAACTGATCCATGCCACAACTAACAATTCAATAAAATGCATTTACATTATATGTGTGATTGTTTAGCCAATCAAGATGCATAACTAGTTTTTAATTTAAACTGGTGTGAGAAATTGCAATGAAGATACACCGTGAAGTAGTATTTATTATCTTTCTAAAATTTCTCACAGTCCTGCTAATAGTTGCTTTAATTACAAGATGGCTTCACTTTTGCAAAGCCATTTGTAGTATTCTTGGAGCATGAGCTTGCTTCTAACCTAGGTAACTACTCCAAAATCCTCTTTTGAGTGAAATGTTTACAATCATTATCTTAAAGATAGCAGAAAGCAATGATATGGAAGCACGTCTATGTGATAAAATGTCTTATATAAGGCAGTCAGTCACCTGAAGTGGTTAATTGACATCACAAAAGAAGCAACATTCATCAAGATATAAAAACACTCAAACTGGGAGGAAGTAATATTTTCCTTGTGTTTGAGTGTTCCACTTTGCTGTTTGAGTGTTAAGCTAGACAGTAATGTGCAATTACTGCTAAGCCTAATGAGATAGTGTCACAAAAGATGACCATGTATCACAGATATAAGGTAAATAGCTATTAAGCACTATGTAGTGAACTTGTACCATATCCAAGATCAGCCTATTTTCTGCCAAAGATTTCACATGGGGACTCTGCCCAGTATTGTATCAGTACCATGCTTTGATTAATACCAGTGAGTACAATTGGTGGTAGTGAATCCATTCACATTGTCTCAGACAGTTCGAATGAAAACAAACCACAACATAAACCATGCTGACAGAGGTACAGGTTTCACTATATATACCATGGTAGCTGCATGTGGGCACTGTTCTGTTAGCAGTGATCTGTTAGCAGTGTTGAACCTTTGACAAACTCTTCAATTCTACAAAAATACACAATAATCCAAGAAGAAGAAGCAAGAAAACAATTCTGGTCAGTGAATTGTGAATGTGTCTTTTTAATGTGTGGTCAATGCTGGCTGGGCCAATATTTATTGGCCATCATTAGTTGCTCTTGAGAAACTGGTGGTGAGCTGCCTTCCTGGACCATTGAAATCCATTGATTGTAGGTACATCCACAATGCCATTAGGCGGGGAGTTCTAGAATTTTGACCCAGTGACAATGAAGGAATGGTAATACATATCAAATTCAGTGTGTTGTTTAGCTTAGAGGGGAACTTACAGGTGGTGGTGCTCCCATCTATTTGCTGTCCTTCGAGATGCTTGTAGTTGGGGTTTGGAAGGTTCTGTCTATGGACCCTCGGTGAACTTCTTCAGTATATTAAATGGTACACACTGAGAACTTTGTGCTCATTTCAGGGTTCCAACACAAAGTTCACTAAAATATCCTCAGTCAAATGAAATAAAAATTGGACATGGAGTTAAAAAAGAATCAAAAACTTCTTAAAGAAGAACACAGATTTCTTGACTCTGCTAAACTAAGACTCTACTGCTTTCCGATTTGAGCTTTTCGTAAGTGGAAGTAGCCATGGGAAAAATTAAAGAGTCAGCTCCCTATCCTTCCAAAGTGATTGACTCCACAAGTAAACCATGAGGATTTAAAAAGTATCTGTTACTACAACCAGAAAATTAGTCTGTAACATGAGGCTTACAACAGAAGACAGTTTTGACCCAAGACTTTGCAAGTCTACAACAAGGTCAAACAATGTGGATTGAGGGCTTCAACAGAAATTTATACTGCCTGCACCAAATCAATATCAGTCATCCCCCATTAACAGTTAAAAGGCAACAGTATATCAAAATCGCAGACACTTTGTCTCATTCAATGATAACGAAATTAATTTTAATAATTCAATCAACATTAATTATTCAATCAGCTGAACCTAACAAGTGGGATCAAGAAAAGAAACCAAAAGAACTGTGGATGCTGGAAATTGGAAACAAAAACAGAAATTGCTGAAAAATCTCAGCAGGTCAGGCAGCATCTGTGGAGACAAATCAAAGGTTACATTTCAGGTCCAGTGACCCTTCTTCAGAATGGGGCCCAAAGCCTGATTAGACATGGTAATGTCCAACACAACATCGCTAGCTAAATCATCTGCCTTCAAGCCATCAAAAAAACCAAAAAAAAACTGTGTTCTGAAGATGGATCACTGGACCTGAAACGTTAACTCTGAGTTCTCTTCACTGATGAGTTGCCAGACCTGCTGAGTTTGTCCAGCAAATTCTGTCTTTGTTTAATTTTTTAAAAATCGTTCTTCCTAGTCCAATGCACATTTGATCAGGTAGGATAATCTCTGGGTTGTTTGCATTTATAGAGTCAGAGACTGAGTGGGAAATGTGGTGATGGTAGACTTTGTTAATGCTTGGAAACAATTATAAGAAGGGTTTGATATCCCGAAAAAAGCAGCTTTGGAGGGAACTCATGAGGACTTTGAGAGGAGCTAATGTGTTTTTGTGTGTGTGTTTGACTGTTCTAGTCATTTTTCTGCTGCAAAGTTCATGCAGCCAATAATAGTGTTCTTATTCTGAAATGAAATCTATAAATTTCACAAGAGCTCATCTTGTACCTTAGAATTAATACAAATAGCTGGTAAGTACTAGGTAATACATCTTTATTGTTTATCAAAATTGAACTTTTGTTTTGCAAAATCTTCATGTTGGTGTCCTTCCTCATGATGTCCATAAAGTAGACTGATACCAACAATTAGGATTGGTAGCAGTGACATCTTAGATGGTTTGAGTAGGAATGACCATAATGTATCACATGCTGACAAAGGTATAGATTTCAAAATGGAAACATTTCCTATTCTTGCTTTCCAATATAATTGACTACCTCTTAAATGGTTGAGCATTCAAGTACTCCTCTTATCCCTAAATGCATTTCCCATTTAAAATATAAGTTATATTCATGTCCAATGCACAGAACACAATTAGGAAATTAGATATTCATGAAATCTATGACAAGGTGCACTCTAACAGATAATTTTAAAAAGATTTTAGCATTTTACTGTATAATTTATAATTAAGAATGATAACACTACTCTTCCACAAATGTATAAAATCATGGCATCAGGATTTGCTGGCTGTTTCTGGCTGACTGTTTGATGATAAGAAAGCAGCAAGTTCAATGTCAGTTCAAGGTTACTGTGTTTTCTGTTTGAAATAAACTATTTCAGTAGAAAAAAACAGAATGAAATGAAGGTTTAATGACTGAACAGAGGAGCAAAGGGTGGAAACAGACACAAACCAGGTAGAATGTTAATCAGAATGGCCTGTATTAAAATCAGAATTAAGGTTACAAACTTGGACCTAATAGCTGATGACCATAATTTGAATTTGCATTAAAACAGACACCAATTATGTGCTGTTCAGACACAATCTTTGTTGAACAGTATCGTGGAATTGTAATAACTACACCCACTGAATTGTAGAGTGGATCATCTACACATAACATCACATGGTGGACGAAGGGAGAAACTGCACACATTCATGAGTTTGGTTCTGGTGGAAGGGTTTCAGAGGAGAGATTTCTCTGCCCCTACAGTGGATGGCTCAGTGGTTAGCACTGCTGCCTCACAATGCCAGAGACTCAGGTTCAATTCCAGCCTTGGGCAACTGTCTGTGTGGTGTTTGCACATTCTCCTGGTGTCTGTGAGGGTTACCTTCTGGTTTCCTCCCACAGTCCAAGGATGTGCAGGTTGGGTGGATCGACCATGCTAAGTTGCCCATAGTGTCCAGGGATGTGAAAGCTAGGTGGGTTAGCCATGGGAAATGCAGGGTGAGAGGGATGGGGCAGGATGTTCTTCGGAGGGTTGGTGTAGACTCGATGGGCCAAATAGCCTGCTTTCCCCACCACAGGGATTCTGTTCTGAGATTGGTGTCACTTTGTTCCTCTCTTTTGCAACAGCTGACAGTGCTCTGCCTGGCCTTCGGCAATTTTCCTGTGCCTTTCCAGACTAAGGGAATTCCCCAGCAAGAACTTCATGATCAAGCATGTCCTGTCTGCTGTGATTTTACTGAAAATCTGTAGAAAGGAACAGAATAGCAAAACACCCAGTCAGTTGAAGGTGAAAATTTTGGAAAACATGCAGAATAAATGTTGCTGAGAATTGACAAAATCTGAGCAAACTTTTTGAGACAGATACACTTTGGCTGACACTCTCCTCATTACCAATGCACCTATGATGCCCCATTCATTCTCGCTTCCCTCTCACCAGCAGTAAAAGGTCTTGCTACTACTCAGACTGACCTGGAGTCCTGGCACTGGCACTGGCACCACTTTTTAAAACCCAGCCCTACCCCAGCTCACACATAGTCAATAGGACGATGCTCATGTATGTAATGAGAGAGAAACCAAAGACAAACAATTGTCGGGGCATACATTTGGCATACTTGGCATTTCATTACAAATACAAGTGCACACTCATAAAAATACTGCAGTTTGAGGAATAAATTACCCAGATTACCAGTCCTTACTCTCAGTCCATCTTAGAACCCTGTCATAAGGTGATCTACTCATTCCCTATTGTGCAAGGCAGCCTCATATCTTCTCACTGTTCAATGTGGGACTGTTACACACTGTAATACCTTCAAACTGTTGAAAACATTCACTTTTATTCAGCAACAGCTAAAGAAAAGAGTAAATAGGGAAAAAGAAACAGAAGCTGCATTTGCCTCTGGGCACAGGCAGTAGCTTGACATTCAAGCTAAACTATATTTACAATATGGGGATTTACAATTTACAATCAGACTAGGCTCTTTATGTCCTTCCAGACTTAATATTGAATTAATTCCATTCCTTTCTTTTAGCTTGTTATCATGTCCTCCCCTTCCCCATCTCACTTATTGTCCTTGCAAGTCTGAGTCGACAGTAGTCAGGCAGCATCCGAGGAGCAGATGAGTCAATGTTTCAGGCATAAGCCCTTCATCAGGAATGCGGAGGGGGAAGAGTGTCACTTTTCGACTTTCCTGACTTTCTCCTCCTTCCCAGTCTGACAGGAGACACACTATTGTTCTGCCATTCTCACATTCCAATCACTTAGTGTCAACTACTGACATCTTTTCTCCACCAGCACAGTACACCCACTAGCCCCCCCCACTACACGCCTTAACTATAGTATAAATGCTATCCCTCTGCACTTCACTTCAGCTGTGATGAAGAGTCATCTAGACTTGAAATGTTAGCTTGCGCTCTCCATGAGTGCTGCCTGAGCCACTGTGATCTCCAGCATTTGTTGTTTCCTTTCCAATCAATGAGTGCTCACTGCCTCCAGCTCACAGCTACTGGAACTGCATGTCAAATCAGTCCTGTCTGAATTGTTGCATCTGATACTACAGTGCTCGGTCATGCAGAAGATACTGATCCTGTGCTCAAAGTCCTCACCTGCTTCCTTTGAAGACTGCTGCCACTCTGTCAGCTCTTCTGAGTAAATTTAAAAACCCCTCTTCTATTGCTCCTGTTGTGTCCATCACAGCATGCTTAGTTTATGCAGCACTCTCTGTCCGGAATGCACTATCAGGGCTCCCCTCCCATCCCTCCCCCATGCTGTCTTCAACAATATAGTACCGATGATCACAGACATTTTGTACAATAATGGAATGGATGCCTTTTCTGTTGATGAAGACACCTACAATATGATATGGTGCTGTCAATGCAAAGTGTGCACAGGCTACAGTGCCCTGTACCCTGCGGCAGGCCAGAGATGTCACCAAAGCTTATCTCGTTGGCTGTACAACTGATGTTGTCACTTCCCCTGCCCTCTTCTCTGATCTATCACCTCCATCCCCACCCCCATTCACCTATTGTACTCTTTGCTACCTTTTCCCCAGCTCCCCCTCCTCCCCCCACCCCCTCCCCCATGTATCTCTCCACCCTGGAGGCTTCTTGCCTCCATTCCTGATGAAGGGCTTTTGCCCAAAATGTAGATTTTCCTGCTCCTCGGATGCTGCCTGACCTGCTGTGCTTTTCCAGCACCACTCTGATCTAAACTCTGGTTTCCAGCATCTGCAGTCCTCACTTTTGCCTAGTTGATTTTAACCTTACTGCGAATCCTCTTGCAAGGATGCCTACCTTGAAGTAGTTCTCCTCCTCTCTCCACAAGAATCTCAGTGAGTCTCTCTCTCTCACTGCAACCCCCAGGTCATCTCCTCTGCCCTGAAGCTCTTCAACCATGACTTCACCAGTTGCCTCATTTCCCCTCCCCTCACCTCACCCCAGCTCCAACCTTCCGCTCAGCACTGTCCTCATGTCCTGTTCTACCTGCCAAACTCCCTTCCCACCTGTCCACTCCACCCTCCTCCCTGACCTATCACCTCCATCCCCACCCCCATTCACCTTATTGTACTCTTTGCTACCTTCTCCCCAGCCCCACCACCCCCATTTATCTCTCCATTCCTGATGAAGGGCTTTTGCCCGAAATGTCGATTTTCCTGCTCCTCGGATGCTGCCTAACCTTCTGTGCTTTTCCAGCACCACCCTGATCTAAACACAGGGCAACAAGGTCAAGCAGTTGAGGTTGGTAAAATGTTGGAAGCAGCAGCTAGTGGAGCTTGACTTTGCCAAACACCAGGTTAGGATGGCCATCCACTGCTTCATAAGACCATAATACCATAAGACACAGGAGCAAAGTTAGGGTGGGTCCCAGGTCCCCCATTCCCCTCGTTAGAGATATGAGGAGATTGTAAGTGCTTGATGGTTACTGAAATCTTGGCCTTCTACCTACATGTCACCCAAGAAAAGGCAGCATTGCATATAAGAGCATGTTGGCAAAAGCTTAACGTTCAAGGTGAGAGGAAGTCGGAGGAGGTGGTCACAGTCAGTTCTGGGGGTAAGCTCAATGAAAGTCAATGGGGGGGGGGGGGGTTGTTATCAGGGCCACTGCTTTGGCAGGGAGACTGGGAAGCAATTGTGAGGATTAGAGGTTGGGATAGACAGGGCACAATTATTGTCAAAGGTTAATAGTCATAACGAGCTAGGCCTTAGGTAGGGGAGGTTTGGGGAAGACAATAAGAAATGTAAAACACGCTGGTTGCCATTACTCAGTTCCAGAACTGGGCTCATTACAATGTTAAGGGTTGAAGTCGTATTGCAGAGGCATTTGGGAACAAGGTGAGCTTGATGAGGAGTGCAAGCATGAAAGGACCGTCAAAGTTCTGGATGGGGCTTAATTACCAGACTGAGCCTAAGCACAGCCTGTGTGACCTTCCATCCTCACCCAAACTGTAAATGTGCTAAATGGAAATTGGCAGTGACTACACCCTGAGAGGGTGTGTCAAGTGGTTCATTGTTCTGTCTGAGGAAGCAGGCTCTACCTTTGAACAACACCTTCAAGGAACAACTGCAATTCCCAGGCAATTTGACAGTACATGTTGAAAGGCACTTGCGCTGATAAAACCCTGTCCAACTGGGTGGGACATATATCCAGGTCACAAGCAAACTTGAGTATCTCATTGGTTAATTCAGATTGAAGTCATCTCTGTGAAGCAAAGGTTATCACCAATGGTCACATTTCACAAAGTCAATCCAAGATCTCATGAGCTTCAATCAAATCTGACTGACTTAGACGGACAGCCCAAAACAATTTGTGACTGATCTCTGTGTAAGTCCCCAAATGACTTAATATGATTCTCTGGACTGCTTGCTTCAAACCAGCAGGATTGCCCATTGCCTATTCTTCAAACTGTACCAAGACAGAGCCCTGATCCTGAACCCCTAATGGTGCCAATAGAGTTTGTTGAAGCCCCTGAATTGACTCCTGTCTTACAGTGACTGCATTCTCTGGCTAAAGGCTGTTTCCATTGGCCTGCCTGAAGACTACACTGCTTAGACTTTGAAATATGGCCATCTGGTCGATCACGTGTGTTGCTAGCACACATTGTACATGTGAGATTGATGTGGCATGATGTTCTAAAGCGACATGTCCATCCCCTTGACTGATCACTGCTGGCAACCATGATAAGGGGCCTGGTTATGAGTTTAGACCAGAGTGGTGCTGGAAAAACACAGCAGGTCAGGCAGCATCCAAGGACCAGGAAAATCGACATTTCGGGCAAAAGCCCTTCATCAGGGCTTTCCTGATGAAGGGCTTTCATATGAAACATCAATTTTCCTGCTCCTTGAATGCTGCCTGACCTGCTGTGCTTTTCCAGCACCACTCTGATTTAAACTCTGGTTTCCAGTATCTGCAGTCCTCACTTTTGGGCCTGGTTATGAGTCTGCGCTAAAAGCCAAGTTATGACAGACACACTGGCTCAGACTGAGGGACAAAGAGCAAAAAAAGCAAGGAAAAGCAGGGCAAGGCAGAGATATTGTGAATGTTGCAAATGTACATGAGCACTAAGAGAGCAACTGCGATGCATCTTGGTCCAAGCCATGAGATGGGTACCAGTTCCTGGGCACAGATTCTCCTGGTAGCAGCAGGCCAATGAAAGCACACCAGTGTGCCATGTAGATTGAGGTTAAAACTGTATTGTAAATGGGTCAGAGATGTGCTAATGACAGTAGAGACAGCGGTTGTTGGCAGTTACTGCCCATGAGTGTGCCCTGAGGTATTGGTGAATGCTGTCCATGATCGAGGGCTTGAGGAGTTAGCAATGACCAGGAGTCACAGGTAAATGCACTGACTTAAATACTGGGAAATGTTGCTCTCTGATTTCAATCCAGTGGGAGGCAGAATAGGAAACTCTACATAAATGAGATGAGATTAACTCATACAGATGTTAGTGCACACAAACAAGCCTCTTCCTGCTCATTAGTGAGACTGCCCACCTTGCCATTCAATGCTTGATTGGAGAATAGGACTTCTTGCTCTCAAAATCAAGAATCTCATTGTTGCACCTGATCTTTCCAACTTTCTCACCAATGCCCATGTCGGTCAGTCACTGAAAAGATTCTGCCTCATGTCTACTCCTCAACAAAACAAAGAACTGTGGATACTGAAACACAAACAGAAATTGCTGGAGAACTGCAGAAGATCTGGCAGCATCTGGGGGAAGGAAGCAACGTCAATGTTTCTAGTTTGGTGATTCTTTAACAGAACTACAATGATTCTGATGCCAGTTCTGATGAAGTGTTACTGGACTGGACACATTAATTCTGCTTTGTCCCCTGAATGCTGCTCAACCTTTTGTATTTCTCCAGCAATTTTTGCTCTTGCTTCTGCGCCTAAACAGCTGGTTTCTCAAAGATGAAAGCTCAGGTTGAAATGGTAAGCTTGAAAATTTTGTGCAGCTTCTTGATAAAAGCCAGCTGGCATTTCAAGGAGCGATCACCTGTTGAACAAGAAGCCTTTCATCTTCCATTCCCCTTGCTGGCTTCAACATTGCTACCAAAAAAGTACTATATATTCTGTATCTTATGATCCTACTCCACAACTACCTAATGAAGGACCAGTGCTCCAAATGCTAGTACTTCCAAATAAACCTGTTGGATTATAACCTGGTGCTATGTGATTTTTAACTTTGTCTACCCCAACCCAACACCTGCACTTCCACATCCTAAATTAATTTAGTCCCATTTGCCAACATTTGGCCCTTTTCCTTCTAAACCCTTCCTATTCACATACCCATCCAGAAGCCTTTTAAATGCTGTAATTGTACCAACCTCCACCACTTCTCCTGACACCTCATACAAACACCACTCTCTGTGTGAAAAAGTTGCCCCTTAGATTCCTTTTAATTTTTTTTCCCCTCTTACCTTGAACCAATGTCCTCTAGTTTTGAGCTCCCCTGCTCTGGGAAAATGACCTTGGCTATTCACCCTATCCATGCCCCTCATGATTTTATAAGCCTCTATAAATGTCACCTCTCAGCCTCTGACTCTCTCGCAAAACTAGCCCCAGCCTATTCAGCCTCTCCCTATAGCTCAAATCCTCCAACCCTGGCAACATTCTTGTAAACCTTATTGAGGGCTTTCAAGTTTAACAACATCTTTCCGATAGCAAGGAGACAAGCATTGAATGCAGTGTTCCAACAGTGCCCTAACCAGTGTTCTGTTCAGCCACAACTCCTATAGTCCATACACTGCCTAATAAAGGTGAGGGTACCAAATGCCATCTTCACCACCCTGTCTACCTGCGATTATACAGATAGAAATTCACAACAAGGTTTGCAATCTTTTAATCTATTTTCATAAAATTAAACTTCTTTTCTCCAAAAAAAGGAAGCAAGACTTAGATGGACGCTGAAATCTGATTACAATTGTATTGCAAACGGTATGTCTTGCAGGTAGTCCATGGAGTGTAATATTTTGTACAGTTGTTAAAGGTCAAAGGTCAGAGTGCAGATGCAATAAAACCAGGAGTAATGTCACAGTAGACGACATTGAAAACACAGTGGCAAGGCTGGAAAGGAATGCAGGAAATGTTGATGTTCAAATCACTGGCTGTCAAGAGCAGTTGGCAACTTCTTCACAATGAAGATGCGGCAGATTGTTTCGCCATGGAGAGATTTCTTTTTACTTGCCATTGATTTTCAGTTAGAGGGCTGTGAGAAAACATGCACTTTTTGTTTGCCAAACAGCAAATTGGGATGTGGTTTTAAAGTAAAAGATCAGTTTTATGTGATTGATGGGAAAATTGATTAGATTTTGATAATGCCCTAAAACTCTGTTTAGAAAGCTTTTTTCAGTCCAATGCACCCCCCCCACCCCTCCCCTTGCCCCAACCCACAGATGAATATTAGTCTCAGAAGGGAGACACTAAAGAAATATTCTAGGAGTTACAGTTCACCACTATGACAGTTAACATTGATGCACTCTGGCAATCCATCGCTTGATTAAAGTATGGGTTTTAAGCCAAAACGTGGGTGGGCTAATATGCCTCCGCAGAAGTAGACGCAGGACGTGATGACTTAATGTGCAAGCACAATTGGCACAACTTTTGTTTTCTTTTTTCAATATTCAATTTATGCTAAATAATTATTCGTTATTGTTAGTTCAAAAATAATAATAATAATTTGATTGATTTGCTCCTTTTTCAATTTCCTGGGTCCCAAATGCTAACTTTCTAACCTAACAGTAATTGAATACTCATCCAATTCAACATAATTGGCTGAATAAACAATAGGAATTTGACTCCTAGATCATGGCATAAAAAGAGGCTATTTAATCCGTTGTCTGTCCCAGCTCTCTGTGTGAAAATAACATATGATGTTTTAATAATTTTTAAGATAGGATTTATACAAATAATTCATGATTTACACAAGCTCAAGACTTACTTACATAGCTCTCTATATGCAGGAGGTCAGAAGCCATATGACACCAGGTTACCGTCCAACAGGTTTATTTGAAACCACAAGCCTTTGGAGCCCTGTTTCTTCGTCACCTGATGAAGGAGCAGTGTACCGAAAGCTTGTGGTTTTTAATAAACCTGTTGGACCATAACTTGGTGTTGTGTGACTTTTGACCTTGTCCACCCCAATCCAACACCGGCACCTCCACTTTATGTTCAAGGGCCAATAGAAGCAAATGCATGCTTGGCTCAGGAGGAGGCAATTTAAACCAGTTGCAGAATGTAAACACACACCTAATTGTACTATTGACTCCACGTATCCACTGGAATCTGTCATGGTAACTGCACCATGTAACTGCTAAAACTACAGGCATATAAAAGGCGGTTGTGAACATATTCAGGCAATCACATTAACTGAAATTTTACTTACTTACCTTTAGTACTGAAGTGGCTGATTTTCATTTCTATTGTTACTGAAATAAACAAAAGGAAGAATTTACATTTTCTGTCTCATTATGGTTTGCTTTTAACATAATGCGTGTCATTGTTCCATGCAAATATATGTCAAGGTCACTGGGAAAACTGTAATCACAAGTGTAATAATTGTACATAACCATCAAATGGACAAATTAGCTTCCAGGTTAACACTCTCAAAAATAATTAGATGTTGTGTCATTGTAGTTAAATGCAGGCTTGTCCAAATTTGGTCATTTAAATGAGGTATTTTAAATGATGTAATTCTACCAGCCCCCACCACTGCCTGTGGCAGCTCATTCCAAACATGCACCACCCACTGTGTGAGAAAAGATGTCCCTTAAGCCCTCCTTAAACCTTTCTCCTCTCACCTTAAACCTATGCCCTCTAGTTTTGGACTCCAAATTTTTGTCCAAATAAGGTCAATGTAGGTAGACGAACAAAAAATAGTTTGCTAGCATTACCAAAAGATAACGGTAAGAAAAACAAGACAGGTTTTGTTGATAAAGCTTTATTTTAACTCTTGAACTGAAACTTGCCTCACTGCAGAGCTAAATATTTTTTTAAAATGTATTATTCTTGAGATTTGTGGGTCATGAGCTGAATCAATGGGAGGATTCAAAAGTGTGATTAACATTTTATTAGAAGTAAATTCATAACAGAGCATGCACTGTATATGAATGTTATATTGCCACTATTTTGTATAATAATTTTTGAATATCTGTGTAGTTCTATGATATTTTCAGCACCTTTGCCAAAATGTTGTACTATATGCAATTAAAAGAAAAATATTTACATTTATTTAATAATTTTCACGATATCAAAACATCACAAAATGTTTACAGACAAAGAAGAACTTTTGAAGCTTTATTGCTGTCTCACTAATGACCTCTCGAGATCAGTGGAACACCATCTATGGAGTTTTGAAATTAAAATTCATAAGAAACAGAATTGCTGTTGTAATTTTTGATGAATCCTTATCAATTTTCTTATAATAGAAACCAGGTGTAACATTGGAAAGAGTATTCAAATCATGTTGGAAGCACAAAATGAGAAATCCTCACACATAGAACCTGGGCGTAAACCAACCCTACCTCAAGGTGGTAACAAAGTTTACTCACTTTGTACAGTATTGATGCTGTAAAGAG
This sequence comes from Chiloscyllium punctatum, assembly GCF_047496795.1. Taxonomy (NCBI): domain Eukaryota; kingdom Metazoa; phylum Chordata; class Chondrichthyes; order Orectolobiformes; family Hemiscylliidae; genus Chiloscyllium; species Chiloscyllium punctatum. The sequence continues at coordinate 118,980,658 of NC_092747.1, forward strand.
GCTATTGATAGATCCACACAGGTGTTATGGACCCAGGCCAGACACCCTCAAAATATTTTAAGAGGGTAGCCTAGACCCTAACTTTTTCTTATTTTAAAGGCAGATGTGAAGTGGGTGTTCCATATGTGATCCAGCTGGTCAAACCACTCAGCTTTAAGCAAAACAGAATTTATTTAAACAATACAGTTCAAACACAAAACAAAGTGGAATTTGGAATAAGTTAACTATTGGAAAACTTAACTCACCCAATACAGCAGCTTGAATGATTAACTGTTCCAATATAACAACATCTCACAACATACCCTTTGGCAAAAAGGTAAATTCAAACAGAAGGGAACAATTTCCAGAGCGAGGTTTAAGAATAAAGTCGGAGGAATTATTTACTGAAACTTGCAACTTCCCTGGACTCACACATCCTGTGACTGCGACAGCTAAAAATAAATTAGAGAAACCTGAATTGAGAGAACTGGCCATTCTTCTTCCATTAGACAACTTTAACTTCCAGCTCAGCACTGTCCTCATGACCTGTCCTACCTGCCAATTTCCCTTTCCACCTATCCACTCCACCCTCTCCTCTGACCTATCAGCTCCATCCCCACCTCCATTCACCGATTGTACTCTTTGCTACCTTCTCCCCAGCCCCACCCCCACATTTATCTCTCCACCCTGGAGGCTCCCTGCATCCATTCCTTTTGAAGGGTTTTTGCCTGAAACATCGACTTACCTGCTCCTCAGATACTGCCTAACCTGCTTTGCTTTTCCAGCACCACTCTAATCTATTCTCCTTCCATTGTTAAACCTCTCCTCAAAAACGTCCAAGGACAAAATAAACTTTTAAGGTGGATTCTGGGTAATCCAAAATGGAGGACGGGAAAAATTTCTGGCTGTAACAACTGCCCCTTTTTTTTTAAGGTATTTTAGGTGTCGGAGGTGATTTCCTCGAATTCCAGGAGCAGCAATTACTGTTTTAAATGCTGGTGCATTGTTTTGGAACTTTGGGAAAAAAAAGTCAAAACAACAGCAGTTTTAAAAGGGAGAAGAGCAGACAAAGGAAGCACATGGTGAGGTCAGTGCAGGAGAGAGAGAGAGAAAGAAACTGACACCACACTCAGCCTGTACTGCTTGAATTCATGTATCGCTGGACATCGGAGTGCATCTGGGAAAATTAACAAACAGTGAAATTCACAACTGATACTGGAGGAACTGTTTGGGCGAAGTTCACAGCACAGAATCAGATAAGCTAATTGTTTGAAGTGGCCTACAGAAAGTCTGCAGTAGTGAGTAGAGTGGGTTATTTCTTGATTACATATTTTTTGACCTAAGGGCAACTTTTTCACACAGAGGGTTGTACATGTATGGAATGAGCTGCCAGTGGAAGTGATGGAGGCTGGTACAATTGCAACATTTAAAAGGCATCTGGATGGTATATGAATAGGAAGGGTTTGGAGGGATATGGGCTGGGTGCTGGCAGGTGGGACTAGATTGGGTTGGGATATCTGGACAGATTGGACCGAAGGGTCTGTTTCCATGCTGTACATCTCTATGACTCTCTGACTCTGAGTGCACATCATCATTGCACAGGGAATAAACCAAAACATCTGATGCTAGGAAGCAGTGCCAGTGCTTGGGACAATAGGGCTTCACAAACTGAGCAATGTCCAGCTGCCACTAAGGAATGGTACATTTGCAAAACTGTAGGCCACTTCCAAATGTGCAGAGGTGAGACACCATTTCAAAACTGTGGAAAGCGGTCGGCACAATAGAGCACCCAAATTCATTAGTAAAGGAATACACAATAGACAATGCTGCAAGTTACACTGCGATACACGTGAGATTTCAGTCAGTGCATGGTGTACGCAACCAAAAGTGTTCACTTTTGAGCCTGCATTCCTGTGTCAACCTCAATTTCATCAGATGTGTTGGAAGAATTAACTCTACTCAGAATACAACCAGTTTAAAAGCAAACAGTGTCTAAAAATTTGTCCAGGAACAAACTATGTTTGGCTAACGTGTCAGAGACAACGTAAAGAAGGATTCCTAGATACATGGCAGAACCCAAACAGTGGGTAGAATCCAATGAGATGACTTACGTTGGCAGACAGCTATCTAACTTTGTCAAGATAGAGAAATCGCAGACTTCACAGCAATGGTGAAAATGTTCAGTTCTCCATCTTTTGAAACAGAATGGTCAATGCCAGTGTGGGAAGGATAGAGTTGAGTGAGCATCAATCTTTCTATAATTTGACCAGAAGTGTGGAAAAGCTTATTTCATCAGGCAAACACTGGTTGGATCAAAGGGTCTGTTTCCATGCTGTAAGACCCTATGATTCTATAACTTCAGGGCTGTTCACAAATATTTGGTTGCATTTCAGCCAGTGAACAAAGCAGGGACTGGAGAGCATCATTAGCCCAGATAATGTTATTTTGGTTTAATAAACTAACATCCATCTTTCAGAAGCTTCTGTTAAACATTTGGTTGTGTTTTTGTTGCAGTATCCCTAAAGACTTGAGAACATGTTGTTTTAAAAGTGTATAGAGTGACTGAAGGCATCCAGTTTGATTGACAGCTCAAAAAGAGATGCACTATATACTAACCATTGGAGTTAGATCCACATCTGCAGATTCATAATACAGTCAAGAGGAAGCTGCCTGATCTAATCATCCAGGAATCACCAGAAAAGAGACTGCTTTTTTTCAATGAGAAAGATAAAGCAACGTTTAGGAATGTAGGCTATTACAAGGAAGAAACATATGTTTCAGATGGCTTTCATGATGGATATTAATGAGATTAAATGCTGTGAGGCAACCACCTCAATTATTAGGAAAGAATTTCTCTGCAAAGGGAATTCAGGAGATTAAGGGTCATCCAAACAATTAACAGTCCAATGGTGTAATTACAAAGGAGTGCTCTTTATATAGGATATCCAAGAGGTGAAAGGTCCTCCAGCAGAGTAATGTTCCACAGATCAGAACTAACCTCAACAGTTCTCAAGCAAAATACCTATTATTCTTCCCAGTATGAAGAAAACTTATTTGAGAAAAATCACAAAATATTGCTGAAGTAAGAGACTTGCATGGAGATGGGGTGTATATTGGGAAATGTAATGCATAATGGGTAAAATACTGGAGAAAAAAACCCTGGGGAGAAGATCTGCAAGGATCTGTTTTGGGTCCACTGCTGTTTGTCATTTTTATAAATTACCTAGATGAGGAGGTAGAAACATGACTTAGTAAATTTGCAGATGACACTAAGGTTGGTAGAGTTGTGGATAATGCTGAAGGAGGTTGCAGGTTACAGAAGGACAGAGATAAGCTGCAGGGCTGGGCTGAGAAGTGGCAAATGGAGTTTAATGCAGAAAAGTTTGAAGTGATTCACTTTAAAGGAGTAACAGGAATACAGAGCCCTGGGCTAATAGTGAGGTTCTTGGTAATTAGAAGAGCAGAGAGTCCTTGGTACCAATGTACATAAACCCCTGAAAGTTGCCATTCAGGTTGATAAGGTTGTTAAGAAAGCATACGGTGTGTTAACTTTTATTGATCGAGGGATTGAGTTTCAGAGCTACAAGGTAATGCTGTACAAAATTCTGGTGTGGCCACATTTGGAATTTTGTGAACAGTTCTGGTCACCGCATTATAGGAAGGATGGGAAAAGGTTCAGAGGAGATTTACTAGGATGTTGCCTGGTATGGAGGGAAGGTCTTATGAGGAAAGACTAAGCGATTTGAGGTTGTTTTTGTGAGAGAGAAGGAGGTTGAGAAATGACTTAATTGTGACATATAAGATAATCACAGGTTTAGATAGGGTGGACAGTGAGAGCCTCTTTCCTTGGATGTTGATGGCTAACACAAGGGGACATAGCTTTAAATTGAGGGGTTATAGATGTAGGACAGATGTCAGAGGTAGTGTCTTTACTCTTAGAGTAGTAGGGGTGTGGAATGCACTGCCTGCAATAGTAGTAGACTCGCCAACTTTAAGAGCATTTAAATGGTCATTGGATTGGCATATGGATGAAAATGGAATATTGTAGGACTGATCGGCTTCAGATTGGTTCCACAGGTCGGCCCAACATCAAGAGCCGCGGTGTTCTATGTTCTAAGATGCTGTGTAAAGTAATGGTTCTGAAGGAGCGAATGGCTATGTTATATTGAAGCCTACCCATTGTGTTAATTTCACTCATTGGCTGGAGTCTGAGGCTGAGAGTTCTACAAACAACTTTGTATGGAGCAGATATACTCTGCACAGCTCCCAAAATCATTAATAATTATGTCTGACTAGTAATGCAGTTGTGCTTATAACAAGATGCAATAAACCATCTTGTTGACTAGAATGGTGCCTTTTATACAAAGCTATTCCAATGGTGTATCTTACACCACTTACTGTTAGGGAGGCCCAAGGCAAAAAAGTATTGATAGCAGTGAACATCCTCAAGCAACCTCTACTCTGAACCTTGCAGAGGTGGTACCTACCATGAAGCACCAGTAGTGGCAATCATGGTCATATTGCAGTGTTTACTTTACACTGGGCACAGTAGTTGAGTGAGTATGACACAGCTTGAAGAAGCCAGAGCTCATGAATTCAAATTCCATCATGAGATATTGAAAAAAATCTATTAAATGCCTTGCATTTGTGAATAAAATAGTCACAGTCATTGCAGCAGAGGTCAGATCAGTTTTCCTTCGTGTGAATCCAAGAAAAGCGATTGGACCAGCTGGAGTACCGGGTCATGCACACAGAGCATGTGCAGATCAACTGGCAGAAGTCTTCTTGGACATCTTCAACCTCTCCCTGCAGCAGGCCACTGTCCCAGCCTGTTTCAAGAGGCCATCATCATCCCTGTGCCTAAGAAGTCTCATACAGCATGTCTCAATGACTACCACTCAGTGGCCCTTACTTCGGTGGTAGGAAAGGCTGGACAAACAGATCCACATCAGATGCCATATCACTTGCCCTTCACTCCTCCCTAGAACATCTTGACACCAAGAACAGCTACATAAGAATCCTACTCATTGACTACAGTTCAGCCTTCAACACTATTCTCCTCTTGAGACTGATTACTAACTTCGTGATCTTGGACTAAGTCCCACTCTCTGCAACTGGATCCACAGTTTTCTGACCCATAGGCCACAATCAGTGAAGATTGGGGACAATATTTCATTCCCATTAACACTCAACACTGGAACCTCTACAGGGGTGCGTACTCAGCCCCTACTGTACTCACTGTACACCCATAACTGTGTTGCCAAATACCAGACTAATGCTATTTACAAGTTCATTGATGACACCACCATAGTCGGTGAAATCTCAGATGGTGATGAAACAGACTACTGACGGGAGGTGGAAGACCTGGAAAAATGGTGCACTGAGAACAACCTAGCTCTCAATGCCAGCAAAACCAAGGAACTCATTATTGACTTTCGGCAGGATGTTACTCATGCTCCCCTACACATTAACAGCAGAGAGGTGGAACGAGTGGAGAGTGTCAAGCTTCTGGGAGTGGTCATCCACAACAAGCTTTCTTGGACTCTTCATGTGGACGCACTGGTTACAAAGTCCCAACAACGTCTCTTCTTCCTCAGGCAGCTGAGAAAATTTGGTATGATGGCGAATACCCTTGCCAACTTTTATAGGTGCGCCATCAAGAGCATTCTGCCTCGATTAATCACTGCCTGGTATGGCAACTGTACTAAACAAGATCGGAGACGGTTACAGACGGCCTGGACAATCACAAAGGCCAACCTCCCATTTATAGAATCCATCTACCAGGCCCACTGTCAAGTAAAGGCTACCAACATTCTCAAAGATCCATCCCACCTTGGCAATGTTTTCTACAATTTCCACCATCAGGGAGAAGATACAGAAGCCTGAACACATGCACCAGCTGGTTTTGTAACAGTTACTATCCTACTGTTGTTCGAATACTGAATGGACTCACAAATTCTTAACATTCACCTGTACAGTGTACCTGTGTTTTTGTTTTTCTTGCTGTTTACCTATTATTTACTTATCTATGCTACTTAACTCTATGATCTGCCTATATTGCTCGCAAGACAAAGCTTTTCATTGTGCCTCAATACACGTGACAATAAATTCAATTCAATTCAATTCAAAATGCTTGCAGACAAGCTATTCCATTTTATTTTTAGACAATACCATCTTTGGCAGGATTGCGGAAATGAAGTTGTTTCTTTATTTGTTAATCTTTGTCTTCCCAAAAAATGTCAAGTTACAAGTCACACCACAGATACAAATGGGACATAGCAGATGCCTAAGCTAAATGCTTCATCATGAATTAACACAATGGCCCTGTCCTGGAGGCACTGAAGTGGAAAGATAAACAATATTTAATGGTCAGAAGTAATTGGTCACTGAAGTGGAACTGATAACCATTGCTTAATGGTCATTTACATTTGTCCCCAAAGGGTCTGGTATTCCTCCCTTTTGCTAAAAGACTGAAGATTACAGCAGTGTAGACTGTAAACTTCAGAACTCAATTGCTTACAAGGGATTGCACTGTTGTGACTAGGATTTGGTTTTTCATTGTTGAGACATAGGTGCAGCGTTTATGATAAAATTATATCCATACAACGTTCCCTTCAGAGAGCATGCTCTCAGGTAAATGAGACTTGCAGAAGAGGTTAATTAATACACTTTAAGTGCTTGCCATTTCGTGACCTAGGCCAAAACAGCTGTAAAAATATAACCAATATGAACCCATAATAATCAGCATTTCCTTGCAGGTTGCAATGCTATCACACTCCAGTATAATTAGCAACTTTGAAAATCATGGTCTCAAGTGGAATAAATTTTCAATGCAGTTTATTTTTGGTAAACCACTGTGCAGGATCTTCTTCAAGAAACTTTGTTTAACCTCCTGTTAAATGTCACCCTTTTCCACAGTGGCACTGATGTGGAAGAAATATCTGGAGAAAAAGCAAGACTAATGAGTAAGTCTCACGTAAGTATACTGATCAATCACAATAAACACCACTCCTCAGGGGGAAAGCTGGTCATAGCTATTCTGGAGAAGGGTAAAAGAAAAATGAATAATGGAACACGTGCTCCTTTAGCCACTGGCTACTAACTGACTCTTGCTTTTCCCACTCATTAGACATATGCTTCCCAGATTTCTGCCCCGGGACACAACTGGTAGCTCGTTATTATTAAAGTAGGGCTTTTATAGTGACAGGATCACCATTATCACAATCAAGGAGCTACTGGTCAGAGGGTGACAGTTGACACTCTACAAAGACCTTGCACCTGGGAACTTTCACTGTCAAGCTGTGACAAGTGCCCCTGGGTCGAATTATCAACACCACTGAGCCTAAAATTAGGAATATTGCACACAAAACAAATACACATCCGTATCTCAATGCAATTTTAAAACAATATGCATGTGAAACTGGATTGACCAGAACATAAGTGATTCAAACTGCCAGATACCTTGAGACACATACATTCATTTTAATTCTGGTCATATATTTTTAAACATACTTTGTTTCAATTGAACTCAAATTGGAATATGCAAGCAAAAGCAGGCTGGCTTTAAATTCAGTTAGTTTTGAACTCTGTTGCTCTGATCAAAAGACTGTACAACATATTAAATCCGTCAGTAAATTTGTAAATCTGTAAATAATTTTCTCTTCTAATTAAACAATAAATTACTACTATCCAAATGAATTTTAAGGTTTAAATTATTGTGTATGAGAAGGTCAGGCTTATCAATCCCAGGAAGCAAACTGAAGTATGTGAATTCACTGCTTCTTCCTATTTATCATGTTAAATGAAACAGGAGTTACGTACATACAGGCCATATTAGAAATTAGTAAAAAGAACATCAAGGTGGAATCAAAGCATTTGGATGCACTACCTGTGAATGCTAAAGAGTCTCATGGGTTTGAAATGTGGAGTGTTCAAATAAAATAAATTAGACGGTTTTTTTATGAATCATAGACTTTAATAGATTTGAAAACACCAATGTGAATCACCAATACCTTAGGTTATAGACAGAGTTAATGGTAGTGTTTTTTTTCCCTAAGATGGGGGATTTCAAGACTAGAGGACATATTCTCAAGGTGAAAGGAGAGAGATTTAAAATAGACATGGGGACAAATTTATTGCACAGAGAGTGACTTGTGTGTGGAATGAACCTCCTCAGGAAGTGGTGGCTGTGGGTACAATTACAACTTTTAAAAGACATTTGGATAAGAACCTGAATAAGATAGGTTTAGAGGGATTTGGGCCGAGTGCAGCCAGGTGGGAACTACTTTAGTTTGGCATGGGACTGGTTGGACCAAAGGATCCTTCTCAGTATTGTATTCCTGTGTGACTCTATACAGGTCGACAATCCGAAATCCCAAAATCCGAAGTCTATTTCGTGAAGTTTTTTTTCTCCATAACAATATTGTTTGGTGTACAAACAGTTAACCCAACTCCACACCCACTCGACCCACGTCACTCAGATGTGATGTGGGGGTGTGGCCCTGCACTGGCTGGCGTCTATTCTGTCTCAGTGTTTGTAGTCCTCACAGGTGTGTCTGCAGTTCGGTAATTTTTTTTTTAATTTCACCGTTAAACTGTTACTTTGTCTGAAATCTGAAAAATTACAAATTCCGAAAACCAGCTGGCCCCGAGTGTTTCGGATGGAGGATTGTATACCTCTATATTCAAATCTTTTAAAAAAGTTATTATTGAATTTTTTCCCCACACCCATTCAAGCAGCATATCTCAGAGCATAACACTATGCTGAGTGTTATTTAAAAAACTATCCTCAACTACCGTCTGATTGAAGATCATTGGTAAAACAATCTACAATAAATGGGTGTACAAGTATATGAGGTACAATAAGAACAGATGGTAAGTTGAAGTGATGAGAATGGGAAAAGAATCACATCGAGCACATATATACAATATATTTTGTGCATATAAATTGTCCATATTCTTCTTTCCAAAAGGCATAATTTCATATTTCTTGACACCAAACTTCAGTTGCTATATGTCTGTCCATTTTGTTGGTCTATGTTTTCCTGAATTTGTCAATTGTTCTCTTCACTGTTAACTGCACTCCCGAATTTTGTGTTACCTAAAAACTGTGAAATTGAGCTCTTTATACCTAAACTAGATCACAAAGTTTGTCAGACAATATTTGCCTTTCATAAATCAATGCTGGCTTTCAATTGTTCGTTAATGTTCTTCCAAATGATAGACATTTTGTTCTGAATATACAAAAGCTATTAGGAAGGACAAGAAGGCAATTTCATCAGTTGACCTTACCTCTAAGAGTGGATTTACAGACAATTGCATGGAAATGAATGTAGACATTTTAACCTCCCCATTCTTCCAGCCCCACCACCTACCACAATGACCCCATGTCCACTTCCCACAACCCCGACAAAAAAAAAATTCCAACAGATTTTGTTGACTATCGAGATTCTTGGTTAGTGAAATCATCTGTGTAAGTTTCAAGTGATGAACTGGTGAGACCATTTGCTTTCACTTTTGCTTATTTCATTGGAGTTGGGGAGGATCCCAGAAAATTAGAAAATGGTGAACATGGCCCCCTTGTTTAAGAACGCCATTCACTAGTGAGATTATGAACTTCCTATTCAAAACTTGGTGACAGAATTGGATTTTATTTACTTGATATCAAGACTCTCATTTTTCCAAACATGCCATAGCTTCCCCACTGACACCCCATTCCCCACATTATTTAATGATGATAGAAATTCAACCCAATGTTCTGAAACAGAGCTTGAGCCCGCAACCATCAAAGTATGAGAGCTAGCTCTCTGGATGGAGGAGAGCGTACTGCACTCATGCATCATGCAAAAGATTTCTAAAAGAGCTCATACGCATATATCTGAGACCAGCAATTACATTTACAGCATGGATTCCCAAGCACAAGAGAAGGCTCTCAGTAGCATATCAATCAAACTGGCATTAATATAGAGTGATTCACTCATCATGGATGCTGACAGCTGATGAACTGAAAACTTGCCAACAAGAGTAGTGATCTCTGGTCAAAATGGTAGTCTCTGTTTCACCTTGGTTCAGCTTTTTACTGAATAACTCACATTGATATCAAGAGATCGATGCACAGATGAAATATAATATACAACATTGTGATAGAGAAAGGAATATGATTACTGATGAAACCTTGGAGTGCAAGTTCATGTTTCCCTGAAATTGGAGTTGCACATAAACAGGATAGTGAAGAAGGTGTTTAGTACGCTAACATTTACTGGTCAGTGCTTTAAGTATAAGAGTTTGGAAGTCATGTTGCGGCTGTACAGGACATTGATTAGGCCACTTTCGGAATACTGTGTTCAATTCTGGTCTCCCTGCTATAGGAAGGATGTTGTGAAACTTGAAAGGGTTCAAAAAAAGATTTACAAGGATTTTGCTACAGGAACTTTGAGCTACAGGAAGAGGCTGAGGCTTTTTTTTCCCTGGAAAGTCGGAGGCTGAGGGATGATCTTATAGAGGTTTATAAAATCATGACAGGCATGGATAGGGTAAATAGATAAGGTCTTTTCCCTAGGGTACGGTAATCCAAATCTAGAGACTATAGGTTTACGGTGAGAGGGGAAAAGACTTAAAAAGGACCGATGGGGCAACTTTTTCATGCAGAAGGTCATGTGTGTATGGAATGAGCTGCCAGAGGAAGTGATGGAGGCTGGTATAATTACAACATTTAAAAGGCATCTGGATAGATACATGAATAGGAAAGGTTTAAGAGGGATATGGGCCAAATACTGGAAAACGGGACTCGGTTATTTTAGAATATCTGGTCGGTTTGGACGAGTTCAACTGAAGAGTCTGTTTCCATGCTGTACATCTCTATGACTCTATGAGAATATATCATAGGGAATTCAGACAATACCATAGTAAGAGAAAGCAAGACTTACATATAGACTTGAGTCATATTCCATTTCTCAGAAGCCACATAAAGTGCTCCACAACAACCAGATTGGATGTACACTGACTGTTGATAGTTGAAGAAAATAAGAAAATAAGTTCTTTCATAGCCTCAGGTTGTCACAGAATATTTGACAGCAAATGAAGTATTTTAAAATGACTAGTCACCTTTGTGATGGAAATGCTACTGCCAATAGCACACTCAAAGCCCAAGAATAAGCATTTTGAGAATAACCAACATATGTTGTTTACTGCTCATACTGACTGAGGGATATATAATGATCAAGAAATTGGGAAAACTACGCTGCTCTTTTTGAATAATACTGTGCAATTGGTGCCACTTCCTGAGAGTTGGGGTTTCAGCTCAAGGTTTCGTTTCAAAGCTAATAAAGGACATCTTTCAATATATCGTGTTTGAGCCTGACAACTGGACCTTTGTATGGAAGTGTCAGGCTGAAGGTCTTTGGGTGACAGAAAACTGCAAATATTAGGCATGGTTTGTTGCTGAGGATATTTAATCTCATCACTGCTGGACCCAATATCAGAGAAGCATTTTTCCATTCCCATTACTGCTTCCCTCCTTCCACTTCACTGGACTCCCAATCATGTAGGGAAGACTGAACTCCTCCTGTTATGCTGCTCCAATGATAGAAGGGTGTCAACTCTCTGTGTAAGCATCACTAACCCCCACACAACCTCCACACACCAAGAGAAACCTTTGCACAAACCGGAGTTCACCTTCTCAGCTGTGCTCCCATTTCAAAGCCTACTTAATGTCATGGCACATGCAAGACTGACTCCACAACAGGCAACTACCTCCATAACCCAACGTGCAACCTAGGCACCCTACCACTGTTCTAAATACTACGGGCTACTGCTGTCTCACAGCACCAGGGTCTCAGGTTCAATTCCAGCCTCAGGCACATTCTCCCCATGTCTACGTGGGTTTCCTCTGGGTACTCCGGTTTCCTCACACAGTCCAAAGAAATGCAAGTCAGGTGAATTGGCCATGCTAAGTTGCCCATAGTGTTAGGGGCATTAGTCAGAGGGAAATGGGTCTGGGTGGGTTACTCTTCGGAGTGTCGGTGTGGACTGGTTGGGCTGAAGGGCCTGTTTCCACACTGTAGGGAATCTAATCTCATATATTTATAGCTAGCTGGCAATATGCTTGCTAACAACATCAATTGACTTCCTCCTAAATCAGGTGAGCTTTTAGATCCCTCTGACCCCACTCAGGGTCGAAAACCACGTCAACATGTTACAGAAAACTCAACTTATTTTCAACTCTCACTCAGCTCTGATATCACAGCTGCCAGGACTGTAGAGTTCTGTCCCTTGAAAATTTTCGGAGGATTGGAAATTTCCAATATGGATTTGTAAAGGGTAAGTATTATCCAGTGAACCTGATTAAACCAGTTGAAGGAAATATCTTTGAGTATTTTTATGAGTACTGAAAAACATTTGATGAAGTTGGGCCAAAGGGCCGGTTTCCACACTGTAGGGAATCTAATCAAAGTTCCTCATAGCTAAGTTTGAAGCTTATGGAATTGAAACCAAGTTATTGACCTGGTTAGGAAATTGGTGCAGTGGAAGGATACAGGGGGTTAAGGGAAATGGACAGGTAGGCTATTCAACAGGGTGTGGCCAGCACTTTCCTGTGAAGATGTTTGTTGAGATTTCAGCAGTTCACCATATTTATGAATGAATGGCTAGCCACATATCCAAGTGTGATCCAAATACAGTGATCCCTAAAATGTCATGGACAGGAACAGGAAATGATCAAAACAACGATAATGGAATGTTGGTCCTTATACCTTGAGAACCAGAATGCAAGGATATAGTCATTATGCTAGAGCTGAACAAATTCCTGTTTAGCCACGCATGATGAAGGTTATATTGGTCATGGGGATTCTGAAGAAGGATCGCTGGACTTGAAGTGTTGACTCTGTTTTATCTCCACAGAAAGTTTTGCTAGCAATTTCTGATTTTGCTTCACATTTCAGGCATCTGCAGTTACAGAGTCATAGAGATGTACAGCATGGAAACAGACCCTTCTCTCTATTTTATTTCCTCAGATGATATCTGATTTACCAGTGGTTAAGTTACAAGGAGAGATTAAATAAATGACCATTATATTTCCCAGAATTTAGAATGTTAATGATTGATTTGATTGAAGTTCTCAAGCTAATTCAGAGAACTCATCAGAAATGAAGTTAGGCAATACTTAGACATACAAAAATTGCTCGAGGCTTGGATGGCAGTTAATACTTAGTAAATTAATTATTTTGAGTCTAAGATCAATAGATATATCCAAGGGCAACTTTGTAAATCTGAGATAAAAGTTAGAAAATGCTGGAATGACATAGCCAATCTGGCATCATCTGAAGATGAAAGGAGAGGTAATGTTTTAGGTTAATGATCAACTTTGAATATGAGCTGTGTTTCCCTCTCCATTCATATCAGGCCATGCCAATGGCAAGTACCATTGCTTCCCTCTCTACCCTGCCCCTCACAGGTATTTTATCCATGGTGCAGGAGGTGTTGGACAGACCAGTTGCTACCTGTAGTCTAAGTGAGGCCCAGAAATGGTTCATTTCACTCCCGGAATGAGTGGTCCAAGCTAGATTTCCACGCCGTCAAGCAAGAACGGCCAATCTGATGGGTGATCCGGCTGCCGCCTTCAGGGAATTTTGCAGGCCCCATCAGACTTTTCATTTCAAATGATTTCAGGTAGGCTGAGACAAATTCACTGTAAATGGAATATTAATGGCAAGACTGTCAGGAAAATATGGCAGCTACAACATCCAAACTCCAAGAGACACAGAAGAAATAATCAACTTGAAAGATTGCAAAATAATTTAGTTTAAATTGAGTCTGGAACGTAGAGCACACAGTTTGTGTATCTTTTGTTTCAGAGTTCTTTTTAAAAAAAAATGGATAATTCATCAATGCTCTGCCTGTCAGTGTAGAGTTGGCATAAATGTAAAATGCCAACTACAGTGCTACACGATTTGAAGAGATCTCCACACCTGGTAGTACTGCTGTGACAGGGCAGCTGCCAGCAGTTTGATTGGCTTGCTGCTCTGTGGGGAAGACTTCCTCTTGAAAGGGGGAGAATGTTCTAGCCCAAACCAGTTACACATTTGATGACTGTTGAATGAGTATGAGGCTAGCCAGCCAATAAACTTTGGCTCACAACAGACTTTTACATCAGAATCCCAATCACAGCATAACATTTAGCCCAATATGTGCAAAAGTGAATGAATAGATGGAGTTAGATAAACCATTATATCACTGAATGATAGAAAGAACAAAATGGCCTATTCTTGTCCCCAAGGTTATATGTCCTACATGCGACAAATTTACTTGATGATGACATTTCAATTTTTATAGTGATCATATTCTCTCCCCCAATTTGTACATGAACTTAATGTACATTATATTCTTGTAAAAAAAATTTAAAGACATTGAATACAAATTTTAATTCTACAGCAACAAAACAATAATAGGATAAGTATATCTCCAGAAATTCAGTAATCTACACAAACTAAATTATACAGTAGTCAGGAACAATCAGCCAAATAGCTGTCTTATATATATTACCCACAAAAAAAAACTACTTAAAAGCAAGCACACAGTAGAGATTAATGAATGTTAACTAGAATTTCTCTCTACTGCAACTTATTTTCATAGAATATTTCAAATTTTGCATATTCATTCCTTATAATGAGAATTGTTGTCCATTACGTTATTTTCATGTTTCCATTCGTCACTCAGATATGTACAAATATATCCAATATATCTTGGTCTTCACCAGAAGTTCAAAGGTGATCAGAAAGTCATGAAAGTAATGAACCCATTCTCTAAATAGTTAAACACTGTTCTTTCCTCCAAAGAAAACTAATTCTAATCCATCGAGTGGCATGAGATTTACTGTTCATTCATTATCAATTGCATTGCATGATTCACATAATAAAATGGAAAGGTTTCTTTTTATTTTAATAAATAATATCATAATATTTTTAGGCAGAAAAGAAAGACTGAACATTGAACCCTGGGCTGTACTGAGTTAGCTGTTAACACCCACTGTCTCAGTAGGAGGTTCACAATTAGTTTCAATATTCCATGCTGTTGCTGCATGTACTTTGTAAGGATAGGATTATGACACTGACCCACTCATGTCACTTTGAAAATTATATTTTCAATATTCACAAGGAAGACTAATCAACTTGGGCAGGCTACTCACATGTGTGGCACCAGAATTTGACAAGGCATCATCATGCTCAGGTGAAGAGTAGGGTCAGCCAAAGCAGTCCTGAAAGATTGGCAAGAAAGAAGAAAAACAGTTTGAACTAGCTTTAGGTCATTGTCATAAAATCATTGACAAACACAGTCATTTATTTTGTAATGTATCTACTCCCACATCAAATTCTCAAAGCTCAAGGTCACACCGATTATAGACAGTGCAGGAAGAAACTGCAGTGAAGTGATGTTTTCTTTAAATCGTGTAGCACTGCAGGGCTGTACTTTGTGGCATTTTATATTCAGGCCAACTCTACATTGACAGGCAGAGCATTGATGAATTATCCATTCTTTTTTTAAAGAAATCCAAAACAAAAGATACACAAATTGTGTGTTCTATGTTCCATTGCCTGTCTCAGACTCATTTTAAAATAAATTATTTCACAATTTTTCAAGTTGATGATTTCTTTTGCGTCTCTTACATACAGTATGGATGATGTGGATGCCATATTTTCCTGACAGTCTTGCCATTAATATTCCATTTACATTGAATTTGGTTCAGCCTGCCTGAAATCATTTGAAAATGGAAACACTTGTGACAATTATTTTCACAGCTCAGGGCTCCTCCTCCCCCCACCTCCCCACTGCCCCACATCCACAATCCCATTTCTATATGGAGACGACAAATTAGTTTCAGCAACAAATTGAATATGCATAGCACCCTTCGAGTAGAAAAGCATCCAGGGCTCCTCACAGGATTGCATTATGGCACCACGTCAGAATGCAAACTATTATGAGGGATGACTGAATGTCTGTTCGAAAATATATTTTTAAGGAGATTGTATACTGGGAAAGGCTAATAAGGCTTAATCAGTTAATTTTAGACTTTAAGTGCCATACTGGATGTGCAGGCTATGTGAATTAGCCTTGAGAAATGCAGGGTTACATGGAAAGGGAACTGGGTTGGGTCTGGGTGAGTTGTCCTTTGGAGCTTCAAAATGAGCTCAATGGGCCGAATGGCCTGCTTCCACACTGTAGAGATTCTATGATTGCTGAAGGTGCTATCCCAGTGGTGAGATAGAGAAAGTGGGGAATGTGTAAAGTGTTGGAATCTGAGGAAATTTGAGTTTTCAGGAGATTGTAGGAATAAAGGAGGTTAGAGTGGGGATTGGAAACAGGACTAAGAAATTAAAATTGGTTCCCAATTCTGCAATATTTCCAATCAGGAAGTACAAAAGCAAAGAATAAACAGAAAATGGTTTGGATTACAGGTGGCAATGCTTGCCATTCTCATATTCTGATCACTTAATCTGAACCATGAAGATCTTTTCTCTCGAGCACTCCAAAACCCACCTCCCCACCATTGCATAAATTCTGACCCCATCCACACCTCATTCCAGCTCTACTGAAGAGTCATTCAGACTCAAAACCTTAGCTTGCTCTCTCCATGGATGCTGCCTGACTTGCTGTGATCTCCAGCATTTGTTATTTTCAGTACAGATTCCAGCGTCTGCAATAATTTGCTCCTCGAAGAATTGTAAATATTTCAATGAGATCACCTCTCATTCTTCTAAATCTCAGTGCATACAGTCACAACTTGTTTAGCCTTTGCTAGTAAGACAATCCCTCCATACTGGGGACAGTCCCAGTTAACCTTCTCTGAACTTCTTCCAATGAATTAATATCTTTCCTCACGTACGGAGACCAAAACTGCTCTAGTATTCCAGACATGGTCTCACCAGTACCTTGTACAGTGACAGTAAGGCTTCACAACTCTTATACTCCTGCCCTTTATAAATAAGGGCCAACATTCCATTAGTGTTCGTGATTACCTGCTGCTCCTGTAAATTCATTTTCTGTGTTTCATGCACAAGCCTCCCCAAGTCCTTTGTGTTGAAACCTTTAAATGTATCTGGAGCACTCAGCACGTGACTGATCACCCTAACTTAAGGAAGGATTTAAATAAATTGGAGGCAGTTTGGAGAAGTTTTATGGGGCTACTATCTGGAATGTGGAAAGGGGTAACCTTAGCAGAAAAGGTTATAAATGTTAGGTTAGGTTTGGCTAGAGGGATGAAATTCTGAGGGATCTTGACAGGATAGCTGTGGAGAGGTTATTTCCTTTTATGAAAGAATCCTGAATTATGGATCATTACTTAAAAATCAGAGGTCACACATTTGAAAGAGAGAAAGGAGGGTCTTGAAAAGGTGAAGGAAGCAGCATATTTGATTTTTTTTTCCCAAGAAGGGAAGGCTGGTAGGTATAGGGAATGCTGAATGACTAAAGAAATTGAGGGTTTGGTTTAGAGAAAGAAAGAAGCATATGTCAGGTTTAGACAGGATAGATCGAGTGAATCCTTAGAAGAGGATAAAGAAAGTAGGAGTATACTTAAGAGGGAAATCAGGAGGTCAAAATGTGGACATAAGATAGCTTTGGCAAATAGAATTAAGAAGAATCCAAAGCGTTTTTACAAATATATTAAGGACAAAAGGGTAACTAGGGAGAGAATAGGGCCCCTCAAAGATCAGCAAGGCAGCCTTTGTGTGGAGCCACAGAATATGGGGGTGATACTAAATGAATATTTTGCATCAGTATTTACTGTGGAAAAGGATATGGAAGATATAGACTGTGGGGAAATAGATGGTGACATCTTGCAAAATGTCCAGATTACAGAAGAGGAAGTGCTGGATGTCTTGAAATGGGTGAAGGTGGATAAATCCCCAGGACCTGATCAGGTGTACCCGAGAACTCTGTGGGAAGCTAGAGAAGTGGTTGCTGGGCCTCTTGCTGAGATATTTGTATCATCGATAGTCAGAGGTGAGGTGTCAGAAGACTGGAGGTTGGCAAACATGGTGCCACTGTTTAAGAAAGGCGGTAAAGACAAGCCAGGGAACTATAGACCGGTGAGCCTGACTTCGGTGGTGGGCAAGTTGTTGGAGGGAATCCTGAGGGACAGGATATACATGTTTTTGGAAAGGCAAGGACTGATTCAGGATAGTCAACATGACTTTGTGCGCAGGAAATCATGTCTCACAAACTTGATTGAGTTTTTTGAAGAAGTAACAAAAAAGATTGATGAGGGCAGAGCAGTAGATGTGATCTAAATGGACTTCAGTAAGGCGTTCGACAAGGTTCCCCATGGGAGACTGATTAGCAAGGTTAGATCTCACGGAATACAGGGAGAACTAGCCACTTGGATACAGAACTGGCTCAAAGGTTGAAGACAAAGAATGGTGGTGGAGGGCTGTTTTTCAGACTGGAGGCCTGTGACCAGTGGAGTGCCACAAGGATCGGTGCTGGGCCCTCTACTTTTTGTCATTTACATAAATGATTTGGATGCGAGCATAAGAGGTAGAGTTAGTAAGTTTGCAGATGACACCAAAATTGGAGCTGTAGTGGACAGTGAAGAGGGTTACCTCAGAATACAACAGGATCTGGACCAGATGGGCCAATGGGCTGAGAAATGGCAGGTGGAGTTTAATTCAGATAAAGGCGAGGTGCTGCATATTGGGAAAGCAAATCTTAGCAGGACTTATTCAGGCATTCGGTATGCTTTCCTTTATTGGTCAGCGTATTGAGTAGAGGAGTTGGGAGGTCATATTGCGGCTGTACAGGACATTGGTTAGGACACTGTTGGAATATTGTGCGCAATTCTGATTTCGTTCCTATCAGAAAGATGTTGTGAAACTTGAAAGGGTTCAGAAAAGATTTACAAGGATGTTGCCAGGGTTGGAGGATCTGAGCTACAAGGAGAGGCTGAACAGGCTGGGGCTGTTTTCCCTGGAGCGTCGGAGGCTGAGGGGTGACCTTATAGAGGTTTATATAATCATGAGGGGCATGGATAGGATAAGTAGACAAAGTCTTTTCCCTGGGGTTGGGGAGTCCAGAACTAGAGGGCATAGGTTTAGCGTGAGAGGGGAAAGATATAAAAGAGATCTAAGGGGCAATGTTTTCACGCAGAGGGTGGTACGTGTATGGAACGAGCTGCTAGAGGATGTGGTGGTGGCTGGTACAACTGAAATATTTAAGAGGCATTTGGATGGATATATGAGTAGGAAGGGTTTGGAGGGATATGGGCCGGGTACTGGCAGGTGGGACTCGATTGGGTTGGGATATCTGGTCGGCATGGACAGGTTGGACCGAAGGGTCTGTTTCCATGCTGTATATCTCTATGACTCTATGACTAAGACAGATCGATTCTTGTTAAGAAAGGGGGTGAAATTATCTGGGGTAAGTGAGTTTAAATTGACAGTAAGTTTTTAAAGAGAGCACAGAAGGTTGGTGAAATCAGAAGACAGAGGTAATAGACCATAGACAATAGGTACAGGAGTAGGTCATTCGGCCCCTTGAGCTAACACCACTGTTCATTATGACCATGGCTCATCATTCACAATCAGTATCCTGTTGTTGCCTTATCCCCATAACCCTTGATTCCACTATCGTTAAGGGCTCTATCAATCCATTTCATGAAAGTATCCAGAGACTTGGCCTCCACTGCCTTTTGGGGCAGAGCATTCTATATATCCACAATTCTCTGACGAAGAAGTTTCTCCTGAACTCTGTTCTAAATGGCTTGCCCCTTATTGTTAACCTGTATCCTTTGGTTCTGGACTCACCCATCAGCGGAAACATGCTTTCCACCTCCAGAGTGTCCAATCCTTTAATAATCTTATACGTCTCAATCAGATCCCCTTTTATCCTTCTAAACTCAAGTGTATACAAGTTCGGTCACTCGATAATCCCAACATTCCGGGAATTGACCTTGTGAGCTTACACTGCACTCCCTCAATAGCCAGAATGTCCTTCTTCAAATTTGGAGACCAAATCTGCACACAATACTCCAGCTGTAGTCACATCAGGGCCCTGTATACCTGCAGAAGGACCTCTTTGCTCCTCTACGCAATTCCTCTTGTTACAAAGGCCAGCGTGCTATTAGCTTTCTTCACTGCCTGCTGTACCTGCATGCTTGCTACATGGTCAGGGCAAGCAAGATGGAAATTGGAATCATCTGAGAGTGAGGAGTTGCTTGTTTGGCTATGGGTGGGGTAGAAGAGTAAATTAATCAGTGAGAAAGTAGGGGTAGAAATGGAGAATAATTTTAAGAAGGGGAAGGAGGGTGAGATGTTTGAAAGAAGGTTCCAGGGATTAGAGAGACAGGTCAAGATATGAGCAATGATCAGAGCCATAGCATCAGCTGTTTGAGTGGGCCAGATGGAGAGAGCATCATCAGGTAAAGGACAAGGACATTTGTACCAATTTCTGTCAAAGTCATGATTTAAGTGCCATCATGCACAATAAAGTAAAGCATGGTAAGGGCTGTGTTTATAAACTTACAAAGATTCTAAGGAAATTATGGATTGTGCAGGGATTGCTGGAAGACTCAAAGGGGTCAGCAGTGAGTGCGACAGGCAGGAGGGACGGTCACTGAGGAGATTGAACCCCACTGGATGAGTTGGATAGGAAGAAAGAAGATAGGTTGACTCACTGACTGTCAGCGTGTGGTGACTGGTCCCTCACTGACAGTGACATAAAGGAAAGTTATGGAATTACAGAAGGGAATGGCAGTAACTAATGGCAGTAACTCAATTTGCCCAGGTCCAGAGCACCAGGCAAACATTCTTTTGAATGTTATTAGGATCCCAGCTGATGTTATTACTGGACAAGTTAGATCCCAGACTCAAATCTGGGGAGGTGATGGCCCAGTGGTATTATCACTGGACTGTTAATCCAGAGAGCCAGGGAATGTTCTGAGAACCCAGGTTTGAATCCTGCCATGGCAGATGGTGGAATTTGAAATCAATGATGAATCTAGAATGAAGAATCTAGTGATGACCATGAATCAATTGTCGGAAAGACCTATCTGGTTCACTAATGCCCTTTAGGGAAGGAAACATCCATCCTTACCTGGTCTGACCTACATGTGACTCCAGACTCGCAGCAATGTGGTTGATTCTCAACTGCCCTCTGAGCAATTAGGGATGGGCAATATACTGACCTTCAACAAGGTTCCCCGTGAGAGACTGATTAGCAAGATTAGATCTCATGGAATACAGGGAGAACTAGCCATTTGGATACAGAACTGGCTCAAAGGTAGAAGACAAAGGGTGGTGGTGGAGGGTTGTTTTTCAGACTGGAGGCCTGTAACCAGTGGAGTGCCACAAGGATCGGTGCTGGGTCCTCTACATTTTGTCATTAAATAAATGATTTGGATGCGAGCATAAGAGGTAGAGTTAGTAAGTTTGCAGATGACACCAAAATTGGAGGTGTAGTGGACATCGAAGAGGGTTGCATCAGAATACAACAGGATCTTGATCAGATGGGCCAATGGGCTGAGAAGTGACAGATGGAGCTTAATTCAGATAAATGCGAGGTGCTGCATTTTGGGAAAGCAAATCTTAGCAGGACTTATACACTTAATGGTAAGGTCCTAGGCAGTGTTGCTGAACAAAGAGACCTTGGAGTGCAGGTTCATAGCTCCTTGAAAGTGGAGTCACAGGTAGATAGGATAGTGAAGAAGGCATTTGGTATGCTTTCCTTTATTGGTCAGAATATTGAGTACAGGAGTTGGGGCATCATGTTGCGGCTGTACAGGACATTGGTTAGGCCACTGTTGGAATATTGCATGCAATTCTGGTCTCCTTCTTATCAGAAAGATATTGTGAAACTTGAAAGGGTTCAGAAAAGATTTATAAGGATGTTGCCAGGGTTGGAGGATTTGAGCTACAAGGAGAGGCTGAACAGGCTGGGGCTGTTTTCCCTGGAGCGTCGGAGGCTGAGGGGTGACCTTATAGAGGTTTATATAATCATGAGGGGCATGGATAGGATAAATAGACAAAGTCTTTTCCCTGGGGTGGGGGAGTCCAGAACTAGAGGGCATAGGTTTAGGGTGAGGGGGAAAGATATAAAAGAGACCTACGGGGCAACCTTTTCACACAGAAGGTGGTACGTGTATGGAATGAGCTGCCAGAGGAAGTGGTGGAGGCTGGTACAATTGCAACATTTAAAATGCATTTGGATGGTATATGAATAGGAAGGGTTTGGAGGGATATGGGCCGGGCACTGGCAGGTGGGACTAGATTGGGTTGGGATATCTGGTCGGCATGGACGGGTTGGATGAAGGGTCTGTTTCCATGCTGTACATCTCTATGACTCTCTCAACCCGTCCTTCCTGATTAAGGGCTTTTGCCCGAAACGTCGATTTTCCTGCCCCTCAGATGCTGCCTGACCTGCTGTGCTTTTCCAGCACCAGTCTGATCTTGACTGCAAACTCATGAGTTTAAACAATCTCAGCTTCAAATCCTCTTCAGTGTTTTACCTCAACACCCCTGGTCCAGGGTTATCACTAATTCCTTGCTGTAAGGTAGTCAAGTTGTACTATACTGTCTCCTTTTCAGAATGACTACTCTACACATCAAACTCCAACCAAGGATTTCACAAGACCACTCCAAACAATGTGAAATTGAAATAAAAATCTCTTGCTCTAAGCTAGGGGTGCTAGCCTTAAGCTTAAAATACACCTTGCAGTCCAGAAAGGTCTATCAGAAACATTGATATACAATTATCTACTTTACTAGGTCATATAATTCTAAAGTAGACACAAACTTATTGAATCAGACAGCTTCTATCACAGTGGATACAGAGCAGTTTATGGAAAAGATCAGGATTGCTCTATCCTGATTGTCAGAATAAGGAGGAGACCATATAAAATAGTTGAAATTTAAAGTCAGATGTGCATCGTAGGATGAAGTTGGTTTGAAAGAGGCTGTCATCAGTGTGCAGTATGGTGGCTCAGTGGTTAGCACTGCTGCCTCATGGGACCCAGGTTCAATTCCCACCTCAGGCAACTGTCTGTGTGGAGTTTGCACATTCTCCTTGTGTCTGTGTGGGTTTTCTCCGGGTGCTCCAGTTTCCTCCCACAGTCCAAAGATGTGCAGGTTAGGTGAATTGACCATGCTAAATTGCCCGTAGTGTTAGGTGCAGGGGAATGGGTCTGGGTGGGTTGCTCTTCAAAGGGTTAGTGTGGACTTGGTGGGCCGAAGGGCCTGTTTCCATACTGTAGGGAATGGAATCTAATCTAATCATGCAATATAAGCTAAAAATAAGGTCTTTTAGACAGGCATTTTGCTACTGTGTGTACTTACTCCTACATTAAATTCTGAACTGAAAGCTCAAGGCCACGGTGTTATAGACAGTGTGAAAATAAAGTGTAACAAAGTGATGCTGTTTTCAAGTCTTGCAGCACTGAAGCCTACACTTTATGGCATTTTACTTTTACAGCAACTGAGTGCTGACACCAATGAGATTTGCTGAATAAACATTTTGCCAAAATGTATATATTAAAATAAACAAAAAGAATGCTGATCAAACTGCAGGCTCTTTGATTCTTTCATTGCCCTTTTAAAATAAATTATTTGGGCTCTTTCAAGCTGACAACCTGTTTAAAGCCCCTGGTGCATAGTTTGGATGATGTGGTTGCCATATTTTCCTGACAGTCATGCCATTAAACATTCAATTTACACTGAAAAGTACCTCAGGGATTTGGCAGACCTGAAGCTGTTTGAAGATAGAAAAGCTTATGACAATTCACAACTATTTCACAATTCAACACCCACACACCTCTGTTTCCAAGTGGATGTCAAATTAGTTTCATATAAACAACAAAAGTCTTCCATTTACATAGCACCCATTGTACAGAAATGTCCCAAGGTACAGTTCAGAAGCACAGTCAAACAGAATTTGTAACAAAATTAAAGAAGGGGATGTTAGGAGTGACTAACAGCTTTGAAGAATGCATGGCTTTTATATTCGGTTTTAAGGGAAGGTCAGAGTATGAGTGACTTATGGAAGGAAGTCTCAAGGCTGGAGCTGAAGATACAGCAGCTAATGCTGGGATAGTGCGATTGTAGTACAAAAGGAATCTGAGCTGAAGGAACATGTGGACCAATGTCAACAACAAGAGTACAAACTGACAGAACTGCAGATGCAGAAACAAAGATAAAAATTGTTGGAAAAGCTCAGCAAGTCTGGTAGCATCTGTGAAGAGAAATCCACAGGTGCTGCTAGACCTGCTGAGCTTTTCCAGCAATTTTTGTCATTGTGTCAACAACAAGAACATGCCTTTATATAGCACCTTTAACATGTGCAAAACCCCAAGCCATTTCACGGAAGTATAATAAAACAAAGTATGACACTGAACGACCTAAAGAGATGGTCCATCTGATAACCCTAAGCTTAGCCTTATAGGAGAGAAGTGAAAGTAGAGAGGTGTCGGAGGGGATCTCAAATCTTAAAACCTGGATATGCAAAGGCACAGTCACCAATGATGAAGCAATTACAATTGGGAATGCACAAAAGCCCAGGGTTTGATGAGCTCAGGTTCCTCAGAGGGTTTTGGAGAGTTGGGGACCCATGTGCTTCTGGCTAGACTGAAAACAAAAAAACCCCTTCTATCATACAGAGTTTCTCTCACCTCCCTGCACTGGTGCAAGGTGACTCACTTCCACCTGGAGGAGTTTCTTGCATGGAAGTTACAACAATTGCACAACCACTGGCCTCCTGCTGTACAGTTCTGAGTCTGGTTGTAGGAAATGCTACAGTTCAATAACCACTACTTTTATTTTTACAGAGCTGACTTGGATACTAGTTGAATCCTTGGCCTCTGAAGACCATTGGTGGGTACAACCCTCCCTCCATTTCCTGCTGTCAGCAGTCCTGCTGTGTGTGCTTAATTTTTCAGTCATGTTGCATTCCAAGAAGAAACACAATTATAGCCCACATTAGGAAAAGCAGACTTTTCGTTGACAGCTCTTCCAAGTCCTTGGGTCTGCTTCCAAGGTTCAACACTACATGCTGATAAAAACTGTTTCAAATTCTTCCAATAGCACAAAGCGTTCCACCCACCTACTCACTCTGCAGCCCCCAAAGCAAAAACCATAGTGTTCCTTTTAAATAACTCGGATGTCATAGAGTCATACAGATGCACAGCATGGAAACAGACACTTTGGTCCAATTCATCCATGCTGACCAGATATCCTAAATTCAATTAGTCCCATTTGCCAGTATTTGGCCCATATCTCTCTTAATCTTTCCTGTTCATTTAACCATCCTTTTAAATGCTGTAATTATACCAGCCTCCACCACTTCCTCAGGCAGTTCATTCCATACATGGTCCATCCTCTACGTGAAAAGATTGTACCTCAGATCCCTTTCCCCTCTCACCTTAAACCTCTGCTGTCAAGTTTTCACCCTAGCATGGCCCTCATGATTTTATAAACCTCTGTAAAGTCACCTCTCAGCCCCTGGCACTCCCGGGAAAACAGCCCCAGTCTCTCCCTAGAGGTCAAATCCTGACAGCATCCTTGTAAATCCTTTCTTAACCCTTTCAGGTTTGACAACACCCTTCCTAGTGGGGTGCCTCATGCAACTGAAGACATTTACAACTAGATGAAGAGAAGGTAATAACTAAGATCTAAAACGTCAGGTCCTATATCAAACCTGTTTAATGCCACATTCTGCTAACTCTCTATGTTTTCTGGGCACAAAAGGTTATTAGGTAGGTGAAAGTGAGGACTGCAGATGCTGGGGATCAGAGTCAAAAGGAAAAGTACAGCAGGTAAGGCAGCATTCACGGATCAGGAGAGTTGACGTTTTGAGCATAAGCCTTTCCTGATGAAGAGCTTATGCTTGAAACATCGACTCTCCTGCTCCTTGGTTGCTACCTGACTGGCTGTGCTTTTCCAGCACCACACTTTTTGACACCCAAATTATTACCCTCCCAGCCACTGTATGTTGTGTAAGCCATTCTGAAGATGACTGGAAGCAGTCTGACTACCATCTTCAGAACTCTTGGCTTCTCTAGCACTGAAAGTGTTATTAGATCCTATGTTTTAGAGACTCAAAGTTTGAAGAATGTTGTAAAACTTGGAAAAAAAACAATTAAAATAGAAATCAAGGAATGCTAACATGAGGATAAGAATTTTTTCAGAAACAGGAACTAATTAATTTGTTTGTTTTTTTTATCTGATCTTGCCACATAGAGGGTTTACAAAAGTCAATTAGGGGGGAAAAAAAGAAAATAACTGGAAAATTCCTCTCTGACATCCTGAAGGGATCAAAACTAGTCCAAGAGATCACATAGCTCCTGAGTTATGTTACAGGATACCTACCTTCTGTATGGGATAATCTCTACCCAACCAGAAAAAAATTCTAGCTTTTACCTGAAAGAATACAAAGAAGAAGCATTTACCTCAGAAACCAGCAACCTGTTCCACAAGTCCACTATTCTGTCAGAAAAAAAACTGCCTCACAGTCAATTAGTTCTGCCCTTGCATAATGTGTCAGCATGACCCCCTAGTCCTTTCCAAACTATTCAATTGAAATAATTGGTCGACATAAAAGCAGTCCAGTCTCTTTATCATTTAATAAACCTCAACCAAATCATCCCTCAGTGTATGCTTCTGAAAACTATGGAGACCCTACTCATTGAGCTTTTATGGATAATGAAGGGTTCTTAAACTGGGAATCAATGTGTCACCCAGCTTTGTACCCTTTCATCAAATGAGAAGATGAAAACCTATCATAGCATTCATAGTTTGTGTCCTAACCAAGGTTTTGTAGAAGGAGAAAATCGTATGCTTTGTTTGATAATGAATACACACCAGAACTGTCTTTATTTAGCAATGACTTCACAACATTGGGCATGGATAATTAAAAGGTGGCAGCAATAAAACGTGATCTGAGTTATTCCTTTTATCACTGGCTTTAATTATTTTCTTTGTAAGGGGCATGGATGTGACCTCTTCTTGCATATGATGTGACAATTTTCTGACATAATTTTCCAAACATGGCCCATTTGGGCAGCATGATGGCTCAGTGGTTAGCACTGCTGCCTCACAGCGCCAGAGACCTGGGTTCAATTCCCGCCTCGAGCAACTCTCTGTGTGGAGTTTGCACATTCTCCCAGTGTCTGCGTGGGTTTCCTCCGGGTGCTCCGGTTTCCTCCCACAGTCCAAAGGTGTGCAGGTTAGGTGAATTGGCCATGCTAAATTGCCCATAGTGTTAGGTGAAGGGATAAATGTAGGGAAATGGGTCTGGGTGGGTTGGTCTTCGGACGGTCGGTGTGGACTTGTTGGGCCGAAGGGTCTGTTTCCACACTGTAAGTAATCTAATCTAATATCTCCCAATGTATCCAGACTACTTTGTAATTGTCCTTCACAGTGCTTGATTTTCATGCATATCTTGGTTTTGTACACAAACCTGTGGATCATTTTCTCAACATACGTCTCAAGATCATTAAGAAAAATAATAAAGGGCACAGGTTCAAACTATGACATCACAGATATCTAGTCATAGAAATTGCTGGAGGAACTCTGCAGGACTGGCCGCATCTGTGGAGAGAGAAATAGAGTCAATGTTTCAGGTCCAATGACCCATCTTCAGAATGGTAATCCTCTCCACAGATGCTGCCAGACCTGCTGAGTTTTTCCAGCCATTTCTGTTTTTGTTAAATATTTCCGGCTTCCACAGTTCTTTGCTTTTTGTACAGGTAACTAATTGCCAAACAAATCCAAATCCATCACAACCAACTTCTGCAATTCATTTCAGAAGATTATCTCTAACTTCATGCGATTTTCTTTCATCGGGAAGTCTCTTATACTACTAAAAACCTTTCCAAAATCCAGGCAAACAATGTCTATCTGGTTAAGTTCATCAATGAGCATGGAAACTTATTTTAAAAAATTGAATCAAATTATTTATTTGCAACCGTCTTTTCTGAAAGCTATGCGAGGTATTCCTGATATGACCTTCTCTGTCTAAATCACAATTCATAGAATTATACAGCACAAAAATAATCTGTCCAAACAGTCCATGCCGACCATAATCCCAAACTAAGTTAGCCCCGCCTGCCTGTGCATGGCCCATATCTCTTCAAATCTTTCTTATTCATGTGCTTATCAAAATGTCTTTCAAACATTGTAACTGTACATGCAAAAATCACTTCCTCTGGAAGTTCATCCCATATACAAACCACTCTCTATGTAAAAAGGTTGGCCTCATGTCTTTTTTAAAATCTTTCCCCTATCACCTTGAAAATATGCTTCCGAGTCTTGAAATCCCCCATCCTAGGGAAAAGACATCTAGCATTAACCGTATCGTTACCCCTTATGATTTTATAAACTTCTATAATGCCACCCCTCAACATTCTACCTTCCAGTGAAAAGTGTCCTAGCCTATCCAGCCTCTCCTTATAACCATTCAAAACCCTCCTTTCGCAGCAAGATCCTGGTAAATCTCTTCTGAACTCTCTCCAGCTTAATAATATCCTCCCTATAACAAGGCAGCCAGAGCTGGGCACAGTATTCCAGAGGAGGCCTCACAGTACTCCATAGGGGGTCTCACAGTATTTCAGAGGGGCCTCACTGTACTCAGGAGGGGGTCTCACAGCATGGTTGGCAACTGCTTTTCCAAGGAATGGAAGAAACTGCAGAGAGTTGTGAACACAGTCCCATGCATCACACAAACCAGCCTTCCATCCATTCACTCCATCTAGACTTCCCACTGCCTTGGGAAAGCAACAACACAACCAAAGACCCCCTCCCCCCCATTATACTCTCTCCCATCCTCATCCGTTGGGCAGAAGATGTAAAGATTTGTATACACTTACGAATAGCTTCTTCCTTGCTGTTATTAGATGCTGGAATGGACCTGCCAAATTTTAAAGTTAAGGTTGATTTCGCTCTTTGTGTGCCTTCTCTGCAGCTATAACATTGAATTCTTCGCTTTGTTCCAGTACCTTTGCAGTTTATATAGTATGATCTCGCGGTACTGCACACAAAACAAAACTTTTCACTGTATCTAGGTACATGTGACAATAGTAAATGAAATTAAATCATTTGACCAAAGGTGCCTCACCAACATCCTGTACAGCCCCGGCATGATGCCTTCACTCCCATGCTCAAAGGTTTGAGCAATGAAAGCAAACATGCTAAACACCTTCTTAACTACCCCCCATGAGCATCTCATCATTATCTGATAATAAGGTGAAGGGCCCACAGTTACATACTTATGCCTTTTTGTTGTCTTTCTACATTAGTAGAGTACATTCTGTCTGCCTAAAAGAACCATCTCTGGCTTGGGAGGCAAATTCAATTTTCCATGCCTGAATCTGTGAACGCAGTTTTACTCAGTGAGTTTGAAAACCCCATTGGGTAGATTTTATTTTCCCAAGGCATAGTTTAATGTGGGCCTGAAGAAAACTGAACGGTGAGATATTAGTCAGTCATGAGGCAAATTTATTGAAATTCTTCCAGATATGCAATTCAGGTGAAAGCTTCTACTTCTATGACTGTCGTGAAACTGTGTTAAAGGAATATACCCTGACCCAATTACATTGGATTATATACTCATGCAACAGTAATTATAGAATGTACATAGCTCCACTAAATCTTTTCTATATGTACAGAAATCACAACCAAGTAATATTTATCTTTCAACAAACTCCAAGCAACTCAATTTTTGATTTTAGCTGATATTTGTATCTGACCTTAATAAAGCACTTTGAGGACAGCTGTAATCTCCATGAACTGCATACCCTTTAACAAGGCATTTACAGGTTGCTGCTATATTCCTCAAACCTTTAATGAGATATTTACAGGCTGTTCAGTATTCATCAAATCAACTCATTATTAACACTTTCACTGCTCCCCCAGTCAGTTTGATTTTACCACACTGACGAACAATAAATAGCTCATGTGAAATATAACGATCTGTTCATCAATTCAAAAATGAACAGGTTTCATGCTAGTGTATACAATACAATTGATTGACTTAAACTCCACAAATTCATGTTTGATTGCATCAGGGCTAAGTGTCTTGAATTTAAATCAGTATGTAATTAAACCACTTGAAACTAAGCTGATTATAATTGATGTGCACACACTCTTAGAGTTTTTTTTATTTCATGCAAATAAAAATTTATACAGTAAAGTATTTCCTTTTTATAATAAAATCTGATGAGAATACTTTATCAAGTTTGTATACAAAGGAAGGTGCTGTGAGAGATAAATCAGTAGTGATGATGTTATTGCATTTCTGATCATCAATCTATGAGTTAACTATTTAGTCACCATTGACTCTTTAACATGTCTGCCAACAGTGAGATTGCTTCATCAGACTTTTGAGTGTCAGCATTAAAATTTAACCCACTTCCTTTAACAACACAGCAAGGTCAATCATTGATATACATTCTGCTGATTAGCTCATGTTCGTGATCATTTTTTAACTAATCAGTGAGCAAATTTTATTTAACATAACATCAGGAGGTTGAGGAAGAACTTCGAATTCACTTGGGCTCATCGTTGTTGGAAAATGCCTTTCAAATGTTCTTGTTACATCAGAATGTGAAACCAATCTCACACTTTGTTCCTCTGCCCCACTTAGAAAGCCATTGCAGAAATCACATGGGGCTAACGTTCTTTATTATCGCAAATTTAAAGCAGACATTAGCTTAGAAAGGGCCTTGGTAAAAGATAGGGCCAGCAGATTATTCATTCATAGTTAGTAATGATTTGAAGTAGAAATCAAAATTAGTTGCATTTGTTTTACAAGCATATCGGGGAAAAAAGGGGGGCATTTTGAGGGACCAATGCGTACAAAAGTGTCCATTTGATATTGGGGGCAACACATTTCTCAAACTAATAAATGGGCAAACAGTTTCAGGATTCCACTCTGACTGCGATTGAAACAGAAGTGAACTTGTTGCGATAGATCCAGGGGAATACTTCATGGGTTGACCAAGGCACTGGATAGGATGACATGGTTTAACATTGAAACTAATAACTGAACTTTACAAGATGCCAAGATATTTTACTGATGCCAATCCTAAATAAATGCCAAAGTTTAACATTGAAACTAATAACTGAACTTTACAAGATGCCAAGATATTTTACTGATGCCAATCCTAAATAAATGCCAAAGTTAAACCATGTCATCCTATCCAGTGCCTTGGTCTACCCACGAAGTATTCCTCTAGATCTGTCTCAACAAGTTCATTTCTGTTTCAATCGCAGTCAGAGTGGAATCCTGAAACTGTTTGCCCATTTATTAGTTTGAGAAATGGGTTGCCCCCAATATCAAATGGACACTTTTGTACGCATTGGTCCCTCAAAATGCCCCCCCTTCTTTTCCTTGATGTGTTTGTAAAACAAATGCAACTAATTTTAATTTCTACCTTCAAATCATCACTAACTATGAATGAATAATCTGCTGGCCCTATCTTTTACCAAAGCCCTTTCTAAGCTAATGTCTGCTTTAAATTTGCGATAATAAAGAACGTTAGCCCCATGTGATTTCTGTTCAGCTTTACAGGATCAACAATCTGACCTTTAGTCTCTGAATCCTGAAGTCACAAAAGAATGTATGCAAAGTATCTTATCTCAGTCCCATGCAAGATAAGTATTTCAAATAAGAGCTAACAAGATACAATGACTTACATGGGTTTTTATCTTAACTGGGTCACAGTTCAGTTTTGTATAATGTAACAGAAATTCCAAGCCCTTAAAACAAACCATTATTGCATGCTTGTTCCTGTAGCTGCATTTCAAGTTGGGAAAAATGTTAAGACATTACTTAGTGCCTAAAGCTCACACGTATATAAAACTCATGTAATATCATTGCAAACCATGAAAAAGCATCAAATCTGAAATGCTAAGTCCAATTTCAATTTTACATAAACTTTGAAATCTTCCTCAGTCTAAGCCTTCCTTATCACAAAGTTAAAAATCACACAACACCAGGTTATAATCCAACAGGTTTAATTGGAAGCACACTAGCTTTCGGAGTGATGTTCCTTCATCAGATGATTGTGGAGGGCTCGATCGTAACATTAAACCTGTTGGACTATAACCTGGTGTTGTGTGATTTTTAATTTTGTACACCCCAGTCCAACACCGGCATCTCCAAATCATTCCTTATCACAAGACAGTATTCAGCAGTAAGTAATCAGGCTGACTTTCTCATTCCTGTTCAGCATGTACAAATGCTCCTAATGTTTCCCCAGCTTGGTACAAACTAGGCAGTAACGCATAGACCATGTGACCTTTTATGGAATGTTACGGCCTACAAAATGACATATTTGGAAGCACTTAATTAGGTGGAATGGTGATGAGTGCCTCCTTGCTACTGCCAGAATTAAGTCAAGGGTGGGGAGGGCCATGATCAGACTTACTCAGTGCCAATTGAGGCACTTAAGTGGACAACGAATGACAAATGGGCGCCTCCTCCAGACATTATTGATATTTACTGGTTGACATACAGCTTGCACAGGACTGCTGACTGCTCACATAACATTGTTGTTGTAGGAGATAAACTCCAGCATTAAGAAAGCTATCCTCCTCCAGTTCTCTTGGACGTTTTTCACCTTTTCTATCAGATTTTTGTCCCACACATCCTGATTTAAGTAACACTTACAGGAATTAGGTTTTGTAACTGGAAGCTGAGCTCGTAAGGGTGACCAGTCACCAGACAAAATGTATTTGTTGGATCAATCATTAACGAGATGCGGACTCGTTGCTTTATCAGCTGATGTCTGTGTATGCACACAAAACATTTTTAGTTATAGCAATCACCCAATGCTGCGAGTCCTCCTTTGTCTGACTCCTTGATGCTATTCTGCTGTTTTTGTCACTCAGAAATTACCGACTAAAGTGCCACAGTCTCAGAGGTTCATCAGGCGACTTTCTCATTAGAGAGAGCCAATTGATGGTGGTTTAATCTGAGGTTAAACACACCTCAAGCAAGGGCTGAGGTCTCTGATGTAGAATGACTTCAAATAATTTCCCTCCCTTCACAGAATCCCTCCAATGTGGAAGCAGGCCATTCAGCCCATCAAGTCCACTCCAGCTCGCTGAAGAGCATCCTACCCAGACCCACACCCCAACTTTATCCTGGTAACCCTGCATTTCCTGTGGCTAATCACCTAGCCTGCACATCCCTGGACACAATGGGAAATTTAGGGTGGCCAATCCACCAAACCTGCACACCTTTGGACTGTGGGAGGTCACCAGAGCAAGTGGAGAGGAAACTCACACAAACACAGAGAGAATGTGCAATCTCTACACAGACGTTTGCCTGAGGCTGGGATCGAACCCAGTTCCCTGCCACTTTGAGGCAGCAGTGCTAACCACTGAGCCACAATGTCACCCATCCTCTATCAACTTCATTTCTTTTTTGCATTCCTGTACACTCTGTCTCATTGCTGTCTTCTGTTCTTTCATTCTCACTATTTCCCTAAATTCTTATTCTTGCTTATCCTCCAGCAGCCATTAATCACTGCACAACCGTTTTGGTCACCTTCTGTTATCTCACAAAACCCACCCACTCCTTCTAGTTCTCACCTGAATGCATACACTCCACCTTCAACTAAACTAAAATCTCCTGTTAATATCCCCGATCTCTCACTCTCACATATTCTCTATGATAGCCCCACAATCCAAGTTCATCTCTCCAAATTCATGTTCAATTCTAAAATACACTCTATTCCTCGTTTCCGTCTATGGTTATTCACATGCCTTTCTTTCTTCTCCTGTACAGAACCAGAGCCATTCTAGCCCCCATATCAGATGGGAGGGAGGAGAAAATGATATATTCTCCATCATCCATCCACATTTAGTCTCAATCATTGACCACCCCGATCATAGATACTTGGATAATAGGAATATCTCTTTTATCCACCTGCTCTCAATTATGCTTCCATCCAATACTGAGGGAGTTGTGCATTTGGTAGTGAAATGTATAGTCCATTTTAGGTGCCATGACCAATTTATGAGATTACAATACATTTAAAAACATAATCTCTGAAGTGGAAGGCCAAAGGGGGTAACAAGTCAGCTTAAGATGAGCTGGAATATTTTTGGAATATGATGAGGAGAGGTTTTGAGGGAGGATCGATGAAATATATTTTTAAAAAACATTATATTAGCACATTTGATCAAGTGTAGTGACTAATAGAACCAACCAGAGGTTGTTTAATATTTAATATTCATTGAGGAATACATAAAATATCAAAGTTTCAACAACCAGAGCTGAAGGATATGAAAAATGCAAATAAGGAAAAACACGCCATTATATCTGGTCTGAAATCAGTAATGCTACACAAGATTATTTCTCCCATTCCCTCTGCATGGGCAGAAGTATGAAGAAGATGCAGAGGTGCTTCAGTGTGATTTGGACAAGTCGAGTGAGTGGGTAAATACATTGCAGATGAGATTTAACTGGGACAAGTGTGAAGTTGTTCAGTTTGGTCGCATAAACAGAAGGGCAGATTATTTTCTGAATGAATATACATCAGAAAAGAGGAGACACGACCAAACCTGGATGTCTCTGTTCTGCAGTTGCTGAAGTCAGCATGTAGGTACAGCAGGCAATGAAGAAAACAAATGGTATGTTGGCCTCCATAGTGAGAAGGTTCGAGTCCAGGAGCAGGGATGTCTTGCAGCAATTGTACAGCCACTTAGTGAGACCAAACCTGGAGTATTATTTGCCATTTTGGTCTCCTTATCTGAGGAAGGATGTTCTGGCTATGGAGGGAGTGCAACAAATGTTAATCAGACTTATTCCTGGAATGGCACATTTGAAGAGAGACTGGATTGCTTAGGACTATATCGATTGGTGTTTCAAAGAATGTGGGAAGATATCATAGAAAGCTGTAAACTTCTATCAGGTTCAGACATGGAAACTACAGAAAGCAATGATTAAGGCCTTCAGAACCAGGGATCACAGTCTCAGGACATAGGGAAGGCCATTTCGGGCTGAGATGAGGCAAAATTTCTTCACCCAGGGAGAGATAAGCCTGTGGAACTCTTTGCCACAGAAGGTGGCTGAGGTCAAAACTTTGAATGTTTTCAAGGAGATAGATATAGTTCTTAGAGCTAAAAGGGTCAAACAGTATGGGAGGAAAGCAGGAACATGGGATAGAGTTATCAAAGTGAATGGCAGAGCAGGCTCGAAAGACTGAATGGCCTGCTGATCTCCCTATTTTCTGTATTTCTATTAAACTGTCCACATGTAGAGATTTATACATCAGCGTGCAGTTACAAGAAGTTGCACTCTTACCTCTAATGACAACTTCATAAGACAATCGAAACAATGTGATGCTGGAAGTACAAAAATGTGCACAAGTTGTGCCTGTGAGATATTTAGTAAATCACTAAAAGATCTCTTATGTCACTGCTTGTGGGTCTTATTTATGTAGTCTTAGAACAATAACCTGGTAGTCTAAACACTTTGCTCATTATGCATGATACAATGGAAGTGAATTGTAAACAGAAATTATTGTATAGATAGTTTGATGGATTTATTTTTGCTTGGAGTCAATATGGTCATTTACACAACTTTGAGAGTTTCTGCCAATCACTATCTTGATGTGAGATTGGAGAACACTCGTGGAAATTATATTCCTTTAAAATCATCTGGGTGCAATTATTCAATCAATGCTTGATTGGCATATTCACTCAATAAAAAGAAATTGATTAAACTTTCTTAATTGATGTTGACGTTGGCTTATAAAAAAGCAGCTTAATCAAAATTTTAATCCATGATTAAAGTTGACAGAACTGCAACTTGTATCATCAAATGCAAGCCTAGCTTCTGACTGACTTGTCCTTGCCCTTGCTCTGGTTTACCCAACATTGTGTACTGTAGAAAGCCAAGAAGCCTATCCCATATCGAGGGAGTTGGATACTGGCACCACATAATATTTGTTTTTGCTAACTACTCCCTTAATCTGTTCCAGTGTATTCATCAAGCAATGTCATTGAGAATGTTTGGGTAGTTTTCCCACAACTGTGCCTAATCTCTTGAAATCCATGGTCATCCGCAATGCTTGGCAACTTCCACCACACCAAATGCCTGCAGAATTTGATTTCCGTGTGGGATCAATGCACATACAATGAGCCATGAAGGATCTGATGGAAATTTGGCAAATCCTACGTGTTAAATGATAAAGCATTCCAAATCACCGCACAGGAATGTAATCAGACAAAAACTGACCGCAAGCAGAGCTGTACTCACTAAAGCACTCGTAGGAGTCCCAGACTTCAAATTTGATTTAAATTCAGATTACCTGATAGTCAGCAAAGTCAAGAATGTTCTGGCTTACAAAGGGACATGGAGAGACTATCTAGCAGAACTATAGGTGGACAGCAATAATTCTTTTGCCAGCTGGAACCAGCATGGTACGCTGACTAACAGGTATATGTGTCAGCAGCTTCATTTCACATGAATTTATCTCTCCTCTTAAATCTGAGCAAAGTGCTTGCAAGCAGAGGCACATCAGCTAACCTGAGCTGTCACTTACTCGGGTGAAGGGGAAAAAATGCAGTTCAAACCAGTTTTGGGGTTTAATGAAACGTAAAATCGGAATGACACTTGATGTGTGCGGAAAATCATTTTCAGGAGTGAAACGAAATAGCAGCTTCCTTCAGTGCATTATCTGAAAGTGATCCAGCAAATGGCTGAAATGCAGCTTTTCACCATATTTAGCACCTCGTCAAATATGATGATTGAGAAATTACAAGAAAATGCAATGAAGCATGCATTACTAAAATACTTTATGCATGAGGAGAACAGGGTAAGTGCTGGAAAATGCACTTTACTTACTGAAGCGACTATAGCAGTAAACGTTTCACCTTACAACAATGTCAAAGTTATGCGCTGGATTGCCGGGGAAAGTGCAATAGCATTGCTTTTATGTAAAGATATCCTAACTATTTAAGCCATCATAAGCACTGTTCACAGATCATTGTTCTGAAAATATTAGATTGCTCTGATAGCTAAAGCTACTATCTATCATCAATCAATCACCTGCATGCACCAGCTCCATCATCATGAAGCCCAACAAGGTGTGGAAAAATTAAAGCTTCACACTGGAATTTGTCTCTCAGTACTTTGCAAATCTGCTGGGTTTACTTCGCGATTAAGCTATAAAGATTTAATGTCACACTTAGCAAAAAAAAATGCATCCGAAATAAGCTGATAGAATTACTAAGTGTGTTTAAATTGATAGCATTACAACAGAAGGAAGTGTTGTTTGACTACTGTTTCTCACCTGAAGAGTTGGTGAATGAAAACTCAAGTTTTATTTGTGGGCACTTTCGATCCATTTGTCCATCTGAGCCAACATTCAGGCTGGTATTTGATGGATTCCAAACCCTTTCATATTAAAAGATTATTACACTGCACAAATCAGGCTCCTGCATCTGTTTTAGTGGAAGCCTGGTCACGCCTATGCAGAGAGAAACAAGCAACATTTACAAAGCACACAGATTAATATATACAAGAGGCAATCTTTCAGGAAACACTTGAGACCTCTTAAAAGTTATCAGCTTTATGGGGAATTTAAAAGATTTTTGCAGGGTTTGGAAGAGTCTCAGGCATGTGCAAAAACTATTGAACTGCAGCAGGTGTCTTGATGGTTTCTACTGCTCCCTGGTGAAGCATTCAGATTACTCAACATTAGAAGCATATAAGCAACATGACAATATGTGGCATAGTCTTCACCCCAGATCTATGTATGGTGAGTGGTACAAAATGATACCAGGCCTGTTGATGTAAGATATCTGGCTCCAAAGGTGTAGCCAGGGCTACGGCAGGGCACAACCAGACAGAAAACAGGAGAAATGGCATGACAACTGCACCAAGAAGTATCTCAGAGATCTACATCAAAGTAAATATACAAAATTCCCAGCAAAACAGATCTGAGTCAAGACCCAAAATGGGACACTTCCAACCAGAGGATGAACCAAGGGCTTTTGACATTGTAAATGTAACACATTGAGCAGATGGAGTTAATCAACTAAATGGTTTTTGACACAGTCGTCGTTATTTTCCCCAAAAAACTGGTTAACCTACTCTCAAAACTCTGTGTCAGTGGAAATATCCTACCATCTTGAATTCTGAAGGATGCAGAACCATTGAAAAGTTATTGCATAACAAGAGATCATTCACCCTACTGTGCAATCTCGATGAACTAGCCAACCATCCTAATTTCTCCTTGCAACATTTGGTCTGTAGTAAAGCAGGTTACAATAATTCAGATGCAGGTTTCTTTTAAATGAGTTGATGGTTTCTTCCACAATTGCTAAACTGGACAGTGAATTCCAGGCACCAATTCCCGTCTGGGTAAAAAAAATGTTACTCTCATCTCCCCTCTCGTCCTTGTACTGATAACTCTAAATGGACCAGAATTGTTGGAACTCAATTGTACAATGAAAAAATGCAAACAATGGGTCACCAATCCTTTGCACTGGTTCATTAACACTACTTTAAATTGATGGCACAGGTACCTGAAATATTTCATGTGATAGGCATAAGTGGACCAGCAGTGACCAGTAACCAGTGCATATGGTTCTCACAATTTTGACTGTTCATGAGATGACCAAGATATCATTGCAGAAAAAAGTTCAACGATAGTCATTGAATCACTCCATGATTTATAACAATTGTGTCCAGACAGGTTCAATATATCGTAAGAAGTTTTAAAGGCAATGCCACTTAGCACCTCAGAGAACATGCAAATTTGCCAATTGACCCTCCCAGAAATACATTGTTTGCATATAAGTAAAGCTTAAGTGTGAATTGGATGACATAGAATGCAATGCTATCATCTGCAGTGTAGATTATCACACAGACTGATGTAGTTTAATTATATCCGTGCTAAAGCATCGCCATGCAATCTGATTAGGTTTGAATCTGAGATGCCTAAGAAGGTAAAAGATAAAATTACCATAGTCTTATTGGACCATGGGACAGCTCTCTCATTAGAGAGCAATGACTGATGATGGTTTAACCTGAGAGTCACCATGCTTTGGGGGGGGGGGGGGGGGAGAGGTTGAGAAGGAGAGTCTGTCATGATAATCTCAGCTGGTGCAGGAATTAAACGCATGCCTTTGGCATCTAGCCAGCTGAGTTACCCTTCATCACTGAGATATCTAAACCTCTCCCTAAAGAGATACAAACAGAAGATTTCAACATGAAAGAAATTAAAACCCAAATTTACAGGAGCTATATTCTTCTCCAAGCTGGATATGAAATACAGATACTGATTGATACACTTATGTAGGAAATGTCAGGAAGTCAGGCTACATTCAGGACACCTTTTAGAAGTATTGCTTCCAGGTACTAGGTTTTGGTTGATGCAGCAGACAGGATCTGTTCCAACAGTATATGGACAGGATTGTAGAAAATGCACTACCCTGACGCCTGTGCATTGCCGATTATATTTGCGGTAACAGACCAAACCAAAGAAGAATATTATCAAAATGTTCGCTGCCACAAATACTAGCCATCTGCCACATTGGTATGGGTCCTAAGCACAGGATTCCTTCCTAAAATGAACCAGATGGAGTTCAACCTGGAAAGTTGTGAAGTGATTCACTTTAGAAGCTTGAATTTGAATACAGGGTTAAAGACAGTTTTCTTGGCAGTGTGAAGGAACAGAGGGTCCATGTCCATAGATCCCTCAAAGTTGCCACCCAAGTTGATAGAGTTGTCAAGAAGGCTTATGATGTGTTGGCTTTCATTAGCAGGGGTATTGTGTTTAAGAGCCGTGAGGTTATGCTGCAGCTCCAAAGAGCCCTGGTTAGACCACACTTGGAATATTGTTTTCTGTTCTGGTTGCCTCATTATAGGAAGGCTGTGCAAGCTTTAGAGAGGATGCAGAGGAGTTTTACCAGGATGCTGCCCGGACTGGGGAGGGCATATCTTATGAAGAAAGGTTGAGGGAACTAGGGCTTTTCTCTTTGGAGCAAAGAAGGATGAGAGGTGACTTGCTAGAGGTGTACAAGATGATGAGAGACAGAGATAGAGTAGATATCCAGAGACTTTTTCCCATGGTGGAAACGGCTATCACAATGGGACATAATTTTAAGGTGCAGAAGAAGGTTTAGAGGAAACGTCAGGGGTAGGTTCTTTACACAGGGAGTGGGGAAGTGACTGGAATGCACTGCCAGCAGTGGTAGTAGGGTTAGAAAGATTAGGGACATTTAAATGACTCTTGATTAGGCACATGGAAGATTGTACAATGGAGGGTATGTAGGTTAGTCTGATCTTAGAATAGGGTAAAAGGTCGGCACAACATCAAGGGCAGAAGGGCCTGTACTGTGCTGTACTGTTCTATGTTCTATGTTCTAAGTGTTTCTGTTACAGTCAATATCACTAAAAACATGCTACAATGGTGACTACATGACAAAATACTTATTTGACTATAAATTGCTATGTTACATGCAGTGGTCAGTAAAGGGTCTACAGGAATGCAAAACACATTTAATTCAATGGTTTCATCAGTCCCCATCTATAATGCAGCTGGGGTAAAATTCTACCAATGTAATACTGCAACACCTGTTTACTCATAGATTGTTTAGGATGGTGCGTCATACAGGGTAAAATCTGATCAGCCCTATTGACAGTGGCTTTGGAGATGCCTGGGCCTTGAAAATCTGAACGATAGATGATGGGTGGGCTAAAACATGCACTCCCACCACCATGCAGTTTTACCAAGTGGACACAGTGCCAATGGTTCCCAGTCAAGTCGAGTCATGGAGGGCTACAGCATGGAAGCAGGCCTTTCGGCCCAACTTGCTTATGCCGCCCTTAGGAGTAGATAGAATTTACTGGTTAAATGCCAACTAATGAGAGGTAACGGTGAAGATAAAATTTTGTGAATGGACCATGAGCACTTGCTGTGTCAGCTGTTCACCAAATGTCGAGCACAGACACTGGAATCCAGTCAGCACTATATCGAGAGGTGGGAGTGAGGAGGATCATCTGCTTGGATTGAGGTCTGGCTCTGACAAATCTCAGTGTGAAAATGGCTGATGCTGCACGTTTCTTCCTTCTTCTTTTGATTTAACGAGTCTGAAGGCAGCAAGAGTTTCTGCATCAAGTGGGTTGAGCAGATGACTTCAATAAAAGGAAAATGCCACTTATTCAGTGCTCAGCTTGGCCATGGATGGTATGGTCATCGCTATATCTATTTTCAAGCACAGGGTGAATTAGGTGAATGGGTTAGCCAAAAGAAAGGAGAAGTAGAAGAGAGTCTGTTCTGCCCAAAGTGTTGTTAGACAAAGGATCAGGTTTACTGGGCAGTGTTGTAGCAATGATGTGGCAGTGAGCTATGTCTTGTGCTGGGTTTTTAAGGATACCTGTACACATCTAGCTGAAGACATCAGGGCTCCAAGGAGCAGGCAGACATCTGGTGTCTGTGGCAGCAAAGATCTCAGTCATCTTGAATCTCTCTGCTTCCAGCTCCTCCAAAACACAAACAAATGTTGCTTTCTTCCTTTTCCATAAACCTGCCACAACAAAGCAACACAGTTATCACCTGTCCAACAGTGATACCTCGCTCCTCCACTACAGCTTCTGTAGATCATTCTTTTTGGAGATGAAACAAACGCAATCTCAAGCAATGTAATTCCTGGGTTTATGCAGTGCCTGAAAAACAACTGGCAGCTGAAAGAAACACCAGATCGTTTTGTTAAATAAGTAAAATTAAAGGTTAGTTAAAACCTGCAGGAACTACTTGGTCTAAAACAGATTGATAATGCAAACCGATTGATTGGCATTATTTTCATTTCTATTCTATGGGAAGTCGAGTTTTATGAGATGTGCTTATGTGAGCTATTAACGTCAAGAGAAAGGGAATGAGCTGCAGGAGGATGAAGCCATCACAATGTGACTAGCAGTAACAAACCATTGTGCATAGTCAGCATTTTGTTATATTGCAATATCTTTAACCTCTGCATCCGTCGTTTCATCTTTCCATGTTCTTTACATTTTAAGTCAATGTTACATGACAATACAGCATAAATTTATTGTAAGATTTTAAAGAAACAGATCAAGACATCTTAAATACAAATTTATATTGCTAACCTATTTCAAAGATATCTTTAACAACTAAATTCAAATACTAAGTGAATTTGCTCCGACATATATAGAGTTCAATGTAGCAATGCTAATTATCACCTTGTCAAATGCAAATTATGGTCTAGCAAGTTCATTTACATAATACAGCCCTATTACTGCTGTATGATTTAACATACATTTTCCCCCCATATCCCATTTGTTACTTAATGCAGTCTCGAAGCTTAGGAAGCTTTGGCAGTGCTTGACAGATCCTGATGCTTTCCATCGCTGCCCTTGTCACATAGATTGTAACAAACACTCTATTTCAGCAAGAGATGGGCCTGTAAAATATGAGGAAAAGCTAGCACAAATGACCAATAAATCAAGCTTAGAAACTTCAAGTATTTCTAAATAGGATCAAATAAAGTGGAATCAAAGAACAGGGAAGAGTGATTTAATGAAGTGGATCCTCCAGACAGTCAACACTGTTGGGTAAATCATTCTGAAGCTATGAAAGTCTGGACTGATTCATATTACTGTGAGATAGATAGCCCAAACTGGATTGTATCATCTGAGAAAAGAAGAAAATACCTGGAACATTTACGCAAACATCTTGATACAAGTCTGCAAGAAGGTAATATATCAGAGTACCAGAGAAGGAAAGGGACAATTACTGAATCGTCAGATGTGTGTAGCTTGACACAGCAAGGGACTTTACTTGTCTCTTAATCCATAGCTCAGCAAATGCAATCAAACAGATGGGCTGGATATTCCATTCTCAGTGTAGATTCAAGATCACAAAGGGCAAACCTAACCTGTCTGTTTACATACGGAACACAGACTACACTTTCACACTTGAGAAGCATATGCACTATTGATGCAAATTGCTTATTGTTGGGGCAAAATACAAGAAAAAAATTATTCTATTTAATTACTGGTAGTTCTGGTAATTTGCACTGACCTTTAACCTGAAAGGAAGTGTTCAATTGTTTCTTCACATTTAAAGGCAGTTTTTTTTTGTATAACAAAACACATAGAATACAATAGCATTTAATAATTAACATTTTCTTAAATAAAAATGTCACTTCTTCCAGCAATGATACTTTGGGTTTTTTGTTTAAAACGATGGCTTTGCATGAATTGTGAGACCGAATA
The DNA here is from genome assembly GCF_047496795.1 of Chiloscyllium punctatum. Taxonomy (NCBI): domain Eukaryota; kingdom Metazoa; phylum Chordata; class Chondrichthyes; order Orectolobiformes; family Hemiscylliidae; genus Chiloscyllium; species Chiloscyllium punctatum. The sequence goes on from NC_092747.1 coordinate 119,023,864, forward strand.
GACCGAGGAAGATAAATATTTATGTTTTGTTCAAATCTCCTTAGGAGTGAGAATGAGTGGAAACCTTTACTCCAACCTTCAACGGTCCAGCCATTCTCCACACCCCCCCTGACTCCCAATATTCCTCCAATTTTCCCAGTGGAGTCTGGTAAGCGATCCCGTGGTTGTTGACTTTTGCCTTCAATGTTCCTCTCCTACTAGCCAGTGAGATAGTACATGGGTTTGGCAGGACCAGACAGGCCTCCCATGAATGTTAAGGTGTAGAGGCAGCCACTGCCATCTGGCCATTTGGCCCCTTTACCCCAGGGTTAAGCAAAGACTGCAGTTTACTGCCTTTCAAATTTGGGGCTTAACTATCTTTTTAAACGTATTCTCCTATTGCTCCTTGGCTATTAGCATATTGTAGTCCAGAGCATCATAGACAGAAGCTCAGCTTCCATTATTTATTGCTTCTTTAGAAATAATAATCAAGCTTCTGTACTTTTGTGAATGAGAAGACTTGGTTGTGTTGCATATATGGGAGAGGGGTGCTCACTCATTCTGTGCCACAGAAACCCTGAATGGAAACGGAAGTAATGAAATAGTGGAACCTTTTCGAGCTTTCCTTAACCTTGTCAAATGATACCAGAAGATCAGGACATTCATCATGCAACATCCTAACCAAACCCATTACATGAATCAAAGAGTTGCAGATGATTATCATGACCTGGTTGGTTGTACCATGGCCCATCAGTTAGTTGGTTATAGCATTAAAGTTCATTTCAGTACTTAAACATATAACATAGGCTGGAATTTCACTGCAACATTATTGAAAGGTTGCATTGTCAGACATGAGGCCTTTTGGACATGACTTTATACACACGTCCTGATGACACATTCCAGTGATTCAAATTAATTTTGAAAGTCTTGTGGCACTGTTATGGCATCTTTTCAGTATCCTAAGTACATTGTGTTTTCTATCAAAACCTAGATGAGCTGGTTGTTTCTAATAATCTCTTGTATATGTGGCCTTGCCTTATGCATTTTGGTTGCCATATTTGTCAATATGACAACAGTGCTTGCATTTTAAAAGAACATTGTTACAGTGGAATACTTTTAGACAGGATAAGATGCTGTGGAAAAGTATAATATTTCTCTATGGAGAATTTAATGAATCATATTCGGTTCTGTCATAATAGTACTGGAAAGCAAATATCTAAATAACTGATTAATTTTTCATTCTTCAAAAAAGGTTTCCATTCATCGTATGGTTGTTATCACGTTCTGAAACGATAGGTGCAAGCCTGAAAACTGAAGTAAAATCTTGGTTTGTTCCTGTAAAGTTCCAAACAGATCTGTAGTATTAATTTGTTCTGTCCTTGATTATGAGAGCCTGATAATGATCCATGATTCCTTTGCTTGATTGGTTAAAAGCTTGGCTTTGCATGAAGAAAAGTAAGTAGGCACTGCAGCAAGACAATCTCAAGCTGGACTTAATATGGTGAAAACATTTTGTGATTAGAGAGGTAGTTTGAAAGTCTCACACCAAAACGTATTGCAAACTTAGAAAATACTGTCATGCTCTGAGGTAAGTCTAACTTATAAATTATGTCATTAAAAAAGGTCAGCAACTAAACAAAACTCAAGGTCCACCTGACCCGCATGATATCATTCAAAGTATATTTTGACACCTGGAGCAGCAGCTCATTTGCTTTTGAGAAGGCTGTGAAGCTAATAGGATGCATTGTTGATCACATCCAGCCTGTTAGGAGGGCTTCCTGCTGTCACCAGAGACAAAGTGGGAGTTCAGCTTGAAAGGTTGTTAGCTCGTTTGAATAAGCCAACAGGACAAGTTATTGTTATCACAGTAGTAACTCCCAAATAAAATCTGGTGGGGGAAAGCTGCTGACAATCCATGCAAAAAAAAATGCTCCTCCCATTCCTTATACTGAGATGTTTTGGAGTGATGTTACCTGGGTTACTGCACCTCCAAAATTCTATCATGCCAAATCTGTCATTACTCTGCATTAGAACAGATAAGATGAATATTTTCTCTACACCTTATCTAATATTATTGCTCTGAATTGCAGACTAAACTTGTAGTGTGTTATCATTTTCTGATTAACTGGGTTTGGCTGCTTCTGTGGAAAGGTTCACAGATTATTTCTCTTGGGCAAAGGAATCCCAATAGCATGAGATAAACTGAAAAGGTCGCATTATTTTTATTTCTCAGCTATTAGATGTGGGTTCACCTTGAATCTCAAAAACACAGGAGTTTTGAACAATCCTGTCTCCACTGTCCTTGTTATCTTCCACAGCAGATTTCACACTTCAGAAAGAAGTGGATATTTAACCCTAAACTTACTGTGCACATGTAAACAATCTGTTTTTAAAAACCTAAGTGATAACCAAGTATCTGTAAATTTAAATCAGCTGACATTTTCTTCAGTACTTAACTTTTGCAGACCATGACTCAGTGGTAGCACTCTTGTCTCTGAGATAGAAGGTTATGGTTTCAAATCTAACTTCAGAATTTTAGTGTGGAACTGACTTTGACATTCCAGTATGACCGTGAGAGAGTGCTGCTTTGTGGGAGGTTACAGATGAGATATTAAATCATGGTCTAATCTGTCCTCTCAGATACACTGTAATTACATTTCAAATGTATTTAATTGCTGTGAATGTAAACACAGAATCTGGAATGACCATCCAGCCAAGTCTGAAATCATCCAAGTTCTTACATGTTCAAACTTTTATGGGACTTTAAAACAATTAAACTATCCTCTTCCAGTGTAACTTATTTCTGTGATCTGAAATCTCGAAAGCGTATGTATGATTCAAAACATTTTTATTTTATTTAGATTAGGTGTTAGGTACATTAAAGACTATTCTCATTTTTAAAAAATACTTACAAGCAAGTCTGTCTGTGTATGTCTTTTACAAGACACAGCACTTAAAACGATTAAACAGTCACTGATTTGGCAACCTATCTTTTCATAAAAGGAAAACATAGTGCAGTCATACAAGGAGTGGGAAAAGAGGGAGCCATTTGCTTCCTAGTCATCTGAAAGAAGAAGGTGTAATTTTGTAATCTTCCTTCCCTTATCTCTTAATCTAAGCGTCATGTCTCCACTTGGACGTTTCAATCTAAACAGTAAGTGATAACATCAAAGTAATGATGTTCCAGCCACTGAATATCATTACAGGATATTGAAAATACAATACAAGACCTGAGAACACATTGAGGTAGGCCAGGGAGTGCAAGTGAGCTGCAATAGGAGGCCCAAGGCCACATAGTTGCAGAAAGAGAGCGAGCAAGTGGCACAACAATGCGAGAATCGCCTAGAGTCTGAGAGCACTATGGAGATAAGAGGAGTGCCACCATGACAGAGATGGAGAGAGCAAGATTATTGATCTTCCATTCAGCTGCCGTGTGCCTGTCGTTGAATGCAATTCAAATTGTCCACTTATCTTTTCACAATGGAACCTTAAGAACCTGGATACCAACTCCAGTTTGAATCCAATGATAAGCAGAGTCAGAAGTCCAACTGGCGCAATGTAACTATAGAGCCGTGATTTCTTCTTCATCATGCAATAAACATGTGCTCCTTAAGCTATGTGTTCAGTTCATTGACCTGCAGACTTGTTAAATTCCCCACACACCTACAGTATTTCAGAGCCTCCCCTGATAATACCTAGCTTCCATCCCACCATGACAGGACGCATTCCCTCACCTGCCAATAATGATCAATCTCCTGGCATCACCTACCTCACTCCTTCAACACTCTGATAATGTTCATGCACTCCCTTCCCTCCATTTCAACCCATCTTCCCACTTCTAGTATGCACATTCCCTGATTTCACCCACTCCAAACAGTACTGCCCCTTTTGACATTAACTGGACAGTTGTCAGGGTTTCCAGGAGGTGAATTGGAAATGGGGTGTGGGTAAGCACTGCCCAGAGGAACCAACACTGCTGGGATGGGGTTGCAGATTGTTGGAGAAGGTGAACCCTGTTAGGAAGGGAGTCAGTATTTTCTGAATGTAGCTCAGCAGTGTCAGGGGGTCAGTTGCTGAATTGTGTCAGGGTTGCTGCACAGTGTTGGATTGAGCAGTGCAATTTTGAATTTGCTGAACATTGCCAGCATTACTGAGCATTCTTGGTGTTACTGTGAGTGCTTTGACTCTCCAGCTCATTTGCTGGCTCCTGAACGTATTTTACACCGACTAGGAATGACCTTGATTCCCTTGACAATCAAAAACCACTCCAACTCAGCCTTGACTGTATTTAATGACACAGCCTCCAATACTTCCAGAGACCTGAGACAAGAAACTCCTCCTCCTTGCTGCCTGAAATGGAAGACTCATCATTCTGAAACTATCCACAAGGAACATACTATCTTAGCATCAAACACCCTCAGTATTTCACATCTATATAGGTAAATGTGAATTATATTACTGTATGTTCATATGTTGTAAAATCTTCTGAGATCCATGGACCAAACTGAACCAAAGGTTTTGGGATTGATACTTTGCCGAAGCTCTTATTCATACCTTCATTACGTAGAACATTGAACATAGAAAAGTACAGCACAGAACAGGCCCTTTGGCCCACAATGTTGTGCCAAGATTTAATCCTAATGTAAAATATAGTAACTTAACCTATGCACCCCTCAACTCACCGTTATCCATGTGCATGTCCAGCATTCGCTTAAATGTCCCCAATGACTCTGCTTCCACCATCACAGCTGGTATGCATTCAATGCATTCACTACTCTCTGCGGAAAGAACCTACCTCTGACATCTCCTTTATACCTTCCTCCTATTATCTTCAAACTATGACTTCTCGTACCAGTCCATCCTGCCCTGGGGAAAAGTCTCTGGCTATTGACTCTATCTATTCCTCTCATTATTGTGTACACCTCGATCAGGTCTCCTCTCTTCCTCCTTCTCCCCAGAGAGAAAAGTCCGAGCTTATTCATAAGGCAAGCCCTCCAGTCCAGGCAGCATCCTGGTAAACCTTCTTTGCACCCTCTCCAAAGCCTCTGTATCTTTCCTATAGTAGGGTGACCAGAACTATACACAATATTCCAAATGTGGTCTCACCAGGGACTTGTAGAGCTGCAGCAAAACCTCACGGCTCTTAAACTTGATCCCCCTGTTAATGAAAGTCAAAACACCATATGCTTTCTTAACAACCCTATCCACTTGGGTGGCAACTTTGAGGGATCTATGTACTTGCACATCCAGATCCCTCTGTTCCTCCATACTGCCACATTACCTCAAGACTTGACTACACCATTACATTTGTGGCTGATTTTTACGCATTCGACACTCCACAAACTTCAGGACATCCAAAGCAACTGTCACTTAACTTCTTTCCTGATGAAGGGATTTTGCCCGAAACGTCGATTTCGAAGCTCCTTGGATGCTGCCTGAACTGCTGTGCTCTTCCAGCACCACTAATCCAGAACCTGGTTTCCAGCATCTGCAGTCATTGTTTTTACCTCGTTGATTTTAACCCTACTGCGAATCCTCTTGCAAGGATGCCTGCCTTGAAGAAGTTTTCCTTCTCTCTCTACAAGAATCTCAGGGAGTCCCTCTCCCACTGCAACTCCCAGGTCATTTCCTCTGCCCTGAAGCTCTTCCACCTATCCACTCCACCTTCTCCTCCCTGACCTATCAACTTCATTCCCTCCCCCACTCACCCATTGTACTCTATGCTACTTTCTCCCCACCCCCACCCTCCTCTAGCTTATCTCTCCACGCTTCAGGCTCACTGCCTTTATTCCTGATGAAGGGCTTTTGCCCGAAACGTCGATTTCGAAGCTACTTGGATGCTGCCTGAACTGCTGTGCTCTTCCTGCACCACTAATCCAGAAATGTCTCTTAACTTCTGTTCACATATCACCCTGTACTCACTAACCTTCATTAACTTGCACAGCAAGGTCTTCAGGTTGATATTCTCATCCTTAAATTCAAATTGTGTCCCATGTCTGTAATCTCCTCCAGCCAAATCATCCATGGAGATGTCTGAACTCTTCAATTTCTGGCAATTTCAACATGTCTCGGCTGTTGGGCTGCACCTTCACACACACACAGACACACACACACACACACACACACACACAGTATTTACTCCTGTAATAATCATATAACCATGCTTTTATTTCCTGGCTGTTTATGAATGCAGACTGAATATAGATGTGAAATACTGAGGGTGTTTGCTGCTAAGATAGTATGTAGCAGTGAGGTTCTGTGATGTTGTGTTTGTTTCACAGATTATCTTATGGATAGACGTCAAAGAAGAAATTTGTATCCTGACTGAAAATTGCATTCTTGGTATGACAATAGGAAGACAAGATGGAGAGAGTGTGCAAAGTGAAACATGTTGTATTGGAGAACTGTAGCCTTTTGCTCTTGTGACCAAAAAGATGAGGGCTGGAGATAACATCCAAGGGAGGTGCCTGTGTTTCTTCAACATAACCTTGAAAAGAGACCAAACAGAATGCATCTGCCCACTGGCTTTGATCAGGACAGTGATGTAGTTGAAAATCAATTAAATGAATCAAGATCGGGTGTGACTTGACATAACACAGTCATAGAATAGAATCATAGAATCCCTACAGTAGGAAGCAGGCCATTCGGCCCATTGAGTCCACACTGACTCTCCAAAGAGTATTCTTTCTCATGATCTATCCACCTAGCCTGCACATCTTTTGACAATCGCAGCAAAAGAAGAGGTATAAAAAGAAGGACATTGTAAATGACTAATTGGTAGAGTCGGTGCTGAGCAGTTTGGTCAGCTGTTCTTAAATCACATCAGGAGCACGATTAACCAGCTGAGCCAAACCCTGCTTCACGAGATTTCCTACGCAGCCAATGTCATCATGAATAAGTAATATAGCTTCATAGTGCAATAAAGGAGTAACACATTCAGTGTCTACGTTGTGTGCCATTAGTACCTGGGCCAGAACCCTCAGTCCTAAAAGGTTCAAGAAGGGTTGAACAGGCTTTAACAACCCCATGATCTGGAACACCTGGCCTACTCTCCACTTCCCTACCTCCCTGCCCTTGGGGTGATGCTCTCCTGGAAGGAGCAACAGTTGAGATGAAGTTTGAACAGATGCTTAAAATCTTTAAGGGTGTCACCAAAGTGAAAGAAGAAATTATTCCCATTGGTGATAAGCCAATGGAAGCTACAGGGCTGGAATATACATGTTAGATTCAGGAACCTCCTTCTGTTCCATAGCCGTTCTATAATTCTACAATTGTATGATTTCTAGTCTCTCTCACACTTGGTTGCTCTTAATTTCCAATCAATCCTGTAACTCTGGCAAATTTGTGCTGTTTTGGCTCATGTTGGTAACATTCTAACCTCTGAGTCAGTCAGTCAGTAGAGTTTCAAGCACCATTCTAAATGTTTCAATGCAAAATCCGTCCTGATGGGGGGAGTGCTGTTAATTCAAAGTATCATCTTTTGTATAAGGTGTTAAAATTAGATAGGAGAAAGTGAGGACTGCAGATGCTGGAGATTAGAGCTTAAAAATGTGTTGCTGGAAAAGTGCAGCAGGTCAGGCAGCATCCAAGGAGCAGGAGAATCGATGTTTCGGGCATAAGCCCTTCTTCAGGAATGAGGAGGGTGTGCCAAGCAGGCTAAGATAAAAGGTAGGGAGGAGGGACTTGGGGGAGGGGCGTTGGGAATGCGATAGGTGGAAGGAGGTTAAGGTGAGATGATAGGCCGGAGAGGGAGTGGAGGTGGAGAGGTCGGGAAGAAGATTGCAGGTCAAGAAGGCGGTGCTGAGTCTGAGGGTTGGGACTGAGAAAATGGGGGAGGGGAAATGAGGAAGCTGGAGAAATCTGCATTCATCCTTTGTGGTTGGAGGGTTCCTAGGCGGAAGATGAGGCACTCTTCCTCCAGGCGTCGTGTTGCCATGGTCTGGCGATGGAGGAGGCCAAGGACCTGCATGTCATTGGCGGAGTGGGAGGGGGAATTAAAGTGTTCAGCCACGGGGCGGTTGGGTTGGTTGGTGCGGGTGTCCCAGAGGTGTTCTCTGAAACGTTCCGCAAGTAGGCGGCCTGTCACCCCAATGTAGCGGAGGCCACATCGGGTGCAGCAGATGCAGTAAATGATGTGTGTGGAGATGCAGGTGAATTTCTGATGGATATTGAAGGATCCCTTGGGGCCTTGGAGTGAAGTGAGTGGGGAGGTGTGAGTGCAAGTTTTGCATTTTTTGCGGTTGCAGGGGAAGGTGCCAGGAGTGGAGGTTGGGTTGGTGGGGAGTGTGGATCTGACAAGGGAGTCACGGAGGGAGTGGTCTTTCCGGAACGGTGATCTCCCATCCACTGCCTCCAACCTCATAGTCCCACAACCCCGCACTGCCCGTTTCTACCTCCTGCCCAAAATCCACAAACCTGACTGCCCCGGCCGACCCATTGTCTCAGCCTGCTCCTGCCCCACCGAACCCATTTCTGCATACCTCGACACGGTCCTGTCCCCCTTAGTCCAAGAATTCCCCACCTACATTCGGGACATCACCCACGCTCTCCACCCCTTCCATGATTTTTGCTTCCCCGGCCCCCAACGCCTTATCTTCACCATGGACATCCAGTCCCGATACACCTCCATCCCCCATCACGAAGGCCTCAAAGCCCTCCGCTTCTTCCTTTCCCGCCGACCCAACCAGTACCCTTCCACTGACATCCTCCTTCGACTGACTAAACTGGTCCTCACTCTTAACAACTTCTCCTTCCAATCCTCCCACTTCCTCCAAACCAAAGGAGTAGCCATGGGCACCCGTATGGGCCCTAGCTATGCCTGCCTCTTTGTCGGATATGTGGAACAGTCCATCTTTCGCAGCTACACTGGCACCACCCCCCACCTTTTCCTCCGCTACATTGATGACTGTATCGGCGCTACCTCGTGCTCCCACGAGGAGGATTGAACAGTTCATCCACTTTACTAACACCTTCCACCCTGACCTCAAATTTACCTGGACTGTCTCAGACTCCTCTCTCCCCTTCCTTGACCTCTCCATTTCTATCTCGGACGACCGACTCAACACGGACGTATACTATAAACCGACTGACTCCCACAGCTACCTAGATTACACCTCTTCCCACCCTGCCCCCTGTAAAAATGCCATCCTATATTCCCAATTCCTTCGCCTTCACCGCATCTGCTCCCAGCAGGACCAGTTCCAAAACCGAACAACCCAGATGGCCTCCTTCTTCAAAGACAGCAACTTCCCCTCAAACGTGGTTGACGATGCTCTCCACCGCATCTCCTCCATTTCCCACTCCTCCGCCCTTGAACCCCGCCCCTCCAATCGCCACCAGGACAGAACCCCACTAGTCCTCACCTACCACCCCACCAACCTCCAGATACTTCGGATCATCCTTCATCATTTCCGCCACCTCCAAACAGAGCCCACCACCAAGGATATATTTCCCTCCACACCCCTATCAGCGTTCCAGAAAGACCACTCCCTCCGCAACTCCCTTGTCAGATCCACACCCCCCCACCAACCCAACTTCCACTCCCGGCACCTTCCCCTGCAACCGCAAAAAATGCAAAACATGCACCCACATCTCCCCACTCACTTCCCCCCAAGGCCCCAATGGATCCTTCCATATCCATCAGAAATTCACCTGCACCTCCACACACATCATTTACTGCATCCGCTGCACCCGATGTGGCTCCAATACATTGGGGAGACAGGCCGCCTTCTTGCGGAACGTTTCAGATAACACCTCTGGGACACCCGCACCAACCAACCCAACCGCCCCGTGGCTGAACACTTTAATTCCCCCTCCCACTCCGCCAAGGACATGCAGGTCCTTGGCCTCCTCCATCGCCAGACCATGGCAACATGACGCCTGGAGGAAGAGCGCCTCATCCACAAAGGATAAATGCAGTTTTCTCCAGCTTCCTCATTTCTCCTCCCCCCCCACCTTATCTCAGTCCCAACCCTCAGACTCAGCACCACCTTCTTGACCTGCAATCTTCTTCCCGACCTCTCCACCCCACCCCCTCTCTGGCCTATCACCCTCACCTTAACCTCCTTCCACCTATCGCATTCCCAACGCCCCTCCCCCAAGTCCCTCCTCCCTACCTTTTATCTTAGCCTGCTTGACACACTCTCCTCATTCCTGAAGAAGGGCTTATGCCCAAAACGTCTATTCTCCTTCTCCTTTGATGCTGCCTGACCTGTTGCGCTTTTCCAGCAACACCTTTTTAAGTGTTAAAATTTAGACCCTATCTCCCTTCATAGATAGACAGATGCAAAAAGATTCCATGGCACTGTAGAAAAGAGGACTAGGGGAATTCACATCAATATCTATACCTCAACTAGCATCACTTTGACAAATTCTAATGTCATGATCTTGTTGCCTGTTTGTAGGACCTTGTTGGCAAATCAGCTACTGTATTACAAATGGCATTCCATCAAAAATATCTGATTGGCTGTAAAGCTTTTGGAACATCTGGACATCATGAATGTTCCCTTATAAATCCAACTTTGTTTGCACGTGGACCCCAGGATTGTAAATTCACAGATAGTAGGGTATTGATGAGGGGGAGGCAATGGCTTAGTGGTATTATCACTGGAATTTTAATCCAGAGACCCAGGTAATATTCTGGGGAGGCGGGTTTGAATCTTATCGCAGCAGATGGTGGAATTTTAACTTAATTCCCAGATTATTGTTAAGATTCTATTGATGATCACGAAAACACTGCCAATTGCCAGAAAAATCAGTCTCATTCATTGTTGTCCTTTAGGGAAAGACACTGCCATCCTTACCTGGTCTGGCCTACATGTGACTCCAGACGCACAGCAACGTGGTTGACTCTTAACTGCCCTCTGGGCAATTAAAAATGGGCAATCAATGCTGCCTAGTCACTGATGCCCTCAGCCTGCAAATCAATGGAAAATAATCAATATTACAATTTTTTCATGTTATATGGATGGAATGAACAGCCATAACTAATGTGCAATTCTTTTCAGACCCATTACTCTCCTTATTTTTTTATGAATGTTCTCCACTGAGCTGTAGGAAGCAGCACGATGCTGTTTGCAGGTGGTACAAAACTGTTAGTCATCATCACAACTAGAATAGCTTCAGGTTTAGAGTCATGTGATTAGGATGCTAAATTTAGTAGTTTATCAGGGTGAAGCGATTTGGAAGGACAAATATTGAAAACCAGAAGATGAAAAAAATGTGTAATGTTAGAAGGATATTCATATTCACATGCACAAGTACTTAAAGCAGCCTCATCAATGTAATAAAGCGATTTTAAACATGTGCATTGGTTACTTTTCTGGCAACATTGCAGAGTAGGAGCAGTGATTGACCAGTTGGTTATCAAATGTCCCCCACTGTTAAATAACATCATGGTTGGTCTGACTGCAGTTTCAAATCCACCTTCTTGTCTCATCCATAACTCTTGACTGACTTGCTGTGCCAACTGTCTAACTCAGCCTTGAATACATTCAAAAGGCCAGCTCCCATTACCTTTCTGAGGAAGAGAATTCTCTGTGGCATTGACCCTCAGAGAATTTTAAATCTCTGTCTTAAAAGACTTATTGTTCTTAATGAATGGCCCAGATGTTCTAAATATTGGGGGAGTAAAGACCGGGGAAATCAAAGACCCGCTATTAACAGTGTGAGCATGCACAGTTCCTGGAAGCAGTTGGCTTTCTTGACAACCAGCTGTCTCCAATGAAATCAGATCTTGGAATCCCTAAAGAGTGGTACCTGGAGGTCGACCAGATAAGAGTAGTCATATTCTCTGTGCATTTCTATGATAGCCAGGGTACTCACTGGGGGAGATAAAATGGTGCTTTAGATCTGGTCCAAGGACACCTTTCAGATGATACGTTGCCCCTTGGTGAAAGTAAACCCTCTTTGGGATTGTGAAAACTGGGCATGCTTTTATGTAAAAAGTGCATGAACTATTTTTTTTCCCCTTACATTGTACATGGACACCAGTTGCTAGGCCAGGTTTGATTGCCAACCAACTGCCCTGAAGGTGGTAGCGGTGAGCTGCTAATAAGGGACTTTCAGGATTTGAATCCAATGCCAATGAAGAAACAGGGGTATAGTTACAAGTTACAATGGTGTGTGGCTTACAGGGGAACATGCAGGGCCATATCATTCTAATGCATCTGCTGTCCTTGACTTTCTATGCAGTAGATGTTGGGGGTTTGGAAGTTGTTGTTGAAGGAGCTTTGGTGAGTTACTGCAGCACATTTTGTACATGGAGCACATAACTGCCATTGTGGTGGTGAAGGAATAGATATGTGACGATGGATCAGATTCACAATGTATTTCGAGACTTTCTTTTTAATTCCAAAATGTGGTATTTTTAAAAGTAAAACTCCTTCGGATAAGCATAAGATTTAAATTCAGAGACTTTCTAGCAAAGTTGTATGTAAATGCCAAGGAATGCCACACATGTCAATTGTCAGAGAAGGTTCAAGCAGGGAGAGACTTCACAGGGAGAAATAATGAGGTGGAGTGACTATCTCTCCCCACTCAACAGAAAGCCACCTCTTGCTGACATGTCTGTTTTACCATCCAGAAATACATAAGGACAGTGGTGAAAAAGCCAGTTTCAATTCCATTGGAGTGGACTCAGGAATGCTGTTTTGTGTAGCAGTCTGTATTTGAACATTAGTTAGAGACAAAAAAAACTACAGATGCTAGACTCCGAGGTAGGCAAGCAGGAGGCTGGGAGAACACAGCAAGTCAGGCAGCATCAGGAGGTGGAGAAGTCAACTGTTCATGTCCTGAAGAAGAGTTCCACCTGAAACATTGATTTCTGCACCTCCTGATGCTGCCTGGCTTGATGTGTTCGCCCAGCCTCCTGCATGTCCACCTTATATTTGAGCATTAGCTTGCCATGGAAGTCAAACTCAAAGAACTATCCTCTAATCAAGTTGTGTTGCAGATAAAGACCTCTCTCTCACTCCAGAAGTTGCAAACTAATTAAAAATAAAAAAAAACAGAGAAACAAGTAACTCACTCACCTCGAATGCTAGAATTGAATTACAGCCAAAAGGCATCAGAACTAAAGAATCGCAATCCATCTGCAAACCCGAGAATTATGTTCACCTCCTAACATCAACACTAATTGTAACCTCTAGCAACAGCCGTAACATTCAACAATACGCTCTTCACAACCAATTCAGAGATTGATACAGATAAACTTATGTTTTATTTTTAAGCTTTTAGATTCATCTCTTATTTCTAATGTGTGTGTTGCTTACTGCATTGTTCTCACTTGTAGTAATAAATAACCTCACTTTTTGTTAAATCAAGAAAGCCTCGTTAAATTGGCTCCTTTAAAACATAGGTTCATGTGGGAGACAGGTATCCATAAGGGAAGGCATCCTTTTCAAATTAACCTTCTTGCAACTAACCCAGGAGTTAGATGTAAAAAGAAAGGGGAACCTATTCATCTATCAAAAGCAGGGCCTCAACAGTTTGGGATATCCTGTCTAGAACTGTAATGAATTGTAGAATTTCACCTAGGGTCTATTTGTAACAGGCCCCATTCAAATTAGCTTCTTTGTCCTGACTGGTATGAAGATTTTTGAATGTTGTTGGAGTCTTGCACTCAAGTAACTGGAGAATATTCCATCACGTGCCTGACTCATGTCTTGTGGATGCCTCAGAGGAGAGATGACATAAGATACTTGTTGAAAATGTTATAATCTCTGACCTGCTCCTATAGCAAACTGTGTAAATAGTACAAACATACATATGGCTGAATCAGTTCAATTTCTGATCAATGCTAACCCCTGGAATGTTGATTGTGGGACTTTGGCATTGCTAATGCTATTGCATGCCAAAGGGTGATGGTTAGAGTTTCTGTTTCTGGAGGTACATTGACTGAAGTATATACGGTGTGAAAGCTAATTGTCATTTTTCAGCCCAAGCTTGGAAGTTGTCCTGGTCTTATCGCGTAAGGACATGGGCTGGTTAGGTACTGTATCTCAGAAGTTGTAAATGACACTGAACATTGTGCAGTTTTCAGTGAACATACTCACTTCTTACCTTATGAATGGAGGAAAGAATATTGATGACCCAGCTGAAAATGATTCCACTTAGACACTCCCCGAGGGAAGCCCTACAATGACCTCTGGGCTTGAGGTGATTGAGCTCACAGCCATCCTACCTTTTCTCCAGGGATGACTGAAATCAGTAATACATTTAGTGCCTGATTCTAGTCTTGCGAGAACTTCTGAATGTCGTTGTTAGACAAATTCCTGATGGAAATCCCTCTCACCTCGTTTCCATGATTCAATGCTGTTGCCCATAGAATCATGGAATCAGAGAATCCCTACATGTTTGAACCAAGATTATAATGACGTGTCAGATAGGTTTTCTGTATTTCAAATAGTGTCTATTATCACAAGTAAGTTTAGGTCTTGCTCTGCGCGATTGAGTTCTCAAGCTGTAATTTTCATAATGGAATGCCAACCAAGGTAATGTTTTGATAGACAGCTTCAACTGCACATAGAATGGAAATGGTGTTAGTCTAAGCAATAAAGCATTTAAGTGAAATTCTTGTTCTATGGAAGGTATCTCATGGCATTAATTTTTTTGTGTCAATTAATTTTTTTTGTCATTGACACATTATCAGTAAACTGTTAACATTATTTTCTGCCAGCATGCTTCCTGTGGTATAAAGGATATTAGGTGAATTGGCAGGGAGGGGTAAGAGAAGGGCAAAGGGTCATGGGTATACAATATATGTTGTCATTTTTAAGTATGGGGCTAAAATGTGCAAAAAAGGTCCTTTGGAATTTTTTAAAAAATTCATTCATAGATGTGAGCGTCATTGGCTAGCAAATATGTATTTCCCATCCCTAGTTGTTCTTGGGATTGAACGCATAAGGTAAATGAATAGCCATGGGAGATTGATAGATGTGCATAGCAAGGGATGTAGGTGTCATTATGGGGGGGGCTGCATGGGGAAGGGTGGGGGGGAGGGGGGTGCATGGGGAAGGGGGGGAGGGGAAAAGGAGTGCTGGGAGTGGTAGGGGAGGTGAATAGACTTGATGTGGCACAGGAGCTATTTGGTGCCATTGAAGATGTGTAACTGGGTATAGGATGACATGGCGGTATAAAAGCCATGATGGTGTGTACACAGATGGACGTTGCCCTGGAGTGACTGAGATGGGGAAGCATGCAGCTGGATACAGGGCATGCATTTTGGAGGCATGGCTGACCACAATGGGGCATGGATAGTGCTGGGAGTCGGGGCTTGAAACCAAGAGAATTGTTTTATGTCTTAATCTTCACCTTTAAACTTAGTACGCAGTGTCAGAGTCCCCAAACAGGCTTTCTACCAAGACTGCTTCACAAAATGAAGAGCCTCCTCTACACTTCCCATGCCACCTTACCTGTTTCGTCATCCAGTCCACCTCCCACTCTGAAAATAAAAAGTGTGGGTGACCATTTTTAAAGATAATTTTCACAAAGTTGAGATCCTGGGCCAATATTCCCTAATTTTAGTCTCTCTTGAGGGGAAACATCCTCGTGGTATCCAACCTTCCCAGTTCCCTTTAGATCTGTGTTACAACAAGATCACGCAAACACCGACTGATGTTAGCCACAATTTGTTCAACTTTTCTTTATACGATAAGCTCTTCATTCCAGAAAGGAACTGAGTGACCCTTTTCTGATCTGAAATTATATCTCTCCAAACAAGGCAATAAAACCCATAACCAGTACTCCAGTTGCTGTGAAATGTCATTATTTTTGTAAGCTTTGCTTTATAAATAGAAGAATAGCACAAAAAATAACGTATTCTTGGAGGAGGTGGTAACATAGTGGTAATTCCACTTCCATTAGAGACCCAGACTATTGCTCCGGGGACATCGGTTCAAATCCCAGTACTATAGCTGGCAGATAATAAATCTGGAATTTAAAGATAGTCTCAGCAATGTGGCTGTGAAACATATCGTTGTTATAAAAACCTGTTGGATTCATTGCATTCCAGATATAGAGTCAGAGTCATAAATCCCGAGGACCTGATCAACGTTACACTAGAACTCTGTGAGAAACTAGGGAAGTGATTGCTGGGCCCCTTGCTGAGATATTTGTCTCCATGATAGCCACAGGTGAGGTGCTGGAAGACTGGAGGTTGGCTAACTTGATGCCACTATTTCAGTAAGGTGGTAAGGAACAGCCAGGGAACTATTGACCAGTGAGCCTGATATCAGTGGAGGGCAAGTTGTTGGAGGGAATCCTGAGGGACAGCATTTACATGTAATTGGAAAGGCGAGGACTGATTGTGGATAGCCAAAGTGGCTTTGTGTCTCACGAACTGTTGCGTTTTTTGAAGACGTAACAAAGAAGATTGATGAGGGCAGAGAAATGAACATGTTCTATATAGTCTTCAGTGAGGCATTTAGCAGGATTCTAATCACACAGAATAGAGGGAGAACTAGCTATTTGGATATAGAACTGGCTAAAGGTGCAAGACAGAGGGCGGTGGTCTGCTTTTCAGACTGGAGGCCTGTGATCAGCAGAGTGCCACAAGATTCACCACTATTCATCATTTATATAAATGATTTGGATGTGAACATAGGAGGTATGGTGAGTAAGTTTGCAGATGACACCAAAATTGGAGGTGTAGTGGAGAGCAAAGGAGGTTACCTCAGATTACAATGGGATCTTCATCAGATGAGACAGTAGGCCAAGAAGTGGCAGATGAAGTTTAATTTAGATAAATGTGAGGTGCTGCATTTTGGGTAAGCAAATCTTAGCAGTACATATACTCTTAATGATAAAGTCCTAAGGAATGTTGCTGAACAACGAGACCTTATAGTGCAGGTTCATAGGTCCTTGAAGGTGGAGTCGCAGGTAGATAGGATGTGAAGAAGGCATTTGGTATACTTTGCTTTATTGGTCAGAGTATTGAGTACAGGAGTTGGGAGGTCATGCTGTGGCTGAAGAGGACATTGGTTAGGCCATTGTTGGAATATTGTGTGCTATTCTGGTCCACCTGCTATTGAAAGGATGTTGTGAAACTTGAAAGGGTTCAGAAAAGATTTACAAGCAAGTTGCCAGGGTTGAAGGGTTTAAGCTTTAGAAAGAGGCTGAATAGGTTGGGGCTGTTTTCCCTGCAGCATTGGAGATTGAGGGGTGACCTAACAGAGGTTTATAAAATCATGAGAGGCATGGATAGGGTAAATAGACAAGATCTTTTTCCCGGGGGTTTTTGGGGGAACTCCAAAAACTAGAGGGTGTCGGTTTAAGGTGGTAAGGGAAATATTTAAAAGGGACCTAAGGAGCAATTTTTTTCACGCAGGGTGAGATGGGTGCTTGGAATGAGCTTCCAGAGGAATTGTTGGAGGCTGGTACAATTACAGCATTTAAAAGGCATCTGGATGGGTATATGAATAGGAAGTGGTTAGATAGATATGGGCCAAGTGCTGACAAATGGGACTAGATTAATTTAGGATATCTGGTCAATATGGACGAATTGGACTGAAAGGTTTGTTTCGTGCTGTACATCTCTGTGATATGATTGAAATGTGACTCAACACACAGCAATTTGATTGGCTCTTACATGCTTGCTGAAATGATTTAACAAACCACACAGTTCAAGTGCAGAAAGGGGTGGGGAACATGTGCTGGCCTTGCCAGCAATGCCTATACCCCATGAAAGGAAAAAAAATAACGGAGTGTCACAGTGGACAGCACTGCTGTCTCACAGCAACAGGGACCTGGGTTCAATTCTACCATCGGGCAACTGCCTGTGTGGAGTTTCCACATTCTCCCTGTGTCTGCACTGGATTTCTCTGGATACTCTGGTTCCAAACACAGTCCAAAGATATGCAAGAAAGATGGATTAGCCGTAGGGAATGCAGGGTTACAGGGATAGGGTAAGATTGGATACTCTCTGGAGGATCGGTATGAACTTGTTGCTCCACTTCCACATTATAGTCATAGGGATGTACAGCATGGAAACAGGTTCTTGGGTCCAACTCATCCATGTCAACCAAATATCCCAACCCATCTACTCCCACCTGCCAGCACCCAACCCATATCCCTCCAAACCCTTCCTAATTCATACACCCATCCAGATGCCTTTTAAATGTTGTAATCGTACCAGCCTCTATCACTTCTCTGGCAGCTCATTCCATACACGTACCACCCTCTACATGAAAAGGTTGCCCCTTAGGTCCCTTTTATATCTTTCCCCTCTATGCCCTCTAGTTCTGGACTCCCCCACCCCAGGGAAAAATAACCTTGTCTATTTACCCTATCCATGATTTTATAAACCTCTATAAGATCACCCCTCTGCCTCTGACACTCCAGGGAAAACAGCCCAAGTCAATTCAACCTCTCCCCTATAGCTCAAATCCTCCAACTCTGGCAACGTCCTTGTAAATCTTTTCTGAACCCTTTCAAGTTTCATAACGTCCTTCCGATAGGAAGGAGACTAGACTTGCAGGTAATATTCCGACAGTGGCCTAACCAATGCCACAACGTGACCTCCCAACTCCTGTACTCAATACTCTGACCAATAAAGGAAAGCATACTAAATGCCTTCTTCACTATCCTATCTACCTGTGATTCCACTTTCAAGGAGCTATGAACCTGCACTCCAAGGTCTCTTTGTTCAGCAACACTCCCTAGGACCTTACCATTAAGTGTATAAGTCCTGCTAAGATTTGCTTTCCCAAAATACAGCACCTCACATATATCTAAATTAAACTCCATCTGCCAGTTCTCAGCCCATTAGCCCATCTGATCAAGGTTCATTGTAATCTGAGGTAACCTTCTTCGCTTTTCACAACACCTCCAATTTTAGTGCCATCTGCAAACTTACTAACTGTACCTCTTATGCTCGCATCCAAATCATTTATATAAATGAAGAAAAGTAGTGGATCCAGTACCGATTCTTGTGGCACTCCACTGGTCACAGGCCTCCAGTCTGAAAAACAACCCTCCACCACCACCCTCTGTCTTCTACCTTTGAGCCAGTTCTGTATCCACATGGCTAGTTCTCCCTGTATTCCATGAGGTCTAATCTTGCTAACCAGTCTCCTATGGGGAACCTTGTCGAACGCCTTACTGAAGTCCATATAGATTACATCTACCACTCTGCCCTCATCAATCCTCTTTGTTACTTCTTCAGAAAACTCAATCAAGTTTGTAAGACATGATTTCCCATGTGCAAAGCCATGTTGACTATCTCTAACTGTCCTTGCCTTTCCAAATGCATGTACATCCTGTTCTTCAGGATTTCCTCCAACAACTTGCCCACCAGCAACATCAGGTGCAGAGGTCTATAGTTCCCTGGCTTGTCCTTACCACCCTTCTTAAACAGTGGTACCACGTTAATCAACCTCCATTCTTCCGGCACCTCACCCGTGATTATCAATGATATGAATATCTTAGCAAGAGGCTCAGAAATCACTTCTCCAGCTTCCCACAGAGCTCTAGGGTACACCTGATCAGGTCCTGGGGATTTATCCATCTTTATGCATTTCAAGACATCCAGCAGTTCATCCTCTGTAATGTGAACATTTTTCAAGATGTTACAATCTATTTCCCTACAGTCTATATCTTCCATGTGCTTTGCCACAGTAAACACTGATGCAAAATACTCATTTAGTATCTCCACCATCTCCTGCAGTTCCACATAAAAGCTGCCGAACTAATCTTTGAGAGGCCCAATTCTCTCTCTAGTTACCCTTTTGTCCTTCATGTATTGGTAAAAACCATTTGCATTCTCCTTAATTCTATTTGCCAAATCTATCTCATGTCCCCTTTTTGCCCTCCTGATTTCCCTCTTAAGTATACTCCTACTGCCTTTATACTGTTCCAAGGATTCACTCGATCTATCCTGTCTATACCTGACACATGCTTCCTTCTTTTTCTTAACCAAACCCTCAATTTCTTTAGTCATCCAGCATTCCCTATACCTATCAGCCTTTCCTTTCACCCTGACAGGAATATACTGTCTCTGGATTCTCGTTATTTCATTTCTGAAGGCTTCCCATTTTTCTGGTGTGCCTTCACCCGCAAACATCTGCCCCCAAACAGCTTTTGAAAGTTCTTGACTAATACTGTCAAAATGAGACTTCCTCCAATTTAGAACTTCAATGTTTAGATCTGGTCTATCCTTTTCCATCATTATTTTAAAACTAATAGAAATATGGTCGGTGGCCCCAAAGTGCTCCTCCACTGACATCTCAGTCACCTGCTGTGCCATATTTCCCAAGAATAGGTCAAGCTTTGCACCTTCTCTAGAAGGTACATCCATATTGTAGGGATTCTATGAATAAAAATCATACTGAAATTTATAACTCTCAGGTTAGACTGCCACTGGGGACTTCAGAAAAGGTGCGAAGGCGTTCAAAATGTTATAGCTGAGATTAAACATGAAGGTGCCAATACTGAGGACTTCAGTTACATGGAGATGTTTTGAAAGTTTAGAATTGTTCTCCTTGGATTAGAAAAGTTTCTAATAAAGGTTAATCAAGGTTTTCAAGATACTGAGAGTCTTTCATGGCATAGGTAGAGAAAAAAATGCTCTTTGATGAATGGATCAATAACAACTAATAATAGATTTAAAATCATTGACAGAAGAATGAGAATGGAGATGAATAGAAATGTTTTTCTACATAGAGTTAACAAGATATGGACTGTGCCAATGAAAAAGAGGAGGAAAATGGTTTCATAAATAACTTAAAAAATTAGTTGCACAGAGATTCTTGGAGATGAGGCATATATAAAGTTATGGATAAAACATAGGAAAATGGGACTCCATGTGAATGCTTTTTCAAAGAACTTCCACGAACATGTTGAATTGAATGATCTGCTTCCCTGCTACCTCTCTCTCTCTTTCTGCTGTGATCCTATAATCCCTTACATAGTCAGATGGCAGTGGATCATTTGTTTTCACCATGAAATAATGTCTTGAATTGATGATGAAAACACAAAACTTTGCAAGATTGATGTAACCCCCAGTGAATATTTGAACAATATCAGATCAATAATTAATTGATTCTTTAAGAAAAGAGGACAATTGAAAAACTTAAGATAACTTAAACGGAAAATAAATTAGCTGGAATAAGCTACATAATGGTTTGGCTACAAGAGTAGGTCAAAGACTTGGAGTTATGATGAGTAAATAGATCCAAATCTAACTTCCACCATCTATTGAACTGAAGTCCAGATGAAAATTCATCACAACATTCTCAGAGCAGATCGGGTTGAGCAATAAATGACCAACTCCCCTAACTTTCATTCTCAAATTCATAAAAAACAAATGATTAAAATAAAGAAGCTCAAACGGCATGGTAGCTCAGTGGTTAGCACCGCTGCATCACGGTTTCAGGGTTCAATTCCACCCCAGGTGACTGTGTGGAGTTTGCACCTTCAGTCCGTGTCTGTGTGAATTTCCTCCCAGTCTAAAGATGTGCTGGTTAGGCGGATTGGCTGTGGGAAATTGCCCATAGTGTCCATGTGAAATGCTGGGTTTCAGTGGGAGGGTGGGTCTGAGTGGCATGCACTTTGTAGGATTGGTATGGGCTGAATAGCCCACTTCCATACTGTAGGGACTCTTGGCTAAACCTTATTGAATAACCAGTCCTGAGCCAGATTAGAGACGTAAATAGCAATAATTGACTACTGACAGACTATACATCAACCTTAAGACAGTCAAACAAATTATCATTTCTAGAGAAAATATCCATGTGCTGCAATTAAAGAACTGTTGATTATTTCATGAACCCACAGACTTCATCACGAAATAGAGTTATCGCCAGATACCATTAACAGAGCAACGTGGATGCTGTACAGGTTTTGCTATTCATAAAATTGGATTTAATGCCATTGAATTCCCACAGACTATGTTCAGCACCTAGCAGAAGATCCTTTTTTCAGTGCTGAGGAGATGTTCAACTTATTTGATGAGGTTGTGGATGATAGGAGGAACAAACTAGAATATGATCACTGCTTACCAGATAATAAATGTATTTTCTGCAAACAATTAAGTTAATGCATAACTTTTGCATAATTCTGGATATATTTCTGTGGCCCAGAGATGAGAGTACCAGCTGAGACTGCCAATTGTTTGAATGTTTTAAATTTTATTGCATCCTATCTTTTGAGACTCAGTTAGTCATTTTAGAATCTTTTAAGTAAATGGTAGAAACTTTCAAAGGGCAAATTGCTCAGGATCTATTTAAGAAATATTTTGGACAACCTAAAGGCCTGCATTAGGCAATATGAACTTAGGGCGGCACAGTGGTTAGCACTGCTGCCTCACAGCGCCAAGGACCTGGGTTCAATTCCCACCTTGAACAACTGTCAGTGTGGAGTTTGCATATTCTCCCTGTGTCTGCGTGGGTTTCCTCCCACAGTCCAAAGATGTGCAGGTTAGGTGAATTGGCTATGCTAAATTGCCGAAGTGTTAAGTGAAGGTGTAAATTTAGGGTTGCTCTTTGGAGGGTCAGTATGGACTTGTTGGGCTGAAGGGCAGAGATGATGGAAGAGTATATAGTGGTGATTCTTGAGCAGGAGTGGGAGCAAGGTGTCCCAGTGAGTGAATAGGAATTGCACAGGACAGAAAGTGTTATCAGTTTGGGAGGCTAAGGTGGGTGAAAGCTTAATGAGTGGAAATGCGTGCAACAGTGAGAGTTGAAGTCCATGAACCATGATGAGATCTGTGTGGATGGCAGGGTTAGGATAAGGGCGAGGTAGCAGAAGGAATTCATCACACGTATTGACCTATTGATCATTGTCTTTCCCATTGCCCTACTAGGTATCCCATTGCTCCAGTACGCAACACTAACCCCAGCTGGAATTCGCACACAGTGCTGTCTGACAGGATCCAGTTACATGGCTTCCTGTGCTAATCTGCGTAGAATATGGTTACCCTCCTTTTCACCAGTACCTCTAGCTGCTTGTGCATGAAGCAAGGAACAAACTTTGCTTTCCTCTGGGTCATGTTGGACCTGGTGCCATGAAACTCACTCACCAGAACACTAACTGCAAATGGAAAATTTCTGTCATCCAGCAACAGTTACAAAATGTTTTGTGTTATTCAATCAAAAAGGGAGAAATTGTGTGATGACAATATGCCAATGAAAGCTGGTTAAAATTGCACTTAGTTCTGAGTAAGTAGGTGGTGGAATGAAAGTTGCTGTTTAGGCAAAGATTTAAGTTGAATTGAACTGATGAATAATTTCAAAGAAACATGAAAGAAACCCACTAAACACATGGCACACAGAATAGAGATTATTTCTTATATAGAATCAGACAGCACAGAAGCGGACCTTTTGGCCCAACCAATCAATGCCAATCATAATCCCAAACTAAACTACCACCTGCCTGCTCCTGGCCCATATCCTAATGTGGGACAGTAGAAACCTTCAAAGGATTTTCTAATTGTGTACTTCTCTAAGTATTTTTTAAACTTTGGAACTGTGCTCTCATCCATCACTCCCTCAGAAAGTTCATTTCACATGCGAACCATCCTCTGTGCAAAACATTTGTCCCCCCCATGTCTTTTTAAAATCTCTTTCCTCTCACCTTAAAAAATGCCCCCTTGTCTTGAAAGTCCCCGATCCTAGGGAAAAGACACCTAAAATTAACTCTATCTATAACTCTCATGATTTTCTAAATCTCTATAAGATCACCTCTCAACCTCCTACACTCCAGTGAAAAACGTCCCAGCCTATCCAGCCTTTCTTTATAACTCAAACTTTCCATACCCAGCAACATCCTGGAGAATCTCTTCTCAACCCTCTCGAGCATAGTAATATACTCCCTTTAGCAGGGTGTCCAGAACTGGACACAGTATACCAGAAGGCACCTCACTAGCGTATATGTGTTTCTGTTTTAACCATATGTATAAAACAACATTCAGTTTATAAATATTATTTGCACATCTTCACAGAACAAGTTTCTAAATTTGTTCAGATCATTTTACTTTTCCAGACTATTCTCTTACATTGTTAATGCAGTGAGGTTTTAATAATTAAAAAACCTTGAAAGCATTCAAAATTATCCTCTCTTCACATAGATCATCTATTATGGAGTCATATCTTTTTCACACACAATTTCACAAGGCTCAGGAGGATTTCTCACTTTTCCACTCCATGTTCCAGACAACCCCCAGAGCAACAAATGCTTTGTGAAGAAAGTATCTCTGCTCATTTGCATAGTTATTCAAACTGAATAAAACCCCTCTGCTTCCCCAGATTTGGAAATGAATAATGCATTTGTGTGATTTTGTACAATTGTTGATATATTAGAGGAACAAAGCAAGGAATTATGGTAAATTGGCAAAGGTGCAACGGATCAGATGTAGCTGATGGTCTATGCAATTGATTCTCTGGGATGTTAAACTGAACTATTTGCAAGCAAGAAACAAACTTAGATGGTTGTCAAAATGTGGAATCCTCTGCCACAAACTGTTGTTGATGTGGAGTAAAGTTTCCACACTGTAAGCAATCTAATCTAATCTAAATCTCTGTAAAAGTACAGGTTTTTGAAAATGAGACATTAAAGGGCATAGGTATCAATCAGAAAAGGATTGGATTACGTGACTCATAATATTGACAAAGAATTGATACACCACGTCTCTCTGTTTTAACATTCACATATTCTATAGCTACTGTCAACATTTTTTATTATCTGACTGCCAGACCCATTTCATGCAAACCTCATTTCATTTCAGGTTGGTATGGGCTGAGTGGCCTGCTTCCATACTCTAGGGATTCTATGACAGTCTACAAAACCAAGAATATTTAAATGACATTTAACTGTATGCTTTGTAATATCTTTCAAAAGCTTTCAGGATGAATATTATGTTAGATATGGAATATTGGTCACAAGACCTAGCCTGCTTTCTATTTTGACATCCCTTGGATGTATGCGTCATTAATGATGGCCACCATATTTTCACTCTGCACTATCACATTTTGTGCTGTTCCCAAAATGATGCTGCTGGGAAGGACCAATATTATGAACCAGTTATCATTAAGACATTGTTAGATATGTCTAAACCAGGATTGTGTGTGATTTGGCAGTGATGACATTCCCATGTATCTGCTAGGTGGTGGACATCTTGGGCTCAGTAAAAGCTGCTAAAATGATCTTGGCAACTTATTGCAATGCATCTCCTGGATAGGAGAGCTAGTGACGGAGAGAGTGAATGTTCCCCATCTCAAAGTCTGTGTGGAGAATAAAAAGAAAATTAACACACTAGGGATACAGTCACATGGACATCGTTGGTGACTTTAACTGGGGTAGCATCTATGCTTGAGACATGTATCGGATTGAAGGAATGGAAATTGTTTTTAACAAAGCAAATTTTTTCACTTTACCTACTCTCCACCCACTGAAAACTTGCTGGAGATTATATTAATTACATGCGTTTCAAATGAAACAAAATTATTTTGAGACCTTTCTTTATCCTACATAAATGGTGTATCAAATAATTCCTCAAGAAAGAAACCAGTGTGTTCTACTTCAATTATTTTACTGTTGTCTTTGTTTCCCTTGTGCTTATTCAGCGACACATTGCTATTTGCTGTTATACATCTATTGGCTGGGCAACCTGACAATAAACTGACTTCCACAACTATCAATAGCAGTGCCGTTCCCCAAGTCAGCTAACAGGAGGCACACATACTATAAGACATAGACAGATGTCAGCTCCCTCCTGAGTTGGGACACACCTCGGAGTAAACTGGCTGAGAAAGGAGAAGACATCTGACATATGGGAGGAAATTGTAGTGTTAATCAATGCTGGAAGCAAAACGCTTTCCCACAACAGTGTGAAGGAGTGTTTTAACTGCGACGCTACTGAGTTGCTGGCTGTGCTTTTAATTAAGCCTGCAAGGATTCACTCTTTGAATATTTGTAGTTGTCTATCTTTAGGGTTGCCTCGGTGATTGAGACTGACACTGGCAGAGTAAACCTCTCCTGAAGAATACCTGACCCACTTTGAAGGAATTCTGCAACTCATTAAACAATAATTAAAAGATCACGTTTAAAGTGTCGAGCCTTCTATTCCTGATTCATTTGCTTGCTCCCTTCCTTATGTAATATTTATCTTACAATTGATGAGTCAGAAAATGAAGTGTACTTTTTATATAATTTCAAAGTGCACTTTAATGTGAACTGTAACTGACACATTGTGTTTTATACTGAAATTAATTAATAAACATGCAGAAAATGGATCTAAATCTGTGTCATACAATCTGATTTAATTGTTTATTAATTTTTATAATGCATTCTTGTAAATGCAAAACAGTTCCCTCCTAAAGACAGTTGGTCCAATTCTCCTGTGATCCATAATATTCCACACCAAGTGTTATCAAGGCAGAGTACAGCACCCTGTTTGGAGTTCACTTTTGCAAATGGACGTTTCATGATCAATTGCTGCAGCATTCAAATGAACACTATCATGAAAGAACACCAAATACCATTGCGTCCTAAAAGCCTGTAGGTTGAATTTTCCAAAAAAAACCAGTGAAGGGTCAACATGGAAGATAAGCTCAAGTGAGTTTTCATTGTTTAATGATGCCAGCCATATTGTATACGCACCATGGCTCTATGGTACCTCACTTGCACTCAGTAGCATTGGGTATCCTCACCACTGCCAGAATTTATGGTGCTAGCACTGCACTGAAAGCCCATCTTTCAAGGCCAGGTCAAGTGCAGTTACTCAGGAACTACACTTCACAGTACACATAGTCGGAGGGAAGCAAAACATGTTTCTGCGGGCAGAGGTTTGAAATATGTTCTCTTTGCTGTTGTACAGTAAAAGCGAGGATTGAACGAAACAAACAAAGAATTGCACTTGCTTCTGGGAACAGACAGGGACTGCTTGCCTTTCAAGCACCATCAAATGGATGATGACTGCACCCAGCTCAGTGTGAATTAATTCCTGCCTGGCTTCTTGGACACAGCACTACATCTCTTTATCATACTGTAGGTGATATTCCTCTTGTTCAATCTCATCTTCCTCCTTGGAAATTGCTGCAAATCTCCCAGATCTTTAGTGTCCATCACATCTCCTCTTTGCCAGCTTCAGCTGAGCAGGGTATGTCATGCTCGAATGACATGGTACGCTGTGACTGGACTTTACTGCAAAGCACCCCAGATCAATCCGAGCATCTGAACCTCAGCGTCAGCTCCATAATGGTTCTCATTAAAGAATAGACAGCCTGTTAAGTACATCCAGCCTCAGTCAAAGGCTCCATAATGGAATCAGTAGCCATGGTTGCCGAAGGTAACCCTAATCTCCCAGTAACGTGAAATTCAACTAGACCTTGAAACAAAACAGAAATATGAATGCTTTCAAGGACATCATGGTATCTTCCAGGGTAACTGGCAGTGACTTCTAAGATGCACTACACATGGCTTGTACATTGATGGAATGAAAGCCTCTTCTGTTGGTGAAGTCGTCTGTATTACAATATGGCACTCTCAATGCAACTTGTGTACACTCTATAGTGCCCTGTAAGTTACATTGGAAAAGCTTACTGCCCGGGCTGCAGCACTGAAGGGAAATGAGATGAAATGGTGTGATCCGTCAAACATCACATCAGTAATAGCTGCGATACACTTGCAAGTGGAGAATTGAGAGATATCACAGACAATTCTCCAACGGACCCTTGAAAGTAACCAGATGCATTGAATGCCAGCACAGCTGTCATCAATCATGACCACCTGCAGTATAGTCATGCTCACCAACATACTGCATTGTCCCTTACAGAAGTCAGTGACGATGTGGTCATTGACAACACCCCTCCCATTGTAACCACGTTCCCAGTGTACTATCATCTGTTACCATTGTATTTTGAGCTGCCTCCCATGACAGTTGTCCCCTCTGCATTATAGCATGCTACCTTCAATCTCTGCAATGGACTTACCCATCTTGCCCACCACAGCAGTGGCCCTTGATTAAAACTCCCATCTCTTGATCAAAGACAGGGCATAGGCCCAACTTGACTGACTTGCATGGACAGCCCTGATTGACGAGTAACAGGGACCTTAACTCTGACTGACAAATCTGAGCCTTCAGAATAGTCCATGACTCTGGACTTTAGTGATATGATACCCAGACCGTAACCACCCCCATGCTGCTGACTGACTGTGGCCAAGCCCACAGACTAAGATGCTGGCTCGACCTACCGTAGTGAGAACCCTTGAGTTCGACAATCTCTCTTGATTTGACTGAAGTCTATTCCCCTTAGGCATTGAGACAAAGCTATTTGTCAAAAGAACATGCAGGGTATTTTGTCACATGAGCCGTTGGTTCATGCTGTAGATGGGACATTGATGAAACATGTGCCACACAATAACACCTCCAGCCCCTTGACTAATCACTGTTGGCAATCATAACAAATTGCCTGGCTTTGTATCTGTGCTAAATGCCAAAACTGCACAGACATACTGTGAGCCTTTAAGTTCTGAATAGCAAAAAAAAGACAACGCACAGCAAGGCAGGGCAGAGTTACTTTGAGCTTCCAAGGTGGCGCACTTGAGTGATCACTAAGAAAATATGCGAAGAGCCCTGAGCTGCACCCTGTTCCGTTGCATACCCCTCCCAGAGTAACCATGTTCCCCAGTGGTGCCTCACGGGTGCCTGTCCTGCAGGTAGCAGTGTTACAATGAAAGATGTTAATGTGCTGCAAAGTGCATCATCAAGGGGAGAACATCATTCTAACTGAGTCAGTGATATAGCCCTGATGAGGTTTGTGCATGTTCAAAGCCAATCTCTGATGATGCAGGGAGCAGGTAAAATCCTTAGGAAAACTTAGTGTGGAAACAGGCTATTCAGTCCAACAGGTCCACACCGAACCACCGAAGAGCATCCCACCCAAACCCATCCCCCTACCCTTTCCCCGGAACCATACATTTCCCATGGTAACACATCTGTGAACACTATGGGTAATTTAACACGGACAATCCAACTAACCGGCACATCTTTGGACTGTGGGGGAAACCAGAGAACCCAGCGGAATCCCATGCAAACACAGGGAGAATGTGCAAACTCCACACAGACAGTCACCCAAGGGTGGAATCAAACCTGGGTCCACAGTGCTGTGGGGCAGCAGTGCTAACCACTAAGCCACCGTGTTGGTAGTTGCTGCCCCCTAAGTCTGCCCTGAGATATTTGGAACTGCTGTTTATCAAGCAAATGGAGGAGGATGCAGCAAGCTGTAGGCATCAGGAGCATACTCTGACATTCATATAGGGAATTGTCACAGTCTGATTTCTCTCTTGTCAATAGGGAACAGCTGATAGATGAGGCATTTTAGATAATGAGATGCAAACACTTGCAAATAGATATTTATAGAACATATATTTCTTAACCTATCAGCAAGATTCTCATCTCACTGTTCAACCCTTTCGTGGAAAACTAGACTTTTGTTTCTCCAAGTCGTTAATCTCAGTTTTCTGATATCTCACATTTTCCCAACAAACTCACCCCTTGTCAATGTCATTCAGGAACTGATGGAAGTTCAGGCCTGCAGTTGCTTAAATGGCCTGGTAACTCTTGAGTCAATGGATACAACATGCTAAAACAAACAAATAACTGCAGATGTTCGAAATCTTAAATAAACACAGAATCCTGGATAGGCACAGCAAATCTGGCAGCAGGGTCTTAGACAGCCAGCCTTGATTGACGAGCTCTGACCAAAAAATGAAGCAAGTCCAACTGACAAATCACAGTACCTTTCAGGGTCACTGGACTCAAAACACTATCTCTGCTTTCTCCCTGCAGATGCCGTTGGATCTGCTGAGTTTCTCCTGCACTCTGTTTTTGTCAGACAAGATGTGCCATTTGGAAGACTTCTGTATTGGCACATGATCTGAAATACCTCAGACTAAAAGCATGTTATTTTAAGATGGATTAAATTGGATGAAATGAGAGATCAACAAAAATGAATAAACTAAGGCATGTTCATGAATTGAAGAGAAAAGAACCCTTTATGTTTTCCTAATTTCCTGAGATAACTTGAGGAGAAAACCTTCAGAAATCACGAAGCGATTCATACAATCGCAACTTGTGTTTTATATAACATACTGGATTAATGGTGCTGGAAGAGCACAGCAGTTCAGGCAGCATCCAACGAGCAGCGAAATCAACGTTTCGGGCAAAAGCCCTTCATCAGGAATAAAGGCAGAAAGCCTGAAGCGTGGAGAGATAAGCTAGAGGAGGGTGGGGGTGGGGAGAGAGTAGCATAGAGTACAATGGGTGAGTGGGGGAGGGGATGAAGGTGATAGGTCAGGGAAGAGAGGGTGGAGTGGATAGGTGGAAAAGGAGCTAGGCAGGTCGGACAAGTCCGGATAAGACAAGGGGACTGTGCTGAACTGGAAATTTGAAACTAGGATGAGGTGGGGGAAGGGGAAATGAGGAAGTTGTTGAAGTCCACATTGATGCCCTGGGGTTGAAGTGTTCCGAGGCGGAAGATGAGGCGTTCTTCCTCCAGGCGTCTGGTGATGAGGGAGCGGCGGTGAAGGAGGCCCAGGACCTCCATGTCCTCGGCAGAGTGGGAGGGGGAGTTGAAATGTTGGGCCACGGGGCGGTTTGGTTGATTGGTGCGGGTGTCTCGGAGATGTTCCCTAAAGCGCTCTGCGAGGAGGCGCCCAGTCTCCCCAATGTAGAGGAGACCACATCGGGAGCAACGGATACAGTAAATGATATTAGTGGATGTGCAGGTAAAACTTTGATGGATGTGGAAGGCTCCTTTAGGGCCTTGGATAAAGGTGAGGGAGGAGGTGTGGGCGCAGGTTTTACAGTTCCTGCGGTGGCAGGGGAAGGTGCCAGAATGGGAGGGTGGGTCGTAGAGGGGTGTGGACCTGACCAGGTAGTCGCAGAGGGAACGGTCTTTGCGGAAGGTGGAAAGGGGTGGGGAGGGAAATATATCTCTGGTGGTGGGGTCTTTTTCGAGGTGGCGGAAATGTCGGCGGATGATTTGGTTTATGCGAAGGTTTATAGGTTAAAATACCCCATTAACTTGCCTTGACAATCAAGGCATCTGATATTAGATTCACCACAGTTTTCTTGATTGTTTTATAATCAGGTAGGGAGGGGTTAATTAGTTCTCCTCTTTCCAACCTCCTCATTTGGCTGCAACAATGATGTAATGATTTTGCTGACATGAAGCTGTATCTCACTTCATTTAAGATGCAGTTAACTAATTCACCAGAAACAATTAAGAAACCAATTACACGGCTATCTTGAATGAAGGGAAGAGTAATTTTATTCCTTGCAAACCCAAGCAAAAAGATAAAGACATGACACTCACGGGTATAAAGTCGAATGGGGGATAGTATATAGTACAAAAAGGAAATGAAAATATTATGCACTTTAAAGAGAGTGTTATGGATGTGTAAGGTGGCAACCTGAGATCATGGGTTTGTTACTGGTTTTCTGGATTAGCAGCAGATATTGTGAATATTACAGACTGAGTCATTTAGGTTCAGGAACTGATGCTCTCTCTTTCTTCACCAGGACTTGGGAAAACAACAACTTTTGCACGCATGAGGTGAAATTAGGCAATAATGAAATAATAATATACACAATACATGCCACTTGATTGGCACCACATCCACAAACATTCAATCCCTCCACCACTGGTGCTCAGCAGCAGCAGTGTGTCCTATCTATAAGATACTCTGCAAAAATTCACCAAAGATCCTCAGACAACACCTTCCAAACCCATGACCACTTCCATCTAGAAGGACAAGGGCAGTAGGTACTTGGGAACACCACAATCTGCAAGTTCCCCTCCAAGCCACTCACCACCCTGACTTGGAAATATACTGCCATTCCTTCACAGTTGTTGCGTCAAAATCCTGGAATTCCCTCCCTCCTGGCATTGGGGGTCAACCCACAGCAAGTGGACCGCAGCGATTCAAGAAGGCAGCTCACCACCATCTTCTCAAGGGCAACTAGCAATGGGTTATCAGTGCTGGCCAGCCAGCAATACCCAAGTCCCACAAATGAATTGAATTAAAAAACTAGGCCTCTTGCTGCTCATTAGCAAGATTCTTGCCTAACCATTGAAACCTTGTGTCTTCTGATTTTATTTTTCCTTTCAAGAAGAATTCCATTTGATCACTTGCATCATAATTTCTCAATTGCCCCATCATTGGTCACATTGTTCAGGAAGGGGGTGGGGTAATTTCTCCCAAGTTTCATGTCTTCGAAAATCACAACTCTTTGATGAGTCACACGTTATAGATGATTCCAAACCCCTTCAAAAATACATCATGGAGATAGCCCAGACCCTAACTTTTATTTTAATTAAAGGCAAGTGTCAGGCACTATATTCCAGATGTGATTCAATGGGTCAAACTTCTAGGCTGTTAGTAAAACACACTTTATTCAAACACTGCAGTTAAATACAAACAGAAAAGAAGAATTGGCACAATTTTAACTCAATCAAAATACTTAACAAAATAGTATTTTATTTAACCACTAATCAACAACTGTTCCAACATAGCAGCATCCCATAAGCACACCTTTAACAAAGGGAAATTCAGCAAAACACATTCACTGATATTCTTCAGTTGAGGAGAAAGAGAACATACAAATGAATCTAGCAGCAGAGAGAGAATTTGAGCTCCATCCAGCTGTATCTAAACAGCTTCAACTCAAAAACCCTAACTTCAACAAACTAAAACCTTGGGTATTATTAAAGCTTTGGGCTGACTCCATCCACTAATGTTTCTTTTGTCTACTTTTTAAAAAAACCCAAAGTGGCATACTCAGCTTTCCATAGAGCAGACACCTCAGCACTGGGTTCACAACATGACTCTTCAAGAGAAACAGGACAGAACAGGTTCCTCTTAAAGGCACATAATGCCACACGCATACTTCACCAGAATCTATAGAAACATTATTGCTCAAGAGGGTTTAGGAATCTCCATTAGAATCTATGAACCTGTTTGCCAGAGTATTTGTGTTTCTGCATTCTCCTTTATAAGAGGTTGCCTTACTGTTCGAGTCAAAGAGTCATAGAGCCATCCAGAATGGAAACAGATCCTTCCATCCAACCAGTCCATCCCGAACATAATCCCAAACTAAACAAATCCCACCTGCCTGCTCCTGGCCCACATCCCTCCAAACCTTTCCTATTCATGAATCTATAATAATGTTTTTTAAATGCTGCAATTATGCTGCATCCACCACTTCCTCGGGGCGTACATTCTACATGCAAACCACCCTTTGTATAGAAAATTTACTCCTTATATCCTTTTTAAATCTCTCTCCTCTCACCTTAAAAATGTGCCCCTCGTCTTGAAATCCCTTCTCCTGTTCCAAAACATGTAGGTTTCCGAGGGAACCTGGAACCTGCTGCAAGGATACCATAACACGAAATAAATAGGAATTATTGGGCGAAATTAGAATTGAATCAATCTGCTCATTGGCATTGTTAGAAAAGATGGCTTTTTGTGGCTATTTAATACAGCCACAGATTTACTGCTCCAACTCTAGGTTTTCTGAACAATTGCAGAGTGCAGACGTAATGATGATTCATGTCTCACAAAATGAAGATTTCTATTCACTGGTCACAGGACTCAGAATAACTCCATTATAGCTCATTCACTGAATATGCAACGGACAAAGGGAAGGAATAGTACTCCCTTGCTCCTCTGTCAGTTCTCTGATGTTTTCCTGAAGGGCATGCTTTTGGTTGAGTATCCAAGACACAATACTATCATCTGCAGACATGGGGCAGAGACCAACTTCACAACCCAGAGAGGTATGACTAGACGTGAGCAGCAATATGATCCCTCAGCACTGACTAAATACTAAAAGAGGTACAATGATCCCATGCGGGCAGCAAAGATGAGTGACATCTAACATTCCACACTCTGAACTCTCCACCATTTGTTTCCACAGTATTCCTTGCATCAATATACCTTCCAACTCAATCCATTCCTCATTGTTAATCCACCTCCTCAGATTGAAATCTGATACTGACCCTCATTTTATTGCCACTTCACATTCACCCTCCCCAATGTTGCCATTTCATCCTTTCCACTAAATGTATTTCAAATGCTCACACGTCTCTGATTTCTCTCCCTGTGGAAGAGAAGGCAGAGCTCCAAGGAATAAAAGAAAACCAGGGAATAATCCCAGTGATGGTCACTACAAACTTTACAGAGGAGCAGATCAACATACCAATCAAGTACATAGGAATTGAAGATGGAGAGATGGAAATGCCCAGATATCTGATGACAAAGTTAGATATCACATAACCACTCGGTTCATAATTTCCTCTCATGTAGAATTGCCATCACTATTAAAATAACATGAAACCATCTGCATATTCTTCAAGGGGAGGTCATGCCTGACAAATCTGTTTGAATGCTTTGAGGATGTAACAAGCAAGTTAGACAAAGGAGAACCAGTGAACGTGATCTATTTGGATTTCCAGAAAGCTTTTGACGAGAGGTTGCAGAGGAAGTTGCAAAATAAATTAAGGGACAATGTTGTTAGGGGTAAGATACTGGGATAGAGGACTGGACAACTGGCAAAAGGCAGAGAGTAGGGGAAAAAAGAGTCTTTTTCAGGTTGTTAACCAGTAACTAGTGGAGTTCTGTAGGGGTCAATGGAGGGACCACAACTTTTCATGTTATATTAATGACCTGTACAAAGGAACTGAGGTCATTGATGCTACGTTTACAGATGACGCAAAGATAGGTGGAGGGACATATCATGTTGAGGAAGTGGGGAGACTGCAGAAGGACCTGGACAGGTTGGGGAGGATAAGCCAAGAAGTGGCAGCTGGAATGCAGTGTGGAAACATGAAGTTATGCACTTTGGGAGGGAGAAGAGAACCATAGACCACTTTTTAAACAGGGAAAGGCATTGGAAGTCTGAAGTACAAAGGAGCTTGGAGTTTAGGATTCTGTTACAGTTAATAGGCTGGTTCAATTGGCAGTTAGCAAGGCAAAGGCAATGTTTACATTTCTTTCAAGATGGGTAGAATACAAGAGCAGAGATGGACTGCTGAGGCTGTGTGAGGCTCTGGTCAGACCACATTCGGGATATTTTGCACAGTTTTTGGCTCCGTGTCGAAGGAAGGATGTGTTGGCATTGGAAGGGTCCAGAGGAGGTTTATAAGAATGATCCCGAGGATGAAAGACTTGCCATATGGCTGAGGACTCCAGGCCTGTATTCCATGGAGTTTGAAGGATGAGGGAGATCAGATTGAAACTTACGAAATAGTGAGGAGCCTAGATAGAATGGATTTGGAAAATATGTTTCTTTTAGCAAGCGAGACTAGGACCCAAAGGCTCAGCCTCAAAGTGCAGGGAGGAACCTTAGAACTGAGATGAGGAGGAGTTTCTTCAACCAAAGGGTGGGAAATCTGTGGAACGCATTGCCACAGAGGGCTGTGGAGACCAAGTCATTGAGTGTATTTAAGACAGAGATAGATAGGCTCTTGATGAGTAAGGGGAGCAAGAGTTACAGGGTGAAGGTAGGGGAATGGGGTTGAGAAACATATCAGCCATGATCAAATTACAGAGCAAACTCAATGGGCCAAATGGCCTTAATCTGCTCTTATGTCCTCTGATCTTATGGTCTAAGTTTAGGCAATTCAATCCCTCAGATGTGCCCCACCATTCCATAAAACCCAGACGTTAACTCCTCTTTCATGCCAGCTGCTCATACCCCTCAACTCCTTGATATTTCAAAAGTCTATCTCCCTCCTCTTTAAAAGTTTTCAGTGATTTAGCCTCCATAGCTCTATGGGACAGAGAATACCAGACAGTCCCCATCCTCTGGGACAAGAAATTCATTTGCCTC
Source organism: Chiloscyllium punctatum (assembly GCF_047496795.1). Lineage (NCBI taxonomy): Eukaryota > Metazoa > Chordata > Chondrichthyes > Orectolobiformes > Hemiscylliidae > Chiloscyllium > Chiloscyllium punctatum. Next base: position 119,059,670 of record NC_092747.1, read on the forward strand.
TCATTTTTAAATGCGTTTCCCTTATTCAGTAACAATGTCCCCTTACTGTGAGATTCCCCCACTAGTAGAAACATCTTCTCAATTTCTACTGTGTCAACTTCAAAATCTGATGTTTCAGTAAGATCTTCACTGGCCGCTTGACAACTCCCACATATGCTTTGTTTTCCTTGCTATTGCTAACTTCCATCCAAACTGATCAAATAGATTTCATATTATGATCTATTGTACCTATATCAATACCCATTACGTTGAGGTGCTGGTGTTGAACTGGGATGGACAAAGTTAAAAATCACACAACACCAGGTTATAGTCCAACAGGTTTATTTAGAAGCACTAGCTTTCAGAGCACTGCTCCTTCATCAGGTAGCTAGTGCGACAGGATCATAGGACACAGAATTTATAGTAAAAGATCAAAGCGTCACACAACTGATGCGGTATGTTGAACAAACCTAAGTTGCTGTTAAGTCTTTCAACTGTTTGATTTATTTTATTTGTTCAAAACACACACACTCTTGGGGCAGTCAGTCCATGTGGCATTTTATAAATTCCTACATTGGAAACAGAACCAGTCTGACTCAAGTTTGAAATACATACAGACTCTAACCTAACAACTTTAATATATTTTCTGAGCTGAGATGTCACCTTTTTTATAAAACCTTAAGTTATCTCGAGAATGTGACTTGAAATAAGTTCTGGAATTTACATATTAATGAACTGAAACCTGCAATCCATTCTAAAAGATGAAAGACTTAACAGCAGCCTAGGTTTGATCAATATATCACATCAATGTATGTCACTTTGATCTTTTGCTATCAATTCTGTGCCCTATCATCCTGCCCCACTAGCTACCTGAAGAAGGGGCCGTGCTCCATACACTTGTAATTCCAAATAAACCTGTTGGACTGTAACCTGGTGTAACAATACCCATTACGAAGTTAAAAAACACACAACACCAGGCTATAGTCCAACAGGGTCAATTGGAAGCACACTAGCTTTCGGAGTGATGCTCCTTCATCAGAACTGATATCTTACTTCACTAACAAAGCTACTCTATCTTCTTTTTTTAGTTAATTCTATGGAACATCAAATACTCTTGGATAGTTTTCCCTGGAACGTCGGAGGCTGAGGGATGACCTTATAGAGGTTTATAATATCATGAGGGGCGTGGATAGGATAAATAGACAAAGTCTCTTCCCTGGGGTGGGGGAGTCCAGAACTAGAGGGCATAGGTTTAGGGTGAGAGGGGAAAGACATAAAAAAGACCAAAGGGGCAACCTTTTCACACAGAGGGTGGTTTGTGTATGGAATAAGCTGCCAGAGGAAGTGGTGAAGGCTGGTACAATTGCAACATTTAAAAGGCATCTGTATGGGTATATGAATAGGAAGAGTTTGGAGGGATATGGGTCAGATGCTGGCAGGTGGGGCTGGATTGGATTGGGATATCTGGTCGGCATAGACGAGTTGGATTGAAGGGTCTGTTTCCGTGCTGTACATCTCTATTACTCTGTGACTCTTAAATTCCCAGTCTTGGTCACCTTAAGTTTATTTCCATTTGAGCCATGCGTACATCCACTTTGTTACAGATACTACATGAATTTAGATTAAGAACCTTGAACTTTGACATTTTACTCTAAAAACTTACTCTGGTTCAAATTTCTCCTACTCTCCAGCTTATATTTTCTGCCATTTCTCATCACACTCTGATTATGATTTGCCACTTCACAACCCTTTAACTCCGATCTATTTTTTTGGGGTGTTTTTTTAACCTCTCCTTCAATTGAACCTTTCAGTAAAATCTAGTCTCAGCAATGATGACCATGAAACTGCCATTGATCATCGTTAAAAAAAACCATTGACTTCATTAATGTCCTTTAGTGAAGACAATCTGTCACCCTTATCTGCCTACATCTGAATTCATACCCAAAGCAATATGATGAACTCAACTCTTCTGAAATAGTCATAGACTCATACAGCACGGAAGAAGACCCTTCAGTCCAACTCGTCTATGCCATATCATGTTTCCCAAACTAAGCTATTCCTATTTACCTGAATTTGGCCCATATCCTTTTGAACCTTTCCTGTTCATGTCCGTGTCCAAATGTCTCTTAAATGTTGTAACTGCACAACAACAAGTGCTGGCGTAGTTGCCAACAGTGTCTACATCCCTTGAAAGAGTAAGGATAAATGTTTAAACCTGTTGGGAAGCAAATTATGTGATTCTGATGCATAGCTCTACACTTTCAAAGCTATATAAGTCTTTCTGTACCTACAGAGTTGGAGTAGAGATCAAAAATGGTAGTTGCTTAATAATAGATCATACAGTTCACAACTGTTGTAGCACTGTCTGAATGCGTGAGATTCTGTGATAAACCAAGATAAAACATCTGTCCTCCTCTCTTAGCCTTGACAGTTCTAATGAAATCTAGCCTGAGGAGGTGCAGATGATCATCTACACTTATGTCAACCTTTCTTTACATATCTATTTCTAAGTGCATGACAATGAAAAGATTTTTGCAAAACTTGAAACAGCAACTCTATCCTCACTAACTTTGCATTAATTAAAACACCAAACAAATCCTATTAATTGCTGAGCCATGCAAATTGTGAAAAAAAAAGTGTTGCTCAGTCTTAATTAGTTTTAAAAATGGCATCAATTCACACTGAGATTCTTTCAACACCTTAAGAGAACAAAAAGTAGAAAAATGTTCAACTGTGCAAACATGCTGTGAACCAAAGCAGTTATTTCCTGTAAACCCAAGGTACTACACAATGACTTGATACAGGAGAAATTATTGTTAAAACTTGTCAGTTTGGCAGTGTTTTCTCTTCAAAAGACGAGGAAGAGAGATCTGCCTGATTTAACTGATGTAAAACCTCAGTCTTATTGACTGAGATTGCACCTGTACTGGTCATTCAAAACCTACAACAAATTGCAATAACAGAGACAATCATTGTTTCGAGTGATAGGAGCCTACAGTAGAGAATAAGAACCCTTGGCCCCTTAAGTCTGCACTGGCCAAAAACAAGCATTTTACTGTTCCATTTTCCAGCACTTGGCCCAGACCTTTGTATGCCTTGGCATCATAAGTGCACTATAAACACTCCTTTCATGTTCTGAGGGTTTCTGCTTCAACCATTTGGCATGGGTGGCTCAGTGCTAAACACTGTTGCCTCACAGTGCCAGGAACCTGGGTTCAATTCCAGCCTTGGTGACTGTATGGAGTCGACTCTTGATGAAAAGCTTATGCTTGATACGTTGAATCTCCTGCTCCTCGGATGCTGCTTGACCGGCTGTGCTTTTCCAGCACCATACTTTTTGTCTGTGTGGAGTTTCATGATCTTCCTGTGTTTGCTCTGTTTTTCTCTCATTGTCTGAAGGTGCACAGGTTAGGTGGATTAGCCATGGGAAACGTAGGGTTACAGGCATAGGGTTGAATACTCTTTGGAGGGTCAATGTGGTCTTGATGGTCTGATTAGTCTGCTCTTGCACAGTAAGGTTCTATGATACACCCTTACAAGAGGTGAGTTCCAGGTTCCTGTCACCTGTCGGTGAAAGCATGTTTTCTCACAGCACCTCAAAACTCTATGCCCAGTCATTGATCCATACACCAAGGTGAATGTCTCTTTTTGTCTAAATTTCTGATGCACATCATCAATTTATACATCTCAATCATGCCCCCCCCCCCCCCCCCACCCCCTCAATCTCCTCTTCCTCAAGGAAGACAACCCCAGTCTCTCCCATCTCTCTTCACAGTTGAAACTCTCCAGGCCCAGGAACCAACCTGGTAAACCTTCACTGCACCCTCTGCAGTGCAATTACATCCCTCAATTAGGATTCCAGAACAGCATGCAATACTTTCGCTATGACCTTATCAAAATTTTATACCATTCCAGCAGATTCTCCTGACTCTTAAAAACTCAATACCATGACTAACAACGGCAAGAATATTACTTGCTTTCTTAACCACTTTATTGACCACTCCTCCTACCTTAAGGGACAGGCGGACATGCGCATCAAGATCTCTCTAGTCAGCTGTATTTCTCAGGATCTTACTGTTCACCATGTTTCCCCTTGCCTTGTTTGTCCTCACACTTAAGAAGCTAAATAATGTAATTTCAATTTTAGTGAATTGTGTTGCTGAATTAATAATATTGAGGACCAGAAAGTTTGAAAATTAAAACTAATATCAGGAAAAATAAATAGCCATGAAGCTATCAATTTATTACAAATTCATCAGATTCATCAATGTCCTTTGGTGAAGGAATCCCACCATCTTTATCTAGCATAACTTATGAATGGTTCCTGCCTAATGTCAACATAGATGACTCAACTGCTGTCTGAATTAGCTCAGTGAACCACTCAATTTTACAAAACTAAGGAACTTATTGATGGACAATAAATGCTGGTGTCACCCACTTGCTGACAATCAGTTAAAGAAAAATCACTGAGACATCAGGTGTCTTTTTCTTAGGATAGATTCTTCCAAAGGAATAGCAGGAGATGATCTAACATCTCATGACAGGAAAGATTACTATCTCTAGTTAAGATTGAGGACGAACCACAGTCCATTTGGCCGCTCTTCCATGACCTTAATACAACACACTTCATGTTTCACACAAGAACGTATAGAAGCCTTGTTTGAAAACAGAAGCACCATCTGTCTGGAACAATAATGTAGAAGGAATAGATTAGAGAATTCAAGAGCTCCTTGTCAGGAAAGATGCAGCCACCTTGGTCTCAATGAAATTCAAGATGGCTTGTTTGGGATGACGGCATCACTGGCTCGGCCAGCATTTATTGTCCATCCTTAATTGCCTAGAGGGCACTTTAAGAGTCATCCATATTGCTGTGTGTCTGGAGTTGCATGTAGGTCAGGCCAGGTAAAGATGACAGTTTCTTCCATAAAGGACATTAGTGAACTAGATGGGCTTTTCCCCAGTGATGGGTTTGTGATCATTATTAGACTCTTAATTCTAGATTTTTTAATTGAGCTTAAGTTCCACTATTTGCCAGAGTGGGATTATGAACCAGGTTCTCAGGTCTCTGAATGAATACTCTCATGATAATACCACTAGGCCAAGTATCACTCCCCTATCTGCAGGATAATCTGCCAAGTGAGAATGGTATAGCAAAATTCAGAAGATTGCAAATTTGCCCTGGTAGAGTGGATCAGAGCAGATTTATTTTTTACATGACCCCTGATATGTAAGGCATTAATTAATGCTGTCTGAGGCAAAACAATGCTAAAGTCCCATTCAGTTCTGTTCATTTAGGTCAGGGTGACCTGAATATTGGATGGTTCAGAGGTGAAACCACAGATGTCTTCCCAAATCTCACTCCTGCAATTCCTTTCTCTGATTGCAAAAGCTTCAGCAGTCTTCACCACAGAATTACACAGCAAGTCTGATGGTCATAGTTTGATCATTTGAATCAATGCCCATTAGTCTTCACAGGACCACAGGGAGAGAGAAGACCAGTACTAGCCGTCCATACAGAGTTTGTCATTTGACATCCAACTTGGAAAAATTGCAAGTCTGCCTTTGTTTAGTAAATGTACTCAATATTGCATTTTAAGCTGTCATGTTATTTCATAAAGTATTACAGTTTTAGGAAAACAGAAACTGAACTGAATTGCAGCTGGCTTCATGTGGCAATGCTAAAGAACTGGTTTAATTCTCCAAGGGACTTTATGTGAAACGTTAATTTTACAACTCAATTCTCCCCATCTCAAAAGAGGGAGTGAAGTTTCAGAATTTCTATTATATTTATCTTTCCCAATAGTCTGTTTGAATGTTTAAAAACATATTTATAACACATGTTCAATGTCTACTGTATGCAGTCCATATGTGGGCTAGCCACCAAGATCTATAATTCATCAATGTGGAATTACATCGGTACATAATAAAGGAACAGCTGTGTGTACAATTCCTTTTCCGGCAAAGCAACTCTGAGGTTCCTTCAATAGCTGAACTAATTCAGCCACTGAATGACTGAAACATAGACTAAGTAAAAGGTATGGTTCAAAGTCTAGACAAGTTAGATAATCTGAACTGAAGTGACAATAGGGAGCTCCACTATATTCTGAGACTCCACATTTAGATTCAGATTCTGCCTGCCACTACCATACATAGGGAGTGAGGATTCAGATAGAATTGGCCCCCATGCAGGTACCTTTTATCAAATTATACAATGGTATCTTTTGATGTCCTCCTCAGATGGTAGACAGGGCCTCAGATTAATCTTTCACCCTAAAGACAGCTTATCCAACAGTGCTGAGTTCCCTCAGGGCTGTACAGAAATGCCAGCCTATTGAATGCAAGACTCTGGAGTGGGAGTGGGATTGCAGATAGCAGAATCCAGATGGAGGCTGGATATCTGTTGAGTCCCAGTTTCTGGTGCATACATGAAAACTGGGAGGTTTGCAGATCGGGGAAGGAAACAGCAAGAAATCAATTATACCAGCAGTGGCTTTCAGGAGTGCTGGAAACTCAAGAAGGAAAGCCCCTGCTGCTGTTGGCTCCACGTGAAAGGATTTTTTTAAAAGAAAGAAATGTTTTGTTGGCAGCCTTATCTATAACAGAAAGCCTAATGCCTGTTCCAATGAACACAGTCCATTTTCAGGAAGAGGTGCAATAAAGGCACAATCATCACATGAAACTATGCAAATGGTCTAGCTTCAGGTAATGGCAATTCTTGAAGATGTTTAACAATCCTCTAAAATTGCCCTCAAGGCACCAAGATTCAAAGATGATCTCCTGGACTTGACCATGATTAACTGGGGAAAAGATGTTATTTTCTTATTTTCTTAACTTTTTTTGTTAATCGTTGTCAGAAATATTGGAATTGGAAGACACAGCCATAGAATTGGATGAGGTGGTTAGAGGCTGGAGATCAAGTGATGAAACCAGCAGGGGTATGCTTAATCAGAGTTGGCAATCCTGGAGCTAATTTGGTGCCATGTCACATCATTATATATTGCAAGACAACGTCATGTGGTCACAATGTCATGTGACAAAACCTCCAGAATGCTTCCAAACTGGAGTTGGCAAACCCACACTAGACTTTTCTAAAATAATTAGCCTCTCCAAAAATATTATTGGATATATTTCATGCATTTAACATGGCCAGACAAAATGTTTCCTTTTCCTTTACATTAACGTCTGGAAAATAAGCAGAACTTTGTTCAATTTCTAGTCCTATGTGTTAATGCCTGAATGCTACGAACAGGAATGATCAACTTTAAAAGATAATCTCACTTGTTTGTCACACTTGCTCTTATTACTTTTTTTTGACTTTATGAAAGAGAGTTCAGTCAATGGGATGGATGTGAATCATTGCTGTATCGGATCTCCAGAGTACATGGTAACACAGAATACTGGAGATTTAATTCTACTGTGCTTAGATATTAATAACTTCAAAAATCAAGTTCAATATTAATATTACCCAAGAAAAGCAATAATCTCAAACACAGCTGAAGAAACTTCCATCTAAAATAGACCAAAGCCCACCTGGAATCAGTTGAAGAATTCTTGGTGTTATAATTGAAGGCATTAAGGTCTTCCTGAGGGAATGAATTAAGATTACAGTGGTTTGATAACCTTCCTTACGTATAATTAACTTGTGGTATTATAATCTCTGAAGACAATGAGATATATCAACCAAAATGAGATCTGCAAACATACAATTCTTCAGTCAATGAAATTTCATGGATAATACCATGGACAGAACTGTATAGAGGTCTGAATGTATGGGTTCGGGTAAGATTTGTGCCAAAACAAGACAGGAATATGATGATATCTATCACACCTCCTTGAGGAGCACATTGCTCCATTTTTTATGAAGCGATGCAGCAAGTTTCTCATGAGGCAGCAGTGAGTTACCAATTAAAGGGGTTGTAACTTGTTAAACACATTATGAATGATGCAACTTGGCTTTTTTTATTCCACTTCCTATCTTACCCAACATGCCAAAGAAGTTAGATGTTGGGAATTCTCAACATGGAAGCTTCAGAGCAGCTCCTGGCAACTTTCGCTCATTGTTAGTTGCAAGGTGCCTCTGTGTTGCTCAGCAACAAAGAATATCTCAGGACACAATCCATGGAATCGAGCTGCATACATCCCTTGTCAATGGACATTGGCGTCTGGTATTTTCCAACCCCTTCTGCCCATCAATGCACCTCACAGCCTTGCAAGGCACGATGGCAACAAGCATTTAAAGGCTGTGGCAGAGACACTTTGTGGGCAGGGACTGGCACCCAGCTCATGATTGGACCAAACTGCATCTCAGGACGACTCACTTGCTCTCTTTATGCCCAGTCCATCAGTGTCTCCATGCTGACAGCCCCCCTGCCTGGTTTTGCCATGACATGATCTGTCTGTCAGGTTGGTGCTTCAGGAAAATCCAGAAGCTATTGATGCCCGGTGCATGTCTCACTGTATTGAGGAGCATGCTCAGTCTTTATTTGCAGGACATGCCAACAATTATTCTTTGCAGATCTGAGAGTCTCCACTCAGGCTACCACAACCTGTTACTGATGGGTTACTGTTGCTGTCTTCTGGACAAAGCAAAGGCAGATGCAATGTGACCAGGGCTTATGGCAAGCCCAGGAGCAGCAGCAGGTCATAGAACCATAGTACAGAATTATAGAATCCCTCCAGTGCAGAAAGAGGTTATTCAGCCCAGTGAGTCTGCACTGAGCTTCTAACAAGCATCCAACCCAGACCCCCACCCCCCAACTCACCATTCCATCCCCATAATGCCATGTAGGGTTTTTGCCATGGCTAATCCACTAAGGTTGGGGAGCACATAGGCCAACCCGAGTCCACAGGATGTGCAGAGTCTTGGGGGAGTGGGCAAAGATTCCTGGCCCCAACTCCATTTCCTGGGGAGAAGTGAGGCGCACTCTGTATGTTCCTGAGACACTGTGACAGAACTACTGTGTGGAACCTGTGGGCTGCTTCAATGGGAGGCCATCCCCTCCCAGAGACTTTGAAGGTGGCTGCCGCCATGAGCCTCTTTGCAACTGACTCCTTCCAAGGTGTGATGGCTGACCCTTGTGGGATTGCTCAGTCGTGCACCCACAGATGTATCAGGACAGTGACCAGTGCCCAGTGCCATCCGTACAAGATCACAGCACTTTGTTTGTTTCCTGATAACAAGAACATTAGGCCATCAGGAGGATTTCGGAACACTTCTGGCTTCCCACTCCAGGGCCACCAACTGTGCACACCTCATAATGTGAGGGCCATGCCATATCACTCATTAACCGAAAGGACTCCCATTCATTTCATATGTCAGTGATCCATGGCCCTCTACTGGGCGGGGTCAGGCAGCCCAGCTGGCTGTACAGTTGGTTTATGATGCAGAGTGATACCAATGAAGGGAGTTCAATTCCCATACTGGCTGCAGTTACCATAAAGGTCCAACCTCTCACCCATGCCTGAAGAGTGGTGAACCTCAGGTTAAACCCACCACCAGCTGTTCTCCCTAATGCGACAGTACGATGATGGCGACTTCACCTTTTTACCTACACCACTTTCTGGAAGTGTGTGCCTGCTACCTTGTCAGCTGCCACAGCTCCTACACCCTGGGGCCTTTTTATGTACTTCTGTGTTGGAGAGTCAAGGCACCATACATGTCTGGTTACTGGGGGACAAGGGCTGCCGACTGCTACCCACCAATACTTGTGGAATGCCCAAACTGAAGTGGAGTATAGATACAATGCCATGTGAGGACTGCCCAGGGCTCTGAGGGAGCAGATGATAGGGCTGTTGGTTCTGCTACTCGGATTGGTCTGGGTGGTCCCTCCAGTTCAGTTTGGACAGAGTGTGCCATGTCAGCCTGGTGTACTATACTTTGTACAGTTGGAAAGCCGATGAGAATGACAATGTGCTGGGTGCAAAGGAACTGGGAGAACAGGAGCTGTCTTCTGAGGAAGCTCTCCTTGTTCAAGACAGAGCACAGCTCTTTTGTTTCCTGCAAATTAGTTAGGACCTCTTTGATACCGTCTTCCAGTAGATGGGAGTTGGGTGCAGCAGACTAACATGGAATACTAAATAGTCATTGGACATAATACCAGCATTTGTTTGAATTGCGGGAATGAACTGCAGCCTCTGTTGGTTATGCTTGTATTCCCTTTTGGTGGTTGTAATAAAGGCTTGTGTTTGGATTTGTCTGAATGCTTGCCTGTATGTAATGTTCCCCTTATAGACAAGCTGCGGGTCTACAGGGTGTTAAAGTCACAGTTACCTCAGTTTTTAGACAGGATGAAGCTACGAATGGGCAAGCTATATGACATTGAGCTTGAACAGTAACAAGGGTGGAAGAATGGGGTCAATGTGCAAGGGAATATCGGCCTCTGTACAATGAGCAACATGGCTTTGTGGTATTACATGGTTGTTGAGGGACAGTGCTGCATTGCCAAAGTTTGTTGAGCTGCCCACTGGCCTTGTAAATTTGACACTCATATTCAGCATGCCAGTCTATCTGTGGATATCCATTGACAAGTTATTCAAGTAATGACATATAAGATGAAGCTAGAATCAATCATGAACGATGCTGAAAGGGAAAATAAGTAATTAGCGCAATATGTTTTGCCTAAATACTGTGACAAATCTCATTGGGCCTTGAAGTGAGAATCGTCCAACAAAACTAGACAGTACTTACACTTAGCCAAAAACTGCAAGACTTATCCCTGTAATGCCAGATACATATCAGAGAGGAGTGTGGATTCTTTAAAGCAGTTTCAATGTTAAAGCAGAAGAATTAAAAAGTCTTTCGAATGTGTGTGAAAAGTTGTGAAAGCAACACTTCCAGTTTTTAATCATTATTCTAATAATCTTGGCAATAAATCACACCCGAGGTGAGACTAACACAGTTTCATCTTATACACATCAGTATAACAGCGGCAAATTTCTCATCTATTACCGCATGTTGAGTTGGTATAGATAACGACTGCTGTTTCTTAGCATAAATGATGAGGTATACCTCTGTCCAATGTTAAGAGGAATTAGTTATATTCTTCAGAGTTTAATTGACTTGAAGCCATAGCAACACATTTTCGCATGGTTGGTAATAAGTTGTAAATTGGTGATAGGTTGTCGAGTGAGTCAAGGGAGGAAATTGCAGGACTGCTTCAAAAATGCTCAATTCCTCTCTGGCCACAAAAGAGGTGCCAGAGGGCTGGAGGACAGCCAATGTGGTACCACAATTCAAGAAAGCAGCAAAGATTAAAAAGGAAACTACAAACTAGTCAGTCCAACCTCGGTGGTGGAAAGACTATTGGAAACAATGCTGAGGGACAGAATTAATCTGCATTTGGAAAGGCAGACATCATCAAAGAACAGTGAGCATGATGTTGATATGGAAAAGTCATTAATTGACTACCTCGATTACATTTTCTGAGGAGGTGGCCAGGTGTGTACATAAGGGTAGGGCATTTGATGTAGTTTGACAACTTTTGATAAGGTCCCTCATGTGTGACTAAAAGCAATGATAAGAGACCATGAGGTCTAAGGAAATTTAGCAAATTGAACCCACAATTGGCTGAGTGGCAGCAAGCAGACAGTGATCATTGAGGGGCGTTTTTCTGACTGAAGGCCTGTGTCCAGTGGGGTCCCACAGGGGCCAGTGTTGTTTGTAGTCTGTATCAACAATTTTGATATGAACGTAGGAGGGTTGATCAGTAAATTCACAGATGACATGAAAATTTGTGGGATAGCGAGTACGAAAGAAAATAGCCTAGATGGAATGATCAATGGCAAATGGAATTCAATCCGGATAAATATGAGGTGATGCACTTGAACAGAACAAACAAGGCAAGGAAGTACAGTATGAATAGTAGGATCTGGGGAAGCACCAGGAATCTGAGAGATCTTGTTGTGCAATTTTATTGGTCCCCTCAGGGATAAACCATCAGGTCAGGTGGATTAAATGCTTAAGACCGGACATGATTGGAACCATGACCAAAATAATCTCATTGACTATGAGATCCTTGATTGGGGTTGTTAACCTGGTCCAATCAGGGAGCCCTGACTGATGAATATAAACAGGAGATGTCTGCACACACACAACATGGGTGCTGGGGAAAAAAATAAGCACTACCACAGTTAGGCGGTAGTGTGGGGGTAAGAAAAATAAAAAGAAAAAAATCAGAAAAGAACAGGAGTGTCAGAGGCTCTGTTCACTCTGAGAGCTGACTCTAAAAAAAATATAAACAGGAGATTCCTGCACACACAGCATGGGTGCTGGGGAAAAAATAAGCACTGCCGCAGTTAGGCGGTAGTGTGGGGGTTAAAAAAGGAAGAAAAAAATATATAAACAGGAGATTCAGAAGGGTTTCTTCAATGTTGGGACTGACTCTGAGCTGGCTGGTCACAGCCCATGCACTTTGCATGTGTATATAAAGAGTGACTTGGTGCCAAGACAGAATTTAAGGGCAGAGAGTTTCTGCTGGAACTGTATAAAACATTGGTTAGGCCACTGTTAGCGTGTAGTGCACAGTTCAGGAATCCACATTATAAGAGGCATGTGCTCACAATGGAGAGGGTACAAGAGGAGATGTACAATGATGTTGCCTGGGCTGGAGAATTTCAGTTCAGAAGAGAGATTGGACAGACTAAGGTTGTTTTTCATACAGCAGAGGTGATTGAGAGGCGATATGATTAAGATGTATCAAATTACCAAGTCCATGGACAGGTTAGACTGGAGGAAATGTTTCACCTTGATTGAAGGATCAATGATTAGGGGATATAGATTTAAAGTAAGACAATAAGACCACAAGAAACTGGAATATGAGTAAATATTGCAGCCTCTTGGTGCAAGTCAGCTATTCAATAGGATCATTGTTGATCTAGCATTCTTCATGTCCACTTTCCTGTGTTTTTTCCATAACCCTTGAATCTCCTATTGATCAAAAATTTATCTGTCTCAGCCTTTAACACACACAAGGACAAGTAAGGGGCAGGTTTCATGATTTAGAAGGAGATGCGCACAGTGGCACGGTGGTTAGCACTGCTGTCTCACAGCGCCAGAGACCTAAGTTCAATTCTTGCCTCAGGTGACTGACTGTGTGGAGTTTGCACGTTCTCCCCGTGTCTGCGTGGGTTTCCTCCGGGTGGTCCGGTTTCCTTCCACAGTCCAAAGATGTGCAGGTCAGGTGAATTGGCCATGCTAAATTGCCTGTAGTGTTAGGTAAGGGGTAAATGTAGGGGTATGGGTGGGTTGTGCTTCGGCAGGGCAGTGTGGACTTGTTGGGCCAAAGGGCCTGTTTCCACACTGTAAGTAATCTAATCTAAAAAGTGTTTTGCCCAGAGGGTGGATGAACTTGTACATTCATCTCTCTTATGAAAATCATCCAAAAAATGCACTCCCAATCAACTTTCTTCAGTTCAAATTTAAACACCTAATATCTACCCTTTTCTAGTATGAGATTTTAATCATTGTTTGATTTTCATCCCTTTCCAACTTAACATTGAACCTTATTATATTAAGATCACTATTTCCCAAATGCTCCCCCACTCTGATATTCTCCACTTAGCCTGCCTCATTTCCTAGGGTCAGATCCAGCATAGCTCCTTCCTATTTCATTGTAAATCATACTTCTAGCTCTGCATAATCTATTTTATGCATCTGTCAGCCTCACACAGCCATAATCTTTTGGTACTAATATTATTCAAAAGTTATTTTTCTGAACTTAAGGCCAAAATCTAAGATTTATAGTCTGGTGCTGGGAGGGAGGACTGGACTGTTGAAGGTGCTACCTTTAGTTGAGACGTTAAACAGATGCTCCATCTGCTAACTAGGGAGGGCATTAATATGGCAGTATGTCTAAGAAGAGAAGAGTTGGCCCAGGTGTCCCAGCCAAATATTTATCATGACAACTTATGTTAATGTAACATCTTTAATGTCCTGAAATGTCCAAAGGCACTTCACAGTTGTATTAAAAAATAGGATATAGCACCAAACCATATAAAGAGACAGTGAATGAATATTTCCTGACTGCATCAGGGAGGAATCAAGTGCAGCTCCCTGCAATTTAAGTGTCTTCCCCCTCCCTTGTTTTGCTCATGCCTTGTACCATATGAAATAATGGCGAGTTTACTTCTATCACGGTGGCACAGTGGTTAGCATTACTGCCTCACAGCACCAGAGACCCGCGTTCAATTCCCACCTTGGACAACTGCCTGTGTGGAGTTTGCACATTCTTCCTGTGTCTCCGGTTTCCTCCCACAGTCCAAAGATGTGCAGGTTAGGTGAATTGGCCATGCTAAATTGCGCGTAGTGTTAGGTGAAGGGGTAAATGTAGGGGAATGGGTCTGGGTGGGTTGCTCTACGGAGTGTCGGTGTGGACTTGTTGGGCCAAAGGGCCTGTTTCCACACTAAGTAATCTAATCTAATCATGTCCAACCACATAAGAAATGGATTTTGGCAAGCGTCCTGCCAAATAAAAATGAGAATCTGCAAGGACATTATTAAGGGTAATTTCATCAGGACCATTGGTGTTTTGCCAGCAGAAGTTCGGCTCCCCAACCTCATGGGTAGGTCCATCAGTTAAAAGCAGGTGATGGTCCAACAGCAGCTCAGTGCTGAAGTGATGGGGGTGGAGGGTGAAAAGTGTATTTTCAAGAAAAAATGAGGCTGTGGAGAGGGAGGGCAGCCTCTGCTGCTACTGAAGTTTCCTCAGAGTTTGTGTTGAGGCTTCTCTGAAGTCTCTCTGGACACTTGTATGTGTGTGACTGACTAACACCCACAGGATCTTGACCAATTTGATAAAATCCTGGTCTATCAGCCAATTACCAAAAGCTGAGCTGAGCATTTTAAATCCCGTCATAATGGAGGAACACGAGTTTGAAAGTGGGAAGAGAATTGCAGAGCCTTGGATTGAGGCAACCAAAGGCCTGGTCACCAGTCATGAAGAAATCACAACTGGAAGTCAGAACAAAAAGAGTGCTACAATGTTGTGACGGAGATAGACAGAATGGACAAGGCCATGCTGGGATTTTAAAAGAAAGGATGAGAATTTTCAAATCACAATGTTAGGTGATTGGGAGTCAATGTCAGTCAGCAAACATGAGATGAAGAATGAATGAAACTTCCTACAAGTAAAGATATGGGCAGCAGTGTTGTGGATGGCTTCAAGTTTGTAGAGAGTAGAACGTGGGAAACCAGACAAGAGTGTGTTCGACTAATTAAGTACAGCAGTAACAATGGCATGGAAGAGGGTTCAGCAGCAGATTAGCTGAAATAGGGAGGAAATCAAATGATAATGGAAAATGTGGTCTTAATGATGGCGTGGAATCAAATGTGACACCAAGTTTCTGAACAGACTTCGGACTGAACTTTCACTACAATGGTTCACTCGACATCATTGTGAAAATGATAGTCATATATGGAAATTGAATGTCCTACCCCCAGATATAGGGCATCTCATTTTCTTGGGGACAAGAATGCATGCGTTTTGCATGGAGATAGACGGCTGTTTAAATACACAAGCTGGCTCCATTCAAGTCACAATTTGGTCATTGAGGAGCATGAAACTTCAAGTGTGTAAGAGTGAACCTGGTAACAGCAGATCTGAATTTCTTGGGAAAGGTTGAGGGAGTTTGAGAACACCAATTAGCTGTCGCATTTCAACATATTTATTCATCTGTAACATACTTTGAAATATCCAATGATTTTGATTTTTGGATTTGGTTTTGATTTATTATTGTCACATGTACCTAGTGAATATTTTTTATTTTGTGTGCACTACAGTCAGATCATACCATACAAAGTTTATAGTGTGTTAGAACAGGGGGCGGAATACAATGTTACAGCTACAGAGAAGGTGCACAAAAAGCAAGATCGAGAGAAGGATGTGGAAGCTTAGGAGGGAGTGCAGAGAAGGTGCACCAGGATGCTGCCTGATCTTGAGGGCACTGGCTATGAGGAAAGATTAAAAGGACTAGGATTGTTTTCACTAGAAAGACAGTGGCTGAGATGAGACCTGATAGAGGGCTACACAGTTATGGGAGCCATAGATAGGTTGGATAGTCAGAAGCTTTTCCACAGGGTTAAAGTTTCAATTGCAAGGGAGTACAGGTTCAAAGTGAGAGGGGGAAAGTTTAAGGGAGATTTATGAGGGAAGTTTTCCACGTAGAGAGTGGTAGGAGCCTGGAATGCATTACCAGAAGAGGAGGTGGAAGCAGGGACATTGGTGACATTTAAGAGGTATCTGGATGCTTTCATGAATAGGGAGGGAATAGAGGGATACAGACTGAATAAGGGCAGAAGGTTTGTTTTTTAGTTTAGTTAGGGCATGATGATCAGCACAGGCTTGGAGGGCCGAAGGGCCCGATCCTGTGCTGCACTTCTCTTTTTGGTTGGCATTAGTTTTGAAATTTGAATTCAATTTATTGTCATGTGTACCAAGGCACAGTGAAAAGCTTTATCTTATGAGCAATACAGGCAGATCATAGAGTTAAGTAGCATAGATAATAAATAATAGGTAAACAGCAGCAAAATCAAAACCACAGGTACAGGCGAATGTATTGGAGGGGTATATTCAGAATAACAGCAGGGAAGAAGCTGTTCTTGAATCTGTTGGTACATGTGTTCAAACTTGTGTTAAACATTAAGCATGTGTTTAATGGTGATGAAAAGCACTAGATAATTGGAATCCTTTCTTTCTTCATTCCTGCCTTTCTCCCTCCCTTAAACTCCTTCCTTCTTACAGCATTCCTTCCTTGGTTCTTTCCTTCCTTCCTCTCTCTCTTGCCATTAAACCAAGGCCTTGTTTGTATGTGTGTTTGCATGGACATAAATGGTTCTTAGCAGTAGTTGAAGAAAGACTAGAGAAAGGAAAACAAATTATTAAAAACACAAGAACATAAGAAATTAGAACAGGAGAGTCAATTATTCAAAAAGATCAATATTAAATGGTGGATTGTCTCTGTTAGCTCTGCGTTCCATGAACCTGCACCAGCAGAAATATTCACATATATTCATGGTTGAGATAGATAGATCTTTCATCTCTGGTAGATCAAGAGAGATGGACATTGAGGAAGGGAGCAAAATTGGGATCACAGATCAGCCATAATCATCTTTAAATAATGGAACAGACTTGGGGACCAAAATGTCTACTCCTATTTATTATGCACATCGATTCTCAAAAGTTTTATTTTAATTAATAGATGTAACTATCAGTAATGGAGTGAGAGGACAAGGGACAAATCAAAATCCACTGTTAAGGGAGGTGATGGCATTGTGGCATTATCACTGGACTGTCAATCCAGAGACCCCCAATTCAAATCTTGCCATGCAGATGTTGGAATTTAAATTCAATAACAATCTGGAATTAAGGATTTAATTAGGACCATGAAACAATTGTGTGTGGGGGAGGGGAGGGGAATCCCCAATATGGCTCATTAATGCCATGCAGGGAAGGAAATCTGCAATCTCCACCTGGTCTGGTCAAATATGACTCCAGACCCACAGCAATGTGATTGACTCTTCATTACCCTCTGGCAATTAGGGATGGGCAATAAATGCTGCCCTGGCCAGCCTTACCCTCATCCCAAAGGAATAAAAAGTAAATTAAGCCTGATTGCCAAGCAGTTCTTCCAGAAACAGTTTAAACAGTATTAGTGATAATTAAGTTTCATTTGAAGAATTATTTTTGCTTCTTTTGTGCAGATATATAATGATGCATGAAGGATCATATTTTCAATTAACAAGATAACGTTTTCCTCCACCCAACCTCTGGTCACAAGAACTCACAAACCTGAAATTAGTCCACTTTAACAAGACTTTCCCCCAGAGCAGAGCTTTACATGTGGGTATTGTTTTGTGTTTTTTAGGCCTTCCCATTTATTGCACCCACAGATATTGTCTACACTCAAAACGAAAACAAACTCCCATTCAGTGAAGGAAATGTTAATGTGTTAGGATAGCACAGTTGTTAACACTGTTGCCTCACAGTACCAGAGACCTGAGTTTGATTCCAGCCTCGGATCACTTTGTGTGTGGAGCATCCCAACCAGACCCCCACCCTATAACCTCATATTTACCATGGCTAACCCTCCTCGCTTATATATCCTTGGGCACTATGGACCAATTAGCATGGCCAATCCAGCCAGCTTATGTATCTTTAGACAGTGAGAGGGAACCCCACACAGACACGAGGAGAACATACAAACTCCACACAGACAACCTTAGAATCCCTACAGTGTGAAAACAGGCCTTTCAGCCCAACAAGTCCACACCAACACTCTGAAAAGTATTCTACCCAAACCCATTCCTCTACATTTACCCCTAACTAATGCACCTAATCTACACATCCCTGAACGCTATGGGCAATTTACCTTACCTGCATATCTCTGGATTGTGGGAGGAAACCAGAACACCCGGAGGAAACCTGCACAGACACTGGGAGAATGTGCAAATTCCACACAGACAGTCACCCAAGGCGAGAATCGAACCTGGATCCCTGGTGCTGTGAGGCAGCAGTGCTAACCACTGAGCCACCGTGCCGCCACCTGAAGCTGGAATTGAACCTGGGTCCCTGGTGCAATGAGGCAATAGTGCTAACCATCAAGCTGGCCGCTGAAGAGAAAAGGATTTATCTCCAAGTTTGTGCTTCCCTCGTGCTACCTTCTGCCATTTTCTGAAGTCTACAATTGCTAGGTCTGTCTCATCTTTCTTTGATGCTGTTGCTTTTATAGCTCCTGCTGATTGGGTTCTAACGGTGACACCAGTCCTGCCTGATTTGGTGTTTTCTCCCACTGGAGCTCCTCACTCCCATCCTATCCAGCTGTTAACGGGCTATATTGCTGTCCGACCTCCATACCCAAATAAGGTGACAATGTCATGACTTTGCTGCTGTTGGTAAGATTTTGGGCAAAGATTCTGAATTTGGTGCATTGGAGAATTGAAGATGAGCAGGGTTAGCATAATTTGTGGGGGAAATAACCTAATAGTATTACCACTGGACTGTTAATCCAGAGACCCAGCTAATGTTCAGCAGACCAAGGCTGTGGAAGATGGTGGAATTTGAATTCAATTTTTAAAAATGGAATCAAGAGTCTCCAGATGACCATGAAGCCATTGTTGATTGTTGGAAAAACCCATCTGATTCACTAATGTCCTTTAGGGAAGGAAACTGCCATCCTAACCTGGTCTGGCCTAAATGTGACTCCAGGCCCACTAACCAGAGCTCCATCAATAAGCACATCAATTTAGATCCTATCCACTTTCCCTTGAAAAGAAAGGATTGGAAATGACATCACCCACCTTAAGAAACCAAGATCTACAAGATGTATAAATAAAGAGGCAGGACATACCACCCGCACTTCACCAGAGATTCTCGCTGATGATGTCACCTAGTCGTGGTGACAAAACATCTGGAAACAAACCTTCAAGTTCAGTGAGCTAACTTACAGACTTGTCATCAACCTGAGCTACAAATCTTCTCAAAATTGTGGTAACTTTTAACTGTCATCTGAACAAGTGGAGACAGGCAATCAATGCTGGCCTAGCCAGAGACACCTTCATTCCATAGATGAATAATACAAAAATGTTGATGAATCTCATTAGGTGAGAATTTTGAGCAAGATCAAAATTGTATAGGGAGTAACTGAGGAGGTCTAGAGGATGATCAGAGAGTTTCTAAGTATACTTTCTCAGCAACAAAAATGTACTTAAAGATTTCAGTAGCGGACAAAATAAGGTGGTGATAGAGATGGCAATCTTATACAGATGGAGGATAACTGGCTTGCTGTTGGCTGTGATATGAACTTTGGAATTCAGCTAAGGATCAAACCTGGCACTGTGGATGTACACTACCTGGTGTAGTCTAAAGAGTAGCTGGAGGGTCGGACAGATTTAGTGACAATTGATATAAGTCTGGAATGCAGCTGTAATACTTATCAGTTTCTGATTCCAGCCCGAACCCTTCAGCAATATGATTAAATGGGAACAAAGCACAGTGGGTCAAATGTATGCTACATGAGATTCAAGCACATGAATTGTACAAAGGGTATAAACAGGGATCTTTTGTTCCAGAGGCATCATTTTTTTTATCAACATTTATTGAAAGGTTTTATTCAGAGAAAGAAATTATTTGCAATGGACATCATGGATGATGCTTCACATCCACCAAGAGACCATAGAACATAGAACATAGAAAAATACAGCGCAGTACAGGCCCTTCGGCCCTCGATGTTGCGCCGACCGAAGCCTACCTAACCTACACTAGCCCAATAACCTCCATATGCTTGTCCAATGCCCGCTTAAATGACCATAAAGAGGGAGAATCCACTACTGCTACTGGCAGGGCATTCCATGAACTCACAACCCGCTGAGTAAAAAATCTACCCCTAACATCTGTCCTATACCTACCACCCCTTAATTTAAAGCTGTGTCCCCTAGTAACAGCTGACTTCATTAGCGGAAAAAGGTTCTCACTGTCAACCCTATCTAAACCCCTAATCATCTTGTACACCTCTATCAAATCTCCCCTAAACCTTCTTTTCTCCAATGAGAAAAGCCCCAAGTGCCTCAGCCTTTCCTCATACGATCTTCCTACCATGCCAGGCAACATCCTGGTAAACCTCCTCAGGACTCCGGAACTCAATTCCTCTACCAATAAAGCCCAGTACACCATATGCCATATGAAGAGCTTAACTCTCATTGGGAAGCAGAGTTCCATTCATAGAGCTCCTAGTGTTTACCTTCCATGATCACATGATCAAGAATACCTTGTCTTCCAGACATGAGGGCGGTCTTCCACTGCTTGTGGCCTTTCAAACTCAGAAGTTTTGCCCAGGTGGTTTTAGCAAGTAGCTGTCACCATCCTGAATAAGTTACGATCCTGACTTGGAAATATATCATCATTCCTTCACTGCAGTTGGGTCAAAATCCTGGAATTCCCTCCCCAACAACATTGTGGATCTACCTACAGCATAGGAGAAAGTGAGGACTGCAGATGCTGGAGATCAGAGTTGAGAGTGTGGTGCTGGAAAAGCGCACCAGGTCAGGCAGCATCCAAGGAGCAGGAGAATCGACATTTTAGGCAAAAGCCCTACCTACAGTGCAGGTCTACTTACAGTAGTTCAAGAAGACCTTGGTGCTGACCACCTTATCATTGATCTCTATCCACGTCCATTTCATCCAATGATCTGGTCCTATCCTTGCATCTCAAAAGAAAAGGATTTACCTCCAAGTTTATGCCAGCTGGTAAAGCATTCCATCACCATTTAAAGGGGCAATTGAGATGGATAATAAATGCTGGCCCAACCAGTGACACTCTTGTGTCATGAATGAAATTATAAGAAAGCTGTTCACCCACCCCACTGCTGTTTCTCAGTTCTCATGCCATTGTCTGAGCTGCTGCACACTATGACTCAATAGCCCCGAACGTCTGCTCCTCCCCCTGCTTCTTGCCCTGATTTCCTTCACTCTCTGCATGAAACTTCTGGTCCTTCCTCTTCTTCAGTCCAATTTAGGCTCCAAGCCATGCTCTCATCTTCTACAGCCTGCTCACCAAGCTCAAACTCTGACCCCTGCCTGTTGAAGAAGTTAGTCAAAAGGTGTGGTGCTGGAAAAGCATGGCCAGTCAGGCAGCATCTGAGGAGCAGGATAATCGATGCTTTGAGTATAAGGAATGTGTGTGGGGAGGTGGGGGGAGGGGGGGGGTGCGAGGGGGCTGAGGGATGAATGGGACAGGGTGGGGATGGGGGAAAGGTAGCTGGGAATGTGATAGGTAGGTGGAGGTGTGGGCTGATGGTAATAGCTTGGAGAGGAGGCTGGACCAGATAGTTGGAGAGGAAGATGGACAGGTAGGACAGTTCAAGAGGGTGATGCCGAGTTGGAAGGTTGGATCTGGGATAAGGTGGGGGGAGAGGAAATGAGGAAACTGGTGAAATCAACATTGATCCCATGTGGTTGGAGTGTCCCAAGATGGAAGGTGAGGTGTTTGCCCTCCAGGAGTTGGGTGAATATGATTTGGCAGTGGAGGAGGTCCAGGACTTGCATGTGGAGTGGGAGGGGGAGTTGAAGTGTTCAGCTACAGGGTGGTGGGTTTGTATGACCCAGAGGTATTCGCTGAAATATTCTGTAAGTTGGCGTTCTGTCTCTCCAATATAGAGGAGACTACATTAAGAACAACGGGCACAGTGTGTGGATGTGAAAGGATCCTTTGGGGCCTTGGACAGAGGTGAGGGGGGTGGTGTGGGTGCAGGTTTTGACCTTTTGCTTTTGACCTGAGGGGTTTCACAGGGCTGAGGGTGTCCGCCGCCCGGAATCCTCCAGGATTGAGACTCTGTGTCCAGCAGCTGGTCCCAAGCTGATGGTTGTGTTTGGGACATCGGTCCACTCACCTTCCTGGTGAGTGGCAAGGTTTGATGGTGGCGAACTATCTGCTCCACCCTCCTCTCATCACTACTCCTCCATGTGGAAACTGAGAGGAGTAGTGATGAGAGTAGAAAGATTGAGGTGGGACACTGGCTGTTTATACTAACTACTGTGGCAAGGTTTAAGAAGGAGAAAAAAGTAATATTCCTTATTTATTTGAAAACTGGGCTCGTTTGGTTAGTGTAACTAATGACAAATTTTCATTTCTTCACCTCCTCCCTCTGAGAAAATTCAAGCATCTACATTCCTATGAACGTAGGATGATGCGCATTTGTACTTTCATCAGCTTCATAACTAACTTTCAATATGTAACTGTTCAGAAGAGACGTAATCTTTATAGAGCGCTTAGAAAAGAATCCCAAATCTAAAACTTGTATTTTGTAGAGGCAAGAGCTTATCTTCCATGTTATGGTATTTACACTAATCCCTCAGTCTCATTCCTTGGTTCACCTGCATTGATTTCAAGTTTTTATGTTAAGTTCTAAACAATAGATAGAGCTTTCAAATAAAAATGAGGTTTTAAAGTCATTTCCTCTTTCAGAATATCAGTGCGTGATCTGCAGTTCCTTCTGTTGCATGGAAAAAGCATATTGCTCATAAATAGTTTGAAAGCTTAGAACAAGAGCTGAAAATAAGCAGCAAATTCCTCAAATGATCTCATCGTCTGTCCATGATATAAATCTCCAGTTTTATCAACTCCGCAAAATGACTGTTTCTTCTACAGTCT
The DNA here is from genome assembly GCF_047496795.1 of Chiloscyllium punctatum. Taxonomy (NCBI): domain Eukaryota; kingdom Metazoa; phylum Chordata; class Chondrichthyes; order Orectolobiformes; family Hemiscylliidae; genus Chiloscyllium; species Chiloscyllium punctatum. Next base: position 119,082,787 of record NC_092747.1, read on the forward strand.
TAACTGTTGCATTTTCCCAGTTTTCTGGCATCGTTTTTCTTCATTATACCATAAGTTATTTGATATATTGCCAATGTGTTGGGTGTTGGGGTTGGGGGGCGTGTGGAGGGGAGGGTGGTGTTGAAGGGGTGCAAAGCCGAATGTGTTAAATTTACAAGTCATATGTATTGCAAGCAGGCAGTATCTTGCTGAGATGGTGGGGGGGGGCGCTGTTCTGAGGTTGGGACTCACAATGGTAGTGGGGGTGGGGGTGGGGATCATCAGGTTGGGAGCAAGGGCATGGGTGTGACTGCCCGGTCCCCACATAGTCCAGTGAATATCTTCGACTGAACAGTAGGGATGGCATAGTGGCTCAGTGTTTAGGACTGCTGCCTCACAGCGCCAGGGATCTGGGTTCACATTCACCCTCCGGTGACTGTCTGTGTAGAGTCTGCAGATGGTGTAGGTGGCTGCAGAAGCAGAGATAGAGTGAGTGTGACATGACTGATGGAAGAATGGAGAAGGTCATTGCTCTTCTTGTGGCATTGCTGGCCATTCCTCCAAACTGCAATGACCTGGGTGGCAACCTCTCATCAGGCTGCCCGTGCCTGGTGTCATAACCTCTGCTACCTGTCCTCTCCAGTAGACTGCCCTCCTCTAGGCCACCCCCTCCTCCAGGTAGAGAATCGCAGCACCATCTTCCCCTTCTCTGATACCTTCTGAGTGCCCACCATTGAGCTGGGCAGAGCGTGAATTCCAGCACTATTCCAGGGCACAGTGACTTTTTAAACACGGTGTGGGCACCAGTGACACTGGTCACTGGTGTTGAAGGGGTGCAAAGCCTAGGCGGATGTCTAGTGGTGGTGAGATTTTCTGGGGAAAGTGCATGTTTGAATGGGGCTAGATTTGGACACAAGGGATAGATAATTAATGAAGCAAGTTTGGTAAGATACAACAAGAGATCTCGTAAGGTCTTAAAATGAGAAATCCTCCAAAAAAAAACTCCGCAGGACTGAAACTTAGCCAAAATAAAATAAGCTGCAGCCTGAAGTGGGACCATCCACTGAGGCCATGCCCATTTGTCCAAGACTGCCACTCAACCAAAGTTGGCGCTGTAAATCAGGAAAAGACCTGTGAAATCTCAGAAATATAATGATCCTTCCCATTGCAACTTAATAATCGCAAGGTTTTGGTACAGGGAGTGTTGATCAGTGTTTAAATCACTGATTTTATTGCTGGGCACAATAATTTCTTAGTGAGTGAGAGGGTCTTGACTGATTTACATCTGAACATGGAAACCAATCCAATGCTTTTTCAGTAACGAGTGTACAACATACATTCCAAAGTTCCCTGTTTCATGCATCTTAGGTCTTATTTCAGAGTGTGAGAATTATTGGGCGCTTAGCTTGTGTAAGTGCCTGAAATCAATCTTTTCTCAGCTAAGGGACTTAGCTGAAGGGTAAACAATGGCAGTCATGATAAAAACAAAGTTGAGAGGTATCAAAGAAGACAAAATGTACCAAAAGTCATGATGGAGGTGGAATATTTTGTATATCAACAACCTGCAGTCTATTTGCATTTGAATTCAGCACCAGTGTTGACAGCAGTCATTTCCTGATGAAGGGCTTATGCCTGAATCGTTGATGCTCCTGCTCCTCCGATGCTACCTTACCTGCTGTGCTTTTTCAGCTCCACACTTCTTGCCTCTGTCCGCAGTCATTGCCCAGCGTCAGCCCAGGGTTTGGAATAAGCTACTTAAATTCAACATTCAGTGACATTTTTAAGAAGGTGTTCGATACAGTTCTTAGATCTAAAGGCCTTAAAGGATATAAGGAGAAAGCAGGAACAGGGAGTTGGACAAAAACTGAAAATGCTGGAGATCACAGCAGGGCAGGCATTATCCGTAGAAAGAGAGCAAGCTGAAGTATCGAGTCTAGGTGACTCTTCATCAGAGCTGACGTGAAGTGTGGACGGGGCAATGTTTATGCAAATTCAGAATGGGAGAATGGCAGAACAATGGTGTGTCCAACTATCAGACTGGAAAGGATAGGCAGTCCCACTGAGGTAGGGGGAGGGAAGAGAGAACATGGTAACAGAGATTGTAACAGGTAAGCCTAAAAGAAAGGGAAGAAATGAAAGTGACTTCATAATCTGAAGGTGTTGAACCTGACCCCCCACCCCAGTGGGACTGTCTGTCCTTTCCAGTCTGGCAGTTAGACACACCATTTATCTGCCATTCTCACATTCCGATATTGCATACATGCTGCCTCCTTCACACTTTGCGTCAGCTCTGATGAAGAGTAATCCAGATTTGAAATGTTAACTTGCTCTCTCTCTCCACAGGTGCTGCCTGGCATGCTGTGATCTCCAGTATTTTTTGTTTTCAGTATAGATTCCAGCATCTGCAGTAATTTGTTCCTACTGAGTTGGATGATCAGCAATGATCACGTTGAATGGTGAAGCGGGCTCAAAGAGCTGAACACCCGATCCCTGCTGCTATTTTCTATGTTTCTATCCTTTAACTCACTCATCAACTGTTGGTGTGTTGATCCATGAGGTGGCTCATTGCTTGCACCATAGCAATAGATAATAGAACCCAACAGCCTGAACATTAAATTGTGGTTCAGCCAATAAGAGAGTTATCAGCTTCGGGGATACAACGGAGAATTAAAATTTTAGCGAAAATGTTTTGACTGGTGGTCCCAGTTGACACCTCACACCAGAAACTACTGGAAATTTATTTAAAAACTGGCATACTTTTCCACAATATATAGCATTCATTGACTAGTAACATGTAATTCTGAGATGTCAGTATGCACGTTGTTCATATTAGTAATGTCTTAGAACATAATTTGAGTAGTGCCCAATCAAGTGTTCTGTTGGTTAAGGTGCTATCACTGATTTAATTCAGTGAAACTGTCCCTCAGGCAAAAATATCTGAAATGCTTCATATTTCAGACAAGTTATTTTACTTTAAAAATTTCTCAGTGGGAAATTTTACAACAACATTTTCTGAGCTTCCTTGATATTTTTTCAAGCTTTAAATATTTTAAACCTTCACTTCTGTTCAAATTCTAATCACAATTAATAAATATTTATTCATAATTTGGAATGAGGCGAGCTTTTCTGCCCATGAATTATAAATTAATGGTGATATTAATCCTCACTGTAATGAGCTGGGTGGGTAGGGAAGGAAGATTGGGAGTTATGTAAGCCAGTGTAGACGCGAAGGTATTAGGAAGATCCTTATTCGAGTGTCATCAATCACAAAGACTTCCTCAGCAATAATAGTGGCTCTGAAATCTAGACCTTCCCACATCAGAAGCAAAGAATGCACTTCAGGAAGTTTATTGGTCTGCAGTCGCAATTTTCTGTGAATTGCAGTCACTGGATCATCACGGTCCAACAACTGCTCTTACTATACATCTGCTGGAATGGGGCACTCCTTCTGAATATATCTTGTGTCTTTGACCTTTGTACGCCTTTTAAGGATTGCGCAACTGAAAGAATGTTAGATGTACTTAAGCTTAAGTTACAGCAATCTTGTTTTCCACTGTATTTTTGGTACAATCACTTGCTTAGATGACCGCGTTTTCAACTGTTAGCTTGTTTGTAGGCTGTACCACTTTTTAATCAGTCCAATGATCATTTGTTCAGTTGCCACGCATGTTGAAGTAACGTGATGTGTGCCTTTAATCCAAATTTCATTAGTTTTTCTTGCCAATTTCTCCCTTTCCTAAACTGCAGAAAACATTTGGCATTACTTTTCCAGGATGAGATTGTGAGTGCTTACTAAATAACAACAAAAACTAGAATTCTCATTATTTTCTTTCCCTCCAATGGGAATATTGGAGTTGCTACACCATGAATGCAGATATCAATAGTCTCAGCAACTAAGCAGCCCACTGAATGAATTGGTTCAAATCACATTCTTGGGGCAGTGAAATTTTCAACAGCAAGCAAGTTTTAAAAATCTATTTATGTTATATTTATTCTAAATATGTCACCTGATTGTGCAGCTCAGGCAAGTTGTAGTTATTTTGTATTGTTTCTTCTTCTGGCTGTTTCTAAGTATAGGTTGTAATTATACAATTATTCAGTGTTTAATGCGGTCTGTTTGTGAACTATTCTGTGTTCTGTCTGCGATCAGTCAGGTCAGTTGGTGCGGTTACAGAGTAAATTCGTCTAAATTGCAAGCAGGCAGCTGGACTGATGAAAGTGGACATTTTATAGGTCGTGTAAAGAAGCACAAGGGCAGCAAATAGTGGGAACATTACCACCTACAAATTCTCCTCCGAACCACTTACCATCCAAACTTGTGTTCCTTCTGTGTTGTTGGGTCAAGATGATGAAACTCTCTAGCAGGATTGTGGCTCTAACTACACCAAATAGAGTCATAGTCATAGAGATGTACAGCATGGAAACAGACCCTTCGGTCCAACCCATTCATGCCGACCAGATATCCCAACCCAATCTGGTCCCACCTGCCAGCACCTGGCCCATATCCCTCCAAACCCTTCTTATCATTTATTCATTCTCTAGCTATTTTTCTTAACTTTTCTTCAACTCAATTAATTTATTGAATGGTCTTGATTACAAATTTACAACAGTCTACTCAGCAGCACACCTTGAAGCAGGTTGGCTTAACATGTACCTGCAATGTTAATTTACATTACACATTCTGGATCTCGGAGATTTTGACAAATTAATCTGCAGTCCCCAAAAAATTGTGATCACTCCCAGTTGGAGTCTAGAACCAGAAGCCACAACTTAAAAATGAGGAAGATGCCATTTAAGTCTGAGATGAGAAGAATGTATTTTTACTCAGAGCTGTGAACCTTTGGTATTCTGTCAAGGGGCGGTGTGTGTGTGTGTGTGTGTGTGTGTGTGTGTGTGTGTGTGTGTGTGTGTGTGTGTGTGTGTGAGTGTGTGTGTGTGTGTGTGTGTGTGTGTGTGTGTGTGTGTGTGTGTAAGCTCAGTCTTTGAGTTTGTTGAAAGTAGGGATAAAGCAGGTAAAAACATTGAAATGATTGATCAGTCACAATCATCCAAAACATCAACTTTACCTCCTGATGCTGCCTGACTTGCTGACTTCTTCCAGCCTCCTGCCTGTCTACTTTGGATTCCAGCATCTGTAGTTTTTGTGTCTCTATATGAAGTGGCAAGGCAGACTCAATGTGCTGAATGGCCTATTCTGGTTCATATCATGATTAACATCATGCTTCCCTCCGGTATAGATGTCACAGAACCCCTACAGTGGAAATGGGCCTGTTGGCCCAACAGGTCTGCACCGACGTTCCAAAGATTAACCCACAAACCCATTCCCCTACATTTACCTGAGACTAATGCTCCTTACATACACATCCCTGGACACTATGAGCAATTGAGCTAATTCACCTAACTTGCACATCTTTGAATTGAGAGGAAAGTGGAGCACCAGGAGGAAATGCACGCAGACATGGGGAGAATATGCAAACTCCACACAGCCAGCTGCCAGAGGCTGGAATTGAACCCTGGATTGCAGTAGTTCAAGAAGGCAGCTTATCACCACCATATCACAACTAGAGATGGGCAATAAATACAAATTATGTGGGGCAACATCCATGACTGAAAACTGAATAAAAGAAGGCTTTTGTTTGGACATAGAAACTGGTATGAGCTCTTAAGTTTCTGAGGCCTAAAACATAACAATTCGTAGCAGAGATGGACAATAGTTGACATGCAACAAATCCAGTGCTTTTTCTTTGTTTGCCTGAAAGCCTGTGCCGTGGGATCAATGCATTTTGGGAGTGGAGACCTACATTTTCACCATAAGGACGTGGCACTGACCTTTAAGAAGGCAATGCTTGAACATTGTATTAGAGGAGAAGGTGAGCAAGTACTCGACAGCTTATAAAATATGCAACTACTTTAGCAGTGACTGCTGTTGAGAAATATTTTGGCCAAAGAAAAGTATGATTATCAAATGGCACACATTCCACCAGAGGTTGCACGGAGTCCATCACGGTCCATTACTCTCAAAAATGCGCCCAAATTGTGGAGGTGCTTATTAATTTACAGCATTTCATGTAGCTCAATGGAAAAATTCATGCACAGTGAGGAATCACTTTCCAAAGAGCGCAGATTGCTGAGGAAGAATAATTCATAAATTCAATCCTGAAGCGTCCTTTCCGAACAGTGAACTGTGTATGCCACCTTGGACAGTAAAGTGCGAGATCTTTTAATCTGCCTCGTATCCCAAGACAATGTCCTTGTGTTTTACATGCCTTCGTTAGTGCATATTATTTTTCAGTGTCTACACTATCAAGCTCCTTCAGAATATTTTATGTTTCTGTTTCTCAATCATATTCCTTTCATTCTTTTAAACCCCAGAGAATATAAAGGCAAAATTTACTCAGCCTCTCATCATAGGATAACCTCCCATCTCGAGGATCAACATTAGTGAATATTCGCCAGACAACCTCCAGTCCAGGTATAACTTCCATAACTATAGAAGCTAACGCTGCACAAAGTTGGCGGATGTGGATACACCAAAACCCTATCCAAGATTTAAAGAAGATTTCTTCATTTCTTTATTCCCATTCATCTGCAAGAAAGGAGAACATGCAACTTGCCTCCTCATGTGGTTTCCACCCCTGCATGCTGACTTTCTGTTTTCCTAGTACGAGAATAGTCAAGTCTCTTTGGGGATATCAACATTTTAAACTTTCACATTTCTGCTTATGATAGAAATGGAATGATACAGTACTAAAAGGGTCCATCAAGTCTGTACACCAAGACAACAGTAAATCTACATCAGTCCCAGTTTTCAGAAATAGGCCCAGGGCCTTGAATGTTATGAGATTTCATCCATGTACCTTTTAAAGATTGTAAGGTTTCCCGCCTCAACTGTCCTCACTGGCAGTGCATTCCAGACCCCACCAGCCTCTGGGTGAATTTTGTTTTCCTTCAACCCTCTCTGAACCACCTTAAAACTATGCCCTCTGATTATTGACCCTTCAACTGAGGAGAACGCCTCACCTATCCACATGAGGCATGCATAGATTATGACTCAATCCATGCCTCACGTAGAGTTTTATTTTTATGACCAGACTGAATAACTTCACACTTTCCAACATTTTACTCCATCTGATACCTTGCTGTCCACTCATTTAGTATATCTCTAATTCTTTGTAGACTCTCTGTGTCCTCCCCACAGTTTACATTTCCTATAGCTTTGTATCATCATTTACCCTAGATACATTGCTCTCTGTCTCTGCATCTAAGTCATTAACATAGATTGTTAATAGCTGAAGTATTGGTAATGATTCTCGAAGGGCTCCAATATTCACTGTCTGCCAATTTGAAAATGATTTGTTATGCCCCCACCCCTTCTGACTTTTGTCTGGTTACCAATGTCTGTTCATACTAATATGAATTCTTAACTTTCTAACTAACCTATGTATGGTACACCTGGGTGCTCTGGTTTCCTCCCACAGTCCAAACATGTATAGGTTAAGTGGGTTGGCCATGCTAAATATAGTGTTCAGGCATGCGTAGGCTTGGTAATTAGCCATGGGAAATGTAGGGTTACAATGATATTGCGGAGGGTAGGTTTGGGTGGGATGCTCTTCGGAAGGTTGGTGTGGACTCGATGGACTGAATGGCCTGCTTCCACACTGGACATACTCTGTGATCTGTGATTTCCAATCACTGATGTCAGACTGATTGACTTGTAGTGAAGCAAATTCACTCAAATATGTCAAGGAACATTTCAGTGGAATATCTCTGTTAAATTAATTTTAAAATGTTGCCCACTTACACTGCCTCGGGCATTTCTTTTTGTACAATTATATGTAAATTTGTGCAAAGATCGGTGAATAAAACACCACCCAAAATATGTACGATTCTGGGCAGTTTGCCACAGAACCGCTAGTTATGCCCAAAAATACAAACTCTATCCCAAGTCATTCAAGCCTGACACATCTCAATATAAATTAATCTGAGGTAAAACCATACCCTGCCACCAAACATCAAAATGGCCTTCTTTACACTTTTGGTCAGTATGGAAGTTCTAGGTGGGGAAATGTATTCTGTTCTTTGCCTGTTCTCCTCTGAGAACTAGATAACCAATATAAGTGCTGGAAATGCTCACTGGGTCAGGCTGTTTCCATGGAGAAAGAACTGATGTCTCAGGTCTGTGACCTTCCAATTGAACGGAGAAATGTTAGAGCTGGAAATGTGCAGAGGTAGGGAAAGGAGGTGGAGCATGGAGGGGATAAAACGGAACAGGAGGTGTGTGCAAAGTTAGATGCCTGGAGTTTTTTTGCTGAAAATAGGGATGATGGTGTAAGATAAAAGGAGGTGCCAATTTAGTTCGCAAATAAATAAATTATAGTTTGACTGAAATCAGAAGTGGCCATGTAAAAATTGTCATTAGCAGATGACATGTGATAAATGGAAGCAGTCATTAATACCTAAAATCTTTGATCTCTATGTTTGGAAAGCTTTTACAGGGGATTGTATTTCTCTTACAGTATCTGCAGTATTTCCCTTCGCATTTTTGTTTAGGTCATCATGCTAGACAGAGCCAGCATGTGGAGATCCACAGCCGGAGAAAAGCTAAGCAAATAATCAGAATGCAAGGCTCTCAAGGACCTCTAGACAGCTGGATCAAGAGAGACATTGACACACAACAGGCTGCAATCTATCTGTCTGTCTTCTCAGGCATGAAATAGAAGATGGCAAAGTTTCACGGAACAATCAACAACAGAAGAGAAAAATGACTTCCCAAAATATCATGGGCGCAAATAAGAAAAAGTGTTACAGCAGAAAATGGTTTAGTATCTTGGTCTGATTTCCAATATCCTTCCACAGAATACAACGTTCATGTCAAATCTAAATGAAACACTGAGGCTGCAATCACACTGGAGCCGATTTTAACCAATAGAAAAGAGAAGATAAACACCAGAATAAAAGGTGAGCACCTCTTTTGTAAAATGAAAATATTGCACACTGTAGTGATTGTAACGAAGTTAGCCAGGTGGACCTCATAGAATATGAGTTCCCAGATTGGGGCTATTAATCTAGTCTAATCAGCGAGCCCCTCCAATCAGTTATTTACGGGTCCCAAGACAGTGCTGACGCGCAAACATGCTTGTGCTGAAATGTCATCACTGCAGCCCTATTTAATTCATCAGAAGCTGTGTTTGCTGTCCAGTTAACAGCAGCAGATGTGCAAAGGAGATGTGACTAAGCCAAAAGTGGACCTGACTTCAAGGATGAATGCTACTATTGATGAGGGCATTGTGCTCCACAAAGTGGATGCATAACCTGAGAAAGGAGCATAAGGCAACGGACAGGAAGGATTTCTATACCAGGGCTACAACATTGCAACATTCCTTTCTTTGCCTGTGACACTTGGGGGCACCAAGCCTGAGCAAGAAGATATGGCTGGAGGTGACATGTAATGTCAACAGCAGAGTAGTGCTGAGGAGCAATTGGATACAGTGCTAGAAATACCTCCAGTAACCTCATGTGGTTTGTCAATCTGAATGTTGACAGAAATACGCCCGGTCAACATTTAACAGAGTGTCAAAGTGACGGGCATTCTGAAGAAGCGTACTGGTTTCCTCACGATAGAAGAGTGTTCTGGAGGTCACACATAACCTTTGAGTAGAACTGAGTGTTGCTGGTTAGGCGGTTGGAGTTGCAGTCTGTCATACCTAATGTGTACAAAGTTAAAAATCACACAACACCAGGTTATAGTCTAACAGGTTTAATTGAAAGCAAACTAGTGTGCTTCCAATTAAACCTGTTGGACTATAACCTGGTGTTGTGTTATTTTTAACTTTGTACACCCCAGTCCAACACCGGCATCTCCAAATCATACCTAATGAGAATAGAGACTAGAAATTGAAAGGGAGGGATTCCTTATGCTAACTGTATTATTCTCTACCTTGCCTGTCAAAAGGGAGCAGAATGCACAGGAGAGTGAAAGGACACACCGAGAATGTACAAAGTTAAAAACCACACAACACCAGGTTATAGTCCAGCATGTTTATTTGGAAGCACTAGTTTTCAGAGCGCTGCTCCTTCATCAGGTGGTTGACACCAGAGGGTCAGGAGTTACATGTGGGAACAAGTCCCAGTGGGCTTGGAGGAGGACCACATCTCAGAACTGAAAGGATCATGTCTTAACAGTACAGCCTCTGCCAATGCAGATAAAGGAACCTTGATGAGCTCTAGCGTGTTACCAAATACCTCGGGGTGAAATGGATGAAAAGATGCTGCAGACTGAGTCTGCTGTGGCTTGTCACTGTTGGAAGACAGGACTCAAATGAATGTAGGTACAGAGACCAGAGTGTCTTAAAGATGGAGTCTCTATTTGAAGAACCTGCATGTAATGTTTGCTCACATTACCTGACATACTGTGGAATCATCGGATGAGAATGAAGGGGTCTATGCAGCGATTCTGCTCCACCATGGCTCACTGCATTGAACGAATGAGCTGCACCCTTAAGAGAATGGCAGCATTACTCAGAGAGGATGCAGCAACAATATAATGATAAACAGAGGACACATACTTGACTCTTCAGAATAGACCCATCAGTGCTACTAATGACACAGAGATGCACAGCAAAGGTCCTCACCTCCATTAGTTAAGAGGTGAGCACATCAGAGATGACAATGAAGAGATTACCACCCAAGTAGTTTATCAATATTATCCAGCCTCATGGTTTCCTGATGGCAGAAGGAACCATCTTTGGAAATCTGAAGCAGAAAGGAACTTGGGAGTTTTGTTCAGGATTCTCTTCAGGTTAACACACAAATTCAGTTGGCAGTTACAAATGAAAATTTTAAGAAGTGCAAAAATCTGAAAATAGTACAAAAATGAGATTTTCTAATTAGATCTGTAAGACTCTCCAAATGAAAAAATAGAATAGAACATTTTGGATGCAGATCCAATCAGTTCTAACATTAACAGCAACTTCTGCATCACACATAACTTCGACAGATATCCTACATACAGAGGTGAAGTCCAATAATAATGAAGTCAAAGGAGACATTAAATAGCACCACTGACAGTGTCTTTGTCCTGCTGCTAAACACGTGTTCAGCACATATGTGTTTAACAGAGGGTGCTAGCAGGAGTGGCAAGATTATGAATGGCAGGTGGCCGTAAAAAGGACCAATATTTAAATGTTACCTCTTTTCATTTTACAGATGCTGATTGACTTGCCAAATGCTGCCACAATTAAAAGCAAAATACTGTGGATGTTGGAAATTGGAAACAAACTCAGAGAATGCTGGAGAAAGTTTTGATGAAGAATCATTTTGGACTGGAAACACAAACTCTGTTTTTCTCTCTCCACACATGCTGCTAGACCTGCTGAATTTCTGCTGCAAGCTGTGTTTGTTTCACGTTAGCACAACTTTCTGCTTTTATGTTGGTTCTTATTGAGGTTTCTTTTTCAATTGTACCTTGGTGGTTTGCTGTTAGTAAGAATGGTGGTCATATTTCTGCTGTCAGCACAATGAAGGCAATCTCAATCTTCAGTCCTCCAAACCTCTGTTAATTCCACCTTTATCTTATCACTCACAGGATGTGGTCATCACTGGCTAGGCCAGCAATTATTGCCCAACCATAATTCCCCAGAGGGTAGTTAAGAGTCAATCACATTGGTGTGAATCTGCATTCACATGTGGGCCAGACCAGGTAAGGATGACAGATTCCTATCAGAAAGATGTTGTGAAACTTGAAAGGGTTCAGAAAAGATTTACAAGGATGTTGCCAGGGTTGGAGGATTTGAGCTACAGGGAGAGGCTGAACAGGCTGGGGCTGTTTTCCCTGGAGCGTCGGAGACTGAGGAGTGACCTTATAGAGGTTTACAAAATTATGAGGGGCATGGATAGGATAAATAGACAAAGTCTTTTCCCTGGGGTGGGGGAGTCCAGAACTAGAGGGCATAGGTTTAGGGTGAGAGGGGAAAGATATAAAAGAGACCTAAGGGGCAACTTTTTCACTGCAGAGGGTGGTACGTGCATGGAATGAGCTGCCAGAGAATGTGGTGGAGGCTGGTACAATTGCAACATTTAAGAGGCATTTGGATGTGTATATGAATAGGAAGGGTTTGGAGGGATATGGGCCAGGTGCTGGCAGGTGGGGCTAAACTGGGTTGGGAGACCTGGTCGGCATGGACGGGTTGGACCGAAGGGTCTGTTTCCATGCTGTACATTTCTATGACTCTATTTCCTTCCCTAAAGTGAACCAGATGGAATTTTCCTGACAATCAACATGGTCATCATTAGACCCTTAATTCCAGATTCTTTTATTGACTTCAAATTCCATTATTTGCTGTGGTGGGACTTCATCTCAGTTTCCCAGGTCATTAGCTGAGTTTCTTGACTAGTGGTCCAGTGAGAATACCAATGACCATTGCCTCCCCAATAAAAGCACAGGGACATTGTCTAGACATTGCAGCTTATTCCCTCCCATAACATGGCCTTCTAATCCATGTTATGGTTCAGAACTCAGTCCATGGAATGAAAATTTTAATCTGCTCCCCATGAGCTGCCAACAAGATCATTAATGATTTTAAGTGGCTATTTAATAAATTGTGGGCAGTTACCTCATCCAGCTCTTGTCCTTGTGTTCTGAAATCTGATTGTGATGGTCATAGATCGGGAAAACAACACACCGATCCCACAGGGTACCTTTCTGTGACTACTTGCCCCAAAACTCAACTTCTCCAACAATCCAAATCCCGATTAATTGATCCTAGCCGAGAGAAATGCTCCCTGAAGACTATGGATGGATCAGGTCTCTCACAAACTGCCTCCATCTCCCTCTGCAAGCTTGTTTAGTTCCCCCAATCTCCCTGTCATGTTGATGTCTAAGGGGGGATTGGAACTAGACCACTCATAGGAGCAAGTCGTCACAACTACAACTCTTGTGGTCAGAGAAAAATCCATCACCATGTGCAACACCAGTTCTTGACAACCTTAAATAACAATTAAAAAGTCACAGTCTGAAGAAGTCAACCAGTAACCGACCTGAAAACTATTTGATCACGCTTCTAAATAGCACCACTGACAGTGTCTTTGTCCTGCTGCTAAACACGTGTTCAGCACATATGTGTTTAACAGAGGGTGCTAGCAGGAGTGGCAAGATTATAAATGGCAGGTGTCAAGCCTTCGTTGTATGCTGACTGAGGCTAAGACCTGCCTACTTCTAGCACACACAGTTCATGTCTCTGCTGAGGTTTTCGCCAGAACAGTAAAGGGTAACGACCCGCATGAAGTTGTAACATAGAACACAGATGCCAATTTGGGGAGTAATGGTACTCCTACTGTCAAAGGTGTGGCTTCCACAGAGTCAAGGCGTATGTAAATACGTTGCAGGAGACTAATAATTGAGCAATAAACAGGTTAAAATACCATTATAAAACTCTAAAATATTCAATTTACAACACATTATTCAGGCATTATTAGAATGTAGCAGTACTACTGATAGGTTGCAGCAAAACCCGAACTAATCTTGAAGCACAGTTTCCTCTCTACAGCTTTCTTCATTTTCTTAATGCATCACAACTGAACACTAGGTACAGAATTCAGTTCCATGTTTACAGTTCAAATCAGACTTAGCAAATTTATAACTAAAACTATTTATAACAAAGTAAAAGGTGTTAATAATTCCTTATTTTCGCTCATAGACCTAAGTTCACTAGTTACTCACTTGGTGTCCTGTCAATTCACTCGACCTAAATTCCTGATTCAATGCTTTGAGTTCTTCCTATCTCTGACTTCACCAGGTTCTATTCTTTGAATCCTTGTCTGAGTTCAGAAGTTTGCTCTCCCAATCTCATAAACATGCTGAACCCAAATCTGTCCACTCATATCCTTGCACAAATCCTGAGCCTCGGGTACAGCTACTGCTCAATACATAGCTGTGAAATATGACCGTGCTCTGCAACAGGAAGGATCTTGTTTTACCAGATTATGCACGTGCGACGTATTGTGGAACCTCAGCTGCATTTCTTACTGAAGGCCAACTCAATCGGCCCAGACAAACTCAAATCTTCATATGTTCCCTTTCTTGTACTTCTTCACAAGGCCACAGTGCTTTTAGTCCTTGATCATGCCCATCTTCATGAAAAATGTCTCAATCTGTCAATTCTATCTTCATTATATTGCATTAGCAAGCCTCCAAAAGAATTATGAACCATAGTGTCATTGAATATATGAATATTCCTTCTTAAAACTCTCCACATGGTAACATTTTGGGATCATACTGAAAAAATATTTTGCTTATCTACTTAATTTTATAATTTCCAACTGAATAAGTAAATATAAACACAGAAAGTTCAATGAAGGAATTGGAATTTGGAAAACTGACCATACAGAGTGTAATTGGCATGAAATAATTCAACATAAAATTGTCTGCATGCTAAACAATACAAACTTTTCATCCAAATTTGTTTCAGAAGCCAATACCTCTTTTTAAAGAAAATAGGTTACATTTTTAATAGCTGTAACTCCCTTTTATTGTCAGTTAAACATTTACTTTCTTTTTGAGCCTATATTTCACCAGCAGTTTTAGGTTTCCTGACAATGGTTTTGTTTAAACACAGCTGTCTAACTTCCCTAGTCCCCAGATACAATATGAAAAGGATAATCAATGTTATTTCATGAGGAAAACAAAACAAATTCAAATTTTAAAGGATAATTGTAAATTGTGACTGATCATTGATTATTTCAATTATTAGAACATTAACTTTGAAAAAGATTTCAAAACAACAGTTCACACAATCAGCAATGTAAACTGAAAGTAATTGCCTTGCACAAAGAGTAACACAAATGTCACCAAAAGATTAAACAGGTTCAAGTAAATTAGTCAAACCTTCATCCACAACATATCAGTGTATGACATTCTAATTCACACAGCCATCAATGCAAAAAATGAACCATTAGCACACGACCCTCCTGTAATGTGAACTACACATTCCTAAGGAGTATGTATATTTGAGCCAGATATTATTAATGTGAAATTAATGGTAATTAACTTGCTGTTTCAGCATTAACGCTTAAATACAGATTTTATCACAAGCACATTAGGAAGAGGGATGCCAGAGCTAAGTGAAAAATGAGATCATTTCCTGAACAATAATAACATGCATTTGATGTGTCTTAATAGGTCATTGACAAATATAGTACATCACTCTTGAAACAAGGGCACACAAATCTTCAAGAATCAATCGTGCAAGCTCCTTGCATGCTGTGATAGAGGTCATAAAATACTGCAGCACTGCACCACTTAGCAAAACAAGTTAATGCATCAAACACATACACTAACTTGTATGAATTTTCCCAGCTTCCATTCCCAGCATAATTCTGTGAGAACTGTGCATTTTAAAAAATTCGTTTATGGGACAGGGCATCACTGACTGGCCAGCACTTTTTACTCGTCCATAGTGAGTCAACTTACAGTAGGTGGACTATAGTGGCACAAGAAAGCAGCTCACCATCACCTTCTCAAGGTCAACGAGGGACAGGCAATAAATACTGGCCACGGGCGCAGTAGGTAGACACACATTGCCCTTAGGGAGGGAATTCTGGGATTTTGGCAGGAAAGGAACAGTAATATAGTTCCACATCAGGATGTGTGTGGCTTGGAGGGCAACTTGCAGATGGTGGTATTCCCATGTATCTGTTACCCTTTTCCTTCTAGATGGAAGTCGTCACGGGTTTGGAAGGTGAATCTAGGGATCTTTGGTGAATTTCTTTGAGATCAATGAACATAAACAAGATACTCTGATCATTCCTAACAGTAAAATGGGTCTGGGAGGAGAAGGTCATGATAGAAGAGGATATCAACAATTAGGTTGGCTGATTTTTCAATTTCTGCTCTTCCTAAATAATCTCCATGCTCAGATCTGGAATAAACTCTGACTGTCACTACATTCAAAAAGGCGTTTGCCAAACGTGCCTTTGGAATCAGTTTCATTACGTATTTACTCTCGCTTTGGAGGTGCCTGTGTTGGACTGGGGTAGACAAAGTCAAACATCACACAACGCCGGGTATAGTCCAACAGTTTTATTTGGAAGCACTAGCTTTTGGAGTGCTGCTCCTTATAACCACCTGATGAAGGAGCAGCACTCTGAATGCTAGTGCTTCCAAATAAACCTGTTGGACTATAACCTGGTGTTGTGTGACTTTTAATTTTCTATTTACTCACCTTCTCGTCCAAAAGAACTGTTTCAATAATTTCCTTTTTATTATTGAATTATTCAAAATGACAGTGGACTCTGATGACAGTTGAAGCTTTTCACTGTATTTTACTGTATTATTCACTTTAAAATGCAACTGACAATAAATCATTTAAATTCAAACTCAACAATTAAAAATATGAAGTGTATTAATACTCTCTATTTTAAACTTCTTTGTTCGGTGGTTATAAATTGAACAAAATAACATATTACTGAATTTGATTTATATCATTGCCATCTGCCATTCTATAAAATAATCAGAAAACCCACTGATTCTAAAGTTGTGTATTCCACTGAAATTTCTTTCATAACAGCTGAAATGGAATTTAAGGTGTTTCTCACTCTGTCAAGTTCCACTGCATGCTATTATTTAAAATTCTTATTTTGAAATAATGTAACTTTTGTGTAGATTTAAGGTGGTATTATGAAAGGTGAGTGCTGCACATAGTAACATAGTTAAAGAATCCGAATATATGCCAGAAAAAAGTGCTGTGAGAAAGCTGGACAATGTTTTGGTCAGACCATACCTTGAATGCTTTCCCTAATTCTGATTAACCATGCCTTGGTGATACCCCCTACCATTGAGTTTGATGGTTTCATGTTTCATTCCAGAGACCTGATCATAAAATCTAAACAAACATACCAGTGCAGTCCTGAGGGGGTGGAACGTTAAACTAAAACCATATTGTTTTATTTAGTGGATAGAAAGGACCCAATTACAATAATTTGAAGAGGATCAGGGAATTCTCCTTTGTATTTTCTGAAGCAAAATCAATGAAATAGATGAACTGGTTTTGATCATTTTTCTCTTGCCCAGAATTTGATCTGTGCATGCAAGCTGTTGTTTTCAATCACATTACGATAATAATTATGTTCCATATATATTTAACTGGAACTTTAGTACTGCAGGGATTCCAAATGATGTGGAAAGTATTGTGTAAATTAAGGTCCTCTACTTCACCTTTGCACAATTACATACACGGATACCTAGAAACTGTCTGAAACTCTTACCTCTGAGCTAAGGTTTTCAGATCTCTCTAAATTTTAAAGCTCTGCAATCTCTCACCATTTATCTTATATTATTTTATTTTATTCTTTCTGCCAAATAGACAACTTCACATTTTCCTATATTGTACTCCTTTTGCCCACTCAACAATCTATTTCCCTTTGTAGTCTCATTTCCTCTTTGTTACTTCCTTTCCTGCCGACCATTATGTAATCAGTAAATTTAGCAAATTGAATTTAGCTCGTTCGTCCACATCATTTGAATAAATTGCAAAAGGTTGAGGTGCCAGCATTGATCCCTATGGCATACCACTCATTGCACCTTGCACTAACCTTTGGTATAGCACCTTTTCAAATACCTTTTGGAAATTGAAGTGCAGTACATCCATTGATTTGTTTTAATGCACAGTGTATCTAACTTCTTCAGACAACTCCAATAAATTAAACAAGATATTCCTTTCACAAAACCATGTTGACTGGGCCTGATTACCTTAAAGTCCTCTAAATGCCCTGTTAGAACATCTTTAATAATAGTTTCCAATATCTTCCTTATGACAAATATTAAGCTAACTGTCCTGGAATTACTTGGTCTAAGTCTCCCTCCCTTTTGTATTCAGTATTTTTCATTCTAGCAGAACCTTCCCTGAATCAAAGGAATTTTGGAAGATTTAAACCAACACATCAACTATCGGACTACTTAGTTAAAAATCACACAACACTAGGTAATAGTCCAACAGGTTTAATTGGAAGTACCAGCTTTTGGAGCGCCACTCCTTCATCAGGTGGTTGTGGAGTGCACAATTGTAAGGCACAGAATTTATAGCAAAAGTTTACAGTGTGATGTAACTGAAATTATACATTGAAAAATACCTTGATTGTTTGTTAAGTCTCTCATCTGTTAGAGTGACCATGTTCTTTTCTTCTTTCATATGTAAATCACAATTGTTTTCTTTAAAGTTACATTCTCAAGTGAACTTTAACAATTGGTGTCAGCCAGACAATGTATTGGGTATACTTAACTCCTTAAAGACACTGGGATGAAGTCCATTGGGAACACAGGTCTTGTCAGCTCACAGCTCCAATAATTTACTTCATACAACGTCTCTGGTCATTGTCATTTTCTTGAATTTCCCCCTCCCTTTCATTTCCTGATTTACATTCATTTTTGGAATGTTATTTTTATTATCCATTGTGAAGATTAGTACAAAATCCCTGTTCAATTAATTTGCTTTTCCTTATTTTTCATGATTAATTCTCCATTCCATAATATCTTTTCTTAGCAAAAACAACCAAGCACTAATTCAAAATTGATCTGATATGAATTACTATTTTACAGCAGAAAGTTCCCTATATTTATGGAATACACTGTTTGTGCATAGGACTGTTATTAACTTCAAATTGAAAAGACCTGATTTTAATTTTTAGGTCTGTGGTGTCCATACAGCAAAATATATTTTTCTCTGTCTTTTCATCTTGATATAATGAATTTTCTTAGCAATTCATGCTTTGACCTTTAGTAATCCAAGGAATACAACACCAGGTTGTGTAATCTCTCCTTGCAATTTAAACTATAGAGTTCAATTTCCATACTATTAAATCTTAGTCACCATCATACCGTTCCAAAAGTGAGATGTCTAGAGCTTTTCATAAGCCTTAATGTGTAATCCAACTAGGCCTTTGTAAAGCACACCCTACCAATTAGATTGTCTGTCCATTAATCTGCACTAGTGTCTGTCTCCTGTCTCTCAGGCTATTTTTGATAATTTGCTTTCAATTCCATGAGCTTCAGCTTTGGCTATTAGTCTGAGAAGAAGGACTTCTGGAAGTCCATACAAATAATATCATTAAATGTTCCTCTGTCCTCTGTTTTAGCCAACTCATCAAAAAATCCAATCAGTTTAATCAAATGTTCTGACTCGCTTCAAAATATTGATGGTCAATCAATCTATCCCTAGGTATCGATTCTTGTAACATACTGAAAGCAGATGTTAAACACACTGTTCTATATTTTCCTGCTTTCTCTCATTCCCCTATCTAAAATAGTGGAATTTTCCAATTGAGTGGATAACTTCTAAATCAAAAAGGCTTTGGAAGATCATTGTTAGAGCATCTGCAATCTCTCAGCTACTTCCTTTACAACCCTGTTTGAAAATGAAAACCGTTTGGACATGGGAATCACACTCCTTCGAGCAATTACTTCCTTCATTGCTGTTATTTTGCTGATGTTAATTTGAGAGTTCCTGACCTTGATTAAATAATAGTTATTCAGCAATAATACTCTTGATGCTGGAAAGTGAAAACCAAAACAAAAATGTTGCAAACACCAAACAGATCTGGCAGCATTTTTGGAAAGAAAAGCATAATTAACATTCCAGGTCTGTAACCTTTCACGTGAAACAGCAAAGAAAGTACAACATGTGTCTTGAGGGGCTGTTCAGCAAATCATAGGCTTTCTGGAGATGAAATTCAGATGAAATCCCTAGATGGATCTGGTAGAACAGTTGGTAATGGGTGCAGCTCTGGCAAGTATGGACAGGAACACAAATTCAATAAGGTTTTTCAGTGGCCTTCTCAACGCCATGCAGATTGGATACATGGTTGGCAAGTCAGGGTGAGAATTTGCACCCAGACACAACAAGTGAGGAACCAAAGTGTGATCATCAACAGTTTGTGGGAGTTTAGGAGATGAGTGACTATGATTTCTGTCACATGAAAGGGTGATTGTGACACTATCAGCAGGAGTGGGAGGGTGAATTCTCTAGATCAGGAACATTTTGACCAGTGCAAGCAACATCATTTCTTATGAAGAGCAAAAGAACAGACTGCCCACCCCCACTCTGGGCCAACAGTAAAACCTGATCTTACTTGATTTGACTTGATTTGATTTGATTTATTATTGTCACGCATACCTAAGTACAGTAAAGATTTTGTTTTGTGTGCAATAGAGACAGATCATTCCATTCAAAGATCATAGGGTGGTTGAACTGAGCGAGAAATAAAAAGTTACAGCTGCAATGAAAGTTCACAAAAAGCAAGATTACAATTAGATTTGAAATTTGGGAGGTCCACTCAGAAGTCTAATAACAGAGGGGAAGATGTTGTTCTTGAACCTGTTGTTACGCGTGTTTAAGCTTTTATATCTTTTCCCTGATGAAAGAGGTTGGAAGCGATTATCACCGGGGTGGGAGGGGACTTTGATGCTGTTGGCTGCCTTTCTGTGGCAGTGAGAAGTGTAAGTGGAATCAATGGATGGAAGGTTGACTTGTGTGATGGTCTGGGCTGCGTTCACAACTTTCAGTAGTTCCTTATGGTCCTGGCAAGAGCAGTTGCACTACCAAACCATGTTAGAATGCTTTCTATGGTGCAGCTATAAAAGTTGGTCAGAGTCGTTATGGACAGGCAGAATTTCATTAAATTTAAGACTCAACGACTTACCTTCTTGCTGTGGATCCAGCTCCTCATAGTTTGAATGGGGACTAGCCCTGCTATTATGCTCAGAATGCAATTTGAAATGTTTAATTGCTCACGTACTTTGGACTGGATCTATATGTTTATTGTAAAGCTTGGTTTCCTTGCTGCTGGGGACCAACTCACTGGCTTAAAACAGCCACTTCAGAACCAGATAAGGTAGATGGAAATAGACTCAGATGGAGTAATGACTCCCTTTAGATTAACTACACACCTGTTCTGCTTTCACGAGGCAAAAGGCTTTAAAATCAAGGCCTCAATAGTTTAGTTTAGGAAACAGATTCCATGATTAACTGTTTGATCTGTCGAATTGAATTAAAGCAGGTAAAACCGAAACAAACACATTTTAAAACTGTAATTGTGCAGAGAGTGATTAACAGCTTTGTCACCAGAGGCAACATTCCCCATTGATCAATGATCGTATGTTATTAACAATGAAGAAAAGACTGCACTCAATTTTACTATTGCCAGATGTTGTTACCACTAAACCAGATCCTTACTCTGTTAGGTAACATTTTGTTCCACCACAGAACTATGCAATTTAAGTTTACATGCAGATGATTAAGATATTATTTTCCTCTAATATTATATAACTCTTATATGTACAACCTCCATGAATCATATTTATAGCCCATTTCAAACACCTCATTTGTTGAAAATTGCAATTGATAAATCATTATGAACTTGTAGATTTGTGCGTGGGTAGTAATCATATCTACAAAATGAACGCTGGAGAAAAGTTAGAAATAATCTCTGAAATTTCCCTATAATTCAACAGTAATAGTAGGTTGTACAATGTTTTAGCAGGCAGACATGATTCACACATTTATCCTCGTATCTAAAGTTCACATTAGACTTGTTTTCTGAGCTGATCATTGTTGATCACTGCAGTTCCACTCTAAATTAACACCTTTCATAAGTTGTCTTACAGCCCACAGCACATAGATGCAATCAGAATGCCCCGTTGTTTTAATGAAGTCTACAAAAAGAGAATGTACAGCTGCTTCAGCTGCGATCCACCATGATGAATAATTTCCAATAAGCAAAGGTTCTTCTTATCAAGAGAACTTCTGTTTTATTGGTAGACAAGGTTAAATAGTTTCCTAGAAACAATTACCACAGGTGTTAGGAAGATGATTATGATCAAATGATCCAACAAGTACACTTGGAACATGGGCTTGAATTAAAAACAAAAGCAGAAATTGCTGGTAAAGCTCAGCTCCCTTCTGAGGAAGGGTCACTCGATCTGAATTGTTAACTCTAATTTCTCTTCACAGACTGCTGAACTTCTCCAACAATTTTCTGTTTCTGATTTATAGTTTCTTCAGTTTTTTTCTAAGTCTGAATTTGCCTGTTTAGTTCAAACAGAGTGTTCAATCAGTCTGAGTTGTTGACAAAACACTTCATCTTTTCTTTTCAACAAGTTATAGAAACATCTTTGGACTGCTCAGGTATTTTCTTTTAATTCATTCACAGGATGTGGACGTCAATGGTTAGATCAGCATTCATTTCCCATCCCAGGGGGCAGTTGTGAGTCAGCCACCTTGCTGGAGTCACATATAGGCCAGACCAGGTAAGGACAGTAGGTTCCTTCTGCAAAGGACATTAGTGAACCAGATGAGCTTTTCCTGACAATTGTTTCATCATTAAGCTCTGAATTCAATAAAAATCTGGAATTAAATTTCAACTCTGCCATGACAGGATTCAAACCCATCTCCCCAGCACATTACCTGGATCTCCAGATTAATAATCTAGTAATAATAGCCATTGCCTCTCTTCATAAGGATATGTTCAATATTTTGCGTACACATCTGAAACTATTGAGAACCAAGATTATTTTCTTGTATAGCTGGCAAGCCTGTCCCTTATTGTATATTGCACACTAGCTGTAAAAATCATTACTGACCAAAGCCAACCATCTCCCAACATTGACTCGGTACGACCCTCTGAATGAGGAGTGATCGAGCTCCCTGATTAATCTCTGTGTAGCTTTTTGAGTGACCTACTGGAATAGCTGTGCTGGATCTGCAGGACTGTCTGTGGTCCATCTCTGGACTGTAATCGTATGGAATCCCAGACCTTAAATGTCCCAAGGAATTTATTGAGCATTTCTAAACCCCTAAACTGAGATGAGATGATATCCTTGACTGACCCCTGACTCACACCAGTTCCCTCGGATTGATAGACGATGACCCCTCTTAGACTTTGAGGCATGGCTAAGGGATTTGAGTACATGTTGTGTATTTGCTGGCACATGTTGTAGGTGTCAGATCGTTGTAGCGTTGTGGTCTACAACGATCTATCTGCCCATAACCGACCATCACTGAAAACCATGACAAGCTGCCAGGCATAGTGACTGAGATAGATGGCAAGGAAGGACAGAAAGGCTGTGAGCCTTTATGTTCTAAATGAGGTGACAAATTACCAAAAGGCAAGGCAAAACATAGAAGAAATGCTGTGAACAAGTAAATGCAAAGTCAGTGCATGCAAAGAGAACAAGCGAGAATCCATGAGATGCCCCCTGTACTTACAATGAGAGATGGTTAACAGCACTACACTCTCCAAGGTGCAGGATTGTATTGGAGTACTGTATGTTAAATGAGTTGGAGGTGTGTCATGGAGATGTGCTTTGGCTTGTGTGTTGGGTGTGTGTCCACATCAACCTCGGTGAATAGGTGTACAGGCGGGTGCTGCACATGGAGCATGAGCTGAGATGTTGGGAAGGGCTGGTCAAATGAAACCTGGAATAGGAAATGCGGAGCTGGAACAGCCAGGCACCTGTTCTGGCTCCATGTTGGGAATTGTCCTTCTGTGTGGGTCAATTTATGTTCATGAAGAGAGATTAGATACTAACCACACGTAAATGTACACAAATAGGCCACTCAGCACTCATGAGCAAGACTCATATTGCTATTCAAAACTCAGTTACAGAGTCAGATTTTTTTTTGGTGGATATCAAAAACCTCACCTTCCAATATCACCATTGTCCACATCATTCATGATCTGGGAAAACTCAGATCACTCTCTCAACTAGCTTTCTGTTAGGTGATTCTTCCTACATACTGGATTAGGTGTTTCTGGCAGTGTACAGTCTGGACCACCATAGATGGTGTTGGTGTGAAGAGATGCTTGAGGGTGGGTAGGGATAAACATGCTACTAATGAAATGGTTAACAAGGCTGGTTCCTTGCCATGTTTACACAAATTGTCTGGCTAAGTTAATTTTATTTGAAAAATAACTGAACAGTTTTATAATCTGTCATCTTTATCAGATAATTTCAATTCTTAGCCAATTTCAACTGAATACATCTCTGTTTGGAAATTGACAGCAAATAAGAAGTGTACAATCAAAAACTAGCAATCAAAAGATACCATCATTTTTGTACACATGGTTATCATTGTCTAGAAATGTTACAGCAACACAAACAAATAAAATAATACTCAGTCAATACATTGACAACAATCTTAACATCTGAAGTTGATCCTTCATGTTTGAAGAGTTGAATCGTTAGCTATGAATCAACATTCACAAATACAGGTAATTCTCCTATAAAGCGGTAGTTGCGTTTCCATGTGACACTGTGCTAATGAAAATCGTGGAATATAAATAACGGGTTTATGGGAAAATCAGGGTTGGGGGCAAACCACCAAAAATAAAAAAAACACAGCAAAAATTGCAACAAAAATAGTAGCCTGACACAACCTATAGCACAGTCTAAGTAAACCTTTAAGTCATATATTTTACCGAAACAATACAGTAAATGTAATACTTTAACACCAAAATCACTGACTACAACACTGTACCTTTCAGGAAGCTCTTCACCAGAAAGCATGTGAGCCAACTGACCATGTGATCCCAACTCGCAATTGCATTCTCCCCAAGATTCTCCCCCAAGTTTGAAATGAAGTTCCTTCTAAATGTAAACTACAATTCCCTGTTTCAAGCTCAGTCGCAAGGCTTGCAGAACTAATTGCATTTTTAGCTGAACACACTGAATTTGCATTTTGCAGACAGAGGATCCTGAGGTTGGGTTTGCTGTTCAGGTAATTACCGGGGATAGAATCACGTAAGAGATTGGGAGTTCGCTTTATTAAAAAAAAGTTCCACAATTCACTAATCGCAGTACAGCCAGATCGCATTGAATAAACATATAGTACAGGAGAGCTGCCTGTACTTAGAGCTGCATTACCTGTACTTCCTACATGTGCCCATTCGGCCCATTGAGTCCAACATATCCTCCAAAGAGTGTTCCATTCAGACCCACGTCCCTGTCCTATCCCTGTAACCCTGCATTTCCCATGGCCAATCAACCCAACCTGCACATCTTTGGATTGTGGGAAGAAACCAGAGTATCCAGAGGAAACCCACACAGACACTGGGAGAGTGTGTAAACTCCACACACTCAAACATCCAACGTTGAAAATCCAGTTCCCTGGTGCTGTGAGGCAGCAGTGCTAACCACTAAGCCATCGTGCCTTAGCTACGTAAGTTTATTGGCTAGATAAAACAAACAAAACATCTTTGAGAGGTTAACTGAGCATCACTTAGTGTTTTCAAGATTTATTAAACTAATTGGTTCATTTCCCATTTTCCTTTTCCTGGATGAGTGCTAATATATATCATTTAATTGTCCACAATGAGTCATTTAGTGAAGTGAAATGATCAACAATCTGGACTATCAGCTGTAAATGCAGTAGCTATATCAGAAAATTATGTTGGTAACAATTTCAAACAATTCATTCTAAAAGACATTTGCATTTAAAAGAGTTACTCACAATGTGTCCTGTCATAATTGAACCAAGACAAGGAATGCTTGTTTAAATAAATATATCCATGTAGGTACAACTGGAAAGTATATTTGGCCATTTTTCTATATATTTTATTTTCTCCTCCAATCTGCCAAGCCTGTACAGAGAAAAAAATTAAAATGTCTTTATTTTGTGTAGCAGCAATTCCATTAGGGTCTTAGCAAAAGAAATAGGCATACTTGTTTTGTCGTATGCAGTATGTTCCTGAGACTGTACATTATGAGATACATTTATTCTGCGTACTTTCATCTCTATACCACAGTATTCTATTCCTTTGGCCTTTGAATACTGCAAATTAAACTAAGAGGAAACTGGCTACAAAATTAAAGCCATGATTTAAAAAAAAACATAAGAAAGCATTAAATGAATTGTGAGTTTTGAGGCTTCTGCAGAGGTCAGGCAGTAACCAACATGACATGGAACATTCTGTTAAATGATTGCTGAGTAGACACGGTGTTTGAGGATGCTTCAAGCAGCATTTGTTTTCATCTACTATCCAAGGAGTAGATGCTGCATGTGTATTCCTAAGTAAGCCTGCACTGAATGGGGGTATCCCAACTCACTAGGACTAATGCCAAGTAGACACACACCCAGAGGGATCCTGCTTTGCCATGGTTTGATTTATAGACAATAGACAATAGACAATAGATGCAGGAGTAGGCCATTCAGCCCTTCGAGCCTGCACCGCCATTCAATATGATCATGGCTGATCATTCCCAATTTCTATCATGAGGATTCCAGTCAAGATGGAGTTATGGTGAATGAAGCTGACAATGATGCCCAAGGCTAGAAAGACATTGTTTCCCCTTCCAACTCCAGTTTGAGTTAGTCTCTTCCCTCTCTGTCTACCTTCCCTCAATTTTGATGGTTTGTATTGCCTTAATTGCATGTACATGCTTAATTGGCCACAGGACTGGTGGCAGGTAAAAGAGAAAAAGTGAAAAGAAAAAAAGTCGCATTGATTATGGTGGTGGGAAAGTCACTTAGTTGTGCGTAGTAGCACTTTGGAGTCAGAGTCATAGAGTCACACAGCATGGAAACACACCGTTCGGTCCAACTAGTCCCTGATGACCATGTTCTCAAACTAAACTAGTCCCAATTGCCTGTGTTTAGCCCATATCCTTCTCAACCTTTCCTACTCATGTACTTATCCAAATGTCTTTTAAACATTGTAACATCCACCCCTTCCTTTGGCAGCTCATTCCATACACGAACGTTAAAAACGTTGTCCCTCATGTCCTTTCTCCTCTCACCTCTCTCCTCATGATTTTATAAACCTTTGAACAGAGACCCTTTAATCACCTTCCCTGCAGTAAAAAATGTCTCAACCTACCTAGCCTACATTTATAACTCAAACCCTCCATTCCCAGTGACATCCTGTAAATCTTTTCTGAACGCTCTGCAATTTAATAACATCCTACCTGTAGCAGGGCAACCAGAACTCCACACAGTACTCCAGAAGAGACCTTATCAACATCCTGTCCACCCTCAATGTGATGTCCCAACTCCTATGCTCAAATGTCTCAGCAATGAAGGCAAGCGTGCTAACCGCCTTCTTAATCATCCACCTATATGTGATGCAAATTTCAAAGCATTATAAGACCATAAGACTTATGAGTGGAAGTAAGGCCGTTCGACCCATTGAGTCCACTCCACCATTTAATCATGGCTGATGGGCATTTCAACTTCACTTACCCTCACTCTCCCCATATCCTTGCGAGATTAAGAATTTATCAATCTCTGCCTTGAAGACATTTAACATCCCGGCCTCCACTGCGCTCAGTAGCAATGAATTCCACAGGCCCACCACTCTCTGACTGAAGAAATGTCTCCTCATTTCCATTCTAAATTTACCCCCTCTAATTCTAAGGCTGCGCCCACGGGTCCTAGTCTCCCCACCTGACAGAAACAATTTCCCAGCGTCCACCCTTTCTAAACTATGCATCATCTTGTAAGTTTCTATTAGATCTCCCCTCAACCTTCTAAACTCTAATGAATACAAACATTACAGTATATTTATGTACCTGAACCTCTAGATCTCTCTGTTCTATAACAGTAGCCAGGGCCCGACCATTGATTGTATAGGTCTTGCCCTCCTTTGCATATACTATAAATGTTTAGAATTTATTTTTTAAAAAGGCATTGCTATACACTGTGCCAACAAAACATCTGAAGAGTTCCGTTGGTTGAAAAGGAAGACTTGTATTTGTACAGTGTCCTACATTAATTTGGGACATACCACAGTATTTTATGACCAATGAATTCCTTTTACAGGGTGGTCAGGAACACAGCAGCTAATTTGCACACTGTCTGTGGAAGGTTATGCCATGTCAGTTCAGGAGTGTACTCCAGTCAGTCTGCAGCTTATTGTTCTTCAGTCAATAGATGGAGATTGGCCTGCCATGGGTCTGGGTGTGGGGACGGCTTTGTGCAGGGCATCAGTCATGCTGAGGCAATTCATATATAAGCTTCAGTCTGAAAGCTTTTGAAACAGAGAGAGCAATCACTCAGTTTGGGTGCACTTGGATGAGGTAAAGTGGGAGTTGGAAGCTGAGAATCAGGGAGCATGCAGTCTTCATTGAGTGGGGAGGGGTGGGATAAGGAGCATTAGGTTAGAGGGTCTCAGTTGGGGAGGATGGAGGCTCAGCAGGGTCAGTAGGATGTCCTTTGTTCTGGGATTCAAGGGTAAATTTGGGACCTTAATTGTTACAATGTGGGGCTCTGCAGTATTGAGGTGAATGGAGGGTCTTGGGGCAACAGAGATTACAAAAGTGAAGAAGGAACTGGATGGGGGAGTCTGGTAGATGACCAGAAGAGACTGAAAAGGCCATTGTGTCAAAGCGAGATTAGAAGGATAAAATAAAACAGAAAAAAAAACCTGCAAATGCCGGAGATCTGAAACAAGCATAAACAGAAATTGCTCTTGAAACTCAATGGGTCTGACAGCATCTGTGAAGAGAAAACAGTTAACGTTTTGAGTCCAATGACTCTCCTTCTGAACTGACCACGGGGTCTCTTCTTTTGTGACTACTGTGTTCTCTAGTCCCACTCACCCCCTCACCTTTGCACAACATCCCCTCTGTTCCATTTGCTCCACCACACTTTGTTTGACAGAGCAAATCTGATCACTTTTCCAGCTCATACTTCAGTTCCAAAGAAATATCCTATTGGACTTGAAACGTTCACTTCCTGTCACTCTCCACAGACCTGTTGAGCTTCTCGAGCACTTTCTGTTTTGATTTGAGATATATAACATTTGCAGTATTTTGCTTTTGTAAGTTTGTTTCTGTGAAGTCTGCATGCAATGATGAAACACCTGTGAACCAATATGATCTCAGGTGGCTTCTATCTCCCCTTACATCTAGACGTGGTCTCAACGTCCACAGCAGGGGTGGAGAGAGCCTTCTGACTGGCACTACACTGTCTCCTTGAGAGACAAGGGCTCCCAGTGTGAGGTTCAACTGCCTCATTCCCTTTTTGCCTTGCTGTTGACGCTGACTGCACAGGGCTAGAGTAATGGATTAAAGGTGTGAACATGGATCCAACAGCTGCTGAGCATCCTGCTGCATCTAGTCTACAAAACAGCCACTACCCTTTTCCACAGAGGCAGCTGAGTGCTTGCATGACAGAGCTGCATCATTTGTTCAAAACCCTGTTGTTTTCTCTTCACTTCTCTATTCTCTGCTCCAATCTAGACAGGTCTTCTAGCATCACTGCCTTAAGTTCCCCTGCTTGCCTATCTTTGCAGCTTGATCATGTTACATGTGGCTGTGTCCAGTGGCACATCTTCTGCCTGGGACTAAGCAGGTGCCTGGTCTCTTGCAGTCTTTTAAGCACCATATTCCTCAGCCAACTGCAGACACATGTGGGCAATGTAGTCACCAGACTGTGCTCCAGAATCGAATTTGCCTCTTGTTGTCTCTGAGGTGGCTGTCTCTGTAACAATTGTGGGTGCAGGTGAATACCACATCGTTATCCTCAGTATTAGTGCTTGGCAAACACTGTTCCCATTTCATTTGGCCAAGAAATCCATGAGGCAACATTGGCCAAAGGCACCCTGTTCTGTTGGGAAATTGTTTGACTGCCATAATTGAGAAGAGGACCCCGTCTGTCCCAGCCAGCCTGGAGCACGACCTCTTCTGAGCCTTGGTGATATCGTGTGCCTGCTTGATGACAGCTCTATTGGGGTAGAAGCAACCAGCTTCTGGATTAGTGGTGCTGGAAGAGCACAGCAGTTCGGGCAGCATCCAAGTAGCTTCGAAATCGACGTTTCGGGCAAAAGCCCTTCATCAGGAAGGGCTTTTGCCCGAAATGTCGATTTCGAAGCTACTTGGATGCTGCCCGAACTGCTGTGCTCTTCCAGCACCACTAATCCAGAATCTGGTTTCCAGCATCTGCAGTCATTGTTTTACCTAGAAGCAACCAGCACAGATTCCTCTGTTGCTCCGGGTTTGCAGTTAGTGAAGGGGGTGCATAGTTCAACTCTAAATATAATGCCGGAATCATTTCCCTGGAATTACAGTGGGCAGAAGCATCTTGCCCAATCAGCACATGTGATTTGCCATTTGACTCATGCTTTTAGATGTTTGCATGAGAACCAAGTTGAAAAGTAGTTGACACAAGATAACTCATCATGAATCATATGGAAGTTGTGCCCTCTAAGGTCACTTATGTCATTCATTAACTTGGAATTGGAAACTCTCTACCCTAGCATTGCATATTTGCCAGATCTATTGTGTCTCATGATGATTATCCTTTGTCAATTGCTACATTGGTGGGGCAATGAAATGAAAGCAGATGTACATTTTGGGCAAGTAAATAGCAAGGTGTTTGTCAATAAAAAAGACAAACAGCAACCCTTACAGCAACATTATTTTTATGTCAGGTCCAGAAATCCATACAGGCAGTAATTCTAGTAACATGCTATGAGTTGTGATAGCGTTTATATTATTCTGATGAAATTAAATCAGTTTTATAACAAAGCATTCAGTGCACCAATTCCAGAATTGTAATTCAGTCACATACAGGAAATAAGCAAAAAACTTTGAGATATGATATCTTTCTATTAGCATTGGTTAATTACAAGAGCAAGTGTTGAATTTATAATCACCAAGCATATAATTTTGCCTAGGGTCCAACATTGATTTAATTTGTTTGTGACAACACAGGGTAAACTCTCCTGCTTAATTTAAAACTAGCAACACAGAAAAGATTTATCCAGTGCAGTAATCTGTAAAAAACTGAGTGGCCAAGAACTACGTAAAGTAAAAATTAACAACTTAAATTTCTGAAAGTATAACATTTATCTGACCATTATTTACAATTTCTTTCTCTAACCTATCTTTTACCTTCCCTTCTATCATGCTAGTCTGATAAAACTCCCAATTAAGATTTAGAAAACAACACTTCTTCTTTCAAAACCAGGCAGCTGTAGGTTCTTGTCTTTGGATCTACCTGTCTCTCCTTTTCTCCTTGTTAGGAATTTCTGCGCCACAGATTACTGATCAAAAAGGTATTTTTAAGAGAGATTTTTTTCAAGCAGTCTATTACAGGCTAGGACTTGGCAGCTCTCCTCTCTAGTGTAATACAGTTTCAACATGTTCACATGACATACCCAATACCATTTTTACCGATCTGGCATCTTTACTAAATAGTTCACCAGACTCAACTTTTTCTCGATTTAATAGGGACCACTAAACCTGACTTTGAAGGGATCTCCTGTCACTGGTGATACTAAAACGTTATCACCTTGGGAAAACCTCAGAGTCTCAGAGCTTTTATCTGCCACCTGCTTCATTTTACACTGTGCCCTCTTTAGGTGCTATTTAGCTAACTCACCTACTCAATTTAATCTCTCCCTCACCTCCAATACATAATCTAATTGTGAGATCTCCAACTTTGGTCCTGTCAATTTTTCTTGAATTAATTTCAAAGGGCCTCCCACTTCTTGACTAAATATTAACTCAAAGGGAATGAACTGAGTAAATTCATTTGGGGCATCTCCAATGGCAAGGACTACGAATGGAATACCTTTAGCCCAATCATTTGGGTAATCCTGACAGTATGCTCTCAATGTGGTCTTTAAGGTCTGATGCCACCTTTCTGAAGCTCCCTGGGATTCAGGATGATACGTACTGGATTTAAAGTACTGTATAACCTCCTTAAACGGCCTAGCAGTAAAATTTTACCCTTGGTCCAATGAATCTCTCTGTGTAGCCCATACAGTGTGAAGAAAGCTACTAACTCCTCTACCGCCTTTTTTGCCTTGATACTCCGTAATGGAATTGCCTCCAGAAATCAGGTAGACACATCCAGTATGGTTAACAAGTACTGGTTCCCACTTTTAGTTCTTGGGAGGGGACCTACACAATCCATTATAACCCATGTCAAAGGTTCTTCATTGCGGGAATTGGTAACAAAGGTGCTGGTTTTATTACCTTCTGTGGCTTACCTACCATTTGGCATGTTTGACACATACGGTAAAAGTTAACCACATCCTTGTGCAGTCCAGGCCAATAAAAATGCTTTTGTACCTTAGCTGAGTCTTTCATACCCCTAGGTGACCTCCTACAGGTAGTTCATGTGCTACCGTAACACCTCCTGTCTGTATGTTACCAGCAACACAATCTGGTGTACTTCGGCCCATTTCTCCTCTGCATTAACCTGCTGTGGTCTCCATTTCCATCTGAGGATTCTACCTTTCAGATAATAACCCTCCGGAATATTCTGTGCCTCCTTTTCAGAGTAAGCATTGACATATATATCTTTTATCATCTTGTCTTGCTGTTGCAAATGTCTTAGTCTTTCAGGACTAAACACTTCTGTCTGACCCTCTGCTTGTTCACATCTTTCCTGCACCATTACGTCAAACAGGGTATCCACTAACTGAACCTCAATTCCTTCATCTTTCTCTTTACTTTTTGCTTCGTGCTGTGACTTATGATAGTGGAATCTGATTACCACACAGTCTGGGAAAATACCAGGATATTTCTGTTTTAACTCCTCAGTTTCTTGGTCTTCCTTGGGCTTCTCCATAACAAGGGGTGTTCATTCCCACCTGGGATCCTGCTAATTCATTCCCAAGAACAAACTGAATTCCTGGAATTGACACTCCCTCTGTAACTTCCCCAGTCTTAAGTTGGCACTCCAACCTGATCTTACAAAAGGGAATGCTAAATTTCTGTCCATCTATCCCACATATAACTACACTCTTGGGTAACAGATCAGAAAGAGTGCATATTCACTCATCCCTTACTATCAGCGACTGGTTAGATCCTGTATCTCTCAAAATTATAACTTCTTGTCCTTCTCCCCCTGTTCTTTCTGAGTAAACTTTACCCACAGAGGCAAATTCTTTGTAAAGATCAGGTACTAACTCCATACCCAGCCCCTGCTTAAGCTGCACACTCTCCTGCAGCTCCTTAGCTCTTCTTGGGGTCTCCTTTATTACCTTCACTAATGCCACTGGCTTAGCTTCTTTTACCACATCTTTTCCCATAGTGTCTTTCTTTAACAATCAGCACTGTGTCTTGACGTGTCCCGTCTTCTGGCAGTGAAAACACCTTTTGCCCAGTGCCCGTCTGAAACCACCGGCACTGTAATTTTCTGTGTCCCACTCCATTAGTGAAAACACCTGATGCCTTTCACCTCCTGTCCACCCTCTAGGGCTTCTTTAAACTGGAGTCAAATCTTACCAGTGTGTTCGACTCTTGGTTTTGTAGTGTAGGATCTCCTCTTCTCCCAACTTCTATCCCTCACAGAACGAAATTCTGGCCGGAAGCTTGTCTTTTGCACCAACATGTACTCATCTGATAATTCTGCTGCCCTTCTCACTTCCTGAACATGCTGTTCCTCCACCTCTTAACATCTCTGGAAGATCTTAGCAGGACTTATACACTTAATGGTAAGGTCTGAGGGAGTGTTGCTGAACAGAGACCATAGAGTACAGGTTCATAGGCCCTTGAAAGTGGAGTCGCAAGTAGATAGGATAGTGAAGAAGGTGTTTGGTACGCTTTCCTTTATTGGTCAGAGTATTGAGTACAGGAGTTGGGAGGTCATGTTGAGGCTGTACAGGACATTGGTCAGGCCACTGTTGGAATATTGCGTGCAATTCTGGTCTCCTTCCTATTGGAAAGATGTTGTGAAACTTGAAAGGGTTCAGAAAAGATTTACAAGGATGTTGCCAGGGTTGGAGAGTTGAGCTATAGGGAGAGGTTGAATAGGCTGGGGCTATTTTCCCTGGACCGTCGGAGGCTGAGGGGTAACCTTATAGAGGTTTATAAAATCATGAGGGGCATGGATTGGATAAATAGGCAAAGTCTTTTCCCTGGGGTGGGGGAGTCCAGAACTAGAGGACATAGGTTGAGGATGAGAGGGGAAAGATACAAAAGAGACCTAAGTGGCAACCTTTTCATGCAGAGGGTGGTGCGTGTGTAGAATGAGCTGCCAGAGGAAGTGATGGAGTCTGGTACAATTGCAACATTTAAGAGGCATTTGGATGGGTATATGAATAGAAAAGGTTTGGAGGGATATGGGCCTGGTGCTGGCAGGTGGTACTAGATTGGGTTAGGATATCTGTTCGGCATGGATGGGTTGGACCAAACAGTCTGTTTCTGAGTCATACATCTCCTTGACTCGATATCTCTAAGTGAGTTTTTATACTCCTCCAGCAGAATAATCTCTCTGAGAGCCTCAAATGCCTTATCTATTTTCAAAGCACACACCCATTGATCAAAGTGACTATGTTTAATTCTTTTGAACTCAACATAAGTCTGTCCTGGTTCCTTCTTTGTGTTTCTAAACCGCTGTCCATATGCTTCTGGTACCAATTCATAAGCACTTAAAATAACCTGTTTAACCTCTTCATAATCTCTTGACAGGGAGAAAGTGAGGACTGCAGATGCTGGAGATCAGAGCTTAAAAAAGCAAGTCAGGCAGCATCAAAGGAACAGGAGAATCGACGTTTCGGGCATAAGCCCTTCTTCAGGAATGAGGGGGTTGTGCCAAGCAGGCTAAGATAAAAGGTAGGGAGGAGGGACTTGGGGGAGGGGCGTTGGGAATACGCTAGGTGGAAGGAAGTTAAGGTGAGGGTGATAGGCCGGAGAGGGGGTTGGGGCCTTAACCTTAACCTCCTTCCACCTAGTATAATCTCTTGACACCTCATCTAACAATGCGGCAAATACCTCACCACTTCTGTCTACCAGTTTAGTCTGAACTAGCATTACCCATAAATCCTTCGGCCACCCCATCTGCATAGCCAATTTTTCAAATGAAATAAATAAACAAATAGATAAATAAATAAATAAAGCTTCAACATCTTTCATATTAAAGTGTGGCCATGACAGAAAAATAAATGGCAGGTATAAAGTCAAACAGTCACTGATACGTACAGCACAGAAACAGACCCTTCAGTCCAACCCGTCCATGCTGATCAGATATCCTTATCTAATCTAATCCCATTTACCAACAATTGGCCCATACCCCTCTAAAGACTTCCTATTCATATACCGAGCCAGATGTCTTTTAAATGCTGTAATTGTGACAACGTCCACCACTTCCTCTGGCAACTCACTCCATACATGCACCACCCTCTGCGTGAAAAAATTGCCCCTTAGGTCCCTTTTATATCTTTCCCCTCTCACCCTAAACCTATGTCCCATGCCCCAGGGAAAAGACCTTGTCTATTTAGGAGGTAAAAACAATGACTGCAGATGCTGGAAACCAGATTCTGGATTAGTGGTGCTGGAAGAGCACAGCAGTTCAGGCAGCATCCAAGTAGCTTCGAAATCGACGTTTCGGGCAAAAGCCCTTCATCAGGAATAAAGGCAGTGAGCCTGAAGCGTGGAGAGATAAGCTAGAGGAGGGTGGGGGTGGGGAGAAAGTAGCATAGAGTACAATGGGTGAGTGGGGGAGGGGATGAAGGTGATAGGTCAAGGAGGAGAGGGTGGAGTGGATAGGTGGCAAATGTGGCTGTGGTAGCGAGTTTGTTTCACAACATGGTTGAAGAGCTTCAGGGCAGAGGAAATGACTTGGGAGTTGCAGTGGGAGAGGGACTCCCTGAGACTCTTGTAGAGAGAGGAGGAAAACTTCTTCAAGGCAGGCATCCTTGCAAGAGGATTCGCAGTAGGGTTAAAATCAACGAGGTAAAAACAATGACTGCAGATGCCATTTACCATATCCATGTCCCTCATGATTTTATAAACCTCTGTAAGGTCGCCCCCTCCGTGTCCGACACTCCAGGGAGAACAGCCCCAACCTATTCAGCCTCTCCCTATAGATCAAACCCTCCAACCCTGGCAACATCCTTGTAAATCTTTTCCAAACTTTTTCAAGTTTCACAACACTTTTCCATAAAACCATAAGACCATAAGACATATGAGTGGAAGTAAGGCCATTCGGCCCATCGAGTCCACTCCATCATTCAATCATGGCTGGTGGGCATTTCAACACCACTTACCTGCATTCTCCAAGTATCCCTTAATTTCTTGCGAGATCAAGAATTTATGAATCTCTACCTTGAAGACATTTAACGCCCCGGCCTCCACTGCGCTCAGTAGCAATGAATTCCACAGGCCCACCACTCTCTGGCTGAAGAAATGTCTCCTCATTTCCATTCTAAATTGACCCCCTCTAATTCTAAGGCTGTGCCCATGAGTCCTGGTATCCCCACCTGATGGAAACAATTCCCAGCATTCACTGTTTCTAAGCCATGCATTATCTTGTAAGTTTCTATTAGATCTCCCCTCACCCTTCTAAACTTTAATGAATACAATCCCAGGATCCTCAGCCGTTCATCTACTTATAGAAAAACACATCTTATACCTAAATACCTCATGGAATAAAGGGAGAACTAGCCATTCGGATACAGAACTAGCTCAAAGGTAGAAGGCAGAAGTTGGTGGTGGAGGGTATCTGATGAGCCTTTCCAGCAACCTCTGTTTATGTTTCTACTTAACCAACTACTCAACCAAATACACCAACCAACACTCAACCAAGTTACCAGAGAAAAGCTTGATAGGAGGTATTTCATAATCTAATATCTGAAAGGCTTCACATTGTCATGCTCCTCACATCAGGATGTAAAGGAATACTCCTGGGAGGACCTCCCAGTCACCGGCCATTTTAATTCCCCTTCCCATTCCCTTTCTGACATGACCACCCTTGGCACCAAAATGCAAATTGGAGGAACAACATCTCATCCTCTGCCTGGGCAGTCTACAACCTGGAGGACTCAACACAGCATTCTGCAATTACAAGTAACCTCCCTTCCCATCCCCCAACTCCCTTACCAGTCCCTCCCTCCCCTTCCATTCCTCTCAGCCTACCAGATTCATCCCTCCCATTGACCTAATGGGTTGTACCCTCTACCTGTTTCCACCTATCCACACTTCATCCACCCTGCCCTTGCCACCCTTTATCTGCAGCTCCCCTTACACCCAGTCCCAGTCCTGAAGAAGGGTTACACCCAAAACATTGACTTCTCTACTCCTGATGTTGCCTGGCTTGTTGTGTTCTCCTAGCATCCTGTTTGTCTACTTTGGGAGGAGCTAGTCACTTGCAAGATGCGTTAAATGTATCTTTACTGGTGTTAGCAGGTTGACTCTAAGTTGTTGCTCTCGTGCTGAGCACTTGCTATAAGGTTGAGACTGGAGCCTCGTACGAGGTTAGAGTGTAACTAACTAACTGTAAAGAAATATGTAATTACCTGTTTGCTGTTCATCAAATTCTGCTAAAGACTTTGTGTGAGTTACTTTCTTCACTTGGTCACAGTTGTTGGGACTAACAGCGATAGATTTAGAATTAGCTTTCTTGCCAAATATACTCTCATGAGTACAGTGAAAAGTTTACAAGGCACCATTACAAAGGCACTTACGTATAGATTCTTAAGTACAAATGCTTAGCGACAAAAAATAGGAAATTAAAAACTAAAAACTTTGAATAACAGTCCATCTGACCCATTTGATGCCCACTGGAAATGGGCTCACATTTCCCATGCTGGTAAAAACAGCCAGTTCAGCAGTGGGCTGGGAATCCCTGATCTGATGCACACCTACCCTTTGTTTGTCTACCTGGTGTGAGTTGGTCTTGTGTCAGGAGGGGAAAATCCAAGCTGTGGTGTCCCAGCTGAAAGAATCTCCAGCGCAGAGCAAACTGATTTGGACTTAATCATAATGTCAGTTTCGCACCACCTCAACCTCACTTAAATCTTAGTTCAATATTTATGAGCGCAGGAATGTTCATAAAATGTGCATGAGTGTGCACAGCTTATCAAATCCTCTGAAGAAAATA
Source organism: Chiloscyllium punctatum (assembly GCF_047496795.1). Taxonomy (NCBI): domain Eukaryota; kingdom Metazoa; phylum Chordata; class Chondrichthyes; order Orectolobiformes; family Hemiscylliidae; genus Chiloscyllium; species Chiloscyllium punctatum. The sequence continues at coordinate 119,120,583 of NC_092747.1, forward strand.
TAATAAATTTGGATTACTAGCAATCTAAAGGAAATGCCAAGTGGGTGGCCATTTACAGCATTTAGTTCCTCCCAAACAGGAATAAATATTTGCACAGCTTCCCATTCCATGTTCCAAAGAGCATTTAAGCCTGTTGTCACCTACCCTTCCCACAGCTTATGAAAGTGAGATGAGTTGAATAGATCGATAGACAAGAGGACAAATAAGTTGTCAAATAAAGTATGATTCTAATTTATTTTCAGAAATGATATTCAGACCACTTGAGAACTGCCCAATTTATAATAGTGGTGGAGAGACATTACATCATTCTCATAGGGTTACATCAAAATAAAATGAGAAGTCACAGGATACAGGACAATGAACTTTAATTGCTCATTTTTGATGGACAAGACCACTGTTAGGAACTTCTTTCACTCCAATGTATAGCACCTCATGAAGCTAATTTCTCAAGCAGTAGATGCCCTTCAATGTCACCGTGTAACTGGTTCACCCCACAGGAATCGTTTTTCTAGTTTGTTGCTACGAGTCAGAGACCAACAATTGCCTGCCCAGATGGCTGAAACTGACAAATTAAAACATTGTCATTTGTCATCCCAACAAAAAGACACTATTTACCAGTAATAGCAACATTAGACTAGTCAGCAACTTCAGAAAGCAATGTCGAATATTTGGCATACAGAAGACAGTTGTATACAATGTCGACATTGACCTGTATGAAGACGTGACAAGGTAGCAATACATATCAGGAAAATGACTTATCAATGTTTTGTAAAACCTACAACAACTTCTCAGGTTGTAACAATAATGCAGTACAGTATCATCAGAGTCCACCTACTACAGTCCTTAAAATGGGTGTGGTTTTCTGAGATTTTTGCTCTTCGCCCACAATAGCTAATGCGTCTGACCCAGTACTCATAAAACACCATTCACTTATCATTTCTATTTTTAATACAGCTAAGTTTTTGGAAGATCACAGATAAAATTCCGAAATAAAGGTTTTCTTTAATATCTCAAAAAACCTTTCACAAAAGATTAGAGGCAGCTTTTAAAGCAGACTTTCCCACAAGAGAAAATCATAAACACTTTGTAAATATTTGACATATTTTGTACATTTAAGACTGGAACTCTGGTATAACAGTACCTTCATTTCCAAGAATTAACAGCTTTTTAAAAAGTTTCTTCAAGGAGTCAGATGGACTAAAAGGTGGAGAATTTTAGAAGATCAAGATTTGAATGATGTGCATTGGCATTGAACCTGGGTTACAAGATTAGGGAAGGGTGAGGTATTGAAAGGAATTGTAAATGAGGACGATGATATTAAAGTGGGGCAATGAGAAGCTATTGCTGGTTAATCAGGACAGGGCAGGACCATTTGCAAGGATGTTGATACATATTTGTTGCTGTGCTTGCATGGACAAAGGATGCTTCTCAAATTCACCATCACTCAAATTATTCTACTTAATGCAACCAATTTATGGGAGCCATGATGTGGGGGAACTGGTGTTGGACTGGGGTGGACAAAGGCAAAGGTAAAAACAATGACTGCAGATGCTGAAAATCAAATACTGGATTAGTGGTGCTGGAAGAGCACAGCAGTTCAGGCAGCATCCTGATGAAGGGCTTTTGCCCGAAACGTTGATTTCGCTGGACAAAGGCAAAGATCACATGACACCAGATTACAGTCCAACAGGTTTATTTGAAATCCCAATCATTCAGAGTGTAGCCCCTTCATTAAGTGACTTTATCTAACAAAGGAACTACACTGCAAAAGCTTATGATTTCAAATAAACTTATTGGACTTTTATCTGATGTTGTGTGATTTCTCAATTTGTGGGACTCACAGATTAACTTTAATAGTTACTAAACGTAGTACAGTCAATTCTGCTATAATGCTTGTTGCTTCAGCGCAAATGGCTTTCACATGATTGAAGAATTTAGACTGTTATTTGTAGAGCATGAACTAATCCTCCTGTACTGGCAATAACACGATTCCAGTCCCATTAGTTTAAGTGGCGCAGCTATGACACAATTTTCTTCGAATGCAAGATCGTACGAGAACAGAACGATCACGTTATATCAGAACTGACCAGAATGTGAAACCTACATGCGTTTGAGTAAAATGTAATAGACTTTAATAAGCATGACTCTACACAAAGTTTGGTGAACCCCACAGATCCTGTCTCCAGTTCCATTAAATCTGCTGTCAGTATAATCTAGTGCCCTGTTCAGTATCTATCTTTCTTTTAACTGTAGCTACAATTCTCAAATTCTACACTTTGCACCTGCCACAATCACAGTGGTGGCATCACCACAATGTAAGTAGCTTTCTGACTTGGTGATGCCAACAATCACTCCCTGGTAGCATGAGGAAAATACTTGATGATGTTATGGACACATTATTTGGGAGGGGTGGACAAAGACACTACATGTATTCTATTCGGTGAATAAAGCCTCAATTACTTTCTTATTGTAAATTTATAACTTTAATGTTTTGGCTTAATTCCACAGAACATGGTTTAACTCAAATGGGAGAGGCATCTGTTTAGAATGCAGAGACCTTAAACCGAAACACTTAATTGTAATTAAAAACTTATGTTTTCATTTAGCAGCTTATTTAGCCAAACAGTATTGTGGTTTGTTTGCATAACAGTCGATTGGCTCACAGTGGTTAGTCTCCTTAAGTAAATGCATTTATCTTTATTAGTTTGTTTGTAAAAAAAAACTACAAGGTGGTCTTGTCTGTGTGCTCCATTTCATTCTGCCAAACTGAGATTATTTGGGCCTCTCGCCAAAAATGTGCTTCTGCTGCTCCCATTGTTTTCCTCGTTGGCGTTTGCAGGGCCTTGTCAATAGTTTCAGGCCCCTGAATAGATTGAGATGAGAGGGCAAAAATGCATGCCGCCTGCCAGTTTGCTCACTTCATCCTGCACCCAGGCCATTTTTCTGGAGGCAAGATTGGGGTGAGCACTGCTATCCACCTGATGCAGGAGGTAGCCAATTAAGAATGTTCGTATTTCTTTCATCTACTGTCAGAGGCAATTGGAATTTTACACTCTACTTCTGGGTTTCTAGTGCATTAGGGACTGGCCTGTTCACTTACATGGTTTCCTGGCACCAGGCAAGAGCAGCAATACTCCAGACAGGCTGAGGGGCCCTTGACTACTGCTTGGTCATCGTTGCAGCCTTAGGCTGACCTTTGGATTGGGTCCCCCATAATTGTAACCTGGATGCTTTAGGCCCTTTTATGTTTGAGAAAGGGATACATCAAAATGGCGGTACCTGAACTACAAGATTCAACTCTTTCTGAATGGGAAGGGCTTCGATTGGATCCCCAGCCATGAGAGTCCACTTACCATCCTTTTGAATGGGAAGCCCATCCCTGGTCACTAATTGGGCGATTTGGAGAATATCACCTCTGTGTGACTGATTGTGGGGCTCAGATACCCCTATTTCAAAGATGTGCAGGGTAGGTAGGGTGGATTGTCCATTCTAAATTGCCCATAGTATCCAAGGTTGTGCGGCCAGGTGGATTAGCCATGGGAAATGCAGGGTTACAGGGATAGGGCAGGGTGTTGGGTCTGGGTGGGATGCTTTTTAAAGGGTTGGTGTGGACAGGTTGGGCCAAATGGACTGTTTCCACACTGTAGGAATTCTATGATTCCATAATTTCACCTAACATCAGGCTCCCAAACCAATGTCCTGCCCAGTCTTTCTCCAGTGATTTGACTGCATTTAGTGATTCCACTGCTACAATCACTAAATATTGAAATGTAAATTGCTTCCATAATGTGAATGACAATTATTGTTGGTGTATCCTAATCGTTTTTCTCATAATATTGCAATCAACATGGTTGCCTCTTGTTGTCACTGAGAAGCAGAAGGACGTTTTGTGGTATTGTAAAATTGCCATTTGTTTCTCTAAAATTACCATCTTAGCTTTGTATATAAATGAGTCATACAATGTTTCACAAGTGTAGTCAATTCCTATAAAAAGTAATAGATCTAATAGCTAATAGGGCATGAACTGGCAAAGGACTCAATGAAGGCTAGTAAAGTACTAGAAAACATTGCACAATGCAAGATCTACTTCTGTGAAGTGACACTATCATCAGAGAGTATCCTGAAGAATTGTTGGCAAATGTTGTTTGGTCCCAACCAAAAATCATAAGCTGCCCAATTTCATTGCCCTGTGCATGCTTTTTGCCATCACCTCCAGGAGTGTTTATAAAATTCACCCTTCCTATTCTGTAAGGCAAGGTAAACTTTATAGCATGGGCAAACAGAAGTAAAAATCTAAATGTAAAATATTTACAACTTCTTGTCATAAAATGTTGTCCATAAAACATGTAGAACCATTGTTTGTGGTAGTTACAACTCTGCCCATAAACTATAGGTGCAAGACTAAATGTTTGTGGCCACACCTTTTCACCACAATCCTTTCTTTCAGGAAACCTTAGCGAAAGCTTCTTTCTTCTCAGTTAAAGTAATACGTTGAAGAGCTGGTGCTCATGCTTTTTGCAAATCAAAGTAGTTCATAAAACAGTATGGATAAATCGAGCACCAAGGCCCAACATTAAGGGTTAATTTTTTTTTTGTTTGCAACAATGATGTCAAAGAATTAAAGTTACCCAGCATTTACTTTACTCCTTTTTAATGGACATGGGCAAAAAGTAATTATAAATCGCTTTTGAAAATGGAGAAGTGAAACCTTTCCATAGTAGACATTTTGGTGAATGAACAGTCATAACACAGCCATGACAACAAAGGTAAAGGCCATAAAGTTCTTAGGACTCACTTCTGCTTGATGCACTGCTGGTATTGGTAACACAGAACCTATCAGGGCACCTTCAACAAACAGAGTTGGAGGACACTCTGTTTCAATAATGATGCAATCATAGAACTATGTCAGCTTCCAGGGTTATACTTGACATTACATTGCAATTATGGACGTGACTTCTCCACTCAACTTCCATGCTCTGTGTGCTTTCAGACACCAATCAGATGGGATCTCCATCTAATAAGGGTCAGTGGGTGGACTGAAGAGGTAGGAAGTCCGTTTAGCGAGAAAATATGGCTGAATACTTCTACTGTAGCTGGCTATGCTGTGGCTGATTGCTTTTTTCTGATTCAAGTCTTTACTTAAGGTATTGGCGACATTCATGCCATTTTTTTCACGCACACCCTTAATGTGGTCATCGAGGGTCGGAAGAGTAAAAGAAAGTGATGAAGCCATTGAGCAAAAGCGAAGCCAATGAATCAAAGTTAAGGGAATGGAGCCATTCAATGCAATGCCAAGTATCACAAGTGCTGAATTAAAGAACAGCGAAACGGACTATTCGACAATGAAATGGACCATTGCATTTCGAATTGAGCAACTGGACAACAGGACAAGGAAATAAGCTACTGATGATCTCAAGAAACTCAGAGTGGGCTGCTGATGAAAGGGAAGTACTTAGACATGCAGCAGTTTTAAAATATGAAACCTTTAAAGGTGTGTTATTCAAACATGATAAAAAATAAGTAGGTAGAGGAGAAGTATATTTAAGGCTGAGATAGACTGTTTTTTAATCAGGCAAGGAACCACAGCTTATGTGGAAAAGGCAGGAAAGTGGAGTTGAGGGCTACCACTATCAGATCTTGTTTAATGGCAGAACAGACTCAATGGGCTAAATGGCCTCTTCTGTTCCTAAGTCTTACAGTCTTACAGATCCTTGTGCACAATAAATTGTACAAATGCAATTGTTTTCATTTCTGCTGATAAGTGGTAAAACATTTAGAATACACATTATGTGACACTTTGCAGCAAAGATAAAGACTTTGTACCTATGTATCAGACAAATAGTATTATGAAGTATATCAGCAGTTTATTTGCTAAATTGACCCCAAAACTTACGTCCTGTTTCTTTGTATTTTGATGTTGAGATACAAATTGTGTGTTTTGGAAGCTTATTGGATTTCTGGAATATTAGGGAAAACGAAGGTGCTACATAAAGACTTATCTTTCTAAACTAAACTCTAACCCAAAACAAACAATAAGTAAAGGAGGAATTAAGTTGTGGGTGAAAATGAGCTGTAAAAAGAGCTCTGGGAAAAGATGTGAGGCTATCCAATTATCCTCATCTGAAAAGGTGAATGTATCATATTGCAGGCTATGACATATGCTCTGTGTAGGATTGAGTTGCTCATTTTATGGTCGTAAGTGAGTTTCTGTTTTAAAAAATCCAATTCAGTGCCAGTGTTTTGACACTCGAATGCTCAGTCAAAGTAACACCATCAAGGAGATCCTTTTTCATAACAGTTGCCTCAGGTATCTTAGTGTGGGGAGGCACTAATTAAATACCTTAAGATTAGAAAGATATTCAATAGGCACAGGAAAAATAAAAACAATTTCCTCTGGTATGGAAAACAAAAGAAAGAGGCATAATCATAATGTTGGAGCTAGGTAATTCAATAGTAAAATTAGAAAACACTTTTTTTCCACACAAAGGTTAGTGGAAAAATACAACCCTCACACCTAATTTCTTTAACAGGATTGACAAGATTATTATTAGATGTCTATCAAGGGGTATGGTTCAAATGCAGATAATTGGAGTCATCATCTAATTCATCATTGCCATCATCTATAATTGAATGGCTGGTTACACTCAAGAGGCAGATTGCTTGTCCCTGCATCTATCTTTCCAGGGTAATTGCAGAATTTTAAGTCCATTATGAGATTTATTCTCAGTAAGACATTTATTTTAAAATCAAATCAGTCAGTCACATAGATTTTTCTTTAAATTTGTTTTATCAGCTTCATTTTGTACATATTATTAATAATAAATCCTAGCTAAGATCCTAGACTACCTTTAGACAATACCAAAAGAGATACATGCATTTTGAAATGAAACTGGAGAGGCTGGGGTTCTTTTTCACAAAAAAACGCAGAACACCAGTACTATATCTGAGAGAAATATTTTGATTCTATGAAGAGAAGAATTATTTCTACTGGTGACTGTGTCAATAATAAAAGGATGTAAGTTGAAGATTAGTGTTAAAAGAACAAAATGAATGATTAGAGGAATTACTTAAGACAGAGGGTTATTAATATATGGGATGCTCTTTATGGAATAGTCCTGGAAGGAGGAAACAGATGATTTTAAAAAGAATTGACATGGATTAACAAATGAAAAGAACATGTGGGAAAATTTGATTAATGGGTTACTGTCTCAGAGCTGGTACAGATGCAATAGGTTAAATGCCTCCTTCAGTGTTTCAGATCTGATTCAATTAATTTAAAGTACAAACTAAGCCATGTTTTCTTATCTACCAGAATTGATTTTGTTTTAGAAACAAAGATCTGTTTCTGTCAGGTTGATGATAAAAGGGGCTGTTTTTGTGTACGGAGATGGGCATTAGTTTCCAATTATTTATTCTCAAAATCTGGATATTTCTGACAAGGACAGAATTTATTGCCTACTCTTAGTTCCCCTGAGGAAATGACAGGTGATAGTTATGTTTGAATTGTTGCAATCTGTGTGGTGTCTTCTAACACTGTAACACAGGACATTCAAGGATTTCATCCAGGGACAATGAAGGTACAACAACAAATGTCCAACTCAGGATTGTGTATAGCTTGTAAAGGAATTCGGAATGCTGGTATTCAAATGCACCCAGTGTCTATGGTAATGTAGATCATGAAGATTTCAAATTTGAAAAATGCTGCAAAGAGAGTCTTGAGAAGTCAATGGAAGACATTTTTTGATCATACACATTGCAGATGGTGGAGTAGATAGTATTCTACTCTCCTAGTGCATGTGCCAATGGAAGTGATTAATTTTCCATGCATGATGTTGAACTGCTTCCCCACTGGTGCAAATGAATTCAACAATGCAAAAAAAGCATGTTGCACCCCATTCTTGATGTTGCTGGTGGGGAGTTCAAAGATGGTGGTTCCATTAACTGCCATGAGGAGATGGGTAACCTCTCCCTTATTGGAGAAAGCATTGACTTGTGTGATATGAATATCATTTGGCACTTATCACTGAACTGAATGTTGTCTGTGTCTGGATACATGTAGGCAAAGTCAGCTTCATTATCTGAGGAACTAACCACTGTGCAATTCTCAGTGTACACTTCCATTTCTGATCTTACGATGAAGGAAAGTTGTTGATGAATTAACAGAGGATAGTTGGATCAAAGATTCTTCAGGTAGCACATGTGGATTGATAGTGATGAAGCATAGGATGGAGTTTAGTTCTGATGTTCCCAGAGCCAAAAGAGTCCAACCATCTATTGTCAAGTTTCACCCTTGGTATGTGACAATTTGAGCAAGTTATTGGGGGCAGCACATACACATGAAATACATTCTAACAAAGAGCTAATGAAGCAGAACACTGGAGAAAACAGAAGAAATTTGAACAAAATTCAACACGTTTGTTTTTTGCTTATTTTCTGCTAGGAATCACCTGGTAAGATTTTCAAATTGTTGTCAATGTATCCAACTGGCTCTACAGATATTTCGGGATTCAATCTGATTTTCAATGTGAATCATTACAATTGATTCAAATAAGCATTGGAACAGTTGTTGAAGTGGGGAAATGAAAGGTTGGCAATGGGGCAGTGCTTGAAAAGAACAGAGAGGGCAATGTTGGGTTTTCTAAGAAAGGGGACAAAAATAAAAGTTTTATATGACAGAGATATGACCTGAGGAGAGTTCAGGATATTGGGAAAAAGAACCCTAAGTTAGGAGAGATGAACTGGAATTGTGTGGAGAGAGTAAGCAATTTTCCTTAAGGTTGCACACACGTGTTCTTTTATAACAGATTAATAGTCAAATTTTATTTCATTGCCTGTTCAATTTATTGCTGAGGACCTCATGAGCAAAAGAAATACGCACTTGAATTGTATTTACTTTACACATTTGCAAAGACTGTTTGACAAGCTCATTTAAACTTGCAGCCATGAATTTTATATTGCAGCAGTCATCAAATGCTAATGATTAATGCTTGTACAATATAGTATGCAATTAATTATATTGTAGTGAATGCCACCGTTTATTGGCACACGAGCCATTTCCCCTATAATGTGAATTTGAACGTGGATTTGATTGATGGGCAACAAGTCTCACTTCTGTCAGCTGCAGCAACCCTGTATAAAATGATCTTGAGTCATCTGAGTCCTGTTCCTAAGTGCGAATCCAAAGTAGAAAATGACTTTAATTCAACATTAATCACCAGAAAATTGGCAGACTCACACAAGAAATCCAAATGATGGATGATCTGAAAAATATAACACTACTATAAGAAGGTCCTATACTTGAGAATCAGTTACATCTTCATATAACAGTGAGCACAAAAGGAAGGAAACTTGTATTTATACCTCATGTTTCTTGAGCTCAGACAGATGATAAAGTGTTTTATAATCAGTAAATTACTTACAGAATTCATTCACTATTGTACTGTAGAAAATCTAGTAGTCAATTTTGCACACAAAGTTGCATGAATAGCAATGCGACAGCTACCAGATAATATACTTCTTGTGATCTTGGCAAAGGAATAAATATTGACCAAACACTGACAAGACCTTCCCTCCTCTTCCTTAATATAAAGCTATGGATTTTTTTTTTGAACATTCATTTAATAGCAACAAGGCCTTACTTTAGCAATTCATCAGAGAGATTGCACTTTGGCAAGTGCACCACTCCCTCAGTATGACACTGCAGTGTCAGGCTACAATTTGTGCCCAAGTCACTGGAATAGGGACTGGAACACATAACCTTCTGATATACAAGGGTTGTGGCCACCAAGCTATGACCAACACAAGTATAAGTTTGTCTCACATCAGCTCAAGTTGGTTTAATATGCATGCTTGATAAATGAATATTGAGCTCAAGAAGCTGAGAGCTGTTAAGGAAAAAGATTGATTTGGTTTTTAAAAGGATATTTACCCAACTTTGAGTTTGTAACAAGGAACCTCATCCATTGAAACCACAAGGCTGGAGTTTTCCATCCCAGCAATGGTTCAAGTGTACTGAGTGGGCTTTAACAATGAAGTTAAGAGAGTGGTGCTTGAAGAGCGCAGCAGGTCAGGCAGCATCCGTGGAGCAGGAAAATTGACGTTTCAGGCAAAAGCCCTTCATTAACGAAGGATGGGAGCCAGATTCCTGACCCAATTTCCAGGGTCAACAATTTTTGCTAGTGAAGAAAAGGGAGAGAGGCATTATCATCTGGGGTCTACCTACTGCTATGTCAATGATGGCAGCACTGCAGAAGTGTGTATTAAGTTTTTTGACAGATTTATGAGCTTTTCAACTACTTTGTTATAAGGTATGTTATTGTGGAAACTGGGCAAATAGAGGAGGAATTGAAGGTGTTGAGGGAGATAAGGAGTTCATAAAGTTACTTACAATCTGAGGGTTTATGAACAGAGGGCTAGCTTTCAGCCTCATTTTATCTATGCCTCCATGTCAGCCCTTCCATTGATGGTTACATTGATAGTAAGAGACCAAATCTTGGTAACAATACATTTCCTGACTCCCATCTCAAATAGAAAATTATGACCCAACATGTTGGAAGTTAAAAATCCAGTCCCTCAAATTTATATTCATTTTCCCAGAAGATTAGGCTGTCCATTAGAAACATAAACTTCTCCTTCAAAGGTCAATATCCAGGTATATCAAGTTCTAACATGCTTGGATGTAGTGTCAAGTTCTTCCTGTTCTCTGTCTACAACTAACATCAACTTCATTTTAAAAGTATTATTCTCTATCAATATGATATTTTCCAAATTCCCACAAACATTGTACATTTGTTGAGCGCATCATTCAGTTGCTGAATTCAAGTGCAGCTTTATCCTTCAAACCCACGTCCATTTATCCTGCCTCAACTTTTTCCGTAAAGGGTGCTCACTTTGGTCAACATGAGCATTTCATCTTTCTGGTCAAAACTGGACTTGTACTTGGGTTCCTGAGTTTAAAAATGTCTAAAGTCCTATGATAAAAGGTCACATTTGGAACATCAGTTATACTGAAGAGTCACTGGACTCTAAATGTTTTCTTCTCACAGATGTTGCGAGACCTGCTGAGTTTCTCCATCAATTTATGTTTTTGTTTCACACTGAATTATCTATCTCTCCACAGGTGCTGCTCATAAATTTTCTAACTCCTGTCTCAAATGGGCCCGACATGTTGGAAATGGGCCCGACTGTCTCACGACGGTTGTACACAATTATCATTCCTTACAAGTGTATCAAATACTGTAGCTGAAATTTAGATTCATCCTCCCAGCAGATGACACTGTCCACTGAGAATATGAATTTATTCTTTAAAGGTACGTTCTTGTTTGTCAAGGGTTATGGAGAGAAAGTGAGAGAATGGGGTTGAGAAATTTATCAGCCATGATTGAATGGCAGAGCAGATTCAATGGACCGAATGGCCTAATTTCTGCTCCTATGGCTTATAGTCATCATATACCATATCAAGTTTGAACATGTAGTGTCAATTTCTAATTTATAGAACTTCCTGCTTTCAATCATAAGGTCAGATGCTTAATTGCTGACATTCAGTGGTTAAAGTAGAAACATTTTTTACTTCTCTATTTCAGTATTTTTGTTTATTTTGTCTGACTTATGAACTTTTCAGATACTTCCAAATAAGTTTGTGGACTCTGTATATAGTGGCAGCAGGATGAGTACATCGTAGAAGTTGTAGACTTGAGTGTGCTAAGGGAGTGAGATAATCTATTCCCATCTCCAGCAATGACTTCATCAATGTCACACAAACAAAGACAGGCATTGTCTTGCTTTAGATGAGAAATGTCAATCTTGTGTCTTTATGAAAATAGACCTATACTTTCTAATATAAACTGAGCTCCTGAAAGAAAGGGATACCTTTTGTCTTTGTGGAGTTGCAAGTGAGAGGTATGTCATTTGTGTGGTTCTGAATTTGAGACCTGTGAAATCATCTCTACAGTGGAGAAAAAAGAGAAAGTAACACAAAGGAGTGGACAAGAAGACAGAAACAAAAAGGCAGTCCACCTGCATGGTACAAATTAATGGTAATCATTGCTAGCTCTGCACAGGTAAATGCCAAGACAAATACCTCTGCTCCCTATTCACACCAAAGCTTCGCAGTCATAATGAGTATTATGGCTTGCTTGGTTTTCAGCAATGGCAGACAACTGTGATATCAGGGTACATTTAACTTAGACTTTTGCACAGAGAAAATGCTATCATGATACATGGTGCTGGAAGAGCACAGCAGTTCAGGCAGCATCCAAGTAGCTTCGAAATCGACGTTTCGGGCAAAAGCCCTTCATCAGGAAACCACTAATCCAGAATCTGGTTTCCAGCATCTGCAGTCATTGTTTTTACTATCATGATACACCCTGACCTTCGGAGTATTTCCAGCATTTTCTGTTTATGTTAAAATCTTGTGTTTGGATTTTTGTAATCATAGAAAACTTATTAGTTTGACTCAATCTTCCACCACACTCATGCAATTTTCTTGCATGATGAAATAACACAGAGAAACTGGGCTGGGTTTACACTGGTCTGTGAAATGTCTCTGAGACTCCAGTGAGTCCTCTGTAATAGAATTTGAAGAAATGAAGCTCGTATGCTTATGGGGAGTTCTTTTTTTAGTAAATTAGGAACCTGTTGATGCTAAGCATATGAATTACTCACCACTGCTGGTGAGTAGAATAAATGATTTCACCTCTTTCGCCGACTCACCTGCTCGACTCCCCTGGCACACGACACAGCTTTCACTATTTATAGAGCTTCAATCTTATAATAGCACTTGGAAATATTTGAAATGAGGTGATACTGTTGATAATTCTTATTTAGTTAATAGCTGTTTATATTTGATGTGAACTATGAACTGCTTGAGTATATATGTCACTAACACATAATGTTTAATGACATTAAAAATATTACATTTGGCATGCACTAGATTTTTAGTGGAATCACACTTATTCCTCATCTCTGGCTTGTCTCATCACTGTCAGTGCCAATAAAATAGTCCACAGATTGCTACTCTAAGGAATTATCTAATTTCTTAAAGGAATAATTAAAACACTCTTCACAGAAAGCACATTAATACTAAATGTCATGGTATTATAGTTCACATGGAAGACAATGATCGTGAATCCATTTGAAAAGAAGTCCTTTTACCATGAAAGCCTCAGAACCACTTGTCTGGAACATGTACAGCTGTGAGTGTTCAAAGGAGATGGCACAGATTTTCATTCCGAGCTGAATAACCTACCTTGGGACATTTGCCCATCTAGCAGACCTGCCTCAGTTTAAAGGGACCTCATTAGATGCAGTTTTCACTTGCTGAAAGGAGGGGAATCACATCTTCCAATCCTAAAGGAATACTGAGGCAAGCAGGTTTGAAGGATCACCTTGGTTCTCTGGCACTTTGTTCAGTTGTTTTCGAAGATACTGAGATTTCTAGCTCTTAACCCTTACACCCTTTCATCCCTAATGGTCCCCTTATGGGTACTCTTATTCTCTACCCCCGCTGCCATACTTTGCATGTTACTGCTCTCCTTATTTACTCACATATTATGCACCATAGGATGAACTCAGGCACGATATGACTATGAAAAAAAGCAACGTTCTAACTAGCTAAATGCAGTCTCACTCATAAGCACTTGGTAGTGAAAGAAACTTCTACGTATGAAACCTACTGAGGTCTTTTAAACCTCTTATTTTTGTTTATCTCTTTTAAACCAAACAAACTTGTAATCAGATCTCATCAGATATGCAGCTGATCCTTAAATAGACTCTTTAACTTTTGAATTGTTGCCTCAGCTCCCTGCTGATAATTGAAGTTTTTGAAAGTCAACTAAGTGTACAATGACAGGATAATAGTCCTTTGGAAACAGTCAATAAAGATCTCATTAAATAGCACAACCAGTTTGGTTCTTTTTATCTAAACTACCACGAGATGGCCCGTCAACAAAATTATTTGAAGCACTCACTGACGGCTTCATGGTATCTCCTTTCAGGTTTAAAGGGAAGGGGAAGGTATCTGGATTTGAAAAAAACAATTTAGATTGTGACAGTTGAAGAAATTTTATCCAGCCTTCCAAAATATTTACATCCCTCCAATAGTTTATGACTCCCACCCTGTAGAATAAGGCCCTTGCAAAAGGATAAAAAAGGGGCTTGTTTATCCTGAGTACTGGGTGCAATCTTATAAGGGTGTGAGTGATGTGAGTTGTGGTGTGGTCTGTGGAAGAAGCAGTCAAGAAGTCTGGTAAAGTTGATCGTGATGTCAGGCGTACCTTTTAGGCTTCTGACAAGTGGTGAGATTAGCTTCTCGCTAAAGCAGCAGCAAGTTGCCAAATAAGAGCATTTTTGCTAGTAAAGTGCCTCATTTATACTCAGCTTCCAATCTCAGTCAAGATGCCAGACAAACTCAACATCAAGGAAACACAAAATGGAAATCAGAGCAGGGACCTGGCTCGCCACTTACTCTGAAGGATATGTGTGTGCGTAAAGTTACTGGATGAGTTATCCCATGCAAATTATATTGTATGTCTGGTATCGTTGGCAGGGTAAGTTTATCAGCAGAATGGGTCTTAATGTGTAATGTAAAAGATGGATCAAAAGGTTTGACTTGATCATGACTGTGACCGAGTCCATGATAGTCACCTGACAACGAATTTAATCAAAAGCTGATCTGTGAAGCTGACACTTAGCTACTTCAAATTTGCCTTTACTTTATATCAATTGGTTTTCATCTCCAAAATGGTGCTCCCTGAATGATTTGAAAACTGAATACAAAGAGAAAGTAAACATTTCAACTCCAGTGACCTTTCTTCAGCTCTTCTCTACAGATATGACCAGACCTGCTGAGTTTCTCCAGCAATTTCTGTTTTTCTTTCAGACCATCAGCATCCACAGTTCTTTGTTGTATTTAAGAGTCTTTGTGGACTTTGTGAATTACTCAAATATGCCTTGATACTCAGTGACCAAAGAATTCAGCTCAAAATCAGAAACCAATATCTACCACAAACCAACCAAAAAGAATGTCTATTAAAAAAAACACTTTCAGTTATTTCATTTAATTGTGAAGTCATTCTGCACAGCAAAGACAAATCATATATAATCATCGAATCCCTACAGTGTGGAAACAGGCCCTTCAGCCCAACAAGTCCACACTGACCCTCTGAAGAGTAACGCACCCAGACCCAATCCCCTACTACTCCACATTTACCCTTGGCTAATGCACCCTAACCTGCACATCCCAGAAGACTATGGGCACTTCAGCATGGCCAATTCACCGAATCTGTGCAACTTTGGATTGTAGGAGGAAACCAAGAGTACCTGAAGGAAACCCACACAGACACAGGGAAAATGTGCAAACTCCACACAGACAGTCGCCTGAACCAGGAATCCAATTCAGGTCCCTGTGAGACAGCAGTGCTAACCACTGGGCCACTGTGCCACCCATGCTACCATGCCAGAAAATAATGAAATCAACAATTTTTGATCATTGTCAAAAACAAATTCTATCTATTCAATGTTCATATGTTGAACAACAGAAAGACATCTATAAACTTTCTGACGTGTCTGGGACAATTCCACTGCATTCCTCAGTATGTATTGCACACCTGGGGTTGGGCTAAACAAACAGACAGATTTCCAGAGCCCACAGTATTAACCTGTGCATAACATATTGATGGACTACAGCTCCAAGATGCCACTGAGTTTGAAAATACCTTCAGAATGGGTGTTATGAGTTCAATCTTCCATTGGAAATAGTAGTGTAGGAAGGTAGAATACAGCAAAGACATGACACACTTCAGTCAAGATTTAAGTCTTGAGACAAGTTCTGTTTTGTGGTGGAAAACCTGGAAGCATTGGGTTTGACAAATGAGCTGAAAAAGTTAACTGCAGGGCTCCATAATGCTGCATAACTGACTAGAAAATGTATGTCAAGGTTTAAGAGGAAAGGCAGGAAAGTGGATATGAGAAATGTTGGAGCAGTCATGATCCTATTGAATAACAGAGACAAAAAAAAACTATGGATGCTGAAATCCAAAATAGTCAGGAAGATCACAGCAAGCCAGGCAGCATCACGAAGTGGGGAAGTAGATATCTTGGGTGTAACCCTTCAGGACTCTCAGGAGGCAGATTAGTTGATGTTTCTGGTGTAACACTTCTTCAGGACTCCTGAAGAAGGGTTACATCCGAAATGTTGACTTCTCCACCTCCTGATGCTGCCTGGCTTACTGAGTTCTTCCAGCCTCCTGCCTGTCTATTGAATGACAGAGTAGGCTCAAGGGGCTGAATGTCCTACACCTGTTCCCATTTTTTATGATCTTCTGGTCTTATTTCTCTTTGTCTTACTACAAGATTCTTTGTGACTTCCTCATATCTCTTGCTTTTTCACACACCCTACTTCCCCAGTCTTTATACTCACTTGAAAAAATGTTGTATCACTTTATTCCAGTTTCTTCTGCAAGGTCAATGATCTGAAATGTTGGCTGAAGATTGAAGTGTTAACTCCTCAGCTGAAAACTTCCACCACTCCGTCCTCCTTGTTGCCAAGGATTTGTATACTTGCATATTGAGTGTTACTTAACCTGAGCCTTACCTGACCTGACCCTCTCACTCCATTTGGGAGGAGGCCCAACCTCCTGAAGCTGCTGGTTGTTTGGCCACAGTTGAGAATGTCGCCGAGCAACACAAAAAGGGCAACAAAATGAGGCAACTGGAAAAGGAAGGGGTTTGCTGGGGCCAGCCTGGGCTAGCTCCAGGAAGTGGGAGTGCAGGGCTGTCATGATGAGCAGCTGAAACAATGAGGAATGGAGAATACCATTAAAGTTAGTGCCCATTGACAACACAGTGCCTCTGCAGAAAGGCAACCACCCAAACTGCAGATGGTCGCCAGTGTTCACGGTAGTGGGGGAAGACCTTTGAGTGACTGCATTCGTACCTCAAGTGGCCCAAAGGTGGGCAGGATGTCTGACACTTGCCCCATCACTGATAAAACACCAACATTCCCGGCCATGCCATTCAATTTTCTGCCATCTCCATCTGCTAGCACTCTCCTGCGTGAATCATTAATTCTGTTTTCAGATGCTGCCTGAATACTTCTGGAATTTTCTGTTTTAATTTTTGATTGTTGGAGCTTGCGGATTTGCTGACACAGCTAAGAGAAATGTGGCATCCGCAAACTTCTATCAGGATCACAGTTAGATGTTCAAAATTGAATTCCACCTCTGAGGGGATTTTAACTTACTCTGGGTAAGGAATTAAACATGGGTTTAGCTGCAAAAGAGTCATGCAACTGACTAACTGTAGTTGTTAGAAGTGGCGATTAATACTAAACATATTATCTCACTGCACAAACAAAAATCAAACTAGACATTCCCCTCAATTTGCAGTTTTCAATGTAACCCGAGATCTGACTCACTACTTGTTTTTGCACACATTTGAGTCATGGTTAATTTAATAGTTAAATACATGAACATGCCAATTCTCACTCTTTCTGCAAAAAATGTATTCATTATTTCCAGTTAAATGCTGTTTCTAGGAACCTCATTGTTCAAAAATATAGCTAGTTGCAGGCTTTTAGAATGTTTTAAAATGTGACTTCTTTGACTCATAATTAAAATTTTCCCATGAATTTACATTGCAATGAGTGAATCACAATGTAATAGGACTACCAGGTATTTGCAATCATTATGTAGATTTCTGAACTTGTGTATAAAGTTTACTGAACTACTGTAAGTGTTTAATCCAATTCCAAACAAATTAGATGGATGTCACAATTAGATCACCATGTTGCAAAGACATGATGCTCATGGTTTTCTGGGGTTGATTAATATTCTCATCGAGAGTTGACCTTCACAAAAACATGCCCTTCTTAAACCTAAGTAGCGTCTTAGGCTGGGATGTGACACGGATCTTCTTGCTATTTTTTCCAAGGTCAGTGCTCATCGCCAGAACTTTCCAACAAGCACCAAGACGTGGCTTGGCTGGTGGTGAGAAGGGCTCTGCCTGTGAGATCCTTTATGCACGCCCGGACTCTCTGCCGCACCGCACGCTGCCCTCGAAGTGGCTGCGGGGGGGACGAGACTGTCACACACCTCCTTCTGGAATGTGCCTATGCAGAGGAAGTCTGGAGAGGAATGCAGTGGTGCTTGTCGAGGTTCGTCCCGAGCAGCGCCGTGACGCGGGACTCCGTGCTCTACGGCCTGTTCCCCGGGACTCACACCGAGACAAACATTAACTGCGCCTGGAGGATCATCAACTCGGTGAAGGACGCTCTCTGGGCGGTCCGAAACCTGTTGATCTTCCAGCTGAAGGAGTTGACCCCGACCGAGTGTTGCAGACTGGCACATTCCAAGGTCCAAGACTACGTGTTGAGGGACGCGCTGAAGCTTGGGGCAGCTGCCGCCAAGGCGCGGTGGGGAAAGACCACCGTGTAAGATCGGCCTGCCGAAAGAAGAACAGGGGGCCCATACAGACGTTTTTTTGGGCTCTGCTGATGCCTCAGCCAAATATATGTATATATACAAGATTGAAAAAATGCACAGGATTGTAAAGGACAAGAATAAAGTCGAATCTGTGTTTGTAAATATGGACATATGTATGGCATGATCCAATGTACAGACCATCAAATCATTTATGAATAAAGTATATTTTTGAAATTAAAAAAAACACTCCTCACTTGAATATATTATCTTTTGGGCGTTAGCTTGGCTGTTGCTTTGGGTTTAGAAATGTTTTTGTTTCGCATAAATTCCTGAATATAATTCTCTGTCTCCACAACATAAATTACTTTGTCCCTTCCTCTCTTTCTAGCTTTCAATGCCAGTTTGTAACAAAGTCAATCAAGTATTGAAATTTACCTCTAAATCCTGATGAATCATCTCTTCCATCTCTTCTTTAATCCCTATTTGCACACATACCTCTGTGCAACACGCGATAGTACATGGTGAACCTTTGAATGTATGTTTACACTGAACTGTTTTCATGAACAGGGCTTCAGAACAAACATGTGAAGGGGATGGTTTTGTACAGGTGTTCAATAAAATACAAATTTGTGACATCACAGAATTTATCATCGCTTTCGCTGCTGTCAGTCTGTCCGTCTTTTAACAATTAACTGGAAGTTTGCGAAATTAATTAATATTATAAATCACTGTAGGATGCTGAAATAGTTTAGAGATTCCTCAAAGTATTACATTTGTGCGATTCACAAGAACAAAAGTTCGATGGCAGAAATATCTGTTATTTTCCAAATGATGGTTATGTGGTATGTAATGAAAATAATCACAAATAAACTTTCATGTCAAATGACACGAGCAAAACAAATCTAATTCAGATGATTTTGATACTGCTGTCTTAAAAATCACTTGCAATGCAGGGTAAACTCTGGCAGGTATCACCAAACGTGACACCAGAATTAATGAGATGACATAAATCGTGGAACAACATTTATAAAAATGTGATGAATTCTTAATCAAATGTCAAAATGTACCAAACCACTGAGTACTAAAACATGACCAAATTATTCTTCGTGATATTTCTTAATTATAGTCTACTGCATTACTTCAACGCTTGAAAATGTAATTGGCTACTAATGTAACTCCATAACTCAATGATCTCACCAGGGTTATTAGGCTGCAATAGTTGGCCTTAGTCCCTGGGACAGCAAGGTATTGTATCTTACTTTGTAGATGAACAAGTAACTCCGAGTGGTAACTACATATATGTAAACATATTTGTCTGCCACTTCAACACACCACCTTGTTCCTGGCTAATATCTCTTTCTCAGGTTTGCTGCAGTGCTCCAGCAAGCTCAGCATAAGCTGGAAAAGCACCACCTCATATTCTTCTTGGAACTCTGCTGCCTTCTGGATTCAATATCAAGGTCAATAAACTTTAGGGCTTGAACTCTCCTACGACCGTGGCCCCACTCTCACACACAAGGCTTTGTGATCACATAGGAGAAAGTGAGGACTGCAGATGCTGGAGATCAGAGCTGAAAAATGTGTTGCTGGAAAAGCGCAGCAGGTCAGGCAGCATCCAAGGAGCAAGAGAATCAATGTTTTGGGCATAAGCCCTTCTTCAGGAATGAGGAAGGAGTGCCAAGCAGGCTAAGATAAAAGGTAAGGAGGAGGGACTTGGGGGAGGGGCGTTGGGAATGCGATAGTGGAAGGAGGTTAAGGTGAGGGTGATAGGCCGGAGAGGGGGTGGGGGCAGAAAGGTCGGGAAGAAGATTCCCTCCAATCGCCACCAGGACAGAACTCCATTGGTCCTCACCTACCACCCCACCAACCTCTAGATACATCATATCATCCTTCATCATTTCTGCCACCTCCAAACAGACCCCATCACCAAGGATATATTTCCCTCCTCTCTCCTATCACCGTTCCGGAAAGACCACTCCCTCCGCGACTCCCTTGTCAGGTCCACACCCCCCACCAACCCAACCTCCACTCCCGGCACCTTCCCCTGCAACCGCAAGAAATGCAAAACTTGTGCCCACACCACCCCCTCACTTTCCTCCAAGGCCCCAAGGGATCCTTCCATATCCGTCACAAATTCACCTGCACCTCCACACACATCATTTACTGCATCCGCTGCACCCGATGTGGCCTCCTATACATTGGGGAGACAGGCCGCCTACTTGCAGAACGTTTCAGAGAACACCTCTGGGACACCCGCAACAACCAACCCAACCGCCCCGTGGCTGAACACTTTAACTCCCCCTCCCACTCCGCCAATGACATGCAGGTCCTTGGTGTCCTCCATTGCCAGACCATAGCAACACCACACCTGGAGGAAGAGCGCCTCAACTTCCGCCTAGGAACCCTCTAACCACAAGGGATGAATGCAGATTTCTCCAGCTTCCTCATTTCCCCTCCCCCCCACCTTATCTCAGTCCCAACCCTCGGACTCACACCGCCTTCTTGACCTGCAATCTTCTTCCCGACCTTTCTGCCCCCACCCCCTCTCCGGCCTATCACCCTCACCTTAACCTCCTTCCACCTATCGCATTCCCAACACCCCTCCCCCAAGTCCATCCTCCCTATCTTTTATCTTAGCCTGCTTGGCACACCTTCCTCATCTGTTTGTGATCGCATAGTCTGCTATTGCACATAACTCATTGTCAGCAACTAACAGTCTCCATTAACAGCTTTCACCCTCTCAGCGAGATCATTATCGACTCGTCTGTCTGTCTAACTGTTCTTCTCTCTCTTTGGGCTCTATCCCCAATCACCTATCGTTAACTCCTAATCAAATCCCAACCCCCCCCCCCAACATTTTCCTAGCGATTATCAGTCCTGAGGGAGGGTAACTAGACCCAAAATGTTACCTCTCCTTTCTCTTCACAGATGCTGCCAGACCTGCTGCATAGATACCAGAGAGTCAAAAAGTGTGGTGCTGGAAAAGCACAGCAGGTCAGGCAACATCTGAGGAGTAGGGCAACTACTGTTCTTGTTTCTGATTTACAGCATCTGCAGTACATTTGATTTTGATGTCAATAAGAACGTATGTGGCATATGAGAGAATTTGGGGGTTAAATTTGACAATACCCAAAAAACAATTCTGAGGACCACAGTATGAAGTTAAGCTATACCTGATCTTAGTTACATAGACAGCAGGTTAGCTTTATGAATCCTGCTCTTTTATATGATTTTACAAGCTTTAAGCCAAAGCTACCAATGCTGTTCATTGACGACAAGAGATCCAATATCATGAGTAGCTAAAACTCTTAAAGGGAACCTGTACTCCTCCGAGGGAAATACATTGGAATAGGAAGGAGTGGTGAACAGACAGGAAACAGAGTAGGAATAAATGAGTCATTTTCAGGCACTGAGACCACACCACTCTCCGAAGACCATCCTACCCAAATCTAGACCGAACCCCTCCTACTCTATAACTCTACATTTCCCAAGGCTAATCCACCTTTTCTGCACATCTTGGATACTCCTGGCAATTAGCATGGCCAATCCACCTAACATGTACATCTTTGAATTGTGGGAGGTATCTAAAGCACTCAGTAGGGACCCACACAGACATGAGGAGAATGTGTGAACTCCACACTGACAGGCAGCTGAAGCTGGAATCGAACCTGGGTCCCTGGCGCTTTGAGGCAGCAGTACCAACCACTGTACCACCCACAAGTGGAGTACAGCAGAGACCAGTGCTTGGCCCACAGTAGTTCTGAACCTATATATATGATTTAGATGTGAGGACCAACCATAATATTTTGAAATTTGCTCATGACACAAACATAGATTGGAATGTAAGTTACACCCCACAGTATAAATAAGAGAGGTTGAGTATAGTGCTTGGAGATCATTGGAACACAATAAGGTAAACAGGGAAGTTTAGCAAGGGAGGAAAGAAAGTGTTTTTTTTTCCCAGTATTCCTTTTCTGTCTTTTTGTTTTCTCAGCTTTGTCAGTCTCCATGAGCTGAGATGTTGAAATGTTGCACAAACCAGCTGAGGAGAAAGTGAGGACTGCAGCTGCTGGAGGTCAGAGTCAATAGTGCTGTGCTGGGGAGCAGGGGAATCAACATTTTGGGCATAAGCCCTTCATCAGGAATCATTCTTGATGAAGGGCTTATGCTCAAAATGTTGATTCTCCTCGGATGCTGCCTGACCTGCTGTGCTTTACGAGCACCACCCTCTTCAACACAAGCCAGGTGAGTTTGATTTAAAACAAATAAGATAGTAGTATCACAAGAGAACTGTAAATTCATTAATCTCTCGCCTTCAGTTTATCCTTAATAATGCAAATAAAGGCTTAAGTTATTACAGGGCAGCTCAGCTGTGCAGAATATCCATTCTATGGCATGTAGGGAAGTGAAAACACTTTGTGTGACAAAGATGATTAGATTACTTACAGTGTACAAACAGGCCCTTCAGCTCAACAAGTCCACACTGACCCACCCCCCTACATTTACCTAACACTATTGGCAATTTAGCCTGGCCAATTGACCTAACCTGCACGTTTTTGGATTGTGGGAGGAAACCCATGCAGACATGGGGAGAATGTGCAAACTCCACACAGAAAATCACGTGAGGTGGGAATTGAACCTGGGTCTCTGACGGTGTGAGGCGGCAGTGTTAACCACTGTGCCACCGTGCTGCCCACTGAGCAAGAAGTGTCATTGGTTGCTGAAATAAGAGCTCTGGGGTTTCAGAACTCAAGTAGCACAAGGGATTCTGGGTGCTGTATTCACAAGGCAAAGAATTATGTAGATAGTATGTTCAGACAGGTGGTCACATTGCAGGTTCGGGGCTTATGGACAGATCGGGAATAGGTAGCTACCATTCATTCACGGACACGCAGTGAAAGATTGAGGTACCTCGTCAAGAATTGGTTTTCCAATTTAGATACTGGTGAGGGTGATGGTTCCTCACAGGATGACAGCAAATGCTAGGCCTGTTTTACTGCTGGTGAGTAAGCTGTACAGGAAAGAAGGAAGAAGTGGGGATAAATAGTAATTGTCGGGGATCCATTTGTTGTGGGACAGACAGCCATTTATGTAGCTGTGGATATAAAATCCAGGAGGGTATGTTTCCCCACTGGATTCTCCTGCTCCTCTGATGCTGCCTGACCTGCTGCACTTTTCTAGCACCACACTCTTAACCCTGATCTCCAGCGATTCTCCTGCTCCATGGATGCTGCCTGACCTGCTGTTCTTTCCCAGCACCACACTCTCTTCTCTCATTCTCTGCTTTCTGCCACTTTATTATCTTTTGGGCCAGTCTTTGCTAGTTTCTGAAGTCCATCCAAACCTCTAAATCTTTACTGATATATTGAGGTTTATTTTCATTTTAATATTATCATTAACTTTTTTATTTAAGCCCACATGGTGCCTTTATAGCAAACAACTTATCTTCCTTTGTCTCTATAAATGATACCAGATGTGCTGCGTTTCTCCAATACCCTCTGTCTTTGTTTCAGATTTCCAGCAGCCACAGTTCTTTGTGTTTATTTTAGTTTTTCTTTCTCAATGGGGTAAGTATTTGCCACAGGTTATTAAATATTCCTTAAAATCTGCCCTTCAACTCCATTATCCTGCATCTACCTTCACAGTTCAGCTTAACCAGCTCTGTCTTCATGCCCAAGAGTTACCTTTATTTATGTTGAAGACACTGGTCATGAACCCACACTCATCTCTTTCAAACCGATGATGAAATTCATCAGGAAGCTTGAACATGAGGTCAGTGAGCGGTCTTGCCTCACTGCACGTTGCCGACGTTAAAACAAACTGCACCCAGTAATTGTCCTAAAAACACACAACAGACTGAGTCAGCAAGCTGCTCTGCCAACAATTCCTCCAATTTACACATGGATTAAAATCACCCATGAATATTCTGGCACATTTCTCAAAAACACCCTTTCTTTTCCCTGTATTGTTCGAGGGCTAACTAGTCCCAGAAGTGACCTCTTACTCTTACCTTTCTTTTATCTCAATCCAAGTTGATCATTCAAGCTAAGATCATATCTCTGAACTGAAGTAATGCCATCCTTAATGAATACAGCTATCCCATTCCCCCTCTCCTTATCTCTCCCTCACCTTTGATAGTTTGCCCTTAATGCACATTGCATATAAATTATGCAATTGGAAACATGGGCGAGTTACTGGTGGTGGTTAATGGATGAAAAAAAGTGTGATTTTTTTTTAGATTAGATTCCCTGCAGTGTGGAAACAGGTCCTTCGGCCCAACCAGTCCACACCGACTCTCCGAAGAGTAACCCACCCAGACCCATTTCCCTCTGACTAATGCACCTAACTCTACAGGCAATTTAGCATGGCCAATTCACCTGACCTGCACATCTTTGGACTGCGGGAGGAAACTGGAGCACTCGGAGGAAGCCCACGCAGATACAGGGAGAACGTACAAACTCCACACAGCCTGAGGCTGGAATCGAACCTGGGACCCTGGTGCCGTGAGGCAGCAGTGCTAACCAGTGCGAAAAATAAATGTTCAGTTGTGTGTAAGATCAGTTCTCAATATTAAAAAAATAGAGTTACCAATTAACTTTTCCTATCTTCTTGTTGTTTTGGAATGTCAGATACCTTTCACCATTTAGGTCCCAACCTTGGTCACCTTTCCATAATGTTTCCATAATGCCTATCAGGTTAGACATATTTATCTCTCCTTACATTAAAAGTTCATGCTATCCATTAGAAATGTTGTGTGCATCACTAGATATATCCACTGTTAAATGGGTTAAATCCCATTGCTGACCTATCAACAATCTCTACCAGTCTTTCACGTAGTAATTCACATTCGTTCTCTCTCTCTCCCTCACATATTTAGCACTGTCGCAACTCTCACATCCACAATGCCCAGCTTGCATATATTTCTGGTATTCAACCATGATGACTCCATCACTCAGACAGATTGCAGCAATGTCACTACTTTTGCTTTTGCATTTTTTAATTTTCACAGAAGAGATGGTGCAGGCCATCATAGGAAAGGGCATCACTGAGGTCATGGGCACTGGAGGAGCTGGAAGGACAGATGAAAATAGTCAACTTTGCATGCGGCATGCAGAGGTAATGTTTGTACAGTAAAGGACACTTTGCACCATGGAGAATTTTGTAATTCTTGCAAACTTTCATGCTCATGCCACATTAAATTCTCTGGCAAGAAAGAATATGATTAAACTATGTATTAATCTGTGTATAAATCAAAACAATGACCTCCTTGATACAACTATGAACTGAAAACTGAGGTTTATGTACACTTCCAGCAAAAATGTGCAAAGGCCAAACATGTACAAGTTAAGAGCCGTGAACACCCTGATAGTCACAGGTAATGATGTCCTTTGTGACAATACTATAGTCTTAAGAGGTGTATTTTGTCCTTTCTTGTTTGAAGAAAGGTTTTAAGGCAGAGATGCCAAACAGTCTACCTAGAGCTATTAGAGTAAAGAGTTTGAGAGGCCTCGGTGATTTTTTTTAAAGTATGGACAAGAGAAACAGCCTGAACAGGTTTGGTCAAGCTCTTACACAACCGGGAATTTTAGTTTAGTTTTCCAGTAGTAGGAGTTGCTGCTGAGATCTCAGCAGGTTTAGAAGTTGTAATACATCTCACCCTGCTGCACGCTCTCAGAGTTTTCTCTTGATGCTTTTTTGCTGTGGCAATTGGATGTGAAAAAATCTGTTTCTCTGAATTTGCCTTGTCAAGGGAGTTCATGGGAAGTTACAATATTGGAATAGTTAATTCACAGTAGTTAATAATCTATTATTCAGTTTAAGTATTCCAGTAAAGCTAGGTTATGCCAATTCCTTCTTTCTTTTTAACTATGGCGAATGAATAAAGTGTGTTTTGCTTTAAATCCAATAGTTTGACCAATTGAATTGCATCTGGAATGCAACACCTTACACTTACCTTTAAAATAAGAAAAGGTTAGGCTCCAGGGTCTAGGCTATCCTCATAATATAGTTCAAGGAGCTTTTGTCTGGTCTGTAACACCTTTAAGGTTACAAAGATGACTGTACAGTTAGGCAAAAGTGAGGACTGCAGATGCTGCAGATCAGAGTCGAAGAGTGTGGTGCTGGAAAAGCACAGTAGGTCAGGCAGCATCTGAGAAGCAGGAGAATTGATGTTTTGGGCAAATGCCCTTCATCAGGAATGAGGCTGAGACCCTCGGGGGTGGAGAGATAAATGGGAGGGGGGGGGGCCGGGGGGAAGTTAGCTGAGAGTGCGATAGGTGAATGGAACTGGGATAAGGTGGGGGGAGGCGAAATGAGTAAACCTGTGAAATCCACATTGATGCTGTGGGTTTGGAGGGTCCTGAGGCGGAAGATGAGACATTCTTCCTCGAGGCATGAGGTGGTTAGGGCTTGGCGATGGAGGAGGCCCAGGACCTGCATGTCCTTCGTGGAATGGGAGGGGCAGTTAAAGTATTCAGCCATGGGGCAGTGAGGTTGGTTAGTGTGGATGTCATGGAGACGTTCTCCAAAGCACTCTGCGAGGAGGCATCCTGTCTCCCCAATGTAGAGGAAACTGCATCGGGAGCAATGGATACAGTAAACGACATGTGTGGAAGTGCAGGTAAAATTCTGATGGATGTGGAAATCTTCTTTGGGGCCTTGGACAGAGGTGAGGGAGAAGATGCGGGCACAGGTTTGCAATTCCTGCGGTGGCAGGGGAAGGTGCCAGGAGGGGAGGGTGAGTTAGTGGTTGGGGGTGGGGGGGTGGGGAAGGCGTGAATCTGACGAGGGAGTCATGGAGGGAACAGTCTTTACAGAAAGTGGATAGGGGTGGGAAGGGAAATATATCTCTCGCAGTTGGGTCCATTTGTAGGTGGCGGAAATGGCGGAGGATGATGGGATGTATGTGGAGGTTGGTGGGGTGGAAGGTGAGGACCGGGAGGTGAACTTATGTTTGGGGTGGAATGTGTTGGTGAAGTTGATGGGAGATGGTAGTTTGGTAATGGGAGGTGAGATCGTGGTCAAGGGGGCAGTAAGAGGAGGTGTCTGTGAGTTGGTGCCTGGCTTCAGCAGTGTCGAGATCAGTGCGCCAAACAACCACCGTCAGTTGGAGTTGGAGTGGAGGGAGTGGAGGGCTGCACATTGCGAGTGTGAGAGGTTGGAGTGGGGGAGGGGGAGGGGATGGACAGGTTGGACGGTCAATGTCCCAGTGGCAAGTTGACTAAAGCAGTTGGCAACTTCGATGAAAATCTCTCTTTTTTATGCAGTGAAAAAGTGCCATCAAAAGTACTAAAGTGGTCTTCACAAAAAAATGAAAAGAATTGTTCCTTGAGGATGCTGAAATGATCATGACTTTCTACTGAAAGCTCAATTTCTCTCTCTTCTAACAGTTTGCTCCAGATTGCATGCCGTCTTTCATCCTCACAGTCATTTAACTCCCAAGAGAAAGCTCAACCAAGCTGCATACATTTGGAAGTAACTAGTTTCATCACAGGCTTTTAAATAAACTGCAAGGTGTCAGCAGCAACCAGACCACTCCCTGTGAGCTATTCAAAATTTCATCAAAGAGAGGAAATCTCCAATAACATGTACAATTACACAGGGAACACGAATAAATATTCCAACACGAAACTTCTAAGTCACTTATGATTCATTTAACTAGTAATGGTGTGGGTTAGGAGACCTGTGGTGGTCCTGAGTGTCATTTAATGATGTGAAACTATGAAAAATAATGAAAGGATACTGAGCTGGAGCAAGATAGAAGACAGCATTAAAAACCAACATTGCAATTTACTTTAAGCATGATCTGCCTGTGAGGTGTGTGCATGTACACAACCCCTTTAACAAGATGGTACTTAGCATCAGAAATGTGCGCACACACCTTGGTCCCCATTTTTGACAGCTAGCTGGCTGTGTACCATGCATTTTGTATGGTATGACCTGTTTGTATATAACTCAAAACAACGCTTCTCACTGTATCTTGGTACATGTGACAACAATAATTCAAACTCAGACTCAAAGGCAAATGTAATTTTGGTCGAACAGTTCATTCAAAAGGCAATGCTTCTGACAGATTCAGTAATGTACTGAAGGATTAGCTACATTTATTTATTCATATCCACTCTGAGGTCAGGCCTTTAAGTCTTGATAGGAAGAGAGTGACATGAACAAAGCCAAGCTACACAAACTATGGAGGTTATTAGAGGATTATCACTGTAACCCATATCCATCCAACTGTAACAGCCCTCAAGAAAGGGAAAAAAGGGGTAATGAATGATAAAGATAAAATATTTTGTCATAAATATCAAAGAATATAAAAATATCTTTCTCAAAATCCTTGTGTTTGAGTGGATAATTTTGTTTCTTGGTGCATGTCAGACAGACTTGGACTTTATACTCTACAGCACCTCGAACAGATCAGCACCAGTGTGATAGCACTCCATATAAAATCAGATCACCAGCTAAAATGCTCGCTGTTGTATTTCAACTCCAGAATGGAAACTCCCAGCTATTGATCTTTATGTAGTCAACGTGAACCACTTGAATCAATTGGGTAGGATGTTTTCAAAAAATGTTTCCAGCAAAAGAAATTGTGATAGTATCTCTTTTGAAACAGTTTAAGGAACAGATCAACTTGTTATAAGTAAACATTCCCTGTGAGAATGTGTAGCTTTTAACATTGTAATCACTGTTGTTTTAAATTTAATTTCATCCAGACTTGTGAAGGGGTTGCGGCCAAATCAGCTCTGGCATTGCTCCATGACCTTATCCAAGGATGGATAGAAAGTTTACTAATGTGCTGCCAGGGTTGAGGGAAGGTTATGGGAAGCTGGAATTATTTACCTTCGAGCCATAAAGACAGAGCGACAGAGGTGTTCAGATGATGAAGGTTTTATTTTAATGGGGTAATTAAGAATTGGTGGTAACCAAAGCACGAAGAATTAATGTGCTTGGCATGATGGAAAATGACTTTACCCTGAAAATTGTTTTGATCAGGAATGCACTGCCTGAACAAGTGGTGGAAGCAGATCAAAAAAAAATTCTTCCAAAAAAAGTGAATGGGAAAACATTTCAGCGAGCCAGGAACAACCAACTGATTTTTTTTTCAAAGGATTGGCAAACATACAATGGTATATTTTCACATTGTGTAATTCTATGGTTCGATGTCATGTATGAAGTTTAATAAATGCATGTCTGCATATTCACTTACAATTTCATTCCAAGATACATCACAGCCAAGCCAGTGAATCATCATCCAATATCGAGCACTAGATAGTGATCAGGAGCAGGCACTCAAAGGTGCTAAAACTGAGTCAAGTGGTTCACGTTGACTACATAAAGATCGATAGCTGGGAGTTTCCATTCTGGAGTGAGCATCTTAAATGGTGTCTTGGCCTACGACCATTACTGTCCAGCTCCTTTTGCAAGCAAGTTTAGTAACTGGTTAATTGGTGAATCATGTGCAGATGTGGGCAAAAGATTTTCCCGCCTGTATCTTTGGGGGTACAGGTTCTGGTGCCATATTGAAAGGCCACCTGGACAGCACACTGTGAATCATTGGTGCAGGACACGCGCTCTGCAAAAGGCAGCAATTGTTGTTTCTGTTGTGTTCTCACCCTTAATTACACCCCCTCCTCCTTCCAAACCATCTGTATGGAATGAGCTGCCAGACGAAGTGGTGGAGGCTGGTACAATTGCAACATTTAAGAGGCATTTGGATGGGTGTATGAATAGGAAGTGTTTGGAGAGATATGGGCCAGGTGCTGGCAGGTGGGACTAGATTGGGTTGGGATATCTGGTCAACATGGACGGGTTGGACCGAAGGGTCTGTTTCCATGCTGTACATCTCTATGACTCTATGACTATGACTCTATGTCTGTAAAGTGTCAAAAGGTGAGTTGACATTGCATGGATGCCTCACTAAACACTCTGCTACAGGTTGTCCAAGCCAAGAAGGAGGTCCTCTCATTGCTCAGTGCCTCTGCCTTACAACTAAAAACACCAAAATAACCTCTCAAAGTGACAGTGTTGTGTGATGGTGCTATGTTCCCAGGTCTACTCTGGCTAAGGTACCCACCGAGGTAACAATCACTGTGCTGGTGGAGTATGCAACTAAATGTCTTCTTGGTGCATTCTCTGAGATGATGTGTTGCTGGAAAATCTGCAGGGCTTATGCCCGAAACGTCGATTCTCCTGTTCCTTGGATGCTGCCTGACCTGCTGCGCTTTTCCAGCAATACATTTTCAGCTCTGATCTCCAGCATCTGCAGTCCTCACTTTCTCCTCTCATTGATGGGCAAAAGAAACCTTTTGGTCACACCTGGATTACCTGGATTGTAATTGCTAGTAGGTATCCATGCAGCAGAACACAGTGCAGATGAGGGCTAATGACTGCCTGCACTCAGCAGGGGGACAGTGCCATTATCTTTTAATACTGCAATCTTACACGCACAGCAGCATTGCTAAATCTAAATCTGACACAGTCTAGTAAGGCCACTTGGGCATGCTGACCTCATCATTCAATGCATGATACATCCACTCGATAATGATCTAATAGTCTGTTTTAACATTTATCAGGGACTGAAGATTCTGCCTACTTACTGGGGAAACATCAGCTCCTGGCTTGGTGATGCATTCTCATTAACAGGACCAGCATTGTCCTCAATCCTCCTCTCTCTCTTGTTACAGGACAAACTGGTGCACAATAAAGTAAGAGAGGTGGCCCAGAATAGTGGAGAGGATTGAGGGGAGGGGAGAATTGAGGAGTGGGATGTTTAATGGGTGGGGGGGATTGAGGAATTGGAGGGACTGATTGATGGGGAGAACTGAGGGCTGGGAAGGATTGAGGGGTGGAGACGGTTGAGGGATGGAGAGGGTTGAGAGGTGGAGAGGTTGGAGGGGTGTGGAGGATTAAGGAGTGGGAAGGGTTGAAGGGTGGGGAGGATTGGGAGTCGGGAGTGAACACTTCCTGATCTCTGCATCATGACTGCCTTTAAGGAAGGTGCAGCACAGCTAGAAGGTGAGGACCAGGATAATCCCGTACTGATGGAGAATCTGGAATGAGAGAAGTCAGTAAAAATATTGTTGCCTACTCTTCTCTAACACAAAGCCACTCTCAAACATCCCTCTACATAATGATTTGCACTTCCTCACCAATAATCTCCCCTCTTCCACGGGTATCAGCAGTCAACAGATAGTGGGAAGGAAGAGGTTCCAAAAACTGTCCAACCCCCCAAAAGCTTTAGAGATGAAGCCACATCATCTCAGAGAATGCACCAAGAAGACATTTAGCTGCATACTCCACCAGCACAGTGATTGTTACCTCGGTGGGTACCTTAGCCAGAGTAGACCTGTGAACATAGCACCATCACACAACACTGTCACTTTGAGAGGTTATTTTGGTGTTTTTAGTTGTAAGGCAGAGGCACTGAGCAGTTTACCAAAACCACTTGAGTAAACATGTTGGGATTTTTTTAACAGCCTGAATGGGTGTGGCCAGCTCTCACAGATCAGGATATCTGGGTTGTGGTTTCTCAGTAGCATCAGAAGCTATTAGGGCCTCAAGAGAGTTGGAAGCTTCAAGTGATTGCCTCCCAGCTGCTACTTTCTTTGAATTTTTTCTTGTTTTTTTTCCCTCCTGGATTGGAGAACTCAATGTGAGAATGTACGTCTGAATTTTCCTTTTTGTCAAGGGGTGTATATATGGGCTGTTACTGTACTGTAGCAGTTAATTAGTAATTGATACTGTATCTATTATTCTGTTAAGTTTCCAATAGAGTTAGGCTATTCTAAATTTCTCTTTCTTTTGTTATATTTTAATGACAATGTTTAAATAAATTGCTAAAAATCACACAACACCAAGTTATAGTCCAACAGGTTCAATTGGAAGCACTAGCTTTTGGAGCACTGCTCTTCATCAGGTGGTTATGGAGGACACAATTGTAAGACACAGAATTTAGAGCAAAAGTTTACATTGTGATGTAACTGAAATTATACATTGAAAGATACTTTGATTGTTTGGTAAGTCTCTCACCTGTTAGAATGACCATGATAGTTTCACTTCTTTCATATGTAAATCACAAAACCTTTTTTTAAAAGTTACATTCTCAGGTTAACTGTAACAATTAGTGTCAGCGAGATAAGATGTTGGAGATGTTAGCCCCCTATGTTCTGTTGGCCATAATCTAAAAAATGAGTTAACAGTTTCTTACATGGATTCATGCGGTTTTGAGCAAAATACAATGTAACTCTGCAAGTACAAATTCACCCCAGAAACGTACTGATCCAGAACGGCAGTGAGCACATCACTGACACCTGGTATTCACAGAAGTACGAGGAAGAAACCTTCTTGCAAAGGACTCCTGGAGACCTTAAAGCAACTGCTGAACCCCGTGTGGAAAACTTGCCTCTGTACTCAGCTATAACTCACATACTTACCCAAAAGAGATAGGGTGATGGACAGAGATGCCAAAGGCCTACACTAGACTTGAGAAAAAGATGGGGGAGCACATCCATTATAGTTCTAGCATGTGAATGGCTGACTGTCTACATGAAAAGGTCAGCAGTCACCATGGCGACCAGGTCCAGCAGACTGCTGAGCAGTTGCCAAATTTGCACTTGGACCTGCATTCCATTTCTCTTGTCATGGGGGCATGGCTTCAAAAGCCAAGTGAGAAGCGGGTGAGGTGCCTTGACCTCACTGCAGGTGCTCCTTCCTCACACAGACGCAGGGTGCTACCAGCAGGAACAACAGATAGAAACACCAGATCTTTATCTCAGGACTGTCCAGTAATGCACGCCCACCTTCCTGGTGCCAATAACCTCATTGCTTGCAGTAACTCAGATCAAAGAAGGTGCACCTACATCTGTGTAGGAGACTCACTATTCCAGGCCACTGAAGACTCCAAGGGACAACCTCCAAAGTCTTCTTACCCACCAATCCATACCAGTCAGCTGGCTCTCTCCTTCCAGCTGTGTATATTGGGTCTGCATGACATAATAGAAGGTTACAAAAGTCCTGTGAGCTCCTCAGGGGCATTGGTGCATTATTAACATATAAAAAACACACATACTCGAAAGCATATTCATTTTTATTGAAAATGTTGGGAGCGATGTCCCTCAATATCAAAGTTAAAAATCACACAACACCAGGTTATAGTCCAACAGGTTTAATTGGAAGCACACTAGCTTTCAGAGTGTCGCTCCTTCATCAGGTGATTGTGGAGGACACAATTGTAAGGCACAGAATTTATAGCAAAAGTTTATAGAGTGATGTAACTGAAATTATACATTGAAAAATACCTTGCTTGTCTGTTGAGTCTAGCATATTATCTAGCTAACACCAATTGTTACAGCTAACCTGAGAATGCAACTTTTAAAAAAAAGGTTTTGTGATTTACACATGAAAGAAGTGAAACTATCATGGTATTTGAACAGATGAAAGACTCAACAGACAATCAAGGTATTTTTCGATGTATAATTTCAGTTACATCACACTGTAAATTTTTGCTATAAATTCTGTGCCTTACAATTGTGTCCTCCACAACCACCTGATGAAGGAGCGACACTCCGAAAGCTAGTGCTTCCAATTAAATCTATTGAACTATAACCTGGTGTTGTGTGATTTTTAACTTTGTACACCTCAGTCCAACAGCGGAACCTCCAAATCATCCCACAATATCGTTAGGGCAGAGAAAAATCAATTCTTGTCGAGAAAAGGGTTGAAACGTTATCAGACATAGACAGGAATGTGGATTGGATGTTAACAATCAGATAACAAATAGCTGAAATTAGGAATCTATTGATCACCATGAAATTATTGTTGATTGTTAGTGAAAAAAAAACCATCTGGGTCTCTGAAGTCCTTTAGGGAAGGAAACTGCTGTCCTTACCTGGTCTGGTCTACACGTGACTCCAGACCCACAGCAATGTAGCTGACTCTGTACTGCTTTCTCGGCAATTAGGGATGGGTGGTAAATGCTAACGTGGCCAGTGATGTGCACATCCCATTGAATGAATTTTTTAAAAGTGTCAGAAAAGGCATGAGAGGCTGGATGGCAAAGTCTTGCTATTTTATTGTAAGTAATTTACCTCAGCAGGTCCGGCAACATCTGCGGAGAGAAATCAAAGTGAAAGTTTCAGGTCCAGTTCTGAAGAAATGTCCCTCGAACCAAAATGTTAACTCTGATTTCTATTCACAGATGCTGCCAGATCTGCTGAGTTTTTCGTACAGTTTCTGTTTGCAATTTCCAGCATCTGCAGTTTTTTTTTGTTTTGTAACTTCATTTCCAATGTTTAACACAACAGAGAAAATCTGAATTTTTGCCTCTTACCCGATCACATCCACCTGTTTGCTATGCTGTGTACCATGACAGTGTCTGGAAAAATGCACCCAGTACCTGGGCTGGGCCAGTGGCTCAATGATTACCACTGTTACCTCATAGTGCCAGGGACCTGGGTTCAATTCCAGCCTTGAATAACTGACTGTGTAGAGTTTGCACATTCTTCCCATGTCTGTGTAGGCTTTTTCCCACAATCCAAAGATGTGCAGGTCAGGTGAATTGGCCATGCTAAATTGCCCATAGTGTTAAGTACATTAGTCAGGGATAAATACAGGGTAGGGGAAATGGGTGGATTACTCTTTAGTGGGTCAGTGTGCACTTGTTGGGCCAAACGGCCTGTTTCTATACTGTTGTTAATCTAATCTACCTCAACGCATACTGGATATCAATCCTGACCTGCAAGGTTTGGTACCATTCCATACAGTGGAGTCATTAAGCACTGGAGGTAGCCTAGCCTGCTTTGATGCTTGAATTCTTTTGCACAAAAACAGAGTGCACATCCACTCTGAGAAATAAAATGAAGGCACAATTCCACAATACACAATCTATTGCTGACTTATGGTGTTTCACTTTTGCAGGGAATGGTGAAACTCTGGTATTTTTCAGCTAATATCATGAAAAATTATAAATAACCTTGTACCTGAAATAACTCCACCAAAGATGGTGTCCCATCACCAAGGCACCTTTTATTCACATAAGCACAGTTCATAGCATTGACTCAGTTAGCTCAGAGCTGGCTGCTAGAGTGAACAGAACACCTGACACAGAAATTTTACAAGAGAGAAGGGTGGCAAATCCAGGCCGCACACCCTACTGTTCAACCAGTTTTCAGGGAAATGAGGACAAACCTCAAATCCCACTTTCAGTTATCACAAAATTAACAGTAACAAAGATAAAGAAGAGAGTACGACTCGATAAGAAACAGCACATAGAATACAGACCCCCACCCCAGCAACCCAGCAAGCTACCTATCCCCCCAACCTTCCAGCCACTCTAAGGCAGCCTGCCTCGATACCCCTTCCAGCTCTCGGTCCATCCTGACACACCTTCTGACCACCTCTAGGGCAGCCTGTCCCAATTGCCCCTTCTCAGGATGACAGCGCTCAGAATGGCCTACCCACCTCCTGGCTCTCAAAGTGATGGCAGCAGGATGGCCAACCCACCTACCATTTTTTTTGGAGCAGCCTACCCACCTTCAGGTTCACAGGACGACCTACCCACCCTCCGACTCTCAGGGTGACAGCTTTCAGGACGACCTATGAGCCCTCCAGCTAACATTAAGGCCTGCTAGACCCAGGGACACACACAAGACAGGGCAGGTGATAAACCCAACAAGCAGCAAGACAAAGTCAATTAGCAACAATAGAGTCCATGCCATAAACAGTTCTCTTCAAAATGTAGAGTCAATTCCCAGGAACAGAGTCCATTCCTGCATACAAAATGCATTGTCAGAAGTACAGTCCACTCCAAACTGCAGAATCCATTGTCAAAAACAGAGTCCACAACCGAGGGCAGAGTCTCCTCCTGCAAGTGCAAACCCCACAACACACACGCAGGTAGGTGTTCAGTTCTCTATAGAGGCCTGGCCCATCCATCAAGACCCAGGCTCACTCACAGGAACACAGGACTTTGTAAAGGTACAATTAACTCACAGGGGTTCTGTCCACTCCCAAAGGCACGGTCTACTCCCGACCTCCAGGATGCAGTAAATGCTCACCTCACAGCACACACACAGGTGTTCAGTCTTTCCAGAGGACTAGTCCACCGACAAAGGCCAGGCATTCCCACAGGAACAGCTCATCTGGAAAGGTGCGTTTTCTCACAGGGGCTCAGCCCAAACACTAATAAACTGAAAACACAGTCAAAAAAGAAAGAAAACCAGAGTGCAAGGGCTAAGCCCTGCCACACAATCAGCATAGTCCTTTTCCAAAGTAAAAGATAAGAGTAACACACAGGCTGTAGCCAGCCAGTGAAATAACCGTTTCCTAATGAGAACTGAGTTAAACCTGAAACACATTGACTGTGTAGATCAGGCAGTTTAAAAATTAATCCTCAATAAAAAGGAATGCCAGTTAACAAACTGGCTGTATGGTTCAGCCAGTTTAGGAATCAGGTTCCCCCCAAAAAACCCAGAAACCAACAGCAGCAGTACACATTGGTTGTGGGCAGCCAGCTCAGAGTCAGTCCCCTGACACAAAAGAAGACTCATTGACACTGATCCAGCTCCCTCAGAGCCAACTCTCAGATTGAGCAGAACCTCTGGCACTCCTGATTGTTTTTTTTGTGTGTGATCAAACAGTGAAGGGGAGGGCAGGGATTAAATCATAGTAGAGTTGGAGGGGGAAATAATACATTCCACTCCCTGTGGTAATCCCCTGTTTATTTTTTTTCCCCCCTAGCACCCATGGTGTGTGTGTGTGCAGGTGTGAGACACAGTGAGAGACACAAGGTGTACGAATCTTTATTCAATTTCTACCACCAGGAAGATTGGAAAACACCCGAGTGGCCAGTGACAAGCACTGCCCTTCACATCAAAGGGCAGTGCTGTGTGATCAAAACAGTGAAGAGGAGGGTAGGGACTAAATCAATATAGAGTTGGAGAGGGAAATAATGCACTCCACTCCCTGTGGCGACCACCTCTCCCTGAACGACTCCAGGGTGTTGATGGACACCACGTGCTCCTTCTCCAAGGACACCCGGGCCCTAACATAACCGAGCACTCCTGTTTGTATCTGTCAGCTCCCGATTGGACCAGATTAACAGCCCCCAATCGCGGAACTCGCATTCTATGATGTCCACCTGGCTGACC
Organism: Chiloscyllium punctatum; assembly: GCF_047496795.1. Taxonomy (NCBI): domain Eukaryota; kingdom Metazoa; phylum Chordata; class Chondrichthyes; order Orectolobiformes; family Hemiscylliidae; genus Chiloscyllium; species Chiloscyllium punctatum. Next base: position 119,158,150 of record NC_092747.1, read on the forward strand.
TTGTTACAATCACGACAGCACCCATGACTTGAAATAGAAACTATAAACCTCACGGTTAGAAGCAAGAGAACTGCTAAATTAGTGCAGTTAATGTAGAAGCTAGTTAAAACTTTTATGCAAGTTCAGAGCACTTCCATCAAACTAGAGTTGATTATTATGGTACATGGTGTACAGTGCATGGAATCTTTGAGGCAATATACTGATAGGTCGAAATATGTTTCTTTCAGGTTACAGCCTGTGGGAAAAGTTTAATTTGGCAATACAGGAAAGTGCCTTGAGCTGTTATTGCATCTATTCGTTCCCAGAGACTGTTAACAATTTTAAGATTTTCACAAATAAGTCTGTTACTGGAACATGTTCTGTCAAAAAAAAGAATTGTCAGGTCATAATCTCTTGCTTTTGAAAATAGCCATTCAGAAAAAAGAAGGTAGCATTTGCATTCACTTCTGCTTTTAATACATGTCAAATATGGTACCTATTAGACCACATCTGCCTGCTGTTTATTTATTGTTTGACACAGTTCCCAGTACATAATAGTTACTTAAAAACATAATACAGCAAAAACTTTGATGAAACTGCATCAATGTTTTATATATTTGCATTTATTGATCATGAGAACTGATAAGGCCTGAAAACAGTTGTAGCGCTACAATCAATCCATGCCTATAGTTTCATACACACAGACAGCATATCATCTTCTGCTGTTTGCTCTTCTACATGACTGAAATATGCAGTCAGTATTATGTATAATGTTAAGTCACTGAAGGCTTGAGCAGAGATGAAAATGTCTGAAGAGCTACAGTAGTTAAAGATTACTCCTCTATCATGGAGGTGCACTTTGGCTGGAGCAGATACAGAGGCCATTCTGCAAGACAATATGTATTGGGAAAGATACAAGGATAGCATAACCTGACGGTGAAAAGTCTCCAATTTCCCTTCTGCAGCACGACAGGGGAAGGAAGAGAAATAAAGGGAATTACTATGACATGAGGACAGAGTTAGCTAAAGTGAATTGGACAGATAGATTAGCAGGAATGACAGTAAGCCAGCAATGGCAGCCATTTAAGAAGGTCAATCATGACTCAGCAAAAATAGATCGCAGTAAGGAGGTTGGATTCTCAGTGAGAGATAAACCAATCATGGCTAAGCAAGGAAATTAAGGAGGGTAGTAAGTTGAAAGGAAAAAATCAAGTGAAGAGGCCAGTTAGTGATAGCCCCAATGATAGGGAAAAGTTCAGAATCCTGGAGGAGACTTGAAAAATGATAAAGACAGAGAACATGAGCTACAAGAGCAAACTAGAGAAAAATGGAAAAATTGGCAACAAGACCTTCTTTAAATAGATAAAAAGGAATAGGGAATCTGCAGGAATAAGTTCAGATTCTACTCACTGGAATTTAGAAGAATGAGATGATCTCATTGAAATATATTGGATTCTTAAGGGGTTTGACGGGGTAAGTGCTGAGAGGATGTTTCCCCTCATGGGAGAGTTTAGGACCAGAGCATATAATCTCAGTATAAGGCTGTGCCACTTTGAATTGGAGATGAGGAGGAATTTCCTCACCCAGACGTGATGAGTCTTTGGAACGCCATGTCATGGAGAGCTGTGGATGTGAAGTCCTTTTGTATATTGAAGGCTGACATAGATTATTGATTAGCCGGGGAATGACAGGTTATGGAGGAAGGGCAGGAAACTGGATGTGAGGAGGGTCAGATCACCGATGATCCCACTGAATGGAAGAGCATGATCTAGGGGCCAAATGCTCTACTCCCGTTCCTATTTCTTCTGGTCTGAGAGAACTTAGTGCAGGAGGAGTGAGATTCTTGGTCTATCGGGAACAAAGGCACAGGGAAAGTAGTCAAAGCTGGTAATATCACAGTAAATTCCAAATGCATGGCCGAAGATTTGAATACAATGCCATAAGATCTCATGCAAATGGTTAAGGTGAGTATACAGATGAATATGCAAGAGTCAAAGAGCTAAATAATCCTGCGACTTCAAATCATAGAGTACAAAAAGAAGAAAGTTACATTAAACCTCCATGAAACATTAATTTAGCCTCAACTGTTCTATTGGATGCAGCTCTGATTGCTATGTTTTTTTGTAGAACATGAAGGCAATAAAGTGAGTGCAGAAAATAATCACGAGAATGGTTCCAAAAATGAGGAAACTTCAGTTACTTGGAGAGATTAGAGAATTTGGGACCAAGTTATTTTCCTTGTAGAGATGATTGGACAGAGATGTTTGAGGTCATGAGGGATCTAGCAGAGTAGACCGCAGGGAGAAACTGTTCCCATTGGTGGAAGCATCAAGAGTCTGAAACCATAGATTTAATGTCACTGATGAGCATGATGATAAACCTTTCCACCCATTGAGTGGCTAGCACTGGAATGTAGTGCCTGAGCACATGAGGAGAGTAGACTCAATTGAAGCTTTGAAAAAGAAATTAGATCATTATCAGAAAATGGAAAAAAGAAGAGGGTGCAGGGAAAGGAATGAGAGTTATAGTAAGTGAATTCTCTTGAACTGTAACTATTCAAGGATTCCAACTCCACATCATGACTATTAAACACTTATCAAAACAGAATGTTGCTCATGTACTCACAAGGCTGCAATTATCACCCTGTGATAATTTCAATTATCAGAGAAGTTTCAGGTTGCAAGGCACAAAGATAGAAAATCCTCACCACCATCTCTCCAGAGCTTCACCTTCAACGCCTGTGAGTCTTGAGAATGTTAGTTAGGCTGGGGACTTGCAAATCTTTCCAGTCTTGTTGTCAGGCCCTTCAATGACGCAGCGCATGAATATTCTTAATATGCTGTTCGCTAACAGTATTGCATAAATAGTAATCAGTAACAGCTCATTAACACTCATCAGAGTCAATGCGCCAAACTTTGTCTTGCAGTACATCACAGATAGATCAGTGTACTATATAACGTATAAGTAAGCAAGATATTCATAGTTAACTCAAAGCATTTTGAAATAATTCCTGTCTTGTGTTTAACTAATGTAATGGCTTTTTTTTGTCGCTATTCTTGAAAATAATCAAAATTATGACTTTTTTTGCAAGCCAGCTTGCCTTCAATATTACCTGGGTTCAAAGAGATTCAACATAGTTCATGAAATGTAAGTTCTGTAAGTTTTTAATAGAGTTTCAAACAATTTTAGAAACATTGAATCCCTCAGTGTAGATAGTGGCAATTTGGCCCATCGGGTCAGCACCAACCCTCCAAAAAGCAACCCACCCAGACCAACCCCCTCATCCTATCCCTGTAACCCTGCAATTCCCAAGGCTCATCCACCTAGTCTGCACATCCCCGGAACACTATGGGACAATTTAGCATGGCCAATCCACCTGACCAGCACATCTTTGGACTTGGGGAGGAACTGGAGCATCTGGAGGAAATCTACCCAGACACGGGGAGAATGCGCAAACTCCACACAGACTGTCACCCAAGGCTGGAATTGAACTCAGATCCTTGGCACTGTGAGGCAGCAATGCTCACCACCGAACTTTATCTACTGACATCAGACAAGAACTTTAATTTCCTGCCGATTGAAAGAATTGGAAGGTTTTGGGCCAAGTGCTGGGAAGTGGGGTCAGCGTGGGCAGACATTTGAGTTGGCATGGACCAGCTTGGGCCGAAGGGCCTGTCTCCACGCTGTGGGACTCTGTGACTCTATGACAATCGTGTAGTATTAGAAAGCAGAGTAAGTGTCATGAAAATGCATTTTTTGTACTAAACTCTACTCAATGATAAAATATGCCAGAATTGTGTGAGCAGTCACCATTCCTAATTCACACATTCCCAGAAGTAAATTTTTTACTGCATTTTAACCTAATTACTTTAAGTTGATTTAATTACTTCGACTTGATTCTGTGCTCCAATAAAATTTATAAGTCAGAAGATATTTTCCTTCCTCTCTCTCTCTGGCTGTACTGCTGTGGGTTGCTCAGGCAGGCAGCCCCTGTAGACATTCTCTTCTTGGTTAAAGATGATACCAACACATCTGATGGTTATACACAAATTACATAAACTCTATGCAATCCACATGAGGCAGTATATCAGGAACCAGACAAAAAGATCTAAGTAGTTATTTTCTAATGTCTGAAGTTGAAATGCAGAAGCATGAAGCATTGATCTGTGTTGCTAATCCTCTGGTCTACACCAACATGTGGTTCAAGCTTTGCCCCAAGCTTATAAAATATACCATGTAACTGCAGAAAGTATGTTGTTCAATAGAAAGTACGTTCGGCCACTGCAATTATTTGCTTGTTAGGGGTCAGTGTTGGTTCAGTTTGAAGTAATCTTGCTTTAATAGCCAGAAGATTGGGGTTTAAATATTGCTTCAAAGGAAATAATACCTAAACTAGTTTGGCACTTTGACGCAGTAATGAAGAATTGCTACAATGCTAAGAGCTATTATTGTTTTTTGGATACAGCAACAAACAAAGGACCATGCCGCTGTTTCAATTAGATGTAACTACATATCATCTTACTAATTGAAGTAGAAGTCAGGGACTCCTCCTCATGTCTTGCCCTGTAGAGTTATCTAGTAATTTGTCTCATGTGTAAACTGACTGCTGCTTTCTTACATTGGGACATACCTGTGAAATTTGTTGTGCTGTTTTAAGGATGTGGAAGGTGCAAGTGTTTTATCAAAATAATTGAAAGTGTCTTTTATAAACAGTTTAACCTTCCTTGTGCATCAGTTTACTCTTATGGTGATGTCTTGTGCTGATTCTGTTATTTGTTATTTGTTACACCATTACAGTAGCACCAGTACCATCTTGTGCTTGGCCACCAATGCAGATATAATTGGTCATGGCATCACGGAGATCTTGAACACTGAATTGGACAAAAATCACTTAATTATGATTAGGTGTCAAGTCGCATATTGACCAGATTCTATAATAGTAATCGGGTTAGCACTGCTGCCTCACAGCATTAGGGACGCGGATTCAATTCCAGCCTTGGCGACTGTCTGTGTGGAGTTTGCACATTCTCCCTGTGTCTGCCCGGGTTTCCTCCAGATGCTCCAGTTTCCCCCCACAGTCCAAAGATGTGCAGATTAGGTGAATTGGTCATGCTAAATTGCCCATTGTGTAGGTTATTAGTCGGGGTAAATATAGGGTAGGGAATGGATCTGGGTGGGTTACTCTTCAGAGGGTTGGTGTGGACTTATTGGGCTGAAGAGCCTGTTTCCACACTATAGGGATTCTAAACAAAACTAAACACATTAGGTTTTCTACCTTGATGGAAGTCTGTGTCTGTCAGTGTTTCCATCTCTACTAACATCAAAATAAAAAGCTGTGTTGTGTCTAAATGTTTCCAAGCATAGGGGACCTTAAGAAAACTAGACAGCACTTTATACTTTGGCAAATCTTCAAAATTCAGATGATAAGCAATAATCTGTGTTCAAAAAATGCTGATATTCATAACTGTGATGATGCTGCTCCTTTCATAAGGTTATATGTCCTTAGATTTTTTTTCGGGGTGGTCATAAACGCAGAGTTGTCCAGAGATCTATGTGTGAAGGGTTTTAGGGCCAATTTGATTTTAGTTAACAGGTACTTCTCAGGAAAAAGACTTTCAAGTTTTAAAAAAAACTTGTACAATGAAAAGGGAGTGGCCAGTCCTCCCAGCTCAGCTTTTCTCTGGTTTGGGTTGGGTTTGGTTTTAGCAGGCAGTTGTGAAGCTGCTGGACACAAGGGAAGCAGGTCCGTGCTGATCCTCCTTCTCTCTGTGTTTGATTTTACCTTTTTTGCCAAGGTGAGTTTATGGAGATTGTTGCAGGAATTTGGAACAGCATCATTTAGTTGGGATAATGTGTTGGGTCTTCAGATAGGTTAAGTTATTCTGTATTCTATTCTCGTTTGTTTGTATTTTATTTGGTAATCCTGCAAATAAATTCTGTTTTGTTTAAAACTAAGTAATTTGACTAGCTGCATCACTCCTGGAATATCCACTGTACACCTGCTTAAAACAACGAGCAAAGTTAGGGTCCAGGCTATTTTCTTGAAATGTTTTGAGGGGTCTGGCTTGGTGCATAATATAATCAAGATCATTTAAACATTTTACCAAAGAAAAGCAGCAATCGAAAATACACAAGAAAGCAATCCAACTCTTGCAGATGTCAAATGTAACTTTGTTCTGTACTGAGGTGAATTTTGCATTTAGACAAGGATAGAGCGATTAGCAGAAATATCACTTGTGTTGCTATAGCACAGTAGCATTGTTAAACAGCTCACTTCACCTGTAAATCAAATGTCTGAGATATGTTGCTCTTTCAGGGTAATCTAAGGTAAACTGGCCACTTTTCATAACCATATTAGTGCTTTCCATGGGTTTGTACAAATTATATGAATAGAGCTCAAGCAATTTATCTATTGTAAGTTGCGTTTGTAAACAGTGACTAAATCATTTGGTCATTGTACAAACATGATACAAAAATATGGTTCATCAAAGTCATCCTGTGAGATAATGGCTACCCTGAATCAACCATTTCTCACTATGTATCACTTTGCCTCACAGTTCACCAACAACTGGATGCTAACGTTGAGCCAAAACAAATGTTCTGCCTTTCACACAAATCAGTAAAAAGGTTTATGAATTCTAGTGTTAATATGATGCCATGTATGTAGGCCATTTTTCCTGAAGACTGGGAGATTGCATGAAGTCACATGTCCCCATCGGCTGCAAGTTACTGACTCTACAAAATCAACCCGCACTTGCAAAGTTTCCAACATAGTGCCTATTGGAAAATATTTGCTGGAAAATCCTGATTGTGCAAAGAATTACCGAGGCAACCAATTTAGGATTGTTAAGTTGGGCTTGCGTATTGTGCACTTGCATTTATTGGAAATTTCATTGATTAATGTTCAGAGCTTGGTCTTTGCAAGTATGTATACACACTGCAAATTGATGAAGAAGGTGACAGACATGTGCTGCTTCAATTCCTAAGGCCAATTAGAGTCAAATTGCCTGATTAAAAATGTAACAAACCCTTGCTCTTAACGGTCAATCAGCATTAGTAGTTGCGTTCTCCATGACAACACCTCTACCAACTTAAGTCCACTTGCCATCATTCAACACTTCTTTCACACAGTATGAATGCTGGTTTTTCCTCTTGAATTTATATTCTTGTGAAATGCTCTGGTAAGTACAAAATGAAAATGTTCAACGAATATATCTTTTTTTGTATAAAATTCAAAGTCTGCAAATATGTAGGCATGAGCTATACTGAGCTATTATGACTGGGAGTTCAAATGCCAATAACTTCTCCTCACCTCTAAATGTCTCCAAAACCCCCATCCTTATTTTTCCAGCTTTTGTTTTTCAATTCTATTTCCTTGTCAAACAGTTTACCCCCTCTGCCAAATCTCTTCTTCTTCAACATCCATATTTTACTGTATGTGATCCATTTTCTGTGTGCCCCTATCCAAAGCAAGTACCATGGAAGCGGTAACTTATGATAAAAGGGAATCAAAAGAGCGTAGATACTTGAGTAAAAGTCGATCTCATGCAAAAGTTGACCCCCTATTTTTGGCCAAAAGATCTGGAATTTTCCATATATCTCATGTAAAAGTTGACCTTATTTCTTAACATAATTCACACTGATGTTAGACTTCAGATTTCTTACATTAATGATTGAGCGAGCATTATAATTAGTATAATTAGTTTTCACATTTTGTACAGATGTTCCACTCCTGGGAACCAGTCTGCCGGCTGTCCCTCTCCGCTCCGGGACTCCAGTCTGCCAGCTGTCCCTCTCCATTTCGGAATTCCAGTCTGCTGGCCGTCCCTCTTCGCTCCGGGATTCCAGTCTGCCAGCCGTCCTTCTCCATTCCGGTATTCCAGTCTGCCAGCCGTCTCTCTCCGCTCTGGGATTCCAGTATGCCGGCCATCCCTCACCGGTCTGGGATTCTAGTCTGCCGGTCGTCCCTCTCCGGTCTGGGATTTCAGCCTGCTGGCCATCCCTCTCCATTCCGGGATTCCAGTCTGCCAGCCGTCTCTCTCCGCTCCGGGATTCCAGTCTGCCAGCCGTACCTCTCCACTCCGGGATTCCAGTCTGCCGGCTGTCCCTCTCCATTCCGGGATTCTAGTCTGCCAGCTGTCCCTCTCCATTCCGGGATTCCAGTCTGCCGGCTGTTTCTCTCCACTCCGGGATTCCAGTCTGCCGGCCGTCCCTCTTCATTCTGATATTCCAGTCTGCAGGCCATTCCTGATGAAGGGCTTTTGCCCGAAACATCGATTTCGAAGCTACTTGGATGCTGCCTGAACTGCTGTGCTCTTCCAGCACCACTAATCCAGAATCTGGTTTCCAGCATCTGCAGTCATTGTTTTTACCTTGCAGGCCATCCATCTCTATTCTGGGATTCCAGTCTGCCAGCCGTCCCTCTCCATTCCGGGATTCCAGTCTGCCAGCTGTCTCTCTCCGGTCCCAGATTCCAGTCTGCCGGCCATCCCTCTCCGGTCTGGGATTCCAATCTGCCGGCCATCCCTCTCCATTCCGGGATTCCAGTCTGCCAGCCATCCCTCTCCTCTCCGGGATTCCAGTCTGCCAGCCATCCCTCTCCATTCCGGAATTCCAGTCTGCCATCCGTCCCTCTCCACTCCGGTATTCCAGTCTGCCAGCCGTCTCTCTCCGCTCCGGGATTCCAGTATGCTGGCCGTCCCTCTCCGGTCTGGGATTCCAGTCTGCTGGCCATCCCTCTCCATTCCGGTATTCCAGTCTGCCGGCCATCCCTCTCCACTCTGGGATTCCAGTCTGCCCCCCCGTCCCTCTCCATTCCGGTATTCCAGTCTGCTGGCCGTCCCTCTCCAGTCTGGGATTCCAGTCTGCCAGCCGTCCCTCCCCATTCTGGAATTCCAGTCTGCCGGCCATCCCTCTCCAGTCTGGGATTCCCGTCTGCCAGCCGTCCCTCTCCACTCCGGGATTCCAGTCTGCCAGCTGTCCCTCTCCGCTCCGGGATTCCAGTCTGCCGGCTGTCCCTCTCCGCTCCGGGATTCCAGTCTGTTGGCCTTTTCTCTCCGGACTGGGATTCCAGTCTGCCAGCTGTCCCTCTCCATTCCAGTATTCCCGTCTGCCGGCTGTCCCTCTCCATTCCGGTATTCCAGTCTACCAGCCGTCCCTCTCCACTCTGGGATTCCAGTCTGCCGGCCGCTCCTCTCCACTCCGGAATTTCAGTCTGCTGGCCGACCCTCTCCACTCCGGGATTCCAGTCTACCGGCCATTCCTCTCCACTCCGGGATTCCAGTCTGCCGGCCATTCCTCTCCACTCCGGGATTCCAGTCTGCTGGCCGACCCTCTCCACTCCGGTATTCCAGTCTGCCAGCCGACCCTCTCCACTCCGGGATTCCAGTCTGCCGGCCGTTCCTCTCAACTCCGGGATTCCAGTCTGCTGGCCGACCCTCTCCATTCCGGTATTCCAGTCTGCCAGCTGACCCTCTCCACTCCGGGATTCCAGTCTGCCGGCCGTTCCTCTCCGGTCCAGGATTCCAGTCTAGCCCTCAACGGCTCCGATGATGTCATTGCCCCGCCAAGGTAAGTTTCTTTCATATAAAAAAATGCAGATGGGATAATTACTACTTCATTTTATTTTCTAAGCTCTTTATCTGGTAATTACTGTAATTCATTGTGTCTTTTTCTTTATTCATTCATAGATCAACTGGGCTTCTAATGATACAGTAAGAATTTTGACAGGCATAAATTTCAGCCCATCAAAAGTAGTGCCTTGTAATAGTAGACCTCATACATCTCACCTTAAAACACAGTCTAAAAAAATTCAACTCTTACACGAGTATGTACGGTAAGACAATTCAAAAACATCTCATCATGTTTTAGAGACAATTAAGTGCTTTTTAAATGCAGTCACATTTGCCGAGGAAACTCAACAAACTATTTTCTCAGAGGCTAGAAAGACAATATGTTGATTAGAGACAAATATTAGTCACAAAGCCAGGGAGAGATCATTTACTCTTTATAGAACATAGAACATAGAAAAATACAGCGCAGTACAGGCCCTTCGGCCCTCGATGTTGCGCCGACCGAAGCCTACCTAACCTACACTAGCCCAATAACCTCCATATGCTTATCCAATGCCTGCTTGAATGACCATAAAGAGGGAGAGTCCACCACTGATACTGGCAGGGCATTCCATGAACTCACAACCCACTGAGTAAAGAATCTACCCCTAACATCTGTCCTATACCAACCTCCCCTTAATTTAAAGCTGTGTCCCCTAGTAACAGCTGACTCCATAAGCGGAAAAAGGTTCTCACTGTCAACCCTATCTAAACCCCTAATCATCTTGTACACCTCTATCAAATCTCCCAAAACCTTCTTTTCTCCAATGAGAACAGCCCCAAGTGCCTCAGCCTCTCCTCATACGATCTTCCTACCATGCCAGGCAACATCCTGGTAAACCTCCTCTGCACCCGTTCCAGTGCCTCCACATTCTTCCTATAGTATGGCGACCAAAACTGTACACAATACTCCAGATAAGGCCGCACCAGAGTCTTATACAACTGCAACATGACCTCAGGACTCCGGAACTCAATTCCTCTACCAATAAAGCCCAGTAAGCCATATGCCTTCTCCACAGCACTATTTACCTGGGTGGCAACTTTCAGAGATCTGTGTACATGGACACCAAGATCCCTCTGCTCATCCGCACTACCAAGTAGCCTACCATTAGCCCAGTAATCCATCTTCTTGTTACTCCTACCAAAGTGAATGACTTCACACTTAGCTACATTGAACTCCATTTGCCACCTTTCTGCCCAGCTCTGCAACTTATCTATATCCTGCTGTAACCTGCCACATCCTTCTTCGCTGTCCACCACTCCACCGACTTTCGTATCATCCGCAAAAGGCCTTGGGTTATTTTATAACCACCTGAAAGGACAAACAAAGACTAGATTTAAAATCTTCTCCAAAAGCCAGCACCTCCAACAGTGTAGTATTCATTCGTACTGCATGTTGTGTCAGACTCTATCATGCGCTCAAGATGTGGAAGTGGAATTTGAACTCATAACCTGCTGTCTCAGTGGAGTCATTATTAATATTGCATTAAATCAAAGAGAAGGTATAAGTTGGGTGGACCAATAGTTACCCAATAATGTAATAAAGTCTTGAGATAACTGATGTCTTTGATGAAAACTTGGACCAAATGTCAGTGGAAATAAGTCTCTTTAGTCACTGCATCTTCTTCTACTCTGATCTGTTCTAAATAAACACGTACAGACTATCCCAGTGCACCAGAAATATGGAATTTACAGCTTTAATTGTAATTTTGGCTCCAATCCAAACCATTTAACAAAGTTATAAGACCACCTTATGCTCACTTGGTTCTGACAATGTCTGGGAGATAAGCACTATTTCTGCCAGTACAAGTCAAAAAAATTGCTTTAACGTACATTAATAAGATTTTCAAAAGCCACAGAGGAAGATGACTATAACAAAACAGTAAAACATATTTTCTGAAAGGAAATTAAACTCCATGAATAGTTCATAAGGTAAACACATAGATTGTGAGCAGGTGTTAGCCTCAGTCTGATGCAACACTTTTGATTCTGAATGACTAGGTTACAGCCCATGTTCCACATTGCAGAAAGACTGCAGAGTTGATGGTGCCACCTACCTCCAGGTGAAACGTTAACCCAAAATCTGATCTCCTGCCTCATGGGTATGTGAAGGATGTTATGGGGACAAAAGTACAGACGGAGGCCATTCAGCCCCTTGAGCCTGTTCCACTATTTAATGAGATCATGGCCGATCTGTGGCCTAACTCCATAGGCCTGGTCCATTTCCGTTTGCTTAACAAAAAATTGCCTATCTCAGATTTAAAATCAGCAACTGCTCTAGCATTCACATTCTGTGGTAGCATTTGGAAGGTAGGTGTTTTCTTAATGTTCTACTCAAGACAAATAAAAACATTTCAAGAAAAAAGAAAGGCTGTATTTTACTGGAGATTGATTAAGTGTCAATTTTGGTGAGTTTTGCAGAGGGGTTTTCTCTCCATGAGCTCTAGTTTCCTCATTATCTATGTTCTACTCCTCAATGGAATTTTGCTTGTCCTATCTTCCTTCTCATCGAAGACAACAGTACTTACTAGGAGAAAGTGAGCACTGCAGATGCTGGAGATCAGACTCAAAAGTGTGGGTGCTGGAAAAGCACAGCAGGTCAGGCAGCATCCGAGAAGCAGGAGAAAGTGAGGACTGAAAATGCTGGAGCTCAGAGTCGAGAGTATGATGCTGAAAAAGCACAGCAGATCAGGCAGCAGGAGAGTCTTCCTGATGAAGAGCTTATGCCCAAAACGTCGACTCTCCTGTTCCTCAGATGCTGCCTGACCGGCTTTGCTTTTCTAGCACCACACTTTTTGACAACAGTACTTACCACTAAGACTGTGACATCTTGGGAATGTCCAACACCAACCAATCAAACTTGTCAGTCTTATATGTGAGGCATTTTCCCGGAGATGAGGACAAAGGAAAATTGACTCAATGTTTTTCTGATGGGCACCTGGAGATCCTTGTAGATGGGATGGGACAGAGGAAGGCAATCCTATTCCCTTAGGACTGACAGAGGAGACCACAGTATCAGACCCTGCCAGGCTGGTCCAAGATTGTCAATGCATTGACAATGGTCCAGAGGAATGAGCAGTGTAAGATGGTCTTTTGCACTACATGAGGGTAAGTGCCAATGCCTTCTCTCTGCAACTCACACTCATTCTCCATCTACTTAACTCCCAACAAGGCTCACTCTCTACCACCTTCACAACAGCATGCAATACCTTTCTTCACTCATTCCCAACCACTCTACCTCCCCAGAATAGTAAACCTGCACAGCTTCTGCAGTGCCTATGCACTCATTGAGGACACATGTCCCCCAACTGCATCAGCACTGACAGTTTTGTCAGACACTTGTTATCACAGTGGTAGAAATAAATGAGCAGCACAGCAGTGTACAATGACGATTACTGGTGCCATGCACGGTGAACATACGCTAAACTAACCAGAACCACAATAGCTATTTCATGATTCATCCTCTCCATTGTCTCCTGCTGGCAACAGTAGAGTCTGCACAGGGGGTGATTCCATAAGACATCGCCTCCGCCAACTGTGAGGAAGAAGCCAAGGATCCCGTACAGGATCCATTGGAACAGCCTCTGCTTACAGCCAACACCAGCTCTGGTACCAACACCTCGGTGGGTGCTTTAGCTAAATTAGTGTCAGGAGCACAAGCTAGTGAGCAGTGCACTCTCATGTCAGTGTAACTGGTCTGGGAAAAAATGTCCCAGTTCATTGGCAATTGAAGAGCTCTCAGAGACCAAGCACCTAATGAGTCCCTAGTGGGAGATGACCCCATGTTGTCAGCCAGTAACAACATCATACAAATGGACAAGCGTAAACGGGTGTAGCAGGTAGGTTTAATTATTTGATTGATTGTCGTCACATGTACCGAGATACAGTGAAAAGTGTTGTTCTGCGTGCTCTATAATCAGATCATACCATACAAAGTACATCAGGGTAGCAGAACAGAGTGCAGAATACATTGTGAAAGCCGCAGAGAAGGTGTGTGTGTGTGTGAGAGAGAGAGAGAGAGAGAGAGAGAGAGAGATCAGAATTAACATTTGAGAAGTGCATTTGAAAGTCTGATAACAGCGGGGAAGAAGCCATTCTTGAATCTGTTCTGACACGTATTCAAACTTTTATATCTTCCACCCAATGGAAGAAGGGAGAAGACCATGATATCCGGGTGGGAGGGGTCTTTGATTATATTGGTTGCTTTCCTGAGGCAGCGGGAAGTATTGATGGAGATTATCGGATGCACTGGGTAAACTGGTTGCTAGACTGAGCCACATTGTTATCTGTAGCCTGCTGCCCCTAGCAGATAAGCAGCTCTCAGTCTCCATCGACAGTGCAGCAGAGGCTAAGGAGAGCCTGGCCTGGCACAGTGAGTGTCTGCACACACGGAGCTGTACTCCATCAACTCCCAGGGAATGAAGGACCTTGACCTCACTCCAGGTGCGCCTCCCTCAAAGGAAGGCAGGGCAGTGACAATCCAGGGAAGGAACAATCAATAGCAACAAACAACTTCAGACATGTTTAGCTTGGCAAAAAACAAATCCAGCCTTTGGTCACATATCATTGGAGAGTTGAGTGTAAATTCAGCATTTAACATCAGATGGGACACGATTGTAGCTCTTCATCCCCGCTCCCTGCCAACTGCCAGTAATAGGCTGCAGATCCTTCACCGACCCATGGATCCAAAATCTCTTTTCCTATTTAATTAAATTTTGATATTGAAGATCAAAACATTTTTTTTATGTGATCACAGTCACAGCCATAGCTCTTTGATAGAGCATTTGCCCTTAAGGATTTCAACTGAAAAATTTATTAATTCACATTTCTAAAAGATTTATGTTTATTCACGAGAACATCATCTTACCTTATTTCTGCATCATCCATTGAATTGGTTTCTGAAGTGATATGTCTGAGCTGGAGCAGGCAGGCAGCACTGTAAATATTCATTTCGAGTTTTCGAAATCATTTTCGAGTTCAGGTGGCGGGAGCAGAGAGCAAAGAAGCAGAGCCTGTTGGGAAGGTAAGTGATTGTTTTTTAAGTGTGTGCAATCTAAACCTGAGCACATACACTGTTGGGCCTGTGTCCCATCCACTTCCTCTAACCTTAATAAGAGTCTGTAGACTCGGTAGGCTTTTCAGGTTTTCTCTTTTATTTTTCTCTTCCTTGTTTAGTTCCTGTGTAGGCTTTCAGAGTAGCAGGGTATGGCTGTTCGGGCAGTTGTGGCAGGTGAGAGACACAACACGTGTCTCCGCTGACCACGTCTGTGGGAAGTGCACCCAACTCCAGCTCCTCAAAAACCGAGTTAGGGAACTGGAGCTGGAGGTGGGTGAACTGTGAATCATCTGGGAGGCTGAGGGGGAAATCGAGAGGATGCACAGGTACAGGGAGGTGGTCACTCCTCAGACACAGGATAAGGACAGCTGGGTGACATTCAGGGGGCGGAAAAGGAACCGACAGACAGAGCATGGATCCCCTGTGGCCGTTCCCCTCAGCAATAAGTGTACCATTTTGGATACCGCTGGTGGGGACAACCTACCAGGGGAAAGCCATAGTTGTCAGGTCTCTGGCACTGACCCTGACACTGTGGCTCAGAAGGGAAGGGGTTGAATAGAGAAGTGCTAGTGGCAGGGGACTCAATAGTTAGATAGATTGACAGGAGATTTTGTGGTCAGGAAAGGGTATGTTGCCTCCCCGGTGCCAGGGTCCGGGATGTCGCCGATCAGGTTTTCAGGATTCTGAAGGGGGAGGGTGAGCAGCCAGAAATCGTGGTACATATTGGCACTAATGGTATAGCCAGGAAAAGGATTGAGGATCTGAAAAGTGACTACAGAGAGCTAGGTTGGAAGCTGAAGAACAGGACAAGTAGAGTAGTGTTCTCAAGTTTGCTACCGGTGCCACAGAATAGTGAGGTGAGGAATAGTCAGCAAGTCCGGCTTAACACGTGGCTGCACAGCTGGTGCAGGAGGGAGGGCATCAGACACTTAGACCATTGGGATGCCTTCTGGGGAAGGTTGGACCTGTACATGAAGGGCAGGTTGCACATGAACTGGAGGGGTACAAATATCCTGGATGGGAGATTTGCTTGAGTGATTCAGGAGGGTTTAAACTTGTTTGGCGGGGGTACAAAGCTACACATCTGAGGGGGGGGGGGGGGGGGTGGTGGTAGTGACAGGATATAGTGGATCTGTCGGGAAGATTTTTTCATATGATGGAACAAAGGTATCTGTTAAAGTGTGTCTGCTTTAACGCAAGACGTTTCAGAAATCAGAGTCACAAACTAAGAGCATGGATCAGTACTTGGGACTGTGATGTTGTGGCCATAACGGTTTCACAGGGGCAGGAATAATTGCTAGATGTTCCAGGGTTTCAAGCATTTAAAAAGAACAGGGAAGGGGGTAAAAGAGGAGGGGGTGTAGCATTGCTAATCAGAGAGTGCATCACAGCTACAGAAACGAAGGTTGTTGAGGAAGGTGTGTCGACTGAGTCAGTATGGGTGGTAGGTAGGAACAGCAAGGGAGCAGCCACCTCATTGGGGGTTTTCTACAGACTCCCTAACAGCAGTTGGGAGATTGAAGAATTCATAGGCTGACAGATTTTGGGAAAATGCAGATGTAATTGGGTTGTTATTATGGGTGACTTCAACTTTCCCAATATTGACTGAAACCTCCTTCGTGCAATTCTGTGGGGCAGGAGTAGACAGAGATACTGGGTTTGCCCAGGCAGTCTTGTTCGTGGATTTTGTGTCTATTTCTGTTTTTATTTTTGTTTCAGGAGGAAAGATGATTATTGCTTGGCATATTTGTCATACCAATGTTAGTTGCCACATATTTTCCATGTTTCTCAATCAATGCCAATAATTGTACTGGAAGAGCTTGGCTAGGATTTAGTTTTGTTGGCTGTAGTGTTGCCTCGTATCTTTTTCTAAAGGGAATTAGTGAACCAGATAAGTTTTACGACAATCAGCAACAGTTTCACCATCAGCATTCGGTTAGGCTTTCATTCTAGATTTACTTACTGAATTCAAATTTCACCATCTGCTGTAATGGAATAGTCTGGGGTTATTAACCCAGTGACATTATTACTGTCGTACTGCTTCTTCTATCTCTGAAAAGCTCCTTTATGTACCATCACTTTATTCTGAACCATTTTAAGTTCTGCCAAAGTGTTGTGAATGCTTTTGGTATCCAACAGAAATAATAATTAACCGATACAAACAAAATATGAAAATTGACAGAACCTAAAGAATGTTTTTGGCAGAAAAAAGTGTTCAATAAAGTAAAAAGGGAACTGGAAAATAGCGAATAAAAAAAATTCTATATTACACATGGAGCTTTATTTTACCCTATAGCATGCAATGACTTATTTACATACATATCAATCTCAATCAATATTTAAATGAAGCTTTTCATCTGTCATGCATTGTATGAATCTCTCAAGAAGGGATTCCCTGCCTCATTTCCCAGCGTCTCCTTTCATGTTCCATGTCAATGGATCTGAACCTAATGGTTAAAAAATACAAACTTATGCTAATGAAATGAATCATGGCTGTCTCAACCTCATTCCGAGTGAGGATGGGCATAATTTTGATGGCAGATTTGCATGAAAATTAGCCAAAGGTTTAACTACACACTGTTCAATTATGCAGTTGCTTTTCAGACAGGATTAAGAAGCATTCTTGGACCGAAGCAAATGCAAAGGAACTCTGCAGCTGCCCCCAACTCTACCTTGTCAAGCAACATTTAACAGGACAGGTGAGGGGGTGGACAAATGTTTCATTATTCAACACCAAATGTCCTCAATCTGGATTAGAAGGTAAACTAGCCATCATTTCCTGTGCATTTTTATTGATCTTTTGGGCTAAAGGCTGTCATCTTACATTATAAAACATCTATTTGAGTTTCCCTTTCAGCATTTCACAATCAAATCATGTGGCTGACTTTTAAAATCATGCATTTATAGAATATATATATATATATATATATATATATGTGTATGTGTGTCAGCACTGATTTCACCACTGAACAAGTATAATACTTGACAGTGATGTTGACAGGTAATAAATTTCAGAAAGTGACACCAGGAGCCAACAATCGGGTAACAGAGAGAAGGAAGAATACAACTAAATGGATCTGCCAAAAAAGTACATTGCTTTCTGTCTTTCAACCAAATGATGGTACTAGTCACTCAAGAAATGGTCACAAGAACTTTAAACAAATGTAACAAATTAACTGTCAAATCTCCATCCTCTGAGCATTAGTCACTAATATTTGAGCCAAACTCCAACTGAGGAAAAGACTCTTCCAGGATAGTGTGGCTTGGGCCTACTGCAGTACATCCTTGCTTATTTCTCCTTTAGATCAAAATTAAGTCTGTAAAACAACAGGAGAAACAGATGAAATTCAAGTTCCTTTAGCTGAATCCATCTGCAATAAGATTGATGACCTGTTGGTAGAAATACAGGCAAAATGGTTTAGATTTAATTGCCATTAGAGGGACACAGTTGCAAGGTGATCATGGTTTAGAAATAAATATTCTGGGGTACATAATATGTTGGAAAAACAGACAAAATGGAAAAGGAGGAGGTGTAACCCAGATATCAAAGGAAAGCATAAGCACAGTAGTGACAAAATCACGAAAAAGAATCAATATAGATTGAAAGTAGGAATAGCAAAAGTTAGAAAATGTCAGTGGGAGTAGTTTACTGGTTCCCTAACAGTACTTGGAGAAAGTGAGGACTGCAGATGCTGGAGATCAGAGTTGAAGAGTGTGGTGCTGGAAAAGCACAGCATGTCAGGCAGCATCCAAGGAGCAGGAGAATCAACTTTTCGGGCATAAGTACTTCATCAGGAATGAGGGGGCTGAGTGTTAAATGGGAGGGAGGTGGGGCTGGGGGGAAGGCAGCTGGAAATGTGGGGCCCTGATGATGATAGGTCAGAGCAGAGGATGGAGCGGATAGTTGGGAAGGAAGATGAACAGATGGGACAGGTCATGAGAGCGGTGCCAAGTTGGAAGGTTGGGACTGGGATAAGGTGGAGGAAGGGGAAATGGGGAAACTGGTGAAATCCACGTTGATCCCATATGGTTGATGAGTCTCAAGGAGGAAGATGAGGGGTTCTTCCTCCAGGCGTCGGGTATTTAGGGAGTGGCTATGGAGGAAGCCCAGGACCTGCATGTCTTTGGTGGAGTGGGAGGGGAGTTAAACTGTTCAGCCACAGGGCAGTGGGGTTGGTTGGTGAGGGTGTCCCAGAGATATTCTCTGAAATGCTTTTGCATCATTTACTGTGAAAAGGATATGGAAGGTATAGACGGCAGGGAAACAGATGGTGACATTTTGCAAAATGTCCATATTACAGAGGAAGAAGTGCTGGATGACTTGAAATGAGTAAAGGTGAATAAATTTCCATGACCTGATCAGGTGTAGCTAGAACTCTGTGGGAAGCTAGAGAAGTGGTTGCTGGGCCTCTTGCTGAGATATTTGTATCATCGATAGTCACAGGTGAGGTGCCGGAAGACTGGAGGTTGGCTAACGTAGTGCCACTGTTTAAGAAGGGCGATAAAGACAAGCCAGGTAACTATAGACCAGTGAGCCTGACCTCGGTGATGGGAAGGTTGTTGGAAGGAATCCTGAGGGACAGGATGTACATGCATTTGGAAAGGCAAGGACTGCTTAGGGATAGTCAACATTGCTTTGTGTGTGGGAAATCATGTCTCACTAACTTGATTGAGTTTTTTGAAGAAGTAACAAAGAGGATTGATGAGGGCAGAGCAGTAGATGTGATCTATATGGATTTCAGTAAGGCATTCAACAAGGTTCCCCATGGGAGACTGATTAGCAAGCTTAGATCTCACGGAATACAGGGAGAACTAGCCACTTGGATACAGAACTGGCTCAAAGGTAGAAGACAGAGGGTGGTGGTGGAGGGTTGTTTTTCAGACTGGAGGCCTGTGACCAGTGGAGTGTCACAAGGATCGGTGCTGGGTCCTCTACTTTTTGTCATTTACATAAATGATTTGGATGCAAGGATAAGAGGTACAGTTAGTAAGTTTGCAGATGATACCAAAATTGGAGCTGTAGTGGACAGCGAAGAGGGTTACCTCAGATTACCACAGGATCTTGACCAGATGGACCAATGGGCTTGAGAAGTGGCAGATGGAACTTAATTCAGATAAATGTGAGGTGCTGTATTTTGGGAAAGCAAATCTTAGCAGGGCTTATACACTTAATGGTAAGGTCCTAGGGAGTGTTGCTGAACAAAGAGACCTTGGAGTGCAGGTTCATAGCTCCTTGAAAGTAGAGTTGCAGGTAGATAGCATAGTGAAGAAGGCATTTGGAGTGCTTTCCTTTATTGGTCAGAGTACTGAGTACAGGAATTGGGAGGTCATGTTGCGGCTATACAGGACATTGGTTAGGTCACTGTTGAAATATTGTGTGCAATTCTGGTCTCCTTCCTATCGGAAAGATGTTGTGAAACTTGAAAGGGTTTAGAAAAGACTTACAAGGACGTTGCCAGGGTTGGAGGATCTGAGCTATGGGGAGAGGCTGAACAGGCTGGGGCTGTTTTCCCTGGAGCATCGGAGACTGTGGGGCAATTTTATAGTGGTTTACAAAATTCTGAGGGGCATTGATAGGATAAATAGGCAAGGTCTTTTCCCTGGGTTCGGGGAGTTCAGAACTAGAGGGCATAGGTTTAGGGTGAGAGGGGAAAAATATAAAAGGGACAAACTGGGCAACTTTTTCACACAGAGGGTGGTACGTGTATGGAATGAGCTGCCAGAAGAAGTGGTGGAGGCTGGTACAATTACAACATTTAAGAGGCATTTGGATGGGCATATGAATAGGAAGGGTTTGGAGGGATATGAGCTGGGTGCTGGCAGGTGGGACTAGATTGGGTTGGGATATCTGGTCGGCATGGACGGGTTGGACCAAAGGGTCTGTTTCCGTGCTGTACATCTCTATGACTCTATGACTCTAAGTTGGTGTCTTGTCTCCCCAATATAGAGGAAACGACATCGGGTGCAAAGGATACAGTAGATGATGTGTGCGGAAATACAGATACATTTCTGTCAGATGTGGAAAGATCCTTTGTGGCCTTGGGTAGAGGTGAGGGGGGAGGTGTGGGCACAGGTTTTGCTTTTTTTGTGGTGGCAGGGAAAAGTGCCAGGAGGGAAAGGTTGGTTAGTGGGGGGGCGTGGACCTAACAATGGAGTTGCAGAGGGAATGATCTCTCTGAAATGCAGATAGGTTTGGGGAGTGAAACGTAGCTCTGGTGGCGGGGTCTTTTTTTAGGTAGTGGAAATGGCAGAGGATGATGCCATGTATCCGAACACTGGGGGGTGGAAGGTGAGAACCAGGGGATTCTGTCCTTGTTGTGATTGGAGGGGTGTGTTTCAAGGGCAGAGGTTAGGAAGTGGAGGAGATGCGCTAGAGGGCATCATCGATCACGTGGGAGGGGAAATTGTGGTCTTTGAAGAAGGAGGCCATCTGGGATGTTCTATGGTGGAATTGGTCCTCCTGGGAGCATGGAATGGAGGCAGAGGAATTGGGAATAAGGGATAGCATTTCTACAGGAGGCATTGTGGGAGGAAGTGTAGTCCAGGTAGCTGTGGGAGTTGGTGGGTTTGTATTGGATGTCCATTTCGAATTGGTCATCAAAGATGGAGATGGAGAGGTCCAGGAAGCGGGGGAAGGTGTCTGAGATATTCCAGGAAAACTTGAGGTTGGGTTGGAAGGCTTTTGTGAAGTTGATGAACTGTTCAACCTCCTCATGGGAGCATGAGGAGCTGCTGATACAGTGATCGATGTAGTGGAGGTAATGTTGGGGAGTGATACCAGTGTATATGCGGAAGATGGATTGTTCCACATACCTGATGAAGAGGCAGGCATAGCTGGGGCCCATGAGGGTGCCCATGGCTACGCCTTTGGTTTGGAGGAAGTGGGAGGATTGGAAGGAGAAATTGTTGAGTGCGAGGACCATTTCAGTCAATCAGATGAATATGTCAGTGGAAGGGTACTGGCTGAGTTGGAGAAAGTGAGGACTGCAGATGCTGGAGACCAGAGTTGAAAAGTGTGGTGCTGGAAAAGCGCAGCAGGCCAGGCAGCATCCGAGGAGCAGGAGAATCGACGTTTCAGGCATCGACGCTCCTGAAGAAGGGCTTATGCCTGAAACATCGATTCTCCTACTGGCTGAGTTGGCATGAGAAGAAGAAATGGAGGGCTTGGAGACCTTCATCATGGAGGGTAGATGTGTACAGGTCATGGAGGAGGTGTAGGGTGTGGGTGGTGTCCCGAATGTAGGTGGGGAGTTTTTGGACTAAGGCGGACAGGACTGTGTCAAGGTATGCAGAGATAGGTTCAGTGGGGTAGGAGCAGGCTGAGATATGTGTCAACCGGGACAGTTAGATTTCAGAAAGTTGGGTAGCAGGTAGAATCGGGCAGTGCAGGGTTCCCAGACTCTGAGGTTGGAAGCTGTGGATGGGAGATCCCCAGAGGTGATGAGGTTATGGATGGTCTGGGTCCCTAATAGTACTTGCTGGAAAGAGCATAAAACAATAAATAAGTGAAGCATGTAATGATTACAATGTAATTATTATGGGGGACTTCAGTCTTCATACTGGAGTGGAATATTCAAATTTGCAAGAATGGTTCAGGAGATAATATACGTTTTTGTGGCTGTTTCTTAGACCAATATATTGTGGCTCTGACTAGGGATAAAGTTATCACCAATCTAGTGACATACAATGAAACAGAGTTAATTAGTCATGCCATAATAAAAGATCTGCTGGACAATAGTGATTATAATACCATTGCATTCCATGTTGAGTTTGATAGAGACACACTGCAATACAAACACCAGTCACAGCAAATTACTTAAGGATAAAGGGAGAACTGGCTCAGGTCACTTGGGTAAATAGATTAAAATGTGTTTCAGAAAATTAAAAAATGGAAATCGTTTAAAGAGACAATCCAAAGTGTTAGCAAAAGTACATTCCAAACCAGGTTGGATGTTTTTGCCCTGACTGCTTCTCTGGCAATGGTTTAGCAGTTTTGTCAAGAAAATTTGGCTTTCTTTCTACTCAACTTGATTTTGTTGCTCATTCCTGTTGCTACTTCTGGCTCCAGCCATTTTGTTTTTAAGCATTGGAAAAATAGATTGGGAATAGTGAGTATTTATACTGGACTATTCTCATCCCTTCAGTAGCAATGTTTCTCCATGTGAGTCTTGCCTTATCTGTATGTTATCTAAATTCAGTTGATTTCTTTATGATTCTTTTAGCAATTTTCACTGCTGCCTCAACTTGTCTTTGTGAGTGAGCACAGTATGAAGATGGTGCGCATGCCATAATGTCCCTGAACCAGTCTGCAGAACCAGTTTAACATTCATGGGACATGAGTCCAAAGTAGAATTCAATAAAATTTGGAATTAAAAGCTGGCCCATTGGCAACAAGTAAACATTGTTAATCATTGTAACACTCATCTGGCTCACTAATGCCTTGGAAGGAAATCTTCTTTGGTGAAAGTGAGGCCTGCAGATGCTGGAGATGAGAGTCGAGAGTGTGCTGCTGGAAAAGCACAGCAAGTCAGGTAGCACTCAAACGTCAATTTTCCTGTTCCTGGATGCTGCCTGACCTGCTGAGCTTTCCCAGCACCACTCCCGACAGGAAATCTTCTTTCCCTCGTCTGGCCTACATGTGACTCCAACCACAGCAATGTGGTTTGACTTGTAATTTCCCTCTGAAATAGCTAGCAAGCCATTGAATTGTATCCAACTGCAACAAAACCTAAAGCAAATGGACCACCCAGCATTAATCTAAGCATCAAAAATTACAATGATAAACACAGCATTTTTGACCTTGCACAGTTCCCCTTATCAATGTCTGGGACCAAGTGCCAAAATTGGGAGAGCTATCTCCTAAAGTTGTGAAGCAACAGCTTGATATTGTCATACACACAGAATCAGACAGTATCTCATTGCTGGTTATGTCCTGTACCACTGTCTGAACACAAACATTAGACAAAGCAATGCAGGCACAACAGTCCATAGTCAAGGAGGAGCTGCCCTGGCAGTCTTCAACATAACTGCGGATCAAATGTGGTTAAGAAAACATCAATCTGATGATTACCGACCACTCGTCCCCTCCCACTTGGATGTGAATGAGAAATCCTCCATGCTGAACACTGCTCGAAGGAAGTATTGAGAGTGGCAAGGGCACAAAATGTGCTCTGGGTGGGAGACTTCAATGTCCATCACTAAGAGTGGCTTGGCATTAGTGTTATTGACTGAATTAGTTGAGACCTAAAAGATTTACGACGCTTCACCTTATCTTTTGTGCTGGGTTCATGTGTCATTGTGAATGAGGACATTTGTGGAATCTCCACCTCCTGTTGATTTTAAAAAAATTCTCTACAATTTTTTACAACTGGATGTGGCAGGACAAATTTACTTGACCGATGGTGAAGAACCAATAAGAGGGAAAGTCGTACCTGACTTTGTCCTGAACAATCTACCTGTTTTAGATGTGCACATCAATGACAGTGTTAGTAAGAGTGACAAATGCATTCCTCAGTGGAACTGAAATCACATCTTCATATTGAGGAAATTCATCAATTTATGTGGCTCTACCCATTGTGCTACCCATTTGAACAGATTGATAAACTGAAAACTAGGCATTCATGAGGCATGTGAGCAATTGTGTTTAACCACAATCTGTTATTTTTTTGCCCAACATATCTTCTACTTTACCACTTTACCTACAAGCCAGAAGGTCAACCCTGGTCAACAAGGAGCCCAGGAGAGCATGTCAGGAGCAGCACTAGCCACCCTAAAAAATGAGGTCATAGAAAGTGAGGATTGCAGATGCTGGAGATCAGAGTCGAAGAGTGTGCTGCTGGAAAAGCACAGCTGATCAGGCAGCATCCGAGGGGCAGGAGAATCGGCGTTTAGAGCATAATATTTTCATCAGGATTGAGGAGGTGGCCCAAGGAGGCTGAATAATAAATGGGACGGAGGTGGAGCTGGGAGGAATGTAGCTGAGAATGCGATAGGTCGATAGAGGTGGGGGTGAAGCTGATAGGTCAGAGGGGAGGGTGGAGTGGCTAGGTGGGAAGGACGGTTCAAGAGGGTGGTGCCCTTGAACCCACCCCTCCAATCACAACAAGGACAGAACCCCCTCCCCCCCACCCAGTCATCACCTTTCACCCCACCATCCTATGGCTACAACACATCATCCTCCGCCATTTCTGCCACCTACAAAAAGACCCCATCACAAGGGATATATTTCCCTCCCCCCCCATCTGCGTTCCGGAGAGACCATTCCTACCGTGACTTCCTTGTCAGGTCCACGCCCCAGACCAACACACCCTTCCCTCCTGGCACCTTCCCCTGACACTTCAAGAGGTGTAAAATCTGCGCCCACATATTCCCTCTCACGTCCCCCAAAGGACACTTCCACATCCAAAGATTTACCTGTACTTCCACACACGTCATCCTCTGTGTCCATTACTTTCCATGTGGTCTTCTCTACTTTGGGGACACAGGGTGCCAACTTGTGGAAAGTTTCAGGGAACATCTCTGGGATACATGCACTAAGCAACCCCACCACCCCGTGGCCGACCACTTTAATTCCCCTTCCCACATGCAAGTCCTGACCTCATCCACCGCGAAACCCTAACCACCCGACGCCTAGCGAAAGAATGCCTCATCTTCCTCCTTGGCACCCTCTAACCACATGGGATCAATGTGGATTTCACCAATTTCCTCACCTCCCCTCTCCCCACCTTATGCCAGATCTAACCTTCCAACTTGGCATCGGCCTTTTGAACTGTTCGACCTTTCCATCTTCCTTCCCACCTATCCGCTCCGCCCTCCTCTCTGACCTGTCACCTTTACCCATACCTGCATCTACCTATCGCATTCCCAGCTACCATCCCCCCAGCTTCATACCCCCTCCCATTGTCTCTCAGCCCCCTTGCCGCCCCCTCCTGCCCCATTCCTGATGAAGGGCTTATGCTGGAAACATTGACTCCCCTGCTCCTCAGATGCTACGCGACCAGCTGCGCTTTTCCAGCACCATGCCCTTCAAATGAAAAATGAGGTGTTAAGTTTGCAGGCCCCTGCTACACCCATCTGTGAATGGTGGTGGACATTTAAAAACAAGAGGTGGAAACTTGAAAAATGTGCACACTCTCAACAATGCAAGAACCGAGCACTCAAGTCAAGACTGAAATATTGGCATCCATATTTAGCCAGAAGTGCTGAGTGAACAATTCATCCCACCCTGTAGTCCCAGCATTACAGATGCTAATCTTCAACAAATTCAATTCACTCTACGTGATATCAAGAAACAACTGAAAACATTGAATACTGCAAAGGTCCTACAGGTATTCTGGCAATAGTACTGGTGAGATGTAGCCCAGAATTAGCCACATTCCTCACCAAGCTGTCTTAACACAGGTACAACACTTCCCGACAATGTGAAATTTTGTCCGATATGCCCACTAAAAGGCAGAACAAAACTAGTCAATTACTAACCTATTAGTCTACTCCAGATTATCAGTAATGTGATGGAAGGGGTTGTCAACTCTGTTATCAAGTGGTTTTTACAAAGCAATAATTTCCTCACAGAGCTCAGTCTGGCTTCTGCCAGTGCTACATAGCTCTTAACCTCATTATAGCTTTGGTGCAAATATAGGCAAAAGAGCTGACCTCCAAAGGTGGATTGCGAAGGACAACACTGGACATCAAAGCTGCATTTGGCTGGCTATAGTAGTATGGAGCCGAGCAGAACTAACTTCAATGGGAATTGGGGAAAACTCTCCACTGGTTGGAGTCAGACCCAATACAAAGGAAGGTGGTGCTGGAGGTCATCATCTCAGCCAGACAATATCACTGCTGGATTTCCTGAGCGTAATGTCCTGGGCTGAACTAAAACTTTCATCCAGAACAAGAAGTGACCAAATGTATGGTGTAAATGGTAGGTTTATGGTGTGTTGATATCCATCTATGTATAGCTATGATGGAGAGGCAGAGAAGTAAAGGGAGATAATGTCAGTGCTTACTCCCTAGAACACTGAGGATATGTCTGGTCTATATGTGGCAAGATGCATTTTGTACTTGGACATCTTAATCACAATTTTTATCCAATGTGAAACAGAAGTCAAAAGAAGTTTTGTCTTTAACAAGTCAGCTGGTCAGAATTCATGGCAGTCTAGGCATAGGAAGTCCCCCTATTTTTGTTATAATTGCAGAAGAAGAACTGCAATAGGCACAGAAAACTGTCCAGACCCTGTCAATCCAAATGTTGAGAGCCCACTTGCAAACTATTTTTGAACTGCTGTCTTGAGTATAGGATTATAACAGCTTTCACATAAGCATACAAAACTGTGTGACTACTGAGTGATTTCTGGAACTAGCATTCATTATTTAAAATAGCTATTACTGCATAATGTATAAGTTGTGTTGTTCAGATTTGATTTTCTGTCCTCCAATGAGGAATTTCCAACGTTTAGCTGAAGATGATTCATGGCATGGTGAACAACATCATAAACTTGATTTCCCAATTTACCAGTGGTGTTAGAAATTAAACATGTGACTGAAAGTGTTGTTGATACTTAGGTGTTACTGAGTTACATGGAGAGGAACAAAACCCATAAATTCCTTTGTCTTTGTGAGCACTGATTGACACCTCTGCATAAATGTAGTTCCACTTATTATCGTGTCCCGACTTCCAGATTACAGACTGTTACTTGCAAGATGCCTTCAATTGTGCTTGTTCACAACCTCTTTGCAAATTCAATCACATTTTCAGTCACAGTATAAAAATCATTTCTCTGGGATTTTTTTTGCAATTTTTTGAGTATTTTCTTTTACTGATCTTCTCTGCTCTGTGCATTTTGCTTCTTCAAATGCATTTCATGACACAAATATAAGTCACATTAAACATTGTAAAGCTTCCCTGATTGCTGGCTCTCAAAGCAAGCTGTGTTTGATGTGCGTGAATGATGGTTAAATGAGTTGTAACATTCACTTTTGTACCGAAAGAAGGAATATATGGTGTATGCTTGACACTTTCCTTGGGCACCAATTGTTTGCATTAATTCATGCCAATTTAACATTTGGGTGTATTCTAAAGAGACTCACAAGACTTTTCAGCCTGACTTGACATTGAGAGAAAGGCCTCATAAGAAGTGGAAATTGTATTTGTTAATATATTTAATCAACCTGTCATTTTTAAAATTCTTTCACACAATGAGGATGTCGTTGGATTCATTGCCATTACTGAGTCCTTGGAAACGTGGTGGTCAAAAGCTGCCTTCTTGAACTGCTTCTGTCTATGAGGTATCATCAGCGGTCCCTCACAGATGAGGATGACTCTCTACTGCTCTCAGGGTGAGTCTGTAGGTGGCTATACAGACCGATGCAGCTACCACAGGCTCTGTTACATTGGTGGCAGGTGGTGGTCATGGGAAAGGGGTGGGTGGGGTGTTGGAGTGGTAGCTCGCTTCTTTCGCTGTTTCCCCCTGGCTGCTGCTTTTTCCCAATGGAAAATCTCAAGGTGCTCGACATCTTCCCTGATGTTCCTCCACCACTTTGGATGGTCGTGAGCCTGGGTATTGGGGGGAATGCTGCATTCCCAAGTCAGGCCTTGAGTGTATCCCTGAAGCGCTTCCTCTGTCCACCTGGGGCTCGCCTGCTGTTTCCGAGCTGGGAGTAGAGCACCTGCTCAGGGAGTTTCATGTTGGCCAAGGGGGTAATGTGCCCAGCCCATCTCGGCCGATTTGGAGGGGGAGGGGGGGGTGGTGTCAGTGCCTCTCTGCTGGAGATGTTGTTCAGGAGTGCTGATGTTGGTATGTCTGCCTTCCAAGTGGATTTGTAGGATCTTGCATAGGTAGCAATGGTGGTACAGCTCCAGCACCTTGGGGTGTCTGCTGTAGACAGTCCACATCTCAGAGCCGTACAGGAGGGTGGGAACCACCACTGCTCTATATACCATGATCAATGAAGTATACAAGCACCCACAGTGCTGTTTTATTTTGGAGAGTTGGGAGGAGGGGGATGCAGAATTCCAGGATTGTAACCCGGCCATAATGAAAGAACAACGATATAGTTCCATGTCCAGATGGTATGTGGATTATAGGGTAACTTGCAAGGGCTGTCATGAATCTGCTGCCCTTGTCCCTCCTGGTGATAGTGTTCATGGGTTTGACGATGCTGTCTAAGATTTTATCATGCACAATTTATAGATTGTGTTCAACCCAACACGTGTGAAAAGGAGTTGGAATGCACTTTCAATGTCAGATTTTCGAAGCTTTTCCAGAAAAATGCTGTAAACAAGTGAGAACCACAGCTATTTCTATGTCCTGCACTTAAGCCTCTTGAAGTATTGTATGTACCCTTTCTGGGCAGGTTGCAACCTGATTTCTCAGTAATTTCATATTAGCATTGCTCATTGAAGATTAGTGCTGGCTGATCACTATTATTGATGTAAATTTGTACAACATCCAAGATTTACTGAGTCATCTTTTACATATTTATTTGCAAAACAGGAGCATCAAAACTTTGATTTGAACCCTTTCCCTTCCAGCCCTAAACTATGAATGGGTTCACACCAAAGATTTCAAATAACTGAATGAGGCACTCTTGAACCAAATTGCAGAATTCAAGCCACGGACAATGCCATAGGTTTGCAGAACCAACGACTGGCAGCTTGTGGTTGGAGTAGGGACTGCCTCCAATGCACTTTTTAATATCACGTCTCAGCATCTATTTGATTAACAGTGGTAGAGCATGAACCACTGGTGACTCTGATAAAATGATTTACTTGATTGCATGATAAGGATAAGTGCAAGTTACACTGGTCGCCCAAAACACCATCTCGGAGACCTTTAATTACATTGATGGAAAACAGCTGCTCTATTTGAACAAATAATTCCTTCCTTGTAGTATTCTGGATTTTCACACCAAACATTTTCTTTTTCTTGACCATGGGGTGTAGGTTAGATGGGCATCAAATTAATTTCACAGGTCAGCACAACGTCGAGGGCCGAAGGGCCTGTAGTACACCGTGACGTTAAATGTTCTGCATCCGCGGACATGGGCTTGTGTCATAAAGGTGCAGGCAGCTTACCTTCATTTTGTTCATGTCAACCGTTCCTTGAAATCTGCTGATACATCTGTGTTGAGCAACGTAAAGTCTTCACTTCAATTTGTAGAGAGGGTTGGGATGCCTTCAGTCACACTCTGTGGTTCTCCTGCTCGCAGATGCGATAGTTTTGCATCCTCAGTCATGGTACCAAGAGGACGGCTGCTTACTTTGCATTATCTGTGTCACCGGATTAGTAATTATTCTTTGGTTCAGCTCCGCATCTGTAATCAAAGTCAAACCTAAGTGGTATCACTTTGTTCAGCAGACTGATCAACTTTGTTAAAGCTCCATTAATGAGCTTGTGTGAGTTGCATTGATCATTATTATTCCCAGTATGAGATTTTCCTGACAACATTTATTAATTTTGGTCTTCTCATCTTTCTTCAGTAATGGTATGAATAGTAAATAATTCCTCAAATCCAAGACATTTGTAATATTCCTTCCAATTTCCTGTATAAAACATACAAAGGCATAATCAATAAGCATGAATAGGTCATTCTGGCTCGTCGAGTGTTCACTGCATCTAGTTAGATCATGGCTGCTCTGATTGTAAAATCTAATACACATGCATGCTGATCTTAATAAGCCTCTATCCCCTTGTTTAACAAGAATCTATTCACCTCTGCCTTCAAAATACTCAAGGACTAGGCCTACATGACCATTTCATGACAAAAATTTATAAGGGATCACAGGAGCAACATTTTCACACAGAGGGTAGTTTGGATGTGGAATGAACTGCCAGAGGAAGTGATGGATGCAGGAACAGTTGCAACAATTGAAAGACATTTGAAGAGATACATGAATAGGAAAGGGTTAGAGGGATATGGGCCAAATGCAGACAAGTGGGACCAGCTTAGTTTGGTAAACCTGGTCAGCATGGATGAGTTGGATGGAAGGGTTTGGTTCCATGCTGTATGACTTCATCACTCACAGCCCACAGAGAGAAAGATTTTACCTCATCCATATTTTAAATTGATGATATCTTATTTTTAAACAGTAACCTCTCGGTCTAGATTGTCTGATAAGAGGAAACTTCCTTTCTGCATCCAGCCTGTCAAGACCTTTCAGGATCTTATATGTTTCAATCAAGTCATCTCTTACTATTTTAGACTCTAATGGATATAAGCCTAGCTTGTTCAACTTTTCCTCATAAACAACCTAACTATTCCAGATAGTAATCTAGTAAGGTTTCTGTGAATAGTCTCCAATGCATGTACATCCTCCCTTAAATAATATGACCAATGCAATGTACAGTGCTCCAGATATGGTCTCACCAGGGCTCTGCATAATTGAAACATAATCTCTCTACTTCAGTATTTAATTCCATTCACAATAATCAATAATAATCTAATTGCTTCTCGTACGTGTACAATCTCTCACTATTTTGATAATATGTTTTAAATTCTTCCTATCAGATTGGAAAATTTGACAATTTCCCTTGTTATACTTAATTTCATACATCTTTACCCACTCATGTACCTATATTTTTTATGGCCTCCTTTTGTCCTCTTTAAACCTTATTTTCTCACCTATCTTTGGGTCATCAACACATTTTGGCAGCCCATTTTTCTGTTCCTTCATACAATTCATTTATATAAGTTGTAAACAATTGAGGTCACTGCCCTGGTCCCTATGCCAACTTGAAAAAGACCCATTTGTGTCTACTCTTTGCCTCTTGTTAGCCAGGCAATCAATATTCCTCCCACATTTCCACTTTCCACAATAATCTTTGATGTGGCACCTTAACAATACTTTTTGGAAATTTAGGCACAACAAGACTGTTGAGTATTTAACCTTTAAATGTCTTTAAAGAAGTTTTATAGTTCCTTTCATAGATGATCTTCAGAGAAAAGCGAGTGAAAAACAGTTAACTGTTAAAAGAAACTTTAGTGCCTCTACACTAAAGAAAGAAGCGACACAGAGATGTTTTGATGCCTCCTCTAAGCAGGCAATGTGGTTCTTTGCTGCACTGCATTCACACAAGTCATGGTCACCTGGTCAAGAACCAATAAAAGTATTACATCAAGCAATTCTCCCCCTTGGTGAAGAACCCAGCAGCTCCATAGTGTCTATTTGCTGTCAAATAGAAATCAACATTGTATACCACTCACAGTGGGCTCCAGAAAACATGATTGTTAAAACAGCAGTAATACCTTTATGCATTAAGCTTGGTTCAAAGCAGCATCCTCCTTTTCAGTCCACAGTCCAAATATAAAGGAGATAATAAAATATGTGGTTTTAAAAATGGCCTGATGACATTTCTTGTCACTACCTAAATTTAACAGTAAATTCAAAGAAACTCCCAAACTATAACTTTCCCAACAACAGAACTAAGGCAGGGGGAGCACTGAATCAACAATGTGTTTGGCCTACTTGCACCTTTTGTGACAGGCTGAATTGCACACCTTAAGCATCCTAGTGAAGCCTGTTGTTTCCCCTAATCCCAATCTCCCCTTAGGCTCTTTTATGAGTACCCCTCCCATCTGCAAATATGTCAACTTAAATCTCTCCTTAGTTTTATTGCAGCTTGGTGCTTCTGTTTCCTGTGCATGGTCTTGTCATTTCAAAACCGTCCTGAGGGGAAATTTTTACCAAGCAATGGAAAAGAAAGTGCACACAGAAACTAAATTCTGTTTCATTGGAAAAAATCATGCCATGTAAAAATACTAAAACCACAGAGCTGATGAAGAACAAGGAAACTTCTCTCTCTTTCTCCATCTCTACCAGTATCTATTGTTCTTGAGCCTACATTTACAAATAAACATCTCCATTATAGAAGTCATTGTGGCTACTCGGTCTGACCTTATATGCTAATCTCTTTGCTTCAGTTGTTAGGAACTCAGCAATGGACCTCAGTGATATAACACAAATAATTACTAGGAATTTTTTTCTATATATTACTTTGTCTTATGAATACTTGTTTCAATTTTGATAACTCTAATTTTTATTTCAGAACTTTATCTCGTTATTTGAAAGGAATCTTCAGAAATACCTTGTAATAAACTAAACATTAGCTGATTCAAACAAGAAACTTGACAGTTGGTCAACATTAACTTGAATCATTACAAATGAAAAAGGGGGCTAATTCAGTTCACCTTTTTGTAGAAACATTTGGTGATCATGATGGAGATCTAGAGCACGTTATATGATTGATAACCTAGATCTTGACTACACATACCAAACTAGAAAATATTGCATTTGTAGGAACACCTGTATCCTGAAAAGAAAAATCATTTATTCCAAAGTTTGTGAAGTGTCCAACAAATCCAGTTGGAATTGCCAATTAATTCTGGTACAATGCAAAAGTTTTTGTTACAGTTATTTCTGCCTGAAATGGCTTTGACCTGTCAAACTTGCTTTATTTCCCAATGTCAACATTTTTTATTGCAAATAAACAAATGTGTTCAAAGGAAATGAAAAAAAAAACATTGTAATCTTTTTATTCTCTTGTGTTGCTTACAGTTAGATCAAGGAGATTAATTCCTGAGGATTCCAGAACAGTCGTGTGGAATTTACATTCTTTCAAGTGCATTGCACACCTAACTTTATGCATCATGCCTGGAAGCTGTTGTTAATACATGAATACAAGAAAATAGGTTGGGAAAAAAACCTGAATTGCAATAATTAAATAATAATAATGCAAGATAATTTGCAGTCAGATCTATATAAATCAACCTAATTACTTACTTCTACACTTTGTCGTCAGCACAACACCTTCCTATTAATTTCTCACATGTTGGGGCTAGTTGTGAATGATGTAATTATCTTTAAATTAATTGCAACCTGTAGCTGTTAGATCCTCTGTTTAGCCCTTCTAATCTGTTAAAAAGACATTTTTGCATTCCTTTTTGCTATTCATAATACCCCCCTCCTTGTGTAACTATATTATCATACCAAAAGCTACTTTGAAAAGGAAGCTGCCTTCATTTATTGAGGCTCTTTATGGCATACAGAGGAAATCTTCTCTCCAACTCTGTTATTTATAATAATTGTATGCCTAACAAAATAGTTAATAGGACCATTTTACAGCACCACTAATGCTATTGTGCAGTCTTCCAACTTCTATAATGCTTTGCTTGTGCAATAACTGCTGTTCTAATCCTATTTCATGACTAATACTTTCACTTTGCACTCCTGTCTTTGTTGATGTCATTGGGTTTTAAAATCAGGACACCCCTGATTTGAAGTTTTCAACTTTAATGTTAAATCCTTTCTTAAATTTAGCCCATCCTGACATGAAACCTCAACAGTGTTGTCTATTTGTCTATGTTTTCTTTTGAGCACTGACTTCCAAAGGTTTGGTCATTGATTTGCATGCAGCTAAAATACTGAAGTGATTTGCCATTGCAACAACAAGATGATTGACCGGAAAATGTCACAGTTTTATCACTTGATATTAGATATATTGGAAAGATTTTCAGGCTAACAATCAAACTGTTTGAATGTGTTACACATTCATTTCCCATTGCCAATAAGACTTGACAATGGATTTGAACCTAGAGTTTCTAGCTCAGAGACAGGTATAATACCACTGCTCTATGTGACATCCAGTAATCCTACAGCATTGCAATGATTTAACTCTCGGTACTGTTTATCTGATTGGTCACTTTGAATCATGCTAATGCCTCTTTCATTTTGCATTTGGAGGCTACAGCTTCAGCCACTTAACATTGACATTTTGGAATCTTCTTTCTAAACCTTTCTGACACTATTTATGACTCCAACCAGCGGAGAGCTATCCCCCAACTCCCATTGACACAGGTTTTGCCAGAGCTCCTGGCTGCCACAATGATCAAATATGTCCTTGATACCACTCTCTCCTCACCTTTGGAATTCAGCTCTGTTGTCGATGTTTGAACCAAAGTAATGAGGTCAAGAGTTGAATAGTCCTAGTGGAACTCAAACTGGGCATTACTGAGCAAGGTTATTGCTGAGCAGATGTTGTTTGATAGCACTATTAAAGACACATTCAACACTTTACTGATGATCAAAAGTAGGCTGATGGTGCAGTATTCAAAAAATGCGGTGCTGGAAAAGCACAGCCAGTTAGGCAGCATCCGAGGAGCAGGACAGTCCATGTTTTGAATGCAAACTCTTCATCAGCAATGAAGGGGTGGGCCAAAGAGGCTGAGAGATAAATGGGAGGAAGGGTGGGGCTGGGGGAAGATAGTTGGGAATGCAATAGGTAGATGAAGGTGGGGGCTGATTGTGATAGGTCGGAGAGGAGAGTGGAGCAGATAGGCAGGAAGGAAGATCTTTGTTTGGTTCACACCTCATCTTTAGGTATGCCTGGTGCTGCTCATGACACCCTTCATTGAACCAGGGCTGCCCCCCTGGCTTCATTGTAAAGGTTGAGAGGGGGATATACCAGGCTATGAGGTTACAGATTGTGCTGGAGTACAATTCTGCTGCTGTTGATGGCCCACAGTGTCACATAGATGCCCAGTTTTGAGTTTCTAGATCTGTTTGAAATCTGTTCTTTTTAGCTGAGAGTGCCATACAACACTGTGGAAGGTTTGCATGGTATGCAAGATACCAGGTATTCTCTATGTGAAAACGGGAATTCATCTCCGTGAGGACTGTACATTGGTCATTGTTTTCTGATACTATTATATACAGGTGAATCTGAGAGAGGAAAATTGATCAGGCTGAGGTCAATTATGTTTCCTCATCTTGTTGGTCCCTCACCAACTGCTGAAAATAAATGTCCTTTCAGACCTGACCAGCTCGATCAGTGGTGTGCTGCAGAGTTACGCCTTCTGGTGGGTTTTGAAATCCCTCACCCAGAGTACTTTCTTCACACTTGCCCTCTTCAGTGTTTCCTTCACATGGTGTTCAATATGGAGGAGTACTGATTTATCAGCTGAGGAGTCATGACCTTCATGGGGTCTGGAGTCAATGTTAAGGACTTCCAGGGCAACTCCCTCCTGACTATACACTCCCAATGTCACCAATTCGGACTTCTGAAGAAGGATCACTGAACCCGAAACATTGACTCTGCTTTCTCACCACAGATTCTGCCAGTCCTACTGAGTTTTTCCAGCAATTTCTGATTTTTGCCACCACTGATTGGTCAGCCCTGCTGATGGGAAAGGACATACCTAGGAATTGTGATCATCTGGGACATTGTAAGGTGTAATTCTGTGACATTGACACTGTCAACCTGATTAATCTGGGAGATAGTTCTCCCAATTTTGGTACTGGAGCCCAGATTTATTAAGGTGGGCATTGCAGGATCATCAGAGGTCTGTTCGCCATGGTCATTTCTGGTAATTAGGTCGATGCCAGGTGCTCTGTCTGGTTTCATTTCTCTTTTGAGACTTTCTTATGATTATTATAACAGAGTCGTTTGCTCAACCATTTCAGAGTGCAGTTCAGAGTCAATCACATTGCTATGTGTCTGGAGGCCAGACCAGATGAGGACTGCAGTTTAGGGAAGCAGATGGTTTTTTTTTCCCCAATGATCAACAATGGTTTCATGGTTTTTATTCGAGACATAAATTGAATTTGAATTCTGTCATCTGCTGTGATAGAATTATCTGAGTCTCTAGACTAATAATTGATGAATAATACTGGCAGAACCTTCATCTTTAATAAGTAAAGATTAAAATATGTGTAAAAAAGGAGAAAATACTAGAGATAAGTTAACATTGACAAGAGAAATATTAAGTTCATGATAAATATGTTTTTGAGCTTATATTAAATCTCCCAATTCCATTCACATTTCTGTCTCACCTTCTGTTTACTTTCAGTAACTTTTGTTTGTATTTGCAATTTCTAGTATTCTCAGTGTTTGTTTTTCCAATTGTTTTATCGTGTAAACTTACTGTATACTGCTGTCAACATACCCTTCATCATATTAAATAAGCCAGTTTGTATTATTACATTACAGAAACCAAGACAAGAAATCATTTGGGAATAAACTTGTCACACGTCAACATATCACCTATTGACAGTGTTTACAAATAAGATCGTTGTATAGGATAACAAAAAGTGATCAGGTATCATGAAATGTAAGGGAAGTAGAACTGTGAATGTTGACAACATATGAAGACACAAAATGAAAACTTGACGAACGTCAACATGGTGAGAAATGGAAAAATATCTGTGAAAAATAACAGCACCATTGAAGCATAGGATACAATAATGAGATGAGCAGCAAAGAATTGTGTGGATAACCACAAGAGCTCACAAACAGAAAGCCTTAACGAAACTCTCTGAAATTCACACTTCAACAATTTTTCTAAAATTCAGGCCTCGAAGACTAAATAACTAAAATCTTGGTTTAAGCAAGAAACATTGTATTACCATAAATATCAGGGAGGATAATTTGCAAAGGAGAGATCATTTTAGTCTGTTGAGGTTGTAGTGAAGGAAAAGTTTGATTATTTTAGAAGAAAAGTGAAGATTGATGAGTGCAGATGCTTGAGTTTTGCCAGGATGATTTTTAAACTTATTTTGTTTGCTTTGGAATTTAAAGCACTGATATCTATCTTTACAACTTGGAAAAAATTGCTTAGTTATGTCCTGTTCTTAGAAAGCAAGGCAAATTCTGTCTGATCAATTATCATCCTATCAGTCCACACTTAATCATCAGTGAAGTGAAGGCAGGCATCAATGAAAGGCTTCATCAAGGAGGACCTGCTCACTGATGTCTAGGATGGTTCTATCAGACCACTCAACTTAAAAACTTATGATAGCTTTGGACCAAATATAGATAAAAGAGCTGACTCCCAGAAGTGAGCAGAAAATAGTTGCCTTTAACATCAGGTAACACTTGTCTGAGAATTGCAAAGAATCCTGTAGAACTCAGTACAGATAAAGTACCATCATCCCTTCAGAGAGAGACAGCTGCTGGTGGTTTAAACAGGATTACTAAACCTCAGGCAACACAGACATTGAGAAGGAATGCCCTTCATGGTAACCTCAAGCAGCAGCAAGAATTGACTCTATATCGTTGGTGTTACTCTGCCTCACCTACTAGCCGACTAGAATCAGGGAGAAAACTCTACTTTGATTGCAGTGATACCTAACTCATAGGGTCATAGAGTCATAGAGATGTGCAGCATAGAAACGGACCCTTCAGTCCAACTCATCTGTGCTGACCTGATATCCTAAGTTAATCTAGTCCCATTTGCCAGCGCTTGGCCTACATCCCTCCAAACCCTTCCTATCCATATACCTATCCTGATGCCTTTTAAATGCTGTAATTGTATCAGACTTCACCACTCACTCTGGTAGCTCATTCCATACCAGCACCACCCTCTGTGTGAAAATGTTTCCCTTTAGGTCCTTTTTAAATCTTTCTCCTCTTACATTAAATCTATGCTGTCTGGTTTTAGATTCTGCTCCCCTGGGAAAAAGAAATTTGCCCTCTCTGTTCCCCTCATGATTTGATAAACTTCTATAAGGTCACCCTTCAGCCTCCTATGTTCCAGAGCAAGTAGCCCAAGCATAGTCAGCCTCTCCCTATATCTCAAATCCTCCAGTCCCGGCAACATCCTTGTAAATCTTTTCTGAATCCTCTCGAGTTTCACAACATCCTCAATAGAAAGCAACGTGGTTATCGTAAACAATTAGGTCAAATCTAAGACAGTGTTACAAGTGTTCCTCAGGGCAGTGCCCTGGGCCTAATTAGGATCAACAATTTCATCAACAGTCTTCCATCCATCATAAGGCCAGGTCGGGGATGTTTACTGAGGATCACAATGTTCAATTCCTTTCACAATTCCTTCACAAAATTTAATAAAGTAGAAGACCGGAGAAAAGGAAAACCTTTGAATATTTTGTATTCTGAATATTTCAGTTATGTTTACCAGCAAACTGGCATTAAATAATGATCAGCGGTATAGAATTTAAACTTTGCAGAAAAGAGAGATATGAGTCATAGTGCACTCATCAGGACAAATGCAAGATGCCAAATTGTAAATGATCGCAACAATTTATGTTACAGGGGAAAGAGTTTTCAATGTTTACAGGCAAGGTCCAAAGAGGAGGATCTAATCGATGCTGGTCTTAAGACAAGCCCTGGTTGATG
Organism: Chiloscyllium punctatum; assembly: GCF_047496795.1. Taxonomy (NCBI): domain Eukaryota; kingdom Metazoa; phylum Chordata; class Chondrichthyes; order Orectolobiformes; family Hemiscylliidae; genus Chiloscyllium; species Chiloscyllium punctatum. Next base: position 119,196,924 of record NC_092747.1, read on the forward strand.
GGCCCCAGTGAAGCAGTCAGGAGATGGGATTCTGGGTTTGAAAGGCCAGGAGGAGGGTTAAAGGGGAAGGTATGACGTTGTGGGTGTGTGCTATAAGACACAGAGGAGACTCCCGATAGCGGATCACCCTCATTCTTGCATTCATAAAGGCAAATCACGAGAATACCAAAGTAAACAGTAAATAATAGTCGGTTTTGATGTCATGCGATAGTCCCATTCTCATGCACTCGGGTTATGAAAACACCGCACAATAGCCACGCCATTTAAACAGTGGGACTGGAATTGCGTTATAACCAATATAGATAAGGAAAGTTCACGTTCTAGAATTAATGGTCTAAATGCTTCAGTCGGGTTAAAGCCAATTCATGTTATAGCAGAACTGACTGTATTTATGTTTTATGAGGGGAGAGCCCTGATTTTATATTAAGTGGACTCAAATGATAGAGGCATTTCAAACATTATACATGTTGTTTCTCCTTCACTTAAATACCTCTTGTGTATTATCCTGATGAGTGCAAGATGAAAAGCTTCAGGAAAATGCAGCTTCATTCAATAATACTAAAGGTATGGTTTTGTAATACCACAATTTTCCAATCATTCATTTAAATACATGGAAAATTGGAGGGCCTGTGTCCACAATGGCCATTATGCTTCTGATGAATGGGGACTCCACATTAGCAAATGGAGCACGAAGCCAATCCCACGGGATATTCCAGTTTTGCTCCTTTACATCATCACTATAATCTTAATATGTCACATTAGCTGGAATTTGTTGAGGCCTGTAGAGGCACATTTTAAGGTAGTAACGTGAGGGAATTTGGAAACTGGCACATCAAATTGCCTCCCCGATGTATTCCTGCATCTGTAAAAAAAGTCACAGAATTAATCAAGCCATTAAACTATTAAAGCTTAAAGCAGAATCTAGGCTATAGAAGATTTTGAAATTTTCCCATGGAGCAAGCAGTCAGATAGAATTGCAGACAGAGGCGTGAAATGACCTTACCAGCCCTTGTTAATCCTGCATCTGTGAGGTTATTTACTCCAGACTAGACCTCATGCAAGAAAGAGCTATTATGATCGTAAAGAACTCGATTTGTTTTAGGATTTAACAATGAACAATGACAGCCTGTTTTGATAGACTATAAAGACAAGGGACTGAATTTTAACAGAAATCAGCTCAGGGTCACTTTCCTTTGCTTCCATGGGCAGTTTCTCTCTACAAAGATAAAGGGGTTTTCTTGTCCCAATCTCACCTCATTAACCAGGTACCAAATCTATGGCAAGATTAGAGTGGTGCTGGAAAAGCACAGCAGGTCAGGCAGCATCTGAGGAGCAGGAAAATCAATGATTCGGGCAAAAGCAATTCCTGATGAAGGGCTTTTGCCCGAAACATCGATTTTCCTACTCCTCGGATACTGCCTAATCTGCTGTGCTTTTCCAGCACCATTCTAATCTAGATTCTGACCTCCAGCATCTGCAGTCCTCACTTTCACCTACCAAATCTATGGCTGCCTTTTCATTCAATACTATCCTGATTCTCTCATTCATTGTATGCAGAAGTACTCTCCATTACTGGGCTTTCCAGGGAGTGCCGTGCAGATAAGAACATAGAAGGGGTGGTGCCATTATGATCAGACTGAGGCAAGATCACATGGCATCTTCTCAACCTACATTTCTTTCTATGATCTCTCGGATCCTAAATGGAAAATAGCTGCAACCACACCATGGTGAAAGTGGATCAGCAAAATGTCACAATGATGCAGAGAGAGGAGGATCTGCCAAATTCCAGTGCAGAAAAAAACTAGACAAACTTACACAAAATAACAACACAGACAACACAGAAGCATGGATTTAAAAGAAACCCTATCTCACTGACCATTAACAGAAGCTGAAAAAGCCGTCTTAGTAAGAGGATTAAATTGCAATTTCCAGGATGCGAACAAGAAAGATTTCTTAGCAACATTAGACACAACACTGAAAGACAACCAACTCACAGAAGAAACCCAGCAAACCATCAGACAAACAGTCGCACCAACATTAAGCAGGAAAAAAGGATACACACTCAATACACAAAAAAGGAAAATGTTAGAAAGACTAAAAAAAATTAAAAAATTGTTCTCCTACCTGCAAAGGATGCTTGACAGTCACTTTAAATCAAAGAGACTACATTGAGAAAGCAAATGCACTACTTGCAACAAGTGGCGATAGTCCCAACTCAACAAATAGAGAACCGAATCACAGCCCTACTCAAAAAAACTTCAGAAATCTGGAGAAATAAACAAGACTAAGTTCCAAAAAAATGAAAACAGACTGATCCAACACACCACACTTCTATGGACTACCTAAAATTCACAAATCGGGAGGCGTCCCTCAGACCCATAGTCTCGCTACCTGGAACACCAACTTACAGACTGGCCAAGGAGCTACACCAAAACAATTAGATAACTCATGCCACCCCATCCACTCCACCCAAGAATTCTTGAAGACTATCAAAGACACCAAGAAGAGGATGAAATATTGGTCTCCTTTTATGTAACAACACTGTTCACATCCATCAACATCAACTTGGCTAAGGAAACACTGAATACACTATTAGAAGAACCAAAGACACAATCACCAAACACCACCAACTTCATCAGCAAGGACAGTGTCATCAAGTTAGTGGAGCTATCCCTTAAACCCACTTCATGTTCTACAACAAAACCTACAGACAAACCATTGTGGCACACATGGGATCTCCAATATCAGGGTTCTTGGCAGAGGCAATAATGCAGAGACTCAAACAAACAGCTTTGCCAACCATCCAACCCAAACTTTGGACCGCTACATGGATGATACCTTTGTCATCACTTAAATGAAACAAATTAGAGGAAACCTTCATGATCATCAATAATCCCCTTACTGGCATAAAATTCATTAAAGAGGAGGAAAACAACAACAAACTGCCATTCCTAGATGTCACAGTAGAGTGAACAGCTAACAGGCAACTTCAAACCAGCATCTACAGAAAAATAACACATACTGACCAAATACTGAACTACAGAAGCAATCATCCCAACATCCACAAACGAAGCTGCATTAGAACATTATTTCAATGAGCCATCACACACTGCAGCACAGAGGAACTATGCAGAGCAGAGGAAAATCACCAAACAGTGTGTTCAAAAAGAACAGCTACCCAATGAACACAGTCTGCCGATTTCTTAGCAACAAACCCTAACAAGCGAACAAAACATGTCCAGAAACCCTAGCCACTCTCCCCTACATCAAAGACATCTCGGAAATGACTGCCAGACTACTCAGACCCCTTGGTATCATGGTAGCCCACAAACCCACCAACACACTAAAACAGCAGCTAATGAATTTGAAAGACCCTATACAGACAACAAGCAAAACTAATGTCATTTACAAAATACCTTGCAAGAACTATAACAAACACTACATTGGACAAACAGGCAGAAAATAGCCACCAGGATACATGAACATCAACTAGCCACAAAAAGACATGATCCTCTCTCACTAGTATCCTCACATACAGTTGAGGAAGGACACCACTTCGGCTGGGACAACACATCTATCTTAGGACAAGCCAAACAGAGACACACACAAGAATTCCTAGAAGCACGGCATTCTAACCAGAACTAATCAACAAACACATTGACTTAGATCCCATTTACCACCCCTGAGAAAAAGAACAGGATATGGCATCACCACAGGAAATGACATCAACACAGGAAATTACATCACCAGTCCAAGGAAACCTCAACACATCAATAGAAAGCGGGTCATGCCGCCAGTGCTTCATCTGCAGGCTCACTTGATGATGTTACCTAGTATGGTGACAAAACATAAGACCATAAGACATAGGAGTGGAAGTAAGGCCATTCGGCCCATCGAGTCCACTCTGCCTTTCAATCATGGCTGATGGGCATTTCAACTCCACTTACCCGCATTCTCCCCGTAGCCCTTAATTCCTCGAGACAACAAGAATCTATCAATCTCTGTCTTGAAGACATTTAGCGTCCCGGCCTCCACTGCACTCTGCGGCAATGAATTCCATAGGCCCACCACTCTCTGGCTGAAGAAATGTCTCTGCATTTCTGTTCAGAATTTACCCCCTCTAATTCTAAGGCTGTGTCCACGGGTCCTAGTCTCCTCACCTAACGGAAACAATTTCCTAGCGTCCACCCTTTCCAAGCCATGTATTATCTTGTACGTCTCTATTAAGTCTCCCCTTAATCTTCTAAACTCTAATGAATACAATCCCAGGATCCTCAGCCGTTCCTCATATGTTAGACCTACCATTCCAGGGATCATCTGTGTGAATCTCCGCTGGACACGTTCCAGTGCCAGTATGTCCTTCCTGAGGTGTGGGGACCAAAACTGGACACAGTACTACAAATGGGGCCTAACCAGAGCTTTATAAAGTCTCAGTAGCACAACAGTGCTTTTATATTCCAACCCTCTTGAGATAAGTGACAACATTGCATTCGCTTTCTTAATCACAGACTCAACCTGCATGTTGACCTTTAGAGAATCCTCGACTGGCACTCCCAGATCCCTTTGTACTTTGGCTTTACGAATTTTCTCACCGTTTAGAAAGTAGTCTGTGCTTTTATTCTTTTTGCCAAAGTGCAAGACCTCGCATTTGTTCACGTTGAATTCCATCAGCCATTTTCTGGACCACTCTCCCAAACTGTCTAGATCCTTCTGCAGCCTCCCCAATTCCTCAGTACTACCTGCCTGTCCACCTAACTTCATATCATCTGCAAACTTCACTAGAATGCCCCCAGTCCCTTCATCCAGATCATTAATATATAATGCGAACAGCTGTGGCCCCAACACTGAACCCTGCGGGACACCGCTCGTCACCGACTGCCATTCTGAAAAAGAACCTTTTATCCCAACTCTCTGCCTTCTGTCAGACAGCCAATCCTCAATCCATCCCAGTAGCTCACCTCGAACACCATGGACCTTCACCTTGCTCAGCAGCCTCCCGTGTGGCACCTTATCAAAGGCCTTTTGGAAGTCTAGATAGACCACATCGACTGGGTTTCCCTGGTCTAACCTGCTTGTCACCTCTTCAAAGAATACCAACAGGTTTGTCAGGCATGACCTCCCCTTACTAAATCCATGTTGACTTGTTCTAATCAGACTCTGCTCTTCTAAGAATTTAGAAACCTCATCCTTAATGATGGATTCTAGAATTTTACCAACAACCGAGGTTAGGCTAATTGGCCTATAATTTTCCATCTTTTGTCTTGATCCTTTCTTGAACAATGGGGTTACAACAGTGATCGTCCAATCATCCGGGATTTTCCCTGACTCCAGTGACTCTTGAAAGATCTCAACCAATGCCTCTGCTATTTCCTCAGCCACCTCTCTCAGAACTCTAGGATGTATCCATCGGGGCCAGGAGATTTATCAATTTTAAGACTTTTTAGCTTTTCTAGCACTATCTCTTTTGTAATGGCAACCATACTCAACTCAGCCCCCTGACTCCCTTTAATTGTTGGGATATTACTCATGCCTTCCACTGTGAAAACTGACGCAAAGTACTTGTTAAGTTCTCCTGCTATTTCCTTATCTCCCATCACTAGGCTTCCAGCATCAGTTTGAAGTGGCCCAATGTCTACTTTTGCCTGTTGTTTGTTTCTTATGTATTGAAAGAAACTTTTACTGTCATTTCTAATATTACTGGCTGGCCTACCTTCATATTTGATCATCTCCTTTCTTATTACTCTCTTTGTTATCCTCTGTTTGTTTTTGTAGCCTTCCCAATCTTCTGATTTCCCACTGCTCTTGGCCACTTTATAGGATCTCTCTTTTTCTTTAATACATTTCCTGACTTCCTTTGTCAGCCATGGCTGTCTAATCCCTCCCTGGATATTTTTTCTTTTCTTGGGGATGAACCTCTGTACAGTGTCCTTAATTATACCCACAAACTCCTGCCATTTTTGCTCTACTGTCTTCCCCGCTAGCCTCTGCTTCCAGTCTATTTTTGTCCGTTCCTCTCTCATGCCCTCATAATTACCTTTATTTAACTGTAACACCATTACATCCGATTTTGCCTTCTCTCTTTCAAACTCCAGACTGAACTCTACCATATTATGATCGCTGCTTCCTAAGGGTTCCCTTGCTTTAAGATCTTTTATAAAGTCTGGTTCATTGCAAAGCACTAGGTCCAGAATAGCCTGCTCCCTTGAGGGCTCCATGACAAGCTGTTCCAAAAAGCCATCCTGTAAGCATTCCATGAATTCCCTTTCTTTGGATCCACTGGCAACATTATTTACCCAGTCCACCTGCATATTGAAGTCTCCCATGATCACTGTGACCTTGCCTTTCTGACATGCCTTCTCTATTTCAGAAAACTGAAATCTGAAAACTAACCTTGCAGCTCAGCAAGTGAATCTACATCCAAATTCAAGTGTGCATAAATGTGGGGTGCTTGGGGACATTGCCAATGGAGTATGCCTAAGATATTATCATTGGATGTCCAAGATGGAGTTCCAGAGGAACAAGTGGTGAGCTGGAACTGCCTGGTATCCACTTTAACTTGCATGTTGGGAATTCGGTATCTAGTTTGTATCCAATTTGGAGAATGGAGCGTGCATGTTAATGAGCTGAGTTTAGCGATAATCTTTACTTGTGGGCCTCTTACTGCTCACGAGTGAGAATCTTAGCTTGATGTTCACAACTTGCTTGGATAGGGCCTTGCTGGGTATCTCACCTGATTTCTCCAAATTTCTCACCAGGGCTGATATGGTTCAAGGCCAGAGAACATTCCCACAACGTTCTTAAAGCCAGCAAGACATAAAAGTTACACAAATTCTCAAGGGACCACAGCAAATATTTTTTGGTTGACTGCTAAAAATTTTGTTCCTCAATTTCTTCTTCAATTTGAGGCAAAAGACATCATATTCTGTTAAGAAATTATTCGGGGCCATGAGGAAAATCTTCCTATATATGCGTCTGACTATTTTATTGTTGCTCAAAGTGGATTTTAAAATAATATGTAAATTTAAAGCAGAATAGTCCCATTATCATACTTAAAATTACTTATATTTTGTGATATATGTACTCATTATTATAATGTGATCCAGAATTATATGAGATATCCAGTGAGGTCCTTCCCATACAAGATGTGGACATCAAGAAATTTCTCACTAGTGATCAGTGAGAGGCCTACAATATAGAGTATTTTAATAAATATTAATAATATAATGTTAATAATATTAATATCATTAAAAGGTTATGGTCTCTTACTTATCTCCTTAATAACCCACAAAGAGAAACAATATTTTTATAGTTGCATTATAGGAAGCTTCCTATCTGAACCAGCCTGGTTCATCAACAACTCTTCCCAAGACTGAAAGAAACTACAGAGAGTTATGAACACAGCCCAATCTATCACACAAAGTAGACAAGCAGGAGACTGGAAGAGTACAGCAAACCAAGCAGTGTCAGGAGATGGAGAAATCAATATTTTGGGTGCTACCCTTCTTCAAGGCTTTCTCCACCTCATGATGCTGCCTGGTTTGCTGTGTTCTTCCAGTCTCCTGCTGTCTACTTTGGATTCCAGCATCTGCAGGTTTTTTTTGTCTCAGTCTCTCACACAAACCAGTCTCCCATCCATTGACTCCATCTATACTTCCCCCTGACTTGGGAAAGCAACCAACATAAACACCCTGGTTATACACTCTTCCACCTTTTTCTGTTTGGCAGACGATATAAAAGTTTGGATACACTTCTAAATAGATTCAAGAATAGCTTCTTCCCTGCTGTTAACAGTATTTTGAATGGACCTCTTTAATGTTAATGTTGGCCTCTCTCTGCACCTTCTTGTCAGCTGTAACACTGTATCCTACACTCTGTTCTGTTACCCTGATGTACTTGCATAGTAGAGTCTACCTGTAAAGCAGGAAAGACAACACCTTTCAGCACACATGACAGTAATAAATCAAATCAAACAATATCCTAGAATTCCTAAGTTAGGATTGTATGCATTGACATTGGCTAACTTTGACAAGTTACATTTGCCATAATCTGCCTGAAGGTACATTCTATTCCAGATTAATTATTTTTGGTTTGAAGACTCTATGGGAGAGGGTATTTTATTACAGGGACTAGTCTATAGGTAGTTAGGACTGACTAAGTTTTTCTAGTGACCTGAAATTTCTCTTTGTTTAAATTCTGGGCTGTCAATAATTTGAGTAGGTAGGATTACCCTGTCAGTGAGGAGTGGGAGGCCAAGTGAGTACAACCATTGACACAACCATGCATTTGCCTGAAGATTTACCAGCAGGTTTGACAGCAGCTGCTGAAGGCTAATTAACTTTTTTTAAAGATCCAATTCACTACAATTTTCCAACCCACAAGAGATTTTTCCTGAAATGCAAATATTCCATGCTGTGTCAGGGGAATGATACTTGGAGGAAGCTCCTCAGCTGGAGATCTGAGCTACAACTTATTTGTGAGTTTGTATTTCTTGCCAGTCATAACTCTCAAAAGGCATCTATCACCAGGCAACAGGTACATTCTTGATTAGATTAGATTACTTACAGTGTGGAAACAGGCCCTTCGGCCCAACAAGTCCACACCGCCCCGCCGAAGTGTAACCCACCCATACCCCTGCATCTACATTTACCCCTTACCTAACACTACGGGCAATTTAGCATGGCCAATTCACCTGACCTGCACATCTTTGGACTGTGGGAGGAAACCCACGCAGACACGGGGAGAACGTGCAAACTCCACACAGTCGCCTGAGGCGGGAAATGAACCCGGGTCTCCGGCGCTGTGAGGCAGCAGTGCTTACCACTGTGCCACCGTGCCGCCCACACCTTGCAGCCTCTTCTTTGCAGCCTCTTCTTTGAGACTAAAGTCTGTCTTAATGCTTACCCTGCTCAACAGTCAACATTTCACTCCTCTTTCCAAACTACAATCTTGACATAGATCCCAATCCTGATAATGGTCAAACTCTGTTCACAATGTGACGGCAGCTAGCAGCCTCATCTACAAGTCATGGCCAGAGGTGGGTACAGCAGATGCTGGAGATTAGAGTCAAGATTAGAGTGGCGCTGGAAAAGCACAGCAGGTCAGGCAGCATCCGAGGAGCAGGAAAGTCGGCATTTTGGGCAAAAGCCCTTCATTAGGAATCCTGATCCGTCAATGTTCCTGCACCTCGGATGCTGCCTGACCTGTTATGCTTTTCCAGCACCACTCTAATCTTGACTCATGTATAAGTCATGCTGATTGAACCTACAGATGCTGGAATCTAGTTTCCATCATTAACTGGACAGAGATCTCTTTTAGAATTTTGCATAATATCCTGACACTCCCCTTTTTTATCTCTTCAACCTTCTACATTTTCAAAATTCAGTTCATTGGTGTAAATCAGAACTAAATACAGTCAAGCTGGTTTAATTTCTAAAAACGCTAGAAAATTTCACTCATGGATCAACATTAAATTGAATAGAAAGAAAATCAAACATGTTTTTCAAGTTATGTTGAAAGTAAAAGTTGAAAGTAATTTAAAGTAAAGACTGTCTACAGCAATAATGTTTAGTCAATAATAGTTTTAATATGTTTGTTGCAGAGGGAGTCTTAAACATGAAAACTGATCATGTCATCCTTTCAGATATCAACTGGAAGTTTGAATTTTTTTATTCGAGTTTACTCATCATTACAACAATCATAACATGTTCAATTAAGCTGGAAATCTACTTCTACCTTGGACAGCGTTTTGGATCATTTGCAAAAGCGATTTTTTTTGCTATCGTGAAAGAAAGGTCATTATTCAACTAACACTTCGAACAATTTTCTGACAATTAAACATTCACTACATTTTGGATAAGCACCATTTGCTTCATAAGTAGAATTACTTCAGATAGCATCAAATTAAACTAACTGTCATTAATTCCAGAATTTATGAAGACACCCTATGTAAAGACAAAGGTGTACAAATTTCATGGCACTGCATTCGTTCTTTTTGCAGGTGCACAATGAACACTTAAGCATCTAATTTAATAGACAAAGCCACATTAATTATTTGCCACAAGTGTATCATCCTCCGTGATTATCAACAATATTATCAACAGGTCACCTGTCTGAAATAATGTGAGGCATTTTCAAAGTGGACTTTGTGCCTGTTAGCAATCATTTTTATAAGATTTGATTGCCCTGAATATAACCAGGAGAAAAAGATGTTTATACGGTTTTACCAGCCTTTGTTGAAAGAGAGCCACCATCAGAAAGAGAGAACTTACCCTGGGCTAATGCTCCCTTCTTTTACTCTCATACGTTTAAGTAGTTCACCTAAAGAAGAGCTGGGAAGAGCAAGAATTCCTCTACATCCACTGCCGTCCCCTATATCATTTGAACCCCTTGCCTTGTTTTTAGCTTTTTTTGTTATATTTACTGTTACCATGTACTCTCTTCCCTCCCCCAACCCCAATGGGACCGTCAGTTCTCTCCAGTTTTGGCAGTCAGACACACCATTGTTCTGCCATTCTCACATTCCAATCATTTAATTTACTCTATCACTCTTTTCTCACCCAACATTCCACACACTCTTCAACATAAATGCTGTGCCCTCCACACTTCATGAGAGCTCTGATAAAGAGTCATCTTGACTCGAAACGTTAGCCTGTTTTCTCTCCACGGATGCTGCCTGACCCGATGTGATCTCCAGCATTTTTTGATTTCAATATTCCTTGCCGGATTGCTCATCCAACTGCCCCCATTCTTTCCACAATCTCAGCTCCCCCACCTGATTTCCCTTCTGTTCCCCCTTACTTCTCCCTGAATCTAGATTGCTTCCCCTCTCTTTCCTTACTGCTGCTTGGTCCTTTCCATCCAAGATTGCCATTGCAAAACTGCAGCTAAGACAGAGTGCAGAGTAAAAGTATAAGTTCACTCTCAGTAACTTGCAGATGTACCATAAGCCAATCCTTTATGCACAGGTAATATATGTCTGTTTAGTTACGGAGCTTAAACAAAGTATTTTTACAAATTCAGTGTAACACTATCACGCTATAAGCTTTGTTTTGAAAAACACAAGAGTTTAACAGTGCACGAATTTGAGGTCATCTCTATACAATCCACTCTTTGGCCCAAATTGCATTTCCACAATAACGCAGCCTCTCCGGCAAAATACATGACTGGTTCGCAAACTGACCTGAAGTGCAAGTGAAGATCAGATATATTATCTCGTAATGTGTCTTAAATCATTGGCTGCTCTTTATAAGGAAACATGCACCTTGGAAAATTTATCTTTCTGTTTTAAAATACCATCAAAGTATATAACTTCTTTGAGGAATTCTGAAGGGAGGAGCTGGGTGGGAACGGTCAGAAATGCCTACAGGATTAAATTAAGTGACTGGAAAATATTACAGTGCATGCTGATTTGCCTGAATTCCCAAAAAGAATTCCTGGCATGCAAAGCTCTCCACTGGGATCACAAATTCGCACCATCCAGCCATTCTATTTGTGTGTTTGATATTAATACTCAGGTTCCTTAAGAGCAATCAGGGACAATATCACAAGTTCTGCGTTAAAACTGATTCAGTCTTTGTGCAAGTGCACTGTCTCTCCTGTGAATACAGTTCCTGTCATGGAGTTTGACTAAACTATGCGTAACCATTTTTCTTGGAAACGATATTGCCAATTTTACATAGTGAATTGTTTTGGATCAATAAAGATGAGAAGTTAGATTTAGGGAGGTAAAATTTTGCTTCTGTTGTATTTAAACCAGAAAGCCCATGTCTTGGTTTGCCAAATTCCCACCCCACCCCCTTCCCCTTCACCCTCGCTTCCAAACAGCTCTGGCACCATCAGAGATGGCAACAGAGATGGTAATTTTGTCCGAGTAACCTTGCTTATCGTAACTTTCAAAATTGTATTTTTGAAATGAAATGGTTTTGATTTAAGCCAGTTACATAACTTTTAATTCTGAAATAGTGAGATTGAACTACCATAAGTAAAAAAAAAGCAAGAAATGGAATAGAATTAGGAGATCGTATCAGCATTGTACGTATTTTCAAATGGTAATCCCATCTATGAACAGAATGAAGATTAATTTGGTATTACAACAGCCAGGCTGACTAAAAGCAGTCAAGGGAACATTCATAATTATAATTCCCAAATATAGTTGGCATATATGAGGTCATGCATGAACTCACTAATGCTAGGAATGTAAGATTAGACACTAAAACTGGAATCAAAACATTTTTTATAAACATTAATGAATTCACATAAGAGGATTTAGTAATATGCATTAAAATTGATTTTTCTTCATTACGTGTTGCTAAAGCGTTGAATAATGGCCAGGATTTCTTGGCTACTCTGAACCGAACACAGCAGGGTGGTAGGGGATGGAATTTTAACATCAAGAAGGTGTAGGTATGTGATTAAATTCAACATATCCTAATGATAACTATAATATGCCAACTTGCAATTTTCTGGCCTATTTCATTGTGTGCCCATAAGAACATGCCTCTGGAGGGATGATTAGAAATGTAAATATTGAAATGATAAATTCCAATGGCATGTCAGTAATGTATAAATGTACCACGACATCCTTGGATGTTTCGGTCACTAGCACAGGCTGAGAAGAGGCAAGTACCCTTCCTGGCACTCAAATGCCAGACAAGGACCATCTCTGAAAAGAAAGAATCAATCCATCTCCACATAATGTTCAATTACATTATCAGAACTGAATACTCCGCTAGCAGCATCCAAGGTGTGATCATGGACCAGAAACTAAACTGGACCAGATGTATTCATACTGTAGGTACAAGACCAAATCGATGGCTTGGAATTCCACAATGAATAACCCAGCTTCTACCAATATTCCTTGCAATCTTTGGTGGGATGCAAGGATTTACAAGGTTCATGAAAAGTAGTGGCTTCCAGAAGCAGAAGCCATTCATCAGCACATGTATTGAGCTTCGCCACAGATGTGCTCCTTTGTCCACAAAGTCTTTCACCATCAACAAGGCACAAGTCAAGAGTGTGATGGAGTTCTCTCTAGCTGGCTAGATGACTACAGCTTGAATAACATTCAAGAAGCTCAATACCATCCAGGAGTAAGCAGCCTGCTTGAATGGGAACCTATTCACACTTTAAGGACTCACTCCTTTCACTACTGATGCACTATGGCAGTGAGCTGGACCGTATACAAGGTGCACTGCATCCATTTAAAAGTTCCTCCAAAAACAACTTCCATACCCAGGCCCCTACCTCCTGGCAGGAAAAGGAAAGCAGTTGCTTGAGAACACCACCCACCCACAAGTTCCCTTCCAAGCCACTCATCAAGTTGACTTGAGAGTATTCCTTCAGTGTGGTTTCATCAAGATCCTGGAGCTGCCTTCCTAAGAACACTGTGGGGGCCCTGACAGCCCAAGGACATCAGTGGTTCAAGAAGGCAGCTCACCACCACCTTGTCAAGGTATTCAGAATGGCCAAATAAATAACCCGCAATATTACATGATAGGGACAAGGAAAATGAAACTTATTGGAGAAGATTAAATGATTTCCATAGGGCCATTGGTGAGACAGAGATTCACTTGCCTTTCCTCCATCCTATGTTTACTGTATCTTCTGTTCCCAATGTGGTCTTCTCTACATCGGTGAGTCCAAACATTAACTCAGGGCACATTTCACTGAGCATCTCAGCTGGGCCCTTCGGGGCCACCCCGACTCCCAGTAACCACCCATTTCAATTTGCCTTCCCACTCCCTTTCCAACATGACCATCCTTGGCCTCCTACGTTGCTACAGCGTATCAGACCACCAAATGGAGGAACAACATCTCATTATCCACCTGGGCAGCCTACAGCTTGGAACATTCAACATTGAGTTCCCCAGTTTCAAACAACCTCCCTTCCCTTCCTCTGATTCCCTTCCCAGCCCCTCCCCCTCACTTCCATGCCTCTGACCAACCCTTCCTTCCAGCTAACAATTGGTTTCATTCCTCCAGGTCATCCCCTCTACCCATGTTCACCTACCCCCACCTCACCACCTTGCTCCACTCCCCACCAAATACCCTGATCCACCCCCCCCCCCCTTTGACTGCAGCTCCCCTTACATCCACCCCCACTCCTGAAGAAGGGTTGCACCTAATATATTGATTTCTCCACCTCCTGCTGCCTGGCTTGTTGTGTTCTTCCAGCCTCCTGCCTGTCTACCTGATAAAAAGTCAAGCAAAAACAGTAACAAATTTTTCAAGTTCACAGCTTCCTCCAGGAAAAGCTTTCTTCATCAATCAGTCATGACAAATGAGTGCTGTTGGCTAGGTCAGCGGTTTTTCCCCATTTCCTAATCATCTGAAGGGTAGTTAAGAGTCAACCACATTATTGTGGTCTGGAATAATGTGTAGGCCAGAATAGGTAAGGATGATTCATCTCCTTTTCTAAAGAACATTCATGAACCAGATGTTCTTTTACAAAAATTGACCAAGGTTACATGGTCACCATTAAGCTAGCTCTTAACTCCAGATTTTCATTAGATTCAAATTTCAGTATTTGTCGTGGGGATTCAAACCTTTATCCCTAAAACATTGACCTTCAGTTCAGAATTACTACTCCAATGACATGGAAACCGAGAAGCTGGGAACAGGATTGGGCAATTCAACTGCTCAAGCCAGCTCAACCATTCAATATGATAATTGCTGATCATTGAGCTTCATATCTTAATCCCACTCTCTCCCATATCCTTTGGTCCTTTTAGCCTCAAGAGCTATGCTGTCTCCTTCTTGAAAACATTTGATATTTTCGTCTCAGTCACTTTCTGTGACAGCAAAGTCCACTCTCTGAGTGAAGATATTTCTCCTCATCTCCATTACCATGACTTCACCATCTCCCCTTGCTGGGACGAGTACTTGTGTGGAGAAGTACTTGTGGTATATATTTTGTACATTGGGATTTTGGGGAACTCAAAATCAGGGGAGGTGAAACATGGCTATTTTAGTTTGGACTCTGGACAAGGAACAAGATTCCAAAGGCAGCCACAAACTACTGTGGAGAAACTACAAGTGGTCAGCAAAAGGTGGAGCCACAGTCCAGAGGGGTGTAGCAGAGAGGCTGGCTAAAATCTACAGTTGCATAGAAGATTCTTTGCTAGTCTGGTGACCATGTTTTACCAGGGACCATTTCCATCAACATTTTTACCCCAAACCCATCTGGTGCTTCATTTTCCTGAAGGTTAGAATTTTCTCATTTTCAGTTGAAATGTTTCGCTGAATGAGATTCATAATGTTCAGTCAGTTACGGATCAGAATGATATTTCTCATGTAGTCACTAGATTTTCACATCCTCAGTCACAAAGTTGGTACCCCTCTCATGGAACCATGTGCCAGGAGAGGTGGAATAGCTCGCCATTACTGGGACCTTCTGGCATTGACACCGTAGCTAAAGTCCAGCTACATTCCAAGTTGGAACTGGCCCTGACACTGTGGTGCTTGGCCGTCAAGGTGCAGGGGAAAGGCGAACTCACTCACTGTTTTATGGACAGAGACCTAGAAGTGATCGTAGTCAGGCTGGTGAAACGGAGTGCTGTCCTTCTGTCCTGCGGAGCACCACACAAGGCTAAGTCACCATACCTAGCCAGTTTGGACTCAGATAACAGCTTGGATCAATGCTGTATCCTGGGTCTGAAGGAGTACACAGCAGTACAGGAGAAAGGTAAATGGTTTCTGCGCTTCACAAGGGGAAAGTCCACCACCTTCTCTCTACCTCACACTCATGGAACCACCTCTCACTAAAACCCTACCACTACATATACTCCCCAGTAAGCTTTCTGAGTGACAACTCTCAGTATTGCATACATCATACCTACTCAATGACTCTGAGACATTTCATAGCATGAAACTATTAATCCTTTTTGCAAGGTTTGTGAAGGTTTGTAGCTCAGGTTGAGGCTTAGGGTGTAGGTTTGCTCGCTGAACTGTAGGTTTGATATCCAGACGTTTCATTACCTGGCTAGGTAGCATCATCAGTGGCGACCTCCAAGTGAAGCGAAACTGTTGTCTCCTGCTTTCTATTTATATCTTTCTACCGGCTGGGGTTCCTGGGGTTTGTGGTGATGTCATTTCCTGTTTTCTGAGGGGTTGATAGATGGCATCTAGATCTATGTGTTTGTTTATGGCGTTGCTTAGCCTGTCCCAGGATAGATGTATTGTCAACACATCTATCCTGGGACAGACTAAGCAAAGACATGCCAGAGAATTCCTAGAGGCCTGGCACTCCAACCACAACACCATAAACAAACACATAGATCTAATTGCCATCTATCAACCCCTCAGAAAATGAACAGGAAATGACATCACCACAAACCCCAGGAACCCCATCCAGGAGAAAGATATAAATAGAAAGCAGGAGACAACAGCTTTGCTTCCCTTGGAGCTCGCCACTGATGATGCTACCTGGCCAGGTAATGAAACATCTGGATATCAAACCTATAGCTCAGCGAGCAAGCCTACACCCTAACCTATTAATCCTTTCTACCTTCTGTATTTTCTACTCACTCCTCACAGGGACACCTGCCACCTTTCATGTTCTGCATCATGATCATCTGCTCTTCCACATACTGAACCCTCCCTTCTGTTTTATTACAGGAGAAAACAAAGCCCAGAGATTCAAGATCAGTGGGGAGATATTGCACACCCAGCTCCACACTGGGAACAAGGAGAAGACTAGACAAATGCATTTTTTATTCACTCGTAGATGTGGGCCAGTATTTATTACCCATCCCTAGTTGCCTTTGAGAAGATGGTGGTGAGGTCTATTCACTGGGACTCTACTCACTGGAGTTGAGAAGTATGAGAGGTAATTGCATTGAAACATACAGGATTCTGAAGGTAAAGGCTGAGAGGATGTTTCCTTTCTCAGACAAAGGGGTGTCAATTTAAGCCTGGGATGAGGAGGAATTTCATCTCTCAGATGGTTGCAAGAATTTGGAACTCCTTGCCCCAGAGAGCTGTGGGGGCAGTGTCCTTTTGTATATATAAGGCTGAGATAGATAGATTCTTGATCGATTGGAGAACCATGGGTTACGGGGAAAAGTGGAGGACATGAGGAATGTAAGATCAACTATGATCCTATTGAGTGGTGGAGGAGACGAGAGAGGCCAAACAGAGTACTCCTGTTCCTATTTCTTATGGTCTTATTCTCAAATTAGTCAGGGAAGAGCATGACTGCTCATGCACAAATGGAGAGACCTCAATGGTGAACCAAACCTCTGTATTTCATCACTCTGTACTGTGCAGCCCTCCCATTATCACCAGTGCTAATGTGTTCTTAATCTGCACAAGCTTTTGTCTCTCTTACACAACAAGTTCCTTCTCTTCCCTTCGCAACATCCAATGAACATCAGTAAAGAAACAAGTGCCAAATATTCTCAGCTTCAGCTGCAGCTTTGAGGAGGAGGCCTCAAACGCTCAAAGAGATGCAATGGCAAGGTTTTCACCTGCACCTTCCATCAGCTCAGAGACTTGCACATCAGTGGATATTCCTGCTAGATCAAAATCAGGAGCAAAACCTATGAGTACATCACAGACAGGTCTCCACATTCAGTCAAGGAAGAAATATCCCAGGAGTCTGCCACTCAGAGAACTACCAGAAACCATGCAACTCCATAGCCCCCTGTAGAAGGTAATGCAATGGCCTTAGCTTTAATTACTTCATCATAATGCGCAGAGAAGCACAGCAATAGCAGGGAAATTTGTCAGAAGCATTCAATTTGATAAAATGAATGAAGAGTCCACCAATGCTATTAATGCCATATTGGCTAAGGTATGAAATTATTCAACTGTCTCTGTGGAGAGGTTTGTGACTGTCATGGAGATCCAAGTCCCACAAACTCAGTACTTTTTCAGGTTTGTGCATGGACCCATACTTGATCAGTCTCTCCATAGGTACTTAGCATCAATGGCAAAGGGAATGGATGGGCAATCAGGGACCTTGATCTCACCTCAGGTTCCCCTGCATTTCAAAGACAAGGTGGTCAAAGCAGGCAACCACAGAGAGGATAAGCAACACACATCACACCAAGAATCCTCTTGCTAGGACACAAAAAACCGTCCACTTTTCTGTGATCACAAAGCCCGCAGAAGTTTAACCTGAGAGAAGAGTGAACGTATATCTTCACAGGAGACTATCAGTCCACTTTGACCCTCTGCTCAATTGTTTGTGGCCAACGACAGAGCAGGCACCCTCCATGCTACCAGTGGATGCAGTAGGTGGCAGAGGATGAAGAAAACTGACTGAGGGCACAAAGATGACAGATCATTGTAGATAATCAAACACTTCTGCAGCTGCATGTTCACTTACACTCTTAAAATGTCAGCTGTAATATAATTTTTTATTGTTAGTCCTGGGGTATGTCGTATCCATGTCAGAAATGATCAACATCTTCAGATACCCCAAGACTAAAGGATGTTCTAATGGAAAAGCATTGCTCATCTCTCACAAGCTATCGATTTTTAAAAATGCAGATGGCCTCAGATGGCAGGCTTCTTGAACTGTGACTTTCAGGACTCCAGCCAAGGTGATCTTCATGTGAGATCCATGAGCAGCTCATTCTGTGAGAAATGTCAAGAAGAGAACATAAAGTTATTGATGGAACTCCTCAGCTCTCATATCCATCACAATGAAACCTGGTGTTCTGTCCTCACACAGTGAAGGCTTCCCAAGGTGATTGTCAGGATCTCTGAAGAATGAGATATGGTACAATTATAATTTACAGAACCAACTGGGGAAATCATATTCTGCCAGTTAGCCATCATGATTGCATCTTAACCATCCCGACACCACAATGCACAAAGACACACACACACACACAGACACACACACACACACACAGACACACACACACACACGCACACACACACCATCCCCTTACATATTTGTTTCAAATATAATGTGTTTGTTAAATGGAAACTTCAGTGATTGTTTTCAAGTATCTTGATCTTGCAGCTGTTTTTGATATCTGATTAGAGATATCACAGCTTACCATAGAATAAGTGCCTGATATGTGCATCATCCAATCACCCTCTAGCACATCCCAGGTATCTGTTCCTGTTCTCCATCTTGGCACTCACCTTCAATCCAGAGAACATAGTTTATTAATTTGATCTAATGCAGTCAGGAGTCAATTTGCATAAAATTATCTCTCTTCTGTCATCCCTGATATTCATTTTCCTCAGATCCACCTCCTCAAATGAAACCTCTGCACTGCTTTTGCTAAAGTGAGGAAATTGGGAAGGTGTTCTGTCCGATCTGTCAGACTCCAAAAATGTAAATTTTCTCTTTTTAATAATGAGGTAATCCTTTGGAACTGAATTTTGATTCTTGCTCCCTCCCTTTCTAATTAACTGATGACTTTGTCTGCATTTGGAAACTATGTTGAGAGATTGTGTAAATTATGGTAACTGGCCAGCATCATGGATTCCAATAGAATCAGCCTTTGGGTCAAACAGCATAGATGTACACACATAGGGGCACGCTAATGTAGGCCATTACTTGAAGCATTCTTGTTACTTTTACTTAACGGGAGTTAATGTTGTTTTGAGATGTTGAATTGGAAAAGGCATAGTCCTTGAAAAAAAGGGGACTAAAATTAACAGAACGGATGTTTGTCTAATGACATTGATTTTATCAGGTGAGCCGAAAGAATCATGAGCAGAATTTAATGCTGAGAAATGTAACGCAATGCCAACCTGCACAAAAATAGAACCATGATTAAAAATTTAAAATATATTTTTCAACATGATGACTCAGGAAAAGGAAGTGTTGAATAATTGACAAATCACTACCACGTAGGCCTGAAGTAGCAAGTAAAGTGCAAGCCTCAAAAATAGATTCATTGACTGCGATTCAAGTGTCACTGATAGTTTATCAGTCCTCTGACATCACGTTTCCAATCCCCTCCCTCTGGTGCTTGTGGAAGCAAATATAAACCAGGGACAAGGTTTGAAAAAGTCTGACAAAGATGTGTGGAGAACGATTATGGCAAGTCAAGCCTTGAGTGCAAAAGGTGAATCAAGGGTTGTGGTCAGAGATTTTAGTATATAAAAGAACATCATTATTCAGATGTTGACAAAGTGGGTAAAGGGTGAACAACCTGAGGATATCATTAGGTTACAAAAGGGGTTTAAGTTGAGTTTTTCAGATGTGATGTTAAACAAAAGTCATGTCTACATGCTTTAAATGTTCATCCAGCATGATTTGAAGATCTATCCATTTGCTTCCAATTAAACCTGTTGGACGATAACCTGGTGTTGTGTGATTTTTAATTTTGTACACCCCAGTCCAATACCGGCATCTCCATACCATATCTATTTGGAATCCAGTTTAAGAATTACAACAATATTCCTAAGTTTTCTTGAACAAAAGTGCATTTTGATATTTCCATGACAAACTAATACTGCTGGAATATCTGAGAGAATTCATTTTGTGTGCTGTCCTTCAGACATTTTAATTTAACTTGGGACATCAGTCCACTTAAGAAATCAGACCCCTCTTTCATTGCTGAACAATTTCAGAATAGACAAGTTGTTCTGACACAAGAGCTCAATGGTTCTACTTGTGCCTACATAATCGTTGATGAATTTGAACCAGTGTATTGAACCAGTGTACTACAGTGTGAGTATCTGTGATGAAGAGGTACTGCTGTTGGACTGGGGTGGACAAAGTCAGAAGTCACATGACACCAGATTATAGTCCAGCAGATTTATTTGAAATCACAAGCTTTCAGAGCACTGCTCCTTCATCAGGTGAAGTTCAGGATTTCATGCTCTGAAAGCTTGTGATTTTAAATAAATCTATTGGATTGTAACCTGGTGTTGTGTAACTTCTGACTTTGTGAGCATCTGAACCAATATCATATTTAATTTTCTAATGTAAACCTTCTCGATATTAACGGGGCCAAATGAAGTCCAAATAATCAATCACAGTAATGTATTTTTATAAATTTCCTTCACACTAATTTCTGCAAAAAGCCATTTATCTGATTTTGTTGCATATTCTGAGATTTGCAGTCCATTTTGTTTTAGAGATATACCGCACGGAAACAGACCCTTTGGTCCAACGCGTCCATGCCGCCCACATATCCCAACTTAATCTAGTCCCATTTGCCAGCACTTGGCACATATCCCTCCAAACCCTTCCTATTCCTATAGACATCCAGATGTCTTTTAAATGCTGTAATTGTACCAGCCTCCACCACTTCCTCTGGCAGCTCATTCCATACACGTACCACCCTCTCCATGAAAAAGTTGCCCTTAGGTCCCTTTTATATCTTTCCCTTTTCATTCTAAACCTATGCTCTCTAGTTCTGGACTCCCTACTCCAGGGAAAACACCTTCTCTATTTATCCTATGTATGCCCCTCATGATTTTATAAACCACTATAAAGTCACCCCTCAGCCTCCAAACCTCCAGGGAAAATAGCCCTAACCTTTTTGGCTTCTCCATTTAGTTTAAATCCTCCAACCATGGCAACGCCCGTGTAAGTCTTTTCTGAACCCTTTCAAGTTTCACAACATCCTTCCGATAGGAAGGAGACCAGAATTGCACTCAATATTGTGTATATATATTGTGAAAATTCCAGAATCGTATCGACTCTTGATTGAAGCTTCAGGATATGCCCTGAAATGGATTAAGACCTCTTGAAACATCCTCACCTTCTCCATATTGCAGACAATTCACGGCATTGTCCAAGAGGTTTATATCAAGCTTATGGGTGAAGTCTCACAGCTGGCCAGCTGAATGGTCATTATGGCAGGCATAAATTACTGTAAATAGCAACATGCCGTAACTCCCAAATGGTGTTCTTTTGGTGAAATTATGAGCCTCTTTCTTTTGCCTCACACTGACTTTGCAGCTTTAAAAAATCTTATCCAACATTTAGCAATTTGGTTAAATGCTAGAAGTTAAAAAAAGTTCAAATGTCAGGAATTTTTAAAAAATTTACGAGCGTGAGCTCCCGTTTACTGCTTCCCTTTACTGTTTCTTTTAGTCCAAAATCTAAAACCATAAAAAGAAACAAGACAGTAGAAGAAGAGCATGGATAGTCTGGGACTTTTTATCTGGACCATAGGTGTGTAGAGGTTGATGAAATCATGAAAGGCAGAAGTAAGGTCGATAGCCGACAGCTTTTCCCCAATGTAGGAGAGTCCAAAACTAGAGGGCAGAGATGCAAAGGGGTCCAAGAGGGGCAATTTTTTCAGAAAGAGTGTGGTGAGTGTCTAGAATGGCTGCCAAAGGTAGTGGTGGAAGCGAGTACTATTTTGTCAGTTAAGAAACATTTGACAGGTACCTGGATGGGATAGGTATAGAGCTATATGGACCAAATGCAGGCAAATGGGACTAGTTTAAATTGCAAAAACTGGATTGCATGGATAAGTTGGGCTGAAGGGCCTGTGTCCATACCGTACACCTCTATGACTCTGTGGAAATCCTTCTGCTCATTGACTCACATTTGGGAACTCTCAATCTTCTCCTCTGCACTTAATTAAAAAACTGAGTTAATGATGATAAAAACTTAGCAAAATTGAAACCAACCCTGTCCAACAGCAACGTCCAATGTTGTAGGTCATTTTGGAGCATCCCTCAGGAAGTACAACATCATTTTGCTGTTCTAATTTACTGAATAACTTTTAGCTAGATGCAATAAATTACGAACAGTTTATACAATGGGTTCACGTTCTTTTGCAATATTCAAAAGAGAGTTACATAAATAGATTCAACAAACATTAAAACTGACTGCAGTATAAGTTCAGAAAAAGGTTGGAAATGTCTGTTCTTGTCTTGACGTGGAAGGTGTACTGTTATGGGCCAGGCCAGACACCCTCAAAATATTTTAAGAAGATAGCCTAGACCCTAACCTTTTCTTGTTTTAAAGGCAGATGTGAAGTAGATATTCCAGGAGTGATGAAGCTGGTCAAATCACTCAGCTTTAGACAAAACAATTTATTTAAACACTACAGTTGAAACACAAACAAAAGTAAGCAGAATCTCGAAGAATTTAACTATTGGAAAACCTAACCAATTTACAGCAATGATGGGGTTATTCTTAGCATCCCATAAACACACCTCAAAAAAGTTGGTTAGTTCAAACACAGGTTCTTACAGGCAGGAGGGATTTCAGAGAGAGAGAGGTCAGCCAGGGATCATCTGTTGAAGCATGGAACCTTTTTGCACGGCAGCAGCTTCTGACTACCTGCTAAAACAAACTATAAAAAACTTGAACTGGGAGAATTGGCCACTCCCCTGCAATTGTAAAACTAGGATCTTTTCAGACATTGTGGCACCTCTGCCTTTCTGACCTCTTTTTAAAAAAAATTCCAAGGACAAAATAATTTTGTTAAAGTGACAGCATTGTCAGAGTACAAACAAACAAATTAGAGATGGCCTGATCATTGGAGTCATAGAGTCATTGAGTCAAACAACATAGAAACAGACCCTTTGACACATTTTGTTCAGACAACCAACAAGCAACAAATGATGACAATCCCATTTACCTGTACTTGGTCCATAGCCTACTATGGTCTGACATTTCACATGCTCATCCATATGTTTCTTTAATGATGTGAGAATACTTGCCTCCACCACCCTCTCAGACAGCACATTCCATATTTCTACCACTCTCTGGGTGAAAAAATATTTCCTCAAATCTCCTCTAAAACCACTTATTCCTCCCCTTAAACGTATGCCCTCTGGGCTCTCTATAATATATCAGATGGGTTCGATCGAGTGTCAGAGGTGAAATGTGGTGTAAGAAATTACATGTCTGAAATTTTAATCTGAAATCATCCACTTTCAACAACTTTCACTATCAATTGCGCTGGCACAATGATATCCCATCCTACAAAACTCAAACACCAGCCCTCTAGGCAGGATGCAGCCTTTTGATAAATGCAGTCCATAAAATTTAGAAGATACAATATCAGCAAGAACAGCAGAAGATGATGATAAAGATGTTATTGATTTCTTTGATCTGATGAGCTGGAGGAAAGTGGAGAACTTATACAAATCAAGGAAGCGCATCTAACTCAATATGAAGAACTCGTTGCTAAATTATACTGAAAGTGAAACCTATTTGGTGATATTTTATGGCCCCTCTGATGCTGGGAATGGTGCCAGACAGTGCCTGAAAACTATGAGACGAGTTGGTCTGCTGTTTTCTGAACCCCATTACTGACTTTGGCCAATTAATTAACACATAGATTCCAGATCTGTGAAGGTCACTTGCCTCTACAAGGCAGGCAGGCAATTGGGCTCCTTAAGACTTTTGTATCATGGAGACCCAATTGGGTTTTCTTTCTTGATGAAGCACCTTCACAATGACTCACCTGTACTACAATTGGTGCTTCTCGACAGCTTGTTAGTTTCTGATTGGATATCCCACTCATGACTACACCAACCACCCATAATTGGACAGGAGACCCACCTCTGTGCCAATTAACAACTCTCCCCATATGAAAATCTTCACTGGATCAGTTTCTTACCAGTCATGGGTTCAAGACTCAAAATCAGTCCACCTCTCGATCACTATTAGGATAATCCAGCACGTACAAGCTAAAGGCGTTTGAATGCTCTTTAATAATGAAAAGCTTAGCTTGGCAGTCTTCCAATCTGGTCCAGGTGACTATGGCAACAGGGAGCTGCAGTTTGAGTGTGTGATTGAAGTTTATAAATTGGTAATAGATATACTGAAAAAAAACTATCACCATATTTCACAATAAAGGATGGTCTCTAGATGTAACAGCCTTCACTGAAGCATTAAAAGAAAAGACCTGCATGTAAATGGAGCCTTTCAGAACCTTAGAACATGTTTACAGACACAACAACTTTTGAAGATAATTGTTACTGCTGTCATGCAGGATATACAGTGGCTAATTTGTACACAAAGTTTGGCAGAGAGAAGTGTGATAATGATCAAATAATCTAGTTTTAGTAATTTAATTTGAAGGAGCACTATAGGTCAAAATATCAGTGAGAACTACCCTGTTGTACTTTATAGGATCTTTTGAATCTTCCTGGGAAAACAGACAGGGCTCCTACCATCTCTACAATTGGCAGCACTTCTATCAGTGTAGCATCTTCTGAGTGCTTTCTTTCATTCACTAATGGAATGGGGACATTGCTGGCAAGACCAGAATCTGCTGCCCAACACGAACTGCCATTAAGAAGTATGGTGGTGAACTGCTTTTGTCCAGTCCACGTGGTGTAGGGACTGCAGTTAGGAGCGTTGTTCCAAGAGTTTTACTCAGCAACAACAGAGAAACAGCGATGAAGTTTCAAGACGGGATAGTGTGTGGCTGGCAGTGGACCTTCCAGTTGGTGGCATTTCCATGCATCTGCAGAATATGTCTTTCTTGGTTGTACAGGCTTCCCACCATCTTGGAAAGTGGTGTCAAAAAGAAAACACTTGAGCAGCTGCAGCCTTTGGATGGGACACTCTGTTGCCACTGGAGTAGCAGAGGGAGTGAAATTTGAAGAAGCTGGAGGGGATAAAACTCCTTGGTTATGGTTGGAGCTGCACTTATCCAGGCAAGTGGTGAATATTCCATCACACTCCTGACTTGTGTGTTGTAGGTGGTGAATAGGTAGTGATGAATCCTCAGAGTTAACTGCCTGTTCTTCTAGCCTCACTATTCATATTAGATTAGATTCCCTACAGTGTGGCAACAAGCCCTTCGCCCCAACAAGTCGACACCAACCCTCCCAAGAGTACCCAACCAGTCCCATTTCCCTCTGGCTAATGCACCTAACACTGTGGGCAATTTAACATGGCCAATTCACCTGACTTGCACATCTTTGGACTGTGGGAGGAAACCCACGCAGACACGGGGAGAATGTGCAAACTCTACACAGGCAGTCACCCGAGGCTGGAGTTGAACCTGGGACCCTGGTGCTGTGAGGCAGCAGTGCTAACCACTGAGCACCGTGCTGCCCATATCGTTAGTCCAGTTCAGTGTTTGGTAATGATCACCCCCATGAAGTCACTAATGAGTGGTTTGTTGATGGTAATGCCATATTTTTGGCATGAATGCTGCTTATCTACGTGTTAGCTCAAGCCACACTGTTGTCCAATTCTTTTGTACAGGGACAGAGACTACTTCAGTATCTGAGGAGTACTAACTGGTACTGAACAAAATGCCATTATGGGCATTGATGAAGCAGGTAAAAATGAGAGGACATTGGACATTTATCTTAAAGAACCTCTCCAACACTGTTCTTGAACTGAGGTGTTTGAACTCCTTCAATTGTAAACATCTTGGTCTGGGTATGATTCCAACATGTGAAGAGTTTTCCCCCAATCCACATTGATGTCGGTATTCCAAGGGCCCCAGAATGGTAAACTCAGTCAAATGCCC
Organism: Chiloscyllium punctatum; assembly: GCF_047496795.1. Lineage (NCBI taxonomy): Eukaryota > Metazoa > Chordata > Chondrichthyes > Orectolobiformes > Hemiscylliidae > Chiloscyllium > Chiloscyllium punctatum. Next base: position 119,223,302 of record NC_092747.1, read on the forward strand.
CCTTGTCATCACGAGTAGTCACTCTCCCATCATTATTTCAATGTAGCTCTTTTATCCCCAGGCAAAGGTTATAGTGAGGTGAGGAGCTGAGTGCTCAAGCTAAACTCTGAACTCAGTGACAGTGAACATGTTACTGTGTGTAAGCACAGCCTGACAACACTGTTAATGGCACCTTGCATCACTTTATTGATGAATGATCAAAGTCAATGGGGCGAAAATGTGATTGCCAACAGCTTGCAGAGGAATATTATCAGCTGAGATGGTGAATGAATTTCTTGGCCTTCTTTTCATCCAGCTGAGCTTTTTGAATCATACATTACAGCACAGGCCCTTTGGTCCATTAAGTTTGTACTGACAAGAAATAAACTCTCAAGCAATACTAGTCCTACTTCCCAGCACTTGGCCCATTTTTAATGTTTTACTATTTCAAGTGGATCATCCAAGTACCTTGAAAAGGTTATGAAGTTCCCCCACCTTAACTACCATCCCAGACACTGCACTCCAGATTCCGACCATCATTTGGGTGAAAAGACTATTCCTCAGTTCCCCTCTGAAACTACTGTCTTTAAATTATGCCCCTTGCTCTTGACCCTTTATCCTCCCTGTCCATGCCCTCATAATCTTCCACACCTCTGTCAGGTCTCCTCTCAGCCATCTCTGCTCTTTTTATCTGCTTCTTTCTATCTCTTTGAATCAATCAATCTACCAGAGGTTATGGCCATCAGCGCCTGACTCCCCGCTGTCAATGTAAATTCCTTCCATCTTCCTATCTCACTTGGAGGTTACCTTATAAAAACAGATGGACACCCCAGGGGTTATGAACCAGTGGTCAATTCATTGGTCAGAAGGTCTTTGCAAATGCAATTATCATCCATCCTGATGAATGTGACCGAGCAATGTGGGCTATGGTGAGATTTGTGGCAGATGTCTACCATTGCCCATCTAGAAATTGGGAACATCCTGTTGCAACATTTGTGGATCTGTCGAGCAGAGAAGTGATTTTCTTGGCAGCTCGGAGTTGACAGTTAAGGGCATCCATATTTGGCAAATGTCCAACTCACCTCATTCATATTGAGCTCCCTATTTTGCAAAAACTGCCAAACAAGCTAGTCATTGAGAACGCAGACAGGTACCTGGCAGTTTCAACTTGCTCTGAATGAACTCCATATTAGATCCCAGACATCAATATCGCATGGTACATTCCATGGGCATCTTCCAAATTCACCTCACATTAGCACTTGTCATGTGCCAGCCTCTAAGAACCCTAATGACAAATGTCTGACCCACATACATTGCACTTCAGTATTGCACATCAGGCTGCTCTCGCAGTCATTATTGTAATGCTGCTGCAACAACACCATGCCCTCAGGGATGCACATCCAGCTCACGGAGTGGACCAGGCTACATCTCCAGCCTGTTAACTTGCTACAATAGCATTCACTCACTCTGCACTAACCTGAATGCCCCCAGCATCCCTACCTTATATTACCTTGCCTTGACATTTTTCAATTTGACCCTTCAACCAGAGATACCAGGCACATATTGCTGCCTTCTTGCCTTGCCATTTAGCACAGGCAGAAAGACAGCTAGCGTACTGTGATTGTCAGCTGGCCTCAGCCAAGTAAGGGAGATAGCCTTCACTGGAGTATTGTGAACAGTTTTGGTCACCCTGTTACGGGAAATACATTGTTAAACTGGAAAAAGTGGAAAAAAGGTTTACAAGGATATGCCAGGACTAGTCGGCCTCAGTTATAGGGAGAGGTTGAACAAGATAGGAATCTTGGAGAATGAGGGGTGGCCTTATTGAGGTGTATAAAATCACGATGGGCATAGATAGGAGGAATGCATCCAGTCTTTTTCCCAGGGATGGAGAATTGAAAACTAGAGGATATAGGTTGAAAGTGAGAGGGGAAGGATTGAAGAAGGACCTGAGGGACACAGAGAGCAGTGTGAATGTGGAACAGGCTGCCAGAGAAAGTGGTTGAGGCAGGTACAGCAGCAACATTATAAAAACATTTGCATTCGCACATAGGTGGGAAGGGTTTAGAGGAATAGTGACCAAATGCGGGCAATTGGAACTAGCTGAATGGGCACCATGGTCAGCATGGACCAGTTTGGGCTGAAGGGCCTGTTTCCATTTTGTATTACTCTGTGACTCTCTGACTCAATGACTCAGTTCTGGTACAATAAGTCAGGAGCAGCCGATAGTACCAGTTCAGGGATATGGACATGGTCAGTCAGCCCACCTGTGGCTATCAGAGTTGAGATGCTTTCCGCTGGGGATGAGGAACTGAATGTCCACCTGAACTCTTTCTGTGAGATTGCGGACTGCATTCTCCCTGGAAGAAGAGAGGGGCAGGTTTGAGGGGAGATGAATGTGGGTAGCATAGCTTTTACTGTTATAGCTGTTGGAGAGATGTCCTGAGCGAAGGAGTAGGCAGCAACAGAGGGCTTGCAGGTTTGGTGGTGTCAGAGCTCTGGGATGAGTGAGAACAAGTGGGGAAGATGTTGAAGCTGATTGTGAGATTGGTAAAGCCTGAGCCTTGGCAGGAGGTGGGTACAATAGAAGACAGAGTGAGTCTGAGGTATCAGAAATAAAATGGTGGCATTTCCATGGCAGAACATAGAAGACCATTGATTTCTTAATATTGCTGGGCCTTCCTCCTGGCAGTTGAAACTGCACTGACCTGGGTGGCAAACTCATACCAGGCTGGCATGGTCCAGCATTATAGACCCCTGGGGGGATAGGACATGACATTTGTGCAGTACCCCATCCAGCAGAGTCTTCATATTCATGCCCACAAAGAGAGGTATCAAAAGCAGGCTTCAAATGCTCCAACATTTCCTGTGTAAGTTTGAAGTGACATTAATTGGAAAGTCTCTGACTCTAACTCAGAGTTGGGGATTGGTGCAGTGAGCTCCGGACACCAGGTAACAGCCCATAGAAAGTCGCAACTTTCCAGGGCAATTCTGCAGGACCCAGCTGTGTCGGGACATCTTGAAATCCCTGACTATCGCCCTTAAGAACATCGAGGGCAGTAAAACAGCGCTAGGGATCTGGGTTCGATTCCAGCCTTAGGCAACTATCTGTGTAGAGTTTGCACATTCTCCCCGTGTCTGTGTGAGTTTCCTTCAGGTGCTCTGGTTTCCTCCCACAGTCCAAAGATGTGCATATTAGGTGGATTGGCCAAGCTAAATTGCCCATAGTGTCCAGGGATGGGCAGGTTGGGTGGATTAGCCATTGGAAAATCAGGGTTAAAGTGATAGGTAGGGGAGTGGATCTGGGTAGAATGCTTTTCAGAGGACTGGTGTGGACACAAAGGGCTGATTGGCCTGCTTCCACATTGTTGGGATTCTATGATTCTATGATCTCAGTCCAGCAGTCCATAGGCAAGCAGTCTGTGACAGCCTTGTGTATTGCTAGTGGTATTTAGAAATGGGTGAACTTCGTTTTAACATTAAAAAAAATTGATTATGTTTGATCAGCATCGGGCTGAGTTTGTCATGTTAAATGTGAGCTGTCCAGTCAAAACATTACATTCCTGCCTCATGTTTTATTTTATAGTTTCTGTCTACCTTATCAAAGCTAGGGAATATTATCACAGTTGCCAGGACTTTGCAGTTGTAATGACAGCAAAATTGTCAACATTTATTGCATTACTGTATCCAGAAAAACGATAGCTATTTTTGACATCCACACACACATTCATACAAGGAATTCAGGGCTTGCTGTCAATGACTCATTGTTCTTCAAAAGAAAATGCTGTTAAAGTCCCTGCAGGTGGTTTTATGCCTTGTGGTTCCTTGATGTTTAAAATAAGCATATATTTAGACACAATTACTGGAGCTTTCAATGTGTACATCACTGTAAGTGCAGTGGAATTATATTTTGTACTTTTATTACAACACCATAGTGCAGAAGTGAGTGACGTTACATTCTGAATATATAAGTGACTGTGTAATTCTTAGATTAATTTGGAATGATATAGCAATACCATTCACCTTTCTTCAAAACAAGTAATAGTTCTTTATGTCACTACATTTATTGTGTCTAACCCAAAGAAAAATTTCAATCAACATTTGTAACGAACATGTAATTAAACGCACAAACTCTACACAAAGTTTGTAAAAATCATCACGTGCTGTATTTCTGAACTGGTAAAATGTGACATATCGATCTCATGGATTCGGTGCTCACTCCACTCACTACTGAGTTTACGGCCTGTTCTGGCACTTCAGTCCCAGCCTTGTATTTAATGCTGCTAATATGGTATCACTTGTTAATGAAGTTGCTGACATTGAATCATTTGTTGTCGATTATGTTGATGTTGTCCTACTTCCTCCCGGTCATGCAGAGGACATTTCTTAATTGGAAAGTTGTCTTGTACCTTCCACATTCCAGTTCTGCTACTTGCTAAGCTTGAGAGGGTGCCTCATGGTGTAAATAGGGTAAGGGTTGGGCCTTCTTTTGTCTGTTCTCACTTTCTGATTGTCCTCTTGATCATATGGTCTCTTGATTCTCTTTGTGTCAAACATGTTCCCTTGGGTCATGTGAAGATGTGGAGAAAATTTTGAAATCATACTGTCAGGAATCACTTGCTCAGTTATCTTGCACTGTATTTTGATTCTCCAGTGAATTGGAACTTTAAGTAAGAATCTAGACAACAAATTATTTATGGCCAGAATCTGTATTATGGCCCTGGGAGAAGCAGTTTGGTCACTGGGAGGTGGCATTAAGAAGATTGTTTCCAATGACCTTCCCTGTGGCATCCAGTTGAAAGAACACTGCACTGACCTCCTTTTTTACCTCCTTTCTTGAAGATGGTCACAATTACAGTGTCTCGGATAGCTGCTGGCATTGTGGCATCCTTCCAGATGAGGAAGATGATAAACTCGATACTTATGCCACGAGTCTTCCTCCACTGCTGTTTCAGTCCCTTGGCAAAGTTTCCATTTGCATTGGCAACCTTGTTGGTTCTCAGTGCCTAATGGCATTTTGACCCTCATATTGGGAACAGGGTTGTGCTGAGGTGATACTGACACCTCATGGTTGAGGGCACCCCCATTGAGAACTGAGTCTCAGTTGAGGTGATTCTCTAAGTACTCCTTCAAATTAGCTTCACTCCTCTCTACCCTTAATGGGAAGTCCACCATAATTAGCTCTTCTAGGGGTACATCCTTGGGCCATAGATGGTCCTGACAATCCTGAAGAACCTATGCATATCATGGCTGTCAGCAAGTTTCTGGATCTCCTGCACCCCTTCCCTCCACTGACTCCTTCTTTCAATCATTGGGTTTGTTGGAGATTGCATTTAATGGTGCCATGGACATTCTGTGACTCCTGTTCATTAAGCTTCACCAGGGTGACAGGGAGACACTTACAAAAAAAGTCATTCTTCACAGCATCCTGGAGTCCATTGACATTAAATTCTCTGCGGCGGTGTTTCTGATGCCACTGTTATGATTGGGTCAGATGGATGGAGATGGCAGACTGGATCAGCCATTGGTCAGTCCAACAGTCATCAGCTGCTGTCGTAGTGTGGGTGATGTGGATATCCTTGCACTTCTTTTCTTGGATAATGACATTATCAAACAATTGCCAATGTCCAGAGCGAGGATATTGTCATGAGGTCTCGTGTTTGACTCTCTGTAAGCTGCTTTTGATGAGGCCAAGCTGTAGGCATTTTGTCAGGAGGAGGAAGAGTCCATTTGCAATTATCTTTGTTATAACATCCTTTCTGATTACACATTTCCAGAGATTTCTGTCACTCACAAGTATGGCATTCAAATCACCAAGGAAAGTCTGTTTGTCTCCCTTTGGGACACAGGAGAAGAAGAATTCCTCTTTGGCATCGTCCTTTGCTTCTCAGGTTGAGCCCTATGCACTGATGGCTGTGATGTACAGTTTCTGTATTAAGGTGAGCTAACAGATCATGAGGTGTTCATTTACCCCACACAGAGTATCACTGTAACAGTCAACTCATTTAATTTTATTGGTGGAACCAACCCCATGGAATTGACGTTCAGCTTTACATTTCCAGAAGAAGGTGTATCTGCTGAGGTTCTCTCGCCAACTGTGTCTCACTCAATACAGCAATGGCAATGTCATATCGTGCCAGAGCTCATGAGCTATGATCAAGGTTCAGTATTCAGGACTTTTGGTGTTGGAGTTGTCCATGAGGATGGTGATGTTGCACGTTTCAAACTTCATTCTGAAGAGGTGAAAAGTGGCTGTGCGTGAATTCTTTTAATCTGAGGTGACCATTGCACACTGACTCCTACACAGTGCTGGTGTGGCAAGGATTTTGTCTCAAGGTAGGGAGAGCTGAGGCAATTGAAGACCAGGCTTCACTGTAAAAATTGATGCTGCCACTAATCTTTATCTCCTCAGAGCATGCAGACATACATGCTTGTGGCTCCTATTGGAAAGGGAGGTGCTTTATTAATTGTGTGCGAGATCCTCTTCCTGTGCCAACTGCACTTCAACTTCTGTGCAGCTTTAACCTTTCACCTGACTTGTTGAGCTGCCTATCCATTAAGAAATGAATCTGTCTCTGAGTTTATAATTACCGATTCCCTCGTGGTCCCCTGAATTCAGTCAAGAAGTTTACTCTTCATTGTTTTGAGCCTGATTATTCCAGCCAGCATAATACCATCCTCTAGTGAGCTGTCATTGCTGATGGACTGATACTATTGTACTGCTGGTAACATTTGCTGTATCCTTTCCATGTCACCCTGGATTAGTTTCTGAGAGATCACCTGATACCTCTTAATTTTCTTGGTATCATTTCTGATTCAATTCAGTTTCAGTGGTGCTAAATTCATTGGCTGAAAAACCTTTATATCTAGATATTTTGTGTTGTATTTTGTACGTGATACGACATCAGACAGGCCATCTACTTGTACCATTTCTGTTCCTGTTTGTATTTCAGAGTGAAATTATAGATGGGAAGCAAAAGAGTACTTCTATAGTCTTGGAGGTCCTCTAAACAGATTTTTCTTCCAAATCTGTTCTAGTCAATAATGATCACTCTTCACAACAAACTTCTTTTTTCCTGTAGAGATGCGTGTAGAATTTTTTCCATCCATACTCCACTGCCAAAGCCCTCTTTCAATGCTCGCAGAACTGGCCTCAGCTACTACTAGTGCTTTGGATTCAAATGCTTTTGATTTTAACTCTTGCATCAGAGCCCCAATCCTCTTTAATTGATGAAGGTAGGGTCAAGTAGCTATTTTCCTCTTGTTGCTTCCCTTACCTTCTGTCTCAGTCACATTCCTCGTTCCTCTCGGACTTGACCACCTCCATCTGTAGTGGTGCCACACGGAGCCACTTTTTGTGATGGACACTGAAGATCCCCAGCCAGAGTACATTCTGTGCCACTGCCATCTCCAAGAAGTGTTCAATAATATGGAGAAGTGCTGATTCATACAGTGAGGTGCAAGGTTGGTTTCTATGTCCATGTTTGACCTAATGCTATGAAATTTCTAGGAGTCTGGAGTCAATGTTAAGGACTCCCAGTGTAACACTTCCCTGACTGTACTGCCATGCCTTGTTGGTCCGCACTTGGTTGGGATGGTGATGCTGGTATCTGAACCTTTGTGTGTAAGGTATGATTCTTTGAGAAGGACTACATCAAGCTGTTGGCCATATGCAAGAGGAACATTGCAGGGTTGACAGGGCTCTGTCTGCCATTGTTGTTCCAGTGCCTAGTTCAATGCCAGGTAGTCTGTTAGCTTAAATCCTTCTTTCGACTTTGTACATCTGACTGGCTTGCTGGTCCATTACACAGAATGTTAAGAATAAACCACACTGCTTCGCTTAATTGATTCCAGGAATGGGTGACCAGCTGAAGCGAATACGTTTGATGTGCATTTCTTGGAGATTAGAGATCATCTCACTGAAACATATTCGGTCCTGAGTTGGCCTGAGAGGATTAATCCTGAGAGAATGCTTTCCTGTTGGGAGAGACCAGGGTTAAGGGACATTATTTTTAAAGAAGTGGTTTAAGAAGAAAATGAGATATTCATTTTCTTCAGACAGTGATGAGTTTGTGGAATTCTTTTCCCCAGACTTGGTTGGAGATAGGGCAATTTAGTATTTTAAAGGGAAAAATAGATGGATTCTCAACGACCCCTAAGGTAGTCAGAAAGTCTCAGAGGAAGACAGGAAAGTAGAAGCAAGGCCACATTCAGATCAGGGAAAGTGAGGACTGCAATTGCTGGAGATTAGAGTCACGAGTTTGGTGCTGGAAAAGCACATCAGCTCAGGCAGCATACGAGGAGCAGGAAAATCGACATTTCAGGCAGGAGCCCTTCATCAGGAATGGCAGGGCTTTTGGTCAAAATGTCGAAGTTGCCTGACCTGCTGTGCTTTTCTAACACCACACCCTTGACTCACATTCAGATCAGCCATGGTCTCACTGAATGGGAGAGTAGGGCTCAGGAGGCTGAATGGCCTACTCCTGTTCATGTGTATGTACTAGGAAATTCTGCTTCACAAAAGAAAGAACGTGCTGTCACATAGCACTTTAACAGGTCCTCATGAAGTTTTAGCAAATGATTTAATGCATTGATGTCAGTGAAAACCTTCTCCTTATTAAGATTCTCAGTGATACATGGAAATATTAATATTTGAGAGAAAAGATTAGAGGGTGGATTTCCTTCAGGTTCTTCCGTCTGTTACTTTGGCACAAGCTCCACAGGGTAGCCATTGCACTTACACTGAATTCCTTTGAAACATAAAACTTCTTTCTAAAAAACAAACTTTCCTAACTTCCTTTAGTTGGAGTGGAGGAACGATAAGTGGTCTTTCTTAAAAGGCGGATGCTGATAAATTTTTGACTAACAAGGGAGTCAAAGGGTTAGCAGGAATGTTGAGTTGAATCCACAATCATGTCAACAGTAACCTTACAGTGAAACGGTCTCAGGGACCTGAATGTCCGACTCCTGTCCCAAATTCAATCACACGTACGTTCATTTTTGTTTTACATTGAAATTAGAGGAAAACATTTTCTCAGCGCTATTTTGTTTGAGTTCATTAGGTTTGGAAAACTACAGCTGCTGTAAAGATCCTATAAAAAATGAAAGGGCTTTCGATGAGTCCCAGGCAACACTTAAATGCAACTATCATGCAGCTTTAAATATCACACAATTAAAGCGAGAATCTTCAAATATAAACAAAATGGAATGTGTGACTGGGATCTAGCAGAATCACAGATAATGTGAAAATAGGGCCTATAAATTCTAATCAACACTTTACAATTCTATCTGTTAATATGATGACAGGTTTACAAAGTTTGACTTGCTTTTCTGTGAAGTTGGGCTCTCTGAGCAGTAACTTTGGGGGAGAGCTTGGCCTGTCACCAAATAAGGCAATGATGAAAGTATTTGGATCTCAATACGTTGTCTGTTGGAAAAAGATAAGAAGTGATGCCACAACATTGTGATACAACGGCTTTTCATATCGTAAAATCCATACTTAAAACTCTGGTTCAAGTCTGAAATAGCAGATGCTCACATTGTGGAATCAGAGAATGAATCATAAAATCATAGAATTCCTACAGTGTGGAAGCAGACCATTTGGCCCATTGAGCCCACACCAGCCCCCGGAAGAACATCCCACCCAGACCACCATCACCCCCTAACCACACCTTGTAACCCTGCATTAGTCATGAGTAACCCACATAGCCTGCACATCCCTGATTACTATGGATAGTTTAGCATGGCCTATCCACCTAACCTGCACATCTTTGGACTCAATGGGAGCCTTGATGTGGAGATGCTGGTGTTGGACTGGGGTGGACAAAGTTAAACATCTCCAGGTTATAGTCCAACAGGTTTATTTGGAAGTACTAGCTTTCGGAGCACTGCTTCTTCTTCAGGTAACTCATGACCTGACGAGCTACCTGACAAAGGAGCAGCACTCCAAAAGCTAGTACTTCCAAATAAATCTGTTGGACTTTAATCTGGTGTTGTGTGATTTTTATCTTTGGACTATGGAGAAAACTGGAGCACCTGGAGGAAACCTACGCAGACACGGGGAGAATGTGCAAACTCCACATAGATAGTTGCCCAAGACTGGAATCAAACCTGGGTCCCTGGCGCTGTGAGGCAGCAGTGTTATCATCATGCGTCTGAAGATGCAATATTGTTTCCACAGGATTTGTCCTAAATCATAAATGTCAGAAGGGTCCACACAGAAGAAAGTAGAAAAAGGTTTTATTATAATTTTATGAGACAAAAAACTAACAAGTGAGAATAAAATAAATATCTGGAATTCTGAAATCATTCCTCAGGTCATATTCAACAACAATAATCTGAATTTATTTGGCACCTTTAATGGACTGAATTATCCCAAAGTGCCTTATGGTAGAATTATGAATCAAACAAAAAATGATCCTGAACCAGAGAAAGAGACATCAAGGTAAGTTGGTCAAAGATTTAAGGTTCAAAGTAATATGATGAAGGAAAGGAAAGAATAAATTTAGGGAAGAAATCCAGAGCTTAGTGCTTAGACAGTTCAAGGTTTGGAGATGGTAAATGCGGTCCAACAAGGGGCCAGAATTCAAGAACTAATGATTTCTCAGAAAGCTGGAGCACTTTAAATGGAGCTTTAGAGACAGAAGGGCTAAATCTGCAGTAAATTGAATATAGGGATGCAATTTTTAAAATTATATTCAGAGCTATAAGAGTTAAAGCTCTTGTACACGCCACTATTTTACTTATGAATCAATTTGCATAGTCATGAAATGAAGAATTATGTTTGCAGGGTTGATTTTTTTCCCACATGAGTGTTAATGGTTTTTAATCTGTTCACCTTTTGTTCATCAGCAGCAGTAAACGGAGGAAATCCTAATTAAAACACAAATTGCAACTCTTACTCTACTCGGGGATTACATGGTTTCCAAAAGTAAAAGGAATGTGGATTAGAAAATTACTCTGGTGTTAACAAAGGCGCCTTCAGTGTTTTGGACTGTTAACTTTTCTTTCCTCTGGTAGGCATTGCTTGTCAAGCCACAGAAAGGACTAAGTATTGTGTAATGCTCATGAATGCGGGCATCATTCACATCACTGTAACACATACAAGATGTTTTACTGTGAATAGACTTTGCAGGGAGGGGGTAGGGAAGGATTCGAGCAAAGAGAGCATGCAGAGAAGGACAATATCCCTCTGCTACAAAGCACCCTTTGTAATTTTGCAGATTTAGGGGGAATAGAGATATCCTTGTACGACTGGGTGAAAAGGCTTGCAGGTATCCCCAGTCCAGCAGGTCAATGCTGAATGAGGATAGGAAATCTGTCACATTCTGCCGAACGAATGTCAAGAGTTGTGGGTCAAGGTTGCACAGAAACAACATGCCTTTAATGTACAAAACAGTTCAGTTTAATAAGAGCTGTTTTCTTTCTCTATAGAAGGCAGGCAAGTGCACTTGAAGTGAAATATGGCTCTGTACTTACTGGAAGGAGTCTCCTTACAACTGCCACATTAGGGAGTCATAGCCAAACGATTGGAAACCCTTTAATTAATATTATTATCTGGCAAACAAGCTGCGCTGCTTGTTAATTTCTGCCCCATTTCACTCTGACTGTTGCACTTCTTGTCTTTTGGCAGGATGAAGACATTAGTCTCATTGTCTCCATTTTCAAGTCTACTCAAAGCCATGTATTACTGCAAAAGGTTACAACGCTCATTTATTAAAAGCTCCTCTTTGCGTTTCTCGTTTCTGGGACCACCTGTGAAGATCACCATTCATAGAAGCTCCCACGGTTGCTACACCAGCATAAAACACCAGGAGGCAGGCCCTGGGAGATTCAAAATGAAAAAGAATAAGAGGAAACAAGACAGGTCAAAACTAAACTCTTACTAACATGGATTAGAAACAGTTTCTCCAAACAACTCCTGTAAATTGATTCCTTTTATTTTTATGCATAGCTCTTCAAAATAACCAAGATGGCTACCTGCGGGCAGGTAAGATGGCAGCATCAGTGCTATCTCATGTTGCTATACAGCCACTGGTCTCTCTAGACCAATCTCTTTGTCACTTATGCTCAGAACACCTCTCCCCCATACATTCCTTTGCCCACCTCGGCTTCAAAGAGCCGCATAGAAACACAACAACAATGAACCCTAGTAGTCCTTCCAATCTATGACTCCTCTAAAGAAACACTTACCCTCTTAGTGACATGGACAGTAAAAATTAATGCCTGTATACTCATGCACTGTTTATATTCCTAAAGGCTTTGTTTTATGTTCTATATATTATACATATATAAAATCTGAGAGACAGTATGTGCATGAAAGAGAGAGAGAATAGGAGAAGAGACTAAATAATAAAGTTCAATATTTGATTTCAAGATTATTGCATTTAAAGGAAGCTATCTAAGTCCCCTATGCTTTATTGATGGTCAAGAGAATTAAATGTTGGAATCGCTTAAAGCATGAGAGAGTGGGCTAATGTGTGACATACTTAATGGTCATATTTGTGAACATTGACAATACATTAGGAAGCAGAAGGTATTAGCACCACATTTATCAATGTATTTTTAACTCGGTCATTGATTTTGAATCTATGTTTCCAATCCTATTAACATGAGATGTGTGATGACAGCCTGCATCATTTTCTGCCAGCTCCAATATTTAAATAGAACTGACGCAGATGAGAACCAAACTACTGATGCATCACTGATGCTTCTCTGATGCATCACTAGACATCGTGTTGTGGGCTGGAAAGGGCCAATGGAGAAATAAAGGAGGAAAGGGTAGCCTTTGTAAACAAGGAAGCATGGTTGGAAGTGATTGAATAGTCCAGCAGCAAGAATACCATGGCATGCTCCCAGTTACAGAGCGTATGTACTGGAGATAAGCAAAGTCTTGGCATGTTCGCCAGCTAATTATAACAAGGGACATTTGTCTTACCAGATCATAGGACTGCTCTCTCATGACAGAGAGACGATTGGTGGTGGTTTAACCTGAGGGTCACCACACCTCCGGTGAGGTAAGAAGTTAAGAAAGGAAGTCATCCATTGGAAGCTCAGCCAGTGTGGGAATTGAACCCACACTGTTGGCATCACTCTATATTGCAGACCAGCCAGCTAACCGACTCCCTGCTAAATATAGCACGACAACACAGGACAATTACATAGCACATCACACTCAAGTCATGTTGATTTGATTTCAGCAGACGGTAATGAGATCTCTTCAAACCAATATTGAAATCCTTTGGATCCAATGAATACTAACTACTTGCCAGGTTATTTTCATCAAAATGTGGTGAGAGTTGTCACTTCCTTGCTTATGTAGTTACTCTGTATATATTTTCTAGTTACTCTGTCCTGTACTTCAGGCTGGAATTGAGGACAACTGGTATTCTCCTTGGCAGATGCTGAGTTGGTCTCATACTCCCATCTATTTGGAAGTGACGTTGACCAAGACTACACTCAAGATTCTTGAAAACATCTTTGCACGGTTTTTTCCCAACCTGTTTAGCAGTGAAACACCTTGATGTCCCTTGAAGTGCAGCAAATATCTTCTATAGGTGGTTCTCCGAGTGCACGTGTTTCTACAGCACAAATTTGCTATAACACGATTGCTGAATTTAGAACCGATATTTGTCCAACACAAACTTTCCTTACCTGAACTGGCCATAACACAATTCCAGCTCCATTATTTTAAATCTTGCCTTGATTTTCTTATAAAGCGAGATCGCACAGGAACCGAACTGTCGTTATAAGAGGACTACCTGTACCATCTGTAGAGTTTCCAGTCCAAAATCATCTGAGATAAGTAAGTTTTGCTTTACATCTCTCAACTGTAAATGAAGATTTTCATCCTTAGCTTTGCATTGAGCTCACAGTTTCATTTATCCTCTTGGGATGAGTTTTCTTTCATCATATAGCTCTAACTTTAACTCTAAAGGCTTCATTTGTGGTTTGTCACCCAGCACCACTTTGCATAGGTATACAAAGCTCACAATGTTATACATAACACAAGTGTCTATCTGACACTTCATATTCACCCTTCTGTTGTTTTTCTGCTGTCACAATTCTAACAATTACAAAGTTTTCAACTCAATGGTACAAGAATGTACAATGGTGTAGAATGATTTGTCAGAATCATTGTCTGCCATCCCTCGAGCAGCCAACTTTGTAGGCTTGTTTTCAGCAAAGGAGTTGGGAGAAAGTGATTCAGCTCCTTATAATGACTTGTTTTCCTCATGCTGACATGTTTCCTTTCCTTTCATGCAGTGTTCTCGGCAAAATGTATATCTTGTACACAGGCTTTGATCTTTCTGCTGACCCTTCTCTCTTCCTTCTCTCTATTGTGCTGTTCTTGCTAGTCCTGGACTGCTGTGAGAACAGTGCAAAGCCTCATTCATCTTCTCATGAATACTCTTGCTGATGACTGACAACCCAGAGTTTTTGTATATGTCAATCACTTTTTTAAGAGTAGGTTTCTCTTCTCTTCGCTCTTGGGCAGAAATGGTGTCTCAGTGGTTAGCACTGATGCCTCACAGCAGCAGGGTCCCAGGTTTGATTCCAGTCTCGGGTGACTGTCTGTGTGGAGTTTGCACATTCTGCATGGGTTTGCTCTGGTTTTCTCCCACAGGTCCAAAGATGTGCAAGTCAGGTGAATTGGCCATGCTAAATTGCCCATAGTGTTAGGTGCATTAGCCAGAGGGAAATGGGATTGGGTGGTTTACTCTTCGGAGGGTTGGTGTGGACTTGTTGGGCCGAAGGGCCTGTTTCTACACTATAGAGAATCTAATCTAATAGATGCGCCCTTATAGTGTGATCTCTTATTTCCTATCTCTGATGAAATAAATTATCTTTCCATTGCTCAGATTCACAAGATTTTTGAAGACATCACTGTACAGTCATAATTTGATCAGTATTCTCTCTCTCTTCCGGAGCTCTGATGTTAAACACATAATGTTCATAAATAACATTAGCAGAGAGTTAAAAATATATCTTCAAAGCCATCAAAATTTCTTCAAACTGGATTGTTATTTGCATTTCAGTGAGATGTGGGATACAATCCAAATTGTAACCTGGTTTCCCCAGAAATAACATGACTCATTTGTACAGGTTTTCTGCTTACCTATGTGTCTATCCCATTGTGTTTCTACTGAGATCAGAAGTGACTTCAATTCTGTCTTATTTTACTTTTCAGTTCCACCAAAGTGGGTACCAGAAAATTCACAGCCATACTGACTCACCTAGTACCACAAAGTTTCAGACAGAAGTTTTAAATTAATCCTTGTTGTTTCTTACTGTGGGTGTTTTTCTTCCAGCTCTGAGAATCTCCACAATTTCAGTGACATGCATCTGACACCATACCTTTGAGGACTTCTCAATCTAATTTGAAAACAACTATAACATCCAAAGATGTACAGGTTAGGTGAATTGGCCATGTTAAAATTGCACATAATATTCAGGGATGTGTAGGTTAGGTCCATTACTCTGGGGTAAATGTAGAGTAATTGGATAGGGGAATGGGTCTGGGTAGGATACTCTTGGCAGGATCAGTGTGGACTTGTTGAGCCAAATGGTCTGTTTCCGCACTGCAGGGATTCTATGATTCTATGAACATAGTTCTTATGATTATGTACTTGTAATCATATTTCTCCAAACAGCACTTTTATAGTGGGATCAGTGTTGAATGGTTGAAAAGAGATAAAAATAAATTGACGAAAAGGAAATTACTCTCCTATTACCTGGCTTTTGGAAGACTGAGTGGGCGAATTGAATAATTGTTGAGATGAATGACAATGTACAGGGGAGGGGTTGACATAGGTGTTGAGCAGGTAGGTCAAAGTTGAAGTGATAAAAAGTGCAGTTTTGGAAAAAGCATAGTTAAAGTGTACACATGTTCAGATCAGAGCAGTGAACCAGACAGAGCATGAGTGATTAAGGAACTCGGATAGCAATAGAAATAAGAAGAAGCTTAAGTTTTCCTTCAAACTATGAATAGGATTGAGCCTGCAGCTGGGTGTAACCTTTTACCCAATAAAGACACACAACCTGCTACCAGAAGGGGAAAAAAAAAGATCTGAAACATGAGGGGAAGAGAAATGAACCTGTAATATAATTCAACAATTTGAGTTAAAATTTGATGAAAATAGTTTGAGAAACTGAATTTAAATTTATTGAAATTGACTGTCAGTAAAACAGGCGGAAGATATTAGACTCTTGGAAAAAGGAAAATGATCCTTTGGAGAAAGGAACTTGCCATCTTTATTTATTGTGATTTATTTCTGATACCAATATCACATTATTGCATTTAGCTGCTTTCTGAAAAGAGCCAACAATCTACAATTTTGCATTAAGTTGTTTCAAGAAAGCAGCCCAGTACAAGTTTCTCAGGGCAATTACGAATCAATATTAAGTAATGGACACATGCCAAGTCTACTTTGAAAATGTATGACAGAAGGGTTATGGGCACAGTCTTATAGGGGCCTGAATGACATGGGCATGGACGACAAATTTGGGAGGTCACGTGTGAAGTCCAGTCAGGCCTTTTCCAATGTGGGGAGCAACTAGTTGTGTTCAACAACAGAGTTCCAGGTGTTGAGACAAAATTCTTTTTGAGAGTGTAGGATGCCTATTAACAGGAATTATTACTTGTTATCATCCTCTTTAACAAGATCTTGCCTCACATCTGACACTTGCCATTTACTCCTCCTCTTAGACCGCAGCACCAACATTCTCATGGGCATCCCACATCCATGGACATTGGCATGCAACACTTACCAGCCTTTCTGCACCATCATGGCACACCAATATGCACTTTAATGCTATTCTTTGAAGTGCACCAGTAATTATCAATGCAATTCTACTCAGATACAGGTACCTGGTTCATGGATTGGACCAGGCTACATCATAGGACTGCTCATTTGCTCTCTTAGTGCTCACGCCCTTAGAGTTTACCAAGATGCTCCCAGCATCTGTGCCTTGCTTAGCTTTGCCCTACCTTTTTGTAGTCTGCTTCCTCAGCCAAAGCTACCAGCCTAGTAGCAATACTTTAATGGCTTGCCTTTTGTTCCAGATTCAAAGCCAAGAAGCTTATCATGGTTGTTAGCAGCCCTCAGTCAAGTCAAGGAAGACAGGCTTCAGTCAGGACATCCTGGCACAGTAAATCAAGGGTAACCTCTGATGGGCTCATATACACAATCAGCCACCCAAGGCAATCAGAGTCAGCATCCTCTCCTCATAACTGGTGAGGAGCTGAATGTTGTGGAACTATTTCTGCCCCATTGCAGACTGTTTCCTCTCGAAGTGCAAGAGAGAAGGGAGTGAGGAACATGGAAGTGAGATTCCATGCTGTTAGTGCTGGTGCATGTCAGGGTAAGGTGGTGAAATGTTCCGAAGGAGTGAGTAGGAGACACAGAGGACATGGAAGGGTTCTTAGTGTGGGGGGTGTTGGGGGAGTGAGGGACAATGAGAGTGAAAGAAGATACTGCGTTTGATCGTGAGAATTGTAGAGCATGAGCCTTGGTGGAGGTGGGTGCGGGGACACAGATGGATTGAGTATAAGATAGAAGAGGAAATATACTGACACTGTAATTGACCAGGTACACAACAGGGTTTTAAAGATTGCACAAACATCATGGATCCTGTGATATCCCAGCAATGTTGAGTACTTCCAGCTACTCCGAATGGGAAAATCAAGCTAGTATTGGGCAAGAGGTGCTCTGTTGGATACCAGTAGTTAATGATAACACAAGAAAAACTGACTAAAACTTGCAGAGCAAAACCCTCCATGAAACTCAATGAAAATGAAAGCTAAAGAATTTTAAGATTCAGTCCTATATCACTGAAGTAGTAATCCAGAGGTCTAAACTAAGAGTTAAGAGATAGACATTCAAATGCCACCACAATAGTTGGTTAATTCAAATTTAGTTGACTAATAAATCTGGAATAATAAGCTGGCAGCAGTAATTGTGATCGTGTAATGACCCTCGTCATTTCAGGAAGGAATCTACCATCGTTACCAGTCTGGCCAATATGAGACACCAACCCCACAGGGATATGATTCACTCTACAAGAGTCCAGCAAATGATTCAGTTATGGGCAATTAGTGTGATACACAAATGCTCGTCATTCCAGTTAAGCCTACACTGAATGAATAAAACAAAATCATAAATTGTTTCAGCTGCCAGGGCTGCTCTCATTGCAACAGGTGGAGAGCAACAATTTGCTACAGCGGCGATGTGCCATGCTTAATTAAAGCCTCATGCAAAAGAAAACTGGAAAGTGAACAGAGCACTTCAACGAGTAAGTTCCTTTAGGTTTATCTTCCCTTTCCAACATTCATGGGCCCATCAAAAGTACATCCACTTTTTTTTGAAACAGAGAAATTAATTAATTACTGATTTGTTCTTAAGTTATTAGTCACTCATGTAGACACACACAATTGAACATCTTGAACTGGTAGCAAAGAATAAATGCACTGCAACATACATCAATAGAAGCATGGTCACTGTGTTTTTTCAAGTAAAAACTGTAAAAGCTTGGAATCATTTAGCTTTATTGTCAGTGTTATGTTCAAGTGGAACAAAAAGTGACTAAGTTAATGTAATATATGCACAATAAGTGAGATAATTCAGTTACTTAATGGGACTATCTATCTAATCAGTTGACACCATGTGCCATGGGAATGTACCTCCTTCACACAGTTATATCCAGTTTTCTTGAAAACATAGCACTGGAGTGGCCTGAGGCATGTTTGACATTTTCAAGCCCCTTGGAGAGACCCGTAAACTATCTTTGCTTTGATAACAGAGGAAGAAAGTACTTGTCTTCCAAAACTGCTGGAATTTCATTTGAACAAAAGAGCAGACTGGCTGTACAATGCAGTCAATGTTATGGCAAAAACATTCATCACAAGCCATGCACAGCAATGCAAGATTAGCTTTACTTCAAACAATGCAAAGCAGGGTATCTCTATACTAACTATTATTCCCTACTGTTATTTATACAGAATTAGAGTTGTATAATGCCAGCTGAGAGTGCACTGAGTGAAAAATGATTCCGCTGATTAATCAATCCCAGTAATGATTAGCTACATAATAATTATTCCCTTTTCCCAATTTAAACAACTGTCACTGCTTTCTCATCTCCAATTAAATAAATTCAATCATTTATAAACTATTGATTCAAAAGTTGTGCATGAAGCATTTTTTTGCTACATAAAACTTCAGGGGTCACACATTCTTATATGCAAGTTAAATGTCCTGCTTGTGTTTTTGGCCTCATTTTCATACATTTGGGCATCACTACAAACCACACTGAAGCTAGGAAACGTGACATTTAAATGGCTGCATACTTAGCAATAAAAGAGAATGAATTAAACATCCAAATTACTCAAAATATCATTTTGAAAATCCTTCCAGCTGCTCATTTCTCACTAATTTGCACAAAATTAACAATGAAATACGATCCATAATATGGAGATCAAGATTAAAAAGAAACATTAAGGAACAATATATTTCAACTTTCTCACGTATTTGGGACAGACTTGTTTACAATTGTGCTTAGGACTATGTGGTCTTCTGGAAACAGTGGACTGAAGAAAACCCAATTGAAAATCCACACAATTCACAGTTCCTTTAAATAAACGGATTGAAAATTGGATCAACTCCATTATGGATGAGCAACCTCCTAATTTCCTTCAATGCTCTGTTCCTGAGTGATCCAATATATGCAGGTGCTGTAACAGAAGAAACCCCATTGCCTCATTTGGTTTTGAATAGTCTCCAGCAATATTTCCAGTAAAGGGCCTGTCTCCCTCTGAGATGCCTGAGGCTTGAGTTCACAAGGCTGGTGAGAGCAATGAAAATGCCCGGAAATCCCAAGTGAAGTCAAAGACATCAGACCTCATTTGTACACACACTGCAAAGTCTAAGCAGTTTAAGGAGGAAACGTACAGCAAGCTGTAGCTATTTCATGAATACATTTATGAATAACAGTCAGGGAAGATTTATTTCATGATCAGCAACAAGACTGACCTTTCACAAGCCACTTTTGTAAACTTGGTCCTTTATCACACCTCTCAGACGCACAGTAAAGGCAGTTCTACCACTGCAATACCACAAGCAGGGGCCAAGACAGGAAATCTTTAATTTGGAGGAGTGAATAATTTAAAGAGATCAGTATTTATCTTTATCCTGCCGAATCAAAATAATGTGCAGTGGGAATTTTGAAAGTATCGTGAGGTAATGATAGAAAGATTTTATAGGACAGCACTTGCATGGGATTACATATTTCAATTAGTCTTACTCAATTTGCAGAAATGACCCAGGATGAAATAACTAATTAAGGTATAGATCATCAGATGCAGCTGTAAGGACAAAAGAGATCACATTTGCATAGCGTGGGGTAGTTTCAGTATGACACAGAAACTTGGTGGATTCAGCCCTTCAAGCCTGTTCCGCCATTCAACAAAATCATGGCTGATTCTCTATCCCAATGCATATTCCCATTTTATCCCCTTAATACCTTTAAAATCTTGAAAAGTATCTGTCTCTTTCTTGAATATATTCAGTGACTTGGTTTCCACAGTCTTCTGTGGTAGAGAATTTCACAGTACACGATCATTTGAGTGACAAAATGTTTCCTCATTGTCCTAACTGGTCTACCTAATTTCCTGAGACTGTGTTCCACTAGTTCTAGACTTCCCAACCAGGGAAAGTGTCCTTCTGAATCTAGTCTGTCCAGCCGCATTAAATGTTTATATGCTTCAATCAGATGCTCTATCATCCTTCTAAACAATGGTAAATGCAAGCCCAGTCTAACTAGTGTTTCCTCATAGGACAGAGTGCCATCTGCAGTATCGGCTGAGTGCATCTTCACTGCACTTCCTCTGAAAAACTGTATCTTTTATTAGGTAGGCAGAGTAAAGTGATATGCACTTCTCCAGGTGTGGTCTGACAATTCCTGCTTCTGAATTCCAATCCCCTTGTAGTGAATGCCAGTCTGCCATTTGCCTTCCTCATTGATGTTGCACATGCCTGCCTATTTCCATTCATTCGTGTGCAAGGAAACCCAGATCTCTTTGCATATCCCAAATTTCCCAATATCACCATTTAAATAAAACTCTCCCTTTTTGTTTTTCACACCCAACTGTGTAACTTCAATCACATTTAGTCACATTGTATTACATTGGCCGTGTGTTGGTCCACTCACTCAACTTTTCAAAATCACTTTGAAGCCTCATTGCATCCTCTTCACAACTTACAATCCCAGCCAATTTTATGTCAACATTGCATTTAGTTCGCTTATAATGACTGGCTTAAATATACATGGATTAGCGTCCCATTACTTTTGATAAAGTTACACTATTTTCAATTCGAGTTTTTTTTTAAAAAACTGTAAAAGGGAAAAGAAAAGTTGAGAATCTTGGGATATTATAGGGCAAGATATTTGATGTGAGAAGGATGATGGAAAAGAAAATGAGATCAAGTAGATTTTCACAGCCATATGTTGAGGTACATAGTTCTTTGAAGCTTGAGTCACAGGTAAGCAGGGTGGATAAACAGGTGTTCAGCACATGTGCCTTAATTGCTCAGATCTTTGAGTATAGGAGTTGGGATGTCTTGTTGAGGTTGTGTAGGATGTTGGTGAGGCCTCTTCTGCTTGTCCTGTTATGGAAGGGAATTATTAAGCTGGTAAGGGTTCAGAAGAGATTTACCAGAATGAGGGTGGGAATGAAGGTTGTGAGTTTTGAGGAGAGGGAGGATAGGCTGGGATGTTTTTTTCACTGGCATGTTGGAGGTTGAGGGGTGACATTATAGAGGTTTATAAAATCATTAAAAAAAAGGTAAATAGCAGGTGTCTTTTCCTTTGGGTTTGGGATTCAAAACGAGAGGCCATATGTTCAAGGTGAGAGGAGTAAGATTTTAAAAAGAAATGAAGAGTAATTTGTTTACATAGAGCGTGGCTTGTGTTTGGATTGAACTTCCAGAGGAAGTGGTGGATGCAGGTAAAATTACAATGTTTAATAGACATTTCAATAAGTTTGGAGAAATGTTTGGAGGGACATGGGCCAAATGCAGGCAGATGGGACTACTTTAGTTTGGGTTTATGGTAGGCATGGACTGGTTGGACTGAAGGGTCTGTTTCTGCATTGCACAACATTATATGAGCATTGAACTGAAAGTAAAATCAAGATCATATGATTCATGATGTAATGTCACAGGAATGGTGGAAGTGTAGCAGAAAGCCATTGACTTGTTGAGATGTTCTTGGAGTAATCCAGGAATGTTCTCCCATGTGGGTGTACCCGTACTTATCAATAAACTGCACCTCGATTCACTTTAGAGCAGATTGAAGTGAATTGAATTTAATTGAATTTAATTGAATTTATTGTCATGTATACCGAGGCACAGTGAAAAGCTTTGCCTTGTGAGCAATACAGGCAGATCACAGAGTTAAGTAACATAGATAAGTAAATAATAGATAAACAGCGGCAAAAAGCAAAAACACAGGTACAGGCAAATGTTAAGAGTTTGTGAGTCCATTCAGTGGATTGTATAACAACCTCTGTTGTAGTGTCTCATTCATCAAAAAGACTGATTGGAAAACAATTCTCAGAGACGAGACCGGAATTTCTGGCTCTCATTACTTTGAAGTTTTGACTAAATTTAGTCCCATCCTTGCAGTCATCTTGCTGATGGCAACATTGTCAAAATTCCAAAGAATTGTAAAAGCATACACCAGAACATAAAAACATGCCAAAGCAAACAGAAATCAGTTAAGTAATCAGGACTTGATGAAAATACTGAACATAAGTTATCTTATTTGTTTAAGTCACTCTTTATTTCATTGTTATCATGAAAATGTAAGCTTGAAGCCATAAATTTCATTATATTAAGTACATCACATTTAAGAAAACGAAATTGTGGAACCATTGTTTGTGATTAATCTACCAATTTTTGTGCTGCAGGTAAACACTAAAAGATGGAGAAAATATCATGCAGCTGAGTAAAAAGATTTTTTAAAAGTTTTATTAAGACAGGGGTGAGTTTCTACTTGAAGTGCAATCAGTGATTTAGACAAAACTCATGTCCAAAATTGCACTTACTTTAAAAAGTGTTTTCAAAGAATCCCTACAATATGGAAACAGGGCTTTGGCCCAACAAGTCTACACCAACTCTCTGAAGAGTATCCTGCCCAGATCTATTCCCCTAACCTATTTCCCTGACTAATGTACCTAGCCCACACATCTCTGAACATTATGGGCAATTTAGCTTGCCCAAATCACCTAACCTGTGGGAGGAAATGAGAACAGCCGCTGGAAACCCATACAGACACAGGGAGAACGTGCAAACTCCACACAGACAGTCACCTGAGGCTGGAATCATACCTGGGTCCCTGCTGCTGTGGGGCAGCAGTGCTAACCCCTGTACCACTTTCTCCCCCGAATTCCTGGTCACCATTTTTTTCAAGTACAGATATGATAAAACTGGCAAAATTGGGCAGCACTATGAATCTTAATTTTATTTTGCAATCATCTGATTTAAAAAAAAACTACATACACTTATGACTACTAACTTATGAAGGAGTAAGATGTAATATTGAGGTCTTGCTCATAGTCTCAGGAACAATATCTATCATATCACTGTAACTTGTACCTAGTTACTGTCGCGTGATAAATTATATCTTTTTAGATTAGATTACTTACAGTGTGGAAACAGGCCCTTCGGCCCAACAAGTCCACACCGACCCGCTGAAGTGCAACCCACCCATACCCCTATATTTACCCCTTTACCTAACACTACGGGAAATTTAGCATGGCCAATTCACCTGACCTGCACATCTTTGGACTGTGGGAGGAAACCAGAGCACCCAGAGGAAACACACGCAGACACGGGGAGAATGTGCAAACTCCACACAGTCAGTCGCCTGAGGCGGGAATTGAACTCAGGTCTCTGGCGCTGTGAGGCAGCAGTGCTAACCACCGTGCCACCATGCCGCCCTTAATCTAATCTAATCTAATCTTAACGACAAGGGTTTCTTCTTATTCAACTGCCAGGTGATTTACCCTCACCACACTAGACCAAGCAAGCTCTGTAATTCCCTGCCAAGAAGAGGATGGTGGAAGCAATTCTACCAGACACCACAAAGAACACCGGTGAAGATTCATTCTCCAACAAACTCAATGTTTGAAGCCTCCAAAATCCTTCAACACCAACGGTTGATAGGTACATCAAATGCAACATATGAGCTGCCTTGTGCTTGTGTTGGTAGTCATTATTTTGAAACGTAGAATAAAAGCATAACAGCAGTAAATCAAGATAAATCTCCGAAACCCTCTGGATCACTTCTCATGGCCTCTCATGAGCAGGGATGGGAGCAGCCATTTTCATGTCCATTGCGCAGTTGTTATACACAGCATGCAGGAAGTTAACAATGGTGGCTTGTTACATAGTAAGTATCAGGCTCTGTCTGATGAATCCCCAAATATACACATTCCCTTTCTGGCAGCCTTTACCATCAATGCCACATGCTTTGAACTTCCACAAATCCCAACCTACTCCATCTACCTAAGTCTTCATCTACTATTTTACCTCCTCAGCCTCAGGTATAGTCAGGAAATATGCTGGTAAACTATCTACCCAACCCAGAGATTGGGTTGCTGCTATTGATGACATCCTCTCCCACATTGCCCCTTTCCCTTCCATGCTTGATCATCTCTTCTTATCTATTGAGTGGCCTCCTTTCAACATTGTGACATCCTTGGCTTCCCAGCCGTCTGATTCCAAAGGTGTCCTCGAGCCTCTCCCTCCCAGCAGTGATCCCTGATAACCCCACCCCATGAGTGGACAGACCCCAGGACTAACTCTAGCCCAACCCTGCGAGAGACTTAGCAAGACAGCCCCAAACGTTGAGTAACCAACCCCTGCCTGAATTCTATACAGCTCATTAACTGTTTTCCTACATTTCCCAGGACTGGGAGCACCGGACTATGACTGTGATGGTCTCAAGCAATCAAGTGATTTTGCTCAAGCTGCTGATCTGATATTGGAGGCTACTGATAACTAACCATGCAGGGAACCCCTTGATTGAAGGATGTCTCTCTTGCCTCAACTAAGGACTACGTCCTTTAGGCTTTGAACCTTGACTGTTTGTTCTCAGCACATGCAGTGTGTTGGCTGCGCATGTGACTGGAATGGCGTATGTGTGAGATTGACATCGGATGATGCTATACAGAAATATGTCCAGCCCCTTCCTTGTCTGACAACTGCTGACAACCATGGCGAGCTACCTGGCTTTGTATCTGTGCTAAACAGCAAGACAAGACAGAAGCACTGTGATGCTCTAAAGGCTTGCTGAGGGGCCAAAATGTAAAGAGCTGAGGCAAGGATAACATGAGCATCCAAGAAGGCATGACAGGAGTGAGTGAGTAGATATAGGGTTCGATTCCAGCCTGTAGTGACTGTCTGTGTGGAGTTTGCATATTTTCCCTATGTTTACGTGGGTTTCCTCTGGGTACTCCAGTTTCCTTCCATAGTCCAAAGCTATGCAGGTTAGGTCAATTGGCTATGCTAATTTGCCCATTATGTTCAGGGATGTGTAGGTTTGGTCAGGGGAAATGTAGAGTAATAGGGTAGCAGAATGAGTCTTGAGTAGTGTACTCTTTGGAGGGTTGGTGTGGACTTGTTCAGCCAAATGGCCTGTTTCCACACTGTAGGGATTCTATGATTCAATGATTAGATGCAGGTCATGAATTTCCTGAGCTAAGTGCTTGTCACTAGTTGGTGTACTCCCAACTGCAATATTAAAGTGCAAGGGTGTACTTTGAGTGGCTCTGAGATTTGCCACAAGGGTGAGAGAAGGCTGGTAACATCCATGGATGAGGGATGCATTCAGTCAATGCCTGTAGAGGGTGCCCTGGGATATTGGTATCGTGTATGGGCACACGTGTGGGCCCCAGCTATGCCTGTCTCTTTGTTGGCTATGTAGAACAGTTGATCTTCCGTAATTACACCGGCACCACTCCCCACCTCTTCCTCTGCTACATTGATGACTGCATTGGCGCCACCTCGTGCTCCCGTGAAGAGGTTGAGCAATTCATCAACTTCACCAACACATTCCACCCTGACCTTAAATTTACCTGGACTATCTCTGACACCTCGCTCCCCTTCCTGGACCTCTCCATCTCCATTAGTGACGACCGACTTGACACTGACATTTTTTACAAACCCACTGACTCCCATAGCTACCTGGATTACACCTCTTCCCACCCTATCTCTTGCAAAAATGCCATCCCGTATTCCCAATTTCTCCGCCTCCGCCGTATCTGCTCCCAGGAGGACCAGTTCCACCATAGGACACACCAGATGGCCTCCTTCTTTAGAGACCGCAATTTCCCTTCCCACGTGGTTAAAGATGTCCTCCAACGCATCTCGTCCACATCCCGCACCTCCGCCCTCAGACCCCACCCCTCCAACCGTAACAAGGACAGAACGCCCCTGGTGCTCACCTTCCACCCTACAAACCTTCGCATCAACCAAATCATCCACCGACATTTCCGCCACCTCCAAAAAGACCCCACCACCAGGGATATATTTCCCTCCCCACCCCTTTCCGCCTTCCGCAAAGACCGTTCCCTCCGTGACTACCTGGTCAGGTCCACACCCCCCTACGACCCACCCTCCCATTCTGGCACTTTCCCCTGCCACCGCAGGAACTGTAAAACCTGTGACCACACCTCCTCCCTCACCTCTATCCAAGGCCCTAAAGGAGCCTTCCACATCCATCAAAGTTTCACCTGCACATCCACCAATATTATTTATTGTATCCGTTGCTCCCGATGTGGTCTCCTCTATATTGGGGAGACTGGGCGCCTCCTAGCAGAGCGCTTTAGGGAACATCTCCGAGACACCCGCACCAATCAACCAAACCGCCCCGTGGCCCAACATTTCAACTCCCCCTCCCACTCTGCCGAGGACATGGAGGTTCTGGGCCTCCTTCACCGCCGCTCCCTCACCACCAGACGCCTGGAGGAAGAACGCCTCATCTTCCGCCTCGGAACACTTCAACCCCAGGGCATCAATGTGGACTTCAACAGCTTCCTCATTTCCCCTTCCCCCACCTCATCCTAGTTTCAAACTTCCAGCTCAGTTACTGACTCCTTGACTTGTCCGACCTGCCTATCCTCTTTTCCACCTATCCACTCCACCCTCCCCTCCTTGACCTATCACCTTCATCTCCTCCCCCGCTCACCCATTGTACTCTATGCTACTCTCCCCCCACCCCCACCCTCCTCTAGCTTATCTCTCCATGCTTCAGGCTCACTGCCTTTATTCCTGATGAAGGGCTTTTGCCCGAAACGTTGATTTCGCTGCTCGTTGGATGCTGCCTGAACTGCTGTGCTCTTCCAGCACCACTAATCCAGTATTGGTATCGTGTGTCCAAGATGGAAGTTCAGATCAGAAAATGGCGATCCAGAGTCACTGGTTACTGCTCTGACTTTTCCGTCAGCAATTCTTGACGTTGTTTCTATCCGGCAGGTGGGAGAATGGGAGCATGCTTATTAATGAGGTGAAATTAAGTAATAATGAGGTTGATAATGAGAGGTAGTCACCATCAATAGGCCTCCCATCGCTCATGAGCAAGAATCTCATCTCGACATCCTGGACTCACAACTTTTCGGTTTTGATAGCGAGAAGGGTCTCACTTGTTTTTCCCACATTTCCCTCCATAATTTACTTTATTTAATGCTTGGAAATATTCCATCCAAAGTTTATTCTAAAGACTGATTTAAGAGGAGTAATATTGTCTGATAGCATAGGTTATTATATGCAGCAAAAATTCAACCTCAGAATGCTCTGGAGAATAAATACTTCGATAATTGGGGAAGACATCCTGTTTGTCTGTGATATGGCTGAGCATAAGACTGTACAGAACGTAATTAATAATTTTGGAGCTGAGTTGTCATTTAAATCATTGCAGCTCAAGCATCACTAATGGCTGGCGATTTGCTGCTTTATAGCCTTACTCAATAAAATATGGCAGTATTCTCTTAAATTAATTTTACATGCAAATAGTTTCTGCATTAGTTTTTCCCCAGTGATGTGTGACGAAAGGCAAAGAGAGTGTGATCTCTACTCAAATAGAATAACCACTTGAAGTATCATTCTAAGCAAACGTGCCCTTGGAGGAAGGAATCTGCGTTGTGATTGATTAGAGCTGAAACCTAAGGCCTAGTGGTTCAGACCTGACTAGTCATTTAAGTGAGCTCTGATGACTTCATTATCAACAGATGATTCATGGTTATATATAAAGGCCCATAATGTATGCTCACCTTCAATAAACCTGATGAAAAGAGCTGTTGCTAATTTAAGGTAATATTTCTGTCATTAGAGGCCTCAGTGGAATATTATCTCCATCTTAAGCATTTACAATTCCTCACATTTTGCCCAAAAAGAAAAGGACCTGGAACTCAAAAGGGCAATTAAGGTGGAATACAATAACTTCTCATTATTCCAAGATACTTACGGTGTTTAAACCCGAAGTTGTATTTTCCAGAATGGAGATTTATCACCGTGGGAAGCTGAACCAAGGACCAAAACAACTCAGGTGATGTGAAGATCAGTGCATTTTTCACAAGTCCTGAAGCCAGCTTCAATTGCATTAAAGTGATGCTCCAGTTCCCATCAGTATTATTAAACAGATTATACTTGGCAGAGGAAAATGCTCCCATTAGACAAAGTAAGGAACAGATTGCAAAAACTGATTTGACTTCCTTTGAAGACAGTTACACTCTTTTGCAGTTCAGAGAGTTGCAGTAAATTTGAATAACTGGACAACTTAGAAACTTGCATAGATGAAAGAAATTTGACAACTAGATAATTCTCTGAAAGATTGACCTGCTTAAGTTGCAGAGTTTATTTGCAGGTGAGGAATAGAACACAGAACAAGAACTGTACGGCACAGGAACGGGCACTTCGGCTCACGATGTTGTGCCAAAAATGACACCAAATTAAACTCATCCCTTCTCTCTGCCTGTGGTCCATATCCCTCCATTCTTTGCATGTTCATGTGCTTTAATCATCCCTTAATCATCCCTGTTGTATCTGCCTCCATCACTACTTCTGGCAGTGTGTTCCAGACTCCTACCTCCCTCTGTGTCAAAGACTTGCCCCTCACATCTCCCTTTGAACTTTCCCAGCCTCATTTTAAATGCATCGTCCCAGTATTAGATATTTCAACTCTGGGCAAAAGATTCTGACTGGCAACTCTATCTAAGCATCTCACAATTTTATAGGCTTCTATCAAGTTTCCCCTCAGCCTCCGACGCTCCAGAGAAAACAATCTGAGTTTTTCTAACCTTTCCTTATAGGTCATATCCTCTAATCCAGGCTCTATCCTGGTAAATCTCATCTGTATCCTTTCCAAAGCCTATGTTAGTAAAATCTGACTTATAAGAAATGATAACCTTTAACAAAAACAGAAATTGCTATAGAAACTCAGCAGGTCCAGCAGCATCTGCAAAGAGAAAGCAGAGTTAACGCTTTGAATCCAGTGACCCTTCATGAGAACTGATTTTGGCTAGGAAAATATGGTTTATATGCTAAGGGTAGTGGGTAATGGGGTTGCAGATAAAGGAGTAGGCAAAAACTGATGTGACTTTCTCTGAAGATACTTTTTTCTCACTTTTTTGCAGGTCAGAGAGTTGCAACTGTGGAAAATTTGAATCACTGGACAACTTAGAGACTTGCCTGTAAGAAAGAAATTTGACATCTAGATAATTCTCTGAAAGACTGACCTGCTTAAGTTGTAGAGTGTACTTGCAGGTGAGGAAGAGAACATAGAGCACAGAACTGTATAAAGACAGATGGAGCTCAGAGAGAGAGAGAGAGAACAACAGTTGGGCAAAGGGATGGACAATGCTGTGTCAGTGAAAAAGAAAAGCAGATAATAGGGACCATTAGTAGGTGAAATTGATTGGCTGTTACAAAAGCAGACTGTACCATGACAAGCAATGGGTGAAGAACATGGAAGAAGTAGTTTAAGTTCAAAAATTGTTGAACTCAATATTGAGTCCTGAAGACTGCAGGGTCACCATCCACAAAATGGGATGTTGTTCTTCCAGCTTGTACTGAGCAAGCCTTTGTTGTGGACACTCGCAGAGATTTTGGGGCTGTTCAAAAAAAAATTAATAAGTACCAAAGAGGAGAAGTCCTGCAGATGTTGATTCTAGCATTACGCTGTTCTAGAACGCTATGTAGTTGAATGCAAGGAGGAAGGAAGGAAACAAGATACAAAATGAAGATACATCATGATCTTATCTGGCACTTATATCACCAGCTCATTTACTGGAACTCCACTTCCTTTGGAGGTCAGTGTGGAGTTACAGTCAGCATATTAAGGAAGTTTGAGTAGGCAGTCAGCAGGCAAATATTTAGTAATTATTCATTGGTGAATTCACTTCAGGGTGACATAGCAGACAAGTGCTACTGAAGGGTTGTAGTTGCAAACTTTACTGGGGCAATGTACACAAGCTGGCTGAATGGCCAACTATTTGGCTGATCAAAGTTTTTGGTAGCACTTGAGAATATTTTGTGGCCATACTTCCTTGTAGTGGACAGCTAAGTCACAGTCATCTCCGCACAGCCGCTGTCTCAGTGACATTGGTGGATGCCCTCAGGCAAGGGAGAATGAAGGGCCCCACTGAATGGAAGCCAATGTTAATGCCTACAGGCATGTACAGTTTATTTAAGCATTACAGCAAAGAGTTTCAGGAGTTGGGGAGTCAGGGCACATCCTTGCTTTCGGTCACTCATTTCCTCAATGGCATTAGACTTCTCCCCATCAACATAAATGCAGTCACCATTCCATCATGCAGTTGACTCAGAACAGTGACAAACTCTTTCAGACACCATAATTTTCAATGCAAGTGTCGTGAAGCAGGTCAACTCACACTATCAATAGCTTTAGTTAGGTTTATGAACAGCACACATAAGCTCTTTGCATTTCCTTGGAGTTCCTTTCTGAATCTGCATACATCTTCAAATTTTCCATCCTTCTTGGAGCAAAGCTTGTTAACTTTTATGTCACAGCTGAGGAACAGATTTTGGAAAGGTGAAACACATCCGTGTGGCATGGAAGGTGACACCTATGAGTATTTTGCACTTTCTGTGGCTTTGACACAATTGTATTATAGTGCGGATTCTGGCAAAAGGCAAAAACTGAAAAACACTCAGCCAACCATCCTCGGCAGCTGTCAAATCCTTTGACAACTTTGATCCTCTTTACCTCTGGGAGCATGCAACACCAGCTGAAAGGGCAGTCAGTACCCTTCCTCCACAATAATCCGAATTCTTAGATTAGTGTGATCGACAGACATATATCTTATGGTGATGCAAAGCAGGCCAAGGGACAGGTTTAATTTCTTCAATCTAACATGGCTGATCCTGAGATGACGGTCATCATTAGGTATACTCAGAAGCTACCTCAGTGTCAGGGATTCCAGCTGCACTGTCAAGGGATGTGCAGCTGGCTGTCTTTCACCAGATGGTCTAATAAAAGGAGGCCTAAGTAAAACATGCTTTTTCTATTACTGCTGCATATACTGCGGCTAGGAATAACTCGATCCAGCTGCAAGAAACTCAGCAAGGAAGCAAAGCAAATGCATATTCAGCATGCTTGAATGTCTACATCCTACTATATCATTAAATCAGGAAGGGAGCCTTCCTCTCTGATAGCCGGGAAACCTAGCTGGTATTGTATCAACATATTTTCCTTTCATAACACAAGACTAGAAAAAGGCCTGTTTGAAGAAATTGAGACAGAACATATTTTATTTTTGAGTGGTTTTACCTTCAGCAGAAATTAAAGAGGTGAATTTTGCATTTCACTAACAAGAGATGAATTGCAAAATGTTTGGAAAACCCACCCAAAGCAGTCAATGAATGTCTCATAAGCTTGCATCTTTGCCTACAACAGCACTGGAGAAACAGAGCTTTCATAAGTGCATATGGTTCTACAATGACTAACAGTGGCAATATGAAGGAGCAGGTCTATTGATGATTTGGACCTTCTCATATTATCCTAAAGATGATAACATTTCCTTAAAAAATGATAATAATGCTAGAGTTGTACATGACTACATCATATGTGCTAGCATGCTGGACATGGAGTTGGAAAGGAAAACTTAAATAAAACTCTCTTCCCTTCATTGTGATCTTACCAGAACCAAGATAACCAAAATCATATTCCAGTTGAATGGAAAATGCAAGGCACCTGCAACACCCAAGATCTAAGCACTGACATTTCTTTGACTGTGCGCTACTCAGACAGATGGAAAAAAATAAATGTCAAGATAATTTGAACCATGTGAGGACTTGACCAATGGACAATCATTGTCTGATTCACAGTAAGCTGGACTTAAAGATTCATCCAAGGCATATAAATCTACTTGTCAGGCATGGCCCCAGCTACATGTCAAACTCCTGAAGAACTTCATGATTGAATTAGATCTTGCTACATAAGTTGACACCACTTGTTGTTTGAACTTTGTCCCAAGGTAATGTGGAAGATGAATGGAAACAGAAATGGAACAAGATCATTGTGAGTTCACTCCATCCCTGGACACTGCAAACACAAGCACCAAGACTACTTTAATGCGAATTATAATAGGTAAAAAAACAATGACTGCAGATGCTGGAAACCAGATTCTGGAGTAGAGTGGTGCTGGGAAAGCACAGCAGTTCAGGCAGCATCCGAGAAGCAGGAAAATCCGACATTTCGGGCAAAAGCCATTTATCAGAAATACCTGATGAATACCCTTCCTGATGAAGGGCTTTTGCCCGAAATGTCGGATTTTCCTGCTCTTCGGATGCTCCCTGGGAATTATAATATCATCTCCCATATTTTCAAATACTAATGGCTTCCATTTGTTCTCTGTTGTCAACAGGGAGAAAGTGAGGACTGCAGATGCTGGAGATCAGAGCTGAAAATGTGTTGCTGGAAAAGCGCAGCAGGTCAGGCAGCATCCAAGGAACAGGAGAATCGACGTTTTGGAATGAGGAAGGGCTCATGCCCGAAACGTTGATTCTCCTGTTCCTTGGATGCTGCCTGACCTGCTGTGCTTTTCCAGCAACACATTTTCAGCTCCGTTGTCAACAACCCAGCATCACACTTGTGAATAATGGTGAACATAAACTCCGTAGGGTTTTCTGAAAAATGTGGAATGACTGGTAGAATTTAAAAACTTACGAGTTGCAACATCTAACTAAGAGGTAAGATCCACGTTGCAGATCCATCCACATCAAGCTTTGTCCCCATCCCAACAACTGAGAGAAATGAGTTTATTGCTGGTAAGGAGCTATAATGGAAAGTTGATGGGAACACTTTGCTGACCTTCTGAACATAGTTTCCCAAATTTACACAGATTCTCTGCATCAAATTGAGCACTTTCCTGAGACAGAGGGACCATCTTTTTCTCCTTCCACCAAAGAGAAAATAAGGGCTTTCAAAAGAACCAAACAAGGTAAATGCTCTTGGCCAGACAACACTCCAACAGAGATTTGGGAGTCTAATAAAGTGCAGTTCTCTATCTGATTCTAATTTAACAGTTACCATGAGTGTTTCCCTAATTGTATGATATGGGGAACCTGGCAGTAACACAAAAATGGGAACTTTGGTGCATCATTTAGAACACCATCCATAGCCCTCAATCTCTACCAAAGAAGCAAGGAAGTGCCCCAACACCCCTGCCCCACCCCATCCCTCCAACCCCCTTTCCTCTCCCACAAACATCATTCCCACTCACCCAGTCCGTCCAACTTCATTCCCACTCACCCAGTCCGTCCAACTTCATTCCCACTCACCCAGTCCATCCAACTTCATTCTCACTCACCCAGTCCATCCAACTTCATTCCCACTCACCCATCCCTCCAACCTCCTTTCCTCTCCCACCATCATCATTCCCACCTTACCCTGTTCCTCCTTTCTGGTGACCTCAGCCTGTCTGTCTATGTTATGATCGATGACTTCCTTCCTTCCAACTTTGATCACTGGATCATTTCCTCACAACTGCTCCCTCAAACTTCCACTCCACCTTTCCTGAATGCCTCTCATTCCCCTCTGCATGACCGGCCTCGCTCCCTCTTGTTACTCTCTTCACTTCCATCTAGTCCTGATCTCTTGCTTCATCACTAATCACTAGTGTTGATCAAGAATCTGTCCTGGTCCATGCATGTCAATGCTATGGTGAAGAAAGTTAAAAAAATCACACAACACCAGGTTATAGTCCAACATGTTTAATTGGAAACACACTAGCTTCCAATTAACCTGTTGGACTATAACCTGGTGTTGTGTGATTTTTAACTTTGTACACTCCAGTCCAACACCGACATCTCTACTTCCTCAGAAGGCTAAGGAAATTCAGCATGTCCGCAAGCACTCTGAGCAATTTTTATAGATGCACCAGATAAAGCAATCTAGCTGGATGCATCACTGCATGGTTTGGTAGCTGTCCTTCTCAAGGCTGCAAGAAATTGTGGCAAGCTGTGAACATAGCCCATGCATCACACAAAACAACCTATCATCCACTGACGTCATCTATACTTCCCGTTACCTCAGGAAAGCAACCAACGTAATCAAAGACCCTTCCCACCCCAATTATATTCTCTTCCACCCTCTTCAATCGGGCAGAAGGTATCAATGTTTGTACACATGTATGAATAGATTCAAGTACAGCTTCTTCCCTGCTGTTATTAGGCTTCTGAATGGACTTCTCAAATTTGAAATGTCATGTTGATCTCACTCTCTGTGCACCTTCTCTGCAGTTGTGACATTGTATTCTTCATCCTGTTGCATTACCCTAATTCACTTTGTATGGTATGATCTGTCTGTACTGCATGCAAAACAAAACCTTTCACTGTACCTCTGTACATGTGGCAATAATAAATCAAATCTAATCTAATCTGCCCAGCAAACCTCACAAATACCCTGATCTCCGATTTCATTCCTGATTTCCAGGGACAATCCTGAAGATCCCCGGCTCTAGTGGCTTTCCCATCCAGAAGCCTGCTGGTTTCATTACTTGTGTGGCTAGCAACAGGAGGGGAAAAAAGTCCCAATAAATTCCTGCCTTTATATTCAACAGCACATTCACAAATCAAAAGCTCTCTCAGCCTCCGCATTGATATCAGAGCCAATATAATACTGGAAAAAAAATGGAGAATGAGCATTTCCGTGAACTGTAACCCCCATTTATAAAGAATGTGTTTGCTAAGTTGTCATACATGAAATACAGAAGAAAGCTTTCCCAGGGTTTGGTATGATTGCCATAAATAGCTATTGTAATTGAAACCTTTTAAAAAGGGTCAGATTTATGATATGAAGAATTATACTCCTATCAACCTGTTTTCTGTAATGGAAAAATATTGTGGTCAACTATAAAAGAGGTATTTTGAGATCATTTCAGGAAGAATAAAGGCAGTAAATTCAAAGTCAGATAGGAAGATTTCTGTGGATGAATGGGGACAAAGCAGTGTGATTAGCATTAATACATTTCATTATATTCAGAAGGATGTTTGATCTGATTATTCTGAATGAACTTATAGATAAAGTGAAAGTATATAAGCAGATATGTTTCATAAAAGGGTTAATTTTGACATTTTATTTTACTTCCTTCCTTTCTATTATCCTATTGTATTCTATTATTCTGAGAATATTGAGTCATATTGGCCAAATTTTTCCAAATTCATTTTTCCAAATGAATGCAAATGTTTTAGTAAATAATTTGAAATTGAAATCTCATTCGTGATCTCACCAGTTTTGCAGCTTGTTTACATCCTGGATAAACATTTCCGATCCTATCCAGTCAATTTGCAGAAAAGAGCTATTATCCATTACAATTAATATATAAAACTTTAAAACTAGCATTCTTCCAGATGAAATTCCATGTGTGCCTTTATAAAAGAACATAAAACAAATCAAAATAGCAGGGAAAAATCTTGATTACTTCCCCAATTATGCAGATTATCTGCAAATCGATGGAATGATTGTCATGTGTTCCAGTTCATCCCAGACAGAAGCCAGAACCAACGTCAGCAATCAGCCTGTCTTGAATGGAACCTCTGAGCTGCAATCATTTAAAGACCATCCCAATGCAGGAATGGCCAGCTCCTCCATCAAGCTCACTCACAGATAGGTCTGCAGTGGGAAAGAGATTAAACCAATAAGGGTGACCATGAGCCAACAGCAGTCTTCAGTGTTTTCAGGGAACCAGAAGACATAATACGTTTGACTCGATCAAGCGTTAATTTACAAAAATTCCTGGCCATCTCTCGACTGGAAGACTAATACACAATAGCGGAGATTTGGCATTCCAAGCGCTGACCATGTTTTCTCTTCGAATTGTAATTGGCATTCTAACTATATCACCAAGATCTGAGTTTGCATGGGAATGTGGCCTTGAACTAGCTTTGTTGAAAAATGTGGTGCTGGAAAAACACAGCAGGCCAGGCAGCATCCGAGGAGCAGGAGAATCGATGTTTCGGGCATAAGCCCTTCTTCAGGAATGAGGCTGGTGTGCCAAGTGGGCTGAGATAAAAGGTAGGGGGAAGGGAATTTGGGGGAGGGGCACTGGGAATATGATAGGTGGAAGGAGGCGAGGGTGAGTGTGATAGGCCGGAGTGGGGGTGGGGGCGGAGAGGTCGGGAAGAAGATTGCAGGTCAAGAGGGTGGTGCTGAATCCGGGGGTTGGGACTGAGATAGGGGGGGGGGAGGAGAAATGAGGAAGCTGGAGAAATCTACATTCATCCCTTGTGGTTGGAGGGTTCCTAGGCAGAAGATGAGGCGCTCTTCCTCCCGGCATCGTATGGCCAGGGTCTGGCGATGGAGGAGGCCAAGCACTTGCATGTCCTTGGCGGAGTGGGAGGGGGAGTTAAAGTGTTCAGCCACGGGGCGGTTGGGTTGGTTGGTGCGGGTGTCCCAGAGGTGTCCCCTGAAACATTCTGCAAGTAGGCGGTCTGTCTCCCCAATGTAGAGGAGACCACATCGGGTGCAGCGGATACAGTAAATGATGTGTAAATGACCTGCAATTCTCTTCCTGACCTCTCCGCCCCCACCCCCTCTCCGGCCTATCACCCTCACCCTCACCTCCTTCCACCTGTCGTATTCCCAACGCCCCTCCCCCAAATTCCCTCCCCGCTACCTTTTATCTCAGCCCGCTTGGCACACCAGCCTCATTCCTGAAGAAGGGCTTATGCCTGAAACGTCGATTCTGCTGCTCCTCGGATACTGCCTGGCCTGTTGTGTTTTTCCAGCATCACATTTTTCAACTCTGATCTCCAGCATCTGCAGTCCTCACTTTCTCCTAGTTGAACTAGCTTTGGACAGGCTTCTGTAACAATAGACCAACCATTAGAATTTGCAGGCCAAAAGGAACAATCACATCTTACTGGCATTAAAAATGATTTTATAAGTCAAACTTAATCCCAATACCTCAGAGGATTTCAACAATATGGCACTAAGAGAGAAACTTCACATTATTGTACAAATGGGGGGGAACATAATGATGAAATCACATTCCAATCCATTGTTTCTCCAATCATTAAGTTTAAGGTGCAGAAAATCGGGACTGGAGTTGGAAATTTAACTATACTTCAAGAAGGATTCACCACTATCTATCCATCCAGTACTGCTTAAAACAACAAGTGCTGGAGATCGCAGCACGTCAAACAGCATCCATGGACAGAGAACACATTAACATTTTGAGTCTAGATGACTTTTCATCACTCCTCATCCACTAATTTTACTCAGCATGTAAACTTGTGAAATTTGATATCTCTCCCTGATAGTCACCCTGACCAAATAAACTGGATCCATTGGGTGATCGCATGTTACCACCTTTGCCTAAAAGCAACTCCCAGACCAAGTCTTGTTCCCTCAACTCTTAAATGGTCAATGTTCCAAGAAAACACCTGAAACTATCCTTGAAGTGTCAAGCATTGACCTTGACGTCTAGGAGGAGGTTGTGACCAATCAGTTAAAATGAAAATAGTTTATTCATCAGGCTGTGTCCTATTTTGAATCCCGACATCAGAGGCAGAGCAGTGGCAGAGTGGGAAAGAAAAGGATCTGTATTCTGGATTCCATGACCATATGGGACTCACTGCCCCATGTACCTAATGATCTTCAGCTCAAGAATTGGCTTGCTCATTCACATGGCAGAAACTAGAAATCCTCAGGAGACATTACCCCACTCTCGAAATGAGACATAGTTGATGTTGACTATTGCCATCACTCAGAAAACTGTTAATTTCCCAGGCACAAGCAAATGAGGCATGGGAGCAATGGAAAAGACCCTTCACAGATTTTCCAAGTAATAACTGCAGAAGAGGAACCACCAGAGATTAACATATCTTACAACACTCAGTCACATTGGCCTGATTTCAGTAATGAGTGAAATGTGAACATCTTTACTAAGACACCTTATGTTATATTGCAGAGGGAAAAAAAGCTTTAATGAAATACTTGGAAATGCACACACTGAAGCTTTGTTTGGAAGCATGTCAGACAAGTTGGTCCATGTGTGTCATTCAAAGGTTTGACTCCTGGAATTATTTGCAATGCACTACAAAATACAATCTTTTCCCTCTGCAAAGGCATTCACATATGTAAGAGGAAGATTGATATGTAATAGGATTCATGCACTACCTCAGAACTCACACTTTAATGGAACGAGTTTGACAAGTAGGTGGGTTGACATCTGGTGACACACTTTACATGTGATCAAGAGTAGAACCTATTTTGAACAATGTGCTTTCCTCTCCCCCCTACCCTCGCCTTGTCATCTAGACAGTCCTCCATTGCACCACATCCATTCCCCATTCCACTGCTCTAAATGGCCCCCAACAAACACAATAAAGACAGAACCCCCCACCCCACCCCTGGTCCTCACCTACCATCCCATCAGTGTACACATCCAACGCATCATCCTTAAACACTTCCGCCAACTCCAATTAGACCCCTCCCTTCTCCTCCCTATCCCTCTCTGCCTTCTGCAAGGACTGTCCTCTTTAACGGTCCTTGGTTTGTGCCACCAAGTCTTGTTCCCTCAACTCTTAAATGGTCAATGTTCCAAGAAAACACATTAAACTATCTTTGAAGTGTCAAACATTGACCTTGACATCTAGGAGGAGGTTGTGACCAATCAGTTAAAATGAAAATAGTTTATTCATCAGGCTGTGTCCTATTTTGAGTCCCAACATCAGAGGTAGATCAGTGGCAGAGTGGGAAAGAAAAGGATCCTGTATTCTGGATTCCACAACCTTATGGGACACTCTGCCCCATGTACCTAATGATTTTCCTACCAATCCCCCCACCTTCCAAGCCACCAGGTACCTTCCCCTGCAACTGGAAGAGATGTAAAACCTGCCAGTACATCACCCCACTCACCGCCATCCAGGGTCCCAAACAGTGCTTCCAGGTGAGACAGGGATTCACCTGCCTCTCTTCCAACCTAATTTACTGCATCAGGTGCTCCCAGTGTGGTCTTCTCTACATCGGGGAGGCTGAAAGTAAACTTAGGGAACGGCTCAACAAACATCACAGCTGGGTTCACAGAGGCCGATCGGACCTCCCTGTCACCACCTATTTCAATTCACCCAACCACTCCCTTTCCAACATGACCATCCTTGGCCTCATCCATTGCCACAACAAACCACAGCGCAAATTGGAAGAACAACACCTCTTCTTCCACCTGGGCAGCCTACAAACTGGAGAACTCAACATGAACAAGAGGGTCAAAGGCGAGACAAGTACAAATATGAAAGTGCAGTTCTTTGCGAATTGTGGGAAAACATTTTTAACTGCGAAAGAGCAATTGAGGAGGGTATCAGATACAAGCGATCAGAAACAGTGTCATATTTAAAAAACAAAAGAACTGCAGATGCTGGAAATCAGAAACAAAAACAGAAATTGCTGGAAAAGCTCAGCAGGTCTGGAGCATGTGGAGAGAAATCAGAGTTAACATTTCGTGTCCAGTGACCCTTCCTCAGAACCATCTTTGATTGGCAGACGAGACAATCCTTTTGAACCAATAGGTAAAAATGCAGTTGTGAAGGGTGTATTTGCACATTTCCATATATTTTAATCAGACTTCTCAATTGCTGTGCTTTTTCCTAAACCTACAATAATGACCTTTAGGAAGTCCAGAAAGTACATGGGTGCACTTTTGAACTTGAAACTGTGTTGAAATTTTGCTCTAATTCAGTTATTTTTGGTTGATCCTTCAAGGCCAGTATTTGTTGACCATCGATCCTTTAAGAAGGTGACAATGAGTTGTCTCCTTGATCTGTTGCACTCCATTTTGTGTAGCTCTATGCACAGTACAGTAAGGGAGAAGGATTATTGGTTTTGATCCAGCAACATTGAGGGAACAGTGATACAGTTCAGAGGCTAGATGGAGTGTGGTTTGGAAGGGAACTTAGTGGTGGTGTCATATCCAATGTGCCTGTTGCCCTTGTACTTCTAGGTAATAGAAGTCATGGTTTTGGAAAGAGCATTGATGAGTTACTGCTCTTGTTCACATTGTAGTTAGTATTCACTGTTACTGCAGAGTGCCAGAGGTGGAGGAAGGATAAGTTTAAAGTGATTATTTTAGGTATTATTCAAGCAGCTGCATTATCCTAGATGGCATGGACCTTCCTGAGCAATATTAGAGTTCCATTTATCCATGCATGTGGAAAAGACTCCTGACTTAGTCTATTGAAATGATGGACACATTTTAGAGCATTAGGAGGAGATACATTCACCATAAAAGTCTTAGCCTTTGACCTACTCTCACAGCCACTGTATTTATATGATGGTGCAGTTAGATATCTGTGCAATGGCAATGCCCCTAGGATGTGATCGTGGGAAATTCAACAATTGTATGTCATTGAATATCAAGGGGCGATGGTTAGATTCTGACTTTCTGGAAATGATCTGGATTGCCTGGGGCTTGTGCATCATGAATATTACTTGCCAATGTAGTTATTTGGTTTCACAACTCTCCAACCTGGCAAATGTGCTCACATTAATTGTGGGAGTTGCTAAGTGAGAGCTGAATTCATGACATGCTTATATCTTTCCTGATTTAACCCATGCATTTTTTTCCCCCAAATGATCATGGTCCTTGTCATTGAAATGGGACTTACAGTTTAGTTTTGAATATAACCCATTCAAGCGCAGGCTGGATCTTCTGGGTCCACTGTTCCAGCAAGTTGCAATATCTTTGCCATGGTGAACATTACCAACAACAACGTCTGATTCACATCAAAAAAATGTAAAATCACTACAGGTTCCTGGCAGTGCAAGCTGATGTATTACAATCATTGTTCATGGTCATGTTACTGTGTGAGTAGCAGCTGGGTTCCCCAACGGGAAAACCATGGAGATCTTGCAGAATCATGCCGCAAGCTAACACATTTGAGGATTAAATTATATCAAAGAATGAAATAGTATACTGAGATACTTGCACTTTACCACTTGGACTTGAAAGAGTAGATGTTAACCTCAGGCTCATAGTGCATAGGAATGACATTTTTTGTTTTTTTTATATTTATTGGTACAAATCTGTTTTCTAACCATGGGTTAGGTATGCTGTGCTATTTTTTACATTGACAGCTCTGCAAAGTGTCAATACTGAATCTAGTTTTATGCCAAACATTTCACAGACATAAAACTTTACAAAAATATGAAGTAACAAGATTCAAAGGGATAAATATAGGTCAACAATTCCCTCCAATATAAAAGTTAGCATTGAAAGTGGCATAATCTTAAAATTAGAGCTCAGTCATTTAGGAATGAAATCAATTTGTACTTCTGTGCACAAAAGATAAAAGAAATTTTCAATTTCCTTTTCTAAAAGGTATGGACTCTGGAACAGTTGATATATTTCAATAATTATTCATGTAAATGGAACAAAGAATGTGAAACTTAAATGGGTCAATAGTTTTGAGCTGTGGATCAAATTAAATATTGGAGGAACAAGAGTATTTGTCTGTGATGCCAAAACATCTAAAGTAGAGGCAGAATGGTAGGTTGAGTTCACGAGATTTTTTTTATTGTTTTTTTTTAATTGACACGCGTACCCAAGTACAAATGTACAGGAGTACAGTGAGAAGTATATTTTGTTGCCATACAATTTGACATCTGAGGTACAAGGAGAAAGTGAGGATTGCAAATGCTGGAGATCAGAGTCGAGAGTGTGGTGCTGGAAAAGCACAGCAGGTCAGGCAGCATCCGAGGAGCAGGAGAATCAAGGTGGAATCAACATGGAACAGGAATCCTGATGAAAGGCTCATACCCAAAACGTCGATTCTCCTCAGATGCTGCCTAATCTTAGGTACAAGTATCGATGTACAGAAATTTAAGAACAAGGTAGGAAGATAGAACAAAGTTAAAAGTAAACATTGCAATAATTATAGCACAGAGCAAAGCATACAAAATAAGGTTAAAAGTTACATATTGCAGACCTTCTGAGTTTTAAGTAGAAAATGAAGAAATAAATCTGAAAGTTCAAGCATTACAGTATTTCTTAAGTGTTTAGCCACAGGGGGACTGCACTTTGAGGAAT
This sequence comes from Chiloscyllium punctatum, assembly GCF_047496795.1. Lineage (NCBI taxonomy): Eukaryota > Metazoa > Chordata > Chondrichthyes > Orectolobiformes > Hemiscylliidae > Chiloscyllium > Chiloscyllium punctatum. The sequence continues at coordinate 119,265,882 of NC_092747.1, forward strand.
CAGCTGAAGACTGGAAGTCCATGCTGAAGCCAAGTTGGGCTGGGGAACCACCACATACTACAGAGAAATTGCCATATACTGCCAAAAGACCACCAGACCACAGAGAGATTGTCATGCTAGGCCAAGAGACCACCAAACCTGGCTACATTGATCACATTGTAAAATGGACAATACAAAGTATTTTTAAATATAAAAACAACTGTCCTGAAAATCTGTACTCAGGGCTAATCTTTCGGATTCAAGTGCCTGGTTTTGTCATATCTCCCATTTGAAGTGCAGTTCATGTACATCAACAGTTTTCAAGCATGGATGCCTTGAGTATCACTATAATGTTGCCATGCTTCTGAAGAAATGCTGTTCCAAAATCAGTTTGTCCAGTTGGGATTATGCCGTCATTGTCAAAAAATCCTCTATTATTATTCAGCATAGAAATAAATACCAATATGGAATGACCAAGGATTCCTTTACAATCCCATCACCCACGTCCAAGAGTTCCAATAGTGCTGGTTTGAAGCTCTATCATATATGTTAAAAATTCTCCTAAGGAAAATCTTCAACAACATGTGTCTTTATTTCAGCAATACTCAGGTACTCGACACATCTGCATCCAATCATGCAGAGAAGATGATGGCACAGTAGTAAGTCAGTGGACTAGTAATCCAGATCCCTATGATAATGGACTGGGGACATGGGTTTAAATCCTGCCACAGCCGATGGTGGAATATGAATTTGATAGAAAGTTAGCATAATGGTAACCATTGTTGCCAAAAAATCCAACTTGTGCATGAATGCCCATTAGAGAAGAAAATCTGTTGGTCTGCATGTGACTCCAGGCCCATCGGCATTTGGCCGATTATTAATTTCCCTCTGGGCAATTAGAGGTGGGCAACGAACACTGTCCTAGCCAGCAATGCCCATGTCTCAATAAAAAGCGAGTTGGATAGCAGCAGTATTTGTTTGAACATCTGCTACATGTTCTCCCTTATTGTTATAACGTAGGAGCATGGTAGCCAATTCACAGAGAGGTTTAGCCCAACAATAATGTGGTAATGACTCAGAATTCTGTTTGAGGGGTGCAGCTTGAGGGATCAGTCTTGACCAGAACACCAGATATTATTCTCCTGTACTTGTCTGAGGTCATCCAATGGAATCGTTAAATTGACACAAGAGAGCTTCAGCTTAAAGACTTCTTTCCATTTCCAATGGTGGAATGCTTAGTACTGAGACATTTGCTCAAAAGTGTTAGAAAAGAAACATGAATGATACTGCCAACTGACCAAAATTTGACACAACAGAAAGAAAGGACTTCATTATGTAAAGATTGAAGTAGTTTTAGTTGTTCACCTTAGCACAGAAATGGTTGCAAGGAAATTTGAAGGGTGTGTTCCGGACATGAATGTTTTTGCCAAGTAAATTTGGAGAAACGTGGAGGAAAGGTTAGTAACCAAAGGATGAAGGAGCTTGCCAAAAGAACCAGATGCGAAATAAGGATACTTTCTTTTTTACACAACAAGTTATTCTGATCAGGAATCCGCAATCTGAAATGGTGGTGAAATCAGAAACAATATTACGATTTAAAAGGGAATTGGAACATATTTCACAGGACAGATTGGCAGAGCTGTGGGAAAAGGGTGGGGAGAGTGTTATTAAATGAAAAGCTGCACCAAAAAGAAAACACAGACGAAACAGACCAAATTACTTTATACTGTGTTGTTTCAATTTATGATACTATTTCATGACCTGAATTGAACAACTTTGACCAGCACAGATATGTCTGGTTCAGACAGCTTTTCATGCAAAAAGACCCCTTTTGATCACCAAGCAGTTTTCTCTGAGGAATCTGGATACTTTCTTCAACATTTACACCTCCTTTGTAGACAAAATGTTTACAGTAACCTCCACAGCTATCACAGACAATGTATTCCAGATCCTAACTAATCATCATGCAAAACCTTCTTATGTTATTACCAGTGGGTTTTGACATTCTTTTAAAATTCTTGGTTTCTCAAAGCTTTCTGAAATGGGAATGTTTATCCCTATATATTCTGTCTCGATTGCACATCTTGAAAACTTTCAACAATTCTCCCCTCAACTCATTTTCCTCTAAGTAAATCTGTCTCCACCACAATCTCAGACAGTACACTCAAACCTTGCTGAATAAAAGTGTATACCCACCTGTTGCCACTGTTTCTTGTGCTAATCACCTTAAATTGGTGTTTGCTTCCCAATGTGAATATGTTTCTTTCAAATGTATGGGTTAAATTCCAGATAAAAGTAGTTTTAATAAGATCAGGATATTAATTTCTCTCTTTTGAATGTCACTTGACAATACGTTTTTTTGCATGTGAAACACGATTCAGTTGTTAGAAGTAGGGTATACATATTAGTGAGAAAATGTAAAAATAATTTTGCAGGTAAGAGTGAAAAAAGGAATGGATTCATTTCAGAGAATATTCATTTCAAACTATCCTTATCTGTCATGATGTGAAGGTGCCAGTGTTGGACTGGGGTGTACAAAGTTAAAAATCACACAACACCAGGTTATAGTCCAACAGGTTTAATTGGAAGCACACTAGCTTTCGGAGCGAGGCGTTACCTGGCAGGGGAGATCCATGATCATCAAGGTGGTTCTCCCAGGACGAGGCTAAAATCAAGTGTTCTTATCAGGACAGGTGTCGAGTTGCGAGTCATCAGAGCTAGTGCCGAGATCATCGCTGGATCGTGATTGGACGTTGGAGGATCGTTTGGTTGTACTGACCTGCTCTTGGTGGATCTTCATGCTGGCTTCGGCCTAACGCCAATTGAGGAACCAGCCAACCTCAGAGCTATGGCCTCAACAGCTGCCTACAGCCCTGGGCTGGGCGTTTGAAACACAGTCAGGGTGACTGTGAAGAGGATTGAGAATCATCCATCACTCGACCGCACCCTGTATATTAAGAAGGTACTGTTGGAATGTTGTGGGTTTGCTGTAGTGGACGTGTGCTGCCTGCAGGATTTCCCTGGGGCAGGCTACTTTGATGTGACCTTCAGAAGCGTGAAGCAGTGCGAACAGATCCTGAAGGTCTTCAAGGAGAAGGAAGGGGAGCCGCTGTTTTCCATCTTGTCGGTGACCCCATTGTGTGTGCTTCCTGCATGGAGGAATTGGGTTGTTACAATCCATATGTACAACCCCTATGTTCCAGTGGCTGATGTCCTGACCTTCCTGGGAAGGTACGTCCAAGTTGAGGGAGAAGCCACTGATGTGATCGACCCCTTTGGGATCTGGACCAGTAAGCGGCAGGTCAGGGTAACTCTGAAGGCCGATGATAGTGGGAACATCCTCCACCCACCCTCGAGCTTCGCAATTGGAGGGAGCAGAGGCTACCTGACATATGCAGGGCAGCCGAAAGTGTGCCGAACCTGCAGGAAGTCGGGACACGTGGCGGCGGATTGCAAAGTGACCATCTGCAGGAACTGCAAACAGGAGGGTCACTTGACTAAGGACTGTCAGGAAGAAAAGAGCTGCAACCTGTGCGGAGAGGTGGGCCACATGTATAAGACCTGCCCAAGACGGGGGGGCCCCACTTACGCACAGATGGCTGGAGGTGGCAATGTGAACCGTGGACCCCCAAAGACCAGTAAGGTCCACCCAGACAGCAGGGAAACGGAGTCTGGTGGCACCCAGAAAGAAGAACAGGCTGGAGTGGAGGAGGCGGCAGCCAGCGGAGAGACACAGCAGCTGATCCTAGCTCTAGCTGGGCAGATGGAAGAAATGGAGGAGGAGGTAATCAAGCAGGCGGAGGAGTGGATACCTGTTAAAAACAGGAAGAGGAAATCTTGCCAGGCCCCCAAAGCCTCCCAGCAAAGGGGGAAAAGACAGCTGCACAAGGGAGGGACGGCCAGCTCTTCGGAGGGGGAAGATGGACGCAAAGAAGGCCATCACCACTAGAAGAAGAGACAGAACGCCGTCGGTAAAGAGGAGGGCATTTCCTCCCAACCAGGAAACAACGGACCCCCCGAAGTCCACCCTCCACCCAGTGAGAAAGAGGGGGTACCCACTGCCCCACAACTACAGGCAACCGAGATCTGTGATCCTCTGACAGTCCCATTGTCAGACACAGAACTGGACAGTGAGGACCCTTGCCTTGGCTCAATGACACCAGAGCGGGTAAATGACCCCAGTGAGGAGCTGGATAGCTACCTCAGCCCAGCGAAGGTCCAGCAGTTCGTGCTTATCATGGGGATGTAGACAGCCACCCCAGAGACAGGACAGTCAAATGGACAATGGTAACCCCATAAACTGGGGGTTAAAGAAGTTTCATTTGCTTTCATATAACAGGGCACCCACCTAGTAGGTGGGTTCCGCTGAAGCCACAGCCAAATACCAAGAGACTGGATAGTTAATAAAGGTAACTGTTAATAGGATAACTGTGAATTTGATTAATTCAATTTGTTCTTTGTAATGTTAAGACATGCAATGTATATAACTATGAACGACATGGAAAATTGTACAAGTACCAAAGATTTATTTACATGAATAAAGTATATTTTGAAATTAAAAAAAAGACGCTCCTTCATCAGGTGATTGTCCTGATGAATCACCTGATGAAGGAGCATCACTTAGAAAGCTAGTGTGCTTCTAATTAAACCTGTTGGACTATAACCTGGTGTTGTGTGATTTTTATCCTTATCTGTGCCACTGATGAATGGATAACCTCACAGGAATTGCTTTGTTACGTACAAAAGAGGTGAGACCAGCCCTTGAATCCACATTTCATGTTAGTGTCATAAACACTCAATTTAATCAGCTGAAATCACAAATCACAATATTTGTATTCAACGTAGTGAGTTCCTTTTTAATTGTAAAAGGGATTTTGGCCTTACCTTTAGCTCTGGAGTTTTGGGGTTTGAGTGTGGGCACTTTTGGGGTGGGTGTGGACCAATGTTTATTAATCTTTCAAATGCCATTGGGATTACTTTCTGAAAGTGATCATACTCAGTACATGGTGACAATGATTGCCAGCATTCCTGCAGCAATCATGATGCTTTCATTCTGTTGTTCTCTCAATCTTTCAAGCTAACACATCAAGCTCAAACATCACCGATAACAAGGACTTAGCTGCTTTGTGCCTGACTCACGACCCAACCAAACATCACCGTTATAACTGAATGGGAACAATGCTGTCACAGGAAACATAGAATATGGAAGCAAGCCATTTGGCCCACCAAGTCCATGCTGACCCTCCGAAGAGCATTCCAACCAGACTCAACCACTACCCTATCCCTGTAACCCAGTTTTTCGTATAGCTAATCCACCTAGCCTGCACACCTCTGGACACTATGGGCAATTTCCCATGGCCAATCCACCTGACCTGCACATCTTTGGACTAAGGGAAGAAACCATAGCCCCCAGAGGAACCCTGCACTGACATGAGGAGAATGTGCAAACTCCACACAGACAGTCACCCAAGGGTGAAATCAAACCCGGGTCCCTGGCACTGTGAGGCAGCAGTGTTAACCACTGAGCCACCATGCCGCCCTAAAATAGATCATTGAGATGCAAAAGCATCTATTCCACAGCATCAAACATCTAGTGAAGCCTTCCAGCAGTTTTCATATCAGACTTTCTGACTTGTGGTGATCTGCTGAGACTTCATAACCCAGCCAATATGAAGGGAATGAGCATCTCTGTGGGAGGAAGTGGAGATAGGGAGAAGAAGGAAGAAGGTATCAGTGTGTCTACATTCGGACCAGATTGTCACTGCTGTCTCATTTAACTGATGTTCTCATTAACAGGGCACAGCATTCCAGTTGTCCCAGGCATTACCATCCCTCTGTTATGGACGATCAGAACTCCAGAAAAAGCAATGTTTTATGCATAAGCCCACTCCTTGGATGCTGCCTGACCTGCTGTGCTTTTCCAGTGCCACATTTTTCAACTTCCATGAACCTTAAGCATGCAGCCTCTGAATGCTGTGTTTGATAATCAGTTTCATGCTGCTCTCATTTAAATGAACAAAAATGACTTTGGATAGGCGTGGGTTAACCATTCATCACAGTTCCCATGCCTATTTTTGCAGCTTAACGTACCTAATAAATGTGCATGATGGTTTGCATCTATTTTAAGTCTGAATTTAATCTAACAGATTGGAAGAAATCTACATCTGTCTAGACATCAGCAAAATGGGCACATTTTCCTGTCAAACATCTGAGAAGGGGTTAGATTTCTGCTTGGTGCACAATAGACTATCCAGGTGCAAATTGCAATCAACATTGTGCAAATTTCCTCTATTCAGTTTATTGTTTAGCTTTCCACTCACACATTTGGCCATTGATGAATGTGATAGTTTTCATGAACCATAAACAATCAGGCTTTGTTATATCGTGCATTTTTTTTCTCTTACTGATGGAATACCTTGATATATTTAAGAGCGGTACATTTGTGCAGTTTATTTGGACTTCCAGCGTGAATTTAAAGAAAAATCACACAAAAGATTACAGAAGCTGAATTGCAAGAATCAACTTGTGCTTGCAGTTCCATGATATTTTATGCTGGCTTGGACAATTATGGCCAAATTGCACTAGGAAAAAAAACCCTGCAAAACTTAATGGAAAATCTCTCTGCTTCATATGAGATGTAAGAATGATGATTGCATGAGTTGAAACTTACATATTCGTACTTATAGAAGAAACATTTTTTGAATTTAGTGTTAAATTGTTTGTGATAGCTATTGGGTATTAAAGTTACATCATGAGATATTTGACTACAACCTGATATTAAAAAGAAGATGTGACCTAAGATGCATTTTCAGATCTTATTCATGGTTTGTACTCAAGGAGAGAATTTCAGACCAGTTGATAGCAAAGCTATATTAGGATCTTGCTGCTTGTGTGTTAACTGCTACATGTAACAAAATAGCAGTGACTGTTAAAGTGACCGACAGAAACACTGAGGATGTAAAAGGTGTTTCACTTGGGTTATGTCCAAATTCTTTCATTCTACCAAATATCTTATATAAGGATAATTTCATGCTGGAAGAAGAAATGATTGCAGAACCACAGAAATGCTATGAAGGCGGCCATTCAGCCCATTGTGTCTGCACCAGCTCTTCAAACGAGCGTCATTTCCCTACTTTTTCCTCATATCGTCTAATGTTACAATCCTATTTCAATAAAAGCAAATTACTGCGGATGCTGGAATCTGAAACCAAAAGAGAAAATGCTGGAAAATCTCAGCAGGTCTGGCAGCATCTGTAAGGAGAGAAAAGAGCTGACGTTTCGAGTCTAACTGACCCTTTGTCAAACCTTAAAAAAGGGAGGAATAGGGAGGTATTTATACTAGGCTGAGAGAAGGTGAGTCATGGCTCCAGAAGCAAAGGTAGCAATAAAGAGGTGATAATGACAGTGAACTGTCAATTAGACTCAAAACGTCAGCTCTTTTCTCCTTACAGATGCTGCCAGACCTATTTAAATAAAGTTTTCTTGAATGAGTCATCCGCCACACTTTCAGGCAGTGCATTCCAGGCCCAAGCTCCCTCATTGTGTGAAAAAATATTTTGTTTTCTCACATTATATTTGCTGTGAACTTTAAATCTGTCCTCTCTCATTCTTGCTCCTGCAATGATGAGGAACAGTTTCTCCCTAGCTGCTCTATCCAGCCCCTCAAGATTTTAAAAGCTTCTAATCAGATCACATTTTATTGTCCTCCTTTCCAAGGAAAACAACCCAAACCTCTTAATCAATTCTCTTCACTTAAGTTCCTCATCTCTGGAACCACTCTTAAAAATCTCTTGTGCACCCTCTCCAATAAGTTCATATCCTTTCTGTGTGTGGCACCCAGAACTTTAAGGATGTGTAGGTTAGGTGAATTGGCCATGCTAAATTGCCCATAGTGTTCAGGGATGTGTAGGTTAGGTGCATTAGTCAGGGGCAAATGTAGAATAATAGGGTAGTTGAATGGGCCTGGGTGGGTTTTTCTTTGGAGGGTCAGTGTGGACTTGTTGGGCCAAATGACTTGATTCCACACTGTAGGAATTCTATGATTCTATGAACTGCACACAATACTACAGCTGAGATCTAATAACTGTCTTCTCTAAGTTCAGCATCTCCTCTTTGCTCTTGTACTCTAGTATCATATTAATAAAGACAGGATACTGTACGCTTTACTAACTCCTCCTTCCACTTGTCCTGCCACCTTTCATGATTTTTGAACTTGTGCACTATACCCAGCTCTCTCTGCTCCTGTATCACCTTTCAAATTGGGGCACTTAATTTATAGCTTTCATTCACGTTTTTCCACAAAAATACTCATCTTGCATTTTTCAACATTGAACTTTATCTGCCGCCCTATCTGCCCACTCCGACAACCTGTTATGTCGTTTTGAAGCTTCACTGTCCTCATAGTTTCCAATGTTTTGAAGTCTTGAATCATTTGGAATTTTTGAAATTATCCCCTCTGCACTAATATCTATATCATTAATAGATCTCAGGAAAAAACATTTCCAAGACTGTTCCCTAGGGAATTTCATTATACCTCATCCTCCAGACAGAAAAATATCCTTTGACCATGACTTTCTGTTAATTATCACTCAGCAAAGGATGTTAATAGTTTCCTAACAGTTAGTCTTGACTTTTTCCTTTCTTTGTTGGAACTAATGGCTGTTGATGACATGCGATAATGGGTGCTTGTTGGTCTGTAGTGCCTCATCAAAGTAGTCAATAAATATGAATCTAAAATATGAATAATTAGGCTGCAATACATAATTATCAGCATACTTTGCGTCCACGCATTCAAACCTTTGAGCAATGATTACTCAATCATCAACAAGAATCAAACTTGTTTTCCCTTCCCTAACCAGCTAACCCATTGTGAACTGTAGCCCACCAGTTGCCAATGGGGGAATGAACCCTGACTCATGGTAGCATTCTCAAGATGTCTCAGAAGGTGGTGAATTCAATTCAAACAGATTGCCAACAGAACTCAGAACACATAGAAGGGAAGCCATTGAAGGCATGACTCCCCTTTTAACTCTTTTATGATTTATTCCCCTCTCTCTCTCTCTTTCCCTTCGTCTCCCTCACCCTTGGTGTTATTGCATTGCCTTCAACCGGTTTTGTATGTAAATAAACCAGTTGGAACACAGGTGATGGGAGTTAATGGATGGCAAATACCATACGGGACTCAGTGGAAAGAAAAGTGCTGTTCAAATGTGTGCAATAACACTTCCAGACATATATAAAAAGAAAGGAAACGTTGCTCCCTTTCCAACCACTGACCAGAAAGCCCAGGTTCAAATCCCACCTGCTCCAGAGGTCCATCATAATACATTTGACCAGGTTCCCCAGGGAACTTCATTATACCTCATCCTCCAGACAGAAAAATATCCTTTGACCATGACTTTCTGTTAATTATCACTCAGCAAAGGATGTTAATAGTTTCCTAACAGTTAGTCTTGACTTTTTCCTTTCTTTGTTGGAACTAATGGCTCTTGATGAGATGTGATAATGGGTGCTTGTTGGTCTATGGTGCCTCATCAAAGTGGTCAATAAATATGAATCTAAAATATGAATAATTAGGCTTGTTAATTATTTTAACAAGGTTAATTTTTTTAACGAAGTCAACATGTTCCTTTATTGTTGCACTGCCCCTGCTGGGTAGTGATTGTAAATTTTAATTAGAAACACAGGTAACTTGATAACAGTTTTATGAAAAATGCATTGTTCTCTTAATCAGTATCTCTAAAATAGATTTACTGATTATCTTAGTTTTGTTTGTGGGGCAATATTGTTTACATGTTGGCTGCCACTACTCCCTATCGTGTCCATTATTTACAAGTATCTAATTGGTTCTGAAGCACTTGGGGAATCAAAAATGTGAAAAAGCTAAATGAATGAAAAAGCTCACTTTGTTTTCACTTGAAACCAACATCAGTGGTGACCTTTGCAACCCTACCAGTGTTTGTGAAGGGAGGATGGACATAAATTAAAGTGGGCTGCCAACTTGCTACATCCCATTCATAACTGGTTCTTCATACCATGGTGACTGGGGAAGGTGTCACATAGGCTTTCCCCTCCTGGGCCAAAAACAGAGATGAAAGAAATATGAAATGTGCATATATGGAATAAGCTACCAATTGAAGCCCTAAATTAGACAACAAGTTGCCACGTAGTGGTCTCATTCATAACGTCATAGAATCATGCAACACAGAAAGAGACCCCTTTGGCCCAACTTGTCAATGCTGACCAGGTTTCCTAAACTGAATGAGTTCCATTTATCTGTACTTGGCCAATATCTCTCTAAATCTTTCTTATTCATGTACGTGCCTAAATGTCTTTTGAATGTTGTAATTGTACTCGCCTCTACCACTTCCTCTAGTGGCTTATTCCATATCTGCGCAACCCTCTGTGTGGAAAAGTTGCTCCTCGGGTCCCTTTGAAATCTTTCCCCGCTCACCTTAAATCTATCACCTCTGGTTTTTCAGTTGGAGTGGAAGGTAAGAGCAGGGGAACATCCAGTGTACAGCTACTGTCAGGCAGCAAGAGTCTCTAAGAGGTAGAAATTCTGTTTTGATCCAAATCAAGCTACATCTCCATCTTATTATCACTATGGGGCAACCAAACTTTGCACTGATGAGATGCTAACCAAATTTTAGCTCACAGTGAAGGGTAAACCCTATCCCTGTGTAAAATCCACCCCTATGTATAATGCCTTTGGATATCGACCTGTCGTAAATAACAGCCGATATTTCTTAATAATGACATTTGAATTGTTGGAAGGAGCAAAGTATTCCAAACCTGGCAGTATTTTCATCTTCATAACACACAGACTCTTTGGGATGGTATTCTTACAGACAGTTCCAAGGTAATGGTGAAATTAGAGGAAGACAAGCAGACACACTACAGGTTTTCCAATCTGCTGAACATAAGTATTCTATCTAGCAGAAGGATTATGCTAAATAGGTACTTCATTAACTTTATTGACTTTAGCACTACCTTCAGCACCATAATTCCAATAAAATTCATCTCCAAACTTCGACATCTCAGACTCTGCTCTCCTGTCTGTAACTGGATTCTTGACTTCCTGACCTGCAGATTGCAATCAGTAACAATACATGACGACACCTCCTTCACAATAATCCAGATTTGGAGATGCCGGTGTTGGACTGGAATGTACAGAGTTAAAAATCACACAACACTACGTTATAGTCCAACATATTTATTTGGAAGCACTAGCTAGTTCTTCCAAGTAAACACAATAATCCTCAGCACCAGTACCCCACAAGGCTGTGCACTCAGCTCCTTACTCTACTCCTTAAACACTTACTACTGTGTGCCCAAATTCTGCTCAAACTTCATTTACAAATTTGTTGTTAACCCGACCATAGTGGGTGCGACCTCAAACAATGTTGAGACAGAGTACAAGAAAGAGATAGGGAGCTAAGTGGTATGGTGTAAAGACAACAATCTCTCCCTCCATGTCAGCAAAATGAAGGAGCTTCCTCAATGACTTCAAGAAGCAGAGTGGAGGGCATGTGCCTGTCTGTATTGATGGTGCTGAGGTGGAGGTGGTTGAGAACATCAGGTTCCAAGGAATAAATATCATCAACAGTCTGTCCTGGTCCACCCACATCAATACTACCGTCAAGAAAGCACACCAAAGCCTCTGCTGCCTCAGAAGGCTAAGGAAATTCAGCATGACCACAATGACTCTTGCCAATTTATATAAATGCACTATACAAAACATCCTATCCAGATGCATCATAGCTTGGTTTGACAACCGCTCTGTCCAAGACTGCAAGAAAGTACAGAGATTATGAACACAGCCCAGACCATCACACAAACCAGTCTTCCTTCGATTGACTCCATCTACACTTCCTGCTGCCACAAGAAAACAGCCAACTTCATCAATGACCCCTCCCACCCTGGTTATACTCTCTTCCAGCCTCTTCTATTGGTCAGAAGGTACAAAAGTTTGAAAATATATCAAGAGATTCGAAACAGCCTCTTCCCTGCTGTTATCAGATTTTTGAACAGACTTCCCACATATTAGAGCTGATCTTTCTCTGTACCTTTTCTGTCTCTCTAACATTGCATTTTGCATTCTATTCTATTACCTTGATGCACTTATATGAGGTAAATTTGACTGGTTAGCATGTAAGACAATACATTTCACTGAATCTTCACACCTGAGACAATAATAAATTAAATCAAACCAAATCATAACAGAGCACAACTGAGGTTCCGAATTCTCTGGAATCATGACCTAAAAGAGATCAACAAAACCTGAAAAGCTGAAAAATTCGGAAGAGAGTAATTTGAGACAAAGGAGTCCAAATCAAAAACAGAAAGTGCTGCCGATCTGACAGCATCTGTAGAGGCAAAAACAGAATTAAATCAACTCTTTGCAAAAGTAAATACAAGGGCAACCAATGGCTGAGGGCCAGTTCAAACTTGACAACAAAAGAAAGATCTGAAATTATTCTGCAGTCAATCTGAAAGAAATTCATCAGCTATAAATAAAGCTTTGAAATGCTCATTCATTTTGGATTGATTGAGCTGATTGATGCTTACCTGACACTTTAAGCTAAGTCTATTACAGAGATTAAAGGTCATATTTTAATTGCTTGAATTCATTGCCTTGAATAGAGAGAAATGCTCCAGTTCAGGATTGTCCTAACACATTTCTTTTGTGTTCATTTCAAATAACAATTTTCCAAATGAATGAGTCCCTTATGAGCCAAAACCTATATCTTATATGTACTGGATCTCAGATGTCTTTCAATTATAGTGATTCATTCAACAGGGATCACGTTGAGTTAGAACTTCCTGTCAGAAACAATGCTGTGTTCATTGCTGCTGACTGCAGTGATCATGGAGAGATTTTCTGATGAGGAGAGGTTGAGTAGGTTGAGTTTGTACTCATTGGAGTCAAGAAAGATGAAAAGAGACCTTAATGAAACATATCTAATTCTAAGGGGGCTCAATAAGGTCGATGCTAAGGGTTGTTTGTCCTTGTGGGAAAGTTTAAGACAGGAGGGCATAATATCAAAGTAAGAGGTCACCCAATTAAGACAGAGATAAGGAAGACTTTTGCCTTTTAGAGGTTAAGGAGTCAGTGGAATTCCTTCCCACAGCGAACTGTTAAGGATGGGTATAAGCATATTCCAGGCTGAGAGAGACAATTTTTTTAAATCAGGAAGGTGATCAATATTGATGGAGATAAGGCAGGAAAGTTGAGTTGGGAATGATCAGATCTACCAGAATTCAATGGACTGAATAGTTTAGGTCTGCTCCTTCAACTTTCAGACTTTGTTAAAGATGATTCATGGGATGTGAACATTGTTGGCTGTGTCAGTATTTTTTGTCCATCCCTACATTGAGAAGACAGTAGTGAGCTATCTTCATGAACTATTGCAGTTCATTTGGTGATAGTGGAGCCACAATGAAGGGAGTTCCAGAATTTTGACCGAGCAACAATGAAGCAATTTAGTTATGTGGAGGAGCTCTTAAAGGTGATGGTGTTACCATGTACCTACTGCCCTTGTTCTTTTCAATGGTAGTGATTGTGGGTTTGAAAGGTGCTGGACAAGGAACCTTAGTCAATACCTGCATAGCATCTTGTAGATAGTGCATACTGCTATTACTGCGTGTGGAGGGATTGAATATTTGTGGATGTGGTTCCAATCAAGTGGGCTGCTTTGTCCTGGATGATGTCAAGCCACTTGAGTGTTGTTGGAGTTGCTTTTATCCAATCAAGAGGAGTATTGGGTTAAGTATCCAATTAAGTATCCTGAAATGTGGTTAATGAGTCGGGATGTAAGTGTATGAGTGAACGGTTGGCTGGTGAGTTTGTTAGTGGGTGAGTGAATATGTGGGTCAGATGTTGGGTGGAAACTTCTCCCAGTTAACATTCAACTGCCGGTGTGCAGAGCAATCATTGAATTCGCCTGGGAAGATGGGCTGAGCTGGTTCAGCCATCCAATATCTGCTCCTTGTCCATTAAAACTGTTCTACCATCCTCACCCTTGATTAGGAGAATAGTGATTCTTCTTCTGCCATTCAGTAACTGTCCAGTCTGGTACAACATCTTGAAGTTAGTTGCTTCTTGTGACTCCCTGCTTTCTAACTCTATCTATCCTCATTCGATTCTCCTGGATTTCTTAAATACGGATGGATGAAGACTATGGTGGGGCAGGTGGGGCACGGTGGTGGGTTTGGGTTTAACGTTAGCCTCTTCATTCAGTAAAGAAAAACCATTGTTACTGAAGAAATAGCAGGAAGTGGCAAAACCCAGCAAATAAAATGGATTAAATCCAGCAAGTAAAATGGGATTAAATGCAAACCAAAACAAAATTATTTCCCTGATAAGCATAATCTTTAGCATCAAAACATTCACCACATTCAATGCTTGTAGTATCCAAACACTCTTCCAGTATGGAAAGATGTCTCGGTTGATGAGAATTTATTAACTTAATACCTTAGGGACCTTTGAAATACAGTGAACAATCCAAGGGAAGATCAGCAGGAAAATCCCATACTCTGAGTGAACAGAACACTACACCTATGTTGTTGGCTTGATGCTCACAGAAAGTCCTTTCAAGCATGACATGGATGGACAGCACCAGTCTACACCAAAGTCAATGTTAAGCAAGTTTATACACCAATAGAGATAGACATAGGGGAGGATAAGATAGATAAAGAACCCAGTCATGACAGGAAGTTGTTAATATAAGATGTTAATGCTAAGCTCAATGGAACTGACAACGACTGAACAACCTGTGTGGTTCCCATGGATCAGAAAGCATGTTCAATGTAAACAGCCATTGTCTGACCTTTTGAAACATCATGGGTTCAGCATTGGGAATGTATTATTTAAAGATTTAAAAAAATCACAGAATGAGATGATATGATAACACCCTGAAGAATATTGAGTATATACACAATATTGAGTATATATCCTTACAAAATGTCCATACTTACCAAGTTGCTAATATAGGATCAGGCATATCAAACTTGTTTTAGGCAAGAAGACACCATTTGAAGCTGAAGAAAGCAACAAAAGTCACAATGGCCATTTGGAATGGAGAAACTGCAGGACAAGGACATATCAGAGAGTTACCAGGTGGCCTTATCCAACAAATCCAATGAACTAAATAGGTAGGACAACATTGAGGAATGGCGGGATATCATCAAAAGAGAGATTAAGCGGAATGCAGAATTCACCATTCTGCAGAGGAGAGAATTAGCAAAAGACAACAAATTCCACCCAATATTGATTGATGGAAGAGAGCTGACAAAGAGTTTGAGAAATCAGGAAAAGAACAAGCTCACTTTAAAATTCAACAGCAAGACTTCACTTTTACAGGTGATGATTAGATTGTAACTCATTTACATTCACAAGTTAAGTGAAATGGACTTCAGGAAAATAAAATTGAGGAAGATCGCAAGTAACTTTCTTACAGCTCCAACAAAATGCACAATATTGTCATGTCTGTTTAGTACAGATTTCCATTTATTACTAAAGCAAACCCATTTGGCAATGGGAAGCTTGTTTCATTCTCTGAGTACTTTCGAGAAGACAGGCTGAAGTAACTTGTCCATTAAAATCTATGAATTATTCACTTTGCACTACAGCTAGATTTTCAGCCATTTTCATAATGTCTTACCCTTAAACTAGCAAACAGGCTGAAGCAGGGATAATTGTATTCCCAAAGCATGTAGACCTAGTAAAGTAAACTTTTGAAACATCTAAATTGATTTTAATACAAAGATACAACTTACTCAAAAGTAAACAAGAGCAATTGCTCGAGCATAGGTTTACAAATACTTGGCAAGTCAACTAGCCTCAATCCATTAGGAGTGAGGAATGCATGAAATGGAAATAATCTGATGTACCTTGAAAATCATGTTGCTGAACTTGGATTGTATACTGAGAGAGGATCATTCCAAAGTATAAAACATCAACTTAGTTCTTTTCGGGAATTCATTATCAGCACAGATATCTACATTGTTTAAATATTTTCAGCAATGACAGTCATAAGTAAGAAAAATTGGCAGAGTAAATTAATAACTAATCAATTGAGTATGAGCATTTGAACCATTCCATTGAAATATCGAAGGGGACCTTGGATAAAATATTTCATTCTTCAACTGAAAGTGATCATGCAACACATAAGATACGATATAATAATGACTTTTATCTGGGCAATGCATTTGCTCTGATCAATTTTGTTTAAAATTTAAACTTAACTTGCGCATTTGGAAAATAATTTATGAACGGTCTAGCAATTTTTTTCCCCCCTTGCACAGAAGAAACTATTAGGAGTCAGGCCACGGTTGCCATGGGAGCAAAATGATTGCAGAGTCTGACAGACAGCCAGCAGAATTGAATCAGCTATATTACCCTACTGTGCTGTGGTGGAAGTGCTGAGACCATGTGAACCTTGGCAACAGTAATTTGGTGCCAGTTTCTATGGTTACCGCTGGCACACAGTGAACGTCTCGATTACTGAGGTTGCTACCTGGGTGAGCTCTGAATGAGTTATTATTCAAGAGGAATGAAAACTTTATGCTACTGGTATTATATGTCTAGTTATTTCATGGAGCTATTAGCCAAATAGATTAAAAACACTTGAATAAACAAAATTTGCAAATAACAGTGCAAAGTCGGAAGAAAAATGCAGAGACCAAAATACGTAACGTGTACCAAATGCACAACTAACAATAATATTCCTGCTCCTTCACAATACAGATAGACCCCAACTGGAGTGGAGAAGCAAAGCCAGGAAGATTCCCAGCTCTTGTGAAGACAACCTTTCGGAGCGCCAACCATTCCCCTCATTTTCGGTCTGGACTGGATTGGGGTAGTGGGCTGGATTGACGTTTGAGCCGGCTGACCCAGGAGAAACTGATGAAGTTGCCAGGCTGGGCAGATAGCATGGGCAATGCATCAAAAATTTAAAAAATTAAAATTAAAACACAAGACATTCCTGGTGCCCTCACAACACTATCCACCATTCCCCCCCAGCCTCACATATTCTCCCTGCTCCAGTCATGCCAACCCAATGCCCTTTACCTCTCCCATGAATTAATATTTTGGGGATATTTCTTTCAGGGAAATAGCTTTTTCATGCTATTTTGAAATACAATTGCAAGCAGGAAAATTGCCTTTTTAACTAATCAGTTTTATTTGGATTGAGTGAGAATTCATTCAATTGTTTCAGCTTCCTTATAATTGTGACATATTCCCAATCCTGATTGGACAGAAAAAAAACACACCTTTAGACTGTTCATCCCTCAAATTTCCTGGCCAGGACAGTTCCCTCCTTAAGCAATGCCAGTAACAGAAGTGGACTGGATCAGATTGGCCAAAGTTTCAGTGGTAAATGCTGTTTTCTGTGCCTTAAAGGAACTAGCTTTATAACTTTATTTTTTATTTTCCTAACTTATTCTATGTATTTCTATAAACTGGTGGAGCGTTTTTGCTTTATTTTCTCTTTTTTTGTGCTAAGATATGTACCTCGGTGGTTTGTACCTAAGATAACACTGTTGGTGACATTGTACTCCTATCACTGTATTCCTGGTCTTTTGTAACTTGAGTACACATGGCAATAAACCTGATCCTAATTCTATGGTCACTGCAAAAGGAAAAGAGAGCAGCTAAGCATGTAAGTGTGGGGTTAGGGTAGCAAGGTCGTAGGTTGTGAATGGGGTGGGTGAAGGATAGGATGCCAGTGGGTTGAGGGATTAGGGTGGGAGAAAGTAAGGTCTACAGACGCTGGAGATCAGAGTCGAGAGTGTGGTGATGGAAAAGCACAGCAGGTCAAGCAGCATCCGAAGAGCAGGACAGTCGACGTTTGAACATAAGCTGTTCATCAGGAATTAGGCTTGTGAGCCAACCGGGCTGAGAGATAAATGGGAGGAGGGTGGATCTGGGGGGAGGTAGCTACGAGTGTGATAGGTAGATGGAGGTGGGTGAAGGTAATAGGTCGGAGAGGAGGGTGGAGTGGATATGGTGGGAAGAAAGATGGACAGTTAGGACTTGTCAAAAGGATGGTGCAGAGTTGGCAGGTTTGATCTGGGATAAGGTGGGGGGGAAGGGAAATGAGGAAACTCGTGAAATTCACATTGACGCCATGGGGTTGGAGGGTCCCAAGGTGGAAGATTAGGGATTCTTCCTCCAGGCATTGGGTGGTAAGGGAGTGGCGATGGAGGAGGCCCAGGGCCTGCATGTCTTTGGGGGAGTGGGAAGGGAAGTTAAAGTGTGTGGCCATAGGGCATTGTGGTTGTTTCATGCGGGTGTCCTGAGATGTTCTCTGAAGATTCTGCAAGTAGGCGTCCTGTCTCCCCAGTGCAGAGGAGACCACATCGGGAGCATTGGATACAGTAAATGATGTGTGTGGAAGTGCAGGTAAATCTCCTTCAGATGTGGAAGGCTCCTTTAGGACCTTGTACAGAGGTGAAGGGGTAGGTGTCGATGCAGGTTTTGCAATTCTTGTGGTGGCAGAGGAAGGTGCCAGGAGGGGAGGGTGGGTTGGTGAGGGGCATGGATCTGACAAGGAAGTCGCGGAGGGAGCGTCCTTTATGGAATGAGAATGGGGTGGGGAGGGAATATATCTGTAGTGGTGGGGTCTGTTTGTAGGTGGCAGAAATGGGGGAGGATGATGCAATGTATCTGGAGGGTGGTAGGGTGGAAGGTGAGGACCAGGGGGGTCTCTGTCCTTGTTGGAGATGGAGGGGTGGGATTCGAGGGTGGAGGTGCGAGAAGTGCATGATACGTTGGAGGGCACCACATCTTCATTTTGCCTCCCACCACTTTATCCCAGATCCAACTTTCCAACTTGGCACTGCCCTCTTGACTTGTCCTACCTGTCCATCTCCCTTCCCACTTACCTGCTCCAACCTTCTTTCCAAACTATCACCTTCAATCCCACCTTCATCTACCTAATGCATTATCAGCTACCTTCCCCACAGCCCCATTTATCTCTCAGCCCCCTTGAGCCACCCCCTCATTCCTGATGAAACATTGATTCTCCTGCTTCTCGGATGTTGCCTGATCGGCTGTGCTTTTCTAGCACCACACTCTTGACTCTGAGTGATTAGAGTGGCAGGTGTGTGAAGGGATTAGGGGTATTATGGTGCCAGATGGATAATGTGTCAAGTGTGTGAACATTCTAGAGACTTAGAGGGGCAGGTCGGTGAGGTTATGGCTGAAGGGTTATGGTGGTAGGTGAGTGAGGGGTAGGGGAATTGGTTTGCTGGATAGGTATCAGATAAGTGAGCTAGTCATGATGAAAGATCAAGGGGTCAGGCTGGGCAATTGTTGAATTTGGTGTGTTTGAGTTGGGTCAAGGTGAGTGTGAAAGGGCGGGCAGGTGCTAGGTGGGGCAGGGGAGCTGATATCTCATCAGGAGAGGAGCAGTGCCCGGTGTCAGATCAGCGGAGAGGTGGTAAAGTTGGGTCCAGTAGATTCAGTTTATCGAATTGTGTTGGTTGGGAGAGGGCTGGGTGGGGTGGGGAGGAATAGTGGGGGGAAGGATTGAAAGACAGTTAGATTCTGCATAATAGTGGTGAGGAGACAGAGTCAGATCATAGGGAGGGTATGTGTTAGTCTGGAGTGGGAGAGTGAAGGGTACACTGGGATAGGGGTGGGCCTTGGGTTTCGACAAGAGCCAGGGTGGTGTTTTTCCAGATTTGGGGATTAGTGGGAAGTTGAGGGTGAGGTGGTGGTGGTTGGTGCTGTGGTAGAGTCTGGGTAACTGTTAAGCTTAAGTGAAAATGAACCTCCTAAAACCTCTGACCCTAACACAGAGTGGGGAAATTTGTTTTGGACAATTTCAGAACTTACCCAAAAGAACTTCTCCACTTCCCATAGAGTAAGCTACATTGGGATTTCCACATGTTCTACAGGTGCAACTTCAGTTGCCGCTGCTACATTGACTAGTCCTCCGACAGATTTTCTGGCTCAAATTGTGTTGCTGCTGTCTAATTTCCAGTGCTTGCAAAATTTAACAAAACCCTTCAAATCAAATAGAATAAAGTAACAAACAGAGATGCAGTTAAACATTGGTTGGATGATTGACCTGTCTGCTGCTGTTGCTGTTATATTTAATACTGATCTCACTGATAGACTATCCTATATAATATAAGAAACAGGTGTAATTGGAGCTATTTCATCTTTTAATGGTAGATTGCATCACTTTTTTGGACTTAGAAACATTTGATAACTATTTTTGTTTTCAGATAAGTGACTCAAAAACACATCCGTGCTAGACACTGAACACTTTTCAATTAAAATATTCAGAGCTCTTTATGTATTCACTTGCTACTATTTTAATTGCAATGGAAACCCATTATTAATGAAAGCAGTTTCGTTATGGTTTATAAAAATGGTCTAATTAGGAAAGGTGTATGTGGATTATTCAACTTGCTACAAAGTACATCCACTTGCATAAAACATTTTCAGAATCATTGATGTTTAAGTATGGTTATCTATACACTCAATAGACTATTTCATTTTTCATTAGAAATAAAAATACTTTACTTTGTACAAAATAGTATAAACAATATTAATGAAGTGACCTTTTATTGACTGGGACCAGCATGCATCACTGCTTTGATTTAACAGTTCCTTGTGCAGTTGAATGCACCGCAACAAATTTTTACAAGTTTTTGCTATCTTTTTATTCCACATCATTACAGAAGTTCTGGTTTGAAATAGTCAATTATGTCATTGTTTGTTAACAGACCAGGCATACGCATATGAGAAAAACCACTGGAGGTTTGCAAAGCACGTTCTGAGAAATCACATTCAGGATGATGTTCTGTTTGAAATGTTAATCCAGTTTAATTTAATGAGTGACATTTGCAAACAGAAAAGGCTTGGGGTTAAGAAGCAAATGTTTTCAGAATGAAATCAGCAGTAGAAACCACAGCATAATACCAGCTTTCGTAATAACAATCAAAGGGAATTCCAGAATATTCATAGTTTCCAAACCGTTTCACAAATGTTGCCATCTGCACTTACAGATTTATCTGATACAAACCACATTTCATAGCGAAAATGGCATTTGGAAGCAGCCAGCATAGAATATAATCATTTTTTTCTCTCCCCCAGTAGCTATCTGGATCTCAGTTTACATTTATGAAAACCTTATGTTTCATCCCATAATCCAACAAAAAACGCTTCACAGTAGTCAGTACTCAGAATAATTAACGGTCCTTCTTTCATATTTTTAGAAAGTTTTCTTTTTGCTTTGCTATCAAATGTCATTCCCAATCATCCACAAAAGACTTAGGGTAAACTGTGTCCATATGAAACTATTCAGAGCACCATGCATTTCACTCGGTCTGCCATCATTAGATTTACTTTCACCAGCCTTAAACTATAATCTCAAAATTTGGTCCAGCATGGCTTTGGATAATCTTTCCAGTCTCAACTACTTTATACTTGTATTATGGGTTTGATTTTTTGTTTGAGTTTGATCTGTTATTATGTTGTTATGCTTCATATTTTAAGGCAAGAAAGAAAGAGCTAAGGCCTTCCTTATTCTTAGGATGTCCCAAGATGCCTTATAGCCAATAAAATATTTTTAAAGGATAGTCATTGTCATAAGGTAAGGAGATGATGGCCTAGTGGCATTATTGTTGGGCTATTAATATTTTGGGGATCGGGGTTCAAATCCTGTTACGGCAGATGTAGAATTTGAATTCAATTTTAAAAAGTCCAGAATTAATAGTCTAATAATGACCATGAGTCCATAGTTGATTTTTGGGGGAAAAAAATCCAGCTGGTTCACTGATGCCCTTTAGGTAAGGAAACTGCTGTCTTTAATTGGTTTGGCCTACATGTGACTTGAGACCCACAGCAAATGTGGCTGACCCTTAACTGCCCTTTGGGCAATTCGACTACCTGGTCAGGTCCACACCCCCCTACGACCCACCCTCCCATTCTGGCACTTTCCCCTGCCACCGCAGGAACTGTAAAACCTATGCCCACACCTCCTCCCTCACCTCTATCCAAGGCCCTAAAGGAACCTTCCACATCCATCAAAGTCTTACCTGCACATCCACTAATATCATTTATTGTATCCGTTGCTCTCGATGTGGTCTCCTCTACATTGGGGAGACTGGGCGCTTCCTAGCAGAGTGCTTTAGGGAACATCTCCGAGACACCCGCACCAATCAACCAAACCGCCCCGTGGCCCAACATTTCAACTCCCCCTCCCACTCTGCCGAGGACATGGAGGTCCTGGGCCTCCTTCACCGCCACTCCCTCACCACCAGACGCCTGGAGGAAGAACGCCTCATCTTCCGCCTCGGAACACTTCAACCCCAGGGCATCAATGTGGACTTCAACAGCTTCCTCATTTCCCCTTCCCCCACCTCATTCTCGTTTCAAACTTCCAGCTCAGCACTGTCTCCTTGACTTGTCCGGACTTGTCGAACCTGCCTATCTCCTTTTCCACCTATCCACTCCACCCTCTCCTCCTTGACCTATCACCTTCATCTCCTCCCCCACTCACCCATTGTACTCTATGCTACTCTCTCCCCACCCCCACCCTCCTCTAGCTTATCTCTGCACGCTTCAGGCTCACTGCCTTTATTCCTGATGAAGGGCTTTTGCCCGAAACGTCGATTTCGCTGCTCGTTGGATGCTGCCTGAACTGCTGTGCTCTTCCAGCACCACTAATCCAGTATTTGCTTTCCAGCATCTGCAGTCATTGTTTTTACCTCAATAATTGCTCGTCGACCAGCAAAGCTCTCATCTTGTGAATGATTTTTTAAAATAATCACACCATCACAGAGATTAATGGGAAAACAGCAAGAAAATCTGCCTCAATGAATTTGATCGAGAAAGAGGTATTGTGCAAGTCACAGGTGTTAACTTAATGTTTTCATTGAAATAAAATTTTTGAATCTTGCCTGAGGGAGGATGAGGTCTCTGTTTAATGTTTCATCCAAAAGACAACAGTAATTTGAAGTCTCAGAAAAATTTGTCTTTCAAAGCAACATTTTCCATAAGGTCATAACAGCATGGTGGATGTGATTGCTTTTAGGGTTAGATTAATGTTAATATTGTTGGTAATGCACACTGTGGTTAAAAAAAAGTCTTTTTAAATTTGTTCCAGCATGATCAGACATGGGTACGGGACTATTATCATAGAATCGTACATCACATAAGGAGGCTGTTTGCTTCAATTTCTGGATTAGTGGTGCTGGAAGAGCACAGCAGTTCAGGCAGCATCCAAGGAGCTTGCTTCAATGTCCCAGCACTTTTAAAGAGCGATCCAATTAGTCCCACAAGTCTGTTCTTTTGCCAGGATCCTGTATTTTGCTCCCTGCACTATTACACTGTCTTCTGTTCTGGGCTGCTTTTCATGTCTACCTCATTTAAAATTATAAATGACAGTGCACAAAGTTCATTGGCCTTTAGTGCAGATTTTACTGTTGTTTCTGCTTCAGTGGAGCACAGAGATCCTGCAAAAACATCAGACACTCCACCACATTCTTTAAAATATAAATAGGTCAGTCAAAGCTTGAGATTCAATCTAGGATTGTAGATGTCCATGTATTCAGTAGATAAAAATCTGGGAATGTATCTTTGGAATCACATTTTAAAGGAGCATAGATCAAGTGAACTACCAGAA
This sequence comes from Chiloscyllium punctatum, assembly GCF_047496795.1. Classification (NCBI taxonomy): domain Eukaryota; kingdom Metazoa; phylum Chordata; class Chondrichthyes; order Orectolobiformes; family Hemiscylliidae; genus Chiloscyllium; species Chiloscyllium punctatum. Next base: position 119,289,509 of record NC_092747.1, read on the forward strand.
ATGAGACAAGAATCAACAGCTCATGAACTGGATCTGGTGCCCTCTGCACTCAGTGCTGTAGTTCCATACTACCTAAGTGGCTGCGGGGGGGAACGAGACTGTCACACACCTCCTTCTGGAATGTGCCTATGCAGAGGAAGTCTGGAGAGGAATGCAGTGGTGCTTGTCGAGGTTCGTCCCAAGCAGCGCCGTGACGTGGGACTCCGTGCTCTACAGCCTGTTCCCCGGGACTCACACCGAGACGAACATTAACTGCGCCTGGAGGATCATCAACTCGGTGAAGGACGCTCTCTGGGCGGTCCGAAACCTGTTGATCTTCCAGCTGAAGGAGTTGACCCTGACCGAGTGTTGCAGACTGGCACATTCCAAGGTCCAAGACTACGTGCTGAGGGACGCGCTGAAGCTTGGGGCAGCTGCCGCCAAGGCGCGGTGGGGAAAGACCACCGTGTAAGATCGGCCTGCCCAAAGAAGAATAGGGGGCCCATGCGGACGTTTTTTATGGGCTCTGCTGATGCCTCAGCCAAATATATGTACAAGATTGAAAAATGCACAGGCCTGTATATGACAAGGATAAATTCGAATCTGTGTTTGTAAATGTGGACATATGTATGGCATGATCAAATGTACAGACCATCAAATCATTTTATGAATAAAGTATATTTTTGAAATAAAAAAAAATGTAGTTCCATACAGAAGAGATTATCATTGGAATTAAGTCTCAAAGGCCTTTCACAGATACAGTCAGTTCTGCTATAACACGGAAGTTCCATTCTCGTGCAACCCCATGTTATAAGGAAATTGTGTAATAGCGGCGCTGTTTAAACTAATGGGGCTGGAATTGCGTTATAAACAATACACACTTTAAACGTTCGTGCTTTAGAAATAGTGTCCCCAATTTGTCAATTGTGTTATGACGAACTTGCATTAATGAAGCACGCATTATAGCAGAATGATCTGTGCTCATTTTAATAGGGCCTTCCAATATGTTTAACAGTTTCACACAAAAGGGACAATTCTGTCATTTGGCGTGATTAATGAGTAAAAGTTTTTCAGAATTTCAGAAGGACATAGTTGACTCGTCTGATACTGCTACCATTCAAAAATTAACAACTTTTTACAAAAACATTGGAAATGTCATTTTGAGATAACATCAATTAAGGGAGACTTGTACCCAATGATATATATTGGAAGATCCTGATAATGTGTTGGAAACTAGGTATTCCTGCCCCAGCCCAGCTGAAGAACTATGATATTTGTTCAATGGTGCCAGTTCTTGCTCAATGGTTACAGTAGAATCATAGAATCCCTCCAGTGCAAAAGGAAGCCATTCAGACCATTGGCTCCACAGTGACCCTTCAAAGAGCATCCCACCTAAAACCAGCTCCCTTACCATCTCCAGTTGCCCCGCACTTAGCATGGCTAATCCACCTAGCCTATACATCCCTGAACGCTACGGACAATTTCAGCATGGCCAGTCCACCTAACCTGAACATCTTTGGACTGTGGGAGGGAACTGGAGCACCTGGAGGAAAACCACGCAGACATGGGAGAATGTGCAAACTCCACACCGACAGCCGCCCGAGGCTAAGATCAAACTTGGATCTCTGGTTCTGTCAGGCAGCAGTGCTAACCACTGAGCTGCATGTCAGACCTATTCCATCTCAAAGACTAAATTTCATATTCTGTCAGCTGGGCTGTAGGCAGAATACCTGGTGTCAAATACTTTTTCAGAATCTTCCAATATATATAATTGGGTATAAATCTCCTTTAATTGACATTAGCTCAAAATTACATTTCCAAAGATTTTGTAAAGTATTGTTAATCCAGTATTCAGACAAGTGACAAGGATTACCAATTACTTTGTTCCCAGATTCTACCTTTATTTAAAATTTCTACTTATTAGATGACTTCTTCGAATGGCAGAATTGCCCCATTTGTTTGAAATCATTCACCAAGTTGAAAGGCCCTATCAAAATAACTATCTCTGTAAGCCTTTAGAGACCTGATTCCTCTGTGATATATCCCAACGCAGCTCCACCTCTGTGCACCTACTGCTGAACCTAGTTCATGCCTTTGTTACTTCTAGACTTGAAGTTCTAACATATACCTGCCCAGGTATATGCATTTGACCTTCTGTGAGCATGGGGTGAGCCAATACATGGTTGCTTTTGTTTTTCCTCTTTGTGAGTCCCATTCACTCATTAATCCTATGTGTACTAACCTATTTTAAAACAGCTGTCAATTTAAAAATGCCTTGATTTTGAAACCTTATGTTCCCCGACCTTGGGAATTCCCTGTCTCGACCTCTTTGCCTCTCCACTTCCCTTTCTTGTTTTCAATCATTGCTTACCACTTTGGTTAGGTTTTTGGTGATCTGCCTTTTTGGCCATTGCTTGGTGCCAAATTTTGCTTTATAACGTTCGGTGATTATTGAAATTACTTGCTCTTTATTCAATGTATTTTTGTAATCACATTATATGTTGCCACGCTTCAAGGAAGGTTGTTAATATTTAATTAAGTTAAACTCCCATCATATGTTATTGAGAAAAGAGGGAAACAGGTCAAAGTACTGAATGTCAATATAAAGTCTCAACTTGGAAATCAGTAGATGCTGTTAATGCGATTTAGCAGTAAAACATTAATCAAGTTTATGAATGTACACTTGTGCCAATGATATGATGGAGAAAATATTTCTTTATGCACTAAATGTAACAAAATTATAAATGAACTTATCATCAACAATTTCAGAATGTTGGAACATATCACACACAAACCTCCTCCCAATTACATGAAAGAGATTTATAATTTATTTACAAGATGTGAGCATTGTTGGCTATTCCCTATTACCTAATCAATGAAAAGGAAATGAAGAGGTGTTTTATTGAACCTCTGCAGTCCTCTGTGGGTTGACTCACAGCACTGTTCTGGAGAAAGTTCTATCATTTTTCCCAGTGACAGTTGTTATGAAGATGTGGGTGAACTGTACCTTTAAGAGAGTTAAAAGCTAGCAGAACTACCTGACACTGCACCAAGTGTTCTGAATAAGGTAACAATGTAGCACTTGGTCAAAAGCTAGATTAGCTGGGCTGCCTAGATGCAACAGAAACAAATTCAAATTCGGCCAATCAGTTTAAATTATACCCCAAAAATACTAAACTTCAATCTCGGTTGAATTGAGTATATTGACAATCTTCAAAACCAATGACATAATCTGATGCTTTTGGGGTCTCAGACCGTGAAAACCTGAGCAGTTGCATGAGAACTGCCAAGCCAATGACAATCTGCAGACTGCCCGGAGAATAGCTCTCTTAAAGGTACCTTTATTGATCAGTAACCTGTAAAACAGAAATCCCGAAGAAGAAGAAGAAGAAAAGAAGATTCGACATCTAGCTGGTTTTTGAAAAGTTGAATTTTGTATATCTTAATCGGGAGGTTTTATCGGACTAGTTTTATAGAAGGGACAGTAAAAGATAAGTTAGAGGAAGAAGTTGTAAGTAGTTGTTAGTTAATTATTCTCTGTTATACTTTAAGAAATAAAGTTGTTAATTTTGACTTTAGTTCTTGGCCTCTCAAATTTTCACAGATTACTGCACAGGATAAATATTTTCTGTATTGCCGGTTTAAATTAAGCAGGAGAGTTTACCTCATGTCATAATACAGTAAAGGAATGACAAGAGATTCCAAGTCAGGATTAAAGTCCTGAAGAAGGATCATGCTGGACTCAAAATATTAACTCAATTTCTCTCTCTCTTTCCAGATGCTGCCAGACCTGCTGAGTTTCTCTACCATTTCTGTGTTTGTTTCTGTAAGATGTGTGGGTCGGAGGTTGGTGTAGCCATGTATCTGTTGCCCTTGTCCAGGTTTCTTGTCTTTGCCCTCGTCCTTGTCTTATCTAAAAGGCAACTTGTTTGCTCGAATGCAAGACACTATGTTAATCAGCTTGTGACCATTGCTTCAAATATAAGGAAGTATGTTTGGAAGATTCTGCGTGGAGTTGATCCTCCAGTCAGAGACCATTTCTCTCCTACCTTTGGTACTCATAGAATCACTGATTCGAATTTTGTTAGAGCTTCTTGCTTCTACACTTGTTACCTTGATGTCAAGGGTAGTCAATACCAGATCGGGTCTGCATTCAGCTCATTTGCCCACGTTAGCCCAAAGTCAGTAGCTGAGCGAGCCAAGTTGAACCCAACAAAGGATGAGTAAACCACTTATTGTTGAGTGAGTGTCACTTGATAGTACTGTCAATAACACCTTTCATCTGATGACTGATTACTGATGACTGATGATTGAGCATGGACTGATTGGGCTGTAGTTGGCTGTATTGGATTTGCCTTGACTTTTGCAAACAGGACACACTTGGGCAACATTTCACATTGCTGAGGAAATGCCAGTCAGTGTTATAAGTGTAGTATAACAGCTTGGCTAAGTACATGTTTAGTTCTGGAGCTTTAGTCTTTAGTACGATTGTTCGTATATTGTCAGGCCCCATAGCTTTTGTAATATCCAAAGCATTTGCCTGTGGATTCATGTCTTGAGTTGATAGGTCTGTCCCATTCAGCATGGTGAAGGGTACCCTCAATGGGAAAATGGGATATTGTCTCCACAAGGATTGTCTGATGGTTGCTCTTACCAATATTCTCCTAGACAAATAGATTGGTGAGGACAAGATGATTTTTTAACTCTTCTGGTTACCATCATAGTGTGAATAAGCAAGGTCTTATTCCCAGAGTGGGGGAATTCAAAACTAGAGGGCATAGGTTAATGGTGGGAGGGTAAAGATTTAAAAGGGATCTGAGGGGCAGCTTTTTCACACCGAGGGTGGTGTGTTATGGAATGAGCTGCTAGAGGAGTTGGTGGAGTCCAGTACAATTACAACTTTTAAAAGGCATCTGGATGGATACATGCATAGGAACGGTTTAGAGGGACATGGGCCAAATAATGGGCAATAAGATGAGATCAGTTGAGGATATCTGGTCAGCGTAGATGAGTTGAGCCAACGACTCTGCTTCTATGCTGTATAACTCAATGGCTCTATCACCTCATGCCAGGTAGTTAGCCAGCAGCTATGCTTTTCTTTTCATTCACGAAATGGGTGATCACTGGTCTCATTCCCAGCTCTGGCTGTAAGGTGCTGAGTAGGTCATTGGTGAAGCAGCTGAAGATATTTGAGCCTAGGACACTATCCTGAGAAACCCCTGCGAAGATGTCCTGGAGTTGAAGTTGACTGACCTTAATAACCACAACCAACTTTCAGGGGAGAATACCAAATAATGTAAGTTGAGGTCAGCCATCTTCATTTAAAAGAAAACAATTGTCTGCAGAGGGCCTCAGTGTTTTTCAAGCAAATCCAGTCTGGAAAAGGAAAACTAGAAATAGTATCTTAATCGAAAATAAGCACATTCCTGGTACAACACTAATTGACAGGATTAAAGGCAAAGATATGCAAAGGGCAAAGATTATCTACGGAGTTGCTTTGTGTCAATAATATCAGTGGGTGAGGAAGAGTGGGGGATGATGGGAATGTTGGAAAAGCAGCCATTTCCTGTTCTTGTGGCTTGATTCCACTGGTACGACTAAGCCATCTTTGCATGATGTCTTGGGCAGCAAGATTGAGGAATTTATGAGTTATTGTCTTATCCCCATTCTTCTTCTTTTCCTCTTTTGCTAAATCGTCTGAAAAGGTCGCGAATTCAACATCCAATATACACTGAAGGACCTCCGACAGGTCCAAACCTTTTTTGCTGCTCTATATTGTTCAGAATGCTGTACACCTTCATGTTTTGGAGACCTTGGCTGAAATATGCTGATTCCTGATCTATCTAGGCACTTGAAGTGCATCTGTAGTGTGTTAAGTGTTGGCAGGTTTCAGGCAGGCAAAAATCACAAGGCCTGGAGGAGCACACAGGCACCAATGTAATTTGCTGGAAGGGAGACGGAATGGAACCAAAGCCATGTTGTGGTTTGGAATTCTGGGACAGACCTCAGGATACCATTGTTCCTAATTTACTTTGTAGTGAAGAAGTACAAACTAAAAGAAATGCTCCTGCACTTCCTGGCCCCATTAATTTACTTTATTATTGACTTAGACCATGACATCTCCTCCACTCAATACTGGGCTAGAGTGCCACCAGGTTCCAAACTGCATCTCTAACTCACTGCCAGAAAGAATGATGGAGGCAAACAAAAAAGATATGTTCTAGGAAGGCTGTAAGCTAGAATGCTTTGGATGAAGAGCTGGAAAGTGTGATTAGGCTGAATATCTTGCTGCTGGATTCAACGTTTAATGTTGCCTGATTGATGTTATAAATGCATAGAGAACCATTGAGGTGACCAGACATAATTTTAGTGTAAATACAAATGGACATCTGCCAGTATGTTCAGAGATGTGATTTTAGTATCTATTTTATTAGCCTCACCCTTCCCCTTTCAATAGCAGGAATATACACTTAAGGGCTGTGTTTATTCTTGGTTCCATTTAAAGTTGACTAAGATGAAACCTGCGATGTCAGACATAATAAATCCCGTTCCTCTCTACTCCCTCACATTCTTTGTTTGGCTTCTAACCTGATACAGTACTGAAATTAATTATTACTCATGAAAAGCTTAGCTCAAGATTGTTTTTCCCAAAATGAAGTTAAAAAAAAACCTGAAAATAACACGGATCCATTTCAGTGAGCACATGTGCTGAACACACTTGTACTGTGTTCCCATGCAGGATATATTGATGCAGTTATCAACTTTCTTGTTTTAACTATACTAACATTTACGTAAAAATATCATGTATGGAAATGTAATGCCTGCTCGCTTTGGGATGAATGTGAATTATGCTGATTGAAATTTCTGCATTTACCCAAAAATCAAAAACAGTAGCAGAGAATTTGGATCCGTTTTCTTCTTGCAATTTTTAGTGAATTCTTATTCTTGAAGGTCCTTTCTTAAAACTAGAAAAGCCATCTGCAACATTGTAAAATAAAACATGTCCCTAAAATAGCAGTGTGCAGATTTCAAAGTCCTTGACCCACAGCTGAGAGAAACATTATGTAACCTCAGATTGACCTGTTTAATTACATGTCTTTCATCTATGATCTTGCTGACAGCTCCTGCAGGTGACAAAATTCTAGCTGCACAGCAGATATTCTCAGATTAAAGACGAACTTCTGGTCTAACATGCAACTTGTGTCAAGCTGGTCCAAAACCATCTCAAGCCTTATATGGACTGATCATTCCAGTCCTGTCCAAACGTATGGCTCGAGGAATTTGATGAACAAATTACTTTGCTCCAGGTTATAAGCTGTGTTTCTGGTGAAATCAGAATGAAAGATGGCAAGTGGGTCAGAAAACAATCAACTGACGTTTTAGATAGCTGGCAAAAGAACTGGGGATGAGAATCAAAAACAGAAATTACTGGAGACGCTCAGCAGGTCTGGCAGTGTCTGTGGAGAGAAGTCAGAGTTTCAGGTTGAGTGGCTCTTGCTCGGAACTTAGGAACCAGACTGCTGTTTCCCCAATGAGTTGATGATGTACGAAGCATGGGGTAAAATGGAGCATATTGGAAATACATTCAGCGGTAACTTCCAAAACGGATGAAAGGAAAAATGAAAAAAAAAGGGCTATTGGAAATGAATGCAGAATAGGTCTAATTCAATATCAGTATTTCAAGAGATGAATGGCTTCCTGCAGTCCTATATAATTCTGTCATCCTAGAGCTTTATTTACTGAACAGAATTTAGCACAACCAGGGTAATTATTATCCAATTCAGACTGCTTTGTTAGCTGTTTGGTTTCTTCTGAAACTTTGGCCAATCATCCTACTCTAATATTCACATCTCTGCTTCTGTCATGATAACCGATAAGTTATTTTCTGCCAGGCTAGATTGATGTTGATATGTCCTCATAAAAAAATGAATAATCCTTTTGAATCATCACTGTCATTTTATTTTCTCTTTCATGAGACAACCATCAAAATATTTTCTTTAACATGGAACAATGGGCATAGGGTACAAAAAATAAACTTTTGCTTCTAATAAACGATATATTCTAACTTCAAATGTATTTGCAAATCTGTATACACTATAGATTTGTTTCTGAACTACAAATAAGTTAGCTGGATGTTCATACAAATATGTAGTGCAGACTTAAGAGAACAGAATATTATAGATGGTGACCTATTACTTAAGCATCAGATTACAAAGGGAGGCTATCGTGGTTAATAAATAGCTGGTGCTGTGGTTCTAAAGTCCAGCAGGCTAAGGAAAAACCTGGTTGCCATCACATTTAGACAGTGCTAAGAAGTCAGTGACATTTGGAGTCTCTGGGGATTGATTACTGACATTCTTGGTCATTTTAGCTCTGAAATAATGCAGCTGGTGAAGGGCAATGGATCTTTGGTTTTTTCAGTTTTACATCTTTATTTAACAGATCAGACTGATTTATAAAAGGAATACTTAATATTTGAAAAGGGTATAGCTTCAGATAACTGACTGAGATGGGAGAAGACTCCCAGAGATGTCTGATCATGCTGATTTTGATGAAGTGGTCCCTACATTAGGATAGCTTTATTCTCATTCACTCCTCCTTGTAACTCCCTTTCCATGTACATCATTGTCCTCCATTCTTTGGCCAAGGCAGCTTGTTCCGATTCCAGCACCTGGTTCTCCACTGTTTCTTTATGTCAGTCATGGATTAACGGGTAGCATTCCTGCCTCTGATTCCAAGAATTCATGTTCATATTGAATTCCAGACACTTCATCAAAAAAGCATGTGACTGAAAATCTAAGGCAATACTGGGGGTACACTGCACTGTGCATTCCTTCTTTAAACTGATCTATATTCTCGGCTGGGCATATCTGGCTGAATTTTGCCTTGACCTACAGCATCTTGATGTTGGAGAAGCCTGTAGGTGCCATTTCTGAGCTCAACGTCAAATTATGCACCATTGATGCTGCCCGGTCAGTAAGAGGCTGTGATACTCTATCATTGAGAGAGCTGGGCACTGCAAGATCTTCAACCATCAACATGTACCTAACAATGCAAGGAGGGGCTGAGAATCAGGGGGCAAGCTCTTCTAGGGAGATCATTGAGATCCCTCAGGGCGGCCTTCATTGCCCATGACCCCTTCATTGTGCCTTGTAAACCCCAACTCAGATAGCCTTGCAGCATCCTCCCAGCTTACTGCAGGGAGGCCACCACCATTAAGCTGACAATTTCTCCATGGTCACACCAGGAAGTCACACTGCTGTTGGCAAAATGTCAGTGGTCCTTAACAGGGTTTGTACAGCGGCAGCTTGGCTAGCTGTCTCCTGGGGGTGAGTGATTGCTTTGTGCCAGCTCCACCAATGGGAAACGTCTCTCAGTACAGCTGTGTGCCTTTTTCCAGCTCTCTGATATTTTGCATTATGTTCAGAAGTGGGGACGTTTGCCCTTGATTGCACAATGTTCAGTACCATTTGCGACTCCTCAGATACTGAAAAATTTTGTGCCGAAATGTAGCAAGACCTGATAACATCAAGCTTAGGTTGATAAGTGGCAAGCGACAGTCACACCACACAAGTGGCAGATAATGAAACATCCAACAAGACAAAAACTAATCATTGGCCCTTGATGGTCAACGACATTAATCTGGCAGACTTCCCCACCAATCAACATCCTGGGGAGTTACCATTAACCAGAAAGTGGACTAGAACAGTCATATTAGTACTAGAGCCACAAAAACAAATCAGAGGCTAGGAATACTGTGGTGAGTAACTCTCCTCCTGTTTCTCCAATGCTTATGCTCCATCTACAATGCAAAAAGCAGGCATGTGATTAAATGTTGTCTGCTTGCCTGGATTCGTAGAGTGCCAGCAACACTCAAGGTGCTTGAAAGCTTGCCGGGTAAACCAGCCCACATAGTTGGCATCCACCTTCAAAATTCACTTCCTTCACCAATGACATACAATGGCAGCAATGTGTACAATCTACAAGATACACAGCAATAAATTACTCCAACTCATTTGACAAGACCTTCTAAATCTGCAAACTCTGCCACCTGGTAGGACAAGGGTAGCAACTACATGGATTAAATATATGGAAAGGAAAGGTTTAGAAGGATATGAGCCAAGTGCAGGGAAATAGGATTGGTGTAGTTGGATATTCTGGTCGGCATGGACCGGTTTGGGCCAAAGAGCCTGTCCCTGTGCTGTAGGACTCTGTGACTCAATGACTCTAACTTTCTGGGAAGATCCTTCACTGTGGTTAGATCAAACTCCTGGAACTCCCTTCCTATAGCACTATGAGTGCCCATAAACCCCAAACAGTTAACAGAGAGAGCTCACCACCACCTTCTTGAGGACAATTGAGGATGGACAAAAAATGCTGTTTAGTCAGTGATTCCCAAATAGACTCATAGAGTCAAAGAGATGTACAGCACGAAAACAGACTCTTCGGTCCAACTCGTCCATGCCAACCAGATATTCTAAATAAATCTAGTCTCATTTGCCGGCATTTGGCCCATATCCTTCTAAATCCTTCCTATTCATATACCCATCCAGATGCCTTTCAAATGTTGCAATTGTACCAGCCTCCACCAACTCCTCTGGCAGCTCATTTCATTCACCATTTTCTGACTGAGAAAGTCTGCACTTAGGTGCCATTTAAATTTCTTCCCTCTCACCTACCCATGCCCTCCAGTTTTGGACATCCCCACTTTGTGGAAAAGACCTTTTCTATTTGTCCTATTCATGCCCCTCCTGATTTTATAAACCTCTGTATGGTCACCCCTGAGCCTCTGACACTCCAGGGAAAATAACCCAGCTATTCAGCCTCTCTCTATAGCCCAAATCCTGCAACCCTGGCAACACTTTTGTAAATCTTTTCTGAACCCTTTCAAATTTCACAACATCCTTCTTATAGGAGGGAGCCAGAATTGTGCATGGTATTCCAAAAGTGACCTAATCAATAACCACATCCACAAACATGACCTCCCAATTCCTGTACTCAGTGCACTGACCAATAAAGGCAAGCATACCAAATCCCTTCTTCACTTCCTATCCACCTATGACTCCACTTTCAAGGAACTATGAACCGAAATTCCAAAGTCTCTTTGTTCAGCAACACTCCCCAGGAAATTACCATGAAATGTATAAGTTCTGCCCCTGATTTGCCTTTCCAAAATGCAAAACCTCACATTTATCTAAATTAAATCTCAGGAACAAAGTAAATAGTTGCCTGTTGGATACAAAATCCAGTCAGGGCTCTTAGAAATAGCTTAGGAGGGACCACAACTGTCCTTACAAAGTCCCAGGGATGAAACAAGTTAATAACAAAGCCATAGGCTGGATGTTAACCAGGTGGTCATTGCAAACCAATTCTTTCCTCAGGCGATGCTGAGTTATCCCTTGACTTCATTAGTTCATCCTGGGCCTCCTCCACCATCAAAATAAGGGCACATGCAAACTGGAGGAAGAACACCTCATCTTTCGCTTTGGGAGCTTATAACCATATGGCCTTAACATAGAGTTCACCAGCTTCCAAATCACCCCACCCCTCACCTCATCCCACATCCAGCCCTCCGTCTTCACTTCATCCCCTTGACCTGACCTAACCAGTCCATCTCCCTTCCTGCCTATCCACCTGATCAATCACAGTGACCTCCTATCTGCATCCACCTATCACCAGCCCATCTACCTTTCTTCACAGCCCCACCACCCCCCATTTATTTCACAGCCCCCTTCCCCCTCCCCAGTCCTGATGAAAGGATCTAACCTGAAACTTCAACACTCCTGCTCCTCTGATGAGGCTTGACCTGCTGTGCTTTTTCCAGTTCCACACTTTATCGACACTTCATCACTTGAGTGATTTTTCAGATAAATCAGATCACCTAAATATTATAAAACTAAATGGAATAAAATTTAGAATATGTCCTTTGTCTGAACATAGAAGAAAGTGAGGACTGCAGATGCTGGAGATCAGAGCTGAAAATGTGTTGCTGGAAAAGTGCAGCAGGTCAGGCAGCATCCAAGGAACAGGAGAATCGACGTTTCGGGCATGAGCCCTTCTTCAGGATTTGCCTGAAGAAGGGCTCATGCCCGAAACGTCGATTCTCCTGCTCCTTGGATGCTGCCTGACTCTTTGTCTGAGCATGGTAACCAACCTGCTGTGAAGATTACCTCATGCTGGCTTTGAGTGGTTTGAAAATGCTGGGGGGAATTAGAAAACATCCGAATGGCTATAGCTTGCAATTCTGCCTCATCTATGCAATTCATTTGAACATTTTCAAATTATTAATTAAATATCCTAAAATATTAAACTTAGTAAAATATTAAAGTATTCCTAGAAATTGCTTTTGTAAACAAACAAAAAGGATAGCAAAACCAACTTGAGAATTTTATCAACGCATCTAGCCATTCTCAGGTTAAAGGACATATAGTTTCAGCTTACCTATTTTCCCACGTCAGGAAGTGTTGTAGATTAGTTAACCCCTGACCCGGCAAAGACGAGTTAACTTGTCTTCACCCAATTTGTCTTTTTCAGAGTGCGACGAGTAAACTCGTCCAAAACATATAATTTCAAAAACAGCCACAGACGAGTCAATTCTCGGCATTTCTGGGCCCTTCTCAGCTAGAAACGAGTATACTCGGTGACTCATACGTCTGGTAGCTGTGTCTCTTCCGCCTCAGGCATTGCAAGAAGCGTTGACGTACCGCTTTTGGGCACACACTGTCATTCGGTTTTTTCTGTTTTATTTTACAAATTACGCCCAGATGTCGAGCTCAGAAGATGACAATGGGTATGAACCTTCTATTAGAAGCTTGGATACATCAGATGAGAGTGCAAGCTCATCTGATAATGGCTATTCTCTCTCAAGTGAGGAGGAGGAGGAGGAGGATGGACGAATTTGGTGTTGACATGTGGTGTCGGAAGAATGCATGCTTCCTCCACCACCACGCTTCCCATTCAATGAACATCCTGGAATATCAATTGATCAAGACACAGCTGATATGACTCCTTTGGATTTTTTTAGTCTTTTATGTGACAACAGAATTATTGATCGAGTTGTGGACGAAACTAATCGCTTTGCTGAACAAACTGGAGAAAGAGATTGTATGTGGCGCCCTGTAACAAAGGCAGAAATTTGTGTGCTTTTCGCCTTGAAAATGCTTGGGGGTATTGTGAAAATGCCAGATCAAGAAATTAACTGGTCGAAAGATGAACTACTTGAAAAACCAATTTTCTTTTGCCAAAAATGGTATCTTCAAAATAAAATTTCAAGTAAAATATTGGAAATAGATAAAAACAAAAGTTATTTCCATAATCAGCATTAAAAATACTATTAAAAAAGTAATTAAAAAATTCATCTGAAAATGAAACGTTTTCTCCAAAAAAAGTCACCGGGGAAAGGGTTAAAAATATTATATTATTGATGAAGTGAAAAGGCTTGATTCCAGGACTGCTGGTAACATGCTGCAATGTGGCTCAAATCAAATAGCTTGTTTGTAAGATCAAAGGGTCAACATCCAGGCCAGACCTTAGTAGTGATATAAAGGACCCTTTGGTATCAAGACAAATTCACAATCAAGTTATCAGTCAGTCTAATCTTGTACAAACTGAGATATGCTTTGTACCAGTGAGCAAGCATCTCAAACATGTCTTGACCTTCATTGATCTGGATAAGCATCCTTCTTGTATGAATGAAAACAGTCTAGAACTCATGCTTTGTGAACTTTTCTGTCCTTTTATTATCAGTGGTATCGATACATTTCTGTTTAAAAGGTAAACATGGTCTTTAAAACAGCAAAGGCTTCCATTCTTAAGTCTTTAATATGGTTTCAGGGACAAAGAGGTAGTGTAACATGAGAGAAAAACAATCTGAAATATGTATCAAATCCTGAGAACCTCAATGAATATTATTTACAATGACTGTACTTTCTTGGATTACCATATCACTATTCACTTTAATCCTTCCTTGAATGCAAAGTTGAAATGATACATCAATATAAAAGTGCACAAGAATTATATCATTCATATAATTTCAGCATTGTATCAGTGTGACCATACTCAAGTCTTTCATTATAATAAAAGTACTGCTGTATCAGTGTGAGGATATAACTAGTTTATCTGCATGAGAGTATACACAGACATTTTTGAGCAGCATCTTTTATACTTTCCACAAAATGCATAGCATAATTCATGCCAGGCAGTGGTAAGTTACAAATTGATGGTCGTTATTAATTCCTTCATCAGGAAGAAGAGCTTATGCCCGAAACTTCGATTCTCCTGCTCTCGGATGTTGCCTGACTGGCTGTGCTTTTCCAGCACCACACTCTTCAACTCTGATCTCCAGCATCTGCAGTCCTCACTTTCTCAATTATTATTAATTGCTAAATACTTTTTCAATAGCACAACTTGCCTCATTAATCTTCAGATTTACATCAAACAGGTTTGATGTCAGGAAGACGAAATATGTTGAAGATCACAGTGGGTCAGGCAGCATCCATGAAGAGAAAGCAGGCTAGATAGCTCTTCATCAAGTGTCATCTAGACTCAAAGCGTTAGCTTGCTTTATCTCCATGGATGCTGCCTGACCCACTGTGGTTTCAGCACTTTTTGCTTCCAGATTCAGGTATCTGTAGTAATTTGCTCCCGCTTGATGTCAGGAAGACACCACAAGGAAACCAGAAGGTGTACCTAAAGGACTAAGCTTGGAACTTGCTCCGAGTCATCTCCATGCTGGACACTGGACAACAACAGCTCATGGCATGGGTCATGGGTAACTGTGTCATCTGTCTGCACACAGTTCAAGTGTTTTGAAACAGTCAGCCATCCAGTTGGACAACAACAGTCAGATGAACTATCTCAATACAGTTGGGCGAGTGTTCAGCAGTCAGTCATGTAGAGACAGCATCAGCAGTGGAATCATATGCCATCAATCAGGAAGCTATGTACACAGCAGTCAGGGCTCTGGACAGTCAGGTCAAGGGGATGTCCATTAAAGTCAGGCAGGGCTCTGGGGATTCATCCATCAATCTTTCAGGATGGTCCAAGGGGACATATAGAAACACCAGGGACTCATTGAGAGAATGTGTGGAGCAGTCAAGGCTGGTGGTGCAGGCAAACAGAGGCATATGTAGAAGTGGGGTTAAAGATAGTAACAGTGGAAAACTCAAGGTGAATGGAGGGCATGCAGAACAGCACAGTAAAACAAAGTAACATATGCAAGAGCCATTTCCATAAGATTTCCATAGCATTTCTGAAGCAGCAGAGTACTTCACCACTACAATCTCATTCCATGTAGATGATTGACTGCTCACTTTAGATGGTTATCAAATAGTTGGGAAGTATCAGTCACAACTACCAAAAAGGGTCTCAACTTGGTTAGGCACTGCTTAGCCATCAAAATTAACTCCACTAAATTAATTCTATTTCTAACTCCTATCTGGAGTGCTGTCTGTTCCAACACATGAAAAGGGGAGCTTTTGAACTCCCAGAACTCATTTTGATTTTCCAAGAATAAGACAGGCAAATTAGCAAAATTTCGAGCTTCCCTCGTAGCACCAACCCCCACTTCTCTCACCCCAAACTTCCAGGTACTCACCCAATTGAAGTGTTCAAGACCTAGGCCAATAGTCCTTTGTTAGACAAGTATATCGAAGTACATCTAGAGGAACTCTTGTGACACAGTGGTAGTGTCCTTATCTCTGAAGCAAGAGGCCTTAGATTCAAATCTCATCTTGACCTAGCTGTGTGTCATAATGGGCTGATTTAAATGAAGCTATCAAAAATTACTGAATACTGATACATAAATAAAGTACACCTCAGGGACAATCTAAAAGACAGAAGTAGCTTAAGGACATATTCTCATCATGGACCTCCATATTCATGGACTCAGTCAGAGAAGTCTTGTCATAGTTATTGCTGCCTTACCGCTCAACACTTTGTCTTTATTATCTTCCTTCATATTAACATGAATTGAAGATGTTGTGGTTCTGTTCGCCGAGCTGGTAATTTGTGTTGCAGACGTTTTGTCCCCTGTCTAGGTGACATCCTCAGTGCTTGGGAGCTTCCTGTGAAGCGCTTCTCTGATGTTTCCTCTGGCATTTATAGTGGTTTGTCTCTTCCGCTTCCAGTTGTCAGTTCCAGCTGTCTGTTGCAGTGGCCGGTATATTGGGTCCAGGTCGATGTGCTTGTTGATAGAATCTGCGGATGAGTGCCATGCCTCTAGGAATTCCCTGGCTGTTCTCTATTTGGCTTGTCCTATAATAGTAGTGTTGTCCCAGTCGAACTCATGTTGCTTGTCATCCGCATGTGTGGCTACTAAGGATAGCTTGTCGTGTCGTTTCGTGGCTAGTTGGTGTTCATGGATGCGGATCATTAGCTGTCTTCCTGTTTGTCCAATGTAGTGTTTTGTGCAGTCCTTGCTTGGGATTTTGTACACTACGTTGGTTTTGCTCATGCTGGGTATCGGGTCCTTTGTTCTGGTGAGTTGTTGTCTGAGAGTGGCAGTTGGTTTGTGTGCTGTTATGAGTCCTAGTGGTCGTAGTAGTCTGGCTGTCAGTTCAGAAATGTTCTTGATGTATGGTAACGTGGTTAGTCCTTTGGGTTATGGCATGTCCTCATTCCGTTGTCTTTCCCTTAGGCATCTGTTGATGAAATTTCAGGGGTATCCATTTTTGGCGAATACATTGTATAGGTGTTCTTCTTCCTCTTTTTGCAGTTCTAGTGTGCTGCAGTGTGTTGTGGCCCTTTTGAACAGTGACTTGAAGATAGTTACATGCGTAGCTGTTGAATCTCTGCTGTATGCAATCTTATTAGCTCAGAAATGGCCATCAATAAGGCCTTCGCAAGTTTGATTTGCCTTTTTAACTTTTCACCCAACTCTTTTACAACACCTCTGTTTTGATTGACATATCGATTTATTGTCACCTGCATTGATTACTATACAGTGAAAAGTGTTGTTTTGTGTGGCCAACTTAAAACATGGAAAATAAACCCCAAAACACAGACAATAAATGCAGAAAAATAGAACAATGAAATTGATCTTATGGTCTGATCTCGATAAATTAGATGGTCTATGGACCAGCTCTTGCTTCTAGCTCAGCCGTGGGCTTGGATTCAGGCTCCTACACCCCAATGCCTCAAAGCCTTCATTGCTAAACTATTTACATTGCTGTAACTGCACTTCAACATGCGGTCGCTGCGGGAACAATAAGTCACCACTCTCTTACGCCATCTCACCTCCCTGATACCACCACTGAGTTCACGGTGGGCTGACCTTGCCAAGGCAGCCACTGCCAGTGCTACAGGGATCTGCGCTGTGACCAAACTCACCACCGTCACCACCTCAGGCCTAGGCCTGGATGTGCATCCTCAGCTCCGCCTGAGAGTCTAGACCAGATGGTTAGGTCTGGGACCTGCTCCTCACTCGCCCGGTGACCTCGGGTTGGGGTCTGCCTGCTGCCAGATTCCTCCTCCTTCAACCTTCTCGGCCTCACTGCTCCCCAGGGCCTATGTCACCATCTTTGTCCATCATGCCAATGTCACTGCAGGCCAGGCTTTAAGGGTTATTCTGACAGCATTCCAGGGAATCCCTACAGTATGGAAACAGCAAGTAC
The DNA here is from genome assembly GCF_047496795.1 of Chiloscyllium punctatum. Classification (NCBI taxonomy): domain Eukaryota; kingdom Metazoa; phylum Chordata; class Chondrichthyes; order Orectolobiformes; family Hemiscylliidae; genus Chiloscyllium; species Chiloscyllium punctatum. Next base: position 119,307,100 of record NC_092747.1, read on the forward strand.
AAACTGACCCCCTGAAGAGTATCCCACCCAGACCCATTCCCCTACATTTACCCCTCAATAACACACCTAACCTACACAACCATGAACATGGCCAATTCACCTAACCTGCACATCTTTGTGACTGTGGGAAGAAACCCACACAGACATGGGGAGAGTGTGCAAACTCCACACAGAAAATCACCCCAGGCTGGAATCGAACCCAGGCCCCTGGCACTGTAAGGCAGCAGTACTAACCACTGAGCCACCATACCGCCCAGTGAGCTGTATGAAAGTTTCCTCCCAAGCACCTTACAACCTCCAGACTTACACTGATTTTAACAGTTTCAGAATGTGATTATCCTGATTATTTTGAGGGATATAAACAGTACGAGTCAAAGTAAGTGCTGACAACTGAACAATAAATTGATTTCCTCCAACACTCTTGCCAGTTTAAAAAATGTTTACTTTATTGCCAAGCAGAATAAACATCATTCTCCTTTCTGTATGTTCATCATGCAATGATTAACAATCTTTATTGTAAGACAAGACAATGCTAACACTCAAAGTCCCATGAAACATTGATAATGCTAACAATTGTCCATTAAATTAGTTACCTTTTAGATTCAGCCACCATGCAATATATTTTACTTCATTTTTAATACTACTGAGGCCAGGCTGTCATCCGGGCCTTAACAAACCATGGAGATGTTCTCTCATCTTGTTTTACACTACATTTTCACAGGCAGAATGGATTTTTATGGATCATTAGTTTGTAATTAAAACTTTGATTAGGTAGGGTACACAGAATGTTTGTGGAATTTTGACAGAATCCTGAAGTCATTCAAACTTATTGCACTGACAAAATCCTCAACTTGAAGCAGACTGATAACTTCAGAGTTACTCACTCACAGACTGCTTTTAATCTTGCAACATGAGCACACTCCCAAATTCCGCAGACTGGCAGGGTGAAGGAGTTCCCAGCAGAAGGATTTGTTCTTTTGTTCTTGCGCCGCTGTATCGTAATACCTGCTGGAAAGCATTCCCAGGCCTTTTCTCTTTTGAAGCCAGGAAAGTGCAGCAGACAGCAAGAAATTTACGTGCAAATGGCTCTTCAAAAATGTATGAATTGAGTTTATTTCTCTTCCCTCGCTGTTCTCGGGAAGCCAGTTGCCTTCTTGAACTGCTGCATCTTGAACTGCTGCTGTTCCTATCCTATAGGTACACCCTGTTAGGGAGGGAATTCCAGCAGAGTTCGGACTCACACATGGGTCACTGTGTGAGGCAGCAACTCCTGAGTGGGGTCAAGATATCGAGCAGGGGAAGTGTGGGGCGGAGCGGGGAGGGGGGGAGGTAGTTGTGTCGGGTCAGAGTTTGGAGGAGGTCCAGTTGGCGATGAGTGATGTAAGCTGACAATTCCCCCAGGTTAGACCACGTAGTTGATAGCCTATATTTTCCACAGTAACGTTTTACTTAATAATTTCATCAGAACCTCTGAAATATTCTGAAACCTCTGAAACTGTGTGACCCCATCTCTGAAGGGATTGCCCCGGGAAATTGAAGATTCTGCTGGTAATTTCCCCACACCTGGATCCCTTTAGGAGTCTCCATTTAAATCGAATATTTCAGAGGTTCTGATGAAATTATTAAGTAAAACGTTACTGTGGAAAATATAGGCTATCAACTACGTGGTCTAACCTGGGGGAATTGTCAGCTTACATCACTCATCGCCAACTGGACCTCCTCCAAACTCTGACCCGACACAACTACCTCCCCCCCTCCCCGCTCCGCCCCACACTTCCCCTGCTCGATATCTTGACCCCACTCAGGAGTTGCTGCCTCACGATCCCCTACCCTAGCTGTCCTGGCACCTAGGCCCCCTTTCCGACTCAATCTGTCACTACCATGTTCTTCCAGAAAGCGGCCCACTTCTCACAATATCAGCCCAACTTTCTGAGACCCTTCCAATCTCCTTCCCACCCACCCTGACCTAACATAAACATCACAATGCTTACATCGCCCCTTACCCCCTTACTCCCCACACCCTACCTCCCTGGTTTCCTGCACGTTGTACCTAGCCTCCCAGCAAATTGGCATCCTACCCACTTAGTCCCCATCCCCACCCCCGTATACTACTCCATACCCACCTGGCACCTTATTCCACCTGGCACCCAAATGCCCCGCTGACCAGCACCCTTACATCATACTTATCTTCTGCACTTGTTGTTTGCAAGTGGTCATCTGTGATTCCTGCCTTTAAATTTCAGAGTATGGCAGCTGACTGAATCACAGAACAGTACAGTTTGGCAACACACCCTTTGGCGCATCCCACCCAAACTTACCCTATCCCTGTAACCCCACATTTACTGTGGCGAACCCACCTGATTGTTGTGATAAGAAGGCATGGGCTACCATCCCCTGACACAATGAAAGAACAATCAGAACAGAGGCACAGGTCCATATTTCTGAAGGGGACATGATCGGCATCTTCTGTGAGAAATGCAGACTTCTCTCATTTTGCCAAAAAATGAACAGAGTTATAATCCATCAGACGATAAGACATAGGAGTGGAAGTAAGGCCATTCGGTCCATTAAGTCCACTCCGCCATTTAATCATGGCTGATGGGCATTTCAACTCCACTTCCTGCACTCTCCCCGTATCCCTTAATTCCTTGCGAGATCAAGAATTTATCAATCTCTGCCTTGAAGACATTTGATGTCCTGGACTCCACTGTGCTCCTTGGCAATGAATTCCACAGGCCCACCACTCTCTGGCTGAAGAAATGTCTCCTCATTTCTGTGCTAAACTGACCCCCTCTAATTCTCAGGCTGTGCCCACAGGTCCTAGTCTCCCCACCTAACAAAAACAATTTCCCAGCGTCCACCCTTTCTCTGCCATGCATTATCTCGTAAGTTTCTATTAGATCTCCCCTCAACCATCTAAACTGTAATAAATACAATCCAGGATCCTCAGCCATTCATCATATGTTAGGCCTACCATTCCAGGGATCATCCATGTGAATCTCCGCTGGACACACTCCAGTGCTAGTATGTCCTTCCTGAGGTGTGGGGCCCAAGATTGGCCACAGTACTCCAAATGGGGCCTAACCAGAGCTTTATAATAGTCTCAGAAGCACATCACTGTTTTCATATTCTAACCCTCATAGGATAAATGACAAGATTACATTTGTTTTCTTAAACATGGATTCAACCTGCAAGTTAACCTTGACAAAATCCTGGACTAGCAGTCCCAGATCCTTTTGCACTTTGGCTTTATGAATTTTCTCACCGTTCAGAAAATAGTCCATGTTTGCATTCTTTTCTCCAAAGCGCAAGACCTCACATTTGCTCACGTTGAATTTCATTGGCCATTTCCTGGACCGCTCCTCTGAACTGTCTAAACTGTTTAATCAATGTGAGATTGCTCTGCTCAGAAATCTGGCCCATAGTTCATTGCATTGATATATTACATTGATCTGATTCACATTGTTAAATTCATTGAGGAGAGCCAATTGTTAGGTCCCACTCCATTTATACCTTAAGCTGTTCTGCCCACAAGTCCATCTTCACAGCAATGGTGGCTTATATCACTCCATAGTATGAATCCTTTCAAACCTTTTCAGCAATAATGAATTGCTTCTGATTTACTTGATTGAGAAGAATCAGCCTATTTTTGGCACTCCTGTATTTACTCATAGTTTTCAGTATATGAATCGATCAAGCATATAAAATGATCAAAGGTTTCCAATCTTAAAGATTATATTTTTCAATATATTTGGCACACAAATCAACCCTACCCCTAACACCTAAACTGTTTTTTTCTACTATACTCGTGGACAACCTCAATTTCTGACCTACAAATTTATATTTTCCTTATTATTGAATGCAAGGGAAAAAGCAGGCAATTCTGGCTGTGTTATTAAAATATTCAAAAGTTTAAGTGATATCCACAGATATAACTTGCATAGCAAATAACAAAGAGAAATAAAGTATGACTGAATTATGATGTTGGTTTCAGCCCAAAATATGTTGATATTCAGAATATTTCTTTGTTGTGAGAAATACAACATATGAATACGCGATTAATTGAGCTAAGTTAAATCTTCATTCTAACAAAGATCTTAGAGCAACAGATCCCAAATTACCCTTGATGTCAAAATTACAATTTTCAGTTATTCATCATCAGTGCCCATCTCACAAGTACCATCATGCCATATTAGCAACATCTAAGACGTACTGGATTAGTGGTGCTGGAAGAGCACAGCAGTTCAGGCAGCATCCAACGAGCAGCGAAATCAACGTTTCGGGCAAAAGCCCTTCATCAGGAACATCTAAGACATGCCCATGAATTTTGCTTGCATCAGAAACTAAACTTAAGTGGAAAGGTCTGAAAACAGTACCAGTAAAAAGCAACAGGACAGGAGATTCATGGTGGTACAAGTCTGCATGGTCAAAGCAAAGCTACCGGAGTCCATGATAAAACTATGTTTAAAATCAAGTTCCCTGTTAGAGGCAAAAAATAGAAATTGCTGGAGAAGCTCAGCAGGTCTGGCAGCATCTGCGGACAGAAATCAGAGTTAATGTTTCAGGTCAAGTGACCCTTCCTCAGAACCCTATAATTTACACCATCTACAGTGTTATAAGCCACTGTCTAAAAATTTTGTGCAAGTCCATGACAAAGGTTGAATGGATGAGAATGGAGCATGGATCAATAATGTGTAGAATAGACATCACGGTGGCCTACACAAAGAGTCTTTTCAGTATGAGACATGTTTAGTTCCTGTGTAACTGATGAGATCAAGACGTCCCTTGAGAGAAACAATACTCGCTTTGCAATTATATCGGGGAGTCTAATGTCCATCGCTCAACCTTTGAATGGGTGACTCACCAAGTCATTCTAGGTTCATGTTAATGCCATCTGGAACAGCTGGGAGGATGATGAAGCAGTAACTTTCACATAGGGTGCACACACATTGTCACACTTAATGTGTAGTGTGGTTTTAAATCAAACCATAATCAGGTTGCTCAAAAAATGAGGAAAGTTCAAGTCACTTGATGGAGAAGAAAATGACTTATTGTGGAGGATATTCCTGAAAGTAAAAGTGCCATATCTGATTCAAAGTGGGATATATCCAATGATATAATAGCTAAAGTGAATTAGAATGAATTCAATTAACTCTTTATCGGATGCTAAAAACAATGCATGTGACAAGTGTTAAGAAGCATTCATTTTGTTTTTTTACACAATATGCAATTACTATATTCAGTAAGCTGAATCAATTACAGTAGTTTGTTTTCACATTTAAAAATGATAATGACCCATACTCACAACCGTTCATATTTTGTGCCTGAACTTTGGAGGATTCAAGGGTCGATATATATGTCAAAATGATAGGTTAGGGCATTATAGCATTATAACATATGGCAGCGTTTGACAACAGAGACCTGCACAAGTCAACACAAATCCTACTTTGCAGAGAAGTGGTTGTCCTGTACTGTAGTAATACCTAGGCTGTGAAACATGAAGACAGTCAATTAGCAGTGCTTTAGCTGGATCCTCCAGATTAATTGTGAGGACTGTCAAGCAAATGCCAGTGTCTTTCTGTAATTCAGTTCCACAGGCATTTCAGAAGACCAAAAACTGCCACCCATTCCAAGCATTGTTTTCTTGACTCTCAAGTGACTAACATTCCAATGGAGGACAAAATCAACACTTCAGGCACTCTGGAAGTTTCCTTAAGATGCAGCAACGCTGACCTTTGTAATTGCAAAGAAGTTGCTACCAATTGTTCATGTTATGAACTAGACCAAAACCATTCAAAATATATCAGGAAGATAGCCTAGACCCTAACATCTTTATTTTATTTAAGGACAAGTGTAAGGTGCTGCATTCCAGATATGATCTGATTTGTCCACTACTAGGCTTTAAGCAAAACATAATTTATTATTACAACATAATTAAAATAGAAGCAAAACAAGAAGAATTGGCATAACTTTAACTCTATTGAAATGCTTCATAAAATAATGTGTCATTGAACTACTAATGATCAATTGCTTCAATACAGAAGCATCCCATAAACATACCCTTGGAAAAGACAAATTCAGCAAAACAGATTTTTCTCATGAGCATTCTTCTTTCTAATCCAGGAGAAAGGAACACCAAATGAAACACTCAAGCAACCGAGAGAGAACTAAAGCTTTTAACTGCAGCAGAGACAGAGCTGTATCTACCAACTTCAACAGCCAACTCTAAACCCCAGCTGCAAGTAAACTTAAAACTCTGGGTCTGTTGGAGCCTGACTCCACCCACTAACGCTTCTTTTATCTCGTTTAAAAAAAACACTTAGAAAGCATAAAGGTTTTTACCCACTGCCTCTGAAGCAGACATTCTGCACCTCTGGCAACATCTTTCTACAAGAGAAACAGTATAGGACAGGTGTACCTCAGAGGCATAGTACAGTCGTATTCAAAATGGCAACAACTTATTCATCAAACTGCAGCATACTTCAAGTTCAAACATCTTAATTAAAGTGCAGCGGGTTGAAAAGAAAGAAAATCCAGCACTCCAAATTCTATTATGTCATGGAACATCCTGCCCCATATGCCCAGAAATATATACATTGAGATTTGTTCCATTCAGACTTGTGAAGACCCTTGAGACTCGGAGTAGACATCATTCAGGAGTCAAGAGGCAGCTGCTGCCGCCAATTTAAATTGACAAAGACCGCCATACATATGAAAGAAATCAGAATAAAAAATTAAAATATGGCACTTGCACCTGCTAGCTGTGCCAGGAAAGGGGGGAAAACGAAGACTAATTATTTCAGTCATCTTGCATTTAATACAGAATCCCTCTCCATTCGTTCCTGCAACATACCAGTAGCTGGAGGGAACACAAGTGAGGGCTGGTTGGCACAATAAGTTAGAAAACTGACTTCATCCTTGGGACTTGGTTTTAAATCCAGACAAGAAGTGAGATGAAAGCGTCTCATTATATTGGCTGCACAGATTGAAAAACAAAATTGGTTTTAACTATCAATCCAGTTTCCAGTCTGTTAACAGACAGCATCCAAACAACTTGAAGCTTATGGATGGCATGTAAATGATGCACTTGTGCAGTAAGAGATGCCTATAAATTTGAGGTCATAGAATAAGGTGATTTAGTCTACATCTGGTTGCACTCATGTTTGATCTGAGATTGTTTGCTGGTGACGCTGTAATGAGCTCAAATATTCTTTCCCAATCTTTCCCCTTGCTCCTTCCAAAAACAAACATGTTTTCTGTAGTTGCTACTTTTCTTTTCAAGCTAAAGTTCCATCTGAAGCTCTCCTGGGGTTAGATCTTTCGTTTAGCAATTGAGTAAAATGGATGATTGTAAGTTGGCAGTCCATTTTACATCTCTTACATTCCACTGACTTCAATGGAAATAAAAATTGGGAGAGATGGTTAACAGGCCGCACACTCATTATCACCTATTTTACACTATTCAACAAAGTTAAGATCTACCCTCCAGGAGTATACTTTTGCAGAATGAAGGCACCAAAATAAAATTGGATATCTGCCTGAATTTCCAGGGAGTAATCCCAGCATGCAAATTTCTGCCAGGAACACTGTAAAACAAGAGTTTACCTCATCTGTCATTTTGCTTCTTTCTTTCCTCTTCAGCTTGTTATTTCTTTTTACCTAATTTCTTTCACTTTTTGTATACCATTCCACCATTTCAATTCCCTTTATTTTGCTACAGATTTTCTAGGCAACGCAGATGTGGGCAGCAATATGATAACAACAATGACGTGTCTCACAATTGCTACTAGGGCTATCAGTGGCACCACACTGTTGATAGTTTTGATTTTCAAACTAATAAGGAGCTACAGGTCATCTCAAGGGTAACATGGTGTGTTCCATTGAAATAATTTCACAAGTTGATTTGATCAGACAGCAAAGCAATGCCATGGTTGCGGAATTTTGTGTTGAAGAAAACTAGGTAGAGTATGAATTTGATGGATAACTCACTCCCACCCCTTTATCCTAACACTCACAGTGAGCTGTAACCTCCTTGCTGAGGCTCGATGGAAAGAATCTTTGGTCTGTCATCTTGTTTATTTGACCTGAGAATGCTTCATGCAGTGATGGGGTTGTTTTCCAAGTCCATGGTCTCAGCAGGGAACACCATCTGCCACCACACGTATCAGAGGTTCAAAAATCAATGCCCCATTCTTTTTCATCCATTAATTTTGATGGCACACCACGAGCAGCATGTATTTCCAATACTTGTTGCCAACTGAGGGGCTTCCAGCCAGGAAGGCAAACTTCAGAAGATTCACCCCATGTGTCCAAAGTAAAAATAAGGTCAATTCCCAAAACTGACAGGCTTCTTTGACAAAACTCTCAAAATATGCATTTCAAATTATTTTTACAAGAGCCGAAATGACCACTGGAGATATTAATGTAGGTTAATTTGCATCTACTTATTATTCTAACCCAGTTGCTAACCCAAATTTGATGCAATGTATTAGTCATTCATCTTGCCATATCAATAACAATTATTTCTGGGAACACAGAAGTATTGCATACAAGATAAAGCAGCTCCATCTCTTAAGCCTATACTGAATTTCAATTAGGTAATAGATAATAGAGTCATACAACATGGAAACAGTCCACGCCAGTCAGGTTTCCCAAACTAAACTAGTCCCACTTGCCTGCATTTGGCCCACATCCTTCTAAACCTTTCCTATTCATACACCTGTGCAAATGTCTTTTAAATGTCGTAACTGTAGTTGCAACTACCACATCCTCCAGCAGTCCATTCCACATATGAACCACCCTCTGTGTGAAAATGTTGCCCCTCAGGTCCCTTTTAAAACTATTCCCTCTCACCTTAAAAATATGTCTCCTAGTTTTTGTACTGTCCCACCCTAGGGAAACGACCTTTGCTATTCACTTTACCCAAGCCCCTCATAATTTTATAAAGTCACCCCTCAGTCATATGGGCATCATCTTCATTTGCTTAGCATTGTTCCATATCACTTTGTGCCTGTGTCTAACAATGATCTAATAAGCAATCTTGAAAACTTGAAATAGCTTGATATTCACAGATATGCAGGACCAAGGATCTTTTGCTTGAAAAGATGAATCCTGATTTCCTTCCTACTGGCTCTACTTTTAAGATTATGTGAAAGGATCACTTTTTTAAAAAAACAACTGTTCATTAAAATGCCATGACTGCAGAGCAAAATGAAAGATATGGCTTAAAGGCATAGTGAATCCACTGATATAAAGTTGTCTAAAGGACAAAGCACAAACAGTAGAGGTGAACAGTTGATATTGTCAGCTTATCTCTGAATATTGGAATATCGGAATATTTGGAATATTGCATGCAATTCTGGTCTCCTTCCTATCAGAAGGATGTTGTGAAACTTGAAAGGGTTTAGAAAAGATTTGCAAGGATATTGCCTGAGTTGGAGGATTTGAGCCATTGGGAGAGGCAGAATAGGCTGGGACTGTTTTCCCTGGAGCGTCGGAGGCTGAGGGGTGACCTTATAGAGGTTTATAAAATCATGAGGGGCATGGATAGGATTAATTATCAAGGTCTTTTCCCTGGGGCGGGGGAGTCCAGAATTAGAGGCTATAGGCTTAGGTGAGAGGGGAAAGATATAAAAGGGACCTGTGGGGCAACTTTTTCACACAGAGGGTGGTGCCCATATGGAATGAGCTGTCAGAGAAAGTGGTGGAGGCTGGTACAATTACAACATTTATACGGTATCTGGATGGATATATGAACAGGAAGGGTTTAGAGGGATTAGAGCCAAGTGCTGGCAAATGGGACTAAATTAGGTTAGGTTAGAATATCTGGTTGGCATGGATGAATTGGACCAAAGGGTCTGTTTCCGTGTTGTACACCTCTATGACTCTATGACCAGGACAGGAAGAAAATTCAGAGTTTCCAGATACACAATATTTCAAGAAATGTAGCAGTGAAGAGGGTACGAGCAAATTCTGGACAACACAATGTGATGTAATGTAGATTAATGTGAAATAATTCATTTGTTAGAGGGATTGAAGAGTCATAATGTGAACTAAATGATAAACTTTGAAAGGGAGCTTGAGACCAGCGAAACCTAGGTATGTGCATTCATAAAACCTTCAGGGTAGGTGAACAAGTGAACAGATGATGAAAAAGAAATCCAGAATCTTTGACTTTGTGTGCAGAGTACAGCATGCAGTGACCTCATCTTTCTAAATGGGGACATAGAGTATTAGAGTAACGAGATGATATAGCACTTGTATAAGACACTGTTAGACCTCAGCTGGATTTTATGCACGATTGTGGGTGTGACATTACAGGGGATATGTGATTGACGGGTGACTGTGTGGAGTATGCACATTCTCCCCATGTCTGCGTGGGTTTCCTCGGGGGTTTCCTCCCACAGTCCAAAGATGTGCAGGTTAGGGTGGATTGGCCATGCTAACTTGCCCATAGCGTTCAGGAATGTGGAGGTTGGGTACATTAGTCAGGGGTAAATGTAGACTGGTAGGGGAATGGGTCTGAGTGGGTTGCTCCTTTGAAGGGTTGGTGTGGGCTTGTCGGGCCGAAAGGCCTGTGTCCACACTATAGAGATTCTATAATTCTATAAACTGATTTACAAGAATGACTCCAGGAGGGATAAACATTAGTTATGAAGATAGATTGAAGAGATTGGGACTGTTCTCCTTAGAAAGAAGATGGCAGAGAAAATTTTTGATAGAGGGTTTCAATGAAATGAATGGGCTGAATAGAGTAGAGAGGGAAAAAGTTGTTCCAACTCATAAAAGGAACTAGAGCAAAACAGTTTAAAGCGATCTGCAAGAAGAGTAGTTAGGGTATGGGATGCACTGCTTGAAATGTGATGAAGTAAGGTTCAATGAAGGCAATCAAGACGGCATTAGATGATTACTTGGATAAAGGTAGTATTCAAATATATGGGGAGAAAGCGGGAGATTGACAGTAGGTTGCTTGAAGGGCCAGCACCAGCAGAATAGGCCTGAATAGCCTCATTTTTACACCATAACAGTTTTGTGATTCTATGACTTTTGTACATAAAGTATAAAAGCAAGGATGTTGTACTGAAATCATCATAAATGTTACTAATTTATTAGATTTATTTAAGAGGGAGCTGGGCATGGCCCTTGTGACTAAAGACCCCAAGGAGTATGGAGAGAAAGCAGGAGTGGGATACTGACACTGCCTGATCATAATGAAGGCTCAAAAGGCTAAGTGGCCCACTCCTACACCTATTTACTATGTCACTATGTCTGTTTCTAATTTAGTAGGCTTCAGCTAGAGCTTTGTGGACATTTCTCAACATACCTTAGGAAGGATTTTAAGGCCTCAGAAAGGATACAGAGGAAATTTTCACTTCAGTGTTACTGGGGAAGGTTGCATGGAACAGAGGACATTGATGTGAGACTTGACGTAAAGGTTTTGATCGTATTAGTGAGGAGAGATTGGGGTAAATGTCTGTTAACATACGTTTCCCAGAAAGACAGCATTGTGGGTCACTACCTGTCAACTTGAGCACCTATTTCTTCAATTATATCAGCAAATAGACTGTGTCAAGCAGGCCAGGTTGTCTAGCCTGAGGAATCACCGTCTGATTACATAGTGCCTAGTGAAGTGGTATTATGTGAATAAATGTTTCCTTCCATGGCTTCTAAAAGCAGAAAGGTCAATAAGAGAGAGGAGAAGGAGAAAATATCACAGGCCTATAGAGGACGCTGTGACTTTCCAGTCTTTACATGGTTATGGGTATGGTGACTGAATGGACTCCATCTCTATTGTATCACTCCATTATTCTATAATTCTGTTACCCTACCCACATACCACCGCGCTAACCTCACACTATCATAACACTAGCTCAGATTGCTCAAAGGGGACTACTGGGGCTCCTGGAAGGTTATACATGTTTGTAAACAGGTGTTTGGGGCTAGATAAAAGGTGAGATAAAAATCAGAAAGTGAATTGTTTCTCAGCTGCTGTATTGTTCTTCTTTGAGAACGGAACTTGGACTGACCCCTAACCCAGACCACTCAGCACCTACCTCTTCATTACAGATGTGGTAAATACCAGGCAAGGAAACTAAAGAGAAAAGTTCTGAAATTTAATCATATATTCAAAAAAAAGTCATATGTATATAGAACATGGAGCACAAATGAGGTTTGGGGCTTTTTCTCAGTCTATAACATAGCTTCCAATATAAGTAGCAGCTTTGTGAAATTGTAATCATGCTGCCAATTATCATTAGCAAATCTTCAATTTTGCCATCCACATTTGGATCCGCTATGCTATTTTCTTTGCTTGGCACTATTTATATAAGCCAAGTAATCTCATGCTGTTCAGTATGTTGCTAAAATAGTCAACACTTTAACTGTTTTCCTTTAAGTGGAAGGTCACATTAAGTAAAACTGTTATCCACCTGTTTAACATTTACAAAACAGTAACATTTCCTTCATCAAAGGCAAATTGGTGAATGGCAATTTTGAAGATCTCTGAAATTGGATACAGATGGGTTTCTTTTTAAAAGTGCCATTTTGCCACATCCTATACTGCAATTGGAATGTCATATTGCCCAGTGGTTACAAAATCCTGTCCAGCATCTAAGAAAAAGAAAATGAAGATCTCGCTAAGTCCAGCATATAACTCAAAGCAGTTGCATAAAATTTAAAGTCACACACTCTGATGCCACGTATATCAATCTGTCGTCCGCACTATGTATGATCACACTGGAAGCACCAATATATTATCATGCTCACTATTTATTTATAATTCAAACATGAGACTTCAATGAATTTGGTGTTTTTTTTTCCCCAAGAAAAACATACACATCAAAAATAGTTCAAACCTCCATAATTACTGACCTTGTGACATAACCAGTAATTAACTGCAATGGGCTGACATGTCTAGAACAAAAGCTTAATTGCCACAAAATTATGGATACATGATTTTGAATAGTTCCAAAAAAATTAGCTTCTTTCACCCAAGCATGGCTTATTTCCAGTTGTCAAGGAAACACTGAAATAACGTGGATCACCTATCAGAAACCTCAGTCTCAAACGTGCAACTTCTATGACCTGCCACATCAACGCTGCAAGGTCACTGGATTCACATACCTCACGATGCAGTGTGACCACTTTCATTGCAATGTATGAGCACTTCCAATTTCAGGAATTTCACCACTTTGTTAATTCTTTGTGGGGTGATTGGGAAGAAGCAAATAACAGAAGGGCAAGGAAAAAAAAAGTTTCAATTTCCCTCCCACCTCAATTTCATCATCTATCACGAGAAAATGATCACTTAGATAAGGAATCCAGAGCTGGTCAAACAAATTGCCACACAAGTAGATATTATCCTGAGTGGCGCATTCTTGATGCTGATAATATTGCTATTTTTGCTTCTTGTGTGTTTTCATAAGCCTTTCGACAAGGAGCCACCCAATAAAGTCCTGAAAAATGAGGAGCATAACAATGCAATATCACTCGTTCTGCTTTTGCAAGAATCATTCCCAATTTCTGATCTGGTTAGATTCAGACTTTGATAAAGAGCTTTCACACTGTATACTGAATGCTACAACCAAACTTCAGATAATCTTCTTCAAGTTATTACATTTCCAAATGGGACATCCCAAATTGTCAAGCTTTTAGGTGAAGTGGGATGAACAGACCTCCTTTCTTTATTCACCCACCTCCTCAGTTTATCACAAGATTAATTTACAACTTATCCCTCTGTATGGTTACTTCTTTCATAGATCGTGTTGAAAGAAGCCATTTTAGTCAGAGTTTTAAAAATTTTAAGAAAAGTGACTTTTAAAAGATTAATAAAAATGACAAGAAGTAATAATGCAATAGATATGCACACAATTTAGAAAGAAGAAGCTCAAAAACTAGTGAAAAAATATGCAGTTCAGTCTCTGTGTCATTCATAAGGAATAAATAATAGATTGCTGATAGTCGAGCAGTCACCTTTAAGATTCTTGGTTTTGTAGGTAAATTGAAATTCTCTAGTCTTGTTTTTATTGACTGCCTCATTGATTAGTTGCTTGTTGGAGTGAGAGATTAATTACCTGCAAAGCAGGAGTGTTCAATGAGCTGTTTGAAAGAAAAGATCAATGGTGGGAGAAACTGAGCAGGTCTGGCAGTACCTGCTGAGAGACTAACAGAGTTAGTATGTTTTGAGTTTACATGACTCTTCTCCAGAGCTGTTTTGGGTTAGTAGCTGTAGGGGATGAGGGTGACAGCAGTTGATGGAAGATGTTGCATACTAATAAGTGAAGCAGACATTGAACATTTGTGGGAGCTGAGTGCAGCAGCAGAATTCTAGTGAGCACGAAATAGTAAAAAGAAGATTGTGGCCCTTACCCTCATGGACGACATAAGTTTTGATGGGGATGCAGTGGTGTAATGGTAACATCACTGTATCCACAATTCTGAAGATATGGATTCAAATCCTACTGTAGTAGATGGTGAAATTTTAATTCAGTGAAAAGCTAGCCTAGCTCTGATCTTTCACCAATTTTTTGCTTTGTTCACTTGTGGGATGTGGATATTGGTGGTTGGCCAGAATTTGTCGCACGTCTCTAATAGATTGTCACAAAAATGTAACTGATTCACAAATCTCCTTATATAGTGCTTATAATATCCACTATATACATGTGACTCATATCTGAAATTCAGGTCCACAAAATGTTTGCCCTTTGAGCAATTAGGGATGGGGCAATAAATGTTGAAGTCAGAAGTCACACGACACCAGGTTATAGTCCAACACGTTTATTTGAAATCACAAGCTTTTGGAGCGCTGCTCCTCCATGCTTACCTGATGAAGGAGCACTGCTCTTAAAGCTTGTGATTTCAAGTAAACCTGTTGGACTATAACCTGGTGTTGATTAGATTAAATTAGATTCTCTACAGTGTGGAAACAGGCCCTTCAGCCCAACCAGTCCACACCGACCCTCTGAAGAATAACTCACCCAGACCCCTTTCCCTCTGACTAATTGACCTAACACTATGGGCAATTTAGCATGGACAATTCGCCTAACATGCACATTTTTGGACTGTGGGAGGAAAAGGGAGCACCCAGAGGAAACCCAGGCAGACATGGAGTGAATGTGCAAACTCCACACAGACAGTCAGTCGAGGCTGGAATCAAACCTGGGACCGTGGTGCTGTGAGGCAGCAGTGCTAACCACTGAGCCACCATGTGTTGTGTGACTTTTGATTTTGTCCATCCCAACCCAACACTGGTACCTCCACATCATGACAATAAATGCTGGCCTAGCCAGCGATGCCCACATTCCATGCACAAATGAAGAAAAGATCATTGCTCATCCTGCATATCTCTCTGAGCATGGTGATAGCACTGACCTGGGTGTTAATCTTGGCACAGACCGGCAGGGACTATGGCACAGTCTCCTCTGCCAATCTAGTGGAAACATACCAGCATTCCTCTGCACCACTTTGTCAGCCAGAACCTCGCGATCCCTGTCAGCAAATTGGGGTGCCATTCTGTCTTTGTTTGTCATATCCAGGGTAATTCCTGAGATGCAGGAAACCATGCAGAGCAATTGCAGACTAATAGTGAAATAACTCCATAGAGTCCTGTATCCCATCACCAAGTCACCCTTTATTTATATATGGAGAGTCCTCAACACTGATCCAGCTCCCTCAGAGCCAGCCCTCAAAGTGAACAGAACCTCTGACACTCCTGTTTATATTTGTCAGCCAGGGCTCCCTGATTGGACCAGATTAACAGTCCCAATCAGGGAACTCATATTTTACAAGGTCCCCCGGATGACAACATTACAATCATGAAAGATAGCACTTAATTTGGTGCATACAACTGCAATAAGAACTGAGGCAAGTTTCAGAAAATAGCATGAGAAATCTCGGCGAGGAAAGAAAATCTCTGTAAAACTCGCCAAGATTGACACTCAGGTGATTCTTGGTAAACTTCAGCCCAACATTTCCATAAAAAAAATATAAATTTGCTTTTTCTTTAAGTCATGCACAAATTAGGAAACAAATTCATTCAACAAAGCATAAGAAGGCCCATTCAGGAAGAGGTCCAATATATTCAGGAACCTGAATTAGAGTGGTGCTGGAAAAGCACAGCAGGTCAGGCAGCATCCAAGGAGCAGAAAAATCGACATTTCGGGCAAAAGCCCTTCATCAGGAATAGAGGCAGGAAGCCTCCAGGGTGAAGAGATAAATGAGAGGAGGGGTGGGGGTGGAGAGAAAGTAGCATAGAGTACAATAGGTGAATGGGGATTGGGATGGAGGTGATAGGTTAGAGAGGAGGGTGGGGGAAGGTAACAAAGAGTACAATGGGTGAATGGGGGTGGGGATGAAGGTGATAGGTCAGAGAGGAGGGTGGAGTGGATAGGTGGAAAGGAAGATAGGCAGGTAGGACAAGTCTTGGGGACAGTGCTAGCTGGAAGGTTGGAACTGGGGTGAGGTGGGAGAAGGGGAAATGACAAAATTGGTGAAATCCACATTGATGCCCTGGGGTTGAAGTGTTCCAAGGAGGAAGATGAGACGTTCTTCCTCCAAGCATCAGGTGGTGAGGGAGCGGCAGTGAAGGAGGCCCAGGACCTCCATGTCCTTGGCAGAGTGGGAGGGGGAGTTGAAATGCTGGGCCACAGGGCGGTGTGGTTGATTGGTGCAGGTGTCCCGGAGATGTTCCCTAAAGCGCTCTCCTCGGAGGTGTCTCGTCTCCCCAATGTAGAGGAGACCACATCGGGAGCAACAGATACAGATACATTGGTGGATGTGCAGGTAAAACTTTGATGGATGTGGAAGGCTGCTTCAAACATTACAGACTACAGATTCAAAAACACAAGCAACGGTTCTCCTTCAAGATCCTCCACTCCACGCTCGTAGCCATGCGCCACCAACTAACCTCTCTACAGTCAGCCCGGCCTCAGCTGAGGGCCACACTATCTCAGAATTGCAAAGGACCCCTCCTTTACTATCTTCTAAGAAGAATTCATACTCTCAACAAACAGTATTTCAACACCATCTCAAACATCAAAAACTGTAAGTACAATAAACTTTTATACACCCACCTCCATAACCAGCACTCCTCAAGCATTCCAAAAGATTCCCCCGGTCTCTGGAACTACTCAGGTGCCATTTGCCATGTGGTTGGTGCAGCTACCATCCCCACGGCGATCAATGATGTCACTTCCGCCCCCATCATGGCCACTTCCACAGCCAATTCCACCCCTCACAATTCCTCATGCACCACACATGACAACACTTCTGCCCTTCACATCATCGCTAATGTCACACGGTCAGTGATGTCCGCCCCCCTCCCCCCACTGCCGTGTTTGCCACCACTTCTGCCCCCACCAACGCCACTCACCTGCATTCTGCCGACACGCCCCCCTCAGGTCCCACGGTCACCATCCCCGCCCCGAAAATCCTGAGGGGAACACCACCCCTGCTCATGACTCCATCCCCATTCCCCCTACCACCACGCCCACTCCAGTTAAAGGCTTCGCCCCCCCCCCCCCACCCCGCTCCCATCTCCATACCTACACCATGTCTGAGCTCCCAGCCCTGCCGAGTTTTCACCCCCCCCCCCACCAGACCTCCCCCTTACAGAGGACAAACGATCAGTCCTCAGCAAAGGCCTTACCTTTATCCCCCTCCACCCACGCACCAATGAATTTAATATGCATTGTGATGTTGAACACTTCTTCCGCCGCCTCCACCTCCGAGCTTACTTTCACAATCAGGACCTCCGCCCACCTTCCAAGGACCCCTTCGCCCGCCTCCAGCACACCCCATCCACCTGGACACCCCATGCCGGCCTATTACCCACCCTCGACCTCTTCATTTCCAACTGTCCAACCTGTCTACCCCCCTCCCCCACTCCAACCTCTCACCCTCACAATGCGCAGCCCTCCAATCCCTCTGCTCCAATCCCACCCTCACCATCAAACCAGCAGATAAAGGGAGTGCAGTGGTAGTTTGGTGCACTGACCTCTACACCACTGAAGCCAGATGCCAACTCAAAGACACCTCCTCCTACTGCCCCCTCGACCATGACCCCACGCCCCCATCACCAAACCATCATCTTCCAGACCATACAGAACCCCATCATTTCAGGAGATCTCCCACCCTCAGCTTCCAACCTCCTAGTCCAGGAACCCCTCACTACCCGGTTCTACCTCCTTCCCAAGATCCAAAAACCTGATCACCCTGGCCGACCCATTGTCTCAGCATGCTCCTGCCCCACCAAACTCATCTCTACCTACCTTGACACTGTCCTATCCCCCCTAGTCCAGGAACTCCCCACATATGTTTGAGACACCACCCACGCCCACCACCTCCTCCAAGACTTCAGTTTCCCCAGCCAGCAATGCCTCATCTTCACCGTGGATATCCAGTCCCTCTACACCTCCATCCACCAAGCCCTCCATTTCTTCATCTCCCAACGTCCCCAACAATACCCTTCCACTGACACTCTCATTCGTTTGGCTGAACTGGTCCTCACCCTTAACAATTTCTCCTTTAAATCGTCCCACTTCCTCCAGACCAAAGGGGTAGCCATGGGCACACATATGGGGCCCAGCTATGCCTTTCTCTTTGTTGGCTACGTAGAACATTCCAACTTCTGTAGATACACCTGCACCACTCCTCACCTCTCCCTCTGTTACATTGATGACTGCATTGGCGCCACCTCGTGCTCCCGCGAGGAGGTTCAGCAGTTCTTCAACTTCACCAACACATTCCAGCCTGACCTTAAATTTACCTGGACCATCTCTGACACCTCCCTCCCTCCCCTTCCTGGACCTCTCCATCTCCATTAGTGACGACCGACTTGACAGTGACATTTTTTACAAACCCACTGACTCCCACAGCTACCTGGATTACACCTCTTCCCACCCTACCTCCTGCAAAAGTGCCATCCCGTATTCCCAATTCCTCTGCCTCTGCCATATCTGCTCCCAGGAGGACCAGTTCCACCACAGAACACACCAGATGGCCTCCTTCTTTAGAGACCGCAATTTCCCATCCCACGTGGTTAAAGATGCCCTCCAACGCATCTCATCCACATCCTGCCCCTCCACCCTCAAACCCCACCCCTCCAACTCTAACAAGGACAGAACCCCCCTGATGCTCACCTTCCACCCTACAACCTTTGCATAAACCAAATCATCCATTGACATTTCCGCCACCTCCAAAAAGATCCCACCACCAGGGATATATTTTCCTCCCCACCCATTTCCACTTTCCGCAAAGACCATTCCCTCCGTGACTACCTGGTTAGGTCCACGCCCCCCAACAACCAACCCTCCCATCCTGGCACGCTCCCCTGCCACCATAGGAATTGCAAAACCTGTGCCCACATCTCTTCCCTCACCTCCATCCAAGGCCCCAAAGGAGCCTTCCACATCCATCAAAGTTTTACATGCACACCCACCAATGTCATTTATTGTATATCCATTGCTCCCGATGCGGTCTCCTCTACACTGGGGAGACTGGATGCCTCCTTGCAGAGCACTTTAGGGAACATCTCCAGGACACCCGCACCAATCAACGCCCCCAACTCTGTGGCTAAACATTCCCCCTCCCACTTTGCTGTGGACATGCAGGTCCTGGGCCTCCTCCACCGCCACTCCCTCACCACCAGACGCCTGGAGGAAGAATGCCTCATCTTCCACCTCGGAACACTTCAACCCCAGTGCATTAATGTGGACTTCACTAGTTTCCTCATTTCCCCTCCCCCCACCTTTCCCCAGCTCCAAGTTTCCAGCACAGCACCGTTCCCCGTGACTTGTCCTATCTGCCTATCTTCCTTTCCACCTATCCACTCCACCCTCCTCTCTGACCTATCACCTCCATCCCCACCCCCATTTACCTATTGTACTCTATGCTACTTACTCCCCACCCCACCCTCCCCCCCCCCCCCATTTATCTCTCCACCCTGGAGGCTTCCTTCCTCTACTCCTGATGATGGGCTTTTGCCCGAAGCTTCAATTTTTCTGCTCCTCGGATGCTGCCTGACCTGCTGTGCTTTTCCAGCACCACTTTAATTCAGACTCGGGTTTTCAGCATCTGCAGTCCTCGTTTTTAACCTTAATTCAGGAACCCCCTTGTTCTTTGGGGCACCACTGAAGTTATGATGGAAGACAATTAGAGTCCCTGTGAAATTTCAAATCCTGCTGGGGAGCCCAGTTTTAGCATGCTAAGTTTGCTGCTAATCTAATGCATTTTAATAAAAGTACTACATTGGCAGCAGGACTTTGGCAAATCCGAGCAATGATTGTACAAAAAAGGATCATTGTGCATTTGCTCCAGTCCTGCATTAACTCCCTGCAATATCATGGCCTTAGCTGATAAAATTGAGACCCAGTTATATTGCACAAGGACATAGGCAAATTGCCTTGGTCCCTTTACTCTCCTGCTTCCTTTGTGTGACTGGTTGACGAGAAAGATTGACAACATGACGGAATTTGGGAATGTTGAAACAAGGTTAAATTTAATAAATTTTGGGCTGGGAATGAATGAATCCTCTATTTAAAATAATTAAAAGACTTAACAGCAATCTAGATTGGTTCAATATATGGTTTAAATTCCATGACATTGTGATCATTTGCTATAAATTTTATGTCTTATGTTCCTGCCCCACTAGTTACACGATGAAGGAGCAGTGCTCTGAAAGCTAAGGCTTCCAAATAAACCTGTTGGACTATAACTTGGTGTCGAGTGATTTTTAACTTTGTCCACCCCAGCCCAGCATTGGCACCTCCCCTGGTGCTCACCTTCCACCCTACCAACCTTTGCATAAACCAAATCATCCGCCGACATTTCCGCCACCTCCAAACAGACCCCACCACCAGGGAAATGTTTCCATCCCCACCCCTTTCCACCTCTGCAAAGACCGTTCCCTCTGCGACTACCTGGTCAGGTGCACGACCCCAAAGAACTCACCCTCCAATCCTGGCACTTACCCCTGCCACCGCAGGAACTGTAAAACCTGTGCCCACACCTCCTCCCTCACCTCTATCCAAGGCCCTAAAGGAGCCTTCCACATCCATCAAAGTTTTACTTGCACATCCACTAATATCATTTATTGTATCCGTTGCTCCCGATGCGGTCTCCTCTACATTGGGGAGACTGGGCGCCTCCTAGCAAAGCGCTTTAGGGAACATCTCCGGGACACCCGCACCAATCAACCACACCGCCCCGTGGCCCAACATTTCAACTTCCCCTCCCACTCTGCCGAGGACATGGAGGTCCTGGGCCTGCTTCACCGCCGCTCCCTCACCACCAGACACCTGGAGGAAGAACGCCTCATCTTCCGCCTCAGAACACTTCAACCCCAGGGCATCAATGTGGACTTCAACAGTTTCCTCATTTCCCCTTCCCCCACCTCACCCTAGTTCTAAACTTCCAGCTCAGTAACTGTCCCCATAACTTGTCCGGAGTTGTCCTACCTGCCTATCTTCTTTTCCACCTATCCACTCCACCCCCTCCTCCTTGACCTTCATCCCCTCCCCCACTCACCCATTGTACTCTATGCTACTTTCTCCCCACCCCCACTCTCCTCTAGCTTATCTCTCCACGCTTCAGGCTCACTGCCTTTATTCCTGATGAAGGGCTTTTGCCCGAAACGTCGATTTCGAAGCTACTTGGATGCTGCCTGAACTGCTGTGCTCTTCCAGCACCACTAATCCAGAATCTGGTTTCCAGCATCTGCAGTCATTGTTTTTACTTCCACATCATTCCTGAGGGAAGGGGACCACTCTGTTCATTTACTACAATAGTACCTCCAGGGCTGCAGTTGTGAACTTAGGGACACGTAAAGTTAAATTTCACACAACCCCAGGTTATAGTTCAACAGGTTAATTGGAAGCACTAGCTTTCGGAGTGCTGCTTCTTTATCAGGTGGCTGTGGAGCATGTAAATGGGGGCTTTCTGCTCATTAACTCTTCTTTATCAGTTCCAGTGCTCCTTTAGCCAAAGTATAATTTGTCTTTGACAAATGTACCTTGTGCAGGCTAGCTTCAATCAGTACCAACTTTGTACAAACTTGGGCCCCCTGCTGAGACACATAGATTATGGAAGGGACTCTTGTACAAGTGTAAGTACTTCCTGCAAGTACTGTTTAGACTATTGTTTATTCATCCAGTGGGAGAAGTTTAGTTATAGATGAACTGGCACCAGGGGACAAATAAGATTGGGCTGATAACAAGTGGTTGATTGGTCTGTAGTGACCAGTTATTGATGACAAATGCCTTCTGCCTGACAAGTAGCCAAACGACGTGAGAGTGTGGACAAGTTAGCCAGGGCCTTCAGACCTTCAGGGGAGGTAGTGTCATTGTCACCTAAAGCCTGAAGAAAACCACTTCAGCAAATTATTGTTGCAAGCTTTGGGTCACCTTTGACCCAAAAGTTAGAGACTTTATCATTTGTGAACCGATTGCTTTGTACCTCTTGCAAGCAAGTGAAAATAACTGGCAAAGAGAGACATTGATGAACAGCAAGTCCAGAAAACAAGAAGGACAGTGAACCTTGTGGACAGGGTTCACAGAACTGCCTTTCTAGCTTTTCCATCCACCAATAAGATCAACATTTCTTTTGTGCCTGTCTGTATGTGTGGGTGTAAAGATATTTTCATAAATGGATTATAGTCTTAAGTAGTAGAGTCATGTGTCGATAACTCTTTACGTGTAGCTAAATTTGATTTACAACAAAATGTAATTTTTACTAAGTTAAAAATATCTAGTCCTTGTTTTCTGTTAATTTGGGTCTGAAAGACAGATGAATTGAGGAATTTAGTATACTTTTATGCAATGTTTAAATATGAGGATTCTGGGAATTGCGGTTCTTGATATCAGCATGCCAAAGGTTCTCATGTTGCCCTCATCACAAGATATGGGTGTGGGATAATTGTGCATTTTGACAACTATGACAAATACTGGTCTCATCCAATTTCATCTCCAACAATGTTTTCTAAGGCTAATTTTTGATGGATGTGTTAACAGAAGCAATGACATTTCATTGAGATTGGATGGAATCAAAAACTAAATGGCAGACAGTCAAGATAAACAAAGATCCTGGTAACCCACTCAACTACCACTGCATTAAATCCTAGACAATTTATTTGATAAAGTGCACAATGTAGAAGTGCTCACAGAATGGAGAAGGAGTTATTATTTTTGACATTTTAGTATGAATATTTTGTTCAGTAAAAACACATGCAAAGCTGCATTTCCTCGGGAATGTATAACAAGGTAAATGTTCAGGGGAAAATCTGTTTGCAAAGGCAAAATGGTTACAAAATGAGCTAACTTAATGATAACAAACTAGGAAAGCCGTTACGATTAAGCAACTATCTATTATCAAAGCTCATTTTATTGCATCTCTGACTGTTGATTTCATTAATTTGTCTCTACCACTCTGTAAAATCCATATTAACAAACCGAAAATTCAGCTTTGCGTTAAAGTACAACATAAAGAAAGCACATTTGCAGAAATAAGATTTTTCTGCTCAATCTGATTTAGGATTGGAAATGATTACTGTGTTTATTCCATATCATTTAGATCTAATATAGCTGAAGGCAATGCCAGGAGTAAATTGCCAAATTGGCAAAGGCTGATAGGCAAGAAAATCCAAGTTACCAACAGTAAAGCGGAAGTTAAAAGTCAATTGACAGTCTCACCTTCACAGTTCCTCTTGTTATTACCTTGTGTTGTAGGTGGTGAGTGAAGACTCTCAACAATATAGAATTTATTTAGTATATTGCTTTGTAAGCCATGCTGTGCCAGGCAAGCTTTCAAGCTTTCTCTCTGCAAAAGAAACTTTGTCGCCAAAAGGACGTTCACACAATAAAAAGCTTGTTTATTATTTGCAAATGATGACGTATGCCATCTGATATTTGCAATTTGCAATAAGTCACGTTAAAATTAAAAACAGAAAGAGTAACTCTTTCTGTAGTAAATTAAAAATCACACAACACCAGGTTATAGTCCAACAGGTTTAATTGGAAGCACACTAGCTTTTGGAGCGTCATTCCTTCATCAGGTGGTAGTCACTAACACCCCAGTCCAATACTGGCATCTCCAAATCATGACTTTCTGTAGTAAGAAATACTACTGTGTTGAATTTTCCCAAAATTTGGTTAATTGTCTATTTTAGGAGTTTTGTGGAAGGTTTTTCTCTCTCTGTGAAATCTGAAATAATCTTCAGAGGCTGGCATTGCATCACCAATCACCTTTGATTTACAAATGCATAGTCTTCGGTGATTTGGAAGTGTCGGTGTTGGACTGGGGTGGACAAAGTTAAAAATCACACAATACCAGGTTATAGTCCAGCAGGATTATTTGGAAGCACTAGCTTTCATAGCACTGCTTACCACCTGATGAAGAAACAGCACTTCGAAAGCTAGTGCTTCCAAATAAACCTGTTGGACTATAACCTGGTGTTGTGTGATTTTTTAACATAGTCTTTGACAATAGCACTGCCTTTTCTTGAGTCAGGCATTCAGGGGCTCAATGTCCCTGATATTTATTCTTTTATGTCAGTCAGGTCTCCCTGATTGGACCAGAGGGAACTCATATTCGCTGAGCCAAAAACAGAAATTGCTGGAAAAGCTCAGAAGGTCTGACAACATCTGCAGAGAGAAATCAGAGTTAAAATTTTGAGTCCAGTGACCCTTCTTCAGAACTGGATATTCTCTGAGGTCCAGCTAGCTGATCTCATTACAATCACTACAAGCTCCAGGGATTTCTCACATGTAACTTTCTGTTGTTCACCTTATTTAGAAAGCACATTACCTCCATGGCGCCACTATTGCATTATTTTGTTCTCAGCAGGGGGTACGTGCGCATGAGCTTCAGAATCTTCATTTCAGGTTCATGCCAGGGACACTGTATTTAAAACCCACCTGCATGACAGTTCAAATGCTGCCAACCAGGAGCTGTCGTTCAATCTTCCAGTCTATGAAGAATTCCATGAGAGATAGTCAATGGAGGTCATTGGTAGGTCTTGGGAAAGGGTAGTGCCGGAGAAGAGTACCAGCCAAGGGGAATGTGGCACTGTCAGCCTAGTCTTTCATAGTCTGGAGGAATGCCAGCTGATGCCACAAGAAGGTGAGTGCCCATATTGAGTGCCTTGAGACATTTAGGACTGATGGCCAAGATCGATGTCCAGAGAAAACAAGGGCTGCCATTGGTTACCTCAGAGGACAATGGGATCTTGATCACCTGGGCCAAAGTCCCAAGGAGTGGCAGATGGAGTTTAATTTAGATAAATGAGAGGTGTTGATATTTGGAAAGGCAAATCAGGGCAGGATTCACACACTTACTGGTAAGGCCCTGGGGAGTGTTGCTGAACAAAGTAACCTTAGGGTGCAGGGTCATTGCTCCTTGAAAGTGGAATCAAAGGTAAAAAAGGTAATGAAGAAGGCATTTGATATGCTTACTTTTATTGGTCAGAGCATTGAGTACAGGAGGTGGGAGGTCATGCTACAGCTGTACAGAACATTGGTTCGGCCACTTTTGAAATATTGCCCGCAATTCTGGTCTCCTTCCTCTCAGAAAGATGTTGTGAAACTTGAAAGGGTTCAGAAATAATTTACAAGGATGTTGCCAGGGTCGGAGGATTTGAGCTATAGGGAGAGACTGAATAGTCTGGGCTGTTTTCCTTGGAGCATCGGAGGCTAGGGGGTGACCTTATAGAGGTTTTTAAAATCGTGAGGGGCATGGATAGGATGAATAGACAAGGTTTTATCCCTGGGGTGGGGGATGGGGGAGTCCAGCACTAGATGGCATAGGTTTAGGGTGAGAGGGGAAAGATATAAAAGGGACTCAAGGGCAATTTTTCACGGAGAGGGTGGTGAGTGTATGAAATGAGCTGCCAGAGGAAGTGGTGGTGGCTGGTATAACTACAACATTTAGAAGGCATCTGGATGGATATATGAATAAGAATGGTTTAGAGGGATATGGGCCGAGTGCTAGCAAATGGGATTAGATTAATTTCGGACCGAAGGGTCTGTTTCTGTGCTGTAATACTCTATGACTCTGTCAGGAAATAATGCAGACTTGTTTCTCTCCTGAGAAAATGTCAATCTCCAATGAGTAGAAATGAAGTGAGACTAGGTAATAAGTAGATGTTCATACACTCAAGTAGACCCCTCCCATTCACCAGTCATTGAAACCTTAAGTCTAAAATCAGACTTGTCTTTCTCTTGTCAGGAATTTCATTTTGCCGTACTTTCCCGACTGTTTTACCACTGCCCATGTCCTTCAGATTCTTGGAAAATTCCATCTTTCCATTTTCGATTTTTAAAACCCAGGAAAAAAAGAATGTCTACAGTGACTCATCAGAACTTCAGAATGTCTCAAAGTGGTTCACAGTCCATAAATTATCTTTGTAGTACAGTCACTGTAATTACATAGACAAATATGGCCATCAGTTAAATAAAAGATTATAGGAACAGGAGCAGTGTTTAGTTCCATGACTCTGTTCTACCATTCAGTTAGATTGAGGCTGATTTGTAACCTCACTTGATTTCATAGAATCCAGATAATGATATGGCATTGAAGGAAATTACTCAGTCTACCTTTGCCTGTGTCGGTTACTTGAAACAGCCAATTCCATAAACCTGGCTTTTGTATATTCCTCTGGAAACATTTCCTAACTTTGGTTTTGTATCCTAACACCCAAGTTATGCAACAGGGTCAAATGAGATGAATTTGATTCGATCTGATTTGCTTTATTGCCATGTACAATGAAAAGCTTTGTTTGCGAGCAGTACAGATCATAGTAAGCAAGGACACACAGATCATAGGGTGACAATAACGTGGCTTTCGGGTTACACCGCACAGGATGTGCGCTGGACAAAATCAACATTAACAAGGTCAGCATTATTTAAAGTTAAAGTGTCTATTCATCAATCTGATAATGCTCAATTGTTTGTTTTTGAAGACTGTTGGCTAATTTAATTGAAAACTCCTTATTCTTTTTCACTGTACAATCATAACTACGTCCACCTGAATACTAAGAAAAGGTCTGACTTTAAAAGCATACCAGGAAAATAGGACTTCTAGAAAGGCAAGAACTACTAATTAAATTGTATGCATAAGTTGGCCTGAAACCAGTACCCTTGGTCTCAAATACCAAGAAGGAGTCTGACCAGTTGAGTCACATTGGCATGGAAACAATTATTAAATGGCTTGCTTATTATAACATGGCTTGTTGTGTATTTTTTTCATTATTTACTCACAGGATCTGGGGGCTGCTGGCAAGGTTCTTCAACTCCAGTATAAGTACCAATTCATCCTCAGCAGAATTTTCAGTCTCTTAATATTTAGCAGAGACAAAACCAAACTTTTAAGCCTAAAACTTCGGAAAAAGAAATTGCTAGATTTGCTGTACGTTCTTATTTTCAGTTGATTGCTTATATAATTGTTCACATACTTTCATTGTGGTACCGAGAAAGAACCCACAAACTCCTCAAATGACATTTGATGATGAAATATAAATAACAAAAAATTAAATGTGAGCTCATTCCAGAAAAGAAGCAACTCTCAACTAGAATATGTTTTGGGGGGTTTTGTGAAGGTTGAGCTGAATGTAGTGAGATTTTTCCATCCTATTTTGAATGGTGCCCACATAAAATCTCAGCATTCTTGACGTGATAGAAAGCAAAGAACTTGCTACTGTCAGACAGATAATCCAGAGATACATCTTTAAGCATAAAAGGTGTAACTTAAATCATTAAAGCCATTGAAGAGATTTAAGAAGGCCGGTTGAGCCCACTGATGGAGAATAGTTAGACAATGAGTGAAGCCACTTAGCTAATGTTAGGCCAATGCTGTCTATGCAGTCAGGATTTTAATATTAATATTAGTCTTCACCTCTCCAAATAGACATTTGTGAATGGTAGCATTACAAAATATGCCAAAATTGCAGTAGAATATTTCATTCCATACCTGATTCCTAGAGTTTTGAATGTTTACACATACACATATCAGTTAAATATTTTACAGTCCCGTCGTGAAAGAAAGAAATTGCAATCATCTATCATTGTTGACATGCTTAAGATATTCATAAGTGCATTGCATCCAATTCATTTTGAAATGCTTGAAGCAATCACATTTTCTCTTCTCGGGCAGCCTATTGGGGTTCAGGTTGACTTGCTTCCAATTCAGTAATTGGTTCTGAAATGAGTTTAATATGCAAACTACAGGCTCTGCAATATGTGGGGCAAGTGGGCATTGAAGAATTGAGTTAATGAGTTGCTTGGAAGCTTGTGTACTCCCCCTCATGCCTCACATTAAATTCCTGTCCCCACATTCCCAGAGAGTTTGGAGTCTTCCAAGATAAGAATTTCTATGGATCAGTAGGGATGTTTGACTTCCTTTGATGTTATCGAGTCATATACACAGAAATAGATCCTTCAATCCAACTCATCTGAGCCGATCAGACATCCAAATCTGACCTAGTCCTATTTGCCAGCATTTGGCCGATATCCCTCAAAACTCTCTCTAAAGGATTTCTGCTTTATCCCCCAGGACTGTTCTGCCGTGACTGAATTACACGCACAATAGTTGCTTCAGAATTCAGGTGTCAGGCTACAAGTGGAATACACTTCCCAGAGCAGCTGCTTTGAGCATTCATTTGGAGGGTCTGAGAAATATATCATTGGCGGTTCTCCTCCTCCTGAACTTTGAGATGCTTTTAGAAACATTTTTGAAAAACAAATACTAACATAATTTACTTCAGTACTTTCACACTTATAAATATGTAAATTTGCTTCTTGAGAGCATTCAGCTGTGAAAGGATTACACAGAATTACACAGAACCAAATGTGGACGGAACAGGCCATCTCAGTTATAAGAGAGAATAGGCTATTCTTCCTTCTTGAAAAGACCTTGAGGTATCACACTGGAGATCTAACTGTCTATATGGTGGAAATGTTTGCCAAACAGATTAATCAGAGAGTATATCTCTCATAACATACCTGGACTAACTTTATGTCATCTGGACATATGTGCCTGCCAGATTTCCATAGGAGGAAGTGAGGACTGCAAATGCTGGAGATCAGAGTTGAAAAGTGTGATGCTAGAAAAGCACAGCAGGTTAGGCAACATCCAAGGAGCAGGATCGGGAATGAAGGGCTGATGTACGAAATGTTGACACTCTTGCTCCTCGGATGCTGCCTGACCTGCTGTGTTTTTCCACAGATTTCCATAGGATGCACATTGAAATACATATTGTCCCTGAACTGCTCAAGCAGGCACATAACAAATTATTGTGATATTGGACAGACTTAAGAATGTTGTATTTTGCCTTTTTCTATGAATATAGCACCAGTGTAGAAAGTTTAAAATATGTATGTGTTTTCCAGGCCAAGGCCTCAGAAAAGGTTGCTGAAGATAGGCATGAGATGTCAGCTTTGCAATGCAAATGTATTAAAGTTGTTGTGTCATACATAATCATCAGACATTTGGATTGTGATATCAAGTTTCAAATTTTGATTTTGTTATGATCTACTTCAAGGTTGTGAATATTACACATGAAAATTATGTAGGAAATGGAAGTACATATTTCCAGTTTTCTTCAGCTGAGGTGTGGCCTTATAGAGGTTTATAAAATCATGAAGGGCATGGATAGGGCAAATGAACAAGATCTTTTTTCCCTGGGGTGGGGGAGTCTAGAATGAGAGGGCATAGGTTTAGGGTGAGAGGGGGAAGATTTAAAAGGGACCTAAGGGGCAACTTTTTCACACAGAGGGTGGTGCGTATATAGAATGAGCTGCCGGAGGAAGTGGTAGAGGCTGGTACAATTGCAACATTTAAAAGACATCTGGGTGGGTACAGGAATAGAAAGGGTTTAGAGGGATATGGGCCAAGTTCTGGAAAATGGGACTAGATTAGTTTAGGATATTTGGTCGGCATGGATGCGTTGAACCAAAGGGTCTGTTTCCGTGCTGTACATCTCTGTGACTCTATGGCTGTGTGAGTCTTGGGTTTTCTGTCATTTCTACGGTAGCACACAAGGGTTGTTGCTGTGTGCTTGTTATCTCGCTTCTAATCATCAACTTGAGTCTTTAGAGACTTTAAAACTGTGTACGCTTTCTTCTGCAAAATTTCCAGTAATGACGAGATTCCCAAATGGCAGTCATTTGAGAAGTCAATTGTCCACATGGCACATTAATGTAGCTGGATGCCTGCCTTCCTTGTTCACAGTTGCTTATATGCATCTTGACTTAGCGTCAATACCTGAGAAGACTCATGCTTCATGTTTTCAGTTGATTGCTTCCTGTGCTTGGAATCGATGCATCTGCATATATGAGAAGAGATTTTCTTATTGAATATTACCAACAAGTATACCCATGACACTGGTTAAAATATATTTTTGTTCTTATCCATTTCCTTCAATGTCATTCTTCATTTGAGCGCTGAACACATAAAAATTCTCAGTATGTGTGAGCTGTGTCATTTTGGATTTCAACGTCATTTGATTATCAGATGGGATACAACCTATGCCATCCATCATGTCAAAGGACATATTGAGGATGTTTACAGCTGAAACCATGAAATGCTAATCCTATTTCAGACTTCTTGTTGCCAGGTCTAGATTCACAAATACTTTCTACTGTTTGAATACTTACATTTTAAAATGTACTCGCACCCCTCAGAAAGTGACAATGTCCTTTTGTCAACTTTGTCAAGTCCTAGAGTTTAGTTTTTCGAACATAAAAGACAAATTTTCCAAACAGTGGCCATCATTCTCGTATTGCTACTCTATCCCTTTTTTTCCCATTCAGAAAATGTGACACATTTCGAACAAACGTTTCCTATTTGAGCATCTTTAGAAATTTAAGTTCTGCTTTAAAACTGGCAGGTCGCTGATAGAGCAGGACAGTCAGGAGGAGGTTAAGGTTCAGCAGTGCAGACAACCACTCTGACAATGAAAGGTTCCGTACATAAGGTAAGTGTGGGGTTAGGTGCCAGTCGGGCAAATGCCAGGCGGGTAAGACACCAGGTAGAAAGGGTGCTAGGTGGGTAGGGTGGAAGGTGTTTAGGGTTTTAGGTCACAGGGGAGCCAGGTTATTATTAGAGTATTTACGTCAAGTCAGGACCAGATGAGTTGTCTGTTGGAGGAAGTGGAATGATGCACAGAGATGAGTTCAAGGGGGTGAGATTGGGCTGTTGAGTCTGGCATTAAGGGACGGGGTTCAGATATGGCATGTCTTGGTGTTGGAAGGGGTGCGAGGATTTGTAGCCCGTGATGGTGGTATTGGATATGGGAATAGGTAGGTGTCAGATGGTGGTGGGTGTCAGGTCCTGGAGGGAGAGGGGAAATGTCATACCCTGGTGACGTGAATCTCAGGTGCTGGGAAGAGATGGTGTGTGTCAGGTTCTGGGGGAAGACAGAGCTTTTGGGACAGGATCTGGGAGGTACAAGTGGTCTGGGAAGGTGAAGTGTAACTGGGGAGGATGTGAATGTATTTGGCATTAACTTTAATTGCTACTCAGATAATGATTAGGTATTCAATAGTCTCACTTTCCATAGCAACAATTGACTTATCTGTAACAGAACACTCTGAATTCTCCAATATTAATATTTTTGGAAGGGTCTATGAATGGGGGAGTTGCCCAGTGGAATCTTCAATCTCCTGTGCACTTCCCTTGGCATCTGCTACACCAGGGATTACACAAGTCCTCATGTGTAACTCCCATCAACAGTGTAGAAGCAACTGTCTTTTTTTAAATTCATTCATGGGATGAGGGTGTCACTGGTTAGGCCAGTGTTTATTCCCATCCCTATTAACCCACAGGGCAGTTAAGATTCAACCACATTGCTGTGGGCCTGGAGTCACATGTAGGCTAGACCAGGTAAGGATGATAGTTTCCTTCTCTAAAGGAATGAGTTTTACCAACCAATCAATAATGGATTCATGGTCATGAGACTCTTAATTCCAGATTTTTTTTTTCTTTAATTCAAGATATTCTGTTTCCACTAGTTGTTATGTTAGTAACTAGGGGTCATATCATGATTGTTAGCAAGAGAGATGTTAGGATTTGGAATCCACTGCCTGGGGGAGTGGTGGAGGCAGATTCCATAGGAGGTTTCAAAAGATATCCGGACATGTATTTGAAAGTGATGAACTTAGATTAGATTTCCTACAGTATGGAAACAGGCCCTTTGGCCCAACAAGTCCACACTGACCCTCCGAAGAGCAACCCACCCAG
The DNA here is from genome assembly GCF_047496795.1 of Chiloscyllium punctatum. Lineage (NCBI taxonomy): Eukaryota > Metazoa > Chordata > Chondrichthyes > Orectolobiformes > Hemiscylliidae > Chiloscyllium > Chiloscyllium punctatum. Next base: position 119,339,323 of record NC_092747.1, read on the forward strand.
ACCTATTCCCCTACATTTACCTCTGACTAATGTACCTAACACTATGGGCAATTTAGCATGGCTAATTCACCTACCCTGCACATTTTTGGATTGTGGAAGGAAACCCACACAGAGGGTCATTTGAGGTGGGAATTGAACCCAGGTCCCTGGTGCTGTAAGGCAGCAGTGCTAACCACTGAGCCACCATGCCACCCTTTATGAGGGCTAAAGAGATAAGGCTGGCGAATAGGATTAGCTAGGTAGCTCTTTTGGGAGCCAGTACAGGCACGATGTATCAACTGGTGTCTTTCTATGCTATAATTCTATGATACGATCACCCAAGTCATTCGCATATGCTGTAAATAATTGTGGTCCCAGAAATTAATCCTCTGTCACAACAAAGGTTAAACATCGCCATTCCAAAAATTGTACCTTTATCCCAACTTGCTGTTTTGTACTAATTAGCCAATCGTCTATCTACAGTATTGGCACTTATCAAGTAGCTGGACTTTATTGAACACTTGTTGCAAATTCAAATTTATTACATCCCATTATTCCTCTCTGTTTATCATGCTTTCTACCACCTTAAAGCATTTTAATTAATTTAAAGTCATGGAGTCATCGAGTTATACAGCATGGCAAAAGACCCTTCGGTCCAACTAGTTCATGTTGACCAGATACCCAACCTAATATGGTCCCATTTGCCAGCATTTGGCCCATATCCCTCTAAACCCTTCCTATTCATATACCAATCCAGATGCCTTTTAAATGCTGCAATTGTCTCAGCTTCCACCACTTCCTCTGACAGCTCCTTCCATACACGCACCATCCTGTGTGTGAAAAAGTTGCCCCTTACATCCATTTTAAATACTTCTCCCTCTCATCTTAAACCTACACTCTCTAGTTGTGGACTCCTCCACATCAGGGAAAAGACCTTGTCTATTTATCCTATCCATGCCCCTCATGATTTGAAAAACTACTATAAGGTCACCCCTCAGCCTCCAACACTCCTTTATGAAACTATGCCAACTCTGCTTGATGATATTAACTATTTCTAAATGATCTGCTATTTCATTCTTTATAATAAATGCTAACAGGGATACAATAGGGCTCCCAATGCACATTTCCAACTCAGTCGTTTATTAGATTTGGCAAAATCAATTTATACTAGAAGGGCTATAGAAATTTCGATGTTAATGTCTTCTAAGGAAAATTGATTGATACTTTGCCACTATATCACACCAGGAAGTATTTAAGATTATTTACATTAAAATTAATCAATAAAAGATAGCAAAAGACAAGAAAAAGAATTTTGTGCAATATCCTGACAGGAACCTAATTCACAAAAGAGGAGGAGAACGACAGCAGACTCTCATTCCTAGACATGACAGTTGAACGTAAAGGTAATGGAAAGCTTCAAACCAGCATCTGCAGAAAAACAACACACATGGACCAAATACTTAACTTCAGAAGCAATCACCCCAACTCCCACAAATAAAGCTGCATTAAGACATTACTTCAATGAGCTACATCACACTGCAGCACTCAAGAACTACAAAAAGCAGAAGAAAAATATCTCTACAACATTTTCAAGAAAAACGGGTACCCAATAAACACAATCTGTTGATTCCTCAGAAACAAACCCAAGCAAGCAGACACAATGCAACCAATAACTATAGCCACATTACCTTATGTCAAAGACATATCAGAAATTACTTCCAGACTGCTCAGACTTTGGCATCATGGTAGCCCACAAACCTACCAACACACTTAAACAGCGACAAATGAACCTAAAGGATCCATTAGATACCACCAGGAAAACTAACGTCATTTACAAGATACCATGCAAGAATTATAACAACACTACATCAGACAAGCTAGCAGGAAACTTGCCATCAGGATACATGAACACCAATTGGCCACCAAACGACATGACCCACTCTCACTAGTTTCTATACATGCAGCCAAAGAAAGACACCACTTTGACTGGGCCAACACACATGCAAAAGAATTCTTACAGACATGGCATTCTAACCAAAGCTCCATTAATAAGCACATTGACTTAGATCCTATCTACCTTCCTTTGAAAAAGAAAACTGAAAATGACATCACCCATCTTAAGAAACCAAGACCAACAAATAGAGAGGTGGGACATACCACTAGCACTTCACCGACAAATCTCACTGATGTTACCTAGTATGGTGATGAATATCTGAAAACAAACCTTCCAGCTCAGTGAGCTAACTTACAGATTTATTTGAATCATATTCCTAGAATGCATTTTTTACGTCATTTAATCATGGTATGTGAGCATATCTGGCAAACCCAGCAAATGCTCCCCATCCTTTTGAAATTTGGTGGTAAGCCATTAATTTGAATGAGCATAGTCCATGTGCAGTAGATCTACCCACTTTGCTGTTACAGTTCCAGGGTTTTGACCCAACAACAGAGAAGGAATAGTTTCAAGCCAAGATATTGCATAATTGTGGGGAAATTGCAGGGATACTCTTCCTATGCATCTGCTGCCTTAGTGCTTATAAGCTGGTAGTGATTGCAGTTTGGAGGGTGCTGTTGGTGAGTTACTGCTGTGCATCATCTGAATCATACAGACTGCTGAGTGTAAACATTGGAGGTATTAAATGTTTAAGGAGATAGATAGGTTATGAATCAAGAGAACTGCTTTATCCTGAATGGTGTCAAGCTTCTTGAATGTTACTTCAGCTGCATTCATTCAATAAATAGGAAGAATTCTATCATTCTCTTGACTGGTGCTTTGTCATAGAGGACAGGAGTCACAAGGTGAAATACTCACCACAGAATTCCCATCCTTTGAGCTTTTCTCGTAACCACAATATTTATATTAGTCAATAAGTGCTACTTGACAGTGATACCTGCAACAGTTTCCATTCCTTACTGATGATCGACAGGAGAATGATAGGGTAGCAATTGGCTGTATTGGATTTCTCCTGCTTTTTGCATATAGAACATAGCTGGGCAGGTTTCCACATTGTTGAAGGGATGACAATATTGCTAGTACACTGGAACAACTTAGCTGGAGACCGAGCTTGTTGTGAGCCACAAGTATCCAGCAATGCAGGCAGGATACTGGTAAGATCTGTAACTTTTTCTTTCATCTATGTATTCAGGCTTTTCTTGAAATTGCATAAGTCAAATCAAATTGGCTGAAGATTGGCACCTATAATGGTGTGGACCTCAGCCTAAGGCTGAGACAGATTATCTACTTGGCATTACTGGCTCAAGCTGTTTAGACTTTTGCAATGACATTGTGGTTTCTTTCACTATTGAGCAGAGAATGTGCATGTTCCCTTTTCTCGTTCTAAGCTTGCACCCACGTTCATGACCAGATGTGACAGGACTGCAGAGTTTTGAGATGATCTTTAGGTAATTTGGATTTCATGGCTCTATCTATGTTGCTCTTATTTACATACATATAATCCTGTTATAGCTTGATGGGCTTTGCACATTAGGTTCATGTATGCCTCATACTTCTCCTGGCATGTTTTCCTACCATCATCATTGAAGCAAACTCAGTCCCCTGACCAAATGGTAATAGTGAGAGATATATCAGGCCATGTTGAGTGATTGAATACAATTCTGCTATTGCCCACATTATCTCATGGATACCAAGATTTGAGTTGCTAGATCTGTTCTTGGTGATAATGCTATGATGGAGAATATCCTTAGAGATAAGATGGGACTTTGTTTCTACAAAGACGTGAAGGTACCCATTTCTATTGATGCTGTGATGGATAGCTTAATCTCCAATGGTAGATTGACAAGGGAAAGTTCAAGGACGTTCTTCCCTGGTGTTTCGTCATCTGCAGTCCCAGCTTGGCAGATGAATTCTGAAATTGGTCAGCTCATTCAGTCGTGGTGTTACTGAGTCACTCTTGATTATGGATATTGAAGTCCTGAACAGAGTACTTTCTGAGTTCTTGCTAGCAGAGGAAATTAACTGATATGGAGCCAAGTCATGTAAATGGAGGTAAGACAGAAGTCAGTCATGATCTCAAAAACTGACAGAACAGGCAGGTGGAACTATACATCAGGCAGGTGGAACTAGTTTAGTTTGGGATTATCTTTAACATGGAAAAAGTGAAGGCTGCAGATGCATGGAGATCAGAGTCAAAAAATGTAGCGCTAAAAACAGGCATGGATTCGTTGAACTGAAGGGTCTATTTCCGTGCCTTATGACTATGACTCTATTTGAGTCAATATAGTCCATGATTTGTTAGCTCCAATAATTAAGAGGATGTGGGAAGGAACCAGAAGGAATTTGGTTATGGGATGATACCCAGAAATGCCAGGAATATGAAAGTTCTCCTAAATTTGGATGCAATGCTTTATTCACATGTTTTATTCCGCTTCCCACCTGTCAGTGGATTGGTTTAAGAGCCTGTCCTTTTGCTGCAGGTAAGCCAATGGTAGAAGCTTTTGGGAATCATGCTGGCAATCAGAAAATATTGGTGTGCAGTGGGAGAATAGGAATCAGGAAAGAGGGAGAGGTCATATGTCTATATGGGACTTGATTCTGCAATTGTGATTGGGGAGAGATCAGCAGCTGGATGGCAGCTGGAGTGGCAGCAGTGTGGGAGCAGTAAACCTCAGCAGCAGGAAGAGACAACAATTTTGGAAGAATAGTTTACCTGGGAGTGTAAGGGAACCATGAGGAACATGGATAAGATGAATAATCAAAGTCTTTTCACCAGTGTAGGAGAGTCCAAAACTAGAAGGCATAGGCTTAAGGTGAGAGGGGAAAGATTTAAAAGAGGCCTGAGGGGCAACTTCTTCATGCAGAGGGTGATGCGTATATGAAACAAGTTGCCAGAAGAAGTAGTAGAGGAATGTACAACATTTAAAAGAGATTTGGACAGGTACATGGATTGGAAAGTTTTAGAGGGATATGGGCCAAATGCAGGCAGATGGGACAGTTCAGTTCAGGAAACCTGGTCGCCATCGACGAGTTGAGCTGAAGGGCCTATTTCCATGCTATAAGATTCTATGACTCCTGGTCCTCAGTGCTATAACATGCACTTAGCTGCTTATGCCAGCTGCCCAGCCCTCAATTTAACAGCTGGGTAGAATATCTTGGGAAATATAGCCAGTTAGCCTTGCATTTCAGCAAGGCTTCACATCAATGGTAGTATCGTGATAATATTACTGGACCAATAAGCCAGAGGCCTGAATTAATGCTCCAGAGAAATGAACCCAGACAGCTTGGAGAATTGATATTCAAATACCTGATACATTTGAAATAAAATGCTTGTCTCAGTAAGAAATATGGAATGACAGTGTTGTTGTACAACGTCCCTCATTTATTAATGTCCTTCTGGGCAGGAAATTTGCTGTCCTTGCCCAGTCTGGTCTACATGTGAGTCCAAATCCACAGAAGTATGGTTAACTCTTAGCTTTCTATAGAAATGCCCTAATATGCCATCTGATTCTACTAAACTGGAACATAAATGTTCAATAAACATTAAGGCCAAAAGTCATACAATGCCAGGTTATAGTCCAACAGGTTTATTTGGAGCGTTGTTCCTTCGTTACCTGTTGGCCTCTGACCTGGTGTCATATGACTTTTGACCTTGTGCACCTCAGTCCAATAAACAATTAATCAAATGGACCACACAGTATCAGCCTTGGCACGTGACAAAGATGCATCTTTTCCCTATCATTCTTCACTAAATCTTGCTGAATAGTGTCTGGAAATGTATGTCAAAATTATATGTTCACTGTAGTCTTCTGTGCAATTTTATTGCCCTCTGGAGCATCAGGTTGAGTAAAATGTAGAGAAGACAGTGGGATATACTGAGGGGCTAGGTTGCCAAGCCTCAACATGTTTAGTGAGACTGTCCCTAACAGAACATCTATGTTTTATTGTTGTCTGTGATTAAAGATATTTTATGCCTAGGTTTAAAGTGTTTTCTTATCCACATTCTACACATTTACCCTCTTTCAAATGAGTCCTGCACAAGTTTTGTTGTGCATATAAAGTAGATTATCACACTTTTGCCTCAGAGTTTTAACATATAGCATCTCGCACATGCAATCACACACACACACAAGCATCAATTGCAAATAAAGAAAAAAATGCAATTACAATCAGGAGTGACTTCTGTCTGTTACATAGAAGACCAGTAATTTCTTAGACGAGTTGATGTTTTAACTAGAGTACAGATCTTGTGAAAATAGAGGGTTCCTAGTAAGATGCAAAACTTGTTATAGTTGAATTGTTGGGTGATCAATTCTCAGGTAAATTTGAAATTGCAAACAAGTTGGGAGAAATTTTTTCTCTCATTTTCAAAGTGTTATTTCTTCTGAATACCTTCTAATTCTTGTTTGTTAACAATAGTGGCATTTTTGTTTTACAAAGTTGAGAGCTTTTCATTCTAACTTGCAAGCTTACTGGTCCATGAAACTGCATAGGTTGGTGTCATGCTATGTATCACTTCAAAGTCCAAACGAACCTGAATGGTCATCCCAGGCACTTTCATGCACAATTGACTCCTGGTAAATTAGTTCCTAGCTCTTTATAAACAATAACTTTACATGACGAGTTTTGCATTACCTTGGATGCCCAGCAGTCTTGCAACCAATTTGAAGGCTGTCAAAATCATATTTCAGATAGTATCTGCTGTGATGTCTCAGAGGAGCTTCTGTTTCTTTATGTTAAAACAGAATCATAGCTGCATTATGAATGCAACCCATTATAAGATCAAAGTCCTTTTCCAAATAAAGTCAAAAATCACACGACACCATGTTTATTTGAAATCACATGCTTTCAAAGTGGTGCTCCTTTATCAGGTGCCTTTTCTAAATAAGATGGTGTGTTAGGCTGATACATATCCTGTGTTGTGGCTTTTCACACACTGAGCATTTATGATAAGCAAGGTTTTGATGTTTGGAATGAGGAATGATCACAATACAGAGACATGTCAATGTGATCAGTCTCAAATTCATAGAATTTAGAATCATAGCATCTCTACGGTATGGAAACAGGCCATTTCGCCCAACAAGTCCACACCAACCCTCCAAAGAGTAACCCACCCAGACCCATTCCCAACCTTAATACTCTACATTTCCCCTGACCACTGCACCTAACCTACACACCTCTGAAACAAAATGGGCAATTTAGCATCACCAATTCACCTTCTGGCTGGAAGGCAGAAGACAGAGGGTGGTGGTGGAGGGTTGTTTATCAGACTGGAGGCCTGTGACCAGTGGAGTGCCACAAGGATCAGTGCTGGGTCCTCTACTTTTCATCATTTATATAAATGATTTGGATGTGAGCATAGGAGGTATAGTAAGTAAATTTGCAGGTGACACTAAAATTGGATGTTTGTGGACAGCAAAGAAGGTTTCCTCAGAGTACAATATGACCTTGATCAGATGGGCCAGAGGGCTGAGGAGTGGCAGATGGAGTTTAATTTAGATAAATGTGAAGTGCTGCATTTTGGAAAATCAAATCTCAGCAGGACTTATACACTTAATGGTAAGTCCTAGGGAGTGTTGCTGAACAAAGAGACATTGGAGTGCATGTTCATAGCTCATTGAAAATAGAGTCACAGGTAGATAGGATAATAAAGAAGGCATTGGGTATGCTTTCTTTTACTGATCAGAGCATTGAGTACAGAAGTTCATGTTGTGGCTGCACAGGATGTTTGTGAGGCCACTGTTGGAATATTGTGTGCAATTCTGGTCTCCTTCCTGGTGGAAAAATATTGTGAAACTTGAAAGGATTCAAAAAAGATTTACAAGGATGTTGCCAGAGAGGAAGGATTTGAGCTATAGGGAGAGGCTGAACAGGCTGAGGCTGTTTCCCCTGGAGCATCAGAGGCTGAGGGGTGAACTTACAGAGGTTTATAAAATTATGAGGGGCATGGATAGGATAAATAGGCAAAGTATTTTTCCTTGGGGTGGGGGAGTCCAGAACTAGAGGGCACAAGTTTAGGGTGAGAGAGGGAAGATATAAAAGGGACCTAAGGGGCAACGTTTTCATGCAGAGGGTGGTACATGTATGGAATGAGTGGCCAGACGAAGTGGTGGGGGCTGGTACAATTGCAGTATTTAAAAGGTATCTAGATGGGTATATGAATAGGAAGGGTTTGGAGGGATATGGGCTGGTGCTGGCAAATGAGACTAGATTAGGTTGGGACATCTGGTCAAGATGGGCGCCTTGGACCGAAGGGTCTGGTTCCATGCTGTACTTCTCTATGACTCGGTGAGTCGATAACCTGCACATTTTTGGATTGTGGGAGGAAAATGAAATACCCATTGAGTTTTGATGTCTCCTTTTTCTATTTGAAACATTAAGGTGAGTCTGCTGGCGTGCTGTAGTCCTGTTTGTGAATGGTCCAACTTTAAAACAAGATGGATGAATTTCACAAGTGGCTGTGATGATCCACATCTAATTAGGTACATGCCTGAGTTTCAGGGCTGTCTGGAGCTGAAGACTACCCAAGGACACATGATATGCTGCCAGGCATCTTTAAAGAAAGGCTGTCCTTTTTTTAGAAAACTGACTTGAAAGAATTGTTATTTCTCCTAACCTTTACTGGCTGAACTCACTGACCTGCTCCACAGTGGCCGTTCTTGTGATATGACAGTGAGTGTTGTGTTCTCTTCCCACTCAGGGTTACATACTTGGGTCGGAAACTGTATCCTCCTGGTGCTTTGCACCCACTAACATTCGACTTTACAATCCTGTTCTTTGCTGAGTACATGCAAGCAAAATGAAAATTTACTGAAAGATTAGATTTTTCTCTTGCATTGTGTGAGACTTTACTGAATGAGTTTATTGGTTGAAAACAGAAGGATAGTAGAGAATCAGAGTAAAAGTTTTTGTCAATAAATTTTAAAAAAAGTTATTCCAGCAATGATATGTATTCAAATGTGATTATTTATCTATTTATTTTGCTCCTTCAGATTTTTGGGGTATAATAAGTTGTAAATTCGTACAAACAATAGACATAGCTCTGGTTTATTTTTTTTTACAGAACTCAATGTTGGAGGTTGATCTCCAAGCTAATACTTTATGCAAGGAGAATGAATTTGTTCATTCAACTATGCTGTGTGGTAGAATAGACTTTTCTTTATCACTAAGTCAACTTTCCATTAGACTGAACTACCTGACAGCCTGCCAGCTATGAGGGCAACATCAAAGGTTGCACTCGATTAAATGAAAAAAAATACAAGTAATTTCTGCTTTCATAATCTGAAGAATGTGAAACTAAGTATGGCAACTTCATACATATGTTTTCCTTTGTTGACGAAGCATTTCCTGTCTGCTTTAGCAAGTTATATCAAGCACTAGGTGGCTTCTGTTGTTTGAGTCCTAGGACTGCAGTTTGAAAATGGTGTTCATGGTCCATGCCACACTGCTCAGCAGGTTAGGAACAGCATGGGTGCAAGTGAAGGCAGAATGGACTGAAAGTATGCACAGTTGGCAGATTGTGATGTCTAACCACGTGTAGCTGATTGATTATTAGTAATGCCAATTGGAACCCAAAGCTGCAGTTATCACCTTCTGAAACAGCATTCGTAGTTCTTACTTTTTTCCGAGGTGAATGAGCAACAAGGACTGCTAACCCACACAATTTGAAGGGACTGGTTTGGGACGGTTACTGATTGCATTCAATTTACTTTTTTTGGAGAGTTCCCCAATATCCTTGTAATATAACCAAATTATAAACAGTTCTGGCTGGATCTGTGGACAGAAAGCAGAATTAATGCTTCTGGTCCACTGACCCTTCTTCAGAACCTTTCCTTTTGTTTCTGATTTCCAGCATTCACAGTTCTTTCATCATTTTTCCTTATAATTATGCCTGACCAAGTGTTTTGCTATCATGTAACATACCTTTGAGTTAACTAAGAAGAATGCCTCTTATATAGATATTTGTCACTAGTCACGAGATAGCCCAAAGACAAAACAAAGGTCGAGGAGAATTGTTGGCAGTGAGCTTCCTCAAATAACTCTTACCCAATACAACATCCAGGTAGATATGGCAACTCACAGAAGTGAAAAGAAAAACTCTTGTACCATGTCTTTCATACTGGAGGCCTATGATCAGTGGAGTGTCACAAGGTACTGGGTCCCCTACATTTCATCATTTATATAAATGTTTTCGATGTGAGCATAAGAGGTACAGTTAGGAAGTTTGCAGATGACATCAAAATTGGAGGTGTAGTGGACAGCGAAGAAGGTTACCTCAGATTACAACAGGATCTGGACCAGATGGGCCAATGGGCTGAGAAGTGGCAGATGGAGTTTAATTTTGATAAATGTGAGGTGGTGCATTTTGGGAAAGCAAATCTTAGCAGGACTTATACACTTAATGGTAAGGTCCTAGGGAGTGTTGCTGAAAAAAGAGACCTTGGAGTGCAGGTTCATAGCTCCTTGAAAGTGGAGTTGCAGGTAGATAGGATAGTGAAGAAGACGTTTGGTATGCTTTCCTTTATTGGTCAGAGTATTGAGTACAGGAGTTGGGAGGTCATGTTGTGGCTGTACAGGACATTGGTTAGGCCAGTTTTTGAATATTGCATGCAATTCTGGTCTCCTTCCTATTGGAAAGATGTTGTGAAACTTGAAAGGGTTAAGAAAAGATTGACAAGGATGTTGCCAGGGTTGGAGGATTTGAGCTATAGGGAGAGGCTGAACAGGCTGGGGCTGTTTTCCCTGGAGCGTCAGAGGCTGAGGGGAGACCTTATTGAGGTTTATAAAATCATGAGGGGCATGGATTGGATAAATAGACAAAGTCTTTTACCTGGGGTGGGGGAGTCCAGAACTAGAGGGTATAGGTTTACGATAAGAAAGGGAAGATATAAAAGGGACCTAAGGGGCAACAGTTTCACACAGAGGGTGGTACGTGTATGGAATGAGCTGCCAGAGGAAGTGGTGGAGGTTGGTACAATTGCTACATTTAAGAGATATTTGGATGGGTATATGAATAGGAAGGGTTTGGAGGGATATGGGCCGGTGCTGGCAGGTGGGACTAGATTGGGTTGGGATATCTGGTTGGCATGGACAAGTTGGACCGAAGGATCTGTTTCTGTGCTGTACATCTCTATGACTCTATGACTCTAAATAAGTTTAACACATTAAGGTTAATCCCACTTTAAGAAGACACAATCAGCAGCTGAAACATGATCACTGACTGAGGGAGACATCAACAGCCATGGTGGTAGCTAAAAATAAGATTTGTTTTTTTAATTTGATTTATTGTTGTCACATCTACCTAAGTACAGTGAAAAGTTTTGTAAGCAGTACAAGAGGATCATAGCAAACAATTGCATACAGATCATAGGGTGCTGAGATAGAGTGCGTCATGGAAGATTACAACTGCACAGGAGGTGTATAAAGCAAGGTTGGTATGAGATTTGAACTTCGAGAGGTTCATTTAGCAGTCTAATAATAACAGCAGGGAAGAGACTCTTCTTGAACCTGTTTGTGTTTGTGTTCAAGTTTCTGTTTCTTCTGATGGAAGAGGTTGGAAGAAAGTGTTACCAGGGCAGGAGGGGACTTTGAGGATGTTGGCAAACCTCTTACAGCAACAAGAAGTGTAAATGGAGTCCATGGATGGGAGGCAAAAGTGAGGACTGCAAATGCTGGAGATTAGAGTCGAGGGTGTGGTTCTGGAAAAGCACAACTGGTCAGACAGCATCTGAGGAGCAGGAAAATCGATGTTTTGGGCAAAAGCTCTGCATCAGGAATAACATGGATGGGAAGTTGGCTTCCGTGATGGTCTGGGCTGTGCACACAACCATCTGTAGTTTCTTGCAATCCTGGGCAGAGCATTTGCTGTACCAGGCTGTGATGCACCCACAGAGAATGTTTTCCGTGGTGCACCTGTTGAAGTTAGTGAGGGTCCTTATGGCCATGCTGAATTTCCTGAGCTGCCTGAAGAAGAAGAGGCATTGTTGTGCTTTCTTAACCATTGCATCTATGTGGGAAATGCAGGACAGATTGTCAGTTATCGTCTCTCCTTGAAACTTGATGATCTCCCCCCTCTTCATCTCAGCTCCGTTGATGAAGATAGGGGCCTCCTCCTTTCTTCCTGAAGTCAATGATCAGTTCTTTTGTTTTGCTGACAATGAGGAAAAGATTGTTATCATTGCACCATGACATTAAAAATTAATGTATTCTGATTGATCATTATTTAATATCAGACATACCACGTTGGTATCATCAGAAAACTTGTACAAAATTTGTCCACACAGTCATGGGTGTACAGGGAGTACAGTAGGGGGCTGAGGATGCATCCTTAGGGGGCTTCAGAGTTGAGTGTTATTGCGGAGGAGGTGCAGTTATCTATCGTCACGGATTGTGGTCTGTGGATCAGGGAGCTGAGGATCCAGTTGCAGAGGGCGGAGCTGAGGCCTAGGTCTTGGAGTTTTGAAATCAGTCTGGAGGAGCTAATGATGTTGAAGGCCGAATGGCAGGAGTCTGACATAGGTGTCCTTGTTATCCAGATGTTTCAGGGATGAGTGCAGGGCTAGGGAAAGGGACCTAGTATGTTGGTATGCAAATTGTAGTGGATGGAGGCATGCTGGGGGACTGGAGATGATGTGGGCCATGACCAGCCTCTCGAGGCACTTCATGATTATTGAGGTCAGAGCCACTGGTGGTAGTCGTTCAGACATGTTGCATGTGTTTTCTTTTTGGTACTGGGCTGATTGTGGTCCTTTTGTGATGTCAACGAACACTTCCTTCAGCTGGTCCACACAGGATCTGAGTGAACAGATAGAGACTCCATCTGGGCCAGTTGCTTTTCTCGTGTTTACTCCCAGGAAGACTAATCTGACATCAGCAGCGGTGACTGAGGGAGCAAGTATGTCTGGGGCTGTCAGGGCAGGTGACACCAAACCACTGGCATCCTGTTCAATCTGAGCAGAAATAAGTTCAGCACTCCAAAGGCAAAACTTTATTCAGTAGCTGGTAAGAAATGCAGGAAAGAAAATAGTATGGAAAATATCACACCAGGCAAAGGGACAATTGTTTGCAACCCCTTTGGATAAGAGATACAGAGAATGCACAAAGACAACACAGAACAGATTAAAGTGCTGAATGTGGAAGGATGGGATGTGAAGGGGTCTCAGCGGTAGGTTATGTTTTTCCAAATATTCAGGGAATGATTTTACGACCTCAATCTCAGTAAAAAACAACGAAGGAAACATTTATGCTTCAGCAAGGAAGGTGCTCCCTAACATTTATCATTAGCTATATGCTTAATTGTGAGGAAGGAGGGGACTGTGACCTGCAACCTTCGACTTTTATGCATCCAACTCCTTCTAGGTTGGAGCCTCTCATTAAAACTGACTAGTCATCTACCATTGTAAGCTCAGTAGGTCATTAGACTCAGTCAGAGCAAGAAGATTGGTGGTAGAATACATCCATCCTATTGTGATCAGCATTGAGGCGAAACACCACAAGGTACAAGAGGGGGAATAAAATCCACTGGACACATGAGAAGAAATTTCCATAATTTCAAGCGAGTTAACAGTTTTAAAGAATTTATTAGAAGAAAGAACAAACAAGGAAGAAAATTTATAGCCCAGGAACAAGGCCTTCAACCCTCCAAGCCTGTGCCAATCCAAATCCACTGTCTAAACCTATAGCCCAATTTCTAAAGGTCTGTATCACTCTGCTCCCCACCTAATCATGCATCTGTTCAAACGCATCTTAAATGAATCTACGGCCTGCCTCTACTACCTCTGCTGGCAACGCGTTCCAGATCACTACCCTCTGTGTGCAGTACTTTCACGTGTATTCCCCTTAAATTTTTCTCCTCTCATCTTGAACGCGTGACATCTCGTTATTGAATCCCTCACCCTGGGAAAAAGCTTATCTCTATCCACCCTGTCTATACCTTTCATGATTTTGTAGACATCAATCAGGTCCCCATCAATCTCCTTTTTTCTAATGAAAACAATCCTAACCTACTCAAGCTCTCTTCATAGCTGGCATCTTCCATACCAGGCAACATCCTCGTAAACATTCTCTGCACCCTCTCCAAAGCGTTCACATCCTTTTAGTAATGTGGCGACCAGAACTGTACACAGTATTTTAAATGTGACCAAACCAATTTTAACATGACCTGCCAGCTCTTATACTCTATACCCCACCCAATGAAGGCAAGCATACCAAATGCCTTCTTGATTACTCTATCCACTGTGCAGCCATCTTCAGGGTACAATGGACCTGAACTCCCAGATCTCTTGCTCACCAACTTTTCTCAAGTCTCTTACATTTACAGTATAGTTCGCTCGAGAATTAGACCTCTCAAAATGCATCATGTCACATTTTTTTTTGGATTGACCTCCATCTGCCACTTCTCCACCCAACTCTCCAGTCGATCTATATTCACTTGTATTCATTCATAGTTCCCTATGCTTTCTGCTACTCCACCAATCTTCGTGTCACCAATGCCCTCTTCCAGATTATTTATGTGTATTACAAACAACAGTGGTCCCAGCACGGATCCTTGTGAAATACCACTGGTCACCTTTCTCCATTTTGAGAAACTCCCTTCAACTACTACTCTCTGTCTCCTGTTGCTCAACCAGTTCTTTATCCACCCAGCCAGAACACCCTGCAAACCATGTGACTTCACTTTCTCCATTACTTTACCATGGGAAACCCTATCAAATGCCTTACTAAAGTCCATGTATATGAGGTCGACAGCCCTTCCTTCATCTATCACTTTATCTACTACTTTAAAAGCTATTCATACAGCAAGTGCCTGAACAAGCAAGTAATCATCAGAAAGTTGTGGAAACAGCAACAAGAGAGAATCAGGACCCCAGGTTAAAGCTTTCACTTCAGGCCTGGTAAGAACCACTGAAGAAGCAGTTTGCATCCAAAAAATTCTCATCATGCCTGGCTGTTACAGATTCCATTAGAAAGCAAGAATCTGTGGAATTAGTAACGGTCAGAGATAACACTAAGAAGTGAATATATAGGAGCTCCATGACTAACGTTTTGACAAGTCTCTCTTCTTAAATTTCCAATAAAAAGGGGAAAACTTCCAAGTAATGGTGCAGAAAAAGAAGCTGAGAGGGCTGGTAATAATCAAAAGGTACTTGCAGCTCACAAACAGCATTGCCCCCATTGTGAGTAGGTGTCTTCATGCACAGCTACAACAGGGGAAGAAATATCCATAGAAATAGTTTATATCAAGGCCACATCAATTGGAACATCACACAGAATGCTACAAAAGGAGCCTTTAAAGGTTACTACAGACTCAATGTAATGTAAGAAGATAGTTAGACCGATTTTGAGGTTGCAGTAAGAATGGGAAATCGATCATTTTTACGGAAAGAAGAATCATTTCAGCTGCAGGCACAAAGTTTGTTTAGAAAGTCATGAAAAGTAATGGTCTCTGTTCATTAGGCCACGACAGGTGGAACATTATCCAGCTTGCCTGTTAGAAATCTATTCTGGTCACAGTAACGTGTGAAAACCCCAGTGAATGATTTGGATGTACAAGATTATTATTGAAAAGAATTGAAAGGCATAACAAGGAGGATAAAACAGCATTGTTATTTTCATTAGGTAAAACTCTTCAAAATTATAGCAGCATTTGCATACTGCAGAACTTAGATGCTTTAGAATAAGAACAACTTTACAGGCATTTAAATGGTCACTGGATAGACATATGGACAAGAATGGAATAGTGTAGGTTAGATGGGCTTCAGATTAGTTTCACAGGGTGGCGCAACATCGAGGGCTGAAGGGCCTGTACTGCGCTGTAATGTTCGATGTTCTTGTTCTAATATTTAATCACCTTAGAAAGTCAGCAGAAGAAATAATAATAGATTCAAAATGTAATATCTGAGAACAGACAAGTGGATCACTGGATTGGATATCTTGGAGAAAACAGTTCACAAGTCAGAAGATTGTTTCATTCTTAAGCATAAATTCACAAGGTGAACAAACAAACAAATGCGTTGCAACATTCAGTTGGATCCACAGCTAATGATGCTATAAACTTACGCAACAGTGAAAAAGCCCAGATACTTTTGAAGAAGTTCTCCACTTATTTTAACAATTACTTTAATCTGAGAACATACAACGTTCTTGAGACAGCAAGGGTGGCACGGTAGCACAGTGGTCAGCACTGCTGCCTCACAGCGCGAGAGACCCAGGTTCAATTCCTGCCTCAGGTGACTGTGTGGAGTTTGCACGTTCTCCCCGTGTCTGTGTGGGTTTCCTCCAGGTGCTCTGGTTTCCTCCCACAGACCAAAGATGTACAGGTCAGGTGAATTGGCCATGCTAAATTGCCCGTAATGTTAGATAAGGGGTATCGGTGGGTCGGTATGGACTTGTTGGGCCGAAGGGCCTGTTTCCACTCTGTAAGTAATCTAATTTAAAGAAGGGTTCAGGGAATTCCAAACATTATTTCACTAATGTTCTTTGTAGATTTGTAGAAAACTATAGCAATGGAACTTTGAAATCAGAATCTAAGAGACAGAATTTTGGTTTGGAATTATTGATGAGTCTTTGTCATATTAATTACAGTCCAAAGAGAACTTGACTTCAGATAAAACTCTCCAGATTGCACTGGAGGCAGGTATCAGGAAGAATCTCAGAAAATTCTTGTGTGAGAAAGTCAATCTTCTGATGGGAGAGCAATAGAACTATTCACTGTTTATGGTATAAACGGTCAAAAGACATGGAACAAGCAAACACAAAGATAACAACAAACAGCAGAAGTAAAGATCAAAAATATTTTATTTCATCAAAAATAAAAATCAATGGCTGTGCAAACAAAAAAAGCCCACAAGCACCAGCATTATCCAGCTATCAAAAAGAATGTGACATCAAGAAAACCATCTGTTACTTGAGGAAGATAAGCACATCGACCTGGACCCAATATACCGACCACTGCAGCCGATAGCTGGAACTGACAACCGGAAGCAGCAGGAAATGCCGGGGGAAAGATCACAGAAGCACTTCACAGGAGGCCCCCCAGTACTGAGGATGTCACCTAGACAGGGGACGAAATGTCTGCAACACAAATTCCCAGCTTTGCGAACAGAACCACAACGAACCACAAGTAGAAGCAGAACATACTTACAGAACAACAAAATGTCAAATGGTTAATGATACAAAGATACTGATGCAATGGAACTACCTAAATTGGAAATGGCATGCAATGTGCTCCCAAACTGGTAATCCAGTGACTTAAGTTTGACAGAATTTATTTATGTCATTGGGCATCTCATAAACTTTAAGCTTGGTACAGGGGTGAGTGTCCCTGTATCATCAAATTGAATACCATTGCTGAAGAGACTTAATTTACAGCCTAGAGAGAGAAAGCTACATGATCCAGACCATACAACTCTCAAGATTAGAAGCTTGCTATGAGCAACTTCACAACACAAGAAGCATAAGAGACTTGAGAATGTAGATGCTATTTGAACACTTCTCACTTTTAAGCCTGCATGCATTGGCTGACCTCATCACCCTCGAGGTAACACCTAGTTCTAAGAGACAGCAAAAAGGTCAAGTGAAACCAAGTTCTACAAAGGCTATTCAAAAAGTCAACAAATAGTTGGTTGAGGAACAAACTGTTGGCATCCAACAAGTCCAGGATAAACTGTAACTGATTCCATTGGGTTTTCTGGACATTTAGCACGATCCAACATGATAAAAGACTATCTATTTTAGTCCAATAGTATTGTTTTATTTTATCATCAGAATCCGTAACTTTACAGTAGTGATGGAAATATTTTTCATTCTTATCTTTACTATAGAACATTCAGAGGACATAAATCAGAAAAATTTATGAATAGAAGCAAGACTAACATCAATAACATGATCGAATCTGTTCTCCCAGTTAAAACTCCATCAAAGGTGTTACCATCAGGATGTGCGGTGCACAATCTTACTCATCTACATGTCAATGTTAAAAACAGCCCAGCTCAACTCTTTCTTTTTCATCCTCCTGTCTTATGAATAAAACACTCTAAGGCAGACCTTGCTTGAGGTAAGAAACACTTTAAACATACTCAATGCAAAGTTTGAGTGAATTTCTCCCTTCAGTTCAATGAGCCAGAGTTGGCTCAGGCTTTCAGTAATTGAAGACTGTCAAATTCTGATTCATGTTGTGTTTCATCAAGCTGGAATTGGCTGGGGTGATTCAACCAGGAGATAAAGCAAATTCTTTTATGCAAGAATCTCCTCCTTTGTCGATACTAGCATTTGTTCTTGCTCCACCCGATACATTTGCCACGGCTTATATCCAAAACATTAGTCTGGAATATGGAACTTTGCAACTTTGATCATTAAAACCTTGGCTCCAAACTCACCTGGTCATTTGCCTCGATGGTGCTCCCTGTCTTTGAAATGGTTAAAGTGGAGCCGGTACTCATCCACAAACATAGCTGTTTTTATCTTCTTAGAATTCTATGAGATTGAAAAGTGCAGGAAATGAGAAGCAGGGTAACAGCTAATATTTCATTTCAAGCACTGATTCCACTAGTTTGTCCTGTCTAAGTGTGTTATAGGATATTCTTCATATTCAATGCTTACAAGGTAATGAACCAATTTGAGCAACTTTGCAAACACAAAATTGGGCTTGTTCTTCATTGAATGCTTTCAGACACTAAGAGCTTGAGTTGAAAAAAAAGTTAGAATCCCTACAGTGTGGAAACAGGCCACTTGGCCCATTGGATCCACACTGACCTTCCAAAGAGAATCCCTCCCACCCTATCCCCGTAACCCTGCATTTCCCAGGGCTACTCCACGTAAGCTGCACATCCCTGGACACAATGGGTGATTTAGCATGACCTAATCTGCACACTTTTGGACTCTGGGAAGAAACCCAAGCTGACACTGGGAGAATGTGCAAACTCCACACAGGCAGTCACCCTAAGCTTGAATTGAACCCAGGTCCTGGGCACTGTGAGGCAGCAATGCCAATCACTGAGCCACCATGCCACCCTGAGCTTGATTCACAAACGGAAGAAATTTTTCATTTTGTTGCACATAGTTTGATATGAATTTTTCGGGCTATGTCTGGTCTTCCCGTTTAACTGGTAGAGCTCGTCTTCAATGGATAAGGTCAGATTTTCCAAGTGAATGGTTTAAAAATGCTATTATTTTTACATAGACAAGAACTTACTTAGCTGTCAAAAACAATAAGGTCAGCAATTATTTTGTCTTCAAAAGTGTAGTTCTGGCAAACGGAAGGATACATATAAAAAATCAATACACATAGATATTAAACAAATATTTTGCATCAGTGTTTACTGTGGAAAAGGACATGGAAGATGTAGAATGCAGGGAAATAGACAGTGACGTCTTGAAAAATGCCCATATTACAGAGGAGTAAGTGCTGGATGTCTTGAAACGCATAAGAATGGATAAATCCCCAGGACCTGACTAGGTGTATCTTAGAGCTCTGTGGGAAGCTAGGGAAGTGATTGCTGGGCCCCTTGCTGAGATATTTGTATCAATGATAGTCACAAGTGAGGTGCCAGAAGACTGGAGGTTGGCTAATGTGGTGCTACTGTTTAAGAAGGGTGGTAAGAACAATCCAGGGAACTATAAACCAGTGAGCCTGATGTTGGTGATGGGAAAGTTGGTGGAGTGAATCCTGAGGGACAGGATGTACATGTATTTGGAAAGGTAAGGACTGATTAGGAATAGTCAGCATTTTTTTATGCATGGGTAATCATGTCTGACAAACTTGATTGAGTTTTTTGAAGAAGTAATCAAGAAGATTGATGAGGGCAGAGTGGTGGAGGTGATCTATATGGACTTCAGTAAGGCATTCAACAAGGTTCCCCATGGGAGACTTGTTAGCAAGGTTAGATCTCACGGAATACAGGGAGAACTAGCCATTTGGATACAGAACTGACTCAAAGGTAGAAGAGAGAGGGTGGTGATGGAGGGTTGTTTTTAAGACGGGAGGGCTGTGACCAATGGTGTGCCACAAGGATCAACTACTTTTCTTCATTTATATAAATGTTTTGGATGTGAGCATAAGAGGTATAGTTAATAAGTTTGCAGATGACACCAAAATTGGAGGTGTAGTGGACAGTGAAGAAAGTTACCTCAGATTACAACGGGATCTTGATCAGATGGGTCAATGGGCTGATTAGTGGCAGATGGAGTTTAATTTAGATAAATATGAGGTGCTGAATCATGGGAAAGCAAATGTTAGCAGGACTTATACAGTTAATGGTAAGGTCTTAGGGAGTGTTGCTGAACAAAGAGACCTTGGAGTGCAGGTTCATAGCTCCTTAAAAGTGGAATCACAGGTAGATAGGATAGTGAAGAAGGTTTTGGATGTAGGTTTGCTCACTGAGCCGCAAGGTTCATTTCCAGACGTTTTGTTACCCCTACTAGGTAACATCTTCAGTGGGCCTCAGGCGAAGCATTGCTGAAAATTCCTGCTTTCTATTTGTATGTATGGGTTTGTTTGGATTGGTGATGTCATTTCCTGTGGTGATGTTATTTCCTGTGATGAGGTCACTTCCGGTTCCTTTTCGCAGGGGGTGGTAGATGTAGCCTAACTCCATGTGTTTGTTGATAGACAACATTGGACAAACAGGCAGAAAACTAGCTGTCAGGATACATGAACACCAACTAGCCACCGTGGGCGGCACGGTGGCACAGTGGTTAGCACTGCTGCCTCATAGCGTCAGAGACCCGGGTTCAGTTCCTGCCTCAGGCGACTGACTGTGTGGAGTTTGCACGTTCTCCCCGTGTCTGCGTGGGTTTCCTCCGGGTGCTCTGGTTTCCTCCCACAGTCCAAAAGATGTGCAGGGTAAGGTGAATTGGCCATGCTAAATTGCCCGTAGTGTTAGGTAAGGGGTAAATGTAGGGGAATGGGTGGCCTGCGCTTCGGCGGGTCAGTGTGGACTTGTTGGGCCGAAGGGCCTGTTTCCACACTGTAAGTCTAATCTAAGTCTAATCTAAAAAAAAAAGATATGACCGTCTCTCACTAGTATCCTCACATGTGGATGATGAAGGACACCAGTTCGACTGGGATAACACATCCATCCTAGGACAAGCCAAACAAAGACATGCACAGAAATTCCTAGAAGCATGGCATTTCAACTGGAACTCTATCAACAAACACTTCGAGTTAGACCCCCATCTATCAGCCCCTGAGGAAAGGAAGAAGAAGCGACTTCACCACAGGAAATAACATCGCCACAGGAAATGACATCACCAACCCAAAGAAACCAAAACATATAAAAAGAAAGCAGGAATCTTCAGCATTGCTTCGCCTGAGGCCCACTGAAGATGTTACCTAGTAGGGGTAACGAAACTTCAGGAAATGAACCTTGCAGCTCAGCGAGCAAACCTACATCCAAAACCTCAACCTGAGTTACAAATCTTCTCGCTAAGTGAAGAAGGTGTTTTTCCTTTATTATTCAAAATATTAAGTACAGGAGTTGGGAGGTCAAGTTGCAGCTATACAGGACATTGGTTTGGTCACTGTTGGAATATTGCATGCAATTCTGGTCTCCTTCCTCTTGGAAGGATGTTGTGAAACTTGAAAGGGTTCAGAAAAAATTGACAAGGATGTTGCCGGGGTTGGAGGATTTGAGCTAGAGGGAGAGGCTGAACAGGCTGGGGCTGTTTTCCCTGGAGCATCAGAGGCTGAGGGGTGACCTTATTGAGGTTTATAAGATCATGAGGGTCATGGATAGGAAAAATAGACAAAGTCTCTTCCCAGGGGTGGGGCAGGTCAGAAGTAGAGGGAATAAGTTTAGGGTGAGAGGAGAAAGATGTAAAAGAGGCCTAAGGGGCAACTTTTTCATGCAGAGGGTGGTGCGTGTATGGAATGGGCTGCCAGAGGAAGTGGTAGAGGCTGGTACAATTGCAACATTTAAAAGGCATCTAGATGGGTATATGAATAAGAAAGGTTTGGAGGGATGTGAGCCAAGTACTGGCAAATGGGACGAGATTAATTTAGGATATCTGGTCAGCGTAGACGAGTTGGATTGAAGGGTTTGTTTCTGTGCTGTGCAGCTCTATGTCTTTAAGACTTGTATGTAAATTAACAGGTAAATGTGAGTGCAAAATTAGCAAGCATTAAACACTAGAGGTTAGAAGAATTTCACTCCACAGAGCAGTAAATATGTAGATGAGGCAAAAATCAAAATTGATTTATTGCCATGTTAATTCTTGAAAAATGGAGTCAGACAAATGTATAGCTCAGAATTCATTTGCAGTCTGCAAGGGTAAATGATCAAATATTTTACCAAACATTGCAATTTAGTCCTGATGGGAACACGGAAAGCTCATTTATTGAAATCTACTCATTACCATTGAATAATTTAGATTACAGATTAACATTTTAAGGAATTTGTTTAGTTATCTTCAGTCTTAGGGTAAAATTTCACTCAGTTTAATCTTCTTTTATCTACTTTGGGAAACTAATTGGATGTGGTTTTCTGACTAAAATGTCATCCACAGCTGAAAACATAATAAATAAGTTATCATCAGAGTTGAGATTGAAAAGCTCAAACCACTGAGAATGGTCCATGGAGGTGCAATTCCTGTATGGTTTCCTGGAAGACCATCAGTGCATTATTGACTTTGGCCTAGGGGACCATCAACTCAGTGAAAGAGGCTCTTTGGTCTATCCAAAACTTGTTGAGCTGCCAGAACAAGGAGTTGCCCTTGACTGAGTGTGGCAGGCTGACATGTTGCAAGATCCAGTACTACATGCTGAGGGATGCACTAAATCTGTGGCAGCTGCTACCAAAGTGCAGTGGGGAAAGACCATCATCTGAGATCTTCCCGCTGCAGTTAAAAGGGGACCGTTCAGTTATTGGACCCTCCACATGCCTCAAATTTATGTAAATATAGTCTTTGCACAAGTATGAATATGATACAGGTAGTTGTCTTTTCCCAAGATAACATATTTAAAGACAAGGGGGCACATTTTTAACATTAGCGGAGAGATTTACAAAAGACACGAGGGGCAAATTATTTACACAGAGGGAGGTTCGTGTGTGGAATGAACTTACTGAGGAAGTGGTGGATGAGGGCACAGTTACAACATTAAAGTACATGAATAAGAAAGGTTTGGAGGGATATGGGCCAGGAGCAGGCAGGTGGGATGAGTTTATTTTGGAATTATGGTCGGCAGGGATTGGTTGGACCAAAGGGTCTGTTTCCATACTGTATACCTCCATGAAGGAGATCCTTGCAGACCCCTCTCTAATTGGTTTGGCAACAGCAAGTGACATTTAGGAAAATCTGGTCAAAGTGTAGATTAAACAACAGACTCTAAGGTACTAATTTACTAACAAGCTGTTTACCATTTGCCAGTGATTATCATTTGCCAGTCTCACTTAAATAAGGGTCAATACCCAATATCAGGCATGGCTCAGCTGTAAGTGTTCCTGAAGAGTGAATAGTTCTTGTGCCCAGTTTATGCCAGCACTCTAGTTGTAAATAACTTCAATGCTACCAGTTGGCAAAATAATCTTAAATTATCCCACTCACCTAGAGCAATTTAATTTCCTCTGGATTTCAGCATAGATCTGATACTGTCCAGTGCAGGCAGACATAAATTGTTAGATAAGACAAAAGTCCACAAGCCATAGAGACAATAAAAAAAGTGGAAATTTGGAGAACTCAGTTAATCCTCTGCCAGCAAGTACATTAAAGTCTGTCTGGTTTATAAAATCCAACATTAAAGTGAATGCATCAAGAACTGTCAAGAGCTATATTGACAAATACAATGCCCAACAGATGTGACCAGGCATGAAGCAGAGGTGACGCTGAGTTAAACCAAATGAATGTAAAAGTAAAATCAGATGCACCTTAAAATTTAGTGCCTTATTTGGCAAAACTACTCTTTCTAAATTTGGCAAAAACTGTATGACATCTCACAAGATTGTTTGAAAAGTAAAAAGAATATTAATGTGCATCCAATTAAATTTAAATGTTTACAGGTTTACATTTAATTGAAGTTTACTGAGATTCCAAATAAAATGAGTGTAAGCTCATTAAAATAAATGTTTCTTAGTGTTTTTAACAAAATCATAGCATGTTCCTAAGTTATTCCTTTAAAGAGGCACATGACTTCAAATTTCAAACATAATGATTTGTCATTTGTCACTTTGTCACAAAAATATTATCAAGAAAAAGTTAGGCTCAGACTTTCCTGAATCAGAAACACTTTGGTATGATTTAAAGTTGACAGGTGGACTCAATTCTGAATTCCCATTCCCATTCCTGGAACTCCCAATGTTTGCAGCTATGGGATAAGCCTACTGGTACTCAACTTGTACTCCCAACACCATTTTGGGCTTTGGTATCACCCAGAGCTCTGCATTTCTCATGGAGTTGGTCCAGCTTCTCAATGACTTGTGACTCATGCCCTTCAGAGGGAGTAATGAATTATAGTCTGGACTTAAGAATCCTTTGAGAGATAAATTCACAACGTCTTAGCCATGTCCCCATGCCCCTTCCCTGTTCCCCACTCCATGCTAAATCATGCTCCCTATTGATCTCTTCATGGTCTCTTTGCCAATGCATACCCTTCCATGCCAATTTAACCAATCTACAATCAGTACAGAACCAATAAGAAATTCATGAACAATGACTCCTGAAACAGTTCAGAAAAAGCATTTATTCAAAACTCTTTCTTTGAGAAACCAGCAATCAAACAATCTATTAAAATATTACCATTAAAGGCTTCAAGAATTTGACACCACTCAAACTTATGCAAATAAACATTCAGATATTGAAAAAAGAGATCACAAAAGTAACAACTTATGTTAAACTTTTCAATATGTTAATCAAGCAAAATCAACAATGTTCTCCGGTCATCAAAAAAGAATTCTCTACTTATAGGATTCTGGGCTCTCACTAAGTATGCATAATGTGGACAGAAGAGGTATAGAACTAAATAAAATCTTTATGGGTGAGCAGCAAAGTTTGGCATGTGAGATTTAAGAGGTTAAGGGAAGTGGTTTAATGATGGTGAGAGGGTATGGACTGTGAGGTTAATGAGCCTATCAACCTTTTCTACAATTGGGATGAAGTACCAGAGAAAAGAAAGAGGGTTCACTTAGCTGCCCCTGTCGCTATTCTCATTCTGCTTCTGGAATCAGATTGTCCGATTCCATCCCACACCCAACTCTAGCACAAAAGGTTCTGATGCTCAGGGGCATTTGTCCAAAGGTTGATCCTGCAAGTTGGGACATTTTCCAAATCATGCTGCCTACAACACCAGCAGAATCTGGGTCTGTGCAAACCACAGAAGGCAATATTAGAATAGTCGATTGATCACTTCGGCAAAGACTAGGATTTTTAAGGGGGAGCAGGTAAGACAGACATACAGCATCATTGAGAAGTAGAATTTCAGAAACTAAGGGTTTTATTTCTGAAGGCATTGCTGGCAATCAAGGCAGGATTCTCAAATGATAAATGTTAGGCAAGGCAAGGAGTCATGGATCACAAAGGACCAAAGGTAAATCTGTTAGAGACTGACAGAGAAAGTTAGTTATGTATAACTTGAGGGTTCACCACTCCACATGTTTGAGATATGATGAGGAGGCTAGTCTCCATAAATAACCACAGCCAGGACTAAGCTTGTACCCATGTTGTTGACTTTATTCCTCACCACACTCCAGGGATCTCAACAACTGTTCGAATTGACAGAGATGGGATCGGAAAATAGATAAAGATGTAAACAAAAATTCTCCTGTATGATGGCAAGGAAATTCTTAATGTTACGATTTGAAATACGTTTTTAAAAAATTCACTTTCTGTAATTAGTCAACAATGATAAATAAAGAGCAGAGTCAATCATGGAAAACTGAACTATTATTTTCTATTCTTGTGAATTTTTAATTTTTTAAGTTGCAATATCTGCAATTTATGTTATCTGTGCAACTTCTATGTAACACAACTTAAATCTACACATTTCCCAGCAATTAGTTAATACACACCCAAGAAGTATTATGCCGTAAACCATATCATTTACCCTTACAGTTTTCAAAACTGCAGTAATAAGCAGCCATGCTTAGACCATAATTTAAGCACACACCATAAGCTGAAATCTTTTACAATAACTTTGAAAATTTCCAGTCATCAGTTCAGACACGATAAACCATATATTTGAACTGATCCTTAATGTATACTGCAAATGGATTATTCATCCACAGTTTCTATTGAAACCAGATGTTTTTCTTTTGTGTTTGGGAGTAAGTAATCTCACTATTCTCTCTTCTTGTGCTTCTTGGTTTGCAGTTTATGCTTCAAATCTTTACTGCCACAACTGTACAGCGATTTGTAAGGTGGCTGACAGAACCACTGATTCTGCTTTATGAAATCAGTGTTGTTATATCAGGGTGTTTTCTGATGTACGCAGTTCCTAGTACAGGTTGGCACTAAATGAACCGCCCTTAATGTTTGATTCAAACATCTCATTTTTGGTGAAGTACATTTTTTTTGTGGAAGCCAACTAATTTTTGATTTTTAACATATATTATGTTAAATAGGCATTAAACTCTGAATACTGATTGGTAACAAGGTGAAACCAATTAAAACCGAATGCTCGAAATCAGAAACAAAAACCAAAATTGCTGGAAAAGCTCAGCAGGTCTGGCTGCATCCATGGAGAGAAATCAAAGTTAACATTTCAGATCAGGTGACCATTCTTCAGAAGAGCAGTGAAACAAAAGAAGGAGTTCTGACAAAAGCTCACTGGAGCCAAACGTTAACTTTTGCTTTCTCTGCGCAGATGCTGCCAGACTGGCTGAGCTTTTCCAGCAAGTTCTGTTTTTGAAAGTGATGCAAGTGGTGTCTTTTCCTTTTTAATTGGAAAATGTTCTATTTTCACAAATTCAGGATGCTCCAAAATTTACCTTCCATGAGTACTTTTGTAATCCTATCAACTTGTGCGGAGCACAATCCCGACAATATCAGTAAGATAATGAGTAGACCGCCTGCTTCAATTATGTTGCTTGGTTTGTAAAATTCTTGGGAAACTGTATAGCCACTCAAGAAAATAGACAGGGTCTCAATTTATCATCTTATCTGACCAATGATATCTCTGTCAGTGCAACACCCCCTTTGTACTTCACTGAAGTGTCAACTGAGATCATTTATGCGATTTTGGAGAAGATTTGTAGACCAGGTTATAAGTTTGCTCGCTGAGCTGGTAGGTTTGTTCTCAGATGGTTCATCACCATGCTAGATAATATCATTAGTGAGCCTCCAATGAATCACTGATGTTCTGTCCCACTTGTTATTTATATGTCTCGGTCTGTTGTCACCTACCACAACAGACCAAGACAGATGAATAGCAAGCGGGACAGAACACCAGTGCCTCAGTGGAGACTCACTGATGATGTTCCCTCACACAGTAATGAAACATCTGAGAACAAATCTACCAGCTCAACCGGCAAACTTACGACTTGAGATCATGCATTCCAGTCTCGAGTAGGGCTTAAACCCAGAATTTTCCCACAGAAAGACACAAGGTCAGCACTGAACCAAAGCTGGCATTAATTCAATGAAACTCTTGAGGGCAACCTTTCAGCAGATCAATGAACTGTATTTAGACTGATAGAAATACTCTTGTATTCTCATATATCAGAATTACAGATCTTCTGCACTGTAAATTATGAGGCTGTTGCAAAATGCAAAATAATTATTCACTCTGTGGTTGGAGCAGATGGTTACTTTTTTTGGCGAAGAGTTGTCCTGAATTTTTAGGAGAGATTCTCACTGCAAGGCCTAGCAGGATTTCTTGCAGTATCTTACTAAGCACACGCCATTAACTACCTGAGCCATCCCTCCAATGCCCCTCTCATCCAATTCTAGTCACACCTTAATACGTGTTGTTCCAGGAACAATTAGCCAATCACAAGATAGCATCCCTTAGACCTGCACCATTTTTAAAAGGGAAATATTTTGCATATTTTAAATGGAACCTGTACAAATTACAGAAGAGGGTAGATGACATTGTGATTTGCTCACAGGGACCTGCAGTTCCTGTTGAGGGATGTTGGGGGTACAATGTAGAGGAATCTTCTTCTTGGAGGAGCAGCAGAAGATGCCAGGCCACCATACTTGGCAGCTCGGTCCCAGGTTACCATCTAGATCAATCATGTCTCAACACTTGCAGATACTGTGGTCTCCATTGGCAATTGTAACCCCTGCTTCCTTAGCTGCAGTCCCCAATCCTGCAGAATAGATTCCTGAGTGTCCTTCTCCTCTCCAGCCCATCATTGTGATTGCCTCTCTGCCCCCTCTCTTCCCACTCCCCTCCCCCCCCCTATTATGTATGTGGACAGACCTGATGGACTGACTGTGGCCCACCCTAACTGGACAGTTCCAAAAGAGAAGAGCCCAGACCTCTGACTGATGGCTGTTCATCCACACGGCCACATTAGCCCCACTTTTGGCACAGGCCACTATGGAGCTACCTGACGAAGGAGCAGTGCTCAGAAAGCTTGTGATTACAATTAAACCTGTTGGACTATAACCTTGTGTCATGTGACTTCTGACCTTGTCCTTTCCGTACGGCCCTCTTTTCATTTATAAACTGATCCCCTTCTTGCTGCCGTGGGGAGACTGCTGATCACTGCCCTCAGTAAATGCTGACAGCATCATGAAATGGCTTCTATTTGGACTTTTATTGAAGGAAATATTCCCCACGCCTGTCGAGAGTGAATTTTAAGCTGTAATTTTAGATAACCAGCATCCCCTCCCAAAAATCTTTATGTTTCTTCCTGCTGACCTCAACATGTTTGAGCCTCCCCATATTCCGACCCAAAGCCTTCGTTAACATGTTCATCTCCTCACTTTACTCTCAGATCCCAGACCTACTGCTTAGCAATGCAAATCATAATCATTCATTGATTTCTCTTCATTGAAACCAGGGTTGTGCTGACTGACCATGACCCACTTCCAGGACTGTAAGGAGGTGAATCCCCAGACTGTTATTGCACCAAGTGGTCGATAGACCACATTGAAGACTCTGAAGTAATTCCAGATGAAGTCCTAAACTTACTGTGCCTGTATTCTGTAGTCCCCTCCCCATGACTGAGGACTACTCCCCTTAGATTTTGAGATAGATCTGCTTAGCTAATCCACATGCTATTTGGTTGCCATGTAAACTGCTGAAACATGCTGTAGGAATGACATTGACATAGCAGGCTGCTGTACAGCAACATATCCACCTCCTTGACTGATCATTGCTAGCAGATATGACAAGCTACCTGCTTTCTGTCTGTGTTAAATGACACAGTGAGATTAGAAGTACTGTGGATCCTGCAAGTTCTGAATGAAGCTGCAAAGTGCAATCAGGCAAAGTAAGACAAAGCAGATATTTGGTGAGTTTCCGCGTAGCTAAAGTGAGTGAGCATTAAGAAACCAAGTCAAGACATGTGATTTACACCCAGTTATTGAGTCAGACAGTCATTCGGTCTAACAGGTCCATGCCAACCATATTCACAAATGAAACTAGTGCCACCTGCCTGCGTTTGGCCCTTATCCCTCCAAACCTTTCCTATTCATGCCCATATCCAAATGTCTTTTAAACGTTGTTACCATACCTGCATTCGCCCCTTTCTCTGGCCGTTCATTCCACACATGAATGACTGTCTGTGTACCTGAGATAGGTGTGTGTCCCTGCAGGCAAAGCAACCTGACAGCAGCCTTAGAGCCCTCCAAAATGCAAAAGAAAGTGCTGAACTCAAAGATGATGTGGTGAGGCTGGTCCATATCCAATGCCATTCTCTGTGGGCAGAAAGTGCTGGGTCTCACTGCCTAAGGACCGTGCCCTTTGAGGTTAGAGAATTCTGGCCCAAGATGGATGCCTGGAGAAAAACCTAATGGGCTCCAACCACAATGCAATTGCTTTATGTCCAAGTCAGGTATAGGCCACTATCTAGTTTCTCTCTTGTATCTGGGAAAGTAGCAACCTGCATATATATGAGGTGAGATTAGGTAACAATAAGATTTTAGTGTGTACGATTAGACCCTGTGGCACTCATCAGTAACATTTTCATCTAGCCATTAAAACCTTATATCGAAATTCAGACAATTATTTGCAACAAGAATCTTATTTTTCCATCGATTTCGCCATTGTGCCTATCATTCATGGATTAGATTAGATTACTTACAGTGTGGAAACAGGCCCTTCGGCCCAACAAGTTCACACCGCCCCGCCGAAGCACAACCCACCCATACCCCTACATCTACCCCTTACCTAACACTACAGGCAATTTAGCATGGCCAATTCACCTGACCTGCACATCTTTGGACTGTGGGAGGAAACCAGAGCACCTGGAGGAAACCCACGCAGACACGGGGAGAATGTGCAAACTCCACACAGTCAGTTGCCTGAGGCGGGAATTGAACCCAGGTCTCTGGCACTGTGAGGCAGCAGTGCTAACCACTGTGCCACCGTGCCACCGTGCCACCCTAATGGGCTGGGAAAATTCCACACAGTATCTCTGGACCATTTCAAAGGAAACTTCAGGCCCTACTTTATAACACATAATGCTACAATTTTACTATAAGCCATTTTCGCGACTGCCACAGCATGAATAAATTAATCGACTGGAATAGGTGAAAAGGCTCATTCATATTTGAAGGGTTAAACAGCAGTTCCTTCTTTCAAATCATTGTTTTGCTGGAGTAAATTATTTCCAAAAGGAATTTTTCATGTGATTTTGAATTGCAGGACACAAACAAGTCAGCTTCAAAGCGGTTGGTGCAGTTAACCACTTTATTAAAAGCTGACAATACCCACATCATCAGAACACCAGGTATAATTGAAAAGAGAAGCATGAACTTCAATTACTAATAGTCAGCTTTTTCATTCTGGGATTCCATTTTAAATGTGTAATTTCTTTTATCACTGGTATAGCATGTAAGACCAAATTTGTCATTTCAACTCTTTTTTTTCTGTTTTCTGTAAAAGGTACTGTGGAAGTTGGGTTATCATTCCACACTGCAATTTAAACTAACGTGCAATATATAACTTCCAGTACATTTTGACACTGATCCTGAACCATTACTCAGCAAATCATTCCCCCTTCTTCACCTCTATCTCAAATGTTGCTCCATTGGCACCAAAATTGAAAATAATTGTTATGAGTGCTTCGGTGCACCACATGATAATCAATTTATGAAAAAGTTGTGTTTTATTTTTAATGCGGTTTAATGTGGGGATATGAGTGCACAGTTACATTCATGCAGGATCCAGATCAACATGACCAGTGAGCATTCCAAACGTAAGAAAAGCATGAATCCAGGTAGTTTGAGCTTTAAACTGTGTAATCCCATCAAATGTTGTGGAATGCTAGTCTTCATGTCAAGTAAGACTGTGATGATTATGTGACTGTAAGACGTTATTTTGCCCTTATTTTTTAAGGAAGATTGCAAGGCAGAGGCATTGAGCAGTCTACCAGAATCACTAGAGTGATTGGGAAGTCTTCATTTTTTTTAACAGCCTGAATGGATGTGCTCATCTCTCACAGATCAGGATTTCTGGCTTTAAAGTTTAGCTTTAAGCAGAAGCTACTGGGGTCTCAACAGAGCCAGAAACTTCAGTGAATGTTTCTTTGCTGCTGATGTCTCTGAATTTTCTCTTGATGATTTTTTTTCCTCCTGGATCGGACAACTGCATGTGAGAATCTGTCTGAATTTGCCTTTTTGCCAAGGGGTGTGTTTATGGGATGTTAGTATATTAGAACAGTTAATAGGTTATAGAGTTAATTTATTCTAACTTCCTGCTTCTTTGGTTGTATTTTAACTACAGTGTTTAAATAAATTGTGTTTTGTTTAACTGGGTAGTTTGAACAGTGACAATTGTTTAAATTACAGGACGGAATGATAACCCAACCTCCACAGTACCTTTTACAGACAACAGAAAAACAGTAGGGACTTACTGTTTGCCTTTCAAAATAGGTTCTAGGCCACCTTCTTAAATATTTTGGGGGGGCTGGAGGAGGTATCTGGTCTGGTCCATGACCAGGAAACCCAAATGTTGCAGGCCTGGGTTGGTAAACACTCATTGTGTGCATCGGTAATAGAATACTTAAACCCAATCACAACAGAGCAGGGTTATACAACAAAGCACAACTTACTACAATTAGATAAAATCATAGAAATGATGATGATCAGTATCATGAACTTTGTAAGGTTTGCAGTTGTATTCTCTTTTAAAACTACAGTGCCCGTTCATGGAATCTTTTAGTTTTTACGTTGAAAATTGGGAGGCAGTATTTTTTTTTTAACTACAAATGACGCTTCTGATATATTAAAGTTTGATGAGGTATGCTTGCAAAGTTGGCCTAATTCCAGCTCCTAAAGCCACGGTGATAGAAAGCAAACCTTGACAGCAAAATTATTAATGATATTAAAAATGCACTTCATCAATACATGACATGAATGCAGTGATGATTACAGAAGATTGACGGATGATCAAATGACATAAGGATTTTCCCACAAACAAGTGGCTATCAATAATCTTGACATTAGAATAAGGTCATCCAGAAGTGAATTATGAAGAATTTGCTTCACATGAAGAGTAGAAAATCAGAGCTTGGTTTCTAAAAAGCTGTGAGTTTTGGAGCAGATGGAGTCTTCAAGACTGAGATGGATTTTTAGGTTTGTTAGGTAAAGATACCAAGACATACAGAGAAAAGCAATGGAAATAGAATTTAGACAGAGCTCAACCATGATCTAATTGAATGGCTGAATGTGGTTAATTGGCTATTCCCATTCTCCTTCTGTGCAATGATACAAAAAATGGTTTCTACAATAATTCTCATTTATTAATTTATAATTTATGTTCCCTATATTTTCTGCAGCCCCCTCCAACCCTGTAACCTTGAGAAACTAAGGCTCTATCGGCTGGATATTCTGCCACTCCATTGCTTCATTTTTACAAAATTAGAGCATTTAGCCTTTCAGTCAGGAGATTCTGAATGCAGAGCTGGTCTTGCCCATTCTGAGAATTCTCTCAGAGAGCAGAAATCTCGAGGAATGCAAGCCACATCCCCTCCTCACAGAGGTCAGCTGCTATGTTCTGACATAAGAAGGAGAGCATCACAGATAGTCACTTCACTGACTGCTGTCAAATGGTAAATAAATAACCTCAGTCTAAGATTTGTGTCCCTGGAATTCAGGAGGGACGGGTATGCCAGGTAAATAATGTGCCAGCTGGGGAGGGTACCAGGTGCCACACAGTAAGGAGGCCAGCTGGGTAAGCTTCCCCCTCACACAATCCTCATATATTTGTTCCACTCGATGGATTAACCCCTCTTCGAGTGGATTAGGGACCGTCTTGATTTGATTCAGTAGAAAATCAACAGGCATCATAAAAGAGCTACGTTCACAAATATTTTTATAAACTGGTTAAAACATCATCCACTGTGATCAGTGCCAGGTGAGTTAATGGTTCTGAAACTGCTCACGTTTGAGCTACTCTGAGATCCATCCTGTTTGATAAAGTTGCACATCCTCTGGGTGAACAATCCAATAGTTGGGGTCTGATAATATTGGCACGTGTTCTTCTCTACCCTTTGTTGGTGATTGATAATGTGCCTAGGACATGATGTAGCCATAAATAGGCAAAACCTTAGAGGGGCTGAATGACATGGTCCATAGTGGAAAATGTAGCAGAACCATGTGAGGGATCCAGTGAGGTTGATCATGATGTTGGGAATCATTACTTTCTTAATGCTCACTCACTCTGAGCTTACTTGGATGGCCACAGGATGCCCATCCTCTCCAATAAGGCGTGGGAGGTTGAATGTCTGGCAGATACCACCCACATTGACTCCGTTGGCACTATTGTGGGCTGTTTTCCTCCTGGAATGAGAGAGGTGCAGGTATTGAGTGAGATGCAAGTGTATTCTAGTTGGTGCGGAGGTGTCCTGAGTGAGTGAATGAGTGGACAGCACAGAGGGCATGAAGGGCTAGTGGTTTACAGAGTTTGGGATGGCTAACAGTGAGTAAGGGAAGATATTGCAGGCAATGGTAAGAGTGGTAGACCTTGAACCTTGATGAAAGGTAGACACATTAGTCAACACAGAGTGATTGTGAGGAATTGGAGCAAACATGATGGCACTTAGGCTGGAATGGGAAACTTTGAATTTCTTCCTTCATTGCTATGCCTTCCTCCAGATGGCTGAGACTGCACTGACTGGGATGGCAACCTTGTGCCAGGATGGCATGGTCCAGTTTCATGACCTGCTTTGCTGGGCCTGGGGATAGAGGATGTTCAGATGTGGTAATCTACCTTCCATCAGGACCTCCAGGCTCTTACTTGCAAAACAGCAAGGAGGAAGTGAGGACTGCAGATGCTGGAGATCAGAGTCTAAGAGTGTAGTGCTGGAAAAACACAGCCAGTCAGGCAGCATCCAAGGAACAGGAGAATCAACGTTTCGAACATAAGCCTGTCATCAGGAATTTCCTGGCCAGGTGCTTGACCAGCTGTGCTTTTCCAGCACCACACTCTTTGACTGCAACGCAGCCATGTCCACGGTAAACATCAGGAATTCTAAAGGACAGCTCCAAGTGACAGTGTTTGTGCAGGTGCATAGTGGACTTTCAATGATGATACCAGCACCAGAGATGCCAGTCCATTCTTGTGTATCTTAGTACTGATGAATTATTCCTGGTACAGTGAGTGGTAGAATGTGGCTTGAACTGGATGTGGGGGGGTAGCATAGGAGTGGGGCAGATAGTGGTGGCTACTTAACATGGATACTATGATAAGATACGATGAGAAAACTTGCTCAGCCTTGCAGACATAAACCCTCCAAAAAGAACTTAGTGAAACTGACACTTAGCCAAACAAACAACACAAGATTCAGCCCCTGGTTACTGAGATGCAATAAGCTGTGCAACTTTATCAAAAGCAAAAGCTTCTGCTAAGATTCATTCATGGTCTTCCTCCACTACAAGCTACAGAACAACATGTGTAAGAACTGGGAAAGTTCCTTGACTAACTGTGATGGTACCTCCTGACTGACTGTAGACTGCTCTCACCCCCCTGAAGACTGCTCGCCTTTAACTTTCATGTGTGGCCGTTTGGTTGGAACATGTACATTGTGCTTGCCACATAAATTGCTGCTGCAGATCTGATATTCCCACAGCAAGTAAAATATATCTACCTCCTACCTGACTGAAGGATTGACAGTTCAATGCCCCTGACTGTCACAAATGGGCCGAGGAGTGGCAGTTGGAGTTCAATTCACATAGATGTCAGGTATTGCACTTTGATAACAAGCCAGGTCAGAACTTATACAGTTATACAGTTAACATACAGGACCTGGGGAGTGTTGCCAAACAAAGAGACCTGGGGGCGCAGGTACCTTGATTTTGAAAGTGGAGTTGCAGGTAGACAGGGTGGTGAAGAAGGCATTGGGCATGCTTGTCTTCATTGGCCAGAACATTACATGTGGGAGTTGGGACATCACATTACTGCTGTACAGGACATTGGTGATGTCATATTACTTCTGTACAGGATATTGGTGACATCACATCACTGTTGTACGTGATATTGGTGATGTCGTATTACTGCTGTACAGGCTATTGGTGAGGCCACTTCTGGAATATTGCATTGATTCTGGTCACACTGCTATAGGATGGATGTTATTAAACTTGAGAGGGCACCGAAAAGATTTACAAGGATGCTGCCAGAACTGGAGGGTTTGAGCAATAGGGAGAGGCTCAATAGCCTGGAGCTATTTTCCCTGGAACATCAGAGGCTAAGGGATGACCTTATCGATATTTATAAAACCACGAGGGACATGGATAGGGTGAATAGACAGGGCCTTTTTCCAGGAGTGGGGAGTCCAAACCTAGAGGGCATAGGTTTAAGCTGAGATGGGAAAGATTTAAAAGGGACCTGAGGGGTAACGTTTTCATGCAGAGGATGGTGCGTGCTTGGAACGAGCTGCCAAAGGAAGTGGTGGAGGCTGGTACAATTACTGCATTGAAAAGGCATCCAGTTGGGTATATGAATAGGACAGGTTCTTTGGCAAATGGGACTAGGTCAGATTGGGATGTCTGGTTGGTGCAGAACAGTTGGACTGAAGGGTCTGTTTCTGTGCTGTATGATTCTATGACTCTACGTTGTCTGACTCTCCCTCTATACTAATAAGCAATGCAAGCCACAGAGGCTTACAGCATGTAACTGAGAACAATAGACGCTGTATGCTAAGAAAGCAATGCGGCCGACACAAAGGCTGGCAGCTCATAAGTTGGTGCTGAGGTCAGGGAGAATACACAAAGAAAGCAATGCGCAAGGTATTGAGACCGGCAGCTTCCAAGCAGCTGGCAGGTTTGAGAATGATAAGTAGGCAGGTTCAGAGCATGCGTCCTGGTGAGGAGAAAAGCACTTTGTGTTGATGCATAAGGTGCATATCTGTCCCTGAGTGCAAAGTGACCTGGCAGGAGAATGCAAGTCAGAGGCGGCCCTGAGCTCAAAACTGTAGAAGAGCTGCTGTGGTGTTTGACTTAATTTGAAGGCCAGCATGATGACACCATGATACTGATGGCTCACCAATGCTAACTCATGTGGATAAAAGATCAAGGAGGATGCTAGCCTTTTCTGGTCAAGCCGTTTCTCTTATACTTCCCTGCAAAGGTTAATATGGAGGAAGTAGAAAGCTGCAGCCATCAGTACCAGCTCTGACTTACATGTCACAAACTGGTGCCACGGTGCTTCTTGGTGATGTAGAAGATAAATGGAAATGGCACATAAATAAATCAAAACTTAAGAGTCTGGTAATGACCATGAATCGATTGTTGGAAACACCCATCTGGTTCATTAATGTCCTGTAGGGAAGGAAACTGCCATCCTCACCTGGTCTGACCAACATGTGACTCCAGACCCACAGCAATGCAGTTGATTTTTAATTGCCCTCTGAGCAATTAGCGATGGGCAATAAGTGCTAGCCAAGCTACCGATACCCTTATCCTGTGAATTAATTTAAAAATAGAGCTTTAATGATATGCCAATGTATGGAAATACAGTTTTAACCATTCAACATCAAGACTCTGAAGTTGACGTTTATTGCTTGAGAATAAACGGGGAAAATGTTTGTCAACATTGAGAGTCTGATATTTTCAAACATCACCTTTTTCCGGAGCCCCCTCAGTATCATTCAGGCCATACCAGGGAGGCGAAAATTACACCCAGCTTCTTCCTTAATTAATAAATGCATTTACACTGAGGGCTTTGATTTTCTAGACTGAGAAACAACAAGGCAAACAGACTTTTAAATTAGATTCCCTACAGTATTCAAACAGGCCCTTCGGCCCAACAAGTCCACACCGACCCTCCGAAGAGTAACCCACCCAGACTTATTTTCCTTACATTTACCCCTTACTAATGCGCCTAACACTACGGGCAATTTAGCGTGGCCAATTCAACAAACCTGCACATCTTTTGGAATGTGGAAGGAAACCTGACCACCCAAAAGAAACCCACACAGACGCAGGGAGAATGTGCAAACCCCACACTGACAGTCACCCGAGGTAGGAATCAAACCTGGGTCCCTGGCACTGCGAGGCAACAGTGCTAACCACTGAGCCACCATGCCATCCCACAATTTTCCCACTCATTGCTTGTGCTGGTTCAAACCATGATAATGGATAATTCTTTGAAGTTATAATTTTTGCATTTTCCTATTTTCTCAGTAAGAAAGGCTCATTTCAAAATTTCACCTTGAAATCAGCAGGGATGAAGGAGGCTGAGAGTTTATTCAATACTCTGTTTTTTTTTCAATCCATTCAGACAGACACTTCATACTTATAGTGTCCCATGAGACAGCCGCAAAAACTCTATTCTATGCTGATGCATGATATTACTTTCAGAGAAGAGCATAAGACATTATCAACCTTCTTGACTGCCAAGGGCTTTAGTGCAATCATCTGCCAAGACTTCTATGATATTAACATGCAGTCTGGCCCCTGAGGTTTAAGGAGCATGTTTAACAAAAGAAGAGTAGTTTTAAAATGTCATTTCTCTGACAAGTCTATTAGGTAGCTCTGGAAAATTATAAATTGTCCATAAGAACAGTAATAACTTCTTTCATGTCTAAAGACACCTGTACTTCATCTCTTCAGAACAGCATAAATGTGCATTTAGATATCACAGTCATTGCCACCTCTGGACTCAGTTATTCTAACGTTTTCTTTACCAACATCTCATCCACCACCCTCCATAAACTTCCAAATCATCCAAAACTGTGCTGCTCATATCTAAGTTGAATCACGTCCATCCATCACCTCATGCTCACTGACCTCATTTAGCTCCAAGCTCCCCTACATCAACAAATGTAAAATTTATATCCCCTTGTTGTCTTATTCCTTTCTATTTCACCAATCTGTTCCCTCTCTAACACTCTGAGAACAGTGCATATCTACAACTCAGATCTGTGCTTTGACCCCATTCCCTTCCACTCACAAGGAGCACTGTTCCTGTAAGTAAACACTGTCTGAGATGTTCACATTCAAAAAATCCCACCCTTGACTTCTCTGGCTCTCATCTTTTCAGGGCGTGCTTAAAATGCACATCTTCACCCCTCCTAAGAAAGCATGCGAATCTATAAAACAAAATAGAAAATCTGGATTTTATTGAATATTATTGTGTTGAATATTAGAAATGAATATTAAATAGCTTCAGCTTCAAATGTTAAGTCAGTTATTGAGTATATCTTATTCTTTTTAATTCATTCACAGGATGTGAGTCTCACTGGATTGGCCAGAATTTATTGTCTATCCTGAATTGACCAGAAGGCAGTTAAGAATTAACCACATTGCTGTGGGTCTGGAGTCACATGTAGGCCAGACCAGGTAAGGATGAAAGATTTCTTTCCCTAAATGACATAAGTGATTGGATTTTCCTGACAACTGACTATGGTTTCATGATCATCAACAAATTCTTAACTCCAGATTTTTATTGAATTAAAAATCCACCATTTACTGTGTTGCAATTAAAACCTGGGGCCTTAAACATTACCTGGGTTTCTGGATTAATAGTCCAGTGACAATACCACAAGGTCAGCTCCTCTCCTATAACTTTGCTTAACAAAAATGTTTACAATGTATACAGACACACAATATACTATATTACTCACACAAAGAATCATTGAGTCATAGAGTCATACAGCATGGAAACAAACCTTTTGGTCCAACCAGTCCATACGAAACATAATCCCAAACTAAATTGGCTCCACCTGCCTGCTCCTGACCCATGTCCCTCCAAACCTTTCCGATGCTCGTACTTATCCAAATGTTTTTTAAAAATTGCAATTGTTCATCACTTCTTCAGGAAGTTCATTCCAAATGGGAACCACCCTCTATGTAAAACGTTTGCCCATCATGCCTTTTTAAAATCTGTCTCCTTTCGCCTTAAAGAATGTGCCCTCGAGTCTTGAAATTTCCCATCCGAGGGAAAAGACAACTGCCATCAACTCTATCTATACACCACATTATTTTATAAAATTCTATATAGTTTCCTCTCAACATCCCACACTCCAGTGAAAAAAGGTCCCAGGCTACCTAACCTTTCTTTATAACTCAAATCTTCCACACCCTACAACCCATTTCTTAACATTCATTGCATTGAAGGTGATAACTATATAATAGGTTGTTCAATCTACTCACACATTATGTAAACTGAGGAAGGAGTAAAGACGTTATTTATCTTCTCATCCCTGCTCTGCTTATTTTGGCTGATCTGTATTTCAACTCCATTTCCTCATGCTTCATCCATATACTTTACTGAACAACAGTCTATAATCTCAAGTGACCCATGCTGTACAATACAGTACTGTTTGATCTCTATATAACCCACCCTTTTGATTGCAGGCTGGGAGATGGGATGGTTGGAGATTATGGTGTGGGAAGTTAACAGGTGCTTGCCCATTGTGCTGTCATCACCATGCAATCTTGTTGATGGTGAAAACGTTGATAGACAGCCCTTCCACCCAAGATGTCTTTCAGGTGCTCTCCAACGTGTGGAGAGATTACCAAGTGAAAGCTGGCAGCCTCCTATCAAGCCTTGGGGTCTTCTCCCGCAGGCAAACATTAGCCTCTGGAGAACTGGCCCCACTCCACCCCCATCATAAGGGTAGCAATGCTGCCTTTCATCAATAACTTTATTCAATACTTGCTAAGACCCTTTGACTGGTCTTGATGTGGAGGAGCCAGTGTTGGACTGGGGTGGACAAAGTTAAAAATCACACAACACCAGGTTATAGTCCAACAGGTCTCTTTGGAAGCACTAGCTTTCAGAGTGCTGGTCCTTCATTAGGTGAAGCTCCTTTATCACAACCATCTGATGAAGGAGCACCGCTCCAAAAGCTAATGTTTCCAAATAAACCTGTTGGACGAAAACCTGGTGTTGTGTGATTTTTAATTTTGACTGGTCTTGACACCCCAGAATGAATCTACCTGTTGTTAAAAGCATGGCCACCTCCTGCTCCTCTTCCTGGTATAGCCCCATTGATGAAAGTTGCTCCCATTGGCGTTACTGAATTGTTGGCCCTCAGATTGGCTGCCACCTCCAGCCAACCGGAATCAAAAGAAGCAATTGGTTTCTGCTGGCAAGATGTGACTTCAGGAGCTGCTGAACGGTAAAATAACCTTGCCTTCACCATTCACCCAGGCATCCCTCCCCGCCAACTTGCTTTCAGTCATGGTGCTGGGTTCCTGTCAACGCCACAAATTCCCGCCCTTTTGTGAAGAAAATTTGCTTCAGAGATCAGATAAGAGAATTATTGGGAAAGGACTCCACGTCTCAACAAATTGAAAGAGTGATGCAATTGAAATTGAGCTTTTTGAATCATTTTAAATGTTGCCTGAGAAGCGGGTTTAGTTTCAACAGGCAAGATTGCTACTGGCTACACCTGTATATCCTCCATACACTGCAACACATTTTGTCATCTAGCGCACTTGCTCTCTATCATCCTCAACAGGTTTAAATAATGAAATTATTGTAATTAACTGCACAGGCAAATAAAACTAACAGAAGAAACATTGTTAAATATTTATCACTGTTTGTGCATCTCCTGCAGTTGGGTTCTTCTGTAATTACTCCCAGGGTGGATTAGTAGCTGATAGGGGGTGAAATTGATCTATACAAGCAGGACAAAATGGTTGCATAGCAAATCAACAGCTGGGTACACTACGTTCAACCTTCTTTTACACAATGCAGCAGTTCTGGAAGGCAGCTCATTATCACATTCTCAAGGGAAGTTAGAGATCGGCAATAAATGTTAGTCTAGCCAGGTCTGCCCACGAATGAATGAAAATGAACTAGCATGGCTAGGCCTCAGTTCCAAGAAGTTTTTGAACCTGGCCAGATCCAGACCCTTGAAAGCGAGTGAGAAGTCAACAGTCGACAGCAACTATAGCCCTGAAGGATCAATTCCCAACACTCAAATAAGTGATGGAAGGGGAAAAGTAGGGACATTGTGCTGCAATATAGGCAAAGTACCATGGATGCTGGAAATCTAAAACAAGTACAAAATGTTGGACAAACTCAGCAGGTCTGGTAGAACCTGCGGAAAGAAAACTGGAGTTAATGTTTAGAGTTCAAATTAGCTCTTTTTCGGAACTGATCAGAGCTGGAAAATATGCTAGTGACAGAGGAGGAGGAGGTGGAACGGTTGATGAGCTTGTCCAGAGCAAAATATGAAGGCAGTGATAATGGTGGTAAAAGGGTAAACGATATGAAGGAAGTAAGTGCATGCATTCGCTGTGAAAGGAGAAAGTGTGTCTGCCATACTGACAGCAAAAGCAACAGGGAACAAGCAATACATGGTCAGGGAGATCAGGTGATATATGAAGAAAGGAATTGAGAACTTTATGCTAAATCATAGGACTTTATGCTAAGTGTTAGTGCCTAACTAGAAAATAAGATGCAGTTCCTCCAGTGGACACCATGCTGTTGGTAAAGTCAAAGGAAGGCCAAGACTATATATGGGTTAAAGGAACACTTTGTTTATTCTGATTCTACGGATCCAGGATGCTTAACAGATGACAAAGTAGTGGATATTTAAATAACACTCCTCTTAATTAGAAAATTAGTTTAGTATCAGGATTCTCTCAGTCCAACTGCCCTCACTCATTTTCTGTTCTATGTGGAGAATTAAGGTTGAGGTCTATGAGTCAGTCAGTATCTGAAATGATGAAGTATTTTAATATTTTGAATGGATTTTCTAATTCGGCTATGCAGTCCATTGGTTTGTATATCAATTGCTTAAAACTGAAGATATTGTTCAGACTGCTTTAAAATACATAACATTGGCATTATAGTTTAAAATTCATTTCTTGCTGATCTTATTTAACTTTCTAAAAATTCATCTTACAAGATAAAATAGCTATTTGTTGGAGACAATCAACTTAACCTTGTTTTGGATTTAACCCTGACAAGAAAAAGAGAAAACTACATCTGGAATAAATTGAATCCACAGATCGATGCCCAGCAAGCTTTCAATGCCTTTCTTTTAACCAAAAATCTATCCCAGCAGCTGTAATTGGATTGCAATTTGCTCTTAGCTTGACCCAAGTTCCAATTTGAAGAAACCATTACTTCTTATTTAGATCACAAGTACAATGGTTGTGCCCATATGCATCAAAAATCTATTAAAAACTTAAAACATTCAGTTTAACACCTAAATTCTTTCATTTCCTGTGCCGTTATTTCACAAAGCCTACATTTAGAATATAGCAAATCAGTGTCACCACAGTGATGTCTACTTAATCCTGCTAAAGAAGGCTTGTAATTTTCCCCATGTATCTTGTCTCTAAATGCTTTAATTGTATGAGTGTTCAGGACTTGTTGTGACGTTCAACAACACAAAACTTGAGGTCTCTGCAGTAACTCTCGAGGAGCAGAGCAACTTTTATCAGTACTTTACTCAAATTAATATAACAAAAATCAAGACCACGTCTTGTTATACATGTGGATACCTCTTTAAAGTTTCTTGATGTATGTAAAAGAGTTTGGGCTGAAAAGTATTGGCATTTTCATTCATTTGCTACAGTTTCACAAACCAATAGAGAATGTAATTGTGTGCAAATCATCAGATGTTGGGCAAGTCTATCTGAAATAGGCAGGTTGATGTTTTAGAAAGAATTTGCATTTCCATAGTGCTTTATCCTGTCCTCTGACTTTTAGTGTCAATTAATTATCTATGAAGTTTAGTCACCATTGTAATCAAGTGAGCTTTGCACTTACAGTGAATATTCCTGTTTTTGACTCAGACTGGTGCAGGCAACATCAGTGCAGACCGTATTATGGATTAGGCCAGACCATTC
Organism: Chiloscyllium punctatum; assembly: GCF_047496795.1. Lineage (NCBI taxonomy): Eukaryota > Metazoa > Chordata > Chondrichthyes > Orectolobiformes > Hemiscylliidae > Chiloscyllium > Chiloscyllium punctatum. Next base: position 119,382,608 of record NC_092747.1, read on the forward strand.
AAAACATTTTTAAGCAGGCAGCTCAGACCATAACTTTACAATTTGGTTTGGTAAGAATACAAAGAAAATTACCCGGATTAAGTTAGCTAGGTTTTAAAATAGACAAAAAATTATTCACAAAATTACACAATGAAACACAAAGAACAGAATAAGGGATCCCTACAGAACTCAGTCTATCCAAACTAGACTTAATTATGTTCTTCTGAATATACACAACAGTCCCAACAAGCAAATCCCCTTAAAACCCAGTATAAATGAAACATATGCTTACAGGTTGAAGTTAGAAGGGCAGAAGGAGAGAGAGATTTTCCACACAGCTCACTGTTGAACTCCCAACTAGTTCTGGACTGAACTGCTCAGTTAGAGAACTGACCACTCCCCTTTCCTTTTACAGGTCACTTCTAAAACATGACCACTTTGGCATGAAGTTTCATCTGTTTACAGAAAATAAAAAGGCCTGTCATTACCCTTTAATTTCTGTACCAAACCAGCACCGGGAATGTTTATGACCCCTGTGAAAAAACAGAAGGACATAGTATCCTTGAGGAAAGGACCAGCTTTTTGAAAAAAGGGACCAGCTTTATGACACCTCCCCTCTTAAAAAACAAAATGAACCATCAATATCAAAAGATGCTTTCATTTTGAAAACCCTTCAAAAACAAACTGGTTAGTAATCTAAACACAAATATACACTAGACTAACTCTGCACATACAAGTATGCATAACCCCATTCAAAGTCAGGCCATGGCACACCCATCACCAAACACCTCCGTATCTCATTCAAGTCTTGATAACGCATCCACAATCATGTTTTTATGACCTGCCACATGCACAATTGTCACATTGAATGGCTGCAACAATAAGCTCCATCTAAACAGTCTGGCACTTTTCTCACTAAATTTTCCCACAAATGTCAGTGGGTTGTGATCAATGTATACGATTGTCTCAGATGCATTGCTGGAAATATAAACACTGAGATGTTGTAATGCCAACATCTAGCTCAAAGTCTCTTCCTCCACTGTTGAGTATTTCTGTTGATGAGCATTTAGCTTCCTGGAAAAATACCCGATGGGTCTTTCTATTCCTTCGTCATCCTCTTATAGGAGCACCACATCAACACCCACATCACTGGCATTGATAGCTACCTTGGAAGGCTTCGTGGCAAATACTGGGGCAATGGTTAACACAGTATTCGGGCTGTCAAATGCCTTTTGACAGTCCGCTGTACACTAAAACTTCTTGCCCTTTTTTAACAATTCAGTGAGTGCAGCAGCCACATTGCTAATGTTCGGCACAAACTTTCAGTAAAATCCACTCAATCCCAGGAACCGTAGTACTGCTTTTTCATCGACGGTGTGAGAAATACCCCAATTACTTTCGTTTTTGCATCTGGTGGGGCCATTTGTCCATGTTCAATAGCATGGCCCAGGAAGATGACTTAGGCTTTGGCAAATTCACTTTTAGCCAGATTTACCACCAAACCTGCATTCCGAAGTTGATCAAACAAGTCTGACAAATGCTGTAAATGTTCCTTCCACGGGTGACTAAAAATCACCAGGTCATCAATATACACCACACAGTTGGGTAACCCGGCAATGGCCTTATTGTCTGAAATGTGGCTGGAGCATTTTTTCATACCAAATGGCATGACTTTGAACTGACATAGTCTATTTGGCATTACAAAAACTGAAATTTCCTTTGCTCTCTCTGACAGAGGTACTTGCCAGTAGCCTCTGAGCAAGTCCAACTTAGAAATATAAGTTGCTGGTCCCACTTTTTTGAATTGTCCTCCAACCATGGAATTGGATATGTGTCAGTCTTTGTAATGCCGTTGACTTTGTGATAGCCCACACATAACAGTTGGGTACCATCTGGATTCGGCACCATGACTATGGGTGAGCTCCAGTCACTGTAACTCACTTTGATTATGCCATCTTGGAACATGTGCTCCATCTCCTTCTGAACCCATGTCAATTTTAGAGGGTTATGCCGATAAGGGTGTTGCTTAATCAGAAGAGCATCACCTATCTCTACATTATGCACAATTAGGTTAGTACTCCCCAGTTTATTTCCATATATCTCCCCGTGTGATAGTAATCACTCTTTCGGGTCATTTAGATCTTCTTGTGGAAGGTAACTCAATAATTTATTCCAATTTTTGACAACTTCCTCATTGTCCAGTTTGATTTGAGGAATGTCCAATTCAGAATCCTCTGAACGTGGTTCTTCCTTCTCTGCTGTAATCATTAACACCGTCTCCTCTTGCTTTCCTTCCCCATCAAGATACCTTTTGAGCATAGTCACATGACACACTCTGTGAGATTTCTTCCTGTCTGGAGTCCTTAACAAGTAGTTCATCTCACTCACTTTTCTCTCAATTTGATATGGTCGACTAAACTTTGCTTTTAAAGGCTCACCTGTTACTGCAAGTAATACCAGTACTTTACGAACAATTGCAAAATTTGTGAATTTGTGATTTCTTATCTGCTTCCTGTTTCATTGTATGCTGTGATACTTTAAAATGCCATTGAGACAACTCTCCAGCTCTATTTAATAGTTCTCTAAAATTTGACACAGAGGCCAAATGGGTGGTCTCTGAGTTCTGACTTATTAATTTCTCCTTAATCAATTTTAATGGTCCTCTTACTTCATGACCAATGATTAATTCAAATGGACTGAATTTGGTTAATTAATTTGGTGCATCATTGATTGCAAAAAGTACAATGGAACACTCTTATCCCAATCAACTGAATAAACCTGACCATAAGCCCCTAACATGCCAGCTCTCTAGTGCTGCCTGTGATTCTGGATGGTACGCAGTAGATTTTAATTGTTTTATTCCCAAGTTATCCATAACATCCTTGAATAGTTTGGATGTGAAGTTTGATCCTTGATCTGACTGGATCTCTATGGTAGTGCATATCTAGTAAAAAATTTAAGTAATTCTTTTAGCTGTGAAGTTGTGTAATTGGAAATCTAGTTGACACATCCATTTTTGTTAATAAATACTTATTCCTACTTTTTATTTGAGGCAGGGGACCTACACAATCAATCAAGACTCTTGTGAAAGGTTTCTCAAATGCATATTAAAGGTGCAGGTTTTATGACTGCCTGTGGTTTTCCAATTAGCTGACATGTATGACACATCTGGCAAGATTCAACTACATCCTTAAGTAGACCAGGCCAGTGAAAATGTCTTTTCCTCACCCCTAAGTGACTTCCAAGTGGTAGTTCATGTGCCACTCGCAGCACCTCCTTTGTGTACTCTACTAGAAAAACAATTTGATGAATCACTGCCCATTTCTCATCTACTTGGATATGTGATGGTCTCCATTTCCTCATTAAGACATCATTTGTTAAGTAATAACACACAGGGAAGCATTCGCTCTTCTTCTCTGTATGTGCCTTTTGATATAACTGTTTTAAGTTCTCATCTTTCTGCTGTAACTTGATCAACTTAGCAGAGCTAAAGATACTTGCACGTTCTGTGCCACTTACCTGATCAAAAAAAGTCCCAGATATAGCTGTGTCAGTTTCCTTATCTGTGCCTTTTGACCTCACCTGCTTCAGCTTGTGCCTCTGTGATCTTATGACCACACAATCAGGGAAAATTCCTAAATAAACGTCCATTATTTCTTCAACTGACTGCATCTCCACTGGTTTTTCAACTAGAGTAGGCAGCATGCCTACCGGTGAATCAGCTATATCATTTGCAAGGACAAATTGTATTCCTGGAGCTGGGAGTTTATCAAGTACTCCTACCACAAATTCTCTACTCTTCCTTGAACTCTCTAGCCTCACTTTACATAATTGAGCACTTATTGTCTCACCATGTTACCAGTACCTTTTCTGGCAATGGTCCCTCAGCCTTCAGCATCACAGACTGAGAGAATCCTGTGTCTCTTAATACTTCTGCCCTATGTGAATAAACTTTACCCTCACGTATTTATTTTTTAAGCGGATCTGGCACTTCCTCCTTAACCAACCTCTGATCATCGTGTACACTCTGAGGCAGTTGTCTAACTTCCCTTGTGCTTTTTGTTACTAGTCCAACAAAACTCCCAGGCTTGTCTGGTTTTCCTACATCTGGCTTTCTCCTGGCCCACCATCACCGTGATTTTGTGTGGCCCACTTTATTACAATGAAAACACCAGGGCTTTTTAATTCCTTTGTCCCCCTCGAAGCCAAACTGAGTTTTATGGACCAGCTCATAATCATCAGCCCCTTCAGCTGCTGACCTTGCTGTTCTAACTCTCTGCTCTTCCACATGAGTTCGCACTAGTTCAGGCAGGGAATTTTTGAAGTCCTCCAAAATAATTATCTCTCTAAGGGCATCATAGGTTTGCTCGATTTTTAAAGCTCTTATCCATCTATCGAAATTACTCTGTTTGATCCTTTCAAATCCAATGTAGATTTGACCTGGGTCCCTCCTTAGATTCCTGAAACATTGTCTATAGGTTTCTGGTACAGGCTCATATGCACTTAAAAAGGCTTTTTTCACCTCCTCATACTCCCCAGATACCTCCTCTGATAGGGATGTAAATACCTCACTAGCCCTACCCTCAAGCTTTGCTTGGATTAACAAAACCCACATTGCCACTGGCCACTGCATTTGTTTAGCCACCTTTTCAAATGAGATGAAAAAAGCTTCCACATCCTTCTCATCAAATTTAGGCAATGCTTGAACATACTTAAACAGTTTCACACTGGGCTTCTGACTACCAGGGGCTTGCTCATTCTCACTCTCTTCCTCACTAAGCTTACCCTCAGCCTTTATCACCAGCCTTTTAAGATGAGTTTCCTTTTAAGTGTCAGTTTTGAAGTTCAAAAGCTCTCTTTTTTTTCTCTGCTCTCACTTTTTCCCTCTCTTTTGCTTTTAACTGTAACTCAAACTGTTGTATTTCTGCTGGCCTTTCCTTATCTCTTGCTTCTAACTCAAGTGGCTTCATTTGCAATCAAATCCTTGCCATCTCTATAGATTCTGATGTACTCTCCAGCAAGTTTAAATGCTGAGCTACTGTTGTAATTATCTCTCCTTCCCTCACAGAAGCAAACAGTTCCAGTTCCAGCTTCTCTGCTAATTTCTGCAGCTTGGTCTTACTAACCTTTTGCAAAACTTGCAAACTTACCGCATTCACATCCAGAAAACTTCTGACGACTGAAAGAGCCATTACTATCCCAAGCTTTGTCTACCCAACCAAACCAACACCCAAAATAAAGATACTAGCACCTACTACTCTCTGTTTAAAATTCTGGATGAGCACCCAATCTGTTATGGACTAGGCCAGACCACTCAAAACATTCTTAAGCAGGCAGCCAAGACCATACCTTTGCAGTTTGTTTCAGTAAGTGTACAGTGAAAGTTGCTCAGATTAAGTTAGCAAGGTTGACTACCAGGTTTTAAAACAGATAACAACAGAGGGAGAGAGAGAGTTTCCACACAGTTCACTGTTGAACTCCCAACTAGTCCTGGACTGAACTGCTCAGCTGACCACACCACTTTCATTATACAGATCACTTCTAAAACATGACCACTTTGGCTTGAAGTCTCATCTGTTTACATATGAACAAAAGACCTCGCAATACCCTTTAATCTCTGTATCAAACCAGTCTAATTGGCACCGGAAGTGTTTATGACCCCTCTGGGAAAACCCAAAGACATAGCATCCTTGAGAAAAGGAACAGCTTTCAGGAAAAAAAAGTGTCAGTTTTGTGACAACAGCTCTGACAGTCAGAGACTGGAAGTCCATCTTTGAACTCTGCAATGACATACAGTGGGATACTTGTCGCTGATGAATGTGGGAGACCATAAAACATTGGACCCTATCAGCTGGTGTAAAGATGGTAATGATTATATAAAGAACCCTCTCCACGCATAAGACTCCAAACAATGGTTACATTCATTTTACTTATGCTCCCTGTATTTAAATTTCTAACTGTGCCCCACCCCACCCTATCTCAATCTTTGTATGGGAACTAATACCAAGGCCATATACATTTCTTTCTAAAGCAGTGAAAGTCAGCAAACAGATCTGACCACTCAAATCTGTATTTCAATCTTCTGTTTGGTTATAAGGGAATAAAGAATTACTTGTTAGCTCATTTTAATTTAAATGGATCAGATGCACATTCAATCAAGGAATGGCTGAATTAAATATTCCAATACCAACCACCCAGGAATTGGAGAAATCTCAGAGTTTCACATTATCAAATGCAAAGTATAAAATAAAAGGCATCTTCTGTCCAAAGTCCAATATCAACTCCAATTATTTGTCTGCCACATGCTATTTTCAAAAACAAAATGTTTAGCAGGCAAGAACAGTAATAATTATATGAAGTTTGTTTGGGTCCCTTTTAAAAAAGTTGGTTGCTCTTGTATAATTTAAAATGTAATTGAAGTAATTGAAATGAAGTAAACTTGGGTTTAGAACACTTGTCTGCGGATCATTTTGTGGTACTCTAACACAAGAATTCCCCTGAATCACACATTCCGAGCAGACTTTAGGCAGATGACTCTGCAGATTTACATTTTAAACTTATTAATGGGCCATCAAAGTTGTTTGAGTTGTCTCTGGAAGTAACAAAACCTGGTTGAGGTCCTAGCACATGTTACATGCGGAAAACATTTTTAAACAAACAATTGAGTAAAAGAGAAATAACTCCTGTCAAGAGATAGTGAATTTGAAACTCAGTTGCTGTAATATTTTATATAACAGTACTGTGACCCAAAACTGTCACTAATATAGGATTGTACCCCAAATAAAAGTAATCACTCAAAATTTCAAATCATGCCAGCTCACATAGTTTACTCTTCAGCAACAAATTTCAAACATCTCTGGGTCATTCTTACTTTTGCAAAAATGACCCAGATCTTCTGGATAATTGAAGATATAGGCTTCTCCCTAGGAAGTCACAACTCAGTGGCTGTGTAAGAACTGCCTAGGAAGGTTAACCCTCCAGTAGATCTTTGCCCTTAGTCCAAAATCCTCTGGAAGATTTCTCCATCTCTTAGTCAAATTTGGAGAATTTGAAGGGTTCTGATTCGCTTCAATGAATAGTTACCCTGGGAATGCTGGGTAAATCAAAACAAGAGTAGGTCATTCAGCTCCACCATTTAATACACTTATAGCTGATTGAACATTTTGACACACTCTATCCTCATAACACTTTACAGTATGAATATTCAAAAGTGTATCAAACTTTTTCTTAAATACTATCAAAGACTGAGTTTACACTATTCTCTGAGGAAGAGAGTTCCAAAGATTCACAACCCTTTGAGCGAAACAATGTCTCCTCATCACATGCTTGAGTGACTTCCACTTTATTTTTAAACTGTGTATTCTGGTTCTAGACTCCCCACCTTTCATCTTGCCTGTCTAGTTGTTCAAATATTTTGCATGTTTTATTGAGATCATCTGTTCCTTTGAAAATCTGGAAAATGCGGGTCCAGTTTGCCCAATCTCTCTTCATAGGACAGTACTTGTAGAGATTGTAATGAGATCAGACAGGTGGACCTCATAGAATAGAACTTCCTTGATTGGGGTTGTTAATCTTGTCCAATCGGGGAGCCCTGGCTGACAGATAAGAACAGGTGTGCCCCAAGGTCCTGTACTTCACGCGGGAGCCTGTGCCCCAGAACCTGTACCGCCTCCGAAATCTTAATTTTGTCCCTTTTAAGGATGTAAAAAGGCGGGCCCTGTATAGACTACTGCTGCACACCATCCACCTCTTCTCCCTCATCCACTGTCCGGACACGCCTGTGATTGCCCATTTGCCACCGGGCGGTGGGGATCCCCAGTGGAGGGCTCTCTACACGGGAGTGCTCCCCCTTTCTCTTGGGGATCTGGGGTGGAGGGTGCTGCACACAGCAGTCCCCTGCAACCACAGATTGCTTTGGTTCACGGACTCCCAGCCCAACTGCTTGTTCTGTGGCGCTGTGGAGTCCGTGGACCATGTATATATTGGGTGTGGGCGTTTGCACTCCCTTTTTGATTTTCTTAAAAACCTCCTCCTCTGATTTTGATTGCACTTCAGTCCCACGCTCCTGATCTTCGGGCACCCGGTACGGAGGAGGGAGGGCAGGTCTGAAGACCTCCTCGTGGGTCTGCTCCTGGGCCTGGCCAAACTGGCCATAAACAGATACAGGCAGCGGGCCATGGAGGGAGTCGTTAGGGCCGACTGCCTGCCCCTCTTCCGGGGTTACGTTAGAGCCCGGGTGTCCTTGGAGAAGGAGCACGCGGTGTCCACCAACACCCTGGAGTTGTTCAGGGAGAGGTGGGCACCGCAGGGAGTGGAGTGCATTATTTCCCTCTCCAACTCTATTTTGATTTAGTCCCTACCCTCCCCGTCACTGTTTTGATCACACAGCATTGCCCTTTGATGTCAAGGGCAGTGCTTGTCACTGGCCACTCGGGTGTTTTTCTATCTTCCTGGTGGTGGAAATTGAATAAAGATTCGTGCACTTTGTGTCTCTCACTGTGTCTCACACCTGCACACATATACCATGGGTGCAGCGGAAAAAATAAGCTCTACCGCAGTTAGGCGGCAGTGTGGGGGTTTAAAAAAAAGAACAGGTGTGCCAGAGATTCTGTTCACCCTGAGAGCTGGCTTTGAGGGAGCTGGATCATCGTCATGTATTGTGCACGTGTAAATAAAGGTGACTTGGTGATGGGATACAGGTCTCTGTGGAGTTATTTCAGTGCTACTATCTTGGGAACAAGTCCAGTGAGGTTTCACTGCACTCCCTCTCTGGTAAATGTACTTTTCTTGAAATGAGGAGACCAAAATTGCCCACAACTCCCCCCAGATGTGGTGAAACCCAGCTCTTATACAACTGAAGCAAGACTTCACAACTACTTCACAAATAGAGGGAGAATAACCTGCTGTATTTCCTGGGGCAACTAAAAGAAATTGTTCCTCATTCTTTCCCTCCCCACCAACCATTCCCCCATTCACAACTCTCCTAACGGACCAGACAATTACTCACACCGGACCCCTCCCCCACCACAACACCTGATCTCTCTTCACCCGGACACACAACAACTTCTCCAGATTCCTGTTATGTATTGATTACTTCTCCTACTGCTACCTGACACCTCCAGATGTCTGACCTCCCTCCCCTGATACAAGATTACCTCGCACACAAACCCCAACCAACCACCCTGCTCTCCAAGATTCCCAATGCACTTTACCCCTCTATCGCATACCTTCTCCCCTTTACTCACTTACTTTCACAATGACTTGGAGGTGCTAGTGTTGGACTGGTGCGGACAAAGTTAAAAATCACACAACACCACGTTATAGTCCAACAGGTTTATTTGGAAGCACTAGCTTTTGGAGCGCCACTCCTTCATCAGATTGTTGTGGAGGTTCTTGTGAGTACGATCTTAACCTCCACAACTGCCTGATGAAGGAGCGTCGCTCCGAAGTCTAGTGCTTCCAAATAAACCTGTTGGACTATAACCTGGTGTTGTGTGATTTTTAACTTTATCTTCATTAAGTGGCTTGTCAAGGACACTATGGGACCCTAAAGCTTGGCTTACTTACTGGAATATCACTGCAAGTGCTTTCGAAAGGGACCACAAATTCTGTGAAGATTTGGTCTGATGCTTTGGTGCTGCACTATGTCTGTTGAGAAGAATCCTGCATCAGAGCCTGTGCCTGAGAAATAGTGGACAACATTTTGTCAGATCTGCGTCAGAAAGAGAGATTCAGACCCAGTGTGGAATATCACAATCACATCGAGGTGAAATTCTCATGTTGGGTTTCTGTCAGCAATGATAAACAATTTGGAACGTAAAGTTCCATTAGGTAATTAACCCTGGTAGACATATTACAATTCACAAGTAAGAAACCAAGAGTTGAGTTTTTGTGTTGTCTTCTTGTGGCATTTTTCTGCAGACATCGATATTTATACATGCCAAAGATTGCAAAAGTTTGAACCTAAATTATGTTGAGCACAAGTTGATTTTCTGTGAACTTTTATGTTAGGTTAAATAAAATGAATTGCATGAGAGGCTTTGGTCCACCTGTAAAATTGGTTATGCCAGGAACAAATAATCAGATTCAATTGCAGAACTTTGAGCAGCATTTAAGCATTAAGCAGAATCATTTGCATGCAAAGCTACTAATAGAAACAATTCACAGGCTTTTTATTGAAATTTCAACCATTGCCAAACGATAGACTATTGTGCCCCAAAATAACAAGAATTGCACAGCATTTTGTGAAAAGTCACTCTCATACACGTAGTTTCAAGGTTGCCATTGACAGAAAAAAAGCTAATCTTCTATGAAAAATGCAGTTTCAGCTGAGAATATTCTTTAAAAACAGCACTCTTGAATATGTCAACAAATATTTTTAAAGCAAAATGCTTCTTTAAGAAAGGATTGCATATTAAATGTTTGCTCCTTTGCGCTGGGTCATGTTTGGCGAAATATGTACAAATTTGAGCAGACGTCTGAGAATAAAAAACTATTTTCTCAAAAAAGAGGAACATTTGGTATAACGTTTGCTCAAATCACTACAAAAAGGCAACTCTATCCCCAAGTCTAGGATGCAATTATCAATTGGAGCAACTGCATGCATACCAATCATTCCAAACGCCATTGGGCCAGGAAACAATTTCATGAAAGTAAGAATCTCTACAGTGTGAAAGCAGGCAATTCAGCCCATTGAGTCCACGCCAACCCTCTGAAGGCATCCCACTCAGACCCTGTCCCCTAATCTAATCCCATAACTCCACATTTCCCATGGTAAATCCACCTAGCCTGCACATCCTTGGACTGTGGGAGGAAACTGGAGCGCATGGAGAAAACCCATGCAGACATGGGGAGAATATGCAAACTCCATACAGATGGTCACTTGAGGCAGGAATTGAACCTGGGTCCCGTGAAGCAGCGTGCTAACCATTGAGCCACAGTGTCACCCATGTCATCCAGCAAAATCTAAATTATAGTTCATGCAAAGGTGCAGCTTTTATTGACTAGTTCAAAGTTCAAAAGCTTACCTGGACTAGAGCAATTAGATCATATTTAGCTCTGCAAAGCATCACATCAAAGCTAGCCACTTAATATTAGCACCACAATAGAGTCCTGGTTTAATTAAACACAACTTCAACATAGTTCTGAGGAAGTGCTGGGAGACCAAAAACTTCTCAAGTAAATTGATCAAATTACTAAGTAATAAAGGTTTCTTTTGAGCTGACTTTCCTTGAATTAATAGTAGAAGACTGTGCAACCTTGACAATGCAATTGAATTGCTGAATCACCGCTTCTGTTCTTGTTTCCTTCGTGAGCTCTCAGATCATTTCAAATTATTTAACAAAGTCATGAATTACAGCTGCATTTTAAACAACATCCCAAAAGAGACAGGGAATGGTTATGTGAGGAACTAACAAAGGTTAATGTGCCCCCAGCTACAGACATTTTCAAATCAACCTGTTCAGAAATGTCATTGCTCACCTCTGGAGCAGATGGGACTTGAAAACAGACCTCATTGTTCAGAGTTTGGGACACTGCTTTGTTTGTTACTCATTCATGGAATGTGGGCGTCACTGTCTGGACCAGCATTTATTGCCCAACGCTAAGTACCCAGAGAGCAGTTAAGAGTCAACCACATGGTTGTGGGTCTGGAGTCACATGTAGGCCAGACCAGATAAGGATGACAGCTTGCTTCCCTAAAGGACATTAGTGAACCAGATGAGTTTTTCCCCCAACAGTCAACAATGGATTTGTGATCATCAATATAATCTTAATTCCAGATTTTTATTGAATTCAAATTCCACCATCTACGGGACTCAAACTCAAGTCCTCAGAACATTTCTTGGGTCTTTGGATTAGTGGTCTAGTGACAATACCAGTAGGCTGTATAAATTACCACTGCACAACAAGTGATCCCCATATTTGTTCCCAGTTATAGGCTTCTGCAGCCAAGGTAGTATACCTGACCAGCTGTCAGGTGAACCCCCTGTAAGTTTTATTTAATGAATTCCTGTGAAGAATGACAGAGCCTCCACGTCCTCATCTCCAAGTCTGTCACCAATTATCAGATCACCGACATCACTTCCGCATCCTTCCAAAGTTAAGGCCATCTGCTTCCCTCACCACAGATGCAACCTGACAATACTGAGTCATTTCAGCACTTTACTTTTCCTGTTTAAAATGTACATTTTACACAGCAATTTGGTTTTGCTGTAATTTTTAACACCTGTTTCAGAACATTGTCAAAGGATAACTTGGGTGACTAAACACTTACTATAGTCATTTTTGTTCAAAATGACAGAAGAGAGGAAATGATCTGGAGCAAACAGCAAAAAGTGAGTGAATTGGAAAAAGTAATAACTTTGTGAGCAGGGTCCAAATTACATTCTGACAAATGCCAAGAGCTACAGATCAATGCAATCAGAGTTGACTCTGAATTACAATTATGTTCTAGAATTTCACAGAACCAGTTCTAAATTTGATCCAAATTTGACCACTAGAGCTGTCACTCTGAATTTAATTTCCCATCATTCTTGAAGGTGCTTTGCCTGTGTCATAATCCTTTTGTGCATGTGAGTTTGCATTCCTATTGCGCACAGGACTATTTGAAATGACTCACTCATATACATAAGAACACTGGATTTTTTTCCTGTAAACAGACATCACATTCAAATGGAATTGATTCAATCTAGCTTGACATGACCTAAATCAACGAGTTAAAAACAATGACTGCAGATGCTGGAAACCAGATTCTGGATTAGTGGTGCTGGAAGAGCACAGCAGTTCAGGCAGCATCCAAGGAGCTTTGAAATCTTTTGCCCGAAACGTCGATTTCGAAGCTCCTTGGATGCTGACTGAACTGCTGTGCTCTTCCAGCACCACTAATCCATGACCTAAATCAACTCTAGATTAAAAAAGTAAACAAGGCCAGACTGTTTGCATACCTATTAAGAAAGTAAACCAGCTGTAATTGGATTGACCATTCGCAGACATTTTATCTCAATACACTGACCGAATGATTATGTTGTTACCTTGGTATAACTGTAAAGGAAAGTGATTTGATACCTTAAAAGATATTTCCTGGTTACAGAAATAACAAATAAAATACTGAATTAACTGTCGGAGAGAGTAGTGCAGGAATTATTTGAGGAACACTTGGACCCTCATACGAGAAAGGTAGTACCTTTAGATAGAAAAAAGTAATGCATCAAATGGCTTCCCTCATTTGAAATTGCATTGTGAGAAAAAGGATAATGAAAAATCCAACCACAGCAGAGAATCAATTAGGTGTCAACTAACCCAACAATGTTGTCTGTTATCAATTCTTATTTCCAAATGCAATTCTCAAAGTTTTTTTTTGTGTGGCTGTAGAAGAGTCTTGTTAAATCTAAGGCAATATATTTGTTAATGACTATTTTTTTTAAAAAGGTTTTGGATACAAATCTTGTCCACCAGACTGACCCTACTGTCTAGCATTGCTCTCCTAAAACTCACCACCTTCCCTTAAACTGTCACAATAGGAAGGTCAAGGGAAAAGAGGGAGAAGAAGTGAAAAGAATTAGGAAGTGAAAGAGGAAGAATTACAGACAAATTCTGGGAATCTGCATCGCCATTGTAGGCAGAGATATGATAAATATGTCATGTCTGCCGCAATAAAGTTTTATTTGAGATTCATCTTGCACCTTGAGATACCAATCTGGAGTATCTAGGGTTGTGGGTGTCTGTACTTACACATTCTGTGAGGTTGTTTCCTCCTTATCTCTCAGTGAGCCTTTTCCACTTATGATGAACTGTCACACACTTCTGTTTACATCTCAACAACTCTCAATTATGTTCTTTAATGTGAAGGAGCCAGTGTTGGACTGGGGTGGACAAAGCTAAAAATTACACAAAACTAAGTTATAGTTCAAAAGGTTTATTTAGATGTCCAAGCTTTCAGAGCACTGCTCCTTCATCAAGTAGCTTGTGGGGCAGGATCATTGGACACATAATTTATAGTAAAAGATCAAATTGTCATACAACTGATGTAATGTATTGAACAAGCCAAGATTGTTGTCAAGTCTTTAATCACTTAGAATGGGGATGCAGGTTTCAGTGATTAATATGTACATCTCATATCTTCTTTCAAGTCACAGTCTCGAAATAAGATTTTATAAAAAAGGATGATATCTCAGCTCTGACAATGAAAGTTGTGAGGTTAGTATCTGACTGTATTCCATCCTTGAGTCAATCTGGTTCTATTTCTAAAGTAGGAACTTATAAAATGTCACATTGACTGACTGCCTACAGATTGTGTACTTTTTGAACAAAATAGAATGTATCTGCAAATGCAAATCTGCAAATGCAAATTCACCCTTTAGACTTATATGTGTGTGTGCATGTGAGGGAGAGAGGGAGTCTGTGTGTATATGTGGGAGAGAGGGAGAGCGGGTGAGTGTTTGTGTGTGCATGTTAGAGTGTGTGTGTGTTTGCTTGATAGAGTGTGTCTGTGGGAGTGTGACAATGTATATGTCGTGTGTGTGTGAGTGTGAATGTGTGTGCTTGATCGAGTGTGCGTGTGGGAGTGTGACAGCGTATACGTCGTGTGTGTGTGTGCATGTTTGTGTGTGTATGAGAGAAGGTCTGTGTGAATACAAAGTAGAGGAATAGATAAAGTCAATAGCCAGAGACTTTTCCCCAGGGCAGGATTGACTGGTACGAGAAGTCATAGTTTGAAGATATTAGGAGGAAGGCATAAAGGCGACGTCAGAGGTATGTTCTTTACGCAGAGAGTTGTGAATGCATAGAATGCGTTGCCAGCTGTGGTGGTGGAAGCAGAGTCATTGGGGACATTTAAGCAACTGCTGGACATGCACATGAATAACAGTGAGTTGAGGGGTGCGTAGGTTAAGTTACTATGTTTTACAGTAGGATTAAATCTCGGCACAACATCGTGGGCCAAAGGGCCTGTTCTGTGCTGTACTTTTCTATGTTCTATCTATGTTCTATGTGGGTGTAATCATGTGTAAGAGTGTGTATGTATGTCTGCTTGTGTGTGAGTGTGTGTGTATGAGAGTGTATAGTGCAGTGGGGTCACCTGTAGTGTGACATGAACCTAAGGTCCAGGTTGAGGCCATCCCCATGGGTACCAAACTTGGCTATCAGCCTCTGCTCAACCACTCTGCATTGTTGTGTATCCTGAAGCCTGCCTTGGAAGATGGTCACCTGAAGATCCAAGGCCAAGTGTCCTGGACCGCTGAAGTGTTCCCTGACTGGAACAGAACACCCCTGTCTGGTGATTGTTGTGCGGTGCCCATTCATCCATTGTTGTAGCGTTCTGCTTGGTCTCGCCAATGTACCATGCCTCAGGGCATCCTTGCCTGCAGCGTATGAGATAGACAACATTGGAAGAGTCACATGATTACTTGCCGTGTATGTGGTGGGTGGTGTCCCCACGTGTAATGGTAGTATCCATTTCAACACTATGATGCGACTTGCTGTGTTCGCCATGACAAGGTTGCACGGTGCTGTAGTCAATGTTGTCCTGAAAGCTGGGCAACTTGTTGCAAACAATGGTCTGTTTAAGGTTTAGTGGTTGTTTAAAGGTGAGAAGCGAAGGCTTGGGGAAGACAGTACCTAATACGGTTAACTGACACCCACCATTGGAGAAACTTCACCTCTCAGAATATAAAGGACAGGTCCTGGGTGGAGCTAAGCAAAATGTTCCAGTCACTCAGTTTTCGCTAAGTTGTACACCAGAATACTTCAGTAACCAATGTGTACTTCTTTGTAAACATAGCATGATGTCTTCCCAAAGACTTTTGCATATTTCAGATATAATGTGATTAGTCATTAAGAAATGTGTAATCAACCAATTCTGTGAATTGAAGACGAGCCTATTTCCTGCTGAAGGCTTTCTATTGCATTCAGTACAAGCAACTGAAACTAATTCAAAGAGATAGATAGTCAAACTCCAATGTTTGTTTCTCTACATGCTACTGTACAGTGACTGTGTATGTTTATAAAAATATTTTTATGAATAAAGCATGAAAAACAAACTATTGCCTAAGAAAAACACTGGTCATAGTGGAAACCTACCCAAGGCATCCTAGGGACCTGGGAAAAAAATAGCATTTTAAAAAATTAAATCAAGGGATGAAGACATCACTGGCTAGGCTTGCATTCATCCTTAATTCTCAGGTGGCAGGGAAGAGCCAACCACATTGCTGTGGGACTGAAGTCACATGTGGCCAGACCAGATAAGGATGGCAGTTTCCTTCCCTAAAGAACATTACTGAGCCAGATGGGTTTTTCCTGACAACTGATAATGGCCATCGTTTCAGGTTTTTATCAAATTTGGCCAGCGTCCATGGCAGGATTCAAACCTGGAACCCCAGGACCTTATCTAGGTCTCTGGATTAACAATCCAGTGATAACACAACTAGGCTATCACCTCCCATGCACACACACCATGGTGGTAATAGTGGACAGCACAGTCTCATATAATATCCTGCCCATGGTGATTTTCAGTTTTACAAAAGCCACAGTGATCTGGGGAGAAGGGCAATTCCAGTCAGAAAACAGTGAGCATGTTGTTAAATATTCAGCAGCTCAAAAGTGCACAGAAACTGTTAAAAATCACACAACACCAGGTTATAGTCCAACAGGTTTAATTGGAATCACTAGCTTTCAGAGCACCGCTCTTTCATCAGGTGGTTGTGGAGGACACCATTCTTGGACACATGCACCTCCATCAAGGATGGACACCTCAGCACCACACTCTACCGCAAACCCACAGACAACCTCACAATGCTACACTTCTCCAGCTTCCACCCAAAACATATTAAAACAGCCATCTCCTATGGACACGCCCTACATGTATACTGGATCTGTTCAGATGAGAAGGAACGTGACGGACACCTGGAAGGACTCAAGGATCCTCATAAGAACAGGGTACGATGCTCAACTCATTGACCGCCAGTTCCGACGTGCCACAGCAAGGAACCATAATGACCTCCTCAGGAGACAGACACGTGCTGCAACCGACAGGGTATCCTTTGTCGTTCAGTACTTCTCAGGGGCTGAAAAATTACGCCATGTTCTTTGTGACCTGCAACACATTATCAATGAGGATGAGCACCTCGCCAAGACCTTCCCCACACCTCCACTGCTCGCCAAACCTCAGATCATTGTTCGTAGCAAGCTGTCCAGCTCTCAGGACAACTCCATACAACCCTGTCAGGGTAGGCGCTGCAAGACATGTCCGAGTGTGGACATGGATTACCACCATTACACGTGGGGACAACTCCCACCTTGTACATGGTAGGTACTCATGTGACTCAGCCAATGTTGTCTATCTTATACGTTGCAGGCAAGGCTGCCCTGCGGCATGGTACATTGGGGAAACCGAGCAAAGGCTGATAGCTAAGTTCGGTACCCATAGGGAGGGCCTCAACCGGGACCTTGGGTTCATGTCACACTACGGCTGACCACCATAGCACTACACACACATACACACGGACACACGTATACACTGACATGCACACACACACTCCCACACTCACACATGCACCCCCCACAGACTTAGACACTTTGCACTCACATACACACACATATAGACTCTCTCTCACACTCACAACCCCCTACTCCAGACAGACACAGACACACACATGCACACATATACACATATGTTTGTGGGGTGAATTTGTACTTGCAGAGTTACATTGTACTTTGCTCAAAAACTGCATGAATTCATGTAAGACTCTGTTATCTCACTTTTGAGATTAGAATCAGTCTAAACATTTTGGCACAGACAGAGAACACAGGGAGCTAACACCTTCAACATCTTATCTGGCTAACACCAATTGTTTTGTGATTTACATATGAAAGAAGTGAAACTATCCTGGTCATTCTAACAGATGAAAGACCCAACAAACAATTAAGGTATTTTTCGATGTATAATTTCAGTTACATCACACTGTAAACTTTTGCTATAAATTCTGTGCCTTACAATTGTGTCCTCCACAACCACCTGATGAAGGAGCAGCGCTCCGAAAGCTAGTTCTTCCAATTAAACCTGTTGGACTATAACCTGGTGTTGTGTCATTTTTAACTTTGTGCACCCCAGTCCAACACCGGCACCTCCAAAACTGAACCTGTTAGACTCTGTGAACACAGCAGCTGGCTGTTACAATATCTGCAGAATTGTAACCAGTACTAGGCTTTGTTTCAAAAGCTCAAAAGAGCTGTAAATAGTAAGCATTACTGAAAAAAATATGTATAGATCATAAAGAATCTTAGCTACAAAGAGTAAATTCAAATCATAAATCTTGGATACAATGGTCACGTCCTAAGTAAACTAACTCCTTTAGAAAAGTGTAAATTCACACACTAAAAGAAAGATTCTAGGTTAAGAATCTAAAAGATTACTTAAATTGTTATGTTCAGCCAAAGTTAAAAATCTCATAACACCAGTTTGTAGTCCAACAAGTTTGTTTGGAATCACTAGCTTTTGAAGTGCTGCTTCATCATCAGGTAGTTGACAATCACCTGATGAAGGAGCAACGGTCTGAAAACTAGTGATTCCAATTAAACCTGTTGGACTATAACCTAGTGTTGTGTGATTTTTAACTTTGTACACCTCAGTCCAACACCGGCACCGCCAAATTATATTTAGTCAAGGACCTTTGTTATAAATATTTAAAATCATTGGGAAAAGCAGAAGAAAAATGTTTCAGAACAGGACACTTGTTAAGAAAGTTGTGCAACTGAATATATTCTTTAAAAATTTGATAATAGGATGATAGCGTTCTTTTCACTTATAGATGGAGAAAATATCAATAGATGAACAATATCCCTATTGTTCGAAAGGTACAAAAACCATGAAACGGAAGGGGAAAATAGTCCAATTTGATAGTCTTGTCTCCATCTTCAGAGAAAATAAAAGTACTGAAGTTTGTTATTTTAAAGCTTTTCAATGGGCTTTAAATGCTTGAACATAATTTTTCAGTTTAAGCAGCAGGATAGTTATGAAACATTTAATAATGCTTCAACGTTAATTCATAAAAATTAAGTAAAATTTCTGAAAACAGAAATGAGAAGATAAAAGTAAAATATTTTCATTTAAAAAGCGTCTTAATGACTAAATGTTATGAGCAATTCATCTTCACTATCCAGTAATTAAAGACAGTAATTACAAAAAATGTTAAGAAGTTCTGAAGTTTCAATTTTTAATTAATTGAAGTGATTATACAATTTAAAACATTGAGCAACAAATTCACCTACATCTCGAGAAAGAAAGTGCTACACCAGAGCTGCATGTGCCTCGATTTTGCCAACTCCCTGTTCTGATTTCCCTGCTCCCTGAAGGTTGCAAATTTCCTTGCGAAAGCTACGATAAAATATGGGGGTGCTTGATTCAGCCAGCAGCTGATCAGGCACTTGCTTCAGTTAAGGTGAAGATTGCAAACAGCAGGAATCGAACCAATGCAGGAGGGGAGAAGCCCCAATGGAGTTTTAATCCATTTCTTAGCCACCCTGTCACAACCACACACTGTGGTCTGCCCTATCTCTTGCATTTATTGCATCGGCAGGTATCCCAGTTGTGAGAACAAAGACCAAAATCCGAGCTATTCTGCCTGTAGAATGGTGGGTGAAGGAGAAAGCTCTGGGCCATAGGTGGCAGCAATAACATTAAGGTGAACCTGACACAGCTCTACCCCAGCCTGGGGTCTCGTGATGAGTGAGTATCAGGCCCCCGGGCTGACTCCCCTGGCCCGGACCCACAGGCTGAGCTGAAGCTCCAGGTCCAAAGCTGGGTGAAGGCACCTGAAGGAGTAGCAACATTGATGAAAGGGATGGTGGAGGAGCCTGATGACTGATAAACCATAGAAGTTTATGGAATCATAGTGTTATACAGCGGTGAAACTGGCCCGTCAGTTCAACTCATCTGTGCCAACTAGACATCCCAGTCTGATCTAGTTCCATTTGCCAGCATTTGGCCCATGTCCCTCTCAACCCTTCCTATTCATATACCCATCCAAATGCCTTTTAAATGTTGTAATTGTACCAGTCTCCACATCTTCTTTTGGTAGCTCATTCCATACATGCATCACCTTCTGCTTGAAAAGGTTATCCCTCAGGTCCCTTTTAAATTTTTTCCCCTCTCACATTAAATCTATGCCCTCTAGATTTGGGCTCCCCATCCTTGGTAAAAGGCATTGGATACCCATCCTGTCCATGCCCCTCATGGTTTATACAGAAAACTAAACAAACTGAAGAAGATTATCAGACTTCATCAACATTCGAAGGTATTAAAATGGAAAATATTACATGATGTGCCAATACAAAATGCCTTTAAAACTATTAATGTTAGACTAAGTTGTTTCAGATATGAAGTTATAAATAACAACAATGTCCATCTTTATCATAACAACACATTTTTGCAAAGGCAAAGTGGTAAATGCCCAGAGAATGTACAACAATCAGAAACAAGTTTTGAATCACAGAACTTATTCAATGCTTACTGAATAAAGAGGTGAACACCTGACCATAGGTATCTTTGGAAGAAAATACAGATCACTAAGACATACTCTCAATCGTGTATATATCTTTATATCATGACATACAATCTTCGGAAGATAATAATTGATCTTCGGTAGCACAATTGGGTCTCCTGTTGCACAGTATCTCTTCCTCTGAGCCAGGAGACTGAGATTCAAGTCCCACCTGCCCCAGAAATGTGTCTAAACATCTTTGAGTCATAGAGTCATACACCATGGAAACAGATTCTTCAGTCCAACCCTTCTGTGCCAAGCTGGCCGGGTCCCATTTTCCAGCACCTGACCCATATCCCTCTAAATCCTTCCTATTTATAGACACGTCCAGATGCTTTTTAATCGTTGTAATTGTACAATGATGTAATTGTCCAGAGGGGTAAAAAGACATCTCTGAACAGTTTGATGAGAATATATCTTCTCACGGATATGATAGTGATTATACTGTTTAGTGGCCATCCAAATAATTTCAAACTCAGAGTGAGTGTTATTGTATTATCTGAGAAATTCCTTTAGCTGAAGAGAATTAAACTCCAATCATTTTACAATAGACAATATAGACAACAGACAATAGACAATAGGTGCAGGAGTAGGCCATTCTGCCCTTCGAGCCTGCACCACCATTCAATATGATCATGGCTGATCATCCTTAATCAGTATCCTGTTCCTGCCTTATCTCCATAACCCTTGATTCCACTATCCTTGAGAGCTCTATCCAACTCTTTCTTAAATGAATCCAGAGACTGGGCCTCCATTGCCCTCTGGGGAAGAGCATTCCACACAGCCACCACTCTCTGAGTGAAGAAGTTTCTCCTCATCTCTGTCCTAAATGGTCTACCCCATATTTTTAAGCAGTGTCCTCTGGTTCGGCACTAACCCATCAGCGGAAACATGTTTCCTGCCTCCAGAGTGTCCAATCCTTTAATAATCTTATATGTCTCAATCAAATCCCCCTCAGTCTTCTAAACTCAAGGGTATACAAGCCCAGTCGCTCCAGTCTTTCAGCGTAAGGTAGTCCCGCCATTCCAGGAATTGACCTCGTGAACCTACGCTGCACTCCCTCAATAGCCAGAATGTCTTTCCTCAAATTTGAAGACCAGAACTGCACACAATACTCCAGGTGCGGTCTCACCAGGGCCCTGTACAGCTGCAGAAAACTGTGTGGTGTAGCTAGCACATCACTCAATATCAAAGGAATGCTGGGAATGGTTTTAAAATGTAGGGATTAATACTACACGGAACAGCTGTGCATCATCAGAAAACAAGATTTCTCACTTCTGAGGAGAAAAGTATGCTTTGCTCTAAAATCCTCCAGTGTGTTGAAGCACCTAAACCAGTGTGGGAGTCAAATACCAGAGATTAAAATAGCTTTATTGAACAAAAGGCAGACTTCTTAGGTTTCAGAAAAAAGTTCACTGAAGCTAAGAGAAAACATATACAACTCGAGATGAATGAGGTTGATATTTGCACCTCTTTCTGACTGAGAGATGAGAAGGATACAACTGATTTCAGCTTGGTGGGATTGTTCAACTGTCTTCCAATTGAGGACAGATCATATACATTTGATCATTGAATATTCTTGATAAAATAATCACCAGGAGTTTATGTGCACCTAATTGATTTTTTGGTATTTCTGCTGTCAATCCTTTCCTTTCCCTCTCCAACTATAATATGGTTCCAAGTCCTCAGCTTCCATCCCCCCAGCTTCCAAATTCAATGGATCGTTATCATTTCCACCAGCTCCAACATGATACCACCACCAAGCCCTTCTTCCCTCCTGTTTCATCATTCAGAAGGAAGAGCTCCCTCTGTGACACCTTGGTTCACTTCTCAGCCAACTGTCACACCTCGTCACCTTTGTCCAGCACCTTCCCATTCATGTAAAGGAAGTGTAACACTCACCCTTTTATCTCCGTCCTTCTTGCCATCCTAACCTCCAACTTGAAAGAAGTTCTTGGATTTACATATTAATGAACTGAAACCTGCAACACATTCGAAAAGATGAAAGTCTTAACAGCAATCTAGGTTTGTTCAATATATCACATCACTTGTATGGCACTATGATTTTTTTGCTATAAATTCTGTGTTCTATGATCCTACTCCACTAGCTACCTGATGAAGGAGTGGTGCTTTGAAAGCTTGTGCTTCCAAATAAACCTGTTGGATTATAACCTGGTGTCGTGTGACTTTTAACTTTGTCCTTGCAAATGAATCAACAATATATTTGCACTTCTTTCAAGTTAGCATTCAATTTATATATTCACTGGTCACGATAGGGATTTGTCTACATTGGGAGATCACACTCAGATTGGGTGACCGCTCTCCAGAAAACCTCTGTTTATTCTGCTCATATGATCTCGACCTTCCCGTTTCTTGTAATTTCAATTCTCTGCACTGCTCCCACCTTGACCTTTCTGTCTTGAGCATGCTTCTGTATTTGATTGAGTTTAATAATTCAAAATCAGACATTCTGCTTCCATTTTGTCTCATTCTTTCCTTATTTATTCACTTTGCTGACATCCAGCCATTCATTGCTCATTCAGGCAAATATTTTGTTCCTTTATTTTACCCATTACTAAGAATCACTTTGTTATTTAATCTCTCCGTCCCATCACGGACTATTCCTTTGTTCTCTCTCTGAAAATCCTTTTCACTTGCTCAAAACCTGTCAGATTGTTATTCAGTTCTGATAATGCGAACTATCCCTCTTTGGACAGATGCTGGTTGAACAGCTGAGTATTTCCAGCATATTTTGTCTCTATTTCAGATTTCCATTAACTTTACTGGGTTGCTTTTGAAACATTTAACTTGTTGGATGAAGGAATATATAATGGCCTTGATAGGAATAATGGCCTCCCCTCTTCTACTTGCAGTGCCATGGGATCATTTAATTACTCCCAATACAGCAGTCATGGTGTAAAGTTTCCCATGAAGGTCAACACTTGAGACATTCAAACCCTCCTTCAGTACAGGATTGAAGTACTAGCATAAATTAGACATTCAGAATAGGATTTGAATTCAAGGCCTTCTAACTTATAGGGGACAGTAAACAGTCTAAGCAGGAAAGTAGCCGAGTCTTTTACCAGTAATAATGCAGAAAATAAATATAACCAGTAAACTACAGGCTAAAAAATTTATGATTTTGTTTCTTGGGAAAGGATACTCACTGTGTAGCTGCCATGAATTCAGTTTGGCTGTGAGGAACAAAAAAACAAATCAATATTGTTCCTAGAAACAGGAAAACAAAGCAGCTGGAATGTTTGCATGATGGAAACTGCTTGAAAGGAGAGACCTTGGCTTAGATATTAACAAGAGGCAGTTTATACAGGCAACGCAGCTTTGGATGTGAAACAGGACAGGAAATCCGGAAATCCATGTTTCCCTAGATGGTTTGGAATTAATTCTACAGTTAACTCTACATCCTGCACTTATCACCCTTGATAGAATCCCACCAGAAGTCAATCGGAATGACTAATTTGGCTTTCAATCACGTGGGCAGGACTCAAAAGTGATTCATGCAGTGGGGTCGGTCAAATCCAATATTGTTGCTGGAGGAACTCAGCAGGTCTAGCATTACCTGCAGAGAGAAGACAGAGTTAACGTTTCGGGTTCAGGAATTCTTCTTCCGAACTGGATTCATATCACTGACTCTGCTTTCTCTCCACAGATGCTGCCAGACCTGTTGTCTCCAGCAATTTCTGTTTTTGTTTCAGATCTTCAGCAAACACAATTCTTTGTTTCATTACAGGTAGATTTTTTTTTATTTGTAAAAAATGTACTTTACTCCTAAAGTACATTTAAATCTACATTCACAGGTACTAAAGCAGTTGTATGTATGCGTTTTGTGTGACATTAGAAATTAACATTCCTTGCAGAAGCAAATATCAAGTGCATAAGGACGACACAGTACTAGGGACCTGGGTTCGATCCCAACGTCAGCTGTCTGTCTGTGTGGAGTTTGCACATTCGCCCCAAGTCTGCATGGGTTTCTGTTGGGTACTCTGGTTTCCTCCCACAGTCCAAAGATGTGCACATTAAGTGGATTGGCCTTGCTTATGTTGTCCATAGTGTCCAAGGATTTGTAGGTTAGGTGCATTGGGCATGGGAAATGGAGGGGAATAGGTCTGCAAGGGACGTTCTTCAAAGGGTCAGTGTTGACTTGTTGGGCCAAATGGCCTATTTCCACACTGTGGGGATTCTCTGATTTCTTCACTGTGCAGGAGAGAATCTGACAATTAAACTGACCATCATTAAACTTAGACAATGGTCTTTCTCTGCTGTGTCTCAATGGTAGCTCGCTCAGTACATAGTCCTGGACTTTGGAATGTGCCAGTCTACAACACTCATTCAAGGTCAACTCTTTACTCTCGGAGACAGCAGGTCAAGGCAGACCAAAGACAGGTAGGTCAAATTATTTTTATTTCTAAAATATACTTCATTCGTAAAAATATATTCATATATAAACATAGTCACTAAAGCACTTCAGTTTTCTACAGGAGCATATACAGAAGCAAACAAACATTGCATTTTGACTCTATCCAGCAAATAAAGCAAAGACATCTTTTACTTGCACAAGACTATATTTACATATATTTGAGGCATCGGATGGATCTGATAACTGAATAAACCCCTGTTTAACTTCAGCAGATAAACCTTAAACACTGGTCTTTCCTCACTGTGTCTTGGCAATAGCTGCTCCAAGCTTCAGTCCGTCCTTCAGCATATGTTCGTGGACCTTGGAACTTACCAGTCTGCAAAGACTCAATCAAGGTCAACTCCTTGCTCTGGAAGTCCTGATGAAGGGCTCTCACCTGAAACATCAACTCTCCTGCTCCTTGGATGCTGCCTGACTGGCTGTGCTTTTCCAGCACCATTCTTTTCAACTCTAACTCTCCAGCATCTGCGGTCCTCACTTTCTCCTGCTTGCTCTAGAAGACTGATAGGTTTCAAGCAGACCAAAGAGCATCTTTCACCATGTTAATAGTCCATGTGGAGGTGAGACAATCTCTGATCCCTGATGAAGTGGGGTCAATCCTCATCCCTTTATGGAAGCGTAATGATGTTTAGGGTGAGGGTTTGGGACACGGTGGGGGAGAAGGGAAGGAAGGAAATAATCTTGCTCCTGTTATTGGAAAGGCAATTGTTCCTTCATACCTCCAGCTGCCAGGTTTCTCAAGAGCAAAATCAAAATTGACAAAATATTTCAAATGTCTAACCAACTCCTCGAATCTGGTTGGCGATGCACTCTTGTTGCATCTCCAAGAAACCCCCAGAAGTGTGTGGGTCAGAAGTGGTGTGGCTGGCTTCAGATTTTTAAAGCTTTTACATCAGACAAACTGAGCCCATCCATTGTGACATGTTAAAAATCACCCTGATGCCACCTTCCAAAGCCTGTGATCAAGTGACAGTGGGCAGAATATTCCCAACCCTTCAATAATATTGGAAATGGTGAATCAGTTAGTAAAATATGACAAAATCAGACAAGGGTAATTCCTGTCAAGAAATGTCATGTCTTTAATAGAAAGACGAAAGTCTTTCTATTGAGCAGGAAGAGGACTATTTACTTCCAAAGATGCTTCATTATTACTTAACTATTGTCTCATTCATATATGGTTTTGCTATTTTCTTAGGTAAAGAAATAGTATTTGATGGTGACAATTCCTGACATGAAAGTGTATCTTGCAATTCCAGATTGCTGTTTGCTCCTCCAGACCTCCACCTTGGTCAATGTCCCCAGACACCTCAGAACATGCGCATGGGCAGCAGCCACCTGTAACCTTCATCCATAGATGTTGGCATCGGAACTGTACCAGCCTCACACATCATCATGGTCCATCTCTGTCTCAGTTAAAATGCAGTTTACCGCTTCCATTCTGCAGCTTAAAGCACATCACATCTTTCATTATAATGCGGCTGCTAGGCTATTTTGCCAGGTACCTGTCACATGCACTGGAGCAGAGTTCATCTCAAAGCCCTTTGTCTCCTCACTTGGCACTGACTCATTTTGGTCTCCTTGGATACTCATAACCTCCCTGCTGTACCTTGCCTTTCTGCACTCATTCAGAACTAGCTGTTTTACAGCACATATATCAAACCTTAGTCAAAACACGTGGTAGGTACTGGAAAAGCACAGCCGATCAGGCAGCATCCGAGGAGTAAGAGAGTCGATGTTTCAAACATAAGCTCATCATCAGGAATGTGAAGGGAGTGGGAATCAAAGGGGGCTGAGAGATAAATGGGAGGGGAGTGGGGCTGAGGG
Source organism: Chiloscyllium punctatum (assembly GCF_047496795.1). Classification (NCBI taxonomy): domain Eukaryota; kingdom Metazoa; phylum Chordata; class Chondrichthyes; order Orectolobiformes; family Hemiscylliidae; genus Chiloscyllium; species Chiloscyllium punctatum. The sequence continues at coordinate 119,409,380 of NC_092747.1, forward strand.
CGAAGCTAGTTAGGAATGCGATAAGTAGATGAAAGTGGGGTGGGGGCGATGGTAATAGGTCTGAGTGGAGGGTGGAATAGATAAGTGGAAAGGAAGATGGACAGATTGGACAGTTCAGTTCAAGACGGCGGTGCTGAGTTAGAGGTTTAGATCTGGGATAAGGTGGGGGGAGGGGAGATAAGGAAACTGGTAAAATCGATATTGATTCTATGTGGTTAGAGGGTGTGGGGGCGGGGGGAGTTGGGGGAGGGGGGGAAGATGAGGCGTTCTTCCGCCAGTGGAGGGGAGGATAGGGTTTGGCAATGGACTTGCATGTCCTTGGCGGTGTGGGAGTGGGAGTTGAAGTTGTCAGCCATAAGGCAGTGCCATTGTTTAGTGCGTGTGTCCCGAAGATGTTCTCTGAAACGTTCTGTAAGTTGGCGTCCTGTCTCCCCAATATAGAGGACACCACATTGGGAAGCAACGGCTACTGGTGCTACCCATTCATAGTGCCATATTAACTGACGGACATACCGAAGAGGTGTTTGGATGTCCGGCAGTTAATATGGCACTAAGAATGGGTAGCATCTGTAGCATAATTTTTGTAGCTGCCGTTATAATGACCATTGATCAGACAGGTGATGGTGTAAAGTGGTAATTCATTTACAAATATGACCTTGTATATCCAGTAAAGTGCTCTGAAAAACTGCTCATTTTGCTTTCCATACTACTGGCTGGCAATATTTGACCTGGTGCATAGCCCACACATAGATGTTCAACCACTGGAAAGTCCTTAATAATGCAAGCACAGGGTCTTAGAGGAGTGGTCTGTTTATAATGTGATGAGGATTGGAGAATTGAGAGAAGCAGCTAGAGTGTGCTGAGAAAACCCCTCCATGAAGTGCCCCAACCCTTTTTTTTTGACAAAAGTCGTTACGTTAGCTGAAGCATAATACTCTGGAACAAAGCAATCAATACCTGCCCTTTGGGACACCATTGGTGAGGCCACTTCTAGAATACTGCATTCAATTCTTGTCCCTTTGCTATAGGAAAGGTGCTGTTAAACTTGAGAGGGTGCAGAAAAGATTTACAAGGATGTTGCTGGGATTGAAGGGTTTGAGCTCTAGGGAAAGGCTGAATAAGCTGGGGCTGTTTCCCCTGGAGCATCAGAGGCTGAGGGGTAACATTATAGTGGTTTATAAATTCATGAGGGGTATAGATAGGGTGAATAGTCAAGGTCTTTTCCCCAGAGTGTGGGAGTCCAAAATATAGGTTCAAGAGTATAGATTTAAGGTGAAAGTGGAAAGATTTAAAAGGGACCTGAGGGGCAACTTCTTCACACAGAGGGTGGTGCATGTATGGGATGACTTGCCAGAGAAAGTGGTGGAGGCTGGGACAATTGCAACATTTAAAGGCACCTGGATGGGTATATGAAATGGAAGGATTGAGGGGGATATGGGCCAAGTGCTGGCAAATGGGACTAGATGATTTAGGATATCTGGTTGGCATGAATGAATTGGACCAAAGGGTCTATTTCCATGTGGTATAATTTTATGACTCCATGACTGAAAACAACAAACGCTGGAGATCACAGTGAGTCAGGCAGCATGGAAGCTGATCTCCAGAGTTTGCTGTTTTCAGTTCAGATTCCAGCATCTTCAGTAATTTGATCCATGACTGCATGAGTCTGACTCCTCTCTGTTGCTGGTTATCAATTCTTTCACTGACTCTGTGTTGTCAGACCAATTATCTGATATCCAGTTGAGGATGAGATGGTGCTTCTTCCAAATAAATATTGGGTAAACCAAGCCACTGTCTTCAACATTGGCCACAGACTCTTGTTAGCTAGTCTCCAGTTCTATTGCGGAAAAAGTGAGGACTGCAGATGCTGGAGATCAGAATCATAAAGTGTGGTGCTGGAAAAGCACAGCATCTGAGGAGCAGGAAAAGCAATGTTTCAGGCATTAGCTGTTCATCAGGAATGAAGGGCTTATGCTCAAAACATCGATTCTCCTGCTCCTCGGATGCTGCCTGACCGGCTGCGCTTTTCCAGCACCACACTTTTTGACTGCAGTTCTATTGCCCCACTTACCCTGGTCTTTGGTAGAAGCATCAGACCTAACTGACACAGACTTAATGTTTGACTCGTGCAATACAAAGCTTGTCTACTTCCAAATCTCTCATATCACCCGTCTCTGCATGTGCTACAACCTACCTGCTGTTAAAACCTTTCTGTTGATAAATAATGAGCAAAATGAAAAAAAACTCTTGCACATCAAAATCAAGTTTCAATAACAAATAAGAATGGAATTGTATATTTGCTTGTTTTATAGTAAAAATACACCTTAACATCAATGTTGTAGAAATTCAATGTTTTTGTATCCTCATCTACTTAGTTCAGCTCATAAACATGGACTAGGTTTTTCTTTCTGCTAATGGTCTTAATGGAGCGTTTTGCTAATTGCATGTTTTCCCACACATAATTGCAATTAAACTGATCTTTAAAACTGCAAACCTATGTTTTAAGGTTTTATTTTCCTCTTTGAATGCAGGTTGCACATGGGAACAACTTTTACAGATGTCAAAATGGTGTCTCAATAATTGAAATCATATAATTAAAAATGACACTGAGATGGCAGCAACAGTTTAGCATAAATTAAAGCAGGCAGAAAAGTTAAAACAAACATTGCAGGACTTCAACTTTTCACATGTAACTTGGTTTTATGCCAGCAAAGAAGGGAATCAGCTTTTCCTAACAACATGAAGCAGTCAGTTCTCCTCATGCTAGTCAAAGAATATACTTTTTGTGCAGATAGCCGACAACCTGAACAGGAAAAGTAGATCATTTTAATGTGACCTCGTATACTAGTATTTACAGATTTTGGGAAAAACCTTTTATGCAAAAATCCAGTTTAGATTTCTCCTACAAAGGCCCCGCTATTGGTAAAGTGTTAACCAAACTAGTGAGAATAAGCAATTACTAACATTACTTCAAGGTTGTGGAAGCCACATAAATCAGGAGGGTCAGTGATTGTAAAGTTATTTTATAGTGAATGAAATAATCGCAAGAAAGAAAATAAGAATGTTGTGTAGAATGTTTTTCAAACCTTAAGATTTTCAAATCTAAAATGTCTACCAGCTGAGAATGACTTTAAATGTATTCTGTTGTTTACGTCAGAAAAGTACATCCAAGTTGTGCTATCATTTATGAAGTACTCAATTGTTTATTATCTGACCAATTACAACCTTTGTTTTGATTCAGATCACCTTATTGAACTGGTTCAATTGCTCTCGGTTAAATAAGTGATACTAAGAAGAATACTTTAAAATTATATCTCACTGCACGGAAGTACTGCATTTTGTCCTGAAGATCCAAAACTAGACTTTTATAGGAAAATTCTGCAAAAAAACACAAGCAATCCCTTCTCACTCGACCATCTCCAAGACATTTACTTTTGTTTATTTATCTCGTATATTGGAAGCTTTGAAGTATATTTCAGCTGTAAGGAACAGGAGGTAAGCAGAATTGCATGTGCCTGCCTTTCTGTTTACATAATTAGATGTAAAATGTTTAAATATCAGTCTCTGTGTTGAGGTTTTGGCTTGCGCTATGTTTCGCTTGGAATGATGGACATCAAATATGTTTCCGCTCCTCCTGTTATGATTTAAAATATTTTAAAGATATGGAGGTGACCCAATCCAGTTTTCCTTACCTTTTTCAATAAGCTCCAGTGTTGCTTCATTCAATGTTAGTCTGTATGCGTGTGGTGTTTAGTTCGATGATTCCACACCAGAGAGTTGGTTGTCACTGAATAGTTGATGTAATAATCTAGAATGTGGAAGTAACATTTTTACTTTAAAAATAGCTTTTGACAAGCCACCATTGGTTCCACGGAAAAGATTTATGTCAGTGTTTATTATGTTTCTGTTTTGGGAAAGGATTGGTCCCTGCTTCAATTTTCAATTGGCAGCATTTCCCTCCCCACCACTGATAGTCAGCAAGAAATCCATGATGATAGACAATTAACCCTATGGAGGTGCAATTGGCCTGAAAGAAGATTTCCCCCTTTCATAGGGTCATAGAGTTTTACAGCACAGCAAAAGGCCCTTCAGCTCATCAGGTCCATGCTATTTTCAGGCATTTATTTATTCTCAGACGATTTCCCACTTGGCCATAGCCTTGTATTTTATGGCATTTTGAGTGCTCGTCTAAATGTTCCATGTATGCATAAGGGGACATAAATTTAAGGTGAAGGGTGGAAGGTATAGTGGGGATGTCAGGGGTAGGTTCTTTACCCAGAGAGTGGTGGGGGCATGGAATGCGCTGCCTGTGGGAGTGGCAGAGTCAGAATCATTGGCGACCTTTAAGCAGCAATTGGATAGGTAAATGGATGGGTGCTTAAGCTAGGACAAATGTTCGGCACAACATCGTGGGCCGAAGGGCCTGTTCTGTGCTGTATTGTTCTATGTTCTATAACACACTGGGTGAAAAAAATAAATCCTCAAATCCATTTAAACCTCCTGCTCCTTAACTTAAAGATTGGACTCTGGTTATTGACTCTTCTAGTAAGGGGATAAATTTGACCATACTTTGCTGTATGGTCAGGAATTTGCACACCTCAATCAGATTCCATTTCTCTCCCGAACCTGAGCACAATAATCCCAGCCTAACTAGTCACTCCAGCCCAGGCAACATTCTAGTAAATCATCGACACTGTCTCTAGTGTGATCACATCCTTTCCAGAGTGTCCTGACAAGAACTAATCTGGACCCTTCCATTTTAGAAACTGAATTGAGATTCACAAAAGTCTTTTCACATGTGAACTGTGCTAGAGAAGTGTCGTATTTGTAAAGAACATGTACTGAAGGTTGTTGGCTGCAGTTTTGCAGCCCTAATGCTGATTTATGTGACTATAAATACAGATTTGAACTAAGTGAATTTTGTTACCTGGGCATCAAGTGGAACAGCTTGTGATATGGAAACTCAAACAGGGTACTCTGGGAAAGATGTAAATAGATGTGGTAGGCACAACATATTAAACGCAACATTGGAGATGTGCCTCAATTTGCAAAGGTGCTCAAATTGAATCAATGTATTGTTGGAGGGCATTGACATCGCATTTAAAGGAGAGTGACACAGAAGAAATAAAGCGGTGAACAATATTAGCTTGACATGGGAATCTGGAAGGGAAATTATGTGGTCAGTGGTTTAGTGAGAGGAGATGAATCTCCAATAGATGCTGATCGAGGAGAGACCTTGATGACAGATTAGGAGAAACAAGGAAACACTGTAAATTCAGAATGAGGGTTGTACAGACTCTGAATGATGGTTTAGTGACAGGATGGGAAGGCACAGAGGGAGCTGAATAGATGTCTCTATTTTATTGGCAAAGATGCCCATGAGTTCCTCACACCAATTATTGCCAGTGATGGTGGAAGAGGCAGGAAAGAGGGACGTGAGAAGACAAATAGTTTCTGGAAGCTATATGATCAATAACTGCAAAACTTGCAAGTAGTCATTGATGTACTTCTGCAATTTTAAAAATTATCCCAAACAATTCATGTACACCTTTCACCAATGATATGCTTGACCTATCATAATTTCAATAGCAGTGAGATTTATTCAAAGCCTTTCGTTGTAATTTTAACAAACGTCCAAAATATTTTAGCCATCTGTTTACAGACCGACTGACTGCTGTCACTTGAAACATGCCTTAAACATAAAAATCTCTGACACCTTAATGACACCATAGTGATTCCACTTTAAAGTTGTCCATTGACTACGAAGTGTTTTGGAATGTTTCAAAAAGTTAATGAAGTGTAATATAACAATACACACCTCTTTTCCGACTGTCTTTCTAATGTTCTGTGAGCTGAATTGCATATAGTTTGAAAATAAAACTGCATCAAGGGAACTTCAGAGACCAGTTTAGAATTTAGAACGAATGCGAATGCCACAATACTGATTAATATTTGAAAACAAATGCTGAGTTAAAATGTCTCTTTACGAGCAATAAGAGAATTTTTAATTTTTTTCTCCGTAAGTACCAACCAGCTTAAAATTTGGCACATTCTGATTTCAAGTGTTGAAAGGCATGCATCCCCACAGCTTTGCTCTCAGATTGTAAAATTGGTATAAAATGCACATTCTCCTGTAGAGTAGATTAGATTCCCTATGGTGTGGAAGCAGGCCCTTCAGCCCAACTCGACCCTCCAAAGAGTAACCCACACTGATCCATTTCCCTCTGACTAATGCACCTAACACTATGGACAATTTAGCATGGCTAATTCACCAGACCTGCACACTTTTGGACAGTGGGAGGAAACCCATGCAGACACAGGGAGAATGTGCAAACTCCTGAGGCTAGGATCAAAGCTGGTTCTCTGGACTGTGAGGCAGCAGTGCTAACTACTGAGCCACTGTGCTGCCAGTGAATGCTTTATAAAAGGAGACTAGTTGAAAAATGATTTGCTCATATCTCTGCAATTGACAAGGGGTGGCATGGTGGCACAGTGGTTAGCACTGCTGCATCAGAGCGCCAGAGACCCAGGTTCAATTCCCACCTCAGGCAACTGTCTGTGTGGAGTTTGTACATTCTCCCCATGTCTGTGTTTCCTCTGGGTGCTCCGGTTTCCTCCCACAGTCCAAAAATGTGCAGGTTAGGTGAATTGGTCATGTTAAATTGCCCATAGTGTTAGGTGAAGGGGTAAATGTAGGGGAATGGGTCTGGGTGGGTTGCTCTTCGGAGGGTTGGTGTGGACTTGTTGGGCCGACAGGCCTGTTTCCACACTGTAATCTAATCTAAAACAAAACAAGAGAAATCATGCCAAAAGTCATTGTTCTCTTATTCAGTTTGAATTCATAATGGAGGGAAAACCGCGAATCTAGAAATCTCAGCAAATGAATGACAGCATTGTTCATGTTGCTTCTATTGCTACTCACAATGACCAACTGGAAAATCATGCCTTCCGTGTTGGCAGCCTCTGGTTTCCAATGTATTTATCACCCATGCAGCACAAGGTTATTCAGGGCAGCTTTGTGACAAATATGCATGTGGAGTTCTGTTGCTACCTGCAGAATGTAGTGATAGTACATAACAGCTTGAATGCTGTAAGCGTTCCTTCCAACTGGGAGCCATAAATTGAAGACAGTATTCCTCATGGCGATTACATCAGTATGCATGATTTGCAAATGGCTTTAAAATGAGGGAAGCTGCTTACACTTTTCTATTGTTTGAAAGGCCTTTGCATTTCACACTAATTTGTTTTTTTTGAAGTTCTTTCATTGGACATGAGTTTGACTGGTAGTCCTTAATTGCTTTTGAGAAAGTAGCAGTGAGTCACCTTCTTGAACCAGTCCGTGTGGTGCAGGTACACCCATGGTGCTGCTCAGAAGGGTGTTCCAGGATATTGTTTCAGTAGCAGGGAAGGAATGGCAACATAGCGCCGTTGGAGGGGGACTTGCAGGTAATAGCCTGACTCTTCTAAATTGTAGTGATCAGGGATTTGTGAATTGTATTTGAAGGATTGTCGGTGAGTTGGTGCAGTGCATCATGTGTATGGTTTATACTGTTGTCACCTTGTGTTAGTGCTGGAGTGATAAGATGATAAACGAAGCTGTTGAGCTAGTGGACTTCTTTAAGTGATGTTGAGCTTCTTCAGTGTTGTTGGAGCCACATTCCTCAGGCCAAGTGGCCAAGTATTTCATTGCACTCCTAACTTGTGCCTTGTAGACGTTGAACAGGATTAATACGTCAGTACAGTCCTCTCAGAATCTCCAGTCTTTGGTGTGCTCTTAAAACTACAGTTTTTAATTGCTGGTTCAATTTAGCTTTTGTTGGAAATAGTCATTGCCATCTGATATTCCAATATTCACTCAAACATTTGAAATGCTTGTGATGAGAATCAAAAAACAATGTAGGCTTCAGAAAACGAAAGCTGAAATTAGAGTGGTCCTGCAAGGATACCCTCCTCATTGCAGAAGACAGGCAAATCAGTGAGAACACTGACAGATTCCATCAGCTCTATTCCTGATGAAGGGCTTTTGTCCGAAACGTCGATTTCCTGCTCCTTGGATGCTGCCTGACCTGCTGTGCTTTTCCAGCACCACTCTAATGTAGACTCTGGTTTCCAGCATCTGCAATCCTTGTTTTTACCTAGATTCCATCAGCTGCATAGTATGAAGATTCTATGAATTACCACAGAGCACTTTCATTGACATCCCATATTATGTATTTTTAAGATAGACCTAGGAGCCTGTTAGTTCAGTTACAGAGTCATCGAGCCAGAATCAAACAGCATAGAAAAATACCCTATGGTCCGACTAGTCCATGCTGATCATGCTCCCAACCCAATCTAGTCCCATCTGCCTGCGCTTGGCCCATATCCCTCCAAATCTTTCCTATTCATTGAAGTATCCAAATGTCTTATAAATGTTGTAACAGTACCCACAACCACCACCTCTGGCAGTTCATTCCACACATTAAATACACTCTGTGTAAAATCGTTGCCCCTCATGTCCTTTCTAAATCTTTCTCCTCCCAGCTTAAAAATAACCTCCCCACCTTAGGGAAAAGACTTTTGCTATTCACCTCATTTCTGCCCCTCATAATTCTATAAACCTCTATGAGGTCACCCATTACCCTCCTGTGCTCCAGTGGAAAAGGTTTTAGCCTACCTTAATAACTCAAACCCTTCATTCTCAGCAACATCCTGTGAATCTTTCTGAACCCACTCCCATTTAATAATATCCTTCTCATAGCAGAGCGACCAGTACTGCACACAGTACTTCAGAAGAGGCCTCACCAATGTCCTGTACAACCTCAAAATGATGTCCCAACTCCTATACTAAAAGGTCTGAACAAAGCAAGCTAACCCTTGTCTATCTGTGATGCAAATTTCAAAGAATTATGTACCTCTACCCCCAGGCCTCTCTGTTCTACAACACTGCCCAGGGCTCTACCATTTGTTGCATAAGACCACTTATATCCACATATTTTATGTTTCTGTAAAACCTTCTCAATTATCTGTATGCAAATGAAAACATCCCCACACCCTTCTAAGGATTAGTGAGGTACCCCCTCCCCACAACTCTCTTACACTCCATATGATCAAAAAGAAATATTTCTGAACTTGATCAGGTTTTTTTTGGACCATTGATCTTGCCCAATCCTTATGGCACCATCCCATCTGCCCTGCAGGCTTCAAGTTCTTTGTAGCCTTTTTTGTGGTTATTTGACCTAAAACTTTGGCAAACTAGCCCAATGATCATATCACTCAAACATAAAAGACACCGAGTGTCAAAGTAATCAACTGAAGGTTTATGTTAGAATGAAAAGGCTTAACTTGCAGCATTGAATTGGCTTTATTATTGAATAAAGCAACATGAGGCAAATGCTTACAGTGAAGTCGATCATGTTAAGCTTCAACTATTAAGGTGGAGACAAAAATGCTCAGTTCCCATTTGAAAGAAAATGAGAAAAGCATACTGTTATTAGTTGCATGGGTATTCTAAGAATGTAATTTTTTTTAAAAAATGTGTCGGATTATATTTTGTCATAAAACACAACTCTCTTTAAAAAATCAGAATTCTATCAAACATAGAACAAAATGAAGCTATCCAATTCCTTCAGAGTATTTTGTCATCCAATCAGATCATGGCTGATAGAAAGGTACCTCCATTCTCTTGCCTTTACTCCATATCCTCGGTCTCACCACTTAACAAAAAAGAATTTCGATCTTGAATTCATCTGTTATTCCATCACACGTAGCCTTTAGGGCTGTCAAGATTTCAATGGATTTGAAGGTGTGGGGGGATGTTGGGGCCACATAAGATACAATGCATGACCTGCTACCATGAGCAGTGTAGTCGTCAGCCAGCTTGCTCTTCTCATTGAGCTCACTAAGTGGCCAATTAATTATTACTTGAATGCTTTATTCTACCACTCCTGCTATCTTAACCAATTGCCTATGGTGACCCACTACAGGTGTGTAACCTGACAGATTGGAATGCGTGGACTGGTGGCGAGAACTGAGTGGGTTGTCCTTTGGAGCTTCCTCATGTTCAGCAAAGGTGCTTGGAGAAGTTCTATCCTGACTTTAACTTTACCCCCTGGTCCTTCAAACCAGCCTCCCACACTCCCCTCAGCCATTTTGCTGGGTATATTTTACTATGTCTGTGGGCCTAACTTTAATTAGACTCCAAAGTACTGATTATTGCCTTTGTGGTGTTTCTGTAACATCTCTTTATTTACACCTGATTCTCTCATCTCGCATCCATGTCTCTCCATATCATTAAGTTGCCCCTGACTTCATGACATCTTTATACATTCCACCTGACAGTCTCCTTATTCCTTAAGCCCTGGGAATCAGACCCTCTATTATTTATCATTCTTCTATCACACTGTAACTTGCATGTTTTGCACTTCTTATGCACTTTATGTTGTGCATGATTGTTGACTTTGTTTTGTCCATGCAGCACCCTTGGTCCTGGAGAAACACTGTCTCATTTTTACAGAATCAGTTGTATATGGTAGAAAAGACAAATAAAAATCTCTCTCTCTCTCTCTCTCTCTCACACACACATACCTTAGGCTTACCTTGGACTTCACCTCTACAACTGCCTGTTGGTTAGGAACTTTCCTTAAGTCCTGCCATTGTCCACCACCCAACCCTGGCACTGCTGGGATGACTGAGCTGCCTGTCATTCAGAATGGTTGCAGCAGCTCCAAAATTCTGGAACAAAATTAGAGGAACGACTCAGCAGGTCTGGCAGCATCTGTGGGGATAAAGCAGAGTTAACGTCAAGTCCAGTGACTCTTAATTTGAGTTCCTGACCGTCCCATTAACTGACTGATCGCACCATGTCCCTGGAGTGGTATTATAGGCTGCCCTTGTCTTGCTGTGCTGTAATGCCCTATGCAAAGGCTATCCCTCTTGACTTGACTGAGGGGTGTTGGCAACCATGACAAGCTTTCCGGCTTTGAGTCTGCACTAAACTGTAAGGGAAGATAGAAGTTATATGAGCTGTGGTATATGCACACGTCAGTAAGGCAATTGAAGACAGGGATGCTGTGAGGATCCAAATAGGCTCAGAGTTGCTGAGTGCGGTGACAGTGGGCAAAGAGCTCAAAGATGCTGCCTGGTCCAGTCCATGAGATTGGTGTGGCCCTCCTGAGCTAATAGAGTCCTTACTGCAACGTTACAATGATGCCCAGTCAACCCAACATGCAGCAATGAAGTGCAGAAACAAATTTTAAGTCGATCAGAGATGTGCCATGAGAGTTCTTAGAAGCTGGCATATGTCAAATGCCAATGTCCATGATGTGAGGCCTTGGAATATGCCCCGAGGTATTGATAACATGGTGTCCAACATGGAGGCCCTTCAGACCAAGCAACATGCTAAAACCATGGCGTACTTGTTCTGACTTCCACGACTGAGAGAGAAATCTAAATATTAATGTAATAATGTAATGCAGTAATAATGTATTCAACAAACTGTCTTTTACTGGAAATTCACCACTGCCTAGTGAGAAACTAATCTCAATGCTTGGGAAATGCATAAATGCAACTGGATACTCCCAACATCAAGATCAGCCTCTCCAACCTTCTCATCTGATTCTGCCACAAAGTTTACCACCGCCCATGTCACTCAAGCCCCTATAAAGTTCAACCTGTCGTCTTTTCTTTGCTGTAAATGAGTTCCAAAACTAATTAAAATGTGCATAAACAGGGAATGATACAATTGTCATCACACAGCCATTACGTTAATGAACATTCTCACATGTGTTTTGACTTCTGTCACAAACGGTTGTTAAAACAGACATTATGATATCAAATTGTTTATATCTGCAAGTTCATTATTTTGTTGAAATGATATATTTGCTCACTATATTAGGTTAACAATCATAATCAAATGGAACAATTAAATCCATATTAGCTGAAAAAATATCCAGCTTTAAAACTGGATCAATTGATGCTCTGAAAAATGTTAAAAAATCAAACTCGGAAAATAAATGATAATACAACAATTGATAGTAATGCAGTGCTCTGATAATTCCTTTTATATCGTTTGAGCAAATGTTGCAATTTGTGGTAAAAGATTACATTTTTATTTTTGCTTCAGTTTATCTCTTGCTACTGATATCGAATATTTAAATAAAATCCAAGAAATGTTACAATACATTAATGGAAATGCTTATGCAATTGTAAATCCACCAATTTCCTGAAGGACAGTGGCTAAGAATTCAATAGACCTTGTGCTAATTGATAAACTTGCCTGCAACCTTCCACAATAAATTCTGTTTCACATATTTAGACTGCAACTGACCTTTAGGTGATATTTCCTTTTATGCTAACCTTCCCAGATTGGTTTAAATCACCAGAAAGGGCACCAGAAGAATTTTCCAGATTTAAGTTTCCTTTGACCTGTTTTATTTTCTTCCTTCTGCCAGAAGATTGTGTAATTGGGAAATTGTGAGGATGAGAGAAGTAACAGCTAGTCTCTGGACATTGAGTTAATCTTTTGATCACCAGATTGTTGGAGATTTGATATACTCTGTAAGATGTGTGTCAGGACTCTTGAAAGTCCTGGCTCACTAACTGTGCAGTAGTTACTGAACAAACTTCAACATTTCTTTGATAACTATGTAGCATCTGGAAAGAACTCCACAAGTTAGATTTGGAAATGCTGGTGGATTCTGACTGACGTATCTGGTTACACAGTCAAGGTTAAAGGAATAAAATATGCTTTTACTTTATAATTACATAAAATACTGCCCAAACATTCACACTCAAATTCTTTTCTCGACTAACCCTGTAATACACCTATGAGACCATAGGAGAAGAATTAGTCCATTTGGCCCATCGAGTCTGCTTTGATCATTATTTGGAGATGCCGGTGTTGGACTGGGGTGTACAAAGTAAAAGATCACACAACACCAGGTTATAGTCCAACAGGTTTAATTGGAAGCACACTGGCTTTCGGAGTGACGCTCCTTCATCAGGTGATTGACAATTAAACCTGTTGGACTATAACCTGGTGTTGTGTGATTTTTTACTTTGCTTTGATCATGGCTGATGTGTTTCTCAACCCCATTCTCTTGCCTTCTCCTCATAAACCTCGATCCCTTTACCAATTAAGAACTTTTTAAAAATCTCTACCTTAAATACACTCAATGACTTGGTCGCTACAGTCTTCTGTGGCAATGGGTTCCACAGATTCACAACACTTTGGCTGCAGAAATTCCTTCTTATCTCAGTTCGAAAGGATTGTCTCTTCACTCTGAGCCTGTGCCCTTAGAACCTAGTGTCTCCTGCTAGTGGAAACATTTATTTTTCAAATCCACTCGATTCAGGTCTCTCAGAATTCTGTAAGTTTCAATCAGAGCCCCCCTCATCTTTTTAAATTCCATCCCTGGCACTGTCCCCATAACTTAGACACCTGGCAGAGAAGCAAATCTCCTAATCCCTGACACTCTCTGCCCATGTTTTATCCCACTTCACTATGCACCTCCCATCATACCCTCTTAACCACCAGTCATGGCACCTCTTAGCCATTCACCACCTTCCCCCCTTACCCACCTACTTGCTCACACATTCAACATGAATGCTTTATAAAAGACTTTCAAACATGTTTTGGACCATTAAACATTTGGACACAATGGAAACTTTGTTCTGTCAAGAGAGGGTGACACTCTCCAAAAGATCTGTGCTTCTCCATTGTGTGGGAGAAGCGTGAGGAGACTTCTGCAAATCCTTCCATCTGCAAAAAAGGGTTCCCAATTATCAAAGGTAAGGAATTGTGCAGCTTCTTGTCTGATCTGCGTTCCAAATGCAGATTGGACCTAATGTGACAGGTATTATGGGCAGGTTTTATGGACTCAGTATTCTTTTCTTGCCCATAATTTCAGGGCATTCATTGATATTTCAACTAAGCTGCAGATGGCTGTACAGGGAAACATTGATGCTTACTTCAGTTTAAACAAGACAGGGAAATAGTTTTGACAGTGTGGTGCTGGAAAAGTGGATAGTGCTGTTAAGAAGGCATACGATGTGTTAGGTTTCATTCGTAGAAGGATTGAGTTCCGGAGGTGCAATATCTTGCTGCAACTATACAAAACACTGGTGCGGCCACATTTGGAATATTGTGTACAGTGCTGGCCGCCATATTTTGGGAACGATGTGGAAGCATTGGAAAAGGTGCAGAGGAGATTTACCAGGATGTTGCCTGGTCTGGAGGAAAGGTCTTATGAGGAAAGGCTGAGAGACTTGGATCTGTTCTCATTGGAAAGAAGAAGGCTAATAGGGGATTTGATAGATACATACAAGATGATCAGAGGATTAGATAGGGTAGACAGTGAAAGTCTTTTCCTAGGATGATGATGTCAGCTTATACGAGAGGGCATAACTACAAATTGAGGAGTGGTAGATTTAAGACAGATGTCAGAGACAGGTTCTTTACGCAGGGAGTGGTAAGGACGTGGAATGCCCTACCTGCTAATGTAGTCAACTCAGCCACATTAGAGAGATTTAAACAATCCTTAGATAAGCACATGGATGACTTTGGGGTAGTGTAGGGGGGACGAGCTGAGAATAGTTCACAGGTCGGTGCAACATCGAGGGCCGAGGGGCCTGTTCTGTGCTGTATTGTTCTATGTTCTATGTTCTAAAAGCACAGCTGGTCAGGCAGCCTCTAATAAACAAGAGAATCAATGTTTTGGGCATAAGCCCTTCATCAGAAACATGAATTCTCCTGCTCCTCAGTCGCTTCCTGACCGGCTGTGCTTTTCCAGCACCACACTCTTGACTCTGATCTCCAGCGTCTGCAAGTACTCACTTTCTCCTTCCAGGGAAATAGTTTTCTCATGTTTCTTCATAAAAATCACCCTCATTCATTAGAATTTTTATTTAGTGAATGACAAAAGCATTAGAGTAACTGTTCAACTTTATCATCTCCCAATTACAGAGGACAAGATATCATCTTCCATCTGTGGGGTTACAGATCAATGCGTAGTTGCTCTCACGATTAGTAAGAAGGAAATATGATTGTATAACAAACAGCAATAGAGAAAACAACCCTATTTAATTGCTCACACCCTGAATGATTGTAATGTGTGGCCACCTGTGCCAACCATGTGCATATAACTTTGCTTCCTCATGGGTTTCCAAAGATTGCAATTTGTTGCAACCCCAGCATCTGCAGCTGATGTGGAGCTAGGACAACACCTTTGGACAGAGGCTGGGAGTGATTAGGGATTTTGTACAATATGGGCCAAAATTACCATCAGCATTGACTGTCCTGCATACGCCTTGTTCTTCGTGCTTCCAGTTGATGCAGATGGCTCTCTACCACTGACATCTATCCATGGTACATTAGGTGTGCCAGGAAGTTATACCTCCTGCTTTAATGATGACATTCAGGACAAACAACTAAAACTAAGGTGAAAACAGGGCCAATTATTGTTTTAAAGGTGCAAAATAATATGCAATGTATTGCGCACCTGTGCTACCAAAGTGCCCTTAACAAGTTTCTATCTCTCTCTCTCTCTCTCTCTGTCTCTCTCTCTCTATCTCTCATAGTGTACTCCGTGGTTCCACAGCTGAGTGGAGGGAGCTCGATGGTCTCAGAGGTTTGGTTGAGTGACTCTGGGCTCCACTTGTGCCAGGATAGGACAGGCAAGCTGACAGTCTTCTTACCAGATGTATGTTTACACTTTCTCAACAAGGACCTCCAAGGTTTGGAGGAGGACAGAGGTGTGTGTGTGTGTGTGTGTGTTTGTGTCTATGCGCTTGAGAGTTTGTGTGTGTTTGGGATTGTGTGTACATCTGTGAGATTGGATATGTGTGTTGTGTGTGAGTTGAATGTTTGTGTGTGTGTGAATGTGTGTGTTTAAGAGTTTGTGTGTGTCTGGGATTGTGGTTGTGTGTCTGTATCTGAGGTTATGTTTGTGTGTGTGTGTGTGTGAGAGAGAGAGAGATTGGATATGTGTGTGTGTGTGTGTGTGTAGTGTGGGTATTTGAGTGTTTGTGTGTGTGCCTGTCTGTGTATGAGATTGTCTGTGTGTTTGTGAGAGATAGAGAGTGATTGGATATGTGTGTTTGTGTGTTGTGTGTGTATTTGAGTGTTTGTGTGTGCATGTGTGTGTGTGTGTGTGTTTGAGAGTTTGTGTGTGTCTGTGATTGTGTTTGTGTGTGTGCGTATCTGAGATTATGTGCATGTGTGTGTGTGTGTGTGTGTGTGTGAGTGTTGGAGAGTTTGTATGTGTCTGGGATTGTGTTTGTGTGTGTGCGTGTCTGAGATTATGTGCATATGCGTGTGTGTGTGTGTGTGTGTGTGTGTTGGAGAGTTTGTGTGTGTCTGGGATTGTGTTTGTGCGTGCGTGTGTATGTGTGGTCTCCCTGATGGCCAACGCTAAGCAGTCTCTCCTGCCCGGGGCTGAGCAGGGCTCTGGTTTCTAGCATTCCTCCAAGTGCCAGCGTGCCTGGGGTTTTTTCTTCCTCAGCCAGTTGTGGGACTGTTGTGGTGATAATGAGGTGCCGACCAGATTGTGACTCCACACTTGCAAAGCTTAGCATTCTTATCAAGGTGCCAGGACCTGAGCTTGTACATGGTGCAGGAGGCAGGCTTGTCAATGCTCCCTTGAGGCCCTGGCACCCACATTCTCAGAGATCGAGGAGGCTATGCCTGTGGGATGGAAGCATTTGACTGAAGAAGTCTTTGTTATGCTGGCTGTATCTGCAAAACACAAGAAAGAGAAAACCCCAGTCGGTGATGTGGAATGGTGTGTGTTGAACATCAACGAGAGTGGCATTAATGTGATTGTTGCAGCAGAATGAAGAGTGAGATTTACTTGATTTTTGGAATACGGATGTCTCCAAATGCCAACAGCAACAGTTTTCTTTCTCCAGAAAGAGCCAGAACTCTCTCCTTGTAATGGCTGTGGAACTTAATGTCTGAAATGTCCTCCCCGTACATGCTCGCTCCTCACAATTATACACTGTGTTCTCATGCAATGAATGAAAGAGAGGAATTCAGTGAGATGGAAGGGATAGAGCAGCAGGTAAATGATGGTGAAGGGTTCCAAGGGAATGAGGAGACAAGACAGTGGACATGTGGGGTATGACGTGGGAGGTCGGGTGATAGTGAGACCAACTGAGGGAAACTTCTGCACACAAGACCGTGAGTGGAAGAATGTGAGCTTTGGTGGGATTTGGGTGCAGTGGCTGTGATACAATGGACATGCAGAAGCAGAGAGAGAACAGCGTAACACTTACCCTGCCACAACGGAGAAGGTCATTGACTTTCTTGTAGCACTGGATGGCCATTCCCCTGGATTGAGGAGATGGCATTGACCTGGGTGGTAATCTCAGACCAGCTCTGGTGTTGTGGCCTCCTCTGCTGGATCTCCAGGAAAAGGACTTCTCTCCTTTGCATTGGCTGATTGAGCAGGTGCTCCACGTCCCTGTCAAAGAATTACATTGCCATCTGGGTGCACAGCAGCTTTTTTAAAGGTGGCAAGACCATGAGGGACTTCTATTGGATATCTATTGAGTGGTAAGGTGGGGCCACTCTGAGCCATTTCCCTATGTGCTTGACATTTTTGAGAAAGGAGAACTAAAACAGTTGCGCTTGTCACACCAGAATGATATTGGTGAGGGAGCTACATAGATTAGATTACTTACAGTTTGGAAACAGGCCCTTCGGCCCAACAAGTCCTCACCTACCCTTTGAAGAACGACCCACCCAGACCCATTCCCCTATGTATACCCCTTCACCTAATACTACGGGCAATTTAGCACAGCCAATTCAGCCAAACTGCACATTTTTGGACTGTGGGAGGAGACCGGAGCACCCAGAGGAAACCCACACAGACACGGGGAGAATGTGCAAACCCCACACAGACGGTCGCCTGAGGCGGGAATTGAACCCGGGTCTCTGGCGCTGTGAGGCGGCAGTGCTAACCACTGAGCCACGGTGCCACCCACATAGAGAGAGAGACATCTAAATCTGAGGTGAAGCAGCAACAATTATTTTCAAACAATGCACAGTGCATTGTTAGTCACGCCACAGGAGTTCCCTCATCAAGTTTTGTCTTCTTCTTCCCTTTATGCTTTTTTTAAAATTTAAAAATATACATTATTCATTTTAAAAACTTTTTATACATATAGCCAGAAACACAATTCAGCTCTGTAGAGTGGCATATCAAGGAAACACCAAACATTGGAGTTTGATTCTATCTCAATAAACCCAAGGCATCCCTTACTTGTACAAGATCATATTTATATGCATGTACAGCACTAGGACAGTCCAACAACTGAATGGACCCAGGATTACGTTAACTACCTGTTTAGGTTGAAGACACTTAGCATTCACTGCATTCACAATACTGTTTAGCTTGCAGGAACTGCAGACAGTTTTAGGTGCAGACCTATGAGTCTCATCAGCTGATGCCAGTCTCAGAATCTTCCCGCTCACTGTTACCACACAATTGTCCAAGCCCCATCCCTCTGCCATGTTACTCTGCTGCTCGCTGTATAGCTGAATTCAGCCAGGCATTCACAGTGCTTGTGACAATGCCACCTCTTCCCGCATCCACTGGCAAGAAACCAGGCTGATAATCCTAAATATTACATGTTCGGCATTCAAAACTAATTTGAATATTTCATTCTGTGAGCCTGTACTTCAATTTGCACAGTTAAACACAACGAGGTACCAACATTAGGAGGAATTAAGTAGAGTCATATTTATTTGTTTCACATTGCAAGTTTGAGCATGATTCTTTTGATTGATTTGAAGAAAACAAATCAAATATGCTTCAACATGCACAAATGCTTGCACTAAAATCATATTTGCCACTTGCTAGTATGTTACAGGAGAGCTGGCTTGATGAAGGAATGTTGAAGGAAGATTTTAGAATTATGCCTTAGGTTAGATTCAAGTATGGAAGAGAGTGCATTTCAATAACATGTTTGGAGAGCAATTATGATTCCACCTGAATTTGGCAGAAGGATTTGAGTAGGATAAGTTTCAATCTCACCAGGAACTGACCTGAAGCACATTTTATGTGATTTCTCGGAATCAAGAAGGAATCTGACCAGTGGAAAGTTTAACGTTAACCATCAATCGCCTGCTGTTGTTAGCTTGTCAACCTGGAGAATGTTTGCACACCCTGTCATTAAATATATGAATCATTCCTTAAGTTTGCTCAACACCTTTCCTAACGTGGAAGGGTTTAATATTAAAATGTTCAAGCCTCAGAAATTCATTGGTCTCACTCTAAATCCACTCGATCAGCTTGTCAAACATTTTCCTTTAGTCCAGCACAGGATACAGCTCAAAATTGGGCTAACCAGATTGAGGGCCAGCTTTTGTAGCTGTCAATGTCAACAATAGACTGAGGTGTTGTCATCTATTTGTACTCCGAGAATCAAGAACAAAAGAATGTTCAAGATCTATGACTGATCTGTCAGTATTTATAAAGAGAAAATACAAATATTTCCATGACTGCATAAATCTTATTCTGTTCACATTTTTTTTCAGAAAACTGGTAGCATTCAGCAAAAACAGTCAACTTGCTTGATAGCTGATCCACCCTATAAATTGTGTGGAATCCCCCTGAGGCCACTCCATAGAGATGGGTCACAGTTCTAGTGATTAATGAGTTTAAAATGAGGTGGCTCACAGGAAATTAACAGGAATAGGGTGAAATTGAGATTCAACTCATTTAGTTTCAACTGCTGTCATATTAAACGGGACTATTTTTATCTAGGAATGCCAATGAGCCATTGCATTGGTGTGAAAGGGACACTTTACTTCCAACAGCTTATTGTAAATAGTGCCAGTCTATTTCAGTTATTCAGTATGAAGTCAGCAGTGGATAAGTTATGGATGAAATGCACACTGTGAAATAAATGGGTATCAGATATGCTCATAAAATCATGCTATTCATCTTTTTATATATACAGTGCATCATCAAGGATTAACATCTCTTCAAGTAAACATGTGATTACAAACAGTTTCCCTGTAACCCAGTGGTACCTGTTTGTTTGTTTGTAAAGAATGACAGCAATGAAGAGGGAACCAGTAGCATATCCAACATCATTCTGACAGTAGACTCCAGAGTAAAATATATTAATCATATTCACAGTCATACACTGTAAAAGATAGATGATCTCTCTTTAGAAGCTTTCTTGAGAACCTAGAGCAAAACAGTGTGAAGCTGTAAAAAACTGAGTCTGCACGGAGTTCAAATCAGCAAATGTGGACTCAGTATTGGAGTGGATAAATGACTAAGAACTCTTCAAATTAGGCCCCATTATGACTGGGGTTTATGGATTGTTTGTTTTAGATTTATTACATCAACATTACACCTCCCAGGCTGAACTAATCAAGCCTATCTCAACAAGAGAACTTGTTTTCTTTTTTTCACTTTCTATCTAATTGGTTACCCCTTTTTGAGAAATTGGTTGCCGAGATTAATTGCATTTCTTTCTGTGTGTCTATCTGTTGACTCATGTTGCCTGTAATAGCTGGCCTTGCTTATTTTGTTCTGGTTCTCCATGGTGTCAATTTTCAGCAGTTAATGGTCAAACAATATGTAACCAATACTACTGTTGAACTTAGAGTAAACTATGGGTGATTTCATTATTCACTGGTATAAATAAAAGTCTACTTACCTTGAATGGGTTATCAATATGATGGGCAATAATTGTGGAGAACTTTTTAATATTTGCATTCAGTGCTTTAAATTGAGTGCTCATGCACAATGTTTGACCTGGGTAAGCAAAAACAGTACTAAAAGAGATTCTCTTTAACACAGTCTATAGCTGAATCAAATCTTTAACTGGGACAGGAAGAAAATGAATTGAAATTAGATTTTTGGATTATTCTACAATCATTCTCTCAAAAAAAGACTTATTTACTTCAATCACAAAGCTGCTTTGCTCATAGACATGAACCATACATTTTCCTATAGGTGTGGCCTGTGCAAGAAAGATTCAGTTTCACTCTGGATTCATTTGCTGACTAACATATCTATATGGTCAATTCTAAACAGAAATTGATGCCATATGCAGCTTATATAAACTGGGGTCTTCTCATTTGGAGCCATTTTAAAATGAAACAAATTGTGTTTTATAAAACAAATGCATAATTTCTCTAAGAGTCACCTCCAACTGCAGGAGTTCACAGTTTTAAATTTTGGATGGTGCAGTCAGCTTATGTGCTGAGTTTGTAACATAACTGTTGGTCTTGACATCATTATGACCAGAGGCAGCTGTGAGTGAGGGAGACTCATTCTCATCCCCAATGAAGGGGACTCAAACAAACTGTCATCAAGTCACAAAGGAATTTATCTACAACACGATGCAATCATCTCAGCGAATAAAGACTGTCAGACAAGAAAGTTAAGATAAATCAGAGAGCTACATCGTGGTACTAAAAAGGAGCTGCAAACTCAAAAGTTTAATTACTGAAATAAATCAATGAAATAAATTCAATATCGCTACTGAATTCAAAATAAAGGTTTTTTTTATCGGCTTTTGAAGAAACGCGTCTCTAAATTGGAAAAATAATGGGTAGCATTGTACCAGGCTGTGAATGAGTTGGGCTATGGTGAGAAATCTGGGACAATCATGTGATAAGTTCAGTGAGGCTTTTCTGGTCATCAGGATCAATAAGTAATATTTTCCAAGAGAGGTCCAGAATTTGAGATGGGATTCTCCCTCGTGAAGGGCAAGAGGCATATTATCACTTATTATTATCCTCATTATTACTTGATCTTGGCTTATTAATAATCATATTCCTTTCTGCCACGAAGCTAGAATCCTGAAATTCCTGAAGGATAAGTCAGAGTGATTACCTGGTGACTCTAGTTTGCCATTTTCTCTTCCAGGTCTCCACGTTGGACACCCAATTGTCAGGGCACATACCTCACGTCCAACAACATCGGCAAATAACACAAGTCAGCCTCTCCATACCATCACGGCACATCTGTGATCCAGGAACAATATGAGCTTCTGTGCCTTAATGCTGCATTTGGAATGCATCAGTACCTCGAATTGCAATGCTGCTTCAAGGACAGGCATCCAACTCACGTATTTGGCCAAGCTGCATCTCAGAGCTTGCCATTTGCTCTCTCATGCTCCCTCACCTTGCACCTCCTTGGATAGTCACAGTGGAGTGTTGGTGGGAGGTGCATGCAGCAGCAAAGATAAAGTGAGTGTGAAGTAGGAGAGAGAAAATGGTGGCACTTACCTTGGTGATGCAGAGATGGTAATTAACTTTCTTCCTTCACTACAGGGCATTCTACCAGATTGCATTGACCCAGATGGCAACATCAGACCAGGCTGACAGTGCTTGGCATTGTGTCCTTTTCTGCCAATCCTGAGGGAAGAGGATGTCTGCAGGGGCACCAACTTCTCCATCTCTGTCATGCCTGGGGGCAAATGTCACAAATCATGCTGATCAGCTTTGGACTACCAACACGTTTCCAAATGCATAACGGCCTCTTAAATATGGCACTGGTGGTAGGGATGATGGCCTATTCTGGGATATCCTGGCACTGCTGAATCCCACATGTTATGGCGAGTGGACAGTTCAGCTAACATTGAATCAGAGGAATGCCAAAAGGTAGGGCAGGCAGTTAGTGAGACAGGTTTGGGATAAAAGCACAAGAAAACCCATTAGGGCAAGCAGTCCATGAAACTCGATAAAAAGGTTAAGATTCAGCACAATGTGTTCCTTTACATGTGGTTTATCATTTAAAATGCTGGCCATTCACATAATGCATAAGATGTATAACATTCAGACATCTATAGCAAATACTTCAGCTCATCAATCTGATCACTTTGCTGAATCAGGTTCCTAATTACAGGATCACAGAAATGTTACAATAGAGTAGGGAGGCTGTTCTGCTCGTTGTGTCTGCACTGGCCATCTGAATGAGCATCATGACGCCATGCCAATCTTTTGCCTTTTCCCTATGATGCTGAATACACCTAGGTCTCTCTGCTCCAGCACAGTCTTTAGGTTAAACTGTCTCTCCATGTTATTGCTACCAAAATGTGTCACCTCCCACTTTTCTGCATTGAACTTCACCTACAACTGATCTGCCCACTCCACTTTTCCTTTTAGAGGGAATATATCTCAAATGCATCCAAGCTACTTTTTCTAAGGTAGTTCACTATTGAGCTCCAGTTTCTCCCACCAATTTTTGGTCCTAGTTTATCTACCTTAGGTCTATTCTTACTCCATTGAAGTTAGATCTCTGCAGTTAATTACTCTTCTTCAAAATTGTCCTACTGTCATCCAAAGCCTTATGTTGTCATGATCACTGTCCCTAAATGCTCCGCCACTAGTGCTTACTGTGAAATCCTCCTGTTAGAATATTCAATATTCTGGGACAAAATAGAATATCACAGTGCAATGCAACTGCACCTACTACATCTCTGCTTTCCATGAGTTAGAAATAATCACACTTGGGACTGATAGACTGTTACTTGATGTATGACTGCAATATAGCAGATATTGTGACAACCACAGATACATATTTGTGTAACTGTTGCTCCTGTTTAGGAATAAGATCATAACAGGAGTGCAAAACTAGAGAACATAAGTTATAGGTGAGAGGGGAAAGATTTAAAAAGGACCTGAGGGACAGCTTTTCCACACAGATCACCCACAGTCCTCACTTTCTCCTAGCTAGAGGATGGTGAGTGTATGGAACAAGCTGCCAGAGGAAGTGGTAGAGGCGAGTACAATTACTACATTTCAAAGACGTTTCGACAGGTACATGGATAGGAAAGGTTCAGAGGGTCATAGGCCAAGCATAGGTAAATGGGACTCATTCAGTTTTGTTATCATTTCACTGATATCAAAAGGTTAAAAGGAACTTGTCTCAGAGTGTGTTGATCTCATTAAATTTGTGAAGACTGTAGCCTGCTCTCTACATAAAATCATTGAGTCACAGACTTGTACAGCACAGAAACAGACCCTTTGGGTCCAACTCATCCATACTGACTAGATTTCCCAAATTATATGTGGCACGGTGGCTCAGTGGTTAGCACTGCTACCTCACAGCGCCATGGACCTGGGTTCAATTCCAGCCTTGGGGAATCATCTGTATGGAGTTTGCACATTCTCCCCATGTCTGTGCGGTTTCCTCCAGGTGCTCCGGTTTCCTTCCATATTCCAAAGATGCGCAGGTTAGCTGAATTGGCCATGCTAAATTGCGCATAGTGTTCAGGGATGTGTAGGTTAGGTGCATTAGTCAGGGGAAATGTAGGGTAAGGGGTCTGGGTGGGATACTCTTCAGAGGGACGGTGTGGACTTGTTGGGCTGAAGGGCCTGTTTCCACATTGTAGGAATTCTAATTCGAGACTAATCCCTTTGCATGTGTTTGGCACATATCTCTCTAAATGCTTCCAACTCACCTACCTGTCTTCCCCCAATCTGTTCTGGTCCAGCTTCCACCTGAACAAGGGAGCTCCTAGGTATGACCATCCTCTGATTCTGAGTGCTTGTTAATATATCCTATGTGGGGGCTGGTAATCCAGGCTGTGTCAATCACTTGTCTGAATCCTTCCTGCTATTGAACAAGGGACAAGTCCTCACAAAGTAGATAAACCATTGTCACTTTGCCCACCTTGAAAAGTTAGTTTTCGTTTTCCCTCAGAACAAAACCCTTTTGTTGCACCTGAGCAATTTGGGGCATTAGTGTCAGTATCCAGGTAGTCTTTGTAACCATTATCTTTAACTCACCTTTTGTCCTTGTTTCAGAAATTATGTTTGGGGGGGGGTTGGAGATAACTGCTGTATAACCCAACACATGAAATAGTGGATGTATTCAACTTGAAGGACACCAATTTCTAGCAAGGGCTTCTGCGATCACATTATTCTAGTTACTCAGTAATAACTGAAAAGTCTATTCAAGTCAACATTCAATTAGCCCATTAACACTTGTAAATTTCACCAAAGATCCTCAGACAGCACCTTCCATACCCATGACCACTTCCACACAGAAGGATAAGGGTAACAGATACATGGGAACACCACCACCTTCAAGTTCCTCTCCAACTCACCATCCTGCTTTGGAAAAACATTTACTGTCGCTGGGTCGAAATCCTGGAATTCCCTCCCTAAGGGCATTGTGGGTCAACCCACAGCAGGTGGACTGCAGCAGTTCAAGAAGGCAGTTCACCACCACCTTCTCAAGGAACAACCAGAGGTGGACAATAAATGCTGGGCCCAGCCAGCGACACCCACATCCCATAAAAATTGCAAACTCTCTCAAATCCTATCAGTTACAATTAGGTCACTAAGTCATGTCATGAACTATTATAGAACAGTATCATTCTGAAAAACTACAGTTACATTTGGGTTCTGATCCATAGTGAGGAGGCAATGAAGTTGAACTTATTCAGTGAATTCCTTAAATTCTTGTGGCAAATTGTCACAGATTCTTCCTTCAGGAATCTCGAGCTCAGCAAACAGAACTTGTACCGCTGCGATCTTTATTGTAGCTTTCAAAACTTTCACACTTCAGATAAAAGAGAGCTCTTGAGAAGTAGTCTGCAGTTATGAGACACTATTCTTGACTGTGCATGAATAAAACAGCTCCCCAGTGATGACACAAGTTGAGTGGTATTTCAGGCTATTATCGCCTCTTTCTGTGGTTTACGTTAAACAGAGCACTTTGGTAATAATTTCTATCCATGTTTTGATATGGTACACAGATTGGGGTCGAAGCTTACGCTTACCATGTAGCCTTCATGTATCTGTTCTTCCGGCATTACGTGGCCATGATTTTTCTGGACCGGGCTAGCTGAACAAATTTGGAATTTTGTTAAATTAATTGCAAAGAAGTTTCCATTAGTTAGTGCAGTTGTGGACTTGACATTAAGTCCTAACAGGATGTAATAACACCTCTGAACAGATCACTTAGAAAATATCTACAATTATCTATAATTGTTTAAACAAATCTGTAAGAACTGCTGCCTCACAGCGCCAGAGACCCGGGTTCAATTCCCGCCTCAGGCAACTGACTGTGTGGAGTTTGCACATTCTCCCTGTGTCTGCGTGGGTTTCCTCCGGGTGCTCCAGTTTCCTCCCACAGTCCAAAGATGTGCAGGTCAGGTGAATTGGCCATGCTAAATTGCCCGTAGTGTTAGGTAAGGGGTAAATGTAGGGGTATGGGTGGGTTGAGCTTTGGCGGGGCGGTGTGGACTTGTTGGGCCGAAGGGCCTGTTTCCACACTGTAGGTAATCTAATCTAATCTAATCTAAATCTAAATCTAAAACTGCAGATGCTGGAAATCAGAAACTGAGTTCTGAGGAAGGGTGGCTGGACCCAAAAGATTTCTCTCTGACAGATCTGCTGAGTTTTTCCAGCAATTTCCAATTTCTTACGATAAATCTTTATTTTTCTCTCAATTAAATATAAATCATGTATTTACTAGTGGTATTCTGATATAGTTTTATCAAAATAATTGAAAATAGGTTATTATCAAAAATTAATGGACTGAATCTTATAGATATTTCCTTGACAAAGCATCAGTTGCATTGATTTTTTGGAGGTATATTCAGCATGTGGCCTGGCACGTTTTCTCACACACCTTACAAAGTTCACTTATCAGTTACTTACCCTTCCCCAATGGCATCATCCGCTGAGTGGCATGGTGGCTCAGTGGTTAGCATTACAGCTTCACAGCACCAGTGACCCAAGTTCAATTCCACCCTCAGGCAAATATCCATGTGGAGTTTGCACATTCTCCCTGTGTCTGCGTGGGTTTCCTCCGGGTGCTCCAGTTTCCTCCCACAGTCCAAAGATGTGCAGGTCAGGTGAATTGGCCATGCTAAATTGCCCGTAGTGTTAGGTAAGGGGTAAATGTAGGGGTATGGGTGGGTTGAGCTTTGGCGGGGCGGTGTGGACTTGTTGGGCCGAAGGGCCTGTTTCCACACTGTAGGT
The DNA here is from genome assembly GCF_047496795.1 of Chiloscyllium punctatum. Classification (NCBI taxonomy): domain Eukaryota; kingdom Metazoa; phylum Chordata; class Chondrichthyes; order Orectolobiformes; family Hemiscylliidae; genus Chiloscyllium; species Chiloscyllium punctatum. The sequence continues at coordinate 119,436,324 of NC_092747.1, forward strand.
AATCTAAATCTAAAACTGCAGATGCTGGAAATCAGAAACTGAGTTCTGAGGAAGGGTGGCTGGACCCAAAAGATTTCTCTCTGACAGATCTGCTGAGTTTTTCCAGCAATTTCCAATTTCTTACGATAAATCTTTATTTTTCTCTCAATTAAATATAAATCATGTATTTACTAGTGGTATTCTGATATAGTTTTATCAAAATAATTGAAAATAGGTTATTATCAAAAATTAATGGACTGAATCTTATAGATATTTCCTTGACAAAGCATCAGTTGCATTGATTTTTTGGAAGTATATTCAGCATGTGGCCTGGCACGTTTTCTCACACTTATCAGTTATAATGTTCACTTATCAGTTACTTACCCTTCCCCAATGGCATCATCCGCTGAGTGGCATGGTGGCTCAGTGGTTAGCATTACAGCTTCACAGCACCAGTGACCCAAGTTCAATTCCACCCTCAGGCAAATATCCATGTGGAGTTTGCACATTCTCCCTGTGTCTGTGTGAGCATGCTCTGGTTTACTCCCAAAGTCTAAGGATGTGCAGATTGGGTGGATTGGCCATGCTAAATTGACCATAGTGTTCAAAGGTGTGTAGGTTAGGTGCACTACTTGTTGGGGAATGTGTCTTTGGAGGGTCGGCGTGGACATGTTGGGCCGAAGAGCCTGTTTCTACACAGTCGGGATTCTGTGATATCACCCAATTTTGCCCATGTCGAACCACAGACAGAACAACTTGCCTACTCAGTAGATTTCTGCCAAAAGGACAGGTTATAGTCTGACAGGTTTATTTGAAAGTACAAGCTTTCAGAGCATTGCTCCTTCATCAGGTAGCTAGCACTGGCACTTCCACATCATGCCAAAAGAATGCCATTTGATACATTTGTGCTCTCCTTAAAAAGCCACATGGACAAGAATTGGCAATCCTACCTTGTCCCTCACCAGCAATATAATGCCACAGCCACATTGCTTATAGCACATACCCAGTGTGACTCTCACACCTTCTCATATACTGTCTCATCTAAGTTGCTGTTTAGCCTCCAAGCCACAGTTGTACTGAGCTCCATGCTGTCTAAACACCCTATCACATTCACCATTACCCCATCCACAGTGTCCACCGTAGATTCACAGCTTGTCACTGCCCAGTAGGGGGAACCTCATATAAAGTCGTGTAATGAACAATTCCAAACTAGAGTTTTTATTTACAACTGGTAAATGCAAACATGAATGACACAAACATGAATGACACAAGCTGAGGATTCACAACGGAAACGAGATGCTGATCTCACGACCAAAATCTATGCCACGGGATCATGTGTCAAGCAGCTCCTGTCTGGCTCGGGGCACCGGATGCAGCTGAGATCTGTCAGACACCAGGACACCTTCCTCCCTCCCAATGTCTTCCTCCTCCTCTGAACACTGCTCTCATTCTGCTAGGTCCCCAGATCCATCCCATCCCATCGTATAGAGCACAAGGTGCTGTTGTACATTCTGACAGACTACTATGGAGGCTTCTCCAGGCCAGTTTGAGCAATTGAACCATATCCTCAGCAGCACAATAGTTTACTTCACCACAGCCCTGACCACAGCATAGAGTCTTAGAGGTATACAGCACGGAAACAGACCCTTCGGTCCAACTCATCCATGCTGACCAGATTTCCCAAACCAATCTCGTCCCACCTACCAGCAGCTGACCCATATCCCCCCAAACCCTTCCTATTCATATACCCATGCCTCTTAAATGTTGCAATTGTACCAGTCTCCACCACTTCGTCTGGAAACTCATTCCATACACGTCCCATCCCCTGTGTGAAAAAGTTGCCCCGCAGGTCTCTTTTATATCTTTCCCCTCTCACCCTAAATCTATGCCCTCTAGTTCTGGACTCTTCCACCCCAGGAAGAGTGCACCAGCTTGGTGAAGATGCCACACCGACTGCATCACCAACACAATCAATCAAAAAGAGAGTGTCCCCATCACTTTCCCATCCCAGACCAACAGCAACTATACAAGTTTTCATTGCAGTCAGTCCAGTCCATCATCATACTGACGTGACATACATGATGAAGTGATTTACCCTCCTCCCACAACACTCTGTGAAGTTTCACAAGTGACAGGGCATTTTTGACCAGCATTCACCTCCTTTTAATTCATGTCTATATCATTGGAGTGATAGTGTGAGATTTGGTGTGGTGCCCTCCCTCCATCCGATAGCCCAACATTATTCCAATGTTGTTCACTTTTCTCCAACTATACCTCGTCTTTCCCGTATCATCATCCTTGTTGTATCTCAACACTTGTGTCAGGTTTTCCCTTCCCAGCCCTGACTTCCCACCCAGTTTTACAACAAACCCTACTTTGGCCTTAATACTGCCCTGCACCGTCCTGACAGATTGTCACTTAGTCTGACATAGCAAGGGATGACCATGCAAGTAGGTGTTAAATGGGCAAGTGCTAAAAGAGCAAGCAATCTGCTCTGATATGTGGCCTGGTCCAGTCCATGAGGTGGATGTCTGTCTGGCCTCAGAAAGTAACCTTGCAGCAATGTTTGTTGTCAGTGCATCACCCAGCACAGCACTGTGTATCCTAATGGTCACACAATCATAGATTCATACAGCATGGAATCAGACCCTTCGGTCCATCAAGTCTATGTCTTGCAAGTAGATTGGAGAAGTGCCATGATGATCATGAGGAGTTGGCAAATGTTAATTATCAATGTCTTTGGACCGGCCTGTGTGTGGCTGGTGCTAATGGATCATGCCATGAAATGCTGCCTGGCACTGAACAACATGAAGACTATTAACAGCCAACAGTGAGATGAAAGGTACCCAACCAACTTCTATGTCAAGTATTCTCGACGTCTAGTTTGTTTGGCTTATTAATAAGACAGGAAGCTAAGTATTAATGAGGCCACTTGTGACTTTACTAAGGCATTCAGCATGGTATAATCTCCCTTAACTGGCAACTCATACTCTCGAATGAGAAACTCACCCCATCATCTGGCAGTTTCATAAAAGATGTTGGGAGTTGCACCTGCCAATTGATAGCCCTCATGGACTCCTTGGGGAATTCTGCCGCAAATCTTATCATAGCCCATTTTGGTCACTATTACAGAATTCTGCCAGAGATTTTTAATCAGGCTGTTCTGTCCTTCACCAGGGCAAAACATTTTAAAATGACATAATTAAAGAAAATTAGCCATTTTAGCATTTTAATGGTGTACATTAGCTGCCTTTTGTTAGTGAATCTTGAGGGGAAAACTACTCTTAAAATTCTCAGGTGCTGAGAAAAATTAATTATATTTGGAGTATGTTCCCTTACCAGAATAATTGGTGTAAGTTCCAATTTTGGCCTGGATACGCAGTGGAGTTTTGAGAGAGGGACATGGTTTCAGGGAAGTGATTTTTGATCCAACATGAATGCTAAAGGTAAGCACAAATGTAAGTCCTTTGGGGTGTAACTCCCATGAAGTGGTGTGGCCTGCCAATACAATAAAACTATACTCAACTGCAATCTGTAACCCCACTCTCCCATTACCAACAAGCCAAGGGATCAACACTGGCTCAAAGTTGAGTGCAAAAGGGCAGGTGTGCCACAAATGAGGTGGTTAACGTGGTGAAACACAACATGAAGCAATTGGCATGCCAGACAGTGAAAGCAGCAAGTGATAGACAAAGTGATCCTACAAGAATTGATCTTAGCTCTGCAGACTTGCTATATCCAGTCCTGAATGATGTTGGATGTGGTGGACAATAAAACAATTAACGGGAGGTGGAGACTCTACAAATATTCCTGTCTTCATGATGGGGTAGAGCAGCACATTAACTCACAGGCCAAAGTTATAACATTTGAAAGCATCTTTGGTCGGAAGTAGATGATCCATCTTCGCCTCTTCCTGAGTCCCCCAGCACAGTAAACACCAACTTGAAGCTGATTTGATGTAGGCATACCAAACACCTTCTTTATCACCCTGTCTACTTGTGATGCAACTCTCAAAGGACTATGTGCCTGCACCCCTAGATCTCTCTGTTCAACAACACTCCCCAGGGCCTGATCATTAACTGTGTAAGTCGAAAAGTGTGGCGCTGGAAAAGCATAGCAATATCCTCGGATACTGCCCACCCCTGCTGTGCTTTTCCAGCGTCATACATTTCGACTCTGACCTCTAGCACCTGCAGTCCTCACTTTCTCCCATTAACAGTGTAAGTCCGGCCATTGTTCTCCACACGACACTAAGAAATCACTGAAGATGCAGGTTATTGCAAAGGTTGTGGGCCTGACAGAATTGCAACAACACTACGAATTTGTCATTTAGAATTAGTTGCATCCTCAGCCATACTATTTGAGTACAGTTACTGCCATTTACTGTGTAAGTCCTGCCCTTGTTTGTTTTCCCAAAATGCAACAACTCCCATTTATCCAAATTAAATTTCAGCGGCCATTTGTCCCAAGTGATCAAAATAGCTTTTCAATCTTAGGTAATTTTCTTCACTGTCCACTATACCACCAATTTTGGTGTCATCTGCAAGCTGACTAACGATGCTTCTCATCCAAATCATTTATATAAATGACAAACAACAGTGGGCCCAGCACTGATCCCTGTGGAACACTGTTGGTCATAGGCCTCCAGTCCAAGAAACAAGAATCCACTACTACCCTCTGTCTCCTATTGTCAAGCCAATTTTGTATCCAACTGACAAGTTCTCTCTGAACATCATGTAATCACTCTTCATGAACCAGTCGACCATGTGGAAATTAATTTGCTTAATATTAGCAATACAATTAGCATACCACTAACACTTTCAACCTTTGAAATTTCATTTCTGTGTGCTCTTCTTGCAATAAGTGAGTTTTGTATATTGTTTTATAAAATGCATTTAATGAGAATCAATGGAACATTCTCTATTTGTCAAGCTGAACACAAAGGAAAATGGTTGCTGTTGTCGGATGCCAATAATCTGAGTAACAGATAGAGTTTCAGTTGGAATGCCATGCTTCTAGGAATTCTTATGCATGACTCTGTTTGGCTTGTCCTAGGAGGGATGTGTTGTCCTAGTCGAAGTGGTGTCATTCCTCATCTCTATGTAAGGATACTAGTGAGACAGGGTCATGTCTTTTTGTGGCTAGTTGATGTTCATATATCCTGGTGGCTAGATTTCTGCCTGATTGTCCAATCTAGTGTTTTGTTACAGTTCTTGCAAGTTCTTTGCTTATTGACTGTATAGGGTCTTTCAAGCTCATTAGCTGCTGTTTTGGTGTGTTGGTGGGTTTGTGGGCTACCATGACGCCAAGAGGTCTGAGTAGTCTGGCAGTCATTTCTGAGATGTCTTTGATGGAAGGGGGAGTGGCTAAGATTTCTGGATGCGTATCAACAAACACATTGACTTGGAGCCCAGTTACCACTATCTGAGAAAAAGAACAAGAAATGACATCACCACCAGAAATGACATCACCACAGGAAATGACATCACCAACCCAGGGAAACCTAAACACATAAATAGAAAGCGGGTCATTAACACCAGTACTTCACCGGAGGCTCACTGATGATGTTACCTAGTATGGTGATGAAACAACTAAAAACAAACCTTCCAGCTCAGTGAGCAAACTTACATCCATTTATACATAGTTTGATGGCAAATAACATTACATGACAGAAGTGACAGACGGTGACCATCTCCATCAACAGAGAATCCAACCGTTTCCTCTTAATTCACAGTAACATTGAATCCAAAACTGTCTTGGGTTTATCATTAACCAGAGGCTGAATTGGACCAGCCAGATATATATATTGTGGCTACAAGAGTAAGTTCTGTGATGAGAAATGACCTCCATGATTCCTCCACAGTGGGCATTAGTCAGGAGTGCAATGAAAGCTCTCCACTTGCCTAAATGAGTGCAGCTCCAATAATACTCAAGAAATGAAACAAAATTCAGGACAAAGCAATCTGCTTGATTGGCACCATCTCTGTGACATTCAACATCCACATTCTCCATCACTGATATTCTGTGTCAGTACATATCATCTACAAGGTGAACAGCACCAACTCAGCAACTCTCCTTTGGCAGCACTTTCTAAACCTGCCACATGGAAGGACTGGACAGGAGGTGGAGAGGAACAGTATCACTTGCAATCCAAATATGATCTTGACTTGGAAGTATATTACTGCTACTTCACTGTGATGAATTAAGATCCTTATATTGTCTCTCTGATAGCACTGTGGGTGGTACCTAAACCATATAGACTGCTGATGTCCAAGAAAGCAGCTCACTCCCACCTTCTCAATGGCAATTAGGCATGAGAACTGAATATTGGCCAAGGTTGCAACACCCACTTGCTGTGAATCTTTTTTTTTTGAAACTCGCATTGAAAGAACTCCTTACCCTTCTATCCTGATTTGATTTATTCAGCTCAAGTTGTGCTGATATTATTGGCCCAAATGAAGCAAAAATCCAGTGGCAGATTGCTTAATAATAACAAGAAAGTAAAATTGAAATGAAAAAGTGCAGTCAAATAAAAGCTTAAGTTGTAAATGAATGCATGTTAATCGGCAGAATATGTCAGATGTGAAAGAGTGCTTTTGGAAATGTTCTTGCCAAAAGGATTAAGAGATTAACTCAGAACTGTCTTTTGAATTCCTCAGGCCATTTTAGAATTATCAGTTGTGACCTTTGGCACTTTTTACTGTTTCTTACCTTGCCCTGTCGACAGTGTTGGAAATGTTTTTGGAAATATTCTGTTTTTTAATGTTTTTTGGGGAAAAAAAAGCTGAAAGTAGTTCCTCATGTTAGAAATTGAATAGTTGAAGAAAGCTCCTGAACAATATGCTTGTTATTATCATGGACAGAGCTTTGCTGTTTACGGCTAATGTGGTGCTGAGATAACTAGACTTCAAAGTCAGTTTTTGAATTTTCAATGAGTCTATAAGAGAGAATTAATGAAACAAATACCTTCTAAATGAAGAGAAATCTGTAAAGTAGTGACACTGATGATTAAATGCAGAAGTCGTGTAGATGGAAAAGATAAAGCTGATTGTGAATGCTGTTTAATAAGCACATAAAATCAGAAAATAGAAACAGAAAATTGAAAAAAAATGATTTGAAGACTTTTAAAGGAATAATGATAGAGGGTTCTATTCAATAAAGTGTTAGGAGATAGTGAGGACTGCAGATGCTGTAAAGTCAGAGTCAATAAAGTGTGGTGCGTTGAAAAAACACAGCAGGTCATGGTGGAGTGTTGTGCCTGAAACATTGACTCTTCATGAAATGTTTCTGAACAACATTAAACCAACAGTCGAAGAGGTTAGTTCTGGAAACTAGTTAAACAGTGTTAATAAGTTAGAATGAGTTGCAAAGTGTTAAATTCTAACATTATAATATGCCATATATATTCTCATTTTTTATTCACTAGTGGGATATGGGCAACACCAGCTGGGTCAGCAGCTATTGCCCGTCCCTAGTTACCCTTGAGAAGATGTAATATTCATGTAAAAATTCAAATTTATAAGCTGTTGTTTGAGGTCGCAGGTCAGAGGTTTCACTTTTATATTGATGATGTTTTTGAGGAGTTGGCATGTTTCTTTGAATTGGTCTTAAAAAGAAGGTTGGAGCAGAATAATGTAAATACTGTCAATCTGAATTGAGTATGTTAATCCCATTTTTTTTATTGTATAACATTACAAACTATATGTATTTCATCTTCTATATTAAAAACAAATACCACAATGAATCACACATACAACTTTGGTGGTGATGGAAAGATGTTATGTGGCTGGAGACTGCTGTCCAGTCGCACACCAGAGGGATCAGTGCTATGTCTCTTATTATTTGTGACATATGTATAAATAATATAGAAAACAATGCTGGGAGTACAATAAGCAAGTTGTACAAGTTGACACAAAGATTGGCTCAGCAGTTGACAGAGCGGAAGGAATAAAGGGATTGGTCAGAATTGCAGAATAGTAACAGATGGAATTCAATCCTGATAAATGTGAGGGATGTGCTTTGGAGTAACCAATAAACCAGGGGAGAAGTCGGTGAATGGTGGGACTTTAGAAAGCTCAGATGAACAAAAGGACCTTTGGGTACTTGTCCAAAGATCCCAGAAGGTAGCAGGTCAATTTAACAAGATAGTTAAAAAAAAACAGGATGCTTACCTTTATTAGTCAAGGTACATATTAGATTAGATTCCCTACAGTGTGGAAACAGGCCCTTCGGCCCAACAAGTCCACACCGACCCTCCAAAGAGTAACCCACCCAATCCCATTTCCCTCTGGCTAATGCACCTAACACTATGGGCAATTCGGGTTGGGATCATTTGAAATCCCCCAAATTAGTAATTGCATGCTGATATTGGGTGCTTCACATTTTGTAACTTTTCAGCGTTTTTATCATGAGCTAAAAAAACAGTGCTTTGCTGTTGAACTGAGTGATGGTCCTTGGTTCATATATAGAAGAGTTTGACAATGAAGAACATTGGTTCAGCTCAGTGTCCCCCTGGCTAATTGTTTTGATGAGGACTCATCTAATCACTGTCTCATCATTCAGGAAGGGCACAGGTCGAGGTTAGATCTTTGCTCCACAAGGAAGGATAAGAAAATTAAAGATAACGACATCTGACCCTTTGTACTTGATCTCTTCCAGAACTATGCACTCAAGCTCAGTTCCAAGTCTCTCAGCAGTCTTAACTAGGTGGGAAGGTGATGTGGGGAAAGCTAAGATAGAAGCTGGAGGTTTGATAACAAAGAGAAAGCACCCTGCAAAATATAAGTTCATTGGGTTTAATATTTGTTATGAGTGATGAGCATAGTTAGAATAAATTTTAAATGATCTTGCATTAACCATTGACAACTATAAACCACTACAATGTCCTGGTGCCTGTGGAAAGTATTCTCATTTGCTGCTGCCATGCTATCTGACCTGACCACACTCAGACATGTCCATCTCCATTTGATCTCTGTGGGGTGCAGCTGGTTGGCTCGCATTCCACTGCGTGCTCACTAATTGAAGACTAGGCTGTGTGGCTAATGTGTTCAGCAGGTTAATGATGCCACGAATCTCCAAATCCATGCTAGGCTAGGTGTGAAAATGTTTCTATGTGTCTTGAATGCAGATTGATCACGATTAGTTGAGATGCTTTAACATAGATCAGAAGTGACATTTAATTACTTTCACTGTGAAATTTACAGGATGAATTATATGGAATTCAATAGGAATTGTCTTGATTTTTGAAATATTATCGTAAGGATAGATGTGCAACAGTATGACAACAGCATTGAATTTGCTTCAAATTTGTTCCCTAGGACTGCAGTTTTGACAGCATTGCGTCATTGCTACTGTGTAGCACTTCGCAGAATAAAATGAATAAAAGAAGTAGATTTTACCACGAAACGAAATGTAGCATAGCTTGCTGGCACATCTTCATTACTGAATTGTTAGCTTCACCAAAGCTGATAAAACCCCATCCTTGCTCCTCAGTTTCTCATTGTACCTAGAGAGTCATAGAGATGTACAGCACGGAAACAGACCCTTCAGTCCAACTCATCCATTCTGACCAGATATCCTAAACCAATCTAGTCCCACTTGCCAGCACTTGGCCCATCTCCCCCTGAACCCTTCTTATTCACATACCCATCCAGATGCCTCTTAAATGTTGTAACGGTACCAGCCTTCACCACTTCCTCTAGCAATTCATCCCCGACAGGCACTATCCTCTGCATAAAAAAGTCACCCCTCAGGTCCCTTTTAAGTTTTTCACTCTCACCTAAAACTTATCCACTCTGGTTTTTAACTTTCCCACCCTGGGAAAAAGACCTTGTCTATCCATGCCTCTCATGATTTTATAAACCTTGATAAGGCCACCCCTCAGCCTCTGACACTCCAGGGAAAATAGCCCCAACTTATTCAGTCTCTCCCTAAAACTCAAACCCTCTAATGCTGGCAACATCCTTGTGAATCTTTTCTGAACTCTTTCAAGTTTAACAACATCTTTCTTGTAACAGGGAGACCAGAATCGAACACACTATTCCATTTGTGGCCTAACCAATATCCTGTACAGCTTGGATTGATGTTAACCTGCTGCTGCCAGTTCAATTGAAAAATAATGATGCAGGTCACCTGACAGTTGGGTGATAAATTGAAAATGCATGACTCTCAATTTCTATACACCACAAAGGAATTAATAAAGTATGGAATTAAAAAATGCTGGAAAAAATCTTAACAGATTAGGTGCATCTGTGCAGTCAGAAAATTAGAGTTAATATTTCAGGTCTACAAACTTCTGTTTTCATTTTAGATTTCCAGACTCTGCAGTATTCTGCGTTTCCATTAACGTGTGGAGCCTGACCACAGCTGTGTGGAAATTGTTCTGAGAGCATTTTGTTGCTGAACCAATCACTTTTGGCTGTTTATTCTTGCTCACTTTCCTTTGCAGAAAGCTATCGGTGAATACATCCACAGCCCCCGACCACCTTCAAATGTTGGGAAAGTTAAAGATAGAAGCAGTCTATCCAAACAATATTCCCTAGCTTTTTAATATTATGGAGAGAGAACAGAAGGAACTGACAAATAACATGAGGCACCATGATCAGAGACTGAACTGATTTCTCCACAGTGCTCCATAAGTACAGGAAACATCATTTTAGGCATGGTTGGAGAAAGTCTCCATGCAGAGATGGTGTTTCTACAGGAAAACTGTTGGATACTTAGGTAAGGCAGTCCTAAAAGTCCTGAAAGAATGACCTAAAACCTATTCCGTGCTGGCCTTATGTTTGGTCTTGATTAGTGGACTTCATTTTCTATGGTATGATTGCTATGAGTAACGTGCAAAACATTTCTGTGCACAGGACCTATATTCAGATCACAGCATGGCACCTTATTCTGATGGCACTGAAATATATCAGTCACAATTGGCCTCTGCACGGTAAAGAGACATGACCGTAAACCTCCAAAGTAGTGCTGAACTCTAGAAGATGCAGAGAATTATCTCTGGGATCTGTGTATGAGTCAGAGACCTGCCACTTTTATTATCAGAGAGGCTTCTCGCTCCTGTCTGTGCAAAATCTTCAAAGCTCATTTAAGGATTCTGCTTCTAAACTCAGAACATCAGGAAAACACTTCTGGCAGAGGTGAGCTAACACTAGAACTTGACATTTTACAGCCATCCATAGGTGGTTCTTTTAACAATCTTTAACTTATTAGTAAGAAGTTTTTGGTTGAGTTCATAAGTTGCGGGTCACTCTAAAAATGTCATGAGTTGCGGGTGACAAGTTCTAATTTCAAAGTCCAACAACAACCTATCTCCAACACACATCCTTACTTTGACAGATGCAGGTCAGGTGATGAGTGACTAAACTACTCTTAGGAATCAGATTGGTTGGTAAATTATGTTAAAAAAGTTGTCTGCTTCCATTTATATTGTCTTTTATTATTTCACTAATATTGTCTGAGATTCCCCACTTTTACAAAATCTAGCAAAGAAACCAAAGGGGAGACTGTAAGTGTCTTTATTGTTCTGTTGTGCATTTTGGGTATTACTTTATTTAATGCTCCAAAGTACTCCATCTTGAGTCCAGGGGATGCTTTACAAGAACTCTATTTACAGCTTAATCTATTTATAAATTCCTTACTATGCACAGCATTTGCTCCTTGGCATTATTATGTATCATAATACATGAGAATCATGACACATAATTCTGATCTTAATCCCATTGTCCGAGATTGATAGCACTGTTTATGAGGGAGCAGTTGGACGTCCCGGCCTATATCTCAGCTGCTTCATTGTCCATGACTGCTTTCTGCCTCCACCTGCACCATTCACCCCCTGAGCAAGAGCTCTCTCCAATTCCAATAATAACCTCTTGCCCTTCCCAAGCACAATCTCACCCCCACCAGCCACAAACTTGCCACAATCTTTCTGCACATCCACAATCTTCACCCTTACCCTCGTCCCACTCCCATAATTACAATATTCCCTCATTGTACTCTCCCCTCCACTCTCTGCAATCACCTCCTTCTATGATCTTCCTCCTCACTGTAAGTTTCCCTTTCCCCATCTTACAATTACTATATATACCCACATTCTTCCCTCCCAGATCATGACCCTTCCTTTATATGATTTCTTTGTTCGCTGGACTGTTCTGCTCTTTCCTGCTGCCTTGCTGTCTCCTTCTAACTGTTGGGCTATTTCATCAGTTCTCAGCTATTACACCATCAAACTTGTTCCACCTCAACTGAATCAAAATTGAACTGAGTGGCAAGTTGTTGTAATTAGTTGGTTAAACAGTTGCTGCACTTTTTACCTAGTCATTGCGACACAAGGCACCTTTACAATCATCTAAACCATAAGTGATTAATAAAGCATTGCCCTACATGAAGTAGATTGTGATCAGAACAAACCATCAACCTATTTGGGGCTGTGCACTGCAACTGCCACAGTACAAGTATGATAAAAGATTTACAAAGATATTGCGCGAGTTGGAGGGTTTGAGCTATAGGGACAGGTTGAATAGGCTGGGGCTGTTTTTCCTGGAGTGTCGGAGGCTGAGGGGTGACCGTTCAGAGGTTTATAAAATCACGAGGGACCTGGATAGGGTAAATAGACAAGGTCTTTTCCTTGGGATGGGGGAGTCCAGAACTAGAGGGCATAGGTTTAAGGTGAGAATGGAAGGATTTACAAGGGACCTAAGGGGCAATGTTTTCATGCAGAGGGTGGTACGTGGATGGAATGAGCTGCCAGAGGAAGTGGTGGAGGCTGGGACAATTACAACCTTTAAAAGACATCTAGATGGGTATATGAATAGGAAATGATATTGCCCAAGTGCTGAAAAATGGGACTAGATTTGTTTGGGGATATCTGGTTAGCATGGACAAGTTGGACTGAAGAGTCTGTTTCTGTGCTTTACATTTCTATGATTCTATACTCTAAGTGAGACTGTTCATACTTGGCTGCTCTCTCCAAAACAAAAGGTTACATCTGCTGCATAAATATTATGGTTTTTGAAACAGATGGATGACATAGATTTAGTGTTCCACCAAAAAAAACAGCAAACACTTTGAAATCAAATTGACAATTCACTGAAACCTCCTGATGGCTTAATGATTTATTTTTTGCTAACTGGAGCCCCATCATGTATCACTGTTTATAGAGTGACTCTTGATCAGATTGCTCTAGTTTGAATCATCCATTACTGGATGAACACAGAAAAGTAATGTTAGTATTAGGGAGCAATAGGCACCAGAAAATGTATTATTCATAACTGAAAGTATCAATTAAAAAAAGATTCCTGTGAGTTCAACTACTTAGATGATATTTCAAAAAACCTCTGAAATGTTAAGGAATTTCAAGTGAAGATTACATTGCTAAATTAACTTCATTTTGCTACAACAAGTATTAAACTATATCCTATATTTCATCACAGTTTATTAAACTGATAACTCTCATATATCCCCTTACTCAGCTATTTGGAATTTTAGTTTTTGGATGAGTAAATAGGAGATATATAAAAGCCTCACACCTGAATAGTGAGTTTATTTTTCACTGTGCTATGACTAATTATTGTAATTGGAGTAATGACACACTGTAATCGTTGACGGAAGTTAGTAAGGACATGATTAAAAAGATAGTTATTTCAGGAAAATAATTGATTCAGAAATGTATCAGCTTTGGCTGAATGCAGAATATTTAGTAAGGACTTAATTTTGAAAGAGATGTCCCAAACATGTACGTCAGCTCATATCTTCCACTATTGATATTGTCAATATTAGAATTTCTTTTGGGCAACTCTTGGTTTCCTGTTAGTCAATTCCCTCTCTGTGCTAATCAAATCACTCCCAACAGCAAATACTCTTACCTTGTGTGAAACCTTTTATGGGGCATCTTATCAATTGTGTTTTAGAAATACATATAAACTACATCCACTGGTTCTCTTTTATGCATCTACTCATTATATCTTCAAAAAATTCTAATAAATTTATCAAATGAATTTCCTTTGCATACAATCTGGCAGTGATAACTACATTTTTATGACTTTCCAAGTGTCCTGTTACAACCTCCTTAATAATGGATTCTAGCATTTTGCCAATCATGGAATTCCAACCAAGTAGCCCATAGTTTCCAGCCAGCAGTCTTCTTCCTTTCTTGAATAGTCATGTCACGTTTGGGGCTTTCCATAATCTAAAGAATGTTGGAACATTCCAATGAATGCATGCACCAACTCTGCAGCCACTTTATTCAAGACCCTTAACTGTAGAATGTCACGTTCAAACAACTTATCAGCCTTGAATTAGCTTCTGTTGGCCGAACTAAAATTGCAGAACTAAAATAACTTATTCCATTTCTGATTCCAGAACATATTAGTGTGAACTGTCCACTGCCACACAGTTCATTATTTCAGCCTAATTGGGTGATGTGCATCAGGAACCTGCAAAATCCCATTGTAGCAGACTCCAAAGGGAACTGAAGATTTCACTGAGAAATTCCTCAATTTCCCATTTCAGTCCACACTGTTTTTAGCTACTGTCACAGGGTCTACAATCCATTCCCACCAGCAGAAGTCCTTCCTTTGCTGGTTCTATTTAATAATAACAATCATACTTAGCTCTAACTGTCCACAAGACACATATATATTAAGGGAGAGCTGGAGAACATTTTTGGATCATCATGATCTGTTGTTTGAATATTATTGAGTGAAGTGATATGGGTTACCAAATTACAGAATTAAGAGCAGACCTTTCTATGCACTGTGAAGCCGTTATGACAGTCATATAATTTGTATATTACAAAAAGATATACCATCTAATTTTCTGAGCCTGAAATCAATCTTTGAAACAAGATTCCTCTCACAGATACTTTGGATTAAGGTGATGTGGGGGGAATAACTGATTAAGAGCTTTTTATATTGGAAACAGTTCATAATGTCGGGAAATAACACTGATAAAACCAATGTTAGTGTTTTCCCTCAAAGTGGTCTTGACAATTATTGTACTTGTCATTATTTGTTCTTTATATAATGCATTGTGCAGAATGCTACTGAAGGCTATTTTCTTGTAAATTTAGATTTGCAGCAATAGCAGCTATGTAGATTTGGGAATTAGTATATAAGGTACCAGTGTTGTGTTGTATTTTATCTTCAGTGAAGAACAGCAAGAAATACTAGTTTTTAAAATAAGTTTTTCTTCCGTGTACAAATCTTAAACATTGTAGGCTATAAACGCTTACCTAAGATTTTGGTAAGCAAAAAGTTAATTAATAATGTTTGGAGAACTGTTTGCACTGATTAGGTTAGTTCGAAATAAAGTATATCACATGCTGATTATAATAAAGTGTATGGAATTAGACATTTATTGAGAGCAAGGATAAAAGAACAATTCAGAATAATTTGATCAAAATTAGAACAGCTTAAAATGATACACAGTTTAAGTGCACAGTTTAAACTCAGTGGCAGGAAAAGCAAAATTCAAAATGGCTAGGCTAATTTTATTACTGTTCTCAGGTTATAATTATGTTACAAAAAGCATTACTAAAAATCGATTGAGACTCCAAATTGTCTACACTTTTTAGATTTTGTTAATTGTAGTTCAGGGTGTAGCTGTCATTTGCAAACATTTTAATCAACCTGTTTAAATGCGTTATAACATATCTCTGGAGTAAGTGCATTTTGAACTCAGGCCTTTTGACACAGAGAAAGATCATGGTCACTGTGCCATAAGATGCCTTAGCTTTAATTCCATATTGATTATTGATAGAATATTGAAATAACTGTGAATACTTTATTAATCATATTAGGTACATGATGATTGATATGAATCAATTACTTTTATCAATTATAGTAGGCGAAATCATGGGTATCAGAAGTAGAGAGGGATAGAAAAGACTTTCCCTAAAGGATCTAATAGACAGTTGTACAGGTTTGCAGAAGAGAGGAGAAAGTAGAGAAGAAACTGCAGATAGAAATCAAACTCTATCAGAACTAGCATTGATCCCTTCTGGAAAGCAATGGATTTGTGTGCCTCATAAATGATTGCCTGGTTCTTAAGTATCACTTTTTTAAATTTAAAAGTAATAAATTCTCTTAACTTGTTGCCACAAGACTGCTGTCAGCCAACAAGAACTTGTCAAGATCATGAATGAAGGTTCAAAGTAATTTGCAGCATATAAAAACTCAAATTTCAAATTAAGCAATACTTTAATTCTTAAACAAACAAAACCAGAAATTGCTTCGAGAAATTCAGCGGGTCACTGAATTTCAAAGGAATCTGAATGGATATATGAATAGGAAGCGTTTGGAGGGATATGGGCCAAATGCCAGCAAATGGGACTAGATTAATTTAAGATATCTGGTCAACATGGATCAGCTCAACTGAAGGGTCTGTCTGTCTCCATTCTGTACATCTTTATGACTCTATGATACCTTGGTATAAATTGGAGGGGGAAGGGAATTACAAATAGGATCAGTGTGCTTTCTATACAACACATCTTCCACAGAAAAAGTTGACAGTCCTTAGCCATCATTTGGACGTCCATTCAAATTCCAGGGATGTACTTAAGAAGCTTTTACATGGCACTCAATAACATTCTGCATCCAAGAAGGCCACAATGTTTTTCTTTAACCCCCTGTTGTCCTATGCTGCTGGTTTTGTCACAGCGCTGAGATTTGCATATTTGACTACATTAGTAATGCTCTGGCAAAGCATTTTAATTATTCTTTATCAGAGTTTCAACCATTTCCGAGAAAACTAAATTCATTTGTGGTTTTGATAGATTGTTGTTACCCTACAATGTTCTCTTCATTGACTTTGAGTTTTCTTGGTAATCCTGCAGAGCTTCTGATTGTGGCCTTTGACTACAATCTGCTTCACTGCTGTCACATCTGTCTAACCACTCCAGCAAGATGAGACAGATCGAAGTTTGCAAGAATGATCCCAAGGATGAAGGGCTCATCATATGAGGAGCAGTTGAGGAGTCTGGGTCTGAACTCAGTGGAGCTTAGAAACTTAAGGAGTGCTGAGAGGCCTGGAGAGAGTGGATGTGGAGAGGATGATCTACTAGTAGGAGAGACTAGTACCCAAGGGTACAGCCTCAGAGTGAAGGAGCAACCCTTTATAACTGAGTTAAAAATCACTCAACACCATGTTATAGCCCAACAGGTTTTTTTGGAAGTACTGGCTTTCAGAGTTGTGCTCCTTCATCAGGTAGCTGTGGAGCAGGATCATAAGATCCAAAGTTTATAGCAAAAGATCACAGTGTCATGCAACTGAAATGACATATTGAACAAACTGAGATCAGGAGGAATTTTTTTCAACCAGAGGGTGGGTTATTTGTGGAACTCATTTCCACAGAGTGCTGTGGAGACCAAGTTATTAAGTTTATTTAAGACTGAGAGGTAGATTCTTGGTTTGTAAGGGAATCAAGGGCTATGGGGAGAAGGCAGGAGAATGGGATTGAGGAACATATCAGCCATGAATGAATCACAGAGCAGACTGGATGGGCTGAATGCCTAGTTCTATATCTTATGGTCTCATGGCATAATATTTTTGCATACATGGTCTCAACTAGGTGACATTTTGCAACGTGCACACTGAAGACAAGCACCAATAAATTTCTAAACTGTGTAAAAATTATTGTTTCTGAAGATCATCTCCCCCTGTGTTCTCTGCCCAAAGGCAGGCACTATGACCTCTGACATGGGTAAGGGGTACAGAGGTAGGTTCCTATCCTACTCTAGCCAGAATGGGGGTCCAACCTTGGGATTTTAGCACCAAGTTGTCCAGCCAACTGAGCCAACCAGTCTCCCAAGGAGTGCAAGCTGCTATGGCAACATACATTTGTTACTTGTTGTTGGTAAAGGGGAGGTGATGGTTTTATGGTTTTCTCGCTGGCAGATGGTGGAATTTGAATTCAGTTGAAAAAAAATATTATTCACCATGAATCCATTGCCGATTATTGGAAAAGCCCATCGGAATTCACTAATGTCTTTTAGAGAAGAAAACTGCCATCCTTATCAGGTCTGGCCTACTCACAGCAATGTGGTTGACTCTTAACTACCCTCTGGGCAATTAGGGATAGGCAATAAATGAAGGCCCAGCCAGTGACACCCTTATCCTGTTAATAATAAAAAGATGTCAGGGAGCAAGGAATGGCAGAGTCTTTCATTTCTTCCCATTCTTACTGCCTGTTATTGGCTTGTATTGGAAGATTTTACATGTAGGTACTTAGAGTGATAGAGTCATAGAGATGTACAGCATAGAAACAGATTCCTCAGTCCAACCCGTCCATGCCGACCAGATATCCCAACCTAACCTTGTCCCACCTGTCAGCACCTGGCCCATATCCCTCCAAACCCGTCTTATTCATATACCTATCCAGACGCCTTTTAAATGTTGCAATTGTACTAGCCTCCACCACTTCCTCTGGCAGCTCAATCCATACACGTTACACCCTATGTGTGAAAAAAATTGCACCTTAGGTCTTTATTATATCTTTCCAGTCTCACCCTAAACCTATGCTCTCTAGTTCTGGACTCCCCCACCCCAGGGAAAAGACTTTGTCTATTTACCCTATCCATGTCACTCATGTTTTTATAAACCTCAATAAAGTCACCCCTCAGCCTATGACGCTCCAGGAAAAACAGCCCAGCCTTTTCAACCTCTCCTTATAACTCAAATCCTCCAACCCTGGCAATATCCTTGTAAATCTTTTCTGAATGCATTCAAGTTTCACAACATCTTTCCGATAGGAAGGAGAACAGAATCACATGCAATGTTCCAACAGTGGCCTAACCAATGTCCTGTACAGGCGCAACATGACCTCCCAACTCCTGTACTCAATACTCTGACCAATAAAGGAAAGCATATTTTAACCTGTTTGACTTCATTATGAATGCACTGGGACTTTGAAATGAGAAATTCTGGCTCAGAGACAGGGTCACAACATCTGCAGCGCAAGGTTTTCTCACTTGTGAAAGTCTTAACAATTAAAGAAAATGTTATTGCTTGGTAATTGCATTAATATATGATTAAATTATTGCCTTGAATGAAATATATTAGAGCCTTGGTAAACATTGGGGATTGCTTCTTTAATATTAATGCATAAGCTTAACAAAACTAAACGGAGTAATGAGGTTTAGCTAGCCTTGGGGTAACATCTATATGTTTGCCACTAACACAGGATTACATGGCTATTAACAAGCAAAAGCAGCATGTCATCGACAAAGCAATGTCAGGTCACAACTCTATAGTTCTGCCACATCTATTTGTGAATGGCGTATGACAATAAAATAATTAATAGGAGGTGGGGACTTGATGAAAATCCTCAACAAGGATAGTGGAGCCCAGCATATCAATACAAAAAGCAAGACTGAAGCTTGCGTCTAACTCAAGTCGGAAGTGGCAAGTAGATAAATCCATCTCAGCCTCACCCTGTGGTTTTGGTCATTCCCAGTGCCAGACTTCAGCCAATTCTGTTTTCTCTGGGGGATTTCAAACATACTAGATGCAACATCCCAGCTTTGGTGTTTGACATTTATGTTCCAGAACTCCAGGGGATGTGAGGAGAAAAGGTTTTTTACGCATAGGGTATGGGTGTCTGGAATTCACTATCTGAGACTCTGAACTCTCTTAAAAAGTACCTGGATCTGCACTTTAAGTGCTGTCTGTAAGCTACAGGGCAATGGGTCGTGATCAGGAAGATGGGCTTGGAAAGGACACTTGGGTATCTTTGGGTCAGCAGTTACAAGATGGGCCCCTTCTGTGCTGTATTAATTCTATGCTTCAATAATTCTAACTGAGCACACCTGTGGGAATTCTGGGGTGATCTTTTTCAGTGGTTGGATTCATACCTAAACAGGAAGATTTTTGTGAATATTGTCAAAAGTCAATTAATTCATGCAAGAGCTCCTCCAGATAGTGTACAACTCCCAGTTGTTTTCAGCTGCCTCATTAATGTCCTTTCCTCTATAATAGTCCATGAACAATACGACTTGCACATTGTTCAGTTCCATTTGCAATTCATCGCCTAATTCATAGTCACAAACTAAAGATATGGGGTAAGGCACTTTGGACTGCGATGAGCAGAAATTTCTTTACCCAGAGAATGGTGAGCCTGTCCAATTCTCTGTCACAGAATATGATTGAGGTCAAACCATTGAATGTTTTCAAGAAGGAAGTCAATCTTAGGGCTGGAGGGATCAAAGCATCTGGGGAGAAAGCAGGAACAGGATACTGAGTTAGATGATCAGACCTAGTGGTGGCACAGACTCAAAAGGCCAAATGGCCTACTCTAGCTCTTATTTTCAATGTATCAATGGAGACACCCTTCAGCCCGCCCACCACTACCCACACCAACCTGCCCCTACGCTGCCCCCACACATCCCTCAGCCCAAACCTGTTCACCATCTACAATGTACAAGTCAGGAGTGTAATGAAATACTCTTCACTTGCTGGAGTGCTTCACCTACACTTCCTGCCAACTGAAAGATAAATAGGAAAGTTAGTTGTAACAATGACTCAAAGAATCTGCATAGGAATATAGATAGGTTAAAAAAAGTAAGTGGGCAAAATATAGCAGATGTAGCAAAAATTGAGAAAATATGAGTTATCTACTTTGACAAGAGGGAAGGAAATGCAGAATATTATTTAACTGGAGAGAGGCTGCAAAATTCTTTGTTATGGATGTATCTGGAGGTCTGCAAATGTGAATCATAAAACGTTTGCAAACAGCTACAGCAAAGTAATTGAGAAGGAAAATTAAATGTTAGCCTTTATTTCAAGGGTGATGGAATATAAAAGGAGGGAAGTCTTATTAGAATTGTATAGAGCTTTGCTCAGACTTCATCTCTTTACTTAAGGGGAATCTCTGGGATGAATCTTCAAATTTATTGGTTAAGTTCAAGTCAAATTTGATGAAGTGATTCTTGCCTTGAGACTAGTCCAAAGAAGAATCATACTGGACTCAAAATATTTACTCTGTTTCTCTCTTCACAGTTGCTGTCAGCTCTGCTGAATTTCTCCAGCCCTTTTTATTTCCAGTTTCCACCATTTGTAGCATTTTATTTTTATTTGAGCGGTCTACTCCTTTCTCGTGTTCTTGTGAGTACAATAACAGATCAGAAACTGGCCCGTACATTAAATAAAGCAGCATGCTGGCTTGGCATTCCATCCACCATGGTTCCAATGTCTTCTGTTCACGTTGTGCTGACAAATCACTCAGGCATCTTTGACAGCAATACATACATTAAAGATAGTACTCTAGATATGGCCTCAACAATGTCTTGCATGATTGCAGGAAGACTTCTTCTGTTATTTTACATGAATCACAATTTGACAAAAAGCTAATACATAATTTGCCTTTCTAATTTGCTGGAAGCATATCTCCTCCTGCTCAGGGTCATGGGTTTCTGCTGTGGGTCTTCGCATGGCTGTAAAGGCCAATTCTTCACCAGATCCTGCATTATGGCAGGATGTCCCATGATGCAGTGGGATCTGGACTGCAGGATTTGCTTTCTTTTCTCTCCACTTTGCCACTACTCTACCTCATCATTAAGGCATTTAGTCTCAAAGCATGATGCACCGAGATTGGCAAGTGGTTATTATTTTCAACAATTGGTAACCAAATCCACCCAGTCACCCTCAAACTGATGTACAAGCAGTGAAGTAGCTGTAATTAACATCCCATACTACATGTGTAAGGGTACCCAGAATCCCTTCAATATTGATATTTCTCAGGCTCTCGTTGTTCAAAACAGTGTTGTTTTATTATTTAACTGACCATTGCTCTGAACATTTTTCTTTTTAATTTTATAATTTATTCCTAAGATCTGCATTGCTGGACTTTTTACATCTCAACTAAGAACTGTCAATGAAGAAGCTGTAGGACTTTGATACCTGAGATAGTGCTGTAGCCAGAGATCCTGTAGTCATTTGAGTATGTCATAATAAAGCCAATTCTAATCCAAATTCAAAGTAGATAACTTTGCACATCACTTAATTGTCTTCCATTTACCACTTTTGTCCACTCACTTACCCTGATGGTATCCCTCTGCAGTCTCTTTGCATTTTCCTCATCTCATTTTTCCACCATCAGTGTGGAGACAGGGTTTAATAATTGTGTAGATAAGCCTCTGTGGTATGTTGGAATATCACTATGACACCTATACTCATGAGTTGGTGTTGTGCTCAGAAACTGGGCCCTGTACAATGCAAAGCACACTACTCTGTAGCCTTGTCGTCACGCACAATTTATTAATAATCATTGTTTTACATTAACCTAGAAATCAGATCTGTGCTTCTACGAAGACCCAGAGAACTCACATTAGAACAAAATTTAGCATCAGCAACTTGAATATATTACACTCAGTCCCTTCATCCAATATAGACTGTCAATAGTTGAGGTATAAGAGGTTATCCTTGTGGTACCCCACTAATTACAGGCTGCCAGCTTGAAAATGTTTTATTTATTCCTGCTCTCGGTTAACAAATCCTCAATCCAAACTAACATATTATTCTATAAATCTTTCAGACTTCTCCAATTTTAATTAGAATTTACAATTCCCAGTTTATTAGCCTAGCATTTTAACTGACACATTACTGTCAATCATACATGTCACTGTAGTTCTGAGCTGGACAGATTCAGAGCAAGATATCAAATGCTGATTTGAATGATGGTCAAGTATTTCTGAAAATATGAGAAACAAGATGCTGAAACAGGAGGCAAAGAATGAAAATTGTCAATCTATGGGAATGTGGAAGAGAATGAGAGAGAGAGAGAATGAGACAGAGGAGAGGAGAAAGAGAAAAAATGCGTTAGTGAGTATAAAGAGGCTGAATTTATAGGGATCTGAGTGATGTGGGCTTTGCTGAGATTTGTGGCAGAATTGGACATAAAGTTTGGTGAGACCAATCTCAGAAGTTCAATTTCAGGAGATTCTCACTCCATTTTTTATGCTTCTCGCAGGTGGTGTGTTGAGTATTGGAGATAAAATCCTGCCTTATCGTTGAGAATACCCGACATTATGTTGTGTGCCACTATCACCATGGTAAATGCGACAGATTTCAAACAAATCTAGCAACTCAAGACCAGTAATCAGTGAGATGCAATCTCCAGCACAATCTGCAACCTCATGGACTGACATATCCCCTCTTAACCATTACTGTCAAGCCAGCGCTCAGCCCTGGTTCAATGGAGAATGCAGAAAGGCACACCAGGAGCAGCACCAAGCACATCTGACAATGAGGTATCAACTTGGTGAAGTTACAAATCGGGACCTCAATGTTCAGGTCACCTATGATCACTGTTAACACTCCCTGGAGATATGTGCTATTACCAGTGTGGGGGCAGGGGTTCTCAAGTATATTCCAGACAGAGTGTGCTGTATTATTCAGCATTCTGTGCTCTGCACAGTTGGAGTAAGCTCCAAGGTAGTATACTGGATACGATGGAACCGGGGCAATGGGAGTAGTCCTCCTCTTCCTCCAAGCAGGAGGACTGGGGAAGGATCACAGGAAGTTCACATGTCAATGACAGAACTTACCTGTATTGGGCATTTCAAGCCAAACAGAAAATCATTATACATAGCTTCCATTGGATGTCAGCTGGGTTCATCAGACAATGTTAGACCTAAATATTCATTGCTCCTGATGCCAAAATCTACTTTACATTATTGAAGTAAACTTCAGCCTTTATTGGTTTTGTTTCTGTTCGATTTTGCTGTAGACAAGACCATCTGACATAGGAACAGAAGTAGGCTATTCACTTCACTGAGTCTGCACTGCTATTCAATGAGGTCATGGCTGATTTGATAAGCCTCAACTTCACTTCCCAGTCTTTTACCTATAATCCTTGATTACCCTATTGATTGAAAATCTGTCTTTCTCAGCCTTGGATATACTTAATGATCCAGCCTCAACAGTGCTCTGTGATAAAGAATTCCACAGATCCACTAGCCTTGGAAAGAAAATGTTCTGTCTCATTTCTGTCTTATATGGGTGACTTGTTGCTGAAAAATGATGTCCTCGGGTTGTACACTCTCTCACAAGGGAAAGCAAACATCCAGTATCTACTCTGTCAAATCCCCTACAAGTCATGTATGATTCAAGAAAGTTGCCTCTCATTATTCTAAACTCTAATGTATACAGGACCAGCCTACTTGTCGTCTCCTAATAAGACAGTTCCTCTATATCTCGGAACAACCTATTAAACGCTTTTTGTACTGCCTCTACTGCCAGTATATCTTTCCTTAGGTAACAGGACCAAAACGATTCACAGTATTCCCTCAATGGTCTGACTAGTGCCTTGTATAGTTTAAGCAAACTTCCGTACTTTTATATTTCATTCCCTTTGAAATAAAGATCAACATTCCATCTGACCCCCCAACCCCCAGCCTTTTACTTATTGAGCTTGTATGTTAGCTCTTTGTGAATAATGCATGAGAGTTCACAAATCACTCTGTACTGCAGCTTTCCATACCCTTTCTCCATTTAAATAATATTCAGCTCCTCTATTCTTCCTGCCAAAGTGCATAACCTCACATATTCTCACATTATATTCCACCTGCAAGTTTTGCCCAGTCATTTAACCTGTTTATATCCTTCTGAGCACAGTTTTCCATCAACCTCACATCTATTTTTGTGACATCTCAAACTTGGCTATAATATATTCACTTTTCTCTTCCAAGTCATTAATAATAATTACAAATAATTATGTCTCTAGCACTGATCCCTGTGGCACTCATAGAGATGCACTGCATGGTCTTCGGTCTAACTCATCCATGCTGACCAGATATCCCAACCCAATATAGTCCCACTGCCAGG
The DNA here is from genome assembly GCF_047496795.1 of Chiloscyllium punctatum. Lineage (NCBI taxonomy): Eukaryota > Metazoa > Chordata > Chondrichthyes > Orectolobiformes > Hemiscylliidae > Chiloscyllium > Chiloscyllium punctatum. The sequence goes on from NC_092747.1 coordinate 119,461,122, forward strand.
GACAATATCCCTCCAAACCCTTCCTATTCATATACCATCCAGATGCCTTTTAAATGTTGCAATTGTACTAGCTTCCACATTTCCTCTGGCAGCTCATTCCATACACGTTCCACCCTTGCCATGAAAAAGTTGCCCCTTAGGTCTCTTTTGTATCTTTCCAGTCTCACCCTAAACCTATGTCCTCTAGTTCTGGACTCCCTCACCACAGGGGAAAGACTTTGTCCATTTATCCTATCCATTCCCCTCATTATTTTTAAAACCTTTATAAGGTTACCCCTCAGCCTCCGATGGTTCAGGGTAAGCAGCCCTGGCCTATTCAACCTCTCCATATAGCTCAAATCTTCTAACCCTGGCAACATCTCTGGAAATCTTTTCCAAACCCTTTGAAGTTTCACAATATTTTTCCGACAAGAATGAGACCAGAATTGCACGCAATATTCCAACAGTGGCCTAACCAATATCCTATACAGCCGCAACATGACCTTCCAACACTTGTACTCAATACTCTGACCAATAAAAGAAAGCATACCAAACGCCTTCTTTACTATCCTATCTACCTGTGACTCCACTTTCAAGGAGCTATGAACCTGCACTCCAAGGTCTCTTTGTTCAGCAACACTCCCTAGGACCTTATCATTAAGTGTATAAGTCCTGCTGAGATTTGCTTTCCCAAAATGTAGCACCTCACATTTATCTAAATTAAACTGCATCTGCCACTTCTCACCCCATTGGGCCATCTGATCAAGATCCCATTGTAATCTGAGGTAGCCTTCTTCATTGTCCACCACGCCTCCAATTTTGGTGTCACCTGCAAACTTACTAACTATACCTCTTATGCTCACATCCAAATCATTTATGTAAGTGATGAAAACTAACAGAGCCAGCACTGATCCTTATGGCACTCCACTGGTCACAGGCCTCCAGTCTGAAAAACAATCCTCCACCACCACCCTCTGTCTTCTACCTTTTAGCCAGTTCTGTATCCAAATGGCTAGTTCTCCCTGTAATCCATGAGATCTAGCATTGCTAACCAGTTGAATGCCTTACTCAAGTCCATATAGATCACATCTACTGCTCTGCCCTCATTAATTCTCTTTGTTACTTCTTCAAAAAACTCAATCAAGTTTGTGAGACATGATTTCCAATGCACAAAGCCATGTTGACTATCCCTAATCAGTCCTTGCCTTTCCAAACACATGTACATCCTGTCCCTCAGGATTCCCTCCAACAACTTGCCCACCACTTACATCTGATTCACTGGTCTATAGTTCCCTAGCTTGTCCTTACCAACTTTCTTAAAGAGTGACACCGCGTTAGCCAACCTCCAGTCTTCTGGCACCTCACCTGTGACTATTGATGGTACAAATATCTCAGTAAGAGGCCCCCTTTAGTTACAAGTTGGCATACTGGAAATGTCCCACTTATTCCAACTGTCTGCCTCCTATTAGATAGTCAATTCTTTCTCCCATGTTAATATCTCCACCACCATGAGCTCTTATCTTATTAAGTAGCTTAACATGTGATGCCTTTTCAAATGCCTTCTGGAAATTCAAACACGTTACATCCATTACTTTCCCTTTAACTATTCAACTGGTATCCTCCTCAAAACATTCGAATAAAACTGTCAGTCTCCATTTTCTCTTCATGAAGCCATGCTGATTCTGTTTGATCATATTATGCCTTTCTAAATGATCTGTTATGACACCTTTACAATAGACTCGAACACCTTCCCAATGACAGATATTAATCTAATTGGCCCACAGTTACCTGTTATTTGTTTCCTCCCCTATACAGATAAATGTGTTGCATTAGCAGTTTTCCAATCCTCTGAGACTTTTCAAGAATCTAAAGATTCTTGGAAGATGGCTATTTCATGTTTGGATAAGTCTATATGTTCGCCTATATGTTATGTTCCCCGAATGGACAGTGATGAGCTGCTAGTCTAGAATGGGCACTGGATTAGGAACAGAGTTAGAGACCAAAAAATACCATGGTGAGAGATTGGGGCTACATATGTCAGCCATGTTGGCTATATGCCATGGGCAACATGACTCTGGGGCTATTGTGCTGCGTTATTGTCGGTGAAGGTCAATGCCAGATTGCGAATACATGTCCAAGTGCATGGCCACGTTTCAAAAAACAGTGATGGTACGAGGGGTGTCACCTTTTCGGAGGATATTCATTAAGTGGTTGATTGTTCTGACCATGGTGAATGATACAATGGTACCAGAATCAGATGCAAGTGCTGCCATAAGGTCAGGGTAGGTCATTAACATGGTCATTTTGGAAAGCTGCGCGAAGTCAATGTTTTCTGCCTCAATCAAACTTAGCCAAACAAAGTTGGCTTCAAAATTGACATTTTGGTATTTTGGTCAAGCAACAGATTACTAGGAGCTTTCAATGCATCAGTCACAAAGGTACAATTTGTCATAATATTGTTGTAAGTTTTACATGGTACATTATCATTCTTTCCCACAATAGATGAAAAAAATCGAAAAAAACTTGAGGTGAAAACTTTTGCATGGATTAAATTATTTCCTAAACATTCCAGGCTTCCTCTGTAACTTTGGTGAATGATTTGTACATTGAAATAACATGACCAGTCCAGTGCGATCATTGCAATCTGAGATCATTGCTTCCACAAGAAAACCGAATCTTGATTAATAATGGGTATTTGTTTTGTCTCGCCACAATCTGATGGCAAATTGTAACCCCCACAGTCATTGATCCACAATCAATGTCACAGTTAATCAATTCATACCACTACATTCAGATCAAGGTAACACAGGTCATCCATCATACTGATAATCCGCTGATATGCAATGGCCACTTTATATTGGCATTCCGGCAGCATGGTGGCTCAGTGGTTAGCACTGCTGCTTCACAGTTCCAGGGACCTGAGTTCAATTCTACCCTCGGGTGACTGTGTGGAGCCTGCACATTCTCCCGGTGTCTGTGTGGGTTTCATCCAGATGCTCCAGTTTCCTCCCACAGTACAAAGAGGTGCATGTTAGGTGGATTGGCAGTGCCAAATTGCCCATAGTGTCCAGGGAGGTATAAGCCAGAAGGAATTGCCATGGGAAATGCAGGGTTACAGAGATACTGTGAACTGGGTTGGGAGGGTCAGTGTGGACTCGATGGGCCAAATGGTCTGCTTCCAAACTGCAGGGTTTCTATAATTCATGGATGTTTACCCAGCTGAATCAATAATAGATTTGGTAATGGCCTCTAGAATCTGTTTGGTACATTGAAATATCTCCACCCCTTGATATTTGAACTTGTGATAGCTGAGAAGAGTGACAGCGAATTATATTTCTCTTTCTGCTAAGGAGATGACTAATGAAAATAAAATTATTAAACAGAGAAGTGCTTCACTTTGTAAATATTTGTCCATTGAATAGCCTGCTGTACTAAACCAGAGCTAATCTGTAAATGTCCATGCATGGCATTCCATCTCTATGAGAACAGCTTGCCCCATCTGTGCCATTTACAAAGCAGCAGTTAATTCAACAGGGACTTTGAATTGAAGAGCAGCACATCAGTGCAATGTATTCAAACTGTGGAGGTGTAGCTCATCAATGGTTTTGTGAACCGTGTGTGATGTGAGGATGGCATGAACAAGTGCAGAAAACATTTCCTTATCCAGCACCTATGGGACCAACTGTGTGCTGGTTAATCAAATTTCTGGATAATCAAGAGGTCTACACAATCAATGTAAAAAGCACAAACTAAGTAATGGGAAGGTGATGCAGAGGATATACACATCACTGCTACACTTACAGCATAAATCCCTTACATTTGTCTTAAATAAAACTTATTGGCAGATAGCCTTTTTACTCACACCCTTACTGACTACTCGGACATCGCAGTAGATATGGTATTTGAGGAGAAATTGACTTGAAATCGAATCATCTATTAATATTTTGTGTGGCCATTTGATTGAACAACAAATATATTTACATTGAGGTAAATAAATTTTAAAAATTGTAATAATTCGACAGAATAATACATTAAACTTCACAGTATTTGAGGCATGTCATTTTTGCCGGTTTACTGAGAATGACGATTCGTAAGGTTATAATAAAGTTTGCTGTACCTTTCTCATGCATTCGATTCTCATTGCTAGTTCCACAGAAGTTGAACGTTATGTCTCAAATCCCCTAATGACATGATGTTTTCTAATGAGCCAGCTGACCTGAGGAGCTGTATGTTCTGATATTGGCTGTTCACTGTCAGAATCTCAAGAACAATTGTAGGGAATCTAATCAACAATGCAGAGAGAGGCCATTTGGCCCAGCCAGCTGTACGTAATCAATTAAGCCATGGTTGAAGCTGTTTTCCTACTCTCTCAGACAGAGTGCCCCAGATCCATGACACTCACTTCACAAAAAATGTTCCTCATGTCCCCATTGTATTTTATCTGAAATGGAATGAGATATTACTTTTCAAAGCCTTTCAGTCTTTTTTTTGGTTTAAATTTTAACAATTTTTGTCTCTTTGCGAGAAGGCTGTAACTTGTTATCACTTTGTGAAACTAATTAATTAAAGAAATAATGTTGGAGAGACAATGGTGGGGCATGTGTCTTCCATAATTTTCTCGGAAGCTATGCATTCTGGAAACCTCAGCTGAGGAGATCTTGTGACATTGCAGATATGGCCATGGCTCTGTGTCAAAGTTCCGTGTTGGATTCCCATAACTAGGACTCGATGGCAAATTCCACAACAACCCAGATATTGAATATGCCCAACTGCCCACACTTGCAAAATGTACCTAACTTGAGATGTGAATCTGCAATTAGACAGCATTTGTTGGATAATCCTGAGTCTGCAATTAATAATCCTGACAACCACTTTGGATTGTCAGTCAGGCTCATGTGTGATGTGTATGTGTATTGGAAACTGCATATATTAATTTATACAGGGCCCTGCGATTTGACAGCAAGAGCTAGTATATGCACTGTGCCTGTTTCAACTAAAAATTTAAACAGATGAAACCGAAAGAACTGAAGATGCTGTAAATCAGAAACAAAAACAGAAATTGCTGAAAAAGCTTAGCAGTTCTGGCAGCATCTGTGGAGAGAAAACAGAGTTTATGTTTCGCGTCTTGTTCTGAGGAAGGTTACTTGACCCGAAACATCAACTGAAATAGATGATTCATTTATTGATTCAAGCATATCCATTCATGACAGTGTTGGTAACTGTGACCACTGGACCATCTGGGGAGACAAAGTTTCACTTTTAATTGTGAACACCCTCCAACATATTATGCAGTATATCACTGTGTTAAATGGGCCAGATTCAGAACAGATGCAGTAGTTTAAAGCTGTGCATCCATAAAGCACTGTGATCCAACAACAGAAGCATAATTATATTAAACCACAAACTGTAACTTCAAGGACTGGCATATCCCTCATTCTGCCATTATCATTCAACCCTGATGTAATCAGAAATGAAGATGAAAATGCCAGGTGCGACATCAGGGATACATCAATATGGATTGCCAGCTTTGATAAGGTGCAGCACAGGACCATGTGCACACAAGACAGTAGAATAAAACAGAGCAAAGTGATCTCACAGACAACCTATCGGGTTTTGCAGTGTTGCCTCAATCCATTCATGAAAGACAATGCATAATAATAAGAGGATGGTTCACAGACTGCCCATCCCAAATTGTGAGGAAGAAGGGATATTGATCAGATGAGCCAATGGACTGAGGAGAGGCAGATGGAGCTTAATTTAGATATATTTGATGTGCTGCATTTTGGAAAGACAAATCAGGGTAGGACTTATACACTTAATGGTAAGGTCCTGGGGATTGTTGCTGAACAAAGAGACCTTGGAGTGCAGGTTCATAGTTCCTTGAAAGTGGAGTCGCAGATAGATAGGATAGTGAAGAAGGCATTTGGAATGCTTTCCTTTATTGGTCAGAGCTTGATTAAAGGATTTGGGAGGTCATGTTGTGGCTGTACAGGACATTGTTTAGGCCACTTTTGGAATATTGCGTGCAATTCTGGTCTCCTTTCTATTTGAATGTTGTGGAACTTGAAAGGGCTCAGAAAAGATTTACAAGGATGTTGCCAGGTTTTAAGGATTTGAGCTATAGGGAGAGGTTGAATAGTCTGGGGCTGTTTTCCCTGAAGTGTCAGAGGCTGAGGGGTGACCTTATAGAGGTTTATAAAATCATGAGGGGCATGGATAGGATAAATAGGCAAGGTATTTTCCATGGGATGGAGAGTCCAGAACTAGAGGATATAGGTTTAGGATGAAAGGGGAAATACTTAAAAGGGACCTAAGGGATACTTTTTTCATGCAGAGAGTGGTGTGTGTATGGAATGAATGAAATTGTGGCAGCTGGTACAATTACAACACTTAAAAGGCATCTGGATTGGTATATGATTAGTAAGGATTTAGACGGATATGGGCTAAGTGCTGGCAAATGGGACTAGATTATAGGTTAGGAAATCTGGTCAGCATGGACGAATTGGACTGAAGGGTCTGTTTCCATGCTGTACATCTCTATGAGTGCAAAAGACAAAACCAAAGTATTTTCAACTACCTTCAGTCAGAAATGCTATGGGGGTGATCCCCTTCAAGTCCCCAGTTGCTGATCTTCAGCCAATTCTGTTAATGAAAAATGTAGGGGATGATGGATTCTCAGAGGAATGTAGCACTAACAGTCAGGTTTCTGGTATCGAGACTGGCTCTAATGCAATGAGGGGCATGTCAGTTTTCCAAGAGATCGATTGTGTTCAGGGACTCTCTAGTCAGAGGCACAGACAGACGTTTCTGTGGCCAGCAGTGAAAAATCAGAATGATGTGTTGCCTCCTTAGTACCTGGATCAAGGATGTCTCAGAGAGGGTGCAGAATGTTCTCAAAGGGGAGAGGGACCAGCAGGAGGTCATTGTACACATTGGAACCAATAACATAGGAACAAAAAAAGGAAGAGATCTGAAGGGACAGTAGAGAGAGTTAGGCAGGAATTTAAAAAGAAGGCCCTCGAGAGTAGTAATATCTGGATTACTCCTGGTGCTACGAGTGAGTGAGGGTAGGAATAGGAGGATACGGCAGATGAATGCATGATTGAGGAGCTGGTGTATAGGAGAAGGATTCACATTTTTGTATCATTGGAATCTCTTCTGGGGTAGAAGTGACTTGTACAAGAAGGACGGATTGCGCCTGCATTGGAAGGGGACTAATATACTGGCAGGGACCAAAAGAGAAAATACTGGAAAATCTCAGCAGGTCTGGCAGCATCTGTAAGGAGAGAAAAGAGCTGACTAATCATATACCAGTTAGACTCGAAATGTCAGCTCTTTTCTCTTACAGATGCTGCCAGACCTGCTGAGACTTTCCTGCATTTTCTCTTTTGGTTTCAGAATCCAACAACTGCAGTAATTTGCTTTTATACTGGCAGGGAGATTTGCGAGAGCAGCTCAGGAGGATTTAAATTAATAAGGTGGGGGGAGTAAGACCCAGGGAAATAGTGAGGAAAGCAATCAATCTGAGACTGGTACCATTGACAAAAGAAGGGAGTCAAACAGTCAGGGCAGGCAGGGACTAAGCAGAGAACAAGGTAGGACTGATACATTAATCTGCATTGATTTCAATGCAAGAGACCAAACAGGAGAGGCAGATGAACTCAGGGTATGGTTAGGAACATGGGACTGGGATATCATAGAAATTACAGAAACATGGTTCAGGAATGGACAGGATTGGCAGCTTAATATTTCAGGATACAAATGCTACAGGAAGGACAGAAAGGGAGGCAAGAGAGGAGGGGGGTGGTGGTGCTTTTGATAAATGGTAGCATTAGGACTGTACTGAGGGAGGATATTCCTGGAAATATATCCGGGGAAGTTATTTAGGTGGAACTGAGAAATAAGCAATACTTATTGGGAATGTATTATAGATCTCCTAATTGTCAGTGGGAAATTGAGAAACAAAGTTGTAAGGATATTAGATTCCCTACAGTGTGGAAACATGCCCTTCAGCCCAACAAGTCCACACCAACCCTCCAAAGAGTAACCCATTTCCCTCTGACTAATGCGCCTAACACTACGGGCAATTTAGCATGGCCAATTCACCTGACCTGCACATCTTTGGACTGTTGGAGGAAACCCATGCAGACACGGGGAGAATATGCAAACTCCACACAGTTGCCGAAGGCTAGAATTGAGCCTGGGACCCTGGTGCTGTGAGGCAGCAGTGCTAACCACTGAGCCACTGTGCTGTCCCTCTCTGTTATTTGTAAGAATAATAGGGTGGTTATGGTTGGGGATTTTAACTTTCCAAACATCGACTGGGACTGCCATAGTGTTAAGGGTTTAGATGGAGAGGAATTTGGTAAGTGCGTACAAGAAAATTTTCTGATTCAGTATGTGGATGTACCGACTAGAGAAGGTGCAAAACTTGACCTTATCTTGGGAAATAAGGTAGGAGTGGTGACTGAGGTGTCAGTAGGAGAGCACTTTAGGGTCAGTGACCATAATTCTAGTAGTTTTAAAACTATGATGGAAAAGGATACACCAGATCTAAAAGGTGAAGATCTAAATTGGGGAAAGGCCAATTTTTACAGTGTTAGGCACAAACTTTCAAAAATAGATTGGGGGCTGATGTTTACAGGTAAAGGGACGACTGAAAAATGGGAAGCCTTTGAAATGAGATAACGAGAGTTCAGAGACAGTATATGCCTGTCAGGGTGAAAGGTAGGTATAGAGAATGCTGGATGATTAAAGAAATTGAGGGTTTGGTTAAGAAAAAGAAGGAAGCATATGTAAGGTAGAGATCGAGTGAATCCTTAGAAGAGTATAAAGGCAGTAAGAATATACTTCAGAGAGAAATCAGGAGGGCAAAAAGGGGGCATAAGACAGCTTTGGAAAATAGAATTAAGGAGAATCCTAAGGGTTTTTTTACAAATCATTATGGACAAAAGGGTAACTAGGGAGAAAATAGGGCCCCTCAAGATCGGCAAGGCGGCCTTTGTGTGGAGCTGCAGGAGATTGAGCAGATACGAACTGAGTATTTTGAATCAGTGTTTACTGTGGAAAAGGACATGGAAGATATAGAATGTAGAGAAATAGATGGTGACATCCTGAAAAACGTCCATATTACAGAGGAGGAAGTGCTGGATGTCTTGAAATGTATAAAAGTGGATAAACCCCCAGGACCTGATCAGGTGTACCTTTGAACTCTGTGGGAAGCTAGAGAAGTGATTGCTGGGCCTCTTGCTGAGATATTTGTATCATCAATAGCCACAGGTGAGGTGCCAGAAGCCTGGAGATTGATTAACGTGGTGTTTATTATTTAAGAAAGGTGGTAAGGACAAGCCAGGTAACTATAGGCCAGTGAGCCTGACGTTGGTGGTGGATAAGTTGTTGGAGGGAATCCTGAGGGACAGGATGTACATGTATTTGGAAAGGCAAGGACTGATTAGAGATAGTCAACATGGCTTTGTGCGAGGGAAATCATGTCTCACAAACTTGATTGAGTTTTTTGAAGAAGTAACAAAGAGGATTGATGAGGGCAGAGTGGTAGTTGTGATCTATGTGGACATCAGTAAAGCCTTCAACAAGGTTCCCCATGGGAGATTGATTAGCAAGGTTGGAGCTCATGGAATACAGGGAGAACTAGTCATTTGGATACAGAAATGGCTGAAAGGTAGAAGACAGAGGGTGGTGGTGGAGGGTTGTTTTTCAGAGTGGAGGCCTGTGATCAGTGGAGTGCCAGAAAGATCAGTGCTGAGTCCACTACTTTTTGTCATTTATATGAGTGATTTGAATGCAAGCATAAGAGGTATAGTTAATAAGTTTCAGATGACACCAAAATTGGAGGTGTAGTGGACAGCAAAGAAGGTTACCTCAGGTTACATTGGGATCTTGATCAGATGGGCCAATGGGCTTAGGAGTGGCAGATGGAGTTTAATTTAGATAAATGCGAGGTGTTACTTTTCGAGAATGCAAATCTTAGCAGGACTTATACACTTAATGGTGAGATCCTAGGGAGTGGATGGAGGAGTATTTGGGCATGTTAGACATCAGACAGAACGGGAGGAATTGAGGATTATAGTGGGAGGGGGGGGGGTGGGGGTATCAAAAATCACAAGGGATTAATCCACTGCTCAGTAAAGAGTCTAACTAGGGAGCTGTGGTAAAATTTGCTGCTCCTCTTGGTACTTACCTTATGACTCCAATCCTTTTTCACATTGTTCCTTTGACCCATAAAATACAAATTTCACTGACTAAAAATGAAAATACTGTAGAAATGGAGACACACAGCCTCCTTCTGAGAGTTAATGAACAACCTAAGAATGATTGGTTGCCACATCCATTGATGCACTTTTATCAAACATGAATTAGATTAATTAAAACAAAAAGAGAAATTGTTGGTGAACCTCAGCATATCTGGCATCATTAATAGACAAAAAAACAGTTAACTTTTGGGTCCAGTGATTCTTCATCAGAACAGAACTCAAAACTTTAACCCTGCTTTCTCTCCACAAATGCTGCCAGGCTTGCAGAGTTTCCCCAGTAATCAGATTTCCAGCATTTACATTTCTCTTTTATTTTAGCAGATTGGTTGCATGCAAGTTAGTGTCAGGTTTCAGAAGTGTAAAACCTTTGCATGCCAACTGACCCCAACACAATTATGGTTAGTGGTTAAAATTTCCCTCATTGTTTCAGTGATGCTCATTGTGGCAATGTCACTGAACCAGTGACTAATAATCTTGGACATGGTTCCTAAATCCCACCATTCCAGGTGAAATTTGAATTCAATAAAGATCTGGAATAAAAAAAAAGGACTAAAAAAAAGGACTAATGACCACCATGTAACTGCTGTCAATTGTCATAAGAACACATGCGGTCCACTAATGGCCATCCTTACCCAGTATGGTCCACATGTGACTATTCCCACAGCAATGTGGGTTCACTCTTCACTGCTCTCCAGGCAATTAAGAATTGGCAATAAATTCTGGCTGAAAGAGTGACTTCCAAATCCTATGAAAGAATAAAGAAAAATGCTTCTTGAATGTATTAACCATCAGTCAATTTGATTGTCACTAATTTATATTTCACTCTCACTTATCTGACTTCACTCTCTAAGTCATTGATTCTCTTACTTGCCAAAAAAGAAGTATTAACCTTCTTCTTTCAATCTCCATTTGATTTCCTACAGTGTGGAAACTGGCCCTTCAGCCCAACCCAACCCTCTGAAGAATAACCCACGCAGACCCATTTTCCCTCTGACTAATGCACGTAACACTATGGGCAATTTAGCATGGCCTGCACATCTTTGAACTGTGGGAGGAAACCCCGTGCAGATACAGGGAGAATGTGCAAACTCCACACAAACAGTTGCCCAAGGCTGGAATTGAACCTAGGACCCTGGTGGTATGAGGCACAGTGGTTAGCATTGTGCCACCATGCACTCAAATGGCACATATGCTTAAACCTGACTCCTGTTGGCATTATCAGAAAGCCTGTTTGATCACATTACTTGTTTGTGACCTGAAATGCTTGCATAATTTGAAAAAAATATCTCTTAAAAGTTGTGGGCTTGAATATATTGTACTTTGAATATATTGCACTACTTTCGAGAGTATTAAAAAAGGAACAAGGTTTGTTGTTCTCAAGTATGGTTGATAACTTGGAGGAATATTAATGCATTCCATTCCTCAGGCTGGGGGACTGATAAACACCTAAATATGTACATGCCTGTCCCCATTCTTGGAAGAGTGGGAATGAAAACTAAGGAAGAATGCTCAGATAGGTCCGACCTGAGTTGACAACTTTCATCAAACGTTTCGGCATTTGAAATTATTATTGCTTTTTTTGAAAAGGTGTAATAATGTGGATGCCGTGCGTAATGCCACAAACCAAAGGCTAATTTGTTTCAAATTAGATCAATGTCATTATTGATGTGTATAACTCAAATGAAAACCAATTAGTCTCCAAACCATACAACTCCACTGTGTGTGACTGAGTTGCAAGTTGAGGCCACACAGGTTGACAAATCCAGCTGATCCCAATGAACTCCTTTTCCCTTGTGTAAACATGCTTTAAGCAAGTGTCACAACGAAAGCTTATGGAGTTCTGCACTTAAAGTGTTTAAGAGATTAAAGTGTTTAAGGCTCTGTGCTAGACTTTGCATATGCTGTGCAAATTAATTTACTTGGCCTGCAAGATCAAGCCAGCATAGAGAGCAACCAGATGTGGAGCATTTTACAAAGCAGGTCAACTGCATGCATTCACAGCAATAGTTGCCGCAAAACAGCTGTTAAAATTGCTTTGATAAACGTTAAGTGTTCATAAATCTGATTGGTGCCACTTTGCCATATGTTAGACAACATTTCTAATTCATTATTCTTCCGCCCTTCCTGACTTTTCATGTACAATATTTCAAAATGTCTACATCTTCCACAACCATGCTGATCTAGTTTGTCAATGTTGTAAAATCGTGAAGCAGAAACATTAATAGACAACACTAAAAGAGCTGAACAGTTAAGTTGTTTCAGAGAACAAGTCAAAGCACTAATACAATCAAAGAAAAAAGGAAGACATGAAGTCTTCCAGATATCTCAAAGCATATTGTTCTTAAAATACTTTTTGAAGTGAAGTAATTAACAACATTGAAAATGAAAATGACAAATGCTTTGCAACTCCCTTCTCAACAACACCACAGAAACAATGGGACGACTTTATACCCCTACCCTCCAAGAACAGTTGAGTCGGGGCAGATGTTAAAAAGGTACAAGTATGTTGCCCAGTGTAGTCTGTAATCAGCAATTAATTTGAAGAAGTTAGAGATTCACATCTCGAAGGAAGTTACAAGATGGAAACATCATAAAGTAGTTATAATGGGGGACTTCAATTACCCCAATCATAAGCTAGGATAATGACAGTGTTAAGGGCAGAAAGGGGTAAGTGTTCCTGGACTATGTAGAAATCCTCTGCAGCATTATGTGTTAAGCCAACGAAAAAAGGAAGCACTGTTTTTTTTATACAAAGTGGACCAATTTGAACAAACGTCAATGGGGAGCATTTGGAGGTCAGTGAGCATTGAATTACAAATTTTATCATAATACTGCAAAAGGACAACGGACAATTCAGAGTGAGAACAACTAACTGGAGAAGAGTTAACTTCAGTGGACAAAATGGAGCTGGGCCAGATAAACCAAAGCGGAAAGTTGGTGGCAAAGTGATGCTTATCTTGAAAGAAGTTAAAAATCACATAACACCAGACTATAGTCCAACAGGTTTATTTGGAAACAATAGCTTTCGGAGAGCTATTCCTTCATCAGGTGGTCCAAAAGCTAGTGCTTCCAAATAAGCCTGTTGGACTATAACCTAGTGTTGTGTGATTTTTAACTTTGTGCACCCCAGTCCAACGCTGACATCTCCAAATCATGACCTTGAAAGAAGAGATGGTTTGGGCATAGTTGAGGCATATGCCCTCAAAAGGGAAAGGTAGGAAAAACAAATACAGGGGATTGCTGGGTGAAAAGGAAGGTAGAGATTAAGATAAGGAAAATGTGTATTCAACCCGAGTCAGGTAGAAAATGCAACTGGGATCAAAGATGATGAAAGAGGTATCAGAAAGGTGAAACTGCAAATAAGAGTAACAAAGAGGGATTAGGCAAAAAAAAGTTAACATAAAGTCAAACTCTTGTATAGGCATATAACCAATAATATGGTGGTAAAAGCAGGCATGGAGCTGCTTAGGGACTATAAAGGGGATTTACATATGCAGGCAGGTAGCATGGCTGAGGTATCCAATTAATACGTGATGTCAGTTTCTGTTAAGGAAGGAGTTGCTGCCCAGGCCATGGTGAGACAGGAGAAAACTCAGTCACTAGAAGTGTTTACAATTAGTAAAGATCAAGTATTGGATATGTGCTCATTATTAAAAGATGATAAGGCACTGAGACTGGATGAGTTGCATCGAAGGATGTTGAAGGACATGAGAATGAAAATTTCAGAGGTATTGGCAATTATCTTTAATTGTCCCTAAACTCAGGGGTGACACCAGAGGACTAAAAAATTGCAAATGTAACACCCTTGTTCAAAAAGCATAGTAACAGATCAGTCCTTTGAAATTCAGTGGTGGAGAAATCTTGAAGCAATTATTCTATTCGGAACAGAATAAATAGACTCATGGAAGTTGTCAGTTAATTAGAAAGACCCACCATGGATCTGCTTAAGGCGAAATTATTTTTCACTAACTTGCTAGAATTATTTGAAAAGGCAGCAGAGAGCATTGATTGTAATGCTCTTGGGTGAGAAGAATAAGGAGTTCCAAAAGTTGTTTGATGCAGGGCCAAGCAACAGTATTGTGAGAAAAGTTATAGTTCCAGTTCATGGAATAAATAAAATATTAACAACATAGATACAAAACTGGCTGAAGGATAGGAAACAGAGAGTAATGGTTCATAGATATTCCTCATACTGGAGGAAGGTTTGGAATGGAGCTCCACAGAGATTAGTTTTTGGGACTCTGCTTTTCCTGATTCCATATTAATGATCTAACCTTGGTGTCCAGTGGACAAATTCTAAGTTTGCTCATGATACAAAACATCGGAAGAGTTGTAAACTGTAAGAAGTCCAGTGCAGAACTTCAAAAGAATATTGACAAGATGGTGGAATGGGCAGACCGGTGCGGAGAAGTGTGAGGTCATTTTTCTTTATTCATTCACAGGATGTGGGCGTCACTGGCTGGGCAGCACTTATTGCCCATAGGGTAATTAAGAGTCAACCACATTGCTATGGGTCTGAAGTCACATATAGTTTTTACCAGGCAGAAATAGCAGCTTCCATATCTGAAGGATATTAGTAAACCAGATGTGTTTTTCCAACAACTGATAATGGCCACTATTAGATACTTAATTCCAGATATTTATTGAATTCAAATTTCACCATGTGCTGTGATGAGATTTGAATTTGGGTCCCCAGTACATTTATCTGGGTTTCTGCATGAACAGTCCAATGACAATTTTGCTTGGCCATTGTGCCCTCTCAGGTAGTTGGTGTTAATGGGAAGAACATGGTGGCACAGTATAAGTACAAAACTCCCAATGCACCTGGATGAGTGTAGCTCCAACAATGCACAAGGAACTTGACATCTTCCATGACAAAACAGCCCTCTTGATTGGCACTACATCCAGAAACATTAACCCCATCCAATACCAATGTTCAGTATGAGCAATGTGTATCATCTACAAGATGCACTGCAGTGCATCACCCATGCACCTTAGACAGCACCTAACATATCCATGACCATGACCATCCAGAAGGGTAAGGGTAGAGGATGAATGGAAGCACAACCACCTACAAGTTCCTCTCCAAGTCATTCAACAAACAGACTGGAAAACACCAATCCATCCCGTCAGTATCATTGGATGAAAATTCTGGGCCTTCCACCCGAACAGAGCTGTCAGCAAGGCTATCTTTTTTAGATGCCAGGAAAAGAAAGGTCTTTTTGCCCTTTTAGTAAGAAATTCCATTTCACTTTTCGAAGACAAGTTGGGAAGGCTTTCCCAAAACACGCTCTAGTATTTATGCCTTAATGATTATTACTAGAAGAGATTATCCCATCATTAATCCTCGGTATTTGTTGGACCTTTCTACAATAGTTGCTGCATCATGATACCAAAGGAGGCAATTTAGGCGATCATGCCTGCATTGGCACTCTGAATGTGCATTATGACTTAGTACCAGTTTTTTTGCCTTTTCCCAAAACCCTGAAATATTGTTTCTATTTAACTAATCACCTGATATCCTTTTGAATACATCAGTAAAATTTGCCCACACCTCACTGACAAAGATACCATTCCTGAGACTGCAGTACTCCCTCAGTTCTACATTTGTGCATCAGATGTCTCCTGGGCTCTGATTTTTATATTTCTGTTGTTTTTCTACTCTGGTTTTTCTTACTTGGTTGTTCTGGTTCTTGTATCTAAGATGTTTTATTTTAAATTCAGATTTTTGTAACAAGATGGCACTGGTGAATGCTGACTTGGTACACTTTTCACTGTGCTCTTGTACTTGAATACACATAACAATAAAATCCATTTCTAATTTGGTTCCATGCTCATATTTCATATGAGACTTAATCTTCTGACTGAGAAAAAAGAATGCTCTTACTAACTGGCAGTGCAGTGGACCAATGGTTCACACTGCTGCCTCACAGCACCAGGGATCTAGGTTCAATACCAGCCTTGGGCGACTGTCTATGTGGAGTTTGTACATTCTCCCAGTGTCTGTGTGGGTCTCCTCTGGATACTCTGGTTTCCTCCCACAATCCCACAATTCACGGTTAGGTGAATTGGCATGCTAAAATGCCCATAGTGTTCAGGGATGTGTAGGTTAGGTGCCTTAATCAGGGGTAAACATATGGGAATGGGTCTTGTTTATGCATTGTTGGGTTAAATGGCCTGTTTCCTCGTTGTAGGGATTTTATGAAGAAGTCTGATGCTGAAAAAGACATTCAAATTATTGCATTAGAGGAATGCATTGCCCACCTGGGGAATAAGTAGTATCAATCAAATAATTTGCATCAGCTTCTTCAATCAACATGTGTTCAATATCATGAGCACATGAACCTAACTGCATCCACAGGCATGCAAGTGCTACTGTAAGGTCTAACGTTAATTTTGCAAAGAGAAGCAGAGTTAACATGTTGAGTCTGGTATGGTTCTTCTTCAGAGTTATTTCCCAGTTCCAGAGAAGAGTGGTACCAACTCAGCTTCTCTCTGCACTGATGTTGCCTCAACTGTTGAATTTTTCCAGCCTTTTCTGTGTTTGTTTCAGATTTCCAGCATCTGTAGTATTTCACCTTTATTAAATTTTCAAAGCCTGAGCGATATCTGTCTCCACTGTAATACATCTACATGGCTAGGAGCTATGCAAGTGACACATTTCTCGAGGGGGTCACTTCTCAGTTTAGAGTTGTGCAGAGAATGGGTGACCACTGGGCAGTCAAGGTGGACTAAGTGATACAACCATACTGTCCTGAGTGCAAACCACGCATCAATATATACAGTCAGTTCTGCTTGAACACATGTTTCTTCAATGCGAATTGGTTTTAAAGCAATTGAAGAATTTAGACCGTTATTTGTAGAACATAAACTTTCCTTACCTGTATTGGCTATAACGTGATTTCGGCCCCATTAGTTTAAATGGTGCAGCTACTGCACGAATTTCTTAGAACATGGGATCACACAAGAGTGGAACAATCGCGTTGTATCAGAACAGATTATGTTCATTTCTGAATACTGATAAGGGTGATGGTTCTTCTTGGGAGTCCAGTCAGAGTTAAGCACACAGCACCATGGTGGTTCAGTTGAACAAGGAGGCAACAAGAGAACCAGGAAGCAATTTTCATATTGGATTCTATAGTTAGGGGAACAGACAGCTGTTTTTGAAGGCACAGATACATATTCAGAGTGGTATCTTGCCTCACTGTTATAAGAATCAAGGATCTCTGAGCATCCTGAAGGGTGGGGATGAACAGTCAGCAATCATGGTCCTTATCAGTAGCAACAAATCAGATAGGAAGCCCAGTGTGGCAGATTGCCAGACACTAAGAGTAATACTTCAAAATTAATAACCACTGAATTAGTGGTGCCACATCACCAGTTACGAAAGAAGTAGAAAGATGAAGAAGTTGATTTTTTTGGCTGGAAAGATGGTGGGTTTAAGGGTTTTCAATTCCTGATATATTGGGATTGGTTCTGGAGGAAATGGCACTTCCAGGCAGAGAGACAGGAGTCACTTCAGGAGGGCAATGTTTTGGGGCAGTTTAATTTCAGCAAGGTGTGGGAACAAGAAATGTAGCAAGGATTTGAACAGATAGTGATCAAAAATGGGAAGACATTAGGCAATGTCATGTTATGAAGAAAAGCCATAAGTTCTGAAAATAAATTTACTGTCACACAAATTACTTTAAATCAGATTGGTGAGCTACACATGAGTTAGTCACATGGGAATATAATGTGGTGTCAAAAAAGAACTGGGTCAAAACAAGGCAGGACTGATTATAAATATTCAAGGTGTTTTGGAAAGGTGGGGAAAGGAAAAATAGTAAGAACATGGTTTTTTGGATGAAAGGGAATATTATAGTGCTGGAGATGAGGATGGTCTAGAGGGCTTCTATTGCTTGGAGTTAAGAAAGAATAGAGGTAGCTTTACTCTCCTGGAAGTCTTCTGTAGAACATCAAATAGCAGAAAAGATACAGTGGAGCATATTTGGAGGGAAATTGCAGAGTGGTACAAGAACTACAAATGGTGATAAGAGGGTTCTTTAATTATCTTAGTATAGACTGGAATAGTATTGCAAGGAGAGAAATATATTACAAGAATTCTTGGGAGAATTTTCTTGATCTGTATATTTCTGATCCAACTTTGAAGGATATAGTGTTAGACCTGACCCTTGAGAATGAGGTGTGCCAAAAGGATTAGGTGTGAGGAACAAAACATTTTGGTATTGTAAGGTTTAGCCAAGTGAATTTAAAAAGAAAGTAAACCACAGCAAAAAAGAATAATTAGAGGAGAGTTATTTCAGTGGAGTAAAAATGAATCTGACATCAGTAATCTCCAATCAATAATTGACAAGTGAAACTGTAAAGAGTACAGGTTGTTCTGCTATAATGCACGTTTCGTTAACATGAGTTCACTGCAATGCAATTGATAAAATAGGGATACTGTTTCTAAAGTATACAAATGTTTGAAACATGTGTTGGCTGTAATGTGATTACATCACCAATACTTCAAGCACTGTTTCTAACGTACAATTTTTCTATAAGAAATTGCGTTATAGAAAAATTACCTGTAGATGCTTCAAGTAAAATTGAGGTACATTCCCATGAAGGGAAATGGTAGGAAAGCCAAAGCCAATACTTCCTTAATGATAAAAGAGTTAAAGAGTAACATGAAGCAGAACAAGGATCAGTCTGATAAACGTTAGACTGATAATGCAGAAAGAAAAGGGAGAGTTTGAGAAGGGGAGAAGAGAAGGAAATATGGGAGGTAAAAGGAGAATCAGTACAAATATGATGGATTGAATGTCCTCCTTCTGTACAGTAACCATTTGATTGTTTCATGATTTATTTGTTAAGTCATTTATTTCAATTCATCCTGGCTAAGAATGTATACCATACTTTTGAATATCTTTATCCAGCATTTAGCTTGTAAAAGCAAGTTGTTGATCACATTTACATGTCCAGTTTCCAACAGTTTTAATAAGTTTGTGTAAGTTCATATGAGTGATAACATGACTGGTGAACATGTACTTTGAGTTCAAGAGTTATTCATACTCCACAAATAAATCATTGTTATCCACTCAAAAATGCTTTCCAACAAAATTAAAGAGAACATATCAGATACTATTGCTCTGACATAAATTAGTCTTACTACCTCGTCCTGAGAGTCTCACTTAAGATTGTTTTGGTATCCAGTCCTGCCCTCTTGGCAGACTAACAGGGCAGCAGAATAGGATGCTCCAGCCAGAGCTTGCCTGCTCCACCCCATTATTCTCTTCTTTTCTTCTCTTTTCCTTCTCCTTCGTGCTTTTCTTTTCTTCTCCTCTCCGAGCCTCCAATGACTGGTGACCCCCCGGGATGGCGCAGCAGCCTTCCTTCCTATTGTAACAGTCTCCCGGTGTGATGTCTTCTCGGCCCAGCGTGGTGGTCTGAAGTGATCTCCCTGCCTCATGATCCTCAGTGTGAAGCCTGGCACAGTCTGGAGCCAGGGTTTGGTGTGGACTGGAGGCTAGGTGCCAACGCAGTCTAGGTTGGCAGACCATAGTCCTCAATGTTCATTTCAGCAATGTTGGGCTTTTTATTTCTCTACTTTCTAAGATCTTGTAACTAAATAAGCTGTACCTAAGTTACTTTGTACCTAATTTGGCGCTGCAATTGGTAATGTATAAATTTTTCACTGTACTCATTGAATATATGTAACATGGTAGCACAGTGGTTAGCATCACTGCCTCACAGCACCAGAGACCCAGGTTCAATTCTCGCCTCAGGCGACGCTCTGTGTGACATTAGCACATTCTCCCCGTGTCTGCGTGGGTGTGCTCCGGTTTCCTCCCACAATCCAAAAATGTGCGGGTTATGTGAATTGGCCATACTAAATTGCCCGTAGTGTTAGGGGAATGGGTCTGGGTGGGTTGTGGGTTGGTGTGGACTTGTTGGGCCGAAGGACCTGTTTCCACACTGTAAGGAATCTAAAAAAAAAGGGTAATTCTAAAAAAAATCCAATTCTCTGGTGTTAGACTCACCTTGAACCTACAGTAGTGCAGCACAAATCCAAGCACTCCACATCATAATGCAGCTGTAGTCTCAATGTATTTTATTCAATGGGACCAGCATGCCAAGTTGCATGAATGGAACAAGGTTTTTTTAAAAAATATTTTTATGTCCCTTTATTAAAGAGCCAGGTGTTCAATCTAATAAAGCAAAGCTTCTATACTTGAAATGTAAAATTCAGGAGAACACTCTGCTTTCACACAGGGCAATGGAAATTTTCTGCTATGGGTGGACAGGCTGTAGAAAGCAATCATTGAAAGGAAACTAACAATACATACAATCTGAAAAGCAATAGAGGAGGAGTTCAATGAGAAGAGAGCTGGTAATACGTAGGCACAAAATAAGTATAGAAAGATTTTATCCAATGGAATTTCTTGCCAAATTCTGAAGAGTAAGGGTTTAAACTATTTATTCCATCTAAGAATCCTAAGAAAGGTCAGATGCTAAGAGTCTTGCAACAAGAAACTCACCCTTTGACTGCCCAAAGCCTGTCCATAATTGACAAGGCACATGTACAAGCATGATAAAATAATCCCAACATGCATGGGTAAGTGCTGTTTCAACAATGCTCAAGAAGATTGATACCATCTTGGATAAAACAGCCCACTTGATTGGCAACATATCCACAAATATTCACTCCCTCCATCACCAATACTCAGGAGCAGCAGTGCATACCATGTACAAGATGCATTGCAGAAATTCATCAAAACTTCTTAGGCATCACCAAATACATAACCACGCCCATCTCAAATGAGAAGGGCACAAGGTACATGTGAATACCACCATCTGTGAGCTCCCCACCCAGGCCACTGACATCTGGATGTGGAAATATATCATAGTTCCTTCAATGTTATTGGGACAATATCCTGGAACATCCTGCCTAACAACATTGTGGGTGAACCTATGTCAAATGAACTGCAGTGAATTAGGCAAGCAACTCACCACCGGGAGAAAGTGAGGACTGCAGATGCTGGAGATCAGAGCTGAAAAATGTGTTGCTGGAAAAGCGCAGCAGGTCAGGCAGCATCCAATGAGCAGGAGAATCGACATTTCGGGCATAAGAAGGGCTTATGGCTGAAACGTCGATTCTCCTGCTCCTTGGATTCCTGAAGGAGGGCTTATGCCCGAAACGTCGATTCTCCTACTCCTTGGATACTGCCTGATCTGCTGCGTTTTTCCAGCAACGCATTTTTCAGCAAGCAACTCACCACCACCTTCTCAAAGGCAACTGGGAATGTGCAACAAATGTTGACCCAGTCAGGCACACCTACTTCCATGAATTAATTAATAAATAAATATACATACATAAAAAATCAATCCCTCCCAAGTCCCATTTCACAAGTGTCTCCGCCATCTTTCCAATGGTATGTAAACCATTATGTCCCACGGAGTATTTGATTTTTGTCTACATATTCATTTAACGTCCAGTCATATTGGAAATAATTTGTGAAATGATGTATGAATTGGTTTTACTGTGGACTCATGGTTGAATCAACATTATTCTTCAGTACAACTTGACTGATATGTTTCTATTCACTTCCAGCAAATCGAAAGAAAATTGCATTGGGTCTAAGTACAAAAACTAAAAGCTCTGGCCTGTATGTTCATTACCCTGAATAAAAAAAAGGGAGGGCTCAGTTTCCTTTTATTTTGAAAATATTTCATTAAATTTATCACCCATTTCCTTTATTCCAAAAGCTTTCATGTTAACCACAAACCTCTCGTGAATAATTTATCAAATGTGTTCTGAAAATCTAGACATATAACATTCAACATATCATCATCCTCCACCAATTTTGTTACATCTTCAAAGAATTCCCATCACTTTTTTTAGGCCTGTTTTTCATAAATCTGTGTTGCTTTAGAGTTATTACCTTGAGGCTTTTTCAATATGTCTGAATTGTTTCCTTTATAATAAACTCCAATGCTCTTCCTGCTGTTGACATTAAGCTAATAGGTCTGTAATTCCCAAGGTCGTATTTCAGATCTCCTTTCTCCCACAAAAATTGAGCACTAGAATCTTTTCAAACATCTGGCAATGGGCTTTTTGAGTTTTTTGCACATTCCATCTGATTCTGTTGTATCAAAAATGGTCAAGAAATGCAAACTTATAAATTACAATTTCAATACCAATCATTGCTTTCCTGGATGAACTTGAATTTTCTACTGCTCTTCAATCACATTAAATACTGCCTCATAGCCCGAGAGATTAGGGTTCAATTCCAGCCTCAGGTGATTGTGTGGATTTTTGCACATTCTCCCTGTGTCTGTGCAAATTTCCTCTGGGTGCTTGGGATTGCTTCCACTGTCCAAAGATGTGCTGGTTAGGTAGATTGAACATGGGAAATGCAGAGTTATAGGGTTGGGATGGGTTTGGATGTGATGTTTCTTGGAGAGTCAGTATGGACTTGATGGCCAAATGACCATTTTCTACATTGTATGGATTCTATAATGTGATGCAAATTAATTAGCATTGTACCCAAGCTTCCTCTCAATCACCAGTTAATTTTAGATCCAAAATTGATATTGCCTTTTAGTATTCTAAGTATATATGTTTTAACAAAGTTTTAACCTGCAACTTATTAATTTCTCTGCTGATGTTTTACTTTAATCTTTCTCTGCTAATTACTCCAGTTTATTTATGGACCAATGTGTCTCTTCTTCTAGTTTCTTATGTACCTGTTTAAAAGGCTGACATTCTTCGACTTGATTATTAATCTCCCTATTTAACCATTTTGGTCCTGGTTTTGATATTAAGTTCTGATCTATAAATCTTGCAGCAAGTAGCGTTTGTTTAAAAATGTCTGATTAATTGCATTTATTCATAAAGTATTCACAAAGGTAAAGTCACCACAATTCTACTGTCTCATCAGAATGAGAGCTAACAAGTGGTGCCTTAACCTGAGCATCACCAAACCTCAGGTCAGTTTGAGAAAGCGGGACTTCTCACGGGAACCTCAGCCTCTGTGTGGGAACTAAACCCATGCTGTTGGCATTATTGTACATCGTAAACCAGTCATTGTGCCAACTGATCTAACAGACCCCCATTTTTAAAGCAATACCCCTCAGAGTGCTGAAGAACATAAATTATATAGTATGGACAAAATAATGAAACTTCACTAATGAAAATATACAAGAAGTCAGGATAGAAGAGCATAATTTTATTGGAGAGTTGTGAAGTTTAAAGAGCTTACAAAGATAGAGAGTGGCAGAGACATGAAGGATTTGAAATAAAATGAGAAGAATCTTAGAATTAAAGTGTATGTTGACTGAGAGTTAGCTCATTGAAGGAATAAGGCACTGGCATGGGAAAGGGAATTGCAGCAAGTTAAGCCATAGCTAATAGCCTTTTGGATGACCTCAAGTTTATGCAACGTGGACTTTGTAAGACCATCCAGAAATAGGTTAGGATAGTTCTCGAGGTAACAAGGCATGGATATACATTTTAACATCAAATGAAATGAGATGGGTCAAAATGGAGGAATGTCCCATGATGGAAATGGAAGACCATAGCAATGGCACAAATGAAACTTAGAAGCTTATATCAGGATCGAACATGACACCAACATGATAAGCTAGCTTAATATTTGTTTGTTGCCAATGAGTGGAGTTGGTAGGTAGAAGAATCTTGCCATGGGAACTAAAACAATTTATAGTTTATCACATATTCAATTTAAAGAAACTTCTGTTTATTCAGGGCAGGATATCAGATAAACAGTCTGATAACCCAGTAATAGTGGAGGACTCAGTAAAGACAGTATTGAAGTAAAGGTGAGTATTGGTCAGTGCACAGGCGAAAATTAATATTGTGCCTTCTGACGATATCCATGCAGTCTCTCGCTACAATTAGTTAGATAAGAGTGGAATTGTAAAATCACAGATGACATTAGAGAAGCTTTGGAAGAGGATGATGTGGTCAATGATGCCAAAGTCTACAGGCAGGCATGAAGATGAGAAGGGAAAAATATTCCTTTCTCATTGGTCATTGGGTGTCATTTGTGACTTTGATAAGATTGGTTTTGATATTGTGCAAGGGCCCAGTAACCTGATGAGTGGAATTCAAACATGGAAACATGGGAACAGATTTGGAAGGCGATATGATGCTAAAGGACTTCAGAGAGATTCGGGGCTGGGGGCAATGTGGAAGGATGGAGGCAAATGTTTTTTGAAGACGGGGTAATCTCAGAAGATTTGAACAACTGGAGAACTTACAATATTGGTTAACGTGGGGCCAGGATTGGAAGTTGGGTGATAGGCAGTGGGAATGGGATGGAATAAACTGGAGGTAGCTCTTAGCAACAAAGTGACTTCAGAGACCACATGAGAAAATTGGAGATAAACGAGGTAAAGATTCACTTTTACCTGTGGGATTGTTTGGATGACCTCAATTTATAGAGGGAGGATGGTTCATTGAAATGGTCAAGTCTAAAGTAGAAAAGGCATAGAGAATGGTGTTAGCAGCAGGTGAGAAAAGTCAGCGGTGGAAATGAGCAGTTTTAGCGGTTATGGGGTAAATCTTACATTGCTGGCTGAGCATCATTTTTGTTGAGTTTTATTAAAGGCTTCTCACCATGAGACTGAGTGAGATCGCTCATCATATCTTATGGAGTTTACTCATTAATTACCTACCACTCTGCTAAGGCATACTTTCGGCCCAATTCCAGCCTCATTCTATTATTCAACAAGAAGAACTCACCACATCTGGGATATCTCATAATTAAATGGCATTCCCTACATGAAGCTATCTTTAAAAGGCTGTCAGACAAGCATGACACATGCACAGGGATCCTGCGCATTTCCTGACAATTTCCTTAGATTTAGCAGAGAATGGAAAATTGGTGCATTGCGTTGCAGGTCGGGCCGTGGAGATTCTGGTGGATGGGGTAGTGCAGAGAGGAGGTGATGGCCTAATGGTACAATCACAGGCCTACTCATCTCATAGAGTCATAGAGTCATAGAGATGTACAGCACAGAAACAGACCCTTCGATCCAAACCATCCATGCTGACCAGATATTCCAACCCAATCTAGTCCCACCTGCCAGCATCCAGCCCATCTCCCTCCAAACCCTTCCTATTCATATACCCATCCAAATGCCTTTTAAATGTTGCAATTGTACCAGCCTCCACCACTTCCTCTAGCAGCTCATTCCATACATGTACCACCCTCTGTCTGAAAAAGTTGCCCCTTAGGTCCCTTTTATCTTTCCCATCTCACCCTAAACCTATGCCCTCTAATTCCAGACTCCCCCAAATCAAGCTGAAAATGTGTTGCTGGAAAAGCGCAGCAGGTCAGGCAGCATCCCAGGAACAGGAGAATCGACGTTTCGGGCATCAGCCCTTCTTCAGGATGATGCCCAAAACGTTGATTCTCCTGTTCCTTGGATGCTGCCTGACCTGCTGCGCTTTTCCAGCAACACATTTTCAGCTCTGATCTCCAGCATCTGCAGTCCTCACTTTCTCCTCCCCCAAACCAAGGAAAAGGCTTTATCTATTTACCCTATCCATGCCCCTCATAATTTTGTAAACCTCTATAAGGTCACCCCGCAGCCTCTGACGCTTCAGGGAAAACAGCCCCAGCCTGTTCAGCCACTCCCTATAGCTCAAACCCACCAACCCTGGCAACATCCTTGTATATCTTTTCTGAACTCATTCAAGTTTCACAACATCTTTCTGATAGGAAGGAGACCAGATTTGCACACAATATTCCAACAGTGGCCTAACCAATGTCCTGTACAGCCGCAACATGACCTCCCAACTCATGTACTCAGTACTCTGATCAATAAAGGAAAGCATACCAAATGCCTTCTTCACTATCCTATCTACCTGCGAAACCACTTTCAAGGAGCTATGAATCTTCACTCCAAGTGACATCTTAAAAAATGTCCACACTACAGAGGAGGAAGTGCTGGATGTCTTGAAACACATAAAGGTGGATAAATCCCCATGACCTGATCAGGTGTACCCTAGAACTCTGTGGGAAGCTGGGGAAGTGATTGCTGGGCCACTTGCTGAGATATTTGTATTGTCACAGGCGAGGTGCCGGAAGCCTGGAGGTTGGCTAACATGGTGCCACTGTTTAAGAAGGGTGGTAAGGACAAGCCACTGAATTATAGACTAGTGAGCCTGACATTGGTGGTGGGCAAGTTGTTGGAGGGAATCCTGAGGGACAGAAGTAACACTCCCTAGGATCTTACCATTAAGTGTATAAGTCCTGCTAAGATTTGCTTTCCCAAAATTCAGCACCTCGCATTCATCTGAATTAACTCCATCTGCACTTCCCAACCCATCGACCCATCTGATCAAGATCCTGTTGTAATCTGACGTAACCTTCTTCACTGTCCACTACACCTCCAATTTTGGTGTCATCTGCAAACTTACTAACCATATCTCTTATGCTCACATCCAAATCATTCATATAAATGACAAAAAGTAGAGGACCCAGCACTGATCCTTGTGGAACTCGACTGGTCACAGCCCTCCAGTCTGTAAAACTACCCTCCACCACCACCTTCTGTCTTCTACCTTTAAGCCAGTTCTGTATCCAATTGGCTAGTTCTCCTTGTATTCCATGGGATGTAACCTTGCTACCCAGACTCCCATGGGGAACCTTGTTGAACGCCTTACTGAAGTCCATATAGATCACATCTACCACTCTGCCCTCATCAATCCTCTTTGTTACTTCTTCAAAAAACTCAACTAAGTTTGTGAGACATTAGTTCCCACGCACAAAACCATGTTGACTATCCCAAATCAGTCCTTGCCTTTCCAAATACATGAACATCCTGTCCCTCAGGATTCCCTCAACTTGCCCACCACCTTTCCTGATGAAGGGCTTTTGCCCGAAACATTGATTTTACTGCTCCTCGGATGCTGCCTGAACTGCTGTGCTCTTCCAGCACCACTAATCCAGAATCTGGTTTCCAGCATCTGCAGTCATTGTTTTTACCTTGCCCACCACCAATGTCAGGCTCACAGACAATCAATTTTTCAATGTATAATTTCAGTTACAGCACACTGTAAATTTTTGCTATAAATTCTGTGTGTTAGGATTGAGCTCTCCATTACCACCTGATGAAGGAGTGTCACTCCGAAAGCTAGTGTGCTTCCAATTAAACCTGTTGGACTATAACCTGGTGTTGTGTGATTTTTAACTTTGTACACCCCAGTCCAACACTGGCATCTCCAAATCATGATAATTTATAGACAGTCAAAGGGTCAAGAATACTTTTGGAGATTCAAAACTAGATACCATGATACATATGTCAAAACTATTGGTGTGGGACTGAACCTTAACCGGAAATGTCATTGTTGGTGAGTTTAATGGAGCTCTAGTCAGTTTTCTCACATTATCTTCCCAAACTCACCTCATTTCCTATGCATTGCATCCCTGTGGCATCCTGCTTGTTGTATTCTCCCATTCATTAGACATGCAAATACTGGCCACTGCTGGGATCACCCAAGATTCCCAGGCACCAACAAATCTCTAGAGCCTTGTTCTGCAGCCCAGCTGAGTGATGGCAGTCAGCAGTGCCCTGCAGAGTTTGTTTTATTTGTCTTGGATGGATTGGACAGAAGGTAATTGGTCCCAGCCTTTCAGACCAGAACCTGAAGGTACTGCTGGAAAGGGGATGTATATAATTGCAGCCTATGGAGCATGGCTTGAGATACTCATGACTGGCAGAGATCTGGAGGAGGAAGCAGCAAGTTGGAGCCCCCAGTAACCATTCTGGCATTCTCTTCCAAATGAAATCGGAGCTGTTGCTGTTTAGTTTCTATTTTCAGGAGGGAGAGTGGGAAACTGCAGTGAGGTGTTATAATTACGAGGATGCTCGTCCATGTTGAACAGCCTTTCATCACACACACTAGTGAGAATCTGGCCTCACTGATTGGGACATTTTTGTTCTTGACATTGAGAAGCTCCTCACTGGCCATCTTATGCAATTTGTCCAACTTTCTCAGCAATGTCCGTGTCATTCAGTGCCTGGGAAGATTGTGCCTGAGGTCTCAGATGATATTACAGAGAAGTAGTATGGTGATGAAAATTAAGAGGGACCTACAATAGACCCTTGGAGGATACAGAGTTAAGAGTGCAAAAGGGGAAGAGGCATTGTTTCTGATATTCCAGCCATGATTAGATTGATAAAAGTGAAAATAAGCAGCCTACCCGACGGTACAAAGGTGGAGATGCATTGTGGTATGACCGAGTGTGTCAAAGATTGGAGACTGGTTGAGAAAGATGAGGAGAGAACATTTGCTTTTGTCACAGTCACATAGGCTGTAACTTAAGTTTTTGATCAGCATTGTTTAGTTTTTTTTGCTGGGATTGTGAACAAAGTGGGTGATTTAAGGCTGATGTATGTGGATCTGGGAGTTGACACAAACATTCGAGGATCTTAGAATGGAAAAGGAGTTTGGAAATGGGTCCAACGTTTGTGTTAATCTAGGAAGGTTTTTCCCAACAAAAATATGTATTCAAAAAATGTTCCACTTTATGCTTTAGGCTAATATTGATACCAGCATGGAATGTTCCTTGTTGGGAAGCAGTTCAGAGAAGGTTTACTAATCTAATACCGGAAGAAATGGATTGCTTTGTGAGGAAAACGTAGACACTTTAGACTTTTATTCTCTGGAGCTCAGTGTAGTCAGAGGTGGCTTAATTTAATAATATAAGATCATGAAAGGTCTGAGAAAGTAAAGCTTTTGTTCTGGGAAAATCTAGAATTAGGGGGTCATAGAATAAAAATGAGGGGTGTCATTTAAACAGCGATATGGACATTCATACTCTCTCTCTCAGAGGGTTGTGAGTCTTTGGTAGTGGATGCAGAATCTTTAAATATTTTTAAGCCAGAGGTGGATGGTTTCTTGATGACAATGGGAATGAAAGAGGTATGCATGAATGTAGAGTTGAGGTTAAAGTCAGATGAAGTATGATCTTATTGAATGATGGAGCAGGCTCGAAGGGCTGAGTGGCCTCTTCTTGTTTACATGCCCAGAGTTCGATACTTTTCTCTTAGATTATGTGGCTGTGGATGTTCGCACATTCTCTTTATGAGGTTGATCATTCTTTATCCTTGAGTAAGGGCTCGTTACTCCTGATTTAGTGTCACCCTCTTTAATTTACATCGACACATTTGAGGCTACCAAACATAGTTATTTAGTGTAGTGTCTAAGACCTCTCTGCGTGTATCTTCTAGTCTGATGCTTTCTCTCGGTCTCTCTTATTGATATCAGAGTCATGACATCAGTTGCATCACGATCACTTGTGTGTTCTACCATACTACAGAATAACTTTTACACTTGTGATCTTCCATTCTCACAGATTTGTGGCTGTATTGTCAAGTACAGTCTAATACAGAATGAAGTGACTTGAAATGTTGTTCTGCTTCAAATTCAAGTTGGCATAACAATGACAAGTTCTCACTAATGCTAAAATTGCAAAAAAGTGATTTTTAGTCTCTGATCTATTCAGCATCCCAGTTAAGAATATCAGTTAACATTGTATTCTGATGTGAGTTTGATTAAGGACTAAGGTCAGAAACAACAGGGTGAAATGGCAACATTCTATCCTGAAGTGTTCACTTCAGTAATCACAGTTCACAGAAACAAAATTGCAATTTGTTTGCAGTAAATAAATATTGTACATACAGCATAAATAAACAAAAGTGGATGGCATAATATGGACACAATATTTCTCCATTGCTTGGTACAGATTTACAAATCAAGCTTACCTCTGACAAAAAGCTGCAAGTGGAAGATATTTTGAACAAAAGGCAAATTAATTCATGTTGCAAAAATGTTTGTATGTTTCTCAAAAATTGAAACTAATTAACCTCATAATAATTTTCAAAACAGGGTAAATAAATTTGCTGCAGGTGCATTGAGTGCTGTCAAGTGTTGTTGAGTGCTGTGAAGTTTCATTGTTTTGCCTCAATTACACTGAAAGCTTTCTAAAGCTCAATTGTTAACCAACATTTCTCTGAGTTGTATTCTTTCATGTACTTGAATATATTCTCAATCCATGCCTTCTACTTTCCACTTTATAAAAAAATTCAATCATCGAGGTGTTAGGAATTATGTGGTGTTTTGGTAAGGTGCCCAGGGAGAAATCATTTCTGTTGGCAGGAACATCAATGACCACATGACACCGACTGAAAGAAATTAGCAGAAAACAAAACATAGATGAGGAGAATTGCTTTTAATTGAGTGAGTTGTGATGATCTGGAATGAAAGGTGGTAGAAATAGATTCAATTGTAATCTTTGAAAGGAATTTGGATAATTTTGGAAAGGAGTAAATTTACATGACTATGGAGAAAGTACAGGGAAGAGAGAATAATTGAAAAACCGTTAAGGTCAACACTGGCATGAGGAACCAAATGGCCTCTTTTATCCTGCATCATTCAATGAATCTGTGATTGGACTAAAGAAATTAAGTATTTTTGACATTGATTTCAGCACTTAGCATTAGGGGTGTACAGGAAAGATCTGCGTGAGATGTAAGTGACAAGGATTTTGACCCCATCATAGAAATTAACTCTGAAAGGTTGCAACTGTTTATTCAAGATTGTCCAAAATTACCAAAAAATGTTTTGTATAGAGGCCGGCAACTTTAAAACAATTTGAACTCCCTGCAACCCACTTAAAGGAATGACTTAACAAATTTCAAGTTTTAAGACATTTACTAGAGCAAACAAACAGAAATCCACACTGAGTGAACATTATTTAGTAGGCAACAAAGATCCTAAACTTTAGAAAAGTCATTGCTTTGTAGGATTTTTACACACAGAAAACAATGTCGAATTTATTCTTTACACATGCACTCTGGAAAATTGCAGTCTTTATAGAAACCTCGCCAACATTACTCTCAGTTTCCAATCGGCTCACTTTTCCCTGTTTTTCAGAGTCATAACATCCAGTTACCTTTGAAGATACTTTTCCTTTGCGAAACTTCCCAAATCAACTTCCAGCAGCAAAGAAGGCTCACTTGTGTAATTCATAATCCTGGATCTATCAGAACAAATCTTCCAAATTTCCATTTCTTTGAGCAAAGAATGCCTTCCCACCTTCATTCTGTTTAGTGGTTAACGGAGAAAAATATGCTATTCCCTTCTGTTGACCACAGATGTTCTTTGTTCCTCTTTATCTCTCACTGTCTTCCTACGGAGTTAAAAATCACACAATACCATGACCACCTGATGAAGGAGCAATGCTCCGAATGCTAGTGCTTCCAAATAAACCTGTTGGACTATAATCTGGTGTTGTGTGATTTTTAATTTTGTCCACCCCAGTCCAACACTAGTTCCTCCAAGTCATCTCTTCCTACAGTTTTTGATCAGACTACTTGGGAATCTGTAAGTCCACACAAAGTAAAAACAACTGTCTCTCTTTGAGTGGAGGTGTGAGGGATGCAATTCAGGTCTCAGTAAGTCTTGTCCTGGGACCTATGTCCCTGCAACAAACATCACCTAACCTTTTTCCAGGCAGCATCTAATACAATGTTGCATCCTCCTTGCCCAAGGATTTTAGTTTAAATTAAAAGAGACAACTCATAACATAATTATCTCATAAAACCTTGCATGTATAACACTTCTTTTATTTTACTGCTGAATACAAATTGATATTCACGAGGCACGTACTGGTGTCCCAGTCCTGAAGCTAGAACTACAGTCATTACATTCAACTTGACATCATCATTCACTGACAAGGTCTATAATACTGTGTAAACATGAATACTTTAAGATTTTAAACATGCATTTTAAGCTCAGTCTGGCTCAAATAATGGAAGTGATTATTTTCTTGTGGTCGTTGAAAAATAAATTTATAAGCTGTTATTTAAACAATACAGGCAAAGATAAATTTACAAAACCCTTATACAAAATGACCTACTTATGTGCATTTTCTTCTTTTGTGTAGTTGAACAATTGTCTTAACTGTTCAAGTTTGTATCAAACTGCAACCTCGATACAGAAACGAGAGTGTAATTTATGAGGGACTTTCTGAAATGAATTATGTGCTTTGTGTGGGAAAGGCCTTTGATACCTTTCTTACTTCAAACATCAGATAATTGGAATGTTCTGGCAGGCCTGCTGCCAAACATGCCTCACTTTCAGCTTGGAAAGAGATTCAATCCATACTGCTCTGTTAAAACTTTGAAGATGCTGCAGTGAGTGATATCAGAAATGCTCACTGAGATAGTTCCATGACTTGAGAGCATCTCAACCACGAGAGGTATGACTCCACACATTATCTAATGTAAGTTACTGCACTGCAGAAAGAGTTCATACCCACCCTATGAAAGACATCCCACCCAAACCCACTGCCCTACCGTATCCCCACATCCCTACACTGACCTAGCTTGCACATTCCTGGACCCTATCCATCTCATCCAACTCATCTAATCTGTACGTCTTTGGACTGTGGGAGGAAACCCACACAGGCACAAGCAGAATGTGCAAACTCCACAAGGACAGTCACCCAAGACTGGAATTGAACCAGGGTCTCTGGTGCTGTGAGGCAGCAGTGCTAACCACTGAGTCACCTTGCCGCCCAAGATGAGGCATGCTTGCACCTGGGTGAATGTTAAACGGCTTTATTGAATATAACACAATACACGGAGTTGTGAGAGAGGACACCTTACTTGGACACCAAAAGATCAAGGCTCTAGTTTGATGTGATCTATTAACATACGTCCTTTTGTACATGCTTAGTAACTTAATAGTGTAATTCTGTTCACTTTATGTCACTAAAGTTCTCAAAAAAGCATTTGATTCCTCATTCCTTGAAAACTACTGCTCCATCTCCAGTTGGCATTTCCTTTCCAGTGTCCCTGAATATGTATTTTCTTTTCTGTCTTACCCCTGCCATTGGTGTTATATGTTAATAGTCAGTGAAGAGGCACAAAAAGGGCATGTGATGGGATTGAGTTGGCGTGGATAGTATGAAAGGCCATGGAGACTGCCTTTGAGAATGAACTGGCAAGGCATAAAGAACATGCAGGTAAGACCTTTTACATTTACATTCAAAAGCTTCCGAAAGCCAGGCTATGGTTCAAAATCCCTGTGGGCATCTGAGTCATCGAGAAATTGGCTCAGCTCCATAACAATTGTGGTTGCTAACAGATACCTACTCCAGCGATGGAGCTGACTGGTAGGGAGGGACTGCATCCTTATCCTGCTGTGATAAAGAGAACTTATCCCTCTTTATCCTTCTCAAAGAGTCTGTCTTTGACGCATAATTCCTTTCTAATGCCTTTGTACTACTGTCGATATTGGCTTGCTTCACTTATATTGATCTATTCATGGCCAACACTTGTTACTCTTTCCACTCAAGCACAATGATCTCTGGTGTCCAAAGGATTTTCTTTCAATTCTTTCTACTTCTCATCTACATTTTCAGTGTGAAATCATTTGAAAGCACAACACTTTCCATATTCAGCATCACTGGCGATCGTATGCAGTCAAGGATGACCCTTTCCTGCTCGCAGTGTGAGTCTGTAGGTGGCTGTTTTGGCCGATGCCGTTACCACAGGCTCTGTTACACTTCGGTCATGTGGTGGCCGTGGGAAGAGGGTGGGTGGGACTTTGGAGTGGCAGCGAGTTCCTTTTGCTGTTGCCCCCAGCTTCCATTTTCTCCCAATGACAAGTCTCAAGATGTGCGACTCCTCCTCCACTTTGGATGGTCTTGGACCAGGGATTCCCAGGTGTCAGGGAGGAATGCTGCACTTCTCCAGTGAGGTTATCCCTGAAGCACTTCCTCTGTCCACCTGGGGCCCACCTGCCATTTCAGAGCTGGGAGTGAAGCACCTGCTTAGGAAGTCTTGTGTCAGCCATGCGGGTGACGTGCCCAGCCCATTGCAGCCGATCAAGTTGGGGATGGCGGGGGGTATGTCAGTGTGTTGATGCTGGGGATCTTGGCCTGGTCTGGGACGTTGGTGTTTATGCCTCTGTTTTCCCAGTGGATTCGCAGGATTTTGTTGCAGGCAGCGTTGGTGGGACTTCTCCAGTGCTTTGAGGTGTCTCTGTAGACAGTCCATGTGTCAGAGCCATGTCGGGGGACAGGAACCACCACAGCTCTGTATATCATCAACCTGATGTCAAATCTGATAATGTTGTCCTTGAACACCCTTTTCCTCAGATGGCTGAAGGCTGCATTAGCACTCTGGAGGTCGTGCTGGATTTCTTTCCATGTATGTATAGATGACACACGCTTTGACCATCTAATCAAACCTCTTTGACTCCTATTTGAAGAAATGACTTCTTCTACTGTGGCTTGCCATATACATGTAATGTCACCTTTGATAAACAGAGGTTCTAGAGCAGTAGCCATGTTACAAACTGTTGTGGGTAAATAATTACAAGCTGCCTTTAATTTGGTTACTCGTTAAACAATCTCACAATCAAACACTGAAATTTTATTGCATGTAGGAACCAAGATAAGATCACTCAAGTCAGCAAGTTAAGCCTCACAACTCAACTTCACCATGACCTGATCAATGATAAAGTTTAGCTATGATTCCAACCAACAGTGTCTGTAGATGTCCAGGGTTCAATCTGTTTGCTGTGTTGTTCTCCAGAGTTTTGCTACTCAAGAACCCTGAAGTTGAATTCTTGTAGGATTTTCTAAGCTTCTAATGTGACATTATTGATGATCCTTTAGATCTGTTTATCCTCAACTTTTATTACACTTCTGGAATCGTCAAGTCTGTAGCTTGCCTTCTTATCAGGAGTAGCTTCTCTGTTCCTTGTTACATTTGATGTTAACTGTCTCATCTCTCCCAGGAAACAGTTTGCTTGTGTTGCTTCAACTCCTTCTTCCCAGGGATGATTAATTAGCATGTTGCTTTTAATTATTTTCTAGGTTTCCCCTTGTCCCTTTCATCTCAGGAAACAGTTTATTCCAGGAAGAGTTATTGCTGATTCTTTCAATCTCTGAACCATTACTAAAGTTTTGAAGTTTGCAGTATCAAAGTCCTTCCTCTTTATTTATTACTTCTAATGTGATGAACAAACAGCAGTATAATTAGCCATTTTCTACTACGTGCTTCATAGCCAAGTGGAGCTGCTACAATTGATGGATTTTCCTAGTTCGTACAAAGACAGCAACAGAAAAAAGAAAATAATCCAAGCGTTAGCGTGCAACTTTGTACATGGCATCAACTGTTGGGTGAGTCAGTGGTTTTGCATATCAAAATATCTGTGTCATTCAAGTTGAAAGTGGATTTGTGACTGAATTGGAAATTCCCCTAGTCTTAATAACGAGCTTGTCACATGATTAGCAAAAAATCTGAACAAATAAGAATAAGTATTCTGCTATCAGTGCTGGGCGAAGCTGTATTAAGGCTCGGTCTCACTGAGTGGCAAAAAAATGAGAATCATTTTGGAGGCCATGTAATGATTACCTTTGAACCCCATCTAATGTTATTCATGAGTAATACTCCAGAACTCAAATAGGTAGGGAATATTAATCAACCTACAGCACTTGGACTGCAGCGGTTCAAGAAGGCAGTTCACCACCACCATCTCAAGGGCAACCAGGGACAGGCAATAAATGCTGGTCCACATCCCATCAGTGAATATGGAGAAAAGTTTCTGACTACACTCAGAGGTCTAGCTGAATGTTGTGTGTTTGAGCAATTGAAGAATGGTTCATGGTAGCATTGTTTTAGGAACAGCAGGCCTCTCCATGGCAGCGTGTTTTTATTCCTCAAGGAAGTTATTGACATATTCACAAGCTCTGAGTCATGAGCTGAATTGTATTTGCATTATGCTGAGAGATAGTCCAAGTCTTCGACATGCAAGTCAATGAGTAAAAGGAAAGGTAGTTTGCAGAAGTGTTAATATAATGATCAAGGCTAATGTACAGGATGTAAATATTGTTGAGGATGCTACGTGTTAGAACAGGAAGCTTGTCTACAATGAGGAAGTCAGTGCTCGTAATGTCAGAAGCTAAATCTGATTAGGCGTATCCCAGAACGTTATGGTAAGCTAAGAAAAAGATTGTCGGGCCCATTGGAGAGATAGCTGTATCATCGACAACCACAGTGGGGTGCTGGAAGACTGGAGGGTGGCTAATATTGTGCCATTGTTTAAGAGAAAGGAAAATTCAGGGACTATAGACTGGTGAGCATGATGTCAGTGGTGGGTGCATTGTTGGAGGGGTTTCTGAGAGCTAGGACATACATACATTTGGAAAGATAAAGACTAATTTGGGACAATCAGTATGTCTTTGTGCATGACAGATCGAGTTTCACAAATCTGATCAAGCCTTTTGTAGAGATTATCCAAAAGATAGATAAAGGCAGAGCAGTAGACATTATGTACATGGATTTCAGCAAGGCGTTCAACAAGGTCCCACATGGTAGACTGGTTAATAAGTTTAGATCACATGGAATCCAGGGGAACTAGTCAATTGGATACAAAATTGACTTGATAGTAGAAGACAAAGGGTAGTGGTAGAGGCCGTTATTCGGAGTGGAGGTCTGTGACCAGGATAGGTTCTGGATTCATGTTGTTTCGTCATTTATAGCAACAATTTGGATGAGACTACAGGCAGTATGGTTACTAAGTTTATGGATAACACAAAATTGGTGGTATAGTGGACAGTGAAGGAGATTATCTAACATCAGCTGGGCCTAAGGACCCGGAAGTGGCAAATGGAATTTAATTTAGATAAACGCGAGGTGTTGTATTTTGGTATGGCAGATCAGGACAAGGTTTACACAGTTAATGGTAGGGCCCGGGGGAGTATTTTTGATCAGAGGGACCTAAGGGTGCTGGTTCATATTCTTTGAAAGTGGCGTTGCATGTAGACAGGGGGATGAAGAAGGTGTTTGGCACACTTGCCTTCATTGGTCAGAGTACTGAGTATAGGAATCGAGATGTCATGTTATGGCTGTACAAGATATTGGTAAGGCCATTTTTAGAATATTCCATATAATTCTGCTCACCCTATTACAGGAAGGATGTTGTCAAACTAGAAAGGGTACAGAAAAGAAACTAAAAGGATGTTGCTGAGACTGAAGGGTTTGAGTTATAAGAAGAGACTTATTGGGCTAGGGCTTTTTTTTAATGTGGAGCACCGGAGGCCGAGGGGTGATCTTCCATGGGTTTCTAAAATTATGAGGGACATGGATAAGGTGAATAACCAAGGTCTTTTTTTGAAGTATTGGGAAATCCAATGGCAGAGGGTATTGGTTTAAGATGAGAGGAGAAAAGTGTAAAAGGAATCTGAGGGGCAACATTTTCACACAGAGGATGGTACGTGTATTGAATGAACTGTCAGAAGATGTGGTAGAGGCTGGTACAATGACAACATTCAAAAAAATCCTTGGATAGTTAGATGAATAAGAAAGTTTTAGAGGGACATGGACCAAATGCAGGCAAATGGGACTAATTAAATTTGGGATACCTGGTCAGCATGACTGAATAGTCTGTTTCCAAGCTGTATGATTCTATGGCTCTACTATTGTATTAGTGCAACCATCAAAGTCAACACACTCAACAACATTCACATCACTTGGCAACTTAGAATCTGTGCAGAATATTTCGCACCACATTGTGCACAATGACAATAAATGACGACCACGTATATATGTGTAACCAGAGAAACTGCTCCTTCATGACAGGTAGCTGACGAAGGTGGTTTGGTTTCACCATCTAAAAAAGAAACTAAACACCATTCGATTCCAGACGTCAATCATTCCCCAATATATGCAACAAATTGGCAGTGACCTTTGTTATTGCAACAATATTCTCTGGTCAAATGACATCATACCGGAACCCAAATGAATAGCCAACAACAAATTTACACATGTACTATTGGAAAACCTGAATGCTTTAAACACTATTGTTTAAATGCATGCATAGGAACAGACAAACATGGGACAGACTACTGTATAATGAACAATTTTCCTGAACAACATAATTGAACAAACAATGTGAACATCATGAACAAACATAATTTACTTTATGGACTATGGCTGTTGAATAATTTGCGAATGATAAGGCATGCATTTTTACTTTTATACATGAAACAAGGAAGGTTTTGAAAAATGTCATTGTATATTTTGGCTTACCATACTTAAGTGACTTCTGTCATCTTTTGTAAATAAGATGCTTCAGTGCAGTAGCCACTTGACACACCACAACCTCTTCCATCCCAGTCCATGGGTGCACTAGGCTGGTCTTTGTATTATTTATGACACCGTGATGAGCTTCTGACCACATGTAATCACCAGGACCGACTACTACCACATCATCCATTCCACCTTGCCTCAGATCACCTGCTACTAAAACCGTGACCATAACCTTGGCTCACTGGTTCGCACTGCTGGATCATCGTACCACGACTTGGGCTCAATTCCAGCCTTCAGCCACTGCCTGTGTGGAGTTTGCGCCTTCTCCACGATGCTCCAGTTACCTCCCACAGTCCAAAGATGTGTTAGTTAGGCAACTTGCCCAAAATGTATCATAGTGTCCAGGGATATGCAGGTAGGTGGATCAGCCATGGGAAATATGTGGGTGATGGTGTGGGTCTGGGTGGAATGACCTTTGGAGGGTTGGCACAAACTCAATGGGCTGAATGGCCTCTTTCCATACTGTAGGGATTCAACAACTATTCTAATGTAATCAGGGCTGACCTCACATGATTTAATCAGTAAATGCAAGGTTACCCAAAGCACTTGTACCCCATGTCTTAAATCATCCAAATTCAGCCCTTTCCTGACTGAGTTACTTTGGCTCTCAGCTAAGCCATAGTTAAATTTTAAAATTCTTGTATTGAAATTCTTCCTTGCCCTCACCCCTCCATATCTCAGTAATCCAGCGTTCATACCCTCCAAGATATCTACCCTCCTCAAATTCTGGCCTCTTCAAGATGCCCAGTCTTAATCGCTTCATTGCCAGTGACTGTGCCATCAGCTGGCTCAGCCCCTTCCTCTCGCTCTCAGTCCCTTTCTTTTCTTTACTGCAGTACTTCAATTTGATCTGTTTAAAAGAGTTAGGCATGTGTCATTACATCTCACTGTGTGACTGGCTTTCAAAATTTGCTTTATAACACTCCTCGGGACATTTAATTACGTTACCAACTATTTATAGAAACAAGTTGTTGTCATTCACAGCCTTCATCATTGTCATGTTGGTGAATAACAACACCTAATATTTCAGATTCCTCAGTTTCATGTCACTCAACCACTACTTCTCACTTTCATGAATCTTCTCTCCAACATTTTCAAAAATCTCATTGGCATCCCATACCTTCGAACATTTTGGAAAACTTCAATGGATGGTTTCCATCTTTGAGAAGGCAGAACAGAAGGGATTAGCCAAATACTAATGGAAGCCAAATCTTTTTTTCTTTTATTGCAACGTTGTTTGTGAATTTGTATCTTCAGTGTCTTTATTATTTCAGCTGCTGACTGCCCTCAGCTTATATTAATGCAGCTGATTTTGTTCAGCTGAAGCCCTGGGCTAATATCAGGTGATCAATTCAGTCCTTTTAAGAATTATCATCATCATCATAGAATCTGTATCTAGAACCTAACCAAACAAATGTGGGAAACTTGTCAGAATCACCTATTTCAGTGTGAGCAATAGACTATTTGACACATTTAGTTTTGTATTTTACTTTACATGGCATGCTTCCATCTAAATTGGGTGGCACGGTGGCACAGTGGTTAGCACTGCTGCCTCACAGCGCCGGAGATCCAGGTTCAATTCCCGCCTCAGGCGACTGACTGTGTGGAGTTTGCACGTTCTCCCCGTCTCTGCGTGGGTTTCCTCCGGGTGCTCTGGTTTCCTCCCACAGTCCAAAGATGTGCAGGTCAGGTGAATTGGCCATGCTAAATTGCCTGCAGTGTTAGGTTAGGGGTATGGGTGGGTTGCGCTCCAGCGGGTCGGTGTGGAGTTGTTGGGCCGAAGGGCCTGTTTCCACACTGTAATGTAATCTAAAATTAAACTGGAAAAGGAAAATGAAGGTGAAGCCAAAATTAATTTCTCTTTCGGAGACAATAAGATAACTTGTTAAAAATATTCCTCAATTTCTTTGCCCATTTATTTTTAACGCACGGAAACATGTTAATGTGACTGGAGGGCCGAACCATAGATGTAAACGGATATCAAGGATTAAAATACAGCGTGTATCCATTTCTCCAAAATGGAGTCGAGTGTTTTCACACGTCAAATGGTTAGAATTCAGAATTCCGTGTTTGGCAGGGCAATGGATCCAGACTCAGTTGTTGATTTTGAAAGGAAAATCGGATCAATACTTGAAAGAGAAGGCATTGCAGAGATATTTAGAAAGAGTAGGGCCATGGGATTAGCTTGAGTACTTTCAAAATAGATAATGTCCTGCTATTCTATAATTCAGCAACCTTAATTAAATAAAATTGGAAGAAATTATGACAAGCAAACAGGCAAGGTAGCCAAAATACATGAGGACAAATCCTAATCCCATTAGTCTGTTTTATTCTCATATCCCTTTACTTCATTTTCATTCAGTCAGTGATTCATAACTAATCCCAAAAAGTTCAGAACTATCGTCTTCAGCCTCAGTAGTGATCTAGCACATGCACATGGCAGATAACTTGGGTGAATGTGTATTTCTATAAATAAATTTTGTATACTTCAGCAACTTTATTAAAACTATCTAACTAATGCTAATCCTTACACAACTAATAAATCACCCCAGTTAGAGCTGAGGCACTAGGGATGTAGATTTGCCCAAGAAATTCAAACTAATGAAAATGCCTTTATCAATTCTGATGTTGGACAAACCCCAAACAACTATGGTATAAGTAACAGCAAACTAAATCACTGCCATCATATTACACTTAATGGGTTTATTGCACCAAAGTGCATTGATATATGAAGATCATCATTAAAGTCTTAAAGCTGCATTTTTAACATATAGGTAACTATATCACGGAGTATTTAATTTTTCAATATTACTTCACACATACATACTTTAATACAATAAGTGTAAGAAATATTTATTTAAAAAGTAAAGCTTGTATAAGTCTTGGGTTAAGCATAGTGTTCATTGTGAAGTGGAAAGAAGTGAAGTTTGACACATTGGTGCCTAAGACTGGAATAGTGTGTTAAACTGTGACATGAAAAATGAAGATGAACCCTAGGAATAATAGCCACGTATTGCAATTGACCCCGCACTTTAATCTTCTTAATTAAGCCGTCAATTCATTGTTGAAACAAGTGATCATTTGTGGCAATACTATACTTGAAACATTGGATGAAATTTTATTAGTCCCCAAAAGACAATTAGGAGGAGGGAACATGGTAAAATGGAAGAGAGCCATGACATGATGTTGCCCAATGCAGTCCCAATGCTGTGGACATTTCTCATTGGTGCAAATAGTAGCAGCTTTGCTACTTACCTAGTTTTAGAGGCAAGATTTTATTGCTAAATCAAGGTTAGCACGAGTCACGTTATCATGGCTAACACTAGAAATGTGCCATTTTCCGAAAGGACATTTTGACTTAATGAACAATTGCTACCTACGCTGACCGTCTGATGCAATTTTTCAAACAAAATTCTTGAGATGTAGATTTTGGTGATAAGGCCAACATTTATTGCCCTTCCCCAATTGCCCCTTGAGGAAGTAGTGTTGCGCCACCTTCTTAAATACAACTGAATGGCTTGCTGGACAATTTCAGTAGGCATATAATGTTGTGAGTCCAGTTTCACGTGGGCAAGACCAGATAGGAGCAGCAGATTTCCTTCTGTAAAGCAATTTGGTGAACCACATGACCTTTTTTTTTAATGACAGTCTCCCAGAGGTAGATGTTTCACCATGACTAATGCTAGCTTTTTATTCCAGATTTATTAAAGTAACTGAATACAAATTCTCCAGCTGCTATGATGAAATTTGAACACTTGCCCCCAGCTTATGAGTCCATGCCTTTGAAATTACAAGTCCAGTCACATAGTTAAAAATTCCATAACGTCAAATTTGTATTTGAAGTCAGGAGCTTCCAGGCAGGGGGCTAACAAAATAAACCATTTTGCCTCTTTTCAAGGCATTATTATTAGCTATCTGATGACTTTAGTCGATAGCCAATCACTTTTGATAATCAACATTATACTACTTGAATGTAATAAAATGTATTAAATTGGATTTTCACCTATTTAAAACATCTCAAAAGCAATAAAAGGCGCAATTTTATGAAACTGTATGGAGGTTTACCTACTGACAATATGTGCCAGAATTTTGGACACACATCATAACTTTCAATCCATTAATTTAATTCATAAATTAATCCCTAAATTGACCTCAGTTGAGGAGGAAGAGAGAGAAACACAATAAATGGGATTTCACACAAATCAAACAATTTGTATTCACTTAACTGTGCTTCGTCTTGGTTTTTAAGCAGTTGTGGGATCAGGGTGAAGATTAGTTGATGCATTTGCATGTAAGTGTTTAGTCCATTATTTTA
This sequence comes from Chiloscyllium punctatum, assembly GCF_047496795.1. Taxonomy (NCBI): domain Eukaryota; kingdom Metazoa; phylum Chordata; class Chondrichthyes; order Orectolobiformes; family Hemiscylliidae; genus Chiloscyllium; species Chiloscyllium punctatum. The sequence continues at coordinate 119,503,872 of NC_092747.1, forward strand.
ACTCATTAATGTAAAGCAGGTTAATCCTTCCATTAAAATGACAGAGCAGGCAAACCATTTACACGTAAATATGTTGTGTTTATATGTTAATCTGCATGCTGACTAATTTCAAGGCCTGAGTATATCTGGCAAGAGGCTTTATAACCACAGCTGTGCACCCGCACTTGGCTTGAATAGGCCTTGTCTTTGTGAGAGCAAGAAAAGCTAATCATTTTGTCAGAGCTATAGACTCAATACCATCGGTTTTGTGCTAAATTAGCACTGGCTGGTACAGACGTCGATGTTTCCAAGTTTGTACCACATTCAGTGTCTGCCATTAGAGCTACCAAACTGGGAAGTGGCCTTCTTCCATTCCAGTAGCTGCAAAATTATTTGGTCTTCATTATTTTCACAAGTTTTAATGGAATATCCTTCACCCGAGAGACACTTTGATCTTGCTGAATTGCTTGTCAGTATTAAGGTGGGACAACTCAAAGTTAAAAATAGGCATTCTATAATAGCTTATAACGATCACACCAAAATGAATAGGGCTATTCTTAGTTCAGTAACAATCGCTTTTTTTAAAAGTCAGTGCTTTGCAAAAGAGAACAAATAATTAATTTAGATTTGCAATTCTAATTGGCAAGTTTTTTTTAACACAGACTCTGAATGTATTTTTGCTAAATTCCTCTGTGCTGTATTTTATGCAGGATTGAATGTAATTAAAACAAATTCATTAATGCCAACATGAAAATCTACACACACAGGAATGTTGTACAATTGCATTTAGAACTTGTATGTGAATTCCAACAATTTGAAATGCAAATTCTTAACAGGCTATGATCTAATCTCCTGTGATATTGCTTATTGGACTTCTGAAGTACAGCTGCAATGTTTACCTACTGAGATGGAGCAACATTTCATACAAATAGTCTCTTTGAAGTCAGTATGTAAGTACAGTGTCTCAAATCCAGCTGTTCAAAAACTGCAGTTATTCAATAATCAGGCATTTTTATAAACTTCCCTGCACAAGTTGTAATTGTTATTAAATGAGTAAAATAACACACCAAGTCAAATTGGCTAGCTACTGCATTAGCATGGTTGGTGCACCAGACTAGTTCGGGGCTTCACATATCGATCTTTTCTCATGGTCCAAGCGGTGTGAGTGATACAAGGTTCGATTTGACCTCAGGTATCTGGTCATCCTCACCCATCTTTAATACGTTTACAAGTTATTTCTTTGCTGTTATGTATTTGCTTTTCAAGTAATAAAAAAACTTATTCATTTGATTCTGTGTGATTTTTATTAATTAAATTAAAATTCTGGTTTTATTTTTTCTCAGAAAGGCAGCAAGATTTGAAATCAATATGGACTTGACCCCAAATTTGTTAGGTTTTAGGTATTGCAGCCAGTACACTGTCTTTGGTAAAACTGTCTAAATATCCAGGTCAATATAACTGCTTGTAAAGTCATGGCTACAGGTCTGAAAAAGCCCCACTTGGGATAAATATTTTTTCAGTGTGTGACATCGGATACGATGGTGGGTGTAAGACTCTACGAAACATTCGGAAAAACATATTTACCCTCAAAATGCTGTTCCAAGTACTTTCAGGTGCTGAACTGCTATTGTAACAGAAAGACACATTGACGTTACCTTACCAAGTCTGAAGGAGAGCAGGCAACCACTATTTGGAATTATGGAAACCCTGTGTTGATTGTACCATATATTAGATAATTAATATGACAATAAAACTTTACGATGCAAAGTCACAACCTTTAGAAAACAGCAGCACTTTTTTTTTGGGTGTTGGCAATTACAAGTTTTATGGAATCTAATCCGGACAAGAGAGATCATTGTTCTTACAAGTCACGTACTGAATTACTTATTCCTGATGTTCCTTCTATTCTTCACTCAGAACACAAAAACCATAAAGAAACGGTTCCTCCTGACTCTCCAAAACGATGAGAATAAGACACGTTACGTCAGTGAGTGTCTGGTGGGAGCGGTTCATGTGTTTTGACAGAATTCCCACAGGATGCTCCTCTAGTGATTGTTGCCTTATGGAGAATCCCACAGAGACTATGCATTTCCTTATTTATTGAACATTTTCCAATTCATTCGTTGAAGACATTACTATTTCTCATGCTCTAAGGTTTGATTAAGTTGACTGTATCACACAGCTAGGAATTTTCTAGAATCTTATACACTTCATCTCCATCAGGATGTCAGAGTCATAAGAAAATGTTGTCACTTTTTACTGTTTAAATTCAGCAATTGATTTGTCAAATGAACCTTAAAAGAATAATAAAAGTTAAGCATGCTGTGATTCGCACTTATACATTTTAGAGGTTTATAAAATCATGATGGGCATGGATAGGATAAAGAGACAAAGCCTCCCCCACCCTGGGGTGGGGGAGTCCAAAACTAGAGGGCATAGGTTTAGGGTGAGAGGGGAAAGATATAAAAGAGACCTAAGGGGCAACTTTTTCACACAGAGGGTGGTGTGTATATGGAATGAGCTGCCAGAGGAAATGGTGGAGGCTAGTATGATTGCAACAGTTAAAAGGCATTTGGATGGGTATATGATTAGGAAGGGTTTAGAAGGATATGGGCCGAATGCTGGCAGGTGGGACTAGATTGGTTTGGGATATCTGGCTGGCATGGATGGGTTAGACCAAAGGGTCAGTTTCCATACTTACATCTCTATGACTCTAACTGAGAAATGCTGTTCAGTTACTGCCCCGGGATAGAATTATCAATGGTCAGCTTTCCTGAAAAACAAAGCAACTCTGATAAATATACTGGATCCTTTATTTTGGGTAAACATTTAAAAGAGCCTACAAGAAATCCTGTCTGAACCAGGGTGAGGAAACTGCTTAAACATGCAAATCTGGGTCCTAAATCTGTTGTAGTACCTGATTTTATTTTTAACTTACGAATGACTAGAGTACGCTAGTCCCACTTATCCTGTGGGTGGCCTTGGTTGTAACCCATGAAAGATATTTATCTCACTCAGATAATGTTAAATCTGCTCCTCATTTTGATTTCCCAGCACTCCTGATTTCTACCACAATGGACAATTAGTCTTCTGGGCATTGATGACAATGGCTTGGGAGAATGATCCAAAATGGGCCTAACCATCAACTCTGTTCTTTTCTCTGAGAGAGTTTGAAATTGAGTCCGTCTGATTGCAAACATGGGCTGGATTTTCACTCCTCCTGAGTGAGGTAATGCCAAATGTGGCACACTCATTCAGGAAAAGTGCCAAAAATGGAAGGGCTGGTCAAAAGTGTTGTTGATGGCAGGTGGAGTCAGCCCCCAAATGTGGGTCACAGGAATTCTCTGAGACTTTGTCCAAGTTGCAATTTTAAATATTAGGCCCTTTAGCTTTCATCCCTCACATCACATTGCCCTCTTAACCATTTCCTAAGACCCTTCAGACTTTCTATACCAACATGTCTTCAACCAAAACCCTTTGCCCTGATACTCTTCATGCCAGCTCAACTAGTATCTACCATAGGCAGACCTTGGTAGCTGTGTTGAGGTGATGTTTTGTTTAATCCACTCATGGGATATTGGCATTGTTGACTAGGCCAGTATTTATTTTAGGTCAAAGTTGAAAATGCTTACACCCTGCCACAATTGCTCCCATTAAAAGTAATCAAGGCCATTGCATCAACAGATTGCGTTTCCTTCCAAGAGAAACATTTACTTCACTAACTGTTCTGACTTCTAGAGTTTGCAAGAGGGTAGGAAGAATAAAAGTGACAATATATTACACTATAGTTGCATCAAAAATCAAATATTTTCACAGAAGATTGGTCCTGATAAATTGCTGCCTGGAATATTTCAGTTGAATCTCTTTGTTCCCACACTGAGATGAAAGAAAATAGGAGTCCTGTAGAAAGGTTACACCTGAAACATTAACTTCTCCACCTCCTGATGCTGCCTGGCTTGTTGTGTTCTTCCATCCTGTTGCTTGTCTATGAAACACAATAGGTTAGCATTTCATGTTTCCACAAAATATCAATCAGGTTTCATGTTAAACTTAAGGAGTAGAATGTTACTGGGCTCTGAGTGACATAGTTTTGGAGGGATGTGTGGTGGAACCAGGAAACATGGTTGGGGAGGCCTATTCCAAGGTTGAGATCATCCTATTATATTTTGTCTGCATAGTGAGTTTCTCGCTAGGTAGTGGTGAATTACTTCGTTACCAGCCAAACTCACCCATCTTACCAAACACACCATACAAACTAGCCATCCAGAAAACTCAATATGGAAACCAGATGGAGGTCTTTGCGAGTTTAGCTCACCACTGGCTTCAGACATCTCCATTTGGACACCAGGCACCAATATCACAGAATCATAGAATCCCAACAGTGTGGAAGCAAGCCATTTGGCCCATCAAGTCCACACTGACCCACTGAACAGCAGCACACACAGACCCACCTATCCTATCCCTGTAACCCTGTATTTCCTATGGCCAATCCACCTAACCTGCACATCTTTGGATTGTGGGAGGAAACCAGAGCGTCTAGAGAACACAGACAGTCACCTGAGGCTGGAATCGAACCATTGAGGCAGCAGTGCTAACTACTGAGCCACTATGCTGCCCCTTGGGTACAGTCTATGGCCACTGGCCACACGTACCCCACGTCCACGGGCATTGGCATCTGATATGTACCAGCTACTGTGAACCCTTATGGCATATCGCCAGTCCACTTGCAGGATGTTTAGCACTTCACCGGTGCACCTCTGTCTACACTGGCACCTCTCATTGTAATGCTGCACTGTGGACACTGCACTCAGACTCAGTCCCCAGCTCATGGACTGCACCAGGTCACAATGTTGGGCCCCTAACTCACTGACAACAATCCTTCACTTTGAGCCTACCAGGATGCTGGCAACATCCCCATCTTGCATGGTCTTTGTGTGTATTACTCTCTCAGCCAGAGATAGCTCAATTGTATTACTACTGTCTTCCCTTGATATTTAGTGTAAACACAAAGAGAGACAGATTGCTGCAGTTATCTGCAGACCTCAGGCCTGTCAAGAGCTATAGACTTTGCTCAGACAATCCCAGCATTATAAGGAAAGGGCAGCTTCAGGTACTGGTGAGATCTTGCTAGGTGTGGTCAGAATTAGGATGTTGTCCTCATAAGGGATGAGGAACTCAATGACAGGTAGCGCTGTTGTCTTGCCTCTTTCTGATCTCTTTCTCCTCCCAGAGCAAACGAGACGCTTATATTATGGAAGATGAAACTGGATGGCAGACCTATTACTGTTGGTGTGGTTGGAGAGGGTTTCTGAATGAGTGAGTAAGCTGTGCAGGGGGCATATAATGTTAGTGATGTTGCAGGTTGGGTTGGGGATGGATGAGTGGGAAAGGTGCTGCATGTATTAGTGAGAGTGGATGAGTCTTGATGTGAGGTGGGTATGATAGCTTAGATACAGTGAGTTAAAAGTCACACAACACCATGTTATAGTCCAACAGGTTTGTTTGGAAGCCCTAGCTTTCGGAATGCTGCTCCTTCATCAGGTGGTTGTGATGAAGGAGCAGTGCTCTGAAAGCTAGTGCTTCCAAATAAATCTGTTGGACTATAACCTGGTGTTGTGCGATTTTTAACTTTGTACACCCCAATCCAACACCAGCATCTCCAAACCATAGATACAGTGAGTGTGAAGTATTGGAGAGAAGATGGTGGCACTTATGCAGGTGGAGCGATAAGATCATTGATATTCATCTTACAATACTGGGCATTCCTCCAGCTGGCTGAGACTGCTCTAACCTGGGTGGCAACCTCAACTCAGGTCATCATTACCACAGAAGGCCACGTCATTGAGTGCATTTAAGACAAAGATAGATAGGTTCTTGATTAGTTAGGTGATCAGAGGTTACAGGGAGAAGGCTGGAAATTGAAGTTGAGAAACCTAGCTGCCATGATCTAATGGCAGAGCAAACATGATGGCCTGAATTGCCCAATTCTGCTCCTACATCTTATGACACAATCTGCTGTCAAGACCTCCACTGCTGATCTTGGGAGGACAGGAAGGCCCACCTTGCATCACCCCATCCACAGGGGCGATCTCCAGGACCATGTCCACAAAGTAGGGCATTGATTTCTCCCTGTCTACCTCATCCATGGCAAAAATCAGCAACTGTGCAGGGCAGCCCCACACTGACTACACTTGTCTGGGTGTACAATGAGCTTTTTAACATTAAAAACGTGACATGAATTGGAGTGCAAAGAAATGAACAAAAGAATAGTTTCCTGATATATGGACTCGTGCTCCCTGAAATTGTGTGTGTCAGCACTGAGATGGATTTATAGATTCATAGAGTCATAGAGTTGTAAAACACTGAAACAGAATATTCAGTCCAACTCCACCATGCCAAAAAGATATCCTAAATTAATATTTGGTCCCATATTTTGCCCATATCCCTCTCAACCCTTCCTAATCATATACCCATCCAGACGCCTCTTAAACGTTGTAATTGGAACAGCCTTCACCACTTCTTCTGACATCTCATCCCATACACGCACCACCCTCTGTGTGAAAATGTTGCTACTTAGGTCCCTTTTATATTTTTCTCCTCTCAATCTAAACCTATGCCTTTTGGGCCCCTCTCTACCCTGGAGGGAAAAAAACCTTGGCTATTCACCCTATCTATGCTCCTCATAATTTTATTAAGGTCTATAAGGTCACCCTTCAGCCTCCGATGCTCCAGGGAAAACAGCCCCAGCCCATTCGACCTCTCCTTATTGTTCAAGCCCTCCCACCCTGGCAACTTTCTTGTAAATCTTCTCTGAATTCTTTCAAGTTTAACTGCATCTTTTTATGTCTCATAGTCTTGGAATTGTTGGCTGAAATGAATCATGGGGAGATGGAAAAAAGTCACTTGAAAAGTCCAGAGGGCCAGTTGAATGTCCCAGGGATATGAGTTCAGATCTCATCATTGTAGACTTTAAATGGAATTGAAAGCTACTCTTGGTTATGGTGATCATGAAGCTATCAGAATGTTGTAAAAATAACGGATCAATGCAGACTAGTAGACTTGATTTATTTGTCCTTCCATCAGGCCAACAGCTCTAATCCTTCAAAAAGTGCCTCAGTGGTTTGAAGTTTGTGAAAGGGACTATATGAATGCAAGGTCTCATGAGACAGGCACAGAACTGGAAAATTTTAAGTGAAATATCTTTTGAAAAGCAGAACAGCATTGAAAAGCATTAGATTATGGCACAAAATGGTGTAGCTAACGTTGTTTACCCCATCATAGCTGTGCAAAAATCCACAACGTGCAAACTGAAATATGACTTGTTAGCGTCATGAAACTTAGATATGCACTATCAAATACAGAGGGTATTGAGGCTATCAAATTGTCACACAGAAAAATGACTTGGCATAGCAATAAAACTACAAAGCAACAGAAAATAAATTCTGTTTTTTTCCCTGAGAATCTGCAAGTAGCAGCATATTTTTTAGGCAATTGTTGATATTTTCAGGGATGTTATTACACACCTCTGAAGCAGGTGGGAATTGAACCCAGACCTTCTGGTCTGGGATCACAGAATTTAGTTATCCACATGCTCTGATTAAACTGGCTCTCAAACCTGGGCATCGTGGGAACAGTTACTACAATGCGTACTATTGCACACTTTTACAGCGCAGCTGGTCAACAGGACTAAACGATATTTTGGATTTTCTGACAAAATTCACAGCTGAAATAAAAGTTTTTTTTGATAAGACAGTTTTAAGTCCAAATCGGAAAGGCCAAAGACCAAGGTAGCTGTTTTTAACAAAAATTCAAACCTAGTGAAATCCAAAATAAATCAGAAAAATGTTAGCATGAGCGGAGGGCCAGTCGGTAATGTCTCTTAGTAGCAGTATTGGATCTTTTCGCCTCTATTAAATTCAATAATTGAAAGCATTAAGTGGGGAATGAATACCCACTTCAGAGGGTGATGTGGAACTTTTGCAGGCTTGGCCAAAAGCAGGTGAGATGCCATTGCCCAGATTAAATCCAGTCCAATAGGTCAGGTAGCACAAGTGAAAATAAAAGTTAGCAAAACATTTGAAGGTAGGTCTTTTATCAGAACAGGAACTGAAGGTTCAGTGGACTGTTTAATGGGATTAATGAAAAGTGGGAAAGAGTGCAGCAATTTCAGGAGTTCGTAGGAGAGAAATTTGTTCAAGTCTTATAGCGCTGCAGGAGCTAATGTTGCTCATGGAGACAGGCATTGACATTGATTGCAGTGTCCTTCACTGATACTGAATTCGAATTGTGAAAGTAACAGGGGGATAAAAGACTTCTAGTGCTCCCTGCCAACTGGAAATTGATAAAAGTTTGTACATTGCTGCAGGAAGCAGTGCTGTGTAAATGAATTTCTGCCCTTTCAAAGTCCCAAGTACACAGTCATAGAGTCATAGAGATGTATAGCATGGAAACAGACCTTTCAATCCAACCCGTCCATGATGACCAGATATCCCAACCCAATCTAGTCCCACCTGCCAGCACCCAGCCTATATCCCTCCATACTCTTCCTATTCATATACCCATCCAAATGCCTCTTTAATGTTGCAATTGTAGTCCTATGAACTTTCTGACTTTATGTGGTCAGCACACACTTATAGCATTTGAAAAGTTGTAAAAAGTTAAAACATAAATACCATGCTAAAATCGTTCTCATGAGAAATTAAAATACATCTTTTGAATTTGCTGTGGTCAGGTATAAGACATAATAAAATCCCAAACATAATCACCAGAAATTCCAAGGATTCTCCTCCATAGCCAACCTAATCCCCCCCTCCTCCTTCTCCCTCCACTCCCACCCGCCTGCGCCCCACAACCACCAAACACAGTCTTGGCTCTAATTCAGCTATAAGTCAGTTCTCCTCCCCACCTGAGGGTGGCAGTGGCACGGAATATGTTCTAGATAGGGATTTGAAAGTCCAAAACCAAGGACCACTCCTGACTGACAAGGCCAAGTGCTCAAGAATACAGCTGCTGGACTAGGCCTGAGGCAGGAGCTGTGAGAACATACAAGAGGATATTTAACCTTGAATACATATCTGTCTGTCCATGTCAGTATAGGTATGAATGATCACCACATAATCCTTGTGAACACTTTGAAGTTACACTCCATCATATTTTGTGACACTTCCATCATTCTGAATGAGATAGATTTTGAATAACTCAGCAGCAGAATTGTACTCGTGAGAACATAAAGAAAGGAGTGAGTCTATGTCATTCAGCAACTCAAATTTAGGCCACTCATTGAACTAGATCATTGCTAATCTGCCCCAGATCTTAACTCTTCAATGAACCATAACACTAATGCTAATCATCATCCTACTCCCAACCATAACCATCATGGAATGTCCCACCATCAATATTCTGGGATTATTATTGACCAGAAATTAAAGCAGACCAGCCATATAATTGCTGTAGCTATAAGGTCAAATCAGAGACAGATAACTCACCCCCTAAAGGGCTTTTGCGCGAAACGTCGATTTTGCTGCTCCTCGGATGCTGCCTGAACTGCTGTGCTCTTCCAGCACCACTAATCCAAAATCTGGTTTCCAGCATCTGCAGTCATTGTTTTTACCTAGTTTTTTTCCCTAATTCTACAAGTCCTGTCAACTGACTTACAAGACACAAGATAGGACTGTGTTGGAATACTCTGCATTTATCTGGATGAATACAGTTCCAACAACATTTGAAGCTTAATACCATTCAGGACAGAGCAGTCTACTTGATTGATACCCCATTTAACTGATCAACTTTGATTTCCTCCATTACTGACACACAGTGTGCGCATTTACAATGTTCAATGGTACAACTCAACAAAGCTCTTTCGTCAGCACCTTCCAAAACCATAACCTCAAAAACAAGAAGGCCAAGAGCAGCAGGCACATGAGACATCTGCAAATTCCCTCCAAGCCACTCATCATTTGGAGTTGAAAATATATTACATTCCTTGCTGTTTTGCAAAATCCTGAAACTCCATCTCTCACAGCATGATAGATAACCACCCACTCCAAGATTACAATGGTTCAAGAAGGCAAGATCACTACTGCCCACTCAAGGGCAATGAGGAGGGATAGTAAACATTAGCTGGTGATGCCCACATGCTGTGAATGAATGAATAAATAAGAAGAAGAAAAATAGGTAACCACAGCTGCATTTTTTTTTTCATTTTTATACTCATATAGATAAATTTGCTAGAGGAGGAAAAAAGTAAAATATTTATTTTCTTGCCTCTTAAGCTCTTCTTCCATTCCCTCATTTTTAGAAGTTCCTGTGGCTACAACCAAGGCTATCAAGATAAATGTTTCACTCCTGAGGATGGTTAGAACAGATCTTTTTTTAAATCTTGCGCATTTTTCAACTCATTATGTATTTGACCAAATGTACATTTACATGAAGAAATGAGCAGGTCAGATTCATCACTAGACTCAGTGAAGTGAACTTTTTTTTTCAGATTAGATTCTCTAGAGTAAAGAAAACAGGCCATTTGACCCAACAAGTCCACACTGACCCTCCAAAGAGCCATTCCGCTACCCTATATTTACCCCTGACTAATGCACCGAATACGATGGGTAATTGAGCATGGCCAATTCACCTGACCTGCACATCTTTGGATTTTGGGAGAAAGCCCATGTAGACACACGGAGAATGTTCAAACTCTACACAGACAGTTGGCCGAGGCAGGAATCAAACTTTGGTCCCTGGTGTGGTGAGTCAACAGTGCTAACCACTGAGCCACCATGCTGCCTTTCTTGAGAGACAAATAAAATGATATCCTTTCATTTAAGGAGTCCAAAAGGAGTATCAAGTATTCCAGATGTGGTCTTACCAATGACCTATACAGCTGCAATAAAACTACTTAGTTCAATATTCTATTTCCCTTACAATAAATGACAGCATTCAATTTTCCTTCCATATACATGTGGAAGCATGGTGGCTCACAGTGCCAGGTACCTGGGTTCAATCCAGCATCGGGTGACTGTCTGTGTAGAGTTTGCACATTCTCCCCAACACTTCACGGTTTCCTCCAGCAAACCAAAGGTGTGAGGGTTAGATAAATTGGCCATGCTAAATTGCCCATTGTGATCAGGGATTTGCTAGTTAAGGGTAAATGTAGAGGAATGGGGTTGGGTAGCATACTCTTCAGTAGGTGAGTGTGGACTTGCTGAGCTGAAGGGCCTGTTTCCACACTGCATGGATTCTAACTTGATTAAAATAAGGACTTACTTTTGTTGTAATCCCACTCAATTAAAAAACTCAATGACATGAAAGCCAATGTAAGCTAATGGGTTTTCTAGAGAAATTCTCTTTTGATACGATAACTCATCATTTTCCATTGTGGGTGCTATGGCACCTAAATCTATTTTGAGATTGATTGTTATGTTTATATTTTCTATTGCTATGATGTATTCCAATTTTTAATAGAGATAGGTGAGTTTTCACAAAAGTAAGTTTCAATTATGGGGGTGTGCTTACACAATCTCACAGTAGTTTTATGATAGTTAGCTACTCGAGACAATGGGCATATTCGACTGGATTGTTAAACAAACGCACACAGCCAGTTTAGGGGAAGAGAGAGGTCCCTTACTCTGCACTAATTTGTCTAAGAGCAAGGGATTTGACCCAGGGCAGGGCAATGGCATCTGAGCTACCCACTTGTGCTTAATCCCAACCCCCCTAATACTCCTCTCCCTCAAACTCAATAGCTCAGGAACCACCCATAGACAACACCTGCCCCCCTTCTCTCTGATGTCTCACCTGGAGGTCCCGGGGTGGGAGATGTTCTGGCAACAGTCACTACCTCCCTTCTACTACTGTCAAATTCTGGAGATGCCAGCCTTTGTAATTCTGAGAGAAAGCCCACAGGAGCAATGCTCTCCCTGATTGACATAAGATCCAGTGGAACAACATAGCTTATGGGTTTCCATCCATATAAACAGTTTGAAGACTCACTACTGGACTTAGTTTGAAGATGGAAACATTCTGCGTAGTACATTTGCTCATTTAAAGTCTTTTTTTTCAAATGGAAGCTGCATGAATTGAATAAATTGATGGAATTAAGAATTAATTGTCCACATATGGCAGTACCGTCAGCTCTCTGGTGCTTTGGTCACTCTGCTTCAGATGACGGGGTCAGCTATGCTGGCATCACAGGGAAGTTCTGGTTAAGTATTCAGTTCATGTCCATGCGTATACACTGTCAACAAGTCACAAAGGTAAGGATGAGGAACCATAACTCTAGATGATTCCCTTAAAGGTCCAAGCTCAGAGAAATCATAATGCACCCAACTGATTTAATTGATTGCCACAAGCATCGGCTTTAATAATTCCCCCGCAGGTGAATTTGATAGGTTGAATTCCTGCTTCTAATGATATCTCAAATGCTCAGCAGTCAGTACAGAAACTACCATGTAAATAGATAGCCTTGTAACCTCAAGAGTAAAAATATCTGTCAATAGAACAGGTGGAACATTCAAGTGGTGTGTTTCTTTAAAAATAAGAAAAATCATCTCATACAAACCACGTTTTTGCTAAGTGTGGAGTTTTACCACCATGTCTTCAGGAAGGAATTTCAAAAGCTGTAATTGTTAGATCTCAAATGTTTATACTTCACAATAGAAGCTCGAGAACCAATATCAGGGCCAAGCCAAACAAGGAGGCACTTGTAGCAGCAAAACTCTGTTTGTGTACTTTGTTTAATGACTCCCAAATAACTCCAGAGTGGAAAGTGACTTAATTTTCCAAAGAATAGACATAGTTGTTTCCCACACAACATTTCCACGTGCAAACAGCTCAAACTCTTACTCTCAAACTGTTTATCTCGAAACAATGCAAGCCATTTTCATGAAGAGGGTGTGGAGGAAATGCTCATATGGGAACACTGAACTGTCTGCCAAGTGTACAACATTAAAATACACAAGTTCGTCAGTCAACAAATGTGGGAACAGTGCCTGGCACCACTGTGTTTTTGTAACCAAGCAGGTACACACAACAAATTTGCAAATTACACTTAATTGCTTCAACTCATTTTATTTTTATAGTCACCAAACTGTTTACTGGCAGATAGTGTATTCACATTGGTGAATCGTTTGCAAAGCTCAATTTTCAGACAATTCTCTGTCTCTTTAATTGTTCATTTATAAAGCAGACATCATTTCTCACACAGTAATGTGAGACACTTGACTTCACCACAAAAACCCACCTACCGCCATCACACCTCCTACCCTTGAGCATTATATTTCTATATATTTACTTCTAGAAAAATGTGATGGTGGAGCACTTAATGAGAGGCAGAAAATTCAGACGTTTGCTGTCACGGGCTATTGATATTTTACACACAAATCATTTCAGTGCAGAAGGTGCTCCATAAATTGGCAGGCCCCTCACCAATGTGTTTGCAGTTCTACTGTCTTTTCAATAACAGATATCGAACATCCCAAAACACCGGCTTTACAACACATGAGTCAGTCAGGCATGTCAAGTGCATTAGGCTTGTGATAAGCTTGCTTCAAGTTCTGTTCTTCTGCTCCAGGGCAAGAAACAGAAATAAGAAAGCAAATTGAACTGTAAGAACAACACAGTAGAGCTATTTTAACAATTGTTATAACAACCTTTGAACTAAGCAACTGAAGAGTTCTCTTAACCACAATGCGACCACGGAAACGTTTAAGACTTCTCTGCCAAATATCTAACTGATTATTATTGCTATCATTAATACACTGTTTGTCAGTTCAGAACATATTTGTGTGGAATACCTTTAATTTATGCAGCACTTAAAAACTTCTTTCAAATTCCCATTTGCTGCTATAAATGTGTACAAATCTCTGAGGCATCTACCATACGGGATACTACAGAAATAATCTCAATTCAATGTAGTCAAAATGTCCACTTAACAGAAATCCTCTGAGAATATGCAGTATTCAATAACTTGCCTGCTTCTACAAAAGTTGAACAGAGACACCCTCCTCTCCCCCTTTCCAAAGATGCCATTTTCATTAAAACTGTACTTATTTTAAAAAGTCAGTTGATATTTGCTAACATTTATTTCAAACAAATGTAACAAACTAAACAGCTCAATTCCACATCTGAAATAATTCCATCCCCTCCCCCAATTATATTGCAATGGGAGGGAACTTCCTCCAGGTTTTTATCAACTTAGCGCAGTCATGATTTCTGCTGCACAGACGAATTGAAGTACAAGCGCACTTAATCTTCAACCAAGAACCTGTTTAATCAGTGGATATTCCACTTATTGTTCCAGTATATTTTCAGATTACTCTTGGTGATTGTCATGTTCACAGGGATCCTTTTTGACCAAGAATATTTTTGCTGTTCAAAGATTGCACATAAACCAAAGATTGCTGCCATTATTAAGCTGTTTGTGTTTCAACCTCTGATGCTACTTGCAATGCATACTGCATGTGATTAACCCTCAAGGTTTATTAGGGATCCAAATATTTTTTCTTAAGAGCTCAGAAATTGCCACTTGATTACAACGTTGTCCTGAAAATAACCATGATACTGAACAGCAATATTCAAAATGTTAAGGCTTTTGTTTCCTACACATTTGCATGGTTTCTTTTTTAGCGGGCAGGACAGCTTAACTGCTAACTTTGTTTGTGAACAGATCTGTTAAATGCTGGAAGATATTTCATTAAATTAGAGGCACTATATAAATGCCTTTTTTTTACTGATGTAATGCCATTTGTCCTGTCAGTTGGAGGATTCAAGATGAGCCTATGACTGGCACATTAGCTCAGTGGTTAGCGCTGCTGCCTCACAGCATCTAGGATCAATTCCACCCTCAGGCAACTGTCTGGGGGGAATTTGTACATTTTCCCTGTGTCGACGTGGATGAGCTCTGGGCTGGTGGATTGGCTATGCTAAATTGCCCGCAATGTCCAGGGAATGTGTAGGGTGGGTCTACGTTGGGTGCTCTTCAGAGGGTCAGTGTAGATTTGATGGGTTGAGTGGCCTGCTTCCATACTGTAGGGATTCTAAGAATAAAATTCTGCGACAATTCACTGAGCATATTACACTACTGACATTCTCATCCAATGCGTATTGGTCAATTGGCATTTTTAAAATTCTAGTATGGGATGTGGGCATTGGTCCAGCATTTATTGCCTGTCCCTAGTTGCACCTCAGAAAAGCAGTGGTGAGTTGTCTTCTTGAACCACTGTGGTCCATGTGCATGGTCCCATGAGAAAGCCACGATGGTGTTATGGAGGGAATTGCAGGATTTTTTGACCCAACGATGGTGAAGGAACAACAATGTAATTCCAAATCTGGACGCGAAGTGGCTTGGAGGGGAAATTGCACGTAGTGGTATTCTAGCACCTCAAGAACCAAAAGCTACACGTAGCAATGTCAATCAATTTTGCAAGTATACAGTTCAAATGCCTATGGGTCATTATAGCACCTCTATAACTGACTTAGTGGAAAACAATAAGTTGAAGGATGACGACAAGGAACAAAAAAGTGCTGTATCAGAGAAACATTGTCCCTGCTGAGTAATATGCAAATCTAATAACCACCACCAGGAAATAACTGAAGATCACAATCTTTGTTACCTCAGTCTAGCGAACAGACAATTACAAAGAGATCCTAAAAAGTCACAGTGCTCTGTGGAAAACTTAAACATAGATTGAGCTCTATCAGTGAGTTTAAAACACATTCATTAGAATTTATACTTAAATTCTTTGTGGGTTTTAATGGGGGACATCAACAGTATCAGTCAGTTGATGTATCCGGCAGGTGGCTGTCATTTAATACAGTGTGACTAATATCTTCATCCTGCCGAACAACAAAACGGAGATGATAAGACCACCCAATTTCAGCACACTGCTGGTACAGAAATTAATGGTGGCAGTGATTGGTACTACAGGCAATAATTATTTACATTTACATAGCACCTTCGTTGTAATCTTCTGGGTCCCCTGGACACAACCCAATCACTGGCATTAATCTGCTTCACAATACTGTATCACACAATTCATTGTCTGTATACCAGACAGATGCCTAGACCAGACTTTATTGGAAATCAAAGGAAACCCAGTGTGAAGAGGGCTTGGTGGGGGTGACGTTATGTGCCCTCTTTCGAGTTGCATTGTTACATCTTTGTAGAAGCCACTGACAAAGATAGAATGCATAAACAAAACTTATATCTATTAACAAATCAATATAAAGTCTGTTCAAGCAACATTTCAGATTTATGGACACGTTGATAGTGTTTTGCAGCACAGTAGTTAGGTCTGTCTTACTCACATCAATTTAAAATCTTCAAATAAATCACTTATATGTCTGTGTCCCCAAAGTAAATAGCCCTTGGAACACAGCTACAGGAACAAAGGTGTTAGCCCAGTTTTCACTCTGGTCAGTCTCCTTTGATTGTGATTTCTTCAATTTCCTGAACTTTTTGGATTTTTTTTTGAATTTGCAAACACTGGAATTTTAAGCACCTCCTTTGCCTGTTTTCGGTAAATAGAACCCAATTGTACAATCAGCCATCACTTGGTACTACCAAAAGGTACATTTTGTCACTACGATAGTACAAAGTATGGGTCTATCACCAAGCGCTGCTGCATTATCATATATTGTATTATGCCAGTGATTTTTCACTCTGTATAGTCTGTACAGGGAGAGACACCCAGGAAAGTATTGAAATTTGAGCAAAAAAACCTCAGTGACTTGCTCTCAAACAGCATTTGAAAAGGTCAAGGACTAAATATTTTGTTACTTTCTCAGTCAGATTTTAGCCTATACCACTTTTGTGTTTGCCTTAAATTGGATGACTTATGTTGTATGACTGTTACAAATCATCTTTTAATGTAATAAAATGTGATTACAAAAGCATTCTAAAATACACTCTTGGATCAATGTTACCCTTTTTGGATAATAATGAGCTGCGTCAAGTGTTTTGAAGGGATTTCAACTGTAAAGCCTTGTGAGTATCATTTAAACTGACTGGATTTACACCTTATTCCTGCAACATCAATCAAATCCAATCCTGGCCCCATCTAATCATGTGCCATTCCCAGAACAACTCACCACACCAAGACTTAGGTGCAGTCTTAGGATATCCACCTAAAGATTGGCATTCCTTGCACCCACACCATCTATGAAAGGCTGCTAGGCATCCAGACGAGTGTTGGTAATCTGGTGTTGCTGCTGTCTGGCAACTTCATGACACAGCAACCACCGAAGCCCCCCTGCCTATAGCATATAACCAACATGGCTGACCTTCCTTCATACCCACAGTCGCTTCTCTCATCCTAGTGGCTGTTTTTACCACTAGACCACATTCTTTGCCTGCATCTCACCTGAACATCCTCTGAGGGCACCACCCTGACACTAGTGCACCTGCAGCTTGTTATTGTCCAGTAGGTAAACATCACTTACAGGCAAGATCAAAAATCACACAACACCAAGTTATCGTTCAACAGGTTTGTTTGAAAATACAAGCTTTTGGAACCTCGCTCCTTCTTCAAGCAATTGGAAAATTCCAAACAGATGCTTTTATTTCCAGCTTCCAAAAGAGCACTCAAACAAAGCCAATTGAGGTTACTCTATGCTACTTTCTCCCCACCCCCACCCTCCTCTAGCTTATCTCTCCACACTTCAGGCTCTCTGCCTCTATTCCTGATGAAGGGCTTTTGCCCGAAACGTCGATTTCGCTGGTCCTTGGATGCTGCCTGAACTGCTGTGCTCTTCCAGCACCACTAATCCAGAATCTGGTTTCCAGCATCTGCAGTCACTGTTTTTACCCAATTGAGGTTAAAGTCCACCCTGACAATGCAAGCCAGGTTTCAGTATCTTGATCCACAGATATTGCAGAGTCCACAATGATCTCCTGGAGGTGCGTGTCAGTCAGGTTCCATCTGACTTGTAGAATGTGACACAGCTGAGATCTGCCATTGACAAGGAGAGTTTCCTTCTTTCCAATATCCCCATCCTCCTCAAAGGAGGACTGCTCCCGTTTCCCCCAGATACCAAGGGGCACCATGTGATTGAAAAACAAGAGTTGTTGTTAAGGATCTTTGGGGGTTACCAGAGCTCACAATATTGGAGCAAGAAATGACAAATACAGCTATAATTAGATGGATAAGAAGAGAAATGTAAGTGCAGTTCCACTGAGCTGGATATCAATGGAAAAACATCAGATGTCAAAGGTATAATCAAACTTGGCCAACAGGTTGTGAAGAACAACAACAATATTTTACCTTGTCACAGTTGCTTTGTCTGTTTGTATGACTTTGATAAAGAGTTGTTTTGGTACCTTGACAGGAGAAGATGCCTAATTCAGAAATGGATTTGTGAGGCCATAACACATATGAAGACATTAGAGAAGAATGAGCTGAGAGATTGGGTGGTAATCCACAAGGACAGGACGGATCAAATGTTGGCTCATTGCAATGAGTGATGATGATGGCAGTAACTCAATAACATTATTCAATAAGGTTCACATTCACAGTCAGTAATGGAGAAGTATAAATGCTTATTCCTCTAAGTATCCCCAAAAGCACACCTACAAATGTATACACAACACAGACATAACACACTCCTAAGAAAAATACTCCTTGTGTAAAGAATGGATTTCACTGCTCATATTGGATTTCAGAATGAAATAAATACTTTGGCCAATGGGTTATTCTTGAAGACAAACCAATAACGTGCTCCATAGTCTGTTATTCAGATGTCTGGAACATGTTTTTACTCTCTAAACATCAATGATTGTCTCTTGTGTCTTGCAGACGCAGCTTGCTCAGAAAATGGAATATTGATAAAAACTGAAAGATGCTGTAAACCAGAGACAAAAGTAGAAATTAATGGAAAAGCTCAACAAGTCTGGCAACATCTGTGAAGAGAAATCAGAGTTAATGTTTTGGGTTGAGCGACCCTTCCTCAGAGTGGAATCTTGAGATGTTCTTTCAATCACTCCTGCATAAGAGTGAACTAATTTCTCTCTGAACTGATGTAGAGGGCTTTCTTCACAAAAATGTGAGAAATGAACTTATTCCCAGCAGCCTTCCTCCAATTGAGTGAGATAAGTGAAAAGCAATCACTGCAGATGCTAGAAATCTGAAAGGAAAACAATAAACACTGGAGAAACTTTGAGGGAGGAGCACTCCACTTTGATTCTTCCTCAGAACACTTCAGATAAACAGTTCAAAACTGCCTCAGCAGGATTTACAGAAAAAATAATCAGTTATCACTGGTCATATAATTTCTAGGAAGCCTTGTGGAAAAAGTCTTTTAGAGTCCACACAAAATTTTGACTGCTCTCTTTTAAAGAAATCACTTTGGTTCGGTCCACAAATAAATTCATTTTTTTCATAATGCTGGGAGTTTTATGTTGTCCAAGCAATTTTAAATATAGAGTATGTCTGTAACATTTAATATTGTGAGAGTAGATGGGAGTACGTGTATAAGCAAGACATTCACTTTGAGTCAAGGTGGCAATTTGGGAAATCCATTCAGGAAATTCTTAACATTTACTTATCAATTTATATTACTTATTAACTCCAGTATATTTTCAATTAGGGAAAACCTAGATGTACCGAATTCTATAATTAAGAATAAGAGGTTCCATAAATGTCATTGCAATCCAGTACACTCACTGAAAAGTCAAAGGCATAAAGGAAAACTTTGTTAACAAGAAGACATCATTACTGCATGACAGAAGAGGCAGTTTCTTTTCTTTTTTTAAACAATGCTCCAAGTTCACCTGAACTAATCAGATTGAATGGAAACCAAGCAGTGTAAAGGATGCATTAGGATCATTTTGCAAGTGGCAGCCACACCAAATAAGTTGTCCAAACAGATTCAGATCAGTTCAGGTCTCTTTCCCAAGGCTTTCTGCAGTCCAGAAATGAGAAAGAACCCAATGTACAACTCTAATAGCATGCACCAGATCAGAGTCAAAACCAATTCTTTTCAGTTATGAACAAACAGTAGTTCTAAATACTAACTTAGAAAATGACTTTGAAACAATAGGTTGATGAAAAAATAAACATAAATGAACTGCAAACAAAATTCTGACTGACTCAACTACTAAGCCTTTAATTTTTCTGCACTATTCATCCCCACATAGGATGGGTTAGCAGTGGAACATGCAAAGCAATTAGACAGAAAAGTTCTGTGTTCTCAAACTGACCTGTCCTTCCCTCTCCTACCCCACCCAGGAGCGTGCCTATAGCTCTTACTGAGCACATGCAAAGGATAACAGAGTGCAGAATTCTGGCAAGCTGTTCCAATTTCATTTCTTGAAAAAAAACTCTGTATTTATATTGTGCTTTTCACAACCACTAGACCATTAAAGTGCTCTTCTGCCACAGTTGTAACATGGAAAACACAACAAAAAAATTAATTGTGATTACATAGGACATGTGAACAAACATATAAATACAAAACAGAAGTAGATTATTTGTTCCCTTGAGTCAGTTGTGTCAATTGATATGGTCATATCTGATCGATTGTAATCTCAGATCCACATTCCCACCTTCAGACCCTTGCTTAACATAAATCTATCTGCCTTACCTTATTCAAATACTATAAAAGAAAAGAGTTCCACAAACTCATAACCATTTGTGAGAAGACATTGTACCTCATCTCTGCTTGAAACAGGAAACCCTTGATTTTTAAACAGGGACCCCTAGTTCTAGATTCTCCAATGGAAAGAATATCTTCTCCGCGTTTAGTTTTGGGATTTTATGTGTTTCAGTCAAGATGCCTCTTGCTCATCTAAATTCAAGCAGATATAAACCTAGCCTGTCTAATCCTTTCTCATAAGGCATTTTGATCATTTCACCTATTAATCTAGTAAACCTTATCTGAACTACTTCCACCACATTTAGATCCTTCCTTAAATAAGGTGACCAATACAGTGCGCAGTGCTCCAGGGGGACAACACAAGATTCTGCCCTCAATGTGGTCTACCCAAAATTTGTTCTACATTTAGCATAATTTCCTTACTTTTCAATTCTATCTCACTAAAAAGAAAGCCAAGGGTTTACATTTTTCTATGACATTGTTCTCTTAGTTCCTAAGTTCATAAGATATAGGAGCAGAATTAGGCCATTGAGTATGTTCCGCCATTTGATCATGGCTGATATGCTCCTCACCCCCATTTTCCTGCCTCTTCCACATAACCTTTCAACCCATTGCCAATTAAATATCTGTCAAACTCCTCCTTAAATTTATTCACTGTCGCAGCATCTACCGCACTTTGAGGTAGTGAAATCCAGACTCACGACACTCTGGGAGAAATAGTTTCTCCTCACTTTTAGTGATTGCTGTATTTGTACCACTTTGCTCCTCCACCCCACCAAGTTTTATATTTACCAAGTAATTAGTGACTCCTTAATTCCTTCTACCGAAATGTGCTGCCTCATATTTGAACTTAATTTCATTTATTCATTCACAAGCTGTGGGCATCTTTGGCCAGGCAATATTTATTGCCCATCCTTAATTGCCCAGAGGGCACTTAAGAGTCAACCGCATTGCTGTGGGTCTGGGGTCACATGTAGGTCAGACCAGGTAAGGATGGCAGTTTCCTCCCCTAAAGGACATTAGTGAACCAGATAGGTTTTTCCGACAATTGACAATGCATTCTCAGTCATCATTAACCCCCTTATTCCAGAATTTTTTTAAAATTCAATTTCTACCATCTGCTGTGGCGGGATTGGAACCCGGGTCCCCAGAACGTTATCTTGGTCTCTGGATGAACAATCCAGCGATAATACCACCAGACCATTGCCTCCCCCAATAATTTGCCAATTATTAGCCCATTCCAATAGGTTTTTTAAAATATCATACAGTTTGTTGCAGTGCTCCTCAATATTGACTACCCCTATTAATTTGGGATCAATCCAAGTGAAGGAGTAGCTGGAGCTCAAATTTGACTTCCCATCAGAAAAACGCATTTCCAACATTGCAGAGCTCCCACAGTGCAGAACTGATGGATCAACCTGGGTTATAGTGCTGAGTTCCGAGGTTGGAACTTGAACCCACTGATGTGGGAGTGCTACCAAATGGGACACAATGAAAACAATGCACTGTTGCTGAAACAAGTAGGTGTGACATAGTGAAGCTTGGTTTTCATTCCTGTGGTGGTGCTGGCAAATCCTGAATCCTTATCTGAAGGGTAACAAATCAATTTATGACTTCCTTTCATTCCAGAATAAACCCCATGCATCAGATGTTGAAAACTTTGGTTCAGGCGGAAGCTGACCAGATCTAATCACAAGGATTCAAGGACCAAATATGCTGAGACTGGGCATGTTTAGTTTGATTTCTGTTTGCCTTGTTTTTCCCTTACCAATAACCCCATCTTAATGCCAGTGTCCTCCAACTAGCCCTGAGCAAACTTGTCTCAAATTAAGGGTATAACAGCAAATAGAGCACATATATTGTCAATAGGAAAGATTAATGTAGAAAGATAAGGAAAATATAGGAAAGGGGTTGGGTGAACTGATAAGAAAGAAAGGAAATTAAAACAGCAATTACGTCATTACAAAAAAAACAGATTGAACAACAAATAATGAGAGTGAGCTTGAGAAATCATACCAGGAAATTATATATGTATTTTATTCAAAGGAAGCTTGCATTATTTTATCTGCACCAGAGTGCTGTTGCTGACATAATTACAGAAAAACAGAACAATCAAACCTTTAAGCAACTCACAGATGGAGGGATATTTGCAGTCATAGCTTACAGACAATGGGTGAAGTAATGTGGCTGTTCTGATTCATTAGCATTTTCATTTACATTCCAATCTCTCTGTTTTTTGAAGTGAGGACAGGGCTGTGACTGTTGTATTAGCTGAGCTGTTGCAAGTTTACTGAAGTGACAAGATAGGTTATATAGGACGGTCATGGAAGATGAGGGAGGCAGGGTACAAAGAATGAAGGGTAACACAGCATGGAAACAGACCTTTCGGTCCAACCAGTCCAACAGATTATGTTCCCAAACTAAACTAGTCCTACCTACTCACACTTGACCCATATTCCACCAAACCTTTCCTATTCATGAACTTATCCAAATGTCTTTTAAAGGTTGTACCTATATCTGTAGGCATCACTTTCTCTGGCTGTTCATTCCACACATGATCCACTCTCTGTGTAAAAGGTTGCCCCTCATGACCTTTTTAAACCTTTCTCTTCTCACCTTAAAAATATGCCCCCTAGTTGTGAACTCCCCCATCATCAGGAAAAGACCCTTGACATTCACCCTATCCATGTCCCTTATGATTTTATAAACCTCAGTAAGGTCACCCCTCAACCACCGACGTTACAACATGGCGGTAAACCCTTCTGTTAATTAAACTAAACACTGAGAAACATTCACCTCGCCTCATAATCTATTAAAGTATGAGTGATAGAGATCACCCCAATTCCACTATTTAAAGAAAACAATATTAATTTATTCCTTCCCTCTAAAAGTGAACATTAGACGACTATTCACAAATGAAAGCCTCCTTTCTCTTAACTGCTTATTATCTGTCTCCAACTCTATAACAATATACTGTTCCATTAAAAACACTTATTAAAATGACATCAACTTAATTTCAAAACCATACAGCATCTGTTGGCGTCTCTCTTCTTCCTGCTGAGATCCCCCGGGTCATCTTCTTTCTTTTACTGCAAGTATTTTTTATATGAAAAGGTACCCTTGATAGAGAGTATTTCAATGGAAGGTACTCTGTCAATGGCAGTTACTCTGTCTGGCTTTCAATCTGCTTGCCTTTTTTATCCCCCCAATATCGGATTGTCTCAATGGTTTGATGTTGGCAAAACCATAAGTTCAACTCGATTGGGTTTTAGTATCCTCGGGCATAATTTAAACTGGTTAAGTTTGAATTGTTGTCAAAACAGCAACTTTCTCAGTATCTATTTCACAGCCAAGTGCTATAGATTTTCAATTTTTCAGTACACGCTGAGACTGCTAGTTAGTCATGTGACAGGAACTTATAAGCTCTCAGTGCAAAACAGCATTCACTCTCCCTTAAAGGTACAGTATACACCTTCAACTTAATAACACTACTAGTGAAAAAGTTAGAGTCTTTATGATCTATTTTTAAATCTCAAACCGTTCATTCCTGGGAACATCCTGGTAAATGCTATCTGAATGCTATACAGTTTGATAATATCCATCCTATAACTGTAACCAGAACAACACATAGTACTCCAGAAGAGGCCTCACCAATGTCCTGTACAACCTCAACATGATGTCCCAAATCCTGTACTCAAAGGTCTGAATTTATAGAGAATTTATAGCCAAAGGAGTCCAGTGTCATGGAGATGTGATACAGTAAATAATCTTTGATTAAAACTTTCATCTTTTATCTTGGGATATGCTGGTTTCTGTTCTTTGAAATTTAAATTCCAGAACTTCTTTTAAATTACATTGTCAAGATAGCTCAACTTTTTAAACAATGCGTGTGAAGTCTGTCTGTGTCCCAATGCAATGTCAGAATTTTTACATGGATCCGTGCAGTTTTTGAGTAAAAGCAAATGTAATTCTGCAAAACAAATTCACCCCATAGGCTTAAATGTGTGAGCACGTGATAGAGTGTGTGTGCGTGTAAGCTTGGTTAAGTGTGTTGTGAGTGTGGTGGGGTATGTGTGAGAAAGTGCATGTGTTGACATGAGTGTGGGGGGTTGTTATGTGTGTGCATATGAGAGTGTGTGTGTGTGTGGTACAGTAGAGTCACCTGTTGTGTTACATGGTCCCGATTGAGACCATCCCCATGGGTATCAAACTTTGCTATCAGCCTCTGCTCGGCCACTTTGCACTGTTGCCTGTCCCGAAGACAGCCTTGGAGGATGGCCACCTGAAGGTCCGAGGCCGAATGCCCCAGACCGTTGAAGCACTCCCCAACTTGGAAGGAACAGTCCTGCCTGGTGATTGTTGTGCAGTGCCATTCATCTGTTCCCTTAGCCTCTGGTCAGTCTCATCAATGCACCATGCCTCAGGGCATCCTTGCCTGCAACGTATGAGATAGACCACATTGGCTGAGTCGCATGAGTACTCGCACATGGTGAGAGGTGTCCCCACTTGTAATGGTGTTATCTATATCGATACTCTGACATGTCTTGCAGTGGTTGCTGTGGCAGGGTTGTATGGTGTTGTTGTCCTGAAGGCTGGGCAGTTTCCGCCGAATCATGATCTGTTTAAGGTTTGGCGGTTGTTCAAAGAGGAGAAGTGGACGCGTGTGGAAGGTTTTGGCGAGTTGCTCATCCTCATCAATAAGTGCTGCAGGCTGCGAAGAACATGGCGTAGTCGTTCGGCTCCTGAGAAGTAATGGACAACAATGGATACCCTGTCGGTTACAGCCCGTGTCTGTCTCCTGAGGAGATCATTACGGTTTCTCACTGTGGATGGTCGGAACTGGCAGTTGAAGAATTGAGCATCGTACCTTCTTCTTATGAAGGCATCCTTGAGAACTTTCAAGTGTTCATCATGCTCCTCCTCATCCAAACAGATCCTGTGTATGCAGATGCATAGGGGATGGTTGTTTTAATATGTTTCGGGTGGAAGGTGGAGAAGTGTAGCATCTGAGGTTATCCATGCGGTACAATGAGGTACTGAGGTGCCCATCCTTGATGGAGTTGCATGTGAATGAGACAGATACTAAAGAGTAGTCCATGGTAAGTCTGATGGGGGGATGAAACTCGTTGATATCACTGTGTAGTTGTTTCAATGATTCCTCACCATGGGTCAAGAAGAAAATTTCATCAATATAACTGGTGTAGAACGTCAGTTGGAGGTCCTGTGCAGAAAAGAAGTCTTGTTTGAACTTGTGCATATCATACAATAGAAACCAGCATATCCCATTATAAAAGATTAAAGTTTTAATCTTGGATTATTTACTGTATCACATCTCCATGACACTGGACTCCTATGGCACAATTCTGTGAGCACAATCTTAATCTCCACAACCACCTGATGAAGGAGTGGTGCTCTGAAAGCTAGTGCTTCCAAATCAACCTGTTAGACTATAACCTGGTGTTGTATATTTGTTAACTCAATCAAGTTAGTGAGACATGATTTTCCTTGCTCTTTACTCAGCGAGTCGTGAGTTCATGGAATGCCCTGCCAGTAGCAGTGGTGGACTCTCCCTCTTTATGGGCATTTAAACGGGCATTGGATAGGCATATGGAGGATAGTAGGCTAGTGTAGGTTAGGTGGGCTTGGATCGGCGCAACATCGAGGGCCAAAGGGCCTGTACTGCGCTGTATTGTTCTATGTTCTATGTTCTATGTTCTAAAATCATGCTGACTATCCCGAATCAAGCTTACCTTTACAAATGCATGTAGATCATACCTTTCAGTATCACCTCCAACAACTTACTCAACACTGACAATGGCATAACATTGTGTACCTTCTGGTCCTCTGGTACCTTTCCCCTATTTATAGATGATATAAATATTTCTGCTGGGGGCCCTGCAATTTCCCACAACGTCCTGGGATACATTTGATCAGGCCCTGAAGATTTATCTGCCTTTATGTTTTCTATGGCCTCCAGCATTTCCTCTTCTGTGAACTGTTTTCAAAACGTCAATATCTATTTCACTGAGTTCTCTAGCCTCCATTTCCTTCTGAACAGTAAAAACTGGCCTGAAATGTTCATTTAATTTTGCTCCCATCTCCTAAGGTTCAACACAAATATGACCTTGTTGATCTTTAAGGGATCCTACTGTCTCTGTAATTGCTCTCTTGCTCTTAATGTATTTGTAGAATCTTTTTGGATTATCTTTAAACTTATCTGCTAAGGCTATTTCATATCCCACCTATGTCTTCCTGATTTCTTTCTTAAGAATGCCTTGATATTCTTTATCTCTCTCTTCAAGAGATTCAGTTGATCCCAACTGTCTACATAAAATATGCAACTCTTTTTTAATCTTGACTAAACACTCAATAGTCGAGAGTGTGGTGCTGGAAACGCACAGCAGGCCAGGCAGCATCTGAGGAGTAGGAGAGTTGACATTTCGAGGATAAGCCCTTCATCAGGAATGAAAGACTTCTACCTGAAATGCCGATTCTCCTGCTCCTCGGATGCTGCCTGACCTGCTGTGCTTTTCCAGCACCACACTCTCGACTGTGATCTCCAGCATCTGCAGTCTTCACTTTCTCCTAGAACCTCAATACCCATATTCATCCATTGCAGAGAATGGAATTTGAGAATTCAGAGAATCAGACTTGCACAATAAATGACAGGAAAAGAATGTCTGGGATAGTTTGAAATTCATTCAAGGCTGTGAGCAGTTCTGGTTAGGTCAGCACTTATTGCCTATCCATAACTGCCTGTGAGAAGGTAGTGGTGTGCCATCGTCTTGCACTGTTACACTCCATGTAGTGCACATACACCTATAATTCTAGCAGGGAGAGAGTTCCAGGATTTTGGTGAAGTGACAGTGAAGGATCAGCGATATGATACCAAGTCAGGACGGGATGGCTTGGAGAGGTCTCTTTTGGTCTACCTTGTCCTTCTTGGAGTGATCACGGTCACAGGCTTGGAAGGAGCTGTCAAAGGAACTTTGGTGACTTGTTGTGGCATATGCACATTGCTGACACCATCTATCAGTGGTGGAGGTTCATCCATCCTGTCTTACACAATTGTCATAACTTGTGCATCACATAACAGATGCTTCTCAACCACTCAATCTCCTGAGGATGGTGAAACTTCAGACAAAAATCCAGAGCAATTTGCTGGAGGGTGAGGCAGGAGTACAAATGTTGGAATTTCAGCTTTCAATTCAAACAAAACAAAACCAGAAGTTTATTCACCTGCAATAATTATATGCAACACCTATCTTTTATGGAGTAATCTCGATTCTTGTGAAAACTAGTCCAATTCTTGCATGACATTGGTGCCTATTGTATGAGTCAGTAGCTTGTTCCAGAAGTCATTTTTTTCTTGAAGAAAACAACATCTCATAATATGTTATCTAGATTTGATGACAATCAACTTCAATGTATGAGCTTTGGCAATGCCTAACTTACTGAATTGGAACAAACTATTGACACAAATGCAATGTATTCCCTCCAAAGGTTTATGGATTGAACTATAGTTTCCATAAGTCTACACTTCTACATAGTGGTGACTCCCAGTTTTTTTTTAATATTTCCTGATAAATTACCTAGATTTATGAAGTACTGGAGCAAGACTCTATATAAAATTTTTTAAAAGGTTTTCCAGTTATTAAAGCTGAGGGAGTTTACAGTATTGTGCAATTGGCTGGGGTTTAGGGACCTTTGGGACTGTTCAGAGTGCATTAATTGGGTGTTTTCCGAATATGGAATGCCGTGGGTCAACTAAAAAGAATCCAATGGGTTTTATATTGTAGTCCACTGGCTAGGACCTGCAGAACGTTTTATTCCTGAAGGATTCTAACTGGAAGAAAAAATGTGCGGAGGCTGATAAGGAACATTCAGCTAGTTCAAACCTGAAAAAAAATTCAAAGAAGTGAATTAATCAAAGTAAACAAGTTGAAGCAACAGCAGACTTGTTGACCCCAATGGGACATTGTCATGGCCTGATTTAGATTATGAGTAGAGCTGAAGTACAAAAGAATTATTGTTTGAAGATGCTTCATATTCAGGAGGTGAAGGCTCCTGAAGGCTTTTAAATAGAATCCCTACTGTGTGGAAGCAAGCCATTTGGCCTATTGAGTCCATACCAACCCTCTGAAGAGCATCCCACCCAGATCCACCCTGTCCCTGTAACCCTGCATTTCCCAGGGCTAATCCACCTAGCTTGCACATCGCTGGACACATAGAACATAGAACATGCAGGTTGAGTCCGTGATTAAGAAAGCGAATGCAATGTTGTCTCTTATCTCAAGAGGGTTGGAATATAAAAGCAGAGATGTACTACTAAGACTTTATAAAGCTCTGGTTAGGCCCCATTTGGAGTACTGTGTCCAGTTTTGGTCCCCACACCTCAGGAAGGACATACTGGCACTGGAACGTGTCCAGCGGAGATTCACACGGATGATCCCTGGAATGACAGGTCTAGCATATGAGGAATGGCTGAGGATACTGGGACTGTATTCGTTGGAGTTTAGAAGATTAAGGGGAGACTTAATAGAGACGTACAAAATAATACATGGCTTGGAAAAGGTGGATGCTAGGAAATTGTTTCCGTTAGACGAGGAGACTAGGACCCGTGGACACAGCCTTAGAATTAGAGGGGGTCATTTCAGAACAGAAATGCAGAGACATTTCTTCAGCCAGAGAGTGGTGGGCCTGTGGAATTCATTGCCACGGAGTGCAGTGGAAGCCGGGACGCTAAATGTCTTCAAGGCCAAGATTGATAGATTCTTGTTGTCTAGAGGAATTAAGGGCTACGGGGAGAACGCTGGTAAGTGGAGCTGAAATGCGCATCAGCCATGATTGAATGGCGGAGTGGACTCGATGGGCCGAATGGCCTTACTTCCACTCCTATGTCTTATGGTCTTATGGTCTTAACATAGAACAATACAGCGCAGAACAGGCCTTTCGGCCCTCGATGTTGCACCGAACTGTGAACTATTCTCAGCTCGTCCCCCTACACTATCCCAAAATTATCCATGTCCCTATCTAAGGATTGTTTAAATTTCCCTAATGTGGCTGAGTTGACTACATTTGCAGGTAGTGCATTCCACGCCCTTACCACTCTCTGCGTAAAGAACCTGCCTCTGACATCTGTCTTAAATCTATCACTCCTCAATTTGTAGTTATGCCCTCTTGTGCGCGCTGACATCATCATCCAAGGAAAAAGTCTTTCATTGTCTACCCTATCTAATCCTCTGATCATTTTGTATGTCTCGATCAAATCCCTTCTCAGCCTTCTTCTTTCCAATGAGAACACTATGGACAATTTAGCATGTCCATTCCACCTTAACCTGCATATCTTTGGACTGTTGGAGGAAACCAGAGCAGCTAAAGAAAACCTACACAGACACAGGGAGAATGTGCAAACTCCACTCAGTCACTCAAGGCTGGAATTGAACCTGGGTCCCTAGCGCTATGAGGCAGCAGTGCTAACCACTGAACCAGACTTATGTTTGATATATGTATGAAAGTTTCATTTTATTGTTTGGCAAAGTTTATTAAGTTTGAGTTGTTATATCATACTGACACAAGTTTAATAACATCCACACATTTATAAAGGAAGACTTGCATTTGCTGCACCATCAATACACAGTAGCAGGAGTGTAGATGCACTGCAGCAACTCACTAAACGTATTCCAACACACGATTTCACAATCTCTGTCAATGATGTGTCTTAGCTGTCACACACGGAAAACAGAAACTTGTGAGCTCCTGTCTCAAAGACAAAGTTCTAGCTTGGAACTGCACGCAAAATGTTCCCTCTCTGAGGTGACACGAAGGATAGAAAGTGAGATGACTGAACCGGGGAAAGTCCAAAAATCAGATTCTTGACTGTGCAAAAATAAACCACATGATAAAATCCTCAAGCAAACACAGAGAATGCTGGAGAAATTCCAAAGGTCTGGCAGCAGGTGTGGAGAGAGAAAGAAAGTTAACATTTTGAATCTGGTATCACTCTTCTTCAGATCTCAAGTCCTCAAGCCTTAGATAGTGACTTTTGATCATTGTTGTCGGGTGGTGTGAAGCTTGTTTATGTCCCTTTGCATCTCCTTAATGGCCTAAGTTGATGTATTAACATTGTACTTCCAGATTTCCTCATCTTCATTGAGAAATTCCATGACAGAACAATTCGACTGGTAAAACTGAATGAGTGTATGGCAACTTGTCTTGCAAAGACACATTGCAGTTTGTAGGATAACTAATCATTCCTTTACATGGAATCTCTTCTTCTCAGTAAGGTCCTTCATTGGTCAAGAGCCAGCCTTTTCCTGGACCCTTCATTCATACAAGGAGAAAGTGAGGACTGCAGATGCTGGAGATCAGAGTCGAGAAGTATTGCACTGGAAAAGCTCTGCGAGCATGGAGCAGAGGATCTGGAGGGAGAACCATTCCACCCACCTCCCAATTATCTCTCAGCCCCCTTTTTATTTAGAATTAGAATCCCTACAGTTTAGAAACAGGTCCTTTGGCCCAACAAGTCCACACCGACCTTCCAAAGAGTAACCCACCCAGATCCATTACCCTACCCTATTACTTTTCACTTCCCCTGACTAATGCACCTAACCTCCACACCCCTGAACACTATGGGTAATATAGCTTGGCCGATTCACCTAATCTGCACATCTTTAGACTGTGGGAAGAAACCGGAGCACCTGGAGGAATCCCACACAGACACGGGGAGAATGTGCAAACTCCACACAGACAGTCTCCCAAGGCTGGAATCAAACCCGGGTCCCTGGCGCAGTGAGGCATAGGTGCTAACCACTGAGCCACCATGCCCTTGGGACCCCTTCACATTCCTGATGAAGAGCTTATGCTCGAAACATCAATTCTCTTGCTCCTCAGATGCTGCCTCACCAGCTGTGCTTTTCTAGCACCACACATTCTAACTCTGATCTCCAGCATCCGCAGTGCTCACTTTCTCCTAATTGATTATAACTTTACTGCGAAGCCTCTTCCAAGGATGTCCACCTTGAAGAAGTTTTCCTCCTCTCTCTACAAGGATCTTTGTGAGTGTCTCTCTCACTGCAACCCCCAGGTCCTCTCCTCTGCCCTGAAGCTCCCCAGCCACGTCCTAAAGCAGACTCACTACCACAGCCACATCTCCTTCCTTAGTGCTTGCCTACAGAACCGACTGATCCTGCATGCACTTCGGACTACATTCAGACCATCATAATTTGGACCTGGCCAGAACAACTACTACCTACAACAAATCCAAAGCCTCCAGAAATGGTTCTCCCTCCGGATCCTCCACTCCACACTCTCAGCCAGGAGTTGCCACCTATTGTCCCTGCAGTCAGACCTGCCCCAGCTCAAGGCCACACTCTCCCAGACCTGCAAAGGACCTCTGCTGTTCACCTGTTTCCTGATCTCCCCTCCCCCCATCTTATCCCAGATACAACCCTCCAATTCAGCATCACCCTCTTGAACTGTCCTATCTCTCCTTCTTCATTCTCACCTATTCACTCCACCCTCTTCTCTGATCTATCACCTTCACCCTCTATTGCATTCCCAGCTACCTTCCCTCAACCCCAACCCCTCTCATTTATCTCTCAGCCCCCTTGCCATCCCACCCCCACACTCCCTCATTCCTGATGAAGATCTTATGCTCAAAATGTTGACTCTCCTACCCCTTGGATGCTGCCTGACCAGATGTGCTTTTCTAGCACCATACCTTTTGACTCTGATCTCCAGCATCTGCAATCCTCAACTTCTCACAGTTATCTGACTTCTCCAGTGAGGGCATAGTCATAGGCTCTGAGGCACATTTACAGTGAAGTAAAAAGATTTAATCAAAATAGAGGGAGACTGGTGGATCATTGGGGCTACAGGGACAGCAACACAGAAGGCAAAAATGAGAAATGGGAAGGTGGGAGGGAGGTTGTGGGACACAGGGTGGGGAGGGGGAGCATCATGCACTTCAACACAAAATTGGAACCTCTCCAGATTGGATTACAAGTCATCTGTGTAACAAGTTGCTGAGACAAGGTCTCATTGGTGATATTCTACATGATCCCTGGAAAGGGCATTTGCAGCAATCATGCTTCCTCTGATTAAGCAATGCTGTCTATCTGTATTCTATCCTCACATGTGGAGATGTAGGTCAGAGACTACGAATACTGTGGTGAGTAACTCACCACCTGACTCCTCAAACCCTATCCACCATCCAAGAAGTACAAGTCAGGAGTGTGATGGAGTACTCCCCACTTGCCTCGATAAGTGCAGCTCCAACAACACTCAAGAATCTTAACACCATCCAGCACAAAGCATTCTGCTTGATTGACACCACATCACCAAGCATCCACTCCCACCACCACCGACGCTCAGTAGCAGCAGAGTGTACTATCTGCAAGATGCACTGTCGAAATTCACCAAAGATGCTCAGGCAGTACCTTCCAAGTGCGTGACTACTTTCAACACAAAGGACAAGAGCATCAGATATATGGGAACACCACCCCCTGCAATTTCCGCTTTAAGCCACTCACCATCCTGACGGGGAAATATATCACCGTTCTTTCACTGTCGCTGGGTCAAATCCTGGAATTCCCTCCCTAAGGGCATTGTGGGTCAACCCACAGCACATGGACTGCAACGGTTTAAGAAGGCAGCTTACCACCACCTTCTCAAGGACAATAAATACTGGCCAAACCAGCGACGTTCAGGTCCCACAAGTCTCACTTGCTCCAGAGATGTATAATAATATCTCTGAATGGGTTATTCAGAAAATAAGAAGCATAAAAGATTAATCATTGAATCATACAGTATAGAAGAGGCCTTTCAGTCCACAAAGTATGCACCAACATGAAAAAAACTACTCTACATCTACATTAGTCCCACTTTCCAGTACTTGAATGTTAAAGAAGAGAATAGCAATTGTCAAAGAATGCAGATAATGTTTTATGCCCTCAAGCACTCAGTTGTGATCACTGATCCTTGTCAAATAAACTTAACAGGTCTTGTTGAAACAAGAAAATCTAAAGCTGAACCTGATGTCACCATTTGGTAAGAATAGTCTATAGCAGTGGTCCCCAAACCTTTTGAAGTAGAAGATCACTTTTTAAATTTAAATGCAATCCAGGATCCTTCTCAAAGAAATTGTAAAATAAGCAGTTTAGTTTCAGTGCTTTCTAAGTCTAAAACATTTCATTTTGTTCTCTGCTTACCACGTGTGACATCTGTGACTGCACATTGTGCTCAGGATGCCAGCCACAGAAATGACTACAAGAGTGGTTAAGAACCACAATCAAGCATGATGGGAATTTTGGTCAAGCTAGTTTAAACTCTGATTTAGTTTAAAGCTGCAGCCAGAAGTTGTTGTACTCACTTTGTAAGCTGTGACCTGCAGTTTTCTATTTTGTCCAAATAAGACAAGTGATATGGCAGTTGGCTGTGTATATTGGCACCATATTACCTTACATGTAAAGTTGATATTTATAATTTGGTATAAACACATGGGAGTTGTTTACCAATAAAACTCCATTGGCTGGGATTGAAAAATGGGACCAGGCTTTGGTCAATTCATTGTCTGAGTGCCAGAGAAGTTTCTGGAAAGAAGCACAGTTTGAGTTAAAAATTAGCAGAACAAAGGATTTTGAGGGAGAAGGTCTTGAGACCAACATTTGCAAGACACGTGCCCTGAAATGGTCTTCAGAGAAGACAACCACAAGGCAAGATCTACACCAAGGGTAAAGTAGGCTAATTCACGCAAATCGAGGTCGTATTTGTTTCAAGCCAAACTTAGAGAGTTAAAATTTGAGTGAGAGTTAAATGTGAGTTAAGTTATAATGAAGCTAAATGAAATGATTTAAAATTAAAGTTAAGCTAGATGAAATAAGAAGCAATTTTTTCTGTTTATATTGTGTTAGGACCTAAAGGGTTAAATAAAGAAGAAACAAAAACAGAAATTGTTGCAAAAGCTTAGCAGGTCTGGCAGCATCTGTGAAGAGAAATCAAACTTAATAGACAATAGACAATAGACAACAGGTGCAGGAGTAGGCCATTCTGCCCTTCGAGCCAGCACCACCATTCATTATGATCATGGCTGATCATCCTCAATCAGTAATGTTTTGTGTTGAGTGACTCTTCCTTCAAACTTAAATAAAGTTGGGTTTGTTCAATTAAAATTTGAGTCCCTGTCCTTTGTCTGCCACAGGATAAGAACACCTGAGTGAAAGGTTTGAATGCTCCTTTTGTGCTACAACATTATTTGCCAGTGCCTTGCAGTCTGGTTTGTAGTTAAAACCTGTTAGTTATTTGGAGTCCATTAAATGGGGTATCTGTG
This sequence comes from Chiloscyllium punctatum, assembly GCF_047496795.1. Taxonomy (NCBI): domain Eukaryota; kingdom Metazoa; phylum Chordata; class Chondrichthyes; order Orectolobiformes; family Hemiscylliidae; genus Chiloscyllium; species Chiloscyllium punctatum. The sequence goes on from NC_092747.1 coordinate 119,538,763, forward strand.
TGGCAGGTACTCTACTTGAGCTTGATTATCTTCATCCTGGTGAATGCAGTCTCACGGAAGTATTTCGAGTCAAAGTAACCTTTCACTTTAAAAGCATAAGAACGATAGGAACGGGTATCTTTTCTTGTTAATAAGTTCCCAAAAATTCACTCTGTGTTGATCCGACTTTTGCTCAATCTCATTTCATATAGTAATCATCTCCAAATGAGCTCCACTGCTTTGTAAAGTAAACATCTGATAGAATTTTGTAGCCAATGCACCAATGTCCACTTGAAGGAATCGATTAGACACAAACATGGTGATTCATTCCATCACATTAAGTTCCTGAAATTGCCAATTTAAATCCTCTGCAAACCTCCACAGGTGTTTGTATTAGTTTTCTGGGTGGAACCACTATTCTTTGTCTTTGATATTTTTTGCTAGTATTTCTCCAGAATCAGGAAGTGTTGCAACATTTTATTTTGTAATTGGGAGGACCAAGAACCAGTTTCAATTAGAGTGTGTTCACAGCACTGATTATATGTGCTCCATCTCTATCCTTTCCCCACAGTTCACAACTCAGCTTGTTCAGTCTGAAGTATGTCTCTAAGAAACCTTATGCCCGAAACATCGATTCTCCTGTTCCTTGGATGCTGCCTGACCTGCTGCGCTTTTCCAGCAACACATTTTTCAGCTCTGATCTCCAGCATCTGCAGTCCTCACTTTCTCCTATTGCACATTGTCTGACAGCTCACTGCACATGTTATTTATGAAAAGTGATGATTTCAGTCTTCTAATTTAAAAGAAAATCTTTCCAGGACTGTCCGTCAACTTAAAAACTTGACATAGCATGGAGGATTAGCATGAGGTCCATCCAGTAAAGATTTAAACAAGTGGTGTTGAAGAACTCTTGCTCAAATCAAGGTTAAAATCTTAACAATAACTTTAGATACTTTGAGGAAGTCTACAACTTGCTGGTTAATTATACAGTAGTAATCGTCAAAAAGAGGGGAAATCAGAAACATTTCAGCAAAATGCAACAAAGCTGACATTGGCTGATGCACTATCGTTTGTGACGAAAACCAGTTTCTAAATTGGAAGGTTTTTTTTTCCTCTCAAGCATGCATCTTTTGAATTTGTCATGGATACCCATATCATTTCGCTCTCTTTAAGAGGCAAAAAGTGGAGCAGTTCATTTCTGGGCGTTTTTGTACGCGTGGTATTTAAGGACCTAACAATCAGCTGGGCTGTTGATGGAACTGCAGTGAGAAACATTCACAGCTCTTCAGGTCCAGCTGGAGGGCCTGGAAGATATCTTCAAAGATTCTATTTGTCTTCCTAATATGGAAGCACCAAGTGTTGTGCTCTGAATTGCTGTTATTTGTTCTATGAATAAAGTATCAGCAATCACGATCATTGTTTCTTTACTTATTTCACTATAGAGTATAGAACTGTAGAGCACAGAAACAGACCCTTTGGTCCAACTCATCCATGCAACCAGGTATCCTAAATAAAGATAGTCCCATTTGCAAGCATTTGGCCCATATCCCTTTAAACTCTTCCTGCTCATATACCCATCCAGATGCCTTTTAAATGTTGCAATTGTATCCACCACTTCCTCTGGCAGCTCTTTCCATTCACGCACTACCCTCCATGTGAAAAGGTTGCCCCTTCGGACCATTTTAAATCTTTCCCCTCTCGATTTGGGCTCCCCTACCTTGGGGAAAAGTCTGTGTTTATTCACCCTATCCATATCCCTCGTAATTTTATAAACCTCTATAAGGTCATCCCTCAGCCTCTGATGCTCCAGGGAAAATAGCCATAGCATATTCAACTTCTCCCTATAGCTCAAATCCTCCAACACTAGCAACATCCTTGTAAATCTTTTCTGAACACTTTTCACAATTTTCTTCCTATAGCAAAGTGACCAGAATTGCACACAGCATTCCAAAAGTGGCCTAACCAATGTCCTGTATAGCTGCAATATGACTTCCCATCTCCTATACACAATGCATTGATCAATAACGGTAATCATACTAAATGCCTTCCTCTTTCTTCTCTGTACCTGCGACTCCATTTTCAAGGAACTATGAACCTGCATTCCAAGGTCTCTTCATTCAGCAACACTCCCCAGGACCATACCATTAAGTGGATAAGTACTGCCCTGATTTGTTTTTCCAAATGCAGCACCTCAAATCTATCTAAATTAAACTCCATCTGCCACTCCTCAGCACATTGGCCCATCTAATCAAGATCCCATTGTATTCTGAGGTAACCTTCTTTGCTGCCCACTACACCTTCAATTTTAGTGACTCCTGCAAACTTACTAACTATACCTCATATGTTCACCTCCAAATCATTTATGTAAATGACGAAAAGTAGCAGACCCAGCACCAAACTTTGTGGCACACTACTGGTCACAGGGCTCCAGTCTGAAAAGCAACTCTTCACCACCACCCTCTGTCTTCCACCTTCAAGCCAATTCTGTATCCAAATGGTTAGTTCTCCCTGTATTCCATGTGATCTAGCCATACTTACAAGTCTACCATGAGGAACCTTGTTGAACGCCTTACTGAAGTCTATACAGATCATGTCCACCACTCTGCTCTCATCAATCCTCTTCATTATTTCTTCAAAAAACTCAATCAAGTCAGTGTGATACCAATTTCCCATGTACAAAGCCACGTTGATTATCCTAATCAGTTCTTGCCTTTCCAAATACATGTGCACCCTGTCCCTCAGAATTCCCTTCAACAGCGTGTCCACCACCACCTCTGAATAATTTTTAATGCTTTGGCAGAAGATGGCAAACATGAAATGATACTACAGTGTAGACTTTGACTTTTACTGTTTTTTGAGGAAAAAAAGGAATCCTGACCTTTTGAAATGACCTTTAGTTTGTTGATTCTCTTTGTCTGAAGCATGGGAAAATTCTTTTTGAACTTACTTTGCACATTGTGCAGTGCCATTCCAAATTCTTCTTTTGACTTATTGACATACTTTAGTAACCTATGAGACATGAAGCTATCATCTTTTCCAGTTATTAGACAATTTTATTTTCCCAATCAACAGGAAATTTGTACATTTTTGTTTTAGATGGTCCAGGTTCATCACTCATTGTTATTGCTTCAACTTGGAATGAATGCTGCTGCTGGTCGTGCTGCTGTTCGGCCTCTGGAACATCAAGAACATTGCTGACTGCTTTCAAGTGTAAGGCATGGGATGTTAGCTCTGAGGCAGCAAATGTAATTTGCGGGTACTCTGGTCAGTTTGTGTTGCTCGGACATTGGATGTGGGTGTGGCAGAGTTCCCTATAATTGTTCCTCATCTTCCATGGACCTATTGGAGAAACAACTGAAGAAAGAGAACCAAAGAGAACAGGCAAAGGAACAGCAAGAGCTGAGCCACTCTTGCAGAAAGTCGACCTGGTCTTGATGGGCAGAATAGCCTCCTGTGTTTCTTATGCTGTAATTCACTGGTTTAATGCATCATTTCACAATCTATTCCTTAGCCATTTGTTTGCATAAAATTCATTTTACTCTGCACTGACAGTTCATCTGGACCAAAGAGAAACACTTTGCAAAAAAAAAACTGGCAAAGCTTGTTCATAATATATACTTTTCTCAGCTGACCTTTCCTACCTGGCTGTAACAGTTTTGCATTACAAAATCAATGCTTGCCTTATTTTCCTGTATCACTTCTTGTTCTGTTTGCATGTAGGAGATAAAAACACCATTAACATCTCAAATCCATGCACACTAAGCTTAGTATCTGTTTGAAATTACAAGCCATTTCAATGATTTTGAAAAGAAAACTCTGTAATCTAATGCCAATAATGAGTTGATTCACCCTGTGCCAACATGAATGTTAATGAGCTGAAATCACTGTCATCAAATGTATAATATTATCTCCGTTATTACTAAAATAAGCTGGCTGGTGAAGCTGCCCTTATACATCCACTTTCATAGAACATAGAACATAGAACATAGAACAATACAGCACAGAACAGGCCCTTCGGCCCACGATGTTGTGCCGAACTTCTATCCTAGATTAAGCACCCATCCATGTACCTATCCAAATGCCGCTTAAAGGTCGCCAATGAATCTGACTCTACCACTCCCACGGGCAGCGCATTCCATGCCCCCACCACTCTCTGGGTGAAGAACCCACCCCTGACATCTCCCCTATACCTTCCACCCTTCACCTTAAATTTATGTCCCCTTGTAACACTCTGTTGTACCCGGGGAAGAAGTTTCTGACTGTCTACTCTATCTATTCCTCTGATCATCTTATAAACCTCTATCAAGTCACCCCTCATCCTTCGCCGTTCCAACGAGAAAAGGCCGAGAACTCTCAACCTATCCTCGTACGACCTACTCTCCATTCCAGGCAACATCCTGGTAAATCTTCTCTGCACCCTCTCCAAAGCTTCCACATCTTTCCTAAAGTGAGGCGACCAGAACTGCACACAGTACTCCAAATGTGGCCTAACCAAAGTCCTGTACAGCTGCAACATCACCTCACGACTCTTGAATTCAATCCCTCTGCTAATGAACGATAATACTCCATAGGCCTTCTTACAAACTCTATCCACCTGAGTGGCAACCTTCAAAGATCTATGTACATAGACCCCAAGATCCCTCTGTTCCTCCACCTGACCAAGAACCCTACCATTAACCCTGTATTCCGCATTCTTATTTGTTCTTCCAAAATGGACAACTTCACACTTGGCAGGGTTGAACTCCATCTGCCACTCCTCAGCCCAGCTCTGCATCATATCTAAGTCCCTCTGCAGCCGACAACAGCCCTCCTCACTGTCCACAACTCCACCTATCTTTGTATCATCTGCAAATTTACTGACCCACCCTTCGACTCCCTCATCTAAGTCATTAATAAAAATTACAAACAGCAGAGGACCCAGAACTGATCCCTGCGGAACACCACTTGTAACTGGACTCCATGCTGAATATTTACCATCTACTACCACTCTCTGACTTCGACCGGTTAGCCAGTTTTCTATCCAATTGGCCAAATTTCCCTCTATCCCATGCCTCCTGACTTTCCGCATAAGCCTACCATGGGGAACCTTATCAAATGCCTTACTAAAATCCATGTACACTACATCCACTGCTCTACCCTCATCCACATGCTTGGTCACCTCCTCGAAGAATTCAATAAGACTTGTAAGGCAAGACCTACCCTTCACAAATCCGTGCTGGCTGTCCCTAATCAAGCAGTGCCGTTCCAGATACTCGTAAATCCTATCCCTCAGTACCCTTTCCATTACTTTGCCTACCACAGAAGTAAGACTAACTGGCCTGTAATTCCCGGGGTTATCCCTATTCCCTTTTTTGAACAGGGGCACAACATTCGCTACTCTCCAGTCCCCTGGTACCACCCCCGTTGCCAGTGAAGACGAGAAGATCATTGCCAACGGTACTGCAATTTCCTTTCTTGCTTCCCACATAATCCTAGGATATATCCCGTCAGGCCCGGGGGACTTGTCTATCCTCAAGTTGTTCAAAATGTCCAACACATCTTCCTTCCTAACAGATATCTCTTCTAGCTTATCAGTCCGTTTCACACTCTCCTCTTCAACAATACGGTCCCTCTCGTTCGTAAATACTGAAGAGAAGTACTTGTTCAAGACCTCTCCTATCTCTTCCGACTCAATACACAGTCTCCCACCACTGTCCTTGATCGGACCTACCCTCGTTCTCGTCATTCTCAGGTTTCTCACATACGCATAAAATGCCTTGGGGTTATCCTTGATCCTATCCGCCAGGGATTTTTCATGCCCTCTCTTAGCTCTCCTAATCCCTTTCTTCAGGTCCCTTCTGGCTATCCTGTATCCCTCCACTGCTCTGTCTGAACCTTGTTTCCTCAACCTTATGTAAGCCTCCTTCTTCCTCTTTACTAGACATTCAACCTCCCTCGTCAACCAAGGCTCCCTCACACGACCATTTCTTTCCTGCCTGATCGGTACATACATATCAAGGACACGTCGTATCTGCTCCTTGAAAAAGTCCCACATTTCCACCACATCCTTCCCTGACAGCCTATGCTCCCAACGTATGCTCCTCAAATCCTGTCTTACAGCATCGTAATTTCCCTTCCCCCAATTGTAGAAACTTCCTTGTTGTTGTTGCAAAATAGTTTCAAGTGCACTGAAATATCAAAGTGGCTACTATACTCATCTAACATGTGAAAGCTCCCTGATTCATAACAGGCAGGAACATTGATGCTGCCTTATTTAGAAGTAACATGACACCAGGTTATAGTCCAACAGGTTCATTCGAAATCACAAGCTTTCAAAGCGCTGCCCCTTCATCAGCTGAAGTCTTACACGTTACTTCTGACCTTGTTCACTGTCCCATACAAGGTGCATTGTCATAAATGTTGTGACACTTCCAGAACTCATCCAAAGATATTTTAAATATTATGAGAGTTCCTGTCTCAGACACCTTCCCAAGCAATGCCTTCCAGGCCACCACCACCCTCTGGGTGAAAAAATGTTTCCTCAAATCTCCTCTAAACCTTTTGCCTTTCAATTTAAAATTATGCCCCCTTGTTATCAACCCTTTGATTAAGGGGAACAGCTGCTTCTTTTTTTCACACTGTCCCCATCCCTCATAACCTTGTGCACTGCTATCAGGTCTCACACAACCTTCTTTGTTCCGAGAACAACAACCCAAGCTTATCCAGTCTCTCTTCATCGTTGAAATGCTCCATCACAGGCAACACCCTGGTGAATCCTCCACACCTCTGCCAGTATACTTTCATCCTTCCAATAATGGGGTGACCAGAACTGCACACAGTACTCCAGCTGTGGCCTAACCAAAGTTTTCTACAGTTCCAGCATGGCCTCCCTGCTCTTACAATCTATATCACATCTGATACAGGCAAGTGTTCTCTCTGCATGCTTAACTACACTATTAACCAACCCTGCCACCTTCAGAGACAAGCATCTGAAGATCCTTCTGTTCCTCTGAGCTTCCTCATGTCCTGCCATGTTATCCCCGCTTATTAGTAAAAATAAACACATGTTTTGATGTGGCTACTGTTGTGGAATCGTTATCTATGGACTGGCAGGCTTGGGTATGGTTCCTTCCCACTCCTGAGGTGTGTAGTGCCATCTCTGAACAGGTTGATTTGAAAATATGCATCTATAACTTGGAGACAAGTCAACAACACAAAGACTATCATACTAAAGTAAGAAGTAAGATTGAATGACAACATAAACCAGGTGATAATAACTGAGGTGTCTAATAGCCACTTGCAAAACTGTAGTAATGTCCAACCTCTGAGTCAGGAAGCCCAGGTTCAAGTCTCAACAGCTCCTGTGGGGTGTAATAACATCACAGAACAGATCGTTAGCTATCTGTAAATTATCTGTATAGGTGAATCTGAATCTACAGCAGTATAATAGATGCTCAACAGTCCAATTGGAAAATAGCAAAAAATGCTGTCTTGTTGGAGACAATCATTGGCTGACAATTACCTGGCCTAAATGTTATTTGGCATTTATCAGCCGAGCAAGAATGTTATTTAGCTCTTGTTACATATCGACATGGATGTGTCAGTGTCTGAGAGATGGCAAATCATACTGAATTTTGGTCAATCATTAAGAAACATCTTCATTTCAACTTTAGGAGGGAAGGAAAATAATTGATAGAACAGCTGCAGATTATTGAGCCTATAAGCCAGTAGAATCATGGAATCAGAAAATTCCAATAATGCAGAAAGCATCCATTTGGCCCATCAAATATGTACTGATCCTGAGAAATGCATTCCACCCAGAGCCCCCCCCCCCCCCCCCCATCCCTGTAATCCTACATGGGACTTTTACCATGGCTAACCCACCTAGCTAGCACATCCCTGGATACTATGCAGCATTTTGTTTAGCATGGCCAATCCACCGAACCTGCACATCTTTGGACTGTAAAAGGAAACCAGAAAACCCAGTGGAAACCATGAAGATACAGGGAGAATGTGTAAATACAACACAGACAGTTGCCCAAATCAGCCCCAGGTCCCTGATTCTGTGAGACAGCAGTACTAACCACTGAGCCACTGTGCTACCCAACTCCCTGAGGAACTCCTGAAGAAATATCCTAAGGGTGAAAGTAATTACCCTCCAATAACTACAATCACCTTTATTTGATTTAAATATGACTAAACTAATATGAAGTTTTTCCTCTGGTTCCCATTGACTTAAATTTTGCTGTAGTTCCTTAATGCAGATGATTCAACTAATTACAACTGTTTTTGTGTTTGCTTTATCCTTTGATTCATGTTAGTTTTCTATTTTTCTCTTTTGTCTCCACGACATTCTGAACATTGGTTTTAGAGAGCACTGACCATCATTAAAGCAATTCAGTCTTCAGGTCTTATGAAGCCAGTCACTAGTATTTTCAGAAATTTCTATTTGCATTTTAGATGCCCGAAATGTTCAATTTTCTTTTTGTTGAACGGTAACCTTCTGCAACAATCAGACCCGATTTAAATGCTTACATTTCCATAAAATGTAACTTGAAAGGCTTGTGCTCTCTACAGGATTATGACATGCACTCAATAAAAAAAATCTACCTGATCCAAAAGGCACCTTTTGTAGCTCATGTTCCTCAAGGCCCACCTCCTCTCAGTCTCCCACCTTTTTTAGACAGAATTGCTGTTGCAATTAAAGTATAACTGGGTAATTATGATCCACAGATACAAAATGTCTTAATTATCCATCTCTTATTGCTCAACACACAGAGAATTGTCAGTTTGCTTGATCTCACTCATCACTTCCATATTAATAATTTATTGTCAGAGATTATATTTGCATATATCAATTCTTTCCAAATTACATGTTCTGATGAGATGAGGTGGAATGGGTTAGGTACAAACTAGCCCTGCTTTTAAAATCATTAGGTTTCACATATTCTTCTTCAGAGCATGAGAATTATTGGTACACAACTTATAGCTCATTACTCTGTAGAATCTTAGAATCTCTACATTATGGAAACAGACCCTTTGGCGCAACAAGTCCACATAACCCCCCATTCCCCATTGTCCAAATTTACCCCTGACTAATGCACCTAACCTACACATCCCTGAACACAATAGGCAATTTCGCATGGCCAGTTCACCTAACCTGTGGGAGGAAACCTGCACAGACACAGGGAGAAGGTGCAAACTCCACGCAGAAAGTTGCCCGAGGCTGGAATTGAACCCTTGTCCCTGGGGCTGTGAGGCAGCAGTGCTAACCATTGAGCCACTATTTTATTTTTGACATGATCTACTGGTTAAACACAGTTCAATAGGAAACTTTCAAAACAGCAGGGAGCCAACAGTTAGGTATTGTTGTTCAAAGCCTTTTGCCTTTGTCATCAATTGGTAGTAAAATTTGAAGTTCAGTCTCATTCCAGGGCAAGAATGAACACTGACGTTCCAGGGCAGACCAGAGGGATTGCTGTTTGTTCAAAGTGCTATCTTTTTAACATGGTGGAAGATTGACTTCCCATCTGCTTGCTTAGATCGATGTTAAAGATTCCCTGCCACTGCTTGGAAGGAGAACCAAGTGAATATCTCCAGTTGAATTGGAGGGTAGCTAATGTAAGCCACTATTTAAAAAGGAGGTTGAGAGAAAACAGATAACTATAGGCTGGTTAGCCTGACATCAACTGTAGGGAAAATGATTGAGTGCACGATAAAAGATTTAATTGTAGTGCACTTGGATCAGATAGAGTCAGCATGGATTTATGAAAGGAAAATCAAGTTTGGCAAATCTATTGGATTCTTTTTGAAGATGTACTTAGTAGAGGAGCCAGTGGATGTGGTTTACTTTGACTGTCAGAATGCTTTTGATAAGGTCCAGATAAGAAGTCAGCAAGTAAAATTACGGTGCACAGTAGCATACTGAGATGGGTAGAGCACTGTCTGGCAGATGGAAACCAAGAGTAGAAGTCGACAGGTCATTTTCTGAATGGCAGCAAGTGACAAGTGTGATAGTGCAAGGACCTGGGCTGGAACACAGCTATTCACAGTACACACTCATGATTGAGATAAAGAAACTAAATGCCACAGATGATACAGAGCTGGGTGGGAAGGCGAGCTTTGACGAGGATTCAGGGATGCTTCAGTATGACTTGGACAAGTTGAGTGCATGAGCGACTGCATGGTAGATGGACTGTAATAGCAGAGAGTAATGTAAGCTTTATGATCAATTAATAGAAAAAAAAAGAGAAAATGGAGGGAATGATAATGAGTAATTTGTAGGTTTTCATCAGCAAATGGCCAGATTATGGTAAAAGCATAGTTGGTTCACTCATGTCCACCCTTAGCTCATCAGTCCCACTCTATTTGATTGTCTTGTCATGCTCACTGGTATGGTCAATACATTTCACCTTGCAAGCATTACCCCAGTCCAGGAACAAATACACATTTTTCAAATTATACTGCACTGAATTTTCTATTTTGAAGTTTCCAGTACCATGTAATTTAAAAGAATTTTAAAACATTTATTTGACTAATAGAGCCAATTATTTTCTGATATCACACAATTTTCTCGTTTAGTATAGCTCATGCCAATCATCAGTGCCAAAATCTATCCTTTGTAGAATTTTTAAAATGTCAAAGTAGCAATGTATTGATGACTGTGCATAATCAACATCACTTGAAACATTTGAAACAGCCTTCTGAATAGTAGATTTATTAGCAATCAGTCCATGCTCACTTTCTGTCAGATATATGTATAGACAGCACCACTGTTAACATTCAGAAAGAATTTCTAACATTGCTGTCTGCTAAATGCCATAGACATAGATGGTAGATAAAGCAAATTCAAATTTGGAACTTTGTCATTGCTTAAAGATTTGCATTATGGCAACCCGTTGAGTGTGTTGGAATATTTATAAAAGGCTGTTCTTTTTTCTGTATATTTGGTGCCACAACAGGGATTCAATATCTGCTCTAAGCACTGAGCATAACAACATCATAAACACTTTCATGATAATTTCCAGTTGTAGCAAAATGGTAAATGCATTCTTTTGTCACTCTGCCTTAAGCATTTGCAACTTGTGTTGACATTGCAACGACAATGTTTTTGGGCAACTGATAGCAAGCCTACTTTTATTCATTTCTGCACACTATCTTTTCATCTGCTCTAAATAGAGTAAATTGGATTCCATATAAAGTAAAAATGGAAACAGATTGTTACGACCAACATTTCAATGTTTATGCCTATCATCCATGAACAGAGTCCAACGGTAGGATGATTATCCAATCATCTCAATCATTTGTTTCCAAAATTGTACATCCATTAGAAAATCAAACCCAATGGCTGCAACTAAAAAAAACCTGGACATCACGAACAATGATGGATCAACAACATTGTGGCCCCAATTTTCAAAATACAGACACTCAGTTAGTTTTTGCATTTATGCCTTCTGCTCAATACTTCTAACTGTCTCGGTGATTTATTTCAATTTCAATCTCTGTTGTCTAAAGGCTTCAGGACCCTGAAGTAACCTTGCGATGAAGTCACAGAGCTACACATCATTGAACCTAAATAGCCCAGAGTGAGTAAATTTAGACTGAACTATACCACATTATGCTAGACATTTCACTAGACACCAATACACTCTTGAATGAAAAATAGTCTGAAGAGCACATGCAAATGAACACAAAAGGAATATAGAGTGGTCCTTACCTGATGTAACAATCAGAACAAAGCTAATATATCTATGATGACCATGTATAGCAGTAGCTAATAGTAATACACAACAAATATATTAATTCTAAGCCTGAAGATAGTTGGTGAGTTTGCCATCTTGTTGAGCAGTCTGTCCTGATATAAATCCAACCGTACAGTAAGAGAATTTCTAACACTGAACAGTATTGTATCACCACCGGAAGGAACAATTGGGGTAATTTCTCCAGGATCTGTACCCTTCCACCATATAGGACAGAAAAGATGCAAAAATGCCGGAAAAGCAGAGTAACCAATAACCATTATGACATTGTGTTTTTCTGTGAAATGTCTGTCAAGGCCATGGCAGGTGAATGGAAAAATCCCCACAGACTTTCACTCCATTTAGTTTTGGAGCGCATTTGCTCGGCCGTTAGTGAAAATGTGGAACAGTCGGAAAAAAATCACACTTTTGCCACGACCTCCTGCATTGAAGTTGTTCACAGTTTGAGCTAAGAATCATTTCAACACCTCAGCAGAAATTTTGCAAAGGCCTAACTTGTCAACTGCACCAGAGCAATGTATCATCACTGGTATATTGAGAAATGTTATGGGACAGAAGTTCTAACTGTGTTTGACCTCAATGATAACACTGCATTTACACATCATGAGATTGAGACTGTCACAACTCAACCAATTTACTGTGAAAAGTAATCCATGAGGGAAGAAATAATCTGAAATATAAAAGGATGCAACATGAGGCTTTTTAGAATATATTTTCCCTAATTTTACCGAAATACGTTATAAGATAGTTGAATGACTGGCCTTTTTCTTTGGCTCATTAGCAACCTACAGACACTGTAATTATGAATACATTAAGGAACTTACTACAGCTAAAGGTTAATCTTTATTCCATAGCTAATGGCACTGCTGGATAGAGTTTAACAAACCATATTTTATACATTGAGCTATGCATTAATTCAACCGCAAGTCTATCTATACTTCAAAGGTGAGTTAAGTAGAAACAGAAGAAGAATTTTCCTGAAGTAATTTACAATTGAATGGAAGTTATACTGACACTAATGTACTATTTATATATAATTTTCTGAGCTTCTAATTAAGTCAAGTTCCAGTTTATTTCAAGGTGTGCAGAGAACTGCTGTTGGAGATCAGAACAAGCATGTGCACATGAAATTTTCAAGGAGCATACTAATTGAAGAGAAGTGTTGCAATTGAATATCAAAAAAATTCTAAAAGCTTCTGTAAAGATTCCAAAGACACTCATGTCATCAGTAGCTTTTACTGAGGCTAAAGTAGGAGTGAACCAGGAAGTGACGAGCACAGGGAAGAATTTGTAACAAAGTCACAATGAAGGCCAATGCCCCTCTCGCTGGTGGATGGTCATTGATTCAACACCACCAGAGCCAAACGCGAGAAACATGACCCTGTCCTCATTCCCAGATGGAAAGCTCCAAGCGTGCCTGAAAGAATGTGCATTGAGGTTTCAGCTGGCAGCACTGACTGGGCAAGTTGAATGCCACATGCTAGGTGGCACGATGGCACAGTGGTTAGCACCGCTGCCTCACAGCGCCAGAGACCCGGGTTCAATTCCTGCCTCAGGCAGCTGACTGTGTGGAGTTTGCACATTCTCCCCGTGTCTGCCTGGGTTTCCTCCCACAGTCCAAAAATGTGCAGGTTAGGTGAATCGGTCGTGTTAAATTGTCCGTCGTGTTAGGTGAAGGGGTAAATGTAAGGGAATGGGTCTGGCTGGGTGGCGGGTCGGTGTGGACTTTTTGGGCCGAAGGGCCTGTTTCCACACTGTAAGTAATCTAAACTAGGTGGAGTTGTCCATGCTGGATATAATGTTGTTCTGCAATTCTTTCTTTCTCAGCCTAGCTAGACAGTTTCTTTCATTTCCAGACAAGAAGTTGATTTGATTTTATTCCATTTGATTTGATTTGCTCCTGTCACGTGTACTGAGATACAGTGAAAAATGTTGTCTTACACGTTTTACAGACAGATTGTACTATATAAGTGCATCAGGGTGGCAGTTCTCGGGATTGCCAGTAATATTCCAACAGCTGATCATCTTGATATGCTCTCTGTCATGAAATATCACTGAATGCATTGCATATTGGGGCAAGGCCACTCTCCTAATTAGAGAGTCCAGACTTAAAGGTCTTTTCTGACATTGTTACAAGTACTCTATACGGCATGCCTTACATATTCTGTTAAGCACAGAGATGTAAATAGTCAGCTTGACTTATGCCTCGATATATGATCTGTTTTTGATGTTTGACAATATGCACATATCTGATAATGTAATCTCAACATAACAATAAGGTCACGTTGGGAACCAGAAATTATGGCCTTGCTTTTACACCTCCAACCTCAGCAAATGTAGCCTTAGAAAATAATTAGCCACAAAAGGCCACATATGAATTGTGAAGCTACTTTATTTCACAGACAGCATGCGAACATACAAAAAAGCAAACAGAACAAATTTTGCTTCCCTTGGTACTCAAGAGCAGCCGCTGAAAATTAAAAGCAAAATGATTTTTTTAATAATATGGTACCATGAACAAAGCAAACCTACTTTCTACTTCACAGCACCTCTGCTGATCACAATCCAGTCCATCGTGCTGTCCTCCCCCTCTCACGAGTTATCTGAGGGCTGCTCACGGCAGGGTAGGTGGATCAGAATTAGATTCTTCAGTCAGTTGAGTTGCCTATGAAGGTGTAACAGATGCCTGTTGATTATTGTTAGCAGGTTAATCACCAGAATTATCTTCAGGAGACCAGCAGACTGATTCATTATGATTGACATGCCTCATCTTCAGTTGCAGCGACCATTCCTTGTTCCTACATGGTTCTTCAAAACAGACCTAAATAAATTTCTAGGCCTACCTATTATCAAAGTGAAACACTATGAATATACCACTTTGGCCACAATTTGGCACACTGTCCAGCACTAATTGTAATGACCTGAACAGGACCAATAATATGAATGGCGGCCACAGTAATAATTATCCTCATTTCACATATGAAGTGCTGAATATTTTCAACTCTGGAATGCCATTTCATTGTCAGAAAACGCAACAAGGTAAGGCTCCCTGTTATCATGATAAAATTGTGCTTTTCAGTACTCTGAGAAGACTGTGTATGTCATTTCAGGTTGAAGCTGCACAGCAATCCTTCACACACATTAAAAAAGAACAAAAAATATTGACAACGCCTCCAGCCAGCCCACAAATCCTTTCACCTGCATCAACTGAATCCCACATTAAAGGACTGCAACATAGAATAATGAAGAATACAGAAAGGTCATATTTGTTGTTGATAGAAAGCAATCTACACTCTTGTCAGTGATCATCAACAACTTTTATTCAAACATGCACTGTATGCAGGAGGTGGTTTCATACTCAGGACCCAGTTCCATGTGATCTAACATGCCCAGGAGCTATCATATAAGTAAAGTTGTAGTTAACCCTTTACTACACAACTTCTTCCAAGTCTTTATCCTACTTTATTACTTATGGTTTTAGTTAGCTCAGTTGGGTGCACAGCTGGTTTGGAATGCAGACTGATGCCAACAGCTTGGATTCAATTTCTACACAGGCTGAAAGACTTTCCTTCTCATCCTCTCCCATTGCTTATCACAGGTGACTCTCAGGTTAAACCATTACCTAACACATCTCTCTCTCAGTAATGAGAGAGCAGCCCCATGGTCCTTTGGGACACTTTCTCAGGAAGCTTTCAGTGGTACATCTCTTGGTTTTGTGGTTAGAGTAGAAAAATCAGATTTCCCCCCAAAAATTGAAATATTGCCATTCCAGTGGTGAACTGCTCCTCCTCAGTTAAAACTTCAGGGCATTCAATCATGTGGATGAAGAAAATTTGAATTAAGACTGAACTGTTATGCTGGGTACACAAGGAAATTGTTCAGTTGTGATGTTCCTCCAGTGTATTTTATATTTGATCAGAGCTTTCCTGCAATGGACCTTTTAATAATGTAATGTACTTCAGTTTGGCTCTCTGTTGATTTAATACTGAGCAGATCCAGACATGAACAAAAAAGATTGTATAATGGATAATTGAATTGATAGCACCTTATTATCGCAAAAGTTAAAATCCCTCTCTAAGTCACTTATCGTCCATAGAATCCCTAAGTGTGGAAACAGGCCTTTCGGCACATTGAATCCACACCAACGTTTCAAATAGCATTCCATCCATACACATCTCCCCACCCTATCCTTGTAACTCTGCATTTCCCATGGCTAATCCACCTAGCCTGCACACTATGGGACAATTTCCCCATTGCCAATCCACATAACCTGTACATCTTTGGACTGTGGGAGTAAACAGGAGCATCCATAGAAAACCCACACAGATACAGAGAGAACAAGCAAACTCCATACAGAAAGTCACCCAAGGGTGGAATCAAACCCAGGTGTCTGGTGCCATGAGACAGCAGTGCTAACCACTGAGCCACTGTGCCATCCTGAACCAACAATTGAGGTTGAACATGTTGAAAGTTTGAGAAATTTTGGCCTTAGAAGACAAGCACAGACAGCGATGATATAATATGGCTTTGAACAGCAAGAATGTTGGAAATGTTATACCAATGAAGATGTCAGGTCAGCCAAGAATGAATAACATGGTTTGTAAAGTTAAGTATATATTAAGAAATTTTCCACAGTGTCAGTCTTTGCTCTGTAATAGTAGTTGCTACTGAGTCACAAGCTTAAGTAGTTCACTCCACTTCAGAGATTGAAACACAGTCTGTCACTTCATTGTAGTGTGGAAAGAATGCTTCATTGTGAGTCATAGAGTCATACAGCACAGAAACAGACCCTTCAGTTCAACTTGCCCACACCAACCAGGCACTCCAAGTTGACCTAATCCCATTCGCCAGCATTTGGCCCATATTCTGAACGAGAAATTAAACTGAGATGCCATTTGGCTTCACAGGTAAATGCAAATGTTCTCTTCACAATTTTTAACAGAGGAATAGAATCATTCTTCTGGGTGTCCTGGTAATCACATATCCCTCAACAAAAATGACTAATAATTCAACTTGTTATGAAATCATAGCTTTTGCAAATGAGCTGTTGCATTTCCTGCATTTCAACAGTGACGACACTTTTTAACAAAGTTAATTGGCTGTAAAATGCATAAGGATGACTGGAGGTTGTGAAAGTCACTATACAAATACGTGTTCAAGATTTGTTGGTAAGGAAACAACCAGAAACATTTCAGAATATTCTCTTAGGAAATAGATTGAATGGCATTCAAGGTGAAGAAGATTTAATGCTCAATATCTTCCTTCATCCTTCTCCAGTCCAAGGATATTTTTTGATACAGATGTTATTAAGTATTGGATGATGACAAATGGGCAAATAGGTAATCAGCGATGAAATATGTGATTGACCAATAAATGTCATAGTCAGTTATTGGCATAACTTTGCACAATTGCACTTATATATTTTAAAATAATTCTTTCATGGGATGTGGAGATTACCGACTCATGCAGCATTTATTAACAACTTTTATTTGCCCTCAAGAAGGTATTGGAGGGCTGTTTTCTTGAATGGCCATAGCCCATGTGGTTTGGGAATGCCCAAATTGCTGTTAGGAAGTGAGTTCTGTGATTTTGACCAAGCAACAGTGTGATGGACCAGGCCAGCTCCCCTGAAAACATATCAAAGAGATAGCTCAGACTCTAACCTTTATCTTATTTAAAGACAAGTACAAGTTGCTGTGTTCCAGATGTGATTTAATTCATCAAACTTCTAGACTATAAGCAAAAAAAAATCTTTATTGTTAGACCACAGTTAAAACACAAACAAAAAGAGAAGAAATGGCATAACTTTAACTCTATTGAAATATTTGACCAGAAGAATTATTATTTAGCTACTACTAATCAACTGTTCCAATATAGCAGCATCCCACAAGCACACACTTGGCAAAGACAAATGCAGCAAAACAGATCTCCCTCATTTGCTATCTCCTTCAGTCCAGGGGATAGAATGCAATCAGCATAAATCTGGTAGCTGACATAGAACTCAATCTTTCCTACAATGTAGAGATAGAGGTGTATCTAGCAGCTTCTATTCCAAAAACCCCAACTTCAACAACTGAAAGCCAAACTAAACCCCTGAGTTTGCATGAGCCTGACTCCATCCCCTCATGATCTTTTGTCTACCTTAAAACAAAACCCAAAGCTATTTACTCTGCTTTCAATGGAGTAGACATTTTAGTACCAGATTTATAATATTGTCTTCAAGAGAAACAGGACAGAACAAGTGCCTCTTAAAGGGACATAATGTGTCAACAATGAGAAAAGTGACAACATAGTTCTAAGTTGGGATGCTGCATGATTTGGACAAAATCTTGCACATGGTAATGTCCCCATGCAACCATCATAGAGTCATAAAGATGTACAGCATGGAAACAGACCCTTCGATCCAACCCATCCCTGCCCAACTAGATATCCCAACCCAACCTTTTCTCACCTGCCAGCACCTAGCCCATATCCCTTCAAACCCTTCATATTCCTATACCCATCCAAATGCCTTTTAAATGTTGCAATTGTGCTAGCCTCCACCAATTCCTCTGTCAGTTTATTTCTATGTGAAAAAGTTGCCCCTTAGGTCTCTTTTATATCTTTCCCCTCTCACCCTAAACCTATGCCTTCCAGTTCTGGACTCCCTGACCCCAGGGAAAAGACCTTGACTATTTATCCTATCCATGCCCCTCATAATTTTGTAAACCTCTATAAAGTCACCCCTCAGCCTCCGATGCTCCAGGGAAAACAGCCCCAGCCTGTTAAGCCTCTCCCTATAACTCTAATCTTCCAACCCTGGCAACATCCTTGTAAATCTTTTTCTGAACCCTTTCAAGTTTCATATCATCTTTTCGATAGGAAGGAGACCAGAATTGCATGCAATATTCCAACATTGGCCTAACCAATGTCCGGTACTGCCGCAACATGACCTCCCAACTCCTGTACTCAATACGCTGACCGCAGCCTTGTCTTTCTGGCTAATGTTCTGGGACACGGGTTCTAATTACAGAAATAGCCAAGGTGATGAAAGTAGGCATTGAGCAATAAATGAAGTTTGTAATATCATCATCAAGAGTCCAATCTGAGAGTAGCATGAAAGGGAATTATAACAGCAGCCATCATTAGCAATGTTATGAAAATACACACAAAGAATTTTTCAAAAGCATTTGCCAATATAGCAACATTTGGTTTCTGTTTATGCAATCTATAGCCAAATAATTTAGACGCACAACACCTGTTTCTCAGAAGGCAACGACCTCACCAAGACCCCGTTATTGTGGACAATAAGCATATGCACAATTTTGATCAGGAATGTTTCACCTGGTGTATTGATGAAGATAAAATGTAGGAGTCAGTGGTTGCAATGATAGTGTCAGTAGACTAGCAGTCCAGAACCTAATGGATACATGGATTCCAATCCTGGTGAAATCTGCATTCGATGAAAATTTGGCAAACATTCTTGTCTAACTCCTGCTTATTGTTGTTAAAACCTATTGGGTTCACTAATGTCCTTTAGGGAAGGAAATCTGCCATCCTTACCTGGTCTGGTCTACCTGTGACTCCAGAACCACAGTAATGTGGTTGACTATAGTTTGGAAATTAGGGATTGACAATAAATTCTGGGCTAGACATCAATGCCCACAACTCATGAATGAGCAAGATATGTAATAAGCATCTAAAATTACTGCCTAAACTAGACTTTAGTACATTTGCAATGAAATTAAGAATCAGTTGTCTGTGACTCTTGTTGGTGAAAGTGAGGACTGCAGATGCTTGAGATCAGAGTCAAGGAGTATGGTACTGAAAAAGCAGCATCCGAGGAGCAGGAGAATCGAAGTTTCGAGCATAAGCCCTTTATCAGGAATGAAGCCTGTGGCCCTAGGAGTTTGAGAGATAAATGGGAGGGGGTTAGAGGTGGGTGAAGGTAGCTGGGAATGCGATAGGTCGATGAAGGTGGGGATGAAGGTGATAGGTTGGAGCGGAGGGTCAAGCAGATAGGTGGGAAGGAAGATGGACTGGTAGGACAGTTCAAGAGGGCTGTGCCGAGTTGGAAGATTGGATCTAGGATAAAGTGGGGGGAGAGAAAATGGGGAAACTGGTGAAATCCACATTGGTTCTGGAGGGTCCCATGGTGGAAGATGAGGCATTCTTCCTCCAGGCATCAGATGGTTAAGACTTAGCGATGGAGGAAGCCCAGGACCTGTACGTCTGTGGGGGAGTGGGAAGGAGAGTTAAAGTGTTCAGCCACAAGGTGAAGGTATTGTTTGATGCATGTCCCAGAGATGTTCTCTGAAACTTTCTGCAAGTAGGCATCCTGTCTCCCCAGTGTAGAGGAGACCACATTGGGAGCAATGGACACAGTAATGGCATGTGTGGAAGTGCTGGTAAATCTCTGTCAGTTGTGAAAGGATTCTTAGGGCCTTGGACAGAGCTGAGGGGAGAGGTGAAGGCACAGATTTTGCACTTCTTGTGGTGGCTGGGGAAGGTGCGGGAGTGGGGGGGTGGGCTGTTGGGGGAGGTGTGGAGTGATCAAGGGAGTCATTGAGGGAATGGTTTCTCTGAAATGCAGTTGGGGGTGGGAAGGGAAATATATCTCTGGTGGTGGGGTCCATTTGTGCAGAAATGGTGAAAGATGATGCGAGTGTCCGGAGGTTGGTGGGTTTGAGGTTGAGGCCCTGTGGGGGGTCTGTACTTGTTGTGATTGGAGGGATGGAATCTGAGGGCGGAGGTGCAGGAAGTGGGTGGAGGGCATCGTCGACCACATGGGAGGGGAAATTGTGGACTTTGAAGAAGGAGACCATCTCGCATTTTCTATGGTGGAATTGGTCCTCCTGGGACCAGATGCGGTGGAGGTGGAAGAATTGGGAATACGGGATAGCGTTTCTCCAGGAGGCAGGATGGGTGAAGGTGTAGTCCAGGTAGCTGTGGGAGTTGGTAGGTTTGTAGTGAATGTTCGTGTTGAGTCAGTTGCTGGAAATGGAGATAGAGAGGTCTTCTCCTGGGAGAAGATGTGGCAGAGGCAGAGGAATTGGGAATGTCGGATAGCATTTCTACAGGAGGCAGGGTGGGAGGAGGTGTAGTCCAGGTATCTGTGGGAATCGGTGGAGGTACTCCCACTTCTTTCAGATCTCCTTTGAATCTTTCCACTTCCTCCAGACCAAAGGGGTAGCCATGGCGACCCGCATGGGCCCCAGCTCTGCCTGACTCTTCCGTCAGGTATGTGGAACAGTACATCTTCCACAGCTACTACACTGGCACCACTCCCTACCTTTTCCTCCACTACATTGATGACTGTATCGGCGCCATCTCACGCTGCCACCAGGAGGTTGAACAGTTCATCAACTTCATAAACACCTTCTACTCTGACCTCAAGTTCACCTGGACACTTTCCTCCCCTTTCTGGACCTCTCCATCTGCATTTGCGGCGAGCAACTCAATACAGACCCCCACTACAAACCCACTGACTCCCACAGCTCCCAGGACTACACCTCCTCCAACCCTGCCTCCTGTAAAAATGCTATCCCTTATTCCCAATTCCTCTGCCTTCGCTGCATCTCCTCCTAGGAGGATCAATTCCACCACAGAACACACCAGATAGCCTCCTTTTCCACAGACTGCAGTTTCCCCACCCCAATGGTCGACAGTGCCCTCCAGCACATCTCCTCCACTTCCCATGCCTCTGCCCTCAAACCTCACCCCTCCAAACGCAACAAGGACACATCCTCCCCCCGTCTGTGGATACTGCCTAACCAGGTGTGCTTTTCCAGCACCACATTCTTTGACTGTGACTTTCATTGGTTTGGTTTAAGACAGTTGATATCAAATTGGAATTTTCTTTTTTTTTTGGGTAAGACATAAATTATTAAGTTATATTCTTGCTCCTTAGATAACTTGGATGAGCATTGTCTTGTTTCACTTTATCCAGTAGTTACAACATTGTATGAGCAAACCGTGAGATGTGAGATCACATCAGTGTTCTGAAATTAAGAGAAATCTTGAGGTAACTGCTGGAAGAGAAACAGAAAAATAATAATGAGAGCTCCGTATTGTACACTCACAGCCTTCAGTGGAAAAAAAAACCATCAGCTCTATCCATCGTGGCCTGTATATGACAGAAACCAACAATATTTGCTTGACTTTTGCTGACCTCTGAAGTGGCCTAGCAAGCAACTGTGCTGTAAAATAATTGCTGCAGAACAGAATTATTAAGAACTGGAGTGGTTCAAGGAGAAGGTTTGCTATCACCTTTTCAGGGCAACTGGGAATGAGTAATGAATGCATCACCACATTCTGAGATCAAAATGAAAAATAAATC
This sequence comes from Chiloscyllium punctatum, assembly GCF_047496795.1. Classification (NCBI taxonomy): domain Eukaryota; kingdom Metazoa; phylum Chordata; class Chondrichthyes; order Orectolobiformes; family Hemiscylliidae; genus Chiloscyllium; species Chiloscyllium punctatum. The sequence goes on from NC_092747.1 coordinate 119,560,798, forward strand.
AAGCACATCCGTGACTTCTGACAGTCCTTAGATAATCTGCTTAGTTTGGAAGGAAAATGTACTTGTTTATCCAGCAAACATATCAGCTCCTGTTTCATTTTTCTTAAATATTGGATTCTGTGAGTCTAACACATGCTTTGTGCTGACAAACATTGTCAGATATTCAGTTGAGTTCATTGTAATTCTGTTATTAAAGGACCTGTGAAAAATCCCTGCTGTTGTGTGCAGGATCAGTGGGGTAAATGTTCATTCTATGCAACAGAGTAAAACAGCGTATTCGTGTCCCTCGGTTTTATTTCTGTTATGGGTTGCTGCTTATATAAATTTCTTTTCAAGAATGAAGTGGGGCTTTTGCTATTTCCCAATCATTTTTATTGTTAAAAAGACCAAAGTGGATGTTTAAGTTCAGCAATGTGAGGTCAGTAAAGATTTGGAAAGGAAACATTTTCCAATCTCAAGTCCCCTATTGTCAAGTGGAAGTAAAGCTTCATATATTTTGCCTCAAAAATGAGTTCAGAGCTAAATCCCTATCCGTTTTATACCAGGTTTCCTCAGAATTGTAGCATTTTCAGCATAGGATGAGATATTCTGACGTCAATAACAAATTCATAACTCTTTGAATTAGAAATTCTTTGGATACTGATGTTGTTTTGTCCTGTGGTTACTGCCCCAGCCATTGTTTATGTGTTAATTACCTTACTAAAGCATCTTATAATTTTGTATGCCTATCAGTCCTCCTCTCAAACATCTTTCTTACAATGAAACACTATTTCCTCCAGGAGTATATCATAATCAAAGGTTTTCTACCTCATATCATCTGAGTCACTCGATTCCATACCCTCTCCATGGCCTTGACATTATTTTGAAAGTAGGCCAACTAAAATTGAACACAACAGCCTAGATTTCTCTTTGCTGCTGTTCTAATGAATCTCCAGAAGGTTGAAATTTCCTGGTGCCTGCCGATATTCCAGGTCAGAAAAAATTAAGTATGTTAGATGGACAGAGGGAGCTTATGTTACCATATCAAATGCCTTCTGTACATCCACAAGTTCCCCATTATCTACAGAACTCCGATAGCTTGATTAAACATGATTTCCTTTTCATCAAACCGTGCCAACTCTTCCCAATTTCTAAATGCACAGTTATAATCTTCTCGATGTTTGATTCGAATACATACAAGGACATTAACCTAAGTAGTCTATCACTTCCTGTTTGCTGCCTCCCTCTTTTCTAGTTGCTGGTTTCAAATCTGAAGAGAACTTTCCAGAAGCTAATAAAGTTTGGAAAATTAACACAAATTCATCTATTGCCTATTGAGCTACACCTTTGAAGCCCCTAGGATGAAGATTTAGCATTGATGGTCATATATAATTATTGAAAGTCTCCATAACATCTCAACTTTAATCACTAGACTGTTGCAATTGACCTGAAGTACTGGCCATGATCTGATCCCCTAGATTCACAGACTGCTTCTTGATTGTGACACCGGGATCTGACTGAACATCAACCTATTTCACCCCACTAAGGATTCACTGATGGCAATTTACTTGAAGTACATACAGTTTGCTTGCTGTGTAATATGATGTTGATGTATTCCAGTGCTGTACAGCAACATATCTCCTGTCCTTGACTATCCAGTGTTCCCAACCATGACTAGCTGCATGTATATGTTCCCAACTTTCTTGCCTCATTCACAACATCCCACTGAAAGATAAATTCTGCCCACAATTTCCCTTTTACAAAACAGGTTGACTTGATATAATTTTATTATTAAAGGTTCAGCTATTAACTTTAATAATGGATTGGGTAACTTTCCCAATGTACCCATATCTACATCCCTTCGAGGGAGAAAGTGAGGATGGCAGATGCTGAAGATCAGAATCAAGCGTGTGCTGGAAAAGCACAGCAGGTCAGGCAGCATCCGAGGAGCAGGAGAATCAGCATTTTGGGCAGTAGCCCTTCATCAGGAATGCCTCATTCCTGATGGAGGGCTTATGCCTGAAACATTTATCCCTTCCAGAACAGTGTTGTTAAGTTCATGGCTCTTTTAATCGTCTGTGTGAACTTTTCAAAACAGAGACAATTTTCAAAAATTACAACCAATTTTGGTTGTGAATCATCATTAAGAACTAGCCTGACCTCGACCACCCTTACAAGCAGTTAGTTCCAGATTCCGATCACGCTCTGGGTGAAAAGGTTTACCTCATATCTCCTCTCAACCTCCCATCCTTTGTCTTAAATCAAAGCCTCTGGTCGTCGATCTCTCATCAAGGTGAAAAGTCTCTTACTGTCTACCCTATCCATGCCCTTCTCAATCTTCTCTGCCCTAAGGCAAGCAACCTTGGTCTGTTCAATTTCTCTTCATAAGAGAAACTCACCAGCCCAAGTAAAATCCTGGTAAATGTCCTTAGGTGGCTCAGTGCTATCACATCTGTCCTATAATTCTTGAACTGCACACAGAATGCCCTAAATGTGGCTGAACCAACCTTTTATACAGTTCCAGCATAACCTTGCAGCTCCAAACTCTATGCCTCAGCTAATAAAGGCAAGAATTTCATATATCTTCTTAACTCCACCTATCTTGATATCATAAGGGACCAATATACATGCACACAAGGTCCATCTGATCCTTGATGCTTCCCCGGGTCCTTATTTTCATCATGTACTCCCTTGATTTGTTTGTTCAGCCCAAATACATAACCTCACATTTATATACATTGAATTCCATTTACCACTGATCAATCCATCTAACCAGCTCATTGATATCTTCCTGTGATCTAAGGCTATTCCCCCCATAACTTACCACCTCACCAATTTTGGCATCATTTGTGAACTTACCAGTCAGCACTCCTGCATTCAAATTCACATAATTTATCGAAACCACAAGCAGTAAAGGTCCCGACACTGACCATTGTTGGACCCCACTGGACAGAGACTTGGACTTCCAATCCAAGGAGAAAAACCTCTTCAACTATTAGATTCTGCCTCCTGCCACTCAGCCACATGTGGATCCAATTTGCCAAATTTCTTGGATCCCATAGACTCTTACCTGAGGTATCAGTCTCCCATGTAGGACCTTATCAAAAACCTTGCTGAAATCCAGATAGACCACATCAATAGCACTGCCCTTATCAACGCACCTGGCCACCTTGTCAAAAAATGTAAACATGTTGGTCAGACATGACATCCTCTTACAAATTCATGCTGACTGTTCCAGTTTTATCCCTGATTTTCCAAATGCAGATTAATTCTGTCTTTCAGAATAGTTTCCTCACCACAGAGATTAGACAGACTGGCCTTTAGCTTTGTGGTTTATCTCTTGCCCCCTTATTGAGTAATGCTGCCATAATGGCTGTCCTCCAGTCCTCCAGCACCTCTTCTGTGACGAGAGAGGAAATTAAAATTTTTGCAAGTCCCCTGTTATTTCTTCTCTTGCCTCACCCAACAACTAGGAATAGATATCATCCAACATTCGAGATCTATCTACTTATGAGCCTTCCACACAACTCAGAACCTCTGCTCTGACTATGTCAATTTCTTTAATTATATCACAGATATTCTGCCTGATCTCTATACCTATTCTGTCCCTCTCACCCATGAATATAAAGTGTTCATTAAGAACCCTATCTATATTCTCTGGTTCCTTGTAAATTACTGCTATGGTCCTGAGTGGGTCTAACTCTCCCTCTTGCTAACCTTTTACCTTTAATATTCCTGTGAAACAATTTAGAATTTTGCCCACTGGTATCCTTTCCTGTCCCCTTTTAGCTCTCCCAATCTCCTTTTTCTAAGTCCCCGTTTGCACATTCTGTACTACTAAAGTGAAGTGACATATAAATAAGGTGGGAAGTTAATGAGATACAAATGCATGGAAATAAAATAGTTGCCACTAAATGTTGAGATTCTTAAGAGGGAATATTTGGGAAAACTTTTCTCAACATTGAGAATCTGAGTTTTTAATTCTCAGCTTATATCTGGCAGGGAAAATTCTCCCAACTATCCGCTTAGACAAAATGCAGCATTTTATGGCAGTTGAAAATCTAAACAAGATCATCTTTTATTTTCAGAGGTTAATCCCACTATCTGTTTTCTAACCAGGTCCCTCAAGCTGTCTCTCCTCAGGTGCACATCACCCTCTCAAACTCTCTGCTTCAGTGGGCTATATCACTGCACAAATTACATCTTGAGTAGAACCTTGCAGCAAATAGAGAGGTGATTTACCTCTTTGTGGTTCTGCTTTTGTTTGATAGCACATTTTGAATCTCATTCTACTTTCTCAATTACCCAAATAGCTATTTATTATTTGCTGAAATGGTACTTATGGTCTCAATCACTCTGCGTATTCAGACAACTCTCAAAATAATGTAACATCTCCTCACCTCTAGTTTGACACTCATATTAACTAGCTTAGATAGATGAGTATTCCCATTCCATATTCCTGACATTGTAACTTTCCTAACTGTGATCCATATTAATTTTATTTTTCAAATGGTTGGTCAGACACATTTTGAGTGCTTTTTCAAATTATTTCATCAACGTTTTTGGAGATTTTAGATCATATAGATAAGGATATTTAGAAGAAATTCATTTTCCTACATAAGATTCCAAACCGTCATCTATAGCATTGTGTTCTGTCACCTTTTATTTTGTTTTATTCATTCATGGGATGTGGATGTTGCTGGCTAAGCAGCATTTATTACCCATCCCTAATTGTTCAGACAGCAGTTAAGAGTCACCCACATTACTGTGGGTCTGGAGTCACATGCAGGCCAGACCAGGTAAGAATGGCAGTTTCCTTCTCTCAAGGACAACAGTGAACCAGATGGGTTTTTTTCCTGACAATTAATTCATGGTCATTGTTAAACTCTTAATTCCAGTCATTTTTTTTTAATGAAATTCAAATTCCATCATCTGTTATGGTGGGATTTTAACCCATTGCCCAGGATGTTATCTGGGTGTCTGCATTAACAGTCCAGCGATAATGCCACTAGGCCATAGCTTCTAGCTTATTATCCAGTTGTGACCTTAAACTTAATTTTAAAACTTTATAGCCTTGATTATCTATAGTCTTGATGTCAATGACATTTCCTAATCATGATTTGATCTTGTTATGACAAAAACCACTGAAAGTACAGAAACATAGCTTGCCCCATCTACTGACTCTTGTACAATTGGCGTGATCTACTAAACATTCTTTCTCAGGTGCCAGATGTTGATAATCACTGTGAAAACAGATCTTTTGGAAATTTGATGCAGACTGTTAGTGAGGAGTATCAAATAATTTGGATGAATTGTCTTGGGATGTCAACAAATATCTTACATCCTAATGAAAAAAGAATGAAGGACTAAGAAAGCAAAGTAGAGTGGGAAGAAGGTGGGGAGTAAATGGAATAAAAAGGTGCTTTTAAAAAACTCTTGGGATAAAGACATAAAGAAAAAATCAATGCTACGACATTATTCTGGTGTCATAGTTTAAGGGTTGTTGAAAAATGATGAATACTTCAAATTATATGTTATAAAGGAAACCAAAGCAAATAAAATGGCAAATTCATATTTTCTTCAAAGAGAATAGCACCAACATTCTGTCCAATCATTGCAGAGACAGCACAAACCAACTATCCAATCCTTGTAGGTTTTCAAATCAGTGCCTGGGAACTCGATGAAATAAAAAGACTTCAGACGAATGAATTGCCTGAGTCAAACAACATATGTCCTAGGTTTCTGAAGGAGACCAAGGGGGGCAGTTACGGACTATCAAACAGGCTCAGCAGACTGAAAATGACTAAACACAATGGTTTATTTTAAAAGCGCAACCAAGCCGATGTCGGCAACTGAAGACTCTTTAACCTAACATCAGAAGGACATGGTTAAAATAATAGAACTTGCTCAAAAAAATGGTTTGGAGGAAGAATTTAAATACAAAACCAGCACAGAAGAGGATTCTGAAGAGATTTCTGAGTAAAAGTCATTCTGGACTTGAAACATTAGTTCTATTTTTCTCTCCATAGAAGTTGCCAGACCTGCTGAGCTTCTCTGTGTTTGTTAGTGGGTTCTTCTACTTGGTATACATTCCAACCCTTAAGTTAGACTACTTTGATTCAAATTCCTGATGGACAACTTGACTCTTTGACAACTAATACTGCAATTCGTCCACCAGAATAAGGAATCTGATTGATTAGATTAAATGATGAGAGTTGACTCACACACAGTGTTCTCCAGAAATCATTCCAAAGAACTGTCAGTATAAAAGTGATTTAGAATTCTTTTGGAATTAGACACAGATAAAACAATCAGTGGAATTTTTATGATATATTGGCCTGGCCTTTCAGAAAGCTTTTGATAAATTTCATTCTTTTATTCACAGATCGAACGTATGAGCACAGTCTAAAACAAGGAAGTGATGGTGCATTATTCAGGAGAGTATACTGTACACATCAGGGGCACACTTCCCTCCCACTATCCTGTCTTCCACTATCTTTCAGTGGGTCAGACATGTGCTGATATGCCATGAGGCTGGACGTAGCAAACACCAATGTCGATAGATATGGGATGCGTGTGGCTGGTGCCCAGGCCTTGAAATGTTGGCGTCCAGTGTCTGGCATGAAGGTTCTTCAGAGCAAGTGATAAGCTGGATTTGCCCATTGGCTTTGGTTTCCTTGTTGAGTTTTCCCAACATCCAACTTGTTTGATGGGTTTACAAAGGTGGGAAGCTCATATTCATGAGGCAGGTTGGGCTGTTCACAAGGCATTTAGCAAGCAGTAATTGTGTCAAGTGGTAATTCGCCAATGCCCAGAGAGACACAGCACTTGTGAAAGGCAAAGATCGCACATACTGCCCCTGACATTGAGTTGGAGCCTGTCTTCAGATACTGCCATGAGGTTCGCCATTGCCATATTGCTCAGACACTGATAGGGTTCCACTCATTGACTCTGTTTCACTTTACAGATGCTGTCTGCCTTGTTGAGTATATCGAGCCTTTTTAGTTTTAAGCTCAGATCTTCAACATCCACAATATTTTATTTTTGCAGTTTTGAGCTGATGGATCTGATGTAACTCTGTCTCGTGTAGCAAAGGCATTGCCACATGCCATGATGACCGGTATCCTCAGTGTGGAGATGGGAGCTCATCTCACCAAGGAATATGTGTTGATCACTCTTGCTGTTACTGTCAAGAACAGATGCATCCGTACCAAGTAAAGTGGCATGGGCAATGGCAGGCTGATTTTCTGACCTCTTTTTGGCTCTTTTTGGCATCTTCTACAGGCTCAGTCTGTCAAAGTTGTCCTTCAGGACTCAACCAGCTCAGTCATTGGTCATGTTACTGGACCATTCTTGTTATTGGGCATTGAGGTTTTCCACACTTACCTTCAGAACTTCTTCCAAGTGATATTCAACTTGGAGCAATATTGACCATTAGCTGAGGTGTGTGTGGAACCAAAAGAGAAAATGCTGGAAAATCTCAGCAGATCTAGCAGCATCTGTAAGGAGAGAAAAGAGCTGACATTTTGAGTCTAACTGACCCTTTGTCAAAGCAGCTTTGACAAAGGGTCAGTTAGACTTGAAACATCAGCTCTTTTCTCTCCTTACAGATGCTGCCAGACCTGCTGAGATTTTCCAGCCTTTTCTCTTTTGGTTTCAGATTCCAGCATCTGCAGTAATTTGCTTTCATCACAAGGTGTGTGTGGAGGTTGGAGGGGGAGTGTGGACATGGGGAGAGGCATTAAAGGTGATCAGCAGGAAGTTTTCTTGCCCTTATTTGACTTAGTGTCACAAGACAATGACAGGCTTCCATGGTCGTTCACTCCTATCTGTATACTATTGTGTGACCACCTCTGGTGGGTCTGTTGGCACAGGACACACACACACACACACACACACACACACAGAATAGAGATGGAGCAGTATGAGTCTTTGATGCTAATGTAATATTTAAGGAGTTTGTCTATGTCAAGCTTTTACTTGACTAGTCTGAAGGACAGCTTTCCCAAGTTTAGCACAAGTTCACCGATGTCGGTGAAGAGAACTTTGCAGGGTCAACTGAGAAAGGTGTGTCTTTGAAGTTGCTCATGTCTCAGTCAATGGTCCAACCTGTTTTATTCTTCTTCAATATTTCTGTGGCAATTTGAGAAAATCAATTGGCTTGCTAAGCAATTTCAGAGCACATTTAGTATGGAACTAGTGTTGCAGGCAGCTCAGACTGATCTCTATGCCCAGCAGACACCAGTGAACCAGTGAATTAGTTTTTATGACAATCATTTAGGTTCATGGGCATTGTTAATAAAACTGACATTGTATTATTCCTAATTTATTCTTTAATTCTATTTAAGTTCCTCCAGCTAAAGTGGTGAGCTTTGAAATCGCACCTCGACGGTGTTAGTCAGATCTCGATTACTCGTCCAGAAAAATCATCAGTCTGCAACCATTCCCACAAATGTTGAAATTCTGAATTAACCATTAGAAAAAGAAGAAATAATAGAAATGCATAGCAGCTCCTTCAGGATTTGTGAAGTGAACATATGAATTAACATCTGATGTGCAGACTCTTTGTCAGAACCCAGTAGGGAGCATGAGCCAAACTGTGAAATACTCAGCTTTGTGTGATTAGTATTATTGAATATGTCACTGTAGAAAGTGGTGTTTGGATGATGTTACTTTCAATTGAGAGACGGTACAAATAAAACTGTTCCAGGTTTCAACTTTAAGATATCATGCATTTTCAATGCTAATAAGTTCAAACAGCTTGTAACATACTATCCTGACTGAAAAGCCATGGTAAATAACATACGTTGCAAATGCTGTGTTTTTGACAAATGCTGCTGAATTACCTACATAATACAATCCTACTAAACTCACCAAGTCTGGATTGTTAGACTATTTTACCCACTATTTGTATTGTGCCCTTTTTCCGTCACAGTTTAAATTTGTAACATTTCAATCGTGCGTAGTGTTGTTGAAGCAAGTTACTGAGTGTTGGCCAATTACAGTTGCATTTCATACGATGAAACAGTCACATAAATAAGCTTGAATTGCAATGAGCTCCCACCTGGTGTTGTACTAAATGTGAAGAGAGTACACAGTCCTTGCCTTGTTGGATGGAAAGTCAGTCGGATTTTTTTGTTGCCTGGGACATTTGAGTTATACCTGCCATCTAGAAGCAAGGCAGTGGAAATTGCTTCTGCGCAGTCGGGTGAAGCAGTCAAGATAAAAGTAAAAAAAAGGCAAACAGAAAAACTTACCAAAACATTGCCTTAATAATAAAGTGAGATAAAATTTTGGAAATAGCTATTGACATTAATGGAACAGAACCTGGGCAAGAGATATCTTGTTGATTGTGTACAGGACATTGGTGAGTCCTCTTCTGGAGTACCATGCGCAGTTCTGGTTGCCCTGCTATAGGAAAGATATTATTAAACTGAAGAGAGCTCAGAAAAGATTTATCTGGATGTTGCCGGGAATGGAGGATGTGAATTTTAAAAATAGGCTGGGATCTTTTTTTCACTGGAGTATAAAAGGTTGAGGGGTGAACTTACAGAGATTTATAAAATCATAAGAGACATAGATAAGATGAATAGCAAAGATCTTTTTTCCATGGTGGGGGGGGCAGGAGTTCAAAAATAAGGAGCACCTTTTTTTTAACTGAGCGGAGAACGATTTTAAAAAGACAAGAGGGACAATTTTTTTTGACAGAGTGGTTAGTGTCTGGTATGAACTGCCAGAGGAAGTGATAGATGTGAAAGTCTTTTCCCTGGGGTCAGGGGAGTCCAGAACTAGAGGGCATAGGTTTAGGGCGAGAGGGGAAAGATATAAAAGAGACCTAAGGGACAACTTTTTCACACAGAATGTGGTACGTGTATGGAATGAGCTGCCAGAGGAAGTGGTGGAGGCTGGTACAGTTGCAACATTTAAAAGGCATTTGGATGGGTATATGAATAGGAAGGGTTTGGAGGGATATCGGCTGGGTGCTGGCACGTGGGACTAGATTGGTTTGGGATATTTGGTCGGCATGGATGGGTTGGACCGAGGGGTCTGTTTCCATGCTGTACATCTCTATGACTCTATTTAAAAGACACTTGGATGAGTTCATGATTAGGAAAGGTTTGGAAGAATATGGACCAAATGCTGGCAGGTGGGACTAGTTTAGTTTGGGAACATGATTGGTGTAGACTAGCTTCCATGCTGCATGACTCCATGACCCACTATCAACTGGGTATACCACATTATTCATTTATGCTACTCACCAAATCAATTTCATCTCCATTGGTTTTATCATTTTGAGACCTAGCCATCGAAAAGAAAGGAACTTACAAACTAAAAATGAGACAAATATGAATAATACAATAAGAAATTCCCTACATGGTTTTATCAAACTCTCTCATTAAAATTCTCTCAGTCATCAGTTTCTGACTTTGGCAATTCCCTCACAAAACATCTCAATCTCCTTTAAAATCTTCTTGAAATCCATTACCTTGATTAATCCAACAGTCATCCCTCTTAATCTAATATCACGTTTCCTGTCTTGTTGTTTTTGCTCTGTTGCTGATTGTGAAGCTATCTGGGACGATCTTAATACTGATTCGTTTTTACGTTGGTGATAGGATTTCTGAGAACCTTGCACATTAAGTGATGGGGCTGAGAGATGTTGGGACAGTGGATAAGTAATGGAACAGCTGTGCTTGCTTTGCGAAGGAACAGCAGGGGCTTGTTGGTCATTTGTCCTCCTGCTGTGATGCTATTTTGACAACTGCAGAGAGGGTCAAAGATAGATTGCCTGCCCAGATGCCAATTGATCCACATAGGTGGCTAATTAGTGACATTTTCCCACTTCTGTTGGCATGCCACCAGAGATGGGTAAATTCCCTGCCATTTGGAAGATCACTAGATGAACTCTAACAGCCTAACTGGTACATGTTTGGTTAGGTAAAAACAATGACTGCAGATGCTGGATACCAGAGTCTAGATTAGAGTGGTGCTAGAAAAGCATAGCAGTTCAGGCAGCATCCGAGGAGCAGTAAAATCGATGTTTCGGGCAAAAGCCCTTCACCAGGAATCAGATTAGGATTTTGGGGCGGGGAGAGATGTTTTGGAGATGTTGATGTAGTTAGAAGCTATGGTGGTGTGCTCCTATAGGTATACACTCTGACCAACAATGGCATGACAGACTGCTGAGTTCTTGGCCCTGCCATCAGCTGATATGTTTGTGGATGGATGATAGATGGCCATCCTTGAAGGTGACAAAAGTCCTGAGAGCTGCTACATAATTTCCTCAATCCCCCCACAGTGCCAGTGGGCATTCCACAAAGATCTGAGGAAACATTGTCATTGATTTCCAGATCAGGACCCTTCTGTGAGGCTATAAATTTACTTTTAAATTTAATAAAACATTCTGCTCACCCCATTTTCTGTTTCATTCTCCTTCTTTTCCTCCTTAGGTTTCTATTTTTTCGTTAAAATGTGTGTGACTTTTCTTTCGATTCATACACTGTATTCAGTGGACATTTTTTTTGTTTATAAGAACCCCCTCCTATTCTGAACTTAATGCGAACTGATATTTAATTTCTGACCTATGAACGTATTTTCCTTTGGTTAATTGAGTGCCATAAATTTGAAAGTTCATTTGAACACATAAAGCAGACTACAGGATGAATTTGTTATGTTGACACTCAGAAAGCCCAATTGTGCCAAGCTGAAACATTTTGCCTGTAACATGGTAAGGGTTAGTACAAATCTCACACTGATTAGTTGGACTGAGACCAAACATATTTATCCCACAGTCTGTTAGACGATTAGAATCAGAGCAGCACCACAAGAATTATTAGCATTTACGATAGGCCTCCATTTTAGGCCATGAACATAAAAGCTGTTGCAGCTGCACCTCAGCATTTATATTAATCTCACCAATCTGTGAAGAATATCAGTGCTAAAGTTCCCACCCTGCTTCTACTGTCTGTATTCTACCACCTCAGACAATTCCTTATGCACAGGAACACAAGAAATGCATTAATCAGCAGTCCCACATCAGTTGAAAGAGACTTATGAAAGTCTCATCCTGACAAGACATGAGGTCTGCCCTGTTTGAGATACTTGTAACAGTTTATTTTTGTGGAACCAGGAACAGCATTGCTCCTCCCAAATTTATAGTGTTAATGATTGTTTCCCCTCTCAACCCAAGCTCACCGCTGCCTGTTCCGAGCCTGGTCATACAGTTGACCCGACAGCTGCTGTTGGTAACCTCCCATTTTTCCAAGGGCTGAGCAGAGTTACAACAGGCAACTCTTCTTGAGATGAAGACTCAGCTACAACATTGTGCTGGCATTGAGCTTCTCTGTTTGGGGTCAAATGACCTATTGTCACTAAAGTGCAAAAACATGTGACAGTAAACCATTTTGTTAACTGGGATCTATGGGACCAGGAATATTTAATTTAGATTCCCTGTGGAAACAGGCCCTTCAGCCCAACCAGTCCACACTGACCCTCCGAAGAATAACCCACCCAGACCCATTTCCCCCCTGACTAGTGCCCCTCACACTGTGGGCAATTTAGCACGGCCAATTCACCTGACTTGCACATCTTTGGACTGTGGGAGGAAACCAGAGCACCCGGAGACTAGTGCCCCTCACACTGTGGGCAATTTAGCACGGCCAATTCACCTGACTTGCACATCTTTGGACTGTGGGAGGAAACCAGAGCACCCGGAGACTAGTGCCCCTCACACTGTGGGCAATTTAGCACGGCCAATTCACCTGACTTGCACATCTTTGGACTGTGGGAGGAAACCAGAGCACCCGGAGGAAACCCACGCAGAATGTGCAAACTCCACACAGACAGTTGCCGAGGTTAGAATCGAACCTGGGACCCTGGTGCTGTGAGATAGCAGTGCTAACTACTGAGCCGCCATGCCACATTGGTCAAATATTCTAGAAAGAGTAATAGAGATGCACAACGTGGAAACAGACCCTTCGGTCCAACTTGTCCATGCCGATCAGACATCCTTAAATAAATCTGGTCCCATTTACCAGCATTTTGTCCATATCCCTCTAAACCCTTCCTTTTCATATTTACATATCGATACATTTTACATGTTGCAATTGTACTAGCCTTCACCATTTCCTCTGACAGCTCATTCCATACACGCACCACCCTCTATGTGAAAAAGTTTCCCCATAGGTCCCTTTTAAATATTTTCCCTCTCACCCTAAACTTATGCCTTCTAAGTTTGGGCTCTCCTAACCTAGGGAAAAGACTTTGGTTATTCACCCTAGCCGTGCTCCTCATGGTTTTATAAACTTGCACAAGGTCACCCCTCGGCCTCTGACACTCCAGGGAAAATAGCCCCAGCCTATTCAGCCTCTCCCTATAGCTCAAACCATCCAACCCTCGCAACATGCCTGTCAATTTTTTCTGATAAACATAATCAGTGTAAAAACACACGCTAAATAACAGAAAGGTGGTCTACACATCACTATTATACTTTATCTACAACACAAATTACTTCCATAATAATGCAACTTTGCCTGAAATAAAACTTACTGGCAGGGAGTCTTTTCACGCACCCATCACTAACAACTCAGACATCACAGTAGATCACAGTTTTTAAGGAGAAATTGACCCAAAATTAAATCAGCTGTTGACATTTCATGTGGCCATTTAATTGAACAGTATTTACATTGAGGCAGATAAATTGAAAGGCTATAATAATTGGACAGAATAATACAGTAAACTTGGCATTTTTGAGGGTTTTTTTCCAGGTTAATCAAGAGTGCCAGCTCATGGGGTGATGCCTAAAATAAAGTTTGCTATATCTCAATGGTATCTGGAAATGAAGAATAAATCCTGGCTTTGCTAGTGATGTTCATATCCCGTGAACAAATTAAAAGCAATTACAGTTTATAATTTCACGTCAATAGTTGTTTGTGTAACATCGATGAAAGTTGCACATGGAGACACTGCAGAAACCCAGACGTAATAGACTCTGAGGGAATTATCTGGGAAACTGAATATTTCACTGGGCAATTCCCACAGTCCGATAATATCTATTTAAAGTGCAGAATCTAAAGAGTTCTGCTACAATTAAGTAAATATTTACTCAGGAAAAGTTAAACAATTTAGAACCTAGTCGGGCTTCTGAGTAATGATTAGACTGACCCCCAAATTATGACACACATCCAACTACAGAACCCCTTATAACCCCAAGCCTGACCGTACACACTGACCCCATTCTTGGGGACTGGACATCAACAGACCCTCCATTGCCATAACTCACTCTCTTCACTTCACTGAATCTGAATTCTCCTGCCCACCCCGAACCATCCAAAACTCACCATTTGGTGAGCGACACGACCTCGATGTGGGTTGGTTTTGACAAGGCGATGGTGGAGGAGTATCCACCCGGCTACAAAGCTGGCATCTGAGGATTGGTGACTTTGATGTTGGTTGGATCCAGTGTAGGCGATGATGAAGTGGTGGAGGAAGAATGATAGTGGTGATGAGCCAGCTCAGGACTGATGGACTCTCTTCAAACTATATCCTTCTCTCTTTTCCCTTATTCTTAAATTATTCAAAATGGCACCATATCGTGGCAACAAATGAAAGCTTTTCATTTTATTTATTGTATTCTTATTGAAAAATACAATAACAATAAAACCAAAATATTTGACCTCCCTGCCCCTTTGTACCTTGGCACCCTCATCACCTGGCATCCTACTTACCTGACATCCAAGACGAATGAGACTCTGTTCACTATCCACTTGGCAGCTCTCCCGACCTACCTGGAAGCTTACTTCCTGGACATCCTACCTGTCTGGTACTATATCCACCTGGCCCCCTATCCCTACCCATCTGGAAGCTTAATTACTGGATATCGTACCTATCTAGCACCATATTCACCTTATCCCCTATCCCTACCCACCTGGAGGCTTACTTACTGGATATCCTACATGTCAGATATCATACCTACCTGGCCCCCTATCCTTATCCACCTGGAAGCTTACTTACTGGATGTCCTACATGTCGGGTACCATACCCGCCTGGCCCCCTATCCCTATGCACCTGGAAACTTACTTACTGGATATCCTACATGTCGGGTACCATATCCAACTGGTCCCCTATCCCTACCTATCTGGAAGGTTACTTACTGGATATCCTATCTGTCTGAGACCATATCCACCTGGGCCCCTCTCCCAACCCACCTGATCCCCTTACCCCTCCTATCACCCTAACCTCACACTTGCCCCGCCATAGGAGCTGTCAAAGTAGTCTGTGATGTTGGACCTTTAAAGCAGAGAGTTATGAATGCTGTGAGAAAAGGGGTATGTTTACCTTACCCCAACTGTCCTGCACTGCAGCAGAGCTGTCAAAATGAAAGGTCAAAAGGACCACATTCCTGAAGGATCCCAGATCGTATTCACCCCTGAGTAATCTGGAGCTGTTTTGTTATGTTAGAAAAAGAGATTGGAGTCGAAATCTGTGTGGCAGTGTTCTCCCCGGAAAATCATCCTGAAGAGTTAGCCTCTTACAGAATGATTGCCTCTGTATTTTGGAAACGTTTTCTTTGCCTGTTGTGCTCCCACATAGTACAGAAATCAACAGGCACTTTTATCTCAATACTTGAAATAATTTACATATCATTAATTGACATGTTTTTTTCCAATTGCTGGAGTCAGAGTTACGTCAATCTAATTTGCTGCAGTAAGAAAGCAAAGATAGACTCAATTAATCAATCTGACAACCAAAACTGCTCCTGTTGGCAGATGTGTCTGTGGAATGGGGAGAAAAAGTAGAACTACCCTTTTTAGATTTAGGCTGTGCAGAGATTGATTATAGCATTTTTACTGTCAGATAGAATCATAGAATCCCTGCAGTGCAGATAGAGGCCAATCAGCCCATTGAGTCTGCAGCTTCTGAAGAGCACCCTACCCTATCCCCATAACTCCACATTTCCCATGGCTAACCCTCCTAGCCTGCACACTACAATGCAATTTCCAATGGCCAATTCACCTAACCTGGACATCTTTGGACAGTGGGAGGAAACCCACAGTGACACAGGGAGAAAGTGCAAACTCCACCCAAGATTGGAATTGAACCCAGGCCCCTGGCACTGTGAGGCAGTAATGGCAACCACTGAGTGGCTGTTCTTGGGTTCAATTTCTCTTACAATTTGTTTATTAGCCATTTATTCTCTTTACAATTTATGTGTTCTGACAAACACCAAGCTTCTTATTGCAATGCTTGCAGTGATAAGTTCAAATTTTTAAGCTAGTTTATTATACAGCACTCAGAAATCGGGGAGACACATCTCAGAGAGTGTAATTAGGCCTAGAGATCAATTTGATCTGGAGAGGGTTCAGAAGACGTTTACCAGGATGTTGCTGGATATGGAAGGTTTGAGTTATAAAGAAAGGCTGGATAGGTTGGGATTTGTTTCACTGGAGTGTAGGAGGTTGAGAGGTGATCTTATAGAAGTTTATAAAATAATGAGGGAGATTGATAGGGTTAATGGTAGTTGTCTTTTCTCTCAGATAGGGAATTTCAAGACTAGGGAGCACATTTCTCAGGTGAGAGGAAAGAGATTTAAAAATGACTTGTGGGGCATATGTTTTACACTGAAGGTGGATCGTGTGTTGAATGAATTTCCTGAGGAAGTGGTGGAAATGGGCAGTTCCAACATTTAAAAGAGATTTGGGTAAATACATGGATAGGAAATGTCTGGAGGGATATGGTCCAGGAGCAGGCAGATGGGACTGGTTTAATTTGGGATTATGGTCAGCATGGACTGGTTAGACTGAAGGGTCTGTTACCATGTTGTATGACTCTATGACTCAATTGCCTCACCTCGTCACCACTGATAATTAACCAACAGCACCTAGAACCAAACAACATGGCAGCTACCAGTTAAAGCTTAAGATTATTTATGGCATGTTGTGGGTTCCTTCCATCTTGGATCTCCTGTGCCTGATGCAGGGACACTTGATAAGCTGCTCCTCTGTGCTTTACAGGAATGTGTCTCTCTGCCCCCTCTGTGAATGAGTCCAGTGATTGGGTCACAGTTACTCATGGTCCAGGGCTCTCGAGATGGATTAAGTGCAGTTCTGATAGTTGTCACTACTTCTGATGGTGCTGCTAGTACTGGAGAACTTCTGAAGCTCTCACAGCTAGCGGCGGTGGGGGTGGGGGTGGGGGGGGGGGGGTGGTGAAGGGGTGTGGTGGGGGAGGTGGTCCTCCCTGCTAGAGAAATAACTGAGGAAACTCCCCCTGCAGAACCTGGGGATTCTAACAACAGCAAGTAGGCTGCCTGATTGAAATTTAATCCTGATGAGATTCCCACATGTGGCTGCTGCAGGTTTACCAGAGGCAGCCCAGCCAAGGGCCAAGGCCCATCATTAGCACAATTTAATTCAGTCCACGGTAGAATCAAAAGTAGAGGGCATAATCTGCAAATTAGTATTGAAATCGGAAAAGGGTACTGGAAACACACAATTCATACCTTCACAAGATTGTGAACACTGAAACAAATTGGTTCTCTTAAGACTGGGATTGATGAGCACTTGTTAGATGATGGTATCAAAGGAGAGGGAATAAGGTGGTGAAGCAGACTTGAGGTACAACTCAGCATTGAACCAAGTGAAGACCTGATGAGTGAATGTTCTGGTTGTATTCTTGATAATTCTAAGCAACATATGAATGTGGAGAATGCACATTCCAAATATTCCAATGCTCAGAATTATCAAGGTGTTGCTACAAATTGTGAGTGAATAATATAAATAGATTTACAAATTCATAAGATATACCTCTGCTATTTTATTGCAGGGATTAACTATCTTATTTTAAATAGGCATTGATTGCACTGAAATAACAAGCCATAGCAAGATCATATGAAGTCACTCAGCATTCATCTGTTGTTTTGCTGATATTGGCATACATCCTGGATGGCTGTCATCAATGGATTATTTTCCCATTTCATAATCAAGGATGTTGAAAATGATAAGGTCATTTTAACAGCCTGTTTATAAATAATGCCAGCATATCCTGTGCTCCCTGTATGGCAAATCCCCTGGATTTTTAATCTGAGCGACAGTGGGATCTGAACCACTTTGATGGGCATTAATTTCTGCTCATTGTCAGTTCATTCTCTTGCACATATTCTCACCTTTAACTTTCCTCTTGGATTAATCATCTTTTTCCAGAGACCTCTGGTTTTCTGTATACATGCAAACATTTTGATCAAGGCGCTCCCTCAAACCTGACGTGTGGTGCAATCTCAAACCAAGGACTTGTACAACTTCCTGAAATTGTAGGCAGCTGTAAATTTTTCAATTCAAGGCCATGAGTCACCCTTTGCTCTTCTACCCTCTATTGTTGCAGGCTGAAAAAAAAAGTGGTACTTAGTTTTCTTGATCTTCCTAAGTGTTTAAATGCCATCATCATCTCTATGGGAGAACATTCTTTCAAAGCCCCAATATAATTCATAGCACTAGCAAGTTCCCTAGCAACTCTAATCTCCACCATCTGCAGTCCTCACTTTCGACTAGCAAGTTCCCTGCCTTGTCTATAAAACAAAAAACAGTTAATTCCCGTGTTGTCAGTCTACCTGCAAGTTCCAAAACAAGTGCAGATGCTCTTTCTAATGTTCCCAGAGCTTTGAGTCATTTTCCTTATTTTCTGACTGTTCTATGGGATTCTGCTGTTCCTCAGTGTTCACTGTCAGAGCAGGAAGTATTTTATTTTATCAATGCACTAAAAGTCCATTTCCCTGGTGACAGTCTGGGACTAGGTCTGAATTTTCATTCCCCAGTGAGGTGCACTGAAAAATTGTCAGGATGGCCGTACCCATCTCGGATAGAATAGTAGAATCTCCAATCAGGAAGTACGGGTGCATGTTGGGGTCAGACATGATGCTTCCGGCTGCAGCTATTTATTGCCAAGGCAGGCTGGTTTAAAGGCCTCCTGATAAACTCTCCTGCTCCTTGGAAGCTGCCTGACCTGCTGTTCTTTTCTAGTGCCACATTTTTTGACTCTGATCTCCAGCACCTACCGTCCTTACTTTCTGCTGGTTTACAGGTCTGCCTGAATTCTTAGAAATCTTGTTTCAGTTCTGCTGCTGTTTATTAATTCAATTGTGGGCCCTGCATTTATTGTCCATTCTTAATTGCCTCTTGAAAAGATAGCGGTGAGCTGCCTTCTTGAACCACTGCATCATGTTGACCCACAATGCCCTTAGGGAGGGAATTCCAGGATTCTGACCCAGTGACAGTGAAGGAATGGCAGGATGGTGAGTGATTTGTAGGGGAATGTCCAGGCAGTGATACTCCCATGTGTCTACTACCAGCGTTGTTCGAGACAGAAGTGATTGTGGGTTTGGAAGGTACTGTCTAAGGATCTCTAGTCCACATTGTAGATAGTACACACTACTGCTACTGAGCTATGGTGGTGGCTGTGGTGCCAATCAATTGACTGCTTTGTCTTGGATGGTGTCAAGCTTATTAAGCATTGTTGGAGCTGCACTTACCCAGCCAAGTGAGGAGTATTCCATCACACTCCTGACTTGTGCCTCATCAATGATGGACAGGCTTTTTGAGGGGGTTGTCAGATTTACTCAGCATAGTATTCTAACTCTCTGACCTGTCTTGGTGTCATACTTCACCCCAAGCTAAATTTGTGACTACATTATTGAGCCAGCATTAAGATTGCCCATTATTACGTCCAAATCTTTCGCTAACCTCCCCTCCAACCCCAACCCCAGACCAAACACCTCAGCTCACTTGCTGTTGAAATGCTCATTCATGTGTGAACTTCACCATTCCAATACTCTCATACTTGGCCTCCGACACAATATCCTCCAAAGATTTGGAGTTATTCAATACAGAAGAACCTCGATTATCCGAATGAGGTGGGCGGGAAGTATTTTGTTTGCATAACTGATCACTTGGATAACTGATCTGATTGTAAACAAAGGAAGCATTTACGGGACGGTACGATCTTGTTCGGATAATCCAAAATTTGGATAATTGATGTTCGGATAACCGAGGTTGTTCTGTGTTCCATTATCTTTTAAAAGGCAGCAAAACCAAAATCTTAAGTGTTTTTGGCTAAATCTGAGTCACAGCAAGTTGTATGGAAGGCTTTTTGTGCAAGGCCCAATGCGTTCTCTCGTTTCATTTTACCAAACTAGCCACATTAATTACCTATCCTGCACCAATATCATCTCTTGCATCCGATTCCATGCCCATCTCAGCAGATATCCCAGATTTTACCATCTTCCATGTGTCCATGCCATCTATCCGGCCTGTTAAATCAGGATTTCCCCTGCACAGTTCCCGACCTTTGCTCCAGACATGGTAGACGGGGAACTCAGTTCCTTGCTTTGTGGGCAGCATCTTGGTGTTCTGCAGAAGGATCACATTAACTCTTCTCTGACTCCCCAGGTGATGTTAGATCTGCTGAAGTTTTCCAGCAATTTCTAGTGGCTCAGTAGTTAGCACTGCAGCCTCACAGTGCCAGGGATCCATATTCAATTCCAGCCTTGGGCGACTGGCTGTGTGGAGTTTGCACATTCTTCCTGCTTCTGCGTGGGTTTCCTCCAGGTGTTCTGGTTTCTTCCAACAGTCCAATTATGTGCAGGTTAGGTGAATTGGCCATGCTAAATTGCCTGCAGTGTCTGGGATGTGAAGGCTAGGTGGATTAGCTGTGGCATTACGGTGGGGGCTGGGTCTGTATGGGATATTCTTTGGAGGGTCAGTGTAGGACTGGATGGGTCAAGTGGCCTGTATGTACACTGTAATGATTGTATATAAAATCATTGCACAGAGGCAGGTATCACCTCAGCAAGTCTCCCTTTATTTACATGTGCACTGTTCACTGACTGTGATCAACCAGCTTAGAGTCAGTCCTCAACTGAGGACATTCTGAATCCCTGGTTATATTTTTCTTTTTTTTAAATCAGTCCTCAAATGAAGATATTCTAAGCTACTTGTTACATATTTTTTCTTTTTAAAAAAATGTATAAACCCCCACACTAGTGGCAAACAATAGTAAGGCTCATTTCACCCCGCACCCATGTCGTGTGATCCCCTGGCTCAGCTAGAGCTTCCTGATTAACAACCCCAAATAAGGATGAATAAAATCCACCTGGTTCCAATCACTACAGTATGATTCAACGTTTCCATAGTTCTTTGGGTTTTTTTTTGTCCTGGATTTCCTATTGGGCAGGTTGGGAGACAGGTAAGGCTTTCTCATTGCCCAGGACCACCAGTCTCAGCCACTTGGAAGACGACCCAGCAATGCAGGAAGTATGGCAATGACCTTTTTCATTCCACCTAGGTAAAGCCCCTCACACTCATTCTGTCTCTGTGATTCTGCTCACCTTCCACCAAGACTCATGCTTTGCCACTCTCATAACTGGCTGCAGCACTTTCCCTCACTTACTGTCACCCATCTCAACTCTCATCTCAACTCAACACCTGCATGTCAGCATGCCACCTACCTGTGCCAAAAGTAACATCCACATCCCCACTTTCATCTCCCCTAATACCTGCAACTCTCCCATTTCAAGTAGAAAGCAGTAAGGCTCAAGACAGTTGGTGGGCTGTCGAACATTCACCTCCTCACCCCTTTTAATGGAGAGCTTCCTGGCTCTGACTGCCCAAATGGCTGATTAACCTTGCCCAAGCCTCTGCATTGATATTGGTGGCTGGTGGGGCCCTCCCAGTGAAGGGTAATCTCCAGGACTTGACAGAGGCCTGCTCTCAATAATGACAAACTTCCCTCCTGTCTGTGCACACCAAATGGGGAGGGAAGACTGAAGTCACATGATCCTTATATCTCCGTCTAAGGGGGCTAAATACTGCAAGGCAAGACACAACAATGCAAAGCAGAAATTCATTCAGTATCCAGCAAAGTTCAGGCTTCTTCACAGGGAGGTCATGCCTAACAAATCTGCTAGACTTCTTTAAGGAGGTAATGAGCAAGTAAGACAAAGGAGAATCAGTGGACGTGATCTATTCAGATTTCTAGAAGGCCTTTGACAAGGTGTCACATTAGGGGGCTTGCTGATAAGAGCCTATGACATTAGGGTCAAGGTATGGCATGGATAGAGGACTGGCTGCATGGCAGAAGGCAGACAATGGGGACAAAGGGGTCTTTTTCAGCATGACAGCCAATTACTATTGGAGTTCCACAAGGGTCAGCATTGGGACCACAACAATTTAAGTTATAGATTAACAATCTGGACGAAGGAACTGACAGCATTGTTGCTGAGTTTACAGATGACACAAAGATAGGTGGTGGTACTGATCATGTTGAGAAGGTGGAAAGGCTGCACAAGAAATTCAACAGGCTAGGAAATTGGGAAAAGAAGTGGCAATTGGAATACAATGTGGGAAAATGTGAAGTTATGCACTTTGATAGGAAGAAGAGAGGTGCTGGCTATTTTCTAAATAGGGAAAGACTTCAGAAATCTAAATTAGATTGCTTACAGTGTGGAAATCTGAAGAACAAAAAGATTTCTGGTTCAGGATTGTTTTCAGATTAACATGCAGTTTCAACTGGCATTAGGGAAATGCAATGTTAGCATTTATTTCAACAGGGCTAGAACACAAGAGTAGAGATGTACTGCCAAGGCAGTATAAGACTCTGGTCAGATCACATTTGGAATATTGTGAGCATTTTGGGCTCCATAACTATGGAAGGATGTATTAACTTCATGTGGGGGCAGTGGGGGGGGTGGGGAGGAGGGGGTGGGGTCCAGGGGAGGTTTACCAGAATGATTTTGATGATGAACAGCTTGTCATTCCAGGAGTGGTTGACGACTCTGGGTCTGTATTTGATGGAGTTCAGAAGGATCGGGGGAGATCTCATTGAACCTTATAGAATACTGAGAGGTCTGCATACTGTGGACATGGAGAAAATGTTTCTACTAGTAAGAGAGATGAGGGGCCAAGGGCAGAGTCTCAGAGTAAAGGGTTGATCTTTTAGCATTAAGATGAGGAGGAATTTCTTTCGCCAGAGGATAGCAAATCTGTGGAATTCATTACCACAGAGGGCTGTGGAGGCCAAGTCATTTAGTATCTTTAAGACAGAGGTAGATAGATTATTAGTAGGAGCAGA
Organism: Chiloscyllium punctatum; assembly: GCF_047496795.1. Taxonomy (NCBI): domain Eukaryota; kingdom Metazoa; phylum Chordata; class Chondrichthyes; order Orectolobiformes; family Hemiscylliidae; genus Chiloscyllium; species Chiloscyllium punctatum. The sequence continues at coordinate 119,583,895 of NC_092747.1, forward strand.
TTACTGTAGATGTTGAAATCTGTACTGAAAACAATAAATGCTAGAAATCCCAGTAATTCAGGTAGAGACAGCAAGCTAATATTTTGAGTCATAGAACATAGAACATTACAGCGCAGTACAGGCCCTTCGGCCCTCGATGTTGTGCCGACCTGTCATTCCAATCTGAAGCCCATCTAACCTACACTATTCCACGTACCTTCATCAGCTCTGATGAAAAGTCATCCAGACTTGAAATGTTCACTTGTTCTCTCTAGATGGATGCTATTTGGCCCACAGTGATTCTCATATATAGGTTCCTGATTGTTAAGGGGATCAAGGGTAGAAAGTGGGAGAATGGGGTTGAGAAGCATGTCAGCCTTAATTGAATGATCAAGCAGACTCAATGGTCTAAATTGCCTACTCCTGCTCCTGGCTTCTCTGTTTCTATGACGAGTGAGTATTGTGACAGTTAGTGAAGAGCCAGGAGTTGCAGCTGGTCCATTCCAAAGTATCCTTGCGACAGCGTTATAATGAAAGTTACAGTGAAGTTCAGAGTTGGATTGGTGATGTACCATGAGGGTTTCTAAGGCTGGCACATACTGGATGCCAATGTCGATCGACCTGAAGTGTGTGTGGCTAGTGCCCATAGAATGTGCCCTGAAAAGCTGGTGTCTGGTGTCCAGCAGGGAGGTCTCTCAGAGTAAATGGCTCCAAATTGAATGGCCAGGCACCAGCTTTGACTTCCATGTCAACGGTTTTCAATGTCTCGCCTTTTTAACGAGTTCAGTAAGATAGAAACCTGAATAGACAAGCTGTGCCATTAATAGGGCATTTAACAAGAAATAATTAGATTAGATTCCCTGCATATGGAAACAGGCCCTTCAGCCCAACAAGTCCACACCAACCCTCTGAAGAACTACCACCCAGATCCATTCCTTTACCCTATATCTACACCTGAATAATGCACCTAACACTATGGGCAAGTAAGCACGGCCAATTCACCTGACCTGATTCAATCTCATCTAATTTGCAAGTTATCTTTTTCCAAGCAGAATCTCACCACAAAGCTTGTCAAGACCATAAAAGATGGAGTGAGGTGACTCTGACATTGAGGATGGCTTCACTGTCAGATTGTGCCATGCATCTCACTATAGTTCACATCACTCAGACTCCTATAGGATTCTATCCCAAACCTTTCTGATTGTTCCTGTCATAAAGGAGAAGCCATTGATTGCATTGTTAAACAGGCATACTGGTCACATGATCAGCCTTTGTTGCATTAGACTCTGCTTCTCAATTATTAGAATGAGCGGTGCTACATAATTTTATCAAAGTACTGAGTTTCCTAAGCCATAACTAAAGTGCAGTGTAGACATCTTTTTTATTATTGTATGAAAACAACTGTATTAAGGGGCAGGCATGTCGAATTAAATTGGAGATGGTGTAGCTCTATTAAGTATCATAAAACTCTCCTGCATAAAAGGAAATTGACACAAAAGAGCTTTTATTTTTTTTAAACAACATTTCAAGAAGAGGAGCATGATGAGATGCATTACGAGCCTCCTATCTACCTAGAGAGCAATACTTTATTCATGACATTAGGAGCTGCATAAACCAGACAGCACCCTTGGGCATTTATGTCATTCCTCAAGTACAAATTATGAATGCTGCATGAATTATTATTCAGATACATTTGGTAAATAAAATAAACTTTCTGATCTACAATCTCTTTCCATCTCACATTGCCACAAGTAGACTAAGTGATGACAACTAAAAATAAATCTGTATGCGACAAGACAGGAACAGGATATTCCACCTCACTCATATTTCCCAATTATAGATAGATACAGGGAGTTTTTTTGGTATTTTGTACTTATGGTCTAGCATTCTAATTGTGACTGATTTGAGAGTGATACTCAGAGCTACTTTGAACCACTGATACATTACAGAAAGATTCATAGACAACCTAGTGCACAGCTATTTAATGGAGGAAGATAAACTTTGAATTAATGATGTATTTAGAGATCTTTTAAGTTGTTCTCAGTGCATGGGATATGGTCATAAAGTTGGCCATGTACTGCCCAATCCTGGTTGTACAACTTTCAAACCACAAATTTTACCATCCAGAAGACCAAGATACATGGAAACCATCTACAAGCTCCTCTCTAGGCCACACAACATCCAAACTTAGAACTTTATAACCATTTCTTCACTGTCACTGGGCCAAAATCCTGGAACTCCATCCCAAGCAGCACTTGTTCTTATTGGTCTATGAGGGTCTGGGGAGAGCCTGTCAAATGATCCTTGATGTGTTGCTGCTGCAGTGCCTCTTGTAAATGATATACTCTGCTGCCACTGTGCATTAGTGGTAGAGAGCATGGAGGTTGATAGTTGTGGATGGGTTGCCTTCAAGTAGACTACATTATCCTGCATGATGTTGAACTTCTTATACATTGTTGAAGCTGCACTCATCCAGGCAAGTGGAGAGCATACCTTCACGATCCTCATACTTGTAGAGGTTGGACAGGCTTTGGTGAATAAGGGAAAAGGAGGAAGCCTCAGGAGGATGCTGAGATTGATTAACTCTACTAAGATTTCACATTCCCCTCTGCCCTGACCTCATCTTGATATCAGGAGAGAAAATTTTCTACTGGACATGAGGATGGAACTGCTGGGTCCAGAGCCCTGCCCTCATTTTGTATACACAATGAATCCATAAAAATAAATATCCAGGCTGTTAACCTCTGATTCTCCCCTGGCACAGGAAGAGCTCAGTATGCGGCTGCAGGGTCCTAAAAGATGACTGGGCTGAGCAGGAGGCCCAGGGCCTTTTGGTCCCAACTCCATATCCTGGGGATGAGCAGAGTGCAGTGCTGTCACCTGGTCCCTATGTACTAGGATGCAGTGATGGAACAATACTTACTGCTAGTCCAGGGTGTGGGGGCCACATGGCTGGGAAGGTTACCATGGCTCATGGCTTTCCTGGTGGCTGGGAAGGTTACCATGGCTCATGAGACCATTTTGTAAGCCCCTGACAAACATAGAGCACACTAGGGCCCCTGGTAGAACAGACAAAAGTGCTGCTGAAGATATGTTTCTGCTGCTTTTGGGGAAATGGTCCATTATAGTCTGGACAGAATGTGCCCAGAGGGGTACTAATATCCTGGGTGGGAAATTTGCTGGTGCTATTCGGATGGGTTTAAACTAGCTCAGCAGGGGAATGGGAACCTGAGGTATAGTTGTAGTGCTCAGGAGGTTGAGTGTAGGGAGGACAGGTACAGGATTTCATGGTCACAGGAATGTGCTGGCAGACTGCAAGCTGGTTTGAAGTGTGTCTATTTCAACACCAATAGTATCTGAAATAAGGTAGGTGAGCTTACAGCATGGATAGGTACCTGGGACTTCGATGTTGTGGCCATTACTGAGACATGGATAGAGCAGGGTGAGGAATGGAGGTTGCAGGTTCCAGGGTTTAGATCTTTCATTAAGAACAGGCAAGGTGATAAAAGAGGGGGATGTGTGGCCTTGTTGGTCAACGATAATATAACAGTGGCTGAAAGAACTTTTGATGAGGACTTGTCTACTGAGGTAGTGTGGGCTGAGGTTAGAAACAGGAGAGGAGAGGTCACACTGTTTGGAGTTTTTTATAGGCCTCCACAGAGTTCCAGGGAGGTGGAAGAGAGGATTGGCAAAATTATTCTGGGCAGGAGTGAAAAGAACAGGGTAGTCATTATGGGGCTTTAACTTCCCCAACATCAACTGGAAATGCTATAATTCTAGTACGTCAGATGGATCAGTTTTTGTCCAATGTATACACGAGGGTTTCTTGACACAGCTTGTCGAAGGGTCGACAAGAGGGGAGGACACACTGGATCTGGTGCTTGTTAATGAACCAGGCCAGGTGTTTGATTTAGTTGTAGGTGAGCACTTTGGAGAGAGTGACCATAATTCAGTTACGTTTAGGAAAGGGATAGGCACATGCCACAGGTCAAGAGTTATCAATGGGGCAAGGGCAATTATAATGTGATTAGGCAAGAATTAGGATGCATAGAATGCAGGGGATGCAGACAATGGAAATATGGAGCTGGTTTAGGGAACAGATATTGTGTGTCCTTGATAGGTATCTCCCTGTCAGGCAAAGGGGAAGTGATAAGATAAGGGAACCGTGGTTTACTACAGAAATTGCATCTCTTGTTAAGCAGAAGAAGGAGGCTTATATGTCGATGGGGCAAGATGGTTCAGATGAGGTGATGGAGAGTTACAGATCAGCTAGGAAGGATTTAAAGAGAGAGTTAAGAAGAGCAAAGAAAGGATGAGCAATCTTTAGCAAATAGAATAAAGGAGAGCCATAAAGCTTTCTATAGGTATGTGAGGGATAAAAGGATGGCTAAGGTAGGAATAGGGCCAGTCAAAGACAGAAGTGGGAAGTTGATTATGAATCCTGTGGAGATTGGAGAGATGCTAAATGAACATTTCTCATTGGTTTTCACTCAGGAAAAAGGAGAGTATTGTAGAGGAGAAGAACGAGGTATGAGATGTTAGACTAGAAAGGATCGAGGTTAGTTATGAGCAGGTGTTATTAATTCTAAGAGTGAAAGTAGACAAGTCCCCTGGGCTAGATGGGATTTATCTGAGGATTCTCTGGGAAGCTAGAGAAGAGATAGCAGAGCCTTTGGCTTTGATATTTGAGTCATCATTGTCTACAGGTTTAGTACCAGAGACTGGAGGATTACAAATGTTGTGCCCTTGTTCAAGAAGAGCAGTAGAGATGACCCAGGTCATCTATAGACCAATGAGCCTTACTTCTGTTGTAGGAAAGGTTTTGGAAAGGATTATAAGAGATAAGATTTATAATCATCTCGCAAGCAACAATTTGATTTCAGATAATCAACATGGTTTTGTCAAGGGCAGGTCATGTCTCACAAACCTCATTGAGGTTTTTGAGAAGGTGATCAAGCATGGAGATGAGGGTAGGGCAGTTGACGTGGTATACATGGACTTCAGTAAAGCCTTTGGTAAGTTTCCACATGGTTGGCTATTGGAGAAAATGCAGAGGCATGGGATTGAGGGCAATTTAGCAGTTTGGATTATCTTAGGTAGACAGTGAAAGTGTTTTTCAAGGGGGCATAACTACAAATTGAGGGGTGATAGATTTAAGACAGATGCCAGAGGCAGGTTCTTTACTCAGAGAGTGGTAAGGATGTGGAATGCCCTACTTGCCAATGTGGTTAACTCATTAGGGAGATTTAAATAATCCTTGGATAAACACATGGATGATGATGGAATAGTGTAGGGGGATGAGCTGAGAATAGTTCACAAGTCAATGCAACATCAAGGGCTGAAAGGCCTGTTTTTCGCTGTATTGTTCTATTATCCTGATGTTGCTGAGCTCTGCAGAATTGGAGCAGGCAGCGAGGCCGTTTGTTGGAAAGTGAGGAACCACGGAACAGGAGCAGTCTCCTGAACAGAAAGAGAGTGAGGACACTGGGGAAGAAGAAGATTGTTTTGCCAGTGTCAGAGCTCAGCTGCATGGAGCATTACAAGCCAGATAGAATCTCATTTGGAATTGTCCAACTGCTTGACTGTTCCCCTGCTGGATATCCAATAAGCGGTGAACTGATCTGGAAACAGTATGTGATAAAATGGGGATTGAGTTGGGCATGAGTGACAACTCAAGGGTGGAGTAGGGAATTAATGAGCCCAGAATTTGCTAAGATATGGTGAGAAAACTCTTTTTGCATCTTGAACACTCATCACACTTCATGATACAGGGTGTAAGATTGATAAACTGCCATGAAATAATTCCATGTCATAATTAAAATGATTCTTAGACTACTGCCTTGCAGATATGGCTTTAAATCCCCCAAATGAGGGTATTTAATTTCAATTAATTAATATATCTGGAATAAAAAGCTTGTTCAATTAATAATGAGCTTGAAACTATCAAGCTGTTGCAGAAACTCATCTGGTTTACTAATCCTCTTCAGAAGCGGAAATATATCATGTCATTCCACAGCACCCTGCTTGATTTTTAATCAGCATAAACTGAGAAAAAGGCACTTATATCGAATTACACTGCATTGTGTTGATATACCTTCTGCATATAGACAGCAGCATTTCAAAATAAGACCATGGAACCAGTAGAAATCAGAATGGGGGCAGGCTGGTCAGCCCCTCCAGCCTTTCAATAGGATCATGACTGATCCAAAATTCCTCACATCCACTTTCTCCATAACCCACGATTCCTCAATTGATCAAAAATCAATCCAGCTCAGCCTTAAATCGACACAAGGACTCGGTCCCCGCGACTCCGCCCCTGAAGCTCTCTGGGGCAAGGAGCTCCAAAACTCAAAACCATCTGAGAGAAGAAATTCCTCCTCATCTCAGTCTTAAATTAGTGCCACCTTTGCAAGGGTAATTAGGAATGGACAATAAAAGCTGGCCTAGCTAGTGGCACTCCCATCCCAAGAACAAATAAAATAAACCTCACTTGGAGCAACTGCCTCTCTACACGTGCCATGAGACCACTTCAAGCATCTTGTGGTTACAGGTTCATTCTACTCTCTGACAACTTATCGCATAGCAAATCAGTGCCAAAGATGTTGGAAGTGTACGGACCTCCCAAGTATTGATCATGTAGACTCGAGGGTGCAGATGCCAACTCAGCCAAGATAGCACCTCATCTTTGATTTAGAAGGTTGTGGGTTCAAAAGTTCAAATGCTTGAATTGAAAATCTTGATACTATTTGGGAGCTCCATAGATATTCATACCATTGTATGATATACAATATTTCTTCCATTCTCAGTCAGAAAATATCTATTACTGTTCCACTGCTTTACTGATGAAATATCCCCTCTTGGGCGTGAGGAATGTCTGATCAGCCATGATCCTTTTGAATGGTGGAGCAGGCTTGAGGGACTGAATAGCCTACCCTCATTTCTATTTTTTAAGGTCTTATTACCTTACAGTCTTGCATCCCCAGAATGCCAGCAGGTGGCTATATCATTTTGAGTCCCATCCTTATTGTCATGTCAGTGATTAAGTGGGCTGGTCCTTCCTGCACCCACTTAGACATGCAATGAACTTTCTTTAAACACCAAATAAATGTCTTAAGCAAAAACACAACAGGATTAGAATAACAAAAAAAAAGCAAACAAATATTTAAATGTACTCTGCCCTAAATAGCTTCACTCAAAAAATAACAATGAGAATAAAATAAACAGAAAGTGAATGTAGGTTAGCCGATCTGCTGGTTCAGATACGGAGAAGGGTATGATTCCAAAGCCTGTTTTCTTGGCATTCATCCAACTCAGATTTAAGCCAATTTGACAATTTATTTTTATAAGGGCTATGTGGGCTTGGTGAGAGGAAGCCATGACAGGCAAATCCAAAATAGAATAGTCAGAGGAATAAAAATAAGGATGCAGCTTAATTCTGCTCTCAATAATCTCATTATTTTAACATAACTAACATGCCTATTGTTGCTTTATCCTGGCACCTGAGTCCAAATCTTTTTGACTATAAATCTCTGCCCATACACTATTCACATTGTCATTCCTAAATGCTCCTTTATTTTGCCACTGTACTCCTTCAGTTTACTAGTGCCCTTGCATTGTACTGAAACGGACTTCAATTCATCATTCGGATGAACCATGAGATGTTGCCAGACAGCTAATGATTTATTGTCTTTTGTATTTTTCCCTGGCACTGCAATCCTGTCTGTTGAGGGGAAGTATGTGATAGTTTGCAACAAGCTCAAACTAATACTATGAGGGATCAATAGCAGCTGCATGTAGAAAATGGAGAGCAATTAGCTATCACTCCTTTCTCAGATTTATATTTTTGAGACTAATTTGTGACTTTGACGAGCCTGTATCAGATACATAACCATCAAAATTAGAAACTAAAGACAAATGAGATTCTCCTGTGTAATGAGCTGGGGAGAGAGTTGAGGACATCTTAAAGTCAGGCATAATAACGAGTACAATCTCAGAGACAGGAGGATAAAGTGAGAAAGGTATTTCAGTGTTGGTTATTTGAATTTTCATGCAAGCTCAAGCCAGACTTCTACAGCAGACTGTACACAGTGATAAGCTACAAAGTGCATACTCTGTGCTGGCCAGGTACTGATTAGCACATGATTTCAGCTGTCACACCTGACTTCACAAGCTCACCTACACATAAGTCAAACCCTCTCTCTATATCTCCTTCCAATACTTTCTTAATATTTAACATTATTAACTGAAAACATTTTCTTCACATTCCTGCTGGCCACAAAACAGGCATCATTGCAGAAGAAAGTGAAGATTCAGCTCACTCTGATCTGCATGAAAGCCAGTGAGATCTTAAAGTACCACAACCAGGACGAAAACCTTGGGTACCAGAAGATTTTTTTTCTGAAATGACAGAACTGAGCCTATTTGTATTCCTTCTCTTGTTGTATCTCCTGGTTAGTTTATCTCTTATGGAAAACGCTCATTCACTTTCAAGATACAGTCACAGAATTATATAGCATGGAAACAGACCCTTCAGTCCAACTCATTCATGCCCACTAGATATCTTAAATTAGTCTAGTCTTATTTACCAGCATTTGATTCCTATGCCTCTAAATCCTTCCTATTCATATACCCATCCAGATGCTTGTTAAATGTTGCAATAATACCAGCCTCCCCAACTTCCTCTGGCAGCTCCTTCCATATACGCACCACCCTCTGTGTGAAAACGTTGCCCCTTAGGACCCTTTTAAATCTTTCCCCTCTCACCTTAAATATATGGCCATTAGTTTTGGACTCCCCTACCCTGGGGAAAAGGCCTTGGCTATTCACTCTATCCATGCCCCTCATGATTTTATAAACCTCTATAAGGTCACCCATCAGCATCCGACGCTCCAGGGAAAACAGCCCCAGCCCGTTCAGCCTCTCCCTATAGCTGAAACCCTCAAACCCAGCAACATCCTTGTAAATCTTTTCTGAACACTTTCAAGTTTCACAACATCATCTCATGGCAGGGAGACCAGAATTGAACGCAATACTCCAAAAGTGGCCTAACCAATGTCCTGTACAGCCAGAACATGACATTCATGCTCCTGGAATGTACTGAACAATAAAAGCAAGTGTAACAAACACCTTCTTCACTACCCTATCTACCTGCAACTCCACTTTCAAGGAACTATGAACCTGCAACCCAAGGTCTCTTTGTTCAGCAACACTCCCCACTGGAGAAGTATCGTAAAGTTGATCCAACATTTAGAAGAGCTGCGCAAGTTCTTGACAAAATTATGACCCCAGCTGAAGGTAATACTGAATACATCAGTTCTCAGAATGAAACCTGGCATGATAGAGCATATATTTAACTTCTGTACTGCATTACTTTAATAGTTAATCACTGAAACATAGTCATTCAAAGCTGCAGATATAGTTTATCAACAGAAAATTTGTTGATTACCCAAAAAAAATTTATATACATAATAGGTGTGTAAAATACTGTTAAAATTTGTTATGCAAACATCAAATCAAAATTTCAATTGTTTTCCTAAAAATGTCACAGATTCTAAATCCCAGAGAAATATCACTTCGATCTCAGCTTTTTAAGTCTTAACTGATACCACCCAGTTGAAAGCTTAAATGAATGTATTTTTGTTGACCAAACCTGAAGGGGTATGGGTAAGGATGAATTCATTGCCATGTCACAGATCAAGCATCATGGGCTTAATGGCTGGTTTCTGTCCCTTTATGTTTCTAAGTTCATTACCAAACAGTAGAAGAGATGAGATTTGTAACAGGAATACAAAAAAAAGTCAGTTGGGATAGAGAATGGCTATGCCAGGATCTAAACCAATTGTACTGCCTGAAAAACCACACCACATTGTGGCTGTGACCTGGGAATCATTCTTCACTTTATTCCTTGAGATGCACGAATACACTTTTGTCTGGATGGGTTCAATGATGAAGCAGAAGAAATTGCCTGCTTTGATATTCGCTAAAAAATATGAAATAATTCAACATTACAGGTGTCCACCTTGTTTGGAGAATTGCTAATGTATTGTTTGGGGACTGCAGCATATTCATTAGCCTGATTTTCAAAGATACTATGTGCTTCTTTGCTACCATTAACTCATTCGGTAGTTTTGGTTTCCCCAAGGGCATCAGGATCCTTTTCTGCAGAACATCTCAACAGGAGTTGCTATACTTGTAAGAGTTGCATCTTTTTTTCTTCCAGACATTTCTTTCAGTTCATGTTCTCCATGTGATATTGCATCAAGAGCATTGGTGAACTATTGGATAAAAGTGCTGGATAGATGCTTGACTTTCATTTAAGGAACGTCTAGAATTGGATGTGATATTTCTGTGGAAAAGTTGTCATAGATTCTAGCAACACCTTCGATGTTCCCATTTTGACATCAATTATGGAAAGTGAATGAGAATGGTATACAAATGATCTTCACTTCCTCTGATAACTGTTTTCTTCCCATGCTGAATTGATGTGATTTTGCTTAGTTTTCAATACAGGGAAAGAAAGGATATAAAAGGAGGAGACCGCAAAGATTCCATTAACTTTATAAGCAATTGGGTATTTTTGAAGTGTACTCATTGTATGTCAATGCAGCAGCTAATTTGAATCATTTAAGATCCTACAGTGCAATGAGATGCATGACCAAATAATCTTATTATTCTGGTGTTGTTTGGGGGATAGGTATTGGCAAGAACATGAAGAAAATTTCCAGGGCCTTGGGTTAACTACTCATCTTGAATAAAGTACCCCTTCAAGGCGTTTGTTTGAATTATTGTCCTAGAGTTTGTGCCTCAGCTCTGGACCAGACTTGAACTAACAGATACCTGACTGTGAAATGTGAATGCTCATGTTGCTCTGAGGCTTTGGTTTGGAATGAAACTGTGAATATTATAATGACTCATGGCATAATTTTATAACCATATTTGCTAAGCAAATTAAGGTGTCACAGAAATGTAGGAATATATTTCCTGAGGATCTGAGGCGCAAGCAGGACTTTAACAAGTGTTAGAAACAGAGATGGTGTAGCAGATTGATGGAAAATAGGTTATTTTTTTCAGTTTAATGGATGGAATTTTGGACCACTGTAATTGAATCACAAATCATAGAATCCTTTGCATCCCTAGAAGCAGGGGTTACAGCCCATTGATTCCACACTGACCCTCAAAAGAGCATCTCAACCCAGGCCCACCTCTCTATCCTGTAACCCTGTATTTACCATGGCTCATCTACCTACCCTGAACATTACAGGAATTTAGCATGGCCAATCCACCTAACCTTCACACCTGTGGACTGCAGAAGGAAAATGGAGCACCCAGACGAAACCCACGTAGAGGTACAGTTAGTCACCCGAGGCTGGAATCGAACCCTGGATCCCTGGCACTGGACATACTGAATTTCTGATATTTACTGGCTGCTTGTGGGTACCATAGGTCTTAGAAACATGGAGTAAATTTCCTATCATGAAATCATTAAATATGAGAGCAACTCACAGCTATCAATCCTTTCTCTACTGGTTAAAGATGAACTATTGACAATAACAGGTTAGTGTGTACAAGGAATGCTAGTGTATTGGATGTACTGGAAGTGAAGAAAATTGACTTAACATATTCAGTCTGTAAGTTAACAATAAACAGACAATTTACTGGTTACATATAACCTGAAACCAAAGATCAAATAGCAGTGAGAAAAATTGTTCAGCAACCTTTGTAAACAACATAGCTGAGTTCTAGTAAAAATGTTTGGTGATTTAGCCAAGACTTCATTGCATCACCTTCCTGTTTTTTTTTTAAACAGATATAGGTAATCCAGAGTGGGTTATCCTAAGAGTGGACAAAGGGTATTCGACTGGCAGAGAATAAAGTTATCGCAGGAGCAGAGAACCAATTTGAGGTCTAGATCTCATTAGTTTTGTGAGGTTGGAATCCTGCTTGGGATTAATACCTGTGAGACTTTAACCCAATGTATTATTGGGCAGGTCAAGAGGAGGTCTTTTTTTATTTCATTCATGAGATTTTGTCATCATGAGTAAGATTAGCATTTGTTCCCAATCCCTAATTGCCCTGGAAAGCTGGTAAAAGTGTGCCATACTGCTGTGGTTCTGGAGTCACATATCATTAGACTGGGTGAAGTTGGCAGATTTCTTTCCCTAAAGGACATTAGTTAACTTGATAGGTTTTACAATGATTAATAGGAGTATCATGGTTCACAGCATTGAAATTATCTTAGAATTTCTGATTGTTTGGAATTAATTAAATTTAAAATCCACCAGCTGCCATGGAAGAATTTGTATTCATGTCCCAAGGCTGTTAACCCTTGTAAATAAAGGTAGATAATTAAGCAAATAACATTGTCATCCTGAACTATATTCGAGCTGAACATTGGAGTCTTGGGCCAAAACTTAAATGTTCACTGCCAACTTCATTCATATATTCAGAGTATATGATCCATCTCAATCTCCTCTTGAAGTTCCACCATCATGGAACTTCATGCTAGTCTTTAGCCGACTTGATTAGCTTTTGTTATATGAGGAATTGTCTGAAAACACATTATATAGCTAAACTTATGGGCACTGATAACATCCTACTATACCAGTAAAATCCAGTACTCCTCATCCAACTGTGCTTCTAGCCAAACTGTTTCAGGACAATTACAACACTTACATCTGCCTGACAAATGAAAAATTGCCCACATATATCCTATTTGCTGAAAGCACAATAAATCCAGTCAACCTATTACCACACCATTTATCTACCTTCAATCAATAAACTGATAAAAACAAATTGCCATCTGTGCTATCAAACAACACATACTCACCAATGACTTATGCATTAATTCTCAATTTGGGTTCAACGAATATACTTGACTCCTGATCTCCTTACATTCTGAGTCTAACTGTGTAAAAAGAGCTGAATTCCAGAGGTGAGACTCAGTGTCACACCAAGGAATCCTGCGAAAATTTAAGTCCTATGGGATCATGGGTATACTCTTCACTGGCTGGAGTCTTAACAGAACAAAGGAAGATGTGCATTGTGTTTGGAGACCTATCATTTTAGCTCAAAGGCCTCACTGTAGACTTTCCTCAGGACTGTGTCCTAGACCCGCCATTCTTTCATTGCTTCCTGACCTCCTCTCCTTATTATATGAGTTGTTATAAAATTACTTTATATAAGGAAACTAATTGTATTTACTGAATGGGCTGAATCCAGAAAACAAGCTTAAAAAACTGACAGCACTTCCTAAGTGAACTCAACAGCAGCTCTTGATGTGCTGAGTATAATCTCATTTTGCAAATTAACAGAGCCATCAGAAAGGATCAATGTTGTCTAGAAGAATTCCATCAAGGGAAATCAGTTTCAGTGAATGTGAATAATGTTATGAACTACACCAAAATCCCCCCCAAAATATATTCAGAAGATAGCCTAGACCCAAACTTTTTCTTAAGTTTAACAGTAAGTATAAGGAGTTGCATTCTAGATGCAATTTGATTGGTCAAACTACTTGACTTTAAGCAAAACACATTTTATTTTTACACAACAGTTAAAATACAGACAATATTAAAATAAAAATAAAATAAAAAACTGGCTTAACTGTAATTTGATTGAAATTCTTAATATATATATATATATATTTTAAAAATTGTTAATTAACTGTTCCAATATAGTAACATCCCATAAACACACCGGTGGAAAAGGCAAATTCAGTAAAACAGATTGTCTCACATATAATTCTATCAGCAAGAAGAAAACCCAAACTTTTAGCTGGAACAGAGAGAGGAATAAGAGCTTCCAAGTTTAACTTTAAGACTCCAGCTAAAACTAAAAACCCTGGATCTTTGGGAGCTTGACCCCACCCATTTGATCCAACTTTAAAGAAGAACCTAAGGCCTCACAAGCTGTTTACTTTATTGACTTTGAGCAGACCAGCCTGATCTCTGTCATAACTCTTCTTCATTAAAAAAAACACTCCTTAAAGCCATAAATTGTCACAATGACCCAAATCCTAAACTATTCCCAACATATAGACATTACCCATGTATTCAGGTGGACTTGTGATAATGGAGCCCTGGCTGGAAAGAAAACTCCAGCAATCTATGTAATCTCATCACTTTTAAAAACATAGGCCAGGAATGAGGGCTCCCCAGTTTGCTGTGACCAGTCAGTTTAGCAATCAGCCAATTTGAGAATGAAGACCATAGCCAACTCCTTGTCTGTAAAGAAACTGCTTTCCCAGGGTCAGATTCAGTGCAGAAAGATCACGAGTGGGTAATAGCAAGAAGTGGACTCGTGGTTCTTACCTTCCAGCCGTTCTGAAACATGTGTGCCCTGACTGTATTTCTGACAAGTCAAGTCCGGCAGACTACACTTTCAATGGAAACCAAACAGCTGCTGACTTCAGAGGAAAAGACAGAAGCCTTTTGTTAACACTTTACATTGTTTCAACACAAAATCTGGAAACATCACTAAACCCAGCTTGAAGCCAGCCAAGTCATCAATCTACATTATCCATATATGTCTGAATTTCTTTCGGGATTCTTAAGCTATTTAACCTATCTTTCCGCCATATAACTTATTTCACTGTATGTGTGTGACAATCCTGGATGCATCTGTGAGCATGAGTCAGAGCGATATTATATTATATTTACATTTCAGATGGTAGGTATCTTAAATGTAATTTCCTTTCCTTGTAAAACTTACAAGAAAAGCTGTCTATGTGTCTGTGTCTTTGACAGGGACAGCATTTATACAGTTAACCATTCATTGAATTAGTAAGCAATACCAATAGTGAGCCAAAGGATGGACAGAGCAGAGAGCTAGTCCACAATTTCTCACCTGACCACTGTATAAGGCCAGAGTGAAAATGTTCACTAAGGATTGAACAATATTCAATCCTATTCACAATTTGTCAGATCATTATGGTCTATGACTGTTTGCAAGAAGACCTGGAAAACACTCATCATTGAGCTGATCTTTGACAAATAAGAATCCTGTTTTACACATAGGTCAGACAATGGGCTCGTTCCAAATGAGATTCTAACCACTCCGCTGATGTTCAATGGAATTGCTGTTGTCAGATCACCTCCAAACAGTCACCATTGACACAGAAGATTTATGGACTAGCCATGTAAATAATTGGACTAAAGAGCAAATCAGGGGCTGGGCACGTTTTAAGTTTTCAGATTTATTTAATATTGTCACTTATGTTTAGGTCCAGTGAAAAGTGGATAATATCACCACATTCCAGTGCTATCTTAGATTACAGAATAAATTACTGAAGTATTTGTAGAAGTAGCGAAATATTGAATAAATGAATATTAACTTGATATTATGAAAACTGAATAAGCTTCAAAAGTTCATCTTTCCCTCGCTGTAGATGTCACCCTCTCTGCTCCTCCTGTTATCATCCCCAGGGTCCTGGAAACCTGCTTCTTTTCTGCTGCCAACAGATCATCGTTTCCACGTCCACTACCTCCGAGCTGGAGATGGTCTCATTGCATAGCCCTGAGGTCTTTGCACCACCAACTATCTACCTGTATGACTGAACACATCTAGAAGAGCAACATCATCCAGGACAAAACACTCGACTTGATTAACAGCCCCGCCATCACCTCAAACAGTTGCTCCCTCCACTGCCCCTGGAAAGTTGATGTGTGTTCCAGTTGCAAATCACACTGTTGCAAATCAGCATGGCTCCTCCAACATCACCGTTCAACCTATAATCTCTGTCACCAAAAACGACAAGAGGAACCGATGGATGGAAATAGCATGCTCCTTTCTAAGTCCCATGTCATTCTTTCTTGATAAGGCAATACTGATCCTTCAATGTTGCTATGTCAAACATTGAGGATACTATCCAAAAGTTCTGGTGCACATCACACATGCTGCAGTGACTCAAAAAGGATCATGACCATCTTCTCAAGGGCAAGGGCAAAACAGAAAGAGCTGGCTTTTCTGGAAATGTCTGTATGTTGTGAAAGATCAAACCAATGAACCCATTATAATACTCTTGGCATAAATGAAACAAAATTAAGCAAGCTGAACTCCAGAGCCCTACATCTTCAGTTTTCATTTCATTAACCAAAACATTAATCTGACCAGTAGTCACCCAGATCTAACAGTTACAACAAAATGGATTTTCACCAAGTGAAATAAATCGACTATTTCTGGCAGCAGAACGTTTCTATCCATCTCCATTTCTCCGACACTGTCCAGCTCCACGATTTCATTCTGTGTTTGTTTCTCAGTACCACTAAACAGCCATCTATTTAGCATCCTCAGATGTGACAAGTTAATTCACTATGTAACCTCTGTGCATGTATCATTCTTTTTTTTCCTCCTGGGATCTCAAGAACTAATAATAACCAACTTACAGTCAATAGCCTGCCAACATAAACCAGCTGAGTGCAGCAAGATATATTTAAGCAAACTGTTCCAATCCAGATGAGTCCAGCGTTTGTGCAAAGCTCTGAAAACTGGAAAAAGTGAATCATCAACTTGCATTCATCGATGATGTGGAGGTACCCATGTTAGACTGGGGTAAACAAAGTCAGAAGCGACACAACACCAGGTTATAGTCCAACAGGTTTTTATTTTTAAATCACAAGTTTTCGGAGCACTGCTCCTTTGTCAGATTCACCTCAGGTTGCATTCATATAGTAGATTTAAAGTATAAATGAATCCTAGGACATTTCTCAGGTGTATAATCAGGCAGAACTTGGTGACAAATGAAAGGTATTAGGGTGAGTGCCTAAAAGCTTGGCTACAGTGGTAAATTTTAAGGACAGTCTTAAATGTGGAGCGAGATGGAAATGTTGAATGGAATTTATTGTGATTGGAATGAGGTCACCCAAATGGACCTCATAGAATACGAGTTCCCTGATTGGGGCTTACTAACCGATCAGGGAGTGCTGGCTGACAGATATAAACAGGAGTGTCGAGGTTTTGTTTACTCTGAGAGCTGGCTCTGAGGAAGCTGGACCAGTGTCAAGGACTCCCCATGTTGAAATTAAGGGTGACTTGGTAACAGGATACTGGCCTCTGTGGAGTTATTTCAGAATTATCTCAAACAAGTGAATTCTAACCTTCTCTCTGACTGAGCAGGATTTACAGAGCTGAAACACTCTGCTAGTTGGTGTCCTGTCTCCCTGATGTAGAGGACACCACATCGAGAGCAACACACACAGTGAATGAGGTGGGTCTCTCTACGTCAGGCAGACAGGATGTCAACTTGCGGAGTGTTTCAGGGAACATCTCTGGGATATAAGCATCAAACAACCCCACCTATTATGATTATATGACCACCTAAACTCCCCTAAAATCATGCAAGTCCTGGGTCTCCTCCACCGCCAAATCAAAGCCACCTGATGATGGGAGGAAGAACACCTCATCTTTTACCTCAGGACTCTTCAACCACATGGCATCAACGTTGACTTCACCAGTTTCCTAATCTCCCCTCACCCCACCCCACTTCATCTCAGATCCAACATTCTAACTCAGCGCAGACCTCTTGACCTGTCCATCATCCTTCCCACCTCTCCAATCCATCCTTCTCACTGACCTTTTAATATATCCCACATCTGCATCCACCTATTGGCTTCCCAGCTACCTGCCCCCCGTCCACATCCTCACTCCCTCGCCCATTTATCTCTGAGCCCCCTTTCCCTTCCACATTCCTAATATGAAGAGCTTATGCCTGAAATATTGACTGTCCTGCTCCTCAGATGCTGCTTGACCTGCTGTGCTTTTCCAGCACCACACGCTTGACCCTGAATTTTGAACCCCTGGTTCAGGAAATCTGAGTTGAGGCAATTCTGGACTTTGCCAAGTTGAACAGCTATCTTCTATCATTATCTCCGCAATTTATTCTCCCGGACTTGTTCTTGGACAATGTTTAGGTCTGTCACATTCTTATGGCATGTCTGAGATAACCTTGGAGCCATGTTAATGTTGACATGGGATGATGAGAAGGTCTGCCCTTGTTTCCCAGGAACATCAGCTGAGGTCTCACATTGTTTTCATGACCCCAATCCTACCTCACATGGTCCTACGTACTCACGGAACCCTCATATCCTAAATCATTAAAATATCCCCTAATACACCCAAGCCCTTCCACCCTGCTTCATGAGCTTTGACTGTTCCTGCAGACTAGTATCTCCCATCTCCCCTTATATCCTAAATTTCCTTTACACATGTCCCACATCCTCATAAAACCATGCACCCTCAAACCTAACCTCCAGCACATTACTCATGTCCACTCTACACCTCCAGGAGTCCACACATGCGGTATCAACCAGGACAGACATTAGACACCCTATAATAGTAATAGAAAGTCTTTGAAATTGTCAAAAGAAAATCAAACAATCATAATTCCAATCGGGCTGTTATTCATACACATACATCTGGACATACTGACTGACGCAAGTTAAATTCCCTTTTCTGGTCTTTCAGTTGTAAAAATAAATAAATCACAAAAAGACAGATATTGACCTATTAGCATTGTCAATCACATTGTCCTGTTGAACTAGGGGCTAAATTACATTTTGAAACTCAGCCAAATATTCAAAATGCATTCTGCCGTTAAACAAAGTCACTGAATCGCTAGACAATGGAGCCTGCTGAAATAGCAAAAGTGGTTGGATAGGTTATCATTTTCAACATGATACCAAGTCTTACATTCGAATAATTTCAAGAGTAAGTGACTTTATTTTTCAAAGTTAAAGCTGTAGGCTAATTTGTTCCAAATTTAAAGCACTTTGGGTAATTAATTTATATCAGATCATGGTATTAGAGTTCCCAAGCACTGGTTTCTTCCATTTTAAATGCATCAAGGCCATTTCTTCAATGAGAAAACTACCCCAATGCAATTCAACAATTACATACACTGGCTATAACAATGGTCAACTTAACTTTGTAAGCTAGAGCTCAACAACCAATCACTGCAGTAAAAACACATCTAAATTAAAAGGCAGCATCTAAAAATAACATTTGAATTTATCAAAATATTCAACATTACCTATTTCCAATTTCCTGAACATTCCCAAGCTCTGCTACTTGGATGTTCTTCCAAAGCTTCCCAAAATCTGCCTGATCTAAAGAAAATACTGTGAGGTATTTCCCCTCTTCTTGTCAATGGTGATGTTACAGGACATGCGTGCAATGTTTTGACCAGAATGCAACTCAAATCTCTTTCACTAGCTTTGGTAAGTCCATATAGATTTATTTTTAAAGGACAAAACTCAAATTTCTGATCCCACATCTCTGCTCATTCCCTTATCCATTCCTGATCTTTTCAGGATCAAGAAATCAGGTCCAGTGAGTCAAGGAAGGGGAGACAGCAGCAGAGGAAATGGAAGCAGTTATGATATTAGGTAATATTGCGAATGGGAAAGGAAACTGGGTGATCTAGTTTATCTTGTTCCTGATATCTCTAGCACAGTGAGATGACAAATCAAGTGCTCACTATTCTATCAGAGTAATAAGTTTATCAAAACACATATTATTTACAGAACTGCACCCTTGGTTTAGTGTTAGCAATCCTGCCTCTGCATTAGATTCAATGTTCAAGCTCTGCTGCAAAGTGACTTGCCTAAAGGAAATTGGAACTCAGACTCTGAACATTAAGTTAATCCCTAGCTGGATATTTCAAATACTAAGTACATAGTGTATTGTTTGTAACAAGGTTAGCCAGGTGGATCTCATTGAATATGAGCTCCTTGATTAGGGCTGTTAATCTGGCCCAATCAGGGAGTCTTGGCTAACAGATATGAACAGGAGTGTCAGGTGTTCTGCTCAATCTAGGAACTAGCTCTAAGCTAGCTACGTCAGTGTCACGTGTAAATAAAGTGTGACTTGGTGATGGGATACCAGCTTTCATGAAGTTATTTCTTGAGGCACATCCTCACTTTGCCCTGCCATCATGGAAAATTTTATTCCTGATGAAGGGCTTTTGCCTGAAACGTCGATTTCGCTGCTCGTTGAATGCTGCCTGAACTGCTGTGCTCTTCCAGCACCACTAATCCAGTATTTGGTTTTCAGCATCTGCAGTCATTGTTTTTACCATCATGGAAAATAAGTCAAATTAAAATAATCTGATTTGGAGGAGCTGGTGTTGGACTGGGATGTACAAAGTTAAAAATCACACAACATCAGGTTATAGTCCAACGGGTTTAATTGGAAGTATTAGCTTTCAGAGCACAGCTCCTTCATCATGCCCTTCATCACAACTACCTGGTGAAGGAGCAGCACTCCAAAAGCTAATGCTTCCAATTAAACCTGTTGGACTATAACCTGGTATTGTGTGATTTTTTTTTAACTTTGTAAAATGACCTGGTGGAAGTGTAAGAGCGGGCATACGAGAACAGCGGGGAAATGTGCTTAATTTAATTTTGAAACAAAGCAATGAGCAAAGTCCAACATGTTGGATATGTACAAATTAAGGCAAAGACAAGACTATAAAATCCTAAGAGCCTCAAGAATAATTAATTTGAGGAAACAGTTTGAGCTTCTGAATCTACAAGAACTTTGAATTTGTAACTCCAGCTGTTCGTGATAGAGGAGACTTTCATTTCTTTAATCTGAACTGGGTAAAAGGAAGACATTCTGAGCCATTGAATCATCAAACTCAAAAATACATAATTTTTCTTGTTATTCATAAGAAAATAGAAGAGCCCAAAAAAATGGTAATTTATGGTGGTTCACAGACAAAACCGAAGGAGAAAAGTAATTGGGAGGTCAACAAGTTAATAATTAAGGGTGGTCAGGCAACATAGTGAAAGCTCAAAAAAGGTAAATGATGAATTACAGCTCTCTGATCCTTTGTGATTCCAACATATGATTGTACGTTATGCATTTCTGTCACCATTTCTTTCTACTTCAGCGGAAAGCCGATAATAAATTGTACTTTTGTAGTACCTGTTCATTGTTACTGTTTCTGAAGCGCTTTGTGGTTTGCAGAAGTTGGAGTGAATGAATCTTATATATTTATAAGTTGCCTTTGTGAAGCAAAAATAGTTTAAATTTATTTCAGTTCAAACCAGTGATGGAGAAAGGCTTGGCAATGTCAGAAAGAAGTGTAAATTTGGGTTCTTATTTCAACAGATGCAAGCAGACATGGAATATGTCAAGTCTTCATTTCAAAGGTTTATACTGGCAAGGTTTTATTATATACAATAATGGTATACCAAACTTGGCTAGAACTCAGTTTTACTGTGGAAGATCAGGGAGGGAATTTACCCATTCACACAAATAGCTTATTTCCACTTAAAGCAGAAAGCAACAGACATAGAGACAGATGTATGCCCACACAATGATGGCTGGGGCATGGTGACATAACATTTCCTTACCTAACTCCTACAGCCATGAAGATTTTAGGCAAATTCAAAAAAGAAATCCCCAGAGAAACCTATAACAATAAAGGGGGACAAATAGCCTGGAACTTTCCTTTGTGGACACCTCTAGCGATCCAAATCTGTCCAGAAGTTCAAGTAGGCCAAATATTATCAATAAGGAGACTTACCATTAGACAAAAGCCAGTCCACTTCTTCTTAAGACAGACCAGAGAGCAGCCATCACGCTGATCAGCAAAGCATTCCAGAGCTCACTATATTCTCTGGGAAATGAAGATGAATTTAGTTTCTCTTGCATTTTCTAGATTATGCCTTAAGATTCCCATGAGCTTCCCAGTTGGTTAAACCAGAATTGGTAATTAATGGCATTCTCTCCAGCCCTTTAATTGTTATCCAAATCTTTATCAGACTGCTTTTCAAAATTAAATAGACCAAGGTCTTTGCCACTCTAGATATTTTGCATATTACTATATCACACATTAAATGGGAGTTCCATAACATAATACTTTCCTTCAGTAATAAGAATGCACTGTACTGATACTTAGCTCCTCTGCACTAAAGGTTATGCAACAGATCACTGAGGTATCTACTTCTGTGGTGAATCTTGGTGGAGGATGCACACGTGTGTGAGAATTAGATCAATCTGATGAAGTGCATGATAAAATGACCTCCTGCAACTCAATTTCAAGATTTGCACTGGGGGAGTAGGCTTCACATCTGAAAGTGAACACATTGCCTGTAGGACCTTGCCCTGGCAAGGGGCCTAACACCATTTGCTGAGGAGAAACAACTGAAGATTAAAACTCTCAAAGTATGCATTCAGAATTCTAAACGTTAACACAACTTTACTAAAGGGTTGAATACAGTTGGGTAATTCACAGTTTGGAATCCTATCCACTATGGAAGGTTATGTTAAAGACGCTTCATTTCAGAAGTCAAACACACTCCATTTTTAACAGCAGGTCTCCTTTTAAACATGAATGTTCTTCATATTTCCCTCTGAACTGGTTCATATTTTAAGGATTTTTGTTTAAAGGTTCACATTTTTTGCTGAATACTCCCTGCTTGGCCAACCATCTGTTCCACCAGTTACGTACCTGATACTATTCTATTGGGTTTTGCATAGATGAGCTGTCATTATGAGTCAATTCTTATTCTGCTTCTTTTAAAGGTTGTGCTCACATCAAGTTAACATCAGAATTTTGCCCATTTTTGCCACTACCTTTAATACATAATAATGCTCCTGCGGGTTTGTGAACCACAAATGCCTCCAATTAATGGGCTTTCACCTGGAGGAATATGTTCAAGGTCATTCCCAAAGCTCATTCATATTTAATTATGATTTTAATTTTCATAAGATATGTTTAACTGAGGTGTCCCCTACTGAACACTGTCTTGTCTTACATGTGGTACTCATGGCAAGGCAAATGAAAAACCTTTGTCCTTTGCCTTTTTTTCATTTCATCATTACACTAGAAGCAGTGGCAATGCTCAATGTTCTCTTTGTCGGGAAACCATATTAATGCAGTTTAATATGGAACAGCATTATGCTGTGGTTTGAAATATCAGCCCTTTGCCAATTTGCTCTGTTTGTAGCTGTCGATGTCTTCCCACCAGACACACATAGCATGCTGTGTTAGATTGTTTGTTCATGAAATGTTTTAGATCAAAGAGGTGGAATTTCTACTGCCCAATATAGAAACGAGAATGGTCATGTTTGCGGTTTTATTTCAGACTGTAATTTTACATTTTGAACTTGAAGTGGGTGCTTTGCAGACTCCCCAAGGTTTAAACACCTACATGAAGAGGGTGTTAGCTTGCAATTCCTTGAGAATGGAAAATTGAAGGAAGATCTGTTTGAGATAATTAACGTGCCAAAGAAATCAATTAAGCAGTTACAGAATCGCTATTTTTTATGATGGTGGAAACAATTACAGGACATAAGATGAAGCTTCACCCGCTCTGATGGCATGATTGGAGGGGAGGGGTGGGGGGGAGCGGGGGGAGAAGATGGGAGGTGGGCTGGTGATGTACCTGAGCCCTATTGCCTTCCTGCTTCAGCCAGAATGAGGCCTGGGCAGGCAAGGTCAATGGCCAGACATCATCTCGTTGCCAATTAAGGTCTTTAAGTGGCTTTTTGGTGACCATTTAAGAGCCTCATCCTGCTGCAGCTGGCATTAACTTCATGCTGGGCAAGTCTGTCAATAAGTATCATGCATGACAGGTTAAACTGTGTGACTGGCTTGTTATCTATCCCCTTGGCAAAGATAAAATTGCTACAGCCCTACTGGACACTAGAGTCCCCTTCTATAAGTGATGATGTGAAGGAACTGGTGTTGGACTGGGGTGGGCAAAAGTAAAAATAATACAACACCAGGTTATAGTCCAACAGGTTTATTTGGATGTATAAGCTTTTGGAGCACAGCTCCTTCATCAGGCAGCCACCGCATAAAGGAGCAGTGCTCCAAAAGCTTGTACTTCCAAATAAACCTGTTGGATCGTAACCTGATGTGTGATTTTTTACTTTGTCCCACAAGAGGGACAGAGACAGAGAGAGACAACTCATGATTATTTAATCTGAGCGTCACTGTGCTTCAAGCAAGGGGAGAGTTAGAGTTGGAGAGTCCTTCACAGGATCCTCGGTATGGCTTGCCTCAATCAGGGGTTGAATGCCTTCGATTAAGGGACATGACACAGGAAGTGATAAACTGCTGAGAGTTATTCGACTCTTGAAGCAATAAGCCAACATCCTCTCCTAAAGCAATAGGCCAACATTCCCTCCTAAAGCAATAAGCCAACACCTCCTCATAGCTATAAGCCAACATCCACTCCTAAAGCAATAAGCCAACACACCCTCTTAAAGCAATAGGCCAACATTCCTTCTTAAAGCAATAAGCCAATATCTCCTCCTAAAGCAATAAGCCAGCATCTCCTCATAGCAAATAAGACAACATTCCGTCCTCAAGCAATAAGCCGACACCCCTCTTAAAGCAATAAGCCAACAACCCCTCAGAGCAATAAGCCAACATCCCCTCCTAAAGCTATAAGCCAATGTCCCCTCCTAAAGCTATAAGCCAACATCCCCTCTTAAAGCAATAAGACAATACCCTCTCATAGCAATAAGCCAACGTCCCCTCCTAAAGCAATAATCCAATACCCCCTCTTCAAGCAATAAATCAACATCTCCTCATAGCAATAAGCCAACGTGCCTTCCTAAAGCAATAAGCCAACATCCCCTCAAAGCAATAAGCCAACATCCCCTCTTAAAGCAATAAGCCAACATCCCCTCTTAAAGCAATAAGCCAACATCCCCTCCTAAAGCAATAAGCCAACATCCCCTCTTAAAGCAATAAGCCAACATCCCCTCTTAAAGCAATAAGCCAACATCCCCTCCTATAGCAATAAGCCAACATCCCCTCCTAAAGCTATAAGCCAATATCCCCTCCTAAAGCAATAAGCCAACATCCCCTCTTAAAGCAATAGGCCAACATCCTCTCCTAAAGCAATTAGCCAACATCCCCTCTTATAGCAATAAGCCAACATCCCCTCCTACAGCAATAAGCCAACATCCCCTCTTAAAGCAATAAGCCAACATCCCCTCCTAAAGCTATAAGCCAACATCCCCTCCTAAAGCAATAAGCCAACATCCCCTCTTAAAGCAATAAGACAATACCCTCTCATAGCAATAAGCCAACGTCCCTTCCTAAAGCAATAAGCCAACACCCCCTCATAGCAATAAGCCAACATACCCTCTTAAAGCAATAAGACAACACCCCCTCATAGCAATAAGCCATCATCCCCTCCTAAAGCAATAAGCCAACATCCCCGCTTAAAGCAATAAGACAACACCGCCTCATAGCAATAAGCCAACATCCCCTCTTAAAGCAATAAGCCAACATTCCCTCTTAAAGCAATAAGCCAACATCCCCTCTTAAAGCAATAGGTCAACATCCTCTCCTAAAGCAATAGGTCAACATCCTCTCCTAAAGCAATAAGCCAACATCCCCTCCTAAAGCAATAAGCCAACATCCCCTCATAGCAATAAGCCAACATCCCCTCATAGCAATAAGCCAACATCCCCTCTTTTTTTGCCAGAGGAGGTGAAATAGTTTGAATAAAAATGTATGTACATTAGGACAGTTGCAAAACGCGTCATACAGAAACAAGCACTGAAAGTTTTAAGATTCTGAGAGTCTATGTTATGTATAGGTAGTTTGAGAATCCTTCTGGACATTGCCATGGCATAACCTTTCGAAATAACTTTCATAATGGGGTGTTCTCCACTTGTGGATGTGTTTAAAGTTTGTGTTGTTCGTGTGTTGATGTTTTCCTGATGATCTTCCACATCTTCCTTATCCAAACTTAATTTTTGTGTCTGGTTTGTACACAATTTAAGTATTGTACTAACACAGAGTTGGCTTCTTTTTCTGATCTATGCCACTCCATTCATGTTGTGACTTTGTCGGGTTGACACTCACTGCCCACTTTGATAGCTTTGCTGGTACCCATGTTTTCTGGTTAAGACTTAAGCCTCTGACCTCTGTCCGATACACAAATTAGGCAGTTTTGCACCATACACACAAACACGCATGTTATGAGCAGGAATACATCGTTCAGCAACAAGAACTTGCTCCACCATTTCAATAGGATCTGATTATTCCATGTTCCTGCCTACAGCTTCTTGATCAGTGAGCGTGGAAGGTTCTCTACCTTTTCCATAAAAATATTCAAAGATTCTGCTTCAGTTACCTTGTGAGGAAAACAGCTTCAAAGACTCATGACTCTCTGTGAGAAAAGACAATCTCTTCACCCATGTCTTAAATGGGTGACCCTTTATTAGACCTTAATTTGAGATTCTCCCACAAAGAGAAACATCCTACCCAAAATCATCCACAGTCTCATGGCCCCTCAGGTCTTATACTTCAATCAAGTTGCCTCTTACTCTGTCTTCTGCAGATATAAGCATGTCCACCCTTTCCTCATAAGGCAGCCTATCCATTCAAGGCATTAGACAAGAAAACCTTTCCCTGTATTACTTTAAATTCATCTATATCCTTATTATTAAACAGAAGAAACAAATACTGTACACAGTACTCCAGATTTGGTCTCACCAACGCCTGAATGACTAAAGCTAATCTTTCCAATTTGTATTCAATTACTCTTGCAATAAATGATTGTATAAGTTCTATTTTCATTCCAAATTCTTTACAATGTCTGTATGCTAACCTTTTACAACTCATATGATAGGACACCCAGATCCCTCTGAATCTCAGAGTTCTGTAATCTCTCACTATTTAGATAAAATGTTTCATTTTTATATTCTTGGCAATATTGAAAATTTAATATTTTTTCACAATATCTCATTTGCAAGGTCCTAACATATTTATACCCAGTTGTACTTTCGTTATTCTCACATCGCAACTTACGTTTCTTTCTGACTTTGCGTCATTGCCGTACTTAGCAGCAATATCTTCAGTTCCTTTATCCAAGTTGTTTACATAAATTGTAAAGGTTGAGGCGCCAGCACTGAACCCTGTGGCACACCATTCATTCCAACTTGCCAAAAAGACAATGACCCACTTATTCTTAGACTCTTTTCCCTGTGAGCTAGCCAAACTGCTATCCGTGCCATTAAGTTGCTCTCAAACCATGAGCTTTTATATTCCACAAGAATTTTTAATGGAAAACTTTTCAAATGATTTTTTTTTGGAAATCTAAATGCAACAGATCCATTAATCCCCACTTATTCACAGTATATGTTGGTTCCTCAAACAATTCCAATAAATTGGTTAAACATGACTTATTTTCACAAAACCATGTTTGTTTTGTCTGAGTACTAGGGACCTTTCAAAGTGCCCTGTTGTAATGTCTTTAATAACAGCTTTTAATATCTTCCAATGACAGGTGTTAGGTTAATTTGCCTGTAGCTTTTTGCTTTCAATCTCTCTTCTTTTTGAATAAATGAGTTAGACTCATTATTTTACAACCTAATGAAATATTCAGTGAAACTGGAGAATGTTTGGAAAGTTAAACTGTCTCACCAACTATGCCACTAGCCATCTCTTTTAAGACCTTAAAGTGAGGTCCATTAAGCCTTAAGCATTTGTCAACATGCAGTTTTCTCAATGCCGCTCCCATGGTGATTGCAATATTCTAAAATTCCTTCCTCCCTCCTATTTCCTGTTTTACTTCTATCTCTGGGATGTTACTTGCATCCACCGTGGTGAAGCCTGTTGCAAAATATCTGTCCAATTCATCTGCAATCTCTTTACTTTCCACTTGTAATTCCCAGATACCATTTTCAATAGGACAAATGTACACTTTGTTTACTTTTAAGAATAACTATCAAATATTTAATGGCTATTTTTGGGGAGTAAAGTTTTTTGTTGAGCAGTGCAACCTCTGACAAAAAAAGTAGTCAGGAAAATTGTGTGAGATCTTCAATGAGGAGTTTCCCACCGTTGAGAGCAAAATGTCCATCTTTCCAACCAAGTGTTGAAGGACAAAATGAGATTCACACAAATGAACTGCAGGAAGCCTATTTGCATGTATTCACATATATTAACATAAATTAGCCTAATCTTTCTTTACCTCACCTTTCCTGATTCATATGGACAGAAACTCGATGGTGAGAATTCCTGATGTATAAGTCAGAGTAGTAACCTGGTAACTCCTGTTTGCTACCTGTGAAGTTTCCTGTAGCATTGAATCTGTTTCTGCAAAATTAGACTACCTCGAAAGACATTGAATTCTTAGTCTATTTTGCTATAGTTAATATCATGATGAAATCATGAATGGTTCCAATATTATGATCCATTCCTCTTGTAATCCTGCTGCTGCTGATGCTCTCATGTCCAATGGAGAAAATACTTGAGGCTCCCAATCAGATTGGCCATTTCACCTTCAATGTACCAATCCAAGGAATCATTAGTCCAACATTTGCAATTATTTTTTCTCTTCTAAGTTGTATCATATATTTCCAATGATCCAGTTACATATCCTTCACAGTTCTTACAGTCGCATGTTTACACAAGTTCTGTAGTTGACTTTGCTCTTGAGTGTGAACTTTCCAATTTTTGGGAGGGAAATCATGTTATTAGTGGTGAAAGCCACTATTTGTCCACAATTCATGTTGCAGCCATAAGGCATAATGCTTGTTTGACTCTTGATCGAAAGTTATTTCACTCTGATTCTTCATCCTGGTTATTCTTAGTGCTAACCTCATGAAATTATTTGGTTTTATGCAGGTCTCTGACACACTCCCTGTTAATGCTGATAGTATTCTGCACATTTTCTTAGATGGTTCTGTCTTACTGTGGTTGTATCTGTGGAATAAAATTTATTGCAGAGGTGAGTCCAGTGTCATTTTGCATTGCGTGATTTGCAAAGATTTTGGTAGGCAGAATAACTTTGCAGTGGTTATGAAAAGTCCCAATTAAGATACATCTTGCTTGTTTTTTGCATCCTGGCTACCACACCAATGCTGATAAGTTCACTTAAATACTTACAGATTTTAGTGGCAAGCTACAAGGATTTTATATTCACTGGTATCTTTGTGCAATGTATCAATATCATGACATAGTTTTTCGAAGAAGTCTTTTTGTATAGTTTCAGTAAGTGTTCAAGCTATAACCAACTTCATTATGCAGCTCAGCTTCTGAAAAATCAGTCTTTGTCACAGCAGTGGACGAGTTGGATTGAAGGGTCTGTTTCCACACTGCATAACTTTATCAACAGACAAACTGATACTTGTGTCTACTGAAAGTAAGGCATAAGGCTCTAGATGGTGAATTCTAAAGTTTTTTTGAACATAAAGCTGATTTTCCAACATTTCCATGAGCTCAGTGGGATTCCTCCGGCTCTTTTGGTACAGGACAACTGTACTGACTCTTTGTAACCACTCAGTTTCAATAGCTTTTTTTAATTTTTACTACTTGCTTAGCTGATTTTCCAACAGCTAATTTTTTTTTTTTAAATGTCACTCCATCTCCTATTTAAAGAGCCCAAATTCAGAGAGGACATCTGAAGCATTCTAATTCATACTAGGGAATCCCAGTCATTTTTCTGATGTCCTTGTCTATTACAGATATTCTTAGCTATAAAAGTATCAAATGTGGACATTCACCACCCTAGTTTTTGAATTTATTTTCCGTTGTTATCTTTTTAGATGTGCTATGCCACCATTTCAACTGCCTTTCAACTTTTTTTATTTTGTCTTGCATGCTTTTACAGTCTAGTTTGGACCCGACTCTCTATCGGAACAAGCTCACAAATTAAGTATTTCCTGTTCTTGTCGCGATTCTTTATTTTTCTGGAGACTTAATGTGAATATAACTTCTGAAATGCTTCAGTGCAATCTGAAGTCTTTTCCAGTTTCCAAGCTCTCATCACTGACTTTGTGCCTTAAGGAAAATCCCTACACTGATCACCATGCCATATTTCTTGTGTTCATGGTATGTAACACAGATTAAGAAGAGTTAATTCATTTTACTTTAAAATCTCAGAGGTTTATTTAACATTCAGACTACAACTTGCAGTGAGAGATAACTACACATGAATCTTTCTGCTAGTGTACATCTGCTAGAATGCACATGACAGGTGGTCACATGGTTTCAGTCTTGCCCTTGACATATTAGCATATCCAGATCCTCAAGCAACGCAGCTCTTAAAGCAATAACACAGATTTATATGAGCTCTGTGCATCCAGGGAAATACAGGTGGTGAGTGAATAAAGATGATGTGTTTTCAGTCATGACTAGTTGAATGGCTCATTCTTAATCCCAATGACCAAAACATATTGCCAGGAATCACACTTTGAAATTTTGTTGCTTAATAATAACTGATAAGATTCAGGCTAAAGACAGAAAATGCTAGAAACACTCAGCAGATGGACAGGATCTGTGGGGACATTAGCAAAGTGAACATTTCAGGTCAATGATCACTCATCAGAATTCTTGAGTTCAGTATTCTTTCTTCACTTGAGATAGAATACTGACTGCTTGCAAGTGTGGATGTTGTTCTCTGTCCAAAACTACTTTCATCAACCCGAACACTAATTCAAAGTTCCAGCAGTTCTTTACCATTACTGGCCCTGTCTATCGATTGATCCTTCTATCAATGACAGACATCGAAACATTTCACCACATAAACATTTGGATGACATGAAGCTTACATTAGTGTAGCCTCATTAACTGTAACAAGGGAGTAAACATGTCTGTGCAGCACAAAGAGTACATATTAACAATGGTCAAGATCCTTTTTAGAGAGTCATAGAGATGTACAGCATGGAAACAGACCCTTCGGTCCAACCCGTCCATGCTGACCAGATATCCCAACCCAATCTAGTCCCACCTGCCAGCATCCAGCCCATATCCCTCCAAACCATTCCTATTCATATACCTATCTAAATGCCTCTTAAATGTTGCAAATGTACCAGCCTCCACCACTTCCTCTGGCAGTTCATTCCATACACGTATTCCCCTCTGCATGAAAAAGTTGCCCCTTAGGTCTCTTTTATATCTTTCCCCTCTCACCCTAAACCTACGTCCTTTAGTTCTGGGTTCCCCGACCCCAGGGAAAAGACTTTGACTATTTATCCTATCCATGCCTCTCATGATTTTGTAAACCTCTATAAGGTCACCCCTCAGCCTCCGAGGCTCCAGGGAAAACAGCCCCAGCCTGTTCAGCCTCTCCCTATAGCTCAAATCCTCCAACCCTGGCAACATCCTTGTCAATCTTTTCTGAACTCTTTCAAGTTTCATAACATCTTTCCGATAGGAAGTAGAACAGAATTGCACGCAATATTCCAACAGTGGCCTAACCAATGTCTTGTACAGCAGCAACATGATCTCCTGACTCCTGTACTCAATACTCTGACCAATAAAGGAAAGCATACCAAACGCCTTCTTCACTATCCTATCTACCTGCGACTCCACTTTCAAGGAGCTTTGAACCTGCAGTCCAAGGTCTCTTTGTTCAGCAACACTCCCTCGGACCTTACCATTCAGTGTATACGTCCTAGGATTTGCTTTCCCAAAATGCAGCACCTCACATTCATCTGAATTAAACTCCATCTGCCACTTCTCAGACCATTGGCCCATCTGATCAAGATCCTGTTGTAATCTGAGGTAACCCTCTTTGCTGTCCACTACACCTCCAATTTTGGTATCACCTGCAAACTTACTAACTGTACCTCTTATGCTCACATCCAAATCATTTATGTAAATGACAAAAGTAGAGGACCCAGCACCAATCCTTGTGGTACTCCACTGATCACAGGCCTCCAGTCTGAAAAACAACCCTCCACCACCACAATCTGTCTTCTACCTTTGAGCCAGTTCTGTATCTAAATGGCTAGTTCTCCTTGTATTCCATGAGATCTAACCTTGCTACCCAGTCTCCCATGGGGAACCTTGTTGAACACCTTACTGATGTCCATATAGATCACATCTACCACTCTGCCCTCATCAATCCTCTTTGTTACTTCATCAAAAAAACTCAACTAAGTTTGTGAGGCATGAGTTCCCATGCACAAAACCATGTTGACTATCCTGAATCAGTCCTTGCCTTTCCAAATACATGAACATCCTGTCCCTCAGGATTCCCTCAACTTGCCCACCACCTTTCCTGATGAAGGGCTTTTGCCCGAAACGTCGATTTTACTGCTCCTCGGATGCTGCCTGAACTGCTGTGCTCTTCCAGCACCACTCACCGGTCTACAGTTCCCTGGCTTGTCCTTATCATCCTTCTTAAACAGTGGCAGCATGTTTGCCAACCTCCAGTCTTCCGGCACGTCACCTGTGACTATCATGATACAAATATCTCAGCAAGAGGCCCAGAAATCACTTCTCTAGCTTCCCACAGAGTTCTAGGGTACACCTGATCAGATCCTGAGGATTTATCCACCTTCACCCATTTCAAGACATCCAGCACTTCCTCTTCTGTAATCTGGACATTTTGCAAGATGTCACCATCTATTTCCCCACAGTCTATATCTTCCATATCCTTTACCACAGTAAATACTGATGCAAAATGCTCATTTAGTATCTCTCCCTTTTACTGCAGCTCCACACAAAGGCTGCCTTGCTGATCTTTGAGGGGCTCTATTCTCTCCTTAGTTACCCTTTTATCCTTAATGTATTTGTAAAAACCCTTTGGATTCTCCTTAACTCTATTTGCCAAAGCTATCGCCTGTCCCCTTTTCGCCCTCCTGATTTCCCTCTTAAGTATACTCCTACCTCCTTTATACTCTTCTAAGGATTCACTCGATCTATCCTGTCTATACCTTACATATGCCTCCTTTTTCTTAACCAAACCCTCAATTTCTTTAGTCATCCAGCATTCCCTATACCTACCAGCCTTTCCTTTCACCCTGACAGGAATATACTTTCTCTGGATTCTTGTTATCTCATTTCTGAAGGCTTCCCATTTTCCAGCTGTCTCTTTACCTGCGAACATCTGCCTCCAATCACCTTTAGAAAGTTCTTGCCTAACACTGTCAAAATTGGCCTTTCTCCAATTTAGAACTTCAACTTTTATGTTTGTTATCACTGAACCACATGCACACAAACAGAGCCACATCTTCAAGGATCAGCTGTGAGGGAGATTTGTTTTGAAGGCTGTTGGGCTGTTTAGTTTTGATAGATGGAATTATCAAAGATGATTATGGAAGAGATTATGACACTTAGCTTCACAGTGCATTCAGCAAATATAACTTTAATGCCCTGTTTACATAGAAAATTCTAATGTGCTTCAGATGTTCTGGTGCAAAATATGAGCTGAGTTCTATCCTTCCTT
Source organism: Chiloscyllium punctatum (assembly GCF_047496795.1). NCBI lineage: Eukaryota > Metazoa > Chordata > Chondrichthyes > Orectolobiformes > Hemiscylliidae > Chiloscyllium > Chiloscyllium punctatum. The sequence goes on from NC_092747.1 coordinate 119,617,023, forward strand.
GGGGTTTATATTATAAATTGTCACAGCAGAAAACCTCACAATGGTAAGAAAATCCCAGTAAAAGATACATATAATACAATGTGTAAGATAGCAAAAAATTAGGGAAGATTGGAACAGTGGTACTTACAAAAGTCAAATGGAAAACCTCACCTCTTTTGGTCACAAGTTCTCCATTTTAGCTCAGTTTGAAATCTAAAGTTTCAACTGCCCAACCCAACTCTTTTAAAAACATATATAAAACACAATGAGGCTTGTCACCCCCAGACTCTGGCTTTAATTTATTTATGTTCTTCTGTATTTAAAAACAATGTTATTTATACCTTTGTATTGTAAATGCACAGCTCATTATTGTCGACAAAAGAGATATGTTAACAAAGTTTTTGTTTAGGAGAAAGTGAGGACTGCAGATGCTGGAGACCAGAGTTGAAAAATGTGTTGCTGGAAAAACACAGCAGGCCAGGCAGCATCCGAGGAGCAGGAGAATCGATGTTTCGGGCATAAGCCCTTCTTCAGGAATGAGGCTGGTGTGCCAAGCGGGCTGAGATAAAAGGTACGGGGGAGGGAATTTGGGGGAGGGGCGTTGGGAATACGACAGGTGGAAGGAGGTGAGCGTGAGGTTGATAGGCCGGAGAGGGGGCGGGGGCAGAGAGGTCGGGAAGAAGATTGCAGGTCAAGAGGCCGGTGCTGAATCTGGGGGTTGGGACTGAGATAAGGTGGGGGGAGGGGAAATGAGGAAGCTGGAGAAATCTACATTCACCCCGTGTGGTTGGAGGGTTCCTAGGCAGAAGATGAGACCCTCTTCCTCCAGGCGTCGTTGGCCAGGGTCTGGCGATGGAGGAGGCCAAGGACCTGCATGTTCCTGGCGGAGTGGGAGGGGGAGTAAAAGTGTTCAGCCATGGGGCGGTTGGATTGGTTGGTGCGGGTGTCCCAGAGGTGTTCCGCAAGTAGGCGGCCTGTCTTCCCAATGTAGAGGAGACCACATCGGGTGCAGCGGATACAGTAAATGATGTGTGTGGAGGTGCAGGTGAATTTGCAACGGATATGGAAGGATCAATTGGGGCCTTGGAGGGAGGTAAGGGGGGAGGTGTGGGCACAAGTTTTGCACTTCTTGTGGTTGCAGGGGAAGGTGCCGGGAGTGGAGGTTGGGTTGGTGGGGGGCGTGGACCTGACGAGGGAGTCGCGGAGGGAGTGGTTTCTCTGGAATGCTGATAGGGGTGGGGAGAGGAATATATCCCTGGTGGTGGGGTCTGTTTGGAAATGGCGGAAATGACAGAGGATGATACGATGTATCCAGAGGTTGGTGGGGTGGTAGGTGAGGACCAGTGGGGTTCTGTCCTGGTGGCGATTGGAGGGGCGGGGCTCAAGGGCAGAGGAGCGGGAAGTGGTGGAGATGCAGTGGAGAGCATCGTCGACCACGTCGGAGGGGAAATTGCAGTCTTTGAAGAAGGAGGCCATTTGGGTTGTTCGGTAGTGGAATTGGTCCTCCTGGGAGCAGATACGGCGGAGGGGGAGGAATTGGGAATATGGGATGCCATTTTTACAGGGGGCAGGGTGGGAGGAAGTGTAATCTAGGTAACTGTGGGAGTCGGTTGGTTTGTAGTAAATGTCTGTGTTGATTCGGTCGCCCAAGATAGAAATGGAGAGGTCTAGGAAGGGGAGGGAGGAGTCTGAGATGGTCCAGGTAAATTTGAAGTCTGGGTGGAAGGTGTTAGTAAAGTGTCCTCGTGGGAGCACAAGGTAGTGCCAATACAATCATCGATGTAACAGAGGAAAAGGTGGGAGATGGTGCCAGTGTAGCTGTGGAAGATGGACTGTTCCACATATCCGACGAAGAGGCAGGCATAGCTGGGGCCCATGCGGGTGCCCATGGCTACTCCTTTGGTTTGGAGAAAGTGGGAGGATTGGAAGGAGAAGTTGTTAAGAGTGAGGACCAGTTCAGTCAGTCAAAGGAGGGTGTCAGTGGAAGGGTACTGGTTGGGTCGCTGGGAATGGAAGAAGCGGAGGGCTTGGAGGCCTTTGTGATGGCAGATGGAAGTGTATAGGGACTGGATGTCCATGGTGAAGATAAGGCGTTGGGGGCTGGGGAAGCAAAAATCATGGAAGAGGTGGGGGAGTGGGTGGTGTCCCGAACATAGGTGGGGAGTTCTTGGACTAAGGGGGACAGGACAGTGTCGAGGTATACAGAGATGAGTTCAGTGGGGCAGGAGCAGGCTGAGACAATTGGTTGGCCGGGGCAGTCGGGTTTGTGGATTTTGGGCAGGAAGTAGACACAGGCGATGCGGGGTTGTGGGACTATGAAGTTAGAGGCAGTGGATGGGAGATCCCCTGAGGTGATGAGGTTATGGATGGTCTGGGAGATGATGGTTTGGTGGTGGGAGGTGGGGTCATGGACAAGGGGGCAGTGGGAGGAGGTGTCCGTGAGTTGGCGTCTAGCTTCAGCGGTGTAAAGATCGGTGCGCCAAGTTTTTGTTTAGTCTTGCACTCGCCAACACAAATACAAGAATGGAAAATTTCAAATAATCACCATCAGATAGACATGCTACAGGAAAAAGGGATACTGGTTGTTTGGCAAGTGAATCCTGATTGGCCAAAGTCTTGCCAAAGAGAAACCAAATGAAAAGGTATGAAAAACAGATTAATCAAATTGCTTCATGCTGATTACAATGCACTTCTAAAACTCAAAATACCATCTACTGTTCAATGTGATTCTACCACTGGCCAGCACTTGCAACACAATTCTGAGTGTTGTAATTGCTACAATAAAAGCAATTTCAGTAATTTACTCAAGCCCATGCCACAGTGCTTGCTAGAAGCAACATAAGCTTATATGTTGGGATTAATTCTCTGCAAACTAAAGGAATAAGTCCAAATGGGGGTTGTGTTACTTTGAAGCTGAATTACTTTGGAACTTTGGAAGTCCTCAGAAGTTTGTTGTTGCTTTCTGCAAGGCAAAACCTCAAAAGGTAAGTCAACCAGTCACTAATCAGCACTCCATTCTCCTGTCATATAAATTATGACGATTATGTGAAATGTACATTTCTGTACTTGTTCTGCTGGATATAAAATGAAACCTTTAGCAACACATCTCTCTTTTCAACTATCCTTATTGTTCTATGCTCCTCTTGAAATAGAGGGACTGACAATGTTGATATTTTACAAGTATCTAAATTGTACATAAACACATAAATTCATATGTATGCACAGAGGTACACTTGCACACATACTTCGGAACAAGATCTGTGCCTGGATTTCATTTACTTCCTATTTATATTCCTTAAGATTCTTCCCTAATAAGAATCTGTTTATTTCAGTGTTGCCAATTTAAACGGATATGGCATCCACATAATGTCAGGGAGGAGATTAATTATTCCACTCTTGTATGTGTGAAAAGGTGCTTCCTGACTTTCTTCCTGAAATAAACTTTGGGATGATTTGGGCTGTGCATGTATGAATGCTCCTAGTTCTCTTGAGTTCTGGGTGAATTAACGGAAGGAATGTGTACAGAAAAGGCTGTCAGGCAAACCGTCCAATAGCATGTCATGGCCACAGCAGCCTCAGTACATTCAGGAGAGATGACAGCATTCTGACATCTATGATTGACAGGAGTTACAGAGAATGAAAATCCATTTGAATCGAACATGGAGCAATATGCATGCTTATTTCTTTAAAGGTCGCTTACTTTAAACAAGCTACACCTTTTAAAACAGTAAGAGTGATTAATTATCCTTTTCAATGAGACACTAAAAAGATGTTCATATTTTTTATATAGATGAGTTTCCTAAGCTTTTAAGCAAGTTAAATCAAAAAATGTGTAACAATTATGAAGTTATTAAGGGGAGATGTGGTTGATGAAGAGATCACTGTGAAGAGTGGTTGAGGGTGAGGGAAGAGTGATTATTAGTATGGGTGATCTTAATGCTTTTGCTGAACAAAGAAATGACCATACTGGGCTAACAAATAATCACAAACATAGTCTTAGGATCTTTAATAACAACAGAATACGATCCACTGCCATGCAAAACTATAGGGAGATTGCCAGTCCTCAGAATATCTGGGAACGTGTTGCTGGAAAAGCACAGCAGGTCAGGCAGCATCCAAGGAGCAGGAGAATCAACGTTTCGGGCATGAGCCCTTCTTCAGGAATCTTGGATGCTGCCTGACCTGCTGCGCTTTTCCAACAACACATTTTCAGCTCTGATCTCCAGCATCTGCTGTCCTCACTTTCTCTCAGAATATCTGAGCCCTGGTTTGCAACCTTGAATGAAATTTCTGGGCCATTGCCATATATTTTACTGGCCTCTGGCATTTGATTTCTGAAATTCTATGACCTCCTGTTCCCAACAGTTTGGTGAGTAATAACATTAGGGCCAGTTTGGACCATACCCATCTACATCACCAGTTTCCAATGCTGATGTCCACATTATTCTGAGAGGTTCAGTCAACAGTCTGATTCTTTGTATGACCCTGAATTTGTGAAACCAATGTGGCACTGAGCTATACTTAACAGGATGGTTCCACTTTTCGAAAACCATTCATTAGGCCATGGGCAAAAAATCTCAAGCACCAGTGAATTTCCAGTTTCTGCTCAAAAGAGTTACAACCCACATCTGAAGAGTGCATTTGGGAAATGGGCTGCAGTGTCTTAATTAATTTTAGAGTATCCCTTTTCTCTCTGTTTTTTTTTCTTTCGTCTGTGTTGGCCTCGTAATGCTCCAGAGCATAAATCAAGAATTGAAATTCTGCCATGAAGCATTTTCTAGGGATAGAGCATTTTATAAAATCTGTTTTTTATTCCAAACTTGAAAGAACATTGCACAAAATGGGGTGTGGGTGGGGTCTGGAGGTGATGGGAAGCAGAGAGCTATGGAATTATCTCACATTAGAATTATATTATCAGAATGTTTAACAGAAATGAGATAAATCATTTTATGGATAAGGATGGCTTTGGTCTAATTTTAGCCATCTGACTACTTTGAGTTTCTTTGACCAGAGAATATCTTGATTCTTAACTGGTGAGGGGCTGAACATGGTGTCTAACCTCTTGCACATAACTGAACAATAAATGCATATCTCACCTCGTAAATTGGCCAGCTGAAAAGCAGGAATTCTGGAGTTGTTGCTGATGTAATGATACATCACCCATAAATTAGACCAGCTCACATAGTCTGGTATAGTCGCCTGGTCTGGGAGAAACTTGTATCTGATCTCCTGTGCACTGGATCAGGGAATGGATATTGAAAGATGCACAGCTGTTTTGATTTTATTCTGTATTATCAAAGGAGTTTTTCAGGGATCTTGTGCTTTAATGGTAGTGTCTCTACTTTTGAGACAAGAGGTCCAGGTTCAAGTCCCACCTGCTCCAGAGCTGTGTAATAATATCCCTACAGTGTTTTTTACCGTCTGTGGTGAAGTTGGTCTTTTATCAGTTTTCATAACCATGTATTGTTAAATGACATTGTCATAGAACTGCTACAATGTGAATGCAGGTCATGCAGCCCATAGAGTCTACACTGACCCTCTGAAGAGCATCCCATACAGACCCTCACCTCCCACCCTGTCCCTGTAACCTTGCATTTCTCCACTGTTAAGCCCTCTAGCTTGTACATTCCTGGACACTATGGGAGATAGCAAACCTGCATGTCTTTGAACTGTGGGAGGAAACTGGAGTACCCTAAAGAAGCTCACACAGAATGTGCAAACTCCACACAGATTGTTAACGGAGGCTTGAATCAAACCAAGGTTCTTGATGCTGTGAGGCAGCAGTGCTAACCACTGAGCCACTCTGTGCCTCCCTTCACATCCCAGATATGAATTTTCACTTTCACTGCCTGACAAAAAATGGACAAAAGCTACCCATTTACTTACTGCTTAATGTTGTAGCAGAATATTCCAATATGTTTCAGGGGAGCGTCATAGGATAAAACATTCACACCAATTCGAAAAGAATAAAATGGAAATGGAAAAGTTGGGTTTAAAGAGTATTTTAAAAGTGAGACAAGTAGATAGATTGAAAAGGTTAAGATGTAATTCCACTGCTTAGGGTGTAGTTGGCTGAAGATACAGCTAGCAATGTTGAAATAAAGGAATTTAGCAAGGCACAGGGACCCAATTTTACAAACATAGGTTATGAAGGGTCATGAATCTGAAGGAACATAGAGGTAGGAATCAGTGAAAGTATGAAGAGATTGAATACAAATGACAACCTTAAAACTTCTTTTTACAAAATCAGGAGTCAATTTAAGTCAACAAACTTATACTCAGTGTGTGATTGGGATTTTGTGTAAATTAGAAAAGAGACAGACAATTTCTGAACGAGCCCCAGTTCAGGGAGAATTTACTCCACAGTGTCCAAGCTATGAATTTCTTCAATACTGGGTCATGTCTGCACACAGATTATGAAAATGATTACCATTTGAATTCTCTGAGAGCAAGCATTATAAATGGCTCTGCTTCACTCAATACCCAACTGTAGATTTGCGTGGTGAGACCAGATCTTTCACAGTATAAATAAGACATAAATCAAGCCTGTCAGAGCTAATTTCATTTGGATCTGAAAGAGAGAGGGGGAGTTGAAGAGAGAGCAAGAGAGAGACAGAGAGGCAGAGAGAGAATTATGGGCAAGAAGACAAAAAGAAGACAATGAGATAGCTTTATCGAAATGCATCAGACTCAACAAAACTGTTTCTGAGATGACAGAACCATTACTTACTTCAGTATCTTCTCCGTGAAAAGATAAATTATCCATTGCAGTGGCATGGAGCACCCAAAGGAAGTGTTGTGCCCTGCTAACTGCTTAAAAACAATTGGAACTGAAGAATCTGTGAAGTTGATATTTCTTTTCCTTTGTGTCTGAAGGACCAAAATCTATATCCACCATAAGCCTTTATCACTTCAAGCACTACTTCACAGGTTCTATTTATAGCTTTAATACCAATGAGATTGCATTCAGGAGGGACCAGAATGAATCTAACTATAAGCAATCCAACAAGGTTTGTACCAAGCATGGCCCTGAGTTCAGGAGGTTAAAATATTGGTCAGCATGTGTGCTGACACCTGAAGTTTGGTCAAAATCATTGAGAGATTCACATTAAGTATTTGTATCAAGCTGATGCAAGTCTCCTGTATCCTCACCTCAGCTAGAGGCTAGGGGAAAAGATCAGAGGTTTAACTGCAAAATGATGTCAAATTAACCAATTCAGTACTATACCTGCTAGGTCATGTATTACTTTGAGTTGTGCATTCATGATAACAACAGTCAGAGTACAGACACAGCTGTATTTTCAAAACTTTGAACTGTTGTTGCAATAGCATTACGTTACACGCATTGAATATGCTCTCACGATGAACACATCTAATGTTTCCTAAACATGAAATGGCACTGGAAATGTACACACACGTACATATACACACATACAAACACACATGTAAAGGCACATATGCATATAAACACACATACATGTGGACACATCCATATGTATGCACATGCCTGCGCGCGCGCGCACACACACACACACACACACACACACACAAACACATTCATTCATTAGGCCCATTGTGGTGGTGGTGGTGGTGGCCCTGGAGTGGGACGATGATGCACCGGCATTGGTGGGCATGGCACCAATCGTGGACACTGCCCACATCCCTCCCCCTTCCATGTCAAGCAAATCACAAGAAGGGATGAAGAATTCTTGACACTTCTTTGCACCAAGTGCTTCATGGTGGCAATGACTATTGGTACTACATGCTCTGCAGTGCCAACTGAAACCCCATCCCAAGATCTGTACCTACTAGACTGTCTCTGGTACACCAAGAGATCACCATAATTTGAGCACAACTATCATTGCTGCAGCACCAAAACTGGTAATGCTGAGATGCCAGCTCTCTGAGTAGGTGAAGGTCTCCTTGGGACAAGCCATTAATCTTAATGCAATGGCAGAGTTAAGTTGCCACTAGTAATACATGGACCAGATCCCACTGTCCCTTAAAACAGGGCCATCCCTGCTTCTATCTGTATGGTAGGACTCCTGTCATGTCCAAAAATTCTATCTCCCATTTTCTGAAGATTGTTATGAAGACAATTTATCACATATAAGCGCTGTGTTATTTTATGTGCCTGACAGTTAGATTATTTCCCTTGCAAGTTCAGTCATTGTCAAACACGATAGCTTCTGTATGACATTAATTTTTCCAATCTATACATTGTATGAAACACAGCTGATGGTCCAACTCTGTAATCTTCTTCGGCTTCTTCTGAGAATTCCATCCTCACTCTAATGCATTCTCACTTCTTCAGCTCACCACATAGGCATACCATAAGATTCCACATCAGAGACTGATCACAAAAATGAGAGTGGATAGGAAGCATATCTACTGACAAGCTAAATAATTATTTAGGAGGTAAGAGAGAGAGAAGGCTAGGTACATCATGGTATTTCATATTGACAGAATCTAACTTCTGGTGTCCCCGAGGATCAGATGGACACCTGAGTTTTTTTAAGTAATTTATATGAAAGAATGTAGAGCCATGTTTCCAAATTGTAAACAACAACAATGCCAACTAAATAGTATACACAGGTGTTTGTGTGTCATTTTCCCGTGGTCAAATTGTTTGCTGGTGATTCTTGATGAAGGGCTTTTGCCCGAAACGTCAATTTTCCTGCTCTTTGGGTGCTGCCTGACTTGCTGTGCTTTTCCAGCACCACTCTAATCTAGACCCTGATTTCAAGCATCACTTTTGCTTGCCTGCTGGTGATGTCAAGAATTACAGATGTAAGAAAACATTGTGTTGTGGTACAAAAATAGCACAATAAGCATTTTCAAGACATTTTTAACAAGGTAAAATGACCAAAGGAATGCCAGCAGCCAAAATGTGACATCATAGAGAGATGAAAATGTGTTGCTGGAAAAGCGTAGCAGGTCGGGCAGCATCCAAGGAGCAGGAGAATCGACGTTTCGGGCATGAGCCCTTCTTCAGGAATGGAGAGATATCAGAGAGAGATATCAAGTTAGATAATTAAGAGCTTAATCAAAATGTTAGGTTTCAGGAAATGTAGAAGAAGCCAAAACTCAAAAACATCAGAGTTTCAGGCCCAAAAACTGGAGGTACGGATTTTGGTGCGTCTGAAATTGAAATTTCCCAGAGTTAGAGAAATGCTTAATTCTTGGAGGACTGTAAGCCGGAAGAGATTATGGATTTTGGGCAATGTGAGGCCAGAGAGCATGAGTACAGCGATGTGAATTTAAAAATTGAGGGATTGCTAAATCTGGCATCAATAGAGATTAGTGAGCACAAGGTTAATGAGCAAACTGGATATGGACAGATTTGGAAAACTGAGTTTTAGATTCATTCACAATTAGGAAAGGGACAGGTAGGGGAAAAGAAGTCTTGATGCAAAATATTCTAAATGCTATTTTTAAAAATGAACCCTTCTAGAAGGAAAAGTTGTCGAAAAAACAACTTTCTGTTTTGTCAACGTGATATCAAAGGTAAGTGGCACTTCATAATGATGAGGATTAACACAGTGGCTCAGTGGTTAGTATTGCTACCTCACAGCACCAGAGATCTGGGTTCGATTCCACCTTTCGACAACTGTGTGGAGTTTGCACATTCTCCCCGTGGGAAATGCAGGCTTACAGGGTTGGGGTATGGGAGTGGGCCTGGGTGGGATGCTCTTCTAGGGTCAGTGCACAGTCTATGGTCTGCATCAATGATCTCTATACATAAATATGAAAATACATAAGTACTAAAAGTATCTGAAAAGGGAACTATGTGGGTGGCATGGTGGCTCAGTGGTTAGCATTGCAACCTCACAGCACCAGTCACCCGAGTTCAATTCCCTGTTTCGGGTGACTGTCTGTGTGGAGTTTGCACATTCTCCCTGTGTCTGCATGGGTTTCCTCCGGGTGCTCCAGTTTCTTCCCACGATCTAAAAATGTGCAGGCCAAGTGAATTGGCCATGCTAAATTGCCCATGGTGTTAGGTGCATTAGTAAATATAGGGGACAGGGATTGTTCTGGATGGGTCACTCTTCAGAGGGTTGGGCTGAATGGCCTCACACTGTAGGGAATCTAATCTAATGGTTTTGAGATGTTTAATTGGAACATATCATTGGAGATTGTAAACATCTGTCTTAGAAAAAAATTTTACATTCTGATGGTGATTTGAGAGTGATCTTTCAGTCACCAGCACTGCATCAGTTGTCCTTAATCTCTAGATGTCCTAATGTATAATGAAGGGTTATCATAAGGTAATAGTGATAGATTGTTTTTACTGAATAACAACATGTTTGAGAGACTTCAGAGATTTAAGATAGTCACATGTAAAAATAAAATTTGCGGTGAAAATCATTTGATCACACAGCAATCAGAATGCACAATTCTGTATCACAAATTATTGTTGAAGCAGGATTCCTTAGGTTTTGTTAAAAGAGAAATGGAACTTGTTTGAAAAGTTAGGTGATTGGTGGAAAGAGCAAATAAGAGACTGGAATTAGACAAGATTTGGAGATGCCGGTGTTGGACTGGGGTGTACAAAGTTAAAAATCACACAACACCAGGTTATAGTCCAACAGGTTTAATTGTAAGCACACTAGCTTTCGAAGCGTCGCTCCTTCATCAGGTGGTAGTGGAGGGCTCAATCCTAACACATAATTTATAGCAAAAAATTACAGTGTGATGTAACTGAAATTATACATTGAAACATTGATTGTCTGTTAAGCCTTTCATCTGTTAGAATGCAGTTATAGTTTCACTTCTTTCATGTGTAAATCACAAAACCTTTTTTTTAAAAAAGTTAGAATTAGACAAAGTTACTCATTGAGAAAGGTCAACAAAGAGTTTATGCTAATTTGCTTTTTCTCTTCTGGTATCCAATGATTCCACAATTGAGCCTTGCACTTGATCCATTGGCTCCTCCCCCAGCCCAGTCAAAATTACTTGAGTTGATGTTTTTTTGCCTATTTAGTGGAAGCCATCTTTTTTTATACAAATTATCCACTCAAAAATACAAGTGAGGGCAGGACTCTTGATTCATTTTATAGGTCTTTCCTGCAAAAAATGTGGTGAAAATCCTGGAGCCAGTCTAAAAGGGAATATTAAGTGCTTTCTGGACCCCATCTACAAAACTAGCCATGTCCCTGTATGCATACCTTGCAATTGCAAGTTTCCAATACAGTCATTTCACAACAGAGAAGTCGCAACATTACAATCATTGTGCAACAGAGATGTTCAGAGCCACGGTAGGTTGAGATGAAATGTGATGGTTGTTAAGTATAACATTGTACAAAATGTATACAATTTGGAATTTCGGACACTTTAGATTGAAATAACAACTAATAAAATCAGCTTCAATTTAAATTCAGAAATCAAAATGTTAAAGTTCCTATCATACCTTTGAGCGATTAGTTTAGCCACTGAATCAATGAGAACAAATTCGTACAGCATTAATTTATCTTATACTCGCTTAATAATACAAATACAATACCTGTCACAATTGCTAATATTATTTTCTTAATTGTTTTACTATGTTCTTTATATTCCTAAGTATTTTAAAGTCCATTTCCAAATGAATTATCATGACAACATGAAATTGTAAGCCTTTAGTGTTGGAATCTTCTGAAAATGAATGAATACAGGAGAAAGAACAATATTAATCCCAGTCAGTGACCATCAGAAGATCAGATATGGGAAATAAGATCTGCTTATGCTTTTTTATTTGATAATCTAAAATGAAAATATTTAATTATTTAACCATCAAAAAATAGAATATATTTAATCGACGGAGAAACCTCTTGTCAGTCTGAGGTTTTCTTTCAATTGTCAGTGAAGGAATAGCTTTTTGAGCACTGCTCCTTCGCCAGGTTGCTAGTGGGACAGGATCGTAGGACACAGCATGTATAGTAAAAGATCAAAGTGTCACATTGCATCAGTTGTATGACACTTTGATCTTTTACCATAAATCCTGTGCCCTATGATCCTGCCCCACCAGCTACCTGATGAAGGAGCAGTGTTCCAAAAGTTTGTGCTTCCAAATAAACCTGGCGTTATATGAGTTTTAACTTTGTCCGTCCCAGACCAACTCTGGCACCTCCACATCATTTGAGCAGGATTCTGTGAGGAGTTACTCTGTCGTACAAGTAGGCTGCGGTGCCAAGGTTTTCTTTTACTTGTTTTTGGCAGTGTAGTGTGCATTGCCCATCCCTGGTTCACCTGATTATCCATTGATAGTGTGGAACATGTACGGCAGAAAGGATGCAAGGTGGCAGATGCCAGTTTCTGAATGGATATCAGTTGAATCAGCATTTTACTAACAAATAGCAGCATTTGTGATCATGACTTTAGTCATCAAAAATAGCTAGATCTATAAAATCTAATTTCACAAATTGATATGTGTGGACTTGTTGGGCCGAAGGGCTTGTTTCCACACTGTGGGGAATCTAATCTAATCTAAAAAGAATAGATTTGAATACATTGCTTCCAGTTTACTGCACCCACATACAATCTCAAGATGTATTCACCAAAATAGGTTAGAAAAGTGATTTGTATTACAATGCTGCCTTTAAGACAGAAGATTGATTAATTGAATTTTTATATTGATCCAACCATAATGTTGACTAACCTCAATTGACTAACCTCCATGTTTACTTGAAGGTACACTAAGCAACCTCCTTTCATATATGTATGTAACCAGCTCACTTCTACATTTGGAGTTGACTCACTGTCCCTCATCACAACCTCATTACTTTGTAAATCTACATTCTGAGGCGAAGTTTGTTACAGCTGTGGAAGTTGCATGACCCTCTTCCTCTACCCAACTGGGCGGCACAGTGACACAGTGGTTAGCACTGCTGTCTCACAGCGCCAGAGACCTGGGTTCAATTCCTGCCTCAGGTGACTGACTGTGTGGAGTTTGCACATTCTCCCCGTGTCTGCGTGGGTTTCCTCCGGGTGCTCCGGTTTCCTCCCACAGTCCAAAAATGTGCAGGTTAGGTGAATTGGCCACGCTAAATTGTCCGTAGTGTTAGATGCAGGGGTAAATGTAGGGGAATGGCTTTGGCGGGTCGGTGTGGACTTGTTGGGCCGAAGGGCCTGTTTCCACACTGTAAGATATACCACAAAGCACAAGAGACTCGAGTTTAATTCCTACCTCAGGCAACTATCTGTGTGGAGTTTGCACATTCTCCCCATGTCTGCATGGGTTTCCTCTGGGTGCTCCAGTTTCCTCATGCAGTCCAAAAATGTGCAGGTTAGGTGAATTGGCCATGCTAAATTGCCCATAGTGTTAGGTGAAGGGGTAAATTTAGGGAATGGGTCTGGGTGGGTTGCTCTTTGGAGGGTCGGTGTGGACTTGTTGGGCCAATGGGCCTGTTTCCACACTAAGTAATCTAATCTAATCAAAACTGAAATGAGGGGTTTGGAAAGCGACAGGACCAGCATTGGGAATAGAGGGGCAGGGCAGGAAACTGATGAAGGATCTCACCAACAAGGAGGGAGTCGAGAATGTGGAAAATGGTCAAGAACCTGGAGAAAGGTCTCACCAATCAAGAAAGGTAGTGGGTAGAGCACTGAAGGCAGAAACGTAATGTAGATACAGCTGGGACCTTACATTAATTTGTGATCCACCAACATCTGAAGAGCGAGGAATGTACCAACTAGCAATGTCTAAACAGAAGCAAAACAATCCACTATGTCGGTTGAAAAAAAGGAGGAATGGAGAATCGGTCATGCCATGATGGTCGTCTTTGTTTAGAACAACTCCAATAATCACCAGTCAGACTGACAATCAGGTTGGTCAAATGTCAGATTGTTTGCATCAGGCCCTGACAATCCAAATTGATATGGCTACTTGATTAGGATCAACAGAATGCCATACTCCTGGGGCCTTGATCCCAAACAGTTAATAAGATAGGGGGATGGTATCAGTGACATCACCATATGGTGTGGCATTGTCTACTATTATAGAATACGTATTAACTAAGTTTTCCTAATCAGTTACGCTATGAAGAAGCAGTTCTAAAGATTGATGAGATTGTGAGCTTGTAAATGTCCACCCATTTTGATGATTGAATCGAGGGCTAGGGATTTTCAGTTTTCATGTTTTTCTATGAATCATGCTCTTCACTTGGGTTGCTTGATCCAGAACCCAGCAAGGTTGCAAATTAACTTTCTTCTGGAATTCACTTTTCAAAATAGGCAGATAAACGCAATGCCAAAAAAAAATGCTTCAAACATCCAGTGGTTGTGCCAAACATTTTTATGTGCAAAGGGATGCATCAAATAATCTCTCCACTGTCAATGGCAAGTAAAACAAACCTACTTAGCACAAAAGATTCACGGCTTACTGTGCATAGTACAAATAAATACCAGATGCCTCCAAGTAAACTTGAGGCAGTAATCTAGTTGAAGAGCTCAAATGACAGTCAAGATCTTGTGGTTAATGATATCATCTAACCCCAGCAATTGGACTACTGTCTCATAATTTGCTGACAGGCACTCAGTCTTGTTTGCAACCCAAATGAAACAAAATTGTTGCACTTAATACTTGTATGTAAAATGGGCTGATCTACATAAACGCCCAAAGTAAATAGAGCAGGAATAATATGGGTGTTTCCCATAAAGCTAATTTATGGCTTGTTTTATATCGAACAAATGGCATGGCATAAGTAAATCTCCATCTTGTTTTGCTTGACTGCTTTTCAGTTCACGTTCTCCCATTGTAAGAAATAGTGCCTTAATATGTAGACTGTGGCCTCCTACCTAAGTCTGTACTAGGATAGCTAGGATGACAAATTTAAATAAGTTAACCCATTGATTTTGTCAGAGCTTGATTCTGGTGATACAATGAAGCAGAACCCTAGACAATTGCCTCTGTCAGTCTCACCACTTTAACAACAACAGGGTCAGTCTCTGATAAATCCTCCTACATCATCCTCAGCCACCAGCTGCTGATAATACAGTGTTATCATTAGCTTAAGCTTTAAGCTTTAAAACAAACCTCTAAATAAAGTGTCAATCATTAAGCAGACATCTATTTGGTTTCTGGATCAGCTTAATCAACAGCGTCAGGGTAGATTTATACTTCTCAAGGAAACTGAAATGATAACTGATGCTTTTAAGTAAAGTTTCATATATTTTAAACTTCATATGAAACAAATTATTTTGAACTCACGTTTAATATCTCATTTTGTAAATATTGGTCATGCCAATTCCATAACTTGAGCTAGCACAGGGAATGGCATGATCATGGTTTGCAAATAGCATGCAACTGAATGCAAATGACGGTAAACTAGTAGTACACAGCAATTTAAAGGAAAACAATATCTTTTGCACAAATGTTTGACATAGATCAATAATAGGTAATATTTAAAAAATTAATGCTTGGTTTTCAAAACATATCTTTTTATCAGGCCAAACACTCAGCAGGAGATGAAAGAGAACTATAGCTAACAAGGAAAGTTTAAAATAGTATTAGAGCAAAGGATGACAGTTATAAAATTTCTAAAAGTATTGTTGTAAGCCTGAGGATTTAGAAAATATTAGAATTTTAACAAAGGTGGACAAAGAAAGTCATAAAGCTAGATTTGAATATGAATATAAAATAACAAGAAACCTAAAACCAAATTGCAAAAGCTTTTATAAGAAAAGATTAGTAAAAACAATTATGGGTCCAATACAGGCATGGTCAGGAGAGTTTATAGTAAGACATAAAGAAATAACAAAGAAGTTAAAAAAGTATGTGTGTTGGTCTTCTCAGAGGAAGACACAAGAGGTCTCTCTAAAATTACTAAGTTTCTCAGGACTGGTGAGATTGCAGAAAGAAATGAATATTAGTTAAAAAGTAGTATTGGAGAAATTACTCTGGAATCAATGATCTTCACGATAGAAGATTGAAAGAGATGACTGCAAAAATAATGGATACATGGGTGACCATCATTCAAATTTCTATTATCTTTGCAACAGTGCCTGAAGATCAGAAGATTGTAAATGTGAACCCCACCCCCCGTCCAAAAAGTCAACGGAAAGAAAAACAATAACTACAGGCCTTTTAGCGTAACATTAGTAACAGGGAAAATGTTAGAATCTATTGTGAAGGATATGATCATAGGATATTGAAAGAAATGATTGACTGATTGGGAAGGTTCAACTCAGATTTAAGTGGGGAAAACCATCTTTGACAAATCCGATAAGAGGTTTTGAAGATGTTAATAAATGGGAAGCATGGTGTATTTGGATTTTTGGGAAGTCTTTGATAAAGTCCCACAGAGGAGGCCATTAAATAGACCCACAGACTACAATCAATAAAGATAGACAATAGCATCTCCTCCACAATAATCCTCAATACTGGCACTCCGCAAGGAAGTGTTCTCAGCCCCTACTGTACTCCCTGTACACCCACAACTGTGTAGCTAAACTCCATACAAACGCCACCTACAAGTTTGCTAAAGATATCATATGTAGTCATCCAGATATCAAATAACAATGATTCAGAACAGGAAGGAGATGGAGTGCTTAGTATTGTGGTGCAATGATAACAATCTCTGTCTCAATGTTGGAAAAACAAAAAAAAAACTGATCATTGACTTCAGGAAGAAAGGAGGAGGACATGACCCTGCCTACATTAATGGAGCTGAGGTGGAGAGGATTGAGAGTGTCAAGTTCCTAGGAGTGACGATAACCAATTAGCTGTCCTGAACATCCCACATTGATGTGATAGTCAAAAATGATGAATAATGCCTCTTCTTTCTCAAGTGGCTCAGGAAATTTGGCATGTCCATAAGGACCCTCACCAACTTCTACAGATGCACAATAGAAAGTGTTCTACCTGGGTGCATAATGGCCTGAGAGGCAACTGCACTGCACAGGACTTTAAGAAACTACAGAAGGTGGTGTGCACAGCCCAGACCATCAGGGAAGCCAACCTCCCATCGATGGGCTCCATTTACACTTTTCATTGCTGTGGAAAGGCTGCCAACATCATCAAAGACGCCTCCCACCCCAGGAATGCTCTCCTCCAACATCTTCCATCAGGCAGAAGATACAGAAGCTTGAAGACACACATTGACAGGTTCAAGAACATCTTCTTCCTTGTTGGCTTTAAGACTGTTGAATGGATCTCTGTAACTCCAAATAATGTTGAGCTTGTTAATGTTGATCTTGCTTTGTGCATCTCTTGTATGCCTAGCTCTGTCTGAGCACCCTATGATCTATATGTCCTTGTTTACTGTGATCTGCTTTTACTGGTCACAAGACAAATCTTTTCACTGTACTTAAGTACAAATGACTACAATAGATCAAATCAAAAGTCAAATAAAGTGCCTAGAAATGTGGTGATATACCAGTATGGATTACCAAGCAGGAAACAGATGTGGAATAAATGGGTTGTTCTTAGATAGGCAAGTTGTGACAACTGAACCTTGGTGAAGGCTTGTGGAATGAAGCTGCTTTGTCCTGCTTGATGTAAAACTTCTTGAATGTTGTAGCTGCATTCATCCAGGCAAGTGGGGAATATTCCATGGCACATCTGATCCGTAGCTTGTAGATGACAGTGTACTCAGGAGGTGAGTCACTCGCTACAGGATTTCTAGGCCCTGACCAACTCTTGCTGGTATTTAAATGGCTAGTCCAGTTCAGTTTCAGCTCAATAGTAAATCTAAAATGTTATAATGTGTATTCAGCGATGGTAATGTTATTGAGCATCAAGGGCCAATGGTTAGACTCTCTTATTGCAGAACGTGCTTGGCTTGGAAGGTGCTTTCCTGGGATCCTTGGTGAATTTCTACAAAATATTTTGTAGATAGTACGCACTGTTGCTATTGAGTGTCAGTGCTGGAAGGGATAGATGTTGGTGGATGTGTTGCCAATCAAGCCGGTTGCTTTGTCCTGGATGGTATTGCTTCTTGAGTGTTGTTGGAGCTTCTCCCATCCAGGTAAGTGGGAAATATTCCATTACACTCCTGCCTTGAGCCTCGTAAATGGTGGACAGGCTTTGCGGACTCAGGAGGTGAGTTACTCGCTGCAGTTTTCTTAATCTCTAACCTGTTCTTGTCACCAAGGTATTTAGACCATAAGACCATAAGACATAGGAGTGGAAGTAAGGCCATTCGGCCCATCGAGTCCACTCTGCCATTCAATCATGGCTGATGCGCATTTCAGCTCCACTTGCCCGCATTCTCCCCGTAGCCCTTGATCCCTCTAGACAACAAGAACCTATCAACCTCGGCCTTGAAGACATTTAGCGTCCCGGCTTCCACTGCACTCCGTGGCAATGAATTCCACAGGCCCACCACACTCTGGCTGAAGAAATGTCTCCGCATTTCTGTTCTGAAATGACCCCCTCTAATTCTAAGGCTGTGTCCACGGGTCCTAGTCTCCTCGCCTAACAGAAACAATTTTCTAGCATCCACCTTTTCAAAGCCATGTATTATTTTGTACGTCTCTATTAGGTCTCCCCTTAATCTTCTAAACTCCAACGAATACAATCCCAGTATCCATTTATATGGTGAGTCCAGTTGAGTTTCTGGTCAATGGTTACCTCCAGGTAGATGGTGGGGGATTCAGTGATGGTAACACAATGGAATTTCAAGAGATAGATATTGCCTGGCAACTGTGTGGAGTGAATGTTATTTGCCACTTGTTAGCCCAAGCCTGGATATTGTCCAGCTCATGCCACATTTGGTCATAGATTTCTTCAGAATATGAGGAATCACAGATTCTACAAAACATTGGAAAGAAGTTAATTGATGAAGCAGCTGAAGATGGTTGGACCTGGAACAATACCCTGAGGAACTTCTGTGGAGATGGAGTCTTGGAGTTGAAATGATTGATCCTCAATAACAATAGCATCTTCCTAGTGCAAGGTATGACTCCGACCAATTCACATTGACTCCAGTTTTACTTGGTCTTCTTGATGCCACATTTGGTTGAGTACAGCCTTGATGTCAAGGGCAGTCCCTCTCACCTCACCTCTGGAAGTCAGCTCTATTGTCCATGTTTGAACAGGCTGCAATTATGGCAGGAGCTGAGTGGCCTTATTGAAATCCAAGCTGGGCATCAATGAGTAGGTTATTGTAAAGAATGTACCACTCAATAGGACCATTGATGACACCTTCTATCATTTTATTGATAATTGAAAATAAACTGCTGGTGTGGCAAGTGGTTGGGATGGATTTGTCCTGGGTTTTGCATACAGGAAAGATCTAGGCACTATAGGGAGATACAGTGCTGCAGTTGTATCAAAACACCTTGGCTTGGTTACATCAATTCCGGAGCATAAATCTTCATTACTATTGTGGAAATGCTTACAGTGCCTTTAGCCTCTGCAGTATCCAGTGCCTTCAACCGTCTTTTGATATCACGTGGACTGAATCAAATTGACTGAAGGTGAGCATCTGTGATGCCACTGGAGGTTGAGATGAATCATCTACTCAGCACCTTTGAGTGAAGGTTATTAGAAATGCCTCAGCCTTATATTTTGCACTGATATTGTGCTGGGCTCTTCCATCATTGAACATGGGAATATGATGGGGACCTCCCTCGGCATTGAGGTTTTTAATTGCCTACTACCAAACATAATTGGATGTGACAGGACTTCAGAGCTTAGATCTGATCCACTGAAAACAGGATTGCTTAATTCTATGTATCATTTACGGCTGTTGGCGTTTGACATGCAAATAGTCCTGGCTGTATCTTCACCAGGTTGACACTTCATTTGTAGATATGCCTGGTGTTGCTTCTTCTGTTCTCCTCATTGAATCAGGGTTGATCTCTAGCTTGAAGGGGATGGAAGGATGGGAAATATGTTGGGCGATAAGATTACGGGCTATGGTTAAATTCAGTTCTACTGCTACTGGTGGCCCACAGCAACCCAGACAGGCTCAGTCTTCAGTTACTAGATCTGTTCTAAATCCATTTAATTTAGCACAGTGGTTGAGCCACAAATGATGGAGGTTATTCTCAACTTGAAGATAGGATTGTGTCTCCACAAGGATTGTACAGTAGATGCACCTACTTATACAGCTATGGACAGATGCATGCACAGCATGATGAGTATGCTTTTCTGTGTTTTGTTCCCACACATAAGAACATTGGAATGGGAGTACCCATAGAGCTGGCCCCACCATTCAACATGATCGTGACTGATCAAACACTTAAATGTATTTTCATCATCCCATTCCTGTAACCCTGCCTGCCACTGATAATCTTTCCATTTATATCTCAAATGTACTCAAAGATTGACTCCCCATAGCCTTCTGTGGTAAAGAATTCCAAAGGTTCATAACCCTCTGAGTAAAAACAAAATTCTCCTTGTCTTGAACATAATTGGTAGGGGCCTTCTTTTAATAATATTGCCTCTTGTTCTAGACTCCCCAATCAAGGAACATCTTTTTGGCATCGACATTGTCTATCTCTTTAAGTATTCTGTAAGTTTCATTGAAATCAACTCTCATTCTTTGAAATTCTAGAGAATACATGTCTAGTTTGCCCAATCTCTCTTCACAGGACAGTCCTGCATTCCAGATACCCGTCTGGTGAGCCTTCATTGTTGCACTCCCTGCATAGCAATAATATCTCAGATAGAGAGACCAAAACTGTATACAGTACTCCAGATGTGGTCTAAACAAGCTCCTATATGTTTGAAATAAGACTTCACGGCTCCCACACTTAGGGCAGAACAGTGGCTCAGTGGTTAGCACTGCTGCCTCACAGCAGCAGGGTCCCAGGTTCGATCCCAGCCTCAGCTGACTGACTGTGTGGGGTTTGCACATTCTCCCTGTGTCTGCATGGGTTTCCTTCTACAATCCAAAGATGTGCAGGCCAGGTGAATTGGCCATTCTAAATTGCCCATAGTGTTGGGTGCATTAGTCACAGGGAAATGGGTCTGGGTGGGTTACTCTTCGAAGGGTCGGTGTGGACTTGTTGGGCTGAAGGGCCTGTTTCCACACTGTAGAGAATCTTAAAAAAATATAAAAGTACTCAAATCATCTCACAATGGAGACTAACATACCATTAACTTTCCTTACAACCCTGTTATCTTCAGTTATAGGTCAGTAAGGACATATAGGTCCCTTAGTTTGTATCCATTTTCCAATTTCTTACTCTGCAATATTCACAAATACCCTCTCTCCCTCTGAATAAAATGGATAAACTCGCATTCTTCCATTGTTTTACTAATCCTGTTCAAATCATTCTGAAGCTGCTTTATTTCTTCCTCACAACACATTCCCACTTATCCTTTTATCATCCACAAATTTGGAAATGTTACGTCTGATTTACATTTATTCCAAATCATTGATAAAACAGCAAGGACATGAATACTGATCCTTGCAGTACCCCACTTGCCACAACCTGCCAATTTGAGAATGACCTATTTGATCCTATTTTGTGATTCCCGTTGTGAGTTAATCATTAGTCCCTGCCAATACATTACCTCTCATTTCGCTTAAACTTTTCTAATGAGCCTCCTGAGGGAGATTTTATGAAAAGCTTTCTGAAAATTGATGTATACTACATCTGTTGACTCTCGTTTGTCAATTTTGTTTAGGATTATTTACAGTGTGGAAACAGGCCCTTCAGCCCAACAAGTCCACACTAACCCTCCGAAGAGCAACCCACCCAGACTCATTCCCCTACGCCTAACAATACGGGCAATTTAGCATGGCCAATTCACCTACCCTGCACATTTTTGGACTGTGGGAGGAAACCCACGCAGACATGGGGAGAATATGCAAACTCCACACAGACAGCTGCCTGAGGTGGGAATTGAACCCGGGTCTCTGGCGCTGTGAGGCAGCAGTGCTAACCACTGAGCCACCATGTTGCCCACAATTTTGATTTAACATCCTCAAAAAGAACTCCAACAAATTTGTCAAAGATGATTGCCCAATCACAAATCCATGCTGGTTATGCCTAATCAGATCATTATTGTCTATTTATCACATCCTTTATAATACTCTAGCATTGTCCCTACTACTGATATAAGGCCAACAGGTCTCTGTTTTCTGTTTTCTCTCACATTCTTAAATTCTAGGGTAACATTTGATACCTTCCAGTGTACAGGAATAACTCCAGAACACATAGAAGTCTGGAAGATAATCACCAATTTATCAATTGTCTCTGAAACCACTGTCTCTGGGATTGTCTCTGGGATGTAGAATATCAGGTTCGAGGGAACAACTTTAAGCCTCATTTATTTTCGAGTACAATCCTCTGACTATTACTGATTTCCTTCAATTCTTTATTCTCCCACATCACTTCAGTCTCAGTTCTGAGAGAAAAATTTTTTGTATCTTTCTCAGTGAAAACACATACAAAGTGATCACTTAGCTTCTCAACCATTTCTGCATTGCCCATTTTAAATCCTCCTGACTCTGCACTCAGAGTAGAGCAGTTGACAGATGTTCATTTTAGCCACACACTTCTTTCTTGTGTACCAATAGAAGCTTTTAAGGTTTTTCTTTTTAAGATGTGTTTTTCTTGATTGCAATCATATTCTATTCTCCCTTTCCTTATCAGTTTCTTGCTGCAGATCCATCCAGGATTCTAGGTCTTTTAGGATTTGACATGCTCAGTCAGGAGTGGTGCTGCTGAGCCAGCCTTCGGTGATGGACATACAACTTCTCACCTCAAATAGTTTCTGTGCTGTTGTCACTCTAAATGTTTCCTCCAACCGGTGTTTAGTACAGATGAGGACGGATTCCTCAGCTGAGCAGCAAGTAAATACCCTTGGCTATGTTTCAGCTGATGCCATGAGACTTCATGGTGTGTGGAATCAATGCTGAGGATTCAAAAACCCATGTCTCCAGAGCTTTACCTGAATCTCCAGCTTACTAGTTCAGCAGCAGAACACTCCTCCATCACCTCCTCTCTGGTAACAGGAACACAGCTGCATAGCATTTCTTGAATGGTGAAAAATTGGAAAGTGTTCATGACCAAAATGGGCCTTGTTAGTGGGCGGCACGGTGGCACAGTGGTTAGCACTGCTGCCTCACAGCGCCAGAGACCCGGGTTCAATTCCCGCCTCAGGCGACTGACTGTGTGGAGTTTGCACGTTGTCCCTGTGTCTGCGTGGGTTTCCTCCGGGTGCTCCGGTTTCCTCCCACAGTCCAAAGATGTGCAGGTCAGGTGAATTGACCATCCTAAATTGCCCGTAGTGTAGGTAAGAGGTAGATGTAGGGGTATGGGTGGGTTGCGCTTCGGCGGGGCGGTGTGGACTTGTTGGGCCAAAGGGCCTGTTTCCTCACTGTAAGTAATCTAATCTAATCTAAAGTCACTGAAAAGTTGCAGATGCGTGCAGTTAAGCATTTCAGAAGGCAATCTGTAAATTAGATTTTGTTTGCAATAAGATTTGAGAACAGGAGGAAAGAAGCCTTGTCTCAATTATAGAGAACTCTAGTTAGACAGTACCTGAATTTTATGATCAACTCCGGTCCCCTTGCATAAGGCAGGATATAACTGTCATCGATGGAGTGCAGTCGAGATTAACCAAAATAATTTCATGTGTTGATACTCTCCTTTAAGGAGAGATTGAGGACACATTGTCTGTATTGAGGAGCAATTTCATTGAAACTTACAAAATGCTAAAAGAAATAATCAATGATGATGCAGAAAGGATGCTTTCCCTGGCAGTACTCTATGACCAGGGCACACATTGTGAGAATAAAGACCAAGTCATTTAACAATGAGATGAGGTGGTATCTTTTGAAATTGTCTACTCCCAAGGGCTGTGGAAATATTGTCTTTATAATCTCTGCCTTGAACTTACTTAGATTTCTTGTTATACATGACATCAAGGGACATGGAGAAAGTGGATATAGTTGAAGCAGGTAACCAGTCATGATCTAGATTGGCAGAACAGGCTTGAGTGGTAACTGACTGACTTCAATGTTCTTATGCCCTTAAGAAGACTTTAAAAAGTGTTAGATTGTATAGCAGTTGCATCATGACTGAAAGCACAGACATCAGAACTATAAAAAAGATGATTGCCACTTTAAGAATGAAAAATATTACCTTTGGGCACGTTATCCTCAAATAGGTAAAGTAACAACATACCTTTTTTTATTAGATTCAATCCCCTACAGTATGGGAACAGGCCCTTCAGCCCAACAAGTCCACACCAATCCTCCGAGGAGTAACCCACCCAGACCCATTTCCGTCTGACTAACACTCCTAACCTATAGGCAATTTAGCATGGCCAATTCACCCTACTTGCACATCTTTGGACTGTGCAAGGAAACCCATACAGACACGGGGAGAATGTGCAAACTCCACACAGTGGCCCGAGGCTGGAATTGAACCTAGGGCCCTGGTGCTGTGAGGCAGCAGTGCTAACCACTGAGCCACCATGCCACCCCATACTGAGTAAAAGCAAAATTCTGCAGATGCTGGGGATCTGAAATTTTTTAGAAAAGGAAGTACTGGAGAAACTCAGCAGGTCTGTCAGCAACTGTGACAGAAAAATAAACAGAGTCTTTTCTTCAGAACATAAAGCTTTGAGGTTTTTCAGTCAAGTCTAGTTCTGTAAAATAAGTGCACAGGAATTATTTGGCCTGTACACTCACACGAGTGAAAAGAGAACTAATAGGGAACCTCAGGTCCATTGGCGATGCCCAATGAATTGCCTTCAGCCACTTAGATAGCCAGAGGGTGAGTCTTTCCTATACTCCAAACAACTAAAATCTCATCTGCTAACCATGGAGAAAATCAGGGAGGTTTTGCATTTACCAGGTGATGATGACAGGGGCCCTGTCTTACACGTAAATCCAGCCGCTAAACCTCTGTTTTAACAGATTACAGTAATCTAATCTACAGATAATGGCGAACATTAAATGTTGTGCAGCATGGATAAGTTGGGCCAAATGGTCTTTTTACATGCTCTTAATCTCTAGGACTCTAGGTCAGAGATCACATGACTCCAGGTTATAGTTCAACAGATTTATTTGAAATCGCAAGCGCTGCTCCTTCATCGGGTGACTTCATCAAGAGATTTCCTCCACGGCTCGCAGATGGGATTTTAGTAGTTCAGAATACAGGAAAGACCTACCCTCTGGCTATTTAAATGTGATGAGAGTGCTTCATTTCATTGGGTTCCCCATTGATTCTAATTCCACACATGACAGTGCACAGGTAACTTCATCTGGCAAAGGAGCAGTGCTCTGAAAGCTTGTGATTTCAAATAAACCTGTTGATCTATATATAACCTGGTGTCATGTGACTTCTGATCTTGCCCACCCAGTGCAAAACCACAACATCTATGACTCTAAATGTAAGAGTCAAAAAGTGTGGTGCTGGAAAAGCACAGCTGGTCAGGCAGCATCCAAGAAGCAGCAAGTTGGTGTTTCGAGCATAAACTCTTCATCGTAAGCTCTTCATTCCTGATAAAGAGCTTATGCTCGAAACATCAACTCTCCTGCTCCTCGGATACTGCCTGACTGGCTGTGCTTTTCCAGCACCACATGTTTTGACTCTGATCTCCAGCATCTGCAGCCCTCACGTTCTCCCCGACTCTAAATGCAACTCCAACAAGATTCCAGAAAAAGATAGGAAGAAATAAAGGCAAAGGTAATTTTCTTAACATCTCATACAAAAATTAATTAAATTAATTTTTAATACATTGTCAACAGCAACTCAAGTCTTCAGCAAATTAGTTATCCTGTTGCCTGTTCATACAGGTGTCAGAACATTATACCATTAAAAGCAATTAAAATATTGTCTAAAAACCGAAGTAATCACTGTGTAGTAAATAGTTGGGTGATTGGAAAGTCCTTCATATTCTTTTGCTTACTAATTTAATAAAAAATACTCAGATTAAAGTTAACAACTCAAAGTTGGGGTGGCATGATGGCACAGTGGCTAGCACTGCTGCCTCACAGCGCCAGAGACCCGGGTTAAATTCCCACCTCGGGCAACTGTGTGGAGTTTGCACATTGTCTGCGTGGGTTTCCTCCACAGTCCAAAAATGTGCAGGTTAGGGTGGATTGGCCGTGCTAAATTGCCGTAGTGGTAGAGGAATGGGTCTGGGTGGGGTTGCTCTTCGGAGGGTCGGTGTGGACTTGTTGGGCCAAAGGGCCTGTTTCCACACTGTAAGTAATCTAATCTAAAAATGTTGATATTGACAACGAACCAACTTAGATTACACTGATGCTGTGTTTTGTTCTGCTCTTAACATTTCAATTATTTGCTCAGATTTCACAGAACAGGTTCTCTTACAAAACCAGTTTTGCAATGTTGTTTTCCAAATAAACACAGAAAACAAAACAAAAAAGTGTAGTATTCCTCATTACATTTGATGTTTTACTAAAGGATTGCATAAGAACAGCTAGCATTTTGCAGCTGCACAGCCAGTTTTTAGTGAATCTAAAGTTATAACTTTCCTCAGGCTCATGTTATAAATGTGTTCAGTGCCTTATGATAATATAATCTAGAAATCATTATGCTAATAACCATGAAAGGGCTTGCATTGATTTAGCATCCTGTAACTCAATCAGGACAGTCCAAATTATTTTCCAACCAATGATTTTTTTTAAAGCGCAGGCATGGTAGTCAATCTATGTCAAAAAAGGTTTCACATGCAACAAATGAATGAACGGTCACATAATCTATCTTTTGGTGAAATTGATTGAGTGAAGGAAGTCCGTCAGGTCACCTACAGATTGCAGGGTTGAAGGATTTACACCTACCTGTGCAGAAAGCAGCAAAGCTAAAGGATTCATTCAGAAGGTGGAACTCCTAACAATGTGATGCTTCTCCATGAGACATGGAAGTGTTCACTTGGATAAAATCCAGGAATTGTGCTGAACATTAAGCCATACATCACAGAGGCAAAAGGACTGCCACTGAGCAAAGCTGCCACTGTTTATATTGTTGAAAATTATTTAGTGTGGTCACTTTACAATATTTAATAGGCATAGAACATCACTAAGCTCACTGCAACAACCATATATTTGGCAACATATGTTGAAAAAGCATGAAAAGTGCTTCTTAAAAACAAAGAAATTCATGAAGGTGCACTAGGGGGAGGGCTCCTGTGGTACGCTGTCATTGTTCTCTCATAGTTAGACCTGCCAATCATGCTATGATTGGCCTCAGAATGATTGATTATTTCCCATCATAACAACACAAATACATGTGGAAACACAAATGAGTACCACAGCTGGATGAGCCTAGTCTACAGAGAGTTTGCAAAGAGGAAAAAATGACTTGACTACAGATACATGTGCACAGATATGCCTAGCACAAATCAGTTAAACTTGCTCATTTATAAAACGCAGTAACTGTTTGGACACCTGTCAATACTCATTTCCTTCCACAGCCACAGAACAATTCATCCTACCCCACCTCAGACACATCATGCACATCTAATACAATAGTATACTAACTGCATTCCATCATTCATTTCAGCTCTAAGGTGTTGAAACATGGAAGATCAAAGAGTGTTGCGATGATGTTAATAAAATCACAGTTCCACTGGGAGAGACTTATTGTTTGAATAGATGACAACAGATTTTTCAAGCAGGCTGCTCACACATTACTGATTCATTGTGGAAGCGTATTAAGGACTAATGAAGCACCACTTGGAGCTGCATGATATTGATTCAAACTGGGAGATGCCTATGACAGATTGGGCAGGATTGTATTGAACACAATGATAAGTTTGGACAGCTCTTAGAAGGAACAATGCTAACCATTGTGAGGAAGGGCATGCTTTGGAAACACAAAGTAGAATTACTTCATGCAGACTA
Organism: Chiloscyllium punctatum; assembly: GCF_047496795.1. Classification (NCBI taxonomy): domain Eukaryota; kingdom Metazoa; phylum Chordata; class Chondrichthyes; order Orectolobiformes; family Hemiscylliidae; genus Chiloscyllium; species Chiloscyllium punctatum. Next base: position 119,644,757 of record NC_092747.1, read on the forward strand.
CAAGAGCAGTAAATGTGATGAGTGGGATGCTGGATTAGGCAGAAGTCAAAATTCCAGCTTCCTGAAGATGGGTGAGATGCAGAGATAAACGAAGTGACTTACTTGTGGCATGGCAGCATGTGGCAGGTTCATACTTGTAACATATTTGCATGGCATGAATACACATTGCATAAAATCTTTATTTAAAATTAAAGTACTAATTTTAAGACAAAAAAAACTTGTTGCAAAAAAAAATATCGTCTTCCAAAGCCAACATATGTGTCTCAAGCAATCTGCAGTGCTCCATGAGACCCAATGCAAGCTGAGTCGTCTTCTGTTTAGGTACTTTACAAACTTCAGGAGTCAACCTGGAGTATAACAATTTCAAAACGTGAACACCTCCTTCGATGTCTATCACCCACACAACAATCCCAGGTCCAGTCCTTTCAGCACTGCCAACCCATTGGTCTATAGTCCCATTATTGTCTATCTAGCTCCTATTCTTACCTGAGTTACTGTAAACAATACCTTTTCTGCTCCCACTTTTCTTTCTCCCACTTGTCTACTGTCTCCACTTATCCATCTTCTACTTTCTGCTGTGTTATCCACATAAATACCACCCTCTGAAAGTTGGTCTCAGTTCTGAAGAAGGGTCACTGGACTCGAAACATGAACTCTGCTTTCTTTCCGTATATGCTGCCGGACCTGTTGAGTTTTGCCAGCAAATTGCTTGTTTTTGTTTGTTAAATGTCTGGTAGCTGCGTCATAGTCAGTTAAGGGTGGCGTACGCCAGTCACCTTGTGCCTGGACTCAGCAGTTTTCCTTGTTGAATTTAATGACTCAGGGAAAGGGAAGAGGAGAATGGCAGAGTGCATTGAGGTGTGGGAATGTCAAACATGAGTGAGGGGAAGATGGAATGAGGTCAGGGACATGGAGGAATGGAAGAGGGATGCAATAGAACACAAAGAGCCACGCCAATTGTGGAAAGCATAAAAGTTAGCGCAAGTTGCTTCCACCATTAAAATGGGCCTCGCTCCATTTGTCACCTCCTTCTGCCATGCATCCCACCATAGCCCATATCACACAGCCCCCTGTAATATTCTGTCCAGCATCTGTATTAAGGACTGAGGAGCTGGAAGCATTATGCCTTGAGAGGAATCAGACATGGAAAGGATCATTAAGACATGGAGCAAGGCTTTGTCAATCTAGTTAATTGACAAATAATTAATGTAAAACAGTAATGGGACAACATGCTTGCTTTTATTGGTCCATGCATTGAGGATAGGAGTTGGGATGTCATGTAGCAGCTGTACAGGACATTGGTTAGGGCCACTATTAGAATATTGCATGCAATTCTGGTCTCCCTCCTATAGGAAGGATGTTGTAAAACTTGAAAGGATTCAGAAAAGATTTACAAAGACGTTGCCAGGGTTGGAGGGTTTGAGCTGTAGGGAGAGGCTGAATAGGCTGGGACTATTTTCCCTGTAGCGTCAGAGGCTGAGGGTGACCTTACAGAGGTTTATAAAATCATAAGGGGCATGGATAGGGTAAATAGGCAAAGTCTTTTCCCTGGGGTGGGGGAGTCCAGATTTAGAAGGTATATATTTAGAATGAGAGGGGAAAGATATAAAAAGGGGTAACTTTTTCACACAGAGGGTGGTATGTGTATGGAATGAGCTGCCAGAGGAAGTGGTGGAGGCTGGAAGAATTGTAACATTTAAAAGGCACCTGGATGGGTATATGAATAGGAAGGGTTTAGAGGGATATGGGCCAAGTGCTGGCAAATGAGACGAGATTAATTTAGGAAAGCTGGTCGCCAAGTCGGACCAAAGGGTCTGTTTCCATGTTGTATATCTCGATGACTCTGTGACTCTATATTTATAACTTCAACTGGATGTGGGCAAATATCTGACAAAAAGGAGAAAAGAAACTAATCACAAGCAGGAATCCATACATGAACATGGGAACAATAAAGAAAAGCTAAACGTAAGAAAAGAGGCACACTTTGAGCCAGAATTCCCACTAGAATTGTTCCATTTGATGCAATTCAAAAGGAAAAACTACCCCTTACCTGCCTGTGATTTTTATGGCCAGTCTACTGATGCTACTTCTTCAGTGGGAGAAACGCATTGAAACGTAATGTTGGGGGTGTGGATTAGTGGTGCTGGAAAAGTACAGGGAAACAAAACCACTCCTACATGCTCCCTCCTCTCCCCCATCAACCCCCAACATTGAAATAAGACTGGAGGAATCGAAAAACACATGCTAAGGCCAGCAGAGAGGAGAATAGGTGATTAAACTGCAAGGTAAATTGAACAATACCCCTGAACGATTGTTCACATTATTTTTCCTGTTGTGATTTAAGTTTATTATTTTTTTATTATTAGGGCACTGTAATTTTAAAGTAAGAGTAGAAGTCTTTTTTATTCTCACTGCTGTGACTAGCTGATTTTGTTTTTTTTTCAAACGTGGGTCATTTTTTGAACAGAGCAACCTTTACAAGAAAGCATGCAGCTCCAGGTTAGATGGTTGTCTGGGGAAATAGTTATTGGGGTGTTTACTGATTGTTTATGGTCTACAGATGAAAGAGATGACCAGGGACTCCAAGCAAGTTGAGTTCAGAAGAGCATAGGATATAGAACATTCTAGCACAGTACAGGCCCTTCAGCCCTTGATGTTGCACCGACCTGTGAAACCAATCTAAAACCCACCTAACCTACACTATTCCATTATCATCCATATGTTTATCCAATGACCATTTAAATGCCCTTAATGTTGGCGAGTCCATTTTTGTTGCAGACAGGGCATTACATGCCCTTATTACTCTCTGAGTAAAGAATCTATCTCTGATGCTTGTTCTATATGCATCAACCCTCAATTTAAAGCTATGTCCCCTCGTGCTAGCTATCACCATCCAAAGAAAAAGGCTCTCACTGTCCACCCTATCTAATCCACTGATCATTTGTAAGCCTTTATTAAATCGCCTATTAACCTTCTTCTCCCTAACAAAAACAGCCTCAAGTCCCTCAGCCTTTCCTTGTAAGATCTGCCCTCCATTCCAGGCAACATCCTAGTAAATCTCCTCTGACTCCTTTCCAATGCTTCCACATCCTTCCTATAATGCGGCGACCAGAACTGTATACAATAAAGGATTCATTCCAGGAGGACAGTTCTTTAGTTTGAGGAAGTCTTCAAGCTAGCAGAAATGGAAAGCAATCTTAAGCTGCTTTAGCAATTGAAATAGACTGAGTGGTGATATTTTTCTTAAGGGTTCAGGAAGGAAACTTCAGTGATTTAGCCCATCCATTAGTCTCTGGGAGAGACAGAGGGCTGAATTTTACCAGAAATTGGCGGAGTCGTTTTTGTCAAGTTGCATGGAGAGCTTCTCTCTGCGGTGTTCAACATGATTTCTCGTACTGTCATACCAAACACACTTCATTAACTAGGTTCCTATCCCCTGTGGTGCTAGTCCTTTTCTCCCACTTACCAGTATTCATCATTGCTGGGACATCCCAGGATCCCTAGGGCTGGTGCTAGTCAGTCAATCATTGACAGTCTGGAGATGTCATTCACCATGATGTAATGGAGCAGTACCCACTACCCAGTGCTTCTCTGGGCACTTATGTGGTGTAGCTGACACTGGCCATTCCTACCCCAATCTCTCTTTAAGCACCAAATCATATAGCTCACATCTCCTTAGCCATTTTATAACCCTCTCTATGTCAACATTATCCAACATCTTATCATTGTTCAATGTGGGACCATAACACTTAACGACAATTTCAAACATTCTTTTTTTGTTTGCCAGTACCAAAATTGTTCATAATTAATATCAAATGATAACTCAGAGCTTCAAAATAAGGTGAAATGAAAGGAGACGTTTAAGGAGCTGAGTAAAATTCACGGTCACCAGTTGTTTCAGACAAATAACCTCATTTGGTTTATTTCAAGATTGAATCCATTTATTTTTATATCCACAGAATGCACATGTGCAGGTGTCAGACTGTAAGTGAGAAGCAGCTAAGAGGTACAAGGGGAACAGCAAATCAAGTGAGACTGTTTCACAGTCAATTTCAAGCCAGGTGGGAGTATGCTTTATCTCAAACTGACATTGCACGACTCAGATGATTCATGTTTGCTTTGGGACAACTGTAAATTTAGGTGAAATAAATCCAGATAAAAAGCTGTAATGTGAGTAAGATCAGAGGAATGGAATGTTCTCCTAATCTTTCAACTTACCAATGACGTGGGAATGAGCATCAAAACTAGTCAATCCAGAGACATATTCACTGTTCTGCCTCTTTGTGCTTCCTATTTAGGTTTAGTTAAAAAAAGGTTACTTTCTTCATGCCACTACATTTAAGAAGTTTTTTTTTCTTTTTGTAACTGTTTTGAATTTTTGTATTGTGAACATACCAATTTAACAGTACTTCTGGACATAACACTAGAGAGGGTGAAACAGATTTCACAAATGGCATTGCTCTTGTTTAATTGTCTTTCACAACCCCAAATACCCCCAAACATATTGGGCGACCAAAGTCAAACAGCCTAAATCTAAATAGAACCTTCCCTGTTTGTGAAGTATTTGCTTCCTGCATTGTAATGTTAAATTGGCTATAAAATAAATACTTGGTTTGGAGTTCAAGATTGTAAGCCAGCAGCACTTTGATGATGACTATAAATAAGGTAAACCCACCTTACTTTGAGGAGAAAGAAAACAAGTGAGAATAAAGCAGAGATCAAACAGCATTAGATAAGAAATAAAAGTCAATGCTAGTGATGAAATTCTAAAGCTGCTGTTTCTGACAAATCTCAGGTTTATTTCTGTATTTATCTGAAATGAGTATATATGTAATAAATTAAGGTTTGCATAGCCATGGAAGTGAGCATTACAACTTTGTTTCTTCAGATCAATAGTTCCACTGTGTTGCAGTAATCTCCATGCTTTTGTTTGTTTATTGCAACTCCAGTATATTTGCTTCCAGAAGCCATGAAAATTATTTTGAAGTTTTCCAGTTTCATGAATTGACCCATTTTGTTCCTTGCTGTTATTATAATCATCTGATGAATTACACTGTAGAACTAAACTATTGATGTGGCAGATCGTAAAGTTTCAGAGATGAAAGCTGAATCTTAAATTGCAATCTGTAGAATAATTCCTGATGCATTCTTAAAATGGAATGAATGCATTGGTGAAGAGATAAGAAAAAGCATGGAATCAATCTCATTCCATCCCATAGACAATGCAAATAGGTCTGTGAGGAAGAAGCTTAAAATTTCCCTAACTTGGATTACAATACATAAATAAAATGACAGCGCACACAATATCACATATAATTCTGAGCTTGGCAATGTGAATCCTTTATCTGGCCTAAAGACCACCATTCCTGGATGCATATTGAAATTCTTTGTAGCCATAGGCTCTTCATCTGGAGGGTGGATGGTGAATTTGTGCGGTGTACAGAACACCAGTACAATTCTGTTCGCCAAGCTGGGAATTTGTGTTGCAAACGTTTCGTCTCCTGTCTAGGAGACATCCTCAGTGCTTGGGAGCCTCCTGTGAAGCGCTTCTGTGATGTTTCCTCCGGCATTTGTAGTGGCCTGTCTCTGCCGCTTCCGGTCGTCAGTTCCAGCTATCCGCTGTAGTGGCTGGTATATTGGGTCCAGGTCGATGTGTTTGTTAATAGAATCTGAGGATGAGTGCCATGCCTCTAGGAATTCCCTGGCTGTTCTCTGTTTGGCTTGTCCTATAATAGTAGTGTTGTCCCAGTCGAACTCCTAGAGGCATGGCATTCATCCACAGATTCAATCAATAAGCACATCGACCTGGACCCAATATACCGACCACTGCAGCGGACAGCTGGAACTGACAACCAGAAGCGGCAGAGACAGGCCACTAGAAATGCCGAAGGAAACATCACAGAAGCGCTTCACAGAAGGCTCCCAAGCACTGAGGATGTCACCTAGACAGGGGATGAAACGTTTGCAACACAAATTCCCAGCTCGGCAAACAGAACCACAACAATGAGCACCCGAGCTACAAATCTTCTCCCAAACTTTGAACCAGTACAATCTTCACCACCTTACTGGTGATGCTCTGAGGAACATGAACCTGAACAAAGTTCTGATGAAGTGACACTGGACCCCAAAACATTAATTCTGCTTTCTCTCCACAGATGCTGCCAGACCTGCTGAGTTTTCCCAGCATTTTCTGTTTTTGAGCCTGAACCTGTTTAGGTACCTAAAGCTCCCTCTGCTCCTCTCCATCAGACAACCTCCACCTCTCCTGTTCTGCTTTGTTGGTGATATAGAATGGTGCCAACAGTCATTGGTGAGTCTTGTCCCCAAGGGACCATACATTTTTTAGTTCCTCATTGCTGAATAATGGCAAAGTGACGCAGAATTAAATCAATGCAATGCCCTCCCCAATTCCTAGATATTAACTGTAAGATCTTTTGTTAGGCATTACAGCTAACTTATTGGAAACTCTCCATATTGATAAGTGTGATGGGGTCCTGCACTGAAACTTTCAGGTTAAGGTAAGTGCCATTAACTGCCCTCCAGAATGCTTCTTACGCTGATTTCAGTGTCAGAGACTTGAGCTAACTGCATGCTATTTATTGGACATATACCTTAAATTTATTACGCTTTTAATCTCTGGTGTAATGCAATGATTAATTTCGCAGCCCAACAGTTATTCCACCTACACCCCCCACCCCACCACACACACACACACACACACACTTCTCAATACTAGCACCCACACCTGCTATCATACCCCTAACCTAACTAACTCTTGTCATGATCTGTCCAACTGATCTATCTCTGTCTCTCTCAATTATTAATGCATTCACCTCTCTGGAAGACTTGAGACCTTTAATAAATTACCTAAGTTGCTGAGGTCATAAAAAGGGGATATATTCTCTGAACTGTTCCTCTTTGGCAGTCTACTGTTGGATTGCTGTGCTGAGGTTTTGTAGTTCCCGCTGGAATATGATGTCCCACATGGAAGAACAGGCACATCATTGTGAATGAAAAGATTTGACCTGTTATGTTTATACGTTCAAACTGAACCATTCTTTGAGTAACACAGGAAAGCTTCTTTATGTGACAGTTTGAAGGGGGTAAAAGCCCACCCATAAAAGGAGCTCAGCAGAAACTTAAATGTATGATTTTTAAAATTATAAATACACATTTATAATTACTTCTGCTGCAATTTTTACAAAGTGTATGATGTATCTGGAACTCATTACCCACTGTTGTTGACAAGCTAACCAGAGAGCCTCTAAATAAAATTTCTGTTGGAAAGGCCACAAAATTCTAGTATGATGCTACTTCTGATAGGCAACTGTTCATGAGTCCTGCTTGGAGAAACCAATAAAACACTCCAGGCTGTTCTAATTACAGCTATGATGCATGAACAGTGCATTGGCACAATATCTTGCACATTTGTGCTTTATGAATTAAGGTCTGTTAACTGTCCCCCTGCATTAAAATTTTCACTGTTTTATCAACTCTGCATACTGTCTCCTTTGAAGCTCTCTCTAATTTTTCTAGCTACTGTGTTTTGCTCACTAAGAGTTCAGATAAGCCAAGACTTTGGATGAAATCACTCCCTTACAATAAACAGTGGAGAAGAGTAGCAGAGTGAAAGATAATGAGCATGTTGTCATCAAGGAGACTCCTACCACTTTCCCACTACCACAGAAATGAAGTTCTGAAGGACCAGACTTGGTTTTCCAACTCCAACATCAATTACGGTCAATAGGTGATCAATTAATGGCCAAAATCAGAAAATCCTGCCCAAATCCTGCCTGAAGTGTCATTCAAAATGAACCACATGTAGGTGATTTGATTGTTACAAATATTTCATCTTAATTAATTAAAATCTTTTGAAAATCAGTATGATGCAAGCAATGAGTCCACAGAAGCCTACAGAGACGTTTTTGAATGTAAGGAGGTGAACCTGCAATTAGATTTTATTCTGTTCACACGGCACCTTGCTGAGTGGACTTCTGGATAATCATATATAAACTATATTACCATTGTCAGAAATATTTGCCACTGTGATGATAATAACCTTAAAACTTTTCATACAGTTGAAAATAAAATTCTTCCTTTGAGAGTTTTTTTTTACTAATTTCAAGTTGGATAATTATCAGCCTCTCCCTGTCCACCTACATTATATTTCTGTCTTCAATTCTACTCTTAGGAGAACACCAACATTTCATTGTAATGCTGCTCCCAGGACATCTTGTGTGTCGGCTTAGGCTCCGATATCATAGATTGGATGAGGGTACATCTCAGATCTCCTTGCTTGCTCTCTTAGTGCTGTCTCACTTAACACCTACTCAGATGTTCACAGTTATCTCTTCCTTGTTTTGCCTTCTTGCACTTTGCTCTCTCAGCCAGTGCTTATGAGGACTATACTTCTGCTTTTCTTGTCTTTTAGTACAGACACAAAGCCAGGCAACTTGGCATTGTTCTCCGCAGTGATCAGTCAAGGGGGTAAACATGTGGCTCTCATGCACCATCACTACATACCAACATGCGATGCAGCAATCACGTTGATGTGATTCAAATAAATGCTCAAAATCTATGGACAGTAATCCTCAGTCAGGCCAAGGGAGACATGCTTCAGTCAAGGGCAGCCTCCTGTATCAATCCAGGGGCACAGGCAGACAGCCACATAGGACATCCAGGATCAAAGACATAACACTGCAGTTCGCAAATTGGACCATTATCAGTTCTTCTGTGAAGTGCAACCAGTCCACAGTGCAAGGACTCACAGTAAACCAATCAGGGAGTTGCACAGAGGGCAGTAAGGGGTCTGTTGTTCATCTAAGTTAGACACAGGAGTGGGCCATGGTCAATCCAGGGTCAGCTCAATGAATGTTAGGGGTGTTTAGCTGTTGATATTGATAGATCAAGTAAAGAACAAAGCCATAACAAATAGATTTCAATGTCGACAATTGTGAGATCATTCACTTTGGACAAATAAAAGATGGAGAAGGTCACATTACAAATGGAGTAAAACTAGAAACACAGGAGGTCCAAACAGGCTTGAGACTCCAAGTACAGATAAATAAAATGTCAAGTGATATTGGCAAAATTAAAATAGTTAATGCAATGCTGGCCATAATATCTACAGAACAGGCATACAAGGTATTAAAAGACATGTTTCAGATCGGCAAATTACTGAGTATTGTGAACGGTTGTGGATCCTTAGGAAATATAGATATTAATCTTGGAGGAAAGATAACATTGACTCTTGAGAATTTTTAATTTATTTGTCAGACATGGGCATTGCTGGCTCTGTCAATGCTTTTTGTCTGTTCCCAGTTGTCCTTGAGACGGTGGTGGTGGTGAGCTACATTTCTGAACCATTGTAGTCCATATGTTGTAGGCAGACCGACAATACCATTGGAGATTTTGCCCCAGTAACTGTGAAGGAACAGTGATACATTTCCAAGTCATGATAGTAAGTGGCTTGGAGAGGAACTTGCAGGTGGAGAGTTTCCCATGTGTCTGTGCCTTTGTCCTTCTAGATGGAAGTGATCATGGATTTGGAAGGTACTGTTTAAGGATCTTTGGTGAATTTCTGCAGTGCATCTTGTTGATAGTACACACTGCTGCTACTGAGCATTGGTGATGGAGGAAGTGGGCTGCTATGAGGGAGTCAGGAAGTAAGTTACTCACTGTAGTATTTCTAGCTTCTAACCTGTTCTTGCAGCCACTACGTTTACGTGATGAATCCAGTTGAGTTTCTGGTCAATAGTACCTCCAATGGTATTGCTAGTGGGGGATTCAGTGATGATAACACCATCGAATGTCAACAGGTGATAGCTATATTGTCTCTTATTGGAGGTGGTCATTGCCTGCCATTTGTGTGAACGTTACTTGTTACTTTTCAGCCCAAGCCTGGGTATTGTCCAGACCTTGTTGCATTTGCACAAGGACTGCTTCAGTATCTGAGGAGCTGTGAATATTGCTGAACATTATTCAAATATTGGCGAACACAGAATCTCTATAGTGTGGAAACAGGCCATTCAGTCCATTGAGTCCACACTGACCCTTCAATTAGCATCCCACCCAGACCCACCACTTTATCCTATCCCTGTAACCCTGCATTTTCCATAGCTAATCCAGCTAGCCTGCACATGCCTGGATACTATGGGCAATTTAGAATGGCCAATCTACCTAACCTGTGCATCTTTAGGAAACCAGTACACCCAGAGGAAACCCACACAGTCACAGGGAGAATGCGCAAACTCCACACAGACAGTTGCTCAAAGGTGGAATTGAACCTGGGTCCCTAGCACTGTGAAGCAGCAGCGCTAACTGCTGAGCCAATGTGCCACCCCAATTTCTGAAAGCCTGACCTTATAATGGAGGGAAAGTCATTGATGAAACAATTGAAGATGGTTGGGCCTACGACATTACCCTGAGGAACTCCTGCAGCGATGTCCTGGAGTTGAGATGACTTACTTCCAACAACCATGACCATCTTTCTATGTGCCAAATCTGACTCCATCCACCTAATACCCATTGATTCCAGGATGCTGGGGTCTCCTTGTTGCCAACCTCAGTCAAATGTAGCTTTAATGCCAAGGGCTGCACTCCAAAAGTTAAACTAAGAGGTGAGAGTAAACAAACTAGACTGCTTTCCCTGGAATTGGAAAGGTTAGGGTGATTTGATTGAAGTATTCAGGAAATTAAATGGAGCAGATGGGAATAATAAATAGTGAAAAACTATTTCCAATGTTATGGAGAATAGGAGTAGGGAGCCATATGTAACCAATTCCTACAGGATTTAAACTAGGAAACTCCTCTCTTGTTTTTATTCAGTAACAGGATGAGGGCATCACTGGATAGGTCAGTGTTTATTGCTCATCCCACAGGGCAGTAAATAGTCAGCTACATTGCTGTGGGTCTGGAGTCACATGGAGGCCAGACCAGGTAAGGATGGCAGTTTCCTTTCTGAAAGGCTGTTAGTGAACCAGATGGGTTTTTCCAATAATTGGCAAGGGATTCATGGTCATCAGTAGACTCTTAGTTCCAGATTGTCATTGAACTCAAATTCCACCATCAGCCATGGCATGATTTGACCTTCATCCCCAGAACATTACCTGGGTGACTGGGTGATAACAGTCCAGTGATAATATCATGAAATTGCAACGTATGGTGGAAGGTTGAAAATGTTATCTGCAAATGGCAATGATACCAGATCAGTTGTTCATCTTGAATCTGAAACTGATGTTTCTTTTTTTTCCAAAGTTACCAAAGTAAACATGGCTTTGGCAGGTAAAAGAAGTTAAATCATTTCTGATCTAATTGAATAGTCTGAAAGAGCTAAATGATCTATTTGTGTTCCATTATTCCCATTACTTATGTCTTGGCCACTCTTAAAGTAACAAAAATAACTCACTCTGAGTAATTTTACACAGTATTCGCCAGGATTTAAACTATTGTAACAAATTCAAGCAATTACAATACACTCGGGCACATGTAACTGTGGATGAAACACACAGAGACACATTCAGTGGAGAGGACAGTGGATGCCATATCTAGAGAGTGAACTGATATTCCCAATTCATAAAGGGGAGTGCAAACCTAATGACCACCAGCAATATGTAGAGCAGGCAGATTATAACGTAATTGAGCATGTAATGTTAACTTAATGCAGCCCTGCTACTTTGGGGATTCGCACTGCAGTTTACAGGATTCAGGACACTAGTCCTTTCCATCTCTTCCACCATAACTGCCCATACATTTTCTGAAACTTTAGTGCACACATTCTCTCACTAATAACCATAACTAAATATGCCAGGCATAGTAGTCAAAACAATCATAGCTCCGTCCACAACGTACCTCTGCTTTAACAGGTACAGCCAGCATTTGACCCATATCCGTCCAAAGCCTTCCTGTTCATATATCCATCCAGATGCTTTCTAAATGCTGTAATAGTACCAGCCACCACCTCCTCTGACAGCTCAACCCTCTGTGCAACAATATTGCACCTTAGATCCCTTTTATATCTTTCTTCTCTCAACCTAAACCTATGTCCTCTAGTTCTGTACTCCCCCACCCCAGGGAAAAGACCTTGTCAATTTACCCTATTCATACCCCTCATGATTTTATAAATCTCAATAAGGTCACCCCTCAGCCTCCGACGTTCCAGGGAAATCAGTCCCAGTCTATTCAACCTCTCCCTATAGCTCGAACCCTCTAACCCTGGCAACATCCTCATAATTGTTTTCTGAACCTTTTTAAGTTTTGCATCATCCTTCTTATGGCAGGGAGACCAGAATTGTGCACGGTATTCCAATAGTGGCTGAACCAAAGTCCTGTACAGTCGCAACATGACCTCTCAACTTCTATACTCGATGCTCTGACCAATAAAGGCAAGCCTACCAAATGCCTTCTTCACTATCCTATCTACTTGTGACTCCACTTTCAAGGAACTATGAACCTGTACGCTGAGGTCTTTGTTCAGCAAGAGTCCATAGGATCTTACCATTAAGTGTATAAGTCCTGCTAAGATTTGCTTTCCCAAAATGCAGAACCTCGCATTTATTTGAATTAAACTCCATCTGCCACTCTTCAGCCCATTGGCCAATCTGATCAAGATCCTTTTGTACTCTGAAGTAACCTTTTTCACTGTCTACTACACCTCCAATTATGGTGTCATCTGTAAACTTACTAACCATACCTCCTATATTCACATCCACATCATTTATATAAATGATGAAAACAGTGGACCCTAGCACCAATCCTTGTGTCACACATCTGGTCACAGACTTCCAATCTAAAATGTAATCCTCCACCACTACCCTCTGTCTTCTATCGTCAAGTCAGTTCTGTATCCAAATGGCTAGTTCTCCCTCTATTCCATGTGATCTAACCTTGCTAACCAGTCCACTATGAGGAACCTTTTCAAATGCCTTACTGAAGTCCATATAGATCATGTTCTCTACTTTCCTCTCACCAATCCTCTTTGTTACTTCTTCAAAAAACTCAATTAAGTTTGTGAGACATTATTTCCCATGCACAAAACTACATTTACTATCCTTAATCAGTCCTTGATTTTCCAAATCTATGTCTTTCTAAATCCTGTCCATCAGGATCCCCTCCAACAACTTGCCCATCACAGATATCAGGCTCACTGGTCTATAGTTCCCTGGTTTTTCTTTCCCACCTTTCTTAAACAGTGGCAACACATTAGCCAACCTCCAGTCTTTCGGTGCATCACCCGTGCCTATCGATGATACAAGTATCTCAGCAAGGCACCCAGCAATCACTTCCCTAGCTTCCCACAGAGTTCTAGGGGACACCTGATGAGAACCTGGGGATTTACCCACCCTTAAGCATGTTAAGACGTCCAGCACCATCTCCTCTGTAATGTGGATATTTTTCAAGAGGTTGTTGTTTATTTCCCCACATTCTCTATTTTCCATATCCTTCTCCACAATAAATACTGATGCGAAATACTCAGAATCATAAAATCCCCATACTGTGGAAACAGGCACTTTGGCCTAACAAGTCCACACTGACCCTCTGCGGGGTATTCCACCCAGACATATTTCCTTATTACTCTACATTTACCCCGGACTAATGCACTGAACCTCTACATCCCTGAACACTATGAGCAATTTAGCATTCCTAATTCACCGAACCTGCACAGCTTTGGACTGTGGAGGGAAACCAAAGCACGTGGAGGAAACCCACGCAGATACGGGGAGAATATCTGTGCGGAGTATGCACAGTCACCCGAAGCTGGAATTGAACCTTAGGTCTGTGGTTCTGTGAGGCAGCAGTGCTAACCACTGAGCCATTGAGTCACCTTGTTTAGTATTGCCCCCAGTCTCCTGCAGTTCAACACATAGGCTGCATTGCTGACCTTTGAGGGGTCCTATTCACTTCCTAGATACATTCTTGTCCTTAATGCATTTATGAAAACCCTTTGGATTCTCCTTAACCCTATTTGCCAAAGTTATCTCATGTCCCCTTTTGCCCTCCCGATTTTGCTCTTAAGTATACTCCTTCTGCCTTTATACACTTATAAGAATTAACTCGATTTCTGCTGTCTATACCTGGCATATGCTTTCTTCTTGATCTTGACCAAAGCATCAATTTCCAATTGACCAAAACATCGAGCCCTCCAAAATCACCTGATGAAGGAGCATCGGTCCAAAAGCTAGTGTGCTTCCAATTAAACCTGTTGGATTATAACCTGGTGTTGTGTGATTTTTAACTTTGTACACCCCAGTCCAACACCAGCATCTTCAAATCATCAATTTCTCTAGTCATCCAGCATTCTCTATACCTACCAGTCTTGCCCTTCACCCTAACAGGAACATGCTGTGTCTTGACTCATTATCTCATTTCTGAAGACTTCCCATTTTCCAGCTGTCCCTTTACCTGCGAACATCTTCCCCCGACCAACTTTTGAAAGTTCTTATCTAATACCATCAAAATAGATCTTCCTCCAATTTAGAACATCAACTTTTTGATCTGATCCATCTTTTTTCATCATTATTTTAAAACTAATGGAATTATGGTTGCTGGCCCCAAAGTGCCCCCCCACTGACACCTCAGTCACCTGCCCTGCCTTATTTCCCAAGAGGAGGTCAGGTTTTGTATCTTCTCTAGTAGGTACATCCACATATTGAATCACAAAATTTTCTGATTGATTGATTTATTGTCACGTGTACCGAAGTACAGTGGAAAGCTTTGTTTACGAGCAGTACAGGCAGATCATAGTGAGCAAGCATTTACAGATCAAAAAGACTTAGACAGTGGCATAAAGGTTCCATTTCACATAGCGTGCACTAAGCAAAATCAATGTTAGTAAGATCAGCATTATTTGAGGCTGGAGTCCATTCATAAGTCTAATATTGGCTGGGCAGAAGCTGTTCCTGAACCTGCTGTTGTGTGTTTTCAGGCTTCTGTATCTTCTACCTGATGGAAGAGGTTGTAGGAGATGATTACTAGGCTGGGAGGGGTCTTTGATGATGTTGGCAGCCTTTCTGTGGCAGTGAGCTGTGTAAATGGAGTCCATGGATGGAAGGTTAGCTCCCATGATAGTCTGGCTATAAGGTCATCTGTGAATTTCACCGTTTGTTTTCTTTTCTTGAAACTAACTCCGATGTCCAGAGATACTTGAAACCAGACAGCAAAGTACAGATTACTGCTGGGTCAGAGAGCAGTGTAGGTTTCTTTCTCCATTTAAATCACTATCCATGTAGTCAGTGCCTTTGTCTCTCTTTCTCCTTTTTAAAGTGCAGTTGTTTTGATCTTTTTATTCCCAAAGTTCCAAAACAATGCAACAGCTCATAAAAAAGAAATTACTGCTGCTAGAATTTGAACAAAACTGAAAAATACCTTTAAAAAGGAGCAGCTCTAATAGCCACAAACTTTTCCCATCCTCCATCTTGGATTACCCAAAATCCTCCTGTGAGAGAGACTCATGATATTTGGTCTCCTGCTGATGTATGCAGTCAATTAACAGTACACTGCATACAACAATCGCAGAAGTGAACAGAGAACACAAAATTGACATCCTACTTGCAGTGCAAACGAGGTTCACAGTTAGTTGTGCATCACTAACTCTGCACTGTGCTATGGATTAAGCAACTTGACATTTTAGGTCACAAAATGTTGGAGGTCCTAAAATGCATCAGAGAGAGAAACAGAGTTATCATTTTAGGCTACTGACCATGTACTGCTGGCATTCTTAGATTTATTTCAGATTTCCAACTCTACACTATTTTGTTTTGTACTATCTTCTTGTGTGCCAGTCTGTTCTAATATGCATGTGAAGCAGATCTTTCTACAGAGTAAACCTGACTCCAAATGATCCATTCTGTTGTCCCTGTTCTTCAACAATGTGTGGACACCTCTGCATGATTAATTATGGATCTGACTAATAAAAGAATATTGATTTGTACAAGATTCGTAGCAGTTCAATCAAATCTATTCACTTCAATGAGTTCAATTCAATGTATTTCCCTCATTGTAATAGTGACCATACTTCAAAAGTGCTTCACTGATTGTAAAACTTTCTCAGTCTTCCTCAGGTTCTGTACAAATTCAAGCCTTTGTCTTTTGCACTCTCATTTACCAGGTGCCTTGCATACTGTAATTACTTGAATTCGTTAGAATATTCTGAACCCTGGTGAATGCTGTATGAGATTACTTAGTGATGAGAGGGATCTTAAATACAATATATTACTGTAAAGCTGACCTTCTTTGGAACTATACATGGAGAAAACACAAAATATTGAAATATGCTAAGCATTAAAATATTCCTACATTAAAGACAAATATACTTTTAAGTCTAGACATGTTCCACTATTACTTTAACAGCTAAGTACATTCAATCACAGTCTTAAATTTAGTGCTTTCTGACAGAATGGCATATGTTTGAATTAAATTGAGAACTATGTCTACTTTGAGTATACTCATTTATAAACCCATTTAAAACTTGCCCTGGCAGTACATGAATAAAAGCAGATGAGTTTTCCCAGTGTCTGGGCCAGTATTTGTAAAACTGTGTATAAAATCCAGGTGACAGGCGTCTGAAACAATCAGCTTCACTCTCAAGTTGTGTATGTTGAGAATTCATTTATCTCTTCCTGCTTCTCATTTCTATAAGGCATTGGAATCTGTTTTAAATATGTTCTGTGTTTGTACAGAGTAATTAACCAGCTTCAAACAGCAGTGTGCCACATCCTTCAATTGTGTCAGGCAAAAATAGATGGAAACCATAATCCTGATGGTCAAAAGAAACAGCTTTGTGAGTCAATGGGTGGAGTAATAGAAGGTATAGGATACCCTTCTTTATTCAATTATATTCAAGCTGTACTTATTCTGTCGGTCATTTTAGAGCTGCACATTTCAATGTAATTTCAGCATGGACACTCACAGAACTAACAGTCTTTGTTGGTGTTTGGGGGAAATCTCCTGCAGATGTCCCACATCCAACCTTCCTCTGGGCATGTTAAATTCTGCAACATTGGCACAGATCATCCTCAAGACATGTTCCACCAAACTTCAGTGGTGCCTCAACATGAGTTGTGCGGCTACAGTGTTTTCCCAGGAGAGGTGGCATGTGGTTCAGAAATTTCGAGGTGAATCCCCAAGCAGATTTTCTATGGGGAACTGTCTTATTAAAATTGACATCTGAGGCATTAAGAAAAATGATACAAAGCACAGAAGTTGAGAAACAGAAAGGAAATCCACAGGCTAAGCAGGGTGAAAACTCCACTTGGGATATTAATTCTCTGTTTATTTGCTTGTAATAGGACTCTTAACAAATGTCAGTCATAACAAAAAAAAAGAGAATAAAAAATTAAACAAGTGTTCCCATTGAAAACAGATCAGATTACTAAAACCATTTACATTTCAAAGTCAAATATAATATTACACTCAAAGAGCAAGTGAGGATGTGAAAAAGGACACGCTGTGAGAGAAGGAGGTGGTTGTGCTGATCCAGCATCTCGTTAAGATGCTCAGTGCATGGACCTGCAAGTATTGAAAGTCACAACCCTCAAGATAGGAAGACAAAAGTCAACTCAAGTAGCTTTAGATTGTTAAGTTTACTGATTCACATTGTGAATTAGTTCGAAACTGTGGATTGTTATACTATAAATGTTAATTTTAGGAAGGTATAATATGATAAATATGTAGCAAACTACTTAATAGATTTTGACAAAATCATTTAGGAATTGATTGATTGTTACAGAATCTTTTTCTGCTCCTTGTACATGGAAACTTTAATGAGGAAATATTGGGATTTTGTTTAGTAGATGAGGTGTTTCATTTGGCTTATCTCCCATTAGTTTTTATTTTAAATAGCATTCCTCATGCAGTTTTGCACTTTATGCACTCGTCACTTGTGAAGATCTTAATTATATTTATTGGTTCTATTTCTCACAACCAATTTGAAGGAAAATCTCTTAGTGATTACCAAGTCATCATTAATCCTTCAATGGCCATAGTAGAATGCACAGACCTGGATTTTAAAGTTAGTAATACTGACAAACCTGTCAAGACTTTGCATCATTACTCTTCTGAAACTGACAGCTACTTCTGGAGATTGCACACGTACAGAGAAACACAGAATCCAGGGGATGCCGTCAATGATTCAGTGCTTCTCTACACAGTACATTGTTGATGTTCTCCAGGACACAATCAATAAAGAATCACTACATTGATGAAACCCTGCATGCTCACATTCTGAGTATTGGTGTAAAGGTCTTTGATAGAGCTCAATGAGTCGGAGATGCCGGTGTTGGACTGGGG
Organism: Chiloscyllium punctatum; assembly: GCF_047496795.1. NCBI lineage: Eukaryota > Metazoa > Chordata > Chondrichthyes > Orectolobiformes > Hemiscylliidae > Chiloscyllium > Chiloscyllium punctatum. Next base: position 119,663,042 of record NC_092747.1, read on the forward strand.
TGTACAAAGTTAAAAATCACACAACACCAGGTTATAGTCCAACAGGTTTAATTGGAAGCACACTAGCTTTTGGAGCGATGCTCCTTCATCAGGTGATTGTCCTGATCACCTGATGAAGGAGCGTCGCTCCAAAAGCTAGTGTGCTTCCAATTAAACCTGTTGGACTATAACCTGGTGTTGTGTGATTTTTAACTTTGCTCAATGAGGTGTAACAGGATTTTCAAAGTCATGCAAGGTTTGTAATTACAGTAAAACAGCCTCCTGAAACAGAAATTTGCATTTGTTGAAAGTTAAATTTCTCCAGTATGGTAAGGAAATTCATACATTTAATTTTGATCTTAATCCTACATGTATGACTCAATTATTTAGTTTGCTTTCTGTAACATAAAGTTATTTTAGCTCTTGCCTGTGAAATTATGTCTGCTTGCCCTCCCTGATCACATCACTGTAATTGGACCCTGTAGATCTCCTTGGCTTAGTACGAGGGTCAAGCTGCATCATAGAGATTTTTGTGGGCGGGTTTCTTCCAGTTTAGTAGTGATTGATCTTACTTCACTGCAGACCATAAAATCCAACTCATGAGCTCAGCCATTCATGTCCAACATGGCAAGTTTAAAAAAAGAAACATATACTGATGACTTTAAATTAAACATTTGTAAATACAATTTGGAGATAGTAACAACATTTTAGAGTTTATCTTGGTTACAGAAGGTGAACATTTTCATCATCTCACCCTCATTTATCCATCTTATGGGACTCCTTTCGGCTACTTTGGTGGCTGTTTTCATTGGTGTCAGTCTGGCATTGATCAGTCTGTGACTCCATGCAGTGTTTCCTTTGACATTGTGGTAGATCTGGTCCTGGATTCCATCTCAGGGTCAGGTCCTCAGGCCCAGACCCATGAAATGGTCAAAGTGGATTTTGTCTTAAATTCTCTTTTTTATAATTTCATTCTTTTTATTATATTATGGTGGAAGGTCTGTAATGTTGGGCATTTTATTTTTTTATTTAAAATTATTTCTTTCCCCAAGAATCTGTACCTCGGTACCTTTGGTCTAGAACTTGATGTTCTGTGACTTCTGGTTTTGCCTACAATTATATTCAACTATAACTGTTTAAAACCAAATGAGAACTTCCTGACAATATATTTCATCAAATTATAGAATCATATGGTAGCACAGTCCCTTCTGAAAACTAATTTTGAGTTGGTTACCATCACTCCATCTGGCAGTGCATTCCAAACACTTATCATTTCCTTGTATTACTTGCAATTCTTTTGCCAATCTTACAATATTTCTGCTTTTAGAACATAGAACATAGAACAATACAGCACAGAACAGGCCCTTCGGCCCACGATGTTGTGCCGAACTTCTAACCTAGATTAAGCACCCATCCATGTACCCATCCAAATGCCGCTTAAAGGTCGCCAATGATTCTGACTCTACCACTCCCACGGGCAGCGCATTCCATGCCCCCACCACTCTCTGGGTAAAGAAACCACCCCTGACATGTCCCCTATACCTTCCACCCTTCACCTTAAATTTATGTCCCCTTGTAACACTCTGTTGTACCCGGGGAAAAAGTTTCTGACTGTCTACTCTATCTATTCCTCTGATCATCTTATAAACCTCTATCAAGTCACCCCTCATCCTTCGCCGTTCCAACGAGAAAAGGCTGAGAACTCTCAACCTATTCTCATACGACCTATTCTCCATTCCAGGCAACATCCTGGTAAATCTCCTCTGCACCCTCTCCAAAGCTTCCACATCTTTCCTAAAGTGAGGCGACCAGAACTGCACACAGTACTCCAACTGTGGCCTAACCAAAGTCCTGTACAGCTGCAACATCACTTCACGACTCTTGAATTCAATCCCTCTGCTAATGAACAATAATACTCCATAGGCCTTCTTACAAACTCTATCCACCTGAGTGGCAACTTTCAAAGATCTATGTACATAGACCCCAAGATCCCTCTGTTCCTCCACCTGACTAAGAACCCTACCATTAACCCTGTATTCCGCATTCTTATTTGTTCTTCCAAAATGGCCAACCTCACACTTGGCAGGGTTGAACTCCATCTGCCACTCCTCAGCCCAGCTCTGCAACATATCTAAGTCCCTTTGCAAATGACAAATGCCCTCCTCACTGTCCACAACTCCACCTATCTTCGTATCATCTGCAAATTTACTGACCCACCCTTCGACTCCCTCATCTAATTCATTAATAAAAATTACAAACAGCAGAGGACCCAGAACTGATCCCTGCGGAACTCCACTTGTAACCAGGCTCCAGGCTGAATATTTACCATCTACCACCACTCTCTGACTTCGACCGGTTAGCCAGTTTTCTATCCAATTGGCCAAATTTCCCTCTATCCCATGTCTCCTGACTTTCCGCATAAGCCTACCATGGGGAACCTTATCAAATGCCTTACTAAAATCCATGTACACTACATCCACTGCTCTACCCTCATCCACATGCTTGGTCACCTCCTCAAAGAATTCAATAAGACTTGTAAGGCAAGACCGACCCTTCACAAATCCGTGCTGGCTGTCCCTAATCAAGCAGTGTCTTTCCAGATACTCATAAATCCTATCCCTCAGTACCCTTTCCATTACTTTGCCTACCACAGAAGTAAGACTAACTGGCCTGTAATTCCCGGGGTTATCCCTATTCCCTTTTTTGAACAGGGGCACAACATTCGCTACTCTCCAGTCCCCTGGTACCAACCCCGTTGCCAGTGAAGACGAGAAGATCATTGCCAACGGTACTGCAATTTCCTCTCTTGCTTCCCACATAATCCTAAGATATATCCCGTCAGGCCCGGGGGACTTGTCTATCCTCAAGTTGTTCAAAATGTCCAACACATCTTCCTTCCTAACAAGTATCTCTTCTAGCTTAACAGTCCGTTTCACACTCTCCTCTTCAACAATACGGTCCCTCTTGTTCGTAAATACTGAAGAGAAGTACTTGTTCAAGACCTCTCCTATCTCTTCCGACTCAATACACAGTCTCCCACTACTGTCCTTGATTGGACCTACCCTCGTTCTCGTCATTCTAAGGTTTCTCACATACGCATAAAATGCCTTGGGGTTATCCTTGATCCTATCCGCCAAGGATTTTTCATGCCCTCTCTTAACTCTCCTAATCCCTTTCTTCAGGTCCCTTCTGGCTATCCTGTATACCTCCACTGCTCTGTCTGAACCCTGTTTCCTCAACCTTATGTAAGCATCCTTCTTCTTCTTTACTAGACATTCAACCTCCCTCGTCAACCAAGGCTCCCTCACATGACCATTTCTTTCCTGCCTGATAGGTACATACATATCAAGGACACGTTGTATCTGCTCCTTGAAAAAGTTCCACATTTCCACCACATCCTTCCCTGACAGCCTATGCTCCCAACGTATGCTCCTCAAATCCTGTCTTACAGCACCGTAATTTCCCTTCCCCCAATTGTAAAATCTACCTTGTTGTGTGCACCTATCTCTCTCCATAACCAAGGTGAAAGTCACAGAATTGTGGTCACCATAACCAAAATGTTCACCCACTAACAAGCCCACCACTTGTCCCGGTTTACCGAGTACCAAATCCAATATGGCCTCCCCTCTGGTTGGACAATCTACATACTGCGTTAGAAAAGCTTCCTGGACACACTGCACAAACACCGCCCCATCCAATCTACTTGATCTAAAGAGCTTCCAATCAATATTTGGGAAGTTGAAGTCACCCATGACTACGACAAAGAAATTTCCTTTACTTTATCTAAGACTTCCAAGGTTTTCAATTTCATTCATACAAATAAAACACTGAATACCATCTACCATCCTGTGTACTTACCATCCACAACCACCACCCCCTGACCAACTGTACACTCTAGTTTTGTCAGGAACTGCCAACTATCAGCATATTTTCACCATAACAGCAGGTTATGCATCAATATAGAATCATCAAGTCATAGGATGGATCCAGCAGAGAACCAGACCCTTCATCCTGCCAGGACTGTACCATAACACTCCAGTTTCACTCCAATACCCATTCCATGCAGTTGCTACATTTCCATATACCTTCAGATGATGATAAAAGTTCCTTTTCACAGCCCTGACTAAATCTGCCTCGACCACATTCCATTGCAATGCATTCCAGATCATAAATACCAGCTACATAAAAATGCTTTCTTCATGTTGTCATTGTGATTTTTTGCTAGTCTCCTTACATTGGTATCCTCCTTTGTTCAATTCTTCCAGAAACAGGAGCTGTTATTTTGCTTTTTTTTTTGTTTATTTGTGGGTTGTGGGTGTCACTGGCTGGCCAGCATTTATTGCTCGTCCCTAGTTGTCGATGAGAAGGTGGTGATAAGCTGCCTTCTTGATCCACTGCAGTCCACCTGCTGTGGGTTGACCCACAGTGCCATTACAAAAGGAATTCCAGAATTTTGACCCAGCAACAGTGAAGAAACAGCAATATATTTCCAAGTCAGATTGGTGAGTGGCTTAAAGGAGAACTTGCAGGGGGTGGTGTTCCCATAAGTCTGTTGCCCTTGTCCTTCAAGGTGGAAGTGGTTGTGGGTTTGGAAAGTGCTGTCTAAGGATCTTTGGTGAATTTCTGCAGGGCATCTTGTATACAATGCTGCTATTGAGCATTGGTGGTGGAGGGAGTGCATGCTTGTGGATGCTGTGCCAATCAGGTAGTCTGCTTTGTCCTGGATAGTGTCAAGCATCTTGAGTGTTGTTGGACCTGCACCCATCCAGGCAAATGGGGAATATTCCACCACACTCCTGACTAGTACTTTGTCGATGGTGGACAGGCTTTGTGGAACCAGAAGGTGAGTTACTTGCCTAATGTCTGACCTGCTCTTGTAGCCACTGTGTTTATGTGGTGAGTCCAGTTGAGTTTCTGGTAAATGATAAACCCCAGGATGTTCATAGTTGGGGATTCAGTGATGGTCACAGCATTGAGTGCCAAGGGGTGGTGGTTAGATTGTCTCTTATTGGTGATAGTCAGATCCTGGCATTTGTGTGGTGCGCATGTTACTTGCTACTTGTCAGCTCAAGCCTGGGTATTGTTCAGATCTTGTTTCATCTGAACATGGACTGCTTCAGTATTTGAGGGGTCATGAATGGTGCTGAACATTGTGTAATCACTAGCTTATGTCTTTTTGAAACCAAAACGGAAATTACTGGAAAAACTCAGCAGGTTTGATAGTGTCTGTGGAGAGAAAGCTGACTTGACATTTCGGTTTTCACTGGACCCAAAACATATACTACCAAACCCGCTAAGATTTTCCAGCAATTTCTGTATTTGTTTCTGATTTCAGGCAGCTGCAGTTCTTTTATTTTTTTTTGTTATGTTCTTTTGAAGTCTGTCACTATCTTCCTAACAATAACAGGACCTGTTTCCTTTCCCATCCCACCTCAGTGTGGATCCATTGTCATTTTGAACAGTGCCTTCAAATCACTCTCAATCTTCTTTTCTCTAAGCAGGAGAGCCCCGACTCTTCCAATATCCAGCTTTTTATCCCTGGAGTCTTTCTTGTCAAACTTTACTGCACCCTCTCTGATGTCTTCACATCCTAAAGAGTAGTGCCTAAAATTAGAGCAGTACAGTGGCTGAGTGGTTAAGTACTGCTGCCTCACAGCACCAGGTACCTGGGTTTGATTCTAGTCTCAGGAAACAGGGTGGGAGTTTGCATATTCTCCCTATGTCTCTGTGTGTTTCTGCTGGGTGCTCTGGTTTCCTCCCACAGTCCAAAGATGTGCAGGTTAAGGGGGTTGGCCATGTTAAATTGCCAATAGTTTCCAGGGATGTCCAGGTGAGGTGGATTATGCATGGGAAATGCAGAGTTACAGGGTTAGAGTTGGTGAGTGGGTCATTCTTTGCAGTATTGCTATGGGCCAAATACCCTGCTTGCTTTTGTACTCTTTGATCCCATTTATAAAGACCGGGACCATTGCTTCCTCAATTTTTCTTAACATTTTCAATGATTACATACACCGCTAAGTCCGTCCACTCCTGCACTTATAATTTTAAAAACTTTATCTTTTATTTAGCTTCTGCTCATTCTTTCTGCTGGAATGGAAAAATCAAGAACCAGTCTATTATATATCTTTATAGAATTATGAAAAAAATTATAGAACAGTAACAGCACAGAGGGAGAGCAATCAGCCTGTCATGTCGGGACCTTCAATCTTCTCTTCATTAAATTTCATTTGCCATTTATTTGCATATTTCACCAGCTTGTCTATATCTTTTTCAATTTGTCACTGTTTTCCTCTCAAGATCTTGACACCATCAGATTTTGAAATTGTGCATTAAGTACCCACATTCAGGCTACAAATCTATATAAAGTCCTAGTATTGGCTCTGGGACACCACCATATATCTTTGTTCAGTCTAAAAGACAACTGTCCACCACTATTCTTGGTTTCCTGTTGCTCAGCTAGTTTCACATCGATGCTGTTATTGTCTCATTTATTCTACTGTCTTTAACTTTGCTGAAAAGTCTATTATGTGGTGTTTAAAAGAATCCTTTTTGCAGGGCCAAATGTACCATATTTACCTCCTTGGCCTCGCTGTTACCTAAGCGGAAATTTACACAATCTATGTAGTTTTCTTTAATTAGAACATAAAACAGTACAGCACAGGAATAGGCCCTTTGGCCCACAATGTTGTACCAAACATGACACCAAATAAAACTAATCCTTTCTGCCCCGCCTTTCCTTGACACTGGGTTTTTCAGCGATCTGCTGTTCAGTCATGGCGACTGAGCCAATATTTCCCAGAATGCTCCTGAATGAGGTCTACCTGCCCCCCTCTAATGGATGTCCTGCCGCCTATTTATCACATTTCATTAATCAACATTTGTCCAAGTGACTGTTAATTTTTCCCTTTAATTATCATTTTGGAAAACTTTCCCACTGTAAAGGTTAAACTAACCTGGGTTAGTCAGTCAATAATCCTTTCCCCAGTTGAAGCCGCTAAGTGGCCAAATAGTGGGCATTTAATGGAGACTTTCTGTCCAACTGCTATTTCCTGGTCGATGGGGTGGAGGTCTGGGATAGGGGAGGGACCAAGTCTGTTCAGAAAGGATTGGCCTCCATCGTGGGCTCCCTTATCCAATTAGGCACCTACTCCTCCTTCTGACATATATAAAATTGACCTTTTTTGTTCATAGGATGTGGGTGCCACTGACTACGTCAATATTTATTGCCCAGAGGGCATTTAAGAGTCAAGCACATTGCTACGAGTCTGGAGTCATACGTAAACCACAGTAGGTAAGGACAGCAGATTTTCTTTCCCAAAGGACATTAGTTGACCAGATTGTTTTTTCCTGACAATTGGCAATGGTTTTACAGCTCTCATTAGACTCTTAATTCCAGACTTTTGTTCAATTCAACTTCATCAGTTGTCAAGGAGAGATTCAAAGTTAGATCCCCAGAACACCTGGATTAACAGGTTAGCAATAATACCACTAAGATATCACCTCCCCTTGAATTTAACATTCAAGTTGCCAAACTGAAATAGCATTTAATATTATATACTTAACATATAAAGGTGGAAATAGTCTAAATATAATGATGCTGTCTATGTATCTTCTGAATGCAAGAATTTGTTGCTATTTTTAATTTGTTCTTGGGAGGTGGTTGGCCATGCCTAATTGAGAATATGGTGGTGAGCAGTCTTTTGCAATGCATGGCGTAGGTGGAACTCGAAGGCAGTGCCTAAATAAACAAAACATAATGAAAGTCTAAAGTGAAGGAAACACTTCCCAAATCATTGAACAAACATCTGATCACAAAGGCTGGAGCATTCCTAGACAGCTCAGGAAGGGAATCCAGCCCGCCACATTCTTTCCTTAATTGTGCAAATAAACCATTAACTTCATGAAGCTTTGTTCACTCCCTTTTGCACTCATCATGGAAGAAGTCTGTAATACAGGTTATTAGAATAACAAATTTAAAAATAAGTTTAATTTCCAACATTGTTTTTCTAATCTTCATGACATATGGTTACTAATCAGACTGGGGCGCAAGAAATTTATTGAATTTAAGGACAGATTATTTTATTCCAAAACTTTACCCATTGTCTTGGTAAATAGTATATATCTGCCAAATGTATGACATAAAAGCAAAATCTCATCACACAGAGAGGTTAATCCAGAATTTGAGAAAAGCAACTAACAGTGCATAAGCGATCAGGTCATTATCATAATGGTGAAATTGTTAGTAACCTTGAGTATGGTGGTGAAAACACATATCTGTTGTGAAAATGTTTCTTCTGCTACAATTTTCAATGCAATGTTCAGCATACTTCTTGCGAAATGTTGAACAGATCTCAGTATCATAGTAATTTCACAAAGGATACGTTTCCTGCTGTTGGTCAAAAGTTTGTGAAATTACTCACTCCATTGCCACTTGGATTTTGATGCTCAGTTGGAGAATGTGAATCTAATGATTTAATAAGAATTTCAATGAGTTATGGATAGCTAGCAGTGATTATATGATAGTGATATAATTGAGGATAGATATTTTAATTAATTTGTTCAAACACATGTCTGGGGCAGATGGGACTTAAACAGAGGTAAACACTGTGCCACAAGACTCTAATATTTTTAATCAAACCTGTTCAGATGTGTTATGACAGAGCTCTAGAACAGGCAGAACTTGAACCTTTGCCTTCTGGCCCAGACATAGGGACATAACCACTGTGCCACAAGTGCGCCAAAGCCTACTGCACCTGATAGTCCCAGACAGTTTCCCATTCAACTACTAACCAAGCCTGAATCTACTTAGCTTCTGAGATCATGCATTTTCAAACTAGTATGGCCACAGGCGCTGGCTTATAATTAAGGATATGCAGATAATAATGGATTCATGGGAGTGATTATAATTACAAGGATCTGATTTCATCAAGGAGTTTCAATGGCATTGCATGTTGTAATAATTCCATTTGGAAGGTTTAAACTGTAAAAAAAAAAGTCTATGATTAGGGAACCACTTTGAACTTGGGTACTTTTTTCATTTAAACAGAGATGGCTAAAAGGGAAAGTATTGGATATTTGAAATATTTTGAGAGAACAAATCAGAAAGGAAGGAGCTTTCGTGGCCTTAACACAACCCAAAAAAGCCAATGAAGTAATGTAAACTATAGCTGCTTGTTACAATGAGGGTTAATATGCCAATCAAGTTGCAAGTGGCAAGGTCCCATTAGATATAAGCAATAGCAAGTTTTGAGAAGATTTGTAGCTCAGGTTGAGAGTCTGGATGAAGGTTTGCTCGCTGAGCTGGAAGGTTCATTTTCAGACGTTTAGTCATGATACTAGGTAACATCTTCAACAATAGACATGTGGAAGCTAACACGGCACCAGAGTTTTCAGTACACATGAGACACCACTTCAGAGGCATAAATTACAGAACTGCTTTCTTCAAAGATTTATGGACAACCCTCCAATGAAGATTCTGCAAAACTTCCTAAATGCACCTTGAAGACAACAGTACATCAGGGCTTCTTATGTTAGAGTGTCAAGTTGTACAAAATACAATATTAATACCAATGAGGTGAGGTAGTCAATCCAAGTGACCCCTGTGCTGTACACTCTCTCTTGATTTGCCATGTTCCAGTGAGTGAGAGTGAATGGGTTTTATTGAAGAGATGGAAGAGATTTATTAAAATTAGGTGAATCTGAACCACTATGGTCACTAAACTAGATTGTTTTACTCGTGTAGTTGTGTGGTTTTCTCACTGTGTGGGATGCTGAAATAAGTGGGTAAGGAGGTAATTCCAACATGAAGAGTAGATGGTTGAGTTTGATCTGATGGAGTAGGCACGGATAAGTACGTGACATTAAAACACAGCACAAATTTACTTTCTTTCCACTGAGGAGGGATGGAAAATAAGATTGCTTCTTTTTTTTACTTGAGTGACTTCAAGTCTAAATGTGTTGTGATAAAGCTGGCTTAGTCATGCGACAATACAATACGCCCATGCAATCTGTTAAAAAAATGTGACTCAGTTGGAAGGAAGAAAATAAAATACACCTCCGAAAGACAAGGTCACTTGGATTGACTGCCTTACCTCTTTGTAATTAATATTGTATTTTTTACAAATCGGTGTTTCAATATGAGAAGCCCGAATACACTGAGATCAATACCAGCTAACAAGTTAATCTGAGCTTAGGCCTCCCATCTTTTTCAGCAAAGCTGGCAGGGTCACCACATTGAAAATGAATATTTGACCTTGTTGAACTGCCCTTTCAGCAAGTTTCTGTCTCACTCCCACGAGTGCCATGAAAATACATCAATCAACTGCTTTTCAGTTAGATACTGTGGGTATGTCTCATTCCTTATTTAATATTAATAATGTTCTAAAGGGAGTCTTGGCATTCCCATCACTGAAGTGCCCTTTGTGGTGTTTTCACTTGTTGGATTATTAATTGGTTCTACTCCCTCAGATTTAGTTAGGCCACAGTCAAAACAAAAGTTTATCACGAGCTCTGTCAGCAGTTTGCTCTTTCTGAGGAGTGCTTTAAATACTATTCCAAAATCAAAATGCAGTCATACACAATTGTAAATTTATGTCACAACAGGACTTAAGATGCACAAACATGCTCAGTAATTTAATGGTGTGGTTTATCTACATTGCAAATAAGTGCATCATGATATTGGGCAGGAGTTTGAAAATGGTCAAAAACAATATTTGGACTTGGTGTTTGTTCAGTGCAATAGTTGCAGAGGTCTGTTCTGACTTACATATAAAAAGCAAAATTATACGTGTATGCAGTAAATAAATTTCTTATTTTCAATTGGAATGTTTATTTAATTCAGGAAACACTACAGATGTTTTTAGTTCTGTTCCTAAGAAACAACAAAATTGATTAAGTTGACTTATTGAAAGGAGGAACAGAAAGTTTATGCAAAGTTGGCAACACTTGTTGAACAAAACATCATTTTCAGGCTTTGTAAGGCAGCCTTAGGACAGGAAAGTGAATATTTATTTTTCAGCAGCTTGTCTCACTCCACCAAACAAACCCAGGTCAAAGAGTCATATGGGTCCCACTTCAAATGGCAAAAGCAAAGTACTGTCAACGCTGAAAAACAATTGAAAATGCTCAAATTACATAGCAAGTCAAACAGCATCTGCAGATGGAGGAACTGAATTAATTTAGTTGTGGTCCCCTTTAAAAATGTCAGGTGGAACCAGGTTCTGACCTATTCCTTGTATTAACAATTTTCTCCAATGCAGGGTAAGAATGTGGATAACACCCTATCCTTCTGACTGAGCCAACTCTATTAAGGCGACAAGTGTTGTAATTGCACAGTTAAACCAAAGCTGCTGATTATCAGCCATTGGCACCAAGTTGCATGGTCATGTGATGCCAACCACTGCCAGCATGTAGTTAGGAGCATTGCTGTCATCATCCACTTTTCTGACTGGGTCTTTTTTTAAAGTGATACATGAGAGCCATTAGGATAGACTAATGAGAAAGGGGCTCTTGTCTTAAATGTAATTTAGCTTTATGAATGATGGTGGGCAGGTACAAGTTATATTATTAAGATAAACTTTCTTCCAAAGCCTAAAGGGAGATCTAGGACAACATATTTTCCTCTTCAAATTCCTAGGATGTTCTGCCTTTCTCACCTTTATGGCATCATTCAGTTCAATGTAGTCTTCAGTATCAACCCTTTCAGAATCTTTCCCTGTACAACATTACCACCCAAGCTTTTTTTTTCTCATCATTTACATTTAAACGTTTATCTATATAATTACATTCACCACTGCCCTATCTATACAAAGTCCCTGACTTCACAACCTTTGATGTTTGGAGGTTTCAGAATTCTTCCAGAAGGCATCTGTTCAAATTTAGAGGATCAATGAGTCATTGGCTTGAGGAATGTTGACTTTAATTCTTTCTGAACCATGTGAGGTCTGTAAGTCATTGTCATGATGACATTTTGCACTGAGTTTGTCCTAATCAGTTACTAGTTTATGATTGGTCCATTACATTATCCTGCCTCCAAGACCAATATGTTCTTCCTGATGTGAAGTGTATAAAGCTGCTTGGTATATATGCTATGAAATCCACACAATTGTCAGCATGGTCTATGCCACTGTCATGTTAATTACATTGTACTTAATGTCAACTTACAATACATCTGAGCTAAATGATAAACTCTTAAGAGATGACAGGCTAGATTTAAGAGTAAGTATGCATTGCTGTTAACCAAATGGATTTAGCACTAGGACATTTCAAACAGCACGCTGTTAAGAAAAACTGGTTAGCTTACCCCACGGAACAGTTCTTTATATCTGATAACCCTTTCATGCACTAATTGTCTAATATGACACTGATCACAGTTCTCCAGATGTAGTCTAGATTTGTATAGCTGTAATCTTTTCCTATAGATATAAATAGATATTTATGCATACACACACAAGAGAACGAAGTTTGCATTTCTTTAGTCTTATTGATTATTTCCTGTATCGTTTTTATGACATTTTAAACCTGGGTCCACAAAACCTCTTCAGACGTCCACTGTTCCAAACTTCTAACAATTCAGAAAGTGGCCTTAGATCTGAAGTGGATGGCATCTCATTAACCTGCACTGAAATCTAATTGATACAGTTTTGTTCACACTTTATCAACCTAGCTGTAAATTTACACTTCCATCCACATTACATAATAATAACAAATTATAATGCCACCAACTTCACTTAATCAATAACTTTAGATATTCCTTCTATCCAACTTCTAAGTCATTAATACATACAGTGAACAATTCAAGGCCCAAACCATGAATCATCTTATTGTAAATATTTCAAGTAGTTCAGTCAGTGAATGGGGTTAACTGATTAATTAATTGACTGCAAAGATATAAATGGGGAGTGGTAGTGGCCCTAAGTCTGAACTAAGTTAAAAGCCCACCCGCCCCAGAAGTGTGTAATAACATCTGAAAAGGTTGATTAGAAAAAGAGAGATTAATTTTTAAAAAAACAGACTTCAAGGATTAAAATAAACGATTTAAAAACATAAAGGGGGAATGTAATGGGCTTTTGTGGTGCAAAGGTAGAGTGAAGGACTGAGAGACCTAGGTTCAAGTCCCACCTTCTCCACAGAGGTATGTAACATTATCTCTCAACAGGTTGATTAGAAAAATAAGTTAATTTAAAAATGGGGGGGGAATATTTGACTGATGCATAGAAGAAGCTATAAGATTTTTCATTAAAAGAGGTGATTTGGTTTTTGTCTCACTAAATATTTTCAAAGTTATTCAATAAGAACACTTCCAACAGTGCAGTATTCCATTACTTACTGCACTGGAGTCTCAGACTAGAATTGTGTCAAATTCCTGAACTAAAGCTTGAAGTGACAACATTTTAACTTAGAACCATGTGTACTACACCTTAAATTATATGACGTAGAACTATGCAAAAATTATGATTTGTTTTATTTTAACTTGAGTCGCATCTATGACATTTACGTAGATGCCTTCATCCAATGTGTGGTACAATGACTTAACAGTTCATGGTCTGCAAATATTGGTACGTCTGTTCCTTTATAGTTAGCCATGAAGAGTGAGATCAGAATCAATATATTGCTCAAAAGTGCAATCATTGATCCCTTATGAATTTGGAATAGTCTTTTACAGAAATGACGCTGCATATTCTAAAAATCATTCCGACCTTTAACATTCAACAACTTCTGTTATCACTGGAAATTCTTGCAACATGGGTCTAAGCCTGAACATTCGTCTTTATACAAGAGTCAAATTAATGAGGACAAATGAGCTAGCTGGCGATAAGGGGGATCTGTATTGATCCCTTTGTGTTCATGAGATCCTCCACTGTTTTTCTGAGAGCATGATAATGGGATATAGTTGTAGTTATAGTTGGGTCTCTGGCAATCCAGCAAGAACTGGTCTTCAGGATCATGTTTGAATTTCCAGATTGCAGATTTGCCTTGATGTGCACTTGAGTTTTGCACAACTGAAGTGGAATTCTGAGCATTAAACGATTCATCATACTCCCAAGTTCTGTCAAGGTCAGTATTATCTAGGTCAACTCAATCTACACTCAAAGGTGTCAGCTGCAAGAGTCTCAAGTGGAACTATGAGATCTGTAAACTGCAAAAGTGGATAACTGCCAACATGAAATTCAGAGGAGCACAGTATACGTCATGACACTGAGCTGAGATGCAGTGATTGAATTGATTATTCTAATGTAGTGTGTAAAGACATTACTGACCTGAGAGCAATAGTTCAAATTAACCCAGATCAGTATTCTATTAGTATCCTCTTAGGAGAGTGTAAACATTATCAAACTAGAGAACCTGAAATAGATTATTTTTAGATGTACCAGACAGAATATAACCATTATAATGTGCTGAGCTTCTGGCTGTACAATAGTTTCACTGTGATGGAGAAAATAGGAGGTCAGATTTACTTTGTTAATTCCCCAGAAATTATAACAAAGTGGACTAGTCAATGATCGGGATGGTTACCTTCCTTATTTCATTATAAATTGTGTTACTTGCCCAATAATCACTAGGGAGAGAAAATGTATTCAACTGATGGCCTGAACTAACTACCAGAACATGAGATTCCTGACTTGGGGTCTGTCAATAAAAGCGTTAATTTTATAAATCATTTTCGCTTTTGTGGAAAAATGCAGATAACACAAGAACTGCAATTTTACAACCGTCAGTTAATATTCTCTGCCTAATGTGACGTCTATTGAAAGACAGCAGTTTACTACACACTGCAATGAGGAGACCCTTTTATAGCTTTACAAGTAGCAACATTCCAGACATAACAGGTGATTAATTTTATTGACTGGCAATTAAAAAACACTATTATCATCAGTTTCTGCTGTGCCTTCCCCTTATCTCAGCTTCTTGAATGACTTTATCAGCCTGACCTGGACCAGCAGAGCTGTTGTATCAAGACAAGTGTTACCATGTTGTCAATCTATAGATTCAGATATATAAATTAATTTGTATTAATTAACTTAATTTTATTAAATTAATTTTTGAATATTCTTTCATATTGGTCCTTTGCACCAACTAGGTGTAATTTATCCAAAATGAAAGGTTCCTATCATATAGTCTGTGAGCATTTAGAAATAAATTAGACTTGCTTGAAATTAATAATTTTTGGGAGATTTTACCACATATTGACTGTAGTCATCAATATGTTTTCTGTATCATATTTTTAATACAGATAATTTATTTTATTATTTGTATGTACATTAGCAATAATTTATTTATTTGACTCAGTGAGAATATCTGTCCTTGTCTCTATCACTGTTACAGGTATCAGCAGATCTCAGTCAAGTGCAGGATGCTCTGGTGGTCCTGACACGGTAAGTCATGGGTAGTCTCTGATATCAATCAGTTACTGGGTGCTTCGAGTGCCTCAAATACATATAAGAACAGTCTTGCACAATTGAGAAATCTGTTTGGTTTGTTTGTTGGATAAAGACAATCTCCAATATTTCTCTGTTATCTTCACATGCTGCTGTACAGAACTGAACTGCTTTAGTGACTATGTATGTACATATATTTTTATGAATAAAGTATATTTTTGAGTAAAAAACACAATTCAGGGCTTGCTCAATGTGGTCATAATCAGGATCACCTCCACATAAGTGCCGAATATCAGCAGCCCACCACCTACCTTGAGTCTTTCTGCCCTATCTGTTTCCTAGCAGAGAAAGGCAGACATTACAAGAGATGAAAGTGGCTGGTACAGCTATTACTTTCAGCACAGGTAGGGAGGTGTTCTGAGTGAATGAATAGGCAGCTCAGAGGGCACGTAGGCTTAGTGGTGTCTTTAGTGGAGTCGGGGTGGGTGACAGTGAGTGAGAGAAGGTGTAGTACACAATACCGTGAGTGGTAGACCATGACTCCTCTTGAGAGATGTGAACTGTAGCAGAGATGGATTGAATCTGAGGGAACAGAGAGAAGATGGTGGCACTTACCCTTCACAGAGTGGAGAAAGTCTTTGAACTTTTTCTTTCATTCCTGGACTTTCTTCAGATGGTTGGAGTTCTTTAACCCAGGCAGCAATGTTGGACTATTGCTGTTCCTGAGGGAAAAGGAAGACCCACATCAGTGTCAACACAACCAACAGGAAATTTAGGGCACTAAGCTGAGTACCCATGTGGGCACAGACAATCCACTTTATCGATAGCGTAGCTACAAGGGATGCTGCTCTTACATCAAATATCTGTTGATTTTCAAGTGATGTTATTCCAGGAACACCACATGGGGAAATGGGGCAACAGGAGTATAATTGATAATTAGTGAGGCAAGTTTGGTTAGATACAACGAGAAAACTCTCCAGGCATCGCACCTCACATCTCTCCAAACAAAAACTCAGTACAATTCATATTTAGCAAAAAAAAACTATGTTTCAGCCTATAAGTACTGCTATTACACAGTAGTTACGAAACAGCGTCACATAAAAATCGCGCTGTACAAATCACAATAATGCTACAGCCAACACACACATTAAAAATTTGTGCTTTATAAACAGTGTCCCTTATTTGTCAATCACATTACAACAAATTTGCATTGACAAAATTCACATTACAGCAGAATGACTTGTACTATTTACAGGTAAGGAGACCATTTAAACCTCTTGCACAGGTACACTGCTACACATTTCCCTGTAATTGCCTACTCTATTTCTCTGAAATCAGTATGAATAGACAATGAAAACATCCTCTACAATATTCTCACCACAAGTCTGTGTACCCGGCTTTGCATTGTTGCCCTTATACACTCAACTGTCTGATCAAATTCTGCTCCAACTCCATTTAAAAGTTTGCAGACAACACCAGGTCCGAACTCATTCTTTTCCACTCCCTTTCATCGGGTAGAAAATATAAAAATGTGAATACACGTAAGAACAGATTCAAGAACAGCTTATTCCCCACTGGTATCAGACTTTGAATGGAGCCCTCAACTGTTAATGTTGATCTGTCTCTCTCTGCACCTTCTCTGCATCTGTAACACTATCCTGCACTCTGTTCTGCTACCCTGATGCACTTTGTATGGTTCCAAACTGCCTGTGGAGCATGCAAAACAACATTTTTCACAGTATCTCGGTAAATGGGACAACAATAAATTAAGTCAAATCAAAAATCTGTCTGCATTCTTTTTATTTTTCAATTCCTGTACTTTCTTTTCATATGATGTCATTTCATCTTAAAATGCCACATAGATTCTGGAAGTGACCACTTCTAGTGTTAATTCTAATTAGACGCTACTATGTTGAAATTATTTTTCATTGCTTAGTCTCTCAAACGCAATTCCAATATTCCCAATGCTGGCTCGAACATAAGCTTCACTCAGAGAAGTAAGGATGTAGCTTCATATTTTGCAATGCCAAGAGGATCAATAATTAACAGGAGGACCACAATTCCATTTTAAGATTTAAGATTTTCTCTTAATCTAGAAAATTCTCTGCAGCAGATTGCAGTGAAGTACAGGATAGCTAGAGTTGGAGTCAGCTCTGCCCTGCCTTTAACATCAATGGGTAGCTCTCAAGACTGAACTTTCAATGTGAGGTCAAGAAACTGATATCCAGATGATTTCTTGATCCTAACTCCATGCCTGAGCTGTTTCACACTCAATGCTATTTATAAATGCCTAATTATAACTACCATGAAGCATGATACTGAGACATGTAAGGAGCTAATAACTTAGAAGACAAATTCAGAAAAAAAACTTGATCAAAAAAGTAGATTGTGAGGAATGTCCTAAAGATGATGTTTTTAATTATTTAGCACTGAATTGCTAGAGGTAGAAACAATTTGTCCCTGTACACTCCCCAGATATATTTTCAACTTTTTCAATGCAGGCTTTGCCATCAGCTGCGGTCAAGTAGAAAGGGTACAGCTTAGCATTTTGCAATGGCATGAGTCTCTGGGATTAACAGAAGGTCAATTCTATTGGTACTTCTAAAATTAATCTATTTGAGGTAATCTTTGAGACTAGTTTGACAATGTTTAACTTTCATAAAAGGAACTGATCGAAAACTGATCTGGGTTAATTTGAACTGCTGCTCTCAGGTCTGTAATATCTCTGCACACTATAAAGAAATAATCAATTCAATCACTGTATTTTACCTCATGTCATGATATGCCGAATGTTGTGCTTGTCTGCATTCCATGACTCGTGATGCTATTTATAGTGGGCTAATTGGACAGGAAACAAGCTTGGAATCTAATTAAAGGTGCCAATCCAATCCTCAGCATCAGTAGAACAGGCAGTTGATGGCGATGTTGGAGTGCTACCACTGAAGTGATTAATCAGCTCCTGTGTGAGAGCGCAATGGAAAGTGGCAATGGATGAGAAGGTGAGGAGCAATGCTCATGCTGACATTAATTGACCTCACAGAGTCGATTTAAAGAGTAATACACAGTAATTTTTTTGGGCGCAATTGCAAACACAACAGCTGTGAGCAAACATGTACAAAATGGCTTGGGCTCACAGGCTAAGTATTGAAAAATTACAAGAGTGAAAGGACAGTCCCCTTTCTTGCTCCTGAGGGAGTAAACAATTGGCAGCAGTTACATATTCCATTCCTTCCCATGTCATCCCTTTCAAAATTCAGACCTATCAGAGGCTTTGGAATCTGATTGCCACTCCCAGGACTGTGGGCCAGGTTTGTGGGCCATTAAAAATAATGCCATGAACCCTGTGTTGAAAGCTCAGCCCTGAGACCTTGTTGTTGTTTGAGATAGGGCAAGGATAACTCTAACTCCAGATATCTTGTATTTCAGGTACTTCCAAAAGTTCTGTGGGAAGCGATTGTTGGGCCTCCTGCTGAGATATTTGTATCACTGATAGTCATGGGTGAGGTGCTGAAAGATTAGAGGTTGGCTAATGTGTTGCCATTACTTCAGAAAGGCAGTAAGGAAAAGCCATGGAACTATAGATCGGTGAGCTTTAGGTCAGTTGTAGGCAAGTTGTTGGAGGGGATTCTGAGAGATAGGATTTACATGCATTTGGAAAGGCAAGTGCTGATTAGGGATAGTCAGCATAGTCAGCCTGGGGAAGATCATCCATGATCTTACAGAAAGGCAGAGCTGAATGTCCGACCTCCGCTCAGATTCCTTCTTTTCTTGGATGAAGACCTGGAGAAACAAGGGGCAAGCAACTATCACCAGGTAACCATTCTGACTATCTTGTTGGAAATTGGCATGGTCTAGTTTCTCAGGAAAGAAGAGGAGAATTGGAGTTGAATATAAGTAAGTTGAGGTGGGCTAATACTGAGATACTGAAGTTGCCAGTTAACCTTTGTGGGGAAATGTTCTTGTCAGAGATTCAAATTTTGTTCATTCCTGTCTTATTTTTCTCAACTTGCTCGTTAATGACCCACATCCCTCAAGGAAGCAGAAAATTCCACCTAGTATGTCTGACAGTGATCATTCAGCTGGATCTACAAGGGCCTGATTCCTTCCAATTAGGTGGACACGCAACGCAAGGTAAAGATGAGACTTCAGGCATCACTTGGCAGGAATAGATAGCCAGAGGCATGAGGCCTTGTGATGCAACCTCTCGGAAGTACTCCAGGTAGAATTGACAATCCTGGTCTTCAGCTTCTTTCAGAATGTGGATAGTAGCACCAGCAGGGCACATTTTGCTTTCATCCTGAGCAGGACATGTGACTTAAAGAGAAACTACCAATAAAAAAAGCAAGAACGCAGAACAGTACAGCACAGAAACAGGTCATTCAGTGCCCTAAGTCTGTACCAATTATGATGCCATTCTAAACTAATCCCATCTACCTTCACATTGTCTGTATCACTCTATTCCTTGCCTGCACAAGTCTGTTTAAAAACCTCTTAAATGTTGCTGTCCCATCTGCTTCTATGACCTTCAAGGCAACTACTGCCCCCTGTGTAAATATCTTTGTTCATATTTCCTTTAAACTTTCCCCATCTCACCTTAAACCCATGCCCCCTAGTTTTTGACATTTCCATCCTGGGAAAAAGAGTCTGACGATCCAACCAATCCACAACTCTCATAATTTTATGTACTTCTATCAGGTTACCCCTCAGCCTCTGACGCTCCAACAAAAACAATAGATCCGAGGAATGTGCAGCACAGAACAGGCCATTCGGCCCACTATGTTGTGCTGACGATTAAGCCTAGTCTAAAATAAAATAACCTACCTACGCACTCCACAATTCACTGCTGTTTATGTGAATGTCCAGCAGTCACTTAAACATCCCTAATGACTCAGTTTACACCACCACCACTGGCAACGCATTCCATGCATTCACAACTCTCTGCGTAATGAACCTATTACTAACATCTCTTCTATACCTTCCTCCTAACACCTTAAAACTATAACCCCTCATGTCAGTCAATCCTGCCCTGGGGAAATGTCTCTGGCTATCGACTCTATCCATGCCTCTCATTACTTTGTACACCTTGATCGGGTCTCCTCTCTTCTTCCTTCTATCCAGAGAGAAAAGTCAAAGTTTAGTCCAACTCTCTTCATAAGACAAACCCTTCAGTCCAGGCAGCATCCTCGTGAACCTTCTTTGCACCCTCTCCAAAGCCTCCACATCTTTCCTATAATAGGGCGACAAGAACTGGACTCCATATTCTAAGTGTGGTCTCACTTTGGTGAGGGTTTTGTAGAGCTGCAACAAAACCTTATGGCTCTTAAACTCAATCCCCTGTTAATGAAAGCCAAAACACCATACACTTTCTTAACAGCCCAATCCATTTAGGTTGCAACTTTGATGGATCGATGCACTTGAACACCAAAATCCCGCTGTTTCTCCACACTGCCAAGAATCCTGTCTTTAATTGTATATTCAGCATTCAAGTTCAATCTTCCAAAATGCATCACTTCACATTTATCCAGGTTGAACTCTATCTGCCATTTCTCAGCCCAGCTCTGCATCCTGTCAATGTCGCGATGCAGCCTGCAACAGCCCTCTATACTGTCAATGGCACCTCCAACCTTTGTGTCATCAGCAAACTTACTAACCCACCCCTCAACCTCCTCATCCAAGTCATTTATAAAAACTACAAAGAACAGAGCCTTGCGGGACCCCACTCGTCACTGACCTCCAGGCAAAATACTTACCATCTACAGCCTTCTATCAGCCAATCCAAGTTTGTCCAACCTCTCCTTTATAGTTAATACATTCTAATTCAGGCGACGTCCTGATAACCCTTTTTCCACCCTCTTCAAAGCCTCCACATCCCTCTTGTAGTTTATTAACCAGAACTGCACACAATACTCTGAATGTGGCCTACCTAAAGTCTTATACAACTGTAACAACTTCAGGCCATGTGCCTTCTTTATCTCCTCTTTACATTTTCAAGGAGCTATGGACTTGTAGCCCAAGATCCCTCTATATATCAATGTCCTGCCATTTACTGTATAATTTCCTCTTGTATTAGAACTTCGGAAATGCATCACTCAGACTTGTCCAAATTAAACTCACTTCACCGCCCAACTGGTCTATATCCTACTTTATCCTTTGATAGCATTCCTCACTATGTACAACTCCACAAATGTTTGTGTCATCTGTAAACATATACATCAGCCCATCTACATTTGCAGTCAAATCAATTATAGATAGATACATTTACCTATACACATACCACAAAAGAAGTTCCTGCAGTGATCCTTCTGGAACATCACTGGTCACTGACCTCCAATCAGAAAATAAAATCCCTCCACAACTATCCTTTGGCTTATATGACCAAGTCACTTTTGTATTCAACTTACCAACTCACTTGGATGCCACGTTTCTTAATCTTCTGGATCAGCCTACCATGAGGGACCTTGTCAAATGTTTTAGTAAAGTCCATGTAGACAATATCCACAGCCCTACTCTCATCAGTCATATTCATTATTTCCTCAAATAAATTTGTGAGACAAGATTTACCCTGCATAAAGCCATGCTGACTTTCCCATTCTTCCCCAAATACATGGAAATTCTGCCCCCATGAATCTTTTCCAATAATTTCCTTACCACTGATGTAAGGGTCCCTAACCTATAATTTCCTGGATTATCCCTGTTGGATAAATAATGGAACAACTTTGGCTACTTGCCAGTCTTCTGGGACCTTGACTATGGCTAAAGAGTATATAAGGAACTCTGCCAAGATGCCAGCAATCTCCCCCCTTGCCATCTCCTCCTCCCGAGATAGATCCAAATCGGGTGTTGGGGATGTATCGACCTTAACGTTTTTCAAGACACCCAATACCACCAACTCCTTAATATCAACGTACCCCTGCCTAATTTTATCATCCATGTCCTTCTGCTTGGTGAATATTGATTCAAAGTACTCATTAAGGAGCTCATCCAATTCCTCTGACTCCACACATAACTTCCCTCCTTTTATCCTTGAGTGGAACTACCCTTTCCCTAGTTACCCTCTTCCTCCTAATATATGCAGAAACTGCCTTGGCAATCTCTTTAATCCGACTTGCCAAGGACCCTCTTGCCCTCTTAATTTCTTGTTAAGTCTTTCCCTGCACCTGTTATACTCCTCAAGGAGTTCGATTTCAGTTTTCTGAACCTTACATATGCCTCCTTTTGTTTTGACTAAACTTTCAAGATATCATGTCATTCCCATATCCATCCATCCTTAGCTTTCATTCTCACAGGAACATGCTGGTCCTGAACCAGGGCCTCCAAGCCCTCAGTTTTTGCCTCTCCAGACGTCCCCAACAGTACCCTTCCACCGACACACTCATTCGTTTGGCCGAACTGGTCCTCACCCTTAACAATTTCTCCTTCGAATCCTCCCACTTCCTCCAGACCAAAGAGGTAGCCATGGGCACATGTATGGGCCCCAGCTATGCCTGTCTCTTTGTTGGCTACGTAGAGCAGTTGATCTTCCGTAATTACACCGGCACCACTCCCCACCTCTTTGCTACATTGATGACTGCATTGGCGCTACCTTGTGCTCCCGCGAGGAGGTTTAGCAATTCATCAACTTCACCAACACATTCCACCCTGACCTTAGATTTACCTGGACCATCTCTGACACCTCCCTCCCCTTCCTGGACCTCTCCATCTTCATTAATGACGACCGACTTGACACTGACATTTTTTACAAACCCACCGACTCGCACAGCTACCTGGATTACACCTCTTCCCACCCTACCTCTTGCAAAAATGCCATCCCGTATTCCCAATTCCTCCGCCTCCACCGGATCTGCTCCCAGGAGGACCAGTTCCACCACAGAACACACCAGATGGCCTCCTTCTTTAGAGACGGCAATTTCCATTCCCACATGGTTAAAGATGCCCTCCAACGCATCTCGTCGACATCCCGCACCTCCGCCCTCAGATCCCACCCCTCCAACCGTAACAAGGACAGAATGCCCCTGGTGCTCACCTTCCACCCTACCAACCTTCGCATAAACCAAATCATCCGCCGACATTTCCGCCACCTCCAAACAGGCCCCACCACCAGGGATATATTTCCCTCCCCACCCCTTTCCGCCTTCCGCAAAGACCGTTCCCTCCGTGACTACCTGGTCAGGTCTATGCCCCCCTACAACCCACCCTCCAATCCTGGCACTTTCCCCTGCCACCGCAGGAACTGTAAAACCTGTGCCCACACCTCCTCCCTCACCTCTATCCAAGACCCTAAAGGAGCCTTCCACATCCAGCAAAGTTTTACTTGCACATCCACTAATATCATTTATTGTATCCATTGCTCCCGATGCGGTCTCCTCTACATTGGGGAGACTTGGTGCCTCCTAGCAGAGCGCTTTATGGAACATCTCCACACCAATCAACCACACCGCCCCGTGGCCCAACATTTCAACTACCCCTCCCACTCTGCCGAGGACATGGAGGTCCTGAGCCTCCTTCACCACCAATCCCTCACCATCAGACGCCTGGAGGAAGAATGCCTCATCTCCTGCCTCAGAACACTTCAACCCCAGGGCATCAATGTGGACTTCAACAGTTTCCTAATTTCCCCTTCCCCCACCTCACCCTAGTTCTAAACTTCCAGCTCAGCACTGTCCCCATGACTTGTCCGGACTTGTCCTACCTGCCTATCTCCTTTTCCACCTATCCACTCCACCCTCTCCTCCCTGACCTATCACCTTCATCTCCTCCCCCACTCACCCATTGTACACACCACCCTCCTCTAGCTTATCTCTCCACGCTTCAGGCTCACTGCCTTTATTCCTGATGAAGGGCTTTTGCCCAAAACGTCGATTTCAAAGCTACTTGGATGCTGTCTGAACTGCTGTGCTCTTCCAGCACCACTAATCCAGAATCTGGTTTCCAGCATCTGCAGTCATTGTTTTTACCTGGTCCTGAACCCTGATCAAACTTAAAAGATTCCCACATATCAGAAGTTGATTTGCCCTCAAACAGCTGCGCCAATCTAATTTCTCTAGTTCCTGCCTAATACTGTTGTTTTGGAAGAACTTTGGAATGGGTTCTCAATATGTTGCCACAGGGCAAGGACTCAATGGGCCGAATGGCCTGCTTCCACACTGTCGGGATTCTATGATAATCTTTGGATTGGCTCTCGAACCTGTAAATTGTGGCTCAACCGCAAATGGTTTCAGTCTGAGCCAAGGCTAACAGTTGCAATAAATCGCTTCATTGCTGGTGGAGACTCACTGTAGACTAAGTTAGAAATGCAATATAGATTTAAAAATCCAGTGAGGATACGTGAAGGAGGAAGCTCAAATTTTGCAACTGATGTCATCACCAGGAGAGCATTTTCTTGTGTTGCATTATAATCACTGAACAAACAAAATGTCTCTAAGCTTGTAATGAGAAATTGACAACAATCCACTTATCGTGATTATCCAGCAATGCACATACCTCAGAAGACTGACTTAACACAATAATTAGCACATATTATGCTTCATGTGTCCTGATTTGTCATTAATCTCTCACTGAACCCTCTACACATCCAGGCTGTGGGAATAAATATCATGGGCGACCAATAAACAGCTGCAAAAGGAAAAGTCTTCCCTTGTTTCCACACTTCTGCTGGACCCAAGCCATAAATTTGTGATACTAAAATAATTGGTTTAGATATCTTTTGTTCTGGGTGATGTCATTGTTTGTCAATACTTAAAGCGCAAGTGTTTGATGGAAGCAAGACTGTGATTTGTTGTGTACTTCATTTTATACAAATATCTCCTGGAAAGCCACCCAATGTATACCATATTGCCACTGGATCTCACATCTAGAAACACTTAGGTATTGGAGAAAGCATAATGAATCAGGCAGACAGAGTGATTTATACTTGCAAGAATGTTTTCAGGGTGAAGAACTGCAGCGATGTAAATAGAATGGAAAAGCTGGGTCGTTTCTCTTTGGGAAAGGGAGGGATAGAATGATTAAAAACTGCTCTCATTGGCGAGAGAATCCAGAAGCAGTGAACATTACTTTAATGTGAATGACAAAAGAAACAATGGCATGAGGAATGCTTTTTATGCAGGATCAGAAATGCATTACCCGAGAGTTAAATGGAGACAGACTTAATCAAGGATTTCAAAAGAGAATTGGATCATGATATGAATTGGAACGGCCTGCAGGATACAGGGAAAAGGGGTGGGATTAAGTGACAAAAAACAGAAATTGCTGGAAAAGCTCAGTAGATCTGGCAGCATCTGTGCAGAGAAATCAGAGAAAATGTTTCAGGTTGAGTGACCTTTCCTCAGAACTCAGGAAATGTCACTCGACCTGAAACGTTAATGCTGCTTTCTTTAACGGGTGCTGCCAGATCTGCTGAGCTTTTCCACCAATTTCTGTTTTTTTGTCTCTGATTTACAACATCTACATCCATTTTTAACTTAGCGAGGCTAAGAGAATTACTTTCAGAGAGTCAACATAGACACAGTGGGCCAAATGGCTTCATTTTCTCCATAACCATTGTATTATCTGTTCCATGATTGGATAGACAGAGATTGATAAAGCCCCATTTATGATGACAAATCATTAAATGCTGAAAATCTGTAATAGGAGGTTATACCTAAGCATTTCTGATGTTAACCATCCTGATATTCATTTTCAACATATTTCTTTTCCATTTTGAGGTGGACAAACAGACATTTAATATGAACAGGGAGTCAGATTCAAGAAATCATAACTAATTTTCTAATCAGCAGGGAGTAATATCAACTAAAAGCAGAGAATAAAGTCTGCTGACCAGGTAGAGTGGCAAACTATGCCACGCATAACTTCCCAAGCAGTAATTTATTCCTGGTAAAAAGATGACTAACTTATATCCATTTGAAACCTGCCCTGTCAGCGAGTGCCTTTTGTGTTCCCAGACACACAGATGACAAATATTTAAAATGTATTATTCTTAGTATAGATTAGATTCCCTACAGTATGGAAACATGCCCTTCAGCCCAACAACTCCACACTGACCCTCCAAACAGCAACACACCCAGACCCATTCCCCTATCCTATATTTACTCCTGACTAATGCACCTATAGTCCTCACTTTCTCCTAATGCACATAATACTATGGGTAATTTAATATGACCAATTCATTTGACCTGCACATCTTTGGATTGTGGGAGGAAACCAGAGCACTCAGTGTTAATATAAAATGATGAGTTCACCAACTGAAAGGAGAAAAACAAGGTTGTACCAAAAAAGGATGGCTTACACCCATACCATAGTTGCTTGCTGCCAAAAAGCTCAGATTTTGAAGTTTATTTCCATTTATAGAGAGCCTGTTTATTCAATCTGAAAGCACTGCCCATTGATTGCAAGACCACAGCGCTGAGGTACCTATCTTTGACAAAAATTACCATGAAAGGTTGGCAAAAATTTTACCAAACCAGTTGAGGTGGAAAATGTTAAAAGGAGTGTACTTCTGACTTTGGGCAAAGTCAAAGCACTGTAAAGAGTTGAGTAAGATTGAGTGTGCGCCTGGTTCGTGCTGTGCTGAACTGATTGATAGTGACACTGGTCTATTCTTCAGAGATGACAACCCTCACACTGGCAAGCAGGGAAATTAATCCTTAGAAATAAAAGAAAAACTAATACATAAAATTAGCTACTTCCTGAATACTTGTCAGTTGTCACAGAATGGAAATCAGGTTATTTTTAAAGGAAATATACTGGTAGAATGAATTTGTACTGAAGTATTTTTGCCTCTGTTGCCTTGCCGTGTTGATCTTTGTGATGTTAAACATGAAATCAAGTCAGATTAAAATAATGGAGTAGGAATTGATCTACAATTTGGTCATTCACGACCTGTCTACACCTGTTGCCATGGAGGTAGCAGCAGGAAAATTTCAGGCTGCTTCCTCATTCAAATGATTATAGTGTTCATCCAAACAGCATTCACATTGTTGGCTGCCAGTGCATAAGGGAGGGATGAGGCAACACATGCAGAGACAACATGGCACAGACAGCCTGATCTTTTTAAAGGCAGTCTGTCCTCCTTAAAGGGAAGTTGCACTGTATTGCTGCAGGATTTCTTTCTTCATTCACTTGTGGGATGCGGGCATCACTGACCGATCCCAGTATTTATTGTCCATCCCTAGTTGCCCCTTGAGAAGGTGGTGGTGAGCTGCCTTCTTGAACTGCTGCAGTCCATCTGCTGTGGGTTGACCCACAATATCCTTTGGGAGAGAATTTCAGGAATTTGTCCCAGTGACAGTAAAGGAACAATAATATATTTCCACGTCAAGATGGTGAGTGGCTTGGAGGAGAACTTGAAGGTGGTGGTGTTCCCATGTATCTGCTGCATTTGGCCTTCTAAAGAGAAATAGTCAGGGTTTAGAAGGTGTTTTCTAAGGATCATTGGTGAGTTTCTGCAGTGCATCTTGTAGGTAGTACACACTAGTGTGACTGAGCGTCAGTGATGGAAGGAGTGGATATTTGTGGATGTAGTGCTAATCAACACTACATTTTCCACCTCAACTGGTTTGGATAGTGTCAAACATCTTCTGTTGGAGCTACACTCATCCAGGCAGGT
Source organism: Chiloscyllium punctatum (assembly GCF_047496795.1). Classification (NCBI taxonomy): domain Eukaryota; kingdom Metazoa; phylum Chordata; class Chondrichthyes; order Orectolobiformes; family Hemiscylliidae; genus Chiloscyllium; species Chiloscyllium punctatum. Next base: position 119,691,002 of record NC_092747.1, read on the forward strand.
GGGGTGTGTTCCATCACACTCCTGACTTGTGCCTTGTAGATCATTGTCAGACTTTGGGGAGACAGAAAGTGAGTTAATTGCCACAGTATTCCTTGCGTTTGACCTGTTCCTATAGCCACTGCATTTATGTGGCGAGTCCAGGTGAGTCTCTGTTTAATGGTATACCCCAGGATGTTGATGGGGAGATTTAGTGATGGTAATGCCATTGAATATCAACAGCTGATGGTTAGATTGTCTGCTATTGGGGAATGATTATAGCCTGGCATGTGTGTGTAATGTTATAATTCAGTAGGGTTATGTTTTCTCAGCTGGAAAGAGAAAATAAAATGTTAGCTTTGTCTGATTGACAATTTTAAGTGATTATAATAGGTGGTTTGAATCTGTTCCTTTATTTTTGTAAATGCCCCAATGTTTACTTGCACAAGTTAAGAATTATTTTGAACCTTCTACTGTTGGCACTTTACTGAGGGACAGATATGAGTTGATGCTGAGTTGGAATGGAAGGGATATGGAAGTGGGAAATGTGACCTAACGTCTTTTGCTTTTAAAAGGTTTCTAAATCCAAACAATGAATCATAAAAACATACGAAATAGGTGCAGTAGTAGGCCATTCAGCCCTGTGAGCCTGCATCACCCTTCAATATGATCATGGCTGATCTTGCAATCTCAGTATCCCATTCCCGTCCTCTCCATGCCCCTTGATCCCTTTAGCCACAAGGGTCATGTCCAGCTCCACCTTGAATATATCGAATGAACTGGCCCCAACACCTTCCTGTGGGAGAGAATTCCACAGGTTCACAACTCTGAGTGAAGAAAGTATTCCTCACTTCAGTCCTGAATGGCTTACCCTTTATTCTCAGACTGTGACTTCTGGCTCTGGGCTTCCCCAACATTGGGAACATTCTTCCCACATCTAGCCTGTCCAGCCCCATCAGGATTTTATATGTTCCAAGAGATCCCCCCTCATTCTCCTAAATTTCAGTGAGTACAAGCCCAGTCGATCCAGTCTTCCCTCATATGTCAGTCCTGCCATCCCGGGAATCAGTCGGGTGAACCTTCACTAGACTCCCTCAATAGCAAGCATGTCCGTGCCCAGACTAGGAGAACAAAACTGCACACAATACACAAAGTGTGGCCTCACCAAGGCCCTGTATAACTGCAGCAAGACATCCTTACTCCAATACTCAGATCCTCTCACTATGAAGGCCAGCATGCCATTAGCTTTCCTCACTGCCTCTGTACCTGCATACCAACCTTCAGCGACTGTTTTGACCATGACGCCCAGGTCTTGTTGCACCTCATCTTTTCCCAAACTGCCACCATTCAGATAATAATCTACCTTCTTGATTTGTGAGTCCTGTGATTTGTGAACCACGAGTCATGGAGAAGCTGACTTATATCCAGGAAAATTGTGTGAGGCAGGGAAACGCTTCTCTGCACAATGAGTCAGAAAGACATGGAGTGCAGGTATGGGCTCACACCATGTGCTTCATCGTATGGCAATAAAAACTAAGGATGCAAGGAATCATGGAATTAGGCCCTGCCTATTGCCATTTTGAAATTACTCCAGAGCCATTACAACGCTGCAAACTTCCGCGTACATGTTTCCATAGGTGTCCAAGAAGCCCAGATAGAACACTAACGGGAGAGTGGAAGCAGCTGATTGTGGAAGTCAATTCCCAGGATCCAGCACTATGGCCCTGGCAGCTCTGCCAAAAATTATTTAATGACCTTACATGGATAGTCAAGGCTAGCTAATGAACACTTCCTCATTGACCATTTCTGGCTCACTAAACCAACAATCTCTCTCATACTGTTCAATGCATTACGCACACTACACTCAGAATTCATGTCCAACATCTAGGTACAGTCTGTTCTCCTGTAACACAATAGTTCTGTTCCTGTGTGAGCCAGCATTTTAAGAAAATTGTGTGTAGCAGCACCAGTTAAACCAATGGGATGGGAATCGCGTTATAGCCAACACAGGTAAGGAAAGTTGGCATTCTACAAATAATGGTCTAAGTACTTCAATTGTGTTGTAGCCAATTCATTGTAACAGAAGCAACTGCATCTCTCCTTTGCATACCAAATTTACCACCCACAAACCTAACTCACATTGTTTTCCATAATACAGTACAACCTTGATTATCTGAGCATGAATTATCTGAATTTTGGATTATCCAAACAAGATCTCAAGGTCCCATAAAAATGGCATTAGGTAACTCAGCATTCAGTTGTCAGTTAAACGGCATTATGGCGTGCACTGTTGGATAACCGAGAAATGTTCAATAACCGGCAGCACCAATTTCCACTTGTTAATGATCAGATCAGTTATCCGAATGATCAGTTATTCGAACAAAATACTCCCCGCCCATCTCGTTTGGATAATCGAAGTTCTACTGCAACTGTGGCAGGCATGTTATCCAAACAGAATGCAACACAACTACGTAAAATTCTGGAATATTTTCCCTCTCTCACAGGACATGGTGACCCACAACTGGTGGTGGACAAGGATGCTGCCTGCAGCTAATGACTGAACAGATGGTTCCCCAAATCATGGGGTTGGCTGTGACAGAACACGTGGCATCAAGTGCTGTCGGAAACATTGAGCATGATGGACTGTTACAGCTTCATGTCCCTTCCCAACTCCAGCTCCCCCTTCTCGTCTTATCTAACACGATGAGCAAGCATGGTGATTGGGCTTGGAGCTCTTCCCTCTCAACTCCCCTCACAACCACCTTCGTACAACTAGTCTCCTGTTGTTTTCAAACAATCAAGAGCTGTCACTTGTCCAGCCAAAGTAGACACTGAAGGAAGTGAGAGAGTCTCAAAACAACAGTAATGGAAAGAATCTGTCACTAGATGTAGCAGTCACAGATTCCAATTCAGATGCGAATATTAGAGATATTACTTCCCAATGAGAGGTTATAAAGAACAAAATGGATTGATAACACTTTCAAATTGACCACGCTATTATACAAGAGAAGCATAGTGAAGAAAAGGTCAGGCTAAATCTTTCAAAAATCAAACAACTGTGGATGCTGAGAAAAAGAAACAAAAACAGGAACTGCTGGGAAAACTCAGCAGGTCTGGCAGCATCTGCAGAGAGAAAGCAGCATTACCACAATTTTGAAGAAGGATCACTGGACCTGAAATGTTAACTCTGCTCTGTTTCCACAGATGCTGCAAAACCTGCTGAGTTTTCCCAGCAGTTTCTGTTTTAGTAAATGCTTTTCCTTGTCAGACACAGCCACTTACCTCAGTATTTCGAACTGGAAGAGTTGCTAAACAAATTTTTTTTGGAAGAGAAACAAGGCAGATTTGACCTTGGGTAGCTTGCTAGTCAAAACTTTTTAATAGCTGTAATAAAAATTTCTTTAATTTTCTTAAATAATTCATAGAATCCCAACAGTGTAGAAACAGGCCATTTTGCCCAACAAGCCCACACCAACCTTCTGAAGAGTAACTCACCCAGACCCATTCCCCTACCCTATTACTCTACATTTACCCCTAACTAATGCAGCTAACCTACACATCCCTGAACACTATGGGCAATTTAGCATGGCCAATTCACCTAACCTGCACATCTTTGGATTGTGGAAAGAAACCCACCCAGACACTGGGAGAATGTGCAAACTCCACACAGTCACCAGAGACTAGAATTAAATCCAGGTCCTTGGCACTGTGAGGCAGCAGAGCTAACCAATGAACCAATGTGCCACCCAATTCTTCTTCATAAGTGAGTAGCATGAAATCCAGTAAAAAAAAAATTAAAATAAAAAGTTATAACAATGTCAGTACTGTATAGGTTGGAATTTTATGCTCTGAGGTGGAATGGCAATTGATGGGCTGGATGTCTGTGCAGTGTGTCCATTGTCTACTCCCACATGTTCTATTATATCCAGGATGGGACACAAATCAGCTACCATCAGCTAGTTGGTCAACTGAGGCCTTTAAATGGCTAATTTCCTGCTGCCACTGGGATTTTACAAAGTGTACAGCTCAGCTTAACAGGCAAACAAAGTATTACTGAGAAAAAAAAACTGAATTTTTATTTGTACATCCAATAATGTATCTGCATCTCACCCCGAAGCTCCCTCACATCTTGGCTAAATTGATCATATGTCAAGAGTATGGTGCTGGAAAAGCACAGCAGGTCAGGCAGCATCTGAGGAGCAGGGAAAAAAACAACCCGATATTTTGGGCAAAAACCCTTCATCAGGAATGAGGCTGGGAGTCTTGGGGGGCAGGTGAATGTTTGAAGGATGTGGAAGGCTACTTTGGGGCCTTCAATGGAGGTTTCACCTGCATTTCCTCACATGTCATTTACTGTATCCATTGTTCCTGATGCAGTTTCCTCTACCACATACTTGCAGAGCGTTTCACAGAACATCTTTGGGACTCCCTCACCAACCAACCCCACTGTCCCATGGCCGAACTTTTCAACTCCCCCTTCCACTCCGCCAAGGACATGCAGGTCCTGGGCCTCCTCTATTGCCAATCCCTTACCACGCAAAGCCTGGAGGAAAAACACCTCTTTTTCAACCCCGGACCCTCCAACACAATGGCATCAATGTGAATTTCACCAGTTTCCTCATTTCCCTTTCCCCCACGTTATCCCACTTCCAACCTTCCAGCTCAGCGCCGACCTCATGACCAGTCCCACCTCTCCATCGTCCTTCCCACTCCACCCTCCTGTCTGACCCATCACCTTTACCCACACTTCCATCCATCTATTGCACTCTCAGTTACTTCTCCCTCACCCCACCCCCCTCCCCCCTCCCATTTACCTCTCCACCCCCACAGACTCCCAGCCTCATTCCTGATGAAGGGCTTTTGCCCGAAACGTCGATTTTCCTGATCCTCGGATGCTGCCTGCCCTGCTGTGTTTTTCCAGCACCACATGCCCAATTCTGATCTCCAGCATCTGGACTGCTCACATTCACTTAAATTGATCATATGCAGTACCCATGAAATATCCATAGATTTGGGCATGATTTGCATCATTTTCATATCTGTTATATATTAGTCTTGGAAATAAAATTCTATATCACAGATATAGATCGAAAATGAAGGGAGCAGATTTGTCCTTTGAGCTCATTTCCCCTCGCCCTCTTTCAAATATTTTTTAAAACTGACAGTGAGCTGAAAGCGAAATTGTGGGAAAAAGAAACAAACTCCTGTTTGTGTTATGATTAGAGAGATTAGTCTGTTGATCCGATTTAATTTCCTTTCTGCTATTATCCAATTTTTTTCTCCTCAATTTCTTTTGTGAAGGTGCAGAGTTATGCAAAGGAATTGTCCCAGAGACATAGCTGAGTAGTTTCTCACCAACCTCTCTTCAGAAAAAAAAAATGAAGGACAATGTATAACTTTTTTATAGTGACAGCATTGTTGTGATGGTCAAAAGATCAAAATCTCTTCTGAGCAACAGCCATGATGCTTTCCAACTGCAACAGTCAACTATACCAGCTGCATCACAACAGACCAGAGGGTGGCTACTGGACAAATGGTGCTGAAATGATGCTAAGATATACCCCACTGCCTTCCCACTGGCTTCCCACTCGCTCAGACCTGTCCTCCATTTTACCATGGGTAAGGTAGGTTTGATAGCAGCCCTTCTGACCTGGGACCTACTGAAACCCAAAAGGTGGATATTTAATAGCCATTTGAGTGTGTCACTCAGCCTCTGCCATTATATTACACTTAGCAAGGGGAAGACCATGCCAGTTGGGGAACATGGCAGATTTCACTGTGCAGGCTGATGTTGGACTAGACAGGCTAGATCTCTTTTAAGTGTTCTTGTGCCTATCAGAGGCACCATAATTCAGTATGCACATCACATTCCTCATCTACTGCAGCCTCCACCCACAGCACTTTAACTATCCACCCCTACGGATGTCCAAATTTCATCTCCTCCCCTCACCTTCTAATCGCCCTTATCAGAGGTTATCCAGCCAGGATAAATTCCCCATACTTACCCCTAAGGTCCAACTCGAGACCCTCCCATTGTTTTGGACACTGCCTGCAGTCACAATGCTGCCCACTACTTGGCACTGATGGGATTAAAGTGCTACCAGCTATCAGGTTGGCTGGAAGCTCTGTAATGTATCAACTTCTGAAATTACCTCTGCTTCCAGTTTAAAATGGCTGCAAGGAAGCCATTTTCTTTTTGGTGAGTGAGCTGTCTGCCCAAGTTTTAGTCAGCAGTTTGAATAATAGGATGCTCAATAACATTCAACCCAAGAATACTACTTTAGATCATTGCATGGATTGGACATTTCCCATTAAATACTGCTAATTTGAAATCATTAATTTCCTCCTGTACCAGAGAATTGGGAGAATATAATTGCTTCCGCATGGCTGTGAAGGAACTGTGATTCACATTCTTAGTGTTAACATGCTGCAACACCACACAAATATTCAGAAGGCTTCCAGAACATCTATCCTTCTGAAATTTGAACTTGTAAGAAATTAATAGCAGTATGACAAGTGTTAAATTATTCAGACTGAATTGTGTCTAATAATAGACGACAGCCTTAATTCAAACACAGAGTGTGAATCAGGCTGAGGTTAAGCCTGGTCCCATTATGCTTTGGTTATTTTAACTCCTAGGCCATATTTCAATATGATTGACATGTTGCCCTCCTAACTGTGTTGTGATTCAGATAGCCTGCCCACAAGAGGCAAAAATCGCAATGCCTAATTAAAAAGGGCCAGTGTTGAAAGTTGTTTTCTTTGCATTGATTTTTTTTGTTGGAAAAATGTTGCACAAGATTGACGAAAGACAGGCAAACCAAAGATCTGACTCTGATTTTCAGATACACAGATGAAGGTTTTAGTGAAACAGCTGAGGGGAAGGAAGGAGAAGCTGTTTATTAGAAGTCACAAAATGAGGCTACCAGAAAAAGAAAGCCCTTGGAAATGTCAGTACTGCCGGAATAATCTGTCATTTCTAAGTTCACTCTTGGAAAGGGTTCAGTGCCCTTATAAAATCAGTAATGCTGAGTACAGTCCTTTATCATTCCACCCCTCTCAACAGCACTTCTATACACTCCTGCTATACTCACCCTGCTGACTTTTTTCCATTATATTGTAAAATCTTGCATTCTAACTTTTCTGATTAAGAATACATTTGAGCCTCCAATTTCTAGGCAAAGAAAGAGTGTACACTTTCTGCTGATTTTTTTTTCTATCATATTTTCAAACCTTGGATTATACTTTATTAATAATATGTTTGAGAATCTCATTTCTAGGAAGGGACAGAGCAAACAAACACAAGCTGCACCAGCAAATAACATTTGCTTTGTTGGTAACATAATGAAATGGTAAAAACCAGAAGTTTAATGGCTCTTGATCTGAAGGCTCATATCAGTTAGGACAAGTTGGATGAATAGAAATACATATGATACCCATTTTGGAGACAGTGTTATTTAGTCAATATTGTCTCGAGAACTTGAAGGATAGTGGAAAAATTGATTTATTCCAAATTCTGCAGACCTGGGTTTCATGTAAAGGTCACCAGAATTTCTTTTAGCAAGGTATTTTGAGGAAATTGCATGGCATCAGCTAATTGCTAGACCTGCTTGATAGATGTCACCTGACTAAGGCACTGACTGACAGTGAGTTAATTTTTGTTTGATCTCTCTTTTCAACGCAGTCAGAGCTGGTGTCCGGCCTACTCATCCAAAGCAGCTTCCAGGCTCAGCTCTTTTGGGTTTCTGAGGGAAACAAAAACTGTTGTGCTTCCAGTGTGACACCCAGTATAGCAATTGATCTGTTCCATGAAATCCTTTAAGGGAACTGAAATAAATACACAGAGACTGGTATCTCTCCTTTTTTTTTTTCATTTACTCATGCACAGTTTGGGCTCTAACCAGCCAGCTCAGAGGCAGTCCAAGAATGAAAAGGTTTTCTGAACCTCCTGTTTATGTCTGCAGCCAGGGCTCCTTGATTAGGATTGTTAACCTGGGCCAATCAGGGATCACATAGTCAATGAGATCCACCTGGCCCTCATTCCAATCACCGCAGGAGTTTATTGCCTTCATATTCCCCAAACACCCTTGTGACAAAGATTTCAGAGACAGCAGTACATATCTAGTGACCTTGTCCACGTTTCAAGAACAACAGACAGACCGGCAATGATCTGAATATTCTACGTCTATGCCTTTTGCCTTCAAGAACTAATAATTGTTGGCCAGAAGTGTTTATTCCTCAGGGAATTTCCAGAAAGATACATTTTTGTTACAGTTTTCTGATGTATCAAAATTTTTATGCTCTAGTAAAGGAGAATGGGTGATGTATCTTTTTATTCCAAACTGGATAATGTATATAGCTTGGCTTCTTTATCAGTAATAGGACAAAATATTTACTTTAGTCATGTGATTTGTGGAGTAGTGGGACTAGAGAGTTACATTGTACCTCTCTCGTCCTAGAGTTATAGTTGGGGTCCTAAAATATTCAAGACTATTTGTCATTGCAGCAAGTTAGCTCTTCATAAATTTTAAAATGGCACTACAGGTTAAGGTCCAACAGGTTTATTTGAAAGTACAAGCTCCTGTTACTAAATGATACATCAGTATAATTGTGTACTTCAGTTCAGGAGATTATGACGTTGAATCAATTTGAGTGGAGATATGAATCAGTAAATGACATTGATCACTGTATTTGTCAGGGTTCTTCTGCAGAAGATGAACTGAGCACAAATGGAGGCTTTCAAAATAAGTATGCAAAAATCATGGATGGTTTTAACCTTCACATTGATTGGTCAAGTCAATCAGGAAAGGGTAGTCTGGAGGGGACTTGATAGAGATGTATAAAATTATGAGGGGCGTAGACAGGAAGGAACCTTTCCCCTTAGTGAAGGGGTCAATGACTGGGAGCATAGACTTGAGGCAAGGGTTAGGTGGTTTAAAGGATGTAGAAGGAATTTATTTTTCTCCCAGAGGGTGATGGGAATCTGCAACTAAGTGCCTGTAAGCATGGGTGAGGCATAACTTTCTAGAAGTATTTAGATGTATTCTTGTGATGCCAAGCCATACAAGTCTATGGGACAAGTGCTGTAAAATGGGATGAGAATAATTAGGCAGTTATTTTCTTCTCTCTATGACTTTATAAAGAGAGACTACAAAGTTGAAAAGTGCAGAGGGATATCAGAGTGTCCTCACACATGAATCACAAGATGTTAGCAGGTACAGCAAGTAACTAGGAAGGCAAACAAAATGGAGGCATTTGTTTCAAAGGGAATGCAGTATAAAGGTGGAGAAGTCTTGCGAAAGTCAGGAAGTCTTGCTCCAACTGTACGTTACTTTATCCATTCTATTGTTAATGATTATTCCAGTCCATTTTATGATGATCCCTAGACTGCTAAATGTTATACTACCTCTACCTCCAGGATCGTTTGTACTTGTATCTCTTGTCCTGACCATACAGGAACTTGTTTTGACAACTTGTGTTCACTTGCCTTTTCTCTGTTGCTTATTTTCTTCCCAAAATTCATTGTTGCAATTTCAAGCTAAGACTCCCATGTTAATTTTGGGTATCATCAAGACATTCGCCCAATTTATGCACTGTCACCAGTTAAATTCCAAAAGACATCTTCTACAATATAATCACAAGGGTACGTTGCAATGCCTTTTATCATTCTCAACCCTTCTTTCACTCTGCATGACCAACATGATTCTCTTCTCATGTTGCCATTTGTACAACTTCAAAATTCACATTTGCCTCCATTTTCATCATCTCTATAATTTCATCCAATATTGTCTATACTTTATCTCCTAATATTTTGTTTTCAGTGAAAGTCAGATGTTAATCATTGCCAAAACGTAATTGTCATCCAGTTCTTGCTGTATTTAAGCACTTTGTTATGTGAAAACTTAAGAATGGAAATGAATACAATGCAATCATCGGTTAACATCCCACTTCCTGATCTTGTGATTATAATATGAAAACATTGATTAAAAAAAAAACTGAGGGCAGCATGTTGGCTTAGTGGTTAGCACTGCATGAGGGACTAGGGTTCAATTCCAGCCTCAGCTAACTGTCTGTATGGAGTTTGTATATTTTCCCTGTATCTGTTTGGGTTTCCTCTGGGTGCTCTGGTTGCCTCTCACAGTCCAAACATGTGCAGGTTAGGTGAATTAGCCATGGGGGATGCAGGTTTATAAGGATGGGCTGGGTCTGGGTGGGATGCTCTTCAAAGGGGCTTTGTGGACTCAATGGGCTGAATGGCCTGCTTCCACACTGTAGGGATTCTATGAAGTTGATTGGACGTTGGACACTACTCTGAGGACCTCCTACAATTAAACTGAATGAGTTAAACTTAGGTGTCAATGAAGACAGAAACCCCAGGAGGTGGCTGTGATGGAACATTTGCCCAACACGACCAGCTCAAGATAATTATAAATGATTCAGTCTTGCCTTTTGTACTCAGGTACTTCTTAGGCTGGTTAATTGTTTGTCAGTATTCACAGCTACACAAGAGGACTATACATGTTTTATCTAATCCGTTGGTTATGAAATTGTTTTATTCTGCCTAAACCATTCTGTGCCCGCTGTTTCGCATGCATGCTTCATTCTTAGTGATGCATGATACTGCTCTTGTCAGCCTCTCTCAACTCCTTATGAGACCTAGGCTGATACTCTGGATTGATGGTAATCATATTGAGGGCATATTGTTACAAATGTGACATTTTATGAATTGTTAATCTACCTGTTTAATTGAAAATGAAATGGACCAATGAAGAGAGTTGAGGCAAGGAGATAGTAGATTAACACTTGAATTTGGTCAGTGGTGATGCACAGGAAAATTGTGACTGAGTGGGGCAGGTCGAGGGATCCAGGAGGTAGTACTGAAGAAGCCTCAGCCCTAACAGCTTTGAGATTCTTGCTTTGTGTGTGTCTAAGAGTGGGGGTTTTAGGGAATATGAACAAACTGACCGTGAGCATCGTGACACAAGGAGCCATTCATGAAGAGAGATGTCATTGTAATCAGGGTTGATATAGTGAGGGGAATAGACACTGTTCTCTGTGGTCATGATTGAAAGTTCCAAACACTGTGTTGCCTGGTGCCCGAGTTCAGGTTATCTCATTTGGGCTGCAGAGCAACTTGGAGTAGGCGGGGAAAGACCCAGTTGCCTTGGTGCATTTAGGGAGAAAGAGGAAAGAGGTTCAGCTACAGGATTATGAACAGCTAGAGACTAAATTAAAAAGCAGAACCAAGAAGGTTCTACATTACTACCTGAACCTAATTGTACAGCATCAAATAAGATAAAGGAGATGCTTCAAAGATTTTGTGTGGGAGAGATGGTTTGGAACTTATGGGACAATGGCACCAGTACTGGAAAAGGATGGAGCAGTTTCAATGGGTCAGGCTTTTTGCATAACTAAGGCTGTGAATGGAGTGAGTGAGTATATAAGTAGATAAGGGGACAACTGTGAGAAATGGGGCAGCCAATACAGGACTGAGGGTGTTGTACTTAAAGGCGTGCAGTATACAAAACCAGATAAGTGAGCTTGAGTGCAGAATGAAATTGGCAGAATGCTGTAGTGAGTATCACAGACATGAGGCTGCAAGGGGGGTTGGGGTGGGAAATAAATATCTAAAGTTATGCGTTCTATCAAAAGGACAGCATATAACACTTAATGGTAAGTTCCGAGGGAGTGTTGCTGAACGAAGAGACCTTGGAGTGCAGATTCATAGCTCCTTGAAAGTGGAGTCGCAGGTAGATAGGATGGACGGGTTGGACCGAAAGGTTTGTTTCCATGCTGTACATCTCTATGACTCTATGACAGGCAGGTGGGGCAGAGGGAGTAGGATAGCCTTCTCAGTAAGAAATGAAATTAAATCAATAGCAGCAAGTGATATAGATTCAGAGGCATAGTTGCTAAATCTGAAAATGACACAAAGAAAGGTGAAGGGGCAGGTAGTGTTGATTTAGCGGGAAGGCTGCAGAAGGACTTGGATAGGCTGGAAGAATGGACCAAGTTAGGGTAGATGGAATAGAATGTAGGAAAGTGTGAGGTTATGCAATTTGGTTGGAAGAATAGAGGCATAGACTACTTTCTAAAGAGGGAAAGGCTTCAGTAATCTAAAATACAAATAGACTTTGAAGTCCTGGTTCAGGATTCTTTTAAGGGTTAACATGCAGGTTCAATTGCAGTTAGGAAGGCAAATGCAATGTTAACATTCATTTCAAGAGGGTTAGAATGCAAGAGCAGAAACGTACTGCTGAAGCTGTATAAGGCTCCAGTCAGATCACATTTGGAATATTGTGAGCAGTTTTGGCCCCCTTATTTAAGGAAAGATGTGGTGTCCTCAGAGGGAGTCGATAGGAGGTTTACAAGAATTAGGTCAGTGATGAGGGATGAGTCATACAAGGAGCAGTTGATGACTCTGGGTCTGAGTTCAGAGGGACATGAGGTGATCTGATTGAAACTTACAGATGCCAGGATAGAGTGGGCGTGGAGAAGATGTTTCCAGCAGTAGGAGAGACTGGGTCCTGGGGGAATAAGCTCAGAGTGAACAGCCGACCCTTCAGAATTGAGATGTGAAGGAATTTCTTCAGCCAGAGGGCAATGAATCTGCAAAACTCATTGCCCAGAAGGCTGTGGAGGCCAAGCCACTGAGTGTTTTTAACAAAGAGATAGATAGATAGATAGGTTTTTGATTGGTATGAGGATCAAGGGTTACAAGGGGAAGGCAGGAAAATTGAGTTGTAAATGATTGAATGGTGGAACAGATTTGATGGGCTGAATGGCCTATTCTGTTCCGTATCTTAAGGTCTTAGAGTCTGTTATTTTCAACGGTTTCTATGTGGCGTGTCAGAAACTTGTGATACTGAATTGTTATTGTCTGCCATTGATATTCAAGTTTTCTGATAGGTTTTAATATTCCTCCCTGAAGGATGAAAGGAGTGGTAAAGGAGGTAATAAAGTTTCTTAACCAGAAGAACTCTGTTTCAGTTCTCAAGGTAGGGAAAGTAGGTGGAATCAGTGGAATCTATAAGCAATAAACTGCTCCCTCAGCACTTGCATCAAAAAATGACCACCAATTTTCTGCTTCGTTCTGACCTTTTGTTTGGCTCTGTGAACGAATGTGATTGCAGCTCTGTCTTCTTAAAATACCGACTTCCCTACAGCCCAATGTGCATCATGAAACAATTATTCAGGAGATATCAGGGGTAAGCTTAGGGACATACCTGAGCTTACGCTTCCAGTATCCCAATCTCTGTTTAATAATGATTTTGATGGTAAACAGGAAAGTTTGGAGAAGCTCAGCTGGTCTGGCAGCATCTATAGAGAGAGAAAAACAAAATCATTATTGAGTCCAATGTGACTCTTCAGATTTCATATTGGACTCAAAACATGAACTTGGTTACTCTCTTCACAATTGTTATCAGATATTCTGAGTTTCTCCACTACCTTCTGTTTTATTTTGAATTTCCAGCTCTACTGCCTTTTGCTTTCACAGTTTTAATGATATACTTGCACCACTTGGTTAATGCAGGATCATGCGGAAATTTGTTTGTAAAGTCAGCTTACAGGGGCTCCTTTTTGTCTGGGATGAAAGCCCGATGTCAGGTCCCTAAGTAGCTTGTTCAAACCTGCATTGTGTTATTCCTGTGATCAAACATTAGCTAGACATTATTGGAGGGATAAACTTTCTATTGTAAAAACTGAAAGAACTGTGATTGCTGTAGATCAGAAACAAAAACAGAAGTTATTAGAAAAGCTCAGACTGGACCCAAAACATTAACTCTGATTTCTCTTCACGGATGCTGCCAGACCTGCTGAGCTTTACCAGCAGCTTATCTTTTTGTTAAACGTTTTTTCACAGTGACTTGTATTGCAGTGCTCTGACAACAATATATGCACAGTCAATGTTTTACAAATCCCCAAATCTCTGCCTTGTTGATCGCTGAAACCATTTTGCAAAGTGATAGACAGTTCTATCTTGGTGAACAAGCAGGATAACTACTAAGGACGACAGTTGATGTCCACTACTGTAGTCTGAACTGAGTCAGTGGGGAAGACGTTAGGGCTTCTGATGACTATGAGAGCCACTGTCAAAAGCATGCACCTTTGACTCAGCAAACAGAAGGTTCTGTTACAGGAAGGTTACAGAGTTCTAAGTAAGCCCAGCCTACAGAAATATTGTCTCCATCTGCAATGCTTCGCAGATATGTCCAAGAAATTGACCTTTGACCTGTACATCTTGTATGATGGGTATGGTCTCCATCAAACCGCTCCGGTCACCTTCTGTTTTCTAAGAGCCCCTGCTGTTACGAGTTGTGTTTGCTGTTGCTGCTGTTACTCTCCTTCAAGTGCTCCTCCATCCAGAATAAAGTAGCAATAATTACACACATAATAAGCAGCTAAAGCTTTCTGATAGTGACGAGGCCAAGAAAAAAAATGTGAAAGGAGCCATCTGGAAGCTGGAAACTCTCCCAGTAAACTAGACAAAAACAAGAACCTCTGATCCATTAAGATGCAGCACACTGTCCCTTTTTAAATAGTCTCAGTTTGGTTCTTACACACCAAACTCACCAAGCACATCCTGAACTAAGTGAATCTTCCATGCTTTTGAGTAAAAATGATATCAGGATCTGGATGGTATCATCTGATCACGATATTGACGTTTTAACAAGGATCCCTACTGTCCAGCTGTAAGCAGATCTCACAAATAAAGAAAAGAACATGATTAAAAATGGCTGCACCCCTATGTGCATAAGCAATGTAGCAGAAAGTGCCTGACTTCCTCCAAAACGCTGTTGCCACAAAAAGTACAAGCACAAATAAAAAAATTCAGCAAACATTGCAGTTATTTTTCATCATCGTGCTGAGTGACTGTGACACCTTACACTTATCTATGTGTGGAACTGTGAAAGAGATCATGGGAAACAGTCTGTTCAAGAGATCATAAGAACAACAGTATAAAAAGCTGTAATTGGTGAACTATTTTTGCACAGTCAATTTTTAGTAATCTTTAGAAACATTGTAAGAAGTAAACTTATTTGCTTCTCACTGTTAAGCTAATTATCTGATGGAGATGAGCTGTCCAGTTGATGATGCAACAGTTTAAACTTCTATTTGTTTAATAATGTGCCAATACCCTGGATCAATTTTGATGAGTTATTGGATGTAGGTCATTCAGTAAGAATGCTGAAATTATTCTCAATATATGCTTGGCTTTGGAACTGGCAAAAATCTGCTCAAGCCACTGTTTGAATGTTTGGTTCCATCAACAAAGCCACAACTGGGAGTTCTGGACGTAGCATTTGCTGTGCTACAGGACTGCATGAAGGATGCATGAAAAGCAAAAGATATATCAGATGGGCACAGTTTTTTTTAATTGTTAGGCTTAGGTTAGATAACATCCTTGTAATGCAGATTGAGGACGACGGTACTACCAAATATGAATTGGGAATCAAGCTATGTGATACATACATACTTGGATTTCCAGCAGGTATTTAATAAATTGCCACATCAAAGATTATTGCTGAAAATAAATGCTCATGGTGCAGGGGGATACCATAGATAGAAGATTGGCTGGTTAGCAGAAAACAGAGAATGTCATAAATGGGTCTGATTTACAGAATGTGACAAGCAAAGTCTGCTACTAGTTTATGCAGGATCCTCAACCTTTTACACTTTACATCAATAACCTATATGAGGGGAGCAAAGGCATGGTAGCCAAATTTGCAGATGGCACAAAAAGTAGAAAAGTTGTGAAGAGGGCATAAGGATTCAAATGGATACAGATAAGTAGAGTGAGTGGGAGAAAATCTGGCAGATGGAATATAATGCAGAAAAAAATTGAAGTTGTTCGCTTTAATAGGAGTAATGAAAACAAAGTATTACTTAAACAGAGTATATCCAGGGAATTCTGAGCTTCAACAGGAACTAGATGTTCTAGTGCATGAGTCACAAATAGTTATATGCAGGTACAGCATACCATTTAAAAAGCTAATGGAATGCTAAGCTTTATTATGAGAAATCTTGAACATAAAAGTAAGGATTTTATACTCAGTTAAAAAGGGTATTAGTGAGACCACACCTCAAATAAGATCTGCTTTGGTCACTTTATTTAATAAAGGATGTAAATGCACTGGAAGCAGTTCACTAGAGAGTTACTGGATTGATGCATGGGGAGACAGAGTGTGGCACTGGAAGAAACACAGTAAGTCAGGCAGCATCTGAGGAGCAGCAGAATCGATGGTTTGGGCAAGACGTTTCATCAGGACCGAGTAGGTTATCTTATGAAGATGGGTTGGATTTATTTCCACTGCAGTTTAGAAAAAATATGGTTTGACTTGAACGAAGTGATTAAGGTCCTGTACTGTTTTCACAAAGTGGATTTGGAAAGGATCTTGTGGGTCAGTCTAGAACAACAGGGCACTGTTTTAAAATTAGAATTGCTCTTTCAAGACTAAGATAATTATTACCCTTCGAGAATTGTGTGAATTTGAAGCTCTCTGCCTCAGAAAGCGGTGAAAGTGAGGTCATTGAATGTTTAATACAAACAGATCAGCCATCATTTTATCGAATGGTAGACCAATCTCCTGGAGCCAAATTGCCTACTTCAGCTCCTTTGTCATATGTGTTATTTATTTTAGTCCAGAGTGAAATCTACTTCTGGAAGGAGTGAGGATCAATCAGCAGTTTAAATGAGGAGGGGAATCAATTGAAGTATTTTCAACATGTATACAGATTGGCCGGATGTTGCTGATACTGAGCCTTCACGGACAAGTTACATCATTGTCAAGGACAAGAAATTGTCAGCTTTCCTTTAATACAAAGTGAGATTCATGCTAGAAAGGTGAACTAATATGTTGTAAAGGGAGGCAATGCCCCAATGGTATTATTACTGGAATATTAACCTAGAGAGCCAGATAACGGTCTGGGATCATGGGTTCAAATCCTGCCACGGCTTTGAATTGGAACTCAATAAAAATATCGGGAATTAAGAATCTAAGACTGACTATGAATCTATTGCTAATTGTTGGAAAAACTCATCTGGTTCAATAATGGCCTTTATGGAAGGAAGTTACCATCCTTACCTGGTCAGCCTACATGTGACTCCAGACCCACAGCAATGTAGTTGACTCTTAACTGCCCTCTGGCAATTAGGGATGGGCAATAAATGCTGGCCTAACTGGTGGTGTCTCATGCCATAAATGAATAAAAGAAAAATGTTGCTGAAGTAGAAAATAAATCCCAGAGTAAGTCTATCCATCATGGAAACACAAAGGTTCCTTCTGATATGGTCAGATGAGTAGACCTGAAAAATGTGTTGCTGGAAAAGCGCAACAGGTCAGGCAGCATCCAAGGAGCAGGAGAATTGACGTTTCGGGCATAAGCTCTTCTTCAGGGCTTATGCCCGAAACGTCAATTCTCCTGCTCCTTGGATGCGGCCTGATGTGCTACACTTTTCTAGCAACACATTTTTCAGCTCTGATCTCTAGCATCTGCAGTCCTCATTTTCTCAGATGAGTAGACCCCAAGATGCCATTGTCACCCTCCCAAAGACCTCCAAAATTGTAAAGAGTGGAAAACTATCTCAATGCCCATATCAGTCTGTTCAAGGGAAGACCATAAACAGAATGGGGCCCAACAGGGGGAGTTGGAGATTGGAACACTTCAGGAATTACTGCAAAGCAGCAGTCCTTTCATCATCACAGAAACAGAATTCCCAGCAAGAGGAAAAAAATCACTGACATGGGTCAACCATTTAAAAAAGAAAAAGTCAAGAAGATTGAGAGCGATAATCAACAATTAAATCTCTATTGCAAAGTGAGGTCAATGAGGCCCAGCAAAATGCTGGACGACTTTAAAAGTACAATTGGTTGAAACAGAATTTAAGTTCGTTACAGGGCAGCTGTTTCAACACCGACTAACAGCTTGCCATAGTTCAACTCAGTGGATGTTCAACCAGCAAGTAAACTCGACAGAATGCAGGGCGCAGTGCATTGTCAAATGACCACTAAACTCACTCAGAAAGGTTGAGAAACCAATGATACTGTCTACATATTAAAGAACCAAAAGATTTCACTATTCAGTGGAAATGCATGTATCCAGCTGGGTCTCTTAGAATGGATACAGTGCTCCAAAATGAGAATGGAAGAGAATTTCACAAGAATTTCCAACTTTATTCAGAACCTTAAGTAAATTTAATTGTTGATTATCGCTCTCGATCTTCTTGACTTCTACTTTTTTAAATGGTTGACCCATGTCAGTGATTTTTTTCCTCTTGCTGGGGAATTCTGTTTCTGTGATGATGAAAGGACTGCTGCTTTGCTGCTTTAAGTAAATTAAAACAGGAGTACCATATTAATATACAAAAAAAAACTATACCCATACATTTGTATGCTCCACAGAAAGTTTCTCATCCACTACTCAAAAAGTTGAATGTTCAGTTACTTGGTAAGAAGTGACAGACTCAACACTGTGATGCTGAGGACTGTTAACAGTTCCCAACCAAGTGAAGATGAAGATTGTGCGTGGATCTCATTCAGTTTAACAAAGGAGTCTAAAGTGAATTCCATCTAGTTTTGTCAGGTTATGGCAGCTTGTCTGTCCCTTATTGAGCCTTTCTGACCAGGCTTCAAAGTCAACAATGTTTTGCCGTTGTCTCTCAGGTCAAACCACTTCTTCTGTGATGTTTCTCTACCTCCTTGACATTCTCCTGGTCCAGTGAGGTTATAGAACATAGAACAATATAACGCAGAACAAGACCTTCGGCCCTCGATGCTGCGCCGACCTGTGAACTATTCTAAGCTCATCCCCCTATACTATCCCATCATCATCCATGTGCTTAACCAGGGATTGTTTAAATGTCCCTAATGTAGCTGAGTTAACTATATTGGCAGGCAGGTCATTCCACACCCTTACTACTCTTTGTGTAAAGAACCTGCCTTGACATCTGTCTTAAATCTATCACCCCTCAATTTGTAGTTGTGCCCCCTCGTATAAGCTGACGTCATCATCCTAGGAAAAAGACTTTCACTGTCTACACCATCTAATCCTCTGATCATCTTGGATGTCTCATGTTCAGACTGAAAGTATATTTTAACAATGGTAATTCTGTTTTTAAGCTTTTCCATGAACAATTCTGCAGTGAATAACCACTGAGCCTGCATTGTTAGATATTATTCTCTTTCGGGTTTTGAACCACTCTTCTGCTTCTTCACTGACTTGAGCATGAAGTGGAGAACATGTTATCTAATTGACACCTGCCTTTGTGGTGAACCTTCTGAACTCCTTGTTCACATATTGTGGTCCATTATCTGAAATTATTGCCTCTGGGAACCCGTGCATCGCGTAAACTAATTTCAGTGCTGTAATCACAGACTGTGCTGCAGATTTATGAAGTTTTGAAACTTCAAACTGTCTTAAATAGTATTCAATCAGGACTAAATATTGCAGTTGAATATATTTATTCCTCACTCAACCAAGATCATATATAATCAGAACAATTGATGTGGCATTGTGGTTCAGTGGTTAGCATTGCTACCTCATAGCACAAGAGACCCAGGTTCAATTCCAGCCTCAGACAACTGCCTGTGTGGAGTTTGTATATTCCCTGTCTGCATGAGTTTCCTCTGAGTGCCCTGGTTTCCTCCCACAGTCTGAAGTGTGCAGATTAGATAAATTGGCCAGCTAAATTGTTCATTGCGTCCAGGGAAGTGCAGGCTAGCTGGATTAACCATGGGAATTACAGGGATTGGAGGGTGTCAACTCAATGGACTGAATGGCCTGCTTCCACACTGTAGTGATTTGATAAACCGAAGCTATATTAAAAAGAAATTTGAAGCCATTATTTTTATCTGAGCCAAGTTGAGACTGAGCATAAACTATGCAGTATGTGGAAAGAGATAGCCAAACTACAATAGATACTGCATAGGATGGGTCAGTCAGTCCAGAAATGGGAGAGAATCATCACACTCATGTGAAAACCAAGAAACCCAGATCAGGTCTTCCTGACCCAGTTGCAAATCTTCTTGATCTGAGACATTTAGAGGGGAGGGAGGAGTGGAAGATTATGATAATGATGTTAATAACATTAACAAAATAAATAAATAAATGGCTGAAATTAGGTAAAGCAAGAAGCTTAGAAATTTGTGGGCCCCTGAATTATTTTGGGGCTTCATCCTTCGTCCTGACAGTGCCCACACCTGAACTCTGGAGCTTCTGGCCAATCAGAGGATGTGGTCTCTTCCACTTGTGAGCTGCAAGTATCATCTCCTCTTATTAATGTTGCCTACCGCATGTTGGAGCTGTGGGATGGGTGTGTGTTTATTCAGTCAAAACCCGACCGTCATTTAAGTCAGGCAAGGGGATAGAGCCATTCCCCCTCCCAGCTTAAGACCCCTGGAAAATCCTGACCTCTGACTTTAAGTCCAAACCAGCTAAAATGTCCATGTTTTAAACAGTGATGGAAGAGGGGCATGTATAAACCTTCAACAGTTAATCATTTATCCCATTGGTTCAATTGTGTCGTTACTTACTATTTCAATCATATAATTATCTGTACTGTCAATAATATTTCATTATAAGAAGTGTTGAGGTGTTTAATAAAAAAGTATTGTACAAATATCAGCCTCTTTATTAACCACATAAGGTTAGCACATGATTTATTTACTTCCTCAAAGGATATACAGATATTAGAATTTCATACATTCCAAATATAATAGTAGTTAACTATTAATAATTGCCATATTAAACTTCAAACTAGAATGCTATGTGGATGTGATTTAATTATACAGAGGAAAATATTAACCACCAATCTGATTCCTAATCTCTATTATGAATTTAACATCAAATAAGATTTAATGGTTCTCATCTGCTCAGTCTGGGAGGGGACTCACGTTTGGTTAGTAATCATTACAGATTATCATCAGACTTTTTCTGAAGTCTACAGATGTTTTTCCTGTACTTTTCTTTAATCATTTTCCATGCACATGTGCCCTCATAGGTCTGACTCCCTGATTTCGAGCTCCAATCAAGGAGCACTGATCACAACTTGCAAATCCATGGCCCTGGAAGTAATTTAAATGAATGAAAATGAGTTGTAGTCCTATTTCCTGATCACCACTCTCTGTGATAATCACTTGGCCACAGGAATATATGTTTAGGAAAACAATTTTTAAAAATTAATCCAGAAGAGTCCATTTTGGTACCACAACATATCCTCAAGATATATAAACTTACAAAAATTTGTAAAACCATGAGAGACATGGGTAGGGTGAATAGCCAAGGACCTTTCCCAAGGGCAAGGGAATCCAAAATTAGAGGGCATAGGTTAAAAGTGAGAGGGCAATGATATTAAAAGGGCCTAGGGGGCAACTTTTTCACGCAGAGAGTGATGCATGTGTGGAACGAACTCCCAGAGGAAGTGGTGGGGGCTGGTACAATTACATCATTTAAAAGGCATTTGGATGGATATATGAATAGGAAGGGTTTAGAGGAATATAGGCCAAATGCTGGCTATTGGGACTAGATTAAGTTAGGATATCCATGTATGAGTTGGACTGAAGGGTCTGTTTCCATGCTGTACATCTCTATAGCTATAACTCTATATCAGCATGACTACCATGTCCAATTAATAGTTGAACCATTTTTATTATGGAAGTATCAGTACAGCATCTAGTTAGTGAATGGTAAGATTCTACTAACAGAGAGTGAGATTAATGAAAAAATAACCAGCTGGTTTAGGAGAATAGTGGATAATAATATTGTTGAAAAGATGAAGCACAGCTGTAAATGTCCACCAAAGACAATGTGTTCCCTTTGTAATGAGTGGAATCCCTTCACTGTGCAAGTGTTGACTTCAGCACAGCAGTATCATTGAAATAAGGAAGAAATATCTAATAGGTATAGCAAGCATTCACCTCCAGATTTAGTTGAGTATCTGAAAATTGCAACTAATCTGAATTTGTGGGCGGCACGGTGGCACAGTGGTTAGCACTGCTGCCTCACAGCACCAGAGACCTGGGTTCAATTCCCGTCTCAGGCGACTGACTGTGTGGAGTTTGCACGTTCTCCCTGTGTCTGCGTGGGTTTCCTCCGGGTGCTCCGGTTTCCTCCCACAGTCCAAAGATGTGCAGGTCAGGTGAATTGGCCATGCTAAATTGCCCGTAGTGTTAGGTAAAGGGGTAAATGTAGGGGTATGGGTGGGTTGCGCTTCAGCGGGTCGGTGTGGACTTGTTGGGCCGAAGGGCCTGTTTCCACACTGTAAGTAATCTAATCTAATTTAAAACTTTAAGAAAATAAAGAGTTCCCAGTGGAATTAGTAACTGAGTGAGGTTCCTTTGAACAGTCCTCTCCCAGAAAAATGAACAAGTCTAAATACAGCACCAGGGTCTAGATTAGAGTGGTGCTGGAAAAACACAGCAGGTTGGGCTGCATCCAAGGAGCAGGAAAATCAACATTTCGGGCAAAAGCACCACACGAGTGACTTTCCCAGCTGGAATACCCTGCAAAACAAAATAAATCTCTAGCTATGAAAGCAATACTGTAATAAATTGAAGGCAAGCATTTCAGGGCTATGTGAAAAGAGAAAGGATATGGGATAAGTCGGACAACTATTTCAAAAAGCTGGCATATGCATGATAATGGGCAGAGATTAAGAGAGGGGAGCAGAAAAATTGGACCCAACAGATGGGAGGGAAGCCCACCCACAGAGGGTGCTGTGACCAGGATGAGGTGTTGGAGAATCAAACTCCTGCCCCTCAAAAGGAAAGAAATCCCACCTTAGGGACTCGCTAAGCAATCTGGTTGGCCAGCAGCTCAAAAAACCATGGTAGTGCCAGAGCCATGTAATAAATCAGCTCACACAAGAAACTCAATGAAATCCACAATTAGTCATTTGTACTGGATGTCAGTGCGACCACACCTCTGACAGGTGAAAGAGGTTCTTGAGGGCTGGGAGGATTTGAAGTACGGGCAAGATAGAAGGAAAGTGGGGGAGGAGGGTGATACCATTTCATCAGAGGGTGGGGGTGCTCGCATGGGCAAAAGGCACTGTCCTAAACTATTACGCTTTCCTTCTTGCTGTTAAAGGAGTTGAACTGTCCACTCATGCCCAACATCCCATAGCAACTGTATTATTACGAGGTCAAAGTAATATTGGCATCAGTTGAATGTTCAACAAGCTCAATTCATCATTCGTTATAAATATTTACATATGGTGGGAAGGCTGCTGATTTTGGCTGCTTTTCCATCCATGAATTTTGGAGTTATAACGTTTTTGTATGAGAACATTTTCACTTAGATAACTGCAAAGGAAAGTTTTGAAATTGTTCACAGCTACTTTCTATGGAAGTTGTTTTTCTTCTGTGCAATGTGGGCATGGCTGGCAAAGTCAACATTTGTTGCTCATTCCTAACTGCCCAAATGATAATGAACCAATTTCATGAACTGCTCAAATCCATCTGGTGCAGGTACACCCACAATACTGTTTGGAAGAGAGTTCAAGGATTCTGATCCAGTGAAGAAATGGCATTACAGTTCCAAATCAGGTTAGTGCGTGACTTAAAGATGGACTTGCAGTTAGTGTCCTTCCCAAATGCATGCTGCCCATGTTTTCTTTTACATGACAGAGGTAATGGTTAAGGTGCTGTTAAGGGTGAGTTGTTGCAGTGCACCTTGTATATGGCACACACGGCTGACAGAGTCAATGGTGGAAGGAATGAATGTTTATGTTAGTGATGGAGGTAACAATCACGGTGTCATTTTGTCGTGGAAAATGTCAAATGTCCTGAATGTTGTTAGAGCCACATCATCCAGCTTGGAGAGTATTCCATCAGTTCCACCTTGTGGCTTGTACATTGTGTACACAGATGTGAGAGTTAGGAGATGACGTACAGGTCACAAAAATCCAGTCTCTCAGTTAATCTTGTCATCACAGCATTCATTTGGCTGTTCCAGTTATGTTTCTACTTAATGACAATTCCCAGGACCTTGCTGGTAGGGGATTCAGCAAATGTAATGCCATTGAACATTAAGGACAAATAGTGAGACATTTGCTTCTTAGAGGTGGTCATTGCATTTCACTTACATGGCAGATGTTGCTTACCATTTATCAGCCCAATCATTAACATTATAGAGGTCTTGCTGGATATGGACATGGACTGCTTTAGTATTTGAGGATGTCAAATGGTATTCACATTGAATTATATCCCACTTCACTTCAGCTCTGATGGAGAGTCATCTAGACTTGAAATATTAGGCTGTTCTGTCTCCATGCATGCTGCCTGACCCACCGTGATCTCCAGCATTTGTTGTTTTCAGTATAGGATCCAGCATCTGCCGTAATTTGCACCTCTGACTTCCTTTTTGCTGCATCTTCGATATTTCCTCAGCTTGTCCTACATAGTTAACAACGAGAAATGGTAATAGGAACACTCTTCTGACATTGCATTACTTCCTATCATTACCATATGTCATTATAAACCCAGCATATCTGTAGGGAATGATTTGATGAGAAATGAATCATGTTTCTTGCTGTGACTATGTAAAAATTGTTCATATAGCTTTCAGGTGGAAAATGTAGCAAAAAAAAAGGTTATTTTGAATTTAAAACCTGATTCTGTAAACGCCCATAAAGCTTTTATTATTTCCATCATCAAATTACCAAAATCTTAAGCAATAAACATCAAGAGCATCTACTTCTATTGTAAGAAAGATGAAGTATTATTTCAGGATTCCCTTATTTGTAAGATATAGAATTTGCATAAGGAATCTAAACACAAAACTCTCACTTTTCAGACACTGCGAAACCTGTTGCTTGTGGCATTTTGACAGCAACATTTGGTCGTGGAGCATCTGTATTTTCCGCGCAATGGTTGTTGAGTTGGTTCCACACTTCTGGTGCAAGCTGTGATGTTTCCTTTTCTTTAATGGCATGTCAGCCCAGAGAAAGGAGCATGAGTCATGAACTGAAGAATAGACAGATTATGATGTCAATCTGCATTACACACCAATTTGATGCCAAGGCTGTCCCTTTAACCATGCACAGTTGAAGATGCAATCATCATCAGGAAAGACTTTGGACCTGTGCTATTTAAAGGGCACATCAGCTACATGTAGGTCAGATGCTGACAGATTTCAATTGGCTAATGTTGAGTTTGTAGATGTTTGGTGGATTCTATGAATCATAGAATCTACCAAATATCTACAAACTCAACATTAGTTAATGAATCATAGAATCTGTACATCATGGAAGAAGGCCATTCAGCCCATCATGTCCACACCGACTGTCCAAACAGTATTCCATCCAGACCCAGCCTCCCTACCCTATCCCTACACATCCCTGGATACTATAGGTAATTTAACATGGCCAATCCACTTAACCTGCACATCTTTGGAATGTGGGAGAAAACTGGAGCACCCAGAGGAAAGAGTCGAAAAGTGTGGTGCTAGAAAAGCACAGCCGGTCAGGCAGCATCAGAGTTGACGTTTTGAGCATGGGATCTTCATCAGGCACTGAGAGGAAACCGATGCAGACACAGGGAGAGTGTGCAAACCCGCCCAAGGTTGGAATCAAACTTTGCATCCCTAGCGCTGTGAGGCAGCAGGGCTAATCACTGAGCCACCATGCCGCTTCACTTCCTAAAAGACTTGGTTCCAACTTGAAATCCATTTGTACTCTGATGCGTGCAGTAGTTTGGCCTGCAGCATGTTAGGGGACTGAGCAGAGAGAACAGTGAGAAACAAAAGTTGCTCAACGATAAAGAAGATGGATGAGAAGAGCTCTTAGTAAGTGGAAATATCCATCAAATGTTTCAAGGAGTAATTCACCCAGTGTGCTCTGAGTGAGGAACAGTTTTTGATGTCTCTATGTCATTATCAAGATGCACACTGAAATCTGCCATCAGCCACAGTCAAAACTAAAAATCCACAAAGCAGGGTCAGAGTGCTGCTGCCAGTGCTGGTGAAGGTGATTGTGAGTATGAATTTTCATACATTGGATTTCTTCTGGCTCACAGCAGTTTTCCACCCAGTGCTACATAAAAGGAACCATTGAGATTCCAAGGGAGCTGACGACAGCAGGAGGTTCAGCGAGCATGTGGTTTCATGAGAATTGCAGGCCTCCCTCTGATGCAGAATATCATTGGCTGTACACATACATTTTTGTGGATGCTATTCTTCAATTCTGAGATATACCACAACTGAAAGGAATTCTGCTCCCTCCCACTTGTTACTCTTTTATTCCTACATGGGATGTGAAGTTAAGTGGCTGGAACAGCCTATTGCCCTTGAGGAGGTGGTGACCTGGTGCCTTCTTGAACAGCTGCAGTCTATGTGCTGTGGGTTGACCCACAAGGTTATTAGGGAGGAAGCTCCAGGATTTTGACCCAGCGACAGTGAAGGAACATCGATATGTTTCCAAGTCAGAATGGTGAGGACCTTGGAGAGAAACTTGCAGGTGGTGATATTTTCCTGTATCTGCTGCCCATGTCCTTCTAGAGAGAAGTGCTCGTGGGTTTCGAAGATGTTGAACAAGCGGATTTGGTTAGTTTCTGCAGCGCATGTTGTAGATGGCACACTGCTATTACTAAGTGTCAGAATGAATATTTGTGGTCAAGAGTGTGGTGCAGGATGAAGAGCTTATGCCCAAAACATCAATTCTCCTGCTCCTCAGATGCTGCCTGACCTGCTGTGCTTTTCCAGCATCACATTCTTGACTCTGATGTCCAGCAACTGCAGTCCTCACTTTCTCCTGAGTTTTTCTGGTGCCAATCAAGCTTGGTCCTGGACAGTGTCAAGCTTGTTAAATGTTGTTGGAGCTGCACCCAACCAGTTAATTGTGGACAATTCTATCACTCTCCTGACTTATGCCTTGTAGATTATAGCGAGGTTCCTGGGAGTCCTGGGGTGAGTTACTTGTACAGAATTACTACCTTCTGAACTGTTCTTGTAGTCACAGCTATAATGGTCAAACTCAGAGCTTGCATGGTAACAAGTTGAGTTTGCATGAGAATTGTCTGAGTTTCCATTGCAACACACAGATGCTGTTTGTCTTCTGCTTCTGCTTCAAAAAAACAGAGACATCACTCAACGGACATGTGCCCATGAGTTTAATTATTACTTACAGGCTGCAAGTGATGTTCTCCTGGCCTTGCACAAAGCCCGATGTGAGTTGGTACCAAGTGCCTCTATCCTCCTTGGCATTGACTACATTTTTTCTGACAGGCCTGCCAATGCACCAAATATTTGAGCATATTAGTCATCTTGTGTGGTAACATTATCAATGCAGCAGAATTCATGTGCAAGCTTATCTCAATCTTTTAATTGAAGTCTATGTCTAAGATCTCCCTCTCTCACCGACGCCTGAAGAAGAAGCAGGGCTCCAAAAGTTTGGATTTTCAAATAAAGCTTATATTGTCTGATTTTTGATCCTGTCCAACACCAGCACCTTCACATCATAGCTAGGAATTGTGTTAGCCTTGAATTCCAGCCATGTGGCTGCAGCCCACTCACGCCCTATGTAGGTCCCAAATCTAAGTTATGCTATGAAATATGGGTACAGGCAATTTCTGAGCTGGTGACACTGTGTATGAGAGCTTGTGATAGTATTTCATTCTCATCATGCTCTCAACTACTTTCCTTCTACTAAAGCCTCGCTAGGTTGAGGTTCTTGGACATGTGAATGAAGAATACTACAAGTGTGGGTTCCTGCTGATAATGGCCATACATCATTCACACCACATGGAAAATAATCAGTTCCAACAAGAGAGAACCTAGCACCTTCCTTGATGTTCATTGGAATTTATCTTTATACTTTTACATTTCCTCGTTATCAACACAATTTCATTTATGAGGAAGAGCCATGAGAATCAAAATGTTTACTCTGTTTCTCTCTCCACAGATGCTGTCAATCCTGCTGAGATTTTCCAACACTTTTTTTTGTATATTTCTTATCACCAGCATCCTTAGTATTTTGCTTTTGTTCAGTTTTTTAAAGGAAAGAGTTGGCTTATAGATCTGAAGGCATTCCTTGATTTTCTATTCATGCTTCTCTGCTTGTAATAGTGATTGACAAATGACCTGATTTGATTGTGCTATTAGTATTGCTGTTAAAAATGGCTGCTGTGATACCAAAGAGTAAAATACGAGGCAATATTTTTTCCTGTTTTATGAGTCTCATTAGAGAGAAGACTAATCAGACACTTGTTTCATAAGGAGGTGTCAATTTCCATCTTGAAAAGGATTTTTTGTTTAATTGCTCCTTTTCTCTCTGATACAGCTGGACCCCATTCTCAATGGATAACCACTGTCAGGATGTGTTTATGAAGTAAAAATATAGTTGTAATAAAGGGATGTCTTTAGTTACAAGCCAGTTACTGCTTATCTATTCCTTTACACAACATCAAAATTCTACATGGACACTTGAAAAGTTCAATCCCCTCATTACTGCCAGTTATGCAAAGCATAACAAATAGTCAGTAGGTGGATCCATTGGCACTGAAAATTCATTACCACCCACCCAAGCTCAATTCTACAGCTTTATATTTTACCGGTTAACTTTTTCACAATGTTTTGGAATACTAATTTATAAAACACGATGATTTTAACAGTTTAATCTCTGTTAATTATCAAAATATTAACACTTCAGGTTATAAGTGTATTAGGATCAAAACCATAGATGGACATAGGAAATTTGTCTTGATTCTCATTATTTTCAAATACTTGATGTACTGTCACAAACTATACCATAACAACAATATTGTACATTGTATCATTGGCCAAATTTGCCTCTAATAAATTCAGTGAAAAACCAGGCATTTATAAACATTGGTGTTGGTCCAGTACATGATTGTGTCTATACCAACTGCACCAAGTGGGCATTAATATCAAGCAATGTGTTAAATTTTGGAGAAAGAAACTGTTAATAGATGTTGTACAAAATGATA
Organism: Chiloscyllium punctatum; assembly: GCF_047496795.1. NCBI lineage: Eukaryota > Metazoa > Chordata > Chondrichthyes > Orectolobiformes > Hemiscylliidae > Chiloscyllium > Chiloscyllium punctatum. Next base: position 119,719,921 of record NC_092747.1, read on the forward strand.
ATTTTCTTTGAGGTATGGGATTTGTTTGGTAAACATCCCAACTTCAGAAGCTACAGATTGTGGAGAATTTAAAAAATCATGCCAAAAAGATCAGCTGGTATCAGTGCAAGATTTGTTCACACTCTCCCATCACAAAATATACATGAATACGTATTTATCAGCAACCAAGAAAATCCCAGTTTGCAAGATTTAGAAGGTGATTACAATGCTTTGCCAAAGCCTTGGAGAAAGGATGACTACATGAAGGTAGGCTGAAAATATTTCATCTTAATTTTAACATTTCCATGGTTTCCTAACCTAAGCAAATAATACTACACTTTGTACTTTCCAACAAAATCAACATTTGCATTGACTTTCCCACTAAATACCAACAGCAACATAACACAACGGTCCAATTTAGTTGCATCATTGAATTTTTCCAACCATAAAGAATCATCTGAGCCTTTAGGCATACTAACAAGTTTTAGATTAGCTAAAAGCTCCAAGTTCATGAGTATTCAATTGGACAGCGCTCCAAACCTTTGGATCTTGCGGTTGTTACTTCTGCTGCCTAACAATACAAGAACATACTTCAAAGCTTCATCCCGTTGGTCAGGTTCAAAAAAGAAGAAACATGGTCACGCAGATTTTTTTCAAATCAGTGAGAGTTAAGCCTTGTAACAAAATTGATATTTGGATCATCTAGATTTTCCAATATTCAATCTGAAATAAAATAAAAGAATATTTTTCTATGAAAATGGCTGTCATCATAAGCAAAGGATGCCACAGGAAGACTACAGCATGATTTACAATATAGTCCCAAAGATTGACCACTGTCAAATTTTTGAGATGTATTACGACATGGGATAAAAAAAGGCCATTATTATACCAATTCCTAGATGAACATCAAGAGTGGATATTGGACTATCAATTTTGTTCGACTTGACTGACCTCCAAGAACTTTCAAAAGTCTGAAGCCAGACTAGGTCTTAGGCCCCTTGATTTTCTAATGAGAGGGTGGCGGATTGTTTGAGCAATCCTCAGGGAATCTGAGCTACTTAAGCGGTGTAACTATCAGGCCTTATCAGCTCATGTTGCCCAGGCTAAGATATGGCCTACCAAGTTGTCATACAAACAGATAAGTCTTGGGCATTCATAAAATGTAAAAGTGTTCCTCCCAGTTCCATAGCACAGCTGACCAGAGGTGCCTTGACTGTTACATATAACTGGTAACTATTCAACGTCAAAGCCCCAAAGGACAGGGAGACCACTGACCAGGAAGTGACTCCATTGATACGTCCTGCTGAAGCCTGAGAGTTTGGACGACTGACAGAAGATCTCACCAAAGATTGGGTTGTTATAAAACATCATGCCATGAAAGCACGTTGACTGAGAGAGGAGAAAGGTACCCTCAGAAAAGCTCATCAACATATGCAGAATCTCTGAGATAACCAATCAACAGCCAGAGCATATTAATGGGAGAAGAAATGAGGTTTTGAATAATGCTTAGTGGCATAGCAAGCAGAACAGAACTAAAGCTAGGGAAAAATAAAGAAGCATTGGCAGAAAAGCCAGCAGAAGGATGAAGCTCAGATTGCAGCATGTAAATATTATGGAAACCCTCACACACAAGAGAGGAAAGCATATCTAATTTGGGGAAAACAGAGCTTTAACTGCATGGAGCTAAATCACTTTGCACAGCAGTTTTTAGCAACAAACAAACAAAACAAGCCTCAAGGAGAGAGGTCAGCCAATGATTCTGATGAACAACTTCACACCATAAAACAGTTTGATGCCATCAAATCTAAAGGTGATAAATGGTATGAGACCTGTTAGGCTAAAGAACGAGAGTAGCGAGTAAATGGGAAGTGTTAGAGAGACATCACTACTTTGTGCTAAGTTTTTGCATACAGTGCAGTGTTGCTGAAGGTGGTGACCCAATAATAAATCCTTGTATAAGACAGAGGCTAAGTGATGGAACATGCCAAAACCTCATGCCAAAAGATCAAGCTAAGCCGAGAGACCAATGCAAGGGGAAGGTAATAATTTGGAATTCCAGACAGTGGTCTTTTAGCAGAATCTGTTCATCACTGCTAAAGCAGGTTTAAAGCTTGAATGTGTCATTCACGGGCACTGAATGTTAGACAACTCCTAGAAGATGACAAGAGGTGTTTTTAGAGTTCTGAGATATCTTTTTAGTGGATCATCTTGATACAGATTGAAGTGAGAGACCAACCATGCTTCTGGCAAGGGGAGTTCTAGCTGCCCCCAAGTTCAGTCTGAAAGTCAAGAAAAGGAAGCAACAGTTTTCTAATTATAGCCTTTATATAATTGGGCGATACAAATGGTTATATATGCTATTTTCTCTGCTGAAGACTGTGAATGCAGACAGCACAAGATTAGATTAGATTACTTACAGCATGGAAACAGGCCCTTTAGCCCGACAAGTCCACACCGACACACAACCCATTCCCCTACATTTACCCCTTCACCTAATACTACAGGCAATTTAGCAGGGCCAATTCACCTAAACTGCACTTTTTTTTTGGATTGTGGGAGGAAAGCAGACCACCCGGAGGAAACCCACGCAGACACTGGGAGAATGTGCAAACTCCACACAGAGAGTCACCTGAGACGGGAATTGAACCCAGGTCTCTGGCGCTGTGAGGCAGCAGTGCTAACCACTGTGCCACCGTGCCGCCCATACTCAGTGATTTTCTCAAAGGGGAAGCTATTGTGGATGATCTGCTAATCTACAAATATGGAGGCACAATGGCCTAATGTCAAGCTCATAGGTCCCGTATTAACTAAGAAAGGACTTCACCTGATATCTGACAGGATGAGCTGTAGAAAGATGCATAAACCAACAGATATGAAAGCAGTCAAACAGGCAACAAAGGATCGACCCTTTAGAACTGAGATAAGGAGAAATGTCTTCAGCCAGAGGGCAATTAATCTGTGACAGTCATCACTTCAGAAGGCTGTGGAGGCCAAGTCACTGAGTGTCTTTGAGACAAAGAAAAACACGTTCCCATTTGTAAGGGATGCAAGGCTTACGGGGATAAGATAGGAGAATAGGTTTGACAAACACACCAGCCATGATGAAATGATGGAGCAGACCTATCGGATTGAATGGTCTATTTCTGCTTCTATAGCTTAGGTCTTATGGTTTTATTGAATTTGTGAACTATTTAGCAACATTTTTGCCTAATTTGTTTTCAGAGTAGCTAAGGCATGTAGTGGTATTGAGGTTCCGATGATGAAGCAGCCTTCACTAGAAGCAAACAACCAGTGCTGATGATGTCAGTAGTGCGTTACGACAATGTCAATGACCTTGTAGTGTGTGATACCAGTGAGACAGGACTTGGAGCAACCTTTATGCAATCAGAACAATCAGTTGCATTGTATTCAGGCTGTTAATGCAACTGAACAACCTTGCTCAAATCAAGAAAGTGTGTCCAGTTGTTGTCTTTGGATATGAGTGTTTTAATCAATATCTGTATAGCAATCTAGATTTGTTCAATATATCGCATCATTCTATGATACTATGATCTTTTACTACAAATTCTGTGCCTTATGATCCTACTCCACTAGCTACCTAACGAAGGAGCAGCTCTCCAAAATTTAGTACTTCCAAATAAACCTGTTGGACTATAACCTGGTGTTGAATGATTTTTAACATATCTGTATGGGGCAGGCAAGTGAAAGTGGAGTGTGACTAAAAACCATTTCAAAGCTTCTTGTACAAATTGCTTCTATTTGCCTCAAAGTTTCTGCAAAGCTTATTAGTTCATTAATAGAGGTATCATTTGGAAATGACATGAAAACAATGGAATCACATGTACATTGCTGATACACTATCAAAAGCGATACTTCCTATGAAGAAATTTGAGGATGCTAAACATCATAAAATTTGTTTTCAGAATTAATGTAAAGCAAAACCTCAACAAGTTTTGGAAGTCATCAAACCAGCAGAAATGCTGAATCTGAAAGACAAACATCTTACTCAAATCAATCAACTGATGCAACAAGACGCAACTCTCCAAGTGCTGCAAGAAGTTCTGATGAAATGATTGCCTGAAAACATCACGCATATAGCTGATGCTATAAGAAAGAATTGAACCTATAGAAATGAAGTGACAGCCCAAGATAGCATTTGTACGAAGTAGATGCTGACATTAGTCATTGATACATTGAGGAATTGAGTCTCATCTGAGGAAGGCAAGAAAAGTCATTCAGTTGGCCAAGCACTAAGGCAGTGCAATGTTTGCTTCAGATGGAATTTCCAAGACAGATCAAGGATGAGGTTTGGAATTTACGTTTTCACTCTCGCGACAGTTAATGATTTTGTCTCCATTGACTACTGTTCTGACTATGCATTAGAATAGCTGACATCAACAACTCCAAGAGTGATTGTAGTTAGTACAGCATTCCAAACATTGTGATGAATGATAACTGTCCTCAATCCATGAGTGAAGAATTAGTCAACTTCGAAAGGAAATTCAATGCTATACACAATCTTCACTCTAACTCAAGTCAAATGGAAAGGCTGAGTCAGCAGTGAAAATCATCATTGAGTATTTGAGACAATGCAGGTAGACTTGCATGAAGCAATCTTTAAGTTTAGAAGAACACCTATTGAAAGGATGGAAAGTGGTCCAGTTCAAGCATTACACAAAAATAGTGAAGAGGTACTGAAGGCAAAGGTAGCAACAGGTGCTAGTAAAATGACTGAAAACCTAATTTCACTTTGATAAAACTGTCAAGTAATATCCAGAACTGAGAGGTTGAAAGTGAGTAGAGTGCAAACTTTCAATGGTCTCAATAAGGTTCAGCTCACATGACAACCTCACATGACAACCTGGATTGTGTATGGTGAACCTGAATGACCAAGTATGTCACAGCAATCGCAGGTACCGATATCCAATTGGAGCTGATCTGGCATTACTGCACAGCATTATCAGGAAGATGTAATCTCACCATGGACACAGAGTGCAGAATGAGCATCGGTCCCGAAAGTCCAACATTCCTCAGCAATGGAAATGAATCAGGAATAACAGTTACCAGAGCAAAAACATTTCTTACACTTCTATGCCACTCTATATTTCTCAACATCTGGCATATTAATCATGCACCAACTCCTTTGCCCCTATTATGAACTAGGCCAGACCACTCAAAAGATTCTTGAGCAGGCAACCCAGACCATAATAATTTGTTTTGGTAAGTGTACAGTGAAAATTATCCAGAGTAAGTTAGCTAGGTTTTAAGACAGACAAAAAATTATTCACAAAATTGCACAATGAAACACAAAGAACAGAATAAAGAACTTCTACAGAACTCAATCTATCCAAACTCACCTTAATTATGCTGTTCCAAATGTGCACAACAGGCCCAATAAGCAAACCCCCTTTAAAACACAGCACAAAAAAGGGTCAGATGGCTTACAGTTTGAAGTTAGAAGGGCAGAAGAGAGAGTTTCCATACAGCTCATTTTTGACCTCCCAACCAGTTCAGGACTGAACAAAACTGCTCAGCTAGAGAGCTGATCACTCCCCTTTCATTCTACAGGTCACTTCTAAAATATGACCGCTTTGGCCTGAAGTCTCATCTGTTTACATATAAACAAAAGGCCTCTCAAAATCCTTTTCATCTCTGTACCAAACCAGACTGATCAGAGCCCGGCCTGGTTTATTACCCCACTGAAAAAAATCAAGGACAGAGTCTCCTTGAGCCAAGGAGTAGCTTTTAGGGGAAAAAAGGACTAACTTTGTGACACCCCTCCATTGGTGATCATGTCTTCAGTTTATGAATGCCTAAGCAGTGAAGTTTACTTTATAAACCTTTCCTCCTTATGTGTTCTAATATCACCTTTTTGGATTCTGTCACAATTTACATTTGATTACACCTCTCAAAATGGTTTACTGCTTTAAATGTCACTAAATAAACACAGGTTGCTATTAAAGTTCCTTTTCATTATTTTATAAACGTGCTTAAACTTACGCAACTATTTTTCTCTCACCATAACAGGCACTTAGTTTTGTCAGTTATCCATTTCCAGTTACATGAGGAAAGGAGCATCTGTTGGTAGAAACTGAATTAACATGTTAGGTCAGTGATCTTTCATCAGTTGTGTTGATTTTAATTTTTGATGCTCCTTCTGCCAGCACGTCACCCTTGTTACTTCTACCTTTTCAACAATCTGTTTGAGCTCATTCCCGACAGTTACAATAATGGCAGGAGAAAATATTTGGTCTTTAGGTGATGCCCAGATTAATGGCAGGTACACAATACCATTCTTTGGAGTGAATAAATGTGAGGCTGGAAGAGCACAGCAGGTCAGACAGCATCCAAGGAGCAGGAAAGTCAACATTCTAGGCTGAAACCCTTCATCAGGACTCAGGATTCACTATTTTTTGGAATCTATTCCATGCTTGCAGTCAGCATAGGAAAGCCTGCAACTGTAACCATAGAGAAATGTCAGGCAGGAATGGAGTTTATGGGCGGCACAGTGGCACAGTGGTTAGCACTGCTGCCTCACAGCGCCAGAGTACCCGGGTTCAATTCCAGACTCAGGCGACTGACTGTGTGGAGTTTGCACATTCTCCCCGTGTCTGCGAGGGTTTCCTCCGGGTGCTCCGGTTTCCTCCCACAGTCCAAAGATGTGCAGGTCAGGTGAATTGGCCATGCTAAATTGCCCGTAGTGTTAGGTAAGGGGTAGATGTAAGGGTATGGGTGGGTTGCGCTTCAGCGGGGCAGTGTGGACTTGTTGGGCTAAAGGGCCTGTTTCTACACTGTAAGTAATCTAATCTAATCTAGAGTTCAGACTGATCAGGGAAAAGCAATAAACAATTGTGATTTGCCTAAGGAGGGTATGAGGATGGAGTCAAAGAGTGGATGACAGACCAAGCAGAACATTAAATCAGGGTTTATCACCCATCCCTAATTACCCAGATGGCAGTTAAGAGTCAACCACATTGCTGAAGGTCTGGAGTCACACCTAGGACAGACCAGGCAGTTTCCCTCCCTAAAGGACATCAGATGGGCTTTCCCAACAATTCACGGTCATCGTTAGACCCTTTTAATTTCAGTTTATTTTATTGTATACAATTTCCACCAACTGCCTTGACAGGCTTCAAACCCAGGACCTCAGAACATTCCCTGGGTCTCTGGATTAACAGTCAAACAATAGTACCACAAGGACCTCACCTCCCTGAGTGGTGAAGTAGGGCTGAGTTTGGGGCAGCTGAGTGAAGAAGCGCTGGAAAGCAATTACCTGTTCCAGTCGTTTAACTGTTGAGTTTTTCAAAGCTACAGAGAACTTACCTTAGAATCTCTACAGTGTGGGAATAGGCCATTCGGCCCAATAAGTCCACAATGCTGGCAAATGGGATGAGGTCAATTTGGAATGTCTGGTCGGCAGGGACAAATTAGACCATGCTGCATAACTCTATGACCAACCCACTGAAGAGTATCCCTCCCAGACCCATTCCTGTAACCTGTATTTCCCCTGACTAACGCACCCAACCTACACATCCCTGGACACTATGGGTAATTTAGCATGGCCAATCCACCTAACCTGCACATCTTTGAACTGTGGGAGAAAAACTGGAGTAGCCAGTGGAAACCCACAGAGAATGTGCAAATGCCACACAGTTACCAAAGGTGGAATCAAACCCGGGTCTCTGGTGCTGTGAGATAACAGTGCTAGACACTGAGTTACCATGCTACCTTGCTAGCGAGCATTAAAATTGGAATATAGAAGATAATCTGTTGCACACAGCTTCCTTCACCTAGTTCAAATGAAGGTTCTGATAATATCATATTTCCTTTCATACTGGAAGTGGATGGGTACCAGGTCAGGTTAGGGTCAGGTTTGAAACTTTGATATTTCTTCCCAGTCGATCCAAACTCACTTATTTTTAAGAGCTAAAATGTTTCCATAACTTTTCAGGTCAACAATATTTTCGCTGACATTTTTATGTTTTGGATCTCAGAGGTCAGCTGAATCTATCCCTCTGTACAGCATGGACATATGATCAACGTTCATCTCAGCTATTTCAATAGCACTGATAACATTAGGTAGTCACTGCTTTTCCAGCTTAATGTGTCACACAGTGGCTAGCACTACCACCTCACAGTGTCAGGGACCTGGCTCCAGTTCCAATCTTGGGTCACTGTAGAATCCCTACAATGTGAAAACAAGCCATTTGGCCCATTAAATCCACATCAACCCTCCTGAACAGCATTCCACCAACCTACTGTAACCCTGTACACTAAGGGCAATTTAGCATGGTCAATTCACCTAACCTGCACATCCTTGCTCTGTGAAGCAGCAGTGCGAACCTCCGAGTCACCGTGCTGCCTGTCTATGCTAAGTTTGCATTTTCTTTCCACGTCAGCGTGGGTTTTTGCCAGGTAGCTCCAGTTTCCTCTCACAGTCCAAAGACAAGTAGGCTAGGTGAATTAGCCATGGGAAATGTGAGGTGTCTCTAGGTGGATTGATCTTCAGAGGTAAGTGCAGACTCAATGGGCCAAATGGCCTCTCTCTCCACTCTAAGGATTATATAAATAATCCAGATAGAATACCTCAGCATATACGTCCTAAGTTAAATTTCTAACTATATAATGGAGTTAGAACTTAAATCGTTTCCCTAGTAAGGGAGACATTGTTATGCTGAAATATATAAACATTAACATCTAATTTCATGGGTTTATTTAATGATTTTGTTTTAAACAAGAGCTGTTAAAGTTTTGCATTCCCTATTTTAAACAGATACTTATTCAAGGTGAACATTGGAAAAATGATTTGGGCAACAGAATTGAGTAAAATTTCAATGTTTGATTGAGTTATTGATTATTTGGTCCAGCTAAGTGTCACACCAGGGGATATATTGGGTAACACTTATTTTCAGGTGTAGGTATCATTCTGTGTAATTACTACACACCCAGTCCCATTCAAAAAGGCAGTTAGCAGACTTCAGGCTGTCTGCTCATCTAAATGATTTCCGTGTGTAACGCAGCATGGTCCAAGCTGCTGACCGGTTGCAAGCTCAACATGGGACCCAGCAGTATGCTTGGCTAACACAATGTCCAACTCACCTGGGCTTTTTTTAACGCACTCCGTCCTTCTTAAAATGAAGCAGCATTTAGTCAACAGCAGCTGCTATAGACCGTGACGGACTTGTCTACAATGAAGAACATAGTAAATATAGTAACAGCCATGAGAGAGAGCTCATACATATTTTGATGAGGTGTTGGACAGTTACTGATGGAGTTTGAACATAGGAGAAATGCCAGGTTTCTGGAGGGATCAGAAGGCATTCAATTAAGGCAAGTCTTTATTTTTAAAAGAAATAGGAGCAGATGGCCAAGGAAGTCAATGCCTGGGTTCTAGCCCTGTAGACCTGGCACCAGTGCTGGGACAAGTTCAGTAATGTCACACAGGTGGTTAAAGTCAGTGAATGCAATGTTACTGACATTTACCCAATGCACCACCAACCCTCACCCTCGCATACATACTAATGGCAATACATTTCTTGCTGCTTGTACATACTTCCAGGTACATCACCCTGATAGGCTGCAAAACACTCACGTCTTTGCCTTGCAAGACCTGACAGCACATAACTGCAGGAAAGAGCTGAACCAGCAAACCTGCACTGACTGAACCCTCTGGGTGACATGATATGAGGCCAGCTGGGAATGAGGCAGTCATTTCTGCTAAAGCCAAAAATATTTTTTGTAATAGGAATGCAGGATTAGGTGTAGACCATTCAGCCCCTCGAGTCTGCTTCACTATTTAATAGGATCATGGCTGATCTGTGTCTATATGCCTGCCTTAGACCCTTACCCCTTGATACCCTTGCTTAATAAAAGTTTGTCTAATCCCTTCATCAGGAATACTCTATCTCCATCTGACTCTACCTCCATCTGAACAGGGCCCTACCTATGCTGAGCCCTTTCTCACTTTCCTACCCACCCTACTCCCCAACACACCCTGTCACTGTATCTGTGGTTTAAAGGCCTTAAAAACATACAATAAAAGGCTCAGTCACTATAGTGCTTATCTCTCTTTAGTGACAGAGGGAGAACTGGTAGTGAGTTCCTTAAAAAAAAAGTTTGTCTATGGGGCTGCAAACAAAGAAGTGCTTGGATTGGCCATACAGTCTTTTGTCAATGTTGAGACAGATGGGAAAGCACAGCTCCAACTTGAAGAGGAATTTTGTCATGTTTGGAACACTTCATTTCTAACATGGAGATGGTGATCAGCTCTATGAACACTTCCATATTGCAGCGTCTGATGGCCAATGCCTCAGCTTCCATCAGTAAAAATGAAGCAATGTCTGACTGCTGCGGTCAATGCTTTTACACCATGTGATGAGATTGATCTCCAACTTTCTGTGAGAATACAATGTTTACGGACCACTGAGCTCCAAGATTAGTTACCGTAGGGGAGCAGCTTATTCTAAGGTTTTCTAATAGGTCAATCAGGATAGTTCAGGGTTTACTGGAAAGCAGATCTAAGAACCATTTAGATGGACAGAAGAAGGCACAAACTCTGTGTGTGGAAGGATGATTTTCAGCCATTCTGCAGAAAGGGGTAAAGGGCAATTGACTAATTCTGTGTAGTCAGAACATCATCGACTCCAAAGTGATTTGATTTGATTTATTATCGTCACATTTACTGAGATACGATGAAAAGTATTGTTTTGCATGCCAATCAGACAACGTAGGCAATACATCATGGAACATCAGGGAACATAAGTGGGATGCTGGCCCCGTATATTGAGGAAAGTTGTGAGGAATCATGTGAGCATTAATATTTCAGTAAAGCTGAGAAAATATAGATTTAAAAGCCTATAAATAGTATTTGCTTCATCAACCTGAGCATGATATGACCTTAGGGAAAACCCAGGGATATACGTAGTTTGGTAGAGCTAGCTATTGGAGAAGAGGGTGGAGATTTATCTGGGAGTGAATGTTGAAATGCAGTTGACACAGGAAAAGATCAACTAGAACAAGTGCAGCCCATTGAGACAGTGCAAGAAAGAACAACTCTTGACAGGAACTTCCAAGTCCAAATCAACATAAATGAATAATTACAATCCCTTGTAAATTTTAGTTATTACCCATTGTCTTATTAACATCTCAGGTCATGGGATGGAAGGGATTGCTAAGACTTGTGTGAATTTATATGAATCACATTTGATATTTGTTGTGCCACTGTAGGGTGTTCAAACACAATATATTACCCATGTTTCCCACTTCTTAATTCTGGGTGATAGAAATAAGCTTTATTTTATTGTGGATTGTATTACTGTTCTAACATTGTATATGAAGTACTGCTGTTGGCTCAAATTCTTGTAGTTTTTTTTAATAAGTCCCCTTGATCTCACTTTTGGTCCACTTTAAAATAAGGGTTTCCGATCACTAACAGATCACAACCTAATTCGTTGACCTCGTTCGGAACTAAAAAGTCGATTGTCTGTTCTGGCAACATAACACATGACATTTCTGAATGTACTCTCAAAGTTGTTTTGAATACAACATTAGAAGCAACCATCTGATGGGAATGGTAACAGTCATGGTAATATTACGACAGTACCATTCCAGAGGCTCTGATGAAAGCACCAGAGATGTGAATTCAATCTCACTACAGCAACCAGAGCAAGTTAAATTTGATTTATTAACTGTATCTGGAGTGAAAATGTACTTTCAATAATGATAATCATGATTGTCAATAAAAACCTATCTGGTTCAGTAAGGGGCTTTAGGGAAGGAAATCTGGCATTGTGACCAGGTCTGGCCCATGTGTGACCCAGACCAGGGACTCCTGAAATGGACCATGAAGTTTCTCATTTGTATCAAACTATTACAGAAAATTAAAATGACAATAACGTTAGACAGATCACCCAATACCAGGCAAGGCACTAGATATAACAAAGGCACATCTTACTGAGTGAATCCCAAAAAATCCTACTCAGAAACATTTTGGAACTTATGCCAGCATTGAGAGAGTTCTCCCACAAACCAATCAAACAACAGCCTGACATATTGTAGACACCAAAAAAAAGATTTACACCAATGACCAAGACTCCTCTGTTATCACATTCACTCCCAGATATATCATCAGCTCTTCTCTAACAGCTAGCTCCACCAAACCGCCTATATCCCCGGGTTTTCCATGAGGTCATATCATAGTCAGGTTTTTTTTAGATTAGATTAGATTGCCTATCGTGTGGAAACAGGCCCTTCGGCCCAACAAGTCCACACCAACCCTCCGAAGAGCAACCCACCCAGACCCATCTCCCTCTGACTAATGCACCTCTGGGCAATTTTAGAATGGCCAACTCACCTAAGCTGCACATCTTTGGACTGTGGGAGGAAACTGGAGCACCCGGAAGAAACTCACGCAGAGACGGGGAGAACGTGCAAACTCCACACAGACAGTCGCCCGAGGCTGGAATTGAGCCCGGGTCCCTTGTGCTGTGAGGCTGCAGTGCTAACCACTGAGCCACCGTGCCGCCCCATTGTTTACGAACCAAAGACTATTTATAGGTTTTACAATGTTCATTTCCTCAGCTGTACTAAAATATTAATGCTCACACAATGCCTTGTCTCACCAGCAGGGCTGACTAAGAAGAAATTACATATATTCAGTACGCAGTGACCGTGACATCCTCAATATTGACTCCAAAGCTTACAAAGTCTCACGACATTAAAATCGATCATAGTCAAGGAAACTACCAATGTAAAAACTAATCCAGCTATAGCCTGCCTTCAAAAAATGAAATAAATCCAACCCATCCAATTACCACCCATCACTTTACTCTTAATCATCAGCAAAGTATTGGAGCATGTGATCGACAGGAGCATAAAACAGCGCCAGTAAGCTGCTCAATGGTGCTCAGTTTGGATTCCATTGTGACCACAAAGTTCCAGATCTCATGACAGACGTGGTCCAAACAGGGACAAAGAGCTAAATTCAAGAGGTAAGGCACCAGGTGAGGCATTTAACTGACTGGAGTATCTAGGATTCAATATGAATTAAGAGAAAACTCTCCAGTGATTCAAGACATACCTAGGACAAAAGAAGATGATTGCAGTGGTTGGAAGCCAATCATCTAAGTCCTAGGACATTGCTGCAAGAGTCATGGTTTAAGCTCAACTATCTCCAGCTGCTTCATCAATAATCTTTATTTCATGATAAGGTCAGAGGTGGGGCTGCTTGATGATGATTATTAGTGTTCAGTACCAGTTGCAACTCCTCAGATACTTAAGCTGATCAAATCCACACCAGCAGAAAGACAAGACTTGGGTTTGGACAGATAAAGGTGTAAGTAGCTGTTAAGCGACACAAGTGCCACACAATGAACCTCTCCAAGAAGAGAGGATCTAATCTTCTATTGCTTAATAATCCACCATCAACATATTGGAGTTTAACTTTGGCCAGAACCTTAGAATCCTGACAGTGTGGAAGCTGGCCATTTGGCCCATCAAGTCCATACCGAACCTCTGAAGAGCATCTCACCCAGACCCACCCCCTATCCCTGTATTTCCCATGGCTAATCCACCTAACCTACACATCCCTGGACACTATGGGCAATTTAGCATGGCCAATCCACCTAGCCTTTAGATTGTGGGAGGAAACACACACTGACATAGGGAGAATACGGAAACTCCACATAAACAGTTGCCAAAGAGTGGAATTTAACCTAGGTCCCAGGTGCTTTGAGGTAGCAGTGCTAACTACAGAACCACTGTGCCACCCCTAACTGGATCAACCATATAAATTCTACAGCTGCAAATGCTGGTCAGAAGCTCGGAATTCCAAAGTGAATAATTCACCTTCTGATTCCAATAACCCTGTCCAACATCTACATGGTACAAGTCAGGAGTGTGATGGAATACTTCCCATTTGCCTAGATGATTGCAACCACAAAAGCACTCAAGAAGTTTGACACCATTCCAAACAAAGCATCCCATTTGATTGGAGTTGAAGACTGTGGTGCTGGAAAAGCGCAGCCAGCCAGGCAGTATCGGAGGCACAGGAGAGTCGATGTTTCAAGCATAAACTCTTTATCATGAAGAACTTATGCTCGAAACGTTGATTCTCCTACTCCTCGGATGCTGCCTGACTGGCTATGCTTTTCCAGCACCACACGCTTTAACTCTGATCTCCAGCATCTGGAGTTTTCACTTTCTCCAAGTTGATAATAACCTTATTGCAAAGCCTCTTCCAAGGATCCCACTTGATTGGCCCATCACGAGTTCAGGCTGCTTTATTAACTGAAGAGTTGAAAATGAGCCTGGACCCTAATAAAATCCTTACTTGTAGCATCATGATGGAGTGAAGATTACTGATGAAGATGTTTGGGCTCAGGCCAATGCACTGAGGAAGTGCTGCAGCAATGATTGTGTTCCATGTTATCTCCAAACTTTGGGTAATATCATTATCCACGAGCTTTGTATGCTTTTGATACATGCATGATACACCCACTCAAGCATAACACAAGGGCCATGGCAGAGGTCATACAGGCAGCACCTTTCCTGTTTGGGACTTTTGTATTGCAACAGAATTACACAGCCCTCTTTTGGAGGTCATGATTTGGTGGTGCCAGTGTTGGACCAGGGTGTACAAAGTTAAAAATCACACAACAACAGTTTATAGTCCAACAGATTTTTTCGGAAGCACTAGCTTTCGGAGCACTTATACTCCACTTATACTCTATGAAGGAGCAGCGCTCCAAAAGCTAGTGCTTCCAAATAAACCTGTTGGACTATAACCTGGTATTGTGTGATTTTTAACATTTTTGGAGGGGAATTTAACAGAATGAAAATCAAATAAGCTGTAAAATAGGTGCATTCTTCCTCCTGTCATTCCCCATTCCAATATAGTGTTCCAAGGTTCAATCCTTTACACGTGAGGCATTCTCTACATGATTTTACCAACATAGATATTTTTGACGTAACAGGATTCCTGCTAAGAGGCCTCAAAGAATTAATGGTTAAAGTGGAAATTGATGAAATGCTAATCAAAGTCTGCCCTTGGGCCCTTCACACATCCATTGTTAATGAATGCATTAACATGACTGGCCTGTACGAATTATATTATTTCAAGCCATTTCGAGGATTTTTTGAGGCCTATCAATTCAGATTGCTATATCAGTTGACAGCTTCGGCTTCATCAGCTAAAGCTATACAATGAATCATTTTATTTTTGGCATTGCAAATTTGTCTGTTTTTTTTTAAAATTTGCTCGTGATACAATGAGATATGCATTTCCGACAGATACACCTAGGTGTTGTTCAGAAGGTGCAATTTATTAAGCGGCAGAATGTTGTCAGTTTTACCTTCTGTTCAATTTAATCCTTAAAAACAGATGTTCACGAAGATACTGCCAATTTATAATTGCAGTGTGAAATCCAATCACAAAAGTTTATCATCCATGATTACTGACACTGTTCAGTTTTCTACCTTATTGCAAAATAAACTTCAAAATAATAGAATGTTCTTCTTAATCTTTTTTTTTCAAACCTTGCCAAGCCTGTTTAAAATGAAGAACAGAAACTATTTGTATGAAGTGATTGAAGTCACTGAGATTAAGAGTGTGACAAGGCAAACACTAGCAAGGATATGAAACATCATTAATGCAACCATTGTTTTCAGCAAAACAAGAACTGAAACAATATTCACCCAATACTAAATACCAAAGGATAGAATTAAAGTTTCTAAGGATAAGTATAGAGCGACGTTTCGGGCATGAGCCATTCTTCAGGAAGGCTCATGCCCGAAACGTCGATTCTCCTGCTCCTTGGATGCTGCCTGACCTGCTGCGCTTTTCCAACAATACATTTTCAGCTCTGATCTCCAGCATCTGCAATCCTCACTTTCTCCTAAGTATAGAGCGAGTCAATGAGAAACAAAGGTTTTTGTATTGTTTGTGTCTGGGACATGAGTGAAAGAAAGTTACTATCTCAAAGGCTGGTATTTTATTTCATTTTTGTGTAGATACAGGAATAGGAATGTATAATATACTTGTGTAGATACAAGAGTATCAATGTATAACACACTGAATATCCTTTATGATCACTTGTACTCCAATACAGAAGTACAGGTGTATGGTGAAACGTTTTTATAACAGCTGTCTTTTAATGGTGCCATCTATGGTACAAGTACCTAGGTACAAATCTCACAGAGTAAAAAAAAAGTGTTGTGATACAGAAGAGGATTAAAAGGAAAGCTGTAGCATTACTTTGTGTCTGAGAATGAGGTAGTTATAACATTGTGATAAGGATTTACATTACAGTCCAGTAGAGAATTCCAAACAGCAGGAGATCAGTACTTGGAGCCAGGCCCAAATCCAACCTCTGTCCCATATCACTCCAGCCTCCAGTCCACTTCTCACCAGCACTCAGCAGCAACAAGGTAAGAAGCACTGTACTGGGATTTGGTTCACCTCATGCGTTGTGCTTGTGTAGACATAGGAATAGTGGCCATATTTTTGTAGAATTTTCACATTTTTTTGCCTTAAGGGATTAGAAAGATTGAGTTAAATGGGAAGGTTGTCATTACTGGAGAATAAAGAGACTTCTACTGCTTTTACCTCATATATTGATCCAGTTATATCACAGTTAGTTCTATTGTTATGATCGTGGTAAAAAGAGACAACCAATTTTCAGTTTTCATCATTTGATTTTTAAATACCTGGGAACTTCTCATGGAGAAAAATGGTTTTAAGAAAGGGAAGGTACTGACTCAAGATGGGCACAGTAATCACCTGATCAGGATGAACTAAGCTCATAAAACCATCAACGAATACAACCCAGTCTCAACTGAAATGAACATGTACGCAAAATAACTAAAACCCAATCTCTGAAGTCTGTATTTTCTGTTTGACTTACAACTTCCTGGAAGTTCCACAGGTAGGAATAGAAGACTTCCCTGCAAATTACCATTCTGAGAAAAATGTGATTAAACCAGACACAGTAATACCAAAAAGAACAGTGTTTCATGGAACAACTTTTGGGCAGAGACAGAACAAGATTAATGGATTCATGACAGCTAATCTGGAAAACTTGTTCTCTGTCTCTCTCTATTTTTTTTTTCTCTGAACATGCTAGGAGGCAATGTCTGTTGAAAAGCAAATTGGAGAAGCATTCATTTGCTGAGAACTTAAAGTGACCTACAAATTTCACTCCTGTAAAGTATGCCATAGTCATAGAGTCATACAGCATGGAAACAGACCCTTCAGTCCAACCAATTCATGTCGAACATCATCCCAAACTGAACTAATCCCAATTGCCTGCTCCTGGCCCATATCCCTCTAAACCTTTCCTAATCATATCTTATCCAAATGTCTTTAAATATTGTAATTGTACCCACACCCACCATTTCCTCAGGATGTTCATTCCACATGTCATCCACCCTCCATGTTAAGAAGTTGCCCTTCATATCTTTTTTAAATCGCTCTCCTCACACCTTAAAAATGTGCCCCCTAGTCTTGAAATCCCCCATCCTAGGCATAAGACAACTATCATTAACCTTATCTATACCCCTCATTATTTTATAAACTTCTAATAAGGTCGCCTCTCAACCTCCTACACTCCAGTGAAAAAAGTCCCAGCCTATCCAGCCTTTTTTTATACCTCAAACCTTCCCTACCCAGCAATATCCTGGTAAATCTCTTCTAAACCCTCTCCAGCATATTTCTACACTGTGTATGCTTGATCTTCCTTTTTGAACTAGATGATGTCTCCTTTTGAAACTTTATATCTATGTCAATGTGTGTATGCTTAATGTGTTTTACTATTGTTTTCCAGTTAGTAAGCAATAAGATTCCTCTTTCTTTCAGAGAGAACTTATGATTAACTTCTTCATTTTTGAACTAGCAACTGTGTTTTAAGTGAAGTGTGATACAGCTGTGTGTTAAAAAGCAGTAAAATCTTTATTACTGCCAACTGCCAGTTTAGAAAGAATACCTCACTTTACCTGGTCATAATCCACCAACAATATAATGCCCTCAAAGGATCAAACTAGTCTTATATTGATCTACTGCAACAGTGTGTCATTTTTGTATCCCAAACCATGGTACTTGTTAGTCTGCCAGTGATTTGTACCTGTTGGTACACAAAGGAATTAATAATCAGTGCCAGGACAATTCAAAACTAGATATGAGCAAGCCTAACTAACAAAATAGTTGGAAGCATGGGGCCACTCTTGCATCTTCATCTTATTCCAAGCAGTGACTGCAAGCAAGTGAATCAACTCAACCCTAAATTCAGACTCACATTAGTCCCAGCCTTGCAAATCCACTGGATCAGTCTAATGCATTAACAAACGTTCTCCTGGAGGTCTACATAATCTAAAAACATTCCGTAAGTTCTTGAAAGTACAAAATGAGAAAACAAATACCAATATGTCATAACAAGTAATGCCAAACCGCACAGTTCAGAACTTACAATGAAGTATGTGAATAATTGGGATCCCTTAAAAACTGAATTTTCCTAGTATTAACTGTACAGCATGGGATTTCATTCAACAGCTATCACAGCAATAATTAACTTTCCAAAATTTGAGCGTGGGAACACAAAATGGAAAAATTACAAGAAGCACAGATATCACTATGTACTAAAGTAGCAATAATTTATTTGGTGCCAAATCTACCCTGTCATCAATGTGTTGTTTTCAAAAATAAGAAGGTTTTGCTCTTAGAAGGAATGAAAATTTGCTTCAAATGGAGGTGGGCAAGGGGACAACGGTCATCTGATGTCACATGTAGCTGTCCCATGGCCATTGGTCAAAAAGGATTCAGGCAATTGACACAGAGAAAATAGCCCTGCCCCCTAGAAATATGACATAACAATAAGTGCTCAGGGACAGAGGGGGATTCTCATTGAGAGGTTATCATCAAGGGATCACCTTGAAGGAGTCATTACTAAGGAGCCACCATCAAAGGATCATCATCAATGAGTCATCATTGAGGAGTTATGATTGAGGAGTCATCATTGATGAATTATCATGAAGTTCTCATTAAAGAGTTCTCATCAAGGAGTCCAGAAAGAACAATCCTCAACAGGAAGTCCTCAAGAAGCTGTCTGCTCGAGATGGAAGGCAGACCAGAAGATGAGAGAAGACACAGGATATAGTTCCCTGACACCTTGGCTAGAGAGCAGGGTGTTGCCTTCACAACTTTAACACACTCCATGCCCCAGGCTACCTGTCCTCTGATATTAGTGAACCACCTACAATAGTCACTGTCGTAAACTTCCTTTTTCTAATTCAACAATGCATCATATTTAAACTGCAGTTTCTTAACAAACTAAATAAACAATCAGAAAATGTGTACAAATCATCAACTACCTATATTCAGTAATGAATAACTGATTGCAAACTCCTAAAATCAACAAGTCTAACAGTGGCTGAATTCATATCACCAACTTTACACTATCAAGCAAAGTCACAATTATCCTCTTGGATGTATCATTGACTAGGTGATATTGCAAAATACATCTATGATTTTCCATAATTGACATATTTCGTCTTTTATAGCTGCATTTTGCTGTCTCTAGGATGATCAGCACAGCTGAATGTTAAGTGTCACACTGGAGTATTAAGGATGAAATTTGATTTGATGGAAGCTGCTTTTTTTGGAACTAATTGACCTCTTAAAAGGTTAAAATCAAGTCTGAGATGCATGTGCACATTTCTATGTCAGACACCAATTTGGTTCAGTAATTTATGTATCTGCACAGAATGATTGCTAGCAGCATGCAGAGCAGGTAGATTATGATGTCAATCAGTGCAAAGCTGATTTGATGGCAGAGCTTTTGTGGAATATAAAGGCCTACACCCTGTCTTAACTTTGTACATCTAGGTATGATGGTATGAAGGCTCCGCCCCAACATTGCTATTTCATGGGGTCATGCACTACCTACAGAGTGAAACTGTTGGATCATTCCTAATGGTTACTACAGCAACACTTGTGATTTTACAGATTTCCTACACTTATATCAAGTTACAATTGCCTATAAAGAGTTGTCTGGCTGATGTCAACACACTTTCCTACTGACTTAATAGCTTGTACGAAACCAAGTTTCTACAACAAGTGCTAAAACAAGACATGAATAATCTCACAGAACTTCAACTTGGAACATGACTGGGAGAATAAAGAGAGATCAAGTAAAACAGGATAAACTGCTAGAAGAAGAAGAGAAGGAGAAAAGTTCTCAGCAGGTAATCACATCTGAAAGGACCTGTAAGGTTCAGTTTGCTTGCTTGAAATTTTACCAAGGACTATGCAAACTTAAGAACAGAGGAATTTGAATTACAAGTAGAAAATCTGACCAATCAAGTCTGTTCCATCATTCATTACAGCCACAGCTCATCCATTTGTGTTTTGAATTCAACGTTCCCAACCACCCTCAATAACCTTTGATTTCCTCAATTAGCAAGAATCTATACGCTATACGCTATATATGACCCTCTCTCCATTACCCGCTGAAGCAGCGAGTCCAAACTCGCTCATCCTCTGAGCGACATAATGTTTCTTATTTGTCACTTCACCTCTCTAAACAGGTTGTGACTAAAACCTAATTGTTGCAGCCATGATCACAAAACAACGAAGTGAACACTTTTTTTCTGTGGTTTGTAAGGTAACTATAATTCTTAATGTTTATGCTTGTAGTTTCTTCCTGGTTGCTGCTGTAGTTATAAACTACCTCTCAGTTTGTTATAAATTGTTGCATAAAGAGAGTTACTGACGGTCTCCACACAATGACAGAGTAAAATGATCTCACTCCCTCTTGCCATAGATAAGCAGACAAATTGAGCTCATGGTTTTGCATACCAACCTGGCATTCTCATGAAAAAGAGTTGATATTGACATACACATTGTGATGCCATTGACATACACATTGCTTTATGTGTCTAATGTCAACTCAGCCATTTCCTGAAAAGAAAGGGACCCCACTCTCTCAATGACAGCTGGTGTGCTACAACAGCCAGTGTGCTTTGCATGTGGCTTGTTATCCTAACTGTAGTCACAATGGCCTTATTCTGTGGCAGCCCACTGTGCCAATGCATTTGAATCTGTACTGCAAGTCAAAGACTGAATACTGAGCAAAAGGGCCAGTTACAGATGGCGTGGCTAATAATTCTGACCCAGAACCACAGAAACACAGAGACAAAGCAGGCATATAATTAATTCATACTTCCATTAAGAATATTATAACACATATCAGCAGCTACAGCCTGGGTTCCTCTGGAGGAGATATACAGGAATCATTTGAGGTTGTATCAAGCCTTGTAGTAGCGTGTTGGATGCTGAGCCACATGGACATCTGTAAGAGAAGCCCCTCCTGCCACATTTCAGGTGAGAAGTGGAGTGGATGATGACACAGTGGTAATATCATTAGACTAATAATCCAAAAGCGCTGACTGTTACTCTCAGGGCATGAGTTTATCTCTTCCACGACAGCGAGTGGAATTTGAATTCCCACTAGCAACTGCATCACCCTGGCTCCAATGCTTTTCCTAAAAAGTGTGGTGTTGGAAAAGCACAGCTGGCTTTTCAACTCTGATCTCCAGCATCTTCAGTCCTCGCTTTTTCCAATGCTTTTCTGCCCAGCATCGCTCTGGTCTAGGCTAATTTTTAAAATATGGCATTTGGCAATGAACACACTCAACCCAGTAACTCATATCAGATCATTAATTATCTTGTTGCCCCATGTCCATTTTCTTGGAACAACACTCCAAGTACTGACACCTGTCACTTTGTATTCTGCCTGCCTCCCTGAGTAGGTTTCCTCCTCTCCTACAGATGAAGAATACATCTTCTCCTTCCCACCTCTCCTATGGCAAGGTTTCAAGTGTATCGTCTGCAATATTTAGTAGGGCTTGCTTACATGCATCATCGCTCAAAACATCACAACATTAGTCCAGTTTTGAAATGTATTAAACAGGATGTATTATAGAAACAAGGCATCTCCCTTTAAAAGGTGCAAACGTCCTTGAATCAGCACCAAACACTCATGACATCAGGAGCCCTGTGCAGCCAATGAGCAATGCAGGAAGCCCTTCCAAACTTAAGGGCTTATACATGGAGCAAACTTTAACATTTATAAGCCTGGGCAATGGGCTAATCTTGCAAAGTTACCACTGTGAAAGAGAACCAAATGTAAAAGTATCACACAAGGTTACATTGGCAAAACTAAAATGACAATCAAGCCTCGGGGCAAACAGGCTGTACAAACAATTCTTGTTTTAATGAAAATGTTGGTTTCTGTTAAGCTTGAGGAATATAGATTGGAGCTTTATCAGGAGAATTTAGCATTCCATGTTGTCATAAAGTATCATTAACAATTGGTAAAACATTCTTAATATGGCTTACAAAGAAATGCAAACACATACACTAGTTACATGAAGTTGCATTTCTTACATCGGTTAGCAATAATTATTGTACAAAAGAGCACAACATTCAGCTCTTAATTTACTTGCTTTCAATTATAAAATTGCCTGTGCCCTTTGCTGGATTTAACAACCCAACTTATTTCTGTACGCACCTGACTAATTTCATTGAAAGCAAAATATGAAAATACATTAGCAAATTTGCTATAGTAATTTTCTTTTACTTTGCATTATTCAGCCTCAGTCAGCCTGACTCAACTTGACAGCTATGTGTAAATAAAAAAAGTAATTCAAAATGAATATTTAAATGTAATAATTAATATTGGATTATGGGTGCCACACTCTACAGTTTTTGTTCTCTTAAGATTTTTAAATTCTAATATTTATGGGGTTTATATCATTTTTCCTCAAATAAAATGGGTGAGAATTAGTTAAATCAATCTTCAAACGTTTCAAGTATGCATATGATGAGAATTGTCAAGTTGCAATCAAGTGAAGGAAAGCATCCTCATTGCAGCATGCAGATCTGAAACTATTTTCATGGATTTTACTTCAAGAGGTACTTTGTAACATTGTGGCAGGAATTGACCATTCATCCCTTTGAGCCTGCATTTAATTAGAATCTGTTTATTCTATACCTCAACTCGATTTAGGCAACTTAGCTTGACATTCCATGATACAAGCTTCAAGTTTTTCAATCTGAGCCTTGAAAGCTCCAGTTTGAGTAGTTTGAAAAAAGAATTTCTAGGTTCTGACATTCACTTCTTATTTGGCTTTAATTTTAAGGTTATGATCCCTCCTCCTTTATTCTCCCATCAGAGAAAATAGTATGTATTCACTCTTTGAATGCTTTGAAGGGGAACGCAAGCCACATTTACATAACCTGTCCTCAAAATTGAACTTTCTAAACTCCTGCATCATTCCGAAGGGTCTACAGTGATTCGTGCAAGTCCTACACATCTTTTCTAAAATGCAGTGTCCAAAACCGAGAGCAGTACTCCAGATGGAGTAGAACCAAAGTTCTACACAATTGAATTATAACTTCCTCCCATTGTAATCTGGCCCCTGTTAAGACAAATGGCAACATAACCATTTTCCAGTCGGAGTGGAACATGAGATGGGAGAAAACATGCAGATGTGATGAGTGCTCCCTTCAAGAAGAGCCCCTGGGTAGGAGCAAAGGAATAGTTGAACTTATTGTCAAATACAAACTTGTTCTAGTAAAACTGGATTGACCTGAAAACAAGTTGTGAATTCATGACTTTAGGACAAGTATATTATAAACCACCAAACAAAGGGAAGGCAATTAATGACAATGTTCAGTAATGATGTGAAGAAGCTCATTTTCAATTCAAGGACATTGGGCTAGATTTTTCAGATGGCAACGTTTCCCAACACACCTTCCAAAGAATCAGTGGGGAACCCATCTCTCCGGTTATTCACTGCCCTACAGTCAATTAACATTAGGAAGGCAAACTGGCAAGGGATAGGACATCTATCCTTTACTCAGGAGCATGTTCCATATCAGTTGCTAGATAATCTGATCAATTGTAGTCTCAGCAACACCAGCAGCAGCAACACTCAGCACTGGGACCAGCAGTCCCATCAGTCCCCAAAATCTAGGACCAGTTGAGTTCAGGTAATCTCATGGCAGAGAGAAGTAGAGTGGTGAAACCCAGAGAAATGGCGAGGGGTCTTGATTGAGAGATTGAGAGGATGTAGGGGAAGAAATAACCCTAGGAGGAATACCCCAAGGGGAAGGCCTTGTCGAGAAAGAGCAGGGTCGCTTGCTGAGCCTCTCTTGTTCTTGATCCCCTCCTGCCAGCCTCCAAACTGAGTTGGGAAATGTCCATTTAGTGGTTTCCCAATTAGGACTACCTCAAGGATCTCAGTTAGGGCAAGTGTGGTTTTAGATTTTATCTGTCCCAAAATTATTAACAGATCAGGGCTGGTGTGTAGGTGGGTGAGTGGGTGATGGAATGGCTACCTAAGAAATTTGATGCCATTTGCCCAGGCTACAAACCTATCAATAGGGGCTAGTATTTTGCTCATTAAGAAGGATATTTCATAATTCATTGGCATGATGTGGTAATCACTGGCCAGGTCAGCATTTATTGCCCAATCCTAATTCCCAGGAGGGCAGTTGAGAGTTAACAACATTGCTGTGGGTCTGAAGTCACATGTAGGTCAGACCAGGTAAGGATGGCAGTTTCCTTCCCTAAAGGGCATTAGTGAATCAGATGGGTTTTTCTGACAATCAACAATGGTTTTATGGTCATCATTGGATTACTAATTCCAGATACCTATTGAATTTAACTTTGACCATTTGCCATGGTGAGATTTGAGAACAGCACTCTGCATTAACAAGCTTGCAATAATGTCACCAGGCCATCATCTCTCCGATATATTAACAGCATAATCTTGAACATGCACAAGACCTTAGTTGAACTGTATTTTTAATAATGTTTCCAGTCGTCTGCTTCTTTTTATTGTAAATTATATAAAATAAATGGAAAAAGTGCACCATGGATTTCACAAAACACAAATTCTAAAGGGGAATGGTTATAGCCATAAGGAAGGAACAGTGTCTAAAATGATTATTCTTCAAGATTATGAATAGTTATGATCAGACGTTATGTTGAGAGAATGTTTCCATTAGGAAGTAGCAAGATAATAATGAGAAGGGATAAATTACATAGGCAAAAAGAAGAATTCAAGTAGACTTAATAAAGACTTCCACCACAGAGTGATTAGAATGTGGAATTCATTGTCATGAGCCAGATTGAAGTAGAGCCCAGGAGTACTTTTAATTATGTGACTTAATAAATAATGATATTATAAGTTATCAGAAGCAAGGGATTAGGAATATACTCAGTGGATCACATGAAATAAAATACGTGCATGGAGTTGATGGACCAAATGGGCTCTTTATGAAGCGATGTTTTGAATCTTACACTTGTTTGCCTCAGTGTAAGTCACATTGAGTTTGTTACAAGTTTTTACATTGAGAAACAAATAAACTTTCTCACTGTATTTTTCCAAACTGTCCACTTTAAATGCCATGCTCACCAACTGTGTGCATCATGTCCAATTTCTGACCCATCTTCTCGGGCTCAGTTCCTGGAAGAGCTCACCACTTTGTGGATGTCACCCCAACACCAGCGTTCCTTGCGGCCCCGCCATCTTTGAGTGACTGCTGCTCACCTGGAGGAGAATTGGCATTTGGCAGCTGTCCTGCTGCATTGGAAAATGGGAGGGTAGCGTAGTGCTTCTACAAAAGGACATGGAATTCCTGGTGGATGGGGTGGTGCAATGGAGACAGTCAAAGGAGGCCATTCCACCAGATGATGCCAAACCGGTCAAAGACCATCACCAAGTTCAGTGCTATCTCCAGGGTATGGAGGACCAGGCTGCAGTGCCAAAAAGATGTTCAAATCCTCTCTGCCAGGCTGAGTGCCATATTGTGCTTTCTATGACTTCACACTTACTCCATCCCTGCCACTGCACTCACCTCCCGACAAGGACACCCTTTCTGCTCCATGTAACGCATCATCTCACACGTTTACCTGAACCCTCTAGACTACTCCCATAGCAGTAACCCTGCAGGCTCTCCACACTGTCTCCTCACTCTCTCAGGACATCTCAGTGCCTGGCCTCCAGCATTAATAGCTTTGTCATCTATTTGCATGTTACTCATTTGCTCCCTATATGTCATTGCAGAGGAAGATATCCCAGAAGCAGGCAGAGTGATGCTAGCTAAATCGGGGGATTAGATTAGATTACTTACAGTGTGGAAACAGGCCCTTTGGCCCAACAAGTCCACACCGCCCCGCCAAAGCGCAACCCACCCATACCCCTACCTAACACTACGGGCAATTTAGCATGGCCAATTCACCTGACCTGCACATCTTTGGACTGTGGGAGGAAACCGGAGCACCTGGAGGAAACCCACGCAGACACGGGGAGAATGTGCAAACTCCACACAGAGAGTCACCTGAGGCGGGAATTGAACCCGGGTCTCTGGCGCTGTGAGGCAGCAGTGCTAACCACTGTGCCACCGTGCCGCCTGGGTTGGGGAAAGCTGCCAGACTTCTGTCCCTAAGGAGCAGGAGAGTCACCATTTCAAGCATAAGCCCTTCATCAGGAATGTGTTGAGCTTATGCCTGAAATGTCGA
Organism: Chiloscyllium punctatum; assembly: GCF_047496795.1. Classification (NCBI taxonomy): domain Eukaryota; kingdom Metazoa; phylum Chordata; class Chondrichthyes; order Orectolobiformes; family Hemiscylliidae; genus Chiloscyllium; species Chiloscyllium punctatum. The sequence continues at coordinate 119,746,479 of NC_092747.1, forward strand.
CTCTCCTGCTCCTTGGATACTGCCTGTCTGGCTGTGCTTTTCCAGCACCACACTCTTTGATTGATCACCAGCATCTGCAGTCCTCACTTTTTTCTAGACTTCTGTTCCCACCTCACATAAGGAGAGAATCCTTGCCCTCCAAGAGAGGACTGGGACAGTTGCTGTGGAGATGCTGAAATGTTTGAATGCTGGCAACAGGGTATGTATCATTCTACCACAACACTGACTTCTAATCATTGTCCGCGAAGCCTCCTGCCTTTTCTGTACCAGGTAAACCGATGCAGCCAGAGGACACGTCATCAGCCGTACTTGACAATAGTGATGACTTCCCAGTGGAAACCTCAGCAAAGCTGACTTTAAAAATCCTCGCCAGCTCCAATAGTGATGCCATGGTGGAGTCCATACCAGCATTCAATGTGGCAATAGATGCTGGTAAGGATGCCACAGAGAGTGTCCCAAAGATGGGTGGGGAAGAAATGCCCCACATCACCAGTAGTTGGAGAACTAACAGAAATCAGGTACCTACTGAACCCCTGGAAGGAGATGACCTTGTGATCTCAGTGCTAACAGATTACGTAGAAATGTACAGACACATCTGGAGCTGCAGATCAGCGTATGGGTCACAACGGCTCTGATTGATCAAATGGTGGATTGTCGCAGTATGTCCTGTATGTGTGTTTCCATGGACAGATTGTGGGCTTAGCAGCAGCTCATTGGGTGGGCTTGATAAGATTGTAACCAGAATATTAATAAGGGTGAGTTGACCTGTCAACAAGGAGCTTGATAAGTGTTAATTACTGTCACTTGGCAACCGACCGCTGCCTAGTGAGCATCTCACTGCACTGCTTGGGGAATTTGTATAAAAGATGCAGCAGGATGATCATGAGTTGAGATTGGCATTGGCGGACTTCTCTCTGTTTCTGCCACACAACCTGCCACAGCCAATATCACTCAGACTCCAGAGGATTCTACATCACCATTTTGTTACTGCTCAACTCAATGTTCTCCTGTTGGCCTTAACTCATCCATCTTCCATAAATTTGAGCTTGCCCAAAACTGCTGCCTGGATGCCAATTTGCATCAAGTCCCATGCTTGCTCATCTATATTGGCCCCTGGACCACCAAGTTTTAAAATCTTACCACTTCTGTTGATTTTTTTTTCTGTGATGTTGCCCCCTCCATCTCTGTAACCTCGATCAGCTGTGTAATTCTGAGAACTCTGCATTCCTCTCGTGATGGCCTCTGATATATCACTACCTCACCTACGCAACAATGAGACACTATGCCTTCTGTTGTTTAGATCCTATACTCTAGAATTCCCAAGCTAAGAATCTTTCCTTCTGTTTCCTGACCTCTGTCACCTCTTATGATGCTCCTTAAAATGTAACACTTTGACCAATTGCTTTTGATCTTAATATCTCTATCCTTGGCTCAGTGTCAGTTTTTGACTGGGTGCAATCATGAGTAGCACTCACAATAAAGCTGTTATATAAATGGCAAGGTTTGTTGTTATTAATAAATGATACCAGAATCTTAAATTCCTTTTCTCGAGATCATTCTTTTTACCCCGAGTGTTTTCTGACTTTAATAGCAAGAGTCAGAAATTATAATCACCTCTTCCAACTGAAAGTTTACCAGTGGAACAATATTAAATCTTTTATACCTTTTATATCAGCATGCAACCTTCAGTTAGAGAACCTTTTATATATGGACACATGTCTCACAAATTAAAATGATAGGAAGAAGCAATCATCTGACTAAGAATGTAGATTAGCATTGTAATTGGCAAAATTTAGAGATCCTGTGCATTGACAATAATATAATGCCAACACAAAAGCTTATGTCAAAGAATAGATAACTTCCAGTGATTCCTCACTGATCTGAATGGAATAATGGAAAAGATGTTTGTTGTCCCATCTTCTTTGTCTCATAGAACACAACATTATGCAGTTTCTGAGGAAGGTACAGCAGATTGAGACAAAGCATTGCAATGTAACAGGGAAGCTCTGTCAGAAAGAGAAATGCTAGACAAACCTGACTCAGCCAACCCGGTGGAAGCAGTAACAGTCATGTGGAAGATGTATTGAATAAAACTTGGGGGCTACCAAAACCAGACATTTGTTTTTATTATTTCATAGGATGTGGGCACCACTGGCTAGGCCAGAACTTTTCACCCATTCCTAATTGCCAGGGTTGGAGGGTTTGAGCTATAGGGAGAAGCTGAATAGGCTGGGGCTGTTTTCCCTGGAGCATCAGAGGCTGTGGAGTGATCTTATAGAGGCTTATAAAATCATGAGGAGCATGGATCGGATAAATAGACAAGGTCTTTTCCCTGGAGTGGGTGAGTCCAGAACTAGAGAGTATACATTTAAGGTTAAGGGGAAATTTTTAAAAGGGATCTATGGAGCAACATTTTCACACAGAGGGTGGTGGCATGTGTGGAATGATCTGCCAGAGGAAGTGGTGGAGGCTGGTACAATTACAACATTTAAAAGGCATCTGGATGGGTAAATGATTATGAAGTGTTTAGAGGGATATGGATCAAGTGCTGGCAAATGGGACTAGATTAGACTAGGATATCTGGTCGGTGTGGATGAGTTGAACTGAAGGGTCTGTTTCCGTGCTGCACATCTCTATGTGGGAAAGGCAGTGGTCTGTCATCTTGATCACTGTGGTCTACAAGGTACTGCTACATCCACAGTGCTGTTTGAAAAAAAGTTCCAGTATTTAAACCCAGCAATGGTAAAGGAATGGCAATATAGCTCCAATTTAGAACGCTCCACATGTTGCCAGGGAGCCTTCAGTTGCTGGTACTCACATCCATCTATTCACTTTGTCCTTCTCGAATCCCTGCAGTATGGAAACAGGCTATTGAGTCCACACTGACCCTCTGAAGAGCATTCCATCCAGACCCACCCCCCTACCGTATCCCTACCTTTCCCAAGGCTAATCCACCTAACCTGCACATCCCCTGGACACGATGGGCAATTGAGCATGGCCAATCCACCCTAACCTGCACATCCCCTGGGCACTATGAGCGATTTAGCATGGCCAATCCACCCTAACCTGCACATCCCCTGGACACTATGGACAATTTAGCATGGCCAATCCACCCTAACCTGCACATCCCCTGGGCACTATGAGCAATTTAGCATGGCCAATCCGTCTAATCTGCACATCTTTGGACAGTGGGAGAAAACCAGAGCACCCGCAGGACATACATGCAGGAAGAATGTGCAAACTCCACACTGACAGTTGCCCGAGGGTGGAACCAAACCCAGGTCTCTGGTGTTGTGAGACAGCTATGCTAACAGCTGAGCCACCGTGCCTCCCTAGGTTTAGAAGGTTTTGTCAAAGGTGCATGGTTGAGTTGTAGTAGCATATCTTGCCAATGGTATGTGCTGTTGCCACTGTGCCACTTGATTGGTACCTCACCCACCCCACCTGAAACATTCACAACCTCTACAGCTGATGGACAGAAGCTCAAAAGTCATCGAGAACAAAGCATCCAGTTTGAGTATTTCCCCTTTTAACATCTTCAATATTCACTCTCTCAGCTATGGAACACCGTGACAACAGTTTGTACCGTGTACACAATGCACTGGAAGAATTCATCCTGGTTCCTTCGTGGTACTTTCAGAGCCTGCAGAATCCATCACCAAGAAGGACCAGGACAGTAGATGCATGGAAACTATGTGAGAGTGGTCCTCCAAACTAACATGCCCATCCTGACTTGGAATTATATAGCCTTTCCAGCACAGTAACTGGGTTAAGATCCTTAAACTCCCTTCTTCACAGCAATGTAGGACTGTAACAACTGAAGAAGGAAACACTCCACCAACTTCTCAAGAGCAATTAACGATTGTCAACAGTATTGACCCTCACATTGAAACCCAAATCCCATGAATGAGGAGAAAAAGCAAAATGGCTGAAATGTTAAATTCAATAAGTTGTTCCACAAAGAAAACATAATTATGTAGGAATTTTCCTGTGTTCTTTCATTCTCCTATTTTCTGAGAGGTTTTGAATTCTCATAGCTGCAGAAGGATCCATTGGATCATTAAACGGTTAATCAAATTTCAAATGTCTCCCTTGATGCTGTGATGACACAACGTCTCTCTCTGTTTCAAAAGCAGAAATTGCTGTAGAAACTCAGAAGGTCTGGCAGCATCTGTGGAGTCAAAACTGTTCATGTTTGAGAGTGGTCTCCTCTATATTGGAGAAACAAAGCATAGACTGGGTGATTATTTCGTACAAAACCTGTCTTCTGTCTGCAAAAAAGACATTGAACTTCCAGTTGCCTGCCACTTCAACGCACCACCCTATTCCCTGGCCACCATCTCTCTCTCAGTTGTTGAAAAGTGTGGAGTTAGAAAAGCACAGCAGGTCAGGCCGCATCCGAGGAGCAGGAGAATCGACTTTTCGGGCATAAGCTATTCCTGATGAAGGGTTTATGCCCGAAACATTTATTCTCCTGCTCCTCGGATGCTGCCTGACCTGCTGTGCTTTTCTAGCTCCACACTTTTCAACTCTGATCTCCAGCATCTGCAGTCCTCACTTTCTCTCAACATCTCTGTCTCAGATTTGCCGCAGTGCTCCAGCGAAGCTCAGCACAAGCTAAAAGAACAGCGCCTCGTTTTCTGCCTGGGGTCTCTGTCATCTTCCGGACTCAATATTGAGTCCAGTAGCTTTATAGCCTGAACCCTCCCATGTCCTTACCCCAACCCCCACACACCAGGCCTCATTATCACATATTAGACACCACCATTGTTAGCCACTAACAGTTCCTATTAACAGCTCTTCGCCCTTCTAACCAGATCATTATCCACTCCTTTGACTGTCTAACTGTTCTTCTCTCACTTTGGGCTGTATCCCCACCTATCATTTACTCCTTAACCCTTCCCCCCCACCCTATCTTCTGCCGTATAAACCAACAGTTTCCTAGCTACCATCAGGAATCCTGATGAAGGGCTTTTGCCCGAAACGTCGATTTTCCTGCTCCTCGGATGCTGCCTGACCTGCTGGGCTTTTCCAGCACCACTCTAATCTCGACTCTGGTTTCCAGCATCTGCAGTCCTCACTTTTGCCAAAATGTTAACCCTGCTCTCTCCACACAGATGTTGCCAGACCTGCTGAGCTTTTCAAGCAATTTCTATCTTTGTGTGTAATGTTTAAGTGTCCAGTGAATTTTCTTCAGAAGTGACTCCTTCAGTTGCAGCTTCAGTGTTCCTATGCTTTCTTGGCAGCCAGTAAATAAGCTTCTGTGCCCATTTTTAAAAAGGTAGATTAACACTTTGACAGCTAGATATGACCGTAAACCCTGTGGCTAGTTTCCTTTCGATTCCCACTGACTTTCATTTTCCTCAGATTCCTTGATAGCATACTGTCTTGAGCATTCACTCTCAACTCACCTCTTCAGTTCAGTTCAGTTCTTTCTATCTGTTTAATTGACTCTAGATAGCACTGTCTACAGCATTTTCCAAAAAAAATGCTCTCATCAGACATGGACTTTGATGGCTGACCATTTATTGCCCAGTTTTCTAACGTTTCACTAATGTTTGAGAGGAGAATGGTGCAGCAGGAATGATCTTGGTTGGCACTTTCCTGTGTTTATTTTGTGGACAGGATATATCTGGGTCCATTTCACAATTAGGTAGATGCCAGTAGTATAGCTGTACCAGAACAGCTTATGGAACAGCTAGTTCGAGAGCACAACTCTTAATTTCTATTGCTGGGATGTTGTCAAGACCCATAACCATTGCATATCCAGAGCCTTTGGATTTCAATTGATAAGACTCAGGGTGAACAGAAATGGCCATTGACTGGCACCTGTGATAATGGAACCTCAGAAAGAGGCTGAGATGGTCCATCCGGTATGACAGAACATGGTAGCAAATTATTCAGGATGTCTTTTGCACTGATATTCTGGGCAGCCTCATTCTTGAGGCATATTCATGGAGTGTTCTCTTCCCAAGCTCTCATGATGGAACAGTATGGTCATGCGTTTTTTTGCTCCTTATGAGGCTGGGTATTCCCTTGAACATGAACAGTACAGAGCCTTCATTCTCTACCACACTTTGAGTGCATCGATGGAATTAAACGACAATTCTTCAAACGGTTAAGTTTTGATTAATTCATAGAACAAGCATGAAATGCTCTTACAAACAAGCGAAATGTTACTGTAATAACAAGAGGTTTGATATGATGAAAGGGTGCATTATTCAGCCGTAATTGCAGTTTCATATTCTAATCTTGATAAACAGCAGTGTAATTATTGTACTTAGTCCTTTCTTATCTGCATAATGAAATAGTGAACTGGGAAAGTTGAGGGGAATCTCAGCTGAACAAAGTTTTCAGTGGTTGGATAAAACTGAAAGAGTTGGGCAAATAAAAGGAAAATGTTTGGCGACATCTCACATTGTGTAGTGAAATCAAATTATAACAAAAATCAGTCAAGCAATTTCATTCAAATATTTGTTCCAATAAAATGCAGTTTATTTAAAGATGCAAAATCTTTTGTACATTTGCCAGGGTTTTCTCTGCAACTATATGCCTGCTGAAAATGATTTCCCGAGGTGAGTTAGCTTGACGGTTCAAAGAATTCTGACTAATTTACACTAAATGAGAAAATGAATCAAACCCTCCAGCTGCATCAGAATGGGCTGCAGTTCAAATCTCTGACTGTTTTAATTAAGAAAGTACAAATTCCTGTGTGCTTTATTCTATGTGGTATGACCAGGGGATGATTGCTTTTCTTTCCCTCATTGACTGTGAGGACATGAGTCTTAGTGTAACCCTCTGACTGGTAAACACTGCAGCAATAACTGGAACAAAGAGTATCAAGCGATATTCCCTAAGTGTGCCTTTTTGGTGATTGATTGAAATGTCCCTATATGGTTGATTACTACAGATTTTTCTATGGAACACTTACATGTTAGAACAATGTCACCAAATTCCTTTCTGTTTTTCTTGTTTGAGAGGTTATCATTAAGGGATTTATTGTAACATCTTAAAAATCTCTCTTGTTGCCATGTTTACATCTCTATCTCAGGTGCCTTTTTTTGGCACAACGTCAACAACTTAAGAAACTCTCAACCTCTTAGACTGTAATCACATTTAATATCGACAGTCACTGTACCTCAAGGTTCAATGTTGGGCAAGAGCATTAAATTATGAAATGGTGCTTCAGTCACTCATTACTCACCCCAGCTGATATTTCCTTCTGTCGATTCCAAGAGAAAGGATAAGAAGGTGGACTGTATGACGAGCAGCCAATTTGATCATTTCCATTCTGCAGCATCGCTCAGTTTTAAACTTAGGCCCAGAACCATCTCCAGAATTAATCATATGAAATCCATATTGAAACAAGGACCCAAGGAACGCTTCAGGGAACATCTCTGGGACACCCGCACCAATCAACCCCACCGCCCCGTGGTCCAACATTTCAACTCCCCCTCCCATGCTGCTGAGGACATGCAGGTCCTGGGCCTCCTCCACTGCCGCTCCCTCACCACCCGAAGCCTGGAGGAAGAACGCCTCATGTTCCACCTCGGAACACTTCAACCCCGGGGCATCAATGTGGACTTCAACAGTTTCCTCATTTCCCCCCCCTCCCACCTTACCCCACCTCCCAGCTCAGCACCGTCCTCATGACCTATCCCATCTGCCGATCTCCCTTCCCACCTATCCGCTCCACCCTTCTCTCTGACCTATCACCTCCATCCCCACCCCCATTCACCTATTGTACTTTTTGATACCTTCTCCCCAGCCCCATCCCCCCATTTATCTTTCCACCCGGAGGCTTCCTGTCTCTATTCCTGATGAAGGGTTTTTGCCTGAAACGTTGATTTTCCTGCTCCTCGGAGACTGCCTGACCTACTGCACTTTTCCAGCATCACTCGATCTAAACTCTGGTTTCCAGCATCTGCAGTCCTCACTTTTGCCCAATTTTCAGTGTACCATCCAGGCCATCTGTTATTGATAAGGCTCCACTTATACTTCCAATTATTACCTGGATGGCAAGGTGGCCACCACAGAACACACCAGATGGCCTCCTTCTTTGGAGACCGCAATTTCCCTTCCCACATGGTTAAAAATGCCCTCCAACGCATCTCGTCCACATCCCGCACCTCCACCCTCAGACCCCACCCCTCCAACCGTAACAAGGACAGAACCCCCCTGGTGCTCACCTTCCACCCTACCAACCTTCACATAAACCAAATCATCTGCCGACATTTCCGCCACCTCCAAACAGACCCCACCACCAGGGATATATTTCCCTGCCCACTCCTTTCCACCTTCCGCAAAGACCGTTCTCTCCGCGACTACCTGGTCAGGTCCACGTCCCCCTACAACTCACCCTCCCATCCTGGCACTTTCTCCTGTCAGCGCAGGAACTGTAAAACCTGCGCCCACACCTCCTCCCTCACCTCTATCCAAGGCCCTAAAGGAGCCTTCCACATCCATCAACATTTTACTTGCACATCCACTAATATAATTTATTGTATCCGTTGCTCCCGATGTGGTCTCCTCTACATTGGGGAGACTTGGTGCCTCCTAGCAGAGCGCTTTAGGGAACATCTCCGGGACACCTGCACCAATCAACCACACTGCCCCGTGACCCAACATTTCAACTCCCCCTCCCACTCTGCCGAGGACATGGAGGTCCTGGGCCTCCTTCACTGCCACTCCCTCACCACCAGACGCCTGGAGGAAGAACGCCTCATCTTCCGCCTTGGAACACTTCAACCACAGGGCTTCAACAATGTGGACTTCAATAGTTTCCTCATTTCCCCTTCCCCCACCTCATCCTAGTTCCAAACTTCCAGCTCAGCACTGTCCCCATGACTTGTCCAGACTTGTCCTACCTGCCTATCTCCTTTTCCACCTATCCAATCCCCTCCCCCAATCACCCATTGTACTCTATGCTACTTTCTCCCCACCCCCACCCTCCTCTAGCTTATCTCTCCACGCTTCAGGCTCACTGCCTTTATTCCGAATGAGGGGCTTTTGCCCGAAACGTTGATTTCAAAGCTACTTGGATGCTGCCTGAACTGCTGTGCTCTTCCAGCACCACTAATCCAGAAGGTGGAAAAAATACTACAGTTTTGCATAAAATAAACTGAAAGCGAGAATTTATGTTTCCAACACTCATTAAGTCAATTTTCTTTGGTGACTTCTTTTTCTCCCTCTAGTTATCTCATCCCCCTTCTCCCCCTTTCAGTCTCAATGCATACCTTTCCCTGACTGAGCAGGCCAACTGGCAATCTCTGCCCAGTTCTGTGCCCACGTCATTCCCTGGCAGACATACTGGACAAACAACCTGTCCCCAGGTAGCTGCCAGTTTTTTTTGGTGGTAGTAACCTGAGTTCGGGAGGTGTGTAAGATCGGCCTCGTTGATTCATCCTCTAAGTTCTCTCCAATCCCCAAAGGTGTATTTTAGAATGGGAAGTGACCACACAGCCAATTCAAACACTAAACCACATTTTCCACTCTTGCAGCATTCCGTGTTGGAACATCACTGGGCTACCCAAAACTTTCACTTTTTTTAATTAGCTGTGTCTATCTTGGCTACAGACACAATGCTAATTGACATCTCATTAACACTGCTGGCAAAGGTGATGCTGAGGCCTGCTTTGATTATCCCAGAATACCTTCTCATTATTTTTCTGTCATGTGAACAGACTGAGTTTTGCTTGTGCATTATTTAGAAAGTAAAAAAAAAGGTGCCTTGTTGCATGAGCAATATATTCCCATTTCAGTCAAAGAAACCAGTCATGAGCTAAAACTGAAAATCATGCCTCATGTGTTGTAACAAAGTCAATCTTCCTCTAAAAACTTTTTTAAAAAATAAAATACATCCATTGAGCTTCAGCCAAATGTTTAAACAGGGGGAGAAAATGATGGATGGGACTCAATGAATGACTAATTAACCAATCTTGACCTTCGTTGGAGAAAAAACCTACAAGCGTGTTCATAATTGTTTTTACTGACAGCTGCAAATATGAAAGAAAGAATGATATAGAAGGCTGAACATTTCAGGCTCAGAATTTCATCTACCATTCTTTCTGCAAATGGACAACTGTGTTATGCCACCACAGGATCAGGGGAACAGTTCATATTGTATATTTTCCTACATTAGTCATGATTCATTGAATGAACTTTCACCTGAGAAGGATATTACTTCAAGTGTAAATTCTTAAACTTGGCTGACACTTCAGTGCAGTGTTGAGGAAGCGCCACACTGAAATATTATCTTATGGACAGTGGTCGATTAACATGCCTACTGGGGAATGGAGAAAAAAAATTCCTCTCCAGGATTTCAAAGAGAAGGAACTTTGTTCCTAATGCCCTGGTTAATATTTATCCCTAATTGTTTGCATTGATAAAAATATAGACTATCTGACCATTGTCACATCAATATTTCTGGTGCACTGTGTATCAATAAGCCATTGCATTTCCTACTTTACAACAGCAATTACATTTCCCAAGTGCTGACTTAGATAGCCTGAGGTCTTGACAGGCACTATGTAAATGTTGATCTTTCTTCTATTTTTTTCATTGGTGCCCAAGAAACACTGGAGACAATTTATGCATTTTGGATGGTAATGCAAAGCTGGTGATATTAATTCAGTTGCCCAGCAAGTTCATTTCATGCTTTAAGTTTTAACCAGCTTCCATCAATATTGTCCATTTTTACATTATTGTTCAAGATCAAGGTTAACCAGATGCAAAGCCATTCAGTTGTGTCCTTGCATTTGTCATCTTGTAAGAGTATTGATTGGGAAGAAGTAAAAATTGTAACAATCATACTACAATACCATTATTTGCAGGACCACAATTGGTCTGAAAGAAGCCTGAAATTTGGTTGAAAGTGGGGCAATTTTAAACATGGATGTGTTGCATTTGTTCCTTGCTTCATCAGCCCTGGCGGATACCCCAATGCAGCAATGATTGGCCTCCTATTCATCTGCAGTTCCCTGACCCCTTAAAGTGGACCTGGTGGGAAAAAAAAGGTAGAAAAGAAGCCGTGACCTGTTAAAGACCGATCTATAGTGTACTAGGAAGACAGACAAACAGCGGGAATGTTAAAAAAGGGATTTTCCAACGTATTCAAGAACACCAAAACCCAAAACCAAACTAATTGTGGATCATGGTGAAACAAAGGGAAATTTGAACCTATAAATAAAGACAACTTAAGGAGTAGTACAAAACTGAATACAAAGAATGTAGGAGAAAAAGTTAAAATATGTCAAGAAGAGAAAGCAAAATTATAATATTAAATGATTAATGTGTATAAAACTAAATAATAGACTTCTATAGACACCTAAATGACAAAAGGAAAACTAAAGCAGGAATTGCACACTAAAGATTGAATGAGATAAATCCACGTTTAATGAAATAAATCACAACATTATTTATTATATATACTCATGTATAAGTCGAATTTTGAAGACGTTTTTTAAAGCTGAAATTAGGGGGTCGATCAATACACGAGGTATTGTTTTGGAAGGGAAGAAATTCATGCTTGGCATGAGTCAAAAAATGGACAAACAAGAGCCAGATCTCTATATAAATTAATAAGCAACAAAAGGAAAAAGAATTATGGCCATTATTGAATATTTAGCTATGAAATAACAGTCTCCATTCTGCCTGCTAGGGTAGAATGGTACAGTAGTCCCCCCCGTACCCACGGGCGATACTTTCCATGACCTACCATGGAAGCCCAAAGCCGCGGATAGGTGCAAACCCATTCACTTAAATGGAAATGTACCTTCCCGGCAGCCCCATGATCCCTGGTTCTGGAATATTCCACAGAATATGTTCAGGCTGCAGTAAACCGCCGGTAACTGAAACTGACTCCATGGATTACAGTAATTCTGAAAACCTGGAGTGGAGCGTGATGGCTTGCATACTGGAAGACAGGAACAGAGCGGTACAGCCAGCAAACTGGAAAACTTGAATGGAGTGTAACAGGCAGGCACGCTGACTCATAAATGTTGATCTATAACTGTGAAGAACTAGGGTCGACTCATACACAAGATATATGGACAATACAATTTTTTGGGTCAAAAATAAGGGGTCAACTTATACTTGAGATGGACCATATGAGTACATATGGTATTAATTTGCAACCCCACCCCTCTACTTCGATTGAAGGCGATGGCAAGATAAACATCTCACTGGACCAATAGAAAGAGAAAAAGAAATTGACAAAGTTTGAGATTTTTAAAAAACCATGTATGTAAGGTATATGCACGCACACACAAGAGAGAACAATACCAAAGGACTGGTTAATAGCTAACATTGTTCTAATAAATGAAAGGGAGATGGAACAAAAACTTGGGAACTTTGGACCAGTGAGTTAATATCAGTGGTAGGGAAGTCAGTGGAACTTAAAGAAAGAGATAAAAAAGCATCTCAAGACAGAAAACATACAAGATCAAAACAAAAAAAAATTCTGAAAGGGGAAGCATGGTTAATTAACCTGATAGTGACAATGACCAGACCTTTCTTTGTGCGGTGTTGATTTTGAGATAAATATTGGCCAAATACAATTCACATGCCCTTCTATGACAGTGAGATTGGATCTTTTGCAGCCACATGAGAGAGCAGTTGGTGCAATGTTGATGGTAGCTGTCTAGTATTACCATTATGTCTGTCTCTCTCTCTCTCTCTCTCTCTCAATTTACTTTCATGACTTAGATTCAGGAATCATAACTCGACATCAGAATTTGTAGATGATACCAAATTGTACGGTGTAGCTATGACTGACAAAAAAATGGAAATAATACAAGGAAACATCAGAAAACACACAGGCTTAAATGTCAAATGAACTTTAACAAAGGTATGTACTAGAGGTACTTCAGGAGCAAAAACAGAAAAATGACTTACACCTTAGACAATAAGAAAGTGCAAGGAATAGAAAAAAAATAAACCTAATAATATAAGACAGGATCAAGAGGATCAGAAGCACAGGCGAGAGTCTCAAACCATGTATTTGTTTGAGTTTCAGTCACAGATAGTGCACAAATTAGTGCAGATCGTAGTCCACAGTATTGTTTACCTGTTGCTGTCCTTGCTATAAAAAAGGCCATAGAAACTGGAGAAAAACCAAATAGATTTACAATGATGGGTACCACAACTGAGTCATTATAGCAATTATAGAAGACCATTCAGGTTGGTCTTTATTCATCTCACAAAAAAGGCAAATTTGATCTGAGCCTTTATGTCTTAGTTTCAATTGAAGTGAAATAGATGTGGAGACAATGGGTAGAATCTTGCATTCTGCCTGTGGAGTGATTGACGGTGAGGGGAATTTAATCAGGGGAGAGGGTGCTGCTTGGGCTTCTCCCATCTGCCCACAATATTTCAGGACAACCTTCATGACCCATTGCCAATTAGACCCATCAAGTGGGCAATGAATGCCAACTTAAAGGCTTCATTCCAGCACCAGTATCAACCCAGTGAGCAGGCAAGATGCTCCCCATGGGTGAAGCCAGACAAACAAACCCAATCATTTGTGCTTGTAGACTTCCAGGCAGTTGAGGAAGTTGGTGGGGTGGTGGGGGGTTTGGGTTCCTCAACCTAAGATATGCTGTGCCTGTTCAAGATACTGACATCAGGAAGGTCATAGAGTCATAGAGTTGTACAGCACAGAAACAAACCCTTCGGTCCAACTCGTCCATGCTGTCCAGATATCTCAATCTAATCTAGTCCCATTTGCCAACACCCGGCCCAATTCCCTCTAAACTCTTCCTATTCATGTCCCCATTCCAGATGCCTTTTAAATGTTGTCATTGTACCAGCCTCCACCACTTCCTCTGGCAGCTCATTCCATACATGCACCACCCTCTGCGTGAAAAAGTTGTCCCTTAGGTCTCTTTTATATCTTTCCCCTCTCACCCGAAACCTGTGCCCTCTAGTTCTGGACTCCCTCCACCCCAGGGAAAAGACGTTGTCTATTTATCCTATCCATGCCCCTCATGATTTTATAAACCTCTATAAGATGTTGGGTAGTGGGCCCCGTTGAAAAACAAATGACATCCCTCACTGATAACACTCCCTGAGTTACTCCCAAGCTCTCTCACAACCAAATTACTGGCTTCACCGTCCGATGCCTGAGTTCCTCTTTGATCTGAGGCCTACAGTGGGTGTAATATTTCGTGGTACTCAAATATTTCCCAATGGTGCTGCTGAAGAGAGATAAGCTGCTGACCAGATCCTTGGCGGACAGGACATCCATCCCCAGGATTCTTTCCCTCAGCTGGGAGGGTCTGCAGCAAGTTATCAAGACCTTGATTCACACCTACTGCTGTCGATCTTCCTGAAAAATAGTTGATGCGGGATCTCACTGGCTCTCCTGTTGTGACCAAGATTTCCATCACCTCCACAAAACTTTGCCCAAAATTTCCGCTTGTTGGAGAGTCATTACCAGGAGCTGTTTTGAGAGGCCTGTGTTGCCACTCTCTAATTTTTCCTTGAACAGACTGGAAAAGGCAGTTAAGAGTCAACTACGTTGATATTAGAACTGGAGTCACCTGTACATCAGAACAGGTAAAGACGTCAGATTTCCTTCTGTAAAGGGGCATTAGTGAACTAGATGGGTTTTTATGGCAAACATGGGTGGCACAGTGGTTAGCACTGATGCCTCACAGCGCCAGGGACCTGGGTTCAATTCCAGCCTCAGGCATCCGTCTGTGTGGAGTTTGTACATTCTCCCTGTATCGATATGGGTTTCCTCCGGGTGCTCCGGTTTCTTCCCACAGTCCAAAGATATGCAGGTAGGGTGGATTGGGCATGCTAAATTGCCCATAGTGCCCAGGGACGTGTGGGCTAGAGGGATTAGCCATAGGAAATGCAGGGTTGCAGGGACAGGAGAGGAGAGTGGGTCTGGGTGATATACTCTTCAAAGGATCAGTGTAAACTTGATGGGCCAAATGGCCAACTTCCACACTGTAGGGATCCTATGATTATAGTTTCACAGTCACTAATACTAGCTTTTAATTTCAAATTTATAAACAGAATGCTAGATACCATGGGTGTATTTGAACCTGCACATTCAGAGCATTCACTGAGGTCTCAGCATAACTAGTCTAGAGATATAACCACAATGCTATGGGTTATTAATAAAGGATAGTTACTAATTGTGAAATAAGAAGTAATTACTTTCTTTCACTGAATGGTTAGATCTAAAACTTGCCTATGCATGCAAGTGTTGAGAAAAATAGCTTTGATGCTTTTAAAGGAACCTGGAAGACTTTTTAGATTAGATTCCCTACAGTGCAGAAACAGGCCCTTTGGCCCAACAAGTCCACACCAACCCGCCAAAGAGTACCCACCCAGACCCATTTCCCTCTGACTAATGCACCTAACACTATGGGCAATTTAACATAGCCAATTCACCTGACCTGCACATCTTTGGACTGTGGGAGGAAACCCACGCAGACAGAGGGAGAATGTGCAAACTCCACACAGGCAGTCGCCCAAGGCTGGGATCAAACCAGGGACGTTGGTGCTGTGAGGCAGCAGTGCTAACCACTCCAGCCACTGGAGTTCATGGGAGAAAAGTGATAGAAAAGTGTCCTGAAAGACTGAGAGGAAATAGATGGAATGACAAGAGGCATGTGAAGAAAATAACACTTAGCAAAGACAATCTACTGAGTAGAATGGTCTGTTTCTAGGTTGTATATTTTATCCTTATAGACCCAGGAACATTACATGTTTGCATATTAACCCTTTCAGATTATATGAAGACAGCAATTGCAATCATTGACATGTGAAGGAGGTAAACAATTCCTTGGATAAGAAGCAAGAGGCCTAGTTGATGATTATTGCACAATAACAGTAGAGGAAGGAGTAGAATAAAATTTGAAAAGCCAAGTGTATTCCTTCCACAGGGTGATCAAGGAACTTTAGATCTTTACAATGAAGCCACAAAGTGCACCACATCTTATTGGTTCTTTGGTTGACAATCTGAAAGTAATTATTCTGCTCTGCACTTCCTGCACTCTATGTAACATCATAGAATCCTTACAGTACAGACAAGGCAATTTGGCCCATTTGGTTCCACACTAACCCTCCAAAGACCATCCCTTTGGACCCACTCCATCCCCACATTTTACCATGGCCAATCCACCAAACCTACACACCTTTGGACTGTGGAAGGAAACCGGAGGACCCAAGGGAAACCCACACTGACACAGGGAGATTGTGCAAATTCCACACAAACAGTCACCCAAGGTTGGAATTGAACCCAGGTCCCTGGCACTGTCCCTGCTAACCATCGAGCCACCCTTAAATATACCCAAGATGTATTTAATGTTGTCTTAAACAACGTCCCTGGATCAACTATTGATAAGGCAAAGAATTCCAAACCCTAACAACCTGTACTTAAAGACATTTCAAGTTTTGTGTAAAGATTTGTAGCTTGGATGTCAGTTGTCATGGCTGTGGATATGTTGGCCAAGCTGGGAAATTGATTTGCAGACATTTCATCCCCTTTCTTGGTGAAATCCTCAGGGCTGTGGAGCCTCCTGTGAAGCGCTGCTGTACTGTGACTTCTGAAATTTATTTGGTTTCATTCCCGCTATTTCCAGTTGCTGGCTCCAGTTGCTTGTTGCAGTGGCCTCATGTCACTGACGCTACAATGAGAGGAAGTATCCTTCTTCTCTTTGTTCCTTACATTAAATCCCTACCTTTTAGTCTCTGCTGTGACAAACGTATCTCAGGTATCTCAAAGAATTGATGTTCCTGGTTGGGTTGGGGGCATACTGTTCATTGAAGTGGAACAGCAAGTCAGGAGCAAACTGACTGATGTTAACCAAAATCGTCCAACAATTATAACATGGTGCAGGTGGCCTGAGAAAGCTGCGGATCTGGCTTCTGCTCCTCAGTGGCAGGAAGTCCCACCATTCAGAATCGATAAAGTGTGGAGCTGGAAAATACACAGCAGGTCAAGCAGTATCAGAGGAGCAGGGGAGTCATCGTTTCAGCTCAGAACCTTTCAAGGTCAATTCTCCTGCTCCTCTGATGCTGCTTGACCTGCTGTGCTTTTTCCAGCTCCACACTTTATTGACTCTAGTTTTCCAGCATCTGCACGCCTCACTATATTCAAGTCCCACCTTTCAGAATGGCTAACAGCTCTTGCAAGAGCTGCAACATCAGAATAGTGTACTGAGTGCTGTCGGACGATAATGGCATCCATGAATGAGTGTCATGGATACAAGGTGCATTTGGAGATTCCGGGGTGGAGAGGGATCAGGAAACAAGGGAGGGATGTGAGGTAGGTTTAGAGGACAGGTAGAGAGGCACCAGTGCAAAGGGCATGATCTCGAAGCCGGGAGGGGGTTTGTGCTATCGTTTCTATTCACCAGCATTGGTGTAGAAACCCTTTAAATGGACAGTTAAGAATCTCAATACGCAAAAGGATGAAAGGCTGAGTGGATGCTTGACCTGACCCCCTTGTTCTGAGGATCAGTTGCATGTCTGCATGCTGAAAACATGCTCATCAGAAGGGCTGCAAAAATTAGATCAATCAGTTTCAATTATACCCCCAAAAAGTACCAAATTCGAATCAGGTTTGAATTTAGTATACTGACAATCTTAAAAGCCAATGACACAATCTGATGCTTTGGGGGTATAAGACCAGGGAAAATTGAAAAGTTGGGAGGAAAACTGCCAACCACCAGTATGCAGAGACTGCCCGAAAAATAGTTCTCTTAAAAGTACCTTAATCGATCCATGACCGATGAAGCATATTCCCTAATAATAAGAAAAGAAAACACAGGAAGATCCAAATAGAAGATCCAACAGCCAGCTGGTTTTGAAAACTTGAATTTTTTGTAAATCTTTATCAGGGGAGTTTCATTGGACTAGTGTTATAGAAGGGAAGATAAAAGATAGGTTAGAGGAAGGAGTTGTACATATTTATTAGTTAATTAGTCCCTGTTATACTTTAAGAAATAAAGTTGCTAATTATTATTTTAAATAATTCTTGGCCTCTTGAATTTTCACACATTACTGTGTGGGATAAATCTTTTCTGTGTTGCTGTTTAAATTAAGCAGGAGGGTTTTACTCCATGTCGTAACACATCAGAAATGCAGAATTTCAGGGATAGGGTTGGGGGTTGGGCCTGGGTGGGATGCTGTTCAGACGGTCAGTGTGGACTCAATGGCCTGATTCTACACTGTATGGATTCTATGAACTATTCAAAATGGTACTGAGATATTCCTTATAATTTAACTCTCAATGAAAAACAGGTTATCTGACCATTATCTCCTCAGGATTTTGATGTGTGCACATTGCCTCCTAAGTTTATCCTATAACAAGAATTGCACTTCAGAAAGTATTCTGTTGGTTGTAAAGTGCTTTCAAATGTCCTCTGGTTATATGCAGTTATTTGAAAACAAGTTCTGTTGTTCTTCTTAAGTTCTCAGATAATATTTCATCTGTTTAATGGTCTTCATGGAAAGCTATACTGTTTGATTTTTAGGGGTTATCTTGCAGAGTCCAGAACATATTTTTCTTGAATAAAGGGATCATACATGCACTCTTAAGTATATTGACTGAGTATGTATGAAAGAAACTGATATCAGGTCAATGGAACTAAAGCCTGGGTTGTAGGACACCAAATAATATATCCCCTCCTACCGTCCTCTGTATGTTCAATACAACCTGCTCAATAGCTACGTTCAGTAAAACAAGTTGCTGCTCATTCACCAGAGTTCAGATTACACATTACTTCAGCATGGTAATGTTGACCAGAGCCATGGAACTGGAATTAGGTTGTAAGAGACTGAGATGAGTCTCAGTGATTGTAAATCATGAGGCCATCTCAGCAAACCAAACTCTGATATGGGAAAAATACCTGAAATTAATTCAACAGGACCGACTCGTGATGGACTTTGTGATGTACCTGGAAATTGAGCCACAGAATGGGAAATGTGCACAGAAACTGAAGACAGAGAGAGGGAAGTCTCACAGCAGAGTACACACAAGTAGTAACAAGAAGACATCAATTGGCCATTGTACAGTCTTCTCTGATATAATGCGATAGTTCTATTCCCATGCAATCCCGCGTTGTAAGAAAATGGTGTAATAGCAGCATTATTTAAACTGATGGGACTGGAGTCACATTATAGCCAATACAGGTAAGGAAACTTTGTTTTCTACAAATAATGGTCTAAAATCTTCAATTGCATTATAGCCAATTCATGTTGAAGAAACGCTTGTTATAGCAGAACTGATGTAGTTCAAAAATGAAGCAATAGGGATGGGATGAGATATAAACAACAGCTCAGAAAATTCACCAATGGTAGGCACAAGTAACAAGAAACAAAAAAATTCAATTGGCTGTACAGAGTGAAAGTAAAAGTTTTCTCAAGGAAAGAATTTCAGGAAGGCAGGCTCCAAAGAGACTACGATGTGCAAAGAGGAAAGACACACACAAGGCTTACATAGAACCCACCAGAGTTGGTGAGAGTTGGTCGAGGATTTTTGGGGAAATAAAACACCCTCAATATTCAGGCGAAAGTGAAGACTGCAGATGCTAGAGATCAGAGTCAAGGTTAGTGTGGTGCTGAAAAAGCACAGTAGGTCAGGCAGCATCCGAGGAGCAGAATAAAAATCAATGTTTCATCCTGATAAAGGGCTTTTGCCTGAAATGTTGATTTTCCTGCTCCTCAGATGCTGCCTGACCTGCTGTGCTTTTCCAGCACCACACTAGTCTTGACCCTCAATATTCAGTCAGCTCACAGCAAGTGAGAGGCAGGCCACAGGAGAACAATGGATTCTGGACACCACCTGCAGAGATCTCAGAGCATGAAAAGAATAAATAAATTCTTTTGTGAAGGGCATAGCAGGAAAACCAATAAATTGCAGAATCTTGCAGTCAATTGTCGTTGGATGACAGCAAGGTTGAGTGACACGAGGTGATGGGAAATAAAACACAGAAAATTCACTAGCAGAAGGTGCATGAAAAAATAGGATGTGTGATTGCATTACAGGATCCCATCAACATGAGCCAGTATTACAAGAGGAATCGATAGACAGATCTAAACAATAGCCCATCCAACACTCACACACTCTGCTGTAAAGTCACAGAGATCGAAAAGGAACAACTTCTTAAGGAGTCTCACACTCCAACACCGACCAGCATCAGCAGAAATTCAAAGGAATGGTACAGTTATAGAATACAAATGAACACAATTGTTTCAGATAGTGGAAAAGTTGTTGAAAATCCATAAAGCATTCAGAAATATTTGTAGAAAATTTCCATAAATCTAGTGCTGTGTTGGTACATTATTGACAAATCCAAGTGATATCCTGATGGAAGAATGCAAAATCTCTTTGATTGAAATATTTAGAGTTCAAAGGTCACTGTTAATTATTTCCTTTTTTTTCAACTGTTAATCATTAGTTAGGGAAAACATTCTGTTCTAATCTACAAGTAATATTCATTTATCTGAAAAAAAACTCTCGAACAAGAGAACAGAGACCTTCATTTAAGTTTGCAGATGACTATCTTAGAAAAACAAACTCTCACTAACAACAGAAGTCAACTGCAGAACGATTATGATCTTTTGAACAAGGTACTAGAAAATAGTTGTGGCATAAGATGCACAACTTAAGCTCTCAATGTCTCACTAGTCCAAATTCTCAGGTGAACTCAAGACTAACAGCGAGGTGACAGATTCTGCACGTTCCGCTACTATTCAATTTACCATCAAGTCTGCAGAACAAAATATTACAGACAAGTTTCTTAGAGATCCTAATCCAGGAAGATTCACTTTCAAAGTATTCTCTCATTCACAATAGTGAAACTCCAACTTTTCTTGACATCCCAGGAGCCTTGACTTTCATAGAGGAGCAGCTCCAGTTGCTGCATGTCGGGTAGAGGAACAAGTAGTTCTTACTATAGATCCTAAGATGCTGTCCTCCATTCCAGTTCAGCCTCATGTTCATTATAGTGGCTTTTACATTTCCATCATTATTGGAGGCTGGAACATCAATCTTCTTCAGTTATTCCATTCCAAAGAGTAGTGCATGCAGTCTATTTATCTAGCTTGCCCTCAATAAGGTCTGATGATACAGTTAAAGATTGAAATCTTAGTCCAACTTTGGGGTTGGGGAAATAGGAGTAAGATTGAAGTCTTTATAATTAAAACGATATCATAAAAAGCCTTGAAGGGGAGTTGGAGAGTATAGTGAATTATAACTGTACTCTGTGTATAACTACTGAGTACATATGAAAGGAGCAAATTATGATGACAGACATCAGATCATGTCGAACTGGAGACTGGGTCTGTAGGGTTCCAAGTAAGATGTCTTTTCTGACCACCCTCTCTATATAAGTATGTGTCATAAATCCTGTGTTGGTCACTCTCAAGAGTGTAGATCTCTCACAGTACACTCTTCTGGATATGCTATTTCAATCTCAAATTATGATTTGCTGCAGATGATATTGTCCCAACTCACCAATATAGGGAACAATTACCATGATCAAGTGTTAATTTTAATTCCACATATCCCTGTTTCAGTGAAAAAAAACCATTTCTATTTTAAAGCTATGTAGCAACACTGTCTAAGCAAGTGAACAGGCCATAAAACCGATAGAGTGGGAAAACCAAACGTATAAGATACGTGACTGTGAGGAAGGATAAAATAAAAGCACTGAAAATGTAGAAATGTTTGAGTAAATTTAACTAAACATTGAACAGACCAGTAAAGGACCATTACTACCACCTTGAACTTTTGCAAATGTTCTCCTAATAATGAGAAAGAAGGTTGGGACCATTTTGGAAGCAATGTTGTACAGCTACTTTTTGCATCAAGTTGTAACTAATAACAACATTGCTAGTGGAGGAGCTGTACTATAGCAGTGCCAGGATTCTGCTCAGTTCATAGCAAAAGAGTCTCCTAACCTTGCTGCACCATGTACATTATGCAACAGGAGATTCACTTGACCAGGACATTGCTTCACTCAGAATCTCATTGCTCCAGGAATCATACTGTATCAGATAGGCAAAAGTGAGGACTGCAGATGCTGGAAACCAGAGTCGAGATTAGGGTGGTGCTGGAAAAGCACAGCAGGTTAGGCAGCATCCGAGGAGCAGGAAAATCGACGTTTCAGGCAAAAGCCCTTCATCAGGAATGTAAAGCTCTCCTGATGAAGGGCTTTTGCCCGAAACGTCAATTTTCCTGCTCCTCAGATGCTGCCTGACCAGCTGTGCTTTTCCAGTACCACTCTAATCTAGACTACTGTATCAATTCATCAACTTCACCAACACATTCCTGACTTTAAATTTACCATCTCTGACACCTCCCTCCCCTTCCTGGAACTCTCCATCTCCATTAATGACGACCGACTTGACACTGACATTTTTTACAAACCCACCGACTCCCATAGCTACCTGGATTACACCTCTTCCCATCCTACCTCTTGCAAAAATGCCATCCCGTTTTCCTAATTCCTCCGCCTCCGCCGTATCTGCTCTCAGGATGACCAGTTCCACCACAGAACACACCAGATGGCCTCCTTCTTTAGAGACCGCAATTTCCCTTCCCACATGGTTAAAGATGCCCTCCAACGCATCTCGTCTACATCCTGCATCTCCGCCCTCAGACCCCACCCCTCCAACCGTAACAAGTACAGAACGCCCCTGGTGCTCACCTTGCACCCTACAAACCTTCGCATAAACCAAATCATCCGCCGACATTTCCGCCACCTCCAAACAGGCCCCACTACCAGGGATATATTTCCCTGCCCACCCCTTTCCGCCTTCCTCAAAGACCGTTCCCTCCGTGACTACCTGGTCAGGTCCACGTCCCCCTACAACTCACCCTCCCATCCTGGCACTTTCCCCTGCCACCGCAGGAACTGTAAAACCTGCGCCCACACCTCCTCCCTCACCTCTATCCAAGGCCCTAAAGGAGCCTTCCACATTCATCAAAGTTTTACTTGCACATCCACTAATATCATTTATTGTATCCGTTGCTCCCGATGTGGTCTCCTCTACATTGGGGAGACTGGGCGCCTACTAGCAGAGCGCTTTAGGGAACATCTCCGGGACACCTGCACCAATCAACCACACTGCCCCGTGGCCCAACATTTCAACACCCCTCCCACTCTGCCGAGAACATGGAGGTCCTGGGCCCCCTTCACCGCCGCTCCCTCACCACCAGACACCTGGAGGAAGAACGCCTCATCTTCCGCCTCGGAACACTTCAACCCCAGGGCATCAATGTGGACTTCAATAGTTTCCTCATTTCCCCTTCCCCCACCTCACCCTAGTTCCAAACTTCCAGTTCAGCACTATCCCCATGATTGGTCCGGACTTGTCCTACCTACCTATCTCCTTTTCCACCTATCCACTCCACCGTCTCCTCCCTGACCTATCACCTTCATCCCCTACCCCACTCACCCATTGTACTCTATGCTACTTTCTCCCCACCCCCACCCTCCTCTAGCTTATCTCTCCATGCTTCAGGCTCACTGCCTTTATTCCTGATGAAGGGCTTTTGCCTGAAACGTCGATTTCGAAGCTCCTTGGATGCTGCCTGAACTGCTGTGCTCTTCCAGCACCACTAATCCAGATACTGTATCAGAGTCTACCTTGACCAGGAGTCTCGCTGTCTGGGCACGAATGTTCACTGCATCAGGAGTACACAATGGAAAGGACAACATAGGTTTGGAGTCGATGGCTGTGAAGTATTTGATGTAATTAATATATGAAAGAGAGGAAGGTATAGACCAGTGCTTAAAGGAAAGTCAGTGTGACCTCAGTAAGAGGGAAGTTATTAGAATGGGGCAGGATATATTTGCGCTTGGAGAAACAGAGGCTAACCATGGATAGTCAGCATGGAAGGGTGTGTGTGACAAATTTGATCAAATATTTTGAGGAGGTAACCAGATGTTGAGTATCACAATGCTGGTCCATTTTTTTTTAAAATGCTGTTCCTTTTCTCAAGAATACTGTATCTTTGGTTTTTCTCAGAGGGATCGGAAAACAGCCCAGGCTCTGAATCTGCTGAAGTGGTACAGAGATGAGAAAAGGGTATTGGGAGGCCTCTTTGTTTATACGTAAACAGATGAGACTTGAGGCCAAAGCTTTTATGTTTTAGAAGTGACCTGTATAATGAAAGGGGAGTGGTCAGTCCTGGAAACTGAATTGTGGTTCTCAGTCAGTTCAGCAGTATTGTATGTAAAGAAGGCTGGAAACTTCTCTCTCTCTCCTTCTGCCCTTCTAATCTTGACATGTAAGCCTCTGTTTCATTTTTACTCTGTGTTTAAGGGGTTTGTTTATTGGAACTGTTGTATATTTTCAGAACAGCTTAATTAAGTCTAGTTTGGATAGATTGCGTTCTGTGGGTTTTCTATATCCTGTTCTTTGTGTTCCATTCTGTATTTTTATGGATAAAGTTTTGTCTGTTTTAAAACCTGATCATCACTCTCACTAACTTACTCTGGGTAATTTTCACTGTACACGTACTAAAACAAATAGCAAAGTTACGGTCTGGGCTGCC
The DNA here is from genome assembly GCF_047496795.1 of Chiloscyllium punctatum. Lineage (NCBI taxonomy): Eukaryota > Metazoa > Chordata > Chondrichthyes > Orectolobiformes > Hemiscylliidae > Chiloscyllium > Chiloscyllium punctatum. The sequence continues at coordinate 119,771,005 of NC_092747.1, forward strand.
TGCTTAAGAATGTTTTGCGTGGTCTGGCCTGGTCCATAACATGAGGGTAATGCAACTTATCTAGTCTACTTTTGATAAGGTCCCTCATGGTAGACTAGCCAAGAAGGTTTGAATCCATGGAATCCAAAGCAAAGTGGCACGTCAAATCCAATTGATCGAGAGGTAAGGAAGCTGAGGGTGATGATGAAACGTATTTTTCTGTGATTGGAAGTCGGTTTCCAGTGAGGTTCCATGGGGCTTGATACTAGAGCCCTTGACTGCTGTAGTGTCCATTCATAATTTGGACTAAAATGTTGAAGGTAAAATGTCCAAAAGGTTGGCAGCTGACTCACAAAATGGTAGAGTGTTAAATAGAGAGGAGGATTGCCATAAACTGCAGGAAGATATCAATGAACAGGTCAGCTGGGCAAACCCAAGGCAAGTATAATTCATTCCAGAAAAATGGGAGGTAATGCAGTTGGAGAGGATTATTATAGCAAGGGATTACATAAGGAATGTTCAGATCCTGGAAAATACTGAACATTGGGGAACCTTGATGCACATATCTGCAGATCCCTTGGGTAACACTGGGATATTGCATGTAGTGCTGATCATCACATTATAGAGGTATATGATTGCACTAAAAAAGGTACAGCAAAGGTTGGCCAGAATGCTGCCTGGCTGGAGGGTCTGTGGAAAGGTTGAACAGGCTGTGGTTGTTTTACCTAGAATAGTGAAGATTGAGAGGGGACCCGATAGTGGAGTATCAGATTATGAGGGGCATTGATAGGATGGATAAGAAGGCACCTCTTCTATTAGTAGAGTAGTCGATGACTGGAGCATAGCCTTCAGGTGAGAGGTAGAAGGCAAAGAGGGAAGTTCAGAAGAAATTGTGGGAGTCTACAACTCACTGCTTGGAAGGGTAGTTGAGTCAAAAACTCTTGTCATATTTAAGAAGTATTAAGGTATTCACTGACATTGCCCTGACCTCCAGGCCCTTACTGCACCAGGAGTCTCATTGCTCCAGAAGCCTCCTTGTCACTGTTTCACAAACCTACTATTGAGCATCATTGACTGACACTTTCACAAAAAAGCAATTTCTGTAACATAATTTAAAATCAGATCAGTTTATTCACTTTGGAGGCAGAATATGATGGAAATTTTCCAGTATTTTGAGATGGCAGTAACTTATGACTGTTGATGTGTGATTTCAATATGCAGGCACAAACAGTTAAGATATGAAATGGTACAGCTGATCTGAACTGGTCTGAATAGCTAAAACATTGTTGAAAATTAAATTTGTACAGTTTATATAATGGATGGTTAATGGCAGTTTAACATCTGGGTAGCAAGTTGATAATCTATTTCACACTCCAAGGAGATTTAAAGCAGCAGAGATACTTAGGAATTCTGTTAAAATATATGCCCCAATTGAGCTCTGTTCTTCTTTGCAAAGTCTCAGGGAACTTTATTATCCATCAGAGCAACTGGAACAAATAGAATTGAGCCCAGAACCATCAGAAGGGAGAGAGAGCGCTATAAAATGGGCAAAGGTCACTAATTGCAAACTATACTGTATTTCACTGCTCTTTACAGGGATATCAAACTTCATATAGAACCGAGATTGGAGATTGGTGTACATTTGTTCTGACCAATGTTGCCAAAAATGGTTCATTTTGAAGCAGTCTTTTTTGAAAAGAAAATCTGTATTCTCATTGTAATTTTGTATTTGCAATGAGGATTTATCTTCCTTAGTCACTAATGACAGGGAGCTATATGCAAAAAGTGCAATATTGCAAATGCAAGCAAGTGCTATTAATGACTTTACCATCATCTTAAGTGGTAAGAAATTGAACCTGGTGCAAACCAGAATTTCAGATATGTACCTACATTGAGTATGACTGTCCACTCATATTATAAAGTTAGATTGGTGTCAATGTGACATATTTATAAAATCCAATTCTGTCCTCTCCTAGCTAGTGTGAGCAGATTTGATATTGTATAAAATCAGAATTTCATTCTGTCTCTAAGAATTGTTGTTACCTGAATGAGATGTGATGATTTTATTGGAATTCAGCATTCAAATCAGCTTTCCCTAACAAGCAAACTGCACAGATGAACAGTTAACATTGTAATTAAAAGTGATAGATGAACAATGTCACAGGATGAAAATTACAGGCTTATTCCTCCATTATTACATTCCCATAGTAGCTGAATGCAAAACTGACAAGTTTTGATCTTGAAAATGAACAGCAGTATTTAAAAACCTATAAATAATGCAGCAATTTGATGCAATGTTGCACAAAAAGCAATTGTTAAAAAAAAAGACCTTTCACAGGAGCTGTGGTTGAATCTTCAACTTTCCTTGACCTTAAATTAAATTGAAGAAAAATTTGGCTTGCGTACTAAATATTCTCATACAGGAAACGGAAACTGGCTTAAGTACCTGCAATAATAGCAATCAGCACTCTAGATATTGAATTCTCCATAGGGTAGGTTCAATGTATTCTATCAGCAACTGGCAAGTGTGAAACTTCCTGTCGGTAAACAGGGCTCTTTTGCTTGTTTGTTCTGTATGTAAGAAGGACCAAATAAACTCCAGACCTTTTTTTTGTTGGCTATAACCACGCATCTAATATTTTAACTCTTGAAACTGTGAATGTGGCCGCTACGGCTTGAATCTTATGGAAGTTTGGAGGATCTCCTTTTCCAACTGAGGAAAAGAACTTGCTTTCAATCTGCAAGATCGTCTGTCATTTTCGTGTCTTTTGTTTCGCTGCAGACCTCCTTTGACATCAGCTTTTATGTCTTTGCTCAAAAACTTGGTCTGGATTTTATTGTCCTTTTGGCCTCTAACCAATGTATCGCTCAAGGTTGATTTATAGGTCTGCACCATACCTACAGTGACACCACTAATCACTCAAGGTAGTTTTTTTGGTCGTACCTGCTTGAGCTTTGCTGAAAAGACACATTGTATGAAAGGGCTGTATCTGGCACTCATCAGGACATTCACAAGAACACCAATGTAAAAGGTAAAAGCATCTCATTTCGAGGATTCTCTAAAGGTAAACATGCAGGTTGAGTCCGTGATTAAAAAAGCGAATGCAATGTTGTCATTTATCTCAAGAGGGTTGGAATATAAAAGCACCGTTGTGCTACTAAGACTTTATAAAGCTCTGGTTAGGCCCCATTTGGAGTACTGTGTCCAGTTTTGGTCCCCACACCTCAGGAAGGACATACTGGCACTGGAGCATGTCCAGCGGAGATTCACACGGATGATCCCTGGAATGGCAGGTCTAACATACGAGGAACAGCTGAGGATCCTGGGATTGTACTCATTGGAGTTTAGAAGATTAAAGGGAGATCTAATAGAAACTTACAAGATAATACATGGCTTGGAAAGGGTGGACGCTAGGAAATTGTTTCCGTTAGGTGAGGAGACTAGGACCCGTGGACACAGCCTTAGAATTAGAGGGGGTAAATTCAGAACAGAAATGTGGAGACATTTCTTCAGCCAGAGTGTGGTGGGCCTGTGGAATTCATTGCCGCAGAGTGCAGTGGAGGCCGGGATGTTAAATGTCTTCAAGGCAGAGATTGATAAATTCTTGATGTCACAAGGAATTAAGGGCTACGGGGAGAATGCAGGTAAGTGGAGTTGAAATGCCCATCAGTCATGATTGGGCCGATGGGCCGAATGGCCTTACTTCCACTCCTATGTGTTATGGTATATTGTCCTAGCTTGGCTTAAATTTAAAGCAGGCAGGTTGAGTCTGCTTAGTCAAAGTACAGCCTTGAGGACTGAACCAGAAATGGCTGTCATGTATTTAAGCTTGATCTCACCACTTAAGGTGGTGTTCGGTCAGATGACCATAGGCTTTAAGGAGTTTCTGAAAGAAAGTGAGCAAAGTCAAGGGGAAGAAATATTTTGAAAATGCATTCTAAGGATAAGGACTTTTGGCAATTGAAGCCTACAATGGTGGAGCAATTAAAATAGGGAATATCCAAGAGGTCAGAACAAAATCAGTGCAAAGGTCTCAAACAGCTGAGAGAAAGCCAGAGATGAGGCCATCAATGATTTAAAAATAAATCAGAGAATTTTAAAGGTAAGAAATGAATTAAAAGGTGACCCATTTCAGTCTGGGCCACTCTTCCTTTGCTCAGTCTGAACTCAAACTTTTGATTACTGCAGTTTGCTAAAGTGTAACAATCTAGAAAATACTATTATGGAAAGCCTGGAAGCAGAAATATACAGCAGGACATCCTTTGTCTCTAAGCAATCAGCTGCTGGATCTTTGTAGTGGCCTGAAGCCAGCAAACTACTTCAGAATGAAGGCATTGTGACTGCTGCTAAAACAGCAGGATCCATTTACATGATGGTTTCGGTGTGACAACTGCATGTTAATGGAATGAGACCTTTTAGTTGTTCATGTATTTTCTTTTCAGACATGGATGCTGCAGCACTATGTTCATGTAATGGAACCCTGTGCTATTAAGAACTCTACTAACTTGAGAAAACCACTAGACTGCTCATCCTGCCTCCTTCAGTTTAACATCACTCTCCAGGTATAGAAAGCCTCCAAAACCTTACAAACACAGCAATGGCAATCAAACTTTTTGTCCTTGAAGTCTGGCCAATCTCCAGAGCAAGATAGCTGGAAAATCAGCAAAAGAAACAGCTCCCGTGCCTGATAAAATCGGGCAATTTAGATCTCTCTGCTGGACATGTGATGGGTGTGAAAGTGTGCAGTGAGACTGTCAGGAGATGGGGAAGTGGGAATAGGGTTGGCAAAAGCTATAATTACCTTCTGTGCCCAATGAGCTGCACAAATATGGACATTACACATACCTTGAGATGTCTGTACACAAACCATTCAATCCTTTCCTGTAACTTTCTAATCACTCCAATATATATCCATTATTCTGATATAAATTGTCTGCCTTTCAATTAAATCACCGTCTCATACTTCATGTTAGGCATCTGTTACTGCACATGTTTAGTGTGTTTATTGAGATGTCATAAAACAAAAAGACTGGCCTTTATAATTAGAGCACAATAAAGGATTAAAATTTAAATTATATTAAGCATATTAGCTTTTTAAATATTGCATTTGTGTGAATTTTATAAAGAACCTTTAAGTAAATTAGTGGAACATTTTGACGTAATGGCAAACTCTCAGACAAGCTGCACATTTAATGAACAGCTTCACCACAGCGATTGCTATAAAGCTTCAGGTTACTAATCAGATCTTTTGGGACGTGGTTATTAAAGGCAATCAGAACGCTCAATGTTAAGTGTTGCCTCAGGCAACTACTTGGATTAGTAGTTCAACATCATTTTGATAAAACTAATTCATAAAAAGTTGTTCACGAACAATAAATTTCTGTCCTGGGAACAAATGTATGCAAACAGGATAAAATCATATTTCTGTTGCCTATTTTGGTGGGGCTCGTTAACGATATAGGGCCACGGAGATTAGATTTTCCTGTCCTTTTCTCATTATAATACCTTTGGGTTTTTTTACATCCACTTGAGAGAACAAACATTGGTTCAAAAATGAGTTTAAATTCTCTCTCAAAAGGTGCTTCTTCCATCAGCACTCCTTCCAGAGTGGAGTCTCTGACTTATGAAAAAAAGTGCACGACCAATGAGTCACAGATGACATCGATAATTAATAAATCCACACCCTACATTAAAGGGACTGTTGTCGTGCAGTGGTAGTCCCCCTACCTGTGAGCCAGATTCAAGTCCCACCTACTCCAGACGTATGTGATGACATCTTGGAACAGGTTGATAAGAGGTTAGGCATACCCCACTGAGGAGGACTCTTGTTGCACAGTAGTGGTGTCCTGACCTTTGAGTGAGAAGTCCTGAGCTCAAGTACCAACCCCAGAGTTGTGTAATAACACATCTGGACGTGTTGATTAAAAATGTCCATACTGTACTGTGTCTCTGAATATTCAGAAGCAAGTAACATGCACTTACTTCTTGACTGCCATTCTGAAAGATACTTCTAGAATTCACTGCTTATCCATTCAAAGGATGTGGCTATCAATGGCTAGTCTGGTACTTACTGCATCTCCCGAACTGTTTTGAGGAAGGTGATGGTGAGCTCTGGTTTAAACCATTGCTGTCCTGGGGAGTCGGAACACCGACTCCCCAGGAAGGAAGTTCCAACTTAGGAAGGAAGTTCCAACTTAAGATGCTGGGTGGCTTGTAGTTGGTGTTACATTTTTGTCCTTCTTGGCTGGTGAGATTGATGGATATGGAAGGAGTTGAGAGAGAAGCTTGGTGAGGTACTGCAGTACACCTCGGAGATGGTACACATTGCTGCCACTGTGCTTGGAGGTGGAAGAAGTGAATGTTTACGGTGGAGGATTTGGTGCCAAACAAACTAGTCACTTTCTCTTTGATGGTGTCAAGCTCTTGAATGTTGTTGGAGCTATACTCATCCAGGAAAATGGATGTATTCCATCACACTCCTGACTTGTGCATGGTAAATAACAGAAAGGCGTTGCTGTGACAAGAAATGAGTTAACCATAGTAGAATTCCTAGCCTCTGACTCACTCGTGTAGCTACCTCTGTGTATAGAATCCCTCCAGTGTGGAAGCAGGCTATTCGGCCCATTGACTCCACAAGAACCCTCAAAAGAGCTGGCTACCTCAACCATCTACCCTACCCCTGCATTTCCTATAGCTAATTCACCGAGCCTGCACATCCCTGGATACTATGGGCAATTTAGCACAACTAATCTACCGAACCTGCACATCTTTGGACTGTGGGAGGAAACCAGAGCACCTGGAGAAAACCCACACAGACAATCACCCAAGGGGGGAATTGAACCTAGGTGCTTAGCACTGTGAGGCAGCAGTGCTAACTACTGAGACACAATGCCACCCCTGGACTATGATTAGCCCAGTTTCATTTTTGGTCAATGCTAACATCCAAAATGTTCATAATGGATGATTCAGCATTGTTAATGCCATTGAAAGACAAGGGACAATGGTTGGATTCTCTTTCTTTTTGGATATAGTCAGTGTTTGGCATTGTGTGGCATGAATGTTATCAGTCCAAGGCTGGAGGTTGTTCACATCGTGCTGTATACAAACTCAGGCTGCTTCAGTATCTGAGGAGTCACAAATGGTAGTAAACATTCTGCAACCATCAGCAAACAACTGCACTTCTGACCTTATGATACAGTGAAGATAATGGATGAAGCAGCTGAAGATGGTTGTACCTAGGACGCTAACTTGAGAAGCTCCTGCAGTGATGTACTGGAGTTAAGATAATTGACCTCCAACAACCACAGTCATCTCCCTTTGTGCTCAATACGATTTCAACCAATACAGATTTTCCCCAATCCTCTGACTCCAAGTTTGTCCAGGGCTGTTTGATACCAGAATCAAATTAGTGCTGCCTCGCAGTCAAGAGTAGTCACTATCACATCACTTCTGGATTTCAACTCTTTTATCATTGTTTGGATCAATGCAGCAATGTGGTCAGGAGCCAAGTGGCTATGACTGGAACCAGTCTGAGTGTCAGTGAGCAGGTTAATCATTGATAAGAGCCACCTGATAACACTATCTGATAACACGATTTCCATCACTTTGCTGGTGACCAAGAGTGAAATGTTAAGGTAGTAATTTAGTGATTTGGATTTGTTCTTTTTTCTTGTATTTAGGACATACCTGAGCAAATTTCCACACTTAAAGGTTGATACAAACATGCAGCGTACTGGAACAGTGGTTAATTCTGGAGTAAAAGTTTAATTGTCAGGGCCGAGAGACTTAGCAATATCCAATACATTCAGCCACTTCTTAAAATCATTTGGAGTGAATCAAATTGATCACTGGTATCGGTGATTTTAGGACCTCAGGAAGAAATGGATGATGCACATTACATTTCTGGCTGAAAATGGGTACAATTGCTTTTGCATTGTCTTATGCACTGTGTGCTGGGCTACCCAGGGCTGATAAATGGCACGTAATATGCATGCCTCACAAGTGCCAAGCACAGACTGTGCCCAACAACAGAGAATCTAACCACTGTCCTATGTTTTTTAATGTCATTGTTGAAGATACTGGTAATCGTGGAGCCCGGACCTCCTGTTCAATTGTTCACCAGCATTTATGACTTGATGCGATAGGATCACAGATCTGAGTTGTGGAATTGCTTAGCTCTGTCCATCACTTGCTGCTTCTGCCATTTGACATGCAAATAGTTCTGTATTGTAGCTTCACCAGGTTGACACCTTATTGTTGGATATGTCAGGTACTGTTCCTTACATGCCCTGTTGCCGTCTGCTTTGAATCAAGTTTGATGTACTGGTTTGATGGTGATGGTAGAATGGGGGATGTACTGGGCCAGATTGTAGTTCAATAGAATTCTGCTGCTGCTGACGTGGCCACAGTGCCTCATATCCAAAATCAGCTAAACGAAGTAAATTACTCACAGGTCTTGAATAAGTTTTAAAATATTATACAAGCTGGATCAATGCCAGTGCATAGATGGGCCACTCCCTGTAGCTTCCTTTTAGTATATCTTTCTCTCTATATCTTTCACTTATAATGGCCACTCTGAAATTAAAATTACATCTTTTTCTCGACCTTAAATAAGCTAATGCTGATTGAGAGCCAATGCAATCAGGACTGAAATATTATACAACAACCTACACATTGAAATGCATTGTTCAACCAATTCTTAACTTAACACTCAACTTACTTGATGCCATTACAAATATTGTGATATATGGATATAATTAACACGGAGTGTTTTGGACCTTATGAACAAACAACTTTGAAAATAGCTAGAACCACAAGAAAGTGAACAGCACTGAAGGAGGAGAAGTCTACCAGAAATGCTGCTTCCACAAACTGTGTGCAGTTCCTTTGTTTTGGACTCTAACCAACCGATTGAATTATTCGAGAAAGACGTACAGAGGAAGTCTCCCTTTGTCTACTCAAGTGAATTGAACAAAAATTGTTCCCTATCTCTGTAACCTCTTTTGGGCTTACAATCCTCTTTACGCTGTACTCAGACACCCAATATCTGTAGAGAATGTGGTGCTGGAAAAGCACAGCAGATCAGGCAGCATCCGAGGAGCAGGAAAATTGACATTTCGGGCAAAAGCTAATTCCTGATGAAGGGCTTTTGCCTGAAATGTTAATTTTCCTGCTCCTCAGATGTTGCCTGACCTTCTGTACTTTTCTAGCACCATACTCTCGACTCTAATCTCCAGCATCTGCAGTACTCACTTTTACCCAGTAACAGTACCCTCCATAGGGGGTGGCACAGTAGCTCACACTGTAGCCCACAGTGTTAATCACCCAGGTTCGATTCCACCTTACGGTGAATTGTCTGTGTGGTGTTTGCACATTCTCCCTGTATCTGCGTGGATTTCCTCTAGGTGCTCTGGTTTTCTCCCATGGTCCAAAGATGTGCAGATTAGGTAGATTGGCCATTTTAAATTGCCCATAGTCTCCAGGGTTGAGCAGGCTGGGTTGACTAATTGTGAGAAATGCAGAAATAGGGTTGGCGGGGTGGGGTGTGGGTCTGGATGGGATGTTTCTTGGAGGGTATGTGTGGACCTGATGGGCCAAATGGCCTGCTGCCACACTGTAGGGATCCTGTAATTCCAATTCTGGCTGCAGTATCCTCAATTGTAATTGCTCCACCATTGCATTTGTGGCATGAGTTGCCTGGGCTCTTAAATTCAGAACCTGTAACTAGTGACAAACTTTGCAATAAATAATACCTTGTTCACATCAAAGTGACTGTTCTCATGAGAGCAGGAGTGGTTTTCCTCCAGTACAGTGTAGCAAGCAGGCCCTTTAGTTTTCTCCACTGTAAGTGGATGCAGCACAGAGCAGGCATTGCTTTTCAATATGGCCGTCTAGATTGGACATCACATGGTGAGCAGGAATGTCTGATCTTCAGACTCAGCTTGAAGTGGCTTCCTCATACTGCAAATTCAGCAGAAGGGAAGAGCTGAAAAGTTAAGAACCTACAGAAAACAAATCTCTGATGGCAATCCTCAACAAGGAAGAATATTCCGGTCAACGATGAAAGCGTTTCAAGTTTGGTACGACACACACTGCAACAGAAAACTTACCAACCTTTGTGGAGGAGGAGAATTAGCAATTCCAAAGTAGATACGGATGGCATCGTGAGTTGGTGGGAAATTTCAGCAGTCCTGGATGATTGTTCACCTCGGGAGTGAATAAACATTGGGCAGTCTGTGAATGAAGTTTGAACGTCTCGGTAGGCAACAGGAACTCCGATCGAGTGTGGCTGCCATGATGTGTGGGTAGAAGAGGCTCAGCCACAGCAGTAGAATTAAAGAACTAGAAAAGAAATTCGAATGCAAGGCCGCAGACTCGTGGACATTGCTAATCCATTAAAATTAAAGCAATAACCTTGAAAGGTTAAAAGCCTAAGTAGAACTGACCTTAACAAGGAAAAAGAACTTTGGAAAATTCATTGAGATCGCAGAAACACTACAAATTCTTCACAAGAGCTGGGGTAAAGGCAGGAATCATTTATTTAAAGTGCAAGGAGTGAAAATGATCCAATGAAACTGTGAAGGAATCAGAATTCATTTTGTAAAGCCATGATTAGTTGAAGCCATATGTTAAAGTGGAAATAATTTATTAATGCCTCCGAAAATGGGAGTCATTGAGTAAAATCATGAAAGCAATCATTTATTAAAGACAGTGAGCAGCAATATTCACAGAGTGAGGATGCTGAGAAGGTGGAAATCATCTGCCCTTACAGTGAACAGAGTGAATCTTCCATTCCCATGTGAGAAAGAAGGAATCATCCATTTTAGCTGCAAAACATAAATAACAATCCAATGCAGCAGTAATAAACCAAAGAAATACTAGCACTGTTAAAAAAAAACACGGTATCAGAAATAACATTGCCAGGGAAGTTTAATTTCGAAGATGGGTGAAATGTTTCCGTATCCTTCCTTACGTTGTGCCTTAAACCCTACTCCTTCAATTAAACTGCTGGCGATATGCCCTAGTACCTCTTTATGTAGCCCAGTGTCGAATATTGTCTGATTACAGTTCTGAAAAGCATGTCGGAATATTTTCACTATGTAATTGCTGTGACAATGAAACAATACTCTTTTTATTGGCATTACACTCTGAAACAGTAACTTCTGGGTTCTGCGCATATGGTGTTAAACATGGAAATATTGCTGTCAGTAATTCTATGCTTCTTCATTGCATTAAGGAGCAGATCAAATCCCCTCAAAATATCTTAAGAAAATAGCCTAGATCCAAACTTTTTCCTTACATCTAAAGGCAAATTCAAGGCGTTGTGTTCCAGATGCAATTCAATTGGTCAAAGCACCAGGCTTAAAGCAAAACACACTTTGTTAAGAACTGCAGATGTGTTATTTTGATGTCAGTAGAAAGGAAAATGTCAGAAACTGTTGCAAATGATACAACTGGATACTTAACTGGATACAACTGGATGATCAAACTGGGCAGAGTCAATCAACAGACGATTCACATATCAGCAGGATGTTACAAGTGAGGTAGCGCTGTTCATTAGAAATTGATAGCTTTCTGGAGACCAATGACATAAAAGTGATATATGTGGTTGGCTGAGGCAGTGACCTGATAGAAGTATATAAATTTATGAGAGGGATAATCAGTCTTTTGCTCAGAGTGGAAGTGTCAAATATGAGAGGGCATAGTTTTCAGATGGGGGAGGGAAGTCTAAAGGAGCTGTGTGAGCAACGTTTTATTTTACACAGAGTTTAGATTAGATTAGATTACTCACAGTGTGGAAACAGGCCCTTTGGCCCAACAAGTCCATACCGACCCGCCGAAGCGCAACCCACCCATTCCCCTACATTTACCCCTTTACCTAACACTACGGGCAATTTAGCATGGCCAATTCACCTAACCTGCACATCTTTGGACTGTGGGAGGAAACCGGAGCACCCGGAGGAAACCCACGCAGACACGGGGAGAACGTGCAAACTCCACACAGTCAGTCGCCTGAGTCGGGAATTGAACCTGGGTCTCTGGCACTGTGAGGCAGCAGTGCTAACCACTGTGCCACTGTGCCGCCCAGTTGTAGATACCTGTACCGTGCTGCCGGGAAGAGGTGGTTAAAAGAAGGTGCACCAGCAGAAGTTGAAGAGGCTTTCAGACAGACACATGAACAGTCAGGGAATAAAGTGATATGGACCATGTGTAGGCAGATGGGATTAGTTAAGAATAGCATCATGTTCAACACAGATAGAGTGGGCTGAAGGGCCTGTTCCTATGCTGAACTGTTTTCTGTAACATCAATGTAAGATAGTGTAAGAATGTGGCATTGAGGTACATGATCACCCATGATCTAATTGAATTAATTATCCAAGAACATGCAGGTCCTTGGACTCCTCCGTCGCCAGATCATAGCAACACGATGGTTGGAGGAAGAGCACCTCATCTTCCGCCTAGGAACCCTCCAACCACAAGGGATGAATTCAGATTTCTCCAGTTTCCTCATTTCCCCTCCCCCCACCTTGTCTCAGTCAAATCCCTTGAACTCCCTAACCCGCAATCTTCTTCCTGACCTCTCCGCCCCCACCCCACTCCAGTCTATCACCCTCACCTTGACCTCCTTCCACTTATCGCATTTCCAACACCCCTCCCCCAAGTCCCTCCTCCCTACCTTTTATCTTAGCCTGCTGGCCACACTTTCCTCATTCCTGAAGAAGGGCTTATGCCCGAAACATCGATTGTCCTGTTCCTTGGATGCTGCCTGACCTGCTGCGCTTTTCCAGCAAGACATTTTCAGCTCTGATCTCCAGCATCTGCAGTCCTCACTTTCTCCCCAAAACATCCTCATGCCTCATTTCCTGTAAAAACTCCATTCCATTCTCCCAGTTCCTCTGTCTGCATTGCAAATGTTCCACTGAGGCCAAATTTGACAAGGGAGCTTCCGAAATGTTCACATCATTCCTCAAACGAGGACTCCCCAGCTCTGTGGTGAGACGGCCCTCAACTGGGTCCAAATCATCTCCCAAATTTTCACCCTCACCATCTCTCTTCCCTCCCACAACAGCGATAGGGTTATCAACCATCCCATCAGCATCCACATCCAGAAAATCATCAGTCACCATTTCCACTACCTCCAGTGAGATGCCACCATCAGACATCTATTCCCCTTCCTTCCCTTGTCTGGCTTCCACAGGGACTGTTCCCTCTGGGACACCCTGGTCCACTCCCCTTTCACTCCCAACACTCCCCTATAGCTCCAGGCACCTTCCTCTACAACTGCCGAAGGTGTAACACCTGCCCATTTCCCTCCTCCCTCCTCATTATCCAAGGGCCCAAGCATACCTTCCAGGTGAAGCAGCACTTTAACTGCACTGCCCCACAATCTAGTTACTGCATTCGCTGCTCACACAATGTGGTCTCCTCTACATCAGGGAAACAAAGTGTTGACTGGGTGGCCGCTTCACAGAACACCTACATTCTGCCCACAAAAGACCCTGAGCTTCCCGTTGCCTGCCACTTTAACACATTACCCTGTTCCCTGGCCAACATCTCTGTCTCAGGCTTGCTGCAGTGTTCCAGTGAAGCTCAGTGCAAGGTGAAAGAACCTCATGTTCCATTTGGAGTCTCTACAGCCCTCTAGAATCAATACTGAGTTCAGTAATTTTAGGGCCTGAAATCCCCAATGTCCTAGCCCCCTACCACACACACCAGGCCTTGTTATCACATAGTATGCCACTACAAAGTTAGCCACTAATGGTCTCCATTAACAGCTATTCACCCTCCCACCCAGATCATTATTAACTCCTTTCTCTGTCCAAATATTCTTTTCTCTCTTTGGACTCTACCTATATCTATTGTTAACTCCTTACTCCCTACCCTATCTTCTGCATATAAACAGACATTTTCTGAGCTACCATCCATTCTGAAGAAGTGTCAGTGGACCTGAAATGTTAAATCTGATTTTTCTCCACAGTTGCTGCCAGACCTGCTGAGCTTTTCCAGCAATTTCTGTTTTTGAGCATATTTCTGTTCTTTTGTTCCTTTTGCCCATTCGTTGCACTGGGAAGAAGAAATGAACTTGATAGTAGATGTGTAAATAATGCCTTAAAATGCTATTCATTTAGTAAGTGGAAAGTAAAGTGTCAACTAGTCAGTTCTTCTGAGGAGTATGGTGCCGGAAAAGCACAGCCATCAGGAATAGCTCACGCATGGCATGTCGATCCTCCTGCTCCTCAGATACTGCCTGACCTGCTGTGTTTTCCCAGCCCTACACTCTTCGACTCTGATCTCCAGCATCTGCAGTGCTCACTTTCTCCCAGTTCTTCTGAGGAATCATAGCAGATACTCTAAGTCCTTAAAACCTCTTAATCTTGTAAAATTAAACACTGAGCCATTTACAGCATAGATCATAGAACCAAAGCTGTCAAATAAGCAATATTTTCTCTGGGGTTCAGGTATTTCAACAATCTAATTCATTTCTGGGATCTCCATGAATAATTCAGACCTTTAAAGAAATGTGTGAGCCTGGATCTAATATCGCCATTCATTGGCCAAGATCTTGCTTTGAAAATAATGCTGGTGCACATCAAACACAAAATAAAGAAGTCAGGATCGGAGATTAAAAGCTCTTTCATAAATTGTGCAAATATAGCATCTTTACATCTGCCTCGTCATTCAAAAGTATTGAGCAGCAGGATGTTTCGAGACTGTATTTAAGATGTCACAAGGTGCCACAAGGAATGGTGCTGGGTCCACTTCTTTTTGTCATTTGCAAAAATGATTTGGATGTGAGCATAAGAGGTACAATTAGTAAGTTTGCAAATGACACCAAAACTGGAGGTGTAGTGGACAGTGAAGAAGGTTACCTTAAATTAAAACAGGACCTTGATCAGATGGGCCAATGGGCTGAGAAGTGGCAGATGGAGTTTAATTCAAATAAATGCGAGGTGCTGCATTTTGGGAAAACAAATCTTAGCAGGACTTATGCACTTAGTGATAGGGTCCTGGGGGGTGTTGCTGAACAAAGAGACCTTGGAGTGCAGGTTCATAGCTCCTTGAAAGTGAAATCGCAGGTAGATAGGATAGTGAAGAAGGCATTTGGTATGCTTTCCTTTATTAGGCAGAGTATTGAGTACAGGAGTTGGGAAGTCATGTTACATCTGTACAGGACATTGGTTCGGCCACTGTTGGAATATTGTGTGCAATTCTGGTCTCCTTCCTATTGGAAAGATGTTGTGAAAGAGAAAAGGGTTCAGAAAAGACTTACAAGGATGTTGCCAGGGTTGGAGGATTTGAGCTATAGGGAGAGGCTGAACAGGCTGGGGCTGTTTTCCCTGGAGCGTCGGAGGCTGAGGGGTGACCTTATAGAGGTTTATATAATCATGAGGGGCATGGATAGGATAAATAGACAAAGTATTTTCCCTGGGGTGAGGTGAGTCCAGAACTAGAGAGCATAGTTTTAGGGTGAGGGGGAAAGATATGAAAGGGACCTAAGGGACAATGTTTTCAGTCAGAGGGTGGTGCGTGTGTGGAATGAGTTGCCAGAGGAAGTGGTGGTGACTTCTACAATTGCAACATTTAAAAGGCGTCTGGATGGGTATGTGAATAGAATGGGTTTGGAGGGATATTGGCCGGGTGTTGGCAAATGGAACTAGATTCAGTTACAAAATCTGGTCAGTAAGGATAAGTTGGACCTAAGGGTCTGTTTCTGTTCTGTACATCTCTATGACTATATGACTCTAAGAAGGGCCAGTTTAAAACATTGCACTATGAAATGGTCCTCTCAGCGTGACATATGTTTAGTCAATGGCACCCTGCAGTCTGGGGAAGCCAGCAATATTGCTGCAACCTCCTGATAGCTCTGCAGCACTGATTTATTCACAAGAAAATGAACTGATGTGATATGGCACAAATGACACTGGTCACATGATGATTGGGAAATCCCATACAAGTCGCCTTTGGATCCCTGGAAGCAGCCAGTTACCTAAATATTCAAAGTGACTGTCACTTTGATGGCCACTGCAATAGCATGGTCACCCATTCCCTCACGTTACAGGTCCCCATTCAGCAGCTGACATTGTTCAGCTCTCCCGTCAGCAAATAAAACAGATTTACAAGGTTGTTGCTAGGGTTGGATGGTTTTAGTTATAGGGTGAGGCTGAATAGGCTGGGGCTGTGTTCCCTGGTGGGCTGGAGGCTGAGGGGTGACCTCATGGAGGTTTATAAAGTCCTGAGGGGTATGGATAGGGTGAATAGATAAGTTTTTTTTCCCCTGAGGTGGGGGAGTCCAGAACTAGAAAGAATAGGTTTAGGGTGAGAAGGGATTTTTTTAAAATTAGAATCCTTGCAGTGTGGAAACAGGCCCTTCAGCCCAACAAGTCCACATTGACATGCTGAAGAGTAACCCACCCAGACCCATTCCCCCACCTTATATTTACCCCTGACTAACGCACTTAATCTACACATCCTGGAACACTATGGGCAATTCACATAACCTGCACATCTTTGGACTATGGGAGGAAACCCACAGGGAGAATGTGCAAACTCCGCACAGACAGACAGTCACCCGAGGCTGGGATCAAACCCAGGTCCCTGGCGCTGTGAGGCAGCATTGCAAACCACTGAACCACCAAGCCTAAGGGGCAAATTTTTCATGCAGAGGGTGGTGCACGCATGGAATGAACTGTCAGAGGAAGTGGTGGAGGCTGGTACAATTACAGCATTTAAAAAGGCACTTGGATAGGTATATGAATGGGAAGGGTTTAGAGGGATATAGGCCAAATGCTAGCAAGTGGGACTAGATTAATTTAGGATAGCTGATCCACATGGACGGTTTGGACCGAAGAGTCTGTTTCCATGCTGAACATCTCTATGACTCTCTGACTTGAACTAAATATCGCACATGATACGCAAAGATATCCAAAGACACACAGGAGAAGTAACACAGCAACTTTTGTCCCTGCTTGCCTTTCATAACAAGTCTGAAGTCCTCATGTGCAGTAATATATATAATGCAGTGTATTATGAAACTGATGAGGATATGGTGATTGAATCAATTACACAGTACAGAAGACTAGCTGGTCTAACTAGACTATGTTATGTACTCGACTGGCCTCCTCTACTTAAATTCAATTTAGATACAAAACAACTATGCATTTTCTTTTTAAAAATGGTAAGTAAACCTCCCAGTGATTATTCAACATGAGCTGAAATTTTCCCCAGTCCCCACTAGGAAACAGAACAAGGAGCAAAGTTGTAAAATAGCACAATGGGTTAGCTACCTTGTGGTGGTACCCAATTACTGGGTCAACTGGAGGGATGTTATTGATGCGCCCTGGATCCTTCCAAAACTAAATGCCACTCCTCACCCCCGAATCCCCCCCGACACATCGGTAACTCCCCAGCACATTAGTTTGGAGGCCACCACCATTTCCTCACCCTCACCTCAGCACGGACTCATTGCAGTGTGACTGCTACAGATATGGCTGTGTTGTCCTGAGGAAGTGGAGAACACTGAAGCAACCTTGCAGTCGCCTGTCTGTTAAAGCAACGCCCACTTCTCAAAGTGATGTTGATGGCCAGCCAGTAACGCTAGCCCTCAGACTGTGCCTTCCATTTCCTTGGCCCCTGCATAATCCTTGGAAAAGTGCAGCAGGTCAGGCAGCATCCAAGGAGCAGGAGAATCGACGTTTCGGGCATGAGCCCTTCTTCAGGAATCCCGAAACATCGATTCTCCTGCTCCTTGGATGCTGCCTGACTTGCTGCGCTTTTCCAGCAACACACTTTCAGCTCTGATCTCCAGCATCTGCAGTCCTCACTTTCTCCATGCATAATCCTTAATTGGACATGGCTCTGGAAGATGGCTTCTTAACTGGTCTTTTGCAAGAACATGACTGGCGCTCTACCATGGCAACTTCTGGGTTCCCAATGCAGGCAGATGTCGGGATTGTGAGCCAACTGGAAAAAAATTAATCAGCTGAAGAAGTGTGAGACTACACTATTTTAAAACAACACAGATGTTATCAATAAAACATAGTGCAAGAAGTATGTAAGTACATATGATATGTGTGCAGTAAGTTACCACTTTAGAGAAAACATTGAATAAATCATAGATAAAACATTTAAGAATTCATTGCGAATAGTACATAGGAAATTTAGTCCCCCATATGTGATGCAGCCTGTGGATTATGTTTAAATTCACAGGTTATTACAACAGGTGTGAGATTTATTATGATGATTTAGAGAGTAATACTTAGAACCCTCTTCTTTCTCAGTCTCACATATATCTAGGTGTACAGAAGGCAATGCTTTTTAATATCCAGGTACCCAGGTTGGCTACAGAGCATCCACTGGGCTCCATTTCAATTTGAGACTTCCTCTTTATACACCTGGTTACATTTAAAGAGCTAATTCAGATGTTACAAGGAGATTCATAAACTTTTGATTTAATGATTCAAATGCAAACAGAAGGGGAAAAAACGTTATAACATGTTTTGCAGGTTTATTAGTTAAATTAAATTGTTAGGTTCTGTTCGACATCATACTTTCATTTACAGACTGTCAATTGCACTTTTTTAAAAAAAAAAGTAGACTTCTAAAGTTAATAAGAAATCAGGGTCAGCAGAAGCTTTAAATGACTTGAACTTGGATTTTCATTGCACAGTTTCACTTCCTGTCCTTCCTGGTTTTGCATGTCTCAACAGATGTAGTTAACCTCCAGATTCCTGGCTGATGAGAAAAGACTGTACGATGAAAATCTAGTTCTACCCTTGACTTCGAGCTGAGGCTTAATCTGATAACGGAACTCTATAATTGCAGAAATTGCCCAGAATAAGGCCACAATTATAACCACAGGATGACAATTTGATTTCCTTTGACCAAACTGATTTTCATATTTATTCAACAGCCTGTTGTTGTGTTAAAATCCTATGCTTTAATATTGGATATGTGTTTGTTGAATTTCATATCAAGCATTTCAGAACTTTTTTTTCCATCCACTCATGCAGTCTGTGGTTTATGTTCACATTGGTCAGTTATTATAACAGCTGTGATGTTTAAATTGATGACTTCATATCCACTAAATAACATGGATAGTAACATTTGCTGATGACACCACCACAGTCAGTCGAATCTCAGATGGCAACGAAACAGACTACAGATGGGAGGTGGAAGACCTGGAAAAATGGTGCACTAAGAACAACCTAGCTCTCAACGCCAGCAAACCCAAGGAACTCATTATTGACTTTTGGCATGATGTTACTCATGCCCCGACACATTAACAGCACAGAAGTGGAATGAATGGAGAGTGTCAAGCTCCTGGGAGAGGTCATCCACAGCAAGCTTTCTTGGACTCTTCATGTGAACGCACTGGTTACAAAGGCCCAACAACATCTCTTCTTCCTCAGGTAGCTGAGGAAATTTAGCACGATGGCGAATACCCTTGCCAACTTTTATAGGTGCGCCATCGAGAACATTCTGTCTGGATGTATCACAACCTGGTACGACAACTGTACCATTCAAAATTGGAGATGGTGACAGAGACTGGTGAACTCAGCCCAGACAATCACGAGGGCCAACCTCCCATCTACAGAATACATCTACCAGGCCCGCTATCAAGGAAAAACTGCAGGTATTCTTAAAGATCCATCCCACCCTAGCAATGTTTTTCTACAACCTCTACCATTGGGGAGAAGACACAGAAGCCTGAACACATGCACCAGCCAGTTTCACAATAGTTTCTACCCTACTGTTGCTAGAATATTGAATAGACTCACAAAATCTTTTTTTGTTTATGTTTTTGCCACTGTTTCCCTATTATTTACTATCTATGCTACTTAACTCTATGATCTGCCTGTATTGCTCATAAGACAAAGCTTTTCACTGTGCCTCGATACACATGACAATAAATTCAAATCAATTCAAATCAGGATCCACATGATCACTTTGCTGAACACCTCTGTCCCATCCTTAAAAATGACGGTCCATCCAGTTGCCTGCCATTTCAATATACCATTGTGTTCCTGTGCCAACATTTCTGGCTCAGGCCTGTTGCTGTGTTCCAGTGAAGTTTGGTGATAGCTGCAGGAACAACACCTTATCTTCCACCTAAGCACACAGCCCTTAGGACTCAATGAGTTCAATAAATTCAGAACATGAACACCTCCCTCTATGTATATCATCCACCCTCACATCTGAGGTCCTGTATGGGTTCCTTCTAGCGCAACTAACCCAGTTTCAACTATTTGTGCTTTCAGTTAGCACCTAATCAGCATTAATGTCTTTCCGGGCTTACTCTCAGCAATCTTCTTCTCTTTGTTTTTGCCTCTCTCTCTCTGACCACTGTCTCCATCTATCTCATTCCTTCCCCACCTCTCTTAACCCCATTCTCCATCAACAGCATAAACACCAATTTTCCCAGCCACTTTTCAGTTCTACTGAAAGTTTAATGACTAAGGTCATCAAGGGTTACAGGGAGAAAGCAGGACAATGGGATTGAGAAACATGTCAGCCATGATCGAATGATGGAGCAGACTCAATGGGCTGAATGGCCTAATGTGGTCTTCCGATCACTAGTCTCAAAACATTAATTCTGCGTTCTCTCCACAGATGCTGCCAGACCTGCTGAAGTTCCCCAGCACTTTGTTTTTATTCTAGATCTCCAGCACTCAAATTTCTTTGTCCGATTTCAGAATCCCTTTCTTTGTCAGCCTTCATACATATGTAAATTCATGCAGGGAAGCTGACCTAGGAAGAAACAATGGAGGCCTTCAAAGATTAAACTGACTGGGGGAACAAAACACTTAAATACTGCACTTGATTGCAGGCAAAGGAGTGATTATCCAGCAATAATGAGTCAAAAACACAAACGCACAAAGGCAGTAAAATGTATTTTCATGTATAATGAGCTTTATCTGCTTGAAATATACTTCCATCATAGTTTGACTTGGCTCCAAGATTCAAAGTTCAACTGCAATTTTGATTTCTTTCTGCCAGCTCTGCTATAGTTATAAAAGACAAAGACCTGATATTTTATGAGTAACTTTATATTTCAGTCTCTGGTTGCAGCACACCCATTTCTAATTTATTACCTTCTCCTGAGAGAATGTAGAAGGATTGGTGAAAATGTCAATACATTTGGCATGACAAGAACCAGGTTCAGTGTTCTACTTATTTACTTTCAATACGGGGTAGAACAAAAGCTGTAATAAAGCTGTTCCTCAGAGGATTGTTTAAACATGTCAATGTAAATAAACATATCTTAAGCACTTATTTAAAAAGAGAAACAATGTATGGCTTCCTATCCCAATGGTCCTGACTAGTACTGCCACAATTTCTATAACATTGGGCTGGATTTTTCCAAGGACTGACAATCTCACCACTTCTTTTTAAATTAAATGTAAACAAAACTAAATGCTTGACTCCCATTTTGAGTCAAACTCTCAGTCATAGTCATGACCTCTAACTAACTCCCACTTTGAACCAAGTTCCCAAATGTACTCATTCGGCCTTTTCTGACTCAGATGAAGTTTCTACTCCCGCTGAATTATGTTTCCTACTGATAGGATAAACTTCATCTTTGGAGAACCATATGATCATTTTATTCCATTGTTGTTTATTCAAAATGGGAGGAAAGTTGGGAAATATTGCGTGCAATTCTGGTCTCCTTCCTATCAGAAAGATGTTGTGAAACTTGAAAGGGTTCAGAAAAGATTTACAAGAATGCTGCCAGGATTGGAGGATTTGAGCTATAGGGAGAGGCTGTAGAGGCTGGGGCTCTTTTCCCTGGAGTGCTGGAGGCTGAGGGATGATCTTATAGAGGTGTATAAAATCATGAGGTGCATGGATAAGATAAATAGACAAAGTCTCTTCCCTGGGGTGGATGAATCCAGAACTGGAGGGCATAGGTTTAGGGTGAGAGGGGAAAAATATAAAAGCGAGCTAAGGGGCAACTTTTTCATACAGAGTGTAGTACGTGTATGGAATGAGCTGCCAGAGGAAGTGGTGGAGGCTGGTACAATTGTAACATTTAAAAGGCATCTAGATGGGTATATGAATAGGAAGGCTTTGGGGGGATATGGGCCGGGTGTTGTCAAGTAGGACAGGACAGGATTGGGTTGGGATATTGGGTTCGCACAGATGAGTTGGACTGAAGGGTCTGTTTCCGTGCTGTACATGTCTATGACTCTATTTGTGAGAAAGTATGTACTGAGATGTACACATTTATTCAGTAATATCTAATCCCGTCTTAGACTTTAAGAAAAAGACAGAATTGTATCATTTCATCAATATCATCATTACTGCTACTGTCTCATTATTATTTCCTCTTTTTCTTTTGAGAGCCATGAACTATTAAGATGCAGAGTTAATGGAAGGTCTCTGATCTTCAACCATGCGGGCATTCCTAAGATGTAAGCAAAAGTATTTTTTTTCCCTCAGCTGACATGTGACTGGAGATCTTGATACCTTGAGCTTCTGTCATTAAGACTATCATTAGAAATGGAAACATTGGCTTAGTTACAGCTGGGAGCACAGTGCTTGACATTCCATCATCAGATACACTTCCTACTTGAAGGAAGTGAAGAAGGCATTTGGCACACTTGTGTTTAATCGGACAGTGCTTTGATTCCAGGAGTTGGGAGATCATGTTACGGCTTTCCAAGACATTGGTAAGGCCTCATTTGGACTACTGCATTTAATTTTGGTCTCCTTGTGATAGCAAGGATGCTATTAAACTGGACAGCGTGTGAAAAGGATTGGGCAAGGATGTTACCAAGCCTGGATGGTTTGAGTTATAAGGAGAGGCTGAACAGATTGGGAGTTTTTTTTTCCCTGGAGCATGGAAGGCTGAGGGGGTGATCTTGTCGAGCTTTATAAAATCATGAGGGGCATAGATTAGGTGAGTAGGCAAGGTCTTTTCCCCAGGGTAGGGGAGTTCAAAACTAGATTGCAAAGGTGAGAGGAGAAAGATTTAGAAGGGACCTGAGGGTAACCTTTTTACACAGAGGGTCCTGTGTATGTCAAATGAGTTGCCAGAGGAGGTGGTCAAGGCATGTACAATTAAAAAATTTAGAAGACATTTGGACAGGTACATGGATAGGAAATGTTTGGAGACAAATGGACCAAATACAGGAATGTAGGGCTAATTGAGTTTAAGTGATTAGGATGAACAAGCTAGGCTGAAGGTTCTGGTTCCATGCTGTACTAGTATTGGCATCCCAACTCACTGGAAATCACATCCCATTACTCCTGGATTTATCACAAAGGTATTTAAAAGAAATGTGCAAAATCGTCAAACTACCTGATTTTCAGGTCCAGGTTGATAGAAAGCACAGACCAGGTTTGACACTTAACAAGAATTACTATTTACCACAGATCATTACATTCTAGTTATAGGTCAATAACGAAACTAAATTAAGTAAATTCTAGAAATTAAAACTCTAAGCCCTTATAAATGTGACCTTACACATACAGACAGACAAACATAAATAGAACACAGAAACATAGAAAATGGTGAAAATAGTTCCACTGTCTTTATTTCCAAAGGCTGTTAAGGTAGTTCCTGCTGATCTAAAGGTTTGCCCCAACATTCCTTTTTCTGAACATTTCTACTTGTTTACAAGAGATACAGGATGACTGTTTCAACTCTGAGAAGTCTCTGACTTATCCAATTTAAAGCATCAAGCTACAACACCTGCTAAGGCAAAGATAGACCGCTTTTCATTTTAGCTTAAAGTGGCTTACTGCAGAGAACTGAGAGAGAGAGAGAGAGAGGGAGATTTTGGCTGCTGCAAATCTGCTGACCTATTTCCTGGTCTGACAAGCTTTTCTCTCTCTTGCTCAAAGCCCAAGCTGTTCAGCCAGCTGATAACTAATCACATGGTTGTTGTCAGGCGGAGGACCTAGGCCAATGATGATTAGTCTCTAGTCCACAAAGCAATCTGCTTCATTTGTAAACAAACCCTGTCTCCTGTTCATCTGCACATTACAGGAGCCTGCAGCGACACAAACATAATACACAATAGGTATCAAACTCTTTACTTTCAAAATATGCAGCCATCCTTGTAAATCTGTGGATTTCAAAACAGCTCCTTTTCACAGTCCACAATTTTTTTAGCAGAGAAATAAAAAGACACTGTTTTTGCATTGGAAATCATTGGCCATTTCCCTGAATTGTCAAGCTTATGGGCACAGAGAAAAAACTCCAGTGAAATAAGCTAAATGGAATCAAGAATTGGTTTTGGGATTTTCCTCACCTATAGGGCTCAGTTCTACATGGGCTTGTGTGTACTTAAACTTAGAATTGTGTTCGTCTAACTTTGCTTCGCTTCCATTGTATTCCTTTGGTCAAGGGGAAGCTATAATATTTCAAAGAGCTTTCTATCATCCAAAGTGGCATATTTTGGCTTTCATTGCCAGTCTGAAGTATTTGTGATCAGCAAATCTGTGAATTCTCAGTTGGTTTAATATATAACCTGACTACACTGTTTGCACAAAGTCATGTAAGTCAGAAATTTGTACCCTTGAATCTTGGCCTCTCATGGATAATCCTATCTGAAATGGTTTTGCTGCCACTGGTTAATATGGAAGAAGAATCCCCAAAGATTTCTGTGGTCCTCCTCTTTCCTGTCCTCTAGGCCTGGCTGAAAGATACAAAAAGACATCTTTGTCTTCATATCATTGCCTCAACTTATACTTGGGGCAAAACAGTTAACTCAACAAATTGCTTTTAAAGTGGAGTAAACGCTTATACTGGACTGAGAAGTGAAACCCTGAAGCAATTTCAATCTTGTCTCATATTGTTAATTGTTTATTGGCAAGACATACTTTGAAGGTTGTTGGCCTTTTGGAATGGTTTTGAAGTAGAAATCTGTGGCTTTAGTAAAAGAGCAGATTTCATTTTTGAAAAGCAATCACAAACTTGAGTTCCTTAGCACCTATTGCGTCAATGCCACAAAAGCCCTAAACTCACAAAATGGCATCCACAATGCTTCTAGCCACTTCTGACGTGCTTTGCATAATTCCGCACTAATTGTGCGACAGTTCCACATGCTGCATTTTCAGGTTTGTGACATGATAGATAGATAGAACCAGGACTGCAGAGAGGACGCAATCTGTGCAGAGGAAGAAGAAGCCTGTGCATAGGTGACTCTACACCCACCAGTGTCCAGGGAGGACTCATCAAAATCATACCTCATGCTCAGAGTGTCCGTGACTTCATCCAGGCCTACAGTTTCATGGCATGTCAAGAATGGCAGTACTAGCGGCCATCAAGGTCACAGTCACTTCAAACTTATTTCCACTATCAAATCATTCCATGCAGGACCAGACATAACCTCTATCTCTGTATCCAAGATCTGATGCAGGCTCCAAATAGAGTCATAGAGTAATAGAGATGCACAGCATGGAAACAGACCCTTTGGTCCAACTCATCCATGCCGACCAATCTAGTCCCACCTGCCAGCACCCGGCCCATATCCCTCCAAATCCTTCCTATGCATATACCCATCCAAATGCCATTTAAATGTTGCAATTGTACCAGCCTCCACCACTTCCTCTGGCAGCTCATACAATACACGTACCACCCTCTGCGTGAAAAAGTTGCCCCTTAGGTCTCTTTTATATCTTTCTCGTCTCACCCTAAACCTATGCCCTCTAGTTCTGGACTCCCCCACCCCACAAAGAGACTTCAGCTACTTATCCTATCCATGCCTCTCATGATTTTAGCAACCCTCTATAAGGTCACCCCCTCAGCCTCTGATGCTCCAGGGAAAACAGCCCCAGCCTATTCAAACTCTCCCTACAGCTCAAATCCTCCAATCCTGGCAACATCCTTGTAAATCTTTTATGAACCCCTTCACAACATCCTTCCGATAGGAAGGGGACCAGAATTGCACGCAGTATTCCAAAAGTGGCCTAACCAATGTCCTGTACATCTGCAACATGACCTCCCAACTCCTGTACTCAATTCATTGACCTATAAAGGAGAGCATACCAAATGCCTTCTTCACTACATGTGAATGCTTTTTACAAGCTATATTAAATCTGCATCCTTTGCCCTCACAGGTAGTGCATTAGGGGAGGTGATGGCCCAGTGGTATTATCTCTGGACTATTAATCCAGAAACCAAAGTAATGTTTTGGGCACCCGTGTTCAAATCCAGCCACAGCAGATGGTAGAATTTGAATTTAATGCAAATCCTGAATTAACGGTCTAATAATGACCAGGAATCCATTGGCAATGTCAGGAAGGGAAGGTGCCATCCATGTTTTATTATTCAGTATCTCTGGGACCAGGAGCATGCCAGTTGATCAAATATTCCAGATGGTCAAGAGGTCCATCAAATCAATGTGAAGCACACACTAAGTAATAGAAAGGGGATATACACATCATTGTAATACTTTATTTGCAGTACAAATCATTTAAATAATAATGCAACTTTGCCTTAAATAGAACTTACCAGCAGAGACCCTTCAGAATTGCACCTTCGACCGACTACTCACATATCATGGTATTTGAGGAGAAATTGAAGCAACTGTCAATATTTCATGGGGCCTTTTGATTGAACATCAAGTGTGTTTACATTGATTTTGATTTATGCATTATTGTCATGTGTACTCAAGTACAGAAGAACAGTGAAAAGTGTACAAAGTTACCACACACGGTGCCATTTTAGATGCAACGGTACTTAGATACAGAACTTAGGTGCAAGTAGTAATATAGGGAAATAAAGTTAAAAGTAAAGCTTACCATAACTGAACAGAATAATACAGTAAACTTTGCACTATTTTAGGTGTATAATTTTTGCCAGTTTATCAAGAATGCTGATTCATTAACAGGCCAGTTCAAACAAAATATGCTGCATCATCTGTTCTCCCAAAAGAAAACATCTTGAGCATGTGCATGGATTACAAAGTAGTAGGATCAGTAATGGTGCAGAGAGCCACGAACTTCTCATACATGGCTCTGCAGGACCTATGCAGTAATCGTAAAGGATCTCCCTCCATTATAGTCATTTGGTGTGTGATCATGTCTCTACCATCCCATGACTGACTTATTGTCCATTACTCATGAGCAGAGTTTCGATCTAACCTGTTGGTTATGGGTTTGTTCAGCTCTGCCTATACTATGCTGCTGCCAATGTTTAGTCTGTTTATTGACAAATGTCAGGCTGCCATTTCAGTTTTAGGTAAAAGTGATTCAGAACTGTCAATATCAAAATGTGACTAGTGACAATGAATTCAGGACTCCAGTTCTAAATAAACATTTGAACCTCATTTCAATATTTGCAGGAGGTCTCTGCTAGTTTCAGGGAGTAACCAGGTCTCTCTAAAAAGAGACACAGTCTAAATCTTGTGTAAACTGAAGTGGGGCCCGGAACTACTGAACTCCTCACTGTTGCTGTCGTTTAAGACAACAATGTTAAATTTAGATCCCAACATATTCAGTTGTCAAAACTCTGACTTTTTGCTTGTCTGTTGTTTAGATTGAATTTAAGTCAGTCAGTCAGTCAATCACTTTACAATCATTATAGAGTTTAAAAAAAACATATTGGATGATGAAATAAAGTGGAACAAGTAAGAAAACTAAAAGGATACATACAGTGATCAAAATATAAAAAAGTGGGGTATGACAGATAGAGAAATAGAAAAGGTTTTCAACCAGAAATAAACATAATCAAAATTTACCAACTTAAAAGAAGAACTTCAAGATAATTTGGAAGAGAAAATTGGAAGACATAGATTTGAAATGAGAAATATCTTAAAAAGATTCAGAAAGGATGCAAATCAAACATATGTTAGTTAAGAAGAAAGAGAATATATCAAAGATAAGCATTTCCATTGATGTATACAGGTAATAGATTAAATTTGAAACTGAAGAAAGAAACATATGGCATTGACAGAGCTGATAACAAAAATGAAAGTTGATACAAATATAAATAATGCACAGGTTATTATAAAAAAATTAGAAAGGAAAAGATGAAGATTCAGACAAAATAGAAAAAAATTGAAATAAAAAGGCTTTTGGTCAGTACACAGCCAGTAAGAAGATCAAAAATAGACTACCAAGTGTAAAAACAGCTTAACACTTAGTGCAAATTGATGGAATGAGAGTGTAATGAAATATATATTTTATTCTGTCATGAAAGAAGATTTTGCCGATGAGATTGTCGGATGCGAGCATGGTATTATCATATGGAAACTGTTGAGGAGAATTAGGATTATTTTCCTATTACACTGTAGGCATGAAGTAAGGCATTTGGCCCTGTTCTTGCCCTACTTATCTCTCGGTTTCCCTTTCTGGGCCATAGACTCCTGCCTGTGGTTGCTTCAATGTGCCTTTAAGCCTATCTTTGACCATGAAGCAGGCTTTGAAGCCTCTACTGCTAGCTACAACCTGTCTGCCCTCAACCTCAGCACCCTGGTGCTGTGGAATGACCTGGAGTCCAACATCAGCCACCTTAATATTTATATCTACTGCTTCTGGACCAAGATCCATGAGCTAATGGGAACATAAGTAAATGTTACCAATAATATATGATAGTTGTTTTATAAATACATTTAAAACATCAACTTTCTGATTGATAAGCTCACCTTTGCACAAAATAAATCCACAATTAAGTGTACAAACAATTAATTATGTTCTGAATCTTGCAATGTTGCTTTAGTGCTGTTTGTGTTGGTTGGTATTAACCTTACATTCTTTTGTACATGTTAAAATAGGGTTGTATGGGAAAGAAGTTGAGGAAGTGCTGGGATTGATCAACAAGTGCTTAGTAATTTCATCCCATTTCATCAATATTAGGAGTTTGATAACAAATAAAGCAGAATTGATTGCTCTTCAGCTCCGGTGAGCCTGACCTCAGTGGTGGGGCAAGTTGTTGGAGGGAATCCTGAGGGACAGGATGTACATGTATTTGGAAAGGCAAGGACTGATTCGGGATAGTCAACATGGCTTTGTGCATGGGAAATCATGTCTCACAAACTTGATTGAGTTTTTTGAAGAGGTAACAAAGAAGATTGATGAAGGCAGAGCAGTAAATGTGATCTATATGGACTTCAGTAAGGCGATTGACAAGGTTGCCCATGGGAGACTGATTAGCAAGGTTAGATCTCATGGAATACAGGGAGAACTAGTCTTTTGGATACAGAACTGGCTCAAAAGGTATAAGACAGAGGGTGGTGGTGGAGGGTTGTTTTTCAGATTGGAGGCCTGTGACCAGTGGAGTGCCACAAGGGTCAATGCTGGGTCCTCTACTTTTTTGTCATTTACATAAATGATTTGGATGCGAGCATAAAAGGTACAGTTAGTAAGTTGGCAGATGACACCAAAATTGGAGGTGTAGTGGACAGCGAAGAGGGTTACCTCAGATTACAACAGGATCTGGACCAAATGGGCCAATGGGCTGAGAAGTGGCAGATGGAGTTTAATTCAGATAAATGCGAGATGCTTCATTTTGGGAAAGCAAATCTTAGCAGGACTTATACACTTAATGGTAAGGTGCTAGGCAATGTTGCTGAACAAAGAGACCTTGGAGTGCAGGTTCATAGCTCCTTGAAAGTGGAGTCACAGGTAGATAGGATAGTGAAGAAGGCGTTCAGTATGCTTTCCTTTATTGGCCAGAGTATTGAGTACAGGAGTTGGGAGGTCATGTTGCGGCTGTACAGGACATTGGTTAGGCCACTGTTGGAATATTGTATGCAATTCTGGTCTCCTTCCTATCAGAAAGATGCTGTGAAACTTGAAAGGGTTCAGAAAAGATTTACAAGGATGTTGCCAGGGTTGGAGGATTTGAGCTATAGGGAGAGGCTAAACAGGCTGGGACTATTTTCCCTGTAGCGTTGGAAGCTGAGGAGTGACCTTATAGAGGTTTACAAAATTATGAGGGGCATGGATAGGATAAATAGACAAAGTCTTTTCCCTGGAATCGGGGAGTCCAGAACTAGAGGGCATAGGTTTAGGGTGAGAGAGGGAAGATATAAAAGAGATCTAAGGGGCAATTTTTTCACGCAAAGGGTAGTACGTGTATGGAAAGGGGTGCCAGAGGATGTGATGGAGGCTGGTACAATTGCAACATTTAAGAGGCATTTGGATGGGTATATGAATAGGAAGGGTTTGGAAGGATATGGGCCGGGTGGTGGCAGGTGGGACTAGATTGGGTTGGGATATCTGGTCGGCGTGGACAGGTTGGACCGAAGGGTCTGTTTCCATGCTGTACATCTCTAGGACTCTATGACTCCTGTCTTGAGGTTCCTATCTACACAGTGGCTTAGTGGTTAGCACTGCTGCCTCACAGCACCAGTGACCCGGGTCTAATTCCAGCCTCAGGCAACTCTCCACAGCGATGTACAGCATGGGAACAGACCCTTCGGTCCAACCCATCCATGCCGACCAGATATCCCAACCCAATCTAGTCCCACCTTCCAGCACCCGGCCCATATCCCTAGAAACCCTTACTTTTCATATATCTATTCAAATGCCTCTTAAATGTTGCAATTATCATTTACATAAATGATTTCGATGCAAACATAGGAGGTACAGTTAGTAAGTTTGCAGATAACACCAAAATTGGAGGTGTAGTGGACAGCGAAGAGGGTTACCTCAGATTAAAACAGAATCTTGACCAGATGGGCCAATGGGCTGAGAAGTGCAGATGGAGTTTAATTCAGATAAATGTGAGGTGCTGCATTTTGGGAAAGCAAATCTTAGCAGGAATTATATACACTTAATGGTAGAGTCCTAGGGAGTGTTGCTGAACAAAGAGACCTTGGAGTGCAGGTTCATAGCTCCTTGAAAGTGGAGCCGCAGGTAGATAGGATAGTGAAGAAGGCGTTTGGTATGCCTTCTTTTATTGGTCAGAGTATTAAGTACAGGAGTTTGGAGGTCATGTTGAGGCTGTACATGACATTGGTTAGGCCACTGTTGGAATATTGAATGTAATTCTGGTCCATGTGGAGTTTATACATTCTCCCCACGTCTGTGTGAGTTTCCTCCCACAATCCAAAGATATGCAGGTTGGTGAATTGGCCATCAAATTGCCCATAGTGTTCAGGGATGTGTAGGTTAGGTGCAGTAGGGAAATATTGGGTAGGGGAATGGGTGGGTTACTCTCGGTGGATCGGTGTGGACTTGTTGGGCCAAAGGGCCTGTTTCCACACTGTAGGGATTCGAATTCTAAATTCACTCTCCAATCTGTTGCACAATTTTTCTTTCTATTGAATGTTTGCTTTTTTTTTTGAGATAAAGCCCATAGCATTTCTAGGGAGAGAGTGAGGACTGCTGGACGTCAGAGTCAAAGGGTTTGGTAACAAAGCATGCTGTTTAAAAGTCTGATTTTAGTCTGTAGTTCTGGGGCTAATTAATGAATATTATGATGTAAATATGTCTGGACATATCAAAACAGAAAACAAGTATAGTTAGGTCTCAAGTATAGATATGGAGTTACTGTCCAGGAGTGATAAATGCTGCCACTGTTGAAGGTGTAGACTGTACTAGCAGCTGGTCATGTTTAAGGCTTGTGGGAGGGGGAAAGTACGTGTTCTCGATTACCGTACATACTCAAGTAAAAGTTGATCTCATGTAAAAGTCGACCCCCCTATTTTTGCCAAAAAATCTGGACTTTTGCACATATCTCATACAAAAGGTTGATGCTAGTTCTTCACAGAAAACAGATCAACATTTGAGAGTCAAGTTATTATCCTGTTACGATGAGGAAATGAATTGTTTTTTATGCTATTACGTGTTTTGATGTACAATTCACAACAATTTGGCACGAAGGTTTTAAGACGCATTAGATCAGTTAAATGACAGAGAAACATAGACATAGAAGATATGAGCAGGAGGAGGCCAGTCAGCCCTTCAAGCCTGCTCTCCCATTTATCACAATCTTAGATGATCGTCCAACTCAAAAAGCTCATCTTGCTATCTCCCCATAATCTTTGGTCCAATTAGCTCAAAGTGCTATATCCAGCCTCCTCTTGAATATATTCAATTTTCTGGCATCAACTACTTCCTGTGGTAATGAATTCCACAAGCCCACCACTCTTTGGGTGAAGAAACATCTCCTCATTTCCGTCTTAAATGGTCTACCCGAATCCTCAGACTGTGACTATGACAACCTTCCTTTGTCTGCAGCTCAGCTTACCAGAATTTGTCGTGTTTTTGTTCTTTCTTCATTTGCAGATCAATTGGGCTTCTGCTAATGATACAGTATTTTGAACTGTAGCTGTTTTGCTGGTGGCAGGTAAAGAGGAGAAATTATGCCTTGTGCCTGCAGTTAATCCATTCAGCCAAAATAACTACGTGGGATCTTCTCAGCAAGGACAAGATGCTAAGAGTTATGGCCTAGGACATTAATCCAATTCTACAACATAATAAGTATTTGACAAGGGTGGTCAGAGTAAGTTCTCCTCTCCCAAACACATTTCTCAATAACTGACATCACCATGGTGTGATGTCACTTCCTTTGATGAGACGGTATTGATGGTGGTTTGGGAGCGCATAATAGGTGCTAACAGCAGTATATGGCCAAATTAGCATCCTTGCAATTTCACATCTATTCTTGATACCTGTTCTCTGAAGCTACTATTAAGCTCCATATTGTCTCATTAAGCTCATTGTCTCTCAAGCTCCAATAGTTGCAGGCTAACATGAGTAAAGAGGTTTAACTACAGCTTTACTCTAAGCATAGACACTGAGTATGCGTGTAGGGAGCTATGTTACTTATTGCCTATCTCTAGTTGCCCTTGAGAAGGTGGTGGTGAGCTGCTTTCTTGAACTGCTGCAGTTCACATGCTGCAGGCTGAACCACAATGCCCCTGGAGGGAATATCAGGATTCTGACCCAGCGACAATGAAGGAACAGCAATCTATTTCCAAGTCAGGACAATAAGGGTCTCGACGGGAACTTGCAGATGGTAGTATTTCAATGTATCAATTGTCCTTGTCCTTCTGGATGGAAGTGGTCATGAATTTGGAAGGTGCAGTCTGAGAATATTTGGGAAATTTCTGCAGCGCTTCTTTTAATAGTACACGCTACTGCTTTGAGTGTCAGTGGCAGAGGGAGTGCATGCTTATGGCCATGGTACCAATCAAGTGGGCTGCTTTGTCCACAATCGCATTAAGCTTGTTTAATGTTTTTGGAGCTGCACTCATCTAGACAAGTAGATGTAAGTGATGGACAGGCTGTCGGGAGTCAGGAGGTGACTTACTCACCTCAGTGTTCCTAGCCTTGGCCTGCTCTTGTATCCAAAGTGCTTATGTGGGGAGTCCAGTTGAGTTTCTGGTCAATGGTAACCCCCAGGATGTCGATAGTGGGGAATTCAGTGGTGGTGACACCATTGAATATCAAAAGATAGTGATTAGTTTATCTCTCATTGAAGATGGTCATTGCCTGGGATTTATGTGGTGCAACTGTTACTGTCAGATAACATGGAATGTAGTCCTCTGGCAATAGATCATCTAGAAGGTTGGTTAGCTCAGACTAATGCTATCAGTGTGGGTTCAATTCTCATATCGGCTAAGTTTACTAAGTAGATCCCACATTTCCAACTCACCCTTCACCTGAGACATGGTCACCCTCAGATTAAACCGCCACCAATCCTTCCTCTCTAATGAAAAGAGCAGTCCTATCCTTTCCTGGACTGTAGTGACCTAATAACCAGAGAAGCTCAATAATAATAGACCCTAGGCTGAAGAGCTCCAGAGATGTTCTCTCTTATCATCCATTGAATATAAATTTTATCAATAAGTCCACTGAGGTTAGGGTTTGGATTAATCTTCACTCACCCGAGTACAAACACGATCTTACCATAGCTCAGAGAAAAAGAGAACAGAAAAAGTAAAAAATAATGCTGCACCAACTGTTAAAGTAGGAACCAACTTAAGAGATTGGCACCACATTTGACTTTGAGGCTAGGTTAGAACATCAATTCTTACATCGCATGAGTGGTATCATACAGACTATGTATAGGATTAGCACACAAATATTGAGGATCAAGGTGATATGTTCACTTTGCTGTAGAGAAGGACCTCACAGGAGGCAGATGTATGAAATAGACTAAATGTTCAATCAAAGTCTGTGGAAACTTTAGCAGGGTTGACAACGGGGATGTACAGGCTTGGCACAGAGCCTGGAATCCAACTCCTTCAACATCGAGAAATTGGCCAATTTCATCCAATGGCACATGGAACCTGAAATCTGATGACAGGGACTGTAACTTCCACACAAACATAGCAGCTTGTATGAAAGGCTAAGCAGCTTCCACAGAATGACAAAGGATTGCAATGTAATCCGAAATGGTTTCCATTACATTATTAGCATCTTCCAGAGTGGCAATGCATTGGCATTGAAGATCAAGCGATTTCCACGGTGGGTGGAAAAGCACTTACAGAGTATCTCAGCTGTCCAATGACCTATCTCCCAGCAGATTGTTGGGTTGACTGAGTAGAGGTTAAGAACAAATAACATGGGAATCATGGAGTAAGAATCTCCAAACGATTTTCCGGATGCTGGCATCCTGACTCCCTTATTCTGCCTCTCCCCAGCATTGTCCTGTTCTCCTGACAGCCATATAGGTCACCAAGTCTATGTTGAGATGGTGCAGTGTGGGACAGGGGCATCACACAACAATCTGTTGATATCTGGATGATATCTCAACTATATCCTGCAAACTCTCAGCAGCCATTCAACTCATGGAGCGCCCCTACTCAAACTGCATTTCCTCTATACAATGGAATAAGCAATGATTTGGAAGTGCAAATGTTGGACTGGGGTGGACAAAGTTAAAAATCACACAACACCAGGTTATAGTCCAACAGGTTTATTTGTAAGCACTAGCTTTCGGAGTGCTGCTCCTTCATGAGGTGGTGTTGAATAGGCAAGTGTGCTTACAGATAGTCACGAGATGGAAATACTAGTGCAAAGTAGTTGAAGATTTATCGGTGCTGTTGTTCATGTTATGTTTAAATTGTTTGATTTTGCTGTAAATAATGTGTGATGATGGTATCTGGGTAATGATGGAATTGCTGATGTAAGGATTAAATGCAGATGGTGGACTTCCTGATTGATTCTGTACTGTCGAGGTAAGACACTTGGCAACAGTGTTCTGAAAGATGTCTCTCAAAAGAACTTTACAATGATATGGTAGTGAGTATCCTTCTAGTGTATCAAACATCCTCTGTCCCACCTCATAGTTCCTTTATCATGAAACTTCACTTTATCATTGACCACTAAGCTTGACCCTCCTGCATAGTTACTGGTGAGAATGGCTAGTCTCTCATCATTGTTGGATAGTGGACCATGCAACTAGTCATCCCATATCTGCATCTATCCTTGTCCTCCTGTTATTCGTCCCCCATCTCCTTTCACAGCTCGTGATGCTCAGCCCAGCTTTAGCTCCTCTTTCTAATCCTTCTCCATGGGGAGACTCTAGAAGAATTCCTGAAGTAACCACTCCACTATTGTGGTGGTTCCTATAAAGTCTCTAATAGAGTAGAGTGGCACCACACTCACTCTCTTAGGTGAAGTCCTCAGAGAATTATGGAACAAATGTTCATGAAGTGTCAGTGATATGAATGTTCAAGAAAGTCCTCTTTAAATCTAGTGCAGCTAGTCTCTCTCCAGGAGCAAGTAAACAGTGAAAGTTGAGCACGGTAGCAATCACAATTCTCACCAACCACCTTCTTTACAGCTGTGCCCTGTGAGAAGATGACATTAATTACAGTGCTGACCAGAATATAGCATGCAGGATCTTTTGTCACATCAAATCCACGAACACAGATGTTCAAAGGTCATGAAGCATGGATTGCTAACTCCACTGGCATCAGGACAACACAAACAAAAAGCAATTAAACACAAAATAAGGAACTATTGACATTATATACATGGCATGATCATATGGGTTACATTGGGCTGAGGCATTCCTACAACTGCCTGTTGTCCCTTCACATCAACACTATCTATGCCAAAGCCTTTCTTTTCTTTCCTGTGAGATCCTGTTTGACTGATCCAGCTGCCCTCCCTCACCGCTGTCACCTACTGGTGGAGATCCTGGAGAGCTGCTGAGCTCCCTTGTTCAGTGCCCTGTTTGGAGATAGTGAGGACTTCCTCACCTTCCGGTTGCCAGGCATTGCAATGCCCCGTCCCACTCCCATGACAACATGTCCATCCCGGGCCTCCCCCACTGTCAAAATAAGGCCGCACGCAAACTGGAGGAAGGACACCTCATCTTTCGCCTCGGGAGCTTACAATCATAAGGCTTTAACATAGAGTTCACCAGCTTCCAAATCTCCCCATCCCCACCTCATCCCAGGTCCAGCCCTCTCTCTCCACCCCACAGTCTTGACTTGACCTAACCTGTCATCTCCCTTCCCACCTATCCACTCCATCCTTCCCACTGACCAATCACAATCACCTCCTACCTGCATCCAGCTATCACCATCCAACCTACCTTACCCTCCGTCCAACCCACCTCCCATTTATTTTTCAGCCCCCTTAACCCCTCCCCAGACCTGATAAACAGTTCTGCCTGAAATGTTGACTCTCCTGCTGC
This sequence comes from Chiloscyllium punctatum, assembly GCF_047496795.1. NCBI lineage: Eukaryota > Metazoa > Chordata > Chondrichthyes > Orectolobiformes > Hemiscylliidae > Chiloscyllium > Chiloscyllium punctatum. The sequence goes on from NC_092747.1 coordinate 119,807,538, forward strand.
TTGACCTGCTATGATTTGTCTTGCTCCACACTTCATTGACAATGCTCTCTTTCACTATTATCATCTGCTGCTGGAGGTCTTGATGGACTCTATTCATGTTGAGATTTAACTCATTAAATCGGTGCTTTTCTCATGGTGGTGGTTTTTCTCAGCTCACGATTCAACTAAGTTAAAAGATTTTACCAAACATACCATCTAACTAGGTTCTGCAACTCACCCCATTTCAGCCACTTTTGAGCCTCAGTTTTATTAGAACAAGGAAGCGGAGCGTGGTATGAAAGTCCTTTTGCTGTTCTGACCCCAAATTGGTTTATGACTGACAATTTAGGTACATTTGATCTAGCCAATCAGCATTGACTTTAAAAATGCAGCTCATACTCAACCAATCTGACCAATTTCTTCAGAGAAATAGGGGGTGGAGAAAGGAAATACACTTGATTTTCAAAACTGATTTGACACTGCGTCATTTTTGGCACAAACTGCTAAATCTTGAATTAAAAGGGAAATAAAGAGATGTGGACAAAATGGTATTTCAAGGAAATAAATTGGGCTTGCATCAAATAAATTTTGAACATCAAATCATTATTATTTTTGACGATTAATACTTCTTTTTAGACGTTTAAGGTCAACTTCCCATTTGTTTCCCATCTTTACAATCCTAGTACCAGCCATATGATTTGACCTGCCTTTAGAAAAACGATAAGAAATTCACTGGTATATTTTGTAAACGTCTTCCATGGAGCTGCCTGTTAGAATCCACTAACTTCCTGCAGCTGATTTCCTTGCGGATTTTATTGATATCAGATTGCCAATTTTCAAATCGCCAAGAAGGCAGAGACTAACCATTCTAATAAGCACATACACAGTGCATTAAAATATTGCAGAGATTATAGAACCAATAGACATCAATCTAGAGTGCAAACTGTGCCAAAAATGTGATACATCGGTAAACCGCAACCCTTTATAATTAATGCGCATAACGAAGGGAATTATTAGGCTACACAGTGCAGCATCGATTATAAAAGCAGCACAGCAAACGGTCTGAAAGAGACTGGAAGTGTTAGCATATGAATATAGCAGAGATATTCCCATCATAGAAAAGCTGGCAAGTTATTTATCATTTTCTCCTAGGGGGTGTGCCTTTTGTCATGCATTTTCCTGTTGGCTGCTACTCCTTTCATTGTCTCACGATTTCTCCCATAGCCAAATTACAACTGCTGCTAGACACATTAGGGATACACTATGCAATTTCAGTGAAGCCAGACAGCTCCTTGTTTTACATTGCCTATAAAAATGTAAATCCATTGTTCCAATAGGTGCTGCTATTTCATTGTAAACACACAAAGACTTTTATGTCTAATCGTCTATGACAGCCTGTAATTGGTCACGCCCCTGACGTGAACATTTCTTAAAACACCTCCCACGCACATTTATATTCCTGTGGCTGCAACAATTAACAGATATCTGTGGTTAGTTGGCCAGTCTATTAATTACTCGAGTGGCGGCTGATTAATGATGGATGGATTTTTTTGGTATTCACAAGATATCCAGACCACATAGCAAGTCTGATTGCACAAAGGCACCAAATTAATACTACAACACACACAGACGTGTCTCCATTTAAAATAAGAGAAAGAACCGAAACCAGACAGTAAGTCCATTACTTGTCTATTATTGTTCATTAACTAACTCATACATGCAAGGGCTTGTATGCACCCAATTATTTAATTGCCCTAACGATTTCTTGGCAACTAGAATATGACACACTAAAAATGAAAATTTGATTTTCATTCATTACCATTCTCCGCCTAATGCAATGACGCATTTGGGTTTTATGATTCCTTTGATGATGGCCCTCCTTTTACCTTGCATCAGAGAGACTTTTTAAAAAAATATCCATGAAGTTAGACTAAAGAGTCACCTTCGGGAATCCATATGGTAGTGTTCATGGTGACACACATACATGACTGTTTTGCTCCCTTGTACCACCCATCTCAGGGCAGGCAATTGAACTTGGAAACTTTTTGTCTTGTGATTTTTTTACACTGAATGATTACAATGCAATCACCTGATGAAGGAGCACCGCTCTGAAAGCTAGTCCTTCCAAATAAACCTGTTGGACCATAACCTGGTGTTGTGTGATATTTAACAATGCAACTGGCAGCTTGCATTACATTGATTGTTGTCAGCATGTGACTACCAGCAAGGTAGAAAATCTATTAGAACGGCCTTGATTTTATCATCTAGCTGTTTTCATATCACTTTACATTGTGTTGAGAAGTAAGAACTGAATCAAGGCTTCTACTGTTTAGAATGAAGAGAAATTACATTAAAATCCAATCAAATATTGAACAAATATATATTGCAAACAATCACTGCTATGTATTGGCCATAAAAGTAATTTTTTACTTTGCACTAAACTGTAACACAAGTAATTTTCAGCCAACTCCTTATTTTATATATCTAAGGATTTTAATCTCCATTTACGTGTCTATGTTGTATACCTGTCTGCCTCTTTGATCACATCATTTATTTCAGTTCATTTATGAAACACGAAATTTGAGAAAAAACATGATTTGACGGGTGTTATCAACTTTGTGCAGTTAAAGCAATCATTGTTTGCCTCAACTTTCTAATGGGCTTCAGCCACAAAACAGTAAATGCTGGGTAATGATTTGTGTCCAACTCAGTAACAAGCCATTAAACACAGCTCAAGACAATCTGATCAAATGTCGGTTTTACAGGCGGGAATTAGCTTGTTATATTCAAAGTCATTGAGCTGCATCAGGGTCACACTGGTAGCCCAGATCTGATGCTAACTGACCTCAGGAAGGGCAACATGAGGATGTTACAGCTGACCTAAGTGCTCTTTCAATTAAGGATAGAAAAAAAAGTAGAAGGGTTCTTGTCTTGATCTCTATCCAGCTACCCTTGCTGGAAAATAGAGATTTGAACATTCAGGAAGATGAAACTAAGTTCAGCCATAATGCTTTCCTGGTGAACAGTCTGTCAAAACTCACAATCTATTAAGAAAATGACTTTTTCAATCAAGCGTATCAGGCTACAGAACCCTGAAACCCTTTGTGAAATCCTTCAGGAGAAAAAGGGAGGAATTTTTGAGAAGAAAAGTACCATGAATGAGCAGTGCTCTGAAAGCTAGTGCTTCCAAATACACCTATTGGACTATAACCTGGTATTGTCTGGTTTTTAACTTTGTACACCCCAGTCACACTGGCATCTCCAAGTCAAATCATGCATTTTGTTGTTCAGTTCAGATTGTGAAGTCTGTTTTAATGAACAGTCAATACCATCTTGCCATACAGTGCCAGGCAGTAAATGCAGAAATCAGGGTCAAAGGTCACCACAGATCACTGAAACTTCTTGGCACAAAATGGTCAATTAAGTGGACAAAAGTGTTACAGATTTTTAGGGGCTGTCAAAATTCCTCAGCCATAGGAAGCCTTTGTTCCCATTTTCTTACCCCCACCCCATCTCTAGCACTAGTTAGTTACTAATCCAAAGTTCTTAGGCTCCAATTTTCTATTAAGCAAAGTGATTTGTAATCAGCAAACTTTATGGATCTTGACTTTTGTTACTTTTTTCTTTGTTTTTCTAACAATTTTCTGAGAGACTTAAAAAGTTTGAATTGGTAGGGAGCCATAAACTTACAGCGGGCTGTCATCACATTAGCCAGATGAAGCAATGCCTTTGATGAATGGAGGATAATTTGGATGACCAAAAACCAGCATCTGGCACTCTAAGCATTACACTGGAATCAAATGACAAGCAGGATGGTAAAGAGTTCCATTGTATTTACACATGGTATGACAAGGCTCGCAGATATAAAATGGCTTTTCATTAAAAAGAAAATCCCTATTTTAATGTAGCTTTTTACGAGTGGGAGGGGGATGACATAATTGATTAAAGATTTGTCTGATTATAAAACTGGAGTACAGCAGATTAGTGAGATTAGGGAGAATGTGATCTAATTGTTCTAGTTCCTTTGAATTAGAGGACTCCCATAGAGTTGTGTCACGTCATACAGGCAGCTGCAGTACAAGGAACCAGAGCTTTAGCATAAGCCAATGTCATTTAATTAACTAATTAATTGCAAGGGACTGTAGAGTGCTTCCGCTTGAGTTGCCACTCCCATATGTCATGTTGTAATGCTGTATAGGAACCTAACATGTATAGTCTGAAATGAAGAACTAAAAGCATGGATTTACAGGATTAATTTAAAATACTTCTCAAATAATAAATAAAACACGTCTTACAATAATACTGAAAAAGTAATGGTTTTGTACAAATTGATCTATTAATCATAGAAAACATTTTTTTTAATGTCTGACAGCTAAGGAGACTGCCAAAGCCAAATCTTTGCTCTCTCACCACTCAGCTCTGGCACTGAATGAAATATTATAACTATGTATCAAAGGAAGTTAAAAAATAATGAGGACTATTCAGCAGCACAACACAGACATTGGCCTGACACCTAGTTAATTGTTAAGTCTACAAGGGACACAAGAGATACATGGTATTGCAGTCAAATTATAGTAGAGTACAAGAGATAAACTCTGATAAATGAGACATTGCTTTCATCTTGTTAAAAACTGTAGCGTGCATCATCTTTAATTTAGAAAGACAGTAACTGAATCAACAACACATGGAGCTATTAAGATCGTGACGTGTCATATAAGAGAACAGCATCATGTACATCCACAAACCCCACCAGTAGTTAATTATATTCAAGGCTTCTTCCACCACCCTTCCTTCACGTATGGTGAGTCTTTCACCTCAACTAGATCAGGTAGGTGCAATAGTGTGCAATGATAAAATGGCCCATTTATAAAGTGGAAGTTAGATAAAAAAGAGAGTGGAAGAAAAATCCCAAATTCCACATTCTCTCTGTCCTTCACAGTCCACAATTCACTATTCAAAAGCTTCCAAAAGGAAACTGCACGTAAGATTTCCTGTGCACCCAAACGCTGCCAAGGGAACAACTTAGCAATGGAATGGTTTATTTTGGTACTTTTGGCCCCAGTTAGGCAAGCAATACTTTCACCCATGATAGAGATCAAGATCCTCAGTTTAATTTCTTGTTTTCCCTCTAAGGGAGACCTACCACTTTAAATATCAACACCACCCAGGATTACTTCACTAAAAGAGATGATATGGAGATGCCGGTGTTGGACTGGGGTGTACAAAGTTAAAAATCACACAACGCCAGGTTATAGTCCAACAGGTTTAATTGGAAGCACTAGCTTTCGGAGCGGCACTCCTTCCTCAGATGGTTGTTCCAACTACCTGAGGAAGGAGTGCCGCTCCGAAAGCTAGTTTTTCCAATTAAACTGTTGGACTCTAACCTGGTGTTGTGTGATTTTTAACTTCACTAAATCATGGAGTGCAGTAGCTTGCATTCAAAAGCAACTCCATTCATTCACATAGAACTCTGTACTTCTATTGGTCAGAAATCATGCAAGAAAACCCCTAATCAACTTTGATGGAGGACAGATTGTATTCCTGTAAATTTCTTTTCGCTTTAAGTATTAATGCACGATTGGTCGATATGCGCTGGGAAATGTTCCTTGCAAGTTACAACTTTAAAACAGTCTTGTTCAATCTCCTGAGCTCAGTTTCTGGCATTAAAAGAGTAAGGGTTAGAAATTCATCTTAGGCAGCAGGATTATTCTATTTCTCTGCAGTCAACAGAACTGAATAACAAGCACCATGTATAACGGATGACCAATCAGATAGCACCCAAGACAAATTTCTTCCCTAAAAGTCAATTATAACCATTTGATTGCAGCTTCAGCCTTTGAATGAGAATGCCCATTGTTGCATGTTTTGCTCAATAAAGTGTGCTGCATAAAAGCATTAACATTAAAGGAATGCTAAACAAGGAAGTGAAATGAGGTGCTGAGAGCATAAAAAGGGAGTAGAATTTTATTTCTCACTAAAGTTTAAGACAGGATGATATCAAATTAACAAGTGTTGCAGTAGACTTAAGATTTATTTACATTTGCTTCAATAAAAGTAAAAGGATATATACATTAGGCTACCAACACATAGAATCCCTATAGTATGGAAGCAGACCATTCAGTCCACACCAGCCCTCCTAAGAACATCCCACCCAGACCCTATAATCCTGCATTCCCCATGGCTCATCCACCCAGCCTGGACACTATTGGCAATTTAGCAAGACCAATCCACCTAACTTGCCCATCTTTGTGACTGTGGGAAGAAACCAGAGCATCCAGACACAGGGAGAATGTGAAACCCCACCTGGATAGTTGCCAGAGGCTGGAATTGAACCCAGTTCCCTGGTGTTAGGTGGCAACGGTGCTAACCATTGAGCCGCCACCACAGCACCCAAACTTACATGAATCTATTTTATACTGTTATACCAAATGAAAAGCTATCGCAAACAGTTTCACATTTGCTGACTGGAAACTTTATTACATTTTTCTTCATTTTTTATGAAAATAACAAATTTTCTGTCAGGAGCCTGGTAAACGACTACATTTCATACCTCATTTCATACCCTTACAATGGGCAGTTGGCTTCCTTCAGTCACTGCTTTATTGACACAAGCAGTAAAGGGCTGAACACTTGGAGACTGCTGTGTTGTTGCTAGTGAGACCATGATGCATGATAAATCATCTCATGACAAGCAGGTGTTAAGTGAGCATCGGTTGTTTTTATTAATTGAGTTTAAAAGTGCAATATTCAACCAGTCATAGCACAGCAATTTCAAACACTGCAATCAAAGTGCTTACAAAGGCCACTTAAGGTGAAGCATCCCACTTGTTTTACATGCCTCATTTCCAGATATGAAAGGTTATTTACAGATCCAAAAACAAAGCTGGCTGTGAAAATACAGTGGAATATCATTAAGAAGATTGAAGCGAACACAGTAGGAGTGATTTCAGCTTTAAGTTATGAAGCAAAATTCACAGATCCGAATTTATTTTTGCCACAGAAATATTTTCAATGCAAAGTTTTAAAACGGTAGGATTTAATATTGCAGATGCTGCCACACTCTTGTTCTGTGAAGGCAAGCTTGAAGAATGAATACAAACTCAAGACACAACTTATGTAACAAAAAAAACTTGCATTTTTGCATTGTCGTATCTTGGGCATGTCCCATAATATTTCATAAGTATCTTTGGAGTGCAGTCACTGTTGTTATGTAGATAACTGTGAAGATCTATAAGCAATAACAGGTCCGGTACACAATGCCTAAATGAATATTAGAAGATTTGGGCAGAAGCTTACAGGCGCTTGAATGACCTGGACTATGGCAAGATGTCTGGGAGCATCATGTGAAAAGACCAGCGAGGCCTTTCTCAACTTTGGGAACGACTGGTTGCATTTTCCAATGAAGTTTTGAATATTAAGATGAGATTCTTTTTAGGCAGCAGCGAGATGGCAATTAACGAGGATTATTGCTTGTTAACGGCCTCATTAACTGCACATCTCATCTCATCAGTATGCAGCTTCCTTTCCAGTCACCCACCAGGCAGAAACAAGATGACCAGGATTCCCGATACACAGTCGGAGCCACTTTCTCCTCCGGACCGCCATCTTGGACACCAGTTGCACTCACCCCTTCCAGCCACAGAGGCTTGCCAGCCTTGTCAGATCTTCCTGACACCACTCTGAGCTACCTGCAAGATGCTTCTGTGTTCTAAAGCTGATTTCAGGACACACTGGCAACCAGCATTGAAATTATCTTGCAAGGACATTTCGTGTACAGGGATAGGTACCCAACCCACATATAGGACCAGAAGAAAGTGAGGATTGCAGATGCTGGAGATCAGAATCAAAAGAGTGTGGTGCTGGAAAAGCACAGCAGGTCAGGCAGCATCTGAGGAGCAGGAGGATCAACATTTCAGGCATAAACCCTGATGAAGCGCACCACACTCGTGACCCACATGTAGGACCAAGCTGCATCTCAGGGCTACTAATTGGCCCTTTCAGGGCTCACTGATTTTGAGCCTACCTATCCTTGCCTTGTCATTTCCATTTCCTCGCATCCCCCCCCCCTCCCCCCCAACCAGAGATACCAGGCTCACTGTGCTTCTGTTGTTCCTGTGTTTTGGGTAGAGACAAAGCCAGGAAGGTATAATTGTTGTCAGCAGGCCTCAAACAAGTCAAGAGAGACAACCTTCTCTCAGGGACAGTCAGTCAAGAGCAGCCAACGTCAGTCCAGAGGCTTGAGCATGGTCAGTCTCCCAATCAGGGAGGTCAGGGTCAGGATCCTCTCCTCATGGGAGTGGACCACCTGAACATTGGGCAGCCCAGCACCGCCTTGGCTCCTTTTACCCTGTTGTGGGCTATTTTCTCTTGGAATGAGACAAAAGGAGGAATTGAGTGAAGTGAAAGAGGGTGAGACGACTGTCAGTGCAGGTGCTGATGGGGGAAACATGGTGAGGTGTCCTGAATGGGTAAGTGGGCAGCATAGAGGGATTAGCAGGGTGTGGGTGACAACAAGTGATGGGATTTGTCACTTGTAATAATGAGAGTGGTAGAGAATAAGCTTTTTGGGGAGGGAGGTGAGTACAGTAGTTCTATATCGAACGTGTGTGAGGTAGCAGAGGGAAGATACTGGCACTTACCTTGACTTCCTTCACGGCTGGTCATTCCTTTAAATGGCTGTGATTGCATTAACCTGGGCAGCAATTTCTAACCAGGCTGGGAAGGTCTGATGAATGATGTGGCTTTCTCTGCGGTTCCTGGGGGACAAGGTTGTCCCTCATTTGCAGTAGTCTATCCCCCAGGACCTCATGAAACTGCATGAAAAGTGGTGAAAAGTGCTGAGGATACTGGGAATGTATTCGTTGGAGTTTAGAAGATTAAGGGGAGATCTAATAGAGACGTACAAAATAATACATGGCGTTGAAAAGGTGGATGCTAGAAAATTGTTTGTGTTAGGCGAGGAGACTAGGACCCGTGGACACAGCCTTAGAATTAGAGGGGGTCATTTCAGAACGGAAATGCGGAGACATTTCTTCAGCCAGAGAGTGGTGGGCCTGTGGAATTCATTGCCACGGAGTGCAGTGGAAGCCGGGACGCTAAATGTCTTCAAGGCCGAGATTGATAGGTTCTTGTTGTCTAGAGGAATTAAGGGCTACGGGGAGAACGCTGGCAAGTGGAGCTGAAATGCGCATCAGCCATGATTGAATGGCGGAGTGGACTCGATGGGCCAATTGGCCTTACTTCCACTCCTATGTCTTATGGTCTTATGGTCTAAATTGACACTTAGCCAAATGAAGTAAGATCCAGCCCTTTGTTTTTGGTGGAGTTGCTTATATAGCCAATAACATTCCTTCTGCACTCCTTCAAACTTTGGTGTGAGATCTTTTGTATTCCATTTAGCTGAAAGACGAGGCCTCTGTTAATAAAAACATTAAACTTCTAATAATGCAGCGATATTTCAAATCAAAACTGAAGTGTCAACTCAACTGATGTGTCTATGTGCTTTGAACCTTAAAACCAGAAGCTTTCATATACAACAGGGTAGTAAACATGTGAAATACATTTCATTGACACAACTTATGCTTTTCAATTAACACCTTGCAAAAAGCATTAATGAAGAAAACACTGTTTTGGAATTGAAGGTTAATGGGTAAGTATAGTGAGAAGTGACAAAATGGGATTTGGAATGGGACATTTTTGAACTTCGTAGAATGTGGAAATGACATGTCATGAATGCCAAATGTACAAAATGTGATTTAATGGCAGACCTGTGTTAAACTTTGTTTTGTTTAACTTTCAGAAAAAAGTCAGAAGAAACTTTGCAAAGTTTTCCTTGAGAGAGTAAACCTGGAGGGAATTTACGACATTGGATTGTCTAGCAAGGGACATGCTGAATGGCATGATAGGCAGTGTGATAAAAATTGTAACAAGCCTTAGACCTGGCATGTAACTGCATTGTGAGGATTTATGCAGTCCAGGTTATACTATGGTCAGATGTGAACTTGGGTTCATGCTTGTAAAGTGGATAAATGGATTCCATCTGATGTGAATTAATGAATAGTTACATAATCAAAGAGATAAAGTTACGTGCAGTTATCTATATTTTATGATTAGAATTCTCTTACTGTGACTGCAAATGCTGTAACTTTAATGATATTCTGCTCATCTGATATACAGCTGCATCAGATAAATGAATACGTATCCATAAATATCCATACTTTAGAGTTTGGCCTTATTTTTGACATGAACATGTTACAAATATTAATATTTAATTCTCTGCTTCTTCAGTAAAGTGAAGATGTAAGTACTCACTGAAGACTCTGATTTAAAACATTGAGCTTTGCTTAAGCTCAGAGTTCAAGTTCAACTCGAGAAAAGAATGATAAAAGACAGTAGACACTGAGGCAAGAGTTACACATCTGCGTATGTGAAAATCCACCAGGGCAAAACGTATTGAAACTAGCCAGTCTAGGGTATGTATGGCAAAGTTTATTTATTTAATTCATTCACAGGATGAGGGTGATGCTGGCTAGGTCAGCATTTATTGGCCATCCCTAATTGCCCAGAGGGCAGTTGAGGGTCAACAACATTGCTGTCTGGAGTCACGTGTAGACTAGACCAGGTAAGGATGACTGTTTTCTTCCCTAAAGGGCCTTAATGAACCAAATAGATTGCTCCAACAATCAACTTTGGTCATCATTAGATTCTTCATTCCAGATTTTTATTGAATTCACATTCTATCATCTGCCATGGTAGGATTTGAACCTAGGTCCCCAAAATATTACTTGGATTAACAGTCCAGTGATAATATCACTAGGCGATTGCATCCCCAAAATTGGTTGTGGAAATTCTGGGAAGTGGGAACTGGTGTTTGGTGCAACAGCATCTTCTTTTTCATCTTGATGTGCCATTTCCTCAAAACAATTCCACACAGCCTTTGGCTTGAGATTTCAAATTTTGAAGGTTGTGATGTTTGATAATAGAAGGCATCCTAGGAGATGATTTATTGTTGGGGATTCCCTTCGATGGTCATGGTTTACAGAATTCATTTCACTGTAACTCACATCTCCACAGCGGCCTTGTAGCCACCAACACCAGTCCCAAAGTGATAGAGATACAACGGAACAGACTGTGTGGGAAAGACTCCTCTTAGTTATAACACAGCTCACAACTTCATCAGTAGATAGCTTGACCAACCAGCAGGGCCGTGACTGTGGGGATTGCAATGTGGAGCTGCTGAAGTATGCAGGAAGCTGTCCCGAAACTATACTGTTCATTTTAGCTCCTTTTGGAGGGATGGTGATGAAGGGCACTTGTCTACTTTGTCAAATCTATTGTTGATGTAATTTACCTTCTTGTAACATAGAGGAGAAAAAAAAAACAGCCAGCAGACATAGATCATCCAATTTTGTCAGTTTCAGGAACCCAATAATAGCTCGGCAAGCTACATTGAGAGTGAGATCCAATTCCTTGGCTTGATGATAATTTCCCAGTTTCAGCTGCTGAGTAATGCAGGCAAAGAGCAATTGTTGAGTTCTTCGTCAATTCCACGTTTAGAGTTAACCAGCTTCCTTCTGGTTGCTGAGTTTGCCTTTACTTTCATGGTTGTGTTCTTTGAAACAGGTGTCAGCTGAAGACGTCATTTACAATATGGTGGCAATGTAGTGCGAGCTGCTTCTAGACTGAAGAGATTATCAGCACTGTAAGTATCTGTCCTTCACTTGATGAAGGAGTAGCGCTAGGAAAGCTTGTGATTCTAAACAAATCTGTTGGACCATAACCCAGCATCATATGACCTTGTAGTTGTAGCCATCTCAAGGGAAAGGAGAAGCTCCAAATTCTCGTTGATAAAAAGGTGAATGCCTCTTTAATAATTCATCAGCTTTTAGAAAGGAGCTCAGAATCCAGTCATCTCCTGCAACTGCTGTACTGTATTTTGCCAGTCATTGCTGAAAGGACCATAGTAGCAAAACAACAGACTTTCTGAACATGTTTACATCAGCCATTGTTGGTTTTGGGGGTTGGCTGTGAGGTGGGGGCACGGTGGTGGAAGGGGATGAGACAGTGAGACAGAGTATTTAAAGTTGTGCAAGACCAAAAGGAGTTCCATTACAGCAAGAAGGGCAAACTCTGAGTCAATCAAGTGTCAAAAAGCAAGTGGTGGATTCTAGAAGTAAGTTCAGTCCCTAAGAGAAAACATATAAATACACTTAGCATAGAATTCTGGCCTTAGAGGTTGATACATTTATAAAAGCACCATCTTTCTCATTGTAAAAAGTCACCATAAGTTGCAGGATGAGTCCTCTAAAACAAGATCATTCTTTTAAAAATTTGTTAAGTCAACAATATAATTCATCTTATTAGAGCCAAATAATCAAAGGCAGAAGAGTTTATATTTTTGAGAACAGTCTTGAAGTTTAAACAATTTTTTATTGTGCCACTAAAATTCTTAAAGGAGCAAAAACTCTATGATGTTGTTTTAATTTTTTAAAAGAGGGTGTCATTCAGTTGGTAGAGAGGCAGAAACAGCAAGATTTGTCCTTATTATTGCACAGAACAGGAGCCCCACAACAAAGGAGACCAAAATGCCACTGTTGATTCTTTACACCAATATCCAAAATTCATTTAAAGAAATTACAATTTAACCAGTGTTTTCAGTCTTCAAACAACTCAAAACCAGTTTTAATATTATTTGAAATAATATCCTGACAATTTAAATATTTTTGAATGTTTTCACAATCTAAAATACAGAAAACTTCCCAAAAAAAATTGAGGACAGAAGCTGTACATCCTTATTTGATTATCTCTGGGAGGAAGAAGTCTTGTCTGCTGTATTTATTCCAGTCGATTAATCTTACATTTACTGTTCACAAATGCTGGCAGTAATGTCTTTTACCAAATGTAATATTAGTTAACCAGTCTTAAGCTGGTTAACTAATGACGAGAACGAGGGTAGGTCCGATCAAGGACAGTGGTGGGAGACTGTGTATTGAGTCGGAAGAGATAGGAGAGGTCTTGAACAAGTACTTCTCTTCAGTATTTACGAACGAGAGGGACTGTATTGTTGAAGAGGAGAGTGTGAAACGGACTGATAAGCTAGAAGAGATATCTGTTAGGAAGGAAGATGTGTTGGACATTTTGAACAACTTGAGGATAGACAAGTCCCCCGGGCCTGACGGGATATATCCTAGGATTATGTGGGAAGCAAGAGAGGAAATTGCAGTACCGTTGGCAATGATCTTCTCGTCTTCACTGGCAACGGGAGTGGTACCAGGGGACTGGAGAGTAGCGAATGTTGTGCCCCTGTTCAAAAAAGGGAATAGGGATAACCCCGGGAATTACAGGCCAGTTAGTCTTACTTCTGTGGTAGGCAAAGTAATGGAAAGGGTACTGAGGGATAGGATTTACGAGTATCTGGAACGGCACTGCTTGATTAGGGACAGCCAGCACGGATTTGTGAAGGGTAGGTCTTGCCTTACAAGTCTTATTGAATTCTTCGAGGAGGTGACCAAGCATGTGGATGAGGGTAGAGCAGTGGATGTAGTGTACATGGATTTTAGTAAGGCATTTGATAAGGTTCCCCATGGTAGGCTTATGCGGAAAGTCAGGAGGCATGGGATAGAGGGAAATTTGGCCAATTGGATAGAAAACTGGCTAACCGGTCGAAGTCAGAGAGTGGTAGTAGATGGTAAATATTCAGCATGGAGTCCAGTTACAAGTGGAGTTCCGCAGGGATCAGTTCTGGGTCCTCTGCTGTTTGTAATTTTTATTAATGACTTAGATGAGGGAGTCGAAGGGTGGGTCAGTAAATTTGCAGATGATACAAAGATAGGTGGAGTTGTGGACAGTGAGGAGGGCTGTTGTCGGCTGCAGAGGGACTTAGATATGATGCAGAGCTGGGCTGAGGAGTGGCAGATGGAGTTCAACCCTGCCAAGTGTGAAGTTGTCCATTTTGGAAGAACAAATAAGAATGCGGAATACAGGGTTAATGGTAGGGTTCTTGGTCAGGTGGAGGAACAGAGGGATCTTGGGGTCTATGTACATAGATCTTTGAAGGTTGCCACTCAGGTGGATAGAGTTTGTAAGAAGGCCTATGGAGTATTATCGTTCATTAGCAGAGGGATTGAATTCAAGAGTCGTGAGGTGATGTTGCAGCTGTACAGGACTTTGGTTAGGCCACATTTGGAGTACTGTGTGCAGTTCTGGTCGCCTCACTTTAGGAAAGATGTGGAAGCTTTGGAGAGGGTGCAGAGAAGATTTACCAGGATGTTGCCTGGAATGGAGAGTAGGTCATACGAGGATAGGTTGAGAGTTCTCGGCCTTTTCTCGTTGGAACGGCGAAGGATGAGGGGTGACTTGATAGAGGTTTATAAGATGATCAGAGGAATAGATAGAGTAGACAGTCAGAAACTTTTTCCCCGGGTACAACAGAGTGTTACAAGGGGACATAAATTTAAGGTGAAGGGTGGAAGGTATAGGGGAGATGTCAGGGGTGGGTTCTTCACCCAGAGAGTGGTGGGGGCATGGAATGCGCTGCCCGTGGGAGTGGTAGAGTCAGATTCATTGGCGACCTTTAAGCGGCATTTGGATAGGTACATGGATGGGTGCTTAATCTAGGATAGAAGTTCGGCACAACATCGTGGGCCGAAGGGCCTGTTCTGTGCTGTATTGTTCTATGTTCTATGTTCTATGTTAAGCTAATGTATCTCACTACCTTAGTATATGATAAACTACTTATTTTAGTCAATTATGTGTCTCTTCTGCCAAAGACGTCTTAGTGGTTAAACCTCCACCACTTAATATATTAAGCCTTGTAACGTCAGTATTGTAATATGGATTTGTGGCAACATAACTACACAAAGAAAATTCTCACAAAATCAGGTACCACTTGAAGACATCACCGATAATCTCATTAGTCATTATAATTTATGACATTATCAAGCTAATTTAGTCACATCCCTGTTTGCTCGCAGGATGCTTTCCACAACAAGTAGTTTAGAATTTAGCTATAAACTGGACAAAGAATTTGTTCAGTGTGACTGGAATCCTAAAAGGTACACATAAGACAAGTCAACAAGTTGAGATTCCTCTGTCCATAGCCCAAGTCTTGCCAGGGTTAATGAAATGAAAAGGAATAATAATATCATGCAGGATGTGCACCAAATGTAACCAACTGCCTCACTTAAAACTGAAATCTTCAGAAGCAGGGCACAAGGGACACAAACTAAATTTGAGAAATTGAACATAAACCTTTCAGCTTTAATGGCACTATGATGTCAGTACTTTTATGTAAGATGCACTTTCTACCGTCCTATTTAAACAAAAAATCATGTGAAGCAACTTTGTGTTCTGGATTTCTCAAGGGAAGTCATATTTGCCGAGTGTCTCTCTCTCTGGGTATTGAGCCTAGTTCATGTGTGAAGTAAATGAATGGAAAATAAGTGACTGCATGACCCAGTGTCTGCAACTAAAAGCTCAAGATTGTTCAAAGGCCATTTCAGAGAAAGGATATTGTGGGCATTTTTGTTATGTTTTCAGATTCAGTGTTGGGATATGAGCATTTCTAGCAAGTCTGGCATTTGTTGTCCATCCCTAGTTGCTCTCAGAATGTGGCTATAGATTGTCTTATTAAATTGATGTGGTAGTCATGTGGCGGGATGTATGACATGGTTGGAGACATGGAATGATGCGGAGTGGCTGAGAGCCGGGATGGAGCGGGTTGCAGGCATGGAGCAGAGCAGGAACAGTTGTTGGACTGGGGATCAGCGCACGCAGTCAGCGGCTTGTGAGGCTGGTCAGAATACATGTGGAAGCCCCCTGCACTGATCAACTATGCATAGAGTCATAGAGATGTACAGCATGGAAGCAGACCCTTTGGTGTAACTTGTCCATGCCGACCAGATATCCCAACCCAATCTAGTCCCACCTGCCAGCACTCGGCCCATATCCCTCCAAACCTTTTAAATGTTGCAATTGTACCAGCCTCTACCACTTCCTCTGGCATACTGGATTAGTGGTGCTGGAAGAGCACAGCAGTTCAGGCAGCATCCAACGAGCAGCGAAATCAACATTTCAGGCAAAAGCCCTTCATCAGGAATAAAGGCAGTGAGCCGGAAGCATGGAGAGATAAACTAGAGGAGGGTGGGGGTGGGGAGAGAGTAGCATAGAGTACAATGGGTGAGTGGGGGAGGAGATGAAGGTGATAGGTCAAGGAGGAGAGGGTGGAGTGGATAGGTGGAAAAGAAGATAGGCAGGTCAGCCGAGTTTGTTTCACAACATGGTTGAAGAGCTTCAGAGCAGAGGAAATGACCTGGGAGTTGCAGTGGGAGAGGGACTCCCTGACATTCTTGTAGAGAGAGGAGGAAAACTTCTTCAAAGCAGGCATCCTTGCAAGAGGATTCACAGTAGGGTTAAAATCAACAAGGTAAAAACAATAACTGCAGATGCTGAAAACCAAATACTGGATTAGTGGTGCTGGAAGAGCACAGCAGTTCAGGCAGCATCCAACGAGCAGCGAAATCAACGTTTCGGGCAAAAGCCCTTCATCAGGAATAAAGGCAGTGAGCCTGAAGCATGGAGAGATAAGCTAGAGGAGGGTGGGGGTGGGGAGAGAGTAGCATAGAGTACAATGGGTGAGTGGGGGAGGAGATGAAGGTGATAGGTCAAGGAGGAGAGGGTGGAGTGGATAGGTGGAAAAGAAGATAGGCAGGTCAGCCGAGTTTGTTTCACAACATGGTTGAAGAGCTTCAGAGCAGAGGAAGCCCATTCCACACACACACCAACCTCTGAATGAAAAAGTTCTCTTTTATATCTTTACCCTCTCACCCTAAACCTATGTCCTCTCGTTCTGGACTCCCCCACCCCCTCCCCCACTTGTCTATTTACCCAATCCATGCCCCTCATGATTTTAAAACCCTCTATAAGGTCACCCCTCAGCCTCCGATGCTCCAAGGAAAACAGCCCTAGCCTATTTAACCTCTCCCTGTAGCTCAAATCCTTCAACCGTGACAACATCCTTGAAAATCTTTTCTGAGCCCTTTCAAGTTTCACAACATCCTTCCAATAGGAAGGAAACCAGAATTGCAAGCAATATTCGAACAGTGGCCTAACCAATGTCCTGTACAGCTGCAACGTGACCTCCCAACTCCTGTATTCAATACTCTGACCAATAAAGGAAAGCATACCAAACACCTTCTTCACTATCCTATCTATCTGCGACTGTATTTCAAGGAGCTATGAACCTGCACTCCAAGGTCTCTTTGTTCAGCAACACTCCCGAGAACCTTATCATTCAGTGTATAAGTCCTGCTAAGATTTGTTTTCTCAAAATGCTGCACCCCGCATTTATCTAAAATAAAACTCCATCTACTACTCCTCAGACCAATGGCTCATCTGATCAAAATCCCACTGTAGTCTGAGGTAACCCTCTTCGCTGTCCACTACACCTCTCATTTTGGTGTCATCTGCAAACTTACCATCTATGCCTCTTAAGCTCACAACCAAATCATTTATATAAATGATGAAAAGTAGTGGACCCAGGACCGATCCTTGTGGCACTCCACTGGTCACAGGCCTCCAGTCTGAAAAACAATCCTCCACCATCCTCTGTCTTCTACCTTTGTCTGACTCTAATGTTTACCCTTCTAACTGTGTATCCTATTTTTAACTTATACTATGAATCACTGTAAGGTAGTATAACATTTTTCATCTTTATTTCTCTTTTCATATCGAAGATTTGTGCCTACATACTCTGTATCTATGATGGCACCATGAGAAGTGACATTGTAAATGTTTCACTGTCTTCCTGTACTTGAGTATACATGACAATAAAACCTAATTCAAATTTTAACCTCAAAGAGCGAGTAAGCTGTTCGCCATGCTAGTTCGGAACTGAAATCCCTTTTAAGTTGTACTGAGTGGAGACAGCAAATTGCCATCCTTAAAGTACATCAGTGAACCAATTGCAATTTGATGGCACTCCAATCACTTTGTGCTCACATCTGGTTCTTTGTTTTTTTTTAAACAACTGTATTCAACTTTGGAATGATGGAAAACTTTGTTTCCAAACATGCTCCACTTACTAGCTGTGATATCTCAAATTATTCACACGACCTATCCCAAAATGTTGCAGTGATGTTCCATGAAATTATAAATTTCTGTTTCAGATATTAACACAAATTTAAATACCTCTTCTGCAGCAAAATAGCTTGTTCCCTGTTACCGAGACCACAAACATACAGTTGCAGATTTTTTTTAGATGGTTTTTACATTGCAAATCAATACCACTGCAATGTATGGTAAAGTTAACATTTTCTGGGAAATAATCGATAAATCCCTCCAAGTTTATCATGAAAGAAATTAAAGCAAGAACTGGCATTCACATAGCACTGTTCACAATGTCAGATTATCTCAAAGTATTTTATAGGCAATTAATTATCGAAGTCTGAAGTACGGTTATTGCTGTAATGTGTGGAATTGCAGGAGACAATTTGTCCAGAGCAAGATCCCAACCACACAACCAACAATGAGGTTATTGAACAGTTTTATAAGGGTTGATTGAGGCATAACCATCAGTCAGGAAGAATTATCCTTCTTCCAAAAGTGTACTGTGATCTTTTACATATGTCTATGAGGACAGCATAGACAGTTTGGTTTAGCATACCATCAACAACAATGATGCTCTGGACATTTTCTCCTGTGAACAATTGTGATTAGCCTAGCCAAATATTGCTACTGTCATCAAGGTTTGGGCTTCTTTTTAGTGAAATGGATTGTACACAGTCATGGGTACAATCTTTGTAAGTACTAGTAATGCCAGTATTACTAGATTAGGAGTAGGCTGGCAGATGCAATGTAAAATTCTGCCCGATTTAGCTCCTTATCCTGATTACAATGAAACATTTCCATGCTCCACATCAACCACCTTAATAGCCTGTTTAGTCTAAATTGTGGGATATTTTTATGTGGTCCCATTTTCATCAGAAGTTGGCTTGACACTGCCCAAAGTTATTGAATGCAGGGCTCTTACAGTTAACAATTGGAGGTAACTTCCATCTTTTTAGTCTTGAGTAGATTCAAATCCAGGTCCCTGAGGTGAAAGTGCAGCATGCTTATTCACAATGACACTCTGTCCTCAAAAAAAAATCATTATAATGAGAGATTTGTTTTAACAAAGTCTGAATTAATGAGGTCCTGCTGTAGCTACAGAACCTTACAGAGAATTATTCAACCAAACTCCAAAAGGAACACTGGGAGGGCCACAAGTTCCCAATTTCCAATAGCTTACACAATATATATCTGATTAGTATTGTGAAGGCCTCTCTTAATTGGAATACCCTCTGGCAAATTAAGCACACACTATAGAATGTATAGAGAATGAACTTATGCCTGAACAAACATTCCTTTTAAGTGGATGTTTTATGATTGGAATTAAGCTAGTATTTCATGAGAAGGTTACCTAGGCGGCATTGCTTCAAAATGTCCATGCACAATTTTTACAATCATGAGCTTACACTAATTCAATTAATTCTATGTTAATTCATTCTTTTCAAAGCATTGTGTGACTGATTCTGAAAATGATTGTAAATTGTAAGTAAAACCGTGTTCATGTATACCACGATTACCAAATATAGGGTTGTGCAAATGCATGGGAATGTTGGAATGCAACCGGACTGGCTTAAATGATGATAATCATGCATATTATACTGTTAGATTGATATCCTGGAGGCTTTACTCAATGGTTGCTGTGTGTCAGGGAGGAGTTTCACGCTGTGCTTTTTCCCCCTCGGAGGTTTCGCCTTTGTCTACTTCATTTCCCTCAGGAGACCGAATAAATAGGAGAAAGTCCACGATGCTGTTTAATGCACCTAATCCAACAGAAGGAAGCTGAGTAGCATTTTTTGCATCCAACTATCTCACTGTTTTATAGACAATAACAGTAGAATGTTATTGTATCTTTTGATTTCCAGTGATTACCCTGAGACTTTGACAAAACAAAAATGGAATGCATGCCAATGATCTCAACAGTCATGGAGAGAAAAGGAGAAATGATACTGTTTATCTGCATCATGACACAGCTAAAGTGGGTTTAGAGACTGAAATTACTCCATAGGGTCCTGTATCCCATCACCAAATCACCCTTTATTTACACATACTTAGTCCTTGGCACTGGTCTGGCTTCCTCAGAGCCAGCTCTCAAAGTGAACACACCCTCTGATCTTTCTGTTTATATCTGTCAGCCAGGGCTCCCTGATTGGACTGGGTTAACAACTCCAATCAGGGAACATATACTCTATGAAGTCAACATGGCTGAGTTCGTTAGAATCACTACAGAGACACTATTGGAAACAAATTTGGAGGTTGTTGTGGTTCTGTTCGCCGAGCTGGGAAGTGGTGTTGCAGACGTTTCGTCCCCTGTCTAGGTGACATCCTCAGTGCTTGGGAGCCTCCTGTGAAGCACTTCTGCAGTGTCTTGATGCAACTTTTTAATAGTGTCTTGATGCAACTTCTTTTGTTGCACCCCAACACACACAAAAGAAGTTGCATCAAGACACTATTCAAAAGGGCCACAACACACTGCAGCACACCAGAACTGCAAAAAGAGGAAGAAGAACACCTAAACAATGTATTCGCCAAAAACGGATACCCCCGCAATTTCATCAACAGATGCCTAAGGGAAAGAAAACGGAACGAGGACATGCCGCAACCCAAAGGACTAGCCACACTACCATACATCAAGAGCATTTCCGAACTGACAGCCAGACTATTGTGACCACTAGGACTCATAACAGCACACAAACCAACAGCCATTCTCAGACAACAACTCACCAGAACAAAGGACCCAATATCCAGCATGAGCAAAACCAATGTAGTGTACAAAATCCTATGTAAGGACTGTACAAAACACTACATGGAACAAACAGGAAGACAGCTAATGATCCGCATCCATGAACACCAACTAGCCACGAAATGACACGACCAGCTATCCTTAGTAGCCACACACGCAGATGACAAGCAACATGAATTCGACTGGGAGAACACTACTAGTAAAGGACAAGCCAAACACAGAACAGCCAGGGAATTCCTAGAGGCATGGCACTCATCCACAGATTCAATCAATAAGCACATCAACCTGGACCCAATATACTGACCACTGCAGCGGACAGCTGGAACTGACAACCGGAAGCGACAGATTCAAACCACTATAAATGTCAGAGGAAACATCACAGAAGCGCTTCACAAGAGGCTCCCAAGCACTGAGGATGTCACCTAGACAGGGGACGAAACATCTGCAACACAAATTCCCAGCTCGGCGAACAGAACCACAACAACGAGCACCCGAGCTACGAATCTTCCCACAAACTTTGAAATTTGGAGGTCTCATGTCAAGTCCCTAAAGTGTTCCCACGTACGAGTGATTTCACTGGAGATAGGCTCAAAACAGCGGCAGCTACATATCAAAAGAAAACAAATGAACTGCAGATGTTGGAAATTCAACAGAAGTTGCTGGAAAAACGCAGCAGGTCTGACAACATTTGTGGTGAGAAAGCAGAGTTAAAGTTTGGGTCCATTGATTCTTCTGCAGGAGAACGTTAACTGCTGCCAGACCTGCCGAGTTTCTCCAGCAATTCCTGTTTTTATTTTCTAATAGCAGCCACATGCTGGACAATGGAGGCGGAGCTGATTAGGATCAATTAAGGATTGACTTCGAACCAAGTGCAGTCACCATCAGGATTCTCCTGGTGTAATAAAGGAAGGAGTCTTGTCCATAGCTTTCTGTGGATGGGTTGTTCTTTCTCACTGCTAATACTACGAATTGCAGGCCTCCTGTATTTGCAAATCTCTAGGCAAACTTTTGCTGGTGCCTCCATGTTGCATTCTCACAGTATCTGTGACGCTCATCTCTCCCAGAGAGGCCACTACCCATCAGGTGATGTGGGCTCTCCAATGTGGTCTCTTATTATTTCTCATTGGACAGCAATTTTGGAGACCAGCCTCTTAATTGGGCACCAACTTATAGAGACCACTTCAAATATATCCCTGATCTGTGCAATAAAATGGCCCCAACATTATTTCAATTGAAATATTTCAATCTGTAACAGACTCTATCTATTATCTCCTGTCTTCTGCAACTTGCCAATTATTGACACTGCACAATGAAGTGCTTGTCATATTTCCTGCCAATATTCTTCCAGATAATGCTAATGGTCCAATGTGACCAATTACAATTTAAACCCAATAAAATTGGGAGACTGTATTAGATCCAAAACATTGTTTTTAATTGAGTTTTTTACTTACAGTTTTTTTTTCACCAGTCACCTGGATAAGGAATAAAGAAACAATTTATGCAATAGTGTGTAAAATAATGCCCACCTGCGCACTGTCCAGATTTTTTTTGTCTCGTTGGTTATTTGAGCAGTATCTTGACCATTAGAAACATGAAGAAGATCTCTAACTGACACATCTGCTGCAGCAAATAATCCCTGTTAAAGCCTGAAGTGCAGCCCTTGTCAGTTTTGAGTGAACCAAGTAATAGCTGGCCTAATAGTCGGCTGTCAGATGAGTCTTGATTCAGCGATGATGCACACATTACACTGTAACAAATAGCTCACATCACAAATGACTGGGGCTTAATATTTTAATATATGTACACACTTGCTTTCTTTCCAATCTAATGGAAATAATATTGAAGAAAAATAGTAACTGTGCTGGTAAAATAATATGAGCAAGTCATTTTTAGTTCTATTAGATTTTTAAGTAAGAAGCATAATTGTGGAAATGGATGCCACTAATGGATGACATGAGTGTTATTTGGAGCTTTTACAGCAGAATAAGACCCCTTTCTTATTATATAATACTGAACTATCAATACAGCATTATCTCCCATCATTGACTAACTTTTGTGAGTAAAATAGGATTTAATGAAATTTGATATTCAATGAGAATTACTGCTTATTAAGTTATAATTTCCATGCATGCACATAAATTCTTGGGCAGGTATTAACATTGTGATGATAGATATATAAGAGTTATAAACATTTACTCCTGCTCTTTTGTTAGCATGCCAGATATTGTCATTTTAAAGATTATGCACTTAAAAATAATTCTAGCCATCAAGCTGTAACTATAAATGCAAGGAAAGGCTGTGGTATAGTGGTCATGGCACCAGTAAACTAGAGAGACCCTTGCTAATGTCCTGAGGAGTTGGGAATGAATCACACTCCAGCAAATGGAGAAACTGGAATTACTAAATACAAAATTAAAAGTTAGCTTAATGGTGACCATGAAACTATTGTTGATTCTTATTAAGAAAGCAATTGAGCAATGACCTCGGGAAGAGTTTGAGCTGTGAGCATGGTCACCAATTTCTAACCTCCTTCCTCTCCCTATTCCACCAGTAGATAAAGATCTTTCCTCATGGATTCAGGCGCGATTTCCAGTGTATCTGTGCTGTGTTCTCTCCACAGGACAACTGAAAATGTCACACAGCTTGATATCTCTTACCAGACCATCAGGAGTTTGGACAAGGCATCCAGTTTGCTGTCAGATCTTTCAGAATGACAAGTCACATCAATGAGGTAAAAACAATGACTGCAGATGCTGGAAACCAGATTCTAGATTAGTGGTGCTGGAAGAGCACAGCAGTTCAGGCAGCATCCAACATTCCACCCTGACCTTAAATTTACCTGGACCATCTCTGACACCTCCCCCCACTTCCTGGACCTCTCCATCTCCATTAATGACAACCGACTTGACACTGACATTTTTTACAAGCCCACTGACTCTCACAGCCAACTGGATTACACCTCTTCCCACCCTACCTCTTACAAAAATGCCATCACGTATTCCCAATTCCTCCGCCTCCGCCGGATCTGTTCCCAGGAGGACCAGTTCCACCACAGAACACACCAAATGGCCTCCTTCTTTAGATACCACAATTTCCCTTCCCACGTGGTTAAAGATGCCCTCCAACGCATCTTGTCTACATCCCGCACCTCCGCCCTCAGACCCCACCCCTCCAACCGTAACAAGGACAGAACGCCCCTGGTGCTCACCTTCCACCCTACAAACCTTCGCATAAACCAAATCATCCGTCGACATTTCCGCCACCTCCAAACAGACCCCACCACCAGGGATATATTTCCCTCCCCACCCGTCTCCACCTTCCGCAAAGACCGTTCCCTCCGTGACTACCTGGTCAGGTCCACGTCCCCCTACAACCCACCCTCCCATCCTGTCACTTTCCCCTGCCACCGCAGGAACTGTAAAACCTGCGCCCACACCTACTCCCTTATCTCTATCCAAGGCCCTAATGGCGCCTTCCACATCCATCAACGTTTTACTTGCACATCCACCAATATCATTTATTGTATCCGTTGCTCCCGATGCGGTCTCCTCTACATTGGGGAGACTGGGCGCTTCCTAGCAGAGCGCTCCAGGGAACATCTCCGGGACACCCGCACCAATCAACCACACCGCCCCGTGGCCCAACATTTCAACTCCCCCTCCCACTCTGTCGAGGACATGGAGGTCCTGGGCCTCCTTCACCGCCGCTCCCTCACCACCAGGTGCCTAGAGGAAGAACGCCTCATCTTCCGCCTCAGAATACTTCAACCCCAGGGCATCAATGTGGACTTCAACAGTTTCCTCATTTCCCCTTCCCCCACCTCACCCTCGTTGTAAACTTCCAGCTCAGTAACTGTCCCCATGACTTGTCCGGACTTGTCCTACCTGCCTATCTCCTTTTCCACCTATCCACTCCACCCTCTCCTCCCTGACCTATCACCTTCATCGCCTCCCCCACTCACCCATTGTACTCTATGCTACTTTCTCCCCACCCCCACTCTCCTCTAGCTTCTCTCTCCACGCTTCAGGCTCACTGCCTTTATTCCTGATGAAGGGCTTTTGCCCGAAATGTCGATTTCTAAGCTCCTTGGATGCTGCCTGAACTGCTGTGCTCTTCCAGCACCACTAATCCTGGAATCACATCAATGATCAACTGAAGCCAACACCCAGAATGACATCACCCTGAGCAGTGGAAGTGTCTGGAAGGTGACTGACTTTCAGAGCCCAATAGTATATCTTAATTAATCTTATGGAGCTTTTTTTTTAATACTACATCTACCATGAAAAGGTCAAGATTAGAGTGGTGATGGAAAACCACAGCAGGTCAGGCAGCATCCAAGCAGCAGGAAAATCAACATTTCGGACAAAGGCCCCTCATCACGATTCCTGATGAAGGGCTTATGCCTAAAATATCGATTCTCCTGCTCATCGGATGCTGCCTAACCTGCTGTGGTTTTCCAGCGCCACTTTAATCTTGACTCTAATCTCCAGCAACTGCAGTACCCACCCCTGCCATGAGAAAGTGCCCACCTCCTTACTTTCAAAGAGTTTGGCGGTTTCTCCCCCAGGCTAATGGAATGGCAGTCATTTACACTTGATCAGTGTGGTGGCATGTGGCACCACCAACTAATGTGTAGCTCCTGAGCAAAGGAAGCTCACTCATGTGCAGGAGAAATGGGTCAGTTTTGACATTCATCAGGAAACTCAAGCCTCTTAATGACTCTAACGGTATGCATGGTTGCAATTCTTTAACCCATTGAAGTTAACTCAGTCCAAAATCTGACATCTATTGCAGTTTCTGGGTATACTCTCCCATGCCCATTGTGTGTATAAACTGTTTTTCTCCAATCGGGCCACTGGACCTGTTCGGTGTTGGGAATGTAGTCTTGTCCCAGGAGATGTTGCAGCTGGGAAGATTTGACTCATGCTCAGGTGGTGGTATTGTTCCACTCTGACTTTTACATTCACAACATTTCAAAGGCATTTGGGGAAATAGATGAATAGGAAAGGTTTAGAAGGATATGGGCCAAGAACAGAGAAGTGGGTTTTGTGTGGATGGACATTTTGGTCAGTATGGGTCATCACTGCTTCCAATAACATGGAGCTGGGGTTTGTTGGTTGCACTGCTGTTCCCAGTATCCTGAAGTAGTTGTGTTTTGGGCCTTTCACCATAACCAGTGTGTCTTAGTTGAGGGCCCATCATCACCTTTACCATCATGCTGTTTTATCATTGTTATTTGATGGTGACAACTTTCTTGCTGTTCTTATCTGAGGAGGAACAGACATTGATATCTGTTTGGGGCACCTGTTGCTTCTTGCTGCTCACTTGGATCACAGCTTTTCCTTATTTTTCATGTTTTTCCCCTTTTAAGTGTTTTTTTTTGCTTTTACACAGCTTGGCAAAACCCATTTTAACCTGCTGCTATCTCCTCTTCCATCGCGCCAGCTTCCTCTGGAGGTGGCTGAGGGATTTTGTCAATTTCTGAAGTGTCCTTCACCTCTCAAGCAAATAACAGGTCAGGGTGATCCTGAGGGTAGACATCAATGGAAACATCGAGGCCTGAACTGCTGTGCTCTTCCAGCACCACTAATCCAGAATCAATGGAAACATCCTGTTTCCACACTGTAAGTAATCTAATCTAATCTAATCCTCTACCCTTATTGCAGCTTCACCCGCAGAGGAATGTCAAGGCTATTTCATCTACTTGTGGCAGCCCAAAATACATTGTAACTTTTGTGAAATTGGATATGTGGTTGTAAACAGCAACATTCTGCCAAAAGTGTCAGCACGAAGACAATTTGACCAAGAACGGCAAGAGATCAAGTGCTGCACCTGTTTGGAGAAACCTGCTGACTTTAATAGGACTAGCCTTAAATCCAATGCCACCGCACTAACTCAATCTGAACAAATCTTCAACGTAAAAGAAGCATAAAATTAGGGCAAGTCAACCAGGAAGAAAACATAGGAAAAACATGTACAACAACTTGTAATTGTATGATGTACTACACATAAATAAAAAAAAAACTCTGAGGAAAAGGTGATAGACAAACAAATTCTTATTCAAAAAGATAGCTTTTATGCAGTCTCTTGCAATGGAGAGCTGCTGCAAAGCATTCTGTAGATGGTACCCACAGTTGCCACCATTCTCAATGATCGAGGAACTGAATGTTGAAGGTGGATGGGATGCCCATAAAGGGTATTACTTTTTGGTGCTGAGTTCCTTGACTGTTTTGAAGCTGCACTGAACCAGGCAAGTGAAGATTATTCAATCACACCCCTGGTATGTGCCTTGAAAATGGTGAACTGGATTTGGGGAGTTAGGCAGTGAATTACTCACTGCAGAATTCCCAGCCTCTGACCTGCTCCTCTAGCCACAATACTTACATGGCTGGTTCAGTTCAGTCAAGTTCCTGGTAAGTGGTAACACCCATGATTTTGTAGGTGGATGATTCAACAACGTCAACTCCATTGAACATCAAGCAGAAATGGTTAGATGCTCTCTTACCAGAGATAATCTTTCCCTGGCACACATCTTTGAGTCACAGAGTCACATAGCACAGAAACAGACCCTTCGGTCTGACCAGTCCATGCCGACCATAATCCCAAACTAAACTAATCCTTCCTGCCTAGTCCTGGCCCATCTCCCTCCAAACCTTTCCTATTCATGTATTTATCTATGTGGCTTTTAAGCATTGTAACTGTGCCTGCATCCACCATCCTCAGGAAGTTCATTCCACATGCAAACCTCCCTCTACGTTAAGATTTTGCCCCTTATGTCTATTTTAAATCTCTGTCCTCTTACCTTAAGTATGTGCCCCATAGTCTTAAAATCCCCCATTCTAGGGAAAGGACCTACCATTAACCTTTTTTATACCACTCACAATTTTATAAACCTCAATATAAGTCACTTCTCAACCTCCTATGCTCCAGTGAAAAAGGTCCCAACCCTATCCAGCCTTTGTTTATAACTCAAACCTTCCAGGCACGGCAACATCCTGATAGATCTCTTCTGAACCCTCTCCAACTTAATTATTATTCAGCAGCTCAAACTTGAATCCTGTCCAGTTTTGCTGTATGTTTACATGGACTGCTTCCTCTCTGAGGAGTTGGGAACAATACTCACAGGGTGTAATCACCTGTTAGTATCTCTACACTTGGTTTTGAGGGTAACTCATTCATAAAACGTCTGATGATGGTTGGGCTTACAGTACTACCCTGAGGAACTCCTGCAATGATACACTGGAGTTGACAAGATCAACCTGCAAGAAACACAACTGCATTCCTGACCAGAAATTGAGTCTTAGGGCTCATTTCATTGAATTGAGTCAGCTATCTGCTCTTGAGATAGATTCCATTCCATTCCAGAATGTGAATTTCAGGCTATTTCCTCACCAGCAGCCCCTCAATAAGTGCCTACATATCCCACTCATATACATCAACTTAACTGCTTCACAAAAGTAATAGACCTCAAATATCCAAAAATGTAAAGAATATAGATTAAATCAGAGAGATATATATTTCTTTACAGCTCAATTTTCCTTTCTTTGGAGAAAGACATAGCAAGAATGGAAAAAAATCGGATACATTATCCCTGGAGAGAAAGAAAATCACCATCTCAGCAATTAAATGAGGAAGAACAACTGTAACACAGAAGGAAACATATGAGAACTTTGTTTCAAAACTTGCTGCAGAAGGCAAGAAAACTTTAACTCCAATGGACAGCAACTAAAAAGAAGGAAAACTGCTGTAGTCACAATAGAAAAAAAGTGTGGCAATTGATGGCAAGACGTTGAGTCAGAGATGAATCTGCAGCAATGCTTGAGTGTAGAGTTGTAGAGGCCTACATCATAGTGATAGGCCCTTTGGCCCAAGCTGGTCCATGCCGACCAAAATGTCCATCCATGCTAACGCCATTTCTTTGCTCTTGGCCCATATCCTTCAGAACGTTTCCTATACATGTATTTGTCCAAATGACTTCTAAATGTTAATGCACCTGCCTCAACCACTTCTGCTGGGAGCTTATTCCATATGTTTGCCACCCACTGTGTAAAAAGGTTGCCCCTCAGGTTCCCAATTATTCTTTCCCCTCTTACCTGAAACTGATGCCCTCTAGTCCTCGATTTCCCAACTTTGGAAAAAAGATCCCTAAGTTTATTGAGGCAGGAGAGAGTGCAAATAAAGTTATGACTTTTGAAATGCAATTTGACTTTTCATATCAGATTCCACCTTTAAGGAAGATGTCTCCACCCCAGTGGAATAGTTTCGAGCTAACATTTCTTCATTACAATTAAGGATAGCTATGGTTCAGCAAAGATTAAAACTAATAATGCTAGGGGAGCTGATGCAATTTACCCCTGTGTTTCAACAGGCATTAACCTCAAGTTGCAAAATACCAAAATACTCGCACTCAGTAACCCACAAAACATACCCAGAAAGAAACAAGATATCTGACAAATTCATCGAGCCGGAATGAAATTTCACAGTAGTGGGCTTTTAACTGGAAACCTGAACCTCAGTGGTGTTTTGAAACACAGTCAGAAGCAGAGGAAGACTCAAAGCAGTGAGTCACAAACATACTGAAAGAATTATTCACACATCCCTGAAGAAAGATGACAGACAGAAACCAAATACATCATGTACAGTGTTGATTAATTATAATAATTCCTTGAGATTCTAATCCTTATTGACTATGTAACCAATGTCAATCTTTCATGTTTTTCAGTTATCACACATGGATAACTTACAAGCCATGACTGTTACTCTTGACCCAGAATGCCAAATGATAGTGCCAGACAGAAAGTGGGACAAACACATCCTACGTATTTCAAAAGAATGTATAAATTTTTTAAAATGAATAAACAGAAATAATTCCAAGCCATTAATCCAATCACAAGTGCTGTTGGCTGTTACAAATCTTTCACACTTTATGGCTTTCAGCTTTACAACAATATCTGAATCCATCGATGTAATTGCTCACAATAAGACACGACTTTTTCAAGATTGGTAATATTTGCATAGCTCTCAGCTGAAGTTTGGGTAGAATATAACACACTGAGTTCAAGGGATAACTAGCTACATGTCAGCAAATCCAAAAAGATTGCGGATTGCCCTTAATAAAGAATTAAAGCAAAGGTGAAACATTCACAAGGCAGGATTACACCATTTCAGGGTGTAATGGAGTTTCTGAAGGGAAGGGTGTTATGTTTTTGCTTGGAGAGAGATCCGCCAGTGAAAAGCAGTGCTAGAGCAAGACAGATGGAGAGAGCTAAAAGAATCAGTGCTGTCTCAGTTTTAGCAGATAAGGAAGAAATCTCTGCAAGGTTGCTCCGTGTGTGCAGTTTGCATAACTTTACAATCTGTCTTGCAATTTGTATTACCAGTGCTCATTCCAAGCCTGCTGCAGAATCATAGCTTGAGAAGATTGTTGAGCACTCTAACAACTGTTCAGCTATTTTTGAAATATGTGGACCTGCTTCTAGGGTATTCAGCGTCACTTCAATTCTAATACATTGATCCATATTACATTAGCTCTGGCAAGCAGTCAAATCCATACACACTGCTGAAGTTAAACCCACGACTTATTGGGGTCACAAAATACAACCATTGTTGCAGAGGTAGACATCACGCAAATTTTCTGATGCCTTCTTATTTGCCCGAGGGTAGGTTTGGTACAATTTGACTTTTAGTTACCTTCACTGGAGGTGAAATATGTACAGTACTTCTACAGATCGACATCACTACTCCCTCCCCCCCAAAATACATAACACTCTGCATGATGGTTTCACCAGCCACCCTGAACATGTTCTGACCAAATGTGCACGGGTAATTCAGTTTCCCTCTTTTCAATCTTCTCACAGTCAGTCGTAACAAATATTTTTATTTCTTCACAACGCACTCTCTCACATTTCAATTAAAATGCAGCGCCACCCAAAATCAAGGAGCTAATTACAAACTTCTGCTCAATGAAAGAAAGAAGAATTTTACTCCATAATAACCCCAAGAAACATAATAAAACACAACACCAATGACAACACACAAACATGGTATAAATTTTATAAACTGGAGACCAGAAGAATAAAATTGGAGTGTCTGGAGATAATTTCACTGAGATGCTAAAATTTAAAATGAAACCACAATAAATGAGTCATTTGTATCCTCAGCAGTAGCAAAACCTGTCGACATCTTTGAGTTTTTGATAAACAGTTATTTCCACAGTTTGCTTTATTCGCTGGGTCTCACTTTCAAGATGATGAGGACTCCAGCCGATGAAGGAGCAACGCTGCAAAAGCTTGTGATTTCAAATAACCTGGTGTTGTGTGACTTCTAACCTTTTCCCTAGGATGGGGGAATTTCATGACTAGGGGGCACATTTTTGAGATGAGAGGAGAGGGATTTAAAAAAGACATGAGAGCCATGTCTTTTTTACACAGACGGTAGTTTGCGTATAGGATGAACTTCCTAAGGAAGCCGTGGATGTTGGTACAATTGACAATTTAACAGACATTTGGACAGGTACATGAATGGGAAGGTTTGGAGGAATATGGGCCAGGAGCAGGCAGGTAGGACTAGTTTAGTTTGGGATTATGTTCAGCATGGACAGATTGGACCAAAGTGTCTGTTTCCGGGCTGTGTGACTCTATAGCTCTATGACTCCATAATCTAAGACCTATGATTTCCTTGAAATAGAGACCAGTCCAGATTCTAAGGGAAACAATAAGGAAAGGTCAGAGTTCTCCCTCAAATAAATGCTGACAACATGCACTGCCATTTCTTCATTCTCTCCCTATGCATTCCCTTCCATCTCTGGACATTGAGGACATACCTCTAAACTTGCAATCTCACCCCCTCTAGAAGGACAGTAGTAGTAGATACATTAAACACTATGATCCGCAAGTTCCCCTCTAAGTCACACACTATCCTAACTTGGAACAATGTCTCTGTTCCTTCAGTGTCACTGGGGAAAAACCTAAAACTTCCTTCCGAATTGTACTGGAGGTCTACCCACACATGGACTTCAGCAGATAAAGAAGGCAGCTTACCACCACCTTGCCAAGGGAAAATAGGGATGAACAGTTAATGCTGGCCTGGCCAGAAATGCCCACATTCCATGAATGAATAATAAAAAAACATGTTGGGAAGTGGTAAGAGGTGGCCCAGTTAAGGGCAAACTTGCTAGTGAAGATTCACATCTGCTAATACGTTGCCAATCCACTGACGTGATTCCAAATGTGACAGATAGTTTATGACTCATACTGACAACAGTATCTATAATTATGGATCTGACATTGCAAGACAATGATCCAGCACAGGGAGATACTATTTAAATCTTCTCTTATAAAGCCACACAATTAAACCCAACAGTGAACCACTTGACTTCCATTCTCCACAAGGGAAACATTCAGAAGGACTAAATAAATAGAAATCTCACAACATATACTTTCACAAAGGAGAGCAATTGTAATAAAATATGTTTAATACATCCATGTCCTCTTGAGGCAAATAAAATTTGAGTTATTTGTTCATTTAATCCTGTTGAGTGAATAATGAATTCTGCAGATATTCCTTATGATTCTTCCCTCAGTGCTATTCTGTCACAGCTTGTTACTGCTTCTCTGGAACCCATAGGTTGTGGTGCCACTCTGCATTGTGATGTTGTATAGGATGCAATTGTCGGCTGAGATAAGACGCTAATAATGGGTGGCTTAGTTGACTGGACAGCAAAAAAAAATCCACCAATTAACTAACAGATGTAAAGCTTTGTTTTAGCATCCAGTGCCCCGGCACACTAAATTTCTGATAATTGTATATGCCTCAAATCTTATCCTTTCAGACTTCATCAGTGGGTTGCTAAAATCAGTCATAGGTAACAGCAGTAGTGCACAACCATAATCCCATAGCAATCATCTTCCAATCTTCTGAAACAATGGCAACATGAAAGGTCATGAAATAAATTATCCCAATTACCAAGCTATTAGACCTTGGGCAATGTTCCTCAAGCTATTACGGTTCCAGATCAGAGAGGAAAGGAGGAACAAGCTACTGAGATGGGCAGTCAGCCATGACAACAATGAATGGTGAAGCAGGCTTGAAGGGCTGAATGGCCTACTCCTGCTTGTTTTCTACACTTCAGATAAACACACTGCATAGTTAAACTCCCAGAAGAGGTGGGATGAATGGTTCCCTCCTTTATTCACCTGCTCCTTTGATTGATCTCAGAAGGGATCCAGCCCTTCTGAGCATCTTTCTCCAAGACCCAAATGGTTTTACATTTTTAAAGTAACAATTTTCACCAGGCATTCGTGACTTAACAAAAAAGTAAGTTTGTAAGTGACTACAGGCAAAAGTAAAAATAATAATGCATCCTATTTCACAGATAAGGATTAAGATTTGAGTCATAAAAGTTAGAAGATATATGGGTCAGTCTCTCTCAGCAATTTCTGGAGAGTAGTTAGTGGAGCATTAATTGTTGATCAGTTAATTTTGGGAATCTTAACTTTAGCTGAAATTGTTTTGTCACAATTACTTTCATTAGTGATTGATTAGGAGCCATCAGAACACAATAATCCTTCTTTTTTCCTGTGTCCTCTTGACTGGCTTGTTAGCTAACTGGCTTTCAATACTTAGAACAAGACCAAGTCTCTCTACCCTATAACATGGGAGTGACAGGGTAGTTCTTTAACTATGATCTTCACAGCACACTAATGCTCAAATCCAGTCAGACTTGCACATTGATCTCAGTTTACTAGCATACCTTCCTAAACCGGCACACCCACATTCCAGCATTGCAGTCATTTTTTTTTTGAGACACAGTCTTTACGTATTCCTGCAAGAGCAAAACACTTTAAGATGTCTGAAAGAAATGGCTTTTTGCTGAGAGAGTGGAGATCAACAGCCCCTTCATTATCTCTTCCTGTTACTTCTCTCTGTCTTTGAAGTTTCCTTGGCACTCTACAAGCGCACCATTCCATGGCCCCCATGTAGGACCTTTTCAGACAGTATTGAATTTACTTTCCTAATCTTTTTGTGTCTGTATCAGTCTTTGTTTTCTCAAAAAGAAATGTCAGATTAGCCATGAATAGTGGAGCAAACTTTAAGGGGCCAAATGGTCTATTCCTGTTCCTATTTCTTTTGGTCTAATGGTCTTATGGTCTAGGGTTCTAATCTATCATCATGACAGTTACCATATAGTATGCTATGTCTGTGGTTGTAAACCAGCTCCCTATTCAAAGAAAGGGTCCCTATTTCCATTTTGGATAGAATTGCTATTAGGAAAGGATCCATATTGTGCATTCAATAATACCTTGCACTCCAGCAAATCCAGTAAAATAGTAGAAGTGTGGGACTCGTTTGTTATCCAGTAGTTATCATGAATAAGTTAATTAATTAATGCCTTCACCCAGACAAACAAAGCATCTGCCACCAATATCATACAGTTTTTAATTTTTGCAGTATAGCCCCTGTTCCTGTCCAGTAAGAACGAGTGTCAAAAATAAAACTTCAAGCAGATTAAAATCTAGCTCACTAGCAAGGCTATCGCAGTCCTTCATGCCATTTGGAACACGTTGCCAACGGAGGTGGTAGGGGCAGGAACAAAAGCGTCAGATACATGAATAAGCAGGGAGCAGACTCTTAGAAAATAGGTGGCAGGGTCAAATAGAGGATTTGGATCAGCGCAGGCTTGGAGGGCCAAAGGACCTGTTCCTGTGCTGTAATTTTCTTTGTTTTTTGTTCACTTGGCCATCTATCTGGAGAAGATTAAATGCTGTCATCACAGCCTACTTTAAATTGTACCCTCTACCTTCAGATCTCCAGGCATACCATAACAACATAGGAGTAGGTGTAGACCATTCAGTCCTTTACCACTGCTCTGCCATTCTAGATCATAGTTGATTATCTATGTCAATGCTGTTTTTCCCCACATCATCTTCATATTCACTAATTTATTAGTATCTCCACCAACTTCTGTCTTGAACCAATTTAATTGCAGGGTTCACAACCGTCTGGAGCAGAGATTTCCAAAGATTTGCTGCCTTTTGAATGAAGAAATGCTTCCTTACCCTAGCCTAAAAAAACTTGCCCCTTATTCTGAAACTGTGTCTCCTGCTTCTAAGTTCTGACTCCCCCTACGGTGGAGCACCGAGGTAAATTCTCGATCAGTAGGGGAATCAAGAGCCACAAGCCATGGACAGGATAGTGGATGAGACAGATGTCAGATTAGCCATGATCTTAGTGAATGGCAGAGCAGGCTTGAGCAGATGGACAGTCTTATCCTGTTTCTATTTCTTACAATCTTCTGGTCCAGACTCAACAGCACCATGGCTGAACTTGTGACTGTCTGTCTCCATGGACAGATAGGCCCAGCAACGTCAGAGAGGTGACAACACCTGCACATTGCGCACCCCTCCGCCCACCCATTGGAGGTTCCAGCCACCAAGAGTCAAATTACCTCAGGAAAGAAGACCGTCAGCCTGTCTGACCTATCCAAATTCAGACACACCTTGGGTCACCCAAGCAAACCTCCAAGGACGAGAGAACAGGTTTCCTCCTCTGCATCTGTAGAGCAGGGGAAACTGAGTGTAGTACTGCAGGAGGTTCAGGAGGAGAAGAATGTCTTGATATCACATGTAGGCGATGGTGGGTAAATTTATACATAGTTTGTTACTCATTATAACCAATGCAAATAGTTTGTTTACCATGTTAGATTATGTTGGGAGTTTATTTAGAATATACTTTCATGTTTAAAGTTTATTTCACAATTAGTGGTAAGTAAATAGTTTTAATGTTTCAGAAACCCTTGCATTTCATAATTTGTGAGGTTGCTCCATTCTCTGTAGTGGATGTACATGCTCCAAAAGTGGATGTAAATCCTCCATTGTTGTGGAGCAACAATCCTTGTCCATGAACATGACGCGGGGGTTGGGCTTCTGTGATGATTGCCAAATATGTCACCACCAGGACATCTGGTTCTCCTTTCTAAGTACTCATTCCATTAACTCAATTGGCTTCCTTCTCCCCAGGTCATCACCCAAAGCCATGGACATGCAACCAAAACAGCTTACTCTACCCCCTTTGTCAAGACCCCCTACTACTGTGTACATGCCCATACTGTCCCTCTCAATTTCTGTGAGCAGTGGTGGCAGGCTCAAAGCATCAAATTTCTGGCACATGAGGACCAGTTCTGGAGCAGGTATGAACTGTGCGTGCTGGGTTGTTTACACCCGTTCAGGACAGGAATTAACATGCTTGTAGGGTGATCTGCCATTCAACATTAGCTGAGATTGTTAATTGATTTCTGAGTCTTTTCTGCAGAGAGAGAGAGAGAGAGAGAGACAGACAGACAGAGATGGCACTGACCTACACTAGCCTTTGCAGGTGGCAGGATAGGTTGAGAGGGCTGTCCTCCAAGTATCTAGCACCCTTTGCTTAGCTAATTGGGAAAGGAAAGCAGATGATGCCAAAATGTTATTAGGTCCCTTGAGCAGCATCAGTGACCATTTCTGGCACCACATATAAGGAAAGATGTCAAGGTCTCAGAAAGGCTATCAAGGAAGTTAACTTGATCGATAAAGAGATTAAAGACTTTGGTTGCTAAGAGAAAAAGAGACTAAGGCTGTTCTTAAAGTAAAGGAGGTCAAGATTAGATAGAAATATGAGAATGCTGAAATGTACGGTGGTTTTGATAGTATGTGTAGAGTGAAACAGAGTTAAAATTTTAGGCTGAGAATCTTTCATCAGTTCCGTCTCTCTTACCACAGATGTTGTCAAACCTGTTGCATGTGTCAAGGGTTTTCTGTTTGTTTGTTTTAGACTTCCAGCAGCCACCCAATTTTGTCTTTGAATTAAGGTTAAGGAGGTTTGATTGTGATATTCAAAACCATGAAATATATTGCTGCGTCTTTCCTGAAATAGGGTCAAAAATCAAACGACACCAGGTTGACCATGTTCGAAACATTCCAATTGAATTTCTGTACTTGCCACAGTACTCAAACAGTTCTTATCACAGTTACTTTCCCTAGCTTGTTCTTCTCAATCTGCCTGTAGACTAGATATAATTGAACCACAGTAGTCTCATCCAAAACCTTATCATAGTCAGCATGCCACTTGAACTCTGCTCACTTGGTTTCCTTCTTATCGAGAAAAGCACAGCCAGTCAGGCAGCAGCTGAGGAGCAGGAGAATCAATGTTTTGGGCATAAGCCGCTCATCAGGAACCTGCTGAAGGGCATATGCCCGAAACATCGATTCTGCTGCTCCTTGGAGGCTGCCTGATCTGCTGTGCTTTTTTAGCATCACACTCTCGACTCTAACCTCCAGCATTTGCAGTCCTCACTTCCTTCTTCCTTATGATCTGCCCAAGGGCAGTAATAGAGTCATAGAGATGTACAGCATGGAAACAGACCCTTCAGTCCAACCCGTCCATGCTGACCAGATATCCCAACCCAATCTCGTCCCACCTGCCAGCACCCGGCCCATATCCCTCCAAACCCTTCCTATTCATATACCCATCCAGATGCCTTTTAAATGTTGCAATTGTACCAGCCACATACCACACTCTGCATGAAAAAGTTGCCCCTTAGGTCTCTTTGATATCTTTCCCCTCTCACCCTAAACCTATGCCCTCTAGTTCTGGACTCCCCAGGGAATAGATTTTGCCTATTTAGCCTATCCATGCCCCTCATAATTTTGTAAACCTCTATAAGGTCACCCTTCAGCCTCTGATGCTCCAGGGAAAACAGCCCCAGCCTGTTCAGCCTCTCCCTATAGCTTAAATCCTCCAACCCTGGCAACATCCTTGTAAATCTTTTCTGAACCCTTTCAAGTTTCACAACATCTTTCCGATAGGAAGGAGACCAGAATTGCACGCAATATTCCAACAATGGCCTAACCAATATCCTGTACATCCGCAACATGACCTCCCAACGCCTGTACGCAATACTCTGACCAAGACAGGAAAGCATACCTTCTTCACTATCCTATCTACCTGCGACTCCACTTTCAAGAAGCTATGAACCTGCACTCCAAGGCCTCTTTGTTCAGCAACACTCTCTAGGACCTTACCATTAAGTGTATGAGTCCTGCTAAGAATTGCTTTCCCAAAATGCAGCACCTCGCATTTATCTGAATTAAATTACATCTTCCACTTCTCAGCCCATTGGCCCATCTGGTCAAGATCCAGTTGTAATCTGAGGTAACCCTCTTCACTGTCCATTACACCTCTAATTTTGGTGTCATCTGCAAACTTACTAACTGTGCCTCTTATGCTCGCATCCAAATAGTTTATATAAATGACAAAAGGTAGAGGACCCAGCACCGATTCTTGTGGCACTCCACTGGCACAGGCCTCCAGTCTGAAAAAAAACCCTCTACCACCACACTCTGTCTTCTACCTTTGAGCCAGTTCTATATCCAAATGGCTAGTTCCCCCTGTATTCCATGAGATCTAACCTTACAAATCAGTCTCCCATGGGGAACTTTGTTGAACGCCTTACTGGAGTCCATATAGATCACATCTACTGCTCTGCCCTCATCAATCCTCTTTGTTATTTCTTCAAAACACTCAATCAACTTTGTGAGACATGAATTCCCACGCATAAAGCCATGTTGACTATCCCTAATCAGTCCTTGCCTTTCCAAATACATGTACATCCTGTCCCTCAGGATTCCCTCCAACAACCTTCCCACCACCAAGGTCAGGTTCACCAGTCTATAGTTCCCTGGTTTGTCTTTACCACCCTTCTTAAACAGTGCCACCATATTTGCCAACCTCCAGTCTTCTGACACCTCACCTCTGACTATCAATGATACAAATATCTCAGTAAGAGGCCCAGCAATCACTTCTCCAGCTTCCGACAGAGTTCTCGGGTACACCTGATCAGGTCCTGGGGATTTATCCACCTTTACCCATTTCAAGACATCTAGCACTTCCTCCTCTGTAATCTGGACATTTTGCAAGACGTCACCATCTATTTCCCTACAGTCTATATCTTCCATATCCTTTTCCACAGTAAATACTGATGCAAAATATTTATTTAGTATCTCCCCCATTTTCTGCAGCTCCACACAAAGGCCGCCTTGATGATCTTTGAGGGGCCCTATTCTCTCCCTAGTTACCTTTTTGTCCTTAATGTATTTGTAAAAACCCTTTGGATTCTCCTTAATTCTATTTGCCAAAACTATCTCATGTCCCCTTTTTGCCCCTGATTTCCTTCTTAAGTATACTCCTACTTCCTTTATACTCTTTTAAGGATTCACTCGATCTATCCCGCCTATACCTGACATATGCTTCCTTCTTTTTCTTAACCAAACCCTCAACTTCTTTAGTCATCCAGCATTCCCTATACCTACCAGCCTTTCCTTTCACCCTGACAGGAATAAACTTTCTCTGGATTCTTGTTATCTCATTTCTGAAGGCTTCCCATTTTCCAGCCGTCCCTTTACCTGCGAACATCTGCCTCCAATCAGCTTTCGAAAGTTCTTGCCTAATACCGTCAAAATTGATCTTTCTCCAATTTAGAACTTCATCTTTTAGATCTGGTCTATCCTTTTCCATCACTATTTTAAAATGAATAGAATTATGGTCGCTGGCCCCAAAGTGATCCCCCACTGACACCTCACTCACCTGCCCTGCCTTATTTCCCAAGACTAGGTCAAGTTTTGCACCTTCTCTAATAGGTACATCCACATTCTGAATCAGAAAATTGTCTTGCACGCACTTAAGAAATTCCTCTCCATCTAAACCTTTAACACTATGGCAGTCCCAGTTGATGTTTGGAAAGTTAAAATCTCCTACCATAACTACCCTATTATTCTTACGGATAGCTGAGATTTCCTTACAAGTTTGTTTCTCAATTTCCCTCTGACTATTAGGGGGTCCATAATACAATCCCAATAAGGTTATCATCCCTTTCTTATTTCTCAGTTCCACCTAAATAACTTCCCTGAATGTATTTGCAAGAATATCCTCCCTCAGCACAGTTGCACTGGTCTCTTATATTTTCCCTTATCAAAAATGCCACTCCCCCTCCTCTCTTGCCTCTCTTTCTACCCTTCCTGTAGCATTTGTATCCTGGAACATTAAGCTGCCAGTCCTGCCGATCACTGAACCATGTTTCTGTAATTGCTATGATATCCCAGTCCCATGTTCCTAACCATGCCCTGAGTTCATCTACCTTCCCTGTTAGGCCCCTTGCATTGAAATAAATGCAGTTTAATTTATTATTCCTACCTTGTCCCTGCCTGCCCTGACTGTTTG
Organism: Chiloscyllium punctatum; assembly: GCF_047496795.1. NCBI lineage: Eukaryota > Metazoa > Chordata > Chondrichthyes > Orectolobiformes > Hemiscylliidae > Chiloscyllium > Chiloscyllium punctatum. Next base: position 119,847,613 of record NC_092747.1, read on the forward strand.
ACTCACTTCTGTTCTCAACTGTACCCGTCTCAGATCGATCTCTTTCCTCACTATCTACCTGGGTCCCACCCCTTATAGCCAGAGGATCACCTGAAATCACTTCTCTTCCTGTTGCACCATTACTTGTGATGATCACCAAGGATTGAGCCTTGGTCTCTGGTTATATCTCAACTACGTGCTGATATCATCTGAAAGTACAAAGCTAGTTATTGTGCACAGATGGCACTCAACTGCTTATCAAACATGGGATGAGGAGAAGTTGTGTTTAATTAAATATAGGAGAGATTGAAATAATAGTTTTTGGTTCCAACTACAAACACCATTCTCTAGCTATGAACTCCTTTCCTTCATCCTACAAACAATTAGAATTAAGCCATTTTGTTCACTACCTTGGTGTTACACTTAACTTTGAGATGAGTTTTTGGTCACAATATTATGCCATCGCTAAGATCATCTAATTCCATTGTTTGTGGTATAGCACAGGATTGCCGCAGTCTAAGTTAATGCTTTTGTAACAGGTATGTATTCCTTCATTATCTATCTCTAATTTCAATTATTCTGTTCCACTGGTCTCTTATATTTTATCATCTATAAACCTTAGATCAACCAAAACTCTGTCACTTGTGTCTTAACTCCCAGCAGGTCTCTTTTCTGATTATACCCTGAGATCACTCATCTGCATTGACTTGTGGTCAAGCAATGCCTTGGTTTTGAAATTCTCTTCCTCCTTTTCAAATTCCATATGGTCTTGCAATTCTCTCTGCCGAGAATCTCTTCCAACCCTCTGTGATATCTGAAATTGTCTCATTCTGGTCTCATGACTATGCCCAATATAAACTGATCCAATATTGGTGCCTGTGCCTTCAATTACCTGGGCTCCAAGTTCTCAAGCACCCTCTTTATCCTAGTCAGCCTCTCTGACTACCTTCCTTAAAATCTACCACATTGACCAAAATGATGTAAACTGAGCTAATGTTTCTCTGTGTGCCTCAGTGTCACATTTTGATTGGTAATGCTGCTGTGAAGAATTTTGGGTCTTTTTCATTATTCTAAAGGCACCACAAAAGATATGTTGTTATCATTAACTGGGTCACTCTTGACTTGCAGCATATTTGATCGTGAAAAATGGGTGAAATAAATGAAAAAAGTGTTTCAGTGCTTAGAAGTGAGTTGAGTCAATTGATCAATCATGCAATGGAATATTTCCATGTATTAAATATTAAAATCCTGACTTTACTAATCATCTTTAATTGATGTCTACTCATCGTCTTATTCTAGCCAACCAATCCATCGCAGAAATTGGATAATATCCTCATTTGTGTTATTCCCCAGTAAATTATACCTTCAGCCCAGTAAATGATCCAATAAGTGACTTCATCTGAAAACTTCCTCTGTCATATATATGTGTCAAATTATTAAAAAGACTTTGTATGAGATTTCAGCTTTTCCTCTAGATTAACCACAACGCACAATAATATTAATCTACATCACTAGGCTACATACCCACTTTGAAACAACTCAAACTATCACATTTGGATAAATTTACAACACTTATATTCTGACATAAATGGCTTTTCACCACATTTCACAGGCTAGAGTGGTTTTGCTGTAAGGCAAAAGGTTTAATTTTGTTTTCATGGTGCATCTGTTTTATGGTGGAATGTGTAAGAGGCTAGAATGGCTACATTAATGTGGTAGTTGGGGGATAAGAAATTTATTTTACTCCTCTATAAAGGTTCCACAGCCTTACATGACTTTAAGTGCTCCCATCTCAAGCGTACCAACAGCATATCTTAGATTAATCCCAATGAAGAAAAGTAAAGAAAAAGATATGACTTACAGGTCCACATTTTCAAATTAAATCCTACTTATTTAGGTCTGCATCCAAATGTAATCTATAGGGAGGAAGCGGCTGTAACATTCATTCTGTGTGAAGTTATGCCATTTCCTGTCTGCTGGCCATCTGGAGTTCAGGTGTTTGCAACGAAAAGTACCATTTAAAGTAATATTACAATCACCATTCATTGTTTTAAAAGCACAGCCTCATGGTGGTAGGTAACTGTGTGCCAGAAGACAGTGTAAGGTGTGGGCCTCAAATGACATTCTGCTACACCTTGTAAGTAAAATTCAACCCATTTGAGGTGACTGATGGTACCTGTAGGTTGCAAGCCTTATTAATGGTGACTCAGAGCCATCATTTTTCTCTTTCAATGTTTAAGGGCGTGTATGCAGAAACTAAAGCATTGCACTTTAATGACGTGCTAATTAAAAAAAAAACCTCACCATTCCTGAAGACTGTTTTTAATGTGAGGCGTACAATAGCTTCCAAGAATTTCTCATTGACACCTGCCACTTTCACATAGAGCCAAAACACTGATAATATTTTGGTAAAGTACTCTTTATTGTAATATGCAAGATATAAACAAAATAAAACTGCAATCTTGAAACTCATAGAAGCCAGAGACACAAAAACACATTTAAACAGGAGTAAGAGTGTCATTACTGAGAGTGGAAAGTTTGAAAGGGACTCTGAAACTTCAGAAATGAAAATTGAGCAATGAACAAGGCAAGAAGAATTGACATTCTGGGTTCGCTTCATTATGCTGTTGTTCTTATTTGTCATTCAAGCAGTGCATTTTAATGTGACACTTGAAGGATTAAATTAATACTACACCCTGGCCCAGAGTATCTTTGCATTTGTGGACAGAGGAGTGTGTAAGCTAGCTTCAAAAATTAATTATGTGACTTCAATGTTCAAGGAGCATTGCGCTTTAGTAAGTTACCCAGATCAGCTCAATATTTATTTATAATGATCTATTAAGATTCTATCTGTGGCGTAAAGTAAACACACATTTGGAGGCATCCTTTAATTGCACTTATTTAGTGGTCTCACAATATTAACAACATGTTTTAAGGAGTAACAGGAAAGAAAGTAATTTTGATGGTAATTTAATTGAAATTTTTTAAAAAGAAATGTCCCTACTGAGACCAACTCTGTTTTACATTTATTTTAATTTCCTTTTAGAGTTTATCATTAAAATTTGAAAAGCTTTCCAATAGCAGGTTGTTAAATGTGCCGATGTGCATGAATGACTGCAAATGAATTGAAACATAAATTTTCATATTTAGAAGAGTATAGGCTGGAATATTTCCTTGGGCTCCAAATATTGTCTTTGATTTACATCCACTGTGAGGTCAGATACACTTTCATCAGATCAAGAGGATATTTTGGAAGTAATTGAAGTCAGGAAAATAGACATGACATTTGGGTGTCACTTTTGGATTTGTTCCATTAAGGAAACTTTAGGCTTACAATATGCGTATTTTGAATTTATGCTCGTTAGCATAAAGGTTATGTAACAACCTAAATGCACTGTCAAAAGAACAACAAAGCTAACAGCTCATTGTTTACATGCAAATACCATAGCAGATGTAGGTAAAATGTACAGTTTAACAGGGAAATCCCAATGTTTCTGTCAAAGATACACATCTCTCTTATTATCTTCACAGAAATGGCAATACACTGTCTGTCTCATCATTGAAAGGCATTGGATAGCACAAAATTGCTTGTTTTGCATGATAGATACAAATCAAATCAACCAAATAAAGTCAGGACTTGCTTATTACTGTCTAACCAACATAACCTTCTGGTTATCTGTTTTTAAAACATTTATATTTTCGGAGTAAAACGTGAGAATTTAAAAGCATGGTAAATGGGAACACTTAATTTAATAGTCTGGTAAGTAAGCCTGAAGTAATTGCAAGTCTTAGGGTGACTGAAACAGGTCTTAGTGGGAAGAATCATAAATTAAACAATGGGCTACCCCTCCGAGTTTCTTGATGGAGATAGGTTGTCCACAGCTGTCCCCAAAAGAAGATTAGATGATTCATATGGTTTCCAAGAAGAATGGGAATATTTGGAGGTGAGGAAAATTTAGTTTAGATCTCAGGCATCCAAAGTTGCTGTGGGAAAAGACCACAGGAATTTTTGTTTGCTTGTTTGGTTTGGGGTTTTATTTAAATTATTTCTCACAGCAGCTGTTGAAGTCTGTACCTGAACCAGTTTGAGGGAAGAGTAGAAATAATCTTCCAGGATTTATGGGTCAGAAGAAGAGGTGGTTCAGGAACCAGAGATGTCACTGAGCAAGGTACATGTTTGAGCTATTGAGTCCACAGTCTTGAGGTTTTACATATGAAATACACACAAGTGACTCCATACCTCTCTGGGGAAGATAATTCCATGGACAAATGACTAATGAAAGGCAAAATATTCTCATCTCTTAAATGGGTAAACCTTTACTTCAAACTGTGCCCCTTGTTCACAACTGGAACATTTTCTCAGCATCCACCTGGTCAAGATTGCTGAGGAACATATACATTTCAATAAAATCATCTCTCATTCTTAGCAACTTCAATACAGGTCAACCTGTCCAAATTTTCCTCAGTCAAGTGAACCTTCTGTACGCAGCCTGTAATGCAATTTATATCCTTTGTCAAAAAAACATGTAATATTTTATGTTTGTAAAACAATTAATATGTATTGAACATGGATGAAATGGCTCCTGAAGCACATGATGTCTGTTATGTGTTTAACCGAAATCAAAAGACAATCAGACTGTGTCATCTTAAGAGCCAATTGCAAGATGTCATTAAATGATTCAAAGATTCATTTTAACCCTCAAAAGGTGTGAAGTCTCAAAACCTGTGTTGCATTGTAGAAAAAGAGACAGGAATAAAGACATCATAGCAAATTCCAGAATACTTGACTTCGCTTTGTAGAACAATGATCCATTATTGTTAACATTTGTAGTAATTTTATTTGATTCTAATGAAAACTAGTTGAGAACTAGTTAGAGGAGAGCCATCTGACACCAAGCGATTGATGTTTTGACCCAGCTAACTAGAAATCAGAGCAAGACATCTTGCAAGAAAAAGAAACAGCTAAGGGAACTGTAATACTAAACACACCCTGAAGTTCAAAACAAAGAAGCAAAAAGAACAAAGTGAAAGACACTTCCAAAACTTGCTCTGTGTACTGAGTCCACCATGGGACCAAGTTCAACTATTCAACTACAGAATCCAGCACAGTTTTTGAATCTGACTTATGATCTCTTCATTTCAGAGAGAAAATCAACAAACAAACATATCTTGCCTACAATAATATTGACGACACATGCTATTTTCATCTCAATTCACAGCTTGTATTTAAATTAAATTTTTGTATCAGTACTTTAACAGATATCTTTTCCAATTTTTATTTAATTAATATTCTGCATTAGTTGTGTAATCAACTAATCTTTTCAACTGTTTAAAATCGAAAGTGTGCTGCTGATTATTTATAAATTGAAACATTCAAATATTAAAAAAAGAGTTCATAAATTAACTTATACAATTTATTAGCTCATGAACCACTTTGAGGACATGTTTGGTCTGTGGTCATAATAGCTTTCTTGAGTAAGGTGACAACATTTGTAAACAGTATTCCAGATGGGCTTTCTGTAGTAAATTTACTTTTATATTCCTTTCCCCGTACAATAAATGGCAGTATTTGACTTGCCTTACGAATCATTTGCTGTATCTGCACACTAATGTTTTGTGATTCATGTACCAGGACACAAGAGTTCTGCAATTTATCTCTATTTAAATACAATATTGCTTTTCATAATGGAGAGTTATCAGATACAACTGGAAAAGATGCAAGAAATGTCAAAACTCAGAGAAGAGTAGAAATAGAGAAGATAAAGTAAATTCATTAGAACTATTTTTCCCAGAAGTCAAGGAACTCTCGAGAATCTTGAAACTATCGGGGAACACTTGAGTAAAAATCAAAGTTGAATGGCAAGTGTTAAGATTTTGCATTTAAAGTATGTTTATGAGGTTTAGTTAATTTAGTAATAGTCGTTTTTTATAAATATTATACAGAGAGTTCTGTTTTACGTAAAAGATGAAGAGTTTTCACTCAACTCTTCCAGTTAAGAGCTGCAAGTTCACCTTTGTTTTTAAAAGTTGCTGGTCTTCACCAAGATCACAATGATAACAAGTATTAATTAATGCCAAAGAACATCTCTGGTACTAAACAAAAAACCTTGCAAATATGAATTTTCAATTCTTTAGATTTTAACTGGTGGGGATTTCTTTTTAAAAGCTGAAGTTTCTCTTTTCAAATTAAGTTTCTTTAGTTCTCTTTCTCTTTCTGTTCCTGATTATGGAATGAATTTTACCTTGTATTTCCTGGCTCAACGCTTACATTGTTCATTGCAAATTCTTTAGATCTGATTTATTAAAAAGAAGCACAGTTTCTGACTTTGCTCACACAGATCACTGATGTCCTGTACAGGGCGCCGTGCTGTTTGCATTTCACAGTTTCAGCAACTTGCATGACAAAATATTGCCATTAAGTGGGCAAAGTCTCGTGTAACAAACAGTGTGCTTTGTGAAAACAATGTCACACTTTTTGGACATTCTTTGATGGGATGTAACCATTGCTGGCAAAGTTAGCATTTGTAACCCTTATCTGGTCAGCTTGATTAGCTCTTTAGGTTATTTCAGATGTAGGCATATTAGCTTCAAATGCAATTTGAACATACACATACACATACACACACACTCATATCTGTTGAACAATTTGCATTTCTGCAAACCCTGAAAAGATTTCAAAGGACCCCAACCATTAACTCTGCTTTCTCTCCACAGATGTTACCAGACCTGCTGAGTTTCTCCAGCAATTTCCATTTTTGTTACATTTTTGTAGCATCTTTTAAAAAAGACCTACGTATAGGAAGCAAATGGAAACAAAGCATACCAGGTGATATTAATAGAGTTGAGAAGTGATTTTAAAGGATATGTCGAGCATGGTGCTTGAGCACTTGAAGTGATGGCCATCAATAGCAAAGAGGGATGGGGTGGATGTAAGGGCCGAAGTATTATTTAGGAAATGGCATTTCCTAATGGAGCAGACCAGCAACTTCTGGAGTATGATGAGTAGGTTGTGCATAAATCCAGAGGTTGTGGTGAGCTAATCTCTGCTGTTCTGGAGGTTTTGCATTATAAGTCATCAGCCTGAGGATTAAAATGAGAAATTTTGCCAAAGTGAGAACAGATTGTCCACAAAGAACAAATTAATCTGACCAAAATACTTCAGAGCTTTTATTTGAGGTGCTAAGCAGACAGTAAAAATTGGAGGTGAAAGGAACTTTCAAAACAGTTCTTACACAGAGGTACATTTCTCAGCTTTATTCAAATGTAGTATATCAGAATTTTTAAAAATATTCAGAAGGATATAAAGATTAATTTGACTTTTTAAAATGTTTTAATGTAAATTACACTTTAATACGACTTATCTGACTTTGAAAATGTTTAAGGCAAATGACTTTTTTGCATGATTTATCAGATATTTTAACTGCTTCAATCATTATCATATTTCCAAATGATTTAGCTGATCTTTAAAAAAGTGTTATGATTTATGAAAATGATCCTGATCAAGTTTCTCAATTTTCAAAAATACATGTGAATTTAACACTGTTCAAAATTATTTTGACCAAATAAATCTACTGTAACCCTTTTCCATTCACCTTTCAATATCGCAGCTACAGTAGCAGTTTGTTTCCGACAGGTTTTATGGCTGTGATTTCATGAGCTGTACAGAACTCTGCAAGGTCACACTCTCAGGAAACATTCCCTCTTTGGAATGACAGTTCCAACCTGCATCTAAAGTTCAGTAAGTATTAGGGCTATTCTGAAAGTCAGCAATGAGCACAGTTACTTCACCAACAACTGCAAAACCCAGGTCTACACTGTGGTACGATTAAAAATTCAGTTAACCAAGGATGAATTAGAAATGAAAAGTGAGCTTTCAGTATCACTAGTTAAGTCCAGTTTCTTATTTCTGTAATGAATTTAAGTTACATGGTCTAGGTGAAAAATCATGTCAAGATGAAGAGATCTCTAGCCTAGTCTTTCTCAATCTCTGGATTCTGGCCACTTTACAGCTCATCTGACTTGGAGTTTTAAACGTTAAATAACAAAATGCCTTCCACATTTCTCCATCTCAGTTTTACACTCCCGTTCCTACTATCAATGATCCAGCCTTTAACCTGGTTTGGAGTCAGAGGCTTGAGCTAAAATCTTTATTCCAGACAATGGACTGGGTGAATATTTGATCCCTGATTTTGCGAGTGCCTGTGTAAATTACAGTACACAAAATCAGGATAGATACTGTGCTGAATTTCAGATATTTCCAGATCTTGGATCAGACAGTATAACGCTGTGGGTAGTTTAGATCAAGCCATGTGAGGTGAGGTCAAGAAAGAGCTGTGTGCCAAGCAGCAAAAACTGGTAACTAGTTGAGAAGCTAAATAATCCAGTGTAGAGTCTAACCAAATTGCCTTGATATGTTTATTTTAAAATTTTAACTCAACTAAAATCATAGCATGGAAGCTTATACAAATAGGATGTTACAGTGGACAAAAATATACTGGGGAAATGTAGTCCAGAAGATTTGATAATGTATCTCTTTCATTTCTTTCAGGTCCTACTAAGCTCTGAACTCTTTATTTCCAGATCCTTTCAGTTATTTGCTGAAGACCAAGGTTGTTAATACATTAATTATTTGTTTTTTCAGTCCTTGGTCAGAGGCAAGAGCTTGTTACAAATGAAGGGGAGAATGTCTGTTTCAGCCTCCCTCAATATCACACCAATTTGATTCATTCCACATGATATCAAGAAATGGTTGGAGGCACTGGTTACTGCAAAGGATATGCACCCTGACAGCATTCCTGCCACAGTATTGGAGACTTGTACTCCAGAATTTGCTGTCCTCCCAGCCAAGCTGTTCCATACAGCTACAATATTGGCACCTCTCCAACCATGTGGAAAATTTCCCAAATACGTCCTGAACACAAAGACAGATCCAACCTAGTCAGTAACTATCCATTAGTCAACTCTCAATCACCAATAAAGTGATGGAAGGCAAAATGCATAAATAGATATTTAAAAAGATTATTGTTCACAAAATATGAGAGCATCAGTCATAAAAGGCTGGGAAATTAGTAGTGGAAAGTAAAGAGATGACAGATTAATTCAACTGGTTTTATCAGAACTCTTCATTAGCTGGAAGATACAGTTAACATAACAACATATAAGAACACAAGAACTGGGAGCAGGAGTAGGCCGTCTGGCCCTTCAAGACTGCTCTGCCATTCAATAAGATCATGGCTGAGCTTTTTGTGGCCTCAGCTCTACTTACCTGCCTGTTCATCGTATTCCTTATTTCCTTTATTGTTCAAAAAAGAATGTTTACTGAAGTAGCCTCAACTACTTCACTGGGCAGGGAATTCCATAGATTTACAACCCTCTGGGTGAAGAAATTACTTCTCAATTCAGCCCTAAACTTGCTCCCCCTAAGTTTGAGGCTATGCCCTCTTGTCCGAGTTTCATCTGCCAGTGGAAACATCCTCTCTACTTCTAACTTATCTATTCCCTTCATAATTTTATAACTTTCTACAAGATCCCTCCTCATTCTTCTCAATTCCAATGAATATAATCCCAGTCTACTCAGCCTCTCCTCATAAACTAACCCTCTCAACTCCAGAATCAACCTAGTGAACCTCCTCTGCACCCGCTCTGGTGTCAGTACATTCTTTTGCAAGTCAGGAGACCAAAATTGCACTCAGTACTCCAGGTGTGGCCTCACTAGCACCCTATACAGCTGAAACATACCTCCCTGCTTTTCAACTCAATCCCTTTAGAAATGAAGGACAAAATTCCATTTGCCTTCCTAATTACCTGTTGTACCTGCAGACCAGCCTTTTGCAATTCACGCACAAGGACACCTCAGAAATAGTTATATATTAGGAAACAGAAGGGAGAAAGGAACTCAAAAAAATAACTATCATCAGGAAAGTGATACTGAGCAAATTATTGGAGTTCCAAACTGACAAGTGCCTGATGAAGTTTCATCGTGTGGTCTTAACAGACGTGGCACATGCGATAGTTGATGCTTTGATTCTAATTCAACACAAAAGTAAGGAAATTCTGCTTTAGTCAAACAGGGCATTGGTGAGAAGGAACTGAGTACTGCAGATGCTGGAGAGTCAGAGTTGAAAAGCATGGCGCTGGAAAAGCACAACAGATCAGGGAGCATCCGAGGAGTAGGAGAATTGACATTTCGGGCATAAACCCTTCATCAGGAACAGACATTGGTGAGACCAGGTTTGGAGCACTGTGTACAGTGTCAGTGTTCTTATTTAAGCAAGTTTGTAAAATATTTTGTAAGTAGTTCAGAGAAGGTTCACAAGGCTAAAATCTTGAATAGATCTCCTGAGGAGAGATTGGACTAGTGAGACTTGTATCCACTGGAGTTCAGAAACGTAGGAGGTGACTTAATTGAAGCATATAAACTCTTGTCAGACAGTGCATGGAAAGGATTTTTCTGCATTCTAGAACTACCTCACCCTGTTCCTAATTCATATATTCATAACTGCTAACTAATTTTTTTTCATTCAGCTTTGTACCACGATGTACGCAGAAGTCAGAGCCCCAACTTAAGAGGGATTCCTTTTTCTCTGTGCTACTTTAACAAAGTGACCCAACTCTGACCTCACAGAACACACTTTGCCAAACCAATCTAAATTATTTTAAATTGCATAGTAGCCTGTGCTTGTAGCCTCACCACAGAAAATTACAGTTTGTAAACTTTTCTGTAGGAAACCCTGCAGAAAATGGGCAGAGGCTGCCTGAGATCATTACACAGCAGATTCTTCCAGGTATGCAGAGAAGAGATTTTCATCCCATTGGTCTGAGCTGAAATTAAGACCAGGCCCAGAAATATATGTGTCTCGGTCAAATTAGCTGTGAAGTATTATGGAGCTTCTAAGTACTGCACAATCTTGAGTGAGAGGTACTTTTGAAGACAGGTAGTTTTTGCAATTTACAGCTTTATGGCACCATTATTAAAAGATAAAGTCAGACTTTTCTCCACATTTGCATTAAAGCAATTTTGTTTTCCCAAAATGTGAAAGGAAACAACGCATGGTGTAGATTAACTTTGCACACCACATTTTCACTCCACCCCAAGGGTGGACTCAGTATTCATGGCAAGTAGGAGCAATCTGTAGGTGCCCTGCACCTGAGGCAAGAGCATCAACAAAACCATTCTTCCCACCTAATTTTCCTGGCATTAACCTAATGAAAGAAAATAAATATTCACATTTATACAACATCTTTCATGACTTCATGATGTGATAATACATTTTACAGCCAATTAAGCACTTTTGATGTGTTGTCACTGTTGTAAAAAGATAAGGACATTGATATATCGGAGGTTTTCTGACCCAAATTCATGAGCTGGAGCCTTCTTTGGCCTACAAAAGAGGGTTTATTTCCAGCCTTATCTACAGGCCCTTGCCGATGGACAAGTATATGCTTGGGTACTTCAGTCCATTTTGCTTTAGTTCATAAACAAAAGCAAGTTCAAGTTAGATCAGGTGAGGCAAAGATCACTTATCACCAGGTAGAAAATGGAGGTAGAGGAAGTGGGAAATCCATCTGTGACCCTGAAGTGTTTTTATCAATAGTATCATTCAGTTCATGACTGGTGAGGACTGCTGTTCAGATTGCCTTACTCGGTGGAAAGCTACAATGGTTTGGTTCCAAGGTGATTGACTCTGTGCTAAGCATCTACATGTACATGTCTGACATGACATGTGTCTTTGAAGCAGTGTAGGGCACTTAAAAAGTAACCCAGTGGGCAGTTTGCTGTACAGAAGCTCACTGGGTAAGCAGCCATCATCCATCCAATAGATGTGGCTGACACAAAGTGGCTTATCAATTAGTGTGTGTTAATCCAGGACTTCTGAGTTGGTGATTTGTTCTGCCAAGAGATGCTGATGATATTTCCGAGGCTGCAAAGTGAAAACGTTTCAGCCTTCTTTCCTGCCTGGCATATGTCTATTCAGGTCTCGTCCAGGTAGAGGAGTGTACTGAGGATACAGGTTTGTTTGATTCACAGTTTGATGATCTCAGTCCAGTTGCCATTCTGCCTCAGTCTTTTATTCTGCTCGGATGTAGCAGCTGTTGCTTTTGTGATCCACATATTGATTTTAGCATCAAGTGGCAGATTGGTGAACCAAAATAACTGAAGCTACCAACAACTTGCACATTTAACTACGTTGCATTCCTCCAATCATTATTTAACAAAAGAAGGAGCCTCTTTTTAAAAGAAATTGCTGGTGGTCCCACAAAAGCCAAGGCCTGTCATCCAAGTGTGTTATGTTTTGTCCCCCACTAGTCATACAATATGAATGCAAGGCCTTAGAAATAAGTCGAGGCCTTAGAAGCAATTTACAATGGTTAGTTTAATAAATTTCAAATATTGCTTAATATTTTATATAAATTAATATCATGGATTATACAATGGCAACCCTGTATTTGCAACTTTAATAGTCATTTCTATATCACGTGTTTAGAATCCCAGTGCTGAAGCTTTTCAGCATGATGAGTCTGCACCAACCCTATGAAGAACATCCCATCGCGAGCCTGCCATCCCTCCAACCCCATATTTCCCATGGCTAATCCTGCCCTAACCCCATATTTCCCATGGCTAATCCACCCAACCTGCACATTGTTGAACAGTAGGAGGAAACAGGAAAACCTAGTGGAAACTGGGAGAATGTGCAAACTCTCCACCAGCAATCACCCAAGGGTTGAATCAAACCAGAGTCTCTGATGCTTTGAGGCGGCAGTGTTAACCATTGAGCCAGCATGTTGCCCTACTTTTTATTGAGCATTATCATAAAATAATTGCTGCAAATCTGTGCATCTGTTCTGATGTAGAAAAAATGGCCAATAAGTTCTCTATTCTCTTTACAAATATCTCTTATTAATTGACTGCATTTCCTGTTTAAATGTTTTATAAAACACATTAATTTGCCAAGTTATTGCTGTGTGATTAAAAAGCTGGATCAGTTTATCGCAGGCATATTTGATCTTCCAGTTTACAGTAAGCAGATAACAGGTTAAATAAGCTTCACCGATAAATGGAATCGAACAGGAATTTAACCACATTATAAAATAATTATCATTAATTAAGAAACAAAAGCATGAATTCAAAGACAGCTTCAGAGCAACCTGATCTTGGTACCACACTGAGAGCATCTGTAGATTCTCAGTTGGCCAGTCAATGCATTTAAAGGGATAGTTCTGACTGAGGTGACTCAAGGCTTTGATCCCTTTTACTGTCTTCATTAAGTACTTATGTCAGTTTCCAGCTGCCTTGATCTTACGGTTAAGCCTATCTCACATGTGCTGTTGTTTTAAGTGAGCTTCTGTCTAAACATGGATTTGTGTTTTTGTAACAAGGCACTGCGCTGATGGGGTAAGACAAATAATGAGCAGAAGAAATCTTGTGAAGATCCAAGTCATTTTGTTTGGGGGGGGTGGGGTGTAGTGTGGGGAATGAACATTTTTACTTGAAAGAAAGAGAGGGATCAACTCCTTTAAATTAACAGGAAAGACTGGAACATTACATGCTGATGAGCACAAGTGGAGTTCAGTGAATTAGACTCACTTTGTGATTTCATTTGTTCTATCATAGCATTTGCAGAAGCCCATGGGGAAAGATGTAATTATTCATTAAGCTCAATGTTGATGAAGATTACTGAATGAAGAATGCACACACCTGTTACCTCTAAATGGCATTATCCAACTGTCAAGCTGATTTGGTCATTGAAGCATAACAGAAAAAGTGAGGTCATTGACAATTGGAAGAAATGCACTGATTTAGATTTTAATTTAAATATAATGAACTATTTATATCAACAAAAGCTCCTCTGAAAAAAAATAAAGTACCATGTATTCAATCCTAGAGAAATATTGAATTTTGTAATATCAAAGAGAAGTAGGTCAGATAAAATCTGTGTGATGCTCTGGGAGTGACAGGACAGTACCCAATATTTTTCAGGGTAACTGTAAATACTAAAATAACAGCAGTGAGGAAATTCACTGTATGGTTTGTGAAAGTGCCAGATTCAATTGTCAGATCACTTTCCTATTAGCTTTCAGTTGTTGGCTCACCTAACAGAGAATTCTCACATATGGTGACAAATTATGGTAGTTTGGCAAGTCTCAGCCATCTCACTGGTTTCAGCCAGTTTTCTTTTATAGATGAGAAATTAATACTTGCATAATATTTCGCAATCTCAGGATGTTTCAAAGAGCTCTATAACTAATAATATAAATATGCTTCAAGTTTGGGAGACATGATAGTGATGAGGTAATCAAAGATTGTGTTTGATATATACTGGTCAGGTTATTCTGGGGAAATCTTCCATTCTTCTTTAAAAAAAAGTCATGAAAGCTTTTTTTCACACATACAACAGTGAGGGCTCTGAATGACAAAGAAATAATAAGGGTTGGGTGTTCATGGAAAAAGCAGGATAGTCAAACCAATTATCCTCCAGACTTGTGTTATGAACTGGTCAAGGGTCTCAAACTCACAACAATTCTGATTGCAACAAGGTTAAATGAGCAAGGATCCCTTCCCTTATGGATATCTTTCCCCAGATGAGAGACAGGGATTACTCAATTGTTCAGGACTCCTCTGAGAGCATTGATTACATGTTTACTTAGAGAAGAGATCTGTAGTGTGGCTCCACTAAAATGGCTTCACACATTGAATTACTCGCCTCTGCAAGAGAGCCAGCAAATACTCAAAAGCAACATATATGTTGATTATCCATATCTTTTGAAATGGCAGCAGGAATATTGGAATTGGGCCATACTTGCAATTTAGGAAGTGGTCCTATGTTATTCTGATGACGCAAAAATCTGGGTCCAAATCGTCAGTACTGTTTTGCTCTGGAGTGTGAATTTACTGTTTGTATTCAAGTCTCTGGATGAGGATGTGATGACTAAGCCATGGAGTTTATCACAATAGTAAGCAAACAATGAAGTATTATGAAGTAGATTCACTGTATAATCCCTTTATACTGCAGCAACACACTTTGGTAATGGGTCACAGGCCAAGTATTTCCTGTTATCTCTGCAGTAGCACATGATTAGTCTTCACTTTGCATGCTGCCAAAATGTTGTGGCCAGCCCTGAACAAGCACAAAACAAGGACCCCACAATGCAACTGCTGTCCAGGCATAATGAGCTGTGGTTTACCAGATAAAAACAGCTGTTCAGTTTCTTTCTAAAGTGCCAGACTGCAATGCGAAAACTGCTTTATAACTCATTGAGTTAGATAATCCCCAAACATGAACACTGAGACAAAGTATCCAATTATTATTACCGCTGTTTCTGGAGTCTTAAAATGGAACTTTATGTTCATTCTCGTGATATATGCACAGTCTGTTGGCCACTATTTATTATCCATTGTTAATTGGTCTTGGGAAGGTGGTGATAAGATGCCTTCTTGAACTGCAGCAATTCTTGGGGTCAATGGGCAATGCTGTTAGGAAGCAAGGATTTTGACACAGTGACAGTGATGGAACTACATTATAGTTCCTAAGTCAAGATGAGGTACAGATTGGAAGGAAATTTGCAGGCAATGATGTACCACACATCTTCCACGTTTACCCATTTAGATGGTAACAAATGTGATGTTGGACGAAACTTAATGTGCTTCTGTAGCGCATCTTGTAACTGGTACATATTGTGACCATTGTGCATCGGTCAATGCCAATCAAAAGGATTATTTTGTCCTGTATAGCATGATGCTTCTTGACTGTTTTTGGAGTTGCACTCATCCAGGCATGTGGTGAGTATTTGATCACACTCTGGAGTTGTGCCTTTTGGATGGTAGATTGAATTTGGGGAGGCAGCTGGTCAGTTACTCACTGCAGGATTTCTCACCTCTGATCTATTATTGTGGGCACTGTATTAATATGGTCATTCCACTTGATATCCTGGTCAATGTTAACCCCCAGGATATTGATAGCGGTGCATTCAGTGATAATGATGCCATTGAATGTCAAAGGATGATGGCTAGATTCTCTTTTGTTGGAAATAGTTATTGCCTGGCACTTGTGTGGCACGAATGTTACCTGCTACTTGTTAACCCAAACTTGGAGCCCAATGACAGAGATTGCGCCTTCTATAGTCAGCATAAAAAACTTAATGCCAGCTTTAGCTTACTTTATTGAAGTTTGAGAATTTGAGAAAAACATGAAACATTCCTCTGGCTCTCACCTCTCACACTCCCACATGCTTGCCATGCCAATTCATGCCCTGTATCCACCCCAATACACCCGTAAACCCACCATATCAACCATGCCACCACACCCACCATTTATAGCCTCTAAGCCAATTTATTACTGACACTAACCCATTGATCCAATTTACCCCTTTACCCAGTTAATGCAGACTCATCACAATCCATCCACACGCCATCTTTTGCCCTCAGATGTACCATGCCAACACACCTAGTACCCAATATTGGCATAACTCAAGATCTATGTAGGAATGAGAAAACATAAAGTTCCATATAACTATTGCAGACTCCACAATATAGAAAATACACACATGAATTCATTTAAAACAAAATATTTACATTCTTGAAGCACATAAATCCTTTCAAGAACTGCCACTTCATAGAAGTGCAGAATCTCTTATAACAGCATTAGAATTCATTTACAGTAGTATTTTAAAGAGTTTAGAGCCATTTGTATCTATCTACCAAGCCATGAAACTGCAGTCACTCTATAGTGTTAATGGACAATTGTGAAGTCAGTCAGCAGCACTAAGCTAATAATGAAATCCTGAGACATACGTTAGCATGCAGAATAAAACTATAAGCAACAATATTTCTTTTATGCTCCAGACATTTTGTTCAAATATTTAAAGGGAAGAACATTTGAATGCCTTGACACTTTTGAGAGCTGCTTTTGGTTGTTTCCTTTGATGAAGATGTTCTCTGTCATAGAAAAATATCCAAACCAAGGGTTACGTGTCCTCCGCTGGGATTGGTGGAAGGAACTTAAAATCAAGCAATCTTCCACTTCTGATTTAATGACATCAGCAAATTTTGGACTATCATGTGATTGGATGTATTGGACTCGACTTAAACAGATAAGTAAAAAATTGACACTCAAGTTCTGAGACAAGTTAAAACTGAGACAGAAACCTACTCCTGCTAATCCTACCTTTCCCTGGGATGTCATTAGGACTAATTGTTTCCAGTAGCCTGTGGGATATTTAGCAAAATGCTTTATTTATTTTTAAAAAAAACTTATTCTTTGAGTAAGCTTCAAGTATCTTGAGTAAGTATCTTCTTATAAAGTACAGCGTCAAATTATGGTTAATAGTGGTCCTGTAAAGCTCTTTCCTGTTTCAAGGCTCTATAAAATTGAGAATTGCTGCTTTTGCAAAGACATGCAAATAATTACCGAGGAACCTGTATCTTCAGTGATTTCAGGTAAGAGCATCTAGCAGTGTACAAGCTATTCCACGAAGTCTAAATAAATTTCCAAAATGACAATATTACCATTGAATTCTAGCTCTATGAATCTATAAATAACTAAATTCCTTCACTTTTGCACTCTGAAGGGATCTGGAACCAACATATGACCTGTTGCACATAGAAAATGGAAATATTGTGCATGAAAAGAGTTCACCACTGCTTGAAAAGGCAGGAGCTATTTCCTTGCAGCAAGAACTCACACCCAGTAAAGAAAATGTATTCAATCTGTTTTGGATGCTATTTTAGCCAGTGAACTACTATTTGCCTGAGAAATGTTTGCATTGTCAGGTTTATTTTACACCATTATTTGTAAGACCAGGCTTCCCCCAGAAAAGTTATAAATGAAAAGGTGGCTGGTTATGGCAGGAGGCTGCTTCATTCCTGCTTTTTATACATTTTGAAATCCCTTTATGTTGTTCTACTCAAGAAATGGAAGTAAGTACTTTCTTTGAAGAGAGAGGACAAATATTGGAACAAATGAAAGCATCCCCAAGCATGGCAAAGCATCCTCCTCCATGACTCAAGTTCTTCTGCTGGGAAAGGTTAGCCGGGGAGTGAAGTAGAAGTAGGAGGAATTCAGGGCTGTGAGCCTGATTCGTCAGGGTATCAAATATTTGGCTCAGCATGCCTCTGCAGATGAACAGAAATGCCGCACTCTGGTTCCTGCTTGCCTGGCTGCTGTTTACAGCATTTTATTAAATGTTTACACCCAAAACATAGACTCACACGTTGACCTCTGACCTCATTTTTATTTTGCTTGCCCTAGTCCCCAATCGAATGCTCAGTGAAAACCTCAAATTCATCCTTTACCTTTGCTGAGTTAACTCTTTAGCTTCAACTGGCAAGCCTGTCACAGTTAAAACAAGATGCTTTCTCACTCAATTTAGAAGCACACAATAGAAGATGGCTCCAACCAGCTGAAAACAAGGACCCATTTTGTTCAACAGAAAGCAAAATCCATGTATCTATGAATTGTTTCAGTGAAGAAAGACAAACTGTCATATAAAATGAACCTGATTACAGTCCACAATTTATATGCAAACAGTTACGTTGAAGAGAGTTGTTTTATAGGAAAAGGCAGGTGCCATTTCCTCACAGCAAGAGTGCGCATCCAATAAGGAAAATGTTTGTAATCTGTTTTGGGTGCTATTTTGACCAGGACACCAATGAAATTCATTTTGCCTGAGAGTTTTAAAATCCACCAGAAATCTTTGCAATGGGCCGAAGGAACTTAATTGGTTTCACATCAGAAGTCAATGGATGGTAACATTGGAGAGTTAATTTTCCAGGCAAAAGTGAGGATTGCAGTGGAAATCAGAGTCTAGCTTAGAGTGGTGCTAGAAAAGCATCGCAGGTGAGGCAGCAAAGTCCTGACAAAGGGCTTTTGCCTGAAACATCGATTTTCCTACTCCTCTGATGCTGCCTGACCTGCCATGCTTTTCCAAGTACCAGTCTAATCTAGAGTTAATTTTCCTCCTTCCCACCTCAATAATAGCCTATAGAGCAGATCTATCATCAGTCAGAGACTCTGATTGATTGTCAGTCCATTGATTTCTCCAAGTGAGGATGTCAAAAGAATGACTGTGTACTATACTGATACACTCCAAAATTTATTTCCTTGCAAAAATTTGAACCTCCCAAATCCATGCCCTTTTTTTTCCAGAACTCCATGGTTGGGATCCAGTCAGCTTCCTGCTACAACACTAAAATAGCTTTTAATAAAATCACAAATAGCATTCTATGTAACTGACTGTGATCATGGCTAACTACCCTGTGCTTCTTGACCCCTCTGCAACCTTTAACCTAGCTTCTTCAAAATCTTCTCCAGCTGGGTGATGGCCACATTTTCCTGGCCACTCCCTTACCTACCTTGCCTTCAAATTACCTGCAATGACCTTTTTTCATTCTCCTGTCCCAGAACCCTCAGTATCACCAAATATCTTTCTCTCTTTCTCACTCTCTCTCTTCCTACTTTTTATCTAAATGCTGCCCCTCAGTGACATGATCCAAATCATACCATTAGATCACTTGTCGGGCATCCAATGATGAATGAGTAGAAACTTCTTCCAATTAAACATTGAGAAGACTGAAACCATCAGGCAAAATTTAAATCCCCAACTTGGGGAAAGAGCTCGTACATGTGGCGGTCTATAATATTTGGAGAGAAGACTGGGAGTGAGGTGTCCATTATTGTATTTCAATCAGCCCCAGGGACGTTTGAGGAAATCCTGTTGAAGGCCATATCCAACTGATACTTTTAATAAAGGAATAGATGTTATACATTGAGCAGGACACCCAGAATAAGTTAGCATTGTGTGGCTCACAGAAGCAACTCCCCCCTCCAGTCAATAATCACGTCCTCACAGGTACCCTCCCTGCTTCAACAACTGTATCCTCCAATAACCTAGGTTGCACTGACTGTGAGCTCCACAAAGCTACCTCCATTTTTTTAAAGGACTTCTCTGTATAGTTGGTCCAATGCCTTCTTCAGTGTTAGCTCTGCCAACTATGGGCTTGTAGATTAGATTAGATTAGTTTAGATTAGATTAGATTATTTACAGTGTGGAAACAGGCCCTTCGGCCCAACAAGTCCACACCGACCCTCTGAAGAGCAACCCACCCAGACCCATTCGCCTACATTTACCCCTTCACACACCACTACGGACAATTTAGCATGGCCAATTCACCTAACCTGCACATTTTTGGACTGTGGGAGGAAACCGGAGCACCCAGAAGAAACCCACGCAGACACGGGGAGAATGTGCAAACTCCACACAGACAGTTGCCTGAGGCAGGAATTGAACCCGGGTCTCTGGCACTGTGAGGCAGCAGTGTTAACCGCTGTACTGGCTGGAATTTTAAAAAATGAGGGGGATCTTATGGAAACATATAACATTCCGATGGGAATGGACAGGGTAGATGCAGGTAGATTGTTCCTGATGTTGGGGAAGTCTAGAACTCGGGGTCACATTGCAACAATAAGGGGTTGGCCAATCAGGACTGAGATGAGCAAGAATTTCTTCACTGAGAGAGTTGTGAACCTGTGGAATTCTTACCCACAGGAAGCAGTTAGGGCTGGTTCATTTGGGTATATTCAGGAGAGAGCTGGATGTGATCCTTGTGGCTAAAGGGATCAAGGGGGAAGGAGAGAGGGCTGGAATGGGATACCAAGATTGCATGATCAGTCACGATTAAATTGAATCGTAGTGCAGACTCAAAAGGGCCGAATGGCCTACTCCTGCACCTATTTCCTATGTTACTGTATTTCTGTGGCCAGTGCTCCAAGGGGACTATTGTACCGGAACATCTTTCAGAATTCCAACAGGTCTGCAGTTCCCAGAGGTGGATCTCTGCCCATAAAGTGACAGATGGCCAAAGCATCTGAGCTTCTGAAAATAAAGTTGCCCCCTGATTTCCAGCCATTAAATTCAACATACTGTCTTCCCCCTCCACCACAGACATCACTCTCAGGTTACCTAGCCTATCCCTTTACTTGGCAACTATCTGAAACTGAACCAGACTGTTCATAGTGTAATAAAACAAAATAAATTGCAGGTACTGAAAATATGAAACAAAGATCATAGAAATTACTGGAAAACTCAGCAGGTCTGGCAGGTGTGAAGAGAGAAAGCAGAGTTAACGTTTCAAGTCTAGTGAAACTTCTTCAGAAATGCAAACCCTATATTCTCTCCATAGATGCTGCCAGATCTGCAGAATTTCTCTAGCAATTTTTGTTTATGTTTCAGCCTTGGCTTCTTTTTCACCCCAAAATGAACTTCCAACCCCATGTTTGCACCATTACTAATGCCACCTAGTCCCATGCCATTTCTTCCATTTGTACCCCCTTTAGCTCATATGTAGATAAACCAATAATCCATACCTTTAGTATGTCTAAATTTAGATTTTCCACAATCTCACCCAAATCTCTGTTGACCTTATCCTAAGTCAGGCAATATTTCATTCACCCATCACCTCTGTGCTCACTGATTTATATCAGCATCTATTTGGGAACATTTCCATTTCAAAATCTCCATCCTTGTTTTCAGATCCCTTCATGCTGTCACTCTTACCAGTCATTTTGAACTCTTTCAGCCATACAACTCTTCAATATGTCTGTACTTCTCCAATTTTGGCATCTTGGGCATTTCTGATTTTAATCACTGGACCATTAGTGTTTGTGCCTTTAGCTGCCAAAAGTCTAAGCTTTTGAAATTCCCTTCCAGACTGTCTCTTCTTTATTTCTCTTCCCTCCTTTGAGACCCTCCTTGAAGCCTGCTCTGTGACTGAGCTTTTCTTAAAAATTGGCTCTGTGTCAAATGTTGCTTTCTAACTCCTGGAAAGTGCCCTGAGGTGTTTTATTATGTTAGAAGTGTTATAATGCTCTCCTGAAGCTTTTACTATTGCTTCAATAGTGCTGTGCAAATGCAAGCTGCATTTTTGTCATGGTTGTTCTGTTCACTAGCTTGTAGCTGGATTTGATCAGGGTATGTGATCAAGTTAATTCTGCAGTAACGTAAGGAGTTGTCTATGTGTGCCATTATGATAAGGTTACAATTGAACTTGTTAATCATCTTCAAGTACTACAGGCAAAGCTAAATAACTTTCTAATGTTTACTGAGTCTTGAAATACATTTATTTTCAAACTTTGTCAATTATGCACGATGTACCCACAGCTATTTCCTGGAAGAAAGCCATTCAGAGTATAACCTCATGATGTCCTCCCACCCATTGCAAAGATCATGACTATCATTCTGCACAAAAAAATTCTGCAAGGTAAAGAAAGAAGAAGTTGGTGTTGTTCCAATTGTTTAACAAATAGCCAATTTCTTAACTGTAGCAGTTCTTTCCAAAACATTTCACAGATACTCCAGGAAGTTGAATTCATAACTTGTGAGCATGATAGCTTGAAGCATTGGCATTCATCACCCACCCCATACTCAGCTAAACCCCCCCAGTAAAGGGGTGAAGACTTTAGAGGATTCCAACAGGAGAGCTCTCAAAAGGTTATGTGGCTGGCAGTTATAGAGACTTAGAGGAACAAAGATTATAAGGCATCTGATCAGGAGTATGGTAATTTTCAAATCAAGGCATTGATGGATTGGGAACCAATGCTAAGTTAAAAATGCAGATTTGGGCAGTGGAGATCTGGACGGACATAAGTTTAAAATAGTAGAAGACTGTAAACCAGCCAGGAAAACAACAAATTAGTTGAATCGAAAAGTAAAACAAAATTGCACTTCTGCAGTAGTGGCATTATGAATGGCCCTCAGGATAGACAACGTGAGACTAAATAGTTAAGAGAGTACCAATTCGAGTCCTGATGTAATTAATCTTTGTTATTGGAAAGTGAACAAAATTGTTGTAGCGTTGACTGCATCTAACCTACATGACTTCTTGTCTTGGGAATGCTCAATGCAGTGCAGTTATTGTGTGAAGAGAAGAAAATTTTAATTATCAAAGTAATGGCTTAAATTGATGCATATATAAACAATCACCAAACCATTTGCAGTTTTACTTTACAAGAAAAATGCAGGCTATCTTTGGTCAATGTTATAATTTAAAACCAATCAAACTAATCAAATTGTTCTCTAGTTAGTTACGTAGAATACAGCATCAATGAGGTATATTTTGGAAGTTCAATCTAAACGAATTGTTGTAAGGTTTAAAATTATAAATGAATCATTACAGTAATTAAATAATGGATTGTTTGTTCATGTAATTAATTAAGGATAATAGAAACCTTACAACATTTTACAATAATGTACATTCCCCCAAAATAATTTCACTAGGTATCATCAAAACTTAGTATGTGATACATTTAACTGAGTGCAATCACTCATAACATAAAAATGAAAACATTTTAAAAACAAAAATCAATGACTAGGTATTATAAAATTAGCACTGGACTCATCAAACTAAAAAGGAAGTGATTCATTGGCTGGAAGATTGTTATTTCTGAGATTATTAAATACCACAAATGCTGGGAAATGTTTAGCTGTTTCTGTTCCACCCTTAAACCAACCAATTTCGGTTTAATACATGAGTAACATATATCCAGCAGTGACAACAACAGAAAGTTATTCAGTGATAAAGAAGCAGTTCACAAATGGCGAAACCTCAAGAAAGATTTACTTTCTTAAAAGTAAGAGATCAAAAGGTGCAAAGAAAAAAAGGAGAAATATATGCATTCACATACATATGTACACCCATATTGATATTATATATGCACTTTACAGTAGTATTTTTAGTTTCATTTTAAATTTTGGGCTCCGGTGACACAGAAGGCTAGGAGCTAATATGCTGCGACTGTTCACCATCATGTCATTTTAACGAGTATATCAATTACCATTGAACAAAAGAAATATAACTGCCATATGCTGTTTGAGACAAAAGCACTGCAGATGTTGGAATCCAAAGTAGACAAGCAGGAGGCTGGAAGAACATAGCAAGCCAGGCAGCATTGGGAGATAGAGAAGTTTACATTTCAGGTATAACCCTTCTTCAGGAATATGTTGCACAGCAAACACACAACCATTGCCACCATGAATGTTGCCATGGGTCATATTTGCAATAGACCTTTAGATTAGATTCCCTACAGTGTAGAAACAGGCCATTCAGCCCAACAAGTCCACACTGACCCTCTGAAGAGCAACCCACCCAGACCCATTTCCCTCTAACTAATGCACCTAACACTATGGGCAATTTTGCATGGCTAATCCACCTGACCTGCACATTTTTGGATTGTGGGAGGAAACCAGAGCACCCGGAAGAAACCCACACAGACACAGGGAGATCGTGCAAACTCCACACAGACAGTCATCCGAGGCTGGAATCAGACCCGCATCCCTGGCACTATAAGGCTGCAGTGCTAACCACTGAGCCACCGTCCCACCTATTTTACAAAAAGAAAGGTTTTCAGCTGACTACATCTTGCGTGGATCCCATCATTTGAGATGGGGTCAGAACTAGGAATACATGTCTTTTAAACAATGAATCTGTACATGTAGCTTAAAACTGATGCTGCAAGTCACCTGTGGATTGCAACATCTTATTAAATGACTGATTGGGCAGCATGGTGATGGCACAGCTTGTATCAGTGGGGGAGGCAATGGTCTACTGGCATTATCACTGGACTATTAAGCCAGAGATTCAGGTAATGTCCTGGGGACCCAGTTTCAAATCCCCCTATTGGCAGATGGTGGAATTTGAATTCAATAAAAATCTGAAATTAAGAATCTAATGATGACCATTTTTTGGAAAACCCCACCTTGTTCATTTATGCCCTTTAGGGAAGGAAACTACCATTGCCTGGTCTGGCCTATACCCATGGTGGTGAGGAGCATACCAGCCATGATCAAAGGTGGAACAGACTTGATGGGCCGAATAGCCTAATTCTGCTCCTGTATCTATGAACATATGAATCCAAACCACATAAACATGCTTGACTCAACTAGCCACTGGAGTTGGCAATGAAACAGGTATGTCCTGTCCACAAAAAGCAGGACGAATCCAACCTGGCTAATTACTACCCAATCAGTCTAGTCTCCACCATCAGTAATGTAATGGAAGGGGTCATCAACTGTGTTATCAAGCAGCATCTGCTCAGTGAAGCCCAGTTTGGGTTTTACCAGGGTCACTCAGCTACTGACCTCATTACAGCCTTAATTCAAACATGGATGAAAGAGCTAAATTCCATAGGGAGGTGAGAGTGACAGCCCTTGACATCAAGGTTGCATTTGACTGAGTATGGCATCAAGGATCCCTGGCAAAACTGGAATCAGTAGGTATCAGAGGCAAACATTCCACTGGTTAGAGTCATACCTGGCACAAGGGAAAATGGTTGTGGTTTTGGAGGGTCAGTCATCTCAGTTCCAGGACATTTCTGCAAATGTCCCTCAGGGTAGTGTCTTTGGCCCAACAAGATCTGGACAACATTCAGGCTTGGGCTGACAAGTGACAAGTAATATTCATGCCACACAAATGCCAGACAATGACCATCGCCAAGAAGAGTCACTCTAACCACCACCCCTTGACATTTAACAGTATTACCATCACTGAATCTCCCACTGTCAACATCCTTGGGGTTACCATTGACCAGAAACTCAACTGGACTCATCACAACAACACAGTAGCTACAAGAGCAGGTCAGAGACTAGGGATACCCTCAGCTCCTGGCACCCAAAATTCTATTCATCATCTACAGGCACAAGTCAGGAATGTGATGGAATACTCCCCACTTGCCTAGATGGGTGCAGCTCCAACAACTCTCAAGAAGCTTAACAGCATCCAGGACAAAGCAACTCGCTTGATTGGCATCACATCTACAAACATTCAATCCCTCCACCACCAGCGCTCAGTAGTAGCAGTGTGTCCTATCTACAAGAAGCACTGCAGAAATTCCCCAACGATCCTTAGACAGCACCTTCCAAACCCACGACAACTTCCAAGGACAAGGACAGCAGGCACTTGGGAACACCACCATCTGCAAGTTCCCCTCCAAACCACTCACCACCCTGTCTTGGAAATGTGATGCCATTTCCTTCACACCTGTTGGGTCAAAATCCTGGAATTCCCTCCCTCCTGGCACTGTGGGTCAACCCACAGCAAGTGGACTGCAGTGATTCAAGAAGGCAGCTCACCACCACATTCTCAAGGACAACTAGCAATGAACTATCAACACTGGCCAGCCAGTGATATCCAAATCCCACAAATGAATACGAAAAAATTCTGGCCTAGCCAATGATGCAAATGAATTTTAAAAACTATAAAAATTAGCATATATGTAGTGAACCAAAAGGTATTCAGTGAAGCCTGAGCTTTGCATTTTCCCTGGTAACACTTCCCGGTGTGTTCAGAAATTTCAAAGATATATCTTCCCTCAGGGCCCGAAGTACATACTTCACTGCAATCTATGAGCCATTGGGAAAATGAAGTGTGGCATTTTCACAGAACTGTAATGCTCCTGGCAAGCAACAGAAATGAAGCTCACAGCACAGATCATGAGGTGCTAGATAATTGAACCAGGAGACTGGGATGCGTTGTAAACCAACACATAAAATGTGCAACTTGACATTCCTCATTCTAAACAAATAAAAATGTCAATTTGCCAACCACTTGAATATTTCTCCTGTTCTTATTCTGGCAAGTTGAGAAACATGTGATGAATTTCATTTCATCATTTCCTCAATGAGTGGAGTTATGGTCAATCCAACAATCTAATCTGTGCGTCAAACCATAATCAACAGCACATTCTGTACAGTACTCTTGACACTCAACTGATCTGCAGCAAACTTTGTTATACTAAATGCTGCAAACATTCATCTAGCAAGATTAAAAAACAGTTGTGATTGTGCAACAATGTGAGCATCCATTTCAATTTAAGTTAAATATTATCCATTGTATGTTATAAGTGAGGCCTTACACTAGAGAATTAGACTTTGAATTGAATATCAAATAATAAAGTAGTTTTATTGAGAATAATAACACTAGTCTAAAAAATGTAATAGCTGCTGCTGAAGATAACTGCATTAAAATATTTTCATGAGCAGAGATACACAGACAGAAAATCACCGTCTAAATCCAAATAGCCATGACTCTCGTTGTCTTACATTCAAGACTTTGGATTGAGGTTATTGAACACAAAATCTTTCATCCCATTTATTTTTCAGTACAGATATGAAGTAGTCATAGAGTCAGACAGCAGAGAAACAGACCCTTCGGCCCAACCAGTCTATGCCCAACATAATCCCAAAGTAAACTAGTTCCAATGCCTGCTCGTGGCTCATATCCTCCCAAACCCTTCCTGTTCATGCACCTATCCAAATGTCTTTTAAACATTGCAATTGTATCCCCATCTACCACTTTCTCAGGAAGTTCATTCCATATGAAAACCACCTCCTGGTTTTTTAAAAATCTCTCTCCTCTCACCTTAAAAATGTGCCACTTAGTCTTGAAATCCTCCATCCCAAGGAAAAGAAAACTACCATAAACCCGATCTATACCCCTCGTTATTTTATAAACTTCACCTCTCAACCTCCTCAGCTCCAGTGAAAAAAGTCTCAGCCTATTCAGCCTTTCTTTACAACTCAAGCCTTCCATACCTGACAACATCCTGGTAAATCTCTTCTAAACCCTCTCCAGCTTAATAATATCCTTCCTCTAACTGGGCAACCAGAACTGGACGCAGTACTCCAGAAGAGGCCTCACCAATGTCCTTAACATGACATCCCAACTCCTATACTCAATGGACTGAACTATAAAGGCAAGTATGCCAAATGCCTTTTTTAACCATTCTGTCTATATGTAATGCAAACTTCAAAGAATTATGTACCAGCACCAATAGGTCCCTTTGTTATATATTACCACCCAAGGCCTTACCATTAGTTGTATAAGTCCCACTCTTTTTTGTTGTACCAAAAGGCAATACCTCACATTTCTCCAGATTGAACTCCATCTGCTATTTTTCAGCCATTGACCCTTTTGATCAAGATTCCTTTGTAATCTTAGAAAACCTTCTTCACTGTCTTCAATGCTGTCAAGTCTGGTGTCGTCCACAAGCTTGCTAACCATGCCTTCTATATTCTCATCCAAATAATTTATATAAATGACCAACAAAAGAGGACCCCGGATCAATCCCTGTGGAACACCGCTGGTCATTGGCCTCCAGTCCGAAAAGCAACTCTCTACCATTACACTCTGTCTCCTGCCGATAGGCTAATTATGTATCCAATTGGCAAGCTCACCCTGAATCCCATGTGACCTAACTTTACTAATTATTCTACAATGTGTAACCTTGTCAAAGGATTTACTGAAATTCAAATAAACAACATCTATTGCTCTGCCAATATCAATCTTTTTGGTAACTTCCTCAAAAAACTCAATCATGTTCTTGAGACACAATTTTCTTTGCACAAAACCATGCTGCCTGTCCTTAATCAATTTTTGCCTCACTAAATGACACAATGAGCCTCTGCAATTTCCTTAACTATATTATTCCATTGTGAGTCTCCAAACCTAGACTGTGAATCTTGCTAGCATGTTCACCCTTGGAGGTAACTTTTGTCCTTAGCCAATATCCATGCAAATACATTGCCTCGCAGATGTCACTGGTGAACACGGATGCTTAAAATGTTTATTTTCGTTCTCTGAGCAGTTGCTGAGGCTAACTAATGCATTCTCAAAGTTACTCAGCAGGAAGCAACTGAGTCAGCACAACTGTTAACCTCCCTGCACTCGGTGGCTGCATTCGATATACTTACTGAACCATCACAGAAACAAATTGCCAGACAAGTGGAAGGGTATAGAGTGTGTGTGTCTGTGCACGTGTGTGTGTGTGTGTCTGTGTGGGTGTGTGTGTGTGTGTGTGTGTCTGTGGGGGTGTGCGTGTGTGGGTGTCTGTGTGTATGTCTGTGTATTGTGGTTACATTTAAAGGCTGTTATTCCAAGAGAGAGAAAAAAATTACCATCTTTAATAAATGCCCTGTAATCAAAACTTCTCTGGTCTCAAAGAACATAACCAGTTGGCAATAAAACTCTTCATATTCTGGCCTAAAATGCCCCCGTGGCAAGATCAGACAATCACTCTGCACTGTGCCTCAACTGAGTGAAATTGAGAATTTAGCAACATAATAAGATGAAGCTCTGGCAAAATTTCATTAACTTTCTCCAATGAACATCAGCTATATTTAATTTTTTTCCCCTCAGACTAGGTTTTACAGGCATTATAAAATGCAGAATTGTAATATATCTCTCAGCTTCAATATGGATAAGATGCCAGAGATAATCTTCTGTCATTCATGAGGTAACAACTAAAGTAATATTAAAATATAAAAATTCATGTTAGCAAGCAGGCAGTTTCCATTTTATTCTTTTAAAGGTACAATTTTTAGCACCTTTGCGATTGTGATCATTCATATTTTAAAAGGTTTTTTGGGGAATAATTTTTAAGGCGGAACTCATTCATGATTTTTACTTGGATGGAAAGTTCTGTTTGCCTTTATATTTCACCATTACAAAGTCATGCTCACCACACATCACAGTACTTGGATTATGTCCAATTAATTTTTCTACATCCATCGAACTATCTGAAAGAATAAGTACTTTGTGGAGAAAATTTATGGCATTTCACAGGACGAAATGAAAATACTTTGTCCCTTTTCTTATTCAATTAAGATTACTCCGAACAGCGGGCGAGATCATAAAAAAAATTCCTCCTATTAGAATATCTACTAATTTATCTACATGTCTATCTCATAACCATAAATAATAACAGATATTCTATTCCATAGGATGGAACGATATCTTCATTGTCTCTCAGTCAAAAACATGGAACCCATTTTCAAACACAATAACTTTGAAGATTTAATAGAGGTGATCAAAGTTATGAGTGCTCCTACAAGAGTAGAGAGGGGAAATTCTTTCTACCGGTAGGTGCATCAATATCCAGACGTCATGGAATTAGATAATTGACAGTGAGTTGTTATAACCTGCTCTGCTCTGCCAGCAAAGTAGTACCAGCAAATTCAATGGTAAGTTTCAAAAAGGAATTCATGAGAAGCAAAACCAAGCAAGACTATGAGCAAGAAGCATGGAATGTGTCTCATTGAATAGCTCCGTCAAAGAACCAACACAGGCAGGATGGTTGGTTGATATCACATGGTAATCACTCAGTAATCATTACGTATACCTTTGAACATAATCAAAGTAACAACTGAACATGGAGCATTAAGATATTTGGAGATAGGAACAAGAAGTGATTAAGATTAACATCCTCAGGAGCAAATGCAGAGCCTAGATATGAGGGAAATGAAGCAAGGAAAAGGAAGACAATAAATGCCATAATCTTGGCCTGCAGTGCACTGTCACAAAGAAGCTGTCTGAGCATATAAGATTCTTGGTGCTCCAGGAGACTACATCTATCCAGGTAAATGCTAAATATTGTCCTCTCATTACTGAAGATCTTATAGCACACTATACTGGTTTCCATGCCCTGACAGTAGCTGTTCAAGTCACTGTGTTAATTAACTTCTTCACTTCTGGCTCAATCCCAGTAACAGCTGCAAGACGTGGTCTCTCTAGCGGCTGACTGATGGCCTGCTGGGAAAGCTGGGAAGTAAACAACATTTCCAATGGATGACGCTTCTTGAATGCAAAGAGCCGTAGGATCCCCTCTATTACTGGGCTCCCAGAGGTGCATAGTATCCTTGATTGTACCAACGTGTCCATCAGTACTCCGAGTGAAGGATCAGTGATATTCACCAACAGCAAGATCTTCCATTCGTTCAAATTTCAGCTGGACCATGGTCACAAGATGTGTGAAGGGTAAAGGTATGGTACTTCCAGAAGCAGCTATACTGACATCAATGCAGATACATCACTGAGGTCAACTGCATGCACAGTCCTCAAGGCAGAAGGGTCAAAGAGGCTTGGCTTTTTTATTCATTCATAGGATGTGGGTGTTACCAGATTTGCCAGTGTTTATTGCCCACTTCTATCTGCCCTTGAGAAGGTGGTGATGAACCGCTTTCTTAACAGCTGTAGGTAAACCCACAAGCTATTAAGGAGGCAGTTTTCGGATCTTACCTTGCTATACTGAAGGAATAATGATACATTTCTAAGTCAAGATAGTAAGTGGTTTGGAAGGGAACTTGCATATGGCGATGTTCCCATGTTTCAGCTGCCCTTGTCTTTCTAGATAGTAGTGGTCATGCATTTGACCAGCGTTACCTAAGGGGCCTTGGTGAATTCCACAGAGTATGTTGCAGATGGTGCACACTTCTGCTAGAGAACTTTGCTGATTGTAGAAGTAAATGTTTATGGATGTTGCAGCAGTCATTCGGCTGCTTTATCCTGAATGGTGTCAAGCTTCTTGAGTATTGTTGGAGGTGCGCCCATTCAGGTAAGTGGAGAATATTTCATCACCTGACTTGTGCCATGTAGTTGGCGGACATGCTTTTGGAGGGTCAGGAAGTAAGTAGCTGGGTGCAGATCTCCTAGCGTCAGGATTCCTACTCTTGTCACCATATTTATACGGCTCGTCCAGTTTAGCTTCTGATCAATGGTAATCCCCAGAATAATGATAGCAAAGGGTTCAGTAATGGAAATGTTATTGAATGTCAATGGGTGATGACTGGATTTTCTCTTGCTGGAAATGGTGATTACCTGGCACTTGTGTGTTATGAATGTTACTTGTCACTTATCAATACAAACCTGGAACACGACGATGATGATGAATACAACCTATGTGGCTGACACACTCATCTGTCTCATTGACTGCATTAATGGGCACAATGGATCACTGAAGGACACTGTTTGCTGGGACACAACCTAGATATGTTCTGTGCATCGACAGAGTGTGATATGCATTTTGTATATTTCAGTGCACTGTTCCTGCATCCACTCACAGTGCTGTCATATGTATCTCTCCAGGACACTGGCCTCTCTCTCAATGGTAGAGTTTATGTGCTCAGAGCCCTGACCCTTTGGATCATTTAGGAGTTGAATAGATTTTCCTATACTCAGGGAATGACCCTGCAATGCTTTGGAGGGAATTGTACACTTAGTGAAATTCTACAACATATCTTGTAGATGGTACACACTGCTGCTACTATGCGTCAGTGATGGAGGCAGTGAATGTGGTGGAGGTCAGGGGAGTTACTGATCAAAGTGAAACCACCTTGCTTGAAACCCGGCATGTACCTCCAACTCATATTTGTCCTCCATTCTCCAAGCACGACTGCCCACACTTTATGCCTCACCTCCTCCTGGTCACTAGTAACATACTCCTCATGCAGTGCTACCTGACCTCAATACACGTGTGGATCCATCAGTGTGAGTGAAGCTGCTCTGGTGAGGGATAACACATGTACAATATGTTGGTGCTGGCTCTGCTGCATCAGTTCCATGAAAGGCTATTCCCCTTCCCCCCAGCCCTTATCGCTCCAATCCCTCCGCACCTCCCCCACCCCCCACCCCATGTCTCCTGTGATGTTGCTGGTCAAATAAGCTCCACAACTAACTTCTTCTCCAGAAGGGACACAGGACAGCAAGAGGCAATATTGGGATCATTCACTAATACCGACGGCTCATTCAAGGAAGAAGCAACATATCTCAATGCTGTCCAATGCTTTACAGACTTGTTGCCAGCTCAGAAATTACCACATATCTTTCCCATGTTCAGAAGAGCCTTGCAGCCCCAGCTTAGGTGTCTCCTCCTGGTTGCAATCCAGATTGTGTATCACATCGCTCTTGTTTTGCCAAAGTGAAATCAGTTTTTAAGCATCACACACTATTACACACAAGTCCTATGATCCACATTACAGTTACTGTTATATTCCGCTTTCCCAGTCAAGCTTCTTAGCTTGGCTGAACGACCTTTTTCTGTTACCTTCAGGGAACAAGACAACTCAAATCTCATGTGCTGACTCCAAAGTGATCTCATGTGCCACCTTATCTGCCAGATCTCTACCTCTCTGGTGATTTCCGTCTTCCACCACAATACAAAAAGAGCTGTCACTATGATGGTTGTCATTGTGCCTTTAAATCAGGGCATAACTTTAAGAAGCTAATCTTTATCCTACACCCACCACCATGAATCAGCCACCAACAATTACCTGCTGACCTTGAGTGAGCAAGTGGTGGGCTAAAACAGTTCCCAGTATGGGGTCAGGACTCAGGGATAGTTCCGATGTCAGATTCTTAACCCCTAATATTTCCTTTGTTTTTCTCTGTGCAAATGCTGCATTGCAGAGATACAAGTCCTTCCAGCTACAAAAGAAGCTTAGAGTAGACTACAATCATTGTCACCCTGTCCCTTATTTCTTAATTTATTTTTAAAGTCCAATCACCAACACAGCAATTTTCAGTACCTTTGAATCCCTGTCACCTCATATTCACCAAAAGAAACCATGAATACTTGAAATAAACTATGGGAAATGAATAACAACAATGATCATCTTTATTCCTGTGAAATTCAGTTTATTTGATATATTGGAAATAATCATTGAGGTTATATACAAAGATATTAAAATCATTAAGCATGTAACATTGATAAATAGAAATAAATGATTAACTAATTAAATGTTTTAACTGAGAAGTTCAATCCTTCAACCACTGTGCTTATCGTATTGATTTTTTAAGAAATATGGACCAATAATACATTGATGGCGAGGAGAGTTGAACTGTAAAACATGCAACAAAAGCATTTTAGCAACCAACACTGTAGAACAAACCCTGGGGGTTATGGAATGAGTTTTAAACTGATTAATATTACAGATGAGACAAATATGGATTCTTGTGACTGAGCATCCAGAACAATAATGTGTAATCAGTCAATGGGTTTAGAGGAAGCCACAGGCAGAAGGTGTTCCCAAAGTAAACATATTGCTTTTGAGAATCATGTGATCAATTTAACACTTGTACATGCTTGGCATCTCATGCTCTACTTTATTCATGCAGACTGTTCGAGGTGGTTCACTCAAAGAATAAATATTGCAAGCAATCCCCAGGAATGGACTATATTTTATCAATTTCTGGATTAGTGGTGCTGGAAGAGTACAGCAGTTCAGGCAGGATCCAAGTAGCTTCGAAATCGATGTTTCGGGCAAAAGCCCTTTACCTCGTATATTTTATCAATGACAGGAGTGCCCCATAATCAGCATTTCCTCCCAAATATTTGCCAAAAGATACAAAATTCTGCAGAGATTGATTGCCACATATTGGAAATATTCCATTCAGCCATTAAGATAGGATGAAATAGGAAATGCTGACCAACACAAAATGTTAAACTAACCAGGCGTAAAGCCTTGGGAAGAAAACTTGTCTTGGGAATAAAAATTCCCTGAGGTATTTTGATCCTTTCCACAAATAGTTATGCACTTCTGATTTCTTACAGCTCCTATCACCCCTTCCACTCTCCCATCTCTTTCCAAAGACGAGTCTATTTAAGATTTGACCACTGCTTGCACAGTTAGGAAAGCCCATTAAGTACATCTCTCACACTCAAACAAGATGCAAATTACATCCTCTTTAGATTGTTCTTGCCTCCATGATGGTGGAAGCATTCTGGCATTATTGTATGAGCAGGAATAAACAAAAAAGGTTCAGGGAAAACAATAAACAAAAAAGGTTCAGGCTAATCCCCAAAACTAACACTGATACTGTGAACTCTTCCCAGTGATTCTGCCTGACCTGCTGAGTGTTTCAGCATTGTTGATATATATTCAGCTAATCTATGTGTGGATGCCGATAGAGACAGAACAATCCACACACAGTAGAACAACTGAGCAGAAAAGAATGTGAGGCTGCATTGGATTTTAACATTGTTGATTGCTAAGAGGTTATTGCTGAGTGATGACACCTTTTCAGATAGTCATTATATCAATTAAATGTAAGGATATTGTGTTGATGATTTGAAAGTTCAGCACTGATGCTGAATTTGAACAACCACTAAGTACATATTGATTTATAACTATTGTTTAATGCAAATCTTTTTAGCTAATTCCTGACTACGTTCTATCTGTCTTTTCCCTCCACTTTCAGGATACATATAATACTAGGTCAATCACATTTATTGTTCAACACTGGTCAGCCCAATCTGGTGATGGACCTTTTTCATATATAATTTTCACATCTGAGCAACTTGCTTAGGTCCTTGACTGATGTTAAGAGTTGATCATACAATGTGTCACCGCAGTAGCATACAGTCAGCATTGGGTATGAATGGCAGAATCCCTTCCCTGACAGGAATTAATAAACTGGCTGGATTTTATAAGGAATCTTTTTACTTTTCTTTTAATCTAGCCAGTTATCTCATTATCATAATCATTTTTACAACCTATTTCAGTGGAATTTGAATTGAAATTTTTCATGGTGAGCCCAGTACTGCATAACTTCACTCTGTTCATATAATACAAAAACAATGCTTTGTATGAAAGATGCTGGAGATCACAGTGAGTCAGGCAGCATCCATGGAGAGAAAGCAAGCTAACATTTTGAAACAGTAGCTTGTTTTCTCTCCAAGGATGCTACTGGATATGCTGTGATCATCAGCAATTTTTGTTTTCATACAGATTCCAGCATCTGCAGTAATTTGCTCCTGCAATGTTTTGTGTAACATGCTTCACACAGTTAAGGATCTCAAATTTACAGATGGAAATAGGGAATTGAACGACAACAGCAGAAGTTAAGAAGTAAAATGAATGCTTGACGAAAAGATGTGCAGTTTTTTAATTCATTTGTGGGACTTGGGTATCGCTGGCTGGCCAGCGTTGATAGCCCATCACTATTTGCCCTTGAAAAGGTGGTGGTGAGCTGCCTTCTTGAATCACTTCAGTCCATTTGCTTTGGGTTGACCCACAATGCCAGGAGGGAGGGAATTCCAGGATTTTGAACCAACGACTGTGAAGGAACGGTGTTATATTTCCAAGTAAGGGTGGTGAGTGGCTTGGAGGTGATCTTGCAGGTGGCGGTGCTCCCAAGCACCTGCTGCCCTTGTCCTTTGAGTTGGAAGTGGTTGTGTGTTTGGAGGGTGTTGTCTAAGGATCTTTGGTGAATTTCTGCAGTGCACCTTGTACTCCTGTGCGCCAGTGGTGGAGGGGGTGACTGTTTGTAGATGTGGTTCCAATCAAGTGGGTTGCTTTGTCCTGGATGGTGTCAAGCTTCTTCAGTGTTGTTGGAGCTGCACCCATCCAGGCGAGTGGGGAGTATTCCATCACATTCCTGACTTGTAGATGGTGGATAGACTTTGGGGTGTCAGAAGGTGAGTTACTCACTGCAGTATTCCTAGTCTCTGACCTGCTCTTATAGCCACTGTGTTGTTGTGGTGAATCCAGTTGAGTTTCTGGTCAATGGTAACCCCAAGGATGTTGACAGTGTGGGAATCAGTGATGGTAATACCATTGAATGTCAAGGGGCGTTGGTTAGAGTGTCTCTTCTTGGTGATGGTCATTGTCTGGCATTTGTGTAACACGAATGTTACTTTTCACTTGTTAGCCCAAGCCTGTATATTGTCTAGATTTTGTTGCATTTGAGCAAGGACTACTTCAGTATCTGAGGAGTTGCGAATGGTGCTGAACACTGTACAATCATCGGTGAATATTTCTACTCTGACCTTATGACAGAGGGAAGGTCATTGATGAAGCAGCTGAAGATTGTTGAGCCTAGGACACTATCTTGAGGTACTCCTGCAGAGATGACTGACCCTCCACAACCACAACCATCTTTCTTTGTGC
Source organism: Chiloscyllium punctatum (assembly GCF_047496795.1). Classification (NCBI taxonomy): domain Eukaryota; kingdom Metazoa; phylum Chordata; class Chondrichthyes; order Orectolobiformes; family Hemiscylliidae; genus Chiloscyllium; species Chiloscyllium punctatum. The sequence goes on from NC_092747.1 coordinate 119,884,300, forward strand.
CAGGTATGACTCTAACCGGCAGAATGTTTGTCCCCAATACCTACTGATTCCAGTTTTGCCAGGCTCCTTGATGCCATACTTGGTCAAATGCAACCTTGATGTGAAGGGCTGTCGCTCTCACCTCCCCTCGAGAATTCAGCTCTTTTGTCCATGTTTGAACCAAGGCTGTAATGACGTCAGTAACTGAGTGACCCTGGCTAAACCCAAACTGGGCTTCACTGAGCAGGTTGTTGCTAAGCAGATGCTGCTTGATAGCACTGTTGATGACACCTTCCACCACTTTACTGATGATGAAAGGTAGACTAATTGGGTGGTAATTGGCCAGATTGGAATTGTCCTGCTTTCTGTGTACAGGACATATCTGAGCAATTTTTCACATTGTCGGCGAGATGCCAGTGTGGTAACTGTACTGGAAGAGCTTGACTCGTGGAGCGGCAAGTTCTGGAGCACACGTCTTCAGTACAATTGCCGGAATGTTATCAGGGCCCATTGCTTTTGCAATATCCAGTGCCTCCAGCCATTTCTTGATTTCACGTGGAGTGAACTGAATTGGCTGGAGACCGGTATCTGTGATGCTGGGGACCACTGGAGGAGCCCAAGATGGATCATCCACTCGGCACTTCTGACTGAAGATTGTTGCAAAAGCATCAGCCTTATCTTTTGCATTGATGTGCTGGGGTCCTCCATCATTGAGGATGGGTATATTTGTGGAGCCTTCCTCTCCTCCAGTGAGTTGTTTAATTGTCCACCACCATTCATGACTGGATGTGGAAGGACTGCAGAGCTTAGATCTGATCTGTTGGTTGTGGGATTGCTTAGCTCTGTCTATCACATGTTGTTTGTGCTGTTTGGCATGCAAGTTGTCCGGATTAGTAGCTTCACCAGGTTGACACCTCATGTTTAGGTATGCCTGATGCTGCTACTGGCATGCCTTCCTGCACTCTCCTTTGAAGCAGGATTGATCTCCTGGCTTGATGGTAATGGTTGAGTGGGCGAAATGCCAGGCTATGAAGTTACAGATTGTGGCTGGAGTATAATTCCACTGCTGTTGACAATCCACAGCAGCTCATGGATACCCAGTCTTGAGCTGGTAGATCAGTTTGAAGGCTGTCCCATTTCAAACAGTGATAGTGCTACACAACATGATGGAGGCGATTCTCAATATGAAGGCGGGACGTCGTCTCCACAAGGACAGTGCGGTGGTCACTTTTGCCTATACTGTCTTGGGTAAATGTTCTGCAGCTGTCACTTTAGTAAGGATGGGGTCATGCATGTTTTCTCCTGTTATAGGTTCCTTCACCACCTGCCGCAGACCCAGTCTAGCAGTTATATCCTTTAGGACCCGACCAGCTCGATCAATAATGCTGCTCCCGAGCCACTCTTGGATTCCCCACCCAGAGTACAGTTTGCACCTTTACCATCCTCAGTGCTTCCTCCAAGTGTTGTTCAACATGGAAGAATACTGATTCATCAGTCGAAGGAGGATGGTACATGGTAACCAGTAAGAGGTTTCCTTGCTCACATTTAACCTGAAGCCATGAGACTTCATGGGTTACAGAGTCGATGTCAAGGACTCCCAGTGCAACACCCTCCTGGCTGTATCCCACTATGCCACCACCTCTGCTGGATTCCTGGCGGTGGGACAGGACATAACCAGGGATGGTAATGGTGGTATCTGGGGTGCTATCTGTAAGTTGTGATTCCATAAGAATGGCTATGTCTGGCTGTTGCTTGACTAGTCTGTGAGACAGCTCTCCCAATTTCAGCACTAGCCCCCAGAGGTTGGTAAGGACGACTTTGCATGGTCGTCAGGGCTGTTTGTGTTTTTGCCATTGTCTTTTCTGGTTCCAAGGTCAATGCCAAGCAGTCTGTCTGGTTTCATTTCTCTTTTGTAACTTTCTAGCGAACTGAGTGGCTTGCTAGGCCATTTCAGAGGGTCGTTGAGAGTCAACCACATTGCTGTGGTTCTGGAGTCACATGTAGGCCAGACCAGGGAAGGATGGCACATTTCCTTCCCTAAAAGGCAATAGTGAACCAGATGGGTTTTCTGACATTTGACAATGGTCTCATGGTCTTCAGTTTAATTCCAGATTTTTTAAAAATTGAATTCAAATTCCACCATCTGCTGTGGCAAGATTTGAACCCAGGCCCCCAGAAAATTATTCTGTGCTGCTCAATTAATGGGTGAGTGATAATGTCACTAGGCCAGCACTAGCCCTATTTGTTCTAGGTATCTGGATTATTAATCCACTAACACAACCCTGGGCTTCAATGACAGTATAAATAGTTGTGTTTGTGGACTAATAATCCAGATACCAAGAACAAATCCAACAAACGCTTGGTCAACTACCTCAAAACAGTTTGAATTCTGTTTTTAATAAAATGCTGAGATCAATAAAAGTGATAATGAAGCTGTCAAGTTGCTGCAAAAGACCGAATGCTTCACAAATAGCCATGAGGGAAGAAAGCTTTATTCAGTCTGGCCTAGATGTCAGTGTAGTGCCATCCCAATGTGATGGATTCTCATCCACCTCAAAGTTCCTTAGTAAATAATTTGATTGTACGGATATGCTATATCTATAGCCTTCAAAATAAATCTCCACTTTCCTTCACAGGGCAACCAAGGACACATAATCAGCACAGGACATCCCAGTGGCACTCACATCCTGTGAACTAATTTTTGAAAATTAAGAAAGAGGTTTCTTTTAAATTTTGAAGGAAGTAAATGGAGAGACAGAATAGTTGATTGACAGAGGTACCTACCCTCAAGTTGAAATCCCACTGAAGTAGCTGGACAATCTTTATTTAAAGTCATAATTGCACAGATAGGAAGATATTTGATCCCCCCATGTCCATACCTGCTCTCTGTGCAGCAATCCAAACAGTCTCTTGCTCCAATTTTATTCTTGTAATCATGCATGTTTATTTCCCTCTGGCGTCCACCTATTTCCTGTTGAGATCTTTAAACATCTCTACTTCTTCCACTGTGTTAAGTAGTCATAGAGTCATAGAGATGTACAGCATGGAAGCAGACCCTTCAGTCCAACTTGTCCATTCTGACCAGTTATCCCAATCAAATCTAGTCCCACTTGCCAGCACCTGGCCCATATCCCTCCAAACCCTTCCTATTCATATACCCATCCAGATGCCTTTTAAATGTTGTAACTGTAATAGCCTCTACTACTTCCTCTAGCAGCTCATTCCATACAGGCACCATCTTCTGCATGAAAAGGTTGCCCCTTAGTTCTCTTTCATATCTTTCCCCTCTCAGGTCATAAATGTTTTCTGTGAAATCAAGTTCAACTTTCCAATCATTGCTCGTGTTATACGAAACCTGTGTCCTGTAGTCTGTGTTTCATGAGTTAATGGGATTTGTTTTTAAAAAATCTCTTTCCTAAAACTACCAAGACTTTGTATGCCTCAAATGGATCACCCCTCAACCATCTTTGCTTCCAGGAAAACAACCCCAGGTTCTCCAACCTTGACTTGGAGCTAAAATGTTCAGCCTTGTAAACATTCTGACAAATCTCTTCTGCACCCTTTTAAAGACCCTCACACCTTATTAAATGCGGTGACGTTGAGATTCCACATGCCTCAATTTTGGTTCCTAACCTTTTAGATGGTACTGCACCAAACATTTTGTTAAAATCCAAATAAACAATGTCTATCGCGTCGGTCAGTTCAACAATATTTTAAAATTCATTCATAAGAAATGGGTTTCACTGCCGTGGCCAGCATTTATTGCCCATTTGTTGTTGCACTTGAGAAGGTGGCAATGAGCTGCCTTATTGAACCATTGCACTCCATCAACTGTTGGAAGACCCACAATACCCTTAGGAAGGGATTCAAGGATTTTGACCCAGTGACATTGAAGGAATGATTTATTTCCAAGTCAGTATGGTTAGTGAATTGGAATGGAAATTGCAAGCAGTGGATTCCCATGTATCTCCACCTAGGTGCTAGTTGTTTGCTTAACTGGTGTTATGATGGGAGTTTTGGTGGATTTCTGCAGAGCATTTTCTGGCTGTTACATACTTTTTCTAATGAACTTCAGTGATAGAGGGAGTGAGCACATATGGATGCTGTGCCAAATAAGTGGGCTGCTTTGTCCTGGATTGTGTCGAACTCTTTGACTGTTGTTGGAATTGCACCCACCCAAGAAAGTGGGAAATTTTCCATTACACTCATAACTTGTGGCATTGTAGATGATGGATGGTTTTTAGGAGTTAGGAGACAAGTTAATTGTTGTAGGATTCCTCGCCTCTGACCTGCTATTGCAGTCACAGTATTTGCATGGCTAGTTCAGTTCAGTTTCTGATCAATGATAACCCCAAGATGTTGGAGAGATTCAATGATGGTGTTGACCAAAGGGAAATGGCTAGGACTTCTCTTGTTCGAGGTGGTCATTGTGTGGTACAAATGTTACTTGTCATTTATCAGCCCAAGCCTGGATATTGTCTAAGTTTTGTTGCATTTGAACATGAACTATTTCACTATCTGAGGAATCGCAAATGTTGCTGAACATTATGCAAGCATCAGTGAACATTTACATTTCTGCTCTTCTGATGGGGGGATGGTTATTGATGAAGCAACTGAAGATGGTTGCGTTGTGGACACTACCTGAAGAATTTCCGCAGAGATGTCCTGGAGCTGATATGACTGATCTCCAACAACCACAACCACCTTCCTTTGTGCTTGTTATGACTCCAACTAGTAGAGAGATTACTCTCCACCCAACCAAAATTCTCAGTGACTCCAAATTTGCTCAGGCTCCTTGATGCCACACTTGTTCAAATTCAACCTGGATGTCAAGGTCAGTCAATGTCACCTCAGGTCTGGAAGTTAGTCCATGTTTGAACCAAGGCTGTAATCAGGCCTCTGGTGGAACCTAAGTTGTTTATCAGTAAGCAATTTATTGCTAAGCAAGTGCTACTTGATAGCATTCACGATGATACCTTTCATTACTTTATTGATGATTGAAAGTAGACTGATAAGTCACAATTAGCCAAATTGGATTTGTCCTTTTTTTTTCTACAGGACATGCATGATTAATTTTTCACATTGCCAGGAAGATTGTGGCTATAATGGAACAGCTTGGCTTATGGCATGGCATGTTTTGAAGCACGAGTCTCTGTAAAACTTTTGGAATATTCTCAGGGTCCATAGTCTTTGCAGCATCCATTATTTTCAGCCATTTCTTAAAACCACACACAATTAATCAAATTGGCTGAAGATTGGCATCTCTAAAGCTGGCATCCTCCAGAAGAGACCGAGATGGATAATCCATTTTAGATGTGCATCATCATTCATGCAGCGATGTGGCAGGACTATAGAGATTAGATCTGATCAATTCATTGTGGAGTCGTTTAGCTCTATCTATCTCTTGCTCCTTATGTTGTTTGGTACACACGCAGCGCTGTTTCATAGCTTCACCAGGTTTCATTTCGGGTATGCCTGGTGCTGTTTCTGAGAAGCCCTCCTACACTCGCCACTGAACCACAGTTGATCACCTGATTTGATAATAAAGGTAGGGTGGGGAATATGCTGGGCCATGAGGTTACAGATTGTCCAATTTAGCTGCTGCTGATGGCCCCACAGTGTCTCATGGATGTCCAGCCTTGAGCTGCTAAATCCATTGGAGTTTATCCAATTTAACATGGCAATAGTGTCACACAGCAAGATGGAAGGTACTCTCAATGCGGATTGGGGACATTCTCAGAACCTCTTTCCATGTATTTCAGATTCAATATTGCACCTGAAAACTTAATTTGACTGAAAATGTGTTGAGCAACAATTTGCTTCTCTATGGATACCGTATACTTATACCAATAATTACAAGTCATAATAAGCCAGGATTGAGGGTGGAGATGCAATGTTTTAAGGTTTGAGGCATGAAACCAGTTTGGCAACAGTAAGCATTGTTCATTGTTCATTTCAAAGGTTTCAGGCTTTGCTGAACTAAGATGTTGCAACTAAGATGTTTTGACACATAGGGCAATCATTGATGACAAAGCAAATTCCTCCAGCCAGATTTGTGCTCTTTTTACTTAACATGGCTCATATAATCCAAGGAATAGGATCTTGATTCTGATAATGTAGTATTGGCTGACTTTAATTTTGCCTGAAATCTGTGTCGCTTTTGGAATCCAAATGTCGGAGCAAACGCTTTCCGCACTGTGACTTTGTTGTTCAGTTAATCTTTTCTCTAAACCTATACTATGTAGCAAATGCCTCAGTCTTTAACTTTTCAGCACAACTAACTTAATTTTGAAAATCTTGCAAATCCACAATTCCTGTGCTAATGCCTAAATGCTCCAAGGTCAAGAATTTGCCTTCTCTTTAAAGACTAGGACCTTGCAAGCAATTTACCAGCTCATTGCTGATAGTTTTGTGATGCTGCCATTGTTTGACTTGCATGAAAAAGTAGTGTTACAAAGAATTTACTACAGAGCATTCCACACCTAATAAACCAACATTCTCTGAGGAAACCATTCCCAACACATTTTAAAAGATACCTGAGGGTTATATAAATTGTACTACAATTTCAAGTAAACTGTTCAATTTACAATACAACCACATTTTCTTTGAGAGCAGTGGCATATTTAGTTTTGCAGAATAAAGATGTATGTTACTATTTTTTAACTTCAATTTCTTCAGGTAAGTGAGTCCCTCAGTAACATTTTAATTATAACCTCCACAATGATGTGGAGGAGCTGGTTGTGGACTGGGGTGGACAAAGTTAAAAATCACACAACACCAGGTTAGAGTCCAACAGGTTTATTTAGAAGCACTAGCTTTCGGAGCACTGCTCCTTAACCACCTGATTAAAGCACTCCGAAAGCTAGTGCTTCCCAATAAACCTGTTAGACTATAACCTGATGTTGTGTGATTTTTAACTCTATTAACAAAGATATTAAACCTGTTTCTGTCCATTCTAAACTGTGGGATTGGATTCTGTGTGGCATTGGAGTCTCATTGGCAAAACTAAAATGTGGAGTATTGACTCAATCACTGTCCTTCCTACACCAAAATAAAGGCAGATGCTATACAAGAAATGATTAACTAAACCATTGCTGCCATTGTACCAGTCTCTGTCATAAAGACATGGCTATAGTTGCTCTCAATGCCAATTTCTAGGAAATAGACTATACATATAGGACAAAAGAGATAGAGCAAAAGAACATATAAGGATCAAGATTACCTTGGCTGGGGGGTCCCCACAATCAAACCCCAAATATCAGTTAGTTCTTACAAGCTGGAAAAGTCAACTCAGAACTCTATCCTAAAAGAAATCAATACGGACTGCACCTTAACAAGGAGTCAGCTTAGAAGTATAACTCAGAATGGAGCCAATGTAATTTTACACTAACAAGGAATCAATATCAAACCATACCTTAACAAGTAATCAATGTGGGAATCTACCTTAACATGGAGTGAGTGTGGTAGTTTAACCTAATAAGGAATCGATGGAAGGAACTTTAACATGACAGCAATCAATGTGGAATTGTACCCTAAAAAGGAATCAATGTGAAAATATAACTCACTAAGGAAATATTCTAGAACTATTTACTAAAAAGAAATCAATATGGAATTGAACTTTAACTAGTCAATACAGAAATGTAACCCAACAAGGAGGCAAAGGGTAACTGCTCCTGAACAAGGAGACAATTTTAATTGTTAGGTAAAAACAATGACTGCAGATGCTGGAAACCAGATTCTGGATTAAAGTGGTGCTGGAAAAGCACAGCAATTCAGGCAGCATCCGAGGAGCAGGAAAATCAATTCCCTAACAAGGTATTAATATTGAACTGTAACCTTTGGAAAAGACAATGACTTCAGGCATGACGGAGAAGAATGGAGACTCCAATAAATAGCAATTGCTGAATTGCAGAGTCTGACAGCCAGACCTTTGTGGAGATGGTGGGAAAGTCAAGTTCGGAAGCTTCTTGACCTGGCAGATCTGTCTTCTCTACAAATGGATGGGCTGGAGTTGGACCTGCTGCCTCTAAAGCCCAAAGCCGCACAGAGGTGAGTGAATAAAGAGTCTGATTGGCCATGAAGGAAGCCAAGCCAATTTTAAAGATGAATATCAAGGCCTCAAACTCTCACCCTTCAGCCTCACCACCCACCTACTCCACATGCTTTATATTTACTGCTTCATATGTCCTAAGCCGCCTTCACTTCCGATTGTACATGCTCTGTCACTCCAAATTTCTATCATAGTCCCTGTGCCACCCCCATGCTTTCACACCCTCTTCATGATCCCTCATGTTTCCCTTTATGATCCTTCAACATCTCCAATAATCCCCATAGCCCCCTCTGCTAGTTATCCTCAGTATCTACCATGGGATAACCTCAGGAATGATGTCTTTGAAATTGACATGACAAGAAAATCTAGTCGAGCTCTCATTCAAATGCAAATTCAAATTCAAATCCAGTCTCTAAAGTAAACCCTCTCAGGTCGTCAATCTGTTGTATAAACAAACAGGAAACACAAAGCCAGAGAATCCTTTAACAATCTCTTAAAACTGTCAATCAAAATATGAACATGCCCCCTGCTGACATAAGCATAGCTGAAATGTTCAAAATTCTGCCAGATATTCGCAATGGACTTAGCTATAATATAAAATCCAAACAAATATGATTAATAAAACATATTGAAACTGAAAAATAAGTATTGCTTTTCATGGATTTTCCAAATGTCCTGTCAATCACAGCAGCCTAGGAACAGGTGGATTATTTTTCTTGCTCGAAGTGAAAGCTGTTGAATATTGTTTAGTTGTCTTTTGAAGAGTACTCTGGGCATTTAAGACTCTTCAGGTTATTATGTGAAAGTCCCAATCACAGTGGCAGCAAGATACCTAATGACTGAAACTGATTTTTAAAAAATATTCTTCAAAGTCTGTCAAGGATGATTTCCAGGAATAGGGATTTTTTTTTGTTTGGATTCCCACTTGGGACTGGTATTCTTGATGATTTATGACTCCTTTGAGATGCTGTGAACCATGTCTATGTGTACTTACTAGTGTGAACCAATTTCCACTAAAATGATGGGGGATTGGTTTAAACTGTGCCCTACTGTATTGGAGTTGGGAAAAGTGCGAGTGTTCCAACCAAACTGGTTAACTATGCCCTTATTCTATGCCAGAATAAAGTATCAGAAATGGGATTAGGGAAGGAATCTAGGAATCAAAACATAACCACAATTTACAATTTAGTAAGGCATTTGATAAGGTTCCCCATGGTAGGCTTATGCAGAAAGTCAGGAGGCATGGGATAGAGGGAAATTTGGCCAATTGGATAGAAAACTGGCTAACCGGTCGAAGGCAGAGAGTGGTGGTAGATGGTAAATATTCAGCCTGGAGCCCAGTTACAAGTGGAGTTCCGCAGGGTTCAGTTCTGGGTCCTCTGCTGTTTGTAATTTTTATTAATGACTTAGATGAGGGAGTCGAAGGGTGGGTCAGTAAATTTGCAGATGATACGAAGATAGGTGGAGTTGTGGACAATGAGGAGGGCTGTTGTCGGCTGCAGAGGGACTTAGATATGATGCAGAGCTGGGCTGAGGAGTGGCAGATGGAGTTCAACCCTGCCAAGTGTGAGGTTGTCCATTTTGGAAGAACAAATAAGAATGCGGAATACAGGGTTAATGGTAGGGTTCTTAGTCAGGTGGAGGAACAGAGGGATCTTGGGGTCTATGTACATAGATCTTTGAAGGTTGCCACTCAGGTGGATAGAGTTTGTAAGAAGGCCTATGGAGTATTATCGTTCATTAGCAGAGGGATTGAATTCAAGAGTCGTGAAGTGATGTTGCAGCTGTACAGGACTTTGGTTAGGCCACATTTGGAGTACTGTGTGCAGTTCTGGTCGCCTCACTTTAGGAAAGATGTGGAAGCTTTGGAGAGGGTGCAGAGAAGATTTACCAGGATGTTGCCTGGAATGGAGAGTAGGTCGTACGAGGATAGGTTGAGAGTTCTCGGCCTTTTCTTGTTGGAACGGCGAAGGATGAGGGGTGACTTGATCGAGGTTTATAAGATGATCAGAGGAATAGATAGAGTAGACAGTCAGAAACTTTTTCCCCGGGTACAACAGAGTGTTACAAGGGGACATAAATTTAAGGTGAAGGGTGGAAGGTATAGGGGAGATGTCAGGGGTGGGTTCTTTACCCAGAGAGTAGTGGGGGCATGGAATGCGCTGCCCGTGGGAGTGGTAGAGTCAGAATCATTGGCGACCTTTAAGCGGCATTTGGATAGGTACATGGATGGGTGCTTAATCTAGGTTAGAAGTTCGGCACAACATCGTGGGCCGAAGGGCCTGTTCTGTGCTGTATTGTTCTATGTTCTATGTTCTATGTTCCCTAGTCATCCAAACTCAATGAAAACCCAAGCTTCAGTATTTGTCCTTCACATGAAATGCTGGAGCTGTGAAGTTTTCATTTAATACATATCCACATTTGTAATATTATAGAATCCATCAATAAGATGCTACTCTGTAACAATTTCATTGTGATATGACTTACAGATTTTTGCAGGCAAATCATTTTTTAAAAAACATCTGTCTATGTGATAATGCACTTTTAAAGATTAGCTGGATTATTGGTTTCCTTTTTAAATGGAAAAAGCTTGGTAACATAGCAACCAGGATTTATTCCAACTGTGAGATCATTCTAATAAGACCCTTCGCTGTAAAACGTAATTATAGAGTTGCAACTCTAAAGTTTTACCCAAAACAGTACATAAACCAACTACACAATAAACAACCTTGGTATGGAGAGTGAAGGAGTCCATTAGCACAAAAGGATTCAGAAAATGCTCTTTGATTCTAAGATGAAACTAAGATGAGTGGCAGAACAAAGTGTGCAGGAGACTGTGAAATTTTGCAGAGCAACATAGGTCCGCTAAATGAGTGGGCAAAGGTCTGGTCGATGGAGAACAATGTTAATAAATGTGAAGTTGTCCATTTTGATAGGAATAACAGTAAAAAGGACTATTACTTGAATTATAGAAAGTTGCAGCATGCTGCTATGCAAAGGGACCTGGGTATACCTGTGCATGAATCACAGAAGGTTGGTCTGCAGGTACAACAGGTAATTAGGAAGACAAATAGAATTTTGTCCTTCATTACTAAAGGGATTGATTTTAAAAGCAGGGCAGTCATGTTGCAGCTGAATAGGGTGCTGGTGAGGCCATACCTGGAGTACTGTGTGCAGTTTTCCTCTCCTTTCTTGAGAGAGGATGTACTGGCACTGGAGGGGGGTGCAGAGGAGGTTCACTAGGTTGATTCCAGAGTTGGGGGGTTGGCTTATGATGAGCGGCTGCGAAGACTGGGATTATATTCATTGGAATTTAGAAGAATGAGGAGGGATCTTGTAGAAAGTTATAAAATTATGAAGGGAATAGATAAGATAGATGTCAAGAGGATGTTTCCACTGGCAGTTGAAACAAGGACAAGAGGGCATAGCCTCAAAATTAGGGGGAGCAGATTTAAGACTGAATTGAGAAGGAACTTCTTCACCCAGAGGGTTGTAAATTTATGGAATTCTCTGCCCAGTGAGGTAGTTGAAGCGACTTCAGTAAATGTTTTTAAAGCTAAGGTCGATAGTTTTTTGAACAGTAAAGGAATTAAGGGCTATGGTGAGACTGTGGGTAAGTGGAGCTGAGTCCATGATCTTATTGACTGGTGGAGCAGGCTCACAGGGCCAGATAGCCACTCCTGCTCCTAGTTCTTATGTCCTTATGTTCTTATGATTCTCTGCAATACACCCCACTGAAATCAGGAATAAGAATGACTACAACATAACATATAATCAAATATCTTTATGTTCTCAGTGCATGCATTTTTTTGTCATTTTCTTTTTCACTGGAAATTTGAAAGCGTGGAATGGTGACATCACGATGTCCAACCAACTCATTACAATGCCAGGGCACTAAATTTGGACAAAATACTCCCAACAATTAGTCAATTACTCATGAAACAACAAGGGTAAGTTGTAGGGTAGACCTCCATGAACAGCCTTTAGTTGGCTCAGCCACTCAAATTGTAAGTAAGAAGATCTTTAAGGATAACGGCTGTCACAATATTACTAGAAGTACTCTGGAATATTTTTCAAGGTGTTGTGAAGAGCTTGGGGTTTCGCAGAGAGTGTTACTGCTGCATTCTCAAAGAGAGAGCTGAGGAATGGGCGATGTATCCGTGCAAAGATTGTATTCTGTGACACAACACTATGACAGGGCTGTGAAACTGGCATTGCAGAAAAGATACCCTCTGCCAAGTTAGAGCTGGCATTTCCTCTGTAATAGTGGAGATGGGCTGGGCAAAAAGACCTGCTTAAGAATTCTGGCCAATTTTAAAAAAAGAACAAAACATGAAATATTCCTCTTACCTTCATAACCCTTCATTGACACATGCATTCTGACCAATGCTCCATATATTCTAACTCCTGCCATCTCATGACCTATCGTCTATGCCCTCATGCCAGTTCATGCCACCCCACCCACTACTTTTTGCCCTGATGTCTACCATGCTGACTCATCCAGTATTCACCATCAGGAATCAGACTGAAATGCAGTAAAGTAAAATAAATAAAGTCTGCAACGGACCCTTAATTTAAAATGAACAGTCATTCTTAAAGCTCATTCATTCCATTTACATTCCTACAATTATATAATGCCTTCTAAAAAACAAGGAAAACATCCAAGTGACAAAAATAAGTGTTGTAATTCATAATGAAATAGTTTATATACTCGAGTAAAGGTCAATCTCATGTTCAAGGCAACCTTCAATTTTTGGCCAAAATGTCTACAATGTTCCATATATCTGATGTAAAAATTGCCGCTAGTTCTTCACAGATAACAGATCAACATTTATAAGTCAAGGTGTTATCCTCCATATAAATGTTATGATGAGGAAATGAACTATTTTTCATGCTGTTATGTGATTGGATGTACAATTCACACTAAAGGCGCATCAGGTCAGGGTCAGATGACAACCTTCTTTTGTGTGCAGCTCAGCTGAGCTCAGTTCACCTGCAGCACTCGTAGAATACCAGCTATGCCTGTCTCTTTGTTGGCTACGTAGAGGAGTTGATCTTCCGTAATTACACCGGTACCACTCCCCACCTCTTCCTCCGCTATATTGATGACTGCATTGGCGCGAGGAGGTTCAGCAATTCATCAACTTCACCAACACATTCCACCCTGACCTTAAATTTAGCTGGACCATCTCTGACACCTCCCTCCCCTTCCTGGACCTCTCCATCTCCATTAATGACGACCGACTTGACACTGACATTTTTTACAAACCCACCGACTCCCACAGCTACCTGGATTACAACTCTTCCCACCCTACCTCTTGCAAAAATGCCATCCTGTATTCCCAATTCCTCCGCCTCCGCCGGATCTGCTCCCAGGAGGACCAGTTCCACCACAGAACACACCAGGTTCAGTGATGTTACTGCTCTGCCATTATCTCTGCCCCACCACCCCTTCCCACCCCACACCCCTCCCCCACCCAGGCTCTTTGGTTTATGTAACAGAGTTAACATAAAACCTATGATAACAAGCAACTAGTTTTAAAACACAAAGTTTTTATAAAGATTTAAATGGTGGGATTTTTAAATGCCTTGACAACTTGAGAGTTCATCTTAACACTTTCGACAATTCCAGTCAGCTTAATGACTTTGTGCATTTTTATGCATATTTATTTCTGCTTTTAACAATCCTAAAGGGCACCTTACTTCTCCTACAGAGAACTTGACCTCTCCTGAAGGATGCCATGCTGAGAAAACGCAATTTACTTTCCCATGGTGCCGCGGGCCATTTCTAAAGGGTACATTGCCTCAAGAGAAAGGTATCCTGGCTTTCCAAGCACACATAGAATGTTCAGATGTGCTCCCACCAGGTCTAAGCTGCACATGAACATTTCACACACCTTGGTCACACATGAATAAAGTTCCTGACTTATATGATCAGCTGCTCCTTCAAAATGCGCATGTGTAAAACAGAATCCTGCCCCTATAGAAATCGAGGGTTCCTTGTTTTCGACCATGGTACTTCCACTCTTCAAGCTCATCCATCATTATGACAGTGGCGGAGAGATCATTGTGCAAACCAAGCTTCTGGTGTTCAGTATTCCACTGCTTAATTTTTACTGACATTGTTCAGTGCAGTTTGTTTTTAATGGAGCAGTCTTGTTTTAAGAAAAGTGTGCTGGGTACATCACATGATTTCTGTACAATGCTGACTAAGTTCCAGGACAGCTGGCAGAGCACAGAAGAATGAAACAGTGCTAGACTCACTCACACAGAAATTATCATCATGAAACTGAGGTATGTACACTGAACATGACAAATTTCCAATTCCTGAGCTCTTCTAACAATTATATAGGTCTTTGTAGTGATCACACCTGGGGTATTATGCACAGTTCTGGTTTCCTCAACCAGAGAAATAAAGGAATATCAATAAAGGAGCATTTAACTGGTTCTTGGGATGAGACAGCTATCTAACAAGGACAAGTTGATTCGATTAGATTCAAAAATGCTGGTATTTGCTAGTATACACTAGAGGGAGGCAATGGTTTGGTGGTATTATCGCTGAACTATTAATCTCAAAGGAGGAGAAAGTGTGGACCACAGATGCTGGAGATCAGAGTCGAGAGTCCTGATGAAGGGCTTAAGACCGAAACGTCAATTCCTCTGCTCCTCAGATGCTGCCAACCTGCTGTGCTTTCCCAGCAACACACTCTTAACTATTAATCTCAAAAACTCAACTAATGTTCTGGGAGCTGGGGGTCAACTCCCGCCATGGAAGATGGTAGAATTTGAATTCAATAAGGAATCTGAAATTAAGGATCTAATGATGACCAGGAAACCATTTCCTGTTGATTGTCAGGGAAAAAAAAACATTTTGTTCACTAATGTCCTTTGGGGAAGGAAATCTGCTGTCCTTACCTGATATGGCCTACATGTGACTCCAGATCCACAGCAATGTAGTTGACTCTGAAGTGCCCTCTGGGCAATTAGATATGGGCAATAAATGTTAGCCTAACCAGGAATACCGACATCCTGTGAGTAAATAAAAGTCCCTTTGTTTTGGAGCTTCCTCCATTGTTTCTCTATTTAAATAAAATTCTATTCTTTCGATCTCCCTTTCAAAATGAACAACTCCATATTTTCCCACATTATACTCCATTTGCCAACATTTTACTGACTAACTTAACCTATCAATGTCTCTCCATGAAATGTTTGTATCTCTCTCACAACCTGCCTTTCCATCTCTTTTTGTGTCATCAGCAAATGTGGCTTCAGTATATTTGCTTCCTTCCATCAAGTCAATAGTATCTATTGTAAACAGCTGTGGTACTCACACTGACCCCTGTGAAACTCCAATGGTCACTGGTCACCAGCCTGAATAAGAACTCCTTATCCCCGCTTGCTGTATCCTACACATTAGGCAATTCTCTATCCCTGCCAATATACCATGCCTAACACCACAGGCTCTTACCTTAAGACTAAACATTTTGTGAGATGAGGTATCTTGTCAAACACCTTCTGGAAGTCCAAATACAACACATCTATTGGTTCCCCTCAATCTGCTTTGAGACTTCGTTAAAAAATTTGAATAAATTAGTCAGTCGTGATTTCCCTTTCATGAAGCCATGCTGACTCTACTTGATTAGATTATGATTTTCCAAATGTTCTGTGTTATTTCTTCAACAATTGACTCCAATACTTTTACAACAATAGATATTAGACTAAATCAGCCTAAATTTACCCTCCTTTCATATCCTTCCTTTGTTGAATAGGGGTGTCACATTGGCAGTTTTCCAATGCTCTGGTTCTACTCCCGAACCCAAGGATTTTTGGATCCACCACTTCCATAGTTCCTTCTTTCAGGATCCTAGGATGTAAGCCAGCAGGGCCCAGGGGGTTTAACTGTCTTGAGCCCACTAATTTGTCTAATAGTCTTCAGTGAACTGATTGCATCATATAATATTCTTAGACTTTTCATGGTGGTCAAACGGTTTCCACTTGCCGGTGAGTCTAGAACTAAGGGCTCAGACTCAGTATAAGGGTTTTGCCATTTGGGAATGAAAACAGAGTCAATTTTCTTCAATTAAAGGGTGACGAATCTTTTTCCTTCTCTATCCAGACAGCTGTGGATGCTAAATTGTTGACTGTTTTCAGGGCAGAGATTGATCATTTGTTTGAGCAATGAGTCAATTATGGGCTATAAGAAGGAGGAATTGAGGTAGAATGTCAGCCAGGAACTTATACAGTAGTGGCATAAGCTTGAAGAACCCTTACCATTATTTATGAATTTCACTATTACTGGCTTACCAGCATTTTCACAAACTAAACTTAAATTGCTGCACCAGGATTTTATTGTTGTGGTGGCTCAGTGTTGAGCACTGCTGCCTCACAGGGCTAGGGACCTGGGTTCAATTCCAGCCATGCGCTGAGTTTGCACATTCTCCCTGTGTCTGCATGGGTTTCCTCCCATGATCCAAAGATGTGCAGGTTAGATGGGTTGGCCATGCTCAATATCCCAATCGTGTCCAGGGGTGTGCAGGCTCGGTGGGTTCGCCAGGGTAAATGTGGAGTTACATGGATAGGGTGAGGGGCTAGGTCTGGAGGGGATGCTCTTTGGAAGGTTGGTGCAGACTTGATGGGCTGAATGACCTCCTTCCATACTGTAGGGATTGTAGGTCCTGGACTTCTGGTAAGTTTAACAATTCAGCAATGCATCTAGATTACTGTCTATTATAGCACACCAACTGCAGTTTCATGGAATTTAAAGTTCAGCTCTGGGTTGAGAAGTGTGACCAAAATTTTATACAATCAATTGAGTTAGAACCATTCCACACGATTAAATTTTCACAAGTTGTGCAATATCAAATCCCTATCCAGATGCATTGCTGAGTGCTCTTCACCGGCAGCTAAATGTTTATATTACTCACATTAACCTATTATACTTAAATAAGGTGCCTCTTACATTCTAGTCAAAACCACTAGTGTGAACAATACAAAAAAACATTTTAATCTCTAGACTACTGCTTGCATTTCCTGTCATTTCTGACTTCTCTCTAATTCCTTATTACTAATTATCCAAGGCCAAAGAGTTTTTTTTTGTTCTGTGTGCTATTTCTCATCATTGACAGGATGTTGTTCCCCCAATGTGCAACAACATTCCTACCCTTCCAGCTTATTCCTCTCACTGTTTGATGATAATACATTGGGATTATTGCCACCTAGTCATTGGTCCAGTGCCAGAATGTCTGCTCCAATCAACCAGTCACTCCTGCTGTTTTACACAATCTAAGCCCCTAACCCAAGACAGTCTGGTGTTGGAACAGTAATTTCTTTTCGTTGTAGACACACCACAGTCTTCAATTCACTCATCTTAGTTTCTGTAATCTCAGTCCCAGTCATTGCAATTATTGGTGCTTTCCCGTCTGCTATTATGAGTGTAATGTAAACTATGTTGTGACTGTTTACTGATAGACACCTCAACAGCCACAACAGAATTCTTTCAAAATAGTCAGGATATGCTCCATCCCCTCCAGCAAGATTACTATTTAAAGAACAAAATATTTCCAAAATGTATATCTAACAATGTCAAACATTGTAAAATTAAACCATCCATACCAAGAAAAGAACAGTGTTTCAAAGAATTACACGCGTTGCTGACAGGTGTCCTTTTTGTTGGATGTATTGGTACCATTTCATCAAATGGAAATATAACTTTACTTCTCATTTCACAAATTAAATCCTGAAATGAACCTGCTGTTTATCTCAATAGCCACTATGGTAATGCAATTCATCTGAAGCCTCCTGTGAAAATAATTTGAAATTTACCTTCATTTTCACAATTGCAATCCTAAGTCAATGACATTAGTTACTATTACATTCAACCCGTGGAAAAACCTCACAGAATTTACAAAGTCCTTATGGAGATGAGGTCCTGCCTTCACATTGAGAATGCCCTCTATCATGTTGTCTGGCACTATCACCATGCTAAATAGGACAGGTTTTGAACAGATCTAGCAACTCAAGACTGGGCGTGTGGGTTATCAAAGAGCAGCAGAATTGTACTCCAGCACAGTCTATAACCTCATGGCCTGGCATATCCCCCACTCAGTCATTACCATCAAGCCAGGGCATCAACCCTGGTTCAGTGGAGAATTCAGGAAGGCATGCCAGGAGCGGCGTTAAAAGGTGTGGTGCTGGAAAAGCACAGCCAGTCAGGCAGCATCCGAGAAGCAGGAGAGTTGATATTTCGAGCATAAGCTCTCCATCCGGAATGCCAGCAGCAGCAACAGGCAAACCAAAAAAAATGAAGTGTCAACCTGGTGAAGCTACCAAACAGAACTACTTGCATGTCAAACAACATAAATGATAAATGATTGCCAGTGCTAAGCAATCCCACAACCAATGGATCAGATCTAAGGTTTACAATCCTGCCATGTCCAGTTGTGAATGGTGGTGGACAATGAAACAACTCACTGAGGGAGGAGACTCTACAAATATCCTCATTCTCAAATGATGCAAGAACCCAACACATCAAGGCAAAAGATAAGGCTAAAGCATTTGCAGCAATCTTGAGCCAGAGATGCTGAGTGGATGATCCATCTCAGCCTTCTCCAATGGTCCCCAGCATCACAGATATCAATCTTCAGCCAATTCAATTCACTCTCCATGATATCATAAATGGTTGCAGAGACTGACTACTGTGAAGGTTATTGGCCCTGAACATGTTGTTGAAACACTGAAGATGTGTGCTCCAGAACCTGCTGTTTCCCTAGCCAAGCTCTTCCAGTACAGTTACCACACTGGCATCTATCTGACAATGTGGCAAATTTGCCCAGGTATGCCCTGTACATAAAAACCTGGACAAATCCAACCCAGTCAATTACTGCCCCATTCGTCCATTCTCGATTATTAGTAAAGTGATGGAAAGTGTCATCAACAATGTGATCAAACAGTGCTTGCTCAACAATAATCTACTCATTGCTTCCCAGTTTGGGTTCCACCAGGGCCACTCAGCTCCTGACCTCATTACAGTTTTGGTTCAAACATAGACAAAAGAGCTAAATTCCAGAGGTGAGGAGAGAGTGATGGCCCTTGACATCAAGGCTGAATTTGACTGAAGGTGGCATCGAGGAGCTCCATCAAAACTGGAATTAATGGTTGTCGGGCATATTCACTGCCAAGTGGAGTCATACCTGGCACCTCCTCACTCCACAAAGCCGTAAGCTACAAGTCATGAGTGTGATGGAATACTCCTTACTTATCTGGATGGGCGCAGCTCCAACAACACTCAAGAAGCTTGACACCATCCAAGGAAAACCACTTGATTGGCACCATATCCACAACTATCCCTTCCCTCCACCACTGATACTAAGTAGCAGCAATTTGAGCTATCTACAAGAGGGACATCAGAGATTCACCAAAGATCGTGTTTTCCGGGTCCTTAAGGGGGAGGGGGAGCAGCCTGAAGTCATGGTCCATATTGGCACCAATGACATAGGTAGGAGGAGTGCTGAGGATGTTAGACAGGCTTTTAGGGAGCTAGGTTGGAAGCTCAGAGTTAGAATGAACAGAGTTGTTGTCTCTGGTTTGTTACCCGTGCCACGTGATAGAGAGTCGAGGAATAGGGAGAGAGAACAGTTAAATGCGTGGCTACAGGGATGGTGCAGGAGGGAGGGATTTCGGTACTTGGATAACTGGGGTTCTTTCTGGGGAAGGTGGGACCTCTATAAACAGGATGGTCTGCACCTGAACCTGAGGGGCACCAGTATCCTTGGGGGAGGTTTGCTAGTGCTCTTGGGGGAGGTTTAAACTAACTCTGCAGGGGCATGGGAACCCAGACTGTAGCTTTAGGATGCAGGACCTGGAGTGTAGGGAGGTTAGGAATATGGCATCAATCTTAAAGGAGGGTGCCTGTAAACAGAAGTGTGGCTTGAAGTGTGCATACTTTAATGCCAGAAGTATACGAAATAAGGTAGGTGAACTTGCAGCGTGGGTTGGTACCTGGGACTTCGATGTTGTGGCTATTACGGAGACATGGCTAGATCAGGGACAGGATTGGCTGTTGCAGGTTCCAGGGTTTAAATGTTTTAGTAGGGTCAGAGCTGGGGGTAAAAGAGGGGGGGGGGGGGGGTGGCTTTGCTTGTCAAAGATAGTATTACAGCGGTGGAAAGGAAGATGGACGAAGATTTGCCATCTGAGGTAGTTTGGGTTGAGGTTAGGAATAGGAGAGGTGAGGTCACCCTGTTAGGAGTCTTTTATAGGCCTCCTAATAATCCTAGAATCGTTGAAGAAAGGATTGCGAAGATGATTCAGGAGAAGAGTGACAGTAATAGGGTGGTTGTTATGGGGGACTTTAACTTTCCTGATATTGATTGGGAAAGCTATAGCTCAAGTTCGTTAGATGGGTCAGTGTTTGTCCAATGTGTGCAGGAGAGTTTCCTGACACAATATGTAGATAAGCCAACAAGAGGTGAGGCCATACTGGATTTGGTTCTGGGTAACGAACCAGGCCAGGTATTAGAACTAGAGGTAGGTGAGCACTTTGGGGACAGTGACCACAATTCGGTGATTTTTACTCTAGTGATGGAGAGGGATAAGTGTGTACTACAGGGCAAGAGTTATAGCTGGGGGCAGGGAAATTATGATGCGTTGAGGCATGACTTAGGATGTGTGGATTGGAAAAGTAGATTCCAAGGCAAGAGCGTAATTGATATGTGGAACTTGTTCAAGGAGCAACTATTGAGTGTCCTTGATAAGTACGTACCTATCAGGCAGGGAGGAAAGGGTTGTGTGAGGGAGCCGTGGTTTAATAAGGAATTGGAATCCCTTGTTAAATGGAAGAGGGCGGCCTTTGTAAAGATGAGGCGTGAAGGTTCAATAGGGGCGATTGAGAGTTATAAGGTAGCCCGGAAGGACCTGAAGAAAGAGCTAAGAGCAGCAAGGAGGGGACATGAAAGGTCCTTAGTTGGTAGGATTAGGGAAAACCCTAAGGCTTTCTATAGGTATGTTAGGAATAAAAGAATGACGAGGGTAGGAATAGGTCCAATCAAGGATAGTAATGGGAAGTTGCGTGTGGAGGCTGAAGAGATTGGGGAGGCACTGAATGAATACTTTTCGTCAGTATTCACTCAGGGACAGGACATTGTTGTCGATATGAATACTGAGGCATGAATAAGTAGAATGGATGGCTTTGAGATATGTAGAGAAGAGGTGTTGGAAATTCTGGCAAGGGTGAAAATAGATAAGTCCCCTGGGCCTGATGGCATTTATCCTAGGATTCTCTGGGAAGCAAGGGAGGAGATTGCAGAGCCATTGGCCTTGATTTTTGTGTCCTCTTTGTCTACAGGAGTAGTGCCAGAGGACTGGAGGCTAGCAAACGTGGTTCCCTTGTTCAAGAAGGGGAGTAGGGATAATCCTAGTAATTATAGGCCAGTGAGTCTCACTTCTGTTGTGGGCAAAGTCTTAGAGAGAATTGTAAGGGATAGGATTTTTGCACATCTGGATAAGAATAATGTGATCAAGGATAGTCAGCATGGTTTTGTGAAGGGCAGGTCGTGCCTCACAAACCTTATTGAATTCTTTGAGAAGGTGACTAAGGAGGTAGATGAGGGGAAAGCGGTAGATGTGGTATATATGGATTTTAGTAAGGCGTTTGATAAGGTCCCCCATGGTAGGCTACTGCAGAAAATACAGAGATATGGCATTGAGGGTGAGTTGGAGGTTTGGATTAGGAATTGGCTGGCTGGAAGAAGACAGAGGGTAGTAGTTGATGGCAAAGGTTCATCTTGGAGTGCCGTCACTAGCGGTGTTCCGCAAGGATCTGTTTTGGGACCATTGCTGTTTGTCATTTTTATAAATGACCTGGAGGAAGGGTTAGAAGGTTGGGTGAGCAAGTTTGCGGATGATACGAAAGTCGGAGGAGTTGTAGACAGTGAGGAAGGATGTGGCAGGTTACAGCGGGATATAGAGAAGCTGCAGAGCTGGGCAGAAAGGTGGCAAATGGAGTTCAATGTAGCTAAGTGTGAGGTGATTCACTTTGGTAAGAGTAACAAAAAAATGGGGTACTGGGCTAATGGTCGGATACTTGGTAGTGTTGGAAGAGCAGAGGGATCTTGGTGTCCATGTACACCGATCTCTGAAAGTTGCCACCCAGGTAAATAGTGCAGTGAAGAAGGCATATGGCGTACTGGCTTTTATTGGTAGAGGAATTGAGTTCCGGAGTCCTGAGGTCATGCTGCAGTTGTATAAGACTCTGGTGCGGCCGCATCTGGAATATTGTGTGCAGTTTTGGTCGCCATACTATAGGAAGGATGTGGAGGCACTGGAACGGGTGCAGAGGAAGTTTACTAGGATGTTGCCTGGTATGGTAGGAAGATCCTATGAGGAAAGGCTGAGGCACTTGGGGTTGTTTTCATTGGAGAAAAGAAGGTTTAGGGGTGACTTGATAGAGGTGTACAAAATGATTAGGGGGTTAGATAGGGTTGACAGTGAGAACCTATGGAGTCAGCGATTACAAGGGGGCATAGCTTTAAATTAAGGGGGGGTAGATATAGGACTGATGTTAGGGGTAGGTTCTTCACTCAGCGAGTTGTAAGTTCATGGAATGCCCTGCCAGTAGCAGTAGTGGACTCTCCCTCTTTATGGGTATTTAAGCGGGCATTGGATAGGTATATGGAGGATAGTGGGTTAGTGTAGGTTAGGTGGGCTTTGATCGGCGCAACATCGAGGGCCGAAGGGCCTGTACTGCGCTGTATTCTTCTATGCTCAGACAGTACCTATCAAACCCACAATCACTTCCCTTCAGAAGGACAAGGGCAACAGATCCACAGGAACAACACCACCTGCAAGTTCTCCTCCAAGTAACTCACCATCCTGACTTGGAAATACATCATTGTTTCTTCACTGTAACTGGGGCCATTGTAACTGGGTCAAAATCCTGGAGTTCCCTCCCGAACGGCATTGTGGGTCAACTTACAGCACGTGAACTGTCGTAGTTCAAGAAGGCAGCTCACCATCACCCTTGCAAGAGCAACCAGGGACAGGCAATAAATGATGGCCCAGCTAGCAATGCCTACATCCCATGAGTATATAAAAAAACATAAGAAATAGGAGCAGGAATAGGCTTTTTGAGCCCTCAAGCTCTCTTTATCATCCAGCAAGATTATAGTTGATCTCCAGACTTTAACTCCTCACTCATGACAGCTATGCATTGTTGTCAACTCCTCGATATTTCAAAAATTAGTCTACTTTCTCTCTAAATTCTTTCAGTGATCTTGCCTCCACAGCTCTATTGGCTAGAGAATTCCAAATATTCACTACCCTCTGGGAAGAGAAATACATTTCCATCTCAGTTTTAAATGTTGTCTTATTGGATAACTATGTCCCCTATTTCGAGACTCCCACACCAGTGGAAATATCTTATGAATACGTTTCCTGTCAACATTTGCCCCCCAGATCTTTCATAGAATTCAGGTTGATACTGTTGTGTGGTACTAAGGGAGAATGATGCAGTGAGCACTGCTGTCTTTTCAACAAGATGTCTATCCTCCCAGGGAATATTAAAGATTCCAACCCAGCGAAGAAATGACACGGTCGTTCACAATGCTGGTCAATGTACACCCCTCAAGCATCTGAGTCTTTATAATTTATGGGACTTTACTGTGTACAAGTTGGTTGCTGTATTTTGTAATGTTTTTGTACTGGTTGAAGATATTAGCAACAAGTAATTTTTCTAAATATAACACTTCGCTGACTGTAATGCACTTTGGATTTCTCTGAAGTAGTAAACAACGCAAGATAAATCCAATTCCTTTTTTCTCTAAGCATCTCTTTCACCTTTTCATTGGATTTGTGCATTAGACAACTGGAAATTTTATAGTACCATTAATATTCATGTCCAAGAAGAAGGCAATAGAATTAAATCTGAATTATCTCTTGTGGATAAGTAAAAGATAGTCCCTTTCATATTAAAATCAATTGAATTGTCATATTCTGCACAGTTAACACAAATCCTTTATTTTTGCAGAATTTTCCAGCATAACATCAACACTATTAGAGGCTGGCACTAGATTTCCTTTATTCATTCACAGGATGAGGGTGTTGCTGGCTGGGGCAGCACTTATTGCCCATCCCTAATTGCTCAGAGGGCAGTCAGGAGTCAATCACATTGCTGTGGGTCTGGAGTCACATGTAGGCCAGACCAGGTAAGGTGGCAGTTTCCTTCCCTAAAGGACATTAGTGAACCAGATGGGCTTTTCCAACAATTGACAATGGATTCATGGTCATTGTTAGACTCTTAGTTCCAGATATTTATTGAATTCAAAACCTGCCATTGCAGGATTTGAGCCCAAGTCCCCAGAACATTATCTGTGTCTCTGGGTCCAATGATAATACCATTACATCACCTACTTGGTATATCTTATTCACTCATTTATTGTGCTTTAATAAACTAATGTTTGAATGAAATGTGTCACACCATCATCAGTCTGTGTCACAGCCATACAGTCTCTCTGCACGGCTGTTGCATTCTCACAAACTGGGACTAGCATATTTCTGGCACATTGCACCTCCAGATATGTCAGAGAACTGTTTAAACCACATGAAGGGTGTATAAATGCCTGAACATGTCTAAAATTCCATTTCAATTTAGTTGAACAAAATCTGTAGGTATTTCCGGGTACGTCGCAGACAATGCGACTGTGAGGCACAAAATTGAGCAAGACTTGAAAATCCCACAGGAGACAGAAAACTAATACGTTCCCATGATCATTCTGTGCAGGAATGCAGAAGACAATTTAATTCAGTATTGATTCATTAAACTGGTATTGCGTATGGACTGATCAAACATTGTGGAGACACTGCAGGAACACTTATAATTTTGCAAGAATATAAGTGCAATAAATGTTCTTGTTTCGAAATATTTTACGGTCAAGCATAAACACTACCAGCTAGAAGAAACTAAGTTTACATGCCCAATCTGCCTCAAGTTTACACATTTGTCAATTACCTACATAATTGAAAAAGAACTCTCACATTAATTTTATCCTATTGTTGTTTATTGCATCCACAGATATAACTTCCATTTGCAGACAACAAAGATCCTTCACAGGCCAGTAAAAGAACAGGAAGCTTTTCAGACCGTTGAGGCTGAACTAAATGCAACTAGACCAAACTTGATGTCAATAGAACTCCAACCTTCACTTCAAATCTCTTGATAATCTTGCTCAACAAAGATCTGTTAATATCAATTGTAAAGGTTTCAATTGTTTCAGCCTTAACTACAACATTAAGGGAGCGGGTTCTCAATGTGTACTGGCCTTCAGATGCAATGTGTTTCCAGATTTCTCTCCTGACTGGTCTGGCTGTCATTTCTAATGATCTCCCCTCACTGCTTATTCTCTTATCAGAGGAAATAGTTCCTTTATGTCAACTTGCTGAATCCATCCAATGTTTTAACCACCTCAATTAGATCATCTGTCAATCTTCCGTACTCAAACTATGTTAATCAAATTTTGCTGTTTGCATGACAAAGCCAAGGCCTCTCAGTAACTGAACGGTATGGTTATTTAGTTATTACCTGATTGTCAGTAGGACAGACTATTGAAGTCAGTAAGCACACATTAGCTGAATTTATGGTTGTCGGTTTTGTTACTTACAGATGCCTATGCCCTGCTGCTTGAATGTGTTCCAAATGGCCCAGTTACTCCATTAATTGCACTTCTATTTTGGTTCTTCTATTCAACGGCACCAGATGGATGGAGCTAGTTAGCTCTGCTGGAGGGAGAGGAATGCTGCTGGTATCTACAGATTACTCAAGTACAGCCTGATAACACTAAAGTTCTGACAGATGATGTTTTGCTTCCCTCTAGCATCCCAAAGGCAGCCAAGAAAAATATTCCATGGGGCAGACACATCTCACACCTTTCACCAGTGTGCAATTGCAAGCTTCCAGATGGAGGAAGAAATATAATCCTTGAAATAACTTATGCTCAATGTTTCAAAAAGAATTATTTATCTTTTATCTTTCTGTATTGGCCACAATCTCCATCTACTTACAAAATAATTGCAGAATGTGATTTCCATTCCATTGCAAACAAACTGAAGTATTTGTATTCCTTTTTTTTGATTGAGATTTTGAGTTTAAAAGGAAATAACGTAAAATATTGTTCAAATTGTAAAGCATGCCAAGGTGTTTCACACATTTGTAATCATACAAAAATTGACTACAGATTCAAAGATGACAACATTGGATGATGAAATGTTAGATATCTGATAGGCAAGCCATTACTGGTAGGGTGAAGAACTGGGGAATGGAAATGAGACTATAATTGCAATAAAATTGAATTCTTAGCACTGATTCTGTGTGGTCTCATATCCACTCTTGCCTGGGTTCATCTACACCTTCTGAAACTTGTACAGACAGTACAAAATGTACCGAATTTCTATTCACTCACCATCCCAGTCCTCACTGTCCAACATCTACTGCTGGTCTGACAGCAACTTAATTTTAAAACTCTTACCCTTGCTTTCAAATTTCTCCATGGCTTCACTATCTTCATGCTATCTTTTAACCTCCTCCAGCCTTACAATGCTTACCATGTTTCTACAATCCTCAAATTCTGTCCTCTTGTGCATCCTGAAAATTGCAAGCCTGTGGCACGAGAACATTTGAGGAAAGTTCATTGGATAGTTCTTAGAAAGGACCTGTTAAGTTGATATTTGACCTCCTCTACGCAAATTCTATTATTGAATAAAATGTCATTCTCCTGTCCAGTCTATATTTATAGTTTAAATGTTCATGCAATTTGTGTTGACATCCTAAGACCTATGAATGAAACAAACTGAAACATGACAAAAAAAAACAAGATTTGTAATTGTTTTAATGATAATGTTTTTAAAATACTCAAAATGTCAGTAGCCAAACCTGAGCATGCTCCATGAGGTAAACTAATGTAGCTTTAAAACTGCAGAAGTGGATTCAGCTCAAATTATGTTTATTCAAAATTAGTTTGTTATGGGAAATGCTTACCCACTATTTAACACATGGGAAACAAGTAAATGCAAAGCAGCAAATCCTACAAGAAAGAGTTTATTTAATTTGTTGCGGGGGGGAGCATATAAATTTCAGTCGGCGCACACTTGATTTCCAGTTCAATTTTTTCTCATTAAACTAAGTGATTCTTCTTTTATTTCAATTATCCTGGAAATGTCAATGCACTTAGCTCTTATGAAAATCCTCACTTTCTACTTTGTGTTTACATTGTTGGCAAGGACACCGAACTTTGCTCAGCCAAATGAGGAACTAGACAAGTTAAGGTTTTCTTGGCAAGAGTCTCCATATTCTTTATGCTTGCTGGTTGCAGGATCCATTCACAGCAGAGAATTAAGCTGCTCATATTCCCAAAGATGTACATGTGAGTAATCACCATGCATGTTCAAACTGATTCTTAAATCAACAAAACACGAAATCAACAATCTTATCTCTCCCTCTGTCAGATATTTCCATTTCATTTTTGAAAATTCATACCTTATTTCTTTGCCATATTTCCTGGGAAAAGAGGGAATTGAATTAAAATAAGACTGTGACGTAGGGCCATAGGTTTTCAATGAGGGACAGGTAGTAGGAATGGGAGCTAATCCTGCATCTCCAGCTACCTGCACACCATGCTTCTGACGCATGCACTTAGATTTTCAAAGCTGTAGCCAATCAATAATCAAGAATGGAACCAATCACAGTTGCTTCTGATACTGGAGTGTCAATGACAGTCGAAGATTGGCAAGCCCGCCAACAGAGCTACCGGCAAGACTAGGTAAATTAATTCTATTCTGTCAGAAGCCACAACTCCCTAACCATGATCCTGGAGGACCAAGCCCTCTAGCTCGTTACTAGTAACCATGGTTGTGGTCTAACAATCATCATGGGTGAGAGGGAGAGGGGGTGAAAGGATGTCTCACATAATCCATCAGATACCCTGGTCCCTGCCCTAATTGGATTACCCACATTGGCACCAATCTCAGGAGGCCTGAATTAACAACCTGCCACAAAGCAGCAAGCAGCTTGTTGAACCCAGAGCCAACATTGTTGAAAATGGGCAAAGATGTTGCCCCCGTCAAATTGCATCTGATTCAGCCCTGCATTGATTTAAAACTTTCTAACTTCAGGTTACTGCTGAGTTTCTTCATCTGCAATCTGTTTGAACAGTAAGTCCACAAGCATCCAGTCACTCAACCACCCCTCTCTATGAAAATATTGCCCCTTAGTTCCCTTTAAAACCATGTGTATTGTGTCACAATTTCTTCATGTTTAATAATTAATCAACTCTTTGTGAATTCAAGAAAGTCTGATTAAATTAGCTGCTTTTAAAATACAGTTTTTGGGTCTGGGGGAAAGGTATCCACACAAAGGAAGGATACCTTTTTAAATTAACCTTGTTGTGACTAACTGAGGGGTTGGGTGAAGAGGAGCAATTCACCCCTCCTCACACAAGAGATGAATGATTTGAGGTGTCCCATCTGAAACAAATTGGGAAACTTGCCTGGAGACTGGTTGTAGTGATTGTGACAAGGTCAGCCACGTGAATCTCATAAAAAATGAATTCCCTGATTGGGGCTGTTAACCTGGTCCAATCAGGGAGCCCTGGCTAGTTAGGCGGTAGTGTGGGGGTTAAATAAAAAAAGAGAAAAAAAAGAAAAAGAAAGAAAAAAAAGAAAAAAACAAACAGGAGTGTCTCACACCTGCACACACACAACATGAGTGTGGGGGAATAATTAAGCACTACTGCAGTTAGGCGGTAGTGTGGAGGTAATAAAAAAATTTTACAAAGAACAGGAGTGTCAGAGGGTGTGTTCACTCTGAGAGCTGGCTTTGAGTGTGTTCACTCTATTAAGGACTCTCCACATGTAAATAATGGGTGACTTGGTAATGGGATACCAGCCTCTGTGCAGTTATTTCACTGACCACAATACTATCCGTGATACCAAGCCTCTAAGCAGTTTGATGCTTTTGAGGGCTGAATGATATGTGTAGTCAGTCATAAACTAATGAAAAATATTCACTCAAATTTACTCTGCAAAGTGGTGTGCCATTAGAAGCTTCATTCTGAACCACATATTTGAAACAGTTAGCCTTCAGCACTGATTATTAGGCTTTAAAGTCAGAGTAACCCTGACCTCATTTTGAGAGGTCATTCAGTCCTTCTAAAATGAGAATAAACATATAGAATTACTCTGGGGGGAGGGAAGTTCTTAACTCAAAGACAAAGCTGACAGCAGGGGCATCTATTAGTGTGCTGAAAACCCAGAAGCATACAACACTATTTCAGAGAATTCCCACCATGTGAAAGGAAGCCATTCGGCCCATCAAGTCCATCCCACCCATATCCATGACCCAAAATTTCCTATGGCCAATCCACCTGACATGAACATCTTTGGGCTGTGGAGGGAAAGCAGAGCACCCAGAGGAAACCCACACAGACACAGAGACAAGGTACAAACATTACAGTGACAGTCATCCAAGGATAGTATCGATTCCAGGTCCTTGGCGCTGTGAGGCAGCAGTGCTAACCACTGAGCCACTGTGCACCCTCTGATTTGAGTCTGACTTCAAGGTTTCTTGACTAGTTAGGTTCAGAGGCTATGGTGATGAACCATGTGCATTTAAATCAATGAATTTTAATTACAGGAGAACAAAAAAGAGAACAGTCAGAATAGATTCCCAATGTTCCAAGTCTGCATCTCACTTTGTTGATTCCTGCATGGAGATGACACTGGGAGCTGTAATGGCCCACCAGGAGATAGTCTTCCTTACTGATGGCAGCGAAAGCATGCACTTGTGGCTGGTGGTTGCACAGGAGGTGAGCGGCAGGATCATGGAATTCTGCTCAAGGATTCAGTGCAAACAGCTGTTCAATCATTCAACTAAGGTACAACACCTGACTACAATGACACATTCAACCACATCCTCCTCCCACTTCAACCTACTCCATCACTCCTCACAATAGCTTACCTTGAAGTTGCAGGCATTGCTTTCTGTCTGTGCACTTCCTTATATCATCTGTCCATCTTCCACAGAAACGCACCCTCAGCTGAATACAATGTCCCACTACTCAGTCACTCACAATAGATTTTGCCCGTGTATCTATTCAATGCATGTTATTTTTCAAGTCATGAAAACCTATTTTTCTCTGCAGGAGATCACAGAAAACCAAGGAGAGGCAATCAGAGGAGGTTCTCCAGCTATTTAGGTTCACCCAGTATTGACATGTCCTATTCTAAATCTCAAACAAATTTTATATTTTAAAATGGGAGCCAGAAAGGCTGAAAATGTTCACTGCCCAAATTAATCTGACTTATTTAATGGTTTGGAACAACTCCTCAGCCTCAAAAGGAAGCAAAAGAACATGCCACAGTGATGACAGCTGATGCCCTTCCTTGAAAGGGTATGATCTTACTTGAATGAATCGTTTAAAGCAAAAACAGCGATTGTCAAATCTCCAGAGGGTTACCCTCAGCCCAGGATGTAAAATAATTATAAACGCCAGACCTTGTTTGGAAAAAGGATTTGAACTTGTGAAAAGCTTTATGGAGACGATCATATTTCCTTTGTCTGTTTGAAAGATCAGTTCAGAGTGATTTACAGGCAGCGTCACCGAAACTATCAGAACAATCCATGCAGCCTGTGTGAGAACCAACACAGCAATGAACTGAAAGACATCAAGTAATCAAAGCATTTAAACTTCCATTCCAAATTTCACTGAGCACCAGTTCACGGTAGACTCCTTGATTTACATCAGTATGTTGCAGGTTATCAAATGCAGTTCTCCAGTGTGGTGGTTAAGACCTCTCACATATTCATTCTTATCTGATGCTTTCTCTCCTGATTCAGATAAAACTTCTTACGTTGCAGCCTGCACATGGGGTATCAGTCATAGAGTCATAGAGATGTACAGCATGGAAACAGACCCTTCGGTCCAACCCATCCAGATATCCCAACCCAATCTAGTCCCACCTGCCAGCACCCGGCCCATATCCCTCCAAACCCTTCCTATTCATACACCCATCCAAATGCCTCTTAAATGTTGCAATTGTACCGGCCTTCACCACATCCTCTGGCAGCTCATTCCATACACGTACCACCCTCTGCATGAAAAAGTTGCCCCTTAGGTCTCTTTGATATCTTTCCCCTCTCACCCGAAACCTATGCCCTCTAGTTCTGGACTCCCCGATCCCAGGAAAAAGACTTTGTCTATTTATCCTATCCATGCCCCTCATAATTTTGTAAACCTCTATAAGGTCACCCCTCAGCCTCCGATACTCCAGGGAAAACAGCCCCAGTCTGTTCAGCCTCTCTCTATAGCTCAAATCCTCCAACCCTGGCAACATCCTTGTAAATCTTTTCTGAACCCTCTCAAGTTTCACAACATCTTTCCGATAGGAAGGAGACCAGAATTGCACGCAACAGTCAGCACAACCAAACTAGTGTTTAGATCATCTTGGTGCTGGAAAAGCACAGCAGGTCAGGCAGCATCCAAGGAGCAGGAAAATCAAGCAAAAGCCCTTCATCAGGACTACCAAACTAGTGCATGCAAGTTATTATCAAAATTTTGAGTGTCACCCTACTAGGTTTATTGAAACCCTAGCTTTTTTAATTCATTCCCTCACTGATTTCTAACAAAATGTTGTGCAGGTCTAACTGAAAAGTGCCAGTGGGTTATGAGAGCGATACTGGTGAAATGGGACATGGAAATGAGAACTTGGCTCAAGGTGTTTCTATTTGGCATTCATTGCATCCTCCCCAATCCCTTCAGTCAGTACCGTGCACGTAGCCTCATTTCTCAATGTCTATGCCTGCTTCCGCACAGTCTTTTAGAAGTCCCTCACCAGTTCCAGAAATAAGAAAGCATTGATCAAGAGCACACCTGCTGTCAGAGCAGAGATCTGAGCAGGTTCACTCCACCCTTTCAAAAGTCACAAGAGTTGCACCACATGGAAGTTCTGAGAAAAGGAACAATAAACATTTGTAGCTGCCCAAGTACATAAACACAAGTACGTCACACAATCTTTGTTTCTTTATTGAGCCACATAGGTCTTCTTTGTTCACAACACTTTCCTATATCGCCCATATTTGGATGAATTCTTTCACTTGTAATGAAATAATAGATGGCACAGTGGCTCAGTGGTTAGCACTGCTGCCTCACAGTGCCAGGGAATTGGGTTCGATTCTGTCTGTGTGGAGTTTGCACACGCACCCCGTGTCTGTGTGGGCTTCCTCTGGCTGCTCCGGTTTCCTCCCACAGTCCAAAGATGTATAGGTTAGGTGGCTTTGCCATGGAAAATGCAGGGTTCTTGGAGTTAGGATGGGGGGGGGGGGGGGGCAGGTCTGGGTTAGGTGCTCTGCAGAGTGCCTTGTGGTCATATACCAGCTACATCTTGATGAAGCAGAAGCCCTGGACCTCAGTGATCTGTGGGTGCAAGTGAGGGCTGCAGATGCTAGAGATCAAAGTCGAAGATGCTGGATAAACACTTCTTGATGAAGAGCTGATGCTCGAGACTTCAATTCTCCTGCTCCTCAGATGCTGCCTGACCAGTTGTGCTTACCCAGCACCACACTCTTCGACTCTGATCTGTGGGTTCCTTGACTGTGACATGGATCACATCTTAATCTGCAGAAAGCTCGCCAATGCTTCAACTCAAGCAGCCAATCCTGGCATCATCCAGTAACAAAATATACTGAATTACCCACCTTGGCACACCATGGCATCAGCCACTTATGAAAGACACATGTGGGTGGTCTACTATGAGAATATCTCCAATTGATCCCTAGAAGCTATCTGAGACAATGATGTAAAGGATAAGGGTGAGTTTTATGGCCACTAGTACAGTGTGGCCAGCAGATCCACTTAACTTCAGGTTTTCTTTCAGAGCAGACTCAAAATACCTGCCACGTATTAATACAAAGGGGCAATATGCAAGATGGTGCCAGATATGATCGACTCCTTGCGAGTTTCCTATTTCCTATAATTGTTCTACACTCTTTAAACTTAATAGCTTTACCTATTATTTACTTATCTATGCTACTTAACTCTGTATTGCTCGCAAGACAAAGCTTTTCACTGTGCCTTGTAACAATAAATTCATTTCAATTCAATCCAATTCAAAGCCTGAGTCTTCAGGTACACTAGTGTGTAGACCAGTCTAGGAAGCTGATCCTTTGTCTATATACTGTACAACATGAGACTGTGTGAGGCCATGTTCCTCTGTAGGAAGAATAGAGGCATGGACTATTTTCTAAATGGGGAGAAAATTCAGAAGTCTTAAGTGCAAGGAGACTTGCAAGTTCTCGTCCAGGATTCTCTCAAGGTAAACTTGCACGCTGAGTCAGAAGTTGAGAAGGTAAATGCAATGATGGCATTTATTTTGAAAGGACTCGAATATAAAAGCAGGGATGTACTTCTGAGGCTCTATAAATCTCTGGTCAGACCACATTTGGAGTATTGTGCACAGTTTTGAGCCCCATGTTTCAGGAAGGATGTACTGGCCCTGGAACAGGTTCAGTGGAGATTCATAAGAATGGGCCCAGGAATGAAAGTCTTAACATATGAGGAACTTTTGAGGAGTCTGGCTAGTGTAGGTTAGGTAGGCTTCAGTCGGCGCAACATCGAGGGCTGAAGGGCCTGTACTGCGCTGTATTTTTCTATGTTCTATGTTCTATACTCAATGGAGTTTAGAAGGATGAAGGGGGATCTAATTGAAACATGGAAAATACTGAATGACCTGGACAGAGTGGATGTTGGGAAGATATTTCTATTGATAGGAGAGACTAGGACCTGAGGGCACAGCCTTAGAATAAAGAAAAGACCTTTTAGAACGGAGATAAGGAGAAACTTCTTCATCCAGAGAGTGGTGAATCTATGGAATTCATTGCCACTGAAGGTTGTGGACACCAGGTCATTGAGTATATTTAAGACTGAGATATAGATAGGTTCTTGAGTATTAAGGGGATCAAGGGTTACAACGAGAAAGCAGGAGAATGGGGTTGAGAAACTTATCAGTCATGATTGAATGGTGGAGCAGATTCGATTGACTGAATGGCCTAACTTCTGCTCTGATGTCTTATGGTCTTATGATCTTATACACAAGTGTTTTGGATATCTTTGGCCATCTTCTCTCCACTGTTAAGTCATAGAGTTCCTGCTCCTGCTGGTGTTGTTCCTATAGTAAATGTCATGTTGCTATTGTTGTTGTTAATGTTAATGAACATCTTGGTTCTCATCTGAAGTCTGAGCTAATACGGCATAAGTGCAACGTATCCTGATCTGTTAGACCATAGACTGCTCTGTGGAGAACACATGCACAAACCTCTAATGTAGTTAAAGTTATTACTAAGGAAAGTAACTTCTGAAGTAACTTCTAAAGAAAAAAACTTTCAAGCAATTAGGCAAGAAATCAGTTTTGAGGTTTCACTACTTATGGGACTTTTTGCCTGTCATTCAATCAACCCACTGCTCTTGCTTTGATTTCACTGACATGCTCCAGGAAGTCTGTGAAGTCCATGCACCTACAGTTAAATCTCAGAACCCCTTTTACGATAGATCTTAATTAGATAATGACATATTGAAACTAACAACCCACATGTCCTGAGGAGGTTGCAGCCCTAACCAGTTGCAGTTAAATGCAGGAACCTGAAGAGTTACATCCAGCTTGCTAACTGTTTTGGTGTTTTTATACTTTCTGCCCACACCAGCTCCCAGGAATAAAACCCAGCCTTGTTTTTTTACTGCATGGTGTGGGACTTCTAGCTGTGAGAGTCAGGATCTGGTGCAGTCATTACACCAAACAAAGACTCTACCAGCTGCGTGAGGGAAAAAAAAATGGTGCCCAAAACAATTTAATTTACTTTTGTCAAGATGTTGGTCTATACGTATTTGGATTTCTCTGCCGATGATATTGGATGCATTTCTTTTAATCAATGCAGCAATGCAGACAGGACAAGTTAAGTTTATCCTTTGCTCAAAACGTTGTCTTATAGACCCAAATCCCTTTACAATACAAACAACCTATATTTACGTAGCACCTTTACACTAATAAAAATCTGCAAGCCACTTCACATTTGCCTTATGCAGCAAAGCATGGCACCATGCCAGATCGGGAGATTTACATTATTGTTGAAAGCTTTTTCACAGAGAGAGGTTTTAAGGAGATCTTAAAGAAGTAAACTGAGGTCGAAAAGTGCAGAGGGTAGTGAGTAAATTCTGGAAGAGGCAACTGAAGATATGGCCACCAGTGAAGGTGCAAATTAGAAAGGCCTGAAAGGTCAGGAAGGAGGGTTGAATGAGATTAGAGATAAGAAGGAGCAAGACCATGGAGAGATTCAAAAACAAGGATTGGTATTTTAAAATCAAGTCAAACCTTGTTCATTAAACAACATAGGTTAGCAAGTACTGGGGCTTAGTGGGGATTAGGAACATGGGTAAAAGAGTTTTGGATGAGAATCAAATGTGGGAGAGCAGACTAGTATATGTTAGAATAGTCAAGGTTGAGGTTAATTGAAGGTATGAAAGAGGGTTTCGTTGGCAGGTGAGGTGATGTCAGGCTACATTATCAAAATGGAACTTGCAGTCTTGATAATGGCACGAATATATTTTCAAGCGTTCAACTTGTAATCAGATATGACAAGGTTGAATCTCAAACTGCTATTTGGAAGCAGAATAGAGCAGCAAATGAAAATAATGGCCTCAATCTTCCCAATACATAATTGCTGGAAATTTCTGCTCATCCAGGCTGGATGTGGTAAGAAAATAAGGTCAGGAATAATCTTCATATATGGGCGTTACTAACAAGACTCCCATTTATTGTTCATCTGTAGATGGCCATGAGAAGTGGTGAAGTTTCTTCTTGTCTGACTACTGTCCACATGGTGAAGATACTCCTGTTAAGCTCTGAAGCATGGAGCTGCAGGCTCACACAATGGTGGTAGGGCAGTGCCTTACTCAGTGTTAGCTTTCAGTTGGAGATAATGGCATTGCCCTGCATCACCTTCTGCACTTGTTTATCTTTGTTTGAAGCACCATTGAAATAACCAAATAAGCAGGAAAACACACACAAACCCATGGTAAGGATTGGGAGATTTCAGTGGCAATGGATATCATGAGGGGATAGTGGTGTCCGATGGGGGGAGGCTGAAAGCTTTCTTGAGGGACCAGGATGGAGCACCTCTTCTCCTCCTGCCCCAAGTGGAATATTGAAAAAAAACCTTAGCTTCGGCATTTAGCAGCTCCAATTGTCATCTCACAGTCATGTTTTCCAACTCCTTAGAAATCTGTGCATCAGCAGTAAGTCACCTGCAGAATCCCAATCAATGCATGTCAAGTTAGCATTGTTCTTTTCCATTTTCGAATGCTCCTTTTGTCCCCTGCAGAAAATATTGGCAGGTACATGCATAGCAGGTTAGGGTCACATTCCATTGGTTGCACTTTGTAACCCTGCTTCCCGCCTCTCGACCACCCTGTCATGGGAGCAGGGTTACAATGTGCCAACAAATGGGGCAATTAGAATTTTTCTCTTATCAAGGCATTATATCAATTCACTTCTGAATATTTTCAAAATTAAGAGCTGGGAGATTATGCAGTATTGCTATGAGAAAGAGTCCAACTCCACAGAGAGTTGTTTCTATGTGTGGCATACAACAACCATTCAGTTTTTTGCTTGCTTTGATTTATGGCATTTTCAGAAAACATAGTCATAATTGCTGCATCCTTTATGTGTCTAAACTAAAGTATTAATGATAATTGTTTGACTTGTCAGAAATGTTGGCAATCCATGAGTTTTAATGCCCTATTTACAAAAAGCCTTACCATTTGCCTGCAGATGAATAGAAGTTCTCTTCCAAATGAACTTTACCCATATCAAAGCCTGAAGAATATCTTAACTCTTCAATAACCGAATGAATTGATCTTTGTTGGATCAACAATTTAGACAGGAACAAGGATACAGCTTGTCAATCCCAAAAACGTAGCCCTTTGACAAGAAGAATAATGGAATGTACAATTGTAAAGTTTGCCGCTTCCAGCAGGATCCACTGTTACTTGCAGCTTTATTATCTTGACATTTTTGCAAATGCAAAGTTGGAAACCATGGCTGGACTCAGCTCCATAATCCTTCCCGAAATTAAATGGAGGGTGGAGGTTCAAGTCAAGGAATAAATAACAAGGGAAAGCCAGCAGTGAGTTCATTACTCTGAATACCAAGCCTCTGAAGAGACTATTGAAAACACTTTCTATATGAGAGCATTGACTATACTTCATTGGCTTTAGGATGTCCAGAAAATGAGAAAGGCACAATTTGAATGTAAGTTAAAAATCACACAACACCAGGTTATAGTCCAACAGGTGTATTTGGAAACACTAGCTTTTGGGGTGTTGCTCCTTCATCAGGTGATAGTGGCCCCGAAAGCTAGTGTTCCTAAATAAACCTATTGGATTATAACCTGGTGTTCTGTGATTTTTAATTTTGTACACCCCAGTCCAACTCCGGTACCTCCAAATCATAAATTTAAGTTATTTACCCCTACAATATCTGCAAGGTATATATTTCACATCTCTCTGCTTGAGGTCTATCCTCCAACCAGTAAAGCTATCTTGAAATCCTGAATGCTTTGCTAAATTGGTTTAATAAATGAACTTCAGGTTCTTTGAAGGACCAAAATTGGAAACTTAACGTATCTACCTTTATATTTTTAGAATATGTACAGGAATACTCTTCTACAGTTCCAACAAAAATAAAGGAACAGCATTATAAAATCTCTGATCTTACATCAGAAATGCTTGAGGACTTAATTGGACAAATAATGTAGAACACGCATTAGCCTGAACTTGTGTTGCAATATCCAATTATTTCAGTGGTTACTTAATGTTCTTTCTTCAGTTTTACAAAGTTTTGAGATCACAGTTATGATGAAAAAAATTATTTTCTTTTAGAAATAGAAAGCAAGACTCTCCAGTGAATTGAAGAACCAGGCTTCTGAACTGTAGCTGGTGAAGGATAATGTTCTGAACCTAATACCTATTTTTAATTCACTACTCAGAATCAAAATTTAACCTTAGGAGCAGCAATCCTCCCTACTGCTTAGACAACTAGCAGCATTCCCATCTTGCCTCCATTGGGGATGGCCAACAGAATTAAAAAGCCAATAGATGATAAAATGGCCAGTGAAAGAGATTCCTCTAGATACAGGACCCTTGGGTAGAAATCCTGCTGCCAGCCAATTAGAGGTCGATTTCCTCAAGGAATCATGGCATTTGCCAATTAAGTCTCCAGCCAGAGACTTAGGATCTGTGAAAGAACGAAGCCACAGCTGAGTAAAGATAGGATTAGGTTTATGGGAATGGAGCCACCAGCTGTGACTGGAGTACGAGGAGGTTGGAGGAGGTCTGGAAAGTAAGCCAGAGGAAAGGGCAAGGATGGCTGTCACTCACCTCCAACTCTGTTACCCCACTAATTTCTGTTTTTGCTTTCAACACTGATGCAGGATCTTCGGTGAGGGACTGAATGTTTTTAAATAAGAGCATTACCCCCTCCAGTCATGCCCTCATCCTTTCACCTCCCAGAACTCTGTAAGGAAACCTGATAGGCTTTGCTTTACCAACGTTAGGCATGGCAGGTAGAGCACTCTCCCCTAAGTGAACATTAATTGCAATTCTATGGGGACACTTAATGCCTGCTTAAAAATATCAGTCAGAGGTCAGGAGTGAAGGCTATCCACACACCTCACTGCCCCAAACCTGATTGTTTATCGGCTGGGAAGTATTTGAATAACCATCCCACATCCTTCTGCCAGACCCAACACTCACCCCTCCCTCTCCACCCCACACCCATCTCTAAACACACCTGGAGAGGCTGTATGGAAATTTACCCCTTCTTTCCAAAAAAGCGAGTGTTGTCTTCAAAGAACTGTGACAACATTCAGGAGTGAAATTGCCCCAGCTGTCAACTATGTCAAAGGTGAGTGATAATGTAGAACACCAACTTCCCAGGTTTGGTAAAATGAGCTGCGAGGGTGTTATAGTATAATTATATCATGGGTATGAGTAGGTCACATGGAGAATAGGAATTCAGACACTCACCTCCCGAGTTACCCATATTTGGAGTTCAAATTCCAAACCACTTATCATGGTAAGATTCCAGCTGGGATAAACAAAATAGTGTAGCTGTTCGGCACATATGCTAACCCCAAAAATTGAAACATTGGTGGGAAAATATTGTATCGAATTAAAGAATAGATAAGATATGACGCATCTCATAGAATAAGAGAAAAAAACACAATTTTAGCTTAAATTCTCATTAATTCTGAATTTTACATATAAAACAGCAGCTGAAAAAGATCACTGTTTTCTAAGTTACAAAGCAATTCCAATACATTAAATACAAAGGATTATTTGATGTTTCACCAGAAAGAAATTGTTGTATATTCAATTAAGTAACTATCGCATTTATATCTCTAGAATGTGCATACACGTATCAACTCAGTAACCAGTTGGCTCCTTTACTTTGTTATTTTTGTCACTGTTCATTTTATCAATTTCTGTTTTAACACCTTGTTTCTTTTCTACATTCATGTTAACATTCCAATTATCATTTGTACAGTATGTTCCTAAAATTCACCTTCTTTCAGAAAGAGTGCAAAGAGTGTGCTGAATCATACTTAAGGTACAGTCCTTTATGTAAATTAAATTCATATTTTGGAAGCATTAGTTTCAATTGGAACAAAAATTAACTTCCTATAAAAGTTTAGTTGCTGGGTAGATTGTTGGTAACTTCAGAATGTCATTTCTCAAATGACGGTTCATAATCACCTTCAAGACTTCAGTCCCAAACTCCCCTTACGCTTATTCTCTTGGTTTATCTTTCTATTTTCTCCATCTTTATTGATTGTGAAACCATATCATTGCCCATATATGTCTCTGATATTCTGCTGTGCTGTTTTATATCCTAATATTTCAGTTGTACCATTAGTTACCACTGTATTGTTGGAGACCAGGCACATCTAGAGCATTCCAGCCTTGAAACGTTACTTATTTTGTCAACAGTATAAATGACCTCTGTGTCTCACAACAAATATTAGTTGTACATCCAAATCACCTTGGGCAGTGTGCCAGCACTAAAGATGTTGCATGAAAGTAGGTTTTCTTAATTTTGTTTGTGAATCAATACAAATTAAGGCTAACAATCCTTATTCTTCACTCCTCATGTGGCATTTCCCTCGATTACTCTTTTGAAATTCATGAAACAAAAGTTAAGAAAATGTATCTTTCACCCTTCATGTCCATCATTCATTCCAGAGCGAATTTTGTCGGCATATTTTTAATTCTACATTACTTTGAAGGGGTACTTCTGATTTTGATGAGATCTGAAAGAATTTTCAAGTGGGAGAAGGGATTTGGAAGGAGAAAATTAATACATTGTAAGAACTACACCTTCCAGGTGAGACTGCATTTACTTAGACTCATCGAGTCAGAGAGACGTATAGCATGGAAACAGACCCTTCAGTCCAACTCGTCCATGCTGACCAGACATCCTAACTTAATCTAGTCCCATTTTCCAGCACTTGGCCCATATCCCTCTAACCCTTCCTGTTCATATACCTATCTTCCCTACCTTTTATCTTAGCCTGCTTGGCACACCCTCCTCATTCCTGAAGAAGGGCTTATGCCCGAAACATCGATTCTCTTGCTCCTTGGATGCTGCCTGATCTGCTGCTCTTTTCCAGCAACACATTTTTCAGCTCTGATCTCCAGCATCTGCAGTCCTCACTTTCTCCATATCCCTCGAACCCTTTCTGTTCATATACCCATCCAGCTGTCTTTTAAATGCTGTAATTGTACCAGCCTCTACCATTTCCTCTGGCAGCTCATTCCATACATGCACCACCCTCTGTGTGGAAAAGTTGTCCCTTAGGTCCCTTTTAAATCTTTCCCCTCTCACTCTAAACCTATGCCCTCTAGTTAC
Organism: Chiloscyllium punctatum; assembly: GCF_047496795.1. NCBI lineage: Eukaryota > Metazoa > Chordata > Chondrichthyes > Orectolobiformes > Hemiscylliidae > Chiloscyllium > Chiloscyllium punctatum. The sequence continues at coordinate 119,925,326 of NC_092747.1, forward strand.
TTCTTTCAGACCAGTCTTCTGTACTGTTGCTAACAATACAATCTCCTTTACCTTGGCAAAACCAAATGCTTTGCAAAACATTTTTGCACTGTTGGTAGGAATGATTCCAACTTTCCAGTTGCTTGCCATTTCAATAAACCAGCTTGTTCCCATGCCAGCATTTCTATTCTTGGTCGATTACACTGTTCCAATGATGCTCAATAGAAACTTTGGAACAAAACTTCATTTTCTGCTTAGCCATTTTGCAGCCTTTAGGACTCACTACTGAAGACCAAAATTTCATTTTTCTTACAATCCCCACTCTCTCACAACCACGCCTTTTTTTTTGTGTCTCAATGAGTTTGTTTTCAGCAAAGCAGACACATTTTATCCTCTTCACACTTTCATTTACACCCATTTTACATCTCTGTCTCTCTTTTATCACCATAAACATTTCCTTTGTCATTTAATCTCATACTCTATTCACTCTTCCTCCATCTCTGCCAATGGCATTAAAAATGCAATTTTTCAGGTCCATGAAGAGTCTTACCAGACTCAAAATGTTGATTCTGTTTCTCTCTCCAGATATGTTGCCAGACCTGTTGAGGTTCTCCAGCACTTTTTTTGTTTTTATCGTAAAGAAACATTAAGGCACTACTTACACAGACTGTGCTGAATGTACCACTAGCTGGTGTCAATGCTGCTTCTGGTCGTCCTGCGAATCCTGATGCTTTTCTACACTCATTCAGGCAATTAATTGCCTGACATGGAGCTGTCCATCCCTTTATGGGTAATGATGTGGCCTCTGAACAATTAGCATAGGAATCATGACTGTTATCAGGACAGCACACAGGCAGTACCCAGCACCAATGGAGAATTCCCTGGAATGCAAATAAGGGTGATTGGATTCATGGTCCACGAGATGAACCCACAAAGAAGGTAGCAGGGTGAAGGGTGGAAGGTATAGGGGAGATGTCAGGGGTGGGTTCTTTACCCAGAGAGTGGTGGGGGCATGGAATGCGCTGCCCGTGGGAGTGGTAGAGTCAGAATCATTGGCGACCTTTAAGCAGCATTTGGATAGGTACATGGATGGGTGCTTAATCTAGGATAGAAGTTCGGCACAACATCATGGGCCGAAGGGCCTGTTCTGTGCTGTATTGTTCTATGTTCTATGTTCTATGTTCTATGTTCTATGTAGCAGCTTTCACTTGATGACCAGATCCTTAAAGGTCCCCTCCTTACAAGTAATGGGATCGAACAGTCCCAAAGTGGCCTTTACTTAAACATTTAAAGGTTTCAAGTGGTCATGATGAATAACCTTCTTTATCCCTGAGAGAATCAGCGAGTTAAATTGCTCTCTGGCCCAGCTTTTTTACCTCGTTCCTGATTCCGTGCACATCCCATTCTCCAACTCGCTCATTGGACTGGATAAAATTCCACCTAACAGTGTGCAATGTACCCTACTGTTATTCACATCCCACTCACTATGGCCTTTGATGCCAAATGTCTCTGTGACCTCACAAGGTAACCAAGAAATTAAGAAAGAGGTATTTGACTTAATTTCCAGGAAACAATCTTGCCACACAGTTTGTTCAGCCAGTAAAGAACTTGCTTGATTATAATTTTGACTCTACTGATTGAGATCGAAATTAAATGGGACTTCGATCTGTGCTGACAGACTACTGGACATTCAATCGGCTCTGACAGATAACTGTCCAAGTGCTGAATCCATCCCATAATGTTTCCAATCCCCCCTCCTCCATTAATCAATATAAGACAATTGGGGGCCAGGTGGCATTTCAATAGTTCTGGATGCACAAGAAGTTCCTTTTTCCTTGAGTATTTAATTACCAAGCTATGCAAATTATTAAAGCCATAAGACTATTTTTTAAAATATCTATTTATCCAGTTCCTTTCTGAATAATTTGACTGATACAGCACTAATTGCTTTTTCTGGGAATCAAATTTCTATATTCACTGTGCATTCTCCCTCAAGGCTGGTTTCTTTTGTCCTTGTGTGTTCATACCAACTGTATTTCTTTTTTTCTACCTTTTGATCATTTTCTCAGTATATTGAAACCCTGGATCACAAAGCCTCTCTCAGTCTTCTTGTCCCCAAAGGGAAGGAGATCAATTTTGTGACTTTACACTTCACAAGGTCCAGTAATTTCGAAGGCACTCTTCTCTCAGCCCATATCTACAAATCAACAGGGTGAGCTGAGAAACTTTCAGTGTGGTAATTATTGACTGGAAAATTGTGACATGAACATTCATAATTTCTTTGCTGTGCATTTCTGTTAGGTGATGATCTGTAACAGGAGCATGTATTCATTATATTTACGCTTGAATTACAAATTCGACCTTACAATGATTTACACAAGGTTATAATGCAGTTACTGTACCTTTGGAAATACCAACAGTTACTTTACTTTTGGTGATGCCCATTTGGCTTGTTCATTATTACAGATGACAACACAAAGTAGTGCCAATTAACTTGGTTCTTTGTCTTGTGTGCATAATCCATCCCATTTAAAATCCAAATACCGTTCTTTGGACCACTCACCTTTTTCAGTTCTCTGCCTGAGGCAGGTCTGACCCACACTAACATAGTCTCCACTGGGGTTAGAGCAAGGAGGCAGGTCCTCAGCCCACATCAGGAATCAAATCTGTGCTGTTAGCATCAATCTGCTGTACACTGGCCTTTCAGCCAATGAAGTTAAGAAGACAAGAGTTGCAGTGGGAACATGCAACCTTTACATGTGTGTTGTAATCTTGAGCAATGGATAGTGATGGTAGAGGCTTTAACTTTGTTCTATCACATGAATGACTGAAAGACTCTTCCACTCTTATGATAAAGCTGCATAAAACCTTGGCTTAACTCAATCTGAAATATTGTGCCCATTCTGAATTCCACACTTTAGACAGGATGAGAGTTAGAGTGTAGAAACAACAGGCAGGATGAGAGTTAGGAGAAAGTGAGGACTGCAGATGCTGGAGATCGGAGCTGAAAATGTGTTGCTGGAAAAGCGCAGCAGGTGAGGCAGCGTCCAAGGAGCAGGAGAATCGATGTTTCGGGCATGAGCCCTTCTTCAGGAATGAGGAGAGTGTGCCAAGCAGGCTAAGATAAAAGGTAGGGAGGAGGGACTTGGGGGAGGGGCGTTGGAAATGCGATAGGTGGAATAGGTTAAGGTGAGGGTTATAGGCCGGAGTGGGGGTGGGGCGGAGAGGTCAGGAAGAAGATTGTAGGTTAGGAATGTGGTGCTGAGTTCGGGGTTGGGACTGAGACAAGGTGAGGGGAGAGGAAATGAGGAAACTGGAGAAATATGAGTTCCTCCCTTGTGGTTGGAGGGTTCCTAGGCAGAAGATGAGGTGCTCTTCCTCCAGCCGTCATGTTGCTATGGTCTGGCGATGAAGGAGTCCAAGAACCTGCATGTCCTTGGTGGAGTGGGAGGGGGAGTTGAAGTGTTGAGCCACGGGGTGGTTGGGTTGGTTGGTCTGGGTGTCCCAGATGTGTTCTCTGAAACGTTCTGCAAGTAGGCGGTTAGACAGAGTGAGATGAGAGTTAGACAGAGTGTAGAAACAACAAATGAGATTGGTTTGAGGGATGAGGGATTTTAGTTCTGGAAAAGATTTGGAGAAATTGGAATTTTTCTCCTCGGAAGCAGGAGAAGAAGGTTGAAGGGAGATTTGATAAAAGATATATAAAATTGTGGGTCTGGATGGAGTGGATGGGGGGAAATTGGTGTAAGAATCAAGAACAAGAGGATACAGAATTAAGGTAATTGGCAAAAAAGGCAAAACCAACAGAATAGGTGAAGTCTTTTCATGCTTCAGAGGGTCAGGGTCTGGAAGGCATGCTTGAGAGCTTGAGGCTTTCAAAAGGGAATCAGAATCAGACCAGAGCAGGAATATTGTGAATGGTTTTTGGCCCCTTATCTAAGGAAAGGCATATTGAGTAAGGACTGCAGATGCTGGAGATCAGAGTCGAACATTTCTCCTGCTCCTCGGATGCTGCGTGACTGGCTGTGCTTTTCCAGCACCACACTCTTGATATTGACATTGGAGACTGTTCAGAGAAGTTTCACCATGCTGATGCCATTGTATGGAGAAAATGTCTTATTAGATTAGATTACTTAGATTACTTACAGTGTGGAAACAGGCTCTTCGGCCCAACAAGTCCACACCGCCCCGCCGGGGTGTAACCCACCCATACCCCTACATTTACCCCTTGCCTAACACTACGGGCAATTTAGCATGGCCAATTCACCTGACCTGCACATCTTCGGACTGTGGGAGGAAACCGGAGCACCCGGAGGAAACCCATGCAGACACGGGGAGAACGTGCAAACTCCACACAGTCAGTCGCCTAAGGCGGGAATTGAACCCGGGTCTCTGGCGCTGTGAGGCAGCAGTGCTAACCACTGTGCCACCGTGCCGCCGTTATGAGGACTGGGATTTTGTAGATTTGGGCTGTACTTATTGTGATGTAGAAGAATGAAAGGCAACCTGACTGGAGCATAAAAGATTTTGAGGGGACTTGACAGAGTAGATGGGAAAACATTGCTTCCCCTTCAGCAAGAGCCTAGGATCAGTAGATAGACTAAAGGGTTGCACATTTAAGTGAGGAGGAATTTCTTCTCTCAACGGGTTGCAAATTTGCAGAATTCTTTATGCAGAGGTCTATTCAGGCTGGGTCATTAAGTTTGTTCAAGGCAAGATAGAGAGAATTTTACTCATTAAGGGAATCAAGGATTATGGGGAAAAAGCAGGAAAATGGAGTTGAAGATGATCCATTCAGCTGTGATGACATTAAGCGGTGAAGCAAACTCAATGTGCTGAAAGACTTACTTTTGCTCCAACATCTTATGGTCTTCTCACTGTCAGGAAAAGAATGGTTAGCAGATATACAAGGGAAAAGCAGGCAGTGCTCCCAGGATAATTTGCTCCATCTGAGGGACATCACTGATACAATAGGTTTCCTTCTGTGCTGTTGGCATTCTATGATTCAAAGTCTTGGAGTTCACAACCTATATCAACAATTCAGCACAATACAAAGCTTATGCTGTCTATTCAGAAATGCAGGTATTGAATTCAACATGATGCTGGATAGGGAGAGCAGGGACCCAATAATTGGAAACACATTCAGACAAGTTGGGGTCATGGATATCCTGCAAAACCTTCAATTTCCCTGCTCAACAGTTCTCTCAATCTCAAATACCACATTAAACATCCTCAATCATTATTCATCTCATTGCTGTGACTGGTACCTAGACGTTCATAAATATGCTTTCAAACATCTTGCCAACCATATAACTTGCCTAGTCATCAAATTGTTACAGAAACTATTGTATTTCCTTTGCATAAGAACTTTTATGAAGAGTGCCACTGTCCGACTTTAAATGTTAGTGCCCAAGAAACATTGAACTGCAGGCATCATCTTTGGCGTAGTTGTGGGGTTTCATTAAATTAAGGTGTGCAGTCATTTTTGTCAATAGACTTCTGCCCATGCCCACTCACCAAAACACACTGAACTTCGAAAGATAGCGAGACCAAAAAGACATTCTTTGCGGAAGTGGTCAGACCTGTAAAGAAAAAGGCAATATTCTAGCTCTTGAAAACTTGAGAATTCTATTCTACTATCTGGTTAACTTATACAAAACAGTGTCCTGCCTGAATTTTTCAAATGTTATGTTAAATTAAATCAATGCCAGCATAGTTGTTTAACAGGGAAAGAAAAACCTGTCAAAGAAAATGATCCTTCTCAAAACTTGGTTGCACTTGCTGATCAATATAAAACATCTTAAATGTTAAATTATAAAAGTGTGAGAGATAATCTCAATAAACTAATCAATAGAACTTGGGGAAATAAATAGTGACATCTTGAGAAATGTCCAGATTAGAGAGGAGGAGGTGCTGGGTGTTTTAAAATATACAACGGCGGATAAATCCCCAGGTCCTGGTCAGGTGGGAAGCTAGAGAAGTGATTGATGGGCCTCTTGCTGAGAGATTTGTAGCATCAAATAGTTACAAGTGAGGTGCCAGAAGACTGGAAGTTGGTTAATGTGATGCCACTACTTAAGAAAGATGGTTAGGAAAAGCCAGGGACTGGTGAGTCTGACATCGATGGTGGGCAGGTTGCTGGAGGGGATCCTGAGGGACAGGATTTACATGTATTTGGAAAGGCAACAACTAATGAGAGATAGTTAACATGGTTTTGTGCATGGGAAATCATGTCCCAATAACTCAATTGAGTTTTATGAAGAAGTAACAAAGAGGATTGGTGAGGGCAGAGGGCTGGACGTGATCTAAATGGACTTCGTAAGATGTTCAACAAGGTTCCTCATGGTGGACGGGTTAGCAATGTTACATCTCATGGAATACAGGGAGAACCAGCCATCTGGATACAGAACTGGCTCAAAGGTAGAAGACTGAGGGTGCTGGGTTGCTTTTCAGATTGGAGGCCTGTGACCAGTAGTGTGACAATCAAGACATTTATATAAATGATTTGGATGTGAACATAAGAGGTATAGTTAGTAAGTTTGCAGATGACACCAAAATCGGAGATGTAGTAACAGCCAAGAAGGTTACCTCGGATTCCAACCTTGATCAGATCAGCCGATGGGCCGAGGAGCGAAAGATGGAATTTAATTTAGATAAATGTGAGATGGTGCATTTTGGAAAGACAAATCAGGGCAGGACTTATACACTTAATGGTAAGATCCTGGGGAACGTTAGAACAAAGAGACCTTGGGGTGAAGGTTCTTCGTTCCTTGAAAGTGGAGTCACTGTATCCCAGAAGGATCCTGTGAAAATTGAAAGGGTTCAAAAAATAATTATAAAGATATTGCCAGAGGTAGAGGATTGGAACTATAGGAAGAGGCTGAAGAGGCTGGGATTGTTTTCCCTGGAGCATCAGAGGCTGAGGGGTAACCTCATAAATGTTCATAAGATCATGAGGGGCATGGATAGCGTAAATCGGCAAGGTCTTTTCCCCAGGATCGGGCATAGGTTTAAGGTGAGAGAGGAAAGATTTAAAAGGGACCTAGGAGGTAACTTTTTTCACACAGAGGTTAGTACGTGTATGGAATGAGCTGTCAGATGAATAGGTGGAGGCTGGTACAATTATAACATTTAAAAGGCATCTGGATCAGTATATGAATAGAAAGGGTTCAGAGGAATAAGGACAAATGCTGTTAAATAAGACTAGATTAAGTTAGGATATCTGGTCAGCATGGATGAGTTGGACCGAAGGTTCTGTTTCTATGCTGAAAATCACTATGTCTCTAAAATGAGCCTCAAGATATATATGGGCAATTCAAAAACAGGGCATAAATTCAGTCTTTTTTTTAAAAAAATTGTACAGGAATGGTTTCTTTTGCCTGATCGACCACCTGAAGTTCAGCAGTCCCAATTTTTGACTAAATGGCTTTTAGTCCTTTAAGGACATACAGCTCAGTTCGATGGAGCTCTTTGAATCTGACACAGCTTATTTCAGGAACCTAACACAAAATTAGGCACAAACTGAATGTCCAAATATTTTCCATGAAGCTTTTCGACATGTATGGGGATCTGACAGAGCAGAGATTCCTTTTTCTCTTTGTCTTTCATGTTTGCACACCTGCTTCTTGTAAGACCTACCTGAGGGGTCTTACTGGCATCATAGTTGATCGAAATTGGTGACTTCCCACTCCAGGTCGGATTTTCATTGCTGCATTTATGTATTAAATACGACTATAAGTTCAAGCCCTAGTCTCCAAAGGACAGCACAGTCAATATATTTGCTCCAATTACTGGAAAATTAGTTGTCTACATACAGACGGTAACTAGTGCATCTTCAAGTTAGCACAGAAACAGGCAGAATTCTGATTGACAGCACAGATGTCAACACAGAAAGGAAACACAAGTTGCAAAATGCTACTTATTGACAACTAAGTCATTAAAAAAAACCGCATAAAGCTCAGGTTCAGGAATGACAGAGCTCTGCAAATGCTTGGACTGGAGAGTTTAAAGTGAATAGTGTCAGAAATGGGAAGGACGTGCAGGAAGAGAATGGGGGAAGAGAATTCTTGGTTTTTTTAGAACAAAAGCCTGCTTGTGTCCTGGGGATTCTGTCATCAGCACCTTATGATACCTCAGTGTTTGTTTTCACAGCTTAGCTGTGAACAGCAGCCCTGACATCTTGGGTCTTCCCAACAGGCGGCCTGCGAGGATTTGCAAACCAAAGCAACCAGTGCACAATTAGTTTCACCTGTGATGTAGAGTTGCCCGGAGAAAGAAAACAGTTTGTTAAAATACCCACCATAGCACTGTGGCAGCCTTGCAGTTGAGCTGCAGGCGATTCTCATCTACTTCAACCAATTAATGAAGCATTCCTTTTAACTTGGGGGGATGTGACAGATGAAGGGAATGCAAGAAACCTCAGGAGATTGGGGGATGCACAGTTGTCATTGAAGTATAGAAAGACTCTGAGTATAAAGGCATATTTCTACAGCAAGAAATCATTACCTTTCGATTTGTTCTTGGAACATCTTGATGCGTTCTTAGTTAAATCAACACTGAAATTTTCAATATCCCACACTAAATTGTTTCAATTGATAGCAATTTCACATTTTAACATGAAGCCATACAAGGAGATAAATCCAGAGTACAGCAGTTTGTGAATCGTTAGATAATAATCAAATTAAGGAGTTCAACTCAAACAAACTGTGTTCATTCAAACTCATTGATTGCTTCTTTGGATTCGAAAAGTCTCTTGACAGACATGCAGTATAATAGAGAACAGTTTATCTTTGATGGAGTAAACAAATAACACTGATACCAATGGGCTTATTTGTTATTGCAAGTATCTTTATTAAAGGAGGAAGAGCCTCAGCATTATACTTTCAGACAACTGCAGCACCCACTCAGCTTAAAATTGCATTTTGACCATCCATTCCTGATGAGTAAACATCCAATCAAGTTAAGTGGACTGTTTCAACCTCACTTTGGCATCTATGTAAAATAGGGAAGGAAAATGGTAAGGAAGAAACGGATGAACTTGTGTGTTCAAATCCTGTTAACAGGGAGGAACCCACAATTTTCCAACATCTTGGCTTTCCTAGGTATTAATCTAGGAATATAGAAACAGGGTCAGATTGCTCAGCCCTCAATTTGATCATGCCTGATGTGTCCCTATGTAACCGAGTGCAAGAGAACATCTCCATAGTTTCACGCAGTTTGCATTTTTAAAGGAGAGATAACAAAAAGCCTTAGCAGCACACATATCATTCCAACAACTGAATCTTTCCCCAATAATCAACTCGATCATGGCTCCATTTTTATTTCCTACAGGCAAAATCCACATTAATTACTGTTAAAAATAAGGCAAGTTAAAGAACGTTCCCTCTCAACACTCCTTACATTTAGTTCACCATTGTTCTAATTTGAAAAGTAATACAGCCCCAGAATGTTTTCTTTTAAATTAATCCCACATTATGGCAACAAAGTCTAAACTCTCACATAAACAAAAATCAAAATAATCTTTAATATTGAATTTCCTCTGTAGAGTTAATCAAACATACAAAATCCTGATGAGGCTGGAGAGGCTAGGTTCAGGCAGAATGTTCCCAATGTTGGGGAGGTCCAGAACAAGGGGTCACAGTCAAAGAACAAAGGGGAAGCCTTTTAAGGCTGAGTTGAGGAAGGATTTCTTCACTGAGAGAGTTGTGAACCTGTGGAATCCTGTCTCACTGGAAGCTGTTGGTGCCAGTCTATTAGATATATTCCAGAGCGAGCTGCGTATGACCCTTGCAGCTGGAGGGATCAGGATATGGGGAGAGGACGGGAATGGGATACTGAGATTGCAAGATCAGCCATGACCATATTGAATGATGGTGTAGGCTTGAAGGGCCGGATGGCCTACTCCTGCACCTGTTTTCTATGTTTCTATGTAAATACTGTTTGCATTAGTTTATCCAGCAATAGAAAAATAGCATTTTGCTTCAATCTGTACATATGGAGTGATCAATTATACTATAACATTTATCTGTTTCTCCATGTATTCTTAAGCTCATTTACAGAAAACTCATAGATCAAACTGAATACAGGCTGGGGCTGTTTTCCCTGGAGCATCGGAAGCTCAGGGGTGACCTTATAGAGGTTTACAAAATTATGAGGGGCTTGGATAGGATAAATAGGCAAAATCTTTTCCCTGGGGTTGGGGAGTTCAGAACTAGAGGGCATAGAACTAGAGGGTGAGAGGAGAAAGATATAAAAGAGACCTATGGGACAACGTTTTCACACAGAGGGTGGTACGTGTATGGAATGAGCTGCCAGAGGAAGTGGTGGAGGCTGGTACAATTGCAACATTTAAGGGGCATTAGGATGGGTATATGAATAGGAAGGAGTTGGAGGGATGTGGGCTGGGTGCTGACAGGTGGGACTAGATTGGGTTGGGATATCTGTTCGGCATGGACGGGTTGGACCGAAAGGTCTATTTCCATGCTGTACATCACTATGACTCTATGACTCTATGAATGCAAAATCCTTTGCCTTTTTTTAACCTGAAGGGTGGAAATGTGCAATGATTTTACCCCATTTGAAGGCTTAAAGTTACAAAAAGTATTTTATAAGTACACATATATATTCCTTTCTCTAAGTGCAACATGATTATTAAAACAGACAAGGACAAGTATTTACACAGACTTAACTCCTGCCTTGGTACAACAATGGGAACTTGTATCAGAAAACAGAAGAGCAGTATTATGTAGAAATGTATTTGTCTCATAAAATGCTGACTGAAAACATATTATTCCGCAGTGAATTCAAATCAGAATTTAACTTCTTTTGGAATGAAAGTAAAAGCAGGTAGAACAAACTGCATTCAGATCAGCTAATCTCAGTTTGACAATCAGTGGCAGTGTAGATATTTGTTCAGTAAACAAAGCATCTGTTTTCAATACCGCGTGTTGAACATTCATTCATTTCAAATCATCATAAAATGTTACAACTTCTCTATTGTATAGAGTGATGGGTAACTGGCTTACATGTGTAACGTAACAGATCTTTATTCATTTGGTAATGGAATTTGGACATTGCTGAGTCCAAAACCAACATTTATTGCTTTTCCTATTCGTCTCTGAGACTTCACTGCACTCCTTTCACTGGAGTTTCAACCTGGATCTTTTGTTGTGTTTGAATCTCTGTGCTGGTATTTGACACAGAGAGTGCTAGCAACTGAGTCACGGTTTAAAGTTGCCTCAGTGGCTTTGTAGAAAATACATCATGTGGTGTAGCACTGACCTCCAAGGTCAGAAAGTGTAGGTTCAGTAACAGTCTATCCTGAGACAGTTGATGGTATCTCAGCAGGAAGTGGACAGATTAAGCCAAACGTTTTTGTTAGAGGGAGCGGTTGGAAAATGGAGAAAACTCAGTAGTCAAATTCAAATAACATCATGGTGCCTTCTACTCCCAATTAAACAGACCCAATGAGACATAGAACTTAGAAAGGTACAGCACAGAACAGGCCCTATGTAAACTGTAGTAAGTCGTTTAAATGTCCCCAATGACTCTGCTTCCACCACCACAGCTGGCAACGCATTCCATGCATTCACAACTCTCTGCGTAAAGAACCTACCTCTGACGTCTCCTTTATACCTTCCTCCTAATATCTTCAAACTATGACTCCTCGTACCATTCAATCCTGCCCTGGGGAAAAGTCTCTGGCTATTGACTCCATCTCTATTCCTCTCATTATTGTGTACACCTCGATCAGGTCTCCTCTCTTCCTCCTTCTCTCCAGAAAGAAAAGCCTGAGCTTATTCAACCTTTCTTCATAAGGCAAGCCCTCCAGTCCAGGCAGCATCCTGGTAAACCTTCTTTGCATCCTCTCCAAAGCCTCTGTATCTTTCCTATAGTAGGGCGACCAGAACTGGACACAATAGTCCAAATATGGTCTCACCAGGGACTTGTAGAGCTGCAGCAAAACCTCACAGCTCTTAAACTCGATCCCCCTGTTAATGAAAGCCAAAATACCATATGCTTTCTTAACAACCCTATCCACTTGGGTGGTAACTTTGAGGGATCTATGTACTTGCACACCCAGATCCCTCTGTTCCTCCACACTGCCAACTATCCTGTCTTTAATCCTATATTCAGCATTTGAGTTTGACCTTCCAAAATGCAACACTTCGCATTTATCCAGGTTGAACTCCATCTGCCATTTCTCAGCTCAGCTCTGCATCCTGTCTATGTCGCGCTGCAGCCTGCAGTAGCCCCCGATACTATCGACGACACCTCCAACCTTTGTGTCATCTGCAAATTTACTAACCCACCCCTCAACCACCTCCACTTATGCTATTTCTCTGAAAGTTTAACCAAAGTAATGGAGAGAGATCATAAAACGTCTATCACAACACACGATATACTGAAAAGTCATTTTGTTTTAATTCATTCATTGGATGAGAGCATTGTTCCTGAACTAACATTCATTACCTCTCCCTAATTTCCCAAAGGGCAATTAAGAGTCAACCACATGGCTGTGGGTCTCGAGTCACATGTAGACCAGACTAAGTAAGGACGGCAGTTTCTTTCCCTAAAGGATAGAATATAGAACATAGAGCAATACAGCGCAGAACAGGCCCTTTGGCACTCGATGTTGTGCCGACCTGTGAACTATTCTCAGCTCGTCCCCCTACACTATCCCAAAATCATCCATGTGCTTATCTAAGGATTGTTTAAATCTCCCTAATGTGGCTGAGTTGACTACATTAGCAGGTTGGGCATTCCACTCCCTTACCACTCTCTGTGTAAAGAACCTGCCTCTAACATCTGTCTTAAATCTGTCACCCCTCAATTTGCAGTTATGCCCTCTCGTACACACTGACGTCATCATCCTAGGATATTAGTGAACCAGATGGGTTTTTCCTGACAATAGTTTCACTGTTATTGGACTCTTAATTCCAGATTTTTATTGAATTCAAATTTCACCATCTACCAGGGTCCCCCAAGCATTACCTGGGTCTCTGGATTAACAGCTCAGCAATAATATCACTAGGCCATTGCCTTCCCATGTCATATTAGATACTGTCCTTATGTCTATGGTGGATTCTTGTTTACAACTTTGTAATTCAGGGATTACAATGGCACTAATTAAACCCCAAAGAGTATATGGTACCATTATCAAACAAGATTTAGTAACTTTAAAATTTAGGGATATGTGACGATGTCTGAATACCTCTACTGAGAACACAGAAGGAGGGCATTCAGTCCATCTTTCTTGGAAAGAACTGCCCAATTTGTTCCATTGCTAAGGTCTTTCCCCATGGCAGCATAATGTCTCCTTTTCAAATATTCAACATTCTTTTGAAAGTTATAAACATACAAATATTTGAATTAGGAGTGAGATTAGGTCATTCAACCCTCAAGGTAAAAACAATGACTGCAGATGCTGAAAATCAAATTCTGGATTAGTGGTGCTGGAAGAGCACAGCAGTTCAGGCAGCATCCAACGAGCAGCGAAATCAACGTTTCGGGCAAAAGCCCTTCATCAGGAATAAAGGCAGTGAGCCTGAAGCTTGGAGAGATAAGCTAGAGGAGGGTGGGGGTGGGGAGAAAGTAGCATAGAGTACAATGGGTGAGTGGGGGAGGAGATGAAGGTGATAGGTCAAGGAGGAGAGGGTGGAGTGGATAGGTGGAAAGAAGATAGGCAGGTCGGACAAGTCAAGGAGACAGTAACTGAGCTGGAAGTTTGAAACTAGGATGAGGTGAGGGAAGGGGAAATGAGGAAGCTGTTGAAGTCCACATTGATGCCCTGGGGTTGAAGTGTTCCGAGGCGGAAGATGAGGCGTTCTTCCTCCAGGTGTCTGGTGGTGAGGGAGCGGCGGTGAAGGAGGCCCAGGACCTCCATGTCCTCGGCAGAGTGGGAGGGGGAGTTGAAATGTTGGGCCACGGGGCGGTTTGGTTGGTTGGTGCGGGTGTCTTGGAGATGTTCCCTAAAGCGCTCTGCTAGGAGGCGCCCAGTCTCCCCAATGTAGAGGAGACCACATCGGGAGCAACGGATACAATAAATGATATTGGTGGATGTGCAGGTGAAACTTTGATGGATGTGGAAGGCTCCTTTAGGGCCTTGAATAGAGGTGAGGGAGGAGGTGTGGGCACAGGTTTTACAGTTCCTGCGGTGGCAGGGGAAAGTGCCAGAATGGGAGGGTGGGTCGTAGGGGGGTGTGGACCTGACCAGGTAGTCACAGAGGGAACGGTCTTTGCGGAAGGCGGAAAGGGGTGGGGAGGGAAATATATCCCTGGTGGTGGGGTCTTTTTGGAGGTGGCGGAAATGTCGGTGGATGATTTGGTTGATGCGAAGGTTTGTAGGGTGGAAGGTGAGCACCAGGGGCGTTCTGTCCTTGTTACGGTTGGAGGGGTGGGGTCTGAGGGCGGAGGTGCGGGATGTGGACGAGATGCATTGGAGGGCATCTTTAACCACGTGGGAAGGGAAATTGCGGTCTCTAAAGAAGGAGGCCATCTGGTCTGTCCTATGGTGGAACTGGTCCTCCTGGGAGCAGATACGGCGGAGGCAGAGAAATTGGGAATACGGGATGGCATTTTTGCAAGAGATAGGGTAGGAAGAGGTGTAATCCAGGTAGCTATGGGAGTCAGTGGGTTTGTAAAAAATGTCAGTGTCAAGTCGGTCGTCATTAATGGAGATGGAGAGGTCCAGGAAGGGGAGGGAGGTGTCAGAGATGGTCCAGGTAAATTTAAGGTCAGGGTGGAATGTGTTGGTGAAGTTGATGAATAGCTCAACCTCCTCGCGGGAGCACGAGGTGGCGCCAATGCAGTCATCAATGTAGCGGAGGAAGAGGTGGGGAGTGGTGCCGGTGTAATTACGGAAGATCAACCCTCAAGCCTGCTCCACTATTCAGTAAGGTTGATCTGATTGTTCCCACAAAACTATAATCCTGACTACTCCTAATAATCTTTCTACTCTTGCCTTAAAAATATTCAAAAGCTTCATGATATTTCAGGAAAACAGTTCCAAAGCCTTCATGAGAAAGAAAATCACCTCATCTGTGATTTAAATAGGTGACCCATTACTTTGGAACAATGACACCTCGTTCCGGATTCTACCATAAAAATAAAGACCTTCTGCATAAAACACCATGCACATGTCTACTCTGTCAAAGCCCCTCAGGATCTTACACATTGCAAACAAGTCACCCTTTACACTTTTAAACCCCAGCAGTTAAAAGCCTTGCATCCTAATTTCCTCATAAGGGAACCCATCCATTCTACGTTTTAATCTAGTAAATTATTTCTTAACTGCTTTCAAAAAATTTACATATTCTTTAAATAGGTAAACAAAGGGGGTGGCATAGTGGCTCAGTGGTTAGCACTGCTGCCCCACAGTGTCAGGGACCTGGGCTCGATTCCAGCCTTGGGCAATTGTGTGGAGTTTGCACCTTCTCCCCATGTTTACGTGAGTCTCCTCCGGGTGTTCTAGTTTCCTCCCACAGTCCAAAGATGTGCAGGTTAGGTGGATTGTCCATGCTAAATTGCCCGTAGTGTCCAGGGATTTGTAGGTTAGGTGGATTAACAATGGGAAATGCAGGTTTATGGGGTAGAGTGAGGGGTGGGATGCTCTCCAGAGGGTCAGTGTGGACCTGTTGGGGCAAGGGGCCCATTTCCACACTAGGGATTCTATGAATATCATGCACAGCACTCCGGATGTGCTCTCACCAAGTATCCTGTCTAGCTAAAGGCTGGCCTTCCTACTTTTGTATTCAGTGTCCCTATATTAGATGACAACATAGTATTAGTTAATATAATTTCTGATTGCATCTGCATACTAATCTTTTGCAATTCATGCACAAGGATACCCAGGTCCCTTTTGTCTCAGTACTCTGCAATCACTCACCATTTCGATAATATGCTTGTGTTTTTTATTCTCCTTGCTAAAATGAACAATTTCACATTTTCCTGTCTTATACGCCATTTGCCTGTTCTCTGCTCATTCACGTGACCTATTTCTTTTTACAGCCTCTTTACATCCTTTTCACAACTTACTTTCCGACAGATCTTTGTGTCATCAACAAATTTTGTGATCATACCTTCTATCCTGCATCAAAATCATTTATATGGTTATGGTCAGACATTAGGAGAAGCTTAAAAACATGTGCAGCAAAAGGTTCCAGAATAGCTTCTTCCCCGCTGCTGAGTGGACCTCTCAAATTTCAAATCTAATGTTGATCTTGCTTTTCGTACATCCTCTTTGCAGCCGGACCCTTGTATTCCTCCCTCTATTTAGTCACCCTATGGTCTTTATATGGTGTGATCTGCCTGTACTGCACGCAAAACAGAACATTTCACTGTAATTTCACTGTGACAATAATAAATCAAATCAAAAAAGTTCCCAAGTTGTTACAGCTCCACATAGGGATCTCAAAGGTCCTGGGTGATAACAGATGAATTGGCTCTCTTTCAATATTCACATTCCCCTTAACAAAGCTCATAAAAGAAAAAGACCCCTCTACCGTGGATGTCTATCTCCTAGAAACAAATAAATTTCTGTTTCAAAAGGAACCAACTTAACTAATCTTTCTTCAGTTAACACAAATGGGAGAATTTATTAGCTTTTAAATACAATGATAAATAATAATGCGACAGCCATGCACACAGATTAGGAATGAGAAGTCAGTTCAAGGACAGATGGAAGTTTAAAGGTAAACAATTTGGGTCATTCATAAAAAGGAAATGGTGAAGCATTGATATTTAATCAGTCATTCTAGGATTCTTGACTTCTGCAGGTTAATTGAAATTCACTAGTGATTTCCTTTAAGGCCCAAGGATGACGTCCATCAGAACTAGGCAGTTGTGAGACAACAAGTCCGGCAATTTACACAACACCACATTGCTGAGGATTGTAATTTTCCTGAACTCCTTCATTGCTTCTGTTTCCTGCTTTAATGGTGCTTCTGGCATTTTGCTTGTATTTCTATAGTGAAGACTAATGCAAAATATCTGTCCAGTTCATCTGCTATTTCCTTATTGTCCATCATTTAGTTTGTAAGTCTCACATTTTTAGTGCCAATGTTCACTTTCTTTTTAATTTTTTTTGTTAAATATTTATAGCAACTCTGATTATCTGATTTGTATTTCTGCCTAGCTTTCTCTGTCAGTTTAATTTTTCCCTCTTCATTAACTTTTTAGTCATTCTTTGCTGATTTCTTGACTTGCTACCCACCTTTGCGCAATTATGTGCATTTTATTCAGTTTATTACAACTTTAACATTTCTGATTAACCACAGGTGGGGTGGTGATTGAAATGTATCTATTCTGTGTGTTCTGAATTAACCCCTTAACTGTCTGCTACTGCATCTGGGTTGACCTATCTGTTAACTTAACTTGCCAATTCAATTTAACCAGCTCTTCTTTCATGACCTCATAATTCCCCTTATTTAATGTAAAATAGAAGTCGCAGATTCACCCCAACCTCCCACAAACTGAGAGTAAAATTCAATCATATTTTGGTCACTGTTACCGGGACTTCTTCACTATAACAGCATTAAATGCCATGTTGAAAACTAGATGCTGATTCAGTGTGTTTATTGAGACACTTAAGCCTGAGATGTAATAAATCCATTCTTATTAAAGCTGAGGTGTCACAGCTGGAAATGCTCAGTTCATTCATATTATTTTTGACTGATATAAACTTACAGAATCAAATTTATTTCACTTTAAGTTTGTAAAGGCAGTTCATTCCTTGAATTTTTGCAAAAGAGATGTGAATGATCAACAGGTACACAGTCTGAAAGGAAAACTAGACCTTCTCTGGTCACACAGCAAGTCAGTCAATTAATCGTTATATTTTTCTGCCAATTAAAGTGCCTTAACATTTAGAATTGACGTTTTAGTACAACCAGCTTGATTGCGTGGTGCAGTGATAATGAAAATGAACCTCCCAGCTCAGCGAGCAAACCTACATCCGTAATGTCCCTACCTCTGGGCCAGAAGGTTAAGACTTAGGTCTGATCTGCCCTGGAGGTCTGCACAGTTGCATAAAAATATTTTCTTGGGAAATACAGAATTAAATTAAGAATCAGAGGTCAGCTCCAATGCCTCACAAAGTGCCTCCAAATCCTTGGGTACTTGGTACATTATTTGTGACAGTATTCGAGTTTCAATGTACGTATGTTCCTGCACATATCATGTCTGAATAAATAAATATAGGTTTGGGTATATTTATGCTTTGGAATGAAAGACAAAAAACAGCACTTACAATGTAATTTAAATCCATTCCTTAAGGCTTATTTTCAGGAATAGGAAATCTTAATTACTTATTGTCCAAACTATCATCAGTGCTATGTTACCCTATGATTTTCTTTCATATGTATGTATAGATGATGTAGATACATGTGCACATGCCAGAGGGGCGTACAGCAATAACCATCTCGAAGATCTATAATTTGGCTTGAAGGGTACTCTAACCTAGCCTTCTGGTTGTTACTCCAGCAGTCTCTAGATATGCTGTGTCATGTTTATTGATTGGACTGCAGATGATCTGATATAAAACCTGCCACAACAAACGAATCATCGCATGCTCTTTTGTGTTCACATTACACCCTCCCTCCTTCTAGATGCATTACAACAACATAGCGAATTTATTTGAAGATAGATGCATTAGTGAAGGCACAGATGTTCTTTCAGTGATATTTTCCACAATGCCATTGAATGTAATTATTAGGATGCCATTAATGCGAGCTGCATTCCACAATAAAATAAAGGAACACCTGCATTTTCATAGCACTTTCATGATCACTGAACATCTCAAAACACTTTCCAGTCAATTAAACACTTTTAACGTGTAGTCACTTTGGCGATGCAGGAAATGTGGAAGCTCCCTTTAATTTTTACAAATTTGACTCTTTGTCTCAATTCCTGCTAAAGAACTATTGTTGTCTCCATCAGCTGCTAAATCACCACCCCAATCACTTCATACATCTGTTCCTCTCCTCCTCCTAACAGAACCGAGCTGCTGTTCATTAATTATACAATTAAACAACAAAGAATTATGTCAACACTGAACCACCTCTGGACTCTGTACTTCAGAAATAATCTTTGAAACGTAACAGCAGCAATTCAATTCTTCATTGCAGCCTTTCTTCTAACAAAGCAGCTAACTGTTACATGAGTTTACTTTGCATTTACAGATGGTTCTGATATAATGCAACACTCTCATTCTCGTATGATCTCACGTTATAAGAAAATTGTGCAATAGCCGTGCCATGCCAAGTAACAGGGCCGAAATCGCATTATAGCCAACACAGGTAAGGAAAGTTCGGGTTATACAAATAATGGTCCAAATTCTTCAGTCACATTAAAGCCAATTCACATTGAAGAAACACGTGTTATAGCAGAACCGACTGTATTTTGAAGGTTATCTAAGTAATGTAGTGCCAGTCACCAAAAAATCAGAAAAGCTTGAGGTGAAA
The DNA here is from genome assembly GCF_047496795.1 of Chiloscyllium punctatum. Lineage (NCBI taxonomy): Eukaryota > Metazoa > Chordata > Chondrichthyes > Orectolobiformes > Hemiscylliidae > Chiloscyllium > Chiloscyllium punctatum. Next base: position 119,944,765 of record NC_092747.1, read on the forward strand.
GGAAAACACGCAAATGAAAGTGAAATGAAAGTGTCTTAAACTGAAGGTGAATTAATAAAGATGACAGTTATCATGCTCATCCAGTAGGGACTGTTGGATTTATTTTAAACGAACATGTTTCTTCAATCCAAAATGGAGAATAGAGCAAACAGAGTTGAGATGTCAAGTGACCTGTTAATTTCTTTCAGTCAAAATTAATGGAACTAGAAAAGGCTCTGAAAGTTAGCCTACACGTCATGACAAGATTTAAAAAATGTGAAGTCGTTCTGGGCATTTCTCTGAGAATCTATTAAAATGCAACAAATCTTTTCTCTGAATTAATGATTGCCACATCCAAATAGTTATAGGTACTTGATCACAATAGGCATTCAGACTGATTTACTGCGGAGTGGAATTCAAAAGACTCCATATGAAAAATACTTATTCTATCAGAACGAAAAAGAACAAAAGGAGAAGTACTGCAAAGGACAGGCCCTTCGGCCCTCCAAGCCTTAGGCGTGGGAGCGGAGTTGGGCGTGGGGGCGTGGTTGGGCGTGGGGACAGAGATCAGTGTGAGGGCGGGGTTCGGCTTGGGGGTGGGGTTCGGCGTGGAGGCTGAGACGCATGCGGCGTGGTCATTGTGCAGGTGAGTGACGTCACTGGGAGCGGAAGTAGATGCAGCGACGGCAGAAACGGTGTTGTTCCCAGTGGCTGTGGACCCCGCGGAGGCCGCGAATCTATCGGCGATGGTCTTCCTGGCGATCGTGGAGGTGGTTGGTCAGCGATGGTCACACGCCTAACTCCGCCCCCATGCCTAACCCCACTCCCACTCCCAGTTCCAGCCCCACACCAGGTCCTAGCTCCCAGCCCTGCTGTATTTTCACCATCCCTCCAGACCTCCCCTGAAAGATCAGTCCTCAGCAGAGGCCTCACCTTCATCCCCCTACGGTCCCGGATTAACGAGTTCAACACGCAGTGAGGCATCGAACAATTCTTCTGCCGCCTTCGCCTCTGCGCCTACTTCTTCAACCAGGATTCTTGCCCACCCTCTAACTACCCCTTCTCCCGCCTCCAACACACCCCATCCACCTAGACACCCCGTGCTGGCCTCTTACCCACCTTCATAGCCAAGTGCCGCCGCGACATTAACCGCCTCAACCTCTCCACCCCTCTCACCCACTCCAACCTCTCACCCTTGCAACGTGCAGCCCTCCACTCCCTCCCCTCCAACCCCAACCTCACTATCAAACCGGCAGACAAGGGAGGCGCGGTGGTAGTTTGGCGCACCGATCTTTACATTGCTGATACTAAACGCCAGCTCGTGGACACCTCCTCCTAATGCCCCCTTGACCATGGCCCAACCTCCCACGACCAAACTATCATTTCCCAGACCACCCATAACCTCATCACCTCAGGGGATCTCCCATCCACCCCCTCCAACCTCATAGTCCCATAACCCTGCACCGCCCGTGTCTACCTCCTGCCCAAAATCCACAAACCTGACTGCCCCGGCCGACTCATTGTCTCAGCCTGCTCCTGTCCCACCGAACTCATCTCTGTATACCTCGACACGGTTCTGTCCCCCTTAGTCCAAGAACCCCCCACCTAAGTTTGGGACACCACCCACGCCCTCTACCTCCTCCATGATTTTCGCTTCCCCGGTCCCCAAACGCCTTATCTTCACCATGGACATCCAGTCCCTATACACCTCCATCCCCCACCACGAAGGCCTCAAAGCCCTCTGCTTCTTCCTTTCCTGCCGACCCCACCAGTACCCTTCCACTGACACCCTCCTTCAACTGACTGAACTGGTCCTCACTCTGAACAACTTCACTTTCCAATCCTCGCACTTCCTTCAAACCAAAGGGGTAGCCATTGGAACGTGCATGGGCCCCAGCTATGCCTGCCTCTTTGTCGGATATGTGGAACAGTTCATCTTCCACAGCTACACTGGAACCACCCCCCACCTTTTCCTCTGCTACATCGAAGACTGTATTGGCGCTAAGTCATGCTCCCACGAGGAGGCTGAACAGTTCATCCACTTACTAACACCTTCCACCCCGACCTCAAATTTACCTGGATCGTCTCAGACTCCTCCCTCCCCTTCCTAGACCTCTCCATTTCTATCTTGGGTGACCGACTCAACACCGACATTTCCTATAAACCAACCAACTCCCACAGCTACCTAGATTACACCTCCTCCCACTCCGCCCCCTGTAAAAACGCCATCCCATATTCCCAATTCCTTCATCTCCAGGAGGACCAATTCCAATACCGAACAACCCAGATGGCCTCCTTCTTCAAAGACCGCAATTTCCTCTCAGCCGTGGTTGACGATGGTCTCCACCACATCTCCTCCACTTCCTGCTCCTCTGCCCTTGAATCCTGCCCCTCCAATCGCCACCAGGACAGAACCCCACTGGTCCTCACTTACCACCCCACCAACCTCCAGGTACATCGTGTCATCCTTCGTCATTTCCGCAACTTCCAAACAGACCCCACCATCAAGGATATATTTCCCTCCCCTCCCCTATCAGCATTCTGGAAAGACCACTCCGTCCGCGACTCCCTCGTCAGGTCCACACCCCCCACCAGCCCAACCCCCACTCCCGGCACCTTCCCATGCAACCGCAAGAAATGCAAAACTTGCGCCCATACCTCCCCCCTCACTTCCCTCCAAGGCCCCAAGGGATCCTTCCATATCCGTCACAACTTCACCTGCACTTCCACACACATCATTTACTGCATCCGCTGCACCTGATGTGGCCTCCTCTACATTGGTGAGACAGGACACCTACTTGCGGAGCATTTCAGAGAACACCTCTGGGACATCCACACCAACCAACCCAACTGACCCGTGGCTGAACACTTTAACTCCCCCTCCCACTCCGTCAAGGACATGAAGCTCCTTGGCCTCCTCCATCGCCAGACCATGGCAATACAACACCTGGAGGAAGAGCACCTCATCTTCCGCCTAGGAATCCTCCAACCACAAGGGATGAATGTAGATTTCTCCAGCTTCCTCATTTCCCCTCCCCCCACCTTATCTCAGTCCCAACCCTCGGATTCAGCACCAACTTCTTGACCTGCAATCTTCTTCCCAATCTCTCCACCCCCACCTCTTCTCCGGCCTATCACCCTCACCTTAACCTCCTTCCACCTATCACATTCCCAACGCCCCTCCCCCAAGTCCCTCCTCCCTACCTTTAATCTTAGCCTGCTTGGCACACCCTCCTCATTCCTGAAGAAGGCTTATGCCCGAAACGTCGATTCTCCTGCTCCTTGGATGCTGCCTGACCTGCTGCGCTTTTCCAGCAACACATTTTTCAGCTCTGATCTCCAGCATCTGCAGTCCTCACTTTCTCTGGATTAGCAGTCCAGCAATAATACAACTAGATCTTGGTCTCACAACAAGGTGTATCTGTCTTCAGTAGGATGAGGGGGAATCATTCCAGCACTTCTCTGTTGTCTGTAACAAGGTAAAGTCACAGAAAGTAAAGGGGAAAGTGCAGATCCAATTATTCAAGGAAAATATGTGTGAACAGAGTGCCTGTGGGAAGGTGCATGTGCTACATGAAAGGACAAAGCAATATAACAGTAATTTCCAGCAACAGGACTGGGTTCTTGAAAAGATATTTGAATCCAGGAAGCAAGATGCATCCAGGAAACAGTCAGATGTTGTAACTGGAAGACAGTACTTTTTTTTAAATATTGTGTTACTCTTCATTATATAATTGCCTTAACTTTACCCAGTTAAAAAAAAATACTTGAACATTGGAATCCTTTTCAAAAATGATTTGGAAAAGCTATTCTTATTTCTGTCATGAAATCATTAGAAGCATTTGGGACAAGATCATATTACCGTACAAGTTAATGATTTAGTCTTAAAGTAACAAGCACTCCATGATAAAATACAAACTAATTGGTGGTGGCTTGGTGACTTAGTGGTCAGTACTGCTGCATCACAGTGCCAGGGACTCGGGCTCAATTCCACCCTCTGGTGACTGCCTGTGTGGAGTTTGCACATTCTCCCCATGTCTGCAGGAGTTGCCTGTGGATACTCCAGTTTCCTCCCAAAGTCCAAAGCCATGCAGGTTAGGTGGATTGGCCATGCTAAATTGCCCATAGTGTTCAGGGATGTGCAGGCTAGGTGGATTAGCCATGGGAAATGCAGAGTTACATGGATAGGTTTGGGAAAACCTTCAGAGAGTTGGTGTGGACTTGATGGGCAGAATGGCTTGCTTCCACATTGTAGGGATTCTTTGATACTTCAGTGGGCAACGGAAACTTTGATTTGGTTGGACAACAGTCCATGTATTGGACTATATAAAAGCAGGAATAACTTCATGGTGAGCTGACAAACTGTTCAGACGAGCTCTGAAGAGCTGCCAAATTTTCAGTTTGTCATTGAGCTGCAGGATGGGATTGAAAACTTTGTTCATAACTGTGTCAAGTTCAACACTTATCTCCTTAGGACTTTTCAAAAACAACCCTTGGATAAGAATAACTCCAGAGTTAATTAAACTTTCAAAAACTAAAATAGGGAAGAAATAGTTTTAGCAACGTGAAGATAATGCATCATGACAATAAATGGAGCAAGATCAGGTGATGAATGATGCAATCAAAACAAACTGAAAATCTAAAGTTAATTATTTTAAAAGATTCCATGGAGGACCACAAATCACATATAAATAATGCAGATTATCAAAATGTTTGAGCATTTTGTGGGACAAGTGATTAATAGGATAGATTATAGAAAACAGCAAGAAGTCTATTGGCATTTTACTGAGTGAGTTGAAGGATGATGTTGGACAATGTGTTACCCTGTAGTTTGTGCATTGTTTTGATAACTAAGAATGCTCTTCAGAGATTCCTTAAGGTCCATACTACAAGAATGAGTAATACATCCAAGAAATCAGTATTTGTTCAAGGCTTGCTACTTGCAAATATATCTAGCCTTGACATTGCCAATGGGCACTTTTTTTTTCTGCTGGGAGTTCAAGATGGCAGCAAGGAGGAATAGGCAAGTATGCCTTTTGAACATGAACTGCAATCCAATACATGCCTCCAATGGAGACCTTCCTACTAAGGAGCCAAAATGATACCTTCCCCATTAAGACTAAAGTTAAAAATGATTGGTTGAACGTGTTTGAATAAATTAAAGGCATTCCCATGTCAGTAGCTTGTGTAAGTAAGTAGGAAATGAGTTTTATGAAGTTATGGAATTTGCCAAAGTTTGAGTCTCCAAACTTTGCCTAATTTTCATTTTGGGTGGACACCAAACGTTCACTCACAATCGGATGAAAGTTCACTGAGACGATACGCAACACTCTCAGCTACAGGATATTGCAACAGCGTCCTTTTAGTTTATTCACAGACATTTACTTCAAATGTTATATCGCTGTTAATTGTTCTTGTACATTCCAATTTATCTAACATTCAAGAACTTGATACAATCTAGGCTAAAATAAATTATTTGACTGCCACTGTATCCATTCTGTTAAACATTCACACATTCCAGTGAATGGACCTCAGTTATTCACAATATCTTATCAATAATTTGGGTAAGGGAGTGAAAAATAATATTTCCCAATTTGCTGATGGCACTACCAGGTTGGATGTTAAGTAGTGAGCAGGGTAAGAAGAGGCTTCAAGATGATTTAAATGAATTGAGTAAAAAAGTTAAAAATCATACAACACCAGGTTATAGTCCAACAAGTTTAATTGGAAGCACACTAGCTTTCGGAGCGTCGCTCCGAAAGCTAGTGTGCTTCCAATTAAACCTGTTGGACTATAACCTGGTGTTGTGTGATTTTTAACTTTGTACACCCCAGTCCAACACCGGCATCTCCAAATCATGAGTAAATAAGCAAATGTATGTTAGATGCAGTATAACCTGGACATGTAAACTTAGAAGGAAAAGACATTGCATTGTGTAAACACTGATAGATTTACAAACACTGATCTACAAATGGACTTGTGTGTCTTTGTACATTACTCATTGAAACCGAGCATTCAGTGCAGCAGGTGATTATGAAGGCAAAAGGTATGTTGGCCTTCACTACAAGAATGTTTAAGTACTGGAACAGGAGGTCTTGGTGCAGATGTACAGGACCTCGGTGAGATTGCGCCTTGAAGTATTCTGTGCAGCTTTGGTGTCCTTCCTAGGATAAGGTATATTTGCCATGAGGAGTGCAGGGAAGGTTATCAGACTGATTCCTTTTTGTCCTGCAAAATTATCATTCAAGGAGAGATTGGATCGACTGGGCCTGGATTCACTGCAGCATTTATTCGAGTACACTGGATTCTTCCTGATGAAGAGCTCATGCTCAAAATGTCATTTCTCCTGCTGCTTGGATACTGCCTGACCGACTGTGCTTTTCCAGCACCACACTCTCGACACTGGATTCACTGCAATTGTAAAGAATAAGAGGGAATCACATAAAGACATGTAAACTTCTGACAGGATTGCACAGGCTGGATGCAGCAAAGCCAAGGCATCTTAGAACAAGTTCCAAATATGGGATTGGCCATTTGTCACTGAGATGAGCAGAAATTTCTTCTCTCAGAGAATCATGAACCCGAAGAATTTTCTGCCACAAAAAGCTATGGAAATCAGAAATGAATAAATGGATAGATTTCTAGTAGTTAAAGTTTTCAAGAGAGAACAGGAGTATGACGTTGAAATGGGGGATCAGCCATGACCATGTTAAAAGACGAAGTAGGCTCAATGTGCTGAATGGGCAAAAGTGAGGACTGCAGATGCTGGAGATCAGAGTCTAGATTAGTGTGATGCTGGAAAAGCTCAGCAGGTCAGGCAGCATCAGAGGAGCAGGAAAATTGACATTTCAGGCAAAAGCCCTTCATCAGGAATGAAGGCAGGGAGCCTTCATTGTTCTGAATGACCTATTTGTGCTCAACCTCTTACACTATCATGTTCCTTGTGTTTTGTTTTAATTAAGTTTTTCACTACTATCTAAATAGGTCATTCTAACTTGTGGAGAAAGTGAGGACTGCAGATATTGGAGATCAGAGCTGAAAATGTGTTGCTGGAAAAGCGCAGCAGGTCAGGCAGCATCCAAGGAGCAGGAGAATCGATGTTTCGGTCATATGCTTATGCCCGAAACGTCGATTCTCCTGCTCCTTGGATGCTGCCTGACCTTCATTCTAACTTGTGATCTGCTTATATTTGAAGGAGATTGACTAGCAATTCTAACGACAATTCTATCTCAAATTTGTTCTGGTTGTAAATTACCACATCACAAAACACTGACGCTCTGGAAAGATCACTCATGTTGGTATTAATAGGTTCTCTTACCAGCTGTACTCTAATAAATGTTGCTCTCTCCAACATAAAATTGGTGCTTGACGTGAAGTAATTGTCAAATTCTCTTACAATATTATCAAAGGTAAACGTCGTCTCACTTACATTTTGTCGTTTTAAAACAAGACTTGCAAACTGACACACAGATTAAAGAAATGCATTCACTTGTTCTTCTCTGGGTTTCCATCAATATTCTGAAGAAATTGCATGACTTATCTCCTCCCTGTAATCTAGTTCAGTAACCTGGCTTCCACAGTGTTTTGTGGCAGAAAGATCTTCGGGTTCATAATTCCCATGATTCTCTGTCTGAATGATTTGTAAGTTTACATTTACTAAGGGATGGAGTCACTTTCTCCATTGTTATTCACTTCACTGCTGTAGTTCCTCTTACTTAAATGATTTAATTCGAAGCAGTTGCAAGAAATTTCTAATATTTAACAAACATAACTATTTTCACTATTTTAAATTGTTCAAGCATTTCAATTGTATTAAATGTTGAATATTCTTCAGTAGGTTTCCTAGAGATTGTAAATATTTTCTCTAGTTACCAGATAATTAGATTAAATTGCCTACAGCGTGGAAACAGGCCCTTCGGCCCAACCAGTCCACACCAACGGGTAACCCACCCAGACCCATTTCCCTCTGACTAATGCACCTAACACTATGGGCAACGTAGCATAGCCAATTCACCTGCCCGGCACATCTTTGTGGGAGGAATGTGGGAGGAAACCAGAACACCCAGAGGAAACCCATGCAGACACAAGGAGAATGTGCAAACTCCACACAGACAGTTGCCCAAGGCTAGAATTGAACCTGGGGCTGTGAGGCAGCAGTGCTAACCACTGAGCCACCATGCCACTCTGATGATGAATTGCTTATAAAGTTTTATCCTTGAAAGATCAGCTTTTTAAAATTTTTTTTTAACCGTCTAACATTTTGGAAATTTTACTTAATTTTATGTTAAATAAGGGAGAGCCAGCATAGATTCACAATAAGTAATCGTGCCTGGCAAACTTCATTGAATTTTTGGAGAGGTTACTGAGGTACTGGATAAGATCCTGGAATCCATCATGAAGGATGAGATTTCTAAATACTTGCAAGTGTATGTTAAAATAGGGCAGAGTCAGCATAGCTTCATCAAGGTTAGGTCATGCGTCAAAACTTGCTGGAGTTCTTTGATAAAGTAAAATGCAGATTAGACCAAGGTGAGCCAATGAATGTTATCTACCTGGAATTCAAGAAGGCTTTTGACAAAATACCACACCCATGGCTATTGAGTAAGATAAGAGCTCATCGTGTTAGAGGCAAGGTGTTCGCATGGATAGAAGCTTGGCTGTCTGGCAGAAAGCAGACAGTGGGGATAAAAGGGTCCTTCTCAGGGTGGCATCTGGTGACAAGTGGTGTTCCACAAGGCTCAGTTTTGGGACCACAACTTTTCACTTTATACATTAACGATCTAGATGAAGGAACTGACAGCATTCTGGCTAAATTTGCAAATTATACAAAGATAGGTAGAGGGACAGGAAGCATTGAGGAGACAGGGAGGTTGCAGAATGATTTGGACAGGTTAAGAGTATAGGAAAAGAAGTGGCAGATGGAGTACATCGTGGAAAAGTGTGAAGTCATGCATTTTAGTAGAAAGAATAGAGGCATGGACAATATTCTAAATGGGGAGAAAATTGAGAAATCTGAAATGCAAAGAGATTTGGAGTTCTAGCCCAGGAATCTCTCAAGGTAAACTTGCAGGTTGAGTCAATAGTTAGGAAGGCAAACACAATGATGCATTTATTTTGACAGGACTTGAATATAAAAGCAGGGATATACTTATGAGGCTCTATAAGGCTCTGGTAAGACCACATTTAGAGTATTGTGTGCAGCTTTGGGCCCCATATTTCATGGATATTCATGAGAATGGTCCCAGGAACAGCTTAACATATGAGGAACTTTTGAGGAGTCTGAGTCTATACTCGATGGAGTTTAGAAGGATGAGTGGGGATCTAATTGAAACATGCAGAATACTGAATGGCCTGGACAGAGTGGATGTTGGGAAGATGTTTCTATTGATAGGAGAGACTAGGATCTGAGGACACAGCCTTAAAGTAAAGGGAAGATCTTTCAGAACAGAGATAAGGAGAAACTTCTTCAGCTAGAGAATGGGGAATCTATGGAATTCACTGCCACAGAAAGCTGTGGAGGCCAGATGATTGACATATTTAAGATAGAGATAGATAGGTTCTTGAATGTAAAGGGGATCAAGGGTTATGGGGAGAAAGTGGGAGAATAGTGTTGAGAAACTTATCATTCATGATTGAATGGCAGAGCAGACTTGATGGGCTGAATGGCCTAATTTCTGCTCTGCCATTCAATCAGCGTCGAATGGTCTTATGATACTGGACAGGGGAATAATCAGAGAGTTAACGGAATGCTTTCTTATATCTGGAGGACTGAGTACAAGGACGCTGAAGGTCTGGCCGATGAATTACAATGTTAATAAATGTGAAGTAATCCATTTTGATAGGAATAACACTAAAAAGGACAATAACTTGAATGGTAAAAAGTTGCAGCATGCTGCTGTGCAGAGGGACCTGGGTGCCCTTGTGCATGAATCACACAAGGTTGGTCTGCAGGTACAACAGGTAATTAGTGATGAAGGGCTTTTGCCCGAAACGTCGATTTTACTGCTCCTTGGATGCTGCCTGAACTGCTGTGCTTTTCCAGCACCACTCTAATCGAGACTCTGGTTTCCAGCATCTGCAGTCATTGTTTTTACCTACAACAGGTAATTAGGAAGGCAAATGGAATTTTGTCCTTCATTGCTAAAGGGATTGAGTTTAAAAGCAGGGAGGTCATGTTGCAGCTGTACAAGGTGCAGGTGAGGCTACACCTGGAGTACTGTGTACAGTTTTGTTCTCCTTACTTGAGAAAGGATATACTGGCACTAGAGGGCGTGCAGAGGAGGTTCACCAGATTGATTCCGGAGTTGAAGGGGCTGATTTACAAGGAGAGACTGAGTAGACTAGGATTATGTTCACTGGAATTTTGAAGAATGAGGGGGGATCTTATAGAAACATATAAAATTATGAAGGGAATAGATAGGATAGAAGTAGAGAGGATTTTCTGACTGGCTTCCTTAGTAAATGTTTTTAAAGCTAAGATAGATAATTGTTCAAAAAGTAAAGGAATTAAGGATTATGATGAGAAGGCAGGTCAGTAGAGCTGAGATCATGAAAAGATCAGCCATGATCTTATTGAATGGCAGAGCAGGCTCGAAGAGCCAGACGGCCTACTCCTGCTCCTAGTTCTTATGTTCTTATGCTGCAGTTAGACCCCATCTGGAGTACTGTGAGCAGATTTGGACACTGGATTATAAGAATGATCCCCACATTTCAGACCTTAATGATTTAGATAATCAAACAGAAAATCATAAATCCAAATTTTCTGATAACACAAAATCGGATGGCATTGTAGGCCATGTAGATAATAGCATGATCTAGACAGAGGAAATAAGGGCTTTGTTGCTAAGTTTGCAGATGACCTAGATAGATGGAGGGACAGGTAGTATTGAGGAAGCAGTGAGGCTGCAGAAAGACTTGGATAAGCTGGGCAAGTGGGCAAAGAACTGGCAGTTGGAATACAATGAGGGAACTTGTAAGATTATGCAGTTTGGTGGGAAAAAGTAGCCTTATAGATTACTTTCTAAAAGGGAAAGACTTCGGAAATCTGAAGCACAAAGGAACTTGGAAATTCTAGTTCTGGATTCTCTCAAAGTTAAAAGGTTCAGCTGACAGGCTGGAAGGAAAATGAAATGTTTGCATTCATTTCAAGAGGGCTGGAGTACAACAGCAGAGATATACTGCTGAGGCTGGATATGGCTCTGGTCAGACCACATTTGGAAATTGACAGTAGTTTTAGGTACCGTATCTAAGGAAGGATATGTTGCCATTGGAGAATGTCCAGAGGAAGTTTATGAGAATGATCCTAGGATGGAGGGCTTATCATATGAGGCGCAGTTGATAGAGTTTAGAAGGGTTAGGGGGGGATCTTATTGAAACTTACAGAAACTAACAGGTCTGGATAGAGTGGAGAAGATATTTCCACGAGTAGGCGAGACTAGGACCCGAGGGTACAGCCTCAGAGAGATGGATGACCTTTATATCTGAGATGAGGAGAAATTTCTTCATCCAGAGGGTGGTTAATCCTTGGAACTCATTGCCGCAGAAGGCTGTGGAGGCCAAGCCATTGATTGTATTTAAAACAGTGATAGACAGGTTCATGATTAGGAAGGGGATCAAGGGTTATGGGGAGAAGGCAGGAGTTAGGAATTAAGAAACATATCAGCCTTGATCAAATGTGGGGGTAGATGCAATGGGCCAAATGGCCTATATTCTAGCCTTATATCGTCTGGCCCAATAGTTATGTTATGAAGAGAGATTATACAAAATTACGCTTGCTTTCTCTAGAATCTGGAGGTTAAGCAATAATCTAATCGAAGTCTTTAAGATATTAACTGAAAAAGATAGTGTAGGTAAAGATAAACTATTTCCACTGACTGGGGATTCTACAACTAGGGGCATAGGCTGAGAATTAGGATCACAGCATTCAGGAGAGATGTTAAAAACCACTTCTAGACACAAAGGGTGATAGAGAGTTTGGAACTGTCTTCCATTAATGACAGTGGCTGCTGGGTCAGGTGTTAATTTTCAATCTGAGAAAGATACACTTTCTGTTAACCAAAGGTGTTAAGGAATATGGAGCAAAGGCAGGTATATGGAGTCTAGCCACTGATCAGCCATGATCTCATTGAATGGTGGATCAAGCCTGAGGGGCTGAATGGATTAGAGTGGTGCTGGAAAAGCACAGCAGCTCAGGCAGCATCCAAGGAGCCGGAAAATTGGCGTTTCAGGCAAAAGCCCTTCATCAGGAATAATGCTGCCTGAACTGCTGTGCTTTTCCAGCACCACTCTAATTCAGAATCTGATTTCCAGCATCTGCAGTCATTGTTTTTACCTGAAGGGCTGAATGGCCTATTCCTGTTCCATTGTTTCTATGATCTATACTGATTATAGAATCAAAGAGAATCCCTACCATGTAGAAAGAGGCCAATTTTCTTAACACATTCCATTATCACAAGTACCTTTCTTACTGTTTAAATAAATTTAGATTATTTAAATAATTACAGCATGGTACAACATAATACAACATGGCTCAGTGGTTAGCGCTGCTGCCTCACAGCACCAGGGATCTGGGTTCAATTCCACCCACGGCGTCTGTCTGTGTGGAGTTTGCATGCTCTCCCTGTGTCTGCATGAGTTTCTGCCGAGGGCTCCAGTTTCCTCCCACAGTCCAAAGATGTGCAGATTAGGTGGGTTGGCCCTGGGAAATTGCCCATAGTGTTCAGGGATGTAGAGGATAGGTGAATTAGCCATGGGAAATGCAGAGTTATGGGGTAGGGGGATAGGTCTAGGTGGGATGCTCTTCGGCAGGTCTGTGTGGACCTGTTTCCATCCTGTAGCGGTTCTATGATGATACACCAATGATTAATTGCCTATTCTAGCATCATAAAACGTCTTTTGCTTTCTCAGTCTATAATTTCTTCTTCAATATAAGATGCTTTTCCTTTCCACAAATATGGTTAACTCACATTGGGTTCCTGCTATTGACTGGTCGAGTGAGACTCTCCATGCTTTCTCAAGCTTTTTCAACATGCTCAGCTATTTTCAACTTTTACTGGCAGGCTTTGTTATGTTATTTGTGCTGCCTATCTTTTAACTTCTGACTGTTGCAAAGTAATCTCCAATGACTAAAGTACAGAAATAAAAGGGCTTGTTTGTAGATTGTTGATCATGCTTGGAAAGTATGTGGAACTCACATCAACAGACTAAGGAAATGGAGCTCCAAATGTGTTCAATCACAATTTTTAATTATTTCTTTAAATGTGATACAGATAATTAGGTGATTTCAAATAAGTGTGAAAATCAGGAGAACAAATGTTCAAGCCCTAAATAGCTCCTTATTTGCTCCTTTATTTGACTTTCTAATAGTCAATCCCTAAACATGCAATCAAGTCACTAATAGGATATATATTTCAATTCAAGCATCTGGAGGTTGTTCACCTTCAGAGTTAATCCACAAAATGTTTTGATGGCACCCAGAGTTGGAACAGATTCATTAACTATCATTTGAAATGAATACCAAACAATTCCAGGGTATTGAGGAGGAGATGCCAAAGTGAAATTATATCTCAGCCATGTGCCAAAACAAACTATTAAAGGAGGGCCAAATTCCACTCGAGACTGAAAACGGTATCTAAAACATGACAATACATTAAAAGCAATCTCAGTTTGTAGAGAATATCAGTTGTAAGCGACATCAGGGCATCAGTATAATGAAGCATGTCAGAAATTCTCATGTGATAAAGACAATCTTCAGACAGTGCACTATTTCACAATGTGTACAAATGTATAAAACACTCCAACTGTGACAAGGATGGTCATTTAACCCCCTTGGAGTACAATGGGATAAAAATACAATCACAACAGCATTTAAAATTACAGTGAATTCATTTTACTGTCAGTGAGAAAGGCAAAAACATTGACAAATAAATGAGAAATATAATACTTGAGATAATTTCTAAACCTTAAGCAGACAGGGCATAGATGTCATCTTCCCTGTCATCATTGTTGCTAGGCTTTGTATCAGTTCAATTGCTGACTCATTAATAAAATGAGTTTGCACAATTTCATTCTTTCTTCAAGCCCAGCCGTCAACAACTGAGCTAATCCCCATTGCATTGCATGCTGGATTTAGCCTCATTACAGATGCATTAAATATACATTAGCATTTTGTCTTTGGAACATTCATTTTTATTTGTAGAATACACCAGATTCATTTTCTGAGCCAAATTGATGCTCATTTTGTGGTAATAAAAACAGCCCAGGACTCAAGTTTTACCTCTTCATGTTCACTGCTAACAGCAGAGCTCAGCTTTACTTCAAAAACAGCATTTCACCAGGAAAAGCTCTCATTTTTACTTAGCTGAAGTAAGCTGCATTGATCACTTAAGCACATCTCCACTTTGTGGCTGCAAGCTGCAATAAATTCTGCGTAATTAGGACAATGACTCTAAAATTTATTGGGCTTGGTTTTCCAAATGGGCTGGGAGAAGTGGTCTATTTGAGGAAGTCCAGGTTGACTGAATAGCTTGGAATTTTGACTCTGTTTTCTAAACACAGGATCTCGACCTGGAGGCCAGCCTGACTGACAGACAGGGGAACACTGCAGAACAGAAGCAGGGTTTTTTTTGATTAGATACTCTACAGTATGGAAACAGGCCCTTCGGCCCAACATGTCCACACCGACCCTCCAAAGAGCAACCCACTCAGACCCATTCCCCTTCTTGATATTTACCCCTGACTAATGCACCTAACACTATGGGCAATTTAGTGTGGCCAATTCAGCTAACTTGCACATCTTTGGATCGGGAGAGGAAACCAGAACACCCAGAAGAAACCTACACAGACACAGGGAGAATGTGCAAACTCCACACACACAGTTGGCCAAGGCTAGAATTGAACCCGGGTCCCTGGCACTGTGAGATAGCAGTGCTAATCACTGAGCCACTGTGCCGCCCATTACTTATGAATTGAGTTCAAGGTAGGGTACTGATTGGGTTTGGTTGCAGGTAGTTTATAACATTTTGGGGCAGACCTGGGTTTGAATGGGTATCAGTGATCATGGGAAGGAGTCTGATTGTATGGGCATTGATCAGTGAATATGTGGGATACTTATTGTGGAAAGGGAAAGTGGTTAACTTGGGGATGGGAAGAAACTTAATTCCACCTCCAAACAATGTAGAAAGTAACTTAGCTTTTCCAAGTAATAGTCTTTTCTTTCTTTCAGATGGCCGAGGCTCAGGAAATTTTATCAGCCAGACTTAAATAATGGAGATAATACCTGAGGTACTCAGTCTCAGGTGCTAATTTTGCAATGCTGACTTTTGCCTCTGCACAGCCCAAAAACTGGTGTGGTCCAAAGAGCCTCAAATAATAGATTTCAAATGTCTGCAGGTGGAGAAAGGGCTTGTATTGTTGCATTATGTTGCATACTGGCAGGTACTTTAGGAGCTAAGTAGAGGGATTAGGGTAAATGAAGTGATCATCAAGAAATGGGGAAGCTGGAGATGTGGAATCAGCTATAGGAGGTTAGGATGGAACCTGGAGGTCATAGGTCTTGGAATTTCAACAATCAGGATGGTTATGGCTTGTCTTTACCTTTTTAAAACTATATATTTACAACATGTATTGTTCACATTGGCTGCCTCAGGGCAAACCAGTGTTACAGGAAGGATCTGAAGCAAGCATTAGACCCATTACTTGCATATGCAATTAGAATAATGCAAATTTCAGGCAAGGTTAAAAGATGCCCTAGTTTGATCTTTCATTAAATGGTGACAGTGTGCTTCTGAATGGATATTTGTGCACACTTCCTGAATACCAGTCTAGTGCTTTCTGGGATTATTTAACTCTTTCCTTCAATGCAATAGGACACATATTATTTATTTGAAGATAGTAAAGACTGCAGATGCTGGAAGTCAGAGTTGATAAAATGTGGTGCTGGAAAGGCACAACAGGTCAGGGCAGCATCAGAGGAACAGGAACGTCTACTCCTCCAGAAAGTCTACTCCCCCTTTTCTGCTTCTCTGACCTGCTGGGCCTTCCCAGCTCCACATTTTATCGCATGCCATTTATTTACCTAGGATATTGCCTTTCAACAACAGGGGATCGTTTCGATGCTCACAGTGTACTGGGAAGATGCTTTGTGATGCTTATAGCTCTAAAACACACTGGTTGAGGCAAAGATCTTGCACTGACCAGAATTGGATAATTTTAGTTTAGGTGGTTTATGTAGAGAAAAATATCAATACAAACATGGCCCACTTTCATCTGTAACATTCTATTATTGATGACTCGATAGTGTCCTTTAGCCAGAGAGCGAAACCAATTAACCCAAGTTCCTGACCCTAATCAGTTCCTGATGGCTGAAAGTGCTGGTAAACTCCAGGACCAAGGGGTGATTTCATTCAATCATCAACATTATGCCAGCATCACAGCCGATGCAGTTACAACAGAAGATTGAGTACAGAAAGGGCATCGTACAACATCAAGATAACAGTCAGAAAACTGCATTAAATTCATTTCTGTCAGACCCACCTGAGCTTATTACGTGGGCTCAATTCCACATTAGATACTTCTGCTAAAAGAAAATCCCAGCCAAACTTACCAACACAGACAGACAGTCATAACATCTCATTCATTCTTGTTTCATTTAAGCCTCACGAAATCGAAAATTGCAATCGAGGATGCATTTTGCAACACCCCACTACAAATCATTTGATAGTTCTGCTGAGCATTTCAGTAGACAATATCCCTTCCTGTTCTTTCAAAACAGCCCTTTCACTCTGTTCTTTGTTCGCCAGCAATCTAGTTGATTATCCTGTAAAGTAACTCCTCAATTGTGAGTGTTATGCCCACACAGATCAGCCAGTAAAAAATGAAACTCTTTGTTATGACATCTTACCCAGGCAAACAGATTATTTTGGTTTTATCAGTTCCATCTAAAAAAGATTGGATTTATACATGGTTTGAACATTGAACGTCTATTATAAGCTATATATTTTAGTCAGCTTAAATCCATCTCTTGAAAGAAAATACATCTGAAACCTATATACCTATGATTAGCAAGCTGTAGGGTTTTATAATCTTAGTGACTCATTCTTTTAATTATGATCATTTTCCCTCAGGGAGTGCAGTGAAAACAGCACCATGTTTACTCACACTTACTTGATTAGGCATAAACCCACAGGAAATATGAGAGAGAAAGAGATTGCATTGGATAGTACCATTGGTCCCATGTGGACAAACCCATCGTCCCACTCCCAACTTCCATCCCCTCAGTGAGAAAAGGGCTTCACAGCAGCAAGACAACAAGGTTCCTTAGCAGCTGGTGTGAAAATGGGGATTAAAGTGGATAATTAAAACCTGTTGTCTTGAGACCTAGATATTTTTATCCTTTTATTAAAGTTTCCAGATGACAGAAATTTAAAGTAAAATGCTACAATCAAATTACAAAGAATCGAAGCTGACTTTAGTTGTTGATGTATAAGTTAATCAACAACTTTCATTTATATAGTACCTGTAACATAATAAAATTGTGCTCTTCATAAAAGGAACTTCACAGTAATGTAATTAGACAAAATATTCTCACTGGTATGTTTAGGAATTTCTTGTGGCTTTCTCAATAATTTGCATCAACTTAGACCATAAGACATAGATGCAGCATTAGGCCATTTGGCTCTTCAAGTCTGTCTATCATTCAGTCACTGATAAGACTCTCAACCCCATTCTCCTGTCTTCTCCTTGTAATTTTTGATTCCCTTACTAATCAAGAACTTATCCAGTTTTGTCTTAAATACACTCAATGACTCAGCCTCCACAGCCCTCTGCAGCAATGCGTTGCACAGATTCACCATCATCTCCTCAAGAGATCCCTCCTCACCTCCATTCTAAAGCATTGTCCCTTCTCTCTGAGGCTGTGCCTTTGGGACCTAATCTCTCCTAGCAGAAACATCTTTTCCATGTCAAATCTATCCAGGCCTCTCAGTATTCTTAAGTTTCAATCAGATTCCCCCCCTCATCCTTCTAAACTCCAATGAGTACAGATCCAGAGTCCTCAACCACCCCTCATATGATAAGCCCTGCATCCTTACAAACCTTCTCTTGGGTACCCTCCAATGCCAGTACATCCTTCCTTAAATATGCTGCCTAAAACTGTTCACAATATTCCAAGTGCAATCTGACCAGACCCTACACAGCCTCAGCAGTGCTCTTGTATTGCATTTGTCTTCCTAACTGTCAACTAAACCTGCATGTTAACCTTAGTTTCTGCACACTGAAAAGAAAAATAAGCTCTTCACTCAAATTAATTTCTCTCCACAATTTGTTCCTTCAATGGATTGCATTCTTGGTATCCCACTGCATCCGAGGAGCAGGAGAATCAACATTTCAACAGGAATTCCTGATGAAGGGCTTATGCCCAAAACGTTGATTCTCCTGTTCCTCAGATGCTGCCTGACCTGCTGTGCTTTTCTAGCACCACACTCTCGACTCTGATCTCCAGCATCTGCAGTCCTCACTTTCTCCCATTCTTGGTATTCCCTCAATATGTGCTGCCTTTCGCCACTTAAGATGATGCATATCCAAAAACTGTAAACACCATTCTATAACAGCAACTCATGGTATCCAATAATTATAGGTGACAATGTCAATGAATTTATCCCAATCAGTCTATTAATAGTTGCTCAGCACCATCCTGCAATGTCTAGACTGGGAAATGACTCTCCCCCTGAATGATGTGTTACATCATCAATTCCACCAAATAAATTCCTTCAATTATCAGGAATAAAAGAATGTATGACACCTCCTTACATCTCTGAGTTAAGATTTGAGCTTCTTGATGATGATTTAGTTTGAGGAGTTGAGATTGTAATGTAAATGAGTACCATGATGATCTAGAACAATCCTCAGCAATAGTACAGAGGCAATCATTGACCAGTTGTTCTATATTGTTATTGGCTGAAGCAAAATGTTATCCAGGATTAAGAGTTGCCAACACTCCAAGATAGGTGAAAGTGATGACTGCAGATGCTGGAGATTAGAGTCAAGAGTGTGGTGCTGGAAAAGCACAGCAGGTCAGGCAGCATCCGAGGAGCAAGAAAATCGATCAGGAATAGGCTTTTGCCAAAACATTGATTCTCCTGCTCCTCAGACGCTGACCTGCTGTGCTTTTCCAGCACCACACTCTCAACACTCCAAGATGCTTGGAGTCTCCAAGAATTATCCCTTAATCTCCAACATACTAAAATAATCATTTCCAATAACAGGAAAAAAAAGCCTTTTTATAGTACCCAAAGCAACACCTGATATAGTGCCCAAAACAGTACTCATACAACTCTTGTATCAGTCTCCTTGTTTCTAATAGTTCAGTCGATTTAAGTCACCAGTCACTTCAACTTTCAGAATGGAACTTTAGATAGCTTCTTTTGAGAATGAGCATACAATTGGTCTTAAATGTACTCAGCTTTAGATAACTTTGGGTTTTAACCTGGCACTTCTAGTCTGAAAACAATAATGCTTCATTTTAAGGTGACCTAGTTCACTATATGTCCTTTGTTTCTCGTGAGCACTGGTCTATATAGGATTCCTATTCCAAAGACTTTGCAGGACTTCTCAAAACTCAAAGAAAAACTGAAACCGCTTCCACTCTAAGCTATGGGTCTATAACTTAAGCTTAAAAATTTCAGACATTTCTAACAAACATTGAGGACACATTATTTATCTTGCTGCATTCCATAACAGTCGAAGATAGACAAACGAAATCCATTAGTGGTGAAAATAAAAGCCATTCATTCTAAAGACATGGCTCCAAAAACTGTTTTAATAAAGTTAATTCTGCCCACAGAAATACTGAGAAGCTAATTCAGCCGTACAAAAGAAACCTACAAATTTCCATCTCAAAAAACAAAAACCCAAATTTCAATAAATGATTTTAAATACATACATGTTTATAAATCACAGAGTTTACAATATACTTCTACATCAAGAGCTTTTAATTTGTGTAACAACCGTTGACATAGCATCATCAAATGCCTTCTGGAAATCCCAGTACTTCACAACTATCTGTTCCTTTATCCACATCATACTGCTCTTTTAAAGAGCTCCAATATATTGGTTCAATGCTATTTGATTGATGCAAAGCCACGTTGACTGTTCATAGTAACATTGGGTTTTCCTAAGTGTCCAGCCATAACCCCCTTACTGATCAATTGTAAAGCTTTCCCCAGCTCTGCTGACTCTCTGACACTCTTCTGCTGTTACATTTGTGCCTGGGTGTCCTTGGAGAAGGAACATGTGGTGTCCATCAACACTCTCAATGCCTTTAGAGAGAGGTGGGCACCATGAGGATATAGTGCTTTGTTTCCCCATCCAACTCCATTTTGATTTAGTCTCCTTGCAGTCTCCCAATAGCAACCGCCCTCCTCCCCCCCCGCCCCTTTCATCTTTGATGGTTTGTATTATGGTCTTTGCTTGTAAGAATTCAATTAGCAACGTAAGTGTTTTACTGGTGGTGGTTACTAATTAAAAGAAAAGCAAAAAAGAAATCATATGATTTTGGCAATGGGAAGGCATTCAGATGTATGTGATAACACTTCTGGTAGAAAAAAACAAAACCTTCCCCAGAGGGCTGTTGTGGCACAGCGGTGGTAGCCAATCTTTGAGCTGGGAGGCCTGATTCAAGTCCCACTCGTTCCAGAGATGTGTCATAACATCTCTGAACAGGTTGATTAGAAAACAGGTTAAAAGAAAACAGCCCTAAGATTTACTAGTGGTGGTTAATTGATGAAGAAAAAGCACAGGATATTTAGTGTTGCAGGAAAGAAAAATTTGGTTGTGTGTTAGAACACTTCTGGATATTAAGAAAAAGAAAAAAAGTAAAGAAAAAACATCCTTCCCCAATAGAGGTTACTGTGGCACAGGAGATTTGCATTGAAGTCCCTTCTGCTCCAGAGGTGTGCAATAATACCGTTTAATAGGTTGATTAGGAAAATAGAAAACTTCCCCATCAACAAATATCAAGCTAACAGGCTTATAGTTTTCTGACTCCCTGCATTCTGGAATTTATGACTTTGGAATCTGATAGAATCTTTCCTGAAGCTAGGGAACTTGAGCAAATTAAACTCAATGCAGCTACCACCTCATTAGCCACCTCTTTTAAAACACTGGGATTAAATTAATTGAGACCCGGAGCCTTGTCAACCCACTGTTCCAGTAGTAGTGCTCCCCCAGTGACAGTGACTCCATTAAGATCTTCTCTCCCTTCAACGTCCTGATCACAGCAATCACTGGAATGGATTTTTTTCGTATTCTCCATAGTTAGAACAGAAGCAAAATATTTGTTCATTTCATCCACTATTTCTTTATTTCTGTGTAATACCCATTCTCAACCTCTAGAGGATTAACTCTGGCAGAAACCACTGCTATCTATTTCCTTTTATTTCTCTCATACCCTAATGGCTTTCTCCTGACTCACCTTCTCGGTATTCTCTGACCAATCACCTGACTGCCACTCTGCATTGCACAATTATATTCCTTCTTAAGTTTTCCTGAATTTCTTTAGCTAACCACTGTCTCCTCTTTAGATGTTTTCTTTATAATAGGAATATTCTTATTCTACAATATCCACTTAAATGTCAACCATTGTTTCTCTGTTGCTTGATCCCCTATCCTAATATACCCGTTCACTTCAGCTAATTAAGCTTTCAAACCTATCTAGTTTCCCTTATTTAGTCTTAAATCCAGCCTTTTCCTTTTAAACTGGGTGTTATTTAGAGGTACTTTTACTTTGAGGTCTTTAATTAATCCTAATATGTTACACAATACCAAATCTAATATAATCTCTTAGATACATAGAATCCTTACTGTGTGGAAGCAGGCCATTCAGCCCATACTTGGCTTTCCAAAAACTATCCCATCCCCCTACATTTGCAATTGCTAATCCACAAAGCTTGCACATCCCTGGCCGCTATGGGCAACTTAGCATGGCCAATCCACCTAACCTGCATGTTTTGGGACTTTGGAGTGAAGCCAGAGCAGACACAGAGAGAACATTCAAACTCGACATAGTCAGCCCAGGATGGAATTGAACCCAGGCTCCTGGTGCTGTGAGGCAGGAGTGCTGACCACTGAACCACCATGCCACCCCAGTTGTTCTGACTGTACATGATCTTAGTTGAGCAAGAAATGGATATTTTCAGCTCCTCAAGCTCATTTCAGAAAGTGCTGCTCCAAAATAAAATTTGCAAAGGCATTCTATGAACTTCTTATCCAGGGTAATATTGCCAATCTAATTTCTCCAGTTTAGATACAGATTAAAGCCACCCATGTTTATTGCTGTTCTTTATCACAAGCCCTCCCATCACTTCTGTGGGCCAAGCCTGACAAAATCAAACATCTGACTGGCCAGTGGCAGATCTTCTCTGCTGTTTAAGACACGGGGGGAGGAGGTTACAATGCCCTCAAGAGCCCTTAGCCTTTCACTTTACAATGTTCTTTCAAGGTTCATGCAATATGACAAAAAACACATCACCTTACCATATGGTGTGGCTAAACTCTAATTACAGACAACCACTGCTGGCATTCACGTATTCTATTGTGATCTAGTGCCTTGGTTAAATTCATTGCCACCAACCCTTCTTTTTGGTGTTAGTCTATATCATTGATACCAAAATGGAGAAATATGCCCACATGACATTACCAGCAGAAGGTAGGACCAATCATGGACTTAGCACTAGAACAACTGGTACTGCAAGACTGGTCTTAGAAAGTGTACTGGTTAGCTCCTCACAGGAACAGTCCTCAATATCCTGAACGGTGGACTTTATCTTGTGATAATATTTTCAACTACTCTAATGTACAGCACTGATTAATGAGGAGAGATGGGGACTGCAGTGAGGGAGTCACTGGAAATCTGTGTGGAGGGGGTAGGTGCGGTGTTAGGGATCAGAGGCAAGAGAGGGCTTTGGCATTCGGTGTCCCCTCCCTCCTCAAAATCAGATTGCTCCATTGAGCACTGAGGGACTGTCAAAGAGGGATTCCCTAGCCTGAATCCCAGCCTACAGAATTTTCTGGACAACCTTCTGCAGGTCAGGGAGAACTGTATGTCTCCCATTTAATTCCTGAGCCCCCTATTAAATTATGGTGGGCTCAGGGATGATCAGTGGCAAGAGTTCATCAAAGAGCTTGATTAACATCCTGCTGTGATCATGGGATTTGCACACATTGGCCTCTTTCCACATCTGTACACCAGTCAATGAAGGTAAGCATGCAGGTACAGCAGGTAGTGAAGAAGGCTAATAGCATGCTGGCCTTCATAACAAGAGGGATTAAGTATAGAAGCAAAGAGGTTCTTCTGCAGCTGTACAGGGCCCTGGTGAGACCGCACCTGGAGTATTGTGTGCAGTTTTGGTCTCCAAATTTGAGGAAAGACATTCTGACTATTGAGGGAGTGCAGCGGAGGTTCACGAGGTCAATTCCTGGAATGGCAAAACTACCTTACGCTGAAAGACTGGAGCGACTGGGCTTGTATACCCTTGAGTTTAGAAGACTGAGAGGGGATCTGATTGAGACATATACGATTATTAAAGGATTGGACACTCTAGAGACAGGAAACATGTTTCCACTGATGGGTGAGTCCCGAACCAGAGGACACAGCTTAAAAATATGGGGTAGACCATTTAGGACAGAGATGAGAAGAAACTTCTTCACCCAGAGAGTGGAGGCTGTGTGAAATGCTCTTCCCCAGAGGGTAGTGGAGGCCCAGTCTCTGGATTCATTTAAGAAAGATTTGGATAGAGCTCTCAAGGATAGTGGAATCAAGGGTTATGAAGATAAGGCAGGAACAGGATACTCATTAAGGATGATCAGCCATGATCATAATGAATGGTGGTGCAGGCTTGAAGGGCAGAATGGCCTACTCCTGCACCTATTGTCTATTGTCTATTGTCTATTATCTGACTTAATAGCAGGAGGATGTCCTACCATCACTGGACTGACAAGGCCTCCCAATTAATTTCATGAGCCCAGTCCATTGTGTTACATGAGTATACCTTTAAGGGACAGGGTGAAGTGGTGGCTCAGTAGTTAACACTGCTGATAGCCAGGGACCCAGGTTCGATTCCACTCTTGGGGAACATCTGTCTGGAGTTTGCACATTCTCCTCGTGACTGCGTGGGCTTCCACAATGTGCTCTGGTTTCCTCCCACAGTCCAAAGATGAGCAGGTTGGATGGGTTGGCCATTGTGTTCAGGGATGTGGAAGCTAGATGGGTTAGCCATGGAGAATGCAGAGTAGGGGGATGGGTCTGGGCGGGATGCTCTTCGGAGGGTCGGTGTGGACCAGTTGGGCTGAATGGCCTGTTTCTGGATTGTTGGGATTCTATGATCTATGAGACAGGGTTCTGACATTCTCACTGTGTCATAACATGTGGTCTGAGGTAAAAATATCTCATAAACCATCTTACATCAGATCACTTGAAGCATGCGAGTATACTAGAAGCGCATTGCTCTGTTATATTCGAATAGTTTCATATTATCCCAGGCATTTCAGTACCTGTAAATGTTTTGATATAATAATTAGCTGTAATCAACTTCATTTCAATTTGTCAGTATTATGATATCCAAATCTAGTTTCTTATGTCACAGAAGGTAACAAAAGGATTGCAGCCTCTCGTAAAATACTTTTTTGGAAGCAAATTACATTAAATGTTTCACCCTAAAATGGACTGGATTAAATTCCATAAGCAATTGTATTTTATTTTGTTTGCAACTTGCAGCTTCAATGTTTAATATTTGAAGTCTTAGTACCACTTCACTTTTATCATTGGAAATTAGGAACCCACCAACTCTTGTGCTATCCTTGTTATAGTATAGAATAGTATGGTTCTAAAACAGACACAGCTATAATTGGATGGGTGACCCAATGTAATTTATAAAAATGTGGTTGTTTATGCCTAGCGTATTTTTAATTGGAAATGAGTGATAATTGAACAAATCTTGTATAATAGTCACTCTTGAATTAGGATTTGCAAATAACATAGAACTGCAAAATAATTTCTAAATGTATTTCATTTTGAATCTACTCAGGAAGAGCTGAAGAAAAAGCTAAAAGTTGAATAATATTTCACATATCAATAGGTGCTAAAGTAACTATAAAACAAAACATTACTTGTCATTATTTATAATGCAGAAACATTCCTCCCACTCATGAAAAGTTAAAATATCAATATTTCAGGTCTGTACCCAGCCCTTGTAGTCTTATCTCAAAGCAGAAAACATCAGTGAAGATCAATGATCTTTTCTGTAAATACACTGTGAATTCTGTCTCACTAGTATTAGCTGCACTTCTTGTGATAAAGATCAGGAAATATTTGGTCTCATTTATCTAAATGTATCCACCTGCTCCAATTGCTGAATTTTACCGATTCAATAGTTAATTAAAGTCACAGAAACTCTTAAAGGTTATTTTTCTTTTGTCACAAAAATATCCTGAGGCAATTCATCAAGGTGCAAATCAACAATAGTACCATTAAAACAAGCAACAAAAACTCATGGATATTTTGGGATTCAGGAGTTGCTGGCAAAAAATATCAACATGCCCCTGTTCCACATTCTTTGGCACTGAGCAATGGACTATTAGTGAGGGCCTTTGAGGATCCTATATGATCGAAAGTGATTGATTGGAACAGAAACACAAGATGTTGAGACATGGGCAGGGAGTGGGGACAAACTGAACCTTCAATAAGGAATAGAAAGATATATTTATGTTTGTGATTTAGCTCTCACAATGAGTAATTTGCTGAAAAGCAAATTCAAACCTTGATAAATTACCAATACATGAACTTCCCACTTTGGTTTAAATTAAATATCACTGTGCATTGCACCTTAACACATGCAGACCCAGGAGGACAGCACTAAAGCGAAGGCCCAAGTCCCATAATCTCCCTTTCCTTTTGTGGTTTAATGGTTCAAACCATTATTCATTGAAAGGTAAAGTGGAGACTAATGACAACTCATGAGACTCTAAGAAATGTGGTGATGCCTCTCTTTATACCAGGCTGTACCCGTAATGGGAGAGGTTGGTGATGACTGTGCATAGCAATAACAAATATTTGTATTTATTCAACATTTTTAATGTAATAAAATGTTCCAAGTTTTTATTTTCTCAGGGGTTCTGTGAAACGCAGTATGACACTCAGCGACATAAGAAGACATGACCAAAATCTTTGAAGATAAGAAGTGTCTGGAAGGAGGAGAATGAGTGGAGATGTTTAATGAGGGGAGTTGAGAGCTTACGATGGAATTAGTTGATGACATGGTGACCAATAATGGGATGATTAAAACAGGGGAAGTTTGAGGAGCTAAAATTAGAATGGAACATAGAACAGTACAGCACAGGAACAGGCCCTTCAGCCTACAATGTTGTGCCAAGTATGATGCTAAATTTAACTATTCTTCCTGCCTGCCTTTGGTCCATATCCCTCCATTCCTTACTTATTCCGGTGCTAAGAATTAGTCAGAAGATCATCGAACTGGAGGAATTTATGGAGAATTGAAAAGGCCAGACAAGGGAAGTGTTTGTAAACAAATGTGAATTTTAAATTCAGTGCATCATTTAAATGGGAGTCAAGTTGGTCAGCGAACATAGGGATTATAGGTAAAGGACACTTGATATGAGTTAGAATATGAGCAGCATTATTTAAACAGCCTGATGGAGTCATAGAGTTGTACAGCATGGAAACAGACCTTTTGGTCTGACTCATCCATGCCAACCAGATATCCTCAATTAATCTTATGTTAATGAAATGTAGAACATGGGATGCCAGATAGGAGTAGGTTAAAATCATCATTGGAAGGTAACAAATGTGTGGATAAGGGTGTCAACAGCAGAAGACTGAGGCCGGAAACAGGCAGGTGAGGCTGGAGAGGTGAAAACAGGCAGTACCTGGCCTGCTCTGTATACTTTTCTCACGAATGCTTAAACACAAAAGGGAAAATGTATCAAGAAGAACAGTAGCACCTTTCTTGGAGACAAATGACATTGAACTTTTTCTTGTTACTGATCGACTTAAAAGTCCAAGTAAAATAAAGTCCTTGTAATCAGACAACCCCAGCAGCAGTGAGCCTTTCGTTTGAATTGCTTCATTTTTTCAAGCTGCTTGAAGGATTGCCGCAGATCCTGAGGGCATCTCTTTGAAAGCTAGGTCATAATTCAACAGTAGGAGGTCTGCTTATCTTATGTTGCAGTGAGCTAACTGAATACAGGAGCTTGTTGTTCTACGAGGTAATAAAGAACGCACCTGTTTCTCCCCACCCCCTTTCCTCCCCCTCCCACCCACCAACCATACTCTGGCCCAACTTGCATCAAACCCTGTTTGGATTTGTAAAAGAAAATGTGGACCGTTTGTGATTTAGAGGATGCTCTGTCCAGCATTTGGGTGTCCCTTGATCTCTTTGTTAAAATTGTTGCGTTAAGATTCTATGGAGGCACGGGTCACTAAGGAAGTTACACTTGGTTGGTTACTTCAGCCAGGCCACCGATAGAAATGGCACAGCAGAAAGGGATTAAGGGAAAACTGGGAGGAGATTTAGTAGCAGTGAACTGAAGTGTGAAAAATAAACAAGAGAAGGGCAGAGGAAATTAGGGAAACAAGGCTGTTTCAGACCCTGACACCCTTACCTAACCTGTTAAACTCTAGTTCTTTATTGTTTCTGTCAGAGGTTTGTCAGATCAAAAGAAGATACTTGAAGTGATATAAATTAAAATTATAGTATCTATTTCACTACTTGTCAAAGTGTTACATTGTCCTCAATGCTGTTGTAAAATCATTGCTTTTCTCTTTCCCATTTTATTACTGTTAATGCTTGGACCATTTCTCCACAAAAATGTGAGGAAATAACTTGTCTTTATTAAGCACCTTTAAATCATACAAATGGTCCAAAGTGCTTTGTATAATCCGATGCAAATGGAGACCAATCCAAAAACCAAAATATTAGGAGAGCTGACCTGGATGATGGGATGGCCTTTAAGAGATTTTTTTTATTGGGGAGGGTAGGAGTTAGTCATCTGAATGACGTGCCTCAATGCTGGAGACTCAAAAATACCTCTTAATGGGACACTGCTAATTCACTGTATCAAAAAACAAGCCAAGCAAGAACAAGCCAAAACTCTAAAGAGAACTTAATAACAGATTAAAGTGTAATCCCTGGAGTTGATAATGCATTTCAGTCCCTCTGATGTTCATTAGTCATGGAAAGCCTCAAATGAAATGGTGGATACCACATGCTCAATCTCCAGGGGCTCCAAACACAAACAGAACCACAGAAGACAGCCAGATCATCAAGTCCCTTGACACCCACTGCTTGGTCCTGCTGATAGATGAACAGGTCCTGATATAGATGGGATACAGACAGCAAAGTTTTATGAGCCAAAATTTATTGGGGACG
The DNA here is from genome assembly GCF_047496795.1 of Chiloscyllium punctatum. Taxonomy (NCBI): domain Eukaryota; kingdom Metazoa; phylum Chordata; class Chondrichthyes; order Orectolobiformes; family Hemiscylliidae; genus Chiloscyllium; species Chiloscyllium punctatum. The sequence continues at coordinate 119,973,183 of NC_092747.1, forward strand.
CAGTGGGAGGTAGGCTCAGAGAGTATTGAGATAATCAAATCTGGAGTGAGTAGATTATGGGAAAATGATTGACTGGAAAATTGAGTGAGGCTGTGACAGAAATGGGCAACATCAAGGACGTGGAGGTATGTAATCTGTATGATCGCAGAGACATGAGGTGATCGTATGCCTTGGAGTCAAATAAGATGAGGACCTCAGACAGTGGTCAGAGAGAAAGATAAAAGCATTGGCAAGGCTCAAAAGTTTGTGATAAGGATCAAATAATGTATCCAAAGTAATTTCAATGTTTAAACAAAAGAAATTGTGGCCCATCCAATAGGATACAGCTGCATGTTGCCAGTAGACATGTGGAAGCCGAGCCCACATGTCATCTATATGAGTAGTGTCAGCTCAGGGTCATTTTAATGAAGGACAAGCGACAAGGAATGGATGATGCTGGGAATATCCAGGGATAACAATGTAGGACCAAGAAGAGACCATGTGCTCAGGTTATTTCGGTTACAAATAAAGAAGCAAATGTTGAACGAAGAGAACGCAATCATACTGGATTGGGCATTAGAAGAGAAATGTGGCAGGCTGATGATTCTTTACTTTAATTCCAATCTCTTTGGAGTGTTGTTCAGCCATAAAATGGAAGAACTACACTTGTGGAGGAAAGTCAAACTGATTGGTATTTTGGCTTACTTGTTGAAAAGTAAGATTTATTGTGTGTGCTGATAAACAGGTTAGGGCATAGTCAAACCACAACAGCAACTGCCAACCACCCAAATATGACTCACAGCACCAGCTCAAAAATAATGACACTGGTGAGTTTGAATAGAAAGCACAACATTGAGCATGAAGCACTACATTGCATTTACACCATTGAAATGGCCCAATTAAACCAAATGGTCTACTTATACATCAGACAAGTCTTCTTTCTCCCATCCTCCTTAATGAACATTATTAACAAATCCTTCTAGTCATGGAAAGATGTCTGTGTAACAATAGATGAGGGGGCAGCCTGAAGAGTTGGAAGTTCAACTTACTGATCACCATTCATGAGTTAGTCATAGATTCAATGAGATTCAAAGTCTTTGATGCTAGAAAAATAAAATATGCTTTGTGTTTCAATAATGTCTTTCCCATCCAACTGTCAACCCCGTGCATTTCTTTTGATGTACAGTCATGGCTGTTATTTATGTAAATAGACAGTCAAAATGGTCCACTAATAGAGATATCCCTGCTCTTCTTTCAGTACTGCCATTAGATGTCTTAAGTCACAGAAATGGAATACTTCAAAGTCTGGAAATTGGAAATAAAAACAGAAAATGCTGACTCTAGTCAGCAGGTCTGGAGGCAGACAGAAAAACAGAACAAACATTTCAGGTCAATGATGTTGCAACAGAAAACCCCGTGGTGAGGCATCAGTTAATGTAACAATCATATTCTCTTTCTTTATTCATTCATGAGATGTGGGCATTAATGGCAATGCCAATATTCATTACTTACTCCAAAGTGATCTTGATTAAATGTCTTACCAAACCTTTTCATAGGGCAAATAACTCTGAATTGCCATGGGTCTGGATTCAAATGTAGGCCAGAGCAGATAAGGAAGGCAATTTCCCTTCCCTCAAAGGCATTTATGACAGTTTTTTTTTACATGTGTGACAATCAGTGATAGTTTCATGGTTACCATCACTGAGCCTAGCTTTTAATGGAATTTAAGTTCTTCCAGCTACTGTAATCCTGAGCATCACAGGTTATAAATTCAAAAAATCCTCTCTGGGGAGCTCGAGTTGGGCTACTTCCTCCCACTCCAAGCATCTAAAGCATTGCTCAAGATGTCTGTCCAACCAGGGCACTTGCTTTCCCGTCTAATACTCTGTATATTCTTTCCACCAAGGAATATGTGTAATGCATCTGTTTTAGCTACTGCATCATAATGTAGCACTGTTCACTGAAAATTTGGCATTCCATTGTTCTACCTCCTGCAGAGAGAGTACACAAAAGGCTGCGATAGGGTTTTACCCTACATCTAGAGATGTTGCAAATTATATATGCCTGTTACTTTTCTTGGTTATTTCTGAGATTTATGTACTTAGTACAATGGGATATAGGGTTTCCGCTATCTGAATATTAGATTCACACCTCGCAATGCGACTGATTCCTGAGTTATCCCCTGCTGATGCCTGAAAGAACTCTGAGGAATGAAAGTAGAGGACCGAGGTGATCTTCACTGCTACTTTTATGCAGCACAAATAACACATTGTCCCTGCAGTCATTTTCAATCAAATAGCACATCTCAGTCACAATCTCTTACCTAAGCTTTTGCCTAGTCGTGCACTTCTGTTCCACGCCTAGTTAATTGACAATGCTGCTGTTGGCATTAAGCCCAGTTTCTCCCAAGCTTCCTGCACACTCAGACTGGCCTTAACTCCTCTTACTGCATGGTATTTACAATTGTTGCAACATCTATGAGCTGAGGCAAAGGAAACGGAACTCCTGTTTCATTGCTATGGTAATACCGCAAAATCGATTTATTAAACTCCAGTTCTGCCCTACAGCTTGCTTATGCAAAAAAAAATTTCTTGGAATGTGGATGTCATTGAAAGGGCTATTATTTATCTCCTAACTATTTTATTCCTAGGAGACATAGGTGGGTCTTCTGCAGTTTATGGTGGCTTCATACAACTGAGTGGCATTCTCAACCACTTCGGAGAGTAGTTAAAAATCAACAACATTGTTGTTGAACAGCAATCACCACAGTGGGGTATGCGCTTTCTGATTATCTACTGTCCTTTATTCTGGATATGATTTTATCCAGAGCTGCAGCAAGTAGAATTCTGAACTTCTCCCTTACATTTCTTTATAGTTTATGAACTTATTTTTGATTACGATAAATGCTCAGAGAGTACCAATTCCCTGAGTGTTTTCCTCTGGCAAAATGCCACTTCTTAACTTGTATGTATATACTTCACTAATACTATCAAGAAGAGGTAAATAGAGTCCCAGGTGTGTTCAGCAACGGTAAAAGCCTTCTATTAATGAAATCTTTCTTTACAATCTAATAACAAGTCCCTCAAAACAACATATTGACATTTAAAGTTCTCCATGAATTTGCAGAAGTAATTGTATAAGCATGTAGGTGTGATCATTTTACCTGGCTTTACAAAAGGGTCTCATACAATTTAAAGTGAGCTGCATGGAAAGCTCAAATAATTCATAATTGGATCAAATGCAAACAAAAGCACATCTTTCAAGAATTGAAGATTCACTTTTTTTTTGGTTTAGGGGCACTACAGCTAACCATGATCCAGCTGATGCCTGCAGGTTTGTTGAACTATGACAATTCTATCTCTGCTGGCAAAAGGGAGCTGTCATTCAACGGAGCAGCAGGTAAATACTTAAAGCAGAAGGTGATAAGAGATTCAGAGAGATGGCAAAACAACCTTTTATTTCTCTGTCGAAGTGCCTGCATAGAGCCAATGGAATGAATGTGCTCTTATTTTACTGTAAACTTTTAGATTCTTTGAGCCCATTCTGCATTGAGGGAGACCAAAGCCACAACTTTTCACTCCCACTGCACAGATGTTGTTAAACACGACAAGATGCAGAAAAGGTTGACACGCATTTTGCCAGCATTGGAGGGTTTGAGCTACAGGGAGAGGCTGAATAGGCTGGAGCTATTTTCCCTTGGAGCTTGAGGGGTGACCTTATGGAGGATTATAAAATCATGACGGGCTTGGGTAGGGTGAATAGTCAAAGTTTTTTTCCAGGATAGGGGAGTCAAAAATGAGCTGTCAGAGTTTTAAGATGAGAGGGGAAAGGTTTAAAAGGGAACTAAGGAGCAACCTTTTCACGTAGACGGTTATGTGTGTAAAGGCATCTGGATAGGTACATGAATAGTAAGGGTTTAGAAGGATATGGGCCAAGTGCTGGCAAATGGGACTAGATTAATTTAGAATATCTGGTTGGCATGGAGGAGTTGGACCAAAAGGTCTGTGTCTGTGCTGTACATCTCTATGACTCTATAACTATCCAGCCAATCACAGCTTGCTGGAGAAATAACATTAATGCTACTAAGCAAGCTTGTTGGTCAGACTTACTAATGAGTAAGTCTGACCAACAGTCCTGACAAATGCATCATTCTTGAAGTTACTATCTGAAATGCTTAAATCCTCCAAAAGCTATGCTATAATGCTAGCACATAAACAGCTCATTGTTTAAGTGAGAATGGTATGACGCTGATGTGTCTGCCTCTGAGATAGAATTTAATATTGTAAGAAAGATGAAGCATTGTACTTTCTTCTGTAAATAAAAATGAAGTTATTGTTGTCCTACCAAAGGGTTTACTCTCTTATTAGAGAGAGAGAGAGACAACTGGTGGTGGGTTAACCTAAGGGTCAACACATGCTAAGCATCTTCATTGACACTGCATATTCATTCTTACAAATTTTAATAATTGCTGGAGAGTCGAAAGAATATAATTTTAAACAATTTTAGTTTTTTGATTTGTTACTTTTACCTATGTTGCTTACTTCGATCCTTCTTTACCTTTATTTTGTTTGATGCAATTGTTTTTTTTAATTGAATTAAATATCCTCCCTGTTAATTCCTGATTCAGACTCTGTGCTGCTCAGTAACATTTTGATTGATTAAAATGATCCACAGTTGTTTGCCCAGTTCATACAGATCACTGTGGAGTGTGCCATATCATTTTGGCTGTTTAACATCTATTAGGTTGCAGTGCTGAATCCCAGAGGAACGTTGTAGTAAATGTGCAGTGAACAGTTAACACTATCTGCTTGTTTGTCACTGAGAGCTAAATTTGGCCCAAAGACTCCAGTCCCTGCTGTACAACTCCATTCCACTCCCTCTCAGATGCTCCCTTTGTCTGGAATACAATATACAAAATCTCAATAAACTTGTTCAAACCTGAGCTAATTTTCGAGTACTGTAATCATTCTGGCCTATTTCCACCTCCACAACATATTTCACATTGACCCTGTCCTCCTTCACAGCCAAAATTCCAATATTTGAACATATTTCTCATCTTCCGTAAAGTGCAACTCTCAAAAACAAAATATCTCACGCCCACCCAACATTCGAAACCACAACTAACATCTCCGAACTGCCTCCCTGTTCTCTCTCAATCTCTTAAAATATCCTCATATGACCTTTCCCCACTTTGACTTTCATGCTCCCCAAGTGGCATTATTTGGTATTCCAGTGTGAGTCTTTTATATTGCTCCTGTCTTCTTCTGAGCATTAATAGCCCCACTCTCCAAAACTCTCTCAAATTGTTTTAATGCCTCTCACCTCTCCTCAGCTTTGTTTGATAGCCTTATGAAACCAACACTTCAGGCACTTTCCCAATCTTTTGCTTCGTCCTGCCTTATTTTCATTTGTCAAAGATTTCGGGATATCTTTTTCTACATCAGAATTATTGAGAGGGTTTGAGAGGTGGGAGAAACAGAGAGATACATCTGAAAGATATTGATTTCAGGTAATTGTCAAACAAGAAATGGTGACATGAGGAAAAAACTTAGTGAGTAAGTGTAGTTAAGCCAAATTCAATCAAGGCCTTCACAAGAGAATTGGTTAATGAACAGAAAATTGCAGGGTTAAGGCGAGAAGACAGAGAAGTGAGATTAGAGAGTGCCTTTTCTATGGGTCTGACAGGCTAAATGATCTCTTTCCATGCTGTACACACTATGATTCTTTTAAAAGCACTTAAAGTGGCTGCTCTACTTGTTTTGACGACTTTGAGCTGCTTCAAATAATACATTCAACACGCCTGTTCGTATTATAGTGTAAACAGTTGATGTGTGGAATTCATTAGAATTAGAATTGGATTCTTCTGTGTGCTGTTTATTTTAAGCATGCGATTTTTGTGCAAGCACAGTGGGAATATAATATGAGGGTGTTAAAAGTTTACATGAACTTTATCGATTGGAACTATTAGGTTTTTATTTGTCACGGCATACGTACAGGACAGGTTAACATGACTGCATCCATCATTCTGTTTGCACACAGCAATGGAACTGTAATGCCACACCTCATGCAAACAATCTGCAGTATGCCTTTCTGTGGGAGCCAGAGCAAGTGTCAGTGTGACGTGTTGTGATGGAGGATTGCGTTAGACTGTGTGGTATTGGGCCGATTGAACAAATGCCAGCAGTCAGGTATCTGAAAAGGGATTTTCAAGGCAACAGGGAGGCTGCTGGGTTAGATATAAAGGCTTCCCTTATGGCTTGGTTTTATGCTGCTGAATCAGGGATGGTTGCTCATGGCGATACAAGATGGTTGCGTGTTATTCAGCTGGAATCAAACTGTTAAGTTCGCACTGAAGTCTGGATTCCTACGTAACACAAGAACAAAGGGAATGCAGTGATGGATGTGGGAGTGCAGAGTGTGACGAGGTTTGAGTGTGATGAAATATGAAGTTGAAACACCAAGTTTGTCCACCCCAGTCCAACACCGGCAGCTCCACATCCTGAAATATGGAAGCTAACTTGGTAAATTGGTCAGATTTCAGCCACACAAATGGCTGCCACATGTACGCCCAGCCCTTTCCTGGTTGCAATGCTCACCGCAGAGCCGAGAGGCTGTTTCCAGTGTCTGGGCCTCCTGCTGCTGTAGTTTAGATTTCCAGCTTGGTGGAGGTTGACAGCGAGCAATGTTCATCCAGAGGCTTCCAGCTTCTGCTTCTCCCTGCTAGTGCAGTCTCAGACATCCCAGTCCCCTTTCTGGTAGCCCTTCTGCCAGCTTTACATCTCTCTGGGTCCCCATCATATCAATCTTCATGAACATTCCACCGCCCACCTTTATACTCAGTGTTGGCATTTGAGGTGACCATGCCAGGTGTGGTGGTACTCTGCTTCTTCCTTGAAAGCAAGGTGTTCCTCACTAGTGGATAAAACCAGCCCCTTCACAACTACCACCTTCCCATTCATGCTTTACCATATCTGCCCTATACAGATGTTGCCGTCCTCCCCTCCTTCGCAACTGTCCACCCTCTCCACTTCATCCTCAGGCACTAGCCTTCCATTCTGAAGAATAGATTCCTGAGTCTCCTTCCAGTGGCAGTGCCCCATTCCCCTTTCCCTAGTTTCTGTGGAAGGGTTGAGCAGATTGACCCTAGCCAACACCCTCGTATGACCTTTTGGGCAGCCTAGTGCCCAAATCCCTGACTGCTAGCTGCACATCTTCCCAACCACATGAGCACTAGCCCTGGTCTGACTGCTATGGAGCCACAGGGCTGACCCACTCCCTGGAGTGGAAAGGCGCACACCCCCTGACCAGTAACACCCCAACCAGATGCCTGATTGTGGCCAAGCCCCTGGACTGGTATGGGAGGATGCTCTTGGCTAATTCTTCCTGGACACCCTGGCTGGCATGTGCCTCCATGGATTGCAATGAGGATTACCGCCCTCATTGGGTAAGACATTGGGTCAGACCCCCATCATTGGATTGCCCTCCTTTAAGACATGGCCATGTGCGCACCATATACGGCAATGTATTTGCCATACTGGCTGCTGGCACACGGTGCTGGTATGAAATTGATATAACATACTTTCATACCCTTGACTGAGGGCTACTGATCAACAAGGCAAGCTGCTTGTGCACAGTTTGGGACCCCCTTCCTTCAGGAGGGATATATTTGCACTCGAAGCAGATCAGAGAAGGTTCATTAGCTTGATTCCTAAAATGCAAGGATTGTTTGATGAAGAAAGGTTGAGCAGGTTGACTCCTCAATGGGGTTTAGAAGAATGAGAGATGATCTTATTGTAATGTATAAGATTCTGAAGGACTTAACAGGCTTGATGCCAGAAAGATTCCTCTTGGGAACTAGGGGCTACAGTTTGCAAATAATGGGGGGGGGGGTCTCTCATTTAAGACAGAGATGAGGAGTTTCTTTATCAGGGGGTCATTAGTCTGGAATTCTCTTCAACACAGCAGTGGATGTCATCGAGGCTGAGTTAGACAGCGTCGGGAGTGAGAGGTTACGGGGACGGGCAGGAAGGTGAGATTGAGGACACAGTCAAATGAGACATGAAGAACAGATGGCTTTCTCCTGCTCCTATTTCTTAGGATCTTATAAACTGTGCACATCTGAAATTGTCGATGCATCCCTGCTTCTGAACATCAACTCAGTAGGAAATGAAAACACAATCAGAAAATCCAGCTGGACACAATTCATATTCATTTCCCTTATTGCCCACAAACAAAGCCCTGAAGCTGTGGGGTCAGCACACTGCAGGCTGAGGCAAGAATTCTAAACATAAACATCAAGAAATCCTGTCGATTCTTCATGTTCCTCCTGGCATTCAGCAAGTGTATCAAACAGATTCCTATGAGTGTTAAGAAATGACTTCACTTTCATTGATGCACTGTGTTTCTCCATAGCCCGAGGTAACAGATGGTGAATGAAATCTTTCCATCTTATGTAGAATTTAGAATATCAAAACTTTGAATACAGGGAGAGCCAGGGCAGTATTGAGGAGGTTTTGATGCTGATATGAAGGCATACTCCAGCTTTAATGAAAGGCAGAGTCAGGAAGCGGTTTTTATGACATCAAAAAAACAGCAGGTGGCAAAAAGGGACGATAGAGATGTAGGACAGGGACACTGGGAGTAGTACTTTCACGCACGACCACCATCACTCCTTTTCATGGCGTAGATTTGACATTAATCCTTCAGCAACAAAAAAAAGTAGACCAAAAGGTCCCCAAAAAGATCATACAGCAGTGAACATTAGTAGGAGTCAGGGTATTTTATAGTCTGCGAATGTATGCAACTTAGCCTGAGAGAGACTTGGGAATGTGAGGTCCCAAGTGTTTGGGGGTAGGACATGAAATACATTACTACAATTATCTTGGAATGTTGGGGTGATGCATTGTTTAATACTTCTGTGGGTATTACACGATGAATGCCTGAGAATTGTCCACTTCACGAAATACCCATTAATGAGCGAACTATTGCTGAACACCAAGTTAATTATGAGTTTTTACTTGGAGTAGCCGTCTGCCTTTATATTGGTGCCCAGGCCTTCAGATATTGAAGTACTTCACATTTTTCAGGGACAATTGCCTTTGAATGGGGAATGACAAAGCTCTGATCTTCTTTGGGCTGTACAACTCCCACTGGGTAATCCCTAGCAACCCCATCACCAAGGTAACTCAGAGAGGGTGCGGTAAAGGTGGTGGGGGGGAGGTGGTGGAAGCATGAAATCTGATGTCATCCTTTGCAGACTTGAGAGGAGGAAAAAACAAATGGTCACTGTGCTGAAAATTGACTAAAGTTATAATCAACTTAATACATCAATAGTCAATAAACATAAGCCGTTCTTGCTAGTACCAATCCCAAACTACACTTGCAACTGTGACAAAAATAAAGGGACAAAATAGTTCTTTTAGAAAAAAAAGTTGCAAATCTTGTTGATTGTGATCAAAATACAAAGGATGCAAAGACAATGACTTGAGCTTTCTGGCCTGTACCAAGAATTGTGTGTAAGGAGCTGTTAGGGATTGTTCTTTCCCTGATAGATTCACAAGATAACTTGCCAGTGAGAAACTTATGGTAAGTCAAACTAAGCTGATGTGCTGGTTACTTTCTCAAAGGGTATCCATTACTCAGCAAAGTAGAAGACAATTTTAATGTTTCTCCTCTACATGAGCTCACAGGAATTGTGAGTTGATCAAAGTGCTATGTAGAAAATCCCAGTATTTCTCAACAACAGACATGTTGACTGATTCCAGGGGTAACTGTTTTATAAATGTGCAGAAATGATCAGAAAATCAAAATCATCAAGATTATGCTGATTTCAATGTTCTAGCCTACGATATGTGCCTGTCTTATGCCGGTCCCAGCAGTGGGAGTGGTGTTTCTGAAGATGGACATTTTCGTGTTAACGGTGTAATGGCAGTGTCAGTACAAGAGGTTTCTATTTTGATTTGATACTGCCAACATAGCACAAATCTCAACTCAAAGTCTAGCCTGACACCAAAAACAAGAAGTAAAAACATTTTAGAGAAGTCTATTTTCAGTACCCATTTAGTGTTTTTGCAAACCAAGTTCTCTGAGAAAAAACAACATAAAAATAGTAGTTTTGTCCTCAATAATGATCAAGTTGATTCATTTTAAATGAAATGTAAACTGCAGTTGATGGGAATTGCTGGAGATCAATAATGATTAGATGACACCAAGCTTAGAATCTTAAGATTTAATTATAGAAGGAATAGGATATAAAGAAGTAATTTCGTGATTTAATCTCAAAGCTGAAAATTAAGTTAATCATTAAAATAAAATTCATGTACTTTGTAACTAACTCATTATTTACATTTACAATTTTCATTGTTATTTATTGTGTGTTAAAAATACAGAATAAACCAGAACCTTTGCCATGAAACATTAAACCTTTGTCAACTCCACACATCTAAGGTTTTATTCATTAGAGGGCAACAATGTTAATGATCAATATGAATCTAATTCGAAACCTAGGCACACTACAACCAATGCAAAAGAATCAAGTTGCATTGCCAAATGAGTTGAAGGCCTGTAAGATCAAATTACGATTTGGACAATTGAGTCATTTGAGAGTAAGCCATAAAAATATCTAAAACTAAATGATAATTTCCACATACATGCATATACGTTATAAGAATCATTTTGACAATAGGGCAGCCAACAAAATAAAAAATAAATTCACAATGTTTTAATGGAATTAAAAACTTATATTGGCACATGTCTATTGCTTGACTGTTTGAAGATATCATTCTTTAAAACATCGAAACTCCATTAGTTATTGATTTAACTAACTTGATTGTCCCAAATGTTCCATAGAGAAAACACAAACCAGTGAAAAACTGCATCTATTCACTGCACAGCTAAGGAAATCCATCAACACCTTGGAACAAATAAAAATCATTGATTTTTTGTCAGTATCGCTGTAAGAAATTTTCCACTGGGTGTGGGTCAAATTAGTGTACATATATGTGTAATACTAATTGTACATTTTTATATATTGACAGTCAAGTGCAAAGCTTCGCCTGCCAGTATTGCAAGTTAAGAATCTAAGATAGATAATCCAACAGCATTTTGCAATCTTGACATTCAATTTCCCAAAATATGCTCAGGGAAATAATCTTTGCAGAAAGGTACTCACTTTCTACCACCATCCTCTGCGGCACAGGTTATATTTTATTTGCCTACATGGAATATGAGCATTGCTGACAAGGCTAGTGTTCATTGTGCATCCCTACGTAGCCTTGAGGAGGTAGGGATCAGCCTGCTTCTTGAACTAATACTGTATTGATACATTGCAATAGTGCTGCTGGAGAGGGAGTTCCAACATTCTGACACAAGGACAGTGAACAAAGTGAGATTATTCTCAAACTAGCTATCATCAGAAAAACACTGAACTTAGCTATAAAGTTAGTCATTAGAGTGCAAAACTATTTTCAACTCATTTTGTTCAGCAAAAATAACAGTCTCTTTAAAGTCTTGGACTTCAACATTGCTCTGACACAAACACAATGATTCTGAAGTAGATATGAAAGGTTTCTCTCACAAGACTCAGCTCAGTAGCATCCTTGGTTTTAGCACAACTTTTCCAAAGTGCATCCTTACTGATTGCACACATTTCTGACCCAAACCACGCCAAGCACCATCTTGGTGAAGACAGAAGTGCATGTGTTGCAAGTGTGTAAGTGTGTAGAGTACTTCAGTCAACACTGTGTGACACTGATTCAAGACCAGCACTTCCATTTTTAACCTTGTGACTCCAGTTAATGTTCCTATAAGTGCAGTACCACTGGAATGTGTGTTTAACAGCAGGAAAGAGCTCCTCCATCTCTCCTACCAGTGCCACCTAAAGAGCTCATTAACAACATGTGAACTATTTACTGACTAATCTCCAATGGATCTGTTTGAGTTTTATGGAAGTAGGAGCAGGATTGAGAAATTGATTACAGTTGATGAAGTCAAGAGGGAGTCACGCCAATTTTGAAGAAGTTGTCAATTGGGATTACAAGGACTCGAAACATATCATTGCCTGCTGGCATTGTGAGTTTTCTTCACAGTTTGTGTTGGGCTACACTTTGAGAGGATGAGTTGGAGCCATGGCAGCAATGTAGAGGACCTGCTGTTCACAGAGGTTGGAGATGAGGAAACATTCCTTCACCCAAAGAGAATGTCACAGGAAATAGTTGATGCTGAAACATTGAATGTATTCAAGAGGCGGCTAGATATAGCACTTGGGGTGGATGGGATCAAAGGTTATGGGAACAAACAAGATGAGGCTATTGAGTTGGCTGATCGGCCATAATCGAGATGAATGGTGGAGCAGGTTCAAAGGGCTGAATGGCCTCCTCCTGCTCCTAGCTTCTATGTTTCTATGAGACAGAGACAGAAACAGGTTCTCCGTGGGAGACCGTTTTCACTGATGGGATACTTTCTTAACTCTGCTGAAGCAAAGAGTCACATTTATAATTCATATTAGTGGTGCTCAAAGAACTCTGACGCCACCTGGAACCAGGTCTGCAGCCTCAGGGTACAATGTTGCCAATAGCTGTGAAGATGACTCTGTCCCTATATTTCTTTGTGGGACACAGTCCTTTGCAGAGTGGCACAGATCACTGTCCGTTGCTGCATCAGAGAGGTGACAGAGACTCTCCACGCTTTCAGAGAGAGCTGCATTACGTGCTTCCTGAACAGAGGAAAGCAGGTGGAGTGTGAAAGTGTCAAACCAGAGACCTGTCTGACACCTGTAATGAATTTGGTATCGGCTCTTGTGAGTCCTCTCTACAATACACAGAAACATTATCGAGTGGACAGCTGGGGTCCTGAATCAATGGTTCCACATTACGAAGATGGTCTGATCTGTGGTTGTGTTCTGTATCTTCCACAATATGATCATCATGAATACACAATCCTTACCATCAGGGACTGGGTAAACACTCCAGGAAGAGGACGAAGGGAAGAATAGGAAACAGAAAGGTTTATACAATGTCTAATTCCAATGCAAAGTTCAACCAATCCATTTTGTACATTCCTTTGATGCCTATTTTTGCCTTGGATAGTACTCCAATGCAGTGCCACCCAGTGACTACAGAATTAGATTAGATTAGATTACTTACAGTGTGGAAACAGGCCCTTCGGCCCAACGAGTCCACACCGCCCCGCCGAAGCGTAACCCACCCATACCCCTACATCTACATCTACATCTACATCTACATCTACATCTACCCCTTACCTAACACTACGGGCAATTTAGCATGGCCAATTCACCTAACCTGCACATCTTTGGATTGTGGGAGGAAACCGGAGCACCCGGAGGAAACCCACGCAGACACGGGGATAATGTGCAAGCTCCACACAGTCAGTCGCCTGAGGCGGGAACTGAACCCGGGTCTCTGGCGCTGTGAGGCAGCAGTGCTAACCACTGTGCCACCGTGCCGCCCAATGGCTGGTGGAGTGTTGCTGTACATCAGTTGAGGGAGACTACAGGTTGCAGCAGGGACAAATGTACCCTGGATTGACTGGCAAAGTCACAGTCAAAAAGTGTGGCACAGGAAAAGAGCAGCAGGTCAGGCAGCAACCAAGAAGCAAGAGAATCAAGGTTTCGGCGTAAGACATTCCTGTTGTCGGGCTTGTGCCCGAACCATTGATTCTCTCGCTCCTCGAAATCTGCCTGTCCTGCTGTGTTTTTTCAGCACCACACTTTTTGACTCTGATCTCCAGCATCTGCAGACCTCAGTTTCTCCTGGCAAAGTCACAATAAGAATGGCACAGGTGGACTGACAGTGATAGTAGCACACCGAAGTTTATAAAATCATGAGGGGCAAAGGTAAGATGAATAGTCAAAGTCTTTTCCACAGGGTAGCGGAGTCCAAACTAGAGGGCAGAAGTTGAAAGTGAGAGGGGAAACATTTAAAATGGATCTAAGGGACAACATTTTCATGCAGAGGGTGGTGTACGTATGGACTGAGCTGTTAGAGAATGTGGTGGAGGCTGGTACAATTACAACTTTTAAAAGGCATTCGGAAGGGTTTAGAGAAATATGGGCCAAATTCTGACAAATTCAGGTTAATTTAGGATATCTGAACAGCATGGACAAGTTGGACTGAAGGGTCTGTTTCCATGCTGTACAGCTTTATGACTCGAAGATCCATATATTTCTATGCTGAGAGAGAATGGCATGCCCATACTCCACAGAACTACAGCCAATCCCATGGGACAGGGTCCCAGCAATCCTTATATTCTACTGGAACACAAGTTCCTGGAGAGTGAGAGTGTGAGAACTGGACTCCACAGCCACAATGGTAACAGTTGGGTCTAAATGATAACAAGCTGAGATTTCATTATATTAGTCTGAACTTTCACTACAGTGCTGAGATATTGAAAGCAGAAATAAGCTGGGCATCAAGACATTGCATCTCCCCTGGGTCTGCAAGTGCTGTCATACAGTTAGCCTCGATGTGCATATCAGAAAGTATGGTCTTCACTCTCTGCATGTGCCAAGTTGGAGCTAGTCATTTCCATGCTCCTTGACAGGAACAGTAATTTTTTAAAATTTCAAAATATACTTTATTCATAGAAATAAGTCTTTGGTACCTGTACAATTGGTCATGCCGTTCATGTGTATACATTGCATGTCTTTACATTACAGAGAACAGATGGAGTTAATCGTATTTACAGTTATTGTATTTACAGTTCTGTATATTAACCATCCAGTCTCTTGGTATTTAGCTGACGCGTCAGCGGAACCCAACTACTGAGTGGGCCCCCTGTTATACTATAGCAAAGGAACCTTCTTTAACCCCCAGGTGACAGGAACAATAATGCCAGGTCTGCAGATGCACCGACCATTTCTGTGTGAATGCCCACCTGTCCTTTTTCTCCACATGGCACTCCGATCAACACCCCCATCTGAATTCTCTGTACCAGAAATCATTTGCAAATCACCGTTCTCTAAAAAAAGTTAGCATCTGTAATATCCTTTCGCTTTCATTAAGCTGCACCCCACCTTTGTGGAGCAGCTCACCGTTTACAATCCTGTTTCTAGAATGTTCTTGAACTGACATGCAAAGCCACTATTGGAGCTGATGCCTGGGTGTTTGAGATTGAGTGACCATGTTACTTTTGTACTGTGAGTACCACAGCAGCCCTGAATCCAAACAGCAGATTTTTTCTTTTGGAATTCCTACAGTGTGAAAACAGGCCATTCAGCCCAACAAATCTACACTGACCCTCTGAAGGGCACCTCACCCAGACTCACCACCCTACCCTATTCCTGTATTTGCCATGGCTTATTGTACACATCCCTGAACACTATGGGCGATTTAGCATGACCAATCCACCTGACCTGCACATCTTTGGACTGTGTGAGGAAACTGGAGCACCCGGAGGAAACCCACAAAGACAAGGGGAGTATGTGCAAATTTCACATAGACACATAGACAGTTGTCAGGGTATCGAATCCGGGCCCTTGGTGGTGTGAGGCAGTAGTTCTTGGGTATCAGAAAGCATGGATTCAGAACTGTATTAATGGAGTGAGAAAAATGGAAGGACAAGCACAAGCAGCATGGTCACCCCATGTGCAGCATCAGAATCTGACAATGTTGAGGGATGAAGGAACAGTAGGATTGCACCTGGAAATATGGGCCTGAATGAGACAAGAGGGATACCACAGGAGTTGGTTGTGTCGTTAATGCAGCAAGACTCTTAAAATATAGTGGAAAAACTCATTAGGCCTCGAGATGAAAACACAGCTAAAAAACTATAATGCATCTTGGATTTATTAAAAGCAGCATAAGTTTCCACCCATAGTCAACCTTGACAGATCCAGTATGGATACTGACAACAGTTTCAGTCATAGCTGCATAAGCAGCACATCTCCTGCATGGAGTCAAAGCATGCAACCATGTTGGGTGCTGTGAATGGGCCAAATCACTTTGCAAGAGTGAAACAACTGCACATAGGCCAGTATCCCATCACCAAGTCACCCTTTATTTACACGTGCACAGTACATGTGGTCTGATCAGCCAGCTCAGAGCCAGTCCCTAGAATGAGGAGACTCTGAATCTCCTGATTATATCTGTCAGCCAGGGCTCCTTCATTGTCCCAGGTTAACAACTCCAATTAAGGATCTCACAGTCAATCAGATCTACCTGGCCTCCATTACAATCATGACAAAAAGAAAGAGATGTGAGTCCATGTGATGGTGTTGAGTGATGATCTGCCACAATTGAATCTCGTGTGCAGGCAGTGAGAGATGTGTGTGCAGCTTTCAGAGCTGCTAAGCGAATAGGGGTGAGGTGAGGCCATTAATGCAAATTATGAGTCATAACTGGTTGAGCTTGTTGTCAGGTGACTGAACAGCTGTGCTGAGTGTATCAGTGTGTGAGACTATGGTTTCATTTATGAGAAAATGATATGTGAATCTGAAACAAGATCAGATTACAGTGTGGAAACAGGCCCTTCGGCCCAACAAATCCACACCGACCCGCCGAAGCGCAACCCACCCATTCCCCTACATTTACCCCTTTACCTAACACTACGGGCAATTTAGCATGGCCAATTCACCTGACCTGCACATCTTTGGACTGTGGGAGGAAACCGGAGCACCCGGAGGAAACCCCGCAGACACGGGGAGAACGTGCAAACTCCACACAGTCAGTTACCTGAGTCGGGAATTGAACCCGGGTCTCTGGCGCTGTGAGGCAGCAGTGCAAACCACTGTGCCACCGTGCCACCCACCGATCTGTTGACAGATCTGTTGACAGATCTAGAACCATTCATTCGTGGTCACTGTAGTCCTTGCAGTACTATATCCTGGTTCCTGGAACGAGATCCCTGTTATTGACGGTGATGTCTGTTTGATGTTTGTTCCAACAAGCATCTTAGTGTTTGCCCCTGAGGGATAGAGAACATCTCTCTTTATATTTCCAGTACTGCATCAGAAATCTTTGGGATCTGTGGTCTGATCTGTTTGCCATTTTCATGGATCTTTAGATGTCCTACAGCCATAATGCACCTTCCTTTAGAGTTGTTTTAAACTTTGCATGATGTGAAGGTGCCGGTTTTGGGCTGGGGTGGACAAATTCAGAAGTCACACGACACCAGGTTATAGTCCAACAGGTTTATTTGAAATCACAAGCTTTCAGATCACTCCACCTCCATCAGGTGTCTTCACCTGACAAAGAGCCAGAGCGCCAAAAGCTTGTGGTTTCAAATAAAGCTGTTGGACTATAACTTAGTGATGTGTGACTTCTGACTTTTAAATTTTGCAGGCTTAACCTACGTAGTATGATCCTTGTCAAAACCTCCCCAAAAAATCAGGTGAATAGAGGACATTTATTGTGGCATGCAGCCACTTATCAGCTGTCCAATTTAGCCTGAAAAATATCTGTGAAGCAGTGGGATACCACACAGTTTTTAAACGGTAACCCCAATAGTGCACTGTGACCACCTGTTAAATGCCAGCGAAGTATAACATTTATAAGAAATCAGTGCTGTGCAAAGCTTTGAAACAATGTAATTTCATCTTATTTTTTTTAAAAAAGCTTTATACTGTTTTAGCTCTTGTTTTGATGTTTTGTTTACCTGTAGGTCTGGTTGGGGATTTGTGGATAATGCCTTGAGTGTTGCATAAATTCCTCATGGTGATGCCCAAAATGTTCAGGAATTTATTTTTCCAATGTATCTGACTGTTCTGCTGGTGCAAGTTTAAAATTGCAAGCATTTTAAGAGGGGACATCTTTATTTGCCCAGTATGGTAAAAGCTTGAATACATTCCTCTACCCCACCCCCACAAACAAGGTCCACATTAGCACACTAGGATATTAGCAATTAGTTACCAGAACAGGAGCAAGTGAATAACAGAAGTGAAGATAGCTTTGCTGATCTATATTTCAGGGATGTAGCTGCAAGATGTTGTGCTGTGCAGTAAGTAAAAGAGCAGTTCATGATGGGACTGGTTTGGATTCAAACCAACTTCAACATTTTGCAATCAAACTTGTCAGGGAAAGGGACACGGACTAGCTCACTGTTTAGCCAAACATTGGGTGAGATCTCATCAACGTGACATTTGGCTGCTCTGCAGCTGTGGGTGGCTTTAATTTGTCATGCTCCGAGAGCTACTGCCAATTACATTGTCTTGAAAGTTTCTTGTCTCAGCACTGCTAGAACATAGCGACTACTGTTGGGAAAACAAATAGTCCCAAAGAAGAAGTGAAAAGGTATTTTTCTGGGTTTCTGGGTAATTTTCAGGATTTTGGAAGTGAAAAACTGTGAGACCCCATATATGGATAAGGGGTATGTTGGCAGGGAAAGATAGTGAGGAATGGGCTGCGAGAGTGGGGGAGGTCAGATTCGAGAAGCAGTGGGGTGCAATAGATAAATGGAAAGGGCTTATCATCTTTAGAGGGGGAGTGTCCTAGATCACAGTCCACCTCCTCTCCTTCCCTGCCCACCTGTATCCCCTGCAACGAAAGCTGATGAGCTATTCATCGTGTCACCGCCTTCTGATGCAGACTGAACAGTTGTGGCAGAGGCATAATTTGGAGCTTAAGTGACAGATGATGTTGTCCTGTATAGGCCTCAGTAGGTCTAAGGGTAGAGAGGCCACACTTACTTACCCCAATTCCCATAATATGGTGACAGGGCAGGGATGGGCAGAAAGGCAGAGGGATACCCAATATCTTCATTTTATGTGCTTCCCCCACCTTTGAATACATTAGGGTGGAGGAGCCATAACATTTACCATGCTGTCTTTATGTCTATGCATCCTGTGTATAATGGCAAGATTATAGTCAGAGAGCCAATATAACATAGAAAGAGGCCATTTGCCCATTGAGTCTAAGTGTCTGACTGCACTCCTATAGAGCTTATGCTCAAAACATGAACTCTCCTGCTCCTCAGATGCTGCCTGATCAGCTGTGCTTTTCCAGCACCACACCTTTTGACTTAAAACCCCTCAAACAATAGAAATAATTGTCACCACATCCAAAATTCCCAAAGGCAATAAGATCCAGGTTGATCATGGACCGCAGTATAAATGCTTTACTCATGCCATTAACCAACTTTAGAATGGCTGATGTAGTGGTTAGTCCAATGTAGCAAGTGTGTATCATGGACTCCCATAACTCATGCAATGTTGGGGGATCCCGCACCCACCAAACACTAGCAAACTGCTGATGCCATGGAAGAATTCTGAGCTGGAGTTCCAGTCTTGCTCACCAGCACTATCTGGAACATTGCTTGAACCTTGCACTTTCTGATTTGGAGGTGATTACCAAACAAAATAATCACTCTAATGCATAAGGTGGTACAAGATGAAACTCACCACTTCAGAAAGACCAGCAGGCTGGTAGCAGTGTATAACCTTGCCATGATTCGACTGATCACACCTGCCAACAACCAAGAAGAATTGTTGCTACAGGCTCTGTGCCAACAGGGAACAAGTTGCAGAGTTTTGCCATCTGCTATAAGGACATGTTTATGTTCTTAGGCCATCTACAAATGAAAAAGACACTAGGAGTAAGTGATGAAGAGTCTCACCTTAATGAACTCTGCAAGAAATATTATTTCAGAGAGAGAGATGCAAATCTATAGAACTGTCTCTCTTGGGAAATGGGGGAAGCATTAGTATTGATTCATTCAGAAGCAAATCAGACAGATTTATTTCAGGAAATAATATTTTTGGATACATTACATTAAAATTTTGAACATGACATGCAATAAGTGTGGCAGGCTTCAGGAAAAGGTGACCTTGGGCCTGTGATTTTTAAAGTTCTCCATCTCTGAGGCTTACCTTATCCCATGTCTGGGTCAATTGTCGATTAATAAATACAGACTACAAACTTTGAATTGCGAACAACTTCATTATCATTGCAGCAGCCAATGAGGGGGATGGTAGAAAGCAAACGCAGTCATAAAATCCCTACACTGTGAAAGTAGGCCATTTGGCCCATCGAGTCCACACTGATCCTGCAAAGAGCATCCCATCCAGACCTAACCCCTACCCTAACCTTGCATTTCCCATGCCCAATCCACCTAATCTGCAAATCTTTGGACTGTGAGCAAACCAGAGCACCCAGAGGAATCCTCACAGATGTGGGAGAATGTGCAAACTCCACACAGGCAATTGCCCAAGGTTGGAATCAAGCCTGGGTCCCTGGCACTCTGAGACAGCAGTACTAGCCACTGAATCACCATACTGCCAAACAGCAGCAATCTTTTCAATACACCTGACACGTACTCTCACATATTCTTATTTACTTAAAAGCAACACAAGACTAAACAACCACGGTAACATGCTGAAAATAACCTCTGTTTGGTGCTTTCTCATGTTGGAAAATAGCTGAAAACTGACTATGGGTGGTTTGGCATGAAATGAGATTTCAAAATAAAGCATGACTGCAGAGCCAGTGCGAGATTTGTTTGACACGTTGCTTAATATCTAAGTAATCTGATTTTGCTTTCATCCATGATGGTAAGTCTCCAGTTAGTCACTTTGAATTGTTGCTTCCAAATGGCAATAAATGAATCACGTGTTTGTCACTTCAAGGGCTGTCATTTAGCTTGATAGCTCCTTTGTTCTGGAACAGGCTAATCTTTTTCTTAAACTTTCTTTCTTTTTCTTGAAAAAAAATGTATTGTTTCGCACAGCTAGCCATGCTGCTGCCTGCATGTCAGGTCATGCAGGCTCTTTGCAGGCTTCTGTCAAGGGTATCATCTTTGATGATCCCTCTGACCTGCCTTGTGGCCAGTAAGCATCTCCATTTTGCCTGTGTTAGTTGTCTGTTGACACGAGGCATTGCTTCAATATTGGTGAGGTCAAGCAAGGCCTTAGGCCAATGAGTTAAAAACTGAACACACAGTCTTTCAGCCAGACTGTGATCCAGACATTCTCTGAGTACTTCAGGAATAAAACAGGCAACTTATTGGGCTGGGTTTATACCCAGTTCATATCAAAATACAAGTACAGACTTAGCATTTGATTTTATATCAGATATTACACATAAAAACAACTGCTGGGCCCTGAGGTAGTGGATTAAGCCACATTTTAAAGAGAGTGAAGTCATTCATTCCATGGTTTGCCTGGAGTTATAGGGGTGTGGGAAGAAGTGTCTGTGGATAAGATTAAGTTGATTCACTGTATACCATGGAAAGGCTTTAACATTAAGCTGTACATCTTTCCAGATGTTTTTTGCCATTATTTTGAGATCAGCGTTTAAATGGTACATGAGGGCACTCTGATAATAGTATACCAAATCAGCACCTTACACTTGACTAGAAATCCATTTATGGGCTTGATAGGGAACAGCTTTCAATTATGACTGCTTTCCTTATCCAAGCATCCTGCTGTACTTTTATGCTGACAAAATTTATGCTAATGAAGAACTTAAGTATTGCCTCACTTAAGGGGGCAAAACTATATGTGAAACAAGGAAAGAAAATTCAGTTGAACTTAATTTTAAAAAATTGAAAATCTAACCACTTAGTGATGACAGAAATGTAACAGGCACATGGGTGATGTTAGTTTCAGTCAATAGGGAGTTTGAAATCACACTCCTTAGTGTTAATACTCAGCACACCAAGGCACCCCTATGATATTCCTCCTCTTTCTTTATTAAAGGTGTTGATCAATTTTAAAATGAACTCATTAAGAACATTGTTAGAGATGTGAGAAATAGAATTTCATATGAGCTTGTTATCACTTAAACCATGCATTGAGAAGATATTCTGGCAGTTCATGATTGGAAGCATATTTTCCTCAGTCTCTCTTTGTGTCACACATAAGTGCATCTTGAGAGATGTGCGATGCTGCTGTTTGAAGTGCTTTCAAAGCAGAGCAGCAGAGCCCCCTGCCTGGGTAAACATTTAGAGACCATGATGAGACTGACGGGCACAGACAGAGGAGCAAAACTTATTGACATTGGAAACAAAAGTATGGATAAGAAAGAAAGGACATACACTAATACAGAAGTATGCAAGAAATGGATAAAACAAGGGAGGCCGAGAATAAAAGGCGGCAGTGTTCATTAGTTTCATTCATATTGATAGATCTTTTCCTTCCTTGAAGTTTAATGTTTAAGACGGAAGTGTATTCTACCGGATTACTTCCAAATCCAACAATTTTATACGTAAAGATTTGTTTCCATGGTGAGTAGCTGTGCCTGAACTTGCAATTTGTAAGACCTGGAGCTGTGCTTTGCTAGAGGATCGACGCAAACCCCAGGGACACAGTGTGGAAAGTTTATGCTAGTTGTAGAGCTTTCCACCAAAGCGGCAACAGATAATTGGCAGAACACCCATGGAGATTCCAGTCTTTGATTTTTAGCAGTCCAGGAGTGAGCATTGGAGGTTCTTGTTCGAATGTATATCAGGAATTTGTACCTGCTGGTGCCTATTGTTATGCAGAGTAACCATTGACAAACTGGCTGACCTGCATCACTAATGGCGCCACAATAACAATGGGACCTCCAGTTGGCTACATGCTGATATCATCACATTCACTATTCACAACATAGCTGAGCTCCGGCATTGATGGCACTGCATTGACTTTTGCAAATGGAGGTAATGCTGTGCCAGAATAATGATGACATGCATGATTTCGAGATTAGATTTTGTGCTAAGAGTCTGGGGCTCTAGTGCTGCTCCTGTCCCGGACCCCTGGAACCGGCCCTGCCTACGACCAATACAACTGGGTTCCCCCAGATCTGTGGGCCCTAGTATTTGTGCCCTGATATTCCCACTTGTTCGGGTGCTGCTAAGGGATTTAGATTTTAGGATCAGGAATTGCAGTTGAGTTTTGCAGCTGGTTTAGAGTTTGGGTTTATGGTGTTTTGTAGCTAGTGGATTGAGGCTAGGAGAAATGGTTCAGGTCAGAATTAGTGGTTAGGATTAGGAGTCAGGGTTAAGCTTTGAGTTAGATTGTGCAGTTTGGCTTATGACAGTTGGGTATGGTTAATAATTGAATTCAGAAAATGCTAATGGTACTGGTATCATTATTAGATGCATATATTCTAACATTTTTTATGAAACACTGAGTTGTCTTTTGAAAACAAAATAAATGGGGTTTTCCTATTCATCATCACTATCCAGAATATCATTATGTCAGGTAAAGAAAAACCATCTTTCTGCTACTTTAAATATCTAATTGGAATGTATAAAATATAAAATGAGACAACTGAGAGACACCACCAATGCTTATATATCTCCTTTTAAAATCTTCTGGATCATGAGCTAATTTAGCGGGATATATTCCTTCTTTGTCGTATTAAGTGGAATTCGTCAAAAGGGATTTCTTGGCTGCACTTAGCCTTTCATAACCTTTAACCTCAGTCTTTTCATCAGTTTTCTTTCACATGCAAGATAAAGTTTCTGAACCCAGCAGCAGCCAATATTCTATTAGCAAATTTTAAAGCTTAAAAATGTTTCTATTTAAAACCTTTGACAACAAACAGGGACACACAGCCTGGGATTCGTTGGTCCTGCTTGGCTGATGTGATTTGGGTAGAGGGAATGATGACTGTATCCAAGCAGTTAGTCAAGTACTTCTGTGTGTACCCAGAACTTGCATTCCAAAGATTCCTCGAATTGGGAATTGAATTCCATTGGAAGTTCCATTCAGGTAGGACTGCCCATGGAAGCAAGGTGCCAGACACGTGCCAGACAAGAAGCTCTCAACAGCAGACCAGGCGAATGAACACTCTCACTGGTTGTAAAGGCAGAAAGATGGTCTGGCTGAAAAGCTCCTCACCCCCATTTTTCTACATTCTCCCCATAACCCTTCAACCCATCACCAATTAAAAATCTGTCTCAGTCCTTCATAAATTTACTTACTGTCCTAGCATCCACCACACTTTGGGGTAGTGAATTCCACAGATTCACAACCCTTTGGGAGAAATAGTTTCTCCTCAACTCTTTTAAATTTGTTACCCATTATCCTAAGACTATGACCTCTTTTCCGAGAATGCCCTACAGGAGGAAGCATCTGTTCCATATCTATTTTATCCACAGCTTCTTTCATCTTGAATACCTCAATTTGATCTCCCCTCATTCTTCTAAACTCCAGAGACTGTAGGTCTAAACTGTTCACTCGCTCATCATATGACAAACCCCTCATCTCTGGGTTCGATCTAGTGAACCTCCTCTGAAGTGCCTCCGATGCCACTAGAACACAGTACCTTATATTTGCCTTTAAAATAAGAAAATGTTCGGGTCTAGGCCAGCTTCTTAAAATATTTTGAAGGGGTCTGGTCTGTTAAACGTGAGATTGATAGATTTTTGTTGATCAAAAGCAAAATGGGAATGGGGAAAATGTTTACAAAGTTAGATGGCAGGTCATCCATAACCTGTGGTAACAATGACATCAATCAGGGATTCAGTAATAGAGACTTTGAGCCAAGGGCAGAGTCAACAATCTTATGGACCTGGAAACGGGTATTTTTATTAATGGTGTGGATATTGGATCAGAAGCTTATCACCTGGTCCAACATGACAACAAGTTGTGATCAGTTTTATCAACAGTGAGGAAGAGGGCTGGAGTCAGTAACAAGTGGATGGAGTTTCGAACAAGGCCCAGTGAAAATGACTTCTATATCCCCAATGTTTAATTGGGAAAGTGAATCAACATTGTTAACAAAATGAATTAGAAGTTGCGTTATATCAAAGAAAATAGATCGTAAGAATGCCAGCTTCAATGGTAAGGCTGAGGATTGGGAACAATTTAGGACCCAGCAAAAGAGAGGAAAAAGGAAAAGGGAATATGAACATTAACTAGTGGAGAACATACAGAAGGATTTTCAAAGCTTCTGACAACATATGAGAGGAACAATACAAGCAAAATAAATGTAGGGCTCTTACAAGTTGGCATAGGAGAATTTATCGTGGAGAACAGGGAAATGGAGGAACAACTAAACAGTTACTTTCAGTTTGTCTTCAAAGAAGATGAACAGAAAAGTCCCCAGAAATATTAGGTGACTAAAGAACTTATGTAACTGATGCTATAAGAAATTATTATTCGTAAAGAGGCAGAATTTGAAAAAAATTAGCTGGGTTGACATTTCATAAATCGCCTGGACCAGATCTGGTTCATCACGAATTGTTGAATAATTTAGTTATCGAGATGCTGGTTGCATTGATGCTTATCTATTCATCCAAACATATGCTAGCAGTCAGAAGTCAAGAATACTATGGCTAATAATAACCATCTCCTCAGGACTCGTCCACTTGTCAGCGAGGCGCAAGTCAGGACATTGATGGGGCATTCATCATTTGCCTGGATAAGTGCAACTCCAGTAACACTCAAAAAAGTATGCACCAACTGTAGATACTCACCAATGCTTTATTGACAGCTCAATCCAAATTCACAAACTCTACCAGCTAGAAGGACAGGGACAGCAAACACAATGGCATCCGACCATCTTCTTCCCCAAGCCATTCCCATCCTGACTTGGACGTATCTCACTCTGTCACTGGGTCAAACTCGTGGAACTCCCTTCCCAACAGCACCACAGGATTTTAGTGGTTCAAAAAGGCACTCCTCACCACCTTCTCTGGGACAATTAGGAATTGACAACAAATGCTGGCCTCATCCGTATGAGCCATATCCCAGGAAAGAATTCTTAAAAATCTACTATTGTATGTTGCAATAGCAGCTTGACAATTTAAAAACAGTTGAGGGATTGACAGAGATGATGGTGACGTAGAGGTAGACATGATAAGAAAACTGAGACAGTGTTTTTAGATGATATCAACAAAGAGTCAAAGTTAGATTCTTTGGGGACGCCAGAAGCAACAATGCAATAACGGGAACAAAAATCAGCACAGCTATTTCTTTGGCTAAGAGTGGATCAATAGGACCTCTAATATATGGTTGTATTGTCTGAGAACATCTAAGAACTAATTAGCTGGGACCAACTATTTTTGTAAGTGTTCTATTGGGACAACATTCACGATTGCACTGCATTATGTAACATGACACCAACCTGTGTAAATGTCTAACCAGGTAGCATAACACTCTTAATAAACATAATGAGCCCCAAGTTTTGCAATTGCAAAGTGTTATAATTTCAAATACTGGGGAAGCAAAAAATAACCGTAAGACAATGGACTGATGAAAGGTCCCAACCTGAAACATCAACTCTCCTGCTCTTCTGATGCTACTTGACCTGCTTTGCTTTTTCCAACTCCACACTTCATTGACTATGAATACCAAGGTGGGTGATAATCCAGCAATCGGAGGCCAGAGTTCTAGTTTGTTCACTTCTTTAGGGCTGTCTCGAATTTGGATCAAACCCATAACTTTCTGACTCAGGAGCTGGAATGCTACCACTGAGGAAAGGCTCAATTCTCCCTTTGTCGTGAGATGAGTAGATGAAAAGGAACCATAATTCTTGTTTTGCTTCCCACTCAAAGATGTGTGGAAGTGAATAGCACTTGGCAGACAGACCTGAACTGGAGCCCTCATGTGATGCTTGGTGAAGCAGGAAAGGGAAAGGGTGAGGGGAGGGATGAAGGAAAACCATACTTATTTAAGAGAGCTGAAGCTCACAATGAAGGTTTGAAATGTTGAACCACAGGAAAGCCATAACACATTTGAGGGGTTCTGCTGCTACCACAAGCTGTGAAAGAGCCGTTAGTGCACTTCATGAGGCCAGAAGAACATAGGAATCACATTACCACCCAGTTGCCATTCCCACGAGTATTTCATTCCATGTAACATACATCTGCGCTGGAGTTTTAATGCTAAAGGTGAGAATATGCTATTGTGCGATGAATGTAAAAGAAAAGAAGACGGAGTGTAGAACAGGTCACCAAATTACATTTTTTCTTGTGCTACAGTCTAAGATGAAATTCGCCAACTGTACCCACCTGTCAAAATAGATCCACAAGCTTTCATTTGTATCACTGAATTAACAGCCTAGCAACTGTAAGGTGCCAGCTCACACTTCACAGATCTAAGCATTCCAGTCTCAGAGACTGGAGCTTTACCTGTGTTTTTTTCAGTGTCAGGCTAGTCACTGGTAACACTATTAGTTCACATTTTGCAGCTTGTGCTTGCTAAATCTGTCCCTCCCAGTTGAACAGAATAGAAAATGCTCCATGCTTAATGAAAAAGGTTATAAAGTCCATTGACACCATTGCGCAGAATTCTCCTGTTTCTGTTTCATGTATTAATTTGTGGAGGGACATTCACATTAAAATAATAATTCCAAGAATGTGTCATATCAATAGCCCTATGAGAAAGAAGAACAGGCAATGAATTTATAAGGGAGTAGATACTTCCTTGGAGCAAGCATTTTAATTAACTCATATAACCTGTATTGCAGCAACTAGCAACCTCGATTACCCACATGTTGCTACATGAGCATGCAAATATGCAAATGTAAACATTCAGATGCATAGGCACACAGGTGTTAGCTGTGACTCAGCAGTAGGGCTCTTAAATCTAAATCAGAAGTTTGGGAGTTCAAATCATATTCCACATATAGTCAAGGCTGACACTTCAATGCAGCACTGAGAGTGTGCTATCACCTTTCTGTTAAGATGTGGTGGCACAGTGGCTCAGTGGTTAGCACGACTGCCTCACAGCACCAGGGACCCGGGGTTAATTCCAGCCTCAGTGAGTGTCTGTGTGGAGTTTACACATTCTCCCTGTGTCTGCGTAGGTTTCCTCCAGGTAATCTGGTTTCCTCCCACAGTCCAACGATGAACAGATTGGCCATGCTAAATTGCCCACGATGTGCAGGCTAGGGGAATTAGCCATGGCAAATGCAAGCTTACAGGGGTAGGGTCGGGGTGAGTCTGGGTGGGATGCTCTTCAGAGAGTCGCTGTGGACATGTTGGACCAAGTGGTCTATTTCCAAACTGAGGGACTCATGTTAAACAAGTCTTGATCTAGTCTTTCAAGTTGGAAATAATTCCTGTGTCATTATTGGCAAAGAACATGAGAGGTTTTCCAATATTTCAGAATAACATTTGTCTCTTGACCAGTTTTCAAAATGAAACAGAATATCTGGCCATTTAAATGTAATAATTCGCGCCTGTGTTTATAGTGAGTATATTTCAAAAACATTTAATCAGCTGTAAAGCATTCTGCAATATTCTGAGGTCATGGAACATGTTATATGTAAGTGTGTTCTTTCTTCAGTTATGCATTAATACAATATATGTACATGGCAGGGACATATGTGTACATGGACAGGCATAAATATGTACATAGGCAAGCATATATGTATATGAATAAACATACAGAGTCGATGGAACAGTAACTCTATTCAGGTCTCATTAAAAATGAGCCACTTTATAAACAAAAGTTAACTTTAATGGTAATTGCACATTTATTATGCTTAATGTAGTGTAAGACTTTTTCTGTAAATACAATGAGTCAGTGAAGGAGATGAATAGTTCAATTTAAACCAAGATTGGTTAAAAAGAAACACTGTGCATTGCATTGTGCCAGGAAACTGTCAGTTTGGAAATATCCATTTAAACTTTTGTCCTTGAGTGACTCTGATAGTACACCACTACAATTTAGTGAATATTCTTAGCCTACTTTTCTAGCCTCACACTGGCTCTTGCTGGGGGCAGCTGCACAAGTAGCAACAGTTCTGCATCACTTTGCCAGATAACCCTCCGTGTGAGACATCTTGAGCAGAAGTTGCCTGTGTACCATGAATGCCATCAAACCCGAATTTCATCCTTGGCCGTTCCAGTGTCCAAACACCTAGCAGAGGGTGGGTTCTACTAACAGTAGAAGACAGTGTTATGGACCAAAGATTTTTTTTATTTTAAAGGCAAAAGTAAAGTACCATGTTCTGGATGCGATTCAACAGGTCAACCTACTTGATTGAAGCAAAACACAATTTATGCGAACACTTTTGAGTTAAAATACAACAAAAGAAAGAAGGATTTAGAATTACATAACTGTATTGTAAAACTTAACCGAATAATGGATACTGTAACTATTATGAAATAACTATTACATCTATTACAACTATACATAATTAACTAGAAACCTCCCATAAACACATCCCTTAGCAAAAAGGTAAATTCAGAAAAATGGATTTGTCTCACAAGCAACCCAGTAGCAGAGAGATACCCTGGGCAACCAAGAGAGGGAAAAGATAGCTTCTATTCCTCCAAAGCTCCAGCAGCTTCAGCCCTGATAAGAATCCAACAGCAACTGCTTAAAGCTAAACTTAAAAACTAAAAACAAAATTAGAAACCTTGGTCTGTTAGAGCTGGCCACACCCATCCAGCTGCTTTTTTTGTTGCAATATTTTTTTTAAAAAGCCTCCAAGGCCTCCCAAGCTATTTACATGATGGGTCTTCATCAGTCAGCTCAATACCTCTGACTTAAAACCACAATATCGTCACGCAGTCAGTAAAGGGAGCAGATTTCTTGCCACTATCCAGGTCAGGCAAGCAGAGTACAAGCATATATCGCTGCTTCACTGAGATCAGGTCACATTTGAATGCACAAGGTTCCAAATGGACACCTTCCCAGTATTTATCACTGAGTATCAGTGTGGTATAATGAGGTTCATGTAAATCATGATGATATAACTGATTTATAATTATGGCATAATTAAAAGAGAAAATAACAGTGTAGAATGAATGTGGGAAGAGAGGGTCTTAGACACTGTATTAAAACCTGTGAGGTTCCAATGTAAATAAAGGTGTTTCACAGTGGATAATGAGTTGAAATTACTTAGTAATAAAGTGCAAGCAGCCTCAATGACAGTATTATGTGCAGACACCTACAGCAAGATTCCAGATGGTATCTCAATGTACAGGTATCAGCATCAACTTAAATATTAAGATAAACATTGGTGACAGCTTGTGAACAGAAATCTCCAGAGGCAGGATCTGAAGTTAATACTGAGTCCAAGGAGCACATTTGAACCAGGAAAGCTCTAAAGAGAGGAAAGTAGTTCAAAGACTTTGAAGAGCCCAAGACTCCAAATGCAGGCAAAGTGCTTCAACAACTTAGAGAAAGGAAAAGCTGGAAAAAGAGGACTCCAAAGACAAGGAGAGAGGTGCTAGACATCACACTAGAGAAGTATATTTAATAAGCCACTGTGTAAAGATGTAAATAAATACATGTTATGGTATGTAAATGGTTAAAGTGATGATATTCAAGTTGTCTCACAGACACCTACAACCTGAGATATTCCAGACCTGGCTATCATTCTGCGCAAGTAGCAAAATTAGCTTAAAGCACAAGATAATGATCAGGAGACAAACTAGAAATCCATAGGCTTTATTTTAATTGCATAAACAAATGAGTTTTGAGTCCATTTAAATTGGCCCCATTGACACACCATGGTGCAGTATAAATTCAGTAAAACCTGGTCATTTAGGAACTGACAAAACATCTGAAATCAGCTGGTTCACTAATGTCCTTCATGGAAGGGAATCAGCCATTCAATTCTTAAAAATTAACCATGACAAAGCATGCCCAGCATCACTGTCTCAAATCAATTAAGCATGGGAGCTAAATGTCCTTTTGCCTGCATTAATTATACAAAACATATATGGACTGGTGCTTCAATTGCGCTCCAAAAATAGTGTTCAAAAATAAGGTTAACTGTTTTAAAGAAAGAAGGAAAGCAATTCCTTGCATTTATATAGCACTTTACAAATTTTGTTGATATTTCAAATGTTTTCAACATTCTTATGTAATGCATGAAATTTAACACAACTGTACACAAAAAGACTTCCACAAACAACATTGTGATAATGACCTGGTGATCTATTTTTAGTAATGTGGTTGAGCAATAACTATCATCTGGAACAATTTTAAATTTATTGTGTCTAGTCCAAACTTTAATAAAATGCTTGGTCCAGCTCTGTTTGTGACATTGTTATCAGTTTATATTTAGCAGATTAGTGATGCTGACACTTCCTTTATGAAATAGACTGTGTTTCTGATATTCCACTAACATAATTAGGTCAGATTACATTTCTATCCTGTCTATGCAAGTTTAAATAATACAATGTGAGCACAAAATCAATGTTGCAAATTGCCCACTGAAGCAAAACCTTTAAAACGATTACATGTTGAAACAAATTTTCAATATCATTATGTTGCTGCAGGGAGTAAGGAGCCCAGAAGGAGGATACACATTATATTGTATCCTATCCTGGTGGTAGTACACAGTGCCTTGTGTACAATATTTCTGGTAGCATAACACAGTGTTCAGTATTTTTCTCAAGATTTATTATCATTAATACAGGAGAGTAATACTATACACCAATTCCATCAATCGGAATGATTTATTTGTAAGTTTAATGCTTGCATTAATGTATTCAAATGTTGGCATCAAATTGAATTTAAAGGTATTTGATCAAGGGAGGTAATACAACCAAGTGTAAACTGGATCAGGATCAGCATTCAGTGAGTTACCAAAATAGGGCAACGTTACAGCTTGAATTGATGCTATTGGCAACATTATCAACTGACCTTCTTAAAGTCATAGAGTCATACAGCACAGAAACAGACCCTTTGGTCCAAACAGTCCCATGCCGAACATAATCCCAAACTGAAGTAGTTCCACCTGGCTGCGCTTGGCCCATATCCCTCCAAACCTTTCCTATTCATCAATATATCCAAATGTTATTGTAACTGTACCCTTATCCACCACTTCCTCTGGATGCTCATATGATCCACTGTTTAAAAAAAATTGCCTCTCATTCCTTTTTAAAATCTTTCTCCTCTCTCCTGTAAAAATGTCACCTTGTCTTGAAATTCCCCACTCTTGAGAAAAGACACCTGCCATTCACCTTATATATATATATACATCATGACTTTATAAGTCTCTGTAAGGTCCCCCCCTCAACCTCCTATGCACCAGTGAAAGAAGTCCCAGCCTTGTCCATACAACTCCAACCCTCCATTCCCAGCAATGTCACAGCAAATCTCCCTGAACTCTCTCCAGGCTGAACGCTCCACTTCTGTTCCTCTGTCTTCTGGTCATCTCAACCTTGTAATTGTTTATTGATGCAAAAGTACAAATACTCCTGTCCCAAAAACCAGCTGGAGGTCCCACACTTTTTGTAGCACAGATTAGGTTGAAAATAGAGGAGAATTTCAGTACAATAAATACATTGCACAATGTTCCCCCGAACTATCTCTACTATCCTTCCCATAACAGGTGACCAGAATTCAGCACACAGCACTCCAAAAGGGGCTTCACCAACCTCAACATGATGTCCCAACTCCTATACTCAAAGCTCTGAGCAATGATGGGAAGATGGAATGAGTCTGGGTCAATAAGTATATTCAAGGCTGAGGTATACAGGTTTTCAGTCAAGAAGGGGAGCCAAGGGAAAAGGCAGGAAAGTGGAGTTGAGGATTAGCAGATCAGCCATGATCGTCATTGAATAGCAGCGTGGACTCAATGGTCGGAATGACCCACTTCTGCTCCTCTGTCTTCTAGTCATTTCAACATTGCAATTGATTATTGACACAAAAGTACAAATACTCTTGCCTCAGCTGGAGGTCCCAAACATTTTGTAGCACAGATTAGGTTGAAAATAGAGGGGAATTTCTGAACGATAAATTCTTTGCACAATGTTCTGTATTGTCTGATATAAGTTAATAGTCTCGCTTCAGAGTTTGATACGTGTTTAAATGCTAGGATTATTGTCACCACTACATTTGAGGGATGGAACGGTCAGCTGAGACACTGAATAGCCTTTGCTTCCTCCTAATCTGTACATCAGCCAATGAATTAGTGAGTCCTGGTTTTATTTTAGGGGTCTCCAAACCTGTGAACAACAGCAAAGCAAGCAGTCTCTTGAGTGAGCCAGTATAATTTCTCCAGCCAGTTGCAGTGAGTGAAGGTTAGCTGAATGATGTTATATAAAACACGTGATTTCCAAATCTCTTGGAGTGGGGCAGACATGATGGACAAGGAAGAAATTACTTAATCATTACTGTCCTGACTGAGACTAGATTGTGATGCTAAATGCACTCTTTTCAAGGCCCATGTATCAATGCAGCCGCCAATATATATCCATTTGTCCTTGGGATATTCTTTCCGGTGATAGACTCTTGCATGATCCTGCCAAAACAAGCCAACATGATTAACTCACAAAGCATCAATAACTCATGTAGGATCTGCAAGTGTTGAGTGCAACACCTTTACAAATGTCTATGCATCTTCAAGCACCATTGTGTCTTTGAACAAATTCTTTATCCATGGGGCGTACAAGGTCTGCAATGTCTAGGGCAGGGTTACCCTCAAAGTCTTTGTTTCATTCAGTTACAGAATGCTTCTGACACTGGTCACTAGTGCCAACCCTTCTCTGTCCAATAGACTATCCCTTTCATTTGGAAAGTTGGCTGAATACATTTTGGATTGAATCCTACCTTATGATTTTTGTTTTCTGTGCATAAACACTGGCAGCATCTTGTGGGTCTTTTCCACACTGCCAATTCTGTGTAATTAATTTACAAATAAATCTAATGGTTTTACCCTGAAAATAACCTGCATGATGTTTGCCACCTTGTGAGGGTAAACCAGATGGGGGCATATGTTGTGATCTCTGCTGAGCAGTCCTACTGAGGCCAGTCTTCATCGAAGGAATTCGCAGCACCCAGTTCCTGTCTGGATACTATCCCATTCTGCTTGCTTCTATTCAGAGGAGGGTAGAGCTGCACTCTTCAGATTGGCACAGAAACAGGCCATTTGCCCCAACTAATTCATTCCATCCAGATCAAGCTTCCTGACCCTCGACTTGCTTCACCATCATGTGTTGGTCCATTTTCCTAGAAAATGCATCCAGATGGTTTCCTTCCATTACTTCTCATGGGAACCTGATGAACCATCCAGGACTTGCCTTGAAGTCCAAAATTCCATCTTCCTTCTTTCGTTTGTTTCGTGCATGGATTTAGATGGCTTCATGACTAACACATTTTCCATTTTGATGATTGTCAAGGACTCATTCTGCAACATTTTCCTCCAGTTGAGTCCACTCGCAAAGTTTACCTCTGTTGGCACACCCTTCTTTTTAGCATTTTCTGTAGTTGGTTCAATATCTTCCTCCAGTCTCTCTATTAACCTCAACGAGGTATATGACTGTATTCCACACGTGTTACTGGAGAACTGAACTCAGTTGAGCTGCAGAAAAAGGGAGGTTGTCACCTGACTCTGACCTGATGCGTCTTAAACTTTTGCATCAAAGTGGTGTGAATTGTACATCAAAACAAATAACAGCCCGAAAAAATTCATTTCCTCATCGTAACATTTATGTATGGGATAATACCTTAACTCACAAATGTTGATCTATTATCCATGAAGAATTAGGGTTGACTTTTACATAAGATATGTGGAAAATTCCAGATTTTTTGGCCAAAAATAGGAGGTTGTCTTTTACATGAGATCAATCTTTACTGGAGTATATACAGTATATCTTACTCTTTCTTGGAAACATTCAATGTTTTGGCCTCAATTGCTTTCTGTGGCAGAGAAGTCCACAGGCTCCCCACTCTCTCGGTGAAGACATTTCTCCTCATCTCATTCCTACTCCATCTCTGTTAGACTGTGACTCCCTGGTTCTAGACTCTCTGGTCATCAGGAACATCCTTCATGTGTTTACCCCTGACTAGTGCAGCTCGAATTTTACAGGTTTCTATGAGATTCCTTCTTTATTCTTCTAAATTTCAGCAAATATAGTCCTAACTGATCCAACCTCTCTTCAGAAATCTGTCCTGCCATCCCAGGAATCGTCTGGTATACCGTTTGTTGTACACCCTCTACAGACAGGACATTGTTCCTCAGATAAGGAGACCACAACTACATACAGTACTCCAGGTGAGGTCTCACCAAGGCTCTGTACAACTCCAACAATGCATCCGTGTTCTTGTACCAATGTTATATTGACAGTTCCTTCAGAAAGTGCTTTGCTGGCTCCCAAGTGTTTGGGGATGTCCTTGTTATAGCAGGAAGTTTGATATCTAGAGGACACAGATTTATGATAACTGGTGAAAAGATCCAATGGGGAGAATTTTTTGTTAACACAGCCAGTTGTTATGTTATGGAAGAAGCTCCCTGAATTGGTAGTGCAAGCAGACTGAATCTATATTTGAAAAAGAAAACATTGCAATACTTTGGAAAAGAAAAATAAACTTGAAATAACTCCACAGAGGCTGGAATCCCCTCACCAAGTCACTTTTTATTTCCATATAGAGAATCCTT
Source organism: Chiloscyllium punctatum (assembly GCF_047496795.1). Classification (NCBI taxonomy): domain Eukaryota; kingdom Metazoa; phylum Chordata; class Chondrichthyes; order Orectolobiformes; family Hemiscylliidae; genus Chiloscyllium; species Chiloscyllium punctatum. The sequence continues at coordinate 120,008,387 of NC_092747.1, forward strand.
TATAGTGATCCACCTTCCTCAGAACCAGATCTCAGAGTATCAGCATGTTTGACACTAGTGTTTATATCTGTCAGCCAGGGCTCCCTGATTGCACCAGATTAACAGTTCTAATCAGGGAACTCACATTATGTGAGGTCTACCTGTCTGACCTTGTTACAATCAATATATCCCTCACTCCCTGAATCTGAGGATATAGGCAGGTCCTTTTTTTTTGTCGCTCTACTTGGGGCATTTTAGCATCTGCAGAGGTCCTCCTAACTCTGCCCTGATATGGATGGCATGTAATGCACAGTGACTCACCTCTTACATGCAGTGCATCTTAGAGAAATTCATTCCGCCCTTCAGGCAGCAAAGACATGGAGGTGGTGACATCAACTATTTCTATCTCAGATTCTGAGGTATCTCCAGACTTTACAGAGATGGAGAACCCATGGGTTCCAGAACAGTTGGAAAGGTTGTCGAGGAGCAGGGCATGTTTTGTTCCCACCCTGTTTGTGAGTTTGTAGCTTTCATATGGTCCACGTGCTTGCTCAGGACCATTGCACCCTACCAAACTTCATACATCATTCGGCATGACCTCACACCAACCATCTCCTTACCCAAGCAAGAACATTCCTGTGGTTGCTGCACCAAACGTCATCCCCTGAAGTAAACTGTCCGGGTTAGCGGAGTTTTGTGTCCAATATTAGCATTCTGGATACCATTTCACCTTCCCCGACCAGGCCGCGGAAAATTAGATTTAACCCAGCGTGGAGTTTTCTCCCCATTGGTAACTCTGCTAGGAGCTATCCATTTAGTTGCATGAGGGATGGTCCAATAGTCAAATAGGAACTGGGGCAGGTTGGTATCTAGTGAAGCTGTAGGTTGTTTCTTTAAGTCTGCCTTCAAAGTTTGGACTGCAGTTTTCACCAGACCATTGGATGATGGATGGAATGGAGTTGTCTTTCTATTTTGAATGCCATTTTACTTTAGGAAATACTCAAACTCCCTACTGGGAAACAATATCCCATTACCTGTGACCAACACTTGCGCGAGTCCACGTATTGCAAAAGATGCGCGCAGTTTTTCTATCATCATCCCCATGAATGACGAATAAACTCTATATACATCCAGACTCTTTGAGTGGGCATCCACGATGATGAAGAATATTGAGCCGATGAAAGGCCCTGTTGCTCAGTCAATATGCAACTGAGTCCAGTGTTTACCCGGCAATTCCCACAAATGTGGGGGAGTAGCTGGAGGTAAACTTTGGCCTTGTTGGCACACTGGGCACTGCCCCACCAACGCAGCTATGTCTGCATGTAATCCTGGCCACCAGACATAACCTATTGCCAACATCTTCATTTTGGAAACCCCTGGATGATCCTGGTGGAAATCAGCCGGTATCTGGCAGTGACGTTTGCTCAGGATAATCACACTTGCTCTCCATAATGATATGCCGTTCTCTACTCTGATCTAGTCTCACCAGGTCCAAAAAGGTTTCAATTCTGGTTGTGATGGTTCTTTGGTTTCCCCCATCATCACTAACTGTTTAAGTTTTGCCTGGACCTGGTCCTTCTACCTTTAAAGTCTGATATTGTCAGCTGTAACTGGAAGGGTGTTCAGAAAATTTAAAACTATTATGATCTTTTCCTGTGATGGTACCACTGTTGGTGTATCTGGGAAGGCAGCTCAATGCATCTGTATTCGTTACTTGGCCTCCTGGATGGTTTTCCAATGTGTAATTATACGCACTTTGTATTCGAGCTTAATGCTGATTTCGGCCTGAAACTATGGGCGGCAATGTCTTGTCCTTTATAAGTAGATCTAGCAGGGGTTTGTGGTCTGTTATTATTAGAAATTTACATCTGTAAAGGTATTGGTGGAACTTCCTGATTCTAAATAGGACCACCAAACCTTCCTTCTCTATCTGGGTATATTACTCTCTGGATTAGCCAAAGTCCAGGATGAAAATGCTATTGGGCATTCCTCTCTGCTAGGTCACCTATGAGATAATACTACTCTGATGCTGTACAGGTAGGCATCACAGGTCAATATCAGATCTCACTTGGGATCATAGAGTGCCAACACCTTAGAGGATGATAGCTGTTTTGTCACTTCCCTGAAAGCTACGGTTTGGCTCCATGACCATTTCCAAGGCTGATCCATTTTTAAGGGTTGATGCAAATTTATTAGGGTAGAGGCCAGATTATATATGAACTTTCTGTAATAATTCCCCAACCCAGGGAAAGATCTAAGCTCTGAGACAGACATAGGAGCCTTTGATCACCCTCACTTTATCTTTTGAGTGTAGCACAATCTTGTCAACTCTGCAGCCCATGTAAGTCACTTAGGATACCTGGAACACACATTTTTCCCTTCTAAGAGGTAAGTTCGCTTAGGAGAAATACCTAAGGACTATGTCCAAGTTCTCTAAATGCTCTTTATTGGTCTTCTCTGTTATTAGCACATCATCCAGATAAATGGTGACCTGACACAGACCTTGAAAAATGTTCTCCATAGATCGCTGAAAAATTGCACAGGCTGATGCTACCCCAAATGACAGTCTCGTATATTGGTAAAAATCCTTATGGGTATTAATTGTGTTATATTTATGAAAATCCTCATCTAACCACAATTGCAGGTATGCATGGTTCATCACCAACTTCATGAAGGACAACCCTCTCCCACCAGCTATAAATCCTCTACGTGAGGGATTGGGTATTTATCATGCTGGGAGAAGCAGTTTACTCTTTGTTTAAAATGCCCACAAAGGTGAACCAACCCTAGCGGCTTCACAATCAGTACAACTGGTGCTGCCCATTCTGCAAAATAGGCTGGTTTGATGATTCCTTCATAGAAATGTACAGTACAGAAACAGACCCTTCAGTCCATCTCGTCCATACCGACCAGATATCCTAACCTAATCTAGTCCCATTTTCCAGCACTTGGCCCATATCCGTCTAAACCCTTCCTATTCACGTACCCATCCAAATGCCTTTTAAATGTTGTAATTGTACCAGCCTCCACCACTTCCTCTAGCAGCTCATTCTATACATGCACCACCCTCTGTGTGAAAAAGGTGCCCCTTAGGTCTCTTTTAAATATTTCCCCTCTCACCCTAAACCTATGCCTTCTTGTTCTGGACTCCTCCACCCCAGGGAAAAGACTTTGTCTATTCACCCTGCCCATGCCTCTCATGGTTTTATAAAGCTCTATAAAGTCGGAGGTGCAGTGGACAGCGAAGAGGGTTATCTCAGATTACAACAGAATCTTGACCAGATGGGCCAGTGGGCTGAGAAGTGGCGGATGGAGTTTAATTCAGATAACTGCAAGGTGCTGCATTTTGGGAAAGCAAATTTTAGCAGGATTTATACACTTAATGGTAAGGTCCTAGGGAGTGTTGCTGAACAAAGAGATCTTGGATTGCAGGTTCATAGCTCCTTGAAAGTGGAGTCGCAGGTCAATAGGTTAGTGAAGAAGGCGTTTGGTATGCTTTCCTTTATTGGTCAGAGTATTGAGTACAGGAATTGGGAGGTCATGTCGCGGCTGTACAGGACATTGGTTAGGCCACTGTTGGAATATTGCGTGCAATTCTGGTCTCCTTCCTATCGGAAAGACGTTGTGAAACCTGAAAGGGTTCAGAAAAAATTTACAAGGATGTTGCCAGGGTTGGAGGATCTGAGCTACAGGGAGAGGCTGAACAGGCTGGGGCTGTTTTCCCTGGAGCGTCAGCGGCTGTGGGGTGACCTTATAGAGGTTTACAAAATTATGAGGGGCATGGATAGGATAAATAGACAAGTCTTTTCCCTGGGGTGGGCGAGTCCAGAACTAGAGGGCATAGGTTTAGGGTGAGAGAGGAAAGATATAAAAGAGACCTAAGGGGCAACTTTTTTCATGCAGAGGGCAGTACGTGTATGGAATGAGCTGCCAGAGGAAGTGGTGGAGGCTGGTACAATTGCAGCATTTAAGAGGCATTTGGATGGATATATGAATAGGAAGGGTTTGGAGGGATATGGGCCGGGTGCTGGCAGGTGGGACTAGATTGGGCTGGGATATCTGGTTGGCATGGACGGATTGGACCAAAGGGTCTATTTCCATGCTGTACATCTCCAAGACTCTTTGACTCTAAGTCACCCCTCAGCCTCTGATGCTCCAGGGGAAACAACCCCAGCCTATCAACCTCTCCCTATAGCTCAAATCCCCCAACCCTGGCAACATCCATGGGGCAAATAGCACTGGGCAGGCCTTGAAGAATCATGGAATTGCTTCCTGGTCAACATGCAAGGTGGCCTTGGCTCCTGTTATCGTCCCTAAACTTTCCCAAAACCTCCAGTTATTGAATTAAGACTTCATTCAGGCAACCATTTTCTGATCGAAAAATGTACAGCCAATCAAGTTGAATCTTTCTGAATCAATTTCCCCTCATCAAGTTTGATGCCTGAGTCTTTTTCTATGTCACAAAGCTGGTCCTTTTTTTAAAAAAAGCTGTTCCTTTTCTGAAGGATACTGTGTCCTTTGTTTTTCAGAGAGGTCGTATGTAGCTCCCGGCTCTGATTAGATTAGTTTGGTAGAGAAATTAAAGGGTACTGAGAGGCCTTTTTGTTTATACATAAACAGATGAGACTTGAGGCCGAAGTTTTTATATTTTTTAGAAGTAACCTGTATAAGTCAAGGGGGCATGGCCAGCTCTCTAGCTGAGCAGCTCAGTCTAGAACCAGTTAGGGAGTTCAGCAGTGGGCTGTGTGAAAACAGGCTGCTCAACTCTCTCTCCTTCTGCCTTTCTAACTTCGACCTGTTAGCCTTTCTTTCATTTTTACTGCATTTAAGGGGTTTGTTTATTGGAATTGTTGTGCATATTTGGAACAGCATAATTAAGTCTGGTTTGGATAGACTGAGTTCTGTGGGGGTTCTTTATTCTGTGTTTCTTGTGCAATTTTGTGAATAAATTTTTATCTGTTTTTAAACCTGGTAGTTAACCTAGCGAACTTACTCCGGGGAATTTTCACTGTAAACTTACTGGAACAAATTGCAAAGTTATGGTTTGGACTGACTGCTTAAGAATGTTTTGAGTCGTCTGAACTAGTCTATAGCAACTACAGTCAGTGGTAACGGAACCAGCTGCTTCTCATACGAGACTGGAACTGATGTTGTCCCCTTAACCTGTGAAGGTTTCCCAGTATAGGTTCTCAGTCTGGCTGAAACTTACACATACATAAGGGTTGGAGTCCTTATGAGTTTTGTTAAAGGCTGACTCTCTGATCAATAAAATTGCAGTGCTGGTGTCGAGGTCCATTAGAATTAAGTGATCATTTCACCTAATGTTTGTTTTGATTGGTTCTAATTTGAATGTTGCTAAGCAATTTAACTCTTCCAAACCAGATGCAGATGGATTTTCCAGGGTGTGCATTCTCCTGGATACCAGTCTATGAGATCTCTTCTTTAATTTCGGTCTAGTGGGATTCCTTTGCTGTCTTGTGTCCACATACCAGCAGCAGCTACAATGGTCACTGGCCTGGATCCTAAAGAAAATGGTAACCATTTGTTTGAGGCTTGGCTTTTTTTTTCGGTTTTGCTGTGGGCTGACTTAGAGTCCCTCTTTTCAGGATATGTCTTGAGCGAGGCTATGTAATTTCCTTCACTCCAGTGATGTGCCGCAAGCTCCGTATGACTGGTGAGGGTGTCCACTTCCATCAGAATACCCTGCAACTCATATGCTCCACTTGCTGCATTTTCCAATGATAAAGCCAGTTGCAACACCTGTTTGAAGTTGGGCTTCAGCTAGTAAATACTTTTGTATGGTTACCTTATTAATCCCACATACCAAACGGCCTCTCAATATCTCATTAAGGGTTAAGTCATAGTCACCTTGACCTAATCAAAAATCCCAATGCAGATTTGCCTGGTTGTCGATTTGCTGAGGAAAGCTAATAATGTCTCGGAATTAGAGGAGGCTTGGGGTCATACTATTCTGAACTAAATCCACCAACTTTTGAAAGGTTTTAATGTCTGGTGCCTCAGGGAAAGTTAAGGTTCTGATAAATGAAAAAGCTGTGGATGTACAAGCTGTCAGGAGAATTATTTGTTGTTTCTCATCTGCCCCATTGTCACTTGCCTGAAAAAAAACACATTCTTTCCACATACTGGGCCTAATCTTTGATGCAAGGATCAAATGAGTCAAGCTTCCCAAATATCAACATGATGCCAGAACTACTTGCTCCAACTCAAAGGTGACAGGTGCTAGCGAACTTCTTCAGAAGCGTGCTTGTCTCTCGTCGCCACTGAATTAACTTCACAGAGACTGGTATCCCATCACCAAGTCACCTTTATTTACACAAGGAGAGTCCTTGACACCGATCAAGCTCCCTCATAGCCAGCTCTCAGAGTGAACAGGACATATGATACTCCTGTTCTTACCTGTCAGCCAGTGCTCCCTGATTGGACCAGATTAAAAGTCACCATTAGGGTGTGGTAGTCTATGGGGTCCACCTGGCTAACCTCATTGGAACCACTACAAAACAACAGTAATTGGTTCGTTCTTACAAATAGCTACCACAGAGACAGTGAAGCAAATGTCCTGTTTATGAGCTGCAAGTTTATATGTTTCTATGTCAATGAACAGAAAAATCAATTATGGATAACAAGACCTTTTGTATTAGGTATTCCTATAATTTGCATTAGAAATAGGCATTTAAGTAGCTACATTCAAAGATGATAAGAAAGTATACATCCTGAAATGACCTTAGTTTGATGACAATAGCAATAAATGAAGGGAATGGTTAGATGGTAGGTGGAAACATCTGCAAGTAATTGATTCTTTTTATGGATGTTTTCCACAAAACAATATCTTAACTGGCCTGAAATTTGCAATGAAATTATAATAATTTACATCGTCTGGTACCTTCCACAATCTCAGTGTCACAAAATATTCCTCTGCTAAATGTAATGACTATTGTAATGTAAGACATGCAGTAATTACCTTGCACACGGCAAGTTTCCTCAAGCAGCAATAAGGGTAAGATTGGAGAGTGATGTCAGTCAAGGATAATCTCAGTTGGAACACAAGGAAGATGACCCTGCTCTCCCCAGATTAGTGCAATGGGACCTTTTATATCTAGCTAAAAATATGGACAAGACTTCAATTGAAGTTTCATCCAAAAGGTCAGCAACATTTCCACAGTACTGTGCTTGAGAGGCAGCTGGATTTTACACTCCAGTCCCTAGAGTCGGATTTGAACCTATGACCTCTGACTCTGGCAAGAGCATTACCTCTGAGTCAATACTGTAAGAGAATGTGTGTTCATAATGTACATAGAAAACAAGTTTGCAGTGTTACAGTGTTGGTCAAATTGCAATGGCTAAGGGAAGCAGTATGATAAGAAAAATTGCAATTTCTTTAAAAACCCTGTTTCAAGTATGTTTAAAAGGGACTTATAAGAATTTGCACAATTTGTAAAGAGATCAACTTTAGATTTCTTGGCTAATATGAAAGACTGAGATCTGGCAACTCTTGATCTGGAAGCAGTACCAACAGGAAGGAAGTTAATTTACAAAAGCCATATGACAAGCTGACAGTTAAGAGACCTAGGACTGAAGGTAATAAGGGCCCAGGTTCAGAAGATTTTGGAGGCAGTACGGAAGGAAACAAAAATAAACTTCGTAAAGCCTGAAAGTCTGAGGGAGTAGCTTGAAGATAGAGAAAAAAACTGTTTTATCAGGAGCAGCTAAAGCATAAATTGGGGTGTTACTGATTGATCAGTTGAAATGGATATCTGAAAATTTACACCATCAATGCTGTTATGAACCAAGTGCGAAAGCGTTCATAAAAGTGTACTTTGCTGATGGTAATAAAACTCGCGGGTGAAAGCTGTTGTTGTATCAGACTCCTGGCCTACCCTAAGCACGAATGAGCCTTAGTATATTGTTGTGGTTCTGTTTGCCGAGCTGGGAATTTGTCTTGCAAACGTTTCGTCCCCTGTCTAGGTGACATCCTCAGTGCTTGGGAGCCTCCTGTGAAGCGCTTCTGTGATCTTTCCTCCGGCATTTATAGTGGCCTGTCTCTGTCGCTTCCGGTTGTCAGTTCGAGCTGTCTGCTGTAGTGGCCGGTATATTGGGTCCAGGTCGATGTGTTTGTTGATAGAGTCTGTGGATGAGTGCCATGCCTCGAGGAATTCCCTGGCTGTTCTCTGTTTGGCTTGCCCTATAATGGTAGTGTAGTATATTATGGAACTACGTAGTAAGCTACTCCCAAATATCAGAGGTTTGTGTTGTAGAGTCTCATAGAGTCAGAGAGTCATAGAGTTCTACAGCACAGAGACAGGCCCTTTGGCCCAAACTGCTCTATGCTGAGCAAATGTCTGTCCATGCTAACCCCATTTCCCTGCACTTGGCCCATATCTTTCTCTTCCTTTCCTATCCATGTATTTATCCAAATGCCTTTTAAATGTGGTTAATGTACCCGCCTCAACCACTTCCACTGGCAGCTCATTCCACATACATACCACCCTCTATGTAAAAAACGTTGCTCCTCAAGTTCCCTTTTATTCTTTCCCCTCTAACTTTAAACTGATCTAGTCCTTGATTTCTCAACCCTGGGAAGAAGACTTAGAGCATTCACCCTATCCATGTCCCTCATGATCTCATACACTTCTATAAGATCCCCCCCCCTCAGTCTCCTACACTCTAAGGAAAAAAGTCCTAGCTTGTCCAACCTCTCCCTTTAACTCAGACCATTGAGTCCAGGCAACATCCTTGTAATTTTCTTCTGCATTTTTTCCAGTTTAATAACATCCTTCCTATAACAAGGTGACCAAAATTGTACACAATACTCCAAGTGCAGCTTTACCAACATCCTGTACAACTGCAACATATTTTCCTAACTTCCATATTCAGTGCTCTTACTGATGAAGGCCAGTGTGCCAAAAGCCTTTTTCACTGCCCTGTCTACCTGTGACTCCACTTTCAGACAACCATGCACCTGAACTTTGAGATCTCTCTGTTCCATTACACTCCTTAAGACCCTACCATTCACCATGAAACTCCTACCTTGATTTGACTGTCCAAAATGCAAGACCTCACTTTTGTTTATATTAAACTCCATTTGCCATTTCCCCATGTGGGGCCCACTTCCCCAGGTGATCAAGGTCCTGCTGCAATTTTTGATAACTTTCCTCACTCTCCATGGGCCTTGTACATTCTCATCCAAATCATTGATATAAATAATAAACAGTAATGAGCCCAGCACCGACCCCTGAGGCACTCCACTAGTCACAGGCCTCCAGTATGACAAGCATCCTTCCACCATTACCCTCTGCTTCCTACCATCAAGCCAACTGTGTATCCAATCTGCCAGCTCCCCCTGGATTCCATGCGACCTACCCTTCCAGAGCAGCCTACCATGTGGAACCTTATCAATGACCTTACTGAAATCCATACAGACTACATCTACCATCCTGCCCTTGTCAACCTTCCTGGTCATGTCATCAAAGAACTCTAACAAATTTGTGAGGCATGATCTCACACTCACAGATCCATGCTGATCTAATCAAACCCTGTCCTTCCAAATGCATGTATATCTTCTCCCTCAGAACCTTCTCAAGTAACATACCCACTACAGATGTTAAGCTCACTGGTCTATCATTCCCAGGCTTTCCTTTGCAGCCTTTCTTGAATAATGGCACATTTGATACTCTTCAGTCTTCTGGGACCTCACCTGTGGCAAACAATGATGCAAAAATATCAGCCGGAATTTCTTCTCTAGCCTCATGTAGTGTTCTTGGATATATCTGATGAGGACCAGGAGATTTATCCACCTTCATACATTCTAATAAATCCAACACCTCCTCTACTGTGATACGGGCTGTCCCAAGATATCACCACTAATTTCCCCAAGTTCCCAAGTCTTCATGTTTTTCTCCATGGTAAACATAGAGAAGAAATATTCTTTGAGAACCTCACCCATCACCTACAGTTCTACACTTACTTCTCATAATTATATAAGATAAATATATGCAGCATTGACTGTTTAATGTGAAGGTAAATTTTTAAATTTAAGTTTAGTTTGCAATAAAATTTGTCTGTTAATTGTTTTCAAATTTGCATTGCTTTTGATCCATGTTAAAGTAAACATTACACAGGGTGAAATTCTGTTCATAATTTCTTCATTTGGGGCTCATTTAGTAAATTTGTTTACTTTGGTTTAAATTTTCCCCCCAAGGGAATAAAATACCATGACTAAACACAGTGAAGCTAGTGTTTTCAAATAAACCCATTGGACTATAACCTGGTGTCATGTAATTTTTGACATTGTCCAACCCAGTCCAATGCCAACACCCCTACATCAAACACAGTGAAGCAAGATAATTGAGTCTATCACCTCTCGTTTCTTCCCATCACATCAACATGCATCACATGATTCCAACTTTTACTTCCACCATTATTGTTATTGTTAGCTTTCCTTAGTTTGAATAATGACATCTACCCAGACATCTACCCCTCATTCCTGATGAAGGGCTCCTGCCCAAAACATCAATTTTCCTGCTCCTTGGATGCTGCCTGACCTGCTGTGCTTTTCCAGCATCACTCTAATCTTGACTCTATTCTCCAGCATCTGCAGTCCTCACTTTCACCTGGTTGATCCACTCAGAATTGTCTGTTTCAGCTGCAGTTCTTTATGTGACTTGGCTGTTCAATTCTCAACACACAGATGTTGGGGCAGGACATCCCACAAAGTAGCAGATACTGGGTTTTCTTCTTTTTCTTTCGTTCTCTGCTGCTGCTCTTCCTCATCAGGAAGGTGTTTGGACTCCAAGCACGGACAAATTGTCGCCATTTTAAACGATTGGTAGTGAGTACCTTTCTGCCATTAATGTCCACACTGTTGTGGTTCTGAGAGAGCTTCAGAACATCTTTGTGGCATTTACTTTGTCCTCCCTTGGATCTTTGAGAGTGGAGAAAACAGGCCTTGCAGTGGCGCAGCTTTTTAACTGTTTGGACAACATGTCTAGTCCATCGTTTCAGGAATGTTGCCTGAATGGAGCTGATTTCAAGACATCAGCATCCATTTGGCAATTGTCAGGGGTGGCATGGTGGCTCAGTGGTTAGCACTGCTGCCTCACAGCACCAGGGTCCTAGGTTCGATTCCAGCCTCGGGCAACCGTGTGTATGGAGTTTGCACGTTCTGTATGTGTATGTTTCCTCAGGGTGCTCTGGTTTCTTCCCACAGTCCAAAGATGTGCAGATCAGGTGAATTGGCGATGGTAAATTGCCCATAGTGTTAGGTGCATGAGTCAGAAGGAAATGGGTCTGGGTGGGTTACTCTTCGGAGGGTTGGTGTGGACTGGTTGGGCCAAAGGGCCTGTTTCCACACTGGAGGGAATCTAACGTAAAAAAAAATGTCCCACTGAATCCAGAGAATGTGCCCAAGACATTGCTGGTGAAAATTCTCTGCTGTTTTCTGTGTGTCCAAGTATTCATTGTTGTGTGAACAAAGTGTGCTCACGTAAGAAGGAATGAAAGAATTTGTATTTACATAGCACCTTTCACAAACCAAAACAATTCATAACTCACTGATTACTTTTGAAGTATAATTGCTGTTGTTTTATGGACAAACTGCAATGATTTTGCAGAATGCAAGAATCTACAGACGCAAGGTTAAAGATTTTGATGGAGTGCAACACAGCTTAACAATGATACTGCTTGGGATAGTATAAATGCAAAGAAAGAGTTACAAAGTACCTTCGATTTTTTGACAGTGTAGTTTATAGGGAAATGTAATGGATGTGTTAAAAATCATGGAAGTATGCCACAGAGTGGATATTGTTTCTAATATTTGAGGGTTTAGAAAGAGGGGACATTGGCTGAACATTAAATGTAAAATAGTTGGAACTGAGAGCAGAATTTTTTTCTTTACTTTTATGTAGCAGTTGCAGCATTGCTGATTTAAAGCAAATTGTCAAAAGAGCACCTGGCAGATTGACACTGAATAGCAATTGTAGATTTATACCCTGTCATCCATGAATACTGGATTGTACATTCTGGTGCATCATAAAAAGAGCATCAGCTTCTCTTTATGACCCAAGAACTGTAAGTATTCTTTCTGTTTTAATCATATTTCTGTGTACTGTCATGAAAACTTGTTAAAACTGTAAAGTCAAGAACAAGTGTGTGAAGAATGGCCTCAGTGACACTTAACAGAAGGTTCGCCTATTTACCTGAGCTGTTACTCTTACAAGCTCCATTACCTAGGCCAATTATTGATGCAAAATATAACATAATCTTGGAAACAAACAAGCCCAAAGCCTTTCCCTAAGCAAATAACATGACCTAATTTTTTTAATCATGTTTACAAATATGTATTACTATACAATTCTGAATGTGATGGTACCTGGTATTCAGCCTTGTCTTGTAAGACTCCATTTATACAGACTATCCAAAACTGGCTTACACCAAGTACATTGTAAATTAGATAGGTGACAAATAATAAACTGACAGGTCTTTCTGTGTAAGTGGTTCCATGTTCAATTCTGGAGAGACAGGCTATATTAAAACTCCAGCCTGAATTCTGCAGCATGGAGTCCCAGTCTGTTGTGTTCCTAATGAGGCAACATAATGATTTAATCATCCAAACACAATTAGAACATCATCTACTCTCATATGTACAGCTTAGTGCTATAAACAGGTGAGGAGGGGCGATTTGGCTCCTTTCTTTATAAGTCCCCACCCAAATCAAGTGAAACAAATATTTTTGCTTCTTCTTTAGCACACAGCTATCACAATTTGATTCAAGATATAGTTAACTCGAGCAAAATGACTAAGCCAATTATAAATAAAAACCGAAAAAAACTGTGGATGCTGCAAATCAGAAACAAAAGCAGAAATTGCTGGAAAAGCTCAGCAGGTCTGGCAGCATCTGTGGAGAGAAATCACAGTAATATTTTGTGTCGAGTCATCCTTCTGAAATATTAACTCTGATTTCTCTCCACAGAGGAGCTAGTGAAAACTGCAGATGCTGGAAAAATCAGAGTTGATGAAGAGTTAAGCTGGAAACATTGCCTTTCTTGTTCCTCAGATGCTGCCAGACCTGCTGAGCTTTTCCAGCAATTTCACTTTTTTTGTTTTTAAAGACAATTATAAGGTTTTCCTGAGTGAAAGAAAAAGGAATTTCATTAACTACTAGCCCCACAAATAAATAGTAAGAATACAGCATCAAGCATACGAAATACATACAATGCGTTTCAATGGAAAACGTCTGGTACACACTGAAAAAATAAATACTAAGCAGTTCAAAACTCCTTTAAGGCCTTAAAGTGTTAGATTTTTAACCTGAGATCACTTTTTTTTTATTCTTGACTGGTATTCTTAGTATTGTTAAAGTTTTTAAATATTTCTCAATGAATTATTTTTATCTAGTTTGCTTTTTCACTGGGCCCAGTGAAGATGATGAGATAAACAGGAAGTGGCAGACAATCTTTCAGTTCTTGCAAACGAATCTGTTTACCTTCCCTCTTCTTCAATTGAAAATAAGCTGCTGCAATTGAATTCATTACGGACTCCAGAGTCTAGCCCTACTGTCTCTCCAAACTGGCTGCTCCACACACAAAGTTTCACGTCAAATACACGAAGTGATCTGAATTAAACAGCAAATGTGAAATTCTTGATGCTGATTCACCATTGGACTTTAATTCCAGATGCTTTATTGAATTCAAATTCCATCTTTTGAAATCAGGTCCCCAGAACATTAGCTGAGTTTCTAGATTAATAGTCCAGTGGTAATACCATTGCCTCTAATGTTTGGTCAAGCCATTTTTTAAGTTTACAGAATTTCTGTCTGTATACCTCTGCATCAACAGCTATGCACTTAAAATAATGGACTTCATTTGCTTAAAGTCAGTATCACTCCTCTCAAGAGACATCCATCTTTTCCACATCAAATTCGGGATTAAATAAACAAACGTGAAAACTTGAGACTTCAGTTAGTTAGATCTGCTTTCCTCTGCAGACCTGCTTTCACAGTTCAAGTTGTCTCAGTTGGAACTTTCTTTCTCTTCCTCTTTCCTATCCCTGGGTTTTCTTTCTTCTAGCCATTCTCATTCCTGCCTTTCCCTCTCTCTCAATATCTCTCTTGGTTTTTCTCTTCTATGTCTTTCTCCTTTCCTTCCTCATCTTAGTTATTGTTCCAAAGATGTGCAGGTTAGATGTGATGACCATGATAATGCTGGGTTATGGGGATAAGGTGCGGGAAATAGCTCTGGGTAGGATGCTCTTTGGAGGGTCAGCAGAGACTTGATGGGTTGAATAGCCTCTTTCTGCACTCCAGGAACTCTATGATTTGATAACTGTATTCCATTTTGTCTCTTTCACTACAGATAAAAACAAGGACTGCAGATGCTGGAAACCAGATTCTAGATTAGAGTGGTGCTGGAAAAGCACAGCAGTTCAGGCAGCATTTGAGGAGCAGGAAAATCAACGTTTCAGGCAAAAGCCCTTCATCAGGAATACAGGCAGAGTGCTTGCAAGGTGGAGAGATAAATGGGAATTTATCTCTCCACCCTGCAGGCACTATGCCTCTATTCCTGATGAAGGGCTTTTGCCTGAAATGTCGATTTTCCTGCTTCTCGGATGCTGCCTAAACTGCTAAGCTTTTCCAGCAGCACTCCAATCTAGAATCTCTTTCACTACAATCAGGTTCTAAATCTAGTTTGCTGCTTGTTCTGCAATTACTGTTTTCCAGACTTTGGATGAAATTCCACCTCTAAGTATGTAGCTACTCATTTTAATTCTTCTTAGGAAAGGCTTTTAGTTTTTCATAATTTATTTCATTCTTCAATATGAAAGCATTAGTATCAAATATGAACATGTTAGCATTTTTATATCTTAGACACTCAAGAACAACTCTGTTTCAGTTTCTCTATTTAAAAAAAAACTGCTTTTCAAGCAGCAATTAATTTGGTCCACTCAATTCTGGCATTCACTCTGGAAATATCATGCTGAACCCCCATATTTGTCATGGCAGGTGAAATGGGGAAATTGACTCTCCTTTTTTTAAACACCCTTCTTTCAGTCACAACAAATATTTTTATTTCTTCTTTCGCACACAGCTGTTACACTTCAAGTAAAGATGTAGTTTGCCAGGTCAAAATGAAGCAGCCAATTACAAAGTTTTCCCAAGTGAAAGAAAGAGAAATTTTATTATCTACTAACTCCCAAACAGGAAAACAACATCAGATACATTAAAATATAGGCAATATATTTAAATGGGAAAGAGTTTAATACAAATAGGAAGAATAAAGACTGTGTAGTTTAAAAGTCTTTGGAGCTTTTAAAGTTTTAAATTTTTAATCTGAGACGATCATTGTTTAGTTGAGATTCTCTGCAGTTGTGAAGTTTGTTTTGGTGAACATTTATTTCCTAGTTTGCTTTTTCACTGTGCTCTGTCTTTTCAGATGGAGGGAGAGAGGGAATCTTCCTTATCTTACTTTCAAATCCATTTTCCTTCTCTCTTTTGCTATTCAAAATCAGCTTGTGAAAAACAGTTCATTTAAGGTTCTTGAGTCTGCCCCTATTGTCTCTCTAAGCAACATACTGCACAGTCAACCTTACAAGAACAACATGTGAAACTATCAAACAAGGGTGAGTCAAAACAGAAGCTGCAAATTTTTTGACACATACTCTTTTGCTTGGTGCCAGTGTTTTTATATAAAATAGTGATTTCAGTGCAAAAGTCTTATTTATTTCAAATTGG
Source organism: Chiloscyllium punctatum (assembly GCF_047496795.1). NCBI lineage: Eukaryota > Metazoa > Chordata > Chondrichthyes > Orectolobiformes > Hemiscylliidae > Chiloscyllium > Chiloscyllium punctatum. The sequence goes on from NC_092747.1 coordinate 120,024,108, forward strand.
TGCCTTGACCTTGCTTCAATCTGAAGTCAAGTGACCACAACAGCCATTTTAGGTCAGTTTTGTCTTTCTTTTCAAAACAATTTCAGTCTATGAAAGATCTTAGATACAACAACAAATGATGTAAGTTAAAATTTAATAATCCATATTTACCACTGTCTAAACAGTGATTTGTTGCATGTGGTTGCAATGATATAAAGGACTTAACGCTAATGATTGTCATAAGCTTCACCCCTTTGATAATATTATATGGTCTTGGGCGGAGAACAGCTAAGGATATCAAAGCAGTAAAATCAACCATTTGCTTCTTCTTCAATTGTCTCTGTAACAATATTGATCATATTAACGTAACATGTACATTGATGTTATTGGGAGTACAGCTGATGATATTATAGCTTACCAAAGTATAAAACAAGCCACAAATATTTTTGATGAAGTTCTAAACACATTGATAATTGCTTCAATCTCAAGGCAAATGAAATTCTCAAATTAGCAATATTAAATAAAAGAGTTCAACATCTTTACAATTCCATGAATAATTAGATTAATGATCCTTACTGATTAGCAGTAAAATGCGACAATGGAGATTTAAAGTCAGAATTAAAAGAAGGCAGAATTGTGTTGGATTTGCTGATGGGACTTTATTAGTTTTATTACAGTCAAAGGAAAATTGGACTCTAAAGGAAGCTTCTCAGAAGCTGCATAATCAATCATAAGAGGAGAATATCAATTTTATCACAGGAGTTTAGCAGGATCCATTCTGTTCTCTAGGTACAAAATGTTTAAGGAAACACATAATAAGCAGGTGCAGTGAATAAGACAAGCATCAGATATTAACAGTCAGCGTCAGTACCATGGATCAAGAAAATCTCATAAGCATAAACGGCGTCAGATATTCAAAAACAATGTTTTAACTGTAAAACAATAGATCATTTTCAGAAAATGTATTAAAGTACAACAAGTGTAACTATGTGATTAGTGGCCTGATCTTGAATAAACATTCTTTATAGCCAACAACAATGCAACTGCAAGGTCTTAAGAGGCATAGTACTTAAGATTAAAGATAAGTTACAAGCAACTCTGCAACACAAGGGTATCATTTAATGGACAATTTATACATACTTCACAATCAAGAATTCTCATTCTTGAACAAGATTGCATGTTTTGATCATAATCTATTTTAATTGGTGGAAGGAGTCAAATTAGTTAAAGTCAAGGAACAAACAGATCAAGGTACATTTGGTCATGGAACAGCAGATCAAAAGATATCCAGCAAAGGATTTCACAGGACTCACCAGACTCATGGCAGAACCCAAACCGAAGGTAGAATTCATCAAGATTCACAACGTTGGTTTCAAAAATTCATACACTTAGCAACATAGAAACCTGTGACTTTAGCAAATTGGCAGAAGTATTTTCCACTGCCATCAACACCAAAAAAAGTCCATACGCCAAGGCTCAGCAATGTTTGTGGGAAAACACAAGCAATTAGGTAACCAATGTCTAAGCATATTCCACATGCTGCAAAGCGTAGCACAGCCTAGTGAACAAATAGCAATGTCAGATTTGATTATCGTATTAGATACTGAGGTGATACAAGTTCAAGCAGCATATTTCAATTTTTTTTTATTCTTCCAGGAAGAATTCACAGTGTTAGGAGTAGATATCATGTCAAGAAAGAAGTAATCATCAAATCATAAAACTGAGATAGCAAACATTCTGGTTTCACTATTTATAAAAACGCCGAAAGAATATCAATGGATTCAACCTGAAATACTGAATCTAACCACTTCTAAGCACATAGATTTGGGAATAAAGGAACATAGATTTACTGATGAAGGGTTTATGCCTGAAACATCAAGTCTCCTGCTCCTTGGATGTTCCCTGACCTGCTTTGTTTTTCCAGCACCACACTCTCAACATAGGAACAGGAGTAGGCTATACAGCCCTTCAGCCTGTTCTACCTTTAAGTGAGATCATGGTTGATATGAGGCCTAATTCCATATACCTGCATTAGGCCCATACCCCTTAATATCTTTGGTTAACAAAGATTCATCAATCTCAGACATAAAATGAGCAACTAACCCAGTGTCCACTGCTATTTGTGGAAGAGAGTTCCAAGCACCTGCCACCCCCTCTGTACAGAAGTGCTTCCTAACCTCTGTCCTGAACACTCTGGTCCTAATTATCAGACTAAGCCCCCTAATTCGAGAATCCTAATCAGTGGAAATAATTTACCTTTATCTACTCTGACTTTTCTTTATAATACCTTGAAGGCTTTGATCAGATCACCACTTAATCTTCCTAGTTCTAGAGAAAACAGACCCAATTTGTATTATCTCTCCTCATAAAGTAAAGGGAAGATTGTTTAGAACAGAGGTAAGGATAAAATTCTTCAGCCAGAGAGTGGTGAATATATGAAATTCACTGCCACAGAAGGCTGTGGAGACCAGGTCATTGAATGTATTAAGACAGAGATAGTTAGGTTCTTGAGTGTCAAAGAGATCAAGGGTTACAGGGAGAAGGTGGGAGAATGGGATTGAGAAACTTATCAGTCATGATTGAATGGCGGAGCAGATTTAATGGACTAACTTCTGGTTCAATGTCTTATGGTCGTCCGTCTTATAACTGCTGAAGTCCAGCATCATTCTTGTAAACCTAAAGTGTACTCCTCCCAAGGTCAATATATCCTTCTGGAGGTGTGGTGCCCAGGTCTGCTCACAGTAACTCCAAGTGGGGTCGAACTAGAGTTTTGTATAACTGCAGTATAACATCTGTACTCAGGTCCTATAGATCTAAAGACCAGCATTCCATTAGCTCCCTTGATTATTTTCTGCACCTGTTTGTGACACTTTTAAGGTCTCTGCACCTGAACCCCCACGTTGAGCAAATTACTAGCAAATTAACAATAAAAGCGGTGCACACAGTTTGAAAGTGGGGTGCATACAATTTCATCATTTAGAAAGGACAACCAATTTCCACAGATTCAGGCAACAGTCAAGAATAAGTTACATGGATCAGAGATCCAGGATACTTTGAAAAAGAATGTATCTGCCTGAATCGTGCAGCCATTCTCCTCAAAGCAAAAGTCATGAGATTAAATGTTCTCCATATATTAGAGTGGAGCAATTGCCTGTGTGAGATGGAGAGATGTCATCAGTGAGGTAAATCCAAGAGATAAAAGGTTAAAGGGATTTTCAGACCTCACTCTATCACAACAGAATCAAAGATAATAAACTTCAACCCACAGCTCCACAAAGTAAGGAGAAAACAATTATTTTTATTCGCTCGTAGGGCATGGGTGTCACTGGCTGCGTCAATATTTATTGCCCAGCCCTATTGTTCTTGAGAAGGTGGTGATGAGCTGCCTTCTTGAACTGCTGCAGTCCATGTGTTGTAGGTTGATCCCAATGTCCTCAGGGATGGAATTCCAGGATTTTGATGCAGCAACAATGAAGGAACAGTGATATATTTCCAAGTCAGGATGGTGAGTCGCTTGGAAGGGATCTTGCAGATCATGGTTTTCCCTTATGTCTGCTGCCCCTGTCCTTCTAGATGGAAGTGATGGTGGGTTCAGAAGGTGCTGTTTAAAAATCTTTGATGCACCTTTTAGAATCTTGCGATCACTTGAATTTTTTTAACTTGGACACTTGGGGGGAAATGGAGTAGTAATATAAGTAATTACATGCACAATAACTATTCATTATGGAGGAAAAAAAGCTTCAAATTAACATCCACTTAAGCAACTCTAGATTTTGCCAGCTGATGGTAATGTTGGATATGACAACAATAGTTTGTTTTGGTGAATCGTCATCTCTTCAGAACCTACTGCTTTCCTAATTCATTAGGCCATCATCATTGCTGTAAATATATTCTGCTGTTGCTTGTAATAAAGAAAAATAAAGTGTTTGATACACTTAGTTCCTGTCAGAACCTCAAGCTGACTCATGCTACCTCACAATCAATTAAGCCCTTTTTTGGCACATCCTTTATCATCTAGGGGAGCAATGTGATTAATTTTCACCAGCAAGATTTCACAAGCAACACAAAGAAAATTATTTGTTGTAATATTGGTTGAGGCGCATATGTTGCCCAGGACATTGGGAATGCACCTTTCTTTGTCCTTAGGAGATTTTGTGTGACCTAAAGGAAGCAGCTGGGACTCGGTTTGATATCCTATCCAATATTTAGCATCTTTGTCATTCCCTAGAGTGAAAGAACTACCAGAGAGAGAACCAAAGGTAGCACTTGTCATTCCTTCAGAAAGGTTGTTACTATTATAATCTACAAGGTCTCTGAAACCTACTATTAATAGACACTCAATTAAAATTACTACCTGTGATCAGAATCCTTCATTTCTTATCTGGCCCATAATTCAGTATTGAATTTATAAGTTCCTTTTCATGTTATGAGTGTTCACTATAGTGAGAATTGTGAGGAATTTAATTAATCACTTTTTAAAAGTCAAAATATTCAAAGTTGTTATTAATTTTTATCTCCAAGAACTCTTCATATTACCTGCATTCTCCAGGCATTCCACTTTTTTTGTTAAATATTACCTGCCCTTCAAGAAAACATGTTGGTTCAGATTTATTGCCTTAACTCATTATATGCTTTTAAATTCCTTCCTTCACAACAAAGTTAAATATTTTCCTACTATAAATGTCAAGCAAATAGGCCAGTATCTCCCAGAAGCAACATTTTGACCTTTTTAAAAGGCTGTTATTGCATCTAGTGTTTTGTAATCATCCAATGCTATCCTTGTACCCAATAATACCTAGCCTCATTTATTTTATTATTCTTACAGCTTGTTTTATACTTAGCCATGGCCCAAATCTGGTTCGAATTATCTTGTGGCCCTGTGTCTATATAAGGGGAATGTTGTGCACGTTGTAATATGTTTTTTTTGAGAGCATTTGATAAGGTGCCACAAAAGAGATTTGTTTTGGAAATTGAACCAGATGTTATTCAAAGGAATTTCATCACACTGATAGCCGGAAGGTGGGTGACAGACAGAGAATAGGAATACATACAAATTTTTGTTTTAGATATGGGGAATGTTTGCGATGATGAACCACAGGAAATTGTGCTGAGATTTCTCTTCTGATTTGAATTTACATAAATCACTTGGACAAAGGCACACAAGGAGGGGTCTCAAGTTTGTTGATGGTACCAAATTCATCAACTTGTCCTGAAGGCATGGAATTTGTCCAAGATAGATTTCCAGACCCACATCCCAGATCATGATCAGCCAGGTCACCAGTGGTCTTCACTAGGAGTTCTTGTCGCTCAAAGCAACCACAATCAAAATAACCTCTGTGTAATTCTATAATTGCACCACCGATTTAATGAATAAAGAACTTGTATTCAAAAAGCACCTTCCAAGACCTCAAGACATCTCAAAGAAATAGTTTTGATGCATAGTCACTGTTGCAATGTATAAAATGTGGAAGTCAATTGGCACACATCAAGATCTATAAACAGAAGTGTGATAAGGATGAGAGAATATGTTTCAGTGATACTGATTGAGAAATAATAGCTTTTGTTTGCATCCAGCTGACTTTCAATGAGTTGAGGAACCCATTTGACTTCCAACTCATGAAGCATAAAAGATGCTATGATACTGTTTTGAAGAAGAACATGGGACTCATGTTCTTGTGAGTGTGTGTGTGTGTGAGAGAGAGAGAGTGTGTGTGTATGTATGTGTGTGAGTGAGTGAGTGAGTGAGTGTGTGTGTGTGTGTATACCTCATGCCCATACCCATACCCTGTGATACTGCTTCATGGTGACCAACACAGAGGTTCTTTGCTGGTAACCTGCTCTGACTTCCATGTCAAGAATTCTTGGCATTGAGTTTTCTTGCAGTGGGTTGTGGGATTGAAAATTGCATCTTAATGAGGTGAACTGCGCAGTTAATAACATTGTTAAGAACCAATGATTACTTAATACCTAACTGGCCACTGCCCAGTGAAAATCTGGCCATCCAAGTACAGACTTTTCACTATTTAGGGTGGCACAGTGGTTCAGGGACCCCAGTTCGATTGCAGCCTTGGCTGACTGTCTGTATGGAGTTGGCACATTCTCCCCATGTCTGCATGGGTTTCCTTCTGGTGCTCTGGTTTCCTCCCAAAGTCCAAAAATGTGTAGGTTCGTTGGATTAGTCATACTAAATTGCCTATAGTGTAGGTTAGGTGGATTAGCAGTGGGAAATACAGGGTTACTGGGATGAGGCGAGTCTGTGTGGAATGCTCTTTGGAACATCGGTGTGGAGTCGATAAGTTGACTGGCTTGCTACCACACTGAAAGGAGTCTATGAATGTGCATAGGCCAATCAGTGGGCCAACATATTGGTTTCAACTTCCACAATGTGCTACCATGCACAGACCTCGGAGATTCACACAGTACAAAAATTATAATTTGAGGGAATGTTGGTGTCTGCACTTCAAACATTCTCTTATCAAAACTTTTCCTACTTTTAAAGAAAAATCTCAAGTGGAAGAAATTACTCCCAAAATGCAAGACTCCTTTGGTACTACACAGATGTATCGATCTAGATAAAAGGGCAGCACAGTGGCACAGTGGTTAGCAATGCTACCTCACAGCGCCAGGGACTCGGATTCAATTCTCGCCTCAGGCAACTGTCTGTGTGCAGTTTGCACGTTCGCCCCGTGTCTACGTGGGTTTCCTCCGGGTGCTCCGGTTTCCTCCCACAGTCACAAAAAATGTGCAGGTTAGGTGAATTGGCCTTGCTAAATTGCCTGTAGTGTTTGGTGCAGGGGTAAATGTAGGGGAATGGGTCTGGGAGGTCCACTCTTCGAAGGGTTGGTGTGGACTTGTTGGGCTGAAGGGCCTGTTTCCACACTGTAGGTAATCTAAAACATTTCAGTGTCTGGAGCAGGAAGCAAATCCACAGCCTCCTTAATCAGGATACGCAATCTGGACCCAGCAGCTGAGTCTCTGCTCTTTTTGTCACTCATTTAACTCTTAGATTTCAAGAGGTAGTTGTTACCCATTGCCAATGCACACCATTAGATAAATATTCAAATGTCGGGTTCCTCTGGAGCGACTTAAGAGACAATCCCATAACTCTGCTGCACCTGCAAGACAATATTGGAAGCAGGTGGGTCCCAGACAACAGCAGACTGGGAATGGTGAGCATTTTGAGAAAAATACAAGTTTCCTTGTTGACCAGTGGAAACTGTTGGGTTCCCTTGGGCCATTATGAAGAAACAGTGAGCCTCTGCTGTAGTGTTCCCCCTGGGATGCCTCCAATTGAAGCACAAGTCATCTTGCCAGCCTATTCCCCAACCTATCCACAATCCCCCCCACCCCCCCGACCACAGCTGCTTACACACCAGAAACTGTTCCCTTCAATCCCCTGATGGCAATAATCATGTCATTCCTGCCACATTTCGGTGGGAGAGTCAGACTGGGAATATTTATTCGTTCAGAAGCTCAACAGGCCCGTTGTCACCAAACAGATCTGAGTCTCACCCTTCCCAGCACATTGCACTCATGACTAAGATAAAAGCAACTGTTAAGCTGCAAAATGATGCAGACTGGTGATGTATTGGGTACCTTTGCAGCTGATGGGAGTGCGAGGTGCAATTCTATGAAACAGTTCATTTAGAACTTAGAGCACTGAAAGGCATTCGACTGCAAATATAGGCCAATTCTGAACAGAGTGGAGAAACAAGAGACATGGAGGTGTTGATAAAGCGATCTTTAAAGTGGAAATACAGGCGAGAAATAGCTGTCAAAAATAGTGAAATTCTGTGTTTTAAAAGTCACTGCCAGTAAGAGATGTTACACTGATGAAGAAAGACTTGGAAAATCGTAGAGTGTTTTTTCTTCACCTCTCTCAGCTTCTTTTTAAACTACAGTCAGAAGCAATCCCCTGTCACGGCTCACTCAACTGACTGTAATTGCTATTTCGAAATGGCCTTTGTATTACTACTTGTTATCAACTTGTTAATAGTTAAGCTGCAATACTCCCAATTACAGCTACTTTATGTGGAGCACCTGTAACAAATAGCTGAAAGTATTTAAATCTCACAGCCTATAAATGTAACAGTCTTTGAAAGATTTATTGTCCTGATCTAATACTTGCTCATTACATTCTGTTCCCAATGATCAGTACGTTGAGTTTGAAACATTCTTTCCTATTAGCTAGAAGATTAATTTAACAGTTTCATTAAACTCCTGTGATGTGAATAATTCAAAGTAAACATCTTTAATGTTCATCGTTGATCAAATTACTCTCTTAATATTTAATAGATGAGTAACCAGTTGCAGTATTTGTAATAGTGTCTGGCGCTTTAAAGTCTGAGGTATTTTATAGCTAAATCCTTTCTTTGAAAGTTAATTTTGTGGATTCTATTAAGGGAATAGAAAGAAGAAAAGAAAGAACTTGCACTTATACTTTATACTTATCTTAACCTCAGGATATTCCACAGCCCCTGATAGCAAATAAAGAGCATCAGGCTTTTCATTTCAAAGTAAGTGGTGAAAATCGAGAAATTTCCCAGCTCTGCGTGCTCGCCTTGGGAAATAGTTCCTCATAAGATGAAAAGTGCATTCCATGGGCGGCATGGTGGCTCAGTGGTTAGCACTGTTGCCTCACAGCGCCAGAGACCTGGGTTCGATTCCAGCCTCAGGTGATTGTCTGTGTGGAGCTTGTACATTCTCCCTGTGTCTGTTTGGGTTTCTTCTGGGTGCACTGGTTTCCTCCTACAATCCAAAAGGTGTTTAAAAAGCATCTGGATGGGTATATGAATAGGAAGAGTTTGGAGCGATATGGGCTAGGTGCTGGCAGGTGATATTAGATTGGGTTGGGATATCTGTCCAGCATGGATGAGTTGGATTGAAGAGTCTGTTTCCATGCTGTATATCTGTATGACTCTATGTGCAGGTTAGGTGAATTGGCCATGCTAAATTGCCCATAGTGTTAAGGGGTGTGTGGGTTAGGTGCATTAATCGGGGAAAAATGGGTTACTATTTGGAGGGTTGGTGTGAACATGTTGGGCCAAATGTTTCCACGCTGTAGGGATTCTATATTACTAATGCGTGCTAGAGTCAGGCCAACTCCCCAATGACAATTCAAAGGCTGCTGAGTGCCAGTTTGCTGGGACTTTGTCATCGATATTTTCTTCAATATTAAGCACTACATCCTAAAGATTCATATCCCCTCCCTATGTCCTATCCATGTTGACTCAAGCCGCTGACCCATCCGAAAAGGCCCCCAATGCCAACTCAATGCATTTCCAATGCCCATTCACCCATTATAAACTCTGAGCAGAACCAGGTAATTTTAGGTAATCATGACAGGAGGAAAAGCTAAAAGAAAGGCTGTTCATATACTTTGAAAAACTATTATTGTTACAATGGTAGTCAATGCAATCTTTAAAGTATCAAATACAGAAGATATAAGCAATTAACGACTGTTTATTTTGTGCAGATAAAATGGAGCCATTGACAAAATATATCAAATCATACAATGTTTTCCCTTGTGTGTACCTCCTTCAAATAAAAAAATTGAAATGTTTCAAGGGGGTTGAAGTATAAGAGTAGGGAAGTCTTACTGCAACTGTACAAGGTGCTGGTAAGGCCACATCTGGAGCACTGTGAGTAGTTTTGGTTGCCTTATTTAACAAAAGATATCATTTCCCTGAAGGCAGCCAGAGAGAGTTCACTAGGATGATCTCTGATATGAAGGGATTGTCTTATGAGCAAAAATTAAGCAGCTTGGGACTCTATTCACTGGAGTTTAGAAAATGAGAGGTGTTCTCAATGAAATGTACAGGATCCTTAAGGAGGCATGACAGGGTAATTGCGGATGGGGGATGTTTCCCCTCATGGGAGATTCTAGGACCAGGGGCATAGTCTCCAAATTAAGGTCCAGTAATTTAAGGTTAAGATGAGGAGGAATTCCTTCTCTCAGTCAGTTGTGAGTCTTTGGGACTCCTTGCCTCAGAGAGCTGTGGGGGGAGCATTCATAAATATGTTAGCTGAGATAGATAGATTCTTGAACGGTAGGGGAATCAGGAATATGGGGAAAGGGCAGGAGACTGTGCGTGAGGAGCGTCAGATCAACCATGACTCTTGAATGGTGAAGCAGGCTCAATGGGCCGAATGGCCTGCTCCTGTTCCTTTTTTTATGGTCTTTATAAATGTGAGCTCCCAGCGTCTACCACTTAGAAAGAGAAGAGCAGCAGACACATGGGAACATAGTTACCATCAAGGCTTCCTCAAAATTCGTACCATCCTTACTTGGACTAAGTTGTTCTTCCTTCAATTTCTGCGAGGACAAAAATCTGGCATTCCTTCCTAACAGTTCTGTGGATGTAACTGAGATCATCTTAGACAATGTGGTTCAATGCCACTTCTTCAACATTGCTACCATAAGCATCGGGGATACCAGTCATTTGCAGTATGTGTTCAGTTTTTCCATCAGGGCTACTGTTAATGATGTAAGTTATTTAAATGCACACAACAAATGAGCCTTGTTACACTTCATCAAGGCAGGAAACAAGTGCAAAGAGGTCTATTTTGAAGTGTCAACTTCAATTTAAAAAATCATTAGAATTAAGTTAGAAAGATATACAGCTCGTAAACAGGTCCTTTGGTCCAACTTGTCTATGTTGACCAGAAATCCTAAATAAATCTAGTCCCATTTGCCAGCTTTTGGCCCATATCCCACCAATTCCAATTCATATACCCATCTAGGTGCCTTTTATACGTTGAGTCTATATTGTAATATTAGTCCTATAATGGTGCTTTTTAAAAAAAATTCAGGGAATGTGGGCATCATTGGCCAGGCTAACATTTATTGTCCACTGGTCTTGAGAAGTTGGTAGTTAGCCATTCTCTTTAACAGTTACAGATCATATGGTGTATGTACACTGAGAATGCTCTGAGGGAGGAAGTTTTGGTCCAATAACAGTGAATGAACAGTGATACACTTCTAAGTCATAGTGTTAATGTCAATGACATTAGAAATACAGAAACCCATCTAAATATTCAGGAGAAAAACTGAAAGCGCCGCAGATGCTGTAAATCAGAAACAAAAACAGAAGTTGCTGGAAAAGATCAGCAGGTCTGGCAGCATTTGTGCAGAGAAATCAGAGTTAACGTTTCGGGTTCAGCATTCTGAAGAAGGGTCACTGGGCCTGAACAGTTAACATTGATTTCTCTTCACAGATGCTGCCAGACCTGCTGAGCTTTTCCAGCAACTTCTGTTTTTGTTTGTGGTTGCAAATATTCTGGAGACTTGGGTATGAATCCCATCAGGGCAGATGGTGACATTTGAATACAAGATGAACCTGGAATAAAAAGCCAACCTGATGAACACCATGTAACTACCGTCAATTGTTGTAAAAGAAATCTGGTTCACTAATTTCCTTTAGAGAAGGAAATAAGCTTTCTTTACCTAGTCTGGACCAGGTGGGTCGAGACCAACTCTTAACTGTTTCTGGTAATTAAGTACGGGCAATAAATGGTAACCAAACTGATACTCGCATCTCATGAAACAATTTATGGGTGCAAACGTTCCTTGCCAATTACCAAAGGAAATCTGAACGGTGTGCTGCATTTGGAAAAGGATTGTTTCAGTATCTGAGGAGTCCCAAATTATGCTGAATACTGTGCAATCATGTGAACTTCCCCACCTCTGATCTTACAATGGAAAGAAGGTCATTGATGAAGTAGCTAAAAGTGATTGAGGTGAAGGCACGACCGTGGAGTATGTCTGTGGTGTCCTGAAGCTGAAATAACTGATCTCCAACAACCAGAGTCATCTTCCTTTGGGCTTGGTATGACCCCATTCAACAGAGAGTTGTCCACCTAATTCCCATGTAATCCAGTTTTGCTAAGTCTTGTTGATGGCACACTTGGTCAGATACTTTGGCCAACATTTATCCCCCAGTGAACATCACAAAGCCAGATTATCTGACCATTACATTACTTCTTTAAAAAAAATTTAAGAACTATTTTGTGTACTGGGAGAAATAAAAGAACCCAGAGCACCAACTCTGACATTTTCACGCAGGATTCCTGCAAGCAGGATATTTGGAATGATTTATTCCTGGAGATGCCAAGTGTCACTGCTGTTGTCATGACGATTCTCCAAGCAGCATAAAGCCATATTTGCTATGAAAATGCTTTGGTGATGTCATTGTACTTTCAGTGCATGTTCCTAAGCAAAATGTAAAAGCTAACTTCTACTGATCCTACTTCTTGTCCCCTTTCTCTTCCACACACCAATCATGATGGTAATTTCACTGGAGTGCACCTTCATAAATACTGTTAGTCTTCCAGCATGTCTACATTAAATACTCTTGTAAGCTTCCAGGGAAATGGTGCCCTTCAAAATAGCGTATTTTGTAAAGAGCATGAAGTGAAGTGTATTAAATGTTTGGAAATGAAGAGGCATTTACAGACGCTGAAAAAACAAAGCACCACTTATAATATTCTTAACCTACAAATATGTCCCTGACCCTGAATAAAGACTTAAAAGAGTTTTAATTAATCATGAAAATAAATATATGATAGACTAATTTCTCATTAAACAAAATCCCAATCTGTGATCAATAACAATCAATCTCTATACTGCATCCTGACTAGTAATCTTAAATTGCACAGGAGAATGGGTTAAAATAGCTGTGATTCCAAATTGCCCCCACTCAGCACACTGACACTATCTCCACTTATATCAGTCTCAACAGTTAATATACTGTCAACATTGGCTGAGGAGAACTGCATTCCTAATCTCATATTTTGCACAAATAAAGTAGTTACAAGAATAACACTGCAAAATTATTCTGCATATTTCCTTTAACATTGTTTTGGTAGCAATTTACATATTTCTGAACTTTACTTCAGAAATAATACATGTTGCAGTAGAGCATGCATAGTATTTTTTTCCAATTGCTTTGAAGAATGTGGGAAATTCCCAGCCCTGATTATTTTGGGCTATGCTGAAGAAATGTTCCAAGATTAATTCCATTATTACATGTGCACAGCAGCTCCTTTGTACAGTCAGCATTTATACAGATCAGGAAAAATTCAAGGTGTATTTTCAATTAGTTGATCTCAGAACAACAAGATAAGAGTAGTAAAATTAGCCTTAGGATACCTGGTTTAAGGAGGGCATAATCAGAACAGCAATCATAGTTAGCCAGTAATTCTGCATGTTTGAGTTTTGCCAATAAATAGGATCAGGCTGATTTGTGATGCCTTTATGGTTGAAATGCTCTGTTGGTCTTATAACTTTGCATGCAAAATGGCTATTTATTTACACGACTAGAGTGAGCTCACTACCTGTATGTTCCCAAGCAAAAGTCCAAACCACTTGCTTTACCTGCACATTAGCCTTAAGCATTCCTTGCACAAGTTCATCCAAAACTCTACAAACACTTACAATTTTCAGGCCTTTTAAAAATATTCCGCTTTTCTATGCTTGCTGTCAAAGTGAATAAGCTCACAGCTCCCAACAGTATATTCCATTTGTCACCTTATATCCACTTACTGGTCTTTTTAAATATTCTTGGAAATCTTTTATGCCATTCTCACGTTTACTTTCCATCTGATTTTATAGACTCAGAAGACTTAGATATATTATCTTCAACATTAATATATAAAGTGTAAATAGCTGACGATCCAGAGCTAACATTTGTGTCACTCTATTAGTTACAGCCTGCCAACTTGAAAACATTCTATTTATTCCTATATTTTGCTTCCTGTCCATTATTGAACCCTCCAACTTTTGTTAATATGCCCAAACTCCATGAGCCCTCATATGACATATTGAGTATTTGTGTGATATTTTATTGAAAGCCACATTGAAAATACAAGTTTATGATGTTAAATGGCCTCCCTGGAACTAGCCTATTACCTACATCCTCAAAAAGACTCTAATTATTCTTGTGAAGCTTTTCACAAGTCACATTCCCAACCAGAAAGTAGAAGAATATATTCCATGAAGACTTGCATAAAAACAAGCCTTTTTTTTAGCTTTCTCCTGATTAATGTCCTTCCTTGGAACATGCTGCGATATCATGAAGAACTGAGTCATACATCTTGCTATTTCTATCCATTATTTTTATCAGATTGGCAATTATGGAGAGACCTCACAAATATGTCCCAACACATTGATAGCAAACAGCAAGAAGAATCAACAATTTCCTTTGTTGACTATGCTATTATTTTATGGCATCCTGCTCAGGTTTCCAAATTTTAAAGCCCCATACTCTGGAATTACTTGGAAACCAGGTTGGTATGGATGAGTTGGGCCATAGGATCTGTTTCCATGCTGCAAGGCTCTAAATCTTCCAGCCACTGTCCACCTGCAAGATGCTGCTTAAAGCCCACATCTTGCACCAAATATTTAGTCACGTCGCATCCAACCCTCCTTTCTTTGGCTCAGGGTCCACTTTTTCTTCTGATTGGGTCTCTGTCGAGCAGTTTCTACACTGAAGGCACTCCCATCAATGCAAGTTGTTGATGATTTGTGTATGAACTTCAAAGATAAGTGTCAACAGGCACTTGATGTTACAGCCAAATCCAGTCATCTGCTCATTTAACATGTACAAGTATGCTTTCAGCATGTTAGTGGTCAGAAATTGGAACACTGGCTGTTTTTTCCCTCTCTCTAACCCTGGGGCACTGAAAACACAACTTCATAATTCAATCTCCTGCATTTTATTTGAAACGTAATGAGCCATTTTAAAAGACCTTTGTTTTGTGAGATTTCAGGAAGTATAAGGAGGAGAAAAAAAAAATGAACCTCAGGCAAATTTCCATAGGAAAAAAAGTCTTTTATTTAAAAACAATTTCAGTTTGTAACAGACTTATGGAATGTGATTTTAATTTTGTTCATTTTTCCTTGGACTGCAGGAGGGTGAAGGTGAAAATTAAGTCAGTTTCAGGAAAAAAAAGGTTGAAAAATCAGATGAAAAGGGGAAAATGAGGAGAAAGCAACATTCAATATTTATAAAGCAAGCTTAATACTGTGTGTACAAACTGGACGAAGAAACAATTAAATAAATATTCATGGCACAAATATGCAGCGGTCAATTTGGTAACCTTATCAATTTTCATTTCTCTCCATTTTTAAACAGTGCAAAGGATGACACTGCTTTGAAAACCAGCTATAGCTAAAAATACATTGCAAAAAATTCAGATTTTATACAAAACATCCTCCTTAGAATTTGTTTAAAAAAAATCTTCTATTTACACAGACATTTTACTTTAAGGAAAATTAAGTCATGCTCTGCTGTGAAATTCTGTTACTAAAAAGGTGAATAAGGCTATTTTAATTCTCCCTTCCCTCCCTGCCCAAATTGTTGTACGTTAAAATATTCCACATATTTACAGCTTCTTCACAACTAGCCTCGGTGTAGTGTGTGGTGCAAATTCTAAAACCAGGTGATAGGAACGAATGCTTCTGCAAAGGCAGTTGCAGTGACATTCATCTGGCAAGGAAGGGTAAGTAAGACAAACTATATGGGATCTGAATAAAGTGCCTTACTCTATATCGGACATGGAACCACTGCACATTTTACAAACCAGACATCCCATAACTCCCCGCGCTGGATTTTTTTTTTCAAAATTGGAAACTTGTTGTTTTCAGAGTCTGGCTTAAAGTGAAAACAAAGTCAGGCACAGATCACCCACGAAGTGTTTCATAAAGAACAAACAAAATCTATATAATTGAGAAGTGTCTCTGCTAATGTGTTTCTTGTATTGAAGGCCTATAAAAATACATTTTACATGGAAATGGTGAAAAATCGGATGTGCAGATAATGTACTTAATTGCCACGGCAACAATTTAAGTACACGCAAACTGTTTCACCTTTGTCGCCACTGTAAATTTTAGGCTCAAGAGTTAGGTTGGACGACCATTCTAGGTTAGCCTTGGGATTCCTCAGCCCAGTCTTTTCCAACAGCTAATGCTGCACACTCTTTGAATTTTAAGTTACAAGATATCACAGTTTGGACAGTGTCACGCAATAACTAATACATAGCCTGCACTACACGTCACCACAGGAGTGAAGATGATCTTGGAATGAAATTTCCCAGTGCCAGGCTACTACTGATTGATATTAGTTTAAGAAAATTGCTTTCTAAAAATTAGGCCTACATGTAAACTAAATAGATCCAGGCTGGAAAGCCCTCCAATTCTTGCAAATAAAAAGCAGGAGCAATTTCCCAGCTTTTGTTCCTTAAGAAGTCTTATGATGACTCTATTTTTGTATTTGTTATTTATGGAAACATGATTCCATTCCCAGCAGCAAGTGTCCAAATGTTTTATGGCGATGTTATGACCATCCAGACAGACTAATGTTCAAATGATCTTCATTTGCCCTCTGTGCGTTCTTACAGAGCAATGCTTACTACAACAATTGGCCCACAATATTCTGCTTCATGGGTCTGGTTTCTGATCACTTCTTCTCCCTTCTCCATTAAATGAAGAATACTTGATTTTTTTTTTGTCTCAATAGTACTCCAAGGATAAGGCCTTAAAGGAAACTGCAGCAGTATTTCAGCCACAGTGATAAGCTGTACCACGTAATTCAGAGACTGCTCCACAGTCTATTCATATAAATCAAACCATAAGGCAGTATATTTCCTCAGACTGTTTGTTTGTACCACTGTCACACTGTTCTTAAAAAGCATCGTCACTAGTGCCACTCCTGCCTTTTATCACTGATGTGTGCTCTCCCCTTTAATGTGTCAGTAAAGCACCACACAGATGGAGGGCTTTCATTTCTCTTTCTTTCTCTAATTCAGTTTTGTTATTACTTTAGTTCATGTAAAGTGCAGCCTTACATGCTTGTCACCATGTCGACAGCCTACATCTTGGAACTTTTAGTACCAAAGTGCTCCCTAAATAACCTACCTCTACACTTGCTTCTCAGATTCAAAAAGGCAGCAGCATACAACTGCAAATGCAGTTAAATGTCACAGGTGAACATGGTCTCCTGTTCTTGGCCGTCATGTGCTATGTATGACTGGAGGGACTCCTACCTGTATGTGGACATAATGTATCACTTTCTGTATGACTGCTTAAAGTTGGCTGCTTTATACTGAGCACTACCACTGGTGACTGGGATGTTCGATTCAAGTTAATGTTACGGTACTTTTTAGAAATTTCCTGATGTTACAGTGATCGCGTTTGAAGGCAAAGAGGCCTTCAAGTTAACAAGTAATACTGGTAACAAGAAAATAAGGAGACAGAATAAAAACCAAAAGTACAGAAGACCAACAGAGGTGGATTTATGAAATCCGGTTATTATAAAAGATAACAGTCCAGGGAAAGTGGAGACTGACTATTTTCTATTGCTGAATATCCAAAGCTTAAAATGTTACTAATTATAAATACAGTGATAGATAGTTCAAACATCCCTTTGCCTCTTGCTTTCTGGTATGTTTTAAGCATATGGTCCAGAAATTAATAGTAAGAGCAAAAGGTGGAATAGTTTGGTTGAGTCCCTAACTCAACTTTTCTCCGGCTTGCTGCTCCTGTTATTTGTAAGCAGTTTCCTACACATCATACACACTAACCAACTCTCTCTTCAGCTGAATTTCCTGCAAGTTTCCACCTTCCCCTTTAAATCTCCTACACATTTGAAGTCAATCCTGGTGCAAAGAAAAGTCACCACTAATTTCAGCAGAAGACCCAGGTATGCAACAAGCCAAAAAATTTTCTCCAGGATCCCAAACCAGCCCCAGTTCTGGCAGATCAGACCTTGTAGTATATATTTGCTGGGCTTTGTGGTGGCATCTCCTGAACTATATACACAGGATGTCCATAGTCTCCACTGACTTTTTCATAGTGAGGGCAGAAAGCGCTGTCCGCAGTCCTTAATGGAATGATAATATCACTAGGTTCGGAGCCATTGTTGTTGCCTCCCCTTTTGGGGGTGGCCAATGTGCTGAGGGAGAGAGTAGTGGTGTGTTGCGGGGAATGCTTTCTGTGTCGTCTCTTGTACTTCAGCAGGAGGACCACCAACATGATGATGATGATAATGAAGATCACGCATCCAGATCCAATGCCTGCAAATAGGGCCACATCGGGGCTGAGGAATCTCCCCTGGTCCGGGTCTCTAGGCGCAGTCGAAGGTTTATTCTCACCACTCAATGAGCGTGTCCCACCTGCAAACAAAAATAACTGTTTGAATAATTTGATTCTTCAAAACAAAAAGCCCTTTAAAATAACCACTTCTCTCCCACGATTAAAATAATTGAGGGTGCAGTTTCCAAAGAATGAATACTTTCGGTCATCCGGTTTGATATTATTTGAATCAGCGAACCAGAAATCTGTGCACTACAAGGCAGGTTTAGTGATTCCACCAGTAGATATGGTCAGAAGTCACACAACACCAGGTTATAGTCCAACAGATTTATATGAAATCACAAGCTTTCAGAGTGCTGAACTTTGTCAGGTTCACCTCCATTAGATATGTTGCTGATGGAAGTAAGCTTTGCAGAGAAAATATATTAATGTGAAATAATTACTAAATTAATACTTTGCATACTTCCTTTAATATATCAATTGACTTTGAACAGTCCACCAAAACAAAGGGAATTTGGTCTTCAGTAAAAAAACGAAGCTTTGGTAATTGAGTTTATCCCCTGGTTAGCCAAACACAGATACCAGTGGGCAAAGATAAATATTTAAAATGACGTATGCCTACACATTATCCCTGGACCTTGTTTTTATGAATAAATCTTCATCAGTCAGCAACGCAGAATGGAGCTGACAGCTTCACTTAAAACAGATGCAGGCTTGCCTGAGGCAGTATGGGAAGAGTAAGAAAATGTAAATCCTTAAGACAATTATCCCTAGTCATACTGTCTGACTAGCTACAGCCCCTTTGCTGCTGATGCTGAATGTATTAGTCATTCCATATGCTGATAAACAAGCCAGACTATTCATTCAGCAATAGGACTATGTGTTTGAGATTTCTTTTTTTTTCTCAGAAGACTTGTCTTTATCTAACTTACAGTTCCAAATGTAACAGACCATAAAATTAATTTATATGGCATTTTTTCCTTGTAAAGCAGAACTTTGTAACTGACAATTATATTCCATCTTTGTAAATCCACTTGACTGGTAATCTCTTTCCCTTGTCATGTTGGATCTGTTCCAAATCTACTTTGGAAAATTTTGTTACAAGTAAGTGTCTCCACTTCCAATTCCCATAACCTGGTGCACTTGAATGGATTGTGAAGGTAACCAGGTGATGTACTCCCAGAAGAGTATGTTACATCAGCTACACTTCTCCACTGGTTTCATTGAAATTGAGGAAGATTCTGGGGGTGAGGTACAGAGTCCACAGTGTTTATTTACTGTAAAAACTAGTCAAAATGCTGAACTGAAAAGAGCAAGGCAGAAAACAAAATATGATCTTTTGACTTTTCAAATATTTTAAGGATGAAGAAAGATTAAGTGAATAAAGGATTCCCAAAAGAAATTATTTTGTATCCAAGAGTCTGGAAAATTGAGTGGTGTTTCAATCAAATCTTTTTAAATTATACAAGCATTCAACAGGGTAGATACAGAGAAACTACTTCCACCTGTAGAATCCAAATAATGGGGTATATAGTCATAAAATTCAAGCTTCAGCAATGAAATCAGATCACACTTTTTCCAGAAAAAGTACAGTCAGAAACCTACAATTTTCTTACGCAATCAAGAGACTGCCCTCACTACTGGAAAATGCAGAACACCAGTGACCACTATGACATTAATGAAATAGATTTGGCAAAACAGAGAAGGTAGAGAGATCTTTCTTATAAGTCATGACACAAAATGGTACTATTTGAATAAATTAATAGATTGACCTGATAACTCTACTAAATCTTCTGACCTTAAGTCATTGACCTGAATTGTTAACTTTGTTTCTCTCGCCATAGATCCTGCCAGACGTGTTGAGTGCTTGTTTAAAATTTGTAATATTTTACTTTTGTATTTTTCAAGGCACCAGTGTTGCAATTTACATTGAATTGTCCTTATGGTTAAAGAGCTACCGACTTTATATCACGACTCTTCTGACATGGACCCAGTGTAATTACTGAGGTAACCACAAACACTGCTACCGGTCAACAATTACTTTCCTGGAACGAAGCAATTTGCAAATGAACTGATTTAATTTGCTGATATAAAGGCCTGAGAAATGGAATTCTGCCATGCTGCCAAGGTTGAGTTACAGGACAAGAATCAATCCCACATGTATGTGAGTACTTTATACCGACAATAAAAAATAAAACTAATAATGACAGGCACTGCATTTATCAGCAAGCTGACTGGATTCCAGCTATACACAAAAATGTAGGGTAGTATTTTATCTAAAATATGGTTTACTTTCTAGCACACTAATGTAAAGCAAGTTCGTGGGTCTGAAACATAGATTTATATTCTTGAAACAATAAACAGATCCCTGTGGGGAATCACAGGTTTGAGAAATTGTAAAATCCAGTCTTAGCCCTCCCCTCTGCTGCTCAAAGCATTGCTAGCCTTGTTGAAAAAATATTCTACTTAGCAGGCCTATAACAGTCTCTCAAAGCTGAAGCAAAGCAAGGCACGTTAACAGATATGATAAAATCAATCACAGTTACATTAAACAGATTCTTGTAAGCTGCAGCTGAGTGTTAGCCTGACACAGCAAGGAAGAAGAACAGGAAGAAATTAAAGGCTTCCTTCTCCTGTAAGCACAGTACATAGAAGCTCTCATTATCTGTCAAACATCTGGAATCATTCAAAATCCAAACTCCCGAGCAAGTAAATTAGAATATTAAATTCTTTCATTTTAATCTGGCTACGTCATTGTGCATTTTTTCAGCAATGTAGAAGGACAGCGAGAAAGTCTAAAGGATTAGGAGTAAAAGGAGATTGTCAAGAATTCGGCAAGAAATTGGAAATTACTGTTACAGACATAATTGATCCAAGTGCAGAAAATGACACGAATCATGACAATTCTAGACGCTTTAAAAGCAATTCCTCACTATGGTTTACAATCACACTGTAGCTGTCTTGTGAAAGTGGTGGACTCATATTGCTTGTCACAGCCCTAATTTGAGATGGAAGAAAACTTATCGGGGAGTACTGAAGTTATCGCCAGATTAATGGATATCATATAATGGCACAGATGGCTATTTCATCCTTCAGGTCTGCTGAATGTCTTGTGAAGTACTACTTCCCTCACTTCATTAAAATATTATGTTTTAAAAGAACCCTGTGATCTTTTTTAGGAGGGGTTTTTTTGGATTGGACCACAAATAGCCATCTCAGATAACTAAACATCTGGGTCGCTGTCCCAAACAGTTGATGCACCAGATATAGAAGCGTCATGGACTGATAAATGACAACCAACACAGATTTGTTGGAGTCAAACTGTGCCTTAAAAACATAATTGAATTCTTCAATGAAACAAAGTACCATTGATGTAGATAGCTGTGCATATATACTTGGTAAATGGTGTGATTTACATTGCTACATAATAGAATTATTAGCGAAATTGAAACCCATGGGATAATAGAAAGATGGCATGGACACAAAATTGACTAAGGTGACAAAACACAAAACATAGTTAAGTGAATGTCTTTCAAACAGCAGAGGAGTTAGCAGTGATATTCATCCATGGATCAATATTAGGACAACTGCTCTTTTTGATATATAATAATGGCCTTGACTCAGGTATTGGAGGTAAATTTTCAAAGACAACTAACACAAAACTCAAAAGTACTAGACAAATAAACAGGTTATGAAAAGACTTCACCAGAATACTGTCAGGCTGACAAAATAGGCAGACACATGTTGGATATATTTTAATGCAGGAAAGTGAAAAGTGATACAATTTGGGAGAAGGAGTGAGGAGGCAATGTAAGATAAAGTGGTACAATTTTGCAAGGGTGCAGGAACAGAGAGGCTGGTTGTTCACATCCATGAGTCTTTGAAAGTGGGAGGACAATTCATTAAGAAAACACATAGGTCTCTTGGCTTTGTAAACAGAGGGATAAAGAACAAATGTAAAGATGATATGCTGAACCTTCATAAGTAAGTCTTAGATGGATGACTGTCAAATTCTGGGCAGCACAGTTTAGGTGGGAAGTCGAGGCCTTAGAAAAGATGCAAAGGAGGTTTGCGAGAGTGATAACATGAAGGACTTCAGTTCATAGGAGAGACAGGCAAAGCTGTTAATATTCTTCTTAAAGCCAAGAAGGTTAAGGGCAGATTTAATTGGGATGTTCAAAATTATGAATGAGCAGATAAGGAGAAACTGTTTCCACTCACAAGAGGATCGGTAACCAAAGCACACAGATTTAAGATCATAGCTTAAAGAACCAGAGAAGAGAGGAGACTTTTTTTAAAAGTAGCAGTTCATGATCTAAAATGTACTGCCTGACAGAATGGAAGAAGTAGATTCAACAGTAACTTTCAAAAGGGATTTGGTTTTGTACTTGAAATGGAAATGTTTGCAGACCTGTGGGGAAAACAGCACAAGAATGTGACTAATTCATTAGATCTTTCAAGGATGGTAGACTGAATGGTCTCCTGTGCTCTGTGAACCTAAGTACAAGAGTCCCATTTGATCAATACGTCACATACATACAAAACTGAGCCAAACTAAGTAGCGAAACAATTACGGCTCATATAAAGATGCACTTAAGTCTCACACAGGAGTAGTGCTTGTCACAGAATCGCCAGAGAGACCAGGAGTCCTGCCATTTGGTCATTTGTGCCAATGACCTTCATGTTTCATTCGCCCATGACGTGGGCTTTCAGGCAGGTACAAGAAGTTCCACAACTTCAGCTCACAGGCGAGGTATCTTCCTTATAATCAGCTTCTACTAGATGGTTACCTTCACTCTCGGTCTTTTGGGTGGGCTTGGTTGTGATGCCATCCCCTTCTTTTTCAGGAGCTCTGGTTGATTTTTCTTTTCGTCCCACAGAATTTGCATCTAAAAAGTTTTTAAAAAGGTTGTTTCAGTTACTAACTGCAAGGTTGAGTTACCTTCATCAGTCAGACAAAGGGGAACATCCCTCAATACTGATGCGTTATCGCTCGAGCAACTCACATTAAAGTATCGCAGACTCCAGGTGCCATGATTGGCGTGAAATCAGTTTGCCTTTAGTTTTATCGGTTTAACATCTTGGAAGCTACTTTGGTGGACAGCAATGGTCAGCAAACATCTTTGTTTCAGCTTAGGACTTAACCAAATGGATCAGCAGAACCTCTACTTATAGAAAAGTATAATTTCTGTCCTGACAAAATCCAAGGTGATGAGCAATTAATTGCAATGCATTTTGATAACAAAGTGATTTAAAACTTTAATTTTTGCAGCAGCATTGCCATGCTTGGTTTCTAAGTTCCTCTGAAGCACTAGGCAGTTTTTAAAGTGACCTTCTCTTTGGCCTGGACTAAGCATAATAAAACTGCAGACACTCGACAATTTTAAATGCTGACCACTCAAGTATTTGCAACAGCTAAAGAGAAGCTAACCACTATCAGGCAAAGCTTTTCTAGATGATAATTCAATCAAATTGTGGATGCTGAAAAATAATAAGTGGACACTACACTAACATGACAAGTGCATGAAACAAGTTGAGTGGGAAAGTTACAACATCAATGCACACACTATTTAAAAATTAATGTAAGCATAATAGAATTAATTTTCAATAACCATCAAGCATCATTACAAGGAATCTTGTTAGTAATAGCTACATGCAAGACATTTAACCAAACGTCTTCATTCTTGAGCAAATCCACTTCATATTAATGCATTATGAATAATGATAAATGCAAGCCAGTATTGTATCATCTCCACTCTTTTAAAATGGTCAACTCTTTTTCAAATCTTTAGATAACTGGAAAATGCAAAGTTATATTGCCAATAATTAAAAGTGGAACAGTCTCAACTGGTTTCTTTTTGCCTTGGTTTCACTGCCTTTAAAGAAGTAGACTGAATGGTCTCTTGTGCTCTGTGATTCTAAGTACAAGAGTCCCATTTGATCAATATGTCACATACATATAAAACCTTTTACAGTGTGAATATTGATTAAAATTTAGGGCAAGCTCATAGATCACTTCTAATCCTTATGCACAAAGTCGTAAACTCATATAGCACAGAACCAGACCCTTTGGTCCCACTAGTCCATGCTGAACAGAATCCCAAACTAAACTAGTTTCCCCTGCCTGCTCCTGGCTCATATCCCTCCAAATCTTTCATCTTCATGTATCTATCCAAATGTCGTTTAAACATTATAATTGCACCCACATCCTAAGGAAGTTCATTTACAGACTGATTCCAAGACTACAGAAATGTGCAGGGTATCCATTAGGCGCTCCTCACTGCTGATGTGGACAGATCCCCACAGTAATGAACAGACTGTGTTGTGCCTTATTGTGAGAATGATTTTGAACAGTTTCTCGGCCTTGTCTTTGAGAAAAAGGATGTAGTTCTTACCTTGTCCAACTTTCATTATAAGCTTCATGGCTTTGGTCTGGCATACACCACCTTCTCGGTTTTCCAGGCCTTCCAAAGTACCATTTGATGTTGCTAAGGAAAGGAGAAGAAAGCATGATCATCAAAATTCAATCTGACAGAGTCCGCAGAAAGGTACTCTCTGAACAAAGTCACTATCACAGGTTATGTATTACAATATCAGCCACAAGGCTGAACACTGGAACATTTTATGCATTTGTTGTGAATGCCAAAACCATTGGAGGAACAATCATGCTCAGCGTTATGGTCAGCTGATAACACCAGCCTCTGGATCTGGGTAACCAGGAGTTGTGAGAAGGGGAAGGAGGTGAGAACAGACAGGAGCTGGTGGGGGGATTTATCTGGAAGCTATAGAGACAGGATGATTGGGGAGTACGAGGGACACAGGCCTGCATTTAAGAGAAGTGGCTGGGGGTGTGTCAACTCCAGCAAGTAGTGTGGTGGCTGGAGAGGGCTGATGTGCAGTGAAGCAGTGATGACCTCAGGAGACCTGTTCAACAGATACGGCAAGAGAGGGGTGGTCTGCATCATCAGTCCCAGCCTCCATCACCAAGTCCGTAGGCGTTGTCATTCCCAGCCTACTAACATCAGCGTAGACACATCCTGCAATAGCCACCTAACATCACGAGCCTCAGGAATTATGGATAATCAATCATTTATTTGGTACTTCCAATTCCTGCTTCTAGAATCCCTTCTGTGTGGAAGCAGGCCATTCGGCCATTGAATCCACACCAATCCTCTGAAGAGCATACCCTACTCACCTCTGTAACCCTGCGTTTCTCATGGCAAGCCCAGCTATCCCTGCACATTATGGTCAATTTCCCATGGCCCATCCACTTAGCTTGTGCATCTTTGGAGGAAATTATAGCACTTGAAGGAAAGCCATGCAGACTCCACCCAGGCAGTCACCTGAGGGTGGAATTGAACACAGGCCTTGGTGCCGTGAAGCAGCAGTGCTAACCACTGAGCTACTGTGCTGCCCTTCTCTCCCCTTCACATAAGGCAACAGTAATCTCTCAGCTCTCAGTCTAATCTTCTAAAAAGCATTTAAGAATAGGCTTGTAATGTGGCACCACATCAACAGGTTTGGAGAATTGTGGAGACATATGGCTTTTAGATGGAAAAATCAATGACATAAAGCAATTTTGTGTGTAAATCACGCCTGTCAATGCTGGAAGTGGTTTTTATAACTGATTAGAAAACACCAAGGACATCACTGTTAAAACAACTTGCAAACATAGAAGAACAAACGCAGGGCTCTGAAATTGGTAATAAAGATGCTATCTCTGTTGCACCACCTGGTCATTTGGTTACAGATGTACACAAGCAATAGCTAAGTGAGGAAAACCAAGCTATGAAACTAATTCCAAACACCATTAGCTGTTCGAAAATCATTCCGAAACCAAAATTAAACTTTGTTGCAATGTAATTCATTCAGTGCTTTGATTATTGAAATTGCAAATAAATCAACATATTTGAGAGTCTCAAAAAGATTGTGGCTTCCAGACAGGATCAAACATTAGTTTACTAACCATACAGTTTCAGAAATAGCCACAAGAGTAGAATAAATGCTACAAAGTCTGAATAGCTAATCTAAAAGACTACATTATGTGCTAGTCATTCTGAAACAAATTTCGCTCATTTGTTTTTTTTTAAATCAATACTGATAAAGTTAAAAATTTCATTTTAACTCTGATTTATCTCTTTTTTAAATGCACGATTAACAGAAAGAACTCGTATTTATCGAGCATCTTTCGCAAATGTAGTCAATACTGACATGTGATAAATGTGCAGGCCAATTTGTACACAGCAAGCTTCCATAAACAATAATGAAATAAATAACCAAGTCATCTGTCTTTAAATGATATTGGCCCATGGTTGGCAAAGACACTGTCCCTACGCTTCTTTAACTAGTGCTGTGAGATCTTTCGTGCTTAGGTACAAGGCAAATGGAACCTTGGTTATATACTTGTTAAAAGGTAAAGTTGACATGGTCTTTCCAGACCATAGGGTCACTTTCTCATGAGAGAGAGAGAGGACTGGTAGTAGTTTGACCTGAGGGTCACCATGCCTCAGGCAAGGGGAGAGGTTGAGAAGGAGAATCCTTTATAGTAATCTCAGCTGGTGTGGGAATTTATTCCATGCTGTGGGTACCACACTGCACTGTTAACTGGTGACAATAATAAATACAGAATTCATTCTGCATACTGCAGTGATGGGAAGGATGCTTGATAATATAGTGTTGATGAATTAATGCATACGGTTGATGTTATGAGTTTGACGAAGTACCCAGGGTCAATAAGTGTATCAACACACATTAATTAATTTTCCTTCCAAACACTAACACCTTCAAGGCACAATGATGGAACTGTTCACTGTTCAAACAAAAAATACAATTTAAAACAAAAGTAAAAGTCATTTTGTTTTGGATTGTGAGTGAAGATTATTTTGATACTCTCTGAATGTACATGCATGAATTCATCCAAATCATGCTTTCAAGAACTGCACTAATACTCTTAATTCATTTAATAAATATGTAAAAAAATAGAAGCAGAAGTTCAGCACACATCAATAAGATCATGGCTAATTTTCTATCATAACATCACATACTAAATCTGCATCCCTTGATTCTCAGTGCCCAAAACTATGCCTATCTCTGTCTTGAACATACCCAAAGAGTGAGCCTCCATTTCTCTCTGGGCAACAGAATTCCAAAGACCAGCAACATTTTGAGGGAAATAAACTTGTCTCATTTCAATTCTAAATGGTCGACCTTTCACTCTGAGTCTGTGACCCCATGTTTTCCCAGCCAACAAAAACATACTCCCAGCTTCTAATTGTCAAGCCCCTTGAGAATTTTATATCTTTCAATAACAGCACATCTTATTTTTCTAAACTCCTGACAGTATAGGAAATATAAAGAATAATGACCACAGGCTCAAAATTTGCTTTGGCAATACAGGTATGTTTAGCCCACTTCTCGATATGTTCTAACCAACCTGTTCAAATGATATGACACACGTCTAGAGCAAGTGGGCTTGAACCCAGGTTTCCTGGTTCAGAAATAGAGACAATATCACCACAACACAACAGATCAGATTTTAGCTCATTTCATTGATGTAGTGCTAATTTAATGCAGGTGTTAGCCTCCTTTACTAGTAGATAAGCAAGGGTCAGGAATTAGCTGAAGGTGCACCCTCTGTCGATGCATATAGCTGTTAAATTGGTTCTGTCTGTCTACAGCCAGCTGAACTACTGTAATTATACCAGATTCTGCACCATAAGAAAAAAAATGATAAAGAGATGCAGAGGCATTAGTGCAAATTGGCATTTGTATATTCTAAGCAAAATAGACCATAAGCAAACAGCAGATTAAAAGCAGCACTGACAGAAATTTTGACACAGAGATCCTGTGTGGCAGGTTAAAAAAGAACAATTCTTAACTGAAGTCAGTTGTGATAGGTTGGGTAGTGAACTGAGCCACTAAAGGGCATCCATAGGCACATGACCAGAAAAAAACTCAATTAAGAATGAATAATTAAAACATGATTTCCCATTTACTGGGGCAAAGCCCTCAAATGAGTGTTGAACAATGTAAAACCTGCAAGTTATGGCAGATCACCCTGCAGTGTGATACAGAATTATGTAACAATATCATATAAATTAGAAAGAAGGAAGTCATCAGAGCTCAATAGTAGAGCATCTACCTGAAAATCATGCAAATCCCCAGTTCAATTCCAGGTGCTTCCTACCCTGCATATTATTTCCCTTGAAATGTTTAACAAATGTCTTGTGGTGCAATGAAAGTGTTCCTGAGCTTGAGTTCAAGTCCCATCTGTTCTAAAGGTGCATTATAACATGTCTGAACGTGTTCATTCAAAACAATTTTACAAGACTTAAAGAGAACAACTAAAAGCAGTTGCAATGCTGAATTATTTTAAATTGAGCTTTGATGCATCCTTTATGTGTCTGCTCTTTATTTCAGATTTATTACCCATCAAATTATTTTGGAACACCTGCATGCATTCTTTCTGTCTGAAACTGCTTTCAGATAAGGCATTCCCCAGGATTAATTGTTTTCAGCTCCACTAAATTTCAGACAAATGCATTTAAATGCTTGCGATGCTATTTGATTTCATGATTATCTTTTTCCTTCTTATCCCTCTATTCATCCATGCCATCTGAACACATTTCTGCTCTTTCTTCTCTAAAAGAGCTTGTTGAACCTCCTCTTATTGAAGCTGGTACCACGGCCACAATCTGAAGCCCTCCTCAGTTCTCAGTTTGACCCAGAACGTTAACTCTCATTTCTTTCGGCAAATGCTGCCAGTCCTGATGAGCTGTTCCCAGAATTTCTGCTTTTGTTTCTGATTTCCAGCACTTGTGTCTGAAGTCCATGTCTTAAGCTGTTATCATTTACTGGCTGTGTAATGGGGGCAGGCAGATACACATGACAGTGGTCTGTTCAGGGTGCCAGTATGCAAAGCGACCACCTTGATTAGATCTCTATTCAAAATGCATGAAAGAATTATTGGTGGAAATTATTGGCATAATTTGACACTTTCGGAGGCCACGTAAGAAAGAAATGAGCAATTCTACTTGCAACCACCTGAGAGGATCGACTGTGTTTGCTTTACAGGATGTGCCACTTGTCAATCTTTAATCCTCATGAAACATCTTGGAATGGGATGGGAACAAATATCTAATATGATTTCAAAAACTCACATTATACAAAGACTTGTGGCTGACTGTCCTAGTTGGAGACATATCACAACCCAATCCACATAATTAATCAAACAATTAGGCAAGGGTGCTTGCAGAAATTATTTGAAAAATTCATAGGGGCTGTCAAGCCATCCCCTCACACATTCAGCTGCATGAAGCCAAGTTGTAAGCAAAACCTCCCACTGCAAAGCCGCGCTTTACATTCTCAAAAAGACAGAAATCAACTGATGATGCTCAGGATATAGGCGCTTCATGTCATTAGCACTTGTTGAAAGCTATGTGTGTAAGTCAAACACAAAAGCGAGTGCAAAGTATTCCCAACAGAGTGCAGCTGTCGGGCTGTGATCACTAAGCAAACATCAGCTGCATTACCCTCCACCTCTCGCTTCTTTTTTAAAGATTTGCGGCCCAACTTGAGAATACTTTTCAACAGCAGACTGCCTCTCAGGTCAACTGTTTAACACATCATATCGTTGAAAAGAGTTTTGAAAACAAGCTCCGTAAGTTCACCCTCTGTGGGTTCTCAGTCTCAGCAAGCTCATCACAGCCAATGGCACAAGGTAAAATGTGTCACTGGTGCATCTTGAAAACTTCTTATGGAGAATCCATATTTCACATTCTCAGCTGTAGCACTATACATTCTTGCAGTCAACATAAACTGAAACGAATACTTCATTGTATGGCCTGGAAGTGTTTAACTCTATGGCTACTTTGTGTAGGATTATGGGAAACTTGAATTCCATCCATCAGTTGTAAATGCTAGCTGAGTGCTAAAGTGCAGCAATAATAGCATTTCAAAATAATGTTCCACAGTTTTTGCAACTTAATGTTAGGAAGTAGCTGGATGCAAGATTTTCAGGTTGAGGTCTCAGCCCACTCATCCAACTAAATCTTAATAGCTTCTTGGGAGGAAAAATGGTACTCAAGGCTAGAAATTATATACTTGTCATGGACACGACTATGTTTTTAATCAATATATGAAAACCTGGCCATTTTATTCAAGTGGAGTAAAATATTAAATGACAATCGCTTGCAACACTGAATGAAGTTAACCAGCCAACAATCAGATATACACAAAATCTTTTAGTCTTAGTCATGGTTGCATTTAAACTAACACAAATTACCCATCTGATGTGCTACTGTAGGAGATATTAAGGTATTCTAAAATGAAAATAGCTGTTTTTTTTTAAACTAGAGTGTGCTGTTTTTACATTGCATCCCTATGATGCTGGTAGCCGTCCACACAAGGACCTAATAGCAACCAAGTGGTTTTAAAGGTCAGGAATGGAAACTTTCATTCAGTCTGGGGAGTGAGTCAGTCGGGGGGGGGGGGGGAAGAGAACTGATTTGCATCATAATTCCAAGGAGAACAATGTCACCACTGGCTTCATAATGTTTATGTAGCTGCGGCATCTATCAAAAATAACAAGGACTATAGGCACTCTTGCAGGGTTCTCATCAAAATTGTGCACAATTTTAAAATAAGTTGGTGACATGAATTAATGAGGAGAATTGAATGCACTTACACAAGTGCTGCTTCTGGATTTGATATTTTCCCAATGCCCAATGGAAGGGAAGTAATATTACTTTTTAATATGTCTTCATTTGATCATTATTATGCTGCTTCTCTAGAGACTGCTCCACAGGTCTTAGCTACCTCTAGTCTATCAGGTCAGTAACATTGCTGCGTTTTAATCACATGATGGATCAAGCTGTTGGATATGTGTCTATATTGTCACACACTCTGCTGGTAAACAGGGGTTTCTTGATGGGGAACATCAAATTCAACCATGTTTTTTTTTCTTCAAAAATTCACAAACAGAAGACAAACACAAATGATGTTTTGAATGCTTCTGCTTGATTCAGAATAGCCAAATTATTGTATCCTCTGCTGAGACATAAATGCAGTCTTAAACTTGCTTCTATTTCCAGACATTTGCTGGTCAATTTGCTGCGTTTGTGAATTCAGCATGGACCCTGCTAATTAGAAGAGGTCAGAACACAAAGGTTTTAAAAGTGTTTTAAAGAAAGAGCTGAATGAAAACAATAAAGAGGTTCATGCCTCTCTCTAAAAATAAGCACAGGGGAAACACTACCTCATTTTACAAGTTATCAGCATCAAGCTAGTTCACATTATTTCAAAACTGAAAGTCCGGGAGAGGAAAAGAACATTCAATGGAAATAGCTTGCATTACAAAAGACGTTTTCTTTTTAAAAAGAACAATATTAAACTTGAAAATGTCTAGCTGTAGAGTCAGCCTGCAGCTTTTGTATTCTATTTTTAGCTATTTTTCTCAAATGAATTCTCTGATAACATCCATGTGGCACCGAATTGGAGATTCTGCCCAATGTTTTGTTATTTTTGTGTATCACTGAAAAAAAAAAGACACATTTTGTCAAGACTTTTCATCTTGCCCTTATCAAGGCAACTCAGTTATTCCCTTTACTGGTATCCTGACAAACTGACCTGATGAGTGGAAGACCAAACCCTTTGACAAAATGTATCTTTTCTCAGCAGCACACACTCAATGGTTATTTTGTCCTTTTGTCAGAAAGCTCCCAGTTGCAAGCTGGCCGACTGAAACCAGCATTTGATCAATTATCTCCACGGATCACATGCACCCAGTCTTTAAAAGAAAATCCACTGAACAATAACACAACGCTCGGACCAGCTCTCTTCAACCTAAGGTATCAGCTGTGGCTCAATCTGTAGCAATCCTGCATTGGAGTCATGAAAGTTAGTTCACACCCCAATCCAGAGAATTCAGCACAAAATCTATATTGGCGTTGCAGTACCGAAGGAGTACTGCACTGACAAATGTGCATCTTTCAATCATTTAACACGGACTCTGTCCGATCTCTTAAGTAAACAAAATCATTCCAACTGTGCTCTTTGAAGAACAGCACTCAAGTTATTTCAGGTGATTGGTCCGACACATATCCCTCAACCAATTGGTTATCTGGGCATTACCTCATTGTGTGTTGGAGGCCCTTGTGCAGTTTAATTCCCATTCCCTACATTACAGTAGTGACTTTGCTCCACTTCAAAACAAAGGTATTTACTTGCTGTAATATTGTTTAAAATGTTCTGAGATCACGGAGATCACATTATAAATGCAGGTCCTTTTGATCTTTCACACATTTTCCACCTCCCCTCCCAGTTGCTGATGGCTCAAGCATATGGCAGGATTCCTTTCTACCTTGGAAATGCAACAAATGTCGGACATTTGATTAGCAAAAACACCACTTCAGCCGTTACTGACTGATGAATTTTCTTTTGACTTTTTAAGGTAAAGTTGCCACATTCAGTAGGAATTTACTCCAGAGTATTGTTTCCTATGCTAACAGGTACCAATTCAAACTGGTTAAGTAATCATTATTGACTGCAACTTTCAGCGTAAGGCAAGGGTTATGTTAGTATCACAATATTTGTTCAAATGATTTTAAAAGCAATGAACTGCACATCATTTTGTGCAGTGCCACTAAATGAAAAACAGGCAGAACTTTGGCCTTCAGCTTTAATTTCCTCCAATATTTTTGATTTGGCACAACATCACACGTTGCATATGCATGTCCATTATTCTTTGAACCAAGACCCAAAGGCTATTTTCTATTTTGGTTTTTCTGATAGACATAACAGTAGCAGAGCCAGAAGAATACAAGTTTAAATGTCCACTTGTCAACCAGGACTGCACTGCGCTCCATACACTTGATCGGGACACCAGATCACAGCACATCATGAAAATACTGTAACCTGCCTTCTCTCCCACCATCACCTCCACAGCCCCCACCCCATCCCCCCCCCCCCCCCCCCCCCCCGAGCTTCTCAGAGCCTGGGACCATACAGGAAGCTAACACAAGCCATTTCTCTTAGCAACAGGCTCAATTCATAGAAGACAAATATTTGTGATGTCAAAGTTATACAGCCACATTCAAAGCTGCTCCTATATGGGCATGGAATTGAAATATACCAATGAGTTTCTTTAAAAATAACACCAGCTAAGAAAACAGCAAAGCCATAACTATACATTAGTTCAAAAATGGTATTTGCTCATTTGCCCAAGAAAATCTACAAAAAGAAAGCTCAACCCCTGTTCAAATTTCTGTAGTAGGTATTCTATCAACCATTAGTTCTGTGTATAAGTCAACCTCAAGACACAGATCAGCAGTTGATGGGGTTCTTAAATCTATCAAATTGACTTATGGATCACAGATCAAGTGTGGCTAGGCAAAACGGCATTTATTTATCTAACATCAGTTGCTCATGACATCTCAAGGACAATGGTCCAGCTTTTTAAATACACAAAAGGTGGAAATAAATCAAATGCAACATGTAAGCTTGCTGCAACAAGGAGTAGGAAGGACAAGGGCTCCTCCCCCAGAAATCAGCCCTTTGTAAAGCAGACTGTGGAAAAGGGACCTCATTGAGCTGCACCACTTGTAATTCCTTTTCACTTTTCCCTGATGAATAAAAGAAAACACGTTTCTTTTTCTTCGTACGTTCCACAAAATGCAGTTCTCTTTGGTCCAAGATGATGATTTTGTAGAGATCAGGACTGGAAGTAGAGTAACTGGATTACATGCTGCTGATGAACTGCTGAATAGAACACATTGCTGAAGAATGGTAATGAAATCTCAGCTCCACTGGTGGCAAACGCACCAGGTTTCCATTCTGTATCTTCAGGACAGCGGAAGGCACAAATGAAGGCAGTTCTAGTTTAATGCTTTCTGTTAATTAGTCATGCACCTAATAAAACATCAGCTATCAGTAGATTTTATGTTTCTTTCACAGCCAAATTAATTATGCTACATTCAGCGTCAGTCGTACTTTTTAATGTGCCTCCTTGAGTTACGACACTTATTAACTGTCATAAAATGCAGCGGCACTGATCCAATATTTTTCATTCTAAAATATGATTATACATTTCCTAGGCAAGTGAAAAAGGGAAAAATGTCAGATTAGTTGCATCTCAAAAGGGGTACCTTACCTTTAGATAAGAAAAACTTTTGCCAGTCTAATCAAGATTGCCAGCAACAAGAAAACTGAATGCACTGAGGAGTTGCTAACTTTCGCCTGTCCCGTTATTTTAGGAGACACCACACAGCCTCTAACTCAGTGGGCCGCTTGGAGGGGGTAACTTGATTTGTTGAGCTAACAGGAAAGGTCAGTGCCATGTCAAGTTTTATGCAGTTGCCTTTCTCCATCTGGGAGATTTCCCTTTACTGTTAAACAAAAGCATGGTGGGTGCCTATGAATATTCCTAACGCTGGCAGGTTTTTTTTCTAATCAGCTCACAAAGACTAACCTTCTACTGGCAAGCATGAGAATATAGCATTCACCTCCCCCATTCCCTTCGTCAATAAGGCCACTTATCTGGAATGGAAGCAACAAGCGCTGCAGTAATTGTCTTGCATTATGCCCAGGTCCTTCAAGGACGACAAGGAATTCTTTAAACTCGAGTGTCTCGATTTAATGAGCATAGATTCTAGGGGCTATGATTGTCTTCGAAAATGCAAGCTTCAAATGTTGCCTGTGGCAAAGAGAACGTGTGTAAGAAGGACACTTCCCATGCCTGTTACAACACCCGACATCTACTGTAGCTCTCAGGAAGAATCAAATACTGGCAACATGTACAAACAAACCGAATTTTCATTTTGGGACTTGAGAAATTTAAAGGTAATACTTATCAGCTCCAACGTACTGTTTTGCTTCTTTCAACTGTGGTTTGTTAGTTTGCAAACAGCACTGACAGACAAGCCTGAAAAGCCAATCTTATTTTATAAATTGATTGATTGGCTTATTGACACGTATACTGAAGTACAGTGAAAAGCTTTGTTTATGAGCAGATCATAGGATGTACAGAACAAAAGATTTAGATGGAAGCATACAGGTGACATTGCACAGGGTGTACAAGTGACAAACATAGTGTATGGAACAACTGGGCTGACTTTCCCAAAAAAACACTGGCTGAGCATCAGTTTTGGGGAATTTCACAGAGCTTGAGTGACATTTTGCTTGCAACTCAAAGTGTGCACCACACCTCCAGACTGCTGCTACCTTGCACTTAGCAGGTGGTGAAATACTCACTGGTGCCTGGGACAATGTTTGCTTAAAACTGATTTGGAGATGCCAATGTTGGACTGGGGTTACAAAGTTAAAAAAAAATCACACAACACCAGGTTATAGTCTAACAGGTTTACCTGGAAGCACTGCTCCTTCATCACAACCACCTGATGAAGAAGCAGCTCTCTGAAAGCTAGTGCTTCCAGATAAACCTGTTGGACTATAACCTCGTGTTGTGTGATTTTTAACTTTGCTCAAAACTGCACCACTCCGAGGGCACCAAAGCTTCTCATGATCCATACGCAGCGATCAGTGTTAGGCACGCTGACCTGACAGTGACTTCCAGTTCTGGAGGTCACTATTAGGCATGACTCTCAGAAACCCACACAGCTGGTAAGAAAATGAGAAGTATCATTGACCTAGAACCTCCTGGCATCCACCATGTGGGCATTATATTAAAACCTCAGCTGTGCACTATGTCAAACCCTGCCAGCCTGGTCTGAACTAGCCTGACAGAGTCTTGTTCTTCAAACTAAATCATTCACATGGTCATGAATGATAGCTAAATAGCTACAGATTCTGTTGTTGATGGCCCCCTTCAAATCTGTTAGTCTTTAGGCTATAATGACGAGAGACAATGATTGTTTCATTCCCGCAATTAGTGAGAGTTCTACTTTTATTCTTAAAGGGAGTTGCTTGAGGGAACCTTTCACCTCCAGAAATGTGCTTTTTTTAACATAGCTCCTGTCCAATCCACCACCCAGCATTTGGGCTGAATTCAGTTAGTTCTTGGTTCAGCTGCTAAATTAAATATTTTACATAAACAGCCACGTTTTAAGGGTGGGAAGGGCTGGCTAGTGATCATATGTCTTGTTTCAATCACACTCCTGCTGACTGACCACAGCCAGCATGAGAAAGGGAACTGAAGAGTTCTGGGGTCTAAGCTGTTCCACATTGTCAGTGGGGGAGAAGGATTCATCAAGGCAGAAAACAAGAAGCATCAAAGTATATGCAAAGGACTGCGATTAAACACATAAACAGGCAAACACAAGTGAGTGATTCTAACTATCGTAGAAGTAACTTACTCAACAGCACATGCTGACTGAAAGGACTACTGCATTGTCTATCACTGTCATCTCTCACTCATATAACATTGCAATAGAAACCATTAGAATGTGACAGTATTGATGGGATACTGAACATTGCAACAGCCTTGTAACTGTGTGAGTGCAAACTGATACAGACATCAAATTCAGTGTTTCTCTTTTCATTCCATATTTTACATTTTTCTAATTAGCAGGAGTTCTGCTAAGCTTAAGTACACCACAGCCTAGCTGTTCCTGAGATGGAGAGGCTGGGAGGGGCACTGTAAGGGGGTGTGTTAAGATGTAATCTCACTTCTATGTGAATGCCGAAAATCCAGTTAATGGACCAGAGCGCACAATCTCAAACCCCACCCAGACAATGATATTTCCATATTTTCTCTCAGTGTCAGTTGCTAGATAATGACACTGACCCCATACCAGGAAGCTAACTCACTGGATCGCCCACCTATCAGCTCACAACATGGGTAACTATCTCGCTTCATCAAGCACCGTGACACTCTTGAGCCTGTTACCCAACGTCGCTGACCAACCAGAGGCTAGCAGCTTCTGGGTCCTAAGAACTACCACTATAAAGAGCATCCCAGAGAGGCTGCAGTGGAAAGAAGGGTATGTTTGTCTTTCTTTTTCTTGCAAGGTGCGAGGGGAAAGGGAAGGAAGGTGGATTTCAAAAGCCACCTTTTGCCTGCCATCCATCTCTCCAGAGGCCCCCAGGACTGAGGCAAATGGAGCCTCCCACCCCCATCCTCACATAACCACAAGCAAACTTAGCAAAAGCTCACAGGTCACTTGCTCTGTTTTCCCAGTTGGGAACTATCCACCTTTCTCATCCCCAGGAGGTGGGTGACTACGGAAGTGGTGAATTGAGGCCATTAACAGACCATGTGCGAGCCTTAAATGCTGTACTGAGGTAGTCATCCATAGGCATTCTTCATCCAGCACTGAACTGCTGACGCGGCAAGAGCTAGGGGACATAATATATGAATAACAGCTAACCCTTTTAAGATTGAGATGAGGAGAAACCTTTTCTCTCTTAGGGCCATTCATATAAGGAATTCTCTTCCCCAGAAGGTACTGAAGGCTATGTTAGGTAGATTTTGATAGACAAGTGAGTCAAGGATTATGGGATGTGAACAGGAAAGTTGAGACCACAACTGGATCTTATTGAATGGTGGAGTCAACTCAGACAGCCACATAGCAACTCCTGCTCATACGTCCTTGGTTTCTTTTGAATTATTCTCATAGATGGACAATAGTAAAGAGTGATTAAAAGTTAAGAATAGGATTCCATTTACAAATTATCTATTGAAATAATCTCTCTCTGAAATAAAAAACCTGAAATTACAGTGTGAGGTGACAGAATAAGTGCTAATCTCTCCTTGTTCAAATTGAATGCATTAATATGCTTAAAGCTAATGGGTAAATAATGAAGCAAGTTTATTTTGATGAATACATTAAGTCCTGTGAAGTTTTGTCACGTGGCTAAAAGCAAGACCACAT
This sequence comes from Chiloscyllium punctatum, assembly GCF_047496795.1. Lineage (NCBI taxonomy): Eukaryota > Metazoa > Chordata > Chondrichthyes > Orectolobiformes > Hemiscylliidae > Chiloscyllium > Chiloscyllium punctatum. The sequence goes on from NC_092747.1 coordinate 120,062,004, forward strand.
TTTTGTCCACTGAATATTTTTGTTGCTTTGGACCCAAATGCACACATTGCCATTTGTAAAAGAAAAACCAAATTAACCACGTAACAAAACCACAGAGACACTCGGCCTCTCCATATCCATGATTCCCAGTCAGGGTGAATCTTTTTGGGAAACTGGGATCGAAATGTAAGAGCAGCCTCAATGGGTTAATCAAAAAATAATTCTAAAGCATTAAGATCAGCCTGTTTCAGTCCAATGATTTCCACTTTTGAAAACCATCCAATCACAAACATAAGCAATGATATTAATGACCCAATGATTACCCTGTGCGCTCCAGTCAGGCAGAATGTACTGTTTTAAGTAGAAGGTCATCCCTTGGTTAGTCGATGTCTACATTCACTGAGTTAATTCCGACTGACAGTTTGGAATACAACATAACTAATGAGAAAACACACCGCTCTCCCACACAATGGCTGGTTTTAAAACCACGATGTACATGAAGCTATTTGCTTTGACTATAAACAGTCCTCCAGTAAAGTTAATAAAGTACCACAGTCAGCTTGTGCCCTATTCATGAACCTTATTGCTTTACAAGGCGAATCTTTTCTTGGTAGGAATCTAGAGCAATTTTCCACCTGTCTGCTTCAATAAAACATGTGTTTGTCGTACATTTTCAGATCAAAGACAACAATATAATGTTTGTACAACACTAACTGCCATTGATATTATGTAGCTGTTTTTACATTGTATTTAATGGGATTATGTTTGTATTTATCAGAATTTTGTATTGTCATCTTCAGTTGATGAATGAATCAACTCCCAATGCATCTCTGGAACATTTCCTTAACTATGGAGAGTTCAGGTTTTTTTTAAATGACCAAAAGCTTTGGCACTGTGACCATTATAACACTGAGCAAAACATTTCTGATCAAGGTGTATGCCTTGCAATTAAAGATGTGGGATTCATTTAATTAAATATGGAATATTTCCTTGTGATACTCGAGATGGCTGTATTTGTTGCCTCTGTCACTACTCAGACTCTGAGCTCTACATTGTTCCACTAAACATAATGTCTATGTTTCAAAACTAACAATATCCACCAGGAAAATCATTCAACATTATAACAAATTGATAAAAAAACTAGTAATAACTCAAAGTTGAGAAATGGCATGGAAGGAAACAAGGGCATTTCTCCATTTGTTTTCAACTGTCATCTTCAAGAAGAAATTAATGTGAAGTCTCCAATTTCTCAGTAATCTCCATCAGACAAGTCTCTATCGCTCTTTCACTGAGACTCCATGTTTTCTCTTTAGCAGTCTGAAACAAAATGGGGCTCAATTTTAACTCACACGGAAAGAGACGAATGGCAAGGATTGGCAGTGGAAAGGTTTAGCCAGTTTTGGCACCTGGACCTGATTACAATGCCACTTACTGATAACCTGACCAGAGAGGCCATTGGGCCGGGAGATTTCAATCACCTGCTCATTAACGTCCAGCGCAGCAGGCTACCATCAAGGAGCCAGGTGAATGATTAATGCACGGGAAAAGCTCTTGGGGAATGGAATCCTGGTTGAGAGAAAGCAGGAAACTGAAAATATAGGGAACCTAAGGTTTTCTTGTGGTCCCTAAGGTACACTCCTACTTCAAGGAAGGTCAGAAAGAAACATGAGAAAAATGAGAACACTACTGGCTCCAGCTTCCTGTGTATATGCTTACAATAGCACCCGGGAAATTAGATTTGGTTTCCTTGCTGGTTACAATTTAAAGTTTGAACGGGGAAGGAATGGTGTTGAAAAGCTATCAGACAGCCCCTGCTTTAAGTTTGACATTTGATTTCGACAAATGGAGTGCAAAGTGAGTTAAAATTGACCCCAATTAACAACTGTTCCACAGAAAAACAAGCCAGCAACTTACAAATCCAAGTGATTGGTGAGGGCACGCCTGGAATACAGTGTGCAAGCTTCGGTCTCCTTATCTGAGGAAGGATGTTCTTGCAACAGCTGCAAAGGGTTACCAAATTCATTCCTGAGATGTCAGCACTGATGTAGATGGAGGGACTGAGTCAGCTAAGAGTTATACTAACTGGAATTTAGAAGAATGAAGAGGGATCTCACAGAAATCTATAAGATTCTAATAGAACTAGGCAGGTTAGATGCAGGAAGAATGTTCAAGATGATGGGAATTTTCAGAACCAGAGGTCCTAGTTTAAGGACATGGGGTAAACATTTTAGAACAAGAGATGTGGGGAACTTCCTTCACCCAAAGAGTGGTGAGCCTGTGGAATTCATTGCTGCAGAAAGTGGTTGAAGCCAAATATTATGCGTTTTCCATAAGGAGGTAGACATAGCTCTTGTAGCCAAATGGACCAAGGAATATGGGGAGAGGGTGGGATTAAGGTATTGAGCTCGATGATCAGTCATGATCCTGCTGAACAACTCCAGGGGTTGAATGGCCTACTCCTGCTCCTATCTCCTTTGTTTAAAGGTATCAGACACAGGTATCTGTAGATTTTTATTTGTTTTACTTATTTTGTCATTTGGTAATAATACTCCTTCCTGCCTCTAAGTCAGATACTAGAGTTTAAGTTCCACTCCAAAGACTTGAGGAGCTGATCTACACAGGCACTCCAAAGCAGTACTGACGGCAGTGCTGCAGTGTCATTGAATTGACAATCTGCTCACTCAAGTGGGAGTCAAATATTCCATGTGCTGCTTGAAGGAAGGCACGGAGTTCTTCCATAACCAATACTTTATCCTTCAACAAACATAACTAAAACAAATTGATTCTTGCAATCTAATTGACTGCCTTGTAACATACAAGCGACTCCATTTCATTGAATGTGAAGCACGTTAGGATGTACTGTGGTTGTCACATATATGCAAGTCATACTTTGTATATTTTTAAGCACCGAATGGCCTGTTTCTGTGCTGTATTGTTCATTGTTCTTAAAGACTTGTTTTTCAGATAGACTAGCAGACCTCAATACATATACTTCAGAGCAATTATTTTACACTTCAAATAATAACCATATTGTTTACATTATCAGTTTTAGAGAACTTTGTACTAGTCTAGCAGTTTCTACTTAAAGCTTTCTATCCATGCATAATAACATTTCCTGTTTCTAGTTTCCATTTGGAAAATAACTATATTTCCACGCTTCACGTAAAGACCATTCCTTATTACTATGTTGCCTTGAACTATGGCACTTAAAGTTCTTAAGTAAGATGGAAACATAAAGCTTTATAAACAACCTATGCATTCAGTACTTCTTGCTTCAAGCAAAGGGCCAGGACGTTAAAAAGAAAGAGCTGTTTTATACTGTCTGCTTCTGCCAGGGTCCATCACTAAATAAAAGGTCACTAGTCTCCAAATTTCAGAATTGGGTTTAGCTCTAGGGTTTGGCTTTGTGTGGCAACTGGTTTCCATTAATTAAGTCAGATGCCATCAGACATCACATTTGCAGACAAACATTTCAAAATATTGCATGTTCTGAACGCTGTCATTGTCATCCAACTGCAAATTGAACTAATGAGGTCCATTGCAGACCTGTAGCATTTGCATGCTCCCTCATTTCTTGTCTGAGTCAGAAATGTGTTCTACTAGACCAATGGAAGGATTGTAAATTAATGAAGGTGCTGTAATGGGAGACTGAGAAAGGCTGGGGGAAACACTAAAGGCCAATTTCACAACCTTGGTAATTTGTGAACCGAAGACAAGCCAGAACTCTGCTTGTTAAATCCAGATTGTTATAAGGTTGCTTCATATATAAATTTAGGACTGATTAGAAAAACAGACAGCTCGCCAGCATGGGAATTTATACAATGTATGACATACAACTCCTGTAGAAGTGTAAGAAACATTGCTTATAGACTATTAATAGACATGCAGTACAAGCAAAATGCAGTGAGTACACTCATCTCCAACTATTCATTGGTCTGTTCTAATTAAAGCTGCACAGTCACACACTTTATATGCAATCACGATTACTACTGCTCATTAAAAGTACAAATGAATTTGAGTTTTACATATTAGAATAAAGAATTTTGACATGTAAATTTTAAAGATATTTTTCTTTCAGTCTGCCTGAAAGTAGAATGCTCCCACATTAAAGCACTACAGGGCCAACCATATTGTATGCTCAAATGTCTGGAATTAAGCTTGCATTCCAAGATAAGGATATTATCACAAGTCACAGGCAGAGTTTGTTAGTTGGGAACTAGCAGCCTGTGATTGGGGAAGAGTAGTCAACCATGGCTAAATATGAAAATATGCCGTGAACAGCTAACCTGGAGAAACATTCCTCCTTGTCTCTGGATGCACCTCTAAATCTAACATCTCATCACAAAGCTTTCCATTCCTCTAACTTTAACATCTTCCACTTCTCTCCTTGTTTCACCCCACCATGGGAAGTCACAACTTCTGACATTTTAGTTGCAAAAGCAATCTCCTCTCTTTCCATTTGTCTTTCTCTCTCTGCAAGACCATCCTTAAATTCTATCTCACTAACCAAGCTTTTGCTCGCCTCTCCTAATATCTCCTTCTTTGGCTTGGTGTCCATTTTTGTCTCATTGCTCTGACATGAAGAATGTTTTTCAATGCTAAAGATGATAGATAAGTGCAAGTTATTGTTGCTGTATAATATTATTAATAAATGCCACAGAATTGCTGGGCAGAGTTTCCCGCTGGGTAAAGGGACCAGCAAGATGGTAAGATAGATAACTCATGTTCAATGGTAGACAATGTAGAGGTTGACTCTCTTCTCTGATTTCTAATCTTCTTAGCATTCAGGATCTAACTGGCATCCCCGATGGATCATCTGATAGGACCTCACTAAGGATTTGTGGAATGCCTGGAATTTCCAATATTAAAAAATGTATTGCTTTTTGCATTAATTTGCAAATTGCAGGATTATTTCAGCTTATGGTTAAACTTACTCAGAATGCAATCATATAGTTAACCTTGTTACCCTTGGTGATTTCAAGTCTTAAAGGATGAGAATTAAATATTTTTTAAAAACTGACAAAGAGATTAATCCAAAAAAAAAATTGGCATTAGGTCTTACTTCATCATGTATTGCTGTGTATATTCCATATTTTATTATAGGCAGCTGTTTTTGGTTACAGATTTCTCATATTAGAATGTTACTTCCCTTTGTACTCAGTCCCTGTTCACATTTTCTTAAATAGCCAAGACCTAAGGCAATAATTAGATGTTTCCTTTAGTATTATTGACTGAATTGCAAGCAGAAAATTCTGTTCACATTTTAATGAGGATTGAATTCAGCATGCAGCATTTTCTAGGCGAGACTTTCGTTTACACCTAAGTGATTAACGTGTGGAATAAGCTGTCATCCATCTTGGATATCTGTGCCTGTTTCATTCCTTTAGCACATTTAACTACAAGGAAATGACCTTTTCTTTTATTTTCCAAATTTATATAGAGGAAGCAAGCTGTTAGCTCAGTGTAGATTGCAAAAGGAACATACCAGCTGATTCTACAAATAAGCTGAGTGTACACAATGATTTACAGTGATACTGCAAGACATGAAACTGACAGAAGCAGAAAGGTTCAAATGAACAAGGCTGGAAACAAAACAGAAAACTACATTAGCCTAAACCTCAGACTTCTTCCTCTGCTGAATTATCATCTCAGAGAAAAGCAGACACCCATTTCCCAATGGTCTGGTCAATTTTGTTTGTTCACCAAAACTGCTAAAAATCAGATTTGTTGGTCATTCACTTAACTTGAATTTGTGAAACCTTGCTACATGCAGATTGGCTACATTTGCTATGTTGTCAAGAGTGTGGTGTTGGAAAAACATAGCAGGTCAGGCAGCATCCGAGGAGCAGGAGAATCGACGTTTCGGGCAAAAACCCTTCATCAGGAATTCTCCAGCATCTGCAGTTTTCACTTTCTCCTACATTTGCTATGTTTACTGGCTCTAAGGGATATCCTTTGGTGATGAAATTTGCTACATGGAAGAAAGTTCTTTCTTTTGGAATTTTTGAAGTGTTTGTAATTAATTCAAAACTGGCAAGGCAAGATACAAAATTGTTGATACTTACAAATAATATAATAGTCCTCATATTTTTTGAATTCCAGTCCCCAGAGGTTAGGGCTAAATTCCTGAAACTTGATGGTAAACTTGACATCTTGATCTGGCTTGTTGCAATTGAGTAATGGTGTGGGGCTGGGCACAGCATTGCAGCTGTCAGCTTGGTCTTTCGACACCAGATACAGTTTAAAGTACTCATACTGTCCAGTAATCCTGGAGTCCACCTTGGGACAAATAATATCCAATTTGTCTCCTATCTGTGGGTACATCACCAGACCTTTACTGGGTAGAAACCTGGAAGTTAAAACACACGAAAAAAAACATGTAAATAAATGTGCATTTGCCAAAAAGAAACAAACATATTGTTTTGCAAACTTTTCGTTTCCTTTCAGGTTTTACAGGAAGGTGGAACTTTATTAGTAACTGGCTGCAATAATAAAGTAGATGGGGATGGGATGTCAAATGAAAGCAAATGAAAATATTTTCCATTGATCTCTTTTATTGCAGTGTTCCTTTTGGATCAACTATCACCCCTGAACTTGCTCATTCCAAATAGTTAACTGTGAAAAAGTCTTACAAATGTCTATTTGTGCATTTTCAGCTCATTTGTCACTTTATTAGCCACATTATAAGCAGAAGGATATTGCAATTTGTTGAACAATTCATAATCAAATTTGACAGGTGAATGTTCCTTTCCTTCTCATGTTCACCATACAGATTTACAGACTCCCATTACAGAAAAGTAAGGAGATGAAAGCATATCCTAAAACCACATAAGACAAGAATTAAGGTACATAGAATAGAATCTCCACAGTGTGGAATCTGGCAATTCAGTCCATCAAGTCCACACCTACTCTCTGAAGTGCATCCCACTCAGACCTACCCTATCCCTGTAACCCTACACTTCCTATGCTAACCCTCCTAACCTGCGCATCTCTGGACACTATGGGCAATTTAGCTTGGCCAATCCACCTAACCTTTAGACTGTGGGAGGAAATCACAGAGGAAACGCACACAGACACAGGGAGAATGTGCAAATTCCACAAAAACAGTTCCCAAGGGTGGAATCAAACCCAGGTCCTTGGTGCTGTGAGGCAGCATTGCTAACCACTGAACCACCATGCCACCCTGCACATTTTTGGTTAAATATCTTAGGGTAGAATAGAACTTGGGAGCCCAATTCACATAGTTTAATGTCATCAAAAAAGCTACAACCTCAAAATTGTACACATGGTAATATAATGCATGTTGCTGCAAAACTTGTTTTATCCATCAAAGTATTTCCGGGCATACAGCTTGACTGATCTTACTCAAGATGCTAAGAACGTTCAATTACTACATTTCTATCTGTATACTAGCTCTAGTTATGTTTAGCTATGCACATTCCAGTTAGTGCTTGACAGCAGCTCCATAAGCTTGTTGCTGCTGCTAGAATATCCTCAAGGGCCAGAGATAAAGTGCCTTTGTTGCATAAAGCTGATAGGGTTTTATAGCACATTTGACCAAAGCTGTACACAGCTAAAACTACAGAATTTGTCAGGGATTACAACTCAAAGAAACATTTTAACCATTATTCAGCACTTCATAATTGATCTATCCTGTAAGTTTAATTGCATATTAAAGATTTTGAAAGATAACTCAAGCAGTTCATCTCCTCCAGATTAATTGTGTCTGCTTTACAAAATGGAGAATAGATGAATGAACAGCTTTGAGATTCACCCCACAATGCAAGGTGGGTTAACTGCTTATTGTTTTTACTATTTGGCCAACAATTGGAGATAACTGTGTAAAGTACGAAATTGCAGTTTTCAGATGACACAATTACTTCTGTACATGGGTCAGGCCACCAAATGACATCATATTGCTGTCCATCGACTGAACTGAAGACCGTCCCCATCTCTAATTTCCTCTCACCCTGCAATCTTTAGGGGTCTTTGCATTCCTTCAATTCTGGCACATCTCCAAATTTATCATTCCACCATCATTGTGTCTTCTGCTTGCTAGGCTGAAAGTCCCAGAATTGTTTTCACTAAATTTCTCTGTCTCTTTATGTGTCTGTTATTTGAAGGGCCTCCTTGAAATCTACCTTTTAGATCAACCTTTGATAGTACTTCTATAAGTGCCTGGGTATGTGTCACATTTAGTGAGATAACACAACTCTGAAGCACATTGGGGCTTTTAATCTTCAAAATGCTCAGTACATGCAGGTTGTTGTTCTATTGCGCAGCACATAACTGAATGGACGTTGGAATGCTGTTACTGCCTGCCTAAAGTCTGACCATTTCTCAAATTACAAATTCGAGATAGACTGCTTGATGAATATTGTCCAAATGTACAACGTCCCACCTTGAGTTTCTTGCACAGTTGTCAGTAGTCAAAATGCCACTGGCAACTCTGATGTTGGAAACTTTGAGAAGGTCAAGTCATGCTTTCGTCCATGCAAAATTCATGTATGGTTTGCATGATGGATCTAATTTTAACTCTGAATTTTGAAAAAAATTCCAGAAACTGGAAATTAGAAATTGGTGGGAAACCGGAGTTGGTCTGGCACCAAATTGGGTCCAACTGTTTCTGTATTTAATTACTGTAAATGCTTATGAATTCTATGCTGATTTTGAATTAATCACCAAAAATTGCAACGACGTTTACTTCACAGATATACTTCAGATTAAGTAGTCTTGTTCTATTTTTGGTTTATGCTGCTGGGTAAGTCCACAATAACCATGCATAGCATGGGAAACTCACAAACTGCAATGGTTTTATTCAATAAATTATCCCAACAATTCCATTGCCATTATATTTTCGTGACTTTTTTCCCCACTTTGGAACTAAAGTGAAATCAACTTAAGGAAATTATGATCAAGCATATGACCAATATCATTACCATAACTACAATTTAAGGAACTAAAATTATGATCAGTTCTGCAGGATAAAATGTTGCTTAAAATCAATATATTTAAAGTAATTTGATTTACATGATTATGAGGTATCCACAAATTGATAAAGGCTTAAACTATCCCAGTGCACTGAGAACCAAGCTGAATTACAGTAATTTCATATTACATGGGAGGTACTTAATGCCATGTAATAGTAGGATTCCTTATATCATTCACGTTATGCTTTACAATTCGTAATTAGTATTATGGCCTGATACAATGTTACACTGGGGTTTTTAATCTCCTCTGCTCCAAGTCAGTAAAATAAATGATCACAATTATGTGGTGAGAGACTGATCAATCTGTTAAATTTCAAAATCTGAGTATTTTGCATACAAAATTGTCTACCGCACTTTGACCAGTGTAGAGATGAGGAAAACAATGCCACAAGCATCGATATCAATGTTAATTCTTGGAAAAGAAGGATATCAGTGGCTTCATGGATTAGATTACTCTCAGCCATTGTATACATTAGCTTACAGTTATATCACTTTGTAAAATTAAATCAAGCTACCCGCTCCCTTGCCCAATGGACCATCATGTGTTGATTGGCTCACTTACAATCCAATTGTTTCAATTATGTTTACTGGAAATTGTTCATTCTAATAATCACATCGAAAATAAAAAATCATTACTGATAGCATCACGAGAGTTTAGCAGGTCCTTGCGACTATCGCTGTACCAAAGAAGATCGAAACTTCTATTACCCAATCAAGAGTTTAATGCCAGAACTAACCCAGTAAATGGATTACTGTTGGCAACAAACTAATTACAATCAGAAAACCTGATTATGGTTTCTTTATTCACTAACTTTGCTAAAAATACTGCTCATAGAAATACACAAGCAAAAAGGTTTCTGGAAAATGATTGTAGAAGAAGGCAGAACAATTGTGTAACCATGAAGAGGTCTAGTTTATAATGACCTAATGCTTCATTGGGAACAGTAATCTAATCAGGGTGTGGATGTCATGGCCCATACGTTTACTCAGCTTAATAGGTTATTTCAATTTGCTGACGCGATCACAACTAGTTAGACATTCCACGATGGTCACTATTCTCTAAAGCATTATTTTGCACGGGCTCTTGTTTCAATGCCTTTTTAAAATAAAACCCTTGCTTCAAATGTGAATTCCATGCTGAGTAATTCAGTAGTTTACCTCAGATTGTCATTGGATCAATGATACCTTGGATTTAAATCCAGCCTGGACTGGTTAGGATTGTAGTCTTCCTCTTCTACTGAGAACAAATATCAGTCATAATTTATGATAATACACTCAGTTGTTCTTGTGGTGGGAATGTTTGCCAAATATGAATGTTACTCATAATGAAAATTGACGAAGAGTCAAAATCTTATGTTTTACCTGCAATGCCAGCAGTGTTGGCCATGTCACCCAATTTTTATCAAAACAACAATGCCTTCCAAAGGAAGATTAAAACTAAAAAACAACTTGAGATGAAGAATAAGAATAATGCGGGATTCTCTGCAACCAACCCTTTGTAGAAAGCATCCATGGGATAGGTTTTGATGTTGTGCAGCAGTGACCTCTCCAATGGAAACACAAATTTTGGCGAGATGTAAACTGAACCATTGATTAGTTATTATCCATTTTGCAGCACAGCGCATAGTTAACATATTTGAAGGTGAGTGGGAATGGAATTAGTGGGTTGGCATTGGACAAGATGGTTTTTGTCCAGAAAGTTCAGTTGAGCTAAATGGCACGGGCCTGGTTCAGTCCCCTGGAATGTTCGATGAAATCATTGTAAATGGAAATGAATTTCTGGGTAGATTTTATTTGATCCTAAATGGAATTAGACTTCATCTGACTTCAGCGGACTCTTCTGAAATCTACTAAATTGAATTGCAATTGTATAAGGGTTTGGAGCTTAGCCAGTAAACAGATCACTTTCTATGTTCATGATCTGTGCCTCAGCTCCAGCTGCTACACTTGAATTTGTTGCCAGACTACTGTTTTCTGTAGGTTTGACAAGTAACAATGCTATTTTAGTGATTTTGAATGCAAGTCTATATACTGAATTTGTAGCAATATCAGATAGCAATAATATATGACCAGGTCTCAATTTAAATAAAATAGTCAGGATAGTTCTTTTAACTACCACTGTCTTTAGCATGTTAGACTATGTTACAACATTATTGCAGTTAGTGGCTTAGTGATATCATTTAGACAACAGGAAATAAAGAGACTACTTTTTTTTTGTAGCAGAAATATGCACAAATTGTAAAGATCTTGCGTGAATCCAGCTCTGTTTGTGCTTCTGACTGCAGCGATTGATCATGGATTATTGATCACTGAATTTGATTGTTTCTCTAGATGCTTAACAACGGCGCTTATGTGACTCTGCTTGTATATAATCCGTGACCAGTCAGCATGTGATTTTAATTTAACAATTACAATTGGTAACATAGATCATCGTCTTTTATGATCTCGGAGTCGGGAAAGAAATGGGACTCCATTCAAGAAGCAGTTTCTATTTTTAGAGTTGTAAGTAGCAGTCTGAGCAAGGATCATGGATCACTCCTCCTTCGGGGCTGCGTTCTGACAACAAAAAATTGTGATCATCTTTTTCTTCTAGTCACCCTTCAAATTTTCAGTAATTGCAATTTATACTCTCACTTAATTTCCTCAAGCATTAAACATTTCACCCCAAATATAGCAATTTACCCCTTTATTTGATCATAACGATATTATTTCCAGGGATACAATCTTTAGTAACTGTAAGGAGTGATGTTTAATGTTTTTTTAAAGAATAATGATGAAGCAAGAATGACATTTTATCGTATAATTGGCTGTTAAAACTGTTGATGGTCAATCCTGCAATGATTTCTTTGCAAAAAGTTAATGCAGATCCACAATTAAAAGAACATGCTGCAGTTTCAAATATGGAGCACATGAAAAGATGCCAGAAAATTGTGCAATAACCTTCCTGAAGCCTTTAGTTATTCTGTTTTTACATTCAAGGGGTCAGGTGCCCTCTCTTCAATTTAGCCAATAAATACTTCAGCGCTGATCCTCAGAGATAGTGTGCATGGTTCTTATTAGAGAGATGAACACACGACAGCAGAAAATTAGCTGTTGCTGTAAGCTGTTCAATTTTTTTTGTAAATCATGTAGGTTTGTAAGCAGTAAATCTGTAATCGACAGATATCAAGTATGGAAGCAAATGATGTTTAACAGGAATAAAGCAACAAAGATAATTGCCCAGTTTTTTTTGCAAGCTTGCATCAAAAAAATTAGCATAATAGTCACTTATAGTGCAAAGGATTACGGAAATTCAAAGATTCTACATTGGCTTTTATTAATGTAGTTTATCCCCGCAAAACAGAATTCATGCAAACTTTCTACACTCAAGCTAGTTCTTTGCACAGGAATAGATGTAACCCCAAATAATTTAGACTCGCAGGGTCTAAAGTCAATGCTGTAGTCAATTACAGTTTCATTTTTAAGTTCTTCAACTACGGCTCTATTATATATTTAAATATATAAAAATTGCATCATAAAATTTAAATTAGGAACTGAACAACTGTGACAAATTAGATTAGATTACATTACATTACAGTGTGGAAACAGGCCCTTTGGCCCAACAAGTCCACACCGACCTGCCAAAGCACAACCCACCCATACCTTTACATTTACCCATTTCCTAACACTACAGGAAATTTAGCATAGCCAATTCACCTGACCTGCACATCTTTGGACGGTGGGATGAAACCGGAGCACCCAGAGGAAACCCAGAACTAGTGAAATGCAGAAATAGTTTTACATAGTACTGCTTCTAGCAATGCTATGTAGTCTCACATCAACTTCCTAGGGCTAGGCACTGCATGGGTGACTACATGCATAGCCCACTCAGTTTTCTTCAAAGGTGTCAATGACGATTGCAGTGGCATGTAGCAACCCATGGCCTGTGTAATGATATTGCACCACTGTGAATGATTGGTTCCCGCACAGTGTCTAAAGTAAGTAAATAATGGTCTGATGGCTTTAAATTTTGACTTTTATAGATAATGAGGGACTTGATGTAAGATTATTGAATTAGTTTGATACTTTGCTCAAGCCTCAACTGTTCATATCAATTTATGCCTTATTTACTTTGGGTTTTACAACCTGGTGTATGGCATGCTAAAAAAACTGGCAGGTAATTTTGGCATTGGAAATGAATGGCATGGTTAGTGTAGAAACCAACATCTTTCTTGGCAAATTCAAGGAAGTCCTCTTTGTAATAACTTCAATGTCTCATCCTGGAAGGATTACGGCATTCTCAACTATACTGTTGACAAACCATAGACCATTAATCCTGAATCTTTAGCTTGGCAAACATAAGGTTTTGTTGTTTATATTGACTTATTGATATATTTTTAAAATCCATTTGCAACTATTAACTGCACAAATTTAAAAATCCAAGTCATGTCGATATTAAATTTCCAACCTATGTTGAGTGATTAAATGGAGCTTGTAACTATGTGAGGAAATTACTAAACTGACATCAGCAAAGCGTTGCAGGAGTGGCTGGATCTGGTTATAAAAAGCATGGAACTATTTTTTTCCAAGCTTAGATAATATATCATGCATTCCACCTACATTCATTGTATATCTAAATTGCAAAATTATTTTATGTAATATATGTATGGCTGTGAGTTCTTGACAATAATATTTTTGTTTTGCAAGACATGTATCAAGTTGAGAATTGTAATGACAATAAAATGTAGATGGACCAACAAAGGAATGTTTTCATTGCCTCCATTATGAATAAAAATGTGTCAAAATTAATGTGGAGAGAGCAGGCAAAGAAATATTCTACACTTCAGTATTTGTGCACTTACACAGCCATATTCTTAGGTATTCATTTTACCAAAAGTCAATCGAGAGGATCAGGGAAACACTTTGAGAGAAAGTAACTGGATTGCTCTACCTCATGAAAAATGATTCCAAAACGTATGCTTGGTGCTTTCATCAAAGATGACACTTTGAAGGAAAAGATTTATTGTCCTTGTACAAAAAAAAAGACGTGTTATTGGCAAATAGCCGAGTTTTGGTTCCTCTTTATTGTAGTTTTAAAGAACTTTGGTTTGGCAAAGATGAAATAATAGAGCAATTTAAACTGCTGAGACATCTACCCAATGCCTTTGAGTCATGTTCCAGAAAATTAATGGATTGCTGTGGATTTGCGATAAGAGCATACGGCTTCTGAGGTGAGGCTGGACATTCTAAGTGGAGACTCTGATTCAGGCAGAGAGACCAACTGCTGCTCATACAGAAAGGCAACAGATGCTAGGCCCTTACAAAATGTAAATAGATAGCTACACATGACTAGAAGTGAAAGCTGCCTTCTGACAAACTGCGTAGAATGGCAAACTCCGCATGGACTTCAATGAGTTTTCCTTAAACAAAAGTGCCTAAATGTTAGGCACCAAGGAAAGCCAGATGGATCTTAATGAAAGTAATACACCGGTATGGAACCAGTCTCCTGCTCTGATGGAGAAATGGGCCTGGACATGATTCCAGTATTGTCAGCTCCGACAAGCTACAGTTTGGCTCAGGTCCCATGTCCGAGTCTGTACAGTGGTAGCTATTGAAATAGTTCTGTGTTTACCTTAAGTTACAATACAATTGCTCCATACATTGACTGTCAACGGTTAGGAAGCAAATTAATTTCCAGTGGCAAGAAAAAAAGACCTAAAAATCCAAAAGAATGTACTTATATAAATCTTTTACAAAATAAAATTACAACAATGATTCTTCTGCACAACAAAAGGCAGTTCATGTGGCTTGAGAAGTTGAACTATTAAATGCTTTTGGATAAACATTTATTACTACGCCCAAAATACCACAAAATACTTTCTTAAATTGCTCAACAAAACCAAACGGTTTATTTTCATGTATTTATTACTTTAATGAAGACATCTACTACTTAGACTTTACACCATAACTTGAAGACACTAAATCTGCGGTGGTTGTTAAATCTGCTAATGACAACAAGACAGAATCACAGAATTCCTACAGTGTGAAAGCAGTCCATTCGACCCATTAAGTCGACAACACCCCTCCAATGCCATCCCACACCCCTCCTCTATCCCCTTTCCCCTGCATTTCCCATAGCTAACCCAACTAGCTTGCATGCCCCAACACTACGGGCAATTTAGCATGGCTCAGATCTGCACATGTTTGGTGTGTGAGAGGAAACTGGAGAAGCCCACACAGACACGGGGAGAATGTGCAAATTCCACACAGACATTCACCCAAAGGTGGAATCGAAAGCGGGTCCCTGGCGCTGTGAGGCACTGTGCCACAGGAAGAAGAGTAATTTACTAAGAGGACATAATAAGTTTACTAAATAATACAAATCGGTAAAGTGAGTGAGCAAAAATTTGACAGATGGAATATAATGTGGGAAAATGTGAACTTGTCCAGAAAATAGCATATTATTGAAGTGGAGAGAGATTGCAGAACTCTGCATTCCAATCAGATTAGAATGTCACGAATTACAAACAGGTTGATATATAAGTACAGCAAATGATTAAGATGACAAATGGAATATTTTTCTGCAGTTGGATTGAGCCTTAGTGAGACCATGTCTAAAGTATTGTTCACATTTAGAAATTAATTTAGAAATTATATCATTGCATTAGAAACTGTACAAATAAGTTCATTTGACTCATTTTAGAATAAGGGTGTGATCTTCTAAGGAAAAGGTGGAGAGGTTGATCTTTTATCCACTGGAGCTTAGAAGGATGAGAGTGATCTTATTTATTCATTTTGGGTTGTGGGCACCACTGGCTAAGCCAGCATTTATTGCCTGCCCATCGTTCTCTCGGGAAGGTGGTGGAGAGCTGCCTCCTTGAAACATACAAGGTCTTGACGAACACTGACCAGATGGATGCTGAAAAGATGTTTCTCCTCATGGGAGACTAGAACTTGTGGATACAGTCTGAAAATAAGGAGTCTCCCATTAATGATGGAAATCAGAGAAGTTCCTTCTCTCAGTGGGTCATTAGTCTGTGGAATTCTCTTCCTCAGGCAGAACTGGAGGCAGGAGAAAGTGAGGACTGCAGATGCTGGAGATCAGAGCTTAAAAATGTGTTGCTGGAAAAGCACAGCAGGTCAGGCAGCATCAAAAGAACAGGAGAATCGACATTTCGGGCATAAGCCCTTCTTCAGAACTGGAGGCAGGGCAAAACAATATTTTTAAAACTAGTTACACGTCATGGAAAAAGGCCCTTCAGCCCCTCATGTCTGTATCAGTCACCAAGAACCTATCTATTCTAGTCCCATTTCCCAGCACTTAGCCTAAACCTTGCTATGGCATTTGAAGTGATTGTGCAAATACTCATTAAATAATGTGATGGTTCCTTTTTCAATCACCCTTTCAGGCAGTGTGCTCCATATACCAACTACCATTTGGATGAGAAACCTTGTTTAAATCCCCCTCCAAACCTCCATCCCGTTGATTTAAATCTATGACGCCTGGCTACTGATCCTTGTACAAAGGGGAAGGGTTCCTTCCTATCTACTATATTTATGGCCCTCACAATTTTGTACACCTCAATCAGGTCCCTTCTTGACCTTCTTGAAGGAAAACAACTCCTTCCCGTCCAAAAGCTTTTCACAGCTGAAATGCTCCAGGCCAGGCAATCGCTTGGTGAATCGCCTTTGTATATTGTCCTGTACAATCTCACCCTTCCTACAGTGTGTTGACCAGGAATGCACACAGTCCTCCAGCTATGGTTAACTAACATCTTCTGCAGCTCCATCATAAACTCTCTGCTCTTATATTCAGTGCTACAACTAACAAACGCAAGTATCTCGTTTGCCTTCTTAACCACCTTACTCACTAGCCCAGATGTCTTCAAACGGTCTGTGGATATGTACATCAAAGTACCTCTGATCCTCTGAGGGCTTGATTTCTTGAGGGCTACCATTCCTTGTGGACGCTCTTGCCTTGTTATTTCTCCCAAAATGTATCACCCCACACTTTTTAGCATTAACTTCCATTCACCATTTGGGTGAGATGAATTCTTAACTGAGAAAGAGGTCAAAGGGTATGGAGGTTGACAGGAAAGTAGAGTTGAGGCCACAATCAAATCAACCATGATCTTATCAAATGGCAGAGCAGGCTTGGGAGCTTTCTCCTGCTCCAATTCTATTAGCATGTTATGTGCTGGCACCTTCAACACAATGCTCGAAAGAGTCATTCCTCTTGTAAATATGAATGAATTAGACATAAGCTATGTTACAAGTTCTTACTTTTAACATTGCTCTTGGTACAAATAATATTGCCACACTTTTAAGTGACAATAAAAGTCACAATTTTATATCTGCGCACAATGTATAGATTTGAAAAAATCCATGGACGAAAACCATGCTAAATTGTTGTTGCAACTTAACACCAGATTCTGGATAGTTAAAAGGTCAGGTTTGTATAACAGTTTGTTATTGATAACATGTAGATGCTGTCAGAAACACAGACCACTTCACATCAGAGCTATGACAAAGAGTCCTCTCGAAATGTTAGCTTGCTCTCTCTCCATGGATGCTACCTGACCCAACGTGTCCCACTTACT
Organism: Chiloscyllium punctatum; assembly: GCF_047496795.1. Lineage (NCBI taxonomy): Eukaryota > Metazoa > Chordata > Chondrichthyes > Orectolobiformes > Hemiscylliidae > Chiloscyllium > Chiloscyllium punctatum. The sequence goes on from NC_092747.1 coordinate 120,079,552, forward strand.
TTTCCCCAGCCTTGCCCCACACCCCTATTTATCTCTCAGCCCCTTTCCCCCTCCACATTCTTGATGAAGAGCTAATGCCCGAAATGTCGACTCTCCTACTCCTTGGATTCTGCCTGACCTCCTGTGCTTTTTCCAGCGTCACACTTTTCAATTCTGACTCTCCAGCATCTGCAGTCCTCACTTTCTCTTCCACTACAATTCCGAGCACTTTTTTGTTTTCAGTACAGATTCCAGCATCTGCAGTAATTTGTTCCTGTAATACCTACTGAGGTATGTTGATCAAAACTAAATCAAAACCACTATTTGGATTAGAAAGGGCTATCACTGATGACATTCACCCAAGTGTCATTCTCTCTCCATGTGGTCTTGAAAAGATTGTGGAGTGATTGTGCTGCATGATATATCTGATCAGGACAATCAAACCAAAAATCAAATTATTGTGTTGGTTATCATTGTAACCTTGGCTAAGAGATTACAGGAATGTTAGGTTAAAGCGAGGACTGCAGATGCTGGATTATCAGAGTCGAGAGTGTGGTGCTGGAAAAGCACAGCAAATGAGGCAGCATCCAAGGAGCAGGAGAATCAACGTTTCAGGGTCTGCTGAAAACATGCACGTATAAGAATTTCAAGGAGCAGCAACTGACTTTGATATTTAACATGGCTTGTTCTGTATTACAAAGCAAGTAACTTGTGAGCTGCCTCTGACCAAACAGAGGTTTTAGATGTCTTTACCTCTGTTTAATTGAGAAAGTTAAATAGATACATTCTACCTGTTATTCAGACAAAGTTAATTGCTTTCTTCCTCTTGCACTTGTAAATGTGGGTGGAGTGGAGAATGGTTGGGGCTTGGGATATGCAAAGTCATGTTGTAACTTTTCAACTGCAATGTTCCTCTGAGGCTTCAATGGAAGTGAAGACTGGATAACTACAACCTTCCATCCATTGCAAATTATCATACTAATTTCTGCTCCTCACTATCATGGCTACTCTTTGCCTGCAAATTGTAGAATAAAATGAGCAGTAATATACTACTTACTATCTGCATCTAATGATCAGTCATTTTTTTAATGAGCCACTGAGTCTAAATAAACAGGAGCTCCTTGAAAGTGGTGTCGCAGATCGATAGGATAGTGAAGAAGGCGTTTGGTATGCTTTCCTTTATTGGTCAGAGTACTGAGTACAGGAGTTGGAAGGTCATGTTGCGGCTGTACAGGACATTGGTTAGGCCACTGTTGGAATATTGTGTGCTATTCTGGCCTCCTTGCTATCGGAAAGATGTTGTGAAACTTAAAAGGATTCAGAAAAGATTTCAGAAAAGATTTACAAGGATGTTGCCAGGGTTGGAGGATTTGAGCCAAAGGGAGAGGTCGAACAGGCTGGGGCTGTTTTCCCTTGGAGCGTCGGAAGCTGAAGGGTGACCTTATAGAGGTTTACAAAATTATGAGAGGCATGGATAGAGTAAATAGACAAAGTCTTTTCCCTGCCGTTGGGGAGTCCAGAACTAGAGGGCATAGGTTTAGGGTGAGAGGGGAAAAATTAAAAAGAGATCTAAGGGGCAACTTTTTCACACAGAGGGTGGTACGTGTATGGAATGAGCTGCCAGAGGAAGTGGTGGAGGCTGGTACAATTACAACATTTAAGAGGCATTTGAATGGGTATATGAATAGGAAGGGTTTGGAGGGATATAGGCCGGGTGCTGGCAGGTGGGACTAGATTGGGTTAGGATATCTGGTCAGCATGGACGGGTTGGACCGAAGGGTCTGTTTCCATGCTGTACATCTCTATGACTCTAAAACATGTTCATTTTGAAGTGCATATATGTTGAAGACCACAAGTAAAAAACATTGATCTTATGTTAGAAATGTGTATGTTCAGCCTCTTGCTTATACTTGTGACCACACTCAAGACATAAAAGGATAAAACAAGCGTTAACGCTGAGACATGCCAGGGAGCGTGTACCAAAGAACTGTACATTCAAAGCCCACTATTCCATCTATCTATTTCAAGAGAACATCCTGGATAGGAATGTGTTAATGTTTAAATACTATACTTCTGTTGTTCCCAAGGTTCTCCAGGCGCAACCATTTTTACTGCTTCCCCTCCTCCCCTCCCCTCCAACACCCCCAAAAACATACACTTTTGACAGTGGTAACAGATTCTAGAAAGTTGCCTTTCGGAGTATTTATATTTTAAGCGTCACATTTATTTTATCAGCAACCATGCAATCTAAACCTCTCTGTCTAATGTGTGGATTCAGTAGTAATGCAACTTCAAGACAATACAGTTGGCTGTTTCCTCAGATTTTATCCCATGTTTCCATGTAACTTCACCAAAAGTACATTACAACAGCAGCCTGGACTGCCCCATATCATAAACTCGTAGAGCAAGCTGGTTTAAATGCCTCCATACTGCTAAGAAACTGAATCTACTGTCAAGTTTAATGAAAATTCATTAATATCACAAAATTGCATGTATCAATATTTTGGGCATGTGGTGCGTTTTGGGTCTTCAGAATGTTGCGGCTTATGGATTTTCTTTGAACCACCCTGTAAATTCAAGGCTGGAATCAGTAGATACTTGGATACTATGGGGTCTGAGGAAATGCAGCAAGGTGGACTTGAAGTGGAAGACCAGCCCTGAATTGGGAAATAGACTTGTTGTGCTTATTCCCTTACCCTTGCTCCTATGTTTTATATTGCTCTGCATCTGCAACTTAAGTTTATTTGGCAATAAGGTTCCAGTCTCACATGCTGAATACGTTACATTCAGTGTTTAGAAGAAAAAGTTGGAGGCTACAGCTCTGAAACCCAATTACATCAAGGCTTCATTTGAACAAATGAGACCAGCAAAATAAGTAATGCAGAAGATATGATTCCATCAGCAGCTTCTGAATTAATGTGTCACCAGGCAATTCCAGTGTGTATTGTTTTCAGAACAGGACATGAAACATTTTATAAATTAACTAATGTCAAACAGTGAAGGAAGTTGCCTTCAATATTAAACCTGAAAATGTATTGCTGGAAAAGCGCAGCAGGTCAGGCAGCATCCAAGGAGCAGGAGAATCGAGGTTTCGGGCATGAGCCCTTCTTCAGGAATGAGGAGGGTGTGCCAAGCAGGCTAAGATAAAAGGTAGGGAGGAGGGACTTGGGGGAGGGGTGTTGGAAATGTGATGGGTGGAAGGAGGTTAAGGTTTCAGTTGATATCATTGTCTTTTGATTCAGGAGGGCAGGGGTAAGAATCAGCCAGTTTCAAATCATCATCAAAGTAAAACAAAGAACTGCAGATGCTGAAATTCTGAAACATTAACCTCGCTTTCTCTCCACAGATGCTCCACAGACCTGCTGAGTTTCTCCATCTATTTCTGTTTTTGTTCAAAATCATCATCCATTGGCTTTCACTTGTGCGGGCATTGGGTTGGGACAAATCAAATTTAGCTACATTTCTCACCCAAACTCATTATCAAGGTTTGAAGCTAAATAATATCCAATGAGTGATGCACTGGAGGGTGAACAATACGCTAGTCAGGAAGTCAATTTCTTCTAGGAAGAAGTGACAGGGAAAGAGTGGAAAAAACTAGTGAAGATTATTAACAACAAAATATTTGCCTGATATTTCTTGACCTTTTCTTGTATGTGTAAAAAGTTGGAGAAACAGAAACCTTAAACCTTATTAGAACGGCATTAACACTTTCACTACCAGAAGCTATTTAAAATCTAAATATAAATACTAAACGCCTTCAGAAAAAAAGACTGCTTTACTTAGGAGTTCAAGTCTGGAAACCTCCTTCCAAATGGCACACAGTGGATCTATCCTGCTGAAATGCGAACTAACAGCCAATAAAACAATTGCCATTTGCTGTACCTGGCAAAGTGCTGAGGTACTCCCAAAGCTCGATTGTATTTGCTCTTTCAAGCTGAAGACTTTTCAGGATCCAGCACAAAGACACGATGTAAAACTTGTACAAACACAATAACGTCATGAAAAGCAAAACTCGGCTCATTGAGACCACACTGACCCTTGGAAGAGCATCCCACACTCACGTCCCTAGAACCCTGCATTTCCCATGGCTACTTCATCTACCCTGCACATCCCTGAACACTACGGGCAATCTAGCATGGCCAATCCACCTAACCTGCACATCGTTAGACTGTGGGAGGAAACTGAAACACCTGGAGGAAACCCATGCAAATACAGGGAGAATATACAAACTCCACCCTGACAGAGCATGGTATTGAACTCAGGTCCCTGGCGCTGTAAGGCAGCAGTGCTAACCACTGAGCCACCATGCCGGCCCACAGCATGGTGAAGGAAAATGAAGGAACCATCTCACTCTGACAGGGATTCTTAGTCAACCTTCCCACACCCAGTCCTGAAGAAGGATTACGCCTGAAACATGGAATTCTCCACCTCCTGATGCTGCCTGGCTTGTTGTGGTCTTCCAGCCACCTGCTTGTCTACCTTGGATTCCAGCATCTGCAGATTTTTTTGCCTCTAAGGGATTCTTAGTCATCTTTCATCCCAACTGGACAGATTTTAAATGCCTTATTTTTTTATCTGAAAGGTTATGCATTTGACAATTGGTACTTCATTTAAACTTCCTCTCCATTTCCTGAGACTCGAGATACTTCTTGCAGCCACGGCGGTGATTGGCTGGCTGAAGATCAGACCAGTTCTGCGAGGTGAGAAGCAGCACTCGGAGAGACACAGTCAACAGAGCAGTGGAAGAACAATGTAGCATGTTTATCTCTGCCTCTCTCATGGAGTGTGAGACCAAAGCCTGTGCCTGGACGATGGCTGCATCAAAAGCGCTCTATTTTCCTTTCAGATAACCTTAGCCCCACCAATCCTCCTGTGTTCAGTTGCTACACAGCGTGTTCCTGTCTGTGGAACAAATAGATGAAAGAAGCTATCTCAAAGCAATTCTAATCCAACCGAATAGCTGCTGCTGGGCCAAGAGTTAAAAAAAACCTAACCAACCCATGGTACAATCTGGAGCTTTGGCATACAGGGCTTCAATAAAGCATCAAATTAAATCTACCTTTTTCGTATTACACACAATGAATGAACAAGAACTGAGCAGCTTTTCTTTACCATTCTCCAAACCCAAGCCAAAAAAAACAGGCCTTTTATACATCCTAATCCCAGCCTGTTCTTATATAGTAAAATGCTCAACAGCACTGAATGCTACTTCCCTCTTTTCCTTTTCAAATTACAATGACAGATGTGTCAGTTTGGACGTGAACAAAATCTATATGTTGCCTTGGCAACCCCAGTTCCCACTTATATTTTGTATATAAAATGGACGCATTTGCTGTATTATTTATCAGAAAGAAATAGACTGGTAGTTTGCTTTAGAAACGATCAGATTACTACAGCTGATGTCTTTGTGACTGCTTATTTCAATCGTTCCAGATCCGGCTCTTTCTATTCTGCCCCTTAATTTACATTACTGCTCCAATCTGCAGTGTAATCCTTTCATTGTCAATTACTTGAGGGCTGATTTCCTTTTAAATAGAAGATGATTGTGGTATGGCTTTTTCCTAATTTTCCATTCCACGTTGGGAAAAAAAAAGTATTTCTAAAGAAAACACATAGATACATCAGCAAACAAACACTTCAGTATGTCAAACAACTCAGATCCATATCTAAAACTATGAAAATATGGGAGACTAGACACTGTGGGTGTCACATCATCAATCTGACTTTAGTTTCCCTTCCCAAAGATGCTGCCTGACCTGCAAAGTGCATCATATTTTATTTTAGATTTCTGTCATCCACAGTAGCTTGCTTGTGTATTAGGGGAACAGAATCCAGAAGTACTTTTAGCAAATATTTTAGCACTTTTTAAAATGCCACTAAATTACAGAACAAAACATATATTGCAACAAACTGCTTTCTTGCAGCTTGGATCAGTAAGCATATTAGAAGAGAAAACATGTCCTTTGGGAGACTATGACAAACTAACTCTCAGCAGTTTGGGAAACCTGTTTGTCTACTCTCTGAAGTTTTAACATGTCAATATCCAGCTTCATGATGTGAAATCGCAGCACAAGACTTGCAGTACAAACGTTCATCACTGTCATCCAATTTATGAGAAGCCTCAACTTCATTACTCAAGAATTTCTCTAACATTTTACTATTTGTGCACAAAATTAACCAACATCAAAAGACAATTTTTACCTGACCTGACTTCTGCCTTGATGCCACAGAAGATTAACTTACTCCAGATACTGTTCTTACTTATAAGCTGAAACAAATTGTAAGATGATCAGCAACCACATTATTATCATAATGTCTGCATTCCTTTAATATTAGATAATTTTAAGCAACAGTTTGATAGGAAAGTCATACTGAAATCCCTCAAGATTAAAAGTAAATTATTTCTCCAATGAAACATTTTGTTCCCATAATATGTTCTCTGCCTTGCAGTACAATAAGCATTTTGGAACCCCCGCCTTTCCCATGATTGATCTACAGGTAGACAGGATTGAGAAATAGGTTTGGCATATTTGCCAAATTCAAAATTCCTCAGGGGTTAAACATGAAGGTGGAGGTGTTAAAGTATAAAGACAGGCTGCTTTTGATTTATTTTTGCTTTAAGACAGTGAACATTCTACATTCCCATGTGCCTTTTTTTAGACAAGAACATAGAATAAACACTGTAACAATGAAACTGCTGTTATCTAGTACAGATCTATTTTGTCATACTTCGTTTAATTGGTATTTGCGACTTCTTTTAACATCTCCTGCTGATTTCCAAGCTCAGAAGTTTGTAGCAATTTATTTTTATCAAATTACTGATTCCTTCGTAAATTGCAACATCTTAAACTCTTTTCACAGTAATACATCATTTGCTTTTAAGAAGCATATCATCACTTGTTAAAAACTGACAGAATTTAATATTGAGTGAAAGATTTGTCAATCAATTTATGTACACTAAAGACATCAAGACAATCTGTACTGATTTATGTTCTCTCACATGTCCAACCTTTCACATACTACTGTAAGACAATTAGGAGAGTTTAAAATGCACCATCATTGTGCTTGAGCCATATCCTTTTTAATAGTGGCTTCTGCTGCAACATATCTAAAGCCTTTCCAATTAAAGTAAAACAAGGATCTTACTCCTACGGGTTCAGTTTATCCATGCAATGCTTTCTTTGTTTAACAAAATGTTACAAGGGTACACTAAAAAGGCATTGGGAGCAAGTTCCTCATTATTTAGTACTAATTTAGGAAAGGAAAAAGCCCTCATATAAATGCAGTTCTGCAGTCAACTCAAAATGTTATCAATATGCACCTGCTTGTGTACCAAAAAAGGAATGTTTAATTGGGACCAGTTTGCATTAGTCCATGATCAGTTTGAAAGGACTAAGTCCAATCTAATTTAAATGTGCTTTGACATAAGAATTATCCTGGACTAACTAAATGAAGTTTCCTCAAACTCAGTAATGCCAGTCTACTGATTCTCTCCTAAGGTATTGTTGTACGAATGTGAAGCATACTCTTCATATCAAGTTCCTGTTTGAATGGAAACATTACCTGCTTCTTTTGTGCAATGTAATACCTTTCCTAATGTTGCAGGATGATGAATTTATTGAAAGCCCATGTTAAGTGTTTAATAATTTTGCTTAAGATCATTGCTAGTTTCATGTATTTTGTGTTTTCAGTTATCATAATGTATGAAGTGACTTCTGTTCCAGAAATCTGGTGAAACTAATGTCCTCCATATCCAATGACATCCTTGAACTTGAAGTAACTTAGTAATTGAATGTAGATGTTGCTCCATTAAGTGAAAAGATTGGTTGCAGCAATTGGGAATTAGAACTTGTATTTAATTAAGATTACAGAGGAAGGATCTTTTTTCAAGTCGCAAGAAACAAAAGTGCAATTCATTTTCAAATGACATTTGGGGGTTCTAAGGATCCTAAACCTCCTTTTTAAAAATGATTTTTAAGCAATATGTGTGGAAACGTCATAATATTTACAAAAGTCAGTTTTCATGTCTCAACACACAGTAAAGAGACATGATCATTACAGATAAGATGCCATATTAAAGTTGGTAACTTGTGAAGTAACATTTTTCTTCAAGTGGAGACCTGGACAATCTCCTCTCCCATTCTTCCAATCAGGGCCAAAGTACAACAGTGGGACACTGGCTTTTTATCATCCCTAATGCAGGGACACAGAAACTAACAATCGCACTCCAATGATAACCTAAGACACATCAACTTATATCTTACATCATGTTGTGTATTGCATTTAACTACTGAACTAAGCCACCAAAGAAACCCGACGATGCAAGAATATTAATAAATGCTTATTGCAAAGTAGAAAACTGTCATTCTTCATTAACCTTAAGTATAACAGCAACAAATAAATTATCTGGGTTATTTAAGGTAGTTGGCCAGAAACTAAGAAAATGTTCATTGAATTAAATTCAAATCTTAGTATTTAATCCTGCCATTAAATAGCTGCATCAGTACACAGAACACTGTTGTTTAAATTATGCCCATGAATTTTGAAGGCCTCAATAATGCAGATGCTGATGGGTCTTCAAAATGCAAATGGAATAACTTGTCATCTGAGAGCTGTCCTCTATCTGAAAAGTGACATGCTTTATAATGAAGCTAAATTCATTGCTTGGCCATTCCGAGCATGTGAACATAAAGCACAGTCTTTCTGCTCAGCACCGGGGTTGGCATTTACATTTCTCATGTTCTATGTGTCATGAGCTGCTACTACCTTTTCACTGTCCCCAATCTCCATGGAGACTTACGGCTGGGATATTTTGTTTTAAATAACGACTCGTCACTTTTCTTTGTGGTTCAGATTATTATGATGTAAATCAGCATCCTGCCAAAAATCTGCTTTTAATCGAGAAATATCAAGGGTGTTGCCTCTATCTTTGATGATGTGAACTGAACAGACAGGCTGAGGTAAAATGTGCTGTGCACAGGCAATTGGCAGAAATTATCTTTTACTCTTGTCTCTTTGAATTTACTTCAGAGAGAAAACACAATTGTATGACTGAGATCCAGAGTAAACAACAACCTTTTCCAACAAATTACACAGCATTCTAGTGAAGCAATCATGCTGGATTTAAAAGCTATATTAGTAATGATGTGTCTTCTTAAAAGTCTTTCCTTTTGAACTAGTCTATCATTCTTAAAGATGCCAAAGATTGAATATTTTATTTTTATTTTCTGAAATCCTGGAAAGATATAGTTTGCTGTGTATAACAAGCCATCATATTATTTTACCAGAATGGGTTGCTTTTCTTTATAAATCGACCTGCTTTTAGCACATAGAACTTCAACCTAAGTATATTATATTGCAAAAGAGTTCCCAGAATAATGGAAACATGACAGAATGATTTGGGACAATAAAAGCTGTATCTTTTTAACTGCTTCCCCTTAACAGCAAAGATATTCACAATACAGAGAAAGTTCAGTTATAGGATAATGTCAGGAATGAGAGGTTATCAAGGAAAAAAAAGACCCTTTTTTCACTGCCTCAGAGAAGATTAAAGGACCCAATAACTACTTTCAGAATTACAAAGGGTTTTGGAAAGAAGTGAGTTATGTCAAATTAATTCCATAAATGGATAATAAAGAGGAAAAAACTCATGATTCTTGCCGAAGAAACAAAACAAGTAGACTATTTTTAAAGAATCTATTGTTCATAAAATACCTCAGTCTGAGCAGCTACTGAAATAATTATTCTAATTTATAAGGGAATTCAACATGAACTTAAAAATAAAAAGAATTGAAACAGCAACTTCAGTCGAAGAGACACCATGGGTGAATAGACTCCATGTCTGCGTGGTTCCATAATAAGTACAAAGGTATGGCCTGTTTTCTGTACGTTATGTAGATAGGTGAACAGAAAAAAACTCGCCACCTATTCAGATTCAAATCATCTGCTATAAGCAGAAATGAAAAGGTGAATGAGAAAATGAGATCTTCCTGTGGTTACATGTAGCTTGAAAATCTTTACCAAATAATTGTTCTTGGAAAAACATATTTGAATTTTCTTTGTACACCTCTGCATCTGGAAAATGTTAATTCTCAAACAACTCCTGCTGTCAAGGATATCTTGTATATCTTCTGAGGTTTTAATGCAACATTGTTGTTGTAAAAGTGAGCAAACAGCAGTAACTAGAGGATAGTGAAGTGCCTAAAACTTCAGTGCAAATACCGACCTCTCCATTCTAACTGCATGGACACACTTGCACTCAAAAATAACCAGAAGACTGGACGTTTATACATGTGATAAGGCAGTTTGGTTTATGGTGAGATAGGACTAAAACAAAATAAAACTCAGGAATTCAGTGATAAATAATTGTCATGAACACTTGTAAGTAAAACTAAAACCCATTTCATAACAGCGATTTTTGGAAAGGAAGAAATCTGTTAACATTAATTTTACACATATTATTGCAATAAATCAATTGATTATACCATTGACTAGAAATGTGAATTATCTTTCCATCTCTTTGTGTCCTGAGAAATAGGGATAAAGGATCAAATAGACTAGATGTATTACTGCTTTACAATAATTGATCTACGTGTTCTATAAGTACAGCAGAAGCTAACCTTACATCAAGGTATGAAAAATGCTCAATCCTTTCCACACTAGTGGGCAAACAGGCGATGAATCTATACTTGCACAAATGCTTCAACTAAACTAACATGTTTGTGATCAGGATGCTGTTTAATTCCAACATTTCTATGTGGAGATTCTCTGGTGAGACTTTGTTGCAACAAACTAATAACTGTAGAAAATGGTCAGTTCCCTGCAATGCAGGAAGACATTGTAAGGCAGGTTGTATGGATTTGACAAGCCTGTCCTTGTCAGGCAGTTTAAGGGCCATCTTGAAGCAGGCTCTTGTAAACAGACACATAATGAGATACAATACCTACTAAGCAGAGTTTAAACCTGCTTAGATTTGCCAACTCTGGTTGAAAATACTCCTGGAAGTTTATATTACTTTCTGCCCAACTGGTCTAACAGCCATTTATTTCTCTTTAATACTTTATTAACTAATAAACAAAAATGCTACAAGGAAAAGCAAATACCCTTTTTAACACCACTATACTTTTTATCCTGGGTTTCTCACAGTAGTGTATATGTAATCATAATTCCTGAGATTCTACGGGAATTGTAAAAATGTAGTCACCCTTGTGTTTTTTATATATATTAAGGTAGCTGTTAATAATTGTTATGTTCTGAAAAAGTAATAAACCTCAAGAAGTCTGAAATGTAGATGTAAGGATAATGGTAATGTACCGTGAGATACAATATTCCAATTATCCAAATGGGATTCTTTGATTCAGATTGTAAAACGATCTCAGACTGTTTTGGTAGTGCTTACTGAATACATTGTTCATTCGCCCACAACCTTGTATAAAATATAATTTCCAGAGAAAGTACCAATAACCCATGAGGGAAACAAAAGGGCTGCACACAGCTAGTAACTGAGTAACTGAGGTGGTTGCTTTAAACATCTGAAGAGTGACCTCTGTAGGATTGTACTATTTTGGAGAGCTTTTCATTTCTACCATGTAATGAAGTGAAACTGCACTTCAGAATAAATTTACACTGCCTGACTGAACTTTCTTTTCACTTCTGATTGGAAATCTTCTGATATGTAAATAATATTAATAGCCCAATTACTAGTTTGGGAATATTCCTATTTTTTCTCTGTTCAAACTTAAGTACACCTATTAGAAATTGCTATAATTGGATAAAAGTGTTAGTTTAGTCTGATTAGGGTTAAAGTGTAAGATGCGTTTTGTTTTTCATATCCATATAAAGAGCACTAGAGGTACATTAACATTATTGCATAACTAAGACGAGTGAAATAATAAAATTTCTAACTTGGTTAAAGGTACAGGCACTGCCTATGCTTACTTAACAGTAGACTTATCAATGCAGGGCGATCTGAATTTTGGAAAGGCAAAGCGAGATTTGATTATATGCCATTTGCAGAATGTCTAAGTTACAGGGTGTGTATCTCTTGATGTGCAGAGAGAACTGGAAGATATTATCAGGTTGACCGCAAGCACCATTCGATCTGTTAAGTTTGCACAAACGTGTCGTTTATCTAAACTGTTCCTAGAAAAGGCCTTAAACGAGATGTCTTATTTTGCACAGAAACCTAATAACAGGGTACTGAGGAAATGCTCCGGTAATTCAAGCATTTGGGCATGAGTAGCGGATTTGTCCCTATGTTCTGGTTGTGTATGCTGCATAGTTAGGAACCCAGATACCTGTTGCTGCTGGATCCCAGCATAACGTGAGAGCCCTGGAAGAAACTGCAGAACAGTTAATTCCAGCTCCTCGCAACTTTCTTCCTAACTTTCTCCCTTCTAGTGGTCACCGAAGGGGCTTACTTCAGCGAAACATTATGAGGGGTTTTGTTGGAAGTAAGGTTCTGGTGAACAACCTTTTAAAATGCCCAGGAAGCCTGCCGTGCTAGGAGTGAGAGAACGCTGGTTTTCTGTAGTCCTTGCGAAATTGACTCTTCCCCCCCCCCTCCCCACGGGTGATAGCTGGAACCTTTTTATTCCCCTAGCTTCTGTCTCCCTTCTGCAATCTGTTCTTAACATTTAAATGGACAATTTTCTCCCACCTCAAGACTAGCCAGAAGTGCTCGCACCTGCCGACCCACTGCTAAATGGTGAGGGGATTGCTTTCTGTGGTCCCCATAACACAAAGCGTTTCGAGAAGTCCTTTTCTTTCTCTCTGGATCTCTGGAACATATGGTGCGTTAATAGCAGGTTTCACAAGTTTCCCTTCTCAAAGTGTGGAAGAGAAAAAAAAATTGACGCAACTTGTATTGAACGGAGGTGTCACTTGGGCCGAAGATAAATGGTGAGGCTGTAATGTGATTTCTCAATCAATTTTCCAGTTTGTTTATATATATATATTCTGTGCCTAAATCTAATCCAAACCTGGTTAGCTTCGATCAGACTTCATCGATCCCAAATTTCAAAGAACACGCGGCACCTCCTTCCACATTACCTCTCAGATTTATATGTTGTACATTTTGAATAAAAAATCTCTAGAGAGCGCCCGGGAGTTAAATAAAAAGTTCAGATTTCGGAGTTATACAGGCAATCCCGCCATTTCTAGTGGGTTATCCCCCCTCCCCCCAACACTTGTCTCTCATCGAAATGAGAACCTATACTTTCACAACACAAGCAATTTTCAAAGTTTAAAAGTAGTGCAGATTTTTTTTGCAGCGTGGCAATTTGCATAGCAAAATGTTAACAGTGAGAGATTTTTCACAAATATTAAAAGGTGGATCAATGCACAAACTGCTCACATTCCCTGTTCATTCGAAATCCTGACGAATTGAGGGGCTGTGTGTGTATTTTTTTCCCAAAAGGACAGAGTGAGTAATAAAAAGATACGGGGGGTGGGATGGGGTTAAACTGAGCCTGTTTAGATTTGTCATCAAGTTTCTTATCTTGACCTGTTTTTGGTAACTCGGACACCCCATTTGCTCTAACACTTTAAACAAACATTTGCTGAATGAGTTCCAACAGAAAGGTTTAACCCAACTCCGATAAGACGCTGATTCATAGACTAAACACTCGGGGAGCAAAATGATTGCAACTGTTTGCTTTTCCACTGGGTTAAAATGATAGTCGGGGGGGGGGGGGGCGAGTAGGAGATCAGAATTATTAAAGGGGAGGGGGGGGCAGATTGCGATGGCAATGACACGGGATTATTTTTAAAAACCCTGAGCTTTCACGTTCAGTCTGCTGTTCTTACACCAGTTGCATTGGGAGACATATGAACAATATCAATCGCTGTCATGAAGCTCAGAGGAAGGTCTGGATGGACGCGTTCATTTTCATTAGTGCCTGCACCTCGTTGCGGGGATTATCGGGCAGAGTTCGCCTACATTTCCTCCACCAACATTCGTATGAATTTGAGTGGGATGGGGACGGGTGGGCGGGGGTTAAATGCACTCCGGACAATTCCCGAGGTTTCCTGGAGACAATCGCCCTGCAGTCGAAACTTCAGGCAAAGGCTGGTCTCCTGCAGAATCCGTTCGGGACACTCCCTGACCGCCCGGATCGCTGTATCCTCCCGGGTATGAACACCGAGCCTGTTAACGCCACCTGCTCCCTTCTGTCTGCCCTCAGCCACCGCGGATTTCTACATCCAGATCTACTCGAAAAGCTCAATCTGACCTCTCCCTGCAATCCCCCCCCCCCCCCCCCCACTTTCCCCCCCTCCCCACTCCCAAACACGGCTGAGCCCACGAGGATCTGTCCATTTTCCTGTGCCCCCACCCACTCTCCACCAAACTCGCACCCACCAGCTCCCTGCTAATCATAAATGTAAAAAAATCAAGCCAACCATTTCCAGTCAGACTGGAGAGACAGTGGACCGTGGCAAACCGAGCGGATGGTAGGCAATGTTCGCTATAACCGGCTCCGGCGCTATTTCTTCTAGGACTGTCTCAATGAATATACACCGCTGTCAGGAGAGTTACTCCCCCCCTCCCAGAGAGGGAAGCCACGCACGTTGTACTATGTTTGTGCAAGAAATTAAATCATAAAATTTGCAAAGAAAAAGTGCTGAGCCTTCAACTGTTGACGTTTCACTTACTTGGGATTTGAGGAATTCCAATATATTGGTGCCAAAATTTCACAGTTTGATAGAGTCACCCTGCACAACACGCACAAAACTCCCAAATAGTTTTTCCAAAGCGAGTTCCTTATTGCCATCATCACCGCTCACTTGGTCCCAACACAGTTCGGGTAGAAAGCGTCCCGCGTCCCTGTCAAACCTCTGGACGGTATCCTCTTTCCAAAAAAAAATAAAAGGAAGAACCAAAAGATCCGGGAGTCCGCCTCGCAGTTGCTGCTGATCCGCTGGAGTTGCGGTTGGCAGAGCGGTCTCTCACACTCGGCCACTCGATCTCCACATTCCCACCGCCAAACCAACACCGGCGACGCGCTCCTCTCAGATCGCTGCTACTCTGTAATAGGTTGTTGTTGTTGTACCTAGATACCTGCTGTACAACGCGACGGCGGAATGAGCCAAGGCAGGAGAGGGGTGGGGGTGGGGAGTTGAGGAGGGGGCCGGAGGGGGTGGGGGGGCAGTGGGAGATAGAGGAAAAAATAATCAGTTGCAAGCCTTCTTTCTCTGCAGTCTAATCAGTGCCTCAGCTGTTTGAGACATATGTCCAAGTCTGTTCGATGGGGTTGTTTCACAGTGAGTGTTGCAGCGCTCTGTCTGTGTTATTTCTATCTATATGTGTGTGTGTGTGTCTGTGTGTGTCTGCGTGTATTCCCGTCTTGCTCAACCCTCCACTTGGCGACTTTCACCATCCAGGACGTGATGAGACTGCTCTTTGCAGGAAGGTTATATACCTCCCAACAGCAGGCTCCCACAGAGCCCGCCCCTCTCCCCAACACCCGCTCATTGGTTCACCCGGCCACCTGCAGCCGCCGCTTCCCGTTGACTGACAGCCGCATCCAGGCTCCTATTGGTCCTGAGAACCGTCAGTCCATGCCTCTCTCTCCATCCCTCCCTCCTCCATTGTTATTGTTCCATGGGGGTGAAGGCTTGTCTGAATGAGCAGGTAACTCAATAACACAGAGCAAGGCAACACTGTTGCAGCCTGCCCATGTAAATGCACCCACTGTTCCATTTGCACTTGCTAATTGGAAGGATTGCACTTTAAGCCCAAATCTCATTATCGTTTGATTAAAGTGTTGATGGGGAATCTGAGGGGGCAGGGGTAGAAGAAAAGGGTCGCGGGTTTTAAGGGTGGGATATGCCCCGCGAAACATTGCACTCAGCAGCACCCCAACAAATTGGTAGCATCTTCACTTTGTCATAAAGTTTCCCTCGCGTTGTTTTTTTTTCTCTCTCGCTCCTCTCTGGCCAATTCTGTCAGATTGCATTGGAGCTGGAGAAAACGACTGTCAATACAAGGTTAGATGTTTGCACGAATCAAATCGGGGGAAGTGCAAAATCGTGAGAAAGATTCGCCCCAGATAGAAGTAAATGGGCATCTCGCCAAGAGGTATGCACTGTCCATTGATTTGCTGAAATTCCGTGCATTTGTGTTCGATTGAGGGAATTATACGGCTGGTTAAAGGCACTGATGTATTTTGTTATGGGCTGGGCATTAAACGCAATGATGTGAAGGTATGATCTTCCAGGCGCCAGTCAGGAGTTTGCCAATCTCAGTTTTTTTCATGGACCGACAGCGCCCACTAGAGATTAAATCTTTAATTTTCACAAAAAAAGAGAAACTCCCGCCATGAATTCTCTCTCTCAGTCTTATCGCCTTCTTAGTTTGGAACATTCTCGCACCTCTTCACTGTCACGGTAAACTTTTAAAAAATAACATTAATGCCGAGATTTAAAAAAAGACTTTGAAGTCTATCTTGACTTGACCGACACTGTTAGCTTCTTGAGGGTTTTAAAGTCTCTGAGATGACTTAATGTTACTTTTGAAATTCGCGGGAACTAATGGTCGGGGGAAAATCAGTCTTTGAAATCATTTGTTTCTGCAATATTTAAATTATTAAGAGATCAACGTGATTGCGTTGCGAGTCTTTTGGAACCGAAATGGTCAGATAATCAGTTCATTTAATATTTGACAGTGAAACGGGCACCCATGAGGCAAGAGCGGATTTACTGTTTAAAAAAGAACGATCTTTCGGACAATTACTCAGTACTTGTCATAAAACCCTTGCCCAAATCCCTTTAGTGAATTGTAATTCTCCCAACTCTGTATTAGTGTATCTAGAATAAATGGAAATGTTGAACTGCACAATCGGGAAAACGCGAGTCTACAATTAAAGGGAAATGTTTAATGGAAGTTGCAAGTGAACAATTAATGTTTAAGTGTAAATATTCAATCGATGAAAAGCAAGCACAGACGGGTCATTAAAAAGTTCCATCTACATATGTTGCATCTAAATCTTGAAAACAAAATAAAAAGTGCGAATAAAAGGTGTTAGTTTTACTTAGGTGTGAAAACATAATCTAATTTAGAGGCGAGAGATTCCGAGTGTTCGCATCCTGAGCAATTAATCCCATTTAGTGTAAACGGATTTGATGAACTTCGTACTAAGAAAATAAAGGGACAGAAATGAAGTGTCCAATTTGACCAGCGTGTGATGTTCTGGACATTATGCAGAATGATTTTCAATGATGACTTATTCTCAGTAAAGGTGGAACACAATTCCTCTTCGTTTCCAGGTTAGTTTGAATCATGTCCCAACTAGCTAAAGAATATAAGGTAACTACAGACTTGTATTAAAAATATATCTTAGCGGTATAATGTCAGCTGTCAACCTTAAAACAATGTTGTTTCCCTTCTAATAAAACAAATCTTAGTGAGTTCTACACTATCCAAATTAATCCCGGGCGGATTGGATCGAAAAATGTGATAATCTCAAATTTAAAGCGATGACATGGAAGGCACATAAACCCTTAAACAAATGTGATTGCGCATAAATCCAGGAGTCACCTTAAAGTTTTCACTTTGTGTTTAATAGTTAGCGATCAATGTGAACACGGGGTCATTACATGTAGCAACGTTCTGAGGCGGTACACAGATCTGTGGAAGGAAACAAATGCATGTCGACATTTTCGTCTTTTTTAAAATCAAGACCAACACCCTTTTATCGTTGAGTTGGAGTTTTATATTCGGAACACTTGTTTATCCCGCCCACCGGCCTGAGAAGACATGGGTTAAACAGAAATCGTCACGCGTGTCTCCTACAAACAGCAAAGGATTAGCTACGATTGTAACTCCTTTCAACATCACTCCTAAACATTACAGCTGTCGACACGTTTACTGCAGCATTTTGTACGCCAATTCCCACGCTCGTCATGAAGTCACTGCAACTCCCCCCCCCCCCCCCACCCCCCCAACCACTTTTGCGGGTAATTAATAACTTCGATCGGCCAGAGGGAGTTTGAGAAGTTTTGATTCTCCGACACAAGTTGACGCGACTGCAAACCCACGCGAGTAAAAGTAAAGACCGGCGTGTTAGTTTGGAGCTCTTTAACGAGACTATCTCGTTATCTCTCGGCACTCCCGTTGACTTGAATGCCCCCTGTTCCAGCAACAATGCACCGGGTGTGTTGCTTTTTCTTTGGGTTAAACTAAAACTTCACTGATTTGCGTGTTGTTTTTCCGGTGGGAATGACGCGGGTTTATAAAATAAACTGTGGGATGCTGGAAATCTGGAACAAAACCAGAAATTGTAGAGAGAAAGCAGTAGACACTACTGGAGAACGGTCCGAAACGCTAACACTCTTTCTAAACTGCAGTTGAATATCAAAATTGTGGGACAACTTAAAGTTACGGAAGGAGAGGACGTTAGTTAACACAGATTTTGCGCGTTAAGTTTTTAACGCTGAACAATATAAGAATTGCGAAAAGCTCAATTAATCCTTTCTTTGGTGTAGATCACCTAAAGCGCTCGTGTGTTTTGCGGCTGTTATTAAAGTTCTAACCTGAAATATACAGGAAGCAGCGGGTTTGCTGAGTGTCTGATCTTTCCTTTCACTGTGACCCAGAATAATTGGCAGCAACACCAAACCAGAGGGTAAAGAAATATGACCCCTGCGTCCGATTTATAAAAGTAACTGCTCACTGAGATCCCAGAATAGGATCTGTTACATATCGCGTATGATGCGAAAACCGTTTTCAAAGCAAAAACCATTAAATTGCAATTTGACATTTTCCCACAAAGTTCCTCCAGACATTTGATATGCAAAGTGGCGCCTTATGAAACGATATTTATCACCTACCATAATAACACTGGCCATTCCAAAACTGTTTGACAGCATGTTATTGCTATGATGTTCCATTTCAATGTAAACAATATTGTAATGAATTGAGTACGGCATTTAAGTCAAAATGCTACACGTCCAAAAGCTAAAAGACACTGAATCCGGTTTTTATTGTGTCAGCTAATCATCTGAAAACAATAAAACAAAACATATAATTGCGGTTGCATGAATCATGAAGTAGAAAAAGATGGAGGGACTCAGCTGGTCTCCTCGCATCGAGGGAGAAAAAAACAAGTTAATGATTCGGATCCAGTGGACCTTTATCAGAACGGTCATCTGCTTCCTCTCAGCCGATACTCCCGACGCTGCTGAGTTCTTTCAGCAACTTCCAGTTCATCGAAAGAGAAAACGCCCTTTTGCGATTCCCTTTTTTGAAGTTATCAGACAGTTCAGAGAGATTCTGTCTTCAGTTGACCTCATATCCTGTATTGTCCCGAATTCAGCTATTTATCCCCTTGGTCAATATAATCAGTATCTTTAATTTCCTGGGGGGATAAAAAAACTACACAGTAGATCAAACAGTTCAGCAAAGAAGGGATGTAAGGTTTCTGAGGGATTTCTTGAATTTTTAATGTCATTGCACAAGGTTTTGGAGTGTAACCCAATTGGTTTTCCTTCCGAGGAGTGAGACAGATTCAGCATTGTAGCTTGCGCATGCTATAGATCCTAATGATGGTTTGGTGAAAACCAGTTAAGTATGATTGGGAAGGTGCAGCGCTGGTTGAGGTCCAACTCACTTTGGATTTCTTCAAAAAGGTCACACAGGGATCAAAAAGAAGGCACAAATGAAACGGGCTTGGCCGCACAGAAGCAACGTAGTCAGCTGTAATGAAAAGTGATTTTGAACAGCTTCCATCTTTGTCCCCATTACAGGTATCTGAAAGCAGGTCTGAATTCAGAACACTTGTTTTTCTTAAAAAAAAAGTCAGATCCATTGATACACTGTCAGGAGAATAAAACACGTGCCTTTTGACAGGCTTTCGGTTACTTGATTATTTCAAATGGAAAACTGGATTACTTAAAGTATATTATAACCGAACAGATGAATCCCATAGCGAGAAGAAAGCCATTCGGCCCAAACCGCTGTGCTGGCCGCTTGAGAGACTAGGTTGCACTCTCGCTCCTTCTCCATAACCTTGCCCTTGGCTTGTTTTTTGTTCTTTTGAAGGCATACACCTTCAAAGAACTTGGAGATTTTTGAAAACCTGTTTGAAAAGATTTGCATTTGTGCCCTAAACTGTGCCCTAGTGACGTTATTTAATTCCAACACTAAAGAAACAGCGTATTCTTTACTGGCAAGCATTTTGAGTATGTATTTGTATTTATAGCAGTAAGGACAAACATTTGAATGGATTATATACAGCATCTATAGGAGTAAGTACAAACATTTAATTATATATAGCATCTATAGGAGTAAGGACAAACATTTGAATTAATTATATATAATATCTATAGGAGTAAGGACAAACATATGAATTATATATAGTATCTACAGAAGTAAGGACAAACATTTGAATTAAATTATATGTAGTATCTATAGGAGTAAGCGTAAACATTCAAACTAATGATGTACATTTGTATCTGTAGGAAAGAGGGCGGAAAAGAGAGAGACAGATTTAATGGAAATACGATCTAATTCGGGAAGTGGCTGTGTAAGTTTAGTTCGGACAAGTGAAGCAAGTTGTGTAGATTGTAGCACACGGTGAGATTTCCGGCACAATGAACCGGGTTAAATGTTACTCAGCAGTGCCGATTTCAAAGCTAACCCGGAAATGCTGATGATACAGTTTATTCTCCAAATCTGCAGATTGGATTTAAACGCTTTGTGCGACTTTATGGAAGATTCACTTGTATAATCACATACGACTTGATAACGGTGATAATTGTATTCATCTTCTAACAATTTTATAATGTCTAACCTGAGTCCGTGGAAACCCAAAGGAAGGGCAGACGCCAGACGGTCACTGAACCCAAACAGAAAGAGGGTCTTCTCTTCAGGAGACCAGTATTTCAAAGCATTACTGCATTGGCTTCTTTCTCGACCTGAAATCTATTACAGTCCATTAACCTCGTTTTAAAACATTGTCATTACCTCATTTTACACCCGGCTTGTTATTCCTATGGAAACTTCTATGCTGCAAATGTAAACACGATCTCTCTTCCAGAACGACAGAGGTTACTTGTTGTTTCAGATTGAATCAGCTCACCCAAAAATAATAATAACTGTGCTGTGCACCTTCACACACCGAGATATATCGACCAGACCCATTAACAGGTAACCTGCAATGACAATCAGCCAGCTTTGTTTACCTGGAAAATGTATATCTGATTGTCAGAAACAGTCTTGTGTTACTGTCTTGTGGTCTCTTCAGCTGTAATATGAAATAAAAGCTTTTATATTTCTTACCTGCAGTTATCGCAGGGTTTGAGCTATAGGGAGAGGCTGAATAGGCTGGGGCTGTTTTCCCTGGCGTGTCAGAGGCTGAGGGGTGACCCTTATAGAGGTTTATGAAGCCATGAGGGGCATGCAGAGTGTGAATAGACAAAGTCTTTTCCCCAGGATGGAGAAATCCAGAACTACAGGGCATAGGTTTAGGGTGAGAGAGATAGATTTAAAAGGGATCTAAGGGGCAACCTTTTTTCGCAAAGGGTAGTGTGTGCATGGAATGAGCTGCCAGAGGAAGGTACAATTACAACATTTAAAAGGCATCTAGATGGATATATGAATAGGAAGTGTTTAGAGGGATATAGGCCAAATGCTGGCAAATGGGACCAGATTAGTTTATGATATCTGGTTGGCAAGTGGAGTTGGACTGAAGGAGTCTGCTTCCATGCCAACTTTATGACTATGACTCTATGCTCTCATGTTTCCATTGGTACCCTGTGGAATTGGTCAGCAGGTTCTGTTTTATATTGACTGTAACTGTGCTGGTAAATATTATCAGTATCATTGCTTGCTGTGCAGTTCATTCAGGATGATGTACCAGCTGAAGCTTTAATACTTACCTGTTTATCAAATGATGATTGACATTAGGCGACCAGATCCTGTGAGAGGTAATTTACATTTTATAACAAGTATTTTATACTTTATAACAAGATCTCCCTAAAAGCAGGGTCAAGCAAGCTCAAGGCTCAGAGTCAGCTGTGGAGTGCATATGTCTTCATCCTTTATCTTCATGGTTGGTTCGGATGTTATGGGGGTATTGTATAAGTTTTGCATCAGGTTTGTTGGTAGTGATGCGCATGAAAAAATACAATAATTAGTACCATCATGTTGCTAATATGCAAAGAAAACCATTCTGAAAAATAGTGTAATATACTCATTGTCTGTTTTGTTTGAGAAGATAATATCGGCAATTTGTTTTATCAAACTGTCTACTGTCAAGTCAAATTATCTTCATGGATGCTTCAGATTTCTGAATTTCAGCCTAAGACTAACATGTTTCAAGTGGTGACTTAAGTCAAGTGACCAGGCTTTTAACAAGTTCCCCTGTTCTTTCCTAGTGTCATGGACGGACATGAGACAGACAACTTGGCTGAAGCATTTCATATTTGGAAAGATGGAAATTTTTGGCTGTCATCAGTACTGAATTAGAGAATGGGTGTAGAAAGCAAAAGCAGCAAATGATCAACAGGATGTCTTCAAAGAATTCAAATCTATACTACAAATGCTCCTTTGGGCAGAAAGGCAAGGTGTTGAGATCATATGAAATAGTAACAAGCAGACCATTCAGCCCAACAATCCTGCACCATTATTAAATAAAATCAAGACTGCTCTAACTGTGGTCTTACCTTTGCTTTCAGGCACTCCCACCCATGTCCCAGTCTAATCCTTGGCTCCCTTGTGGATAAAGTATCTGAGATAGCGTTCACTGGCTGTCTAAAAATATTGAGATTAAAATGAACAGAAGAGGAGGCTTATAAGGTGTAATAGGTTCATAATTCAGCAGAAAACAAAGCTGAATAGAGAAAGTACAGAGAGAAATTGGAAAGGGAAGGAAGAAGGGGAAGGAGAGTGCATGAACGTAGATTTGTGTTTGACAGAAATGGAAGTCCCAAAATCTTAAATAAACATTTCAAGAGTGAAATGTAGTCAAAGCAAGGATAGAGCCAATCAGGCACAAAAACAGACACCCTGAAGAGCTGGCAGGCATGGCTGATGGACTGAGTACTTTGCTTGCCATCACTAAATAAAAGAATGTTGGCAAATTCACATTACAGGACGAGATATAGAAACATTGGATGGGATAAAAATAGGTAAATCAGAATTTAACAGTTGGCATCAGTAAAAACGGTCCTTGGTCTAGACAGATATTTCTTAGTTGTTGAAGGAAACAAGGAGAGAAATAATGGAGGCTTTGGGCACAGTCTTCCAAATCTTCTTCCAAAAGGCATAGTGGCAGAGGATGGGACAACTACAGACATTCCACTTCTGACAAAAAGGTGGAGAGGCACAAACATGTCTACTATGCTGAAACTTTAACAATTCCAACTGAAATATTGGGTCCAACTGTGAGCACTATACAGGGTCTTACAGAAAATGCAATGCAGGTCTACTAGAACATTGCCAGCAGTGAGTGAGGTCTACCAGATATGTGGAGAGACTAAAAGGGCTAGGGTTGTTTCCCTTAGCACAAAGCTGATTATGAGAATTTTTAAAATCTGCAAAAGGCTGGATAGAGTAAATAAGAAAAAAAAGATGTTTCAAATGGCAGAATGATTGGTAAGCAGACAATTCAGATTTAAGGCAATGGGTAACAGATCAGTGACAAAATGAGAAGTTATATTTTTACACAATATAGAGTCACAATCTGGAACACACTTCCTGCAAGAATGGTGGAAGCAGATTAAATAATATCTTTTAAAAGGGAATAGAATAATTAGGTGAAGGAAAAATACTGAAAATTTATTCACTTCAATGTTTTTCACTGCTTCTGCAAGTTCTAGCTTCACAAATATTGCTAAGCCAATGGTTATTTCTTTATGTGAGCCTAGACAGAGTTTTTAACTGTGTGGTTACCTTGACTGTTCCCAGTCCGATCTAATCTGCCCTATATATCTATTTTCCAGCTGAAGTCACCATTTTCTGTACTAACAACAAGCTAATTTTACATCTCTCCAATCAAAGAATGGTGCAAACAATTGCAGTGTTTATCTTGTCACCCTGACAGCATTCAGTTCACCTTACAAGTAGAAGGAAGATGGAGAGTTGAAAGAACGATGAATAAGAAAGATGTAACATTGAAAAATAGAGATAAACAGGATGGAAATAAAGTTATTAAAACGTCTTAGTTGCTTTGAACGGTGTATTAATTGTTATAAATCAGATGTTCTGATGTTAAAGAAAATTACTAAACAGTATAATAGCGGTGTGTATACACTGCACCACTGAAAGATTTTCCATACTACAATGTCTTGGGACTATACTCTCAGAAGGACATGACAGAATGTGGGAGCATGTGATTCTCGGAAGCTGCTAGTACTCCCAAAGGTTGATATTTGTATCTCACATTTGGTCAGTGCACTCAATGGAGTGCAAAAATTAATCAATAATCTTCTTCAGAAATCAAAATGTTAGCAACTGCTATTCAGTGGACGTTTTAATGCAGTTTGAAAAAACTGAGCTTTCTAGTTAAAAAGAGAACTTGCTTATCTAAATTTTAGAAGTTCTTAGTATAGAGTGAAATGTTTGCCTGTCACAATCAATAAACAACTGCTAAAGTCTGTTGTATGCTGCAAGCCAGAAGTGAAATATTATTGTAAAAGACTGCAAGTTGTCAATCCTCCCAAGGAAAGGTTAGAAGTTACATTCTAAGGCCTTCAAATGGGAGACACAAGGATTACAAACAAAAATTATTACACAATTGAATGTATGTTTTTTTCCCAGTCTCTATATTTGCGGCACGGTGGCACAGTGGTTAGCACTGCTGCCTCACAGCGTCAGAGACCTGGGTTCAATTCCCGACTCAGGCGACTGACTGTGTGGAGTTTGCACATTCTCCCTGTGTCTGCGTGGGTTTCCTCCGGGTGCTCCAGTTTCCTCCCAGAGTCCAAAGATGTGCAGGTTAGGTGAATTGGTCATGCTAAATTGCCCATAGTGTTAGGTAAAGGGGTAAATGTTGCGGAATGGGTGGGTTGCGCTTCGGCGGGTCGGTGTGGACTTGTTGGGCCGAAGGGCCTGTTTCCACACTGTAAGTAATCTAATCTAATAATGTACAATAAGGGAGTTGAAAAAAAATCCCTGTGTCTGCTCGTCAAACTACTATTTTGTCGACACAGTTAAAAGTCACACAACACCAGGTTATAGTCCAACAGGTTTAATTGGAAGCACCAGTTTTCAGAGCACCACTCCTTCATCAGGTGGACAACCATCTGGTGGTGTTGTGTGATTTTTAACTTTGTACACCCCAGTCCAACACCAGCATCTCCAAATCACTTTGTAGATACAATGAGGCATATAAGTGGGGCAAGGAAGACACACAGTCCCGCCAGATTGGTCTTCTTCCCCTGTCAAGTATTTTAATCCCAATAAGATCATCCAAAGCTGCAATACAAATTCAAATATTCAGTCCAACACTGAAGCAGTAAATATACCTCCTGTGTATATTTACTAACTAATGGACTTGTCATGTTGTACATTAGTGGTCAATGACCTGAAGTGAATCATTTCAAGTTTACTGTGACCCAGCCAAGCATGACACGTTTTACACAACATCATAGTAAAAATAGACACTACTGATATTGAAGAATACAGGGCTCACAGCCATAACTGTGCACTGTTTAGCTACAATCTTTTAAAAAAGATCTTGCTTAGAATACAAATAATGTTATTCCAGGACTCTCTTTATTTTTTTAATGTTCATTCATGTAGTTTGGGCATTGCTTGTTAAGGTGGAATTTAATTCCCATTCCTAAGAAAGTGATGGTCTTCTTGAATCTCCACAGTTCTTGAGGTGTAGGGACACCAACAGTGCTACTATGAATGGAGTTCCAGGAATATGACCCAACCACAGTGAAGGAATGGCGATGAAGTCCCAAATCAGGATGTGGTTTGGGGCAAGTGGGGGGCATGGAGGACCATGTGCCTTTGTCCTTTTAACAGCAGCTGGAGGGAAAGGGGTGGTTGAAGACGTCTTACTGTTTTACTGCAGTGCATCTTGTAGACAGTACACATTGCTGCCGTAATGTATCAGTGGTGGTGGGGTTAAATGTCAAAGACGGTGGGTAAGTTTCGAATGAAGTGGGTTGCTTTATCCTGATAGTTTCAGGGATCAATAAAATGCTATCTCAATGTCAAGGGTAGTCACGCTCACCACTCCTCCTCCCACCCCCAACTCTGAGTTTAGCTCCATTGTGCAAATTTGGAACAAAACTGTGAGGAGAACAGGAGCTGAGTGGCCCTGACAGAATCCAAACTGAGCAGGTTATTGTTGTCAAGTGTCACTTAATAGCATTATCACCCAAACCTTCTATCACTTTGCTGATGATCAAGGGTAGACTGCAGGATAATAATTCTCTGTACTGGATTTGTCCTGCATTTTGTGGGCAATTTTCCACATTGCTAGATTGATGCCAATATTGTAAGTGTTCAGGAACAGCTTGGCTACGAATGTGACTGTTGTGGAGCAAAGCCTTCACTACTATTGCCAGGATGTCGGGGACAGCAGGTTTCTTTCCCTAATGGTCTTTAGTGAACTAGATGGACATTTACAACAGTCTTAATTCATGGTCACCATTTGACTAAATTTATGAAAAACATCAAATTGACAATCTGTAGGGATAGGATTTGAACCTGAGTCACAGGGTTGTTCACTGTCACTTATCTGCCTCTATGCTGTGTGTCAGGCCTGTCTCATTATAAAGTGGTAGAAGATAGATCACTGGTGAGTCAAAACAGAGGAGGCACTTGGCTTAGTTAAGGTAGTTGATAGATGATAAAAAAAAGTACAAATTACAAGTTACTAGGACTCACAGGAGCTGTAGAAGACTAGTTTATGAAGACTATGAAGACAAGCTGACGACTCATTGTCCCTACTCAAAAACGATGTGTGACATTATTAGATTGGATGGAGCTCAATGAGGCATAAAAATAAATCCCAGCAGCCCCATTGCCTTGTACAAGGCTATATCCTCATGGTTTACAATGCTTCCAAGTTATGTGACAGCCCAAAATGTTGAAACTGTGATTGCTAAACTAGTGGTTATATATGGGCAGTTCATTCTTCCAGTTCAGAAAGCATACATTAACCACTACTCTGTTTACTGTCACTGAGCCAATATTATACTCATATTGCTCCCATTGCTTTTATTCTATTGATTATAACTTTGTTCATAGTCTGGTTAATTCTTGAATATCTTAAATCATATAATAGTTATTTTCTTTGTGTTCCTTATACTGTGGGAATATGTGGAATGTATACTTCTTTTGAATACTCAGAAAGAGTTTCATACCTGTCTTAGCTTTCCCAAACTGATTGGCTCTTTTCAAAATAATTCCTCAAGTAGACACATTCATATGAATTCATTTGTTCTTTTCCATAGCTTGGGTGTTCCAAGACTTTAAAAATACCACCATTTCGATTCAGAAAGAAGGCACATAAAATTAAATTAATCAACAAGTGTTAAGTTTGAAAATATGTCCACAGACAACAACCACAAGAAACCTTGAAAAAGTATAACAAGATCTTTTAGTTCATGTAATTGAATTGAAGGATTTTATTTAAAAGCTGTTTGCATTCTCGAAGCTAGATTTCTACTGGACCGAAATTAGTCGAACAAGGACATTTTTATCATTTTAGGTCAATTTTTGTGGAATTCACAATGGGTGCTTTTAGCATTAAAAACAAATTTCTGGCAATAGGATCCTCACAAACTTCTACAGTTGCACCATTTGAAGGATACAGTCCGGGTGCATAACAGCCTAGTGCGGCAACTGCTCTGCCCAAAACTCTAAGAAACTCTGTGTACAGCCCAGACTATCATGGGAGCTAACCTTTCATCCATGGACTCCATTTACACAGCTCACTGCCACAGAAAGGCTGCCAACATTAGCAAAGAACCATCGCATCCTGGTAATAATCTCCTACAACCTCTTCCATCGGGCAGAAGATACAGAAGCCTGAAAACACACACTAGCAGGTTCGGGAGCAGCTTCTTTCCAGCTGTTATTTGACTAATAAATAGTCTATCCAGCCTTAAATAATACTGACCTTTCTAAACCTGACCTTGCCTAGTGCACGCCCGGTGCAATGTCACCTGTATACCTCTGTCTAAGTCTTTCTGATCTGTACATCCTTGCTTACAATGATCTGCCTGTACTGCTCATAAACAAAGCTTTTCACTGTACTTTAGTACATGTGACAATCAATCAATCAATAAATCAATCAGTTTTTGTTTTCCAGAATGCTGTGACCTTTCTCATCATGTATGTTATGAATGAGATCGGACCCCCTCAAAATATTTTAGGAAGGTAGCCTACACCTTAACTTTTTCTTATTTCAAAGACAAATGTTAAGTGTCTTAGATGCAACACAATTGGTCAAACTACTTGGTGTTAAGCAAAACACAATTTATTTAAACATTGTAGTTAAAATGCAGCTAAAGAAAGGGGAATTTAGATTAATTTAACTGTTGGAAAACTTAACAGAACAACAAGTACAGTAACTATTACTAATTTCCTGTTCCAGGTAACATCACATAAACACACCCTTTGGCAAAAAGGAAAATTCAGACACAGATTCATACATGCATAAGACTAAAAGGCATAGGAGCAGAAATTAGGCCATTTAGCCAATTAAGTCTGCTCCACCATTCTCCCACTTCCTCCCTATAACCCTTGATCCCCTTGATACTCAAGAACCTATCTATCTCAGTCTTAAATATACTCAATGATCTGGCCTCCACAGCTTTCTGTGGCACAAAATTCCATTGATTTACCACACTTTGGCTGAAGAAGATTCTCCTTATTTCCATTCTAAAAGGTCTTCTGTTTATACTAGGCTGTGCCCTTGGGTCCTAATGTCTTCTACCAATGGAAACATCTTCCCAACATCTACTCTGTCCAGGTCATTCAGTATTCAGTAAGTTTCAGTCGGATCATCCCTCATCCTTCTAAACTCCATCGATTATAGACCCAGAGCTTATCATTCCAAGGACCATTATCACTAAACTCCTCTGAACCTGCTCCAAGGCCAGTACATCCTTTCTAAGATAAAGGGCCCAAAACTGCACATCGTACTCCAAATGCAGTTCTCCGATCCAGGAGGAAAAAGCATCAAGAGAAGATTCAGAGAGAGTAGCAGCTAGGAGACATTCGCTGATACTCACAACGTTTTGGAGAGCTCAACAGCTTAAAGTTAAACCTAAAAATTAAAACTAAAACTAGAAAGCCTGGTCTATGAGAGCTGGCAAAACCCAGGCTGCTCTATTGTTCCAACTTGTAAAAAATTCTCAACGCTTCACAAGTCGTTTACTTTCTGAGAGATAGCTCAGAACCTCTGCCATATAGCCTCTCTTAAAAAAAAGCACAAAGTAACCCCTTGAAAGCCACATGATCATCACACTTTTTGTATAAAAGTCACCCGAGTAAAGACAGCACTTTAAAGTTACAACAAAATTGTTCAGATTATATTATTTGTTGGTCTTGCTAGCTTATGGATGGTAACGTTAAAAATAAAATGGGAATTTAGTTAATGTACTTTTGAAAATTGTTTGCTCCTCTTTGGAGTTTTTTGCAACCTTTAAAATCATTCACATTTAGTCAATCACATATTTCATTGGTAATTTAACCTACCAGCTTATTTACACCATTTATTTATTTTCCCCTAATAATTCTGATGCTTTGAGGCACAAAAGTCTCAAAAGTAATATGTTTGACACATGGTTCCATTGAAAGATGATATGTAAGCTAGATATGTGGCATTTAATTATGTCGATATTTATAGATCAGTAATCCCAATTTCCTCTAATTAGACAGTGTTTGTTCCCACAGTGACAATGTACCTTAAACCTAGAGATGAAGGATTTTATCAGGCATATCTCAAAGAAACAAGGAGGTAGAGGGAGATAAATAATTTGACAGCAAAATTTGATGATAATAGCTGATACTTATGATTGGTTGCTGTTGAAGTCTTTTTTAACAATTAAAGAAGTATATGGTTTTTATAATGCAGCAACAACATTCATCTTTTTTTAGAATAACACTTATGGCTGCTTCATACAAGAACTTTAAATGTAATTAGGAGAACTCAATGATGTATTAACTGATATAACTTCCAAATTTAGCATAAAACTGACCCTTATGATTTTTGAATTATAGGAGAAAGCATAACAAAGGAGCATAATTCATATATGCAAATTAGGCTAATTAATTTTATTTATGACTTTATTATCCTTTATCATACCGTAATAATTATGCCCTTGAATCTTCATAGGTAGAAAACCCAAACCTTTTTTACAGTAAGAATACTTTTTGTAATTAACCCGATCTTCCTTATGAAATTGGGCTAATTAACAAAATTTATATTATCCTAATAACATAGTGGAGGTAATTTTCTAACCGATGAGAATTATGGCCCTTTAGGGATTTAGCGTAGCATTAAATTCTTTTATTTGCAAGCCATTTTGGGGAGGAGTGGTTTTCAATAAATTCCCATCAGACCAGCTCCTGGCAGTAACACACACAAGAAGTTCACCGCCATTATTTATATCTAGTACTGTACCTCAACCAGCCACTTTATTTGAGTGATATGAGCTGTTCAATTCTAATGAATACTAGTGAATGTGACATTGGACACTACTGATGATAATGAAAATGCCAAAGTCTGGAAAGTGATATTGGCCATTTCTTTTTTTTCCCTGTCTGAACCTAGAACAGTACAGGTCGCTCAGCCCTCGATGTTGTGCTGGCCTTTTATCCTGCTCTGAGTTCAGACTAACCGACATAAACTTCATTGTAATAATTTCCATGTGCCTATCCAAGGGTCACTTAAATCTTGTATCAGATTTTACTACGGCTGCTGGCAGAGCATTCCACGCACCCATTACAATCTGCTATTGTCTCATTTCATAAAGCAATTTTGAAAATCTCACTTGTGGAAAGGTATTTGTAAAGTATCTTTAAACACCTCGGGACATCCCAAAACGCTTTATTGATAGGTCACACAGTGCCATTTCAAGTCCGACAAAGGGAAGAATTTTCTTCCTGTACACTATACTCCAATGCTTTCTGCAAATATATATCTTTAAAATTAGTTCAGAGTTATTAGTACATTTTTAACATTGTTGACATTTCTGAGCCCTGATTTCTTTCCCTAAACCTCGCTTCCTTTCTCTCTTGGCTTTTTGAAGAAACCTTTCTAACACACTTCTTCTTTAGTCTTTTAATCATCTGTCTTAATGTATCCTTCAGTGGTTTATTGTGAAAGATGTTGGAATATTTTGCTACGTAAAAGATATGCCAGAAGGATCCGTGCTGGGTCCACTACTTTTCATCATCTATATAAATTATTGGATGTGAGCATAAGAGGTATAGTTAGTAATTTTGCTGATGACACCAAAATTGGAGGTGTAGTGGACAGCGAAGAATGTTACCCCAGATTACAACAGGATCTTGGCCAGATGGGCCAATGGGCTGAGATGTGGCAGATGGAGTTTACTTTACACAAATGTGAGGTGCTGCATTTTGGGAAAGCAAATCTTAGCAGGACTTATACACGTAATGGTAAGGTCCGAGGGAGTGTTGCTGAACAAAGAGACCTTGGACTGCAGATTCATAGCTCTTGAAAGTGGAGTCACAGGTAGATAGGATAGTGAAGAAGGCATTTGGTATGCTTTCCTTTATTGGTCAGAGTACTGAGTAAAGGAGTTGGGAGGTCATGTTGCGGCTGTACAGGACATTGGTTAGGCCACTGTTGGAATATTGCATGCAATTCTGTTCTCCTTCCTATCAGAAAGATGTTGTGAAACTTGAAAGAGTTCAGAAAAGATTTACAAGGATGTTGCCAGGGTTGGAAGGTTTGAGATATAGGGAGAGGCTGAACAGGCTAAGGCTGTTTTCCCTGGAGTGTTGGAGGCTGAGGGGTGACCTTATAGAGGTTTACAAAATTATGAGGGGCATGGATAGGATAAATAGGCAATTTATCCCCTGGGGTCGGGGAGTCCAGAACTAGAGGGCATAGGTTAGGTTGAGAGGGGAAACACATAAAAGAGACCTAAGGAGCAACCTTTTCACGCAGAGGGTGGTACGTGTATGGAATGAGCTGCCAGAGGAAGTGGTGGAGGCTGGTACAATTGCAACATTTAAGAGGCATTTGGATGGGTATATGAATAGGAAGGGTTTGGAGGGATATGGGCTGGGTGCTGGCAGGTGGGACTCGATTGGGTTGGGATATCTGGTCGGCATGGACGGGTTGGACCGAAGGGTCTGTTTCCATGCTGTACATCTCTATGACTGTATGACTCTATGACTAATTAGGGCTTTTAGCCTTTACCTGGAAATGACATGACTGAGTAGTGTGGAGTGCATTTGATGCACAAGGCACCATATATGGACCAGGCTGGATAGCACTCCCTGGCTATCAATTTTCAGATGTTTATATATAAGCATTGAAGAAGAGTGCCCAGTACGACTGAGGGTTCTCAGGAAAAATTAGACATTGGTAACAAAGGCAACTTTACCAATGTAGCTCATATCTTAAGTGTGGGCTATCACAATGTTGGTTGGGTCCATTGTCACTTGTGGAGCTGTTGGAAATTAGAATGGCGAAAATGGAAATAATAAAAATAAGTTTGTCATAGTATATGATGACAGTTCAATAGAAAGAGTTCAACATATTCAACAACACATTTCTCATTCCTGTATTAACATAGGATGCCTGTCTCATATTAGTCACAATTTTTCACTGAAATGTTCTGCATGATTTTAATTTGCATTAAAATCTGTTTTTTTAATTATAGAGTTTATGATTTTTTTTCCAATATGAAATAAGCAGGAACTGAAATATGTCAAAAACAACCACATTTTCCCTTAATTATGGTTTAAATCTATGATTTCTCAACTGAGGCAGAATGATTCTTATCATCCTATCATATTAATAAGCTGAAACTTAAGTACCTCCTAATTGAGATTTAATGGTAAAATATACTGCCTTATGTTTGACTTTAAATCATAAAGCAACTTGGAAACATTCATCTCAGTCCCAAAGTATAACAGAAATAACTTAGCAATTCTAAATTACTATACGTAATGCCCAATTTTCACATGCAAATTAAATTTAATTAACACATTTGGGTGACTTTTGTTCTCACTAATTTGACATTGTTTGACTGAGGAGTCAAACTTAATCAGTTCAGCATGTAAAGTATGTGACATTTCAGGAATATATGTGCTGCTTCCTCTCTACATGTACATCTTAGACATGTTCC
The DNA here is from genome assembly GCF_047496795.1 of Chiloscyllium punctatum. Taxonomy (NCBI): domain Eukaryota; kingdom Metazoa; phylum Chordata; class Chondrichthyes; order Orectolobiformes; family Hemiscylliidae; genus Chiloscyllium; species Chiloscyllium punctatum. The sequence continues at coordinate 120,112,825 of NC_092747.1, forward strand.
ATCCTATTTATGGTAATTTTTCCAAAGTTTGATTGCTTCAGTTTATGTAGGCTCAACAAAATGTGCCATAATACTTTCTTCTGGGTATTGTAGGAAGCTGTTACTAAATTCATAAACAATGTAACCAGACCCCTTTGCAATTAAAAATTAATTGATATATAATTTCTGGTGCTTTCAAACCTTTAAAGTGGTTGACGTCTTTGTGTTGAGTTAAATAATTTGCACTCAACCTCTATGGTGGGATAACTTTGGATCAAATACTAGGCTAGCTGGAATGCTTCTTGTTCTAAAGGTTGCCGATGAATTCCAGCAATGAAAGACACTTGGCAATAGTTGGTATTTGGATGATGATTCAAATTAAACCTTTAAAACTCTAGTCAGGCTTTTGAGATTGTGATAGTAGCAGGGGATCTATTGCTGGCATTGTCACAATGACTTGTATTGACTGAAGTCTTCTTTCTTCTCAGTATAATAGGTCATCAGATAAAAGAAAGATTTTAAAATCTTAAAGGTTGTGGCTATAGAATTATTTGGACTCAGATTACTGTCAGTTCCTTCAAATATGCATTCTTGTCACCCTTCCTAGATGATAACAAAACTACTGCCTGGCACCATTACACTTCAGCCTACTTACTGAGATGGTAATTTAATGGGGCAGTGAAAACAAATTGATTTCCAGTCTCTCAGGAGAGAGAGAGACACACACATGGCACTCTCTTCATTTTGGCTGTTACCTCACATTTTATTTCATTTTGCATATTTCATGCTGCTTATCAATAAGATTCACAAATAAATGGGAAGCACAGTGGCTCAGTGGTTAGCACGGCTGCCTCACAGCACCAGGGACCCGGGTTCAATTCCCGCCTCACTGTGTGGAGTTTGCACATTCTCCCCGTGTCTGCGTGGGTTTCCTCCCATAGTCTAAAGATGTGCAGGTTAGGTGAACTGACCATGTTAAATTGCCTGTCATGTTAGGTGCATTCGTCAGGGGTAAATGTAGGGGAATGGGTCTGGAACGGTTGCTCTTCGGAGGATCGGTGTGGACTTGTTAGGCCGAAGGGCCTGCTTCCACACTGTAGGGAATCTAATCTAAAAATGAACTGAATGCTATACAAAATGCTTTGAAGATCCTGGAAGTGAAGTGGCAAATTAGAGGCCACCTCACTGTCACAGTCGGCATTGCCTTCATTTTAGTTTTCCTTCTTTGTTGACTTGACTCACCTGCAGCCAAAGGGCTCAGGACTGCTACATTACACTTATGTAACTCTTGCCATATATGAACAGCAACAGCTTTGAGTTATATATCTTCCTGAATGTAGAAAAATCGTTTTAAAGTTGTTTTAATGGGTCACTTTCTGTAATCCTAAATCTAAAGTATATATTTTCCCTAATCCTTTAGCTATCCAAGAGATAATTGAAATGAAAGTGGGATCTCAATTTATCACCTTACAGCATCCTGCATCACACACACTGCTCCAGTAGCAACACCAAGAGAGATATACCCACTTCATGGGAGTCAATTAATAAGTTGCACTTGGAACCAATTCGTGAAACAGAAGGAGGAAATGTAAGTGATCAATTAAAGCCAAATATGAAGACTCCTTCAGCTGCTGAGTCAAGCATTATAGTACCTCAATCAGAAGCTTGTGGAATTATTAGATAATGGCCCAGGCAGCACATCCATCCTGATTTAGTTGCACCTATTGCAAGTGCCCATGATCTATATTTATACAGAACTGCATGAAATAAGTTGAATGATGATTTATTGTTACTTGTACTCAATAATGAACAGTGAAATAGAGCAAAAGCTTCAACTGACGCCACAATCCAGGACCATTTTGAATAGTTTAAGAATAAAAATAAGTATAGCTGAGAATCCAGTTTCATTCCGCTGACTTCGCCATGAGCCCTGAGCCACTTGACCAATGACACTGGCACTGGCCATCCTCTGCTGGACTCATCAATGTCACAGTCACCTCTCTTCAGCCACCAACTCTTTTGTCACTGCCCACGTCGCCGATGCTGGGTCCTGTGCTGGACCCACACTCACCCCGTAATGAGGAGCCCCCCAGCTCTGCCACCACTACCACCTCGTTGATAACCAGGAGCCCCTGGCTCTAGCCTACCACAACCAGGAACTGCTACCATCGCCTCGCCGATAGCTATGAATCTCCGCTCCAAGCCTACCACAACCAGAAACTGCCACCACCTTACTGATAACCAGAAGCTCCTGGCTCTGGGCCTACCAAAACCAGGAACTGCTGCCACCGCCTCGCCGATAACTAGGAATCCCCGCTCCCAATTTATCACAACCAGGAACTGCCACCATTGCCTCACTAATAACTAGGAGTCCCTGCTCCCAGTCTACCACAAGCAAAAACTGCTACCACTTTCTGATAATCAGAAGCTCCTGTCTCTAGGCCTACCAGGAACTGCTGCCATCGCCTTCTGATAACTTGGAGTCCTTGCATTATTCCCACCACAACCAGGAGTCCCTGGCTCTGCCATAGCTGACACTTGATGTCCCTGCTCTGGGCCGACTATAACCAGGTGTATCTCGCTCCGCTGCTAGGCCAGGCTGCCACCTTACCGAGAGTCCCGCTTTGGCCACTGATGTACGTGATGTCACCCCTCTTCTATGCTGTCAACAGGAGGATGGTGAAGAGAGAGAAAAAGAAACAAAAAGGGTGTGGAAAGAATGGAGGAAGTGGCCAGTCTGGAGCAGACAAGCTCCCCCAGATAAGCATATTTTACTCTAGATTTGTCCTTGTATTTTTTTCATAACTAATCTAAATCTCAGGATTCAAATACTACTGTTCTCCAGATGCTCCATAACTGACATATGATCCACATGAATGATCTTATTCCTAAAAACCAAATTCAGCAATATCGGTTTCCTCAAAAGGCTGGAAATATATTGATCAACAAACCATTCCTGAATACACTTCACCAACACTTGTTCCTCTCTTCCTTTTCACAACGTTATTATTTCAATCTATATTAGGATAACCAAAGTCCCTCATCAAATTCACAGAAAATGATGAACTGAAACTTTCCTCGTGAACTTGTGTCATTTCACATCAAATTTAAATTTGCCATTATGCTTTATCCAAAGGCCTGAACAATGTCATTTAAAGCTTGACCAGAGCGCTCAAGTGCAGTGCATGAATCATTCCTTTTCTCGTCTGCATCTTCTCACAAATTTGGAACATATTTTCCATTTGAAATAAGCTTCAACGAATGGGAGTTGAAAACATTTTACTCAGTTCTGTGGGGTCACAGATTTGTGTACTGTCGAATGTAAAACAGTTTCCTTACACCAAAATAGGAAATCTCAAAGGCTTCTATCTTGTTCTGCTCTTAACATGATTCTAGGAACATTTGAACCAGGAGCAGGATGAGAAATTCAATTCCTCGAATCTGCTTCATCACTTAATACAATCACAGCCAATCTCATCTCAGCCTCAACTCGACTTTCCTGTCCCTTTCCATAACCCTTCAGCCCATTACTCCTCCTCAAACTTAACCAATGTCCCAACATCCATCACTCTTTACAGTAGTGAGAAGTAATTTTGCCTCAACTCTATTTTAAATCTGCTACTCCATATTCAAAAACTGTGGCCTCTCATTCTAGATTGCCCCATTTGAGGAAACATCCTCTCTACACCTATGTTGAAACTTCCTTTCTCATCTTACATCTCCTCATTCTTCTAAACTCTAGCGAGTAGAGGCCTGATCTGCCTCTTCTTTGGGCAATACTGGCATTGTTAGTCTCTCTTGATCTATTCATTGTGCACTGAACTAGTTGAACTCTTTCTGGCATGTCAAGAAGATTGAAATCACGACATGCACACATGCTCAAGAATGAGGTTTCTTATTAACTCACGAATAAATACTTTATATTCTTATTAACTCACGAATAAATACTTTATCAACATAAACATTGTTTGTGTAGTGTTGCCTGAAGCACATCTTAAAACCTTGACGATTGTTCCACTTGGGCCATATAGTTTTACTGCTGTTGGCTGTAACTTGGTTAATCACCCATGGTAAATTATTTGATAAGGCAACATCATCTGTGTGTGTCAAGCTAAAAAATAATGTGGTAGCCATTAACATAAACAGATTTGTCAAATTTGATTGGTTGGATCAATTTCTTCTAAAGATACATTGAATTTTTTTAGATAATTCTAGTTCACTTTAACATCCTTTGTATGAGCAATTGTTTGACTTTTTGCTGCTCTGTAGTTACTTCAACACATCTTCAAGTGTTCTATGCATTTGTAAAAGTATTACTTTTTAATAACCAGGCACTACTTCTGCACGTAAGGCTTCCTGGTTCTGCAGCATAGACAATGATTCTTAGCATCTGATCTATTCTTTGTATTGGCTTATCATGTCTCTTTATAGAATTTATAGTACATAGACTGAAAAGATTCTTTGACTCTCCTACTATGGTGTTATCCTTCCCCTCTAATGATTCCTGAGTTTCTTCCTAGTTTCTACTTGCAGCACAACCAAAATAGATATTTTGAAAGTCATGGAATTGTAATAGATCTGACAAAGAAAATGAGGTAGCTATTTCAACACACCATTAAGTTCCTTGCCAACATCTATCTCAGGATTGCTGCAGTGCTCCAGCACAGCTCAGGACAAGCTGGAAGAGCAGCACCTCATTTTTCACTTGGGTGCTCTAACCTTCTGTACAAAATCTTGAATTCAACAATTGAAGAGCTTAAGGCCATATCCTTACCCCAACCCAAACACACCCAGCCTTATTACATGGTTTGCTATACACACAACCCATTGTTAGCCAATAGATTTATTATTATAGCTATTAATGCTCCCAAGGCTGATCGTTATCCACACCATTGCCAATTCAACAGTTCTTCTCTCTTTGAGCTCTATCTCCACCTATCATTTATTCCTTACTCCATTTCCCATCTTCTGCTTAAAAACAATCTTTTCCTAGCTACCATCAGTCCTGAGGATGGGTCACTGAACCCAAAATGTTAACTGATTTCTCTCCACAGACACTGCTCGATCTACTGAGCTTTTCCAGCGATTTCTGTTTTTGCTACAACTACGGTTCTCTATTTTCCTTGTCGCCATGCCTTTGCTCATTATAGTGGCAACACTCATTTCAAGCTTTATTTACTCCTCCATAAATTCTACCTTTCTCAGAACATCCTGTGCTGTTAACTTTGTTTCCCTTTGCCCCACAGATATTTTTAACTTGATTTACAGAGCTCCAATGTTTGCCTGCTTCCCAGCTAACCTCTAATCCAAATAGTGCTGACAGATGCTTGTTTCTCAATGGAATGTGCAATTACCAAGTGTGACTAGCGGCTATTTGCAAATATGGCCCTGATGTCAAGGGCAGTCACTCCCACCTCGCCTCTGTAATTCAGCTCCTTTTCCAATGTTTGGATTGAGGTTGAATGGGTTGCAAAGAATATGAAAGAGTTTACAATCGGATCAGCCATGTCTTGTTCCATTGGGAGTAGGCTTGAAGGGCTGAATGGGGCGACTCTTGCTCCTTTGTTCATATGCATATTCATGCATTGGTGCCATGGGCAATCTCCTTGCATGCATTTATTTTACTTCAAAAAGCTTCGTGCACAAGTAACGCACAGTCTCAAGTGCTTCTACAAATCCGGTGATGAAACACAATCCTCAACAGACATTGAATCAGTGTATGGTTTTAAAGTACCACCATGTACAATAGAATTATAGATTACAAGTATTATCAGACTTTGTATCACATATTGTTTAAGACTGTTATTCTGTCCACAACAAAGTGTGCTATAGCAGCATGGGAAAAACAACTGGTAAAGATGTTAGAATTCACCACATGCTTGTTATTTGGTCACAATTTCTTTATACTAACAGCACACTTATCAGTACGTTCAATAACTAGCCAGTATCATGTATATATACTTTCTCACAATCTCAGTGAGACAATGAAGAGCAGTTGCAATCTGTTTTCCAAAGTTCTTTAAATAAAGAAATAATTCAAATAGTGCATTTAAAATCTTATTTTTATTTGTGTAGTTTGTACATTTACAATATGGGGAAAAAAGCACGCTAACTTTTGCTAAATGATGAAAACAAATCAGAACATTAAGAGGTATGTGTACTGCAGATCCAGACAATAATTCTCCATGCCCCCAGAATGTGGTGAGTTTCCTTACCTGTGAATGTCAGCAGCCATTCCAGAGACAACAGCATTGAATTTGTTAACACACCACAGACAGACTCCACGGTTAATTCAGGGTTTGTCGGGCTATCGATTTTGATTACAGATCAAAAACAAATGAATTTAAAATGGGCACCATTGCTAATTTGCTTCATTTACAGTTGATATTACTACATCATCCCAATACTACTTAACATTTACATCACATTGGGTTTGCTAAGTTCACGACAGCGGAACCCATCTTTAGATCATCTCTGTGAAGATCCCTTAATCTTTCAAAGTCCCAATCTACTACAGCCAATTTGTGAAGAAAACTGATGAGGATGATTTGTTTGAGAACATTTTACATCTACAAATCAGAGATGCTCTATACAGGGTTCCATTGTACTGATAAACAGGATGTTGGATTTCAGTTTTAAAATCACATTTCTCATTCTGCTAAGAAATGTTGTAGAGCACAGCCCACATCTGATCATTCGAACTTTGTCTTTTCCAAAAACACTTCAACATGAAGCTACAAGGTTAAAAAAAAGAACACAAGCACAAAGTTATCCAACAGAGCTTTTCAGTGAGAAGGACAGCTTTGGCCTGGACTTCCCCTTGCCCAGGATCAGTTTTTGTTCTTCCTTTTGTTGGCGCTGTCTTTCTTGCTCTAGCTTCATCCTTTCTTCATGGATTTTTCTTTGCTCTTCAACAATTTTCAATTGCTCTTCAGCCTGTAAATTCAAATTTTAAAAATCAATTGCTTAAAAATCAACAGTTTCCATTACAGAAAACAAGTTGAAATTTTGAGAATGGATCACAATAGCAAGCTCAGGTAAACCTGCTCTGAAATGACTTCAATTCTCTGAGATACATTTAAGTAAAAGTCATAGAGGAAACCAATATTAGATGCCAATCCTTTAGCTGTCAGATTCAAAAGGCACCAAGATACCTTAAATCACCAAGACATTAAAAGAAAACAACTGAAACGGAAAAACCTCTGAATGGCAAGAGTGCATTCACCACTGAAAACATTCACATAATTCTGATTCTTTTGGGCAGATAGCAGTCACACAAAAAATAAAAATGTTTCAGATCAGCCTACCGTATAGATCCATGCTGTCGTAGAATATACCTTCTTGTCAAAAGGACTAAGGAAATTGAGCCCATTTATAATTTGAAATCAAGGCTTGACCTGGTATAATTTATATAAAAGGTCTCACATTTATATACTCTAACAACTTGTGTCTTTCTTATTTTCTAAATACTCCAAAGCCCATTTAATACTTTTGAATTGCTTTCAGTAATGACCTACTGGGAAATGCAGCAGCCAGTTTACACACAAGATCCCACAAGTGAGATAAATATTATTAAACATTATGCAAAGTGTCAGCTGAGAGATAAATATTGACCATGACATCAAAATACACCTGCTCTCATTTGAATAGTCCTTTGGGATTCTCTAAATCCATCTACACAGATAATGCAACAAATAAAAAACTACCTTCAACAATGTAGCACATGTTCAATAATGTATCAAAGGTATTAATCACTCAGAACTATGAGCTCTGGTTTTGAATTGGGTATCAGAAGTGAGGTTATTATTGAGGCAAGATAATACCATGAGAAGAAATATCAGACGTGAAATGCATATTGCTGAAAAGTCAGTTCCCAAGGCTCAGGAGCTTAAGTCTTGAGAATCATGGGTAAGTGGGTCTTATGAATCATTGATATATAGTCATAGACCTGCACAATACTTGGATCGCATGTGTTCACATGGAATTACTGCAATTGAATTCATTAATGTTTAGATATCATCCATGTAACATCTCTATAGTTTTAATTTTTTGGATGCTGAAAGCAAATTATGTTTCTGCATGAGTTCATAAACCTGTCACATCTGCAACTCATGGACTTTTAACTTGATTTGTAATTCTATTACTTGACATTCACAACACAACTTGTTTAAGGACACTTTTGGATTTTAAACAGGGAGTCTGCAAAATAAGTAGCTATTTTCTGTGCGTTGAGTCCTTCCCTATACCACTAAAGCAAAGGCGGTTAGTAATGACAGGGACATCGTTTGAAACCCTAGTGATCACAGAGCTATTTTATCTGCCCCAAAAATCTATCATTGCCTCTAAAGAGATTTGCTTCTGAGTTTGCAGAGGTCCATGCCATCCTGTAACATGAAACATTCTACCATACTGACCGTTAGACTGTGAAATTTTTGAAAATCCTGAAATATGATAGCTGCAGCCATTCTTTGTTAATTGGGCCAAAGTTTGACATTTTCAATTAAATCAAGTAGAACCAGATAACAGTCCTGAAGTCAAGGTTCCTCGATTTCAACAGTCCATTTGTCATTAAAATAACTATTTTGTTGCTTGGACAATATCATCCATATTAAATCACAAAGGATCATAAACAATCGTCAAATAAATTACCGTAGAGAAACTGGCTATTGCCTCTGACAAAGACTTCAAATTGAATGGCAAGGCCAAACATTTACAGGTTCGAGCAATGTCTGAGTAAGAACTAGAAGGGAGACCAAACAGGATGGCTGTACTTGGGTTGATATAGTGTTAATGATACAACGCTGATCATATCTTAGTTGAGAACGTATTAAATTGCACCCTTTAGTAGGTTGTTTTGGCTGGGGGGGGGGGGGGGGGGGGGGGGGGGGGCGGGGGGGGTAGAGGGGGAGCTGTTCAACTGTTTTTTCTTGAGTTAAGTGCGTGCCCAGGAACTTGAAGCTAGATGAAATGTTTTCAGCAACAACCCAGTCCATGGGAAAGCAGCAAAAAAATCAATCAATTCCAGTAAGCAAACACAGCACTCTGGCTACTTAATTTGAATTGGCAAGCTGATTCCAGTTTGTAATTGATATTGAGAAAAGCTGTGCGAATCACAATGCCATTGCCTTAGTTGTGCGCACCAGAACAGAAAAATGATTGGAAGACAGAAATGCTCAAGAACGCTGCGAATTTTAACAAGGAATATCCATGTGTAAAATCAAGAACTCTGTAGTCTAGCTAGAGAACCAGAACTTAGAAGCTTCAGTAGTCAAGCAGTGAAGCACTCATCTGCATCAAACTCAGAAATACCCAACACAGAAATGTATCAAATAATAAGGCTGAAGACATGCACTGAGTCAGTATTGAGTCACAGATACTGAGAGACTTGAAAACATGACATGAACTACATCCTGAGCCAGTGACAGTGGAGTTACTATAATTGGATTGAGTAGCTAACACTTAGAAGTTCCTTAATGAGCTGAAGTACACTGCAACCATAAAGTAAGGATACCCAAAAGAATATTCTTCCTGTGTGAAAAACGACAAAAGAGGGATGTATAATCCCTCTATCCTCACAGGATGACAGCCATATATTTTGCATCTGTAACTAAGTATAATGAACTGGTACCCTCATGCTTGGAAATTAATATCAATATGCCATTTTTGTTGCTACATTTGCATCTTATTAGGTCAAACCCTTCTGTTCTGTTAGAAGAATACCACCTTTATGTTCTATGGTAAACAGAGGTAAAGATTCCTCAGCTGTCATATGCACCATCTTCATTTTTAAAATAAATTATACTGTTAGCTTGGTAACTGCATCAAGATGCTCAGTCAACACCAATACTCAACACAATACAGGCTGAAGAGAGGAATGCAAATGTTTAATGGTAAGCAACACTCTAAATCACCATTCCCAAGACAAGCAATTAAGATACAATTACGCTTAGTGAAAAATACAAGCTTTAGTCTATCCTACTATGGAATTGAGAACATCTTTCACAATAAGAGAAGGATTTGCTCCATTCCATTTAATACATTAATTTAATCTTATTGAAACCTACCAATTTAGCTTGAGCTTCTGCTATTTTTCGATTATTTTCCTCCAATATTCGCTCAAGTTCTTCTCGTTTAGCTCGTTCTTCCTCCTAAATAGGAGACAATATAATGTTAATAGAGAGAAATAATTTTAATATTGCATCTACACTAACTGCTCCTTCCCTTAGTATTCTTTCCTTCCTCTGACTATGCCCAAGACAGCCACATTTTTATTGCCATTCTTGTGAACTATTTTGCCCCTAATTAAATTCTTCCTGGGTTTAAACCATCCCACCCCAGCCCTCAAACAGCAATGACCCAAACCCTCCTTTGTCAGGCTTGCTGATATTACTATTTTTAAACCACACAATACAACTGCTAAAGAAACTTTACCAATTACATTAACAAAAATAAAAAAGATAGAGTTTTTCTCAGCAATTACAAATACCTACGTATTCTTTACCTATAACGCCATTAATCAGCATTAAAAGTTGAATATTTACTGTCTCGTCCAGTGTCCTGCAGAGTGTGCTCCTCGGCTGCCATATGCGCCAGCTTCCTCTTTAAACTGATTTGTACTGTTAGCTTGGCAACACCTGCATCAGCAGCTCAGCCAATAACAAGAAACACAACACAACGTAGGCTGAGCTGAGGAATGCAGATGTTTACGGTAAGAAGAAACAATATAAATCACCATTCCTAAGGCAAACAATTAATAAGAAAGATACATTTACTGTTAGTGAAAAATACAAACTTTAATCCATCCTTCTGTGGAACTGAGAACACCTTTCACAGTAGGAGAAATGATGGTTTGTTCCGTTCTGAGAACATTAAGTGCCATTTAAGCTATTTGTGATCCAGTAACTTTTCAAATCAAGGAGGTTTGTTATTACAAGGGAATGAGTAAATGCTGAATGATTTATACTGATTTTGGGCTCGAAAGATTTTTGTTATGATGTACTTCAGCTACTAAATACATTTGAAAGTTTGAAGGTCATTCCGCTACAAAGTTCAGGCAAACACCCAGTAGGTGTTTAATGTTTACAATTTCACAATGTACACAGAACGGAAAATTATATTTTCTGTACTGTGAATGGCCCAGGAAATTTGCCCTTTGTCTGTAGGATGACAATGTTAACATGAAGCCAAGCAAACTATGAAGAAACATGAAAAAAATGATCTTACTATGATTAGTAATGTGCTACAAGCTGACACTCATCAACCCTGGAACTTAAATACCTGGATACAAATAAGTTAGAATGCAAATTATAACATAATAGACATCACCTTACAGTATATCAATATGCTGAACACTTACAACTAAAATGAAATGAAAACACAAAAATAAGGCAGCACTGGCTATCATGCAACTTATAATAGTGTTTCAGAATATAAACTCAATTTGAAGGTCTTTAATTTTATAAAATGTCATTTAAATTAACTGTAGCATTTTCCTAATACATTTTATGCTGCTCTTTGATGCATTCAATGTAAAGAAAATGTAGAATGATTTCCCCTTCAAGGCTGCAAACAAGAAAATTCTGAAATGAAAAATTTTGTGACAGACCAACTGAGTAAACAAAAAAAAACACTCCTTCACGATGTCAACGGATTAAAGCAAGAAATTGCAAGTTTAGGTACCAAAACTTAATTACTTGTAAAATACATCATAAGTCAATGTAACCAAAGTTCTGGTGGTTATATTTCTAGAGGAATAACAAGTACATCTTCATCAACAAAACAAACTAACCACCATCCCTTTGAAGACCTCAGGCCAGTAATATACAGTCTTAGTCATCAATGTTGATGCACTGGCAACCACTAAATGTGCTAATGCCGTTTGTCAACATGAAATAGCATAAGACAAACAAATGCAATTCATTCTTACCTTCCAGAAAAGGAGGGGTATTAAAGCTTACAGTATATTTTTTTATCTCTTGTACATAGTAAGGAACTTTACATGTGGATTTCTTTTTGAGTGTTAAGGTCATATGACTGCTGTGCATTAGGTCTGAGTCTAGGCTTCGATCTCGTTTGAGGTCTGAATTGAGATATGAAGGCAGGGGAAGAGAGGAAGGCATAAAATGAAAGTCAAATATGCTGAAATAAACAAAAGGAGAGGGGCAGCAAAGATCCAAACTTAAGTCTGTGGTTTCAATTTGACAATCATGAGATTATGACATTTTTTCCTTCCATCATTTACAAGAAAATCTGATCAACTACAAAAAAGATGTACACCTACCCGAAGGCAGGGGCTGTTTGAGAGAGATAATAAAACCTTTTGATAATTATAAAACAAAGGAAAATTAATTATTTTTTATAATGTCATTGACATGGCCTGTAAATATTTGGCATGAATGTACAGAAAAGGAACTGGGACTTCAACTTTTTTGGTCAGTATGAACAGGGTGTCAGCATAAATGCATAGGGCCACATGCTGTATAAAACTTTATAAAGCAACACTGGATTGCTTGCATCATATGGTAAATAAAGCACTACTGCTTGCTTTAGTTCTAATTCTACACAATGCCTGGCATTAAAGTTTAAATGTATTACTTGAAAGAAAATGCTCACAATGAGGTGGTTTGTAAAACATTCACAGGATGAGGGCTTTGTTGGCTCGGCCTTCATTTATCACCCATTCCTAATTGCCCACAGGTAGAAAGTCAACCACATAGCTTTGGATCTGGAATATCGCAGATCTCCCTCCCTAAAGTACTTTTCCACAATTGACAATGGGTTACATGGTCACCATTAAACCAACTTTTTATTCCAGATTTTTATTGAGTTCAAATCTGCCATGGTGAGATTCAAACCCATGTTTCCACATACTAGCCTGTTGTCCAGTGAAATTACCCTGCACCACCACTTCCCTAAGTCACTTTATATTCAAACGGTTAATGTGAAAAGTTTTGAAGTTGAATGGTCAGCTAGGTACTGCACTTTTCTGTATAACTAAACATTTCATTTCAGAATCCAGGGGTGATGAGTGCAAGCAAAATTAACAGAAGTAGCAATTCACTATTTCACAGGAAGACATTTTCCAGCTTCTAATACCATGACCATTGAATATATAGGATGTCTAGCTTCAAAGAGGGACTCACCAGTCGCCAATAGCCCTCTTGGGAGGAATAGGCACTTATAACTACATGCTGGAGGTGGGTAACAAAGGACTAGCTCCAGTCCCACAAGAATCCTTTGAATAAAATGGAGGCTGATATCAGAAACCTCAAGATAAAATTTCCCCTTTATAATCTGATTTAAGATGGATATATAGCAAACATAAACCACTTGCCATGAGCAAGCACTGCAAGTTCAACCACATTGACCTACTTCAGCTTTGGAAAGACTAAGCCACTTGGAGTAAGGATGAAATACAAAGTGTTTACACAAATGAAGGGCAAATTGCGAGACTGAAAAGCCTTAAGGAAAAAAGCTTTTGCGTGGTTAGGTTAAAAATTCTGCAGCCATGGCAAAAGTTTCAATTAAACTCAATTCTGGGGAAAAGATTTTCAACAGAAATTATGCTGGCACATTAGTATTTTTTTTTACCAAAAGTTCTTGAATTTAAAGAGCAAATGCCATGGAACAATGCTTTGTGTAGCCTAATTAAAAACTACATTTAGCATCTCAAACCATTACAAAATGTTCATTTGTACATCAGAAGAAATACAACTTATGAAAAACAAAGCTATGGTACTGCAGACTGCTGGAAAAGGGAAAGATGTATTCTGATTCCATTTACTGATGAAGATTAAGTGGTGACCATTGACTGCGACTGAAAGTTTTGCCATGGACTGTCGTTTGCTTTTCCAACGATCGAGCGTTACCTCTCTAGCTTTCTGTGCAGCGAGCTCAGCATGTCGCTGCCGCTCAAGCTCCTCCAACAGTTGCTTTTCCATAATGCGCTTGGCCTCCTCGACACGCCGGAGTACCTCACGCTCAATCTCATCTTTACGTTTTTCCAACTCTTCTTCCACACGTTTGGCTACAAGTTCTTCCACTCTTCTTGCAGTTTCTTCCTCAATCAGCTTCTCTTCTATTTCCTGCTGTCGACTTAAGTGTAGGAAAGAAAACAATTAGTAAGCATGTAAAAGTGGGAAAATCCAAGAACAAACAGTTCTATTATTAATCTGGGGATAGTAGCCTCCATTCTAAATCAGAATATTGTGGGCCAATCCATACACAACTGCACATAACATATGCTGACTATGCACCATATTACTAACAACAAACAAACACACCAACCTGGACCCAATATACCAGCCACTACAGCAGACAGCTCGAACTGACAACCGGAAGTGGCAGAGACAGGCCACTATAAATGCCGGAGGAAACAGCACAGAAGCGCTTCACAGGAGGCTCCCAAGCACTGAGGATGCCACCTAGACAGGGGACGAAACATTTGCAAGACAAATTCCCAGCTCGGTGAACAGAACCACAACAACGAGCACCCGAGCTACAAATCTTCTCCCAAACTTTGAACCATATTACTAAGGAAGCCGCTGAAAGTGTGAATAAAACTTCAGCTCTCTCAGGTGCAAGTTAAAAGCGCCCTTAGAATTATTTTGAATGAGAGCAGGGGAACTCACCACTGGAGACCTGACCAATGATTAATTAGACAACAATGCTTGAACAGTTTATTGATTATTAATTGCGTACTGTTAGTGGGGCCTTGTTGTGTGCAATCTGGTTTCCTTTTTTTTTGGTGTTACAACAGTGACTACACTTCAAAACCACTTAAATTGGCTGCAAAATACTTCTATGTAATAATTATTTTCCCCTCCTTCCTTATACCTGCTTCCCCACTTTTTTATGGTTTATTTCTCCATACCTCCTTAATTCTGCTCCCCCCCCATAATATATGGGAACCATACTTAGTCCTCAGTCTGCCTAGACGTTTTAAAATTTATTATTTTATGGGATAGGAGTGTCATTGGCAAAGGTGGCATTTGCTGCCCATCTTGAATTGCCTTTGAACAGGGTGGCAATTTTTCAGCGCAGTTAAGAGTCAATCAAATTTCTGTGTATCTGGAATCCTATGTTTCAGGAGACATGAGTGAACTGGATATGTTTTAACAACGATCAATAGCAGTTCCATCATCAGCACTACTGGGACTAGCTTTCAATTCCAAAACCTTTTATTGATTTGTTTAAATTCCATCAACTGCTGTAATAGGATGTGAACCCATGAACCTAGAGCATCAAACTGACCCTCAAATAATAACCTGTAACAACTTTCAGTATGGCACTGTCTCCCCTTTATGGATGGTACCTCCAAAAAAAAATCATGTACTGAATTAATCAATCTACAGAAGACATTCTGCAGGATTCTCATGCTTTCCTCCTCCAAGTTTGAGTGTGATCGCACAAGATCCAATGGCACAGATGAAACCAGTCCAAGCTTGTAGCATGAGTACATCAAAGAACCTATAGGGATATAATCTTAATGCATTTAATTAAGGAATGCAAAAATGCATAAAATTCATTTCACTGAAAGTAAGTACTCTAGGAGCTGCAAAAGCAAAATTTATCAGAAGCATTGGTAATGGTTTTGTGTAACCTGGTTTGCAAAGTATATTTTTACTGCCATTAAACAGGTCATAAATACATGTATTAATAGGTTCTGACTGAAAATTTTCAAGCACAGGTAGGCAATCCTTTATCCAAAATTCTGAAAAGCTCCAAAGTTTTTTTGAGAGTTTTTTTTCTCATTATCAAGGTTGTTTGGCATGCAAACAGTTCCTGAAGAAGGGCTAATGCCCGAAACGTCGATTCTCCTGTTCCTTGGATGCTGCCAGATCTGCCGCGCTTTTCCACCAACACATTTTCAGATGCAAACAGTTCACCCAAGTCGACACCCACTCGAAGCATGTCACTCAGTTGAGACGTGTGGGGGCGTGGCCAAGCACCAGCAGGCCTCAATTCTCTCTCAAGGCCCATTTTATTGAGTGAGTCTACTCCTCCAGTAAGATTTTTTAAAATTCTGAATTCCAAAAACCTGCTGGTCCCGAGCATTTCAGATAAAGGATTGTGCACCTGTATTTGTTTTTTTAATCAAAGTATGATAGGATCCTTTAATCATTCCCATTTCAAGAGTAAATCTTGTTCCAGATATTCCAACAAGTGTAATTTGTTTAAAAAATGCTGCTATTGGGCTTTTTTATTTCTAGTTAGGTATCTAGAGCCTGGTTACTTCAGAAATACAGTGCATACCTGAAATCTGAGACTTCCATGTCTAGCAGCAACATGTAGAGTTACAGTGTATATATGTGCATGACAGCGTGTGCATGGTTGTCAGGGCTGGTGTTTTGTGGGAGATGGGGCAAAAGAACAGTATCAGGGCAGGCAACATGTAGTCAGTTGTCATGGGTCCTAACGACAGGAGTCGTCAAGGGAGGTGTAGTTGTGCATCAGTTTAATAGTTACCCAGGAGCTAATCAAGGTTTTGAAATCTCTGATGTTAAGGATTTTTTTTGGGGTGGGGGTGAAAGGGGGAAGGATAGAGGAGACATGGTCTGCCCCAGATGCTGGGGAACTGCCCATGTGAGCCATCCATTTCTCAAGTAGTATCCATTGAGTCTGCTGCCTCTGGGCTTTCACAGCGTCATGGCGCATTACACAAGTCCATGTTGCTGCAATGACTATTCAGAAGTAGGCTCAAGCACTCAAAACATTCTCAAGCAGGCAGCCCAGACCGTAACTTTGCAATTTGTTTCAGTAAGCGTACAGTGAAAATTACCCAGAGTAAGTTAGCTAGGTTGACTACCAGGTTTTAAAACAAAAATTTATTAACAAAATTACAGAATGAAACAAAGAACAGAATATAGAATACCCACAGACCTCATCTATCCAAACTAGACTTAATTATGCTGTTCTGAAAATACACAATAGTCCCAATAAGCAAACCACTCAAACACAGAGTAAAAATGAAACAAAGGCTTACAGGTCAAAGTTAGAAGGGCAGAAGGAGAGAGATTAGCAGCCAGTTTCCACACAGGCTACTGTTGAACCGAATCAAAAAAGATTTCAGCTTTTAGGGCTGACCATACCCCTTTCATTATATAGGTTACTTCTAAAACATGAAAGTTGTGGCTTAAAATATCATCTATTGTTTCGGAGCCTGGACTATTTTACGACCCCTCTGAAAAAAAACAAGGACACAATCCTTGAGAAAAGTACCAGCTTTATGACAGTTATTGGAACATCCAGCTCTTATGTCTACATTAACTCTAACATTAATATGAGCAGGACCAACATACTTTTGTCAAATTTTTAAAAGTTGTCATTCTATTTATATCAAGAAGGAAAACAGTTTAAAAACAGTTTGAGCTTTCTAAATTAGGACAAAATGGGAACACCAAGTCGTCTTGTAAGGCATCAGAAACATCAGGGAGAAGATAGACTCAGAGCTTGGGTCTCAATTTATCATCTGAGGAAATAATCAAGAGCTGTAGCAGACTGGGGCACATTAGAGTTTTAAGAAGCATAAAACAAAGTTAACTATGAGGGGACAGGAAGCATTGAGTAATTAAAGGTGCGAACAAAAAAGCAGTTGTCAGGTGTATAACAACTGAGAACCAGGTCAAAAATGGAATGCTCAGAGAAAATTGAAAAAGCGGGGGCGGCATGGTGGCTCAGTGCTGCCTCACAGCACCATGGTCCCAGGTTCAATTCCTGACTCAGGCGACTGACTGTGTGGAGTTTGCACATTCTCCCCGTGTCTGCGTGGGTTTCCTCCGGGTGCTCCGGTTTCCTCCCACAGTTCAAAGATGTGCAGGTTAGGTGAATTGGCCATGCTAAATTGCCCGTGGCGTTAGGTGAAGGGGTCTGGGTGGGTTGCTCTTCGGAGGGTCGGTGTGGACTTGTTGGGCTGAAGGGCCTGTTTCCACACTAAGTAATCTAATCAAAAAGACAAGAAGAAACTGACAACTAATGTATGCTGTACAAACCTTCAAGTACAATATGTGGAGGCATGGGAATGAGGGTGATTTAGCAGTTTGGATCAGAAATCGCTAGTGAGGTACTGCAAGGATCTGTTTTGGGTCCACTGTTGTGTGTCATTTTTATAAATGACCCAGGTGAGAGGATGACACTATGGTTGGTAGATTTGTGGATGGTGATGAAGGATGTTGTAAATTAGAGAGACGTAAATAAAGTGCTGGGGTGGGCTGCGTAGTGGCAAATGGACTTTAATGCAGAAAAGTGAGAGATGATTCACTGTGGAAGGAGTAACAGGAATGCAAAGTACGGGCTAATGGTAAGATTCTTGGTGGCGTAGATGAGCAGGGACGTGGATGTGTGTTTACCTATTATTTACTTATCAATGCTACCTAACTATGTGAACTGCCTGTATTGCTCGCAAGACAAAGCTTTTCACTCTGCCTTGGTACACATGCCAATAAATTCAATTCAATTCAGAGAGATCTGTGTCCAGGTACATAGATTCTTGTAAGTTGCCACCCAGGTTGATAGGGTTGTTAAGAAAGCATAGTGTGTTAGCTTTTATTGGTAGAGGAATTGCGTTTTGAGACCATGAGATCATGCAGCAGCTGTATGAAACTATAGTGCAACCACATTTGGAGTACTGCATTCAGTTCTGATCATGGATAGGAAGGATGTGGAAGCTTTGGAAAGGGTTCAGAGGAGATTTACGAGGATGTTCCTTGACATGGAGGGAAGGTCTTACAAGGAAAGGCTGAGGGACTTGAGGCTGTTTTTGTTAGAGAGAAGGTTGAGTGGTGACTGAATTGAGACATATAAGATAATCAGAGGGTTAGATAGGTTGGACAGCGAGAGCCATTCCTTGGATGGCAATGGCTAGCATGAGGGGATAATAGCTTTAAATTGAGGGGTAATAGTTATAAGACAGATGTCACAGGTAGTTTCGTTATTCCGAGTAGTAGTAGGGGGTGTGGAATGCACTGCCCGTAACAGCAGTAAACCTGCCAACTTTATGGGCATTTAAATGGTCACTGGAAAGGCGTATGGAGGAGAATGGAATAGTATAGGTTAGATGGGCTTCAGATTGGTTTCACAAGTTGGTGCAACATCAAGAGCTGAACAGCCTGAACTGCGCTGCAATATTCTATGCTCTACAGATATTTTAGTAATTTGACGATGGTTTAAAACCAATAAAAGGAAGTGGCATTTGATGGGCTGTCTACACTTGATTAGGGGTATCATCAGATGAAATGTTTCTTAAGATATTATGGGAAATGAAAGTCAAAATGTTGACTTATGAAGATGATGCCACTAAGCAATTTAGAGTGCATCTTTCACAACTATTTCATGCATCACTATGATTGCAATTTTTTGAGTGATGGGTTCCTATCTGCAAACCAATGCTGCATTTTTGACAGTATCTTTTGTCAATTATTTGTCATAGAGATGTACAGCATGAAAACAGACCCGTCCATGCCGACCAGATATCCCAACCCAATCTAGTCCCACCTGCCAGCACCCAGCCCATATCTCTCCAAACCCTTCCTATTCATACACCCATCCAAATGCCTCTTAAATGTTGCAATTATACCAGCCTCCACCACTTCCTCTGGCAGCTCATTCCATACACATACCAGCTTCTGCATGAAAAAGTTGCCCCTTAGATCTCTTTGATATCTTTCCCCTCAAGTTCTGGACTCCCCGACCCCAGGGAAAAGACTTTGTCTATTTATCCTATCCATGCCCCTCAAATTTGTAAACCTCTATAAGGTCACCCCTCAGCCTCCGACGTTCCAGTGAAAACAGCCCCAGCCTGTTCAGCCTCTCCCTATCGCTCAAATCCTCCAACCCTGGTAACATCCTTGTAAATCTTTTCTGAATCCTTTCAAGTTTCACAACATCTTTCCGATTGGAAGGAGACCAGAATTGCATGCAATATTCCAACAGTGGCCTAACCAATGTCCTGTAAAGCCGCAACATGATGCCCCAATTCTGTACTCAATACTCAGACCAATAAAGGAAAGCATACCAAATGCCTTCTTCACTACTCTAGCTACCTGCGACTCCACTTTCAAGGAGCTATGAACATGCACTCCAAGGTCTCTTTTTTCAGCAACATTTCCTCGGACCTTATGATTAAGTGTATCGGTCCTGCTAATATTTGCTTTCCCAAAATGCAGCACCTCACATTTATGTGAATTAAACTCCATCTGCCATTTCTCAGCCCATTAGCCCATCTGGTCAAGATTCCGTGTAAGCTGAGGTAACCCTCTTTGCTGTCCACTACACGTCCAATTTTGGTGTCATCTGCAAACTTACTAACTGTACCTCTTATGCTCACATCCAAATCATTTGTGTAAATGAAAAAAGTAGAGGACCCAGCACCGATCCTTGGGGCACTCCACTGGTCACAGGCCTCCAGTCTGAAAAACAACCCTCCACCTCCAAAGATCTTCTCCTTTGAGCCAGTTCTGTATCCAAAAGGCTAGTTCTCCCTTTATTCCATGAGATCAAACCGTGCTAATTAGTCACCCATGGGAAACCTTGTCGAACACCTTACTGAAGTCCATATAGATCACATCGACTGCTCTGCCCTCATCAATCCTCTTTGTTACTTCGAAAAACTCAATCAAGTTTGAGAGACATGATTTCCCACGCACAAAGCCATGTTGACTATCCCTAATCAGTCCTTGCCTTTCCAAATACATGTGCATCCGGTCCCTCAGGATTCCCTCCAACAACGTGCCCACCACCGACGTCAGGCTCACTAGTCTATAGTTCCCTGGCTTGTCCTTACCGCCCTTCTTAAACAGTGGCACTACGTTGGCCGACCTCCAGTCTTCCTGCACCTCACCTGTGACTATCGATGATACAAATATCTCAACAAGAGGCCCAGCAATCACTTCTTTAGCTTCCCACAGATTCTCGGGTACACCTGATCAGATCCTGGGGACTTATCCACCTTGAACCGTTTCAAGACATCCAGCACTTCCTCCTCTGTAATCTGGACATTTTGCAAGATGTCACCATCTATTTACCTACAGTCTATATCTTCCATATCCTTTTCCACAGTAAATATTGATACAAAATACTCATTTAGTTTCATCCCCATTTTCTGCGGCTCCACACAAAGGCCACCTTGCTGATCTTTGAGAGGCCCTATTCTCTCCCTAGTTACCCTTTTGTCCTTAATGTATTTGTAAAAACTCTTTGGATTCTCCTTAACTCTATTTGCCAAAGCTATCTCATGTCCCCTTTTTCCCTCTTAAGTATACTCCTGCCTCCTTTATACTCTAAGGATTCATTCAATCTATCCTGTCTATACCACTTGATCTATTTGTCTCGAGCAAATTTGGAACATGCCTCCTTGCAAAGATTAGAAGATTTACCATCCACAATATTTGAAGAATTTTGTGCCAATTAAATCAAAGATGTTTCTGAAGAATGGTAATAATATTTCAGGAATACAATTTAAGCATCAGGCCAGATGCCAAGTAAATCTTTCCTACCTTCTGTCCTAACTGTAAAGATCATTGCTTAATGGGATTTTTCTCTCTACAACAGCCATTTTGTGGTTTATGAGTGAGATTGTTAATTACTTGTAAAGAGAGACATTTTTGCATTAGTTGCCATTCCTCAATAATATAAGTGAGACTTTTTCTTAAGAGCATTTGCAATTTACAAAGGGAACTTCCATCCATAAGTCTGAGTAAATTTGGACTCTCAGATAGTTGAATGTGACAAGGCAGATTCTAAAACATGACTACCCATTTTGGATCTTTCTCAAGGCTTGCAGGATTTGTGTTGTCCTTTTCTGGCATTTCTGATCAAATGTCCTTGTGTTTCAATTTTACTAATTTCAAATTGCTTATTTTCAACACTAATGCACTTTTTGTACACCCATTTAAATCTGGCCCTGTGAACAATTTAAATTATTTGATCCATGAATTATCAGCACCGTGAACACATTACCCTGCCGACCACATGATAACTGACTTCACCAGTCTATATGAAAACCAGTCACATGAGGCAGAATCTTCTATTTGCACCAACATCTGAATAAATGACTAATTAGCAACTAGTTGCCAAGACATTCAGAATTTTTGTGGTTATTTTGATTTGCTGAACAAGCTGTCTGGTCAGCTATTAATTGAATTTGGTAATCAAAGGAGAAATCCACTGAAAAACATTACTTGGAATGACTTCATGCGGGCAAAAGTGTAATTTTGCCAAGCCTTCATGTTTTGCAGAACTGCTGACATTTAGCTCTTTCATAGGATGCAAGTGAGCTAATGAAGATTCCTTGAGGTAACTTATTCCAAACGCTGCTTTAAGCGATTCCAAGATTAAAAACAAGCAGTTAAGATTTTAAACTCACAATACTAAACAAAATGGAACAAAAAGGCAGCAATGAGCAATTATCCACACTGAAAAATAAGTACTGAAATATGAAAACAAAATATCTGTAGGGGAACCAAATACAGTGCCGTGAATGTGATTTCAGTAAAACTATAAGGCACATTTGAACACTTATATCTGAACAATGTACATAAAGCCTTTCCAAAAGCGCTCAACAAGACGCTGCTAAAAACAGGTTAATTCAAATGATCTGTGCAATGGAAAGCAGATTCTGCATTAGTTTGGGAATTAGTTCAGTTCCCACAAGCATAGTTGCTCATGTTGAAAGATATCAGCACAAAATCAGTACTATAGTATCAGTGTCACTACTAATAGGTTAACAAAAAAATCAGGATTAGTCCCTTGCTTTGGCTAATAGTACTGGATACAAAAAAAAGGTAGGTGGAAAAGTCCCGAGTTCCTGAACTTAAAACCCAAAAGAACTGCTGTAAATCAGAAACAAAAAAACAAAAATTGCTGGAAAAGTTCTCTTCCCATGTTGCCAGACCTGCTGAAATAAGAGTTAACTTTCAGGTCTGGCGACCATTCATCAGACCTGAGGGTCACCAGACCTGAAATGTTAACTCTGATTTCTCTTCACAGATGTTGCCAGGCCTGCTCAGCCTTTCCAGCATTTGCTGTTTGAGTTCCTGAACTTGTTTGGATCATCTTAGGCAGTGAGAAGAATTTGTCATTTTACCTTGTTGAATTGGTCTAGAGTTTGTTCTTCTGTCTCTCCTAAGATGTGCACTAACTAATGAAGGGAGCGTTTGACAGCTTGATGAACCACTCAACTTTTCCTTGTTTGCTTCTTCATATACTGAAGTTAACCAAACCTTTCAACAAGTGCTAAACTTGGAAGTTTGTGGTCATGAACATACTTGCAAATGAATTGTCTAAAAGCAGACCTCAGAAAGCTCTTATATAAGAAATGTACTTTTGCAATTTCCAACATCTAATACAATTCTCCAAATTAATTTTTAACTATTGAGATACATTGCAACCAGGTAAACTAGGTGCCAGCATATTTAACCTCAAAGAACTTTCATACTTTGCTTCAGTCAGCTTGGGCAATGACAGTGAACTTAAAGTCTCAAAATTTAACAAATGAAGTGGTACCACTGTCCTGTTATTTGAATTAATAACTGTCACATGTACCTTGCTACAAAATTACAGCTCTCTCACGCTATCATAAAATGTAAAAATAAACCATAAAGAAATAAAGAAAAAATGTCCAACTTTCAAGTCCTTCTTGTTAAGAGTTCAGTCGTGGGCCAGGGGCCTGGGGAGCCTTTCCATTGCTGCCGGAGCCAAAGTCAACACTTGCCCTCACTGACACCCTGACCAATGCAGTTACCATTGACACTGCCTGGTACTGTACCTGTCCAATTCACTCCACTGCTGCCACGAGTCTGCTTTGGGCCCACCTTGCCAATGCAGCCACTGATGCCTCTAGGTCTCATACTGGGCCCAAACCATCTCTACCTCCTTGAATCTGCGCTGGACATGGACGCCATTGGAAACAAACTATACTTTGCAGTAACAGTCACGAGTCAATGTTAGGACCCCGCCTTGATAATCTAGAAGCCACCAGGAACGCAAACTCTCCTCCAATGTCACAAGTCCGTACTGCTGGGCCTACTCACTGCCGCAAAGTGTTGCCACATGGATTGCTTCATCATCTGAGGAATTATGAATGATTCTGAACATCACATCGCCAGCAAACATCCCCATTTCTGATTTTATGGTGGAGGAAAGGTCATTGATGGAACAGTTGAGTATGATTGCAACTATACAACTACCTAGATACCTGGTTGTAATGCATCCCAATAATACTATGAATGCTCGCTAGATATTTGCCTGCTATCTTGTTTGGGCATGTGTGTAAGAGACCAACAAGGGAAAAACCAAGTCAATTTGCTGGATACCTATAATTTTACATCAATTATATGTGCTCACAGCAATACTATCTATTTTCTTTACTTTGATCTGTTCCGTGTAGTGACTATTGACTTTTACTTTAATCTTTCCATTAAGGTGAACAACTTCACATTTTCTCATATTACATTCCATCTGCTCAACTTCTATCTAGAGTTGCATCCTTGTTATGTCATCATCACAACATATTTTCCTACCTATCTTTGTCATCTTTGTGTTATGAGATATTATATAAATTTGGCCAGTTTTCTCTAGAATTTAGAAGGTTAAAGAGTGATCTGATCAAAGTCTGCAAAATATTAACAGGAAAAGACAGGATAGATAAAGAATAAACTATTTTCACTGTTAGGGATTTTAGAATTAGGGTGCATAATCTGAGAATGAGGGCCAAACCAGTTCAGGAAAGATGTTAGGAAGCACTTCTATACAAAAAGAAATACTCTGCCACAAAAAGCAGTGGATGCTGAATCACTTGGTAGATTTAAAATCCGAGACAGATAAGTGTTTGTAACGTAAAGGTATTAGGGATATGAACCAAAGGTAGGTACATGGACTGAGGCCACAGATCAACCATGATCTAATTAAATGGTGGAACAAGTTCAAAGGAGCTAAATGGCATTCTTCTGTTTCTATGTTCCTATCTGCAAATGTGGCCATGATGCCTTCGACTGTCTCATCTGAGTCATTGATATATGTTTACAAAGTTGAAGGCACACTACAGACCCCATGCAGATCCCACTCATCACATCTTGCCAAACTGAGAAAGATTCACTTATGCCAGCCAACCAGTCTTCTAACCCTAGCAATATGTTACCCCGACACCATGAACTCCCGCTCTGCACAATGCCCTTATGTGGAACCTTGTCAAATGACATTTGTAATTAAGTGCAGTACAACGAGCTCACCATTTCCCATCTTGCACAGTATAGTCAGCCAAAATTTTACTGAATGGCAGAGGAAGATTAAGAGCTTCATCCTGTCTTAGTTCTGATGTTACAGCTGCAGACACAGATGGTAATCAATTTTCAAAAGCAAGTTCCCTATAAATAGCAATCAGAAAATGATCAGAGTGTTTGTTTTGGTGATATTCATTCGGGGTCAATTAACGGTAGCCACACGGAGAAAATATTGTACTTAAAATAGTGCCTGGAGATCTTTTATGTTTATCTAAGGTATATATACCTCAGTATGAAGACTGCTGCACCTGAAACAAAATCGTAGCACAAATGTGTAAATAAAATCATGCAGAAAGGACAAGGGCTTACATTCCCAAGACAAAGGTGCATCTCAAGTAAATAAAGTCATAAAAAGGTGAATAGAATACCAGGAACTCGGTATAGATATAGAAGTTAAAAGATAATTGTCAATCTATATGAAACCTTTGTAAGTCAATAGTGGGAATATTCTGAAGCCTGAGCTTTACCCTACGCATACAAATCTCAGAAAGTAAGTGTGAAGTCTAGTTTTTTAGATTAGATTACTTACAGTGTGGAAACAAGCCCTTCTGCCCATCAAGTCCACACCGACCCGCCAAAATGTAACCCACCCAGACCCATTCCCCTACATTTACTCCTTCACCTAACACTACGGGCAATTTAGCATGGCCAATTCACCTAACCTGCACATTTTTGGATTGTGGGAGGAAACCGGAGCACCCGGAGGAAACCCACGCAGACACGGGGAAAACGTGCAAACTCCACAAAGACAGTTGCCTGAGGTGGGAATTGAACCTGGGTCTCTGGCGCTGTGATGCAGCAGTGCTAACCACTGTGCCACCATGCAACTAATTGGCGTGAGGCAACACAAAAACCAATTAAAAAACTGAGATGGTGTATTCTTACAAAATAGGGTAAGTGATAGGAATTTAACCGGATATAGAAAAATGTTTTTGGTTCCTAAACAGAAGGGGCTTTTCATAGAAGACTGAATGTAACATACTGAACAACTTTATTTAAATGACACATTTAACATTGCAAAGCATCCTAATGCAATACTTGTGACAACAAAAAGAACCAGAACCAGACAAGACAATATTAGGATAGATGACCAAAACCTTAATAAAGTATCTTAAGAGGGGAGAGATGCACAGAACCAGAGTTTTAGGTAGGAAATTCACAAGGTTAGAACCTAGAAAACTTAAGACATAGTTAAAGTGAATCAAACCAGCCATGCACAAGTGTCTGTAACTGCAGAGATCTCAGAAGGTGAATTGACCAGTGGAATGTAAAAAGGTAAAGCTATGGAGAAACAGTAAACCAAGGATAAAAATTTCAAATGTGATGTTAGATAAGGAGCCACAGTAGGTCAATGAGCATGATGGGTAATGAATCAGGAAGCAAGCTGATTGTTTGATGAGTACAGGCCTTTTTAAATTTAAGGTGAAATCGGCCAGGGAAGTACCAGACAAAAAGGTGAGACAAAAGTATATTGAAAGTCAGGACTGAGACAGAAACATTGCATTTTTTTTAATATGTAGGACGGTGCACCAATGGAATGTCTGAGAGATGGTGACTGGAGGAGACAGCATGTCAACACACATAAAGGGATTAAATGAGGAACAAATTTGAAAAAGAAAAGGATGTGGGAGCAGAGCAAGCACATTAGACCTGTACTTGTACCACTGGACCATTTATTTTAGGAGTTAAATAGTTGCATCAGCTAATATACATTATGTACAAAAATAGACAACCACTTTATCTAAAATCTGGATTTTGATTTAAGCAAAGGATAAAATACTGTTGTTGGTTAATTCACCCTACATTGATTCTGAAGTGTTTTTCTGTTCTTTTTCTTACATGATTGCATTTGAAGTCTACGTCTGCCAACTGAAGTCTCTAGGATCAATTTTTTGAGATTTTTAGCAGCATTCAAAAAACTATATTCCAGAACATTCACATGGTTCATTTGATAAATACACGTCAAAGCTGCACCACATTAAACAGATCAATAACAGCTCAAATTTAACACTCATCCAAAGTAACAAAGAGATTGGTCACAATGCTCGCAACCATTATGTGGAGGAAGAGAAGAAAATATTTCAATCCTGACTGTTCAGCAATTACTCCAAGTGTATTTGAGAACAGGGATGGTTCAACATTCATAAGTTATATTAAAATAATCAGGAGTTACTGTTCTCCAACAAAGTTTGCACTTTTACATAATGGTTAAAGGAAGAAAAGAGCTAAGGGCCAGGAACAGAAATAAACTGGAGAAACTCAGAAGGTTTGCAGCATCTACAGAGAGAAATGGAGTTAACATTTCAAATCCACTGGCCTCTTCGTCAGAACAGATGAAGGGATATAAAGAGGTATCGTTTGAATCTAGCTTAATTCTTCATGTGTAGCATATATTATATATAACACACACACACTCATTCATCAAAGGATGTCTGAACTCTCACTCCTGATGCATTGTTATAATGTACTTCATAGCTCATGAATAATTTAAGAAATTATGCTTGCAATATTAGAAATTAAAGACTGGGCTACTGAATTACAATAAGGTTACAACATAACATCTGAAATGACTGTTGCACTTTCAAAGCTTACAGTAGCAAATCCAGTTAATTTCAAGTCACCTCCTGATAGATACACTTGATTTTAGGAAAATTCATCCTAGCTTCGAAGCAGACATGCCACTCAGCTGTTTTGAAAGAAAGCATCCACACAAATGACAACGAAATCTGATGAAATTTCATAGACCCAAAACTTTATTTTGAATAATGCACATCTTTTCATTATTGTGCAAGTTGGGAAGGAGAAAATGAGGTGAGAATTAATAGGTTAAGAATACTTCCTCCTACTCCTGGAACTTATAACCCCAATAATATAGGATATTGAGTGCAGATACAGTAGTGTGATAGATTTTAGCCTATGAGATTCCAAGGCATACGATCATTTGCAATACAACAATGATCAGCAGCCTTGGAAGAGTTGAAGTGATAAATTATTTGGGAAATGTCAACTTAATATCAGAGAGGATGCAATTCCAAGTTCTTTGGAAAATACGTGGAGATTGGGAGAGGGGGTTGCAAAGTGTGGAATGAACTTTATCCCATACCTGATTTTCACAATGATATGACCTCAATGAATAACATGAAAAGGATCAGATGGGTAGACATGGGAAGGGAGCATTTGATAATGGCTGGTAAGGAGAAAGTGTGGACAGCAAATGCTGGAGATCAGAGTTGGGAGTGTGGTGCTAGAAAGGCACAGCAAGTGAGGCAGCATCCGAGAAGCAGGAGAATCGACGTTTCGGGCATAAGCCCTTCATCAGGAATTATAGCTGACAACACTAGCAATAGCAAAGTTAGAAAGTTAGAGGAGGAAGTGATAGGTGATAGGTCACTGACGTTACTTTTTATCTTCTCACTTCTTAATTAGTGTTAGATGAAGGTGAACTGAAAAACCTTTATCTTTAATCTAAGTAAAACTGAAATACACAGCAGCAGATATATAGACAAACACAGATTGGTACTCATTCTATTTTCAAGCACAGAAATTCCCCTTTGTTTCTGAATTAGTTCTAACTTTGCTTCAATTTCCACTTACATACATACTTCTGAAAAGAAATGAAGACGACTTAGTTCACAATCGACATAATTTCTCCATTAAACAAGTCACACAATTACTCAAAAAGGAGAAAAGCGACTATCAAGCCCCTAAGACATGTCTTTAGATCAAAATCCCACATCAACCTTGTACAGTGTTAATTTTACAAGCATGAATTGAGGTTGTCTATATTTTAATAAAGAACCAATAAGCAGTATTGATTTTAAGGCAAGTTTCATCACTGATTTAATAGCCACACAAAGCAAAATGGACCTGAACTACATAGAAGACTTGCAACATCACTTTAGATTAAAACAGAATAAGTGAATGGGTTCAGAATTTTTGCTTGACCAGCCCTGGGGTGGAAGCCAGTAATGGACAATAGTACTTAGACTGCAAAAAAAAGTGGAGAACCAAACATCTTTCTTTCTTGATCCATGTTTATATGCAGCTTACATCTGTATCCCAAAATTGGATTACAGCCCTAAAATTATCTTATTGTATTGCAGCAGAGTTCTCTCAGACAGCTATCCAAAAAAACCAAAACTGAGTGTTTAATTGCCTCCACTTCTCTCCTACAAATCTCCCTGTTTGCCTTGCAATGTCTTTTCCTCAATGACTTTGAAGCACTCTTATCATGAACTCTTATGAATCTCCCACAAATTTTCTTCCCCACAAGTTTTGCTTTGTTACCATTTCCTTAGCCTGTGCCATGGTTGTTCACCAATATAGAACATGCAGGAAAATGGAAGGCAACAGGTGGGTTGGAAGCAGGTACAAAACTGAGGTGAATTGGTTAGATTTGTCAACACCGTGGAAGAAAGGGGGTGTCCTCTAATCATTAGAATCTCTTTTGGGTGGTCTACATAGTAGCAGAGACACCAGAAATGTGTGTACTGGGCATATTTTGCAACAATCACTTATTGCAAGACCACGACACATTTGACTTTCCTTATACTGAAATATGCTTATAGCTCAAGCTCTCCGCATATGCAGTAAACAAATTCAATACAGAGATAACAGACTAGCTGAAATTAAATTAATTTTGTACTAAAAATGGTTTTGCAGTAAACGAATAATGGAACTGAACACATTTATAAAGTCTTCTAAAGGTGGTAAACATCTCAAGAGTGATCAGCAGTTTTTAAAGGTGCATCAAGGGCTTTCGGGATGGAATTCTAATGTTTGCGCTTGAGGTAGCTAAAAGCACCATGGAGTGATTAAAGTAGGTGGTGTACAAGATCAGAACTGAGGGAGCACAAAACTCAACTGTGTTGAGATGGGAGGTCAAAGAGGAGATCAAAGCAGACCAGAGTTAAATACATGTCAGCAGGAAATGAATGAATGCAAAGTTGTTGCAGGTTAGGATGACAAATTTTGAGTTTTGAATACCCCAAATCTATGGAGGCCTATGAGAAAAGCATAGGATTTGGCAAAGAGATTTACCATAAGCACAAGAAGAGTTTTAGCAGCAGATGAGCTTACACTGAGCAAAGTCAGACAAACTCCAAAAACAAACCTTCCAGCTCAGTGAGCAAACTTACATCCAAAAGTCAGACAATATTATGGACATGGAGGGTAGTGGTCTTCATGACTGCAAGGACATGTAGTCAAAAACTGACCTGGGTCAAATACAATAGGAAGGGTACAACTGAGCTGGGCTGGCCTCAGTTGACAGGGAGTGTGATGGGAGTTGGTAGCAGAGGAATAAAGTTTGCAAAAGGAACTGAAGAAAACCTTCCAATCCCAATACTTAGTTGGAGGAAAATACTGCTTCCAGTACTGGATGTCAAGAAAGTGGCACAACAATTTTCAGCTATTTGGAACATGATGTTGCAATGGGGTGGGGAGATTTTTGAAGAATTTCAGAGATGCACTGGCATTGCAATATGAATAAAAGAAATTGCTGTGGATCTGACTGGAAGAAGAATGGAACCAGATATGTTCAGTCTGACACAGCTGAATAACAAATATATGAGAAGTTGATGGTAGAAAGAAGTCTCAAAGGCTGCTGGCAGGTCAAGAAAAGATAACACACCAGACAGAAAGAAACATTAAATGAAATTTATGGCTTCAGTTAGAGCTGTTTTAGTACTGGCAGGAGTGGAAATCTTATTGAAACAATCCAAACATGAATTTACAGAAATAAAATTAACAGGTAAGTTCAAGATATTAAGGAGTTGGGGGAGATGGAGATGGGCAGAAATATCACTAACTTTTTTTGAGAGGGGTGTTAATGACAGATTTAAGGGGAGAGTAGTTCCAGGGGACAGAAACATTAACAAGGGTAACTAAGACGAGGTGAGAACTTCTTTTAAAAGTAGATAATTCAGGTGGCTGGCAGTTTTGTAGAAATAGAGTCAATGAGCAGCAACGAGTTCCACAGACAAGATCTTCTTGGAGGGCAGAAACAAAAAGAAAAAGGAATCAACAACAGGCCAAGATTGCTTCATGATTCAATATCTACCTCAATTTCAGCTTGCCCCATTGCTCTTAAGTCACTAATTCAGTGTCTAAAAGATATTGATCTCAACTGAACTGACAATTATCTCCGTCCTAAATAATCAACTCCAGATCCTGACTGCAGATTCCCCAGTCAGAAGGGAAAGTCCTTCTTATACATACCCTGTCAACTCTTAGAAACTGTGTGTTTCAATGAGATCAACCATTCATTCTTCTGGACTCAAAGAATATAAACCTATCTCTAGAATAACCTGCAACAGCAGAGTGCATTTTCAAGGTCTTGGATATAAACCTGATAAGTATGCAGACTGCAAGCTAAACACATATAAAGTTATACTTTTAGCACACATTTTAATCTAAAATAATTCCAGGTGTAACTTTGGAAAGCATTGTACAATGAGTACAAGAATGTTAATGGGTTTGTAATACCCATTAAGCACCAACATGCTGACATCTATTTTTCTACAGAATTCAAACACATGCAATTTAGATCAATTTCATATCTTTCCACTGGAAAAAAATCCTTAATGGTACAGAAACTTTTTTAAAAAAGCTCTTCAATTGCCAGGGTGATAGCCAATCTAATGTGCTGTCTTCAACAACCAGTGGGAAATAACCTTTTCATAGGGAATGACCCTGCCAAAACCGCTCAAAACAATGCACTGAGCTAGTACAGTATATTAGCAAAACTCTTACCCAAGGATTAACAGACTTAATGTAATCACTGCAAGGTTATGTACAGGGTGGCATATGGGAAGTTTATAAAATAAACTACGAATATTAAAATAGCACAGAAGGATCAAGTACTCCTGGTTTACGTACTAACCACCCCCTCTTCCCCCCAGTACAAGTGGGAGTCAGACCTTTATATTTTCCAGAAGGACATAAAAATGTGGGCACTCTTTCTTTAACTGAGTGGGGAGGCTGCCATTTTAGATCGATCACCAAACTGAAACCCCCGCAGCAGGTCTGGGACCCTCGGCCGCCTCCCACCAAACCCCCCCACATCCTGCCCATTCCCCAAGCCTACTCCCAGGGCCAGCACAGGCCCCTCCCCCCAGCAGGAAATCTCCTCCCCCCACCCCAACACCATTCCGCGACGCTGTCAAAATCGAGGCCGAGGCCTCGGCGATTCGGGGCAGGCCGCGGAAACGGCGACACTCACATCTTGCGCTGCCTCTCCAGCTCGGCTTTCTTCTCCTCCTCCTCCCGCTTCTGCTTCTCATCCAGGCTGCTCCTCTTGCTCAGGTTGCGGCCGAAGATGTCGATGCGCTCCGGCGTGGTCCGGCAGCGGGAGCGGGAGCGCGACTCCCGGTTGGCCGCGTGCCGGCGGCTCTTCTTCTCCCGGGACTTGGAGCGTTTGCGGGGCCGCTCCTTGTCCCGCGAGTGCGAGCGGGTCCGCCGCTTGCCGTGCTTGCTGCTCTTGGCGTGCTTCGAGCGCGACGAGCTGCGGCTCCGAGACCGGCCCATCGCCGCCGCCGCCGCCGCAGCCACCGGGTGGGGTGGACGCTCCGGTCGAAGGCTTCTCCCCCCCCTCCTCTTCTCTCTCGGTGGGGTGGGGGGCAACCTGAACGCGCTTCCCGTCCGCCCGCTGCTCGAGTATTGCCGCTCCCCCGGCTTGCAGGGCTTCCAGCGGCCGCAGGTTCCCCGAGGCCTCGCCCACGGAGACGCGATGGAAACAGCGACAAAATGGCGGCGCTGGTAAATATGGCAGAGAGGCTTCGGCACCTGCACCCACAGTGCACCGCGCCTCCGGAGATTGCCGAGCGGCTTCGGCTGTCAGCGCCTGCTGTGCGCTGTTGGTGGGGGAACGTCACAGCGTGCCAGCCATGTGTGCGCGTGTGTGGTTGGACGCATCCGGGAGGCTGCTGTGGTGCAGTGGTAATGTCCATGCCTAGTGAGCTAGGTGACCTGCGTTCAAGTCCTCTACCACCTCTAGAGCTATGTAATAACATCCTACCTCAAAATTGCTCCAGATGTGTGTAATAATACCTCGGATCAGGCTAGCAGATATCTGACAGGGAAAACCCTTGTTAGACACTGGTTGTGTCCCTGCATCTGACTCAGGTTCAAGTCCCCTACCTGCTCCAGAGGTGTGCAATAACATTGCAGAACAAAATCATGTGACTCAAAGATATCTGACAGAGAAAGCTTTTATTGCATAGTGGTACTGTCCCTAACTTTGAGCCAGGAAGCATAGATTCAAGCTCACGCCCTCCGCCCCCCCCACCTACTCTCAAGGTGTAAATAACATTAGAAGACAGGTTGTGTGGAAGATAGCTGACATTTGTTCACAGTGGTAATGTCCCTACCTCTGGGCCAGGAGACACAGGTTCAAATCCCACCAGCTCTGGAAACAGACCCTTTGGTCCAACCCGTCCATGCTGACCAGATATCCCAACCCAATCTAGTCCCACCTGCCAGCACCTGGCCCATATCCCTCCAAACACGTTCTATTCATTTACCCATTCAAATGCCTCTTAAATGTTGCAATTGTACCAGCCTCCACCACTTCCTCTGGCAGCTCATTCCATACACATACCACACTCTGCAAGTAAAAGTTCCCCTTAGGCCTCTTTGATAACTTTCCCCTCTCACCCTAAACCTATGTCCTCTAGTTCTGGACTCCCCGACCCCAGGGAAAAGACTTTGCCTATTTATCCTATCCATGCCCCTCATAATTTTGTAGATCTCAATAAGGTCACCCCTCAGCCTCCGATGCTCTAGGGAAAACAGCCCCAGCCTGTTCAGCCTCTCCCTATAGCTCAACCCTGGCAACATCCTTGTAAATCTTTCCTGAACCCTTTCAAGTTTCACAACATCTTTCCAATTGGAAGGAGACCAGAATTGCATGCAATATTCCAACAGTGGCCTAACCAATGTCCTGTACAGCCATAACATGATGCCCCAACTCCTGTACTCAATACTCTGA
Organism: Chiloscyllium punctatum; assembly: GCF_047496795.1. NCBI lineage: Eukaryota > Metazoa > Chordata > Chondrichthyes > Orectolobiformes > Hemiscylliidae > Chiloscyllium > Chiloscyllium punctatum. The sequence goes on from NC_092747.1 coordinate 120,147,067, forward strand.
CCAATAAAAGAAACACCTTCTTCACTATCCTATCTACCTGCAACTCCACTTTCAAGGAGTTATGAACCTGCACTCCAAGGTCTCTTTGTTCAATAACATTCCCTAGGACCTTGTCCTGCTAAGTGTATAAGTCCTGCTAAGATTTGTTTTTCCAAAATGCAGCACCTTGCATTTATCTGAATTAAACTCCATTTGCCACTTCTCAGCCCATTGGCCCATCTGGTCAAGATCCTGTTGTAATCTGAGGTAACCCTCTTCGCTGAACACTACACCTCCAATTTTGGTGTCATCTGCAAACTTGCTAACTTTACCTCTTATGCTCACATCCAAATCATTTATGTAAATAATAAAAAGTAGAGGATCCAGCACCGATCCTTGGGGCACTCCACTGGTCACAGGTCTACAGTCTGAAAAACAACCCTCCACCACCACTCTCTGTGTTCTACCTTTGAACCAGTTCTGTATCCAAATGGCTAGTTCTCCCTGTATTCCATGAGATCTAACCTTGCTAATCAGTCTCCCATGGGGAACCTTGTTGAATGCCTTACTGAAGTCCATATAGATCATATCCACCACTCTGCCCTTATCAATCCTCTGTGTTACTTCATCAAAAAACTCAATCAAATTTCTGAGACATGATTTCCCACACACAAAGTCATGTTGACTATTCCGAATCAGTCCTTGCCTTTCCAAATACATGTACATCCTGTCCCTCAGGATTCCCTCCAACAACTTGCCCACCACTGAGGTCAGGCTCACCGCTCTGTATTTCCCTGACTTGTCTTTACTGCCCTTCTTAAACAGTGGCACCACGTTTGCCAACCTCCAGTTTTCCTGCACTTTACCTGTGACTATCAATGATACAAATATCTCAGCACTTCTTGTAAAGGGGAGGAGGTCTATTGTTAAAGTATTTGGTTAGATCAGATTCTCACAAAGTTCAGAAATAAAATGAAACAAACCAAACAGCAGCAGGTACAGGCACCTCACCTGTAACTATCGATGATGCAAATATCTCAGCAAGAGGCCCAGCAATCACTTCTCAAGCCTCCCACAGAGTTCTCGAGTACACCTGATCTGGTCCTGGATTTATCCACTTCATCCGTTTCAAGACATCCAGCACTTCCTCCTCTGTAATCTGGACATTTTACAAGATGTCACCATCTATTTCCCTATAGTCTATATCTTCCATATCCTTTTCCACATTAAATACTGTTGCAAAATACTCATTTAGTATCTCCCCCATTTTCTACGGCTCCATACAAAGGCCGCCTTGCTGATCTTTGAGGGGCCCTATTCTCTCCCTAGTTACCCTTTTGTTGTTGCACCAGGGAAGCAACACACCATTCTGCTTTTTTGCTGTTGGCCACAGAAATGTCTGTCTGTACCTCTGACTACAGAATCCCCTAACACAATTGATCTCTTGGAAGCTGACATACCCCTCATTAGAGCTAGTCTCAATACCAGGCACTTGACTGTTCATGCGATGTTCCCCTGAGAATCTATCACCCCTACCTTTTCCAAAACAGCATACCTGTTTGAAATGGGTATATCCACAGAAGACTCCTGTGCTAGGTGCCTACCTCTCTTACCTTTCCTGGAGTTAACCCATCCATGTGACTGTACCTGAGACATTCCCCCCCTTCATATAACTGCCATCCATCACATACTGTTGCTGTTGCAACTTCCTCATTGCTTCTAACTGGCTCTCCAACCGATCCATTCAATCTGATAAGATTCGCATCCAACAGCATTATGGCAGATATAATACGTAGTAACCCTTAAACTCTCTTTAAACTCCCACATCTGACAAGAAGTACATATCACTGTACTAAAGGCCAATTTTTTTCCTTCACAATTTACAGTCCCAGAATATAACACTGTCTTATTCCTCTACAAAACACTGCCCAGGTTAAATTAATAGTTATGGCTTATATTTTAAGTTTCATGAAGAGACATATCTCCAAAAATATATAATCAAGAAAGAACCCACTCTATCACTACTGCAACCTTTCTGTTGGACACACTTAAAACAACGATTAACTTATATGATTCTGTGCTGTGAACTTTGCCCAAATAGGTTCCTCCAAGATTTATTGTGAATTTCACTGTTTGTTAATTTTCCCAGACGCACTCCAATACCCAGCGATACATGAATTGTCGAATAACATTGTACCTCAGAAAAGATATGGAGTCATAGAGTCATACAGCACAGGAACAGAGCCCTTTGGCCTAACTTGTCCATCCAACCGGGTTTTCTCAACTGAACTAGTCTCATTTGCCTGTATTTGACCCACATTCTAGGTTGATTATAAAATATTGGACTTAGAGTTATTGTTGCACAATGGTTTTGTACCTACTTCTAAACCAGGAGGCCTAGGTTTAATTAACATGTGCTCCAAAGTTATGTATTAACATTTCTGAACAGGTAGAATAGAAGACATCTTAATAGAAGCTGGAAGGAATAAGCCATTTGGCCCTTCAAATCCCCTCTGGCTAGTCCTCTATCTCAGTCTCATATTCCTGCTTGCTCTCCAGATTCCTTGATGACTTTTAAATTTATGCATTGGTCTATATATTTCTCGAATATATTATAGGGAACAGAGGAACAGGAGGAGACAATTCAGCCAACTCTAACATTTACGGCTTATCCAACACATTTATTCATCCCAACCCCCATAACCCCACTGGTCATCAGAAATCTATCAATCTCATCCTTAAACATACTCAAAGACTGACCTTCTGAAACCTTTTGGGATAGAGAATTCCAAAGATTAACAACCGTCTGAGTAAAAAAAATGCATACATCATGGAAATTGGAAAACTGAAGGTGTCAAACAAAACTGCAGATTAAAAACCTGGTACAAAAAAAACATTGGAGCAGCAATGAATTAGTTCAGGAGAATTGTCATGTTTTGATTTGGCACTCTGCTAATGCTGCTAGACCTGCTGAGGTTCATCTTCACTGTTTCCTTCCTTTCAATTGCATTGCTAGTATCGAGTGCTGTTTGTGTGAAGAAAGACCTGATAGCGGAACCTTTCTCCCTTGTTCCCTCATCTAAAGCTTCACCTTCACAAATACAGGAAATTGCCCAGCTACATCCTAAGTACCCAATCAATTAATCTGTCAGTCAATTAGATCATCAGTGGAGTGATGAGGTTGTTGAAACTACTATCAAACAGCATTGACTTAGAGCCTGCTCACCAATGCTCAGCTTGGGTTATGTTAGGATCACTTAGCTTTTGACTTGGTGCAAATGTGGATAAAAGCCCCCCATTCCTGTGAATTCCTGGAATGAGGTGAGTGTGACTGCCGTTGAAGTCAAGGCAGAATTTGACTAAATGTGGAATTTTGTAAAATTTAAGGCAATGAGCATTAGAGAAAGCCAATGACTGGAGTCGGACTGTGTACAAAAAAAGATTTTTTATTTATTCACGTGATGTGTACGCTGATAATAAGGTTTGCATTCATTTCTTATCTCAAACTGCCCTTGAAAAAGTGGTGGTAATCAGCCTTCTTGTCGTTATTCACATGATGTAACCGCCCATACTCCATTCCCTATCATTTCTGCTGCTGCTAGAGAGCTCTCTGAGGTCTGAGCACAACAGCGATTCTGGATGTTGGTGTGTTCGCTGAGCTCAGCAAGTACACCTACGTCCAGAACCTTAACCTGAGCTACAAATCTTCTCAAAACTCACTAACAACAGCAATTTCCGGACTTGGACATCAGTGCATCAAAGCATTAATTGGCATGTGCAAGACCCATGAATGACTACATGCCACACAACATTAAAGGAAATATCATTCCCAAAGTACTGTCAATTTGGAAATTATAGGGTTTTGAACCAGAAGTGATGAAGGAACAGCAAAATATTTTGAAATTGCGATGGCATGTGAGTTTGAAGGGAACTTTTAAGAGTTGTTAATTCCATGTTTTCCTTGTCATTTTAGGTGGTAGAAACCAAATGTTAATTCAGTTATTAAAGAAGTAATAGCAGCACATTTGGAAAATCATAATCTAATCAAGTAGTTTCTTACAAATGTATTAGACTTTTTTAAGGAAGTCTCAACCAGTGTGGATGGAGGGGAACTAGTACAGGTGTTATATTTGGACTTGCCGAAGGTGTTCAACAAGGTTCCATACAAAAGGTAAGTTGTAAGATAATAGCCCAAGGTTTTGGAGGGATTGTGTGGATAGAGAGTTAGCTACTGGGCATGAATCAGCAACAATGCAACCTGTGACCAATGGAACCAAAAGAGAAAATGCTGGAAAATCTCAGCATGTCTGGCAGCATCTGTAAGGAGAGAAAAGAGCTGACATTTAGAATCTAACCCATTGTCAAAACTTTGACAAAGGGTCAGTTAGACTCAAAACGTCAGCTCTGTTCTCTCCAAAGTTTGTGAGAAGATTTGTAGTTCGGGTGCTCGTTGTTGTGGTTCTGTTCGCCGAGCTGGGAATTTGTGTTGCAGACATTTCGTCCCCTGTCTAGGTGACATCCTCAGTACTTGGGAGCCTCCTGTGAAGCACTTCTGTGATGTTTCCTCCGGCATTTATAGTGGTTTGAATCTGCCGCTTCCGGTTGTCAGTTCCAGATGTCCGTTGCAGTGATCTGTATATTGGGTCCAGGTCGATGTGCTTATTAATTGAATCTGTGGATGAGTGCCATGCCTCTAGGAATTCCCTGGCTGTTCTCTGTTTGGCTTGTCCTATAATAGTAGTGTTGTCCCAGTCGAATTCGAAACGACACGACCAGCTATCCTAAGTAGCCACACACGCAGATGACAAGCAACATGAATTCGACTGGGATAACACTACTATTATAGGATAAGCCAAATAGAGAACTGCCAGGGAATTCCTAGAGGCATGGCACTCATCCACAGATTCAATCAATAAGCACATCGACCTGGACCCAATATACCGACCACTGCAGCGGACAGCTGGAACTGACAACCGGAAGCGGCAGATTCAAACCACTACAAATGCCGGAGGAAAGATCACAGAAGTGCTTCACAAGAGGCTCCCAAGCACTGAGGATGTCACCTAGACAGGGGACGAAACGTCTGCAACACAAATTCTTTTCTCTCCTTACAGATGCTGCTCGATCTGCTGAGATATTCCAGCATTTTCTCTTTTGGTTTCAGATTCCAGATTCCAGCATCCACAGTAGTTTGCTTTTATCTTGTGACCAATGGAGTTCCATAAGAAACAGTGCTAGGAAGTCAACTGCTCACAATATATATTAATGACTTGGAGGAAGGAAGTGAATATACTGGAACCAAGTTTGCAGATAACACAAAAATAAATGGAAAGGCAAGTTAAGGGAGAGGTACAAATAGTTCACAGAAAGAAATTGATGGAGCAAATAAGTGGGCAAAAAGTTGGCAATGCAGGAAAATGTGAAATTCTTCATTTTGGAAAGAAGAACAAAAGAACAGAATATTAGTTAAATAGAAAAAAGGACTTCAACGGAACTGGGAGGTACTTGTGAAACCCAGAAAGCTAGCACATGGGTGCAGCAGGTAATCAGGAAGGCTGATGGAATGTTTGCCCTAATTTCAACTGGGTTTTAGAATAACAGTAGGGAATTGTAGCTGTACAAGGGGCCGGCGAAATTACATTTAGAGTACTGTGAGCGTTTTGGTACCCTTATCATTTTTGGAGGAAATTCAGAGAAGGTTTACCAGGATGATGCCCAATATGAAGGAATTATCAGCAAAGGCTAAACAAACTGGGAGTCTACTCACTGGAGTTTAGAAGAATGAGAGGTGAACTCATAGAGTCATAGAGATGTACAGCATGGAAACAGACCCTTCGGTCTAACCTGTCCATGCCGTCCAGATATCCCAACCCAATTGAGACATAAAAGCTACTTAAGGAGCTTGGCAAGATATATGCTGAATGGATGTTTCCCCTCATGTGAGAGTCTCATACCAGAATGTATTGTCTCAGAATAAAGGGGTGTCAATTTAGGACTGAGAAAAGGAGGAATTTCTTCTCTCAGATGGTTGAGAATGTTTGGAATTCCTTGCCACAGAGAGCTGTGGGTACAGAGCCCTTGTGTATATTTAAGATGGCGATAGATTCTTGATAGTCGGTGAATCAAGAGTTATGAGGAAAACGCAGCAAACTGAACATGAGGAATGTCAGATTAGCCATGATACTATAAAATGGCAGAGCAGGTTTGAGGGGCCAAATGAAGGGCTCTTGCCTGAAACGTCGATTCTACTGCTCCTCGGATGCTGCCTAGCCTGCTGTGCTTTTCCAGCACACACTCTCGACATTGAAGAGCTAAATAATGTCTGCCTCTTCCTATATATGATGGTCTTATGGTCTTAAATTGTGAGATTAAAATCCAGGAAGCTTATAGAGGTACATCTTGTAGATGGTACAAACTGCAAACATAGTGTGTCTGAAGAGGAATTGTTTGTTTAAAGTGGCAGATGGGGGCCATGTCAAGTGGATTGCTTTGTTTTGGATGCTGTTAAGCTTTTTGAGTATCGCAGGGAAGAGTATTCCATCTGCACCCTTACTTTGGTCTAGTCATCTTAGCCAAAGATATTGATAAGTATTTCCGCAGAGCAGTTCACTAGACTGAACCATCTTCAGGAACTTCAACAATGACTTACCCCAATTATAAAACTAGAAATGTTTGCTGAAGCATATGTAATGTCCAGCATATGTAATGAGCTGTGTTGTCAGTAGGAGACTAAGTCGAGGGTATCAGTAAGTCAGCAATGCCAGTGGTGGGTTATGACTAGTGTGTCAGTGTGGAGGTAAGTTGGGTGTGTTGATAGGGGTTTGGTTGCAGTTTAGTGTTTTTGGGTGACAGGAGAGTGAAGCTTTGGCTCCTGATCACTCCTATTTGCCATTCTGCTTTCTGAGAGCAGCACTCAATAAATCAGGATTATAAGGAGAAGGCAAACTACCCAGGTTTATATGTTGGGAGGCCAAGTTGGGGCCACAAGCAGAGGCAGCCATGAAACCATCTCAGGCAATGGAAAGGTTGGGGTTCCAGTGTATGGTGACCTATCAGTTCTTCCAAATCTGTGCAACTCTCAATCCCAACAAGTTCCTCACTATTCTGTGCTAATAGAACTGGAAGGTTTGGACCATAATCTTCAATCCATGCTACAAATCCCATTCCCTTACCATTAACTCCATCCTTCAACTTGACAATTGTTTGAGGCTGTACCAGATTATCCTGCTGTTGTAGTTGATCCCAAAATTAGCTGCTAAACTTACATCCACACAGTCACCAAGACCACTTGTTTCTATAACTGTAACTTTAACTGGACCAGCTGGATAATTATTGTGTCTCCAAGAGCAGTTAGGAGTTACTGCTCTGAATGACTCACCCTGTGTCTCCCCAAAGTCGAGCCACAATCGTCAAGATGCAAGTCAGAAGTGTGATAGAATATTTTCCACTTGCCTTACTGCATGCAGCTCCAATAACATTCAAAAAAGTAACATCATTCAAGATGAAATCATCTGTATCATTGTCACTTTACCCAGCACCTTAACATGCACTTCCTTCACCATCGTATCTAAAGATGCAATGTGTTCTCCATACAACAGTTATAGCAAATCGCCAAATTGCTTCTTCGAAAGCACCTCCCCATATGCAACCACTATCATCTAAAATAATAAGTTCATGAACTGTAGCAACTCAAGGAAGTGGCTCACCATCACGTTCTCAATGGCATTTAGAAATGGACAGTAAATGCTAGACAATAGCACCTACACAACAGCACAGAATAATCAATGATATTAATGTACTGCTCCATTTAAGCAGAAGCTAAATACATGAGAGTGAAGGAGAAGGAAGATCTACTAATAGGATTAGATGGGTGGGATTGGGTAGAATGATTTGCAACTGTGCTGCAGAAGCAAGATAACTTGAAGAGGTATTTTTATGGTGATATAGTAGGAAAATAGAGATGGGGACCACTGGGGTGACTGTTGAATCACTCGTGAGACAAAAGGCAATCAAGTTTTGGTGAAAAGCTAAGGTGTTAGAAAGGAGAGATTGAGGTTTCACAGCATGGAGTTCCAGAAAGTAATGCTGAAATCTGTACTTGTCTGCATTTACTTTGTAACCTTCAATTAAAGGAAATGACCATCTCGGTTGGCTTGTTTACAGTCAACTTTCTTCACTCCAGTATGCAATTACTGTTTTATAACTCCTTTGTCCAACTTTCATGGTCTGACACAATTACCAACAATGCCTGGGAATTAGTTTGTTGTGAGTCATTTAGCTTATTTAGGAATTTAATCTATCTAATATGTCTCTGAATCATTAATTTTGCTTTGTTATTACTGCTTTGGGACCAATGTTGCTTATGTCTTCCCATGTGAATGTAATGATTCATAATGTTATCCGGAATGTTCAACCATTGCTTCAGTTCTGAGGTCCTAAGAAAATGAAATGAAGAATTGTATTCAATATAAAACCAAACAAACAGTCACAGTTTACTGTCCCACTTTTGTTTCAGGGATTTGCTGTCCAAGCTTTGCGTTATCCAATCACAAAGGCCTGATTTTCTTTCTCTGCTTTGAACGCTTGTGGTTGTTTGCACTGCTGTCTACTACATTATTCAGAGAGCTTTCAAAATTTAAAAGAAGTTTATAGATGAGTATTCAAATGTTGGATTGTCACATTTAAACCCAATTGGTGGTGTAGTGGACAGTGAAGAGGTTGTCTAAGGTTACAAAGAGATCTTAATCAATTGGGTCAATGGGCTGAAGAGCAGCAGATGGAGTTTAATTTGGGCAAATGTAAGGTATTGCATTTTGGTACAACAAACAAGGGCAGGACATATACAATTAAAAGTCCTTGGGCAGTGTTGTAGAACAGAGAGATCAAGAGATTCAGGTACATAATTCTTTGAAGTTTATGTCACATATAGAGAGGGTGATTAAGAAGATGCTTAGCATGCTTGCCTTCATTGCTCAGATCTTTGAGTATCGGAGTTGGGACATTATACTGAGGTTGTACAGGACGTTCGTGAGGCCTCTTCTGGAATACTGTGTCCAGTTCTGGTCTCCCTGCTACAGGAAGGATATTATTAAGCTGGAGAGGGTTCAGAAGAGATTTACCTGGATGTTGTCAGGAATGGAGGGTTTGAATTATAAGGAGAGGCTGGATAGGCTGGACCTTTTTTGCTTGAGCATTGATGGTTGAGTGGTGACCTTATAGAAGTTTATGAAAACATAGATAAAGTGAATGGCAGGTGGCTTTTCCCTAGGGTGCGAGATTCTAAAACCGGGGGGTATATTTTTAAGGTGAGAGAAGAAACATTTAAAAAAAGACATGAGGGCAATTTCTTTTAGAAAGACAGTGATTTGTGTGTGCAATGAACGTCCAGTGGAAGTGATGGATGCAGGTATAGTTGCAATGTTTAAAAGACATTTAACTAAGCATATAAATAAGTAATATTTGGAAGTATAGCTATTGGATCCAGGTTGACCTCGTTGATTATGTGATTTTTGATTGGAGTTGTTAACCTGGGCGAACCAGGAAAGCCCTGGTTGACCAATATAACCAGGAGAGCATGCCCTAGTGTCCCTGCAGAAGGAGCACATGGTGTCTACCAACACCTCGAGCTGTTCAGGGAGAGGTGGGCACAGCAGGGAGTGGAGTGCTTTATTTCCCCCTCCAACTCTATTTTGATTTAATCCCTGCCCTCCCCTTCACTTTTTTGATCACACATCATTGCCCTTTGATGTGGAGGGCAGTGCTTGTCACTGGCCACCCGGGTGTTTCCTTTCTTCCTGGTGGTGGAAAATGAATAAAGATTTATACACCTGTTGTCTCATATCTGCACACACAATATGAATGCTGGGGAGGATGTAAGCACTACCACTGTTGGGTGGTAGTGCGGGGAAAAGAATAATGATAATATATGTAACCAGGAGAGGGCTCTCTTGTGGTATAGTGGTCGTTTCTGGACTGGGAGGTCTGGGTTCAAGTTCTACCTAACATCTCTGAACAGATTGATTAGAAAAATAGGTTGTATAACCAGGAGATTACAATCTCCTCAGCTGAGTGAACTGACTCCAAGCTAGCTGGCCATAGCCAGTGTACTGTGCACAAGTCCATAAAGGGTGACTTGGTATTGGGATACTGGCTCCTGTGCAGTTATTTCAGGAAGGATATGGATCAAGTATAGGAAGGTGGGACTAGATTAGTTTGGGATTATGGTTAGCTATACTGGTGGGACAAAAGTGTTTGTCTCCATGCTGACTATGGTAGCAAAGCAAGAGCATGTTATACCACAGATATCAAGCTCAAATCAAAAGTTGACCATATTCTGTTAACTTCTTAGGCTTGGTTTTTCACTGGACAGGAACTTCACTACATTTTTGTCCAGCTATTGTAGACTATCCACAGCTATCAGCAAAAACAGCTTAATTGCTCTTGGTTTAAGTTCGTCTCTGAATCCAAAACTTTATTTCATGTTATTATATTGCTGCAAGTAAACAAGTTACATCAATATGAAAATATTAATAAAACAAAAAAAAAGCTTTACATTATACAATGGGAAAAACAAACCAGATAGTTTAGTCGTTCAGATTTCAAAACCTGTTTATTTTGATAGAATTGACACTTAACAAGAAAAATAAGCGATATTCGTTTCAACCTAACAGGGACTGATCAGTACAATAAGCTACTTATAATTTGTTTTACACAGAAATAGCTCCATTGTTGCTGGAAAACTGTCAAACATGATAAAATGTAAGATGAAACAGGAGTGATACAACTTGCATTCTGGGTTCCTTGCTCTTTGTGGTCTAAATTAATGATTTAGACCTACATGTGGAAGGCACGATTGGGAAATTTTCAAACAAAACAATACCTGTCCCAGTTGTTGTCAGTAAAGAGGATGACTGTGGAATGCAGGCTGAGACCAATGATTTGGTTGAGTGGGCAGAAAAGTGGCAAATAGAATTCAATTGGGAGAAATGTGAGGTTATGTGTTTTGGGAGGGCAAAGAGAGAAAAGGAATACAAAACAAACAGGAGGATATTGGGAGGGATAGAGGAATTGAGAAACCTTGGAATGCATGTCCATGGGTCCCTGGAGGTGACAATGCAGGTAGATAATGTGATAGAGAAGGCAAATGCTTTCCTTCATATACAAAAGCAGGGATGAGATTTTGCAACTATATAAAAGACAATGGTTATCCACAGCTGGAGTTCAATGTGCAATTCTCGTCACCACTTTACAGGAATGTCATAATGCATGTTTCTTTAATGTGAATTGGATTTAACGCGTTTGAAGAATTTAGACTGTTATTTGTAGAATACAAACTTTCCTTACCTGCTATAACACGATTCCTGCCCCATTAGCTTAAATGGCGCGATTATTGCATGATTTTCTTATAATGCAAGACCGCATGAGAACAGAACTATTGCGTTATATCAGCACTGCCTGTAATTGTCAGAGAGAACATACAGAGGAGATTTACAGGAATGCTTCTGGGGTCTGGAAGTGGCAGGTATGAGGAAAGATTATGTAGGCTGTGATTTTCTTTAGAACAAATGTGGGATGATATAATTGAGATGTACTAAAGGAGTTGGGTAGAATAGACAGGGAAGTTGTACTTCCCCTAGCAGACAGCCCAGTTACAAAGGGACACAAATTTAAGGTGATTATTTAGAATAGAAAGGATATGTGGAAAAAGTTTTACCCACAGTGGTGGGTGTCCTGGAAATGGTTGTCATATTTTCTGGTGAAGTTGAAAACCCTCAATTTATTTCAAATGAACAAGGATCTGCACATTAAGCAGTATAACTTGCAAGCTTGCCACTGAGTTTTAGAAAGGGGATTAGAAGAGGCAGCCAGTTTATTTAGCTGGCACAGACACATGTGTTGATTGGCCTATTTCTGTGCTGTAACCTTTCTATGGTCTAAGGCTCAATGGCATATCTACTTAAATGTATGAATCTCAGTTTCCTTTACAAATATTATAACTGTCAGAGTCTCTGAAAGTCACTGAGTCATGGATTCATTAATCTTTAAAATGGACTTCAATTCACACAGTGAGAAGCCAATTTGTAAAATTGGTTGAAGGCCCTAATTGGATCATTGGATCAATTTAGCTATTGACATCAATCAAGCAATCCAAATAATTTTTTGAAAATCTTAATAGTGTTACCCTTTGGTTATAGACCCAGACAAAATAATTTCTCTCTATTTACTTTATCACAATCTTGTACAACATAGTATTAAAAGCCACAATTTTCCAACTCATTTCAGTTCTGAGGAAGAGCCATTTTGGACTCAAAACACTACCTCTCCACAGATGCTGCCAGATCTGCTGAGTTTCTCCAGAACTTTTGATGTTTGATTTAGATTTCCAGCATCTGCAATGTTTAATTTTATTTGAAATCTAGGCATGATCTATTTAAATTCCAGAATATAATGTTATCGTTCAAAATGAGACAGCTCTCTTAATTCTTAATCTCCGTACACTCTCCTCTTTATGTGAAATACTTTACTGATAGGACTTCTGGATCTTTCCTGCTTCATATTTATGAATGATTCCTGAATAGTGTTAAAATGGACTGAACGAGACTGTCCAGCTTCCTTTAATAATATGATGTCTCGGAATTTGTTGACCATGAGGGAATCTCAGACAATGGCTTCAGAGTCATGCAGAATCACTGTCATACCGAAAAGCATCAACTTATACCAAAATGCAACCATTAGAAATGACCTGTGCAGTAATTAGGAAAGATTGCATAAACAGAGACTCGTATGGATATGATACAGTTTGCATCATGTCCTTTACAAAGCCCTTTTTGCTCTAAACATCCATAATTTTTATGGCTAACTTAAGCAAGCAAGAAAAATACTAAAACAGAGCACAGTTTAATCAGTGTAAGAGATGACAGTGGCACACTTGCCATGGCAAATGATAATGACACTTGAACACAAGAGTGGCAGGCTGATGTCAATGGTTTCTTCCTCACAATGCTGCTGTAGACATTTTTAACCCCTGTCTTTAGGCATGTGATGAAACACATCCGGAGCAGATGACACTTGAAGCCAGGCCTCCTGGTCTGGAAGTAGAGACACCACAACTCGAGCCCCAAAAGTGCTGATATAAGCGTCCCTAAATTTTTTGAGCAACTTGCCTCCTAACATGGATTTAAATGTTCCCAAAGCGGAAAAGAAAATGCTTTTCCTATATTTGGATTTTGCAGTGATAATTCTACTCAATGCTTAATATTACATGGATTCACTTGGGGGGGAAGAAGACTCACAAATGGGAATGGGCATCATTACACACAGTTAACCAGCACCCGTTCATTCTGACACAGCAACACAAATCCTTTTTGCTTAATTATATGATTGCAGTGTGGAGCTTATGCCAAGTATTCTGTGGAATTGCTGGAATCCTGAGTAGGAAAAACAAAATTGTGAGAGGCTGGTATGCATTGAGCTAGGCAGTACTAAAAATAAGTCAGCACCTCTTAAAGGGAACCTTCCTTTTGGCTGGAGAATGTGCTGAACTTCATTACAGAACTGATTTTGACATGGAAAAGGCAGAGGAATGGTGCAATATTTCAGACAGACGTGCTCCATTGTTATCTGAAGCAGCAGTGGAGGCCTTGGTGCAGCAGATTGATGTGAGTAGAGAGCCTCTCTATCCACAGTATGGCTCTCCAGATAAGCAGTTGGAACAGTTAACATTATGGGTCAATATCAGCAGTATAGCCGTGAGGAAGTGGACACAGTAACACAAGAAGCTCAATAACCTGAAATGAATGATGAGTGAGTGCAAATATCTTCACATGCCACATTCTGTCACCTGCTCCTCTCACCTTCCAGAATGCACTGTCCATCAAATGTCCATGTCATACCTCACAACAAAATCCATCGGTCAATTATAAGGGATTTTAACTCTTCAGATATTAATTGGAGCTGTTAGCTTAGTTGTCTGGATGGCTGGTTTTCAATAAAGAGTAATACCAACAGCATGTGTTCATAATCCTGTACCAACGAAGTTACCACAAAGCACTCCCCTTTTCAACCTCTCCCTTCACCTGAGGCATGGTGACCCCTCAGGGTAAATTATCACCAGTCACATCTCTATAATAATAAGTCCTATCATACACTAGGGCTATGGGAACTTTATCTTTATAATGGTTTGGACTGAAACGTCAGGGAATGGGTTCAAGAAATTTGCAAATAACATGAAAGTTCGTAGGGTGGTCAGTAGGGAAGAGGATGACCATAGATTGCATAAGGAACTTTAAAAGCATAAACAGACCATCATGTACAATGGCTTCTCTTCCAGTTCCCATACAGTTACCTCTAGTAATCTCAAAGGATCCATCAATGCCCCCCTCCTATTTCTCATGAACTCACTGTACATCAGCAACCTCACCAGAAAATATGTCAGTTTCCTCATTTATGTTGGTAATGTTCAGGCACCATCTCATCAACTCTACAACACCTCAACTGTCTTTAAATTGCCACACTACTTGTCAGCATTTAGTACTTAAAGATTGAGAGATAAATTTTCCAGCTCCACACTCTTGACTCTGATCTCCAGCATCTGCGGTCCTCGCTTTCTCCTTATTAAAGATTGTGATGGTCTAAACAAGCATTATACTTGAGCCAAACATTTGGTCATTTGTCCTAATATTTCCCTTTGTGAGTGCGTATCTTATATTTCTTCACAGAATTATAGAATGGTTACAGCACAGAAGAAGCCCAATTATGCCATCTCTGTGACAGCACCTCATCTACTCCCTCTCTGCCTCCTTTTCACACCACCTTGCAAAGGTTTTCTCTTCAGGCAATGATCCTTTCTCTTTTGAGACCCTGATTGATTCTACCACCAGCACATTCTCAGGTAATACATTCCAGGTCCTAATTCAATGTCTCCCAAACATTATTACACTGTGATCCCATTTTAAGTTGTTGTGATCCCTCAGCAAAATCTGAGAGACAGGAGCCAGCAGTAAAGTGGGGGATAGTAAAAGATCTATGAGAGTAAGCGGGAAGGGATGGAGGTTGACGTCAGATATTACTGCCTCAGAGCTCAGAACCACAACATTTC
Source organism: Chiloscyllium punctatum (assembly GCF_047496795.1). Taxonomy (NCBI): domain Eukaryota; kingdom Metazoa; phylum Chordata; class Chondrichthyes; order Orectolobiformes; family Hemiscylliidae; genus Chiloscyllium; species Chiloscyllium punctatum. The sequence continues at coordinate 120,162,143 of NC_092747.1, forward strand.
AACTTGTGACCCTACCCTCTACTACGGAAATCTTTGACTAAACCGTTCTCTGCTTAGAAAAATAACTTTTCCCCATGCTGCTATTGCTTTTGTTAGTAATCACCTTAAATGATGACCTCTGGTTCTGGACACTTCTACCAATGGGAATAGTTTCTCACTTTCTACTCTGTCTAGGCTACACATCAGATCACACCCCAGCCCCCTCCCATTTATCTCTCCACCCCCAAGGCTCCCAACCTCATTTCTGATTAAGGGCTTTTTCGCGAAATGTCGATTTTCTTATTCCTCGGATGTTACCTGACCTGCTGTGCTTTTCCAACACCATTCTAATCTTGACTCTAATCTCCAGCATCTGCAGTCCTCACTTTTGCCTTCACATCAGATCCCCTCAATCCTTTCTTCTCCAAGGAGAACAGGTCCATCTTCTATAATCTACCTCTATAGTTGAAGTTCCTCATCACTGGAGCTAACGTCATGAATCTCTTTTCATCCTCTCGGACGGTGTCACATTCTATACTGCAGTGTGAAGCACCTTGAAGTATTTCATAATGTTGATGGCACAATGTACCTAGAAGTGCAAGCTGTTGTTGACCTTGGAGCCCATTCTTTCTAACCAGGAAGTGAGGTTTACTTCATGTGAACAAAATCCGGTGCAGTGATGGCTTATCCTGATTTCTCAGCTTCTTTTGGAGCTTAAGTAGAAGGCACCCAATGCCTCAGTGAAAACTCACATGAAAGGCATGAAGTGCAGCTGGTTACCATACAAATAAAGCCTGCTGCTCTTTGGGCTTGGTTAACTCAATTGGCTGGATGGCCAGTTTGTGATGTGGAGTGAAGACAATAGCAAGGGTTCAATTCCTGCAATCAGCTGAGAATATAGGAAGGTTAATCCTTCTCAACCTCTTCCCTTACCTTAATTATAGTGACTTTCAGGTAAAACCATCACCAGTTGTCTTTCACTAATGGGAAAGCAGTCCTACACCAGTGTTACCCTTTTACTGACATTGTGGCCCACACTGCTACCTTCAGGGCTGCAATACCGTGTTTAAGGGGGATTGCAGGGTCTCACTATTTTCCAAAAGGTTACTCCGCTCACTGAAGCATCATGCCAAACAAATGATAATGATTCTGTGGGGTACACACATGCTGTCCATGTTCAGGCCAACAGCATTCACTGTCACACCCCTGACAGTCTAGAGTTCCCTCCACTGTCAACCAGTTAAACCCAAACTCCCTCTGCCCGTGAGTCTGAAGCTGTAGTTGTTTGAGACTCTTCTGCATTTCTGTTCTGTGCTCACAGGACAGCAGCCTTGTCTGTGCTGTATCTATTAAAGTGCCTGTGAAGTGGTTGCCTCTGGTTGTGTGCGCTGCATGACAATGACAGACCAGGTAAGAAACTCGTCCAAGGTTACATTCCAAACCAAAATCCCACTTGTCATTAACAAACAAGAAAAACAAACAAATTTGCATCCACAATCCATAAACTTCCTCTCCCACCAATGCTCTGTAGCAGCTGTGTGTACCATCTACAAGATGCATTACAGAAATTCACCAAGGCTCCTTCAATAGCATTTTCCAAGCCTGTAACCTCCACCATCTGCAATGATAATGGCAACAGACGCATGGCAGCATCACCACCTGCACATTCTACTCCAAGCCACTCACTATCCTTGACTTAGGATCACTGTTCCTTCTGTGTCATTGGTTCAAGATCCTGGAACTCCATCTGTAATTGCATTGTAGATCTGCAGCACTTAAAAAAGGCAGTTCACCATCACCTTCTCAAGGGCACCCAGGGATGGGCAATAATTGCTGGCTCAGCCAATGATACCCAGAGATAAACATCTGAGTTACTCAAATTACACAAACATACACATGCCTGTTCTCATGCTTTAGCAGTTCATTGTTCTCATCAGTCTCTTGTACATGCCTTGTGCATATAGACTTTATGCCATACTGGGATCAGAATGATATTGGTACACGTTGTTGACCATTCGTTTGCACGATGTTCTTTCTCCAGGAGTGTTGGCCTTGTGACATGCTTTGCTGCCCAGACTGCTCAATTCCCATTGTTGAGTTGCTATGGATCTCTAGGTCTGATAGCTCATCAATTCACTCTGTAGGTGATGAATTCAAACTTCCCATCAGCTACCTAAAGTAGGGTGACAGTTTCTCCAGTAATGTGTAGAGCCTGCAGATATAACGGTATATCTGGTTATTCAATTCCAATGCATATTATCAAGGGGAAAATTGCTGTACAGGTCCAAAGTTGAGAGCTTTGAAAGTTTGTGCTCTGACTCTTCAATGCTCAACTCTAGCAATGGTTTAGCAGTCTTGCCACAATGAAATCTGGTTATCTGCAGTTTCACTTTGATTTTGTCACTCACATCTGTAGTTACTTTTGGCTTCAGTAGCTTTTTTGCCATTGGAAGTGTATTTTGGGTGTGGCATGGCTTTAGTCTTAGTATTGGAACTACTTTTCATTCCATGAATAATAGTGTTTCTCCATTTGAGTATTGCCTTGTTCTGGATTCCTCAATTTTCTTATGATTCACTAGCCTTTCTATTTGACTGGGGACAATGTAGCAATATTATGAGGCATTGAATTTCTCAGTCTTTTATCAAGCGAGTGAATTCTTCACTCATGAACTGGGACCATTTTTGTAGAAACATTGAGGATCATAGATTGAGATGATCAAAAATTTCATATGATAAAATAATTGTCTCTTGGTGCATTGTTGTTTTGGGTGGAGGAATGGAAATATTAATTGAGCTAGCAAACTGAAACTGAATGGAGAACGTGTACTCATATGTCTCTTCATGCTGTTACATGGTGTGGAGAAAAGTCACAATTGAATGGATTTCTCATTCCATGCTTCCTTACATTTTCATATAGCTTTTGATTAAATTGCACATGGGAGAATTTTATTTAAATTAGACGTCAGTTGGATCTTGGGAACTCAAGGTAAAATAGTTTACAATATTGAACAGATCACTAATGAGAAATTTATTGGCTAGTTTTTGAGTCTAAACTAATGACACCATTATCAGAAATTGGTTATGTAACTGTGCAATTTTTTAAACCATTATGGTCCTTGCTGGTGATGCAAATTCAGAACATTATCTCTGTCATGTCAAGACAGAGATAGTTTTGTTTACGTTTCTAAACATTTCTATCCTGAATGTTGATATCAATTGTAAACATGCACAGTTCATCAATAATAAAATGGCTGAGAAAAGCCAGAGAGCGTACTGTATAACTTTCTGAAGAATTTCTATCTGTTATGCGATTTTAACAACAAATGACTTATAAATTTAATATTGAGAAATATTACATAATATTTTGAAAGTATACAAGTGATGCAACTCAGTTAGCACATGGAGACACAGATAAGAATCTAGGAGTAGTGACAGACTGTTCATGATAGAAGTCCAGAAAATGTGGCGCAGCAATTAAAATAGAATCAAGAACAGAAATTGCTGGAAAAGCTCAGCAGATCTGGCAGCATCTATGGAGAGAAATCGGAGTTGATGTTTTGGGTTGAGTGACCCTTCCTCATAACTGGGGAACAGAGTTAACTCAGCAATTTCCATTTCTCTTTCTGACTTATTGTGTCTGCAGTTCTTTCATTTTTTTAATGAAAGTAGAATATTTGGGATATGGAGCCAACAGAGGTGATACTAATGTTACACAATGTGTGAGTAGGATTGCAGCTTCAGTTATTGATTCAGTGTGACAATATTATTGTGATTCTTGTTATAACCCTTCCTGTAACATAAACTGCAAGTCGAGAATACACTTCAAATTCAATGTATCGTGACACATTTAGTATTGAACTAAAAATAATAGATAACCAACATGTGGTGGGGCAGAAACGTTTCCGACTGCTACAGAAGCGCAGACTAGTTTTCTACCTAAAGTGACACATAATTAGAGTCAACAGATCTTCATCAGGGGATGTCACAAATATTCGTGCTTTTGAGCCTGTAATTAAAATCATTGCCAGAAATCATTCCCTCTCTTCCTCTCGTGCACTGATTTGCTCGTGCCTGTCTATTTGCTGTAAACATTTCCTTGATATTTGTTTAACTCATCACTCATTCGTAATCTCAAGCATATGAGGTATGGAATATTGTTTAAGTAACCTTTAGCGATCATGCAATCTTCCAGCTTCTTCTTTCTTTGTTTCCATAAGTGGTTTCAAGCAGTGGGTAAAAAGACCCAATGACAGTGCAGCTACACGTTCCTCAACCTTCAACTAAGCAGCTGATGCTCGTCATAGAATCCCTACAGTATGCAGCCTGCACGACTCCTCATAGTCTCTGGACACAGCTTGCAGAGAAGTCAAGACCATACTTGCTCTGACCAAAGAGTAATGGGAACTTGAAGCTAACTTAATGAACTGGGCCTTTGGAGGTTGAAATCCGTAGATACTACTGGAGATATTTTCAAATTGGCATAGGGATAAACAAATGAATGAGGTGAGAGTCTAGATTAGATGGTGCTGCTGGAAAAACACAGCAGATCAGGCAGCATCTGAGGAGCAGGAAAATTAATATTTTGGGCAAAAGCCCTTCCTCAGGAAGCCTTTCCTAATGAAGGGCTTTTGCCTGAACCGTCGATTTTCCTGCTCCTCTGATGCTGCCTGACCTGCTACCCTTTTCCAGCACCACTCTAATCTAGACTCTGATTTCCAGCACTTGCAGTCCTCCCTTTTGCCGAGATTAATGAGGCGAGTACATAACTGAAGGAGTGTGATGGGAAGGAAATGTCCAGTCCGCTGCACAACAACACCAGTACTGGAAGAGAAAGTAAATGTAGTTTTAGGTCGAAGAGTGTGGTGGTGGAAAAGCACAGCCAGTCAGGCAGCACCCGAGGAGCAGGAGAGTTGATTCGAGCATAAGCTTTTCATCAGGAATGAGGCAGTGACCCAAGGGGCATTGAGAGATAAATGGGAGGGGCGTGGGGGCTTGAGGGAAGGGAGCTTGGAATGCAATAAGTAGATAGTGATGGGGATGAAAGTGATAGGTCGGAAAGGAGGTGGTGTGGATAGGTTGGAAGGAAAATGGACAGGTTGGACAGTTCAAAAGGGCGGTGCCGGGTTGGAAGGTTGGATCTGGGATAGGGTGGGGAGAGGGGAAATGAGGAAACTGGTGAAATCAACATTGATCCCGTATGGTTGGGGGTTCCCAAGGTGGAAGATGAGGCGTTCTTTCTCCAGGCTTCTGAGAAGTAAGTAGGATGAAAGCTCCAGGATGAGGCTAATACATTTTCCAGGCTAGCCAGCAAAATATGGTCCATAAATGAATAAAACTGAATATTGCTGAAAAAAAGAGCCATTTTGTCCAAGATTTTCATCTTGCGCATGTCAGGATGATTTACAGGAAAGACCTATACAATGGGAAAACAACCTTTTTATATTGTGTGAGAAAAGAGTACTGATTTGCTGACAAGTAGATTCCAATTGGTTGAGATGTTACCATGGAGAATGCTCCAATTAGATGATCACTGACAATTAACTCCCATTTAAAGTTAAACCAGTCTGTTTGACTCTGATTAGACAAGGATAGCCCTGAGAAATGAATCAGAAAGTGACTGTCATCTGGTTTGTTGAGTTAAAACAGCAACAATATTCATTCTGTCAGGACCCTGTGTATTAATATTTAGGTGCTCAATGTTGAGTGACAACCAATTTAAGATTGTCAATCTGGCTTATAATGTGATGTCCTTGTGCACACTGAAAACTTCAAAAATTAATACATAGGCCCTGATCTTTACAAAACAGAAAGTGTATGTACACACATTCTGCTTTCTCAAACAAAACAAAACAGGTAACAGTTCATTTGGGCTCCTGCCCCAAAAGACCGATTTTCCTGCTCCTCGGATGCTGCTTGACCTGCTGTGCTTTTCCAGCACCACACTAATCTTGACTCTGATCTCCAGCATCTGCAGTCCTCACTTTCGCCTTGTTTCTCAGAATGCCTTGATCAATCAGAGTCCACCCGTATGGTTTAAATCTAAACAAAATTTGACAGTCAACTGTCAGTCAGCCAACTGTTGCATTCTCCATGGCAATGCCTTTACCAATCAGAGTCCACTCACAAACCTATCAGCACTCTCTTTTTGCACAGTATAAAATGGTTGTTTTCCCTTTTGTATTGGTACTTCTTGCAAATTGTCCTGATGAGTTCAAAATGAAAATTTTCAACCTTATGTGTCAATTCCCAGACATACAAGTTCTGTACTATTGTATGAACCCAGCTGATTCTATTACTAGACAAGTCAGATGCCAAGCTAATGCCTGGCTAGATAGATGATATTTTATTTTGTTTTTGGTTTAATGAAGTGGTCTGTCATTGAAACAAAATAATTCAATGTTGCAGATTTTGTTTTAACAATAGGATAGAAGTCTATTTTACAAAAAAGATTAAGTTATCATAAAATAAACCAAAGCTATTTACACCTACCACAAGATTTTGAAACACATGATAAAATATAATCATATTAATCACAAAAATAGTCTTTCACAGATCCCAAAGACACCTTTGTACAGTACCTAAAGGAATCAATGATGCAGAACTTATACGATGTGTCTGACTCTATGACTCTAGGAATGAAATCTCTTTCTCAAATATCTCAATAGCTTTAATTTAACTGTGATTTCAACATCCAGCCTGAAAGATCTAAAGTCTCTTCCTGGAGCTTTCATGCACTTGAGTTCAAACGTTCTCTGCTTCAAATAACCTCCATGTTTTATCTAAATATTTCTGGTCTGGGGCAATTATTAAACTCTGTACTCAGAAGCCATATATTTTCATTAATCACTTTCCTTTCTGAGGATGCTTTAAGCAGCCATTTTTATTCAAGGATTTCTGCAAATCTGCCCCAAACTGAAATAAATAAAACCCTTTACTTTCGAACAATGGACATTTTCCTGAAGCTTAAAAATAAATAAGTACAGAAATTTCAAACAGAAACCCTGATGCACAATTGTTTACCCTGCTCTGTCAGAAAAACTCTGACTGTATACAAAGCTATTATTTCTGAAAGTTATCTCTCTATCAAGTTGTTTTTAAAATAAATCACCATGGCGACAGAAAGGCTTCCAGGTTAATAATTAAAACCTTCAGACACGCAGAAAAACTCACTTGTCCTTAATTCAAAACTTGAAAATGTTAAAAGCTAAAACTAAATGATATTAAACTACTTGTTGTGGTTCTGTTCGCCGAGCTGGGAATTTGTGTTGCAGATGTTTCGTCCCCTGTCTAGGTGACATCCTCAGTGCTTGGGAGCCTCCTGTGAAGCGCTTCTGTGATCTTTCCTCTGACATTTGTAGTGGTTTGAATCTGCCGCTTCCGGTTGTCAGTTCCAGCTGTCCGTTGCAGTGGTCGGTATATTGGGTCCAGGTCGATGTGCTTGTTGATAGAGTCTGTGGATGAGTGCCATGCCTCTAGGAATTCCCTAGCTGTTCTCTGTTTGGCTTGTCCTATAATAGTAGTGTTGTCCCAGTCGAATTCATGTTGCTTGTCATCTACGTGTGTGGCTACTGGTCGTGTCGTTTCATGGCTAGTTGGTGTTCATGGATGCGGATCATTAGCTGTCTTCCTGTTTGTCCTATGTAATGTTTTGTGCAGTCCTTGCATGGGATTTTGTACGCTACGTTGGTTTTGCTCATGCTGGGTATTGGGTCCTTCGTTCTGGTGAGTTGTTGTCTGAGAGTGGCTGTTGGTTTGTGTGCTGTTATGAGTCCTAGTGGTCGCAGTAGTCTGGCTGTCAGTTTGGAAATGCTCTTGATGTATGGTAGTGTGGCTAGTCCTTTGGGTTGCGGCATGTCCTCGTTCTGCTTTGAACGAGGCTTTGAACTTTGAACACCTATGGGCGAGAGACACTAAGACAAGCCGGGAAATGGGAATCCTGTGCCAATCGCCGAAGCGCCACAAACGAACGACTCCGGTTCCTGCATGAATGCCGAAAGAATCGAATCCTTCCACCATGTGTCAGATACAGACCACCAGTCAACAACCCACAAGCCAGGGACACAGCCAGACAGAACGGATTCAGGATGATCCAGGTAATGATTACAGACGCTTACAACAGACTTCACAAATACAGACAAGAAATTGCACACCAAAAATTGTTAATTTCCAAAACCACCAATCAGGAATGGAGTCAGACCATAGAACAGGCCATCACCATAGGACAGAACAGGACCACACACACCGCAAAAAAATGGAACTAAAAGAAAAAATGGCCAAACTAACACACAACAGAGAGGACACCACAACACACACCTGGGTTAAGAACCTCTCCCACAGACAGCTCACAGACACGGATAGAACTATACTGGCCAAGGGACTCAACTACAACCACAGGGACGCCAAGACAGAAGAATTCCTAGCAGCACTAGAATGCACACTCAGGAACAATGGACTGACAGAAGAGACACAACAAACAATGAGACAAAGTATCGTACCTCTGATAACAAGGAAAAGACAAACATATAACCTCAACACCAAGGAGAGGGAAGCACTAAAATCACTAAGAAATGATAAGAACATAATCATACTACCAGCAGACAAAGGCAGAATGACGGTCATCCTGGACAAAGCAGAGTACATCCAAAAAGCGCAACAACTACTTGCATATACCAACACCTACCAAAAGAGGGAGTTTGACCCCACCCCACAGCTCACCAATAGGATAAACAACACCCTGAGGAACCTACAAAAAAATGGACAGATAACCAGGTTTGACCTACAAAGAATGAAACCTGAAAGCAACAAAACCCCCAGATTCTATGGACTACCTAAAGTGCACAAACCAGACATCCCACTCAGACCCATAGTATCACTACCAGGGACACAATCACACAAACTGGCTAAAGAATTACAGCAGAAACTGAAGCACCTGATCAGCGGATCCAGACACTCTATACAATCAACACAGGAATTCTTGGACATCATCAGAAATATACACATAGACAAGGAAGAAACCATGGTTTCACTCGATGTAACGGCACTGTTCACCTCTATCGACAAAACCCTAGCCAGAAAAATAATAGCCGACCTGCTGGACATACAGAACAGACAACAGGACGGGGAACCTATCAACAAAGACAGCATACTTAAACTACTGGACCTGTGTCTCACAACACACTTCACATTCAACAACCAAATATATGAACAAATCAATGGCACACCCATGGGCTCACCCATCTCTGGACTCATAGCAGAAGTGGTAATGCAAAGGTGAGAACAAACAGTCTTACCGCAAATTCAACCCAAACTCTGGGTCAGATATGTGGATGATACCTTTGTAATCATTAAAAACACAGAAATAGAGAACACACACCAGATCATCAATGCCACACTCACAGGAATCCGATTCACTAGAGAGGAAGAAAAGGACAACCAACTCCCATTCCTAGACGTGATGGTACATAAAACACCTAACGGAGAATTCACCACAAAGGTATACAGGAAAGCCACACACACAGACCTGAACTACGAAAGCAACCACCCCAACACACACAAAAGAAGTTGCATCATGACACTATTCAAAAGGGCCACAACACAACTGCAGTACACCAGAACCGCAAGAAGAGGAAGAAGAACACCTATACAATGTATTTGCCAAAAACGGATACCTGCGCAATTTCATCAACAGATGCCTAAGGGAAAGACAACGGAACGAGGACATGCCGCAACCCAAAGGACTAGCCACACTACCATACATCAAGAACATTTCCAAACTGACAGCCAGACTACTGCGACCACTAGGACTCATAACAGCACACAAACCAACAGCCACTCTCAGACAACAACTCACCAGAACGAAGAACCAATACTGAGCATGAGCAAAACCAATGTAGTGTACAAAATCCCATGCAAGGACTACACAAAACACTACATAGGACAAACAGGAAGACAGCTAACGATCCGCATCCATGAACACCAACTAGCCACGAAACGACACGACTAGCTATCCTTAGTAGCCACACACGCAGATGACAAGCATAAGACCATAAGACCATAAGACATAGGAGTGGAAGTAAGGCCATTCGGCCCATCGAGTCCACTCCGCCATTCAATCATGGCTGATGCGCATTTCAGCTCCACTTACCAGCGTTCTCCCCGTAGCCCTTAATTCCTCTAGACAACAAGAATCTATCAATCTCGGCCTTGAAGACATTTAGCGTCCCGGCTTCCACTGCACTCCATGGCAATGAATTCCACAGGCCCACCACTCTCTGGCTGAAGAAATGTCTCCGCATTTCTGTTCTGAAATGACCCCCTCTAATTCTAAGGCTGTGTCCACGGGTCCTAGTCTCCTCGCCTAACGGAAACAATTTCCTAGCATCCACCTTTTCCAAGCCATGTATTATTTTGTACGTCTCTATTAAGTCTCCCCTTAATCTTCTAAACTCCAACGAATACAATCCCAGTATCCTCAGCCGTTCCTCATATGCTAGACCTGTCATTCCAGGGATCATCTGTGTGAATCTCCGCTGGACACGTTCCAGTGCCAGTATGTCCTTCCTGAGGTGTGGGGACCAAAACTGGACACAGTACTCCAAATGGGGCCTAACCAGAGCTTTATAAAGTCTTAGTAGTACATCTCTGCTTTTATATTCCAACCCTCTTGAGATAAGAGACAACATTGCATTCGCTTTCTTAATCACAGACTCAACCTGCATGTTTACCTTTAGAGAATCCTCAACTAGCACTCCCAGATCCCTTTGTGCTTTGGCTTTATTAATTTTCTCACCATTTAGAAAGTAGTCCATGCTTTTATTCTTTTTGCCAAAGTGCAAGACCTCGCACTTGCTCACGTTAAATTCCATCAGCCATTTCCTGGACCACTCTCCCAACCTGTCTAGATCCTTCTGTAGCCTCCCCACTTCCTCAGTACTACCTGCCTGTCCACCTAACTTCGTATCATCGGCAAACTTCGCTAGAATGCCCCCGGTTCCCTCATCCAAATCATTAATATATAATGCGAACAGCTGTGGCCCCAGCACCGAACCCTGCGCGACACTGCTCGTCACCGGCTGCCATTCTGAAAAAGAAACTTTTATCCCAACTCTCTGCCTTCTGTTAGACAGCCAATCCTCAATCCATCCCAGCAGCTCACCTCGAACACCATGGACCCTCACCTTGCTCAGCAGCCTCCCGTGTGGCACCTTATCAAAGGCCTTTTGAAAGTCTAGATAGACCACATCCACTGGGTTTCCCTGGTCTAACCTACTTGTTACCTCTTCAAAAAATTCCAACAGGTTTGTCAGGCATGACCTCCCTTTACTAAATCCATGTTGACTTGTTCTAATTAGACTCTGCTCTTCCAAGAATTTAGAAACCTCATCCTTAATGATGGATTCTAGAATTTTACCAACAACCGAGGTTAAGCTGATTGGCCTATAATTTTCCATCTTTTGCCTTGATCCTTTCTTGAACAAGGGGGTTACTACAGCCATCTTCCAATCATCCGGGACCTTTCCTGACTCCAGTGACTCTTGAAAGATCTCAACCAATGCCTCTGCTATTTCCTCAGCCACCTCTCTCAGAACTCTAGGGTGTATCCCATCGGGGCCAGGAGATTTATCAATTTTAAGACTTTTTAACTTTTCTAGCACTATCTCTTTCGTAATGGCAACCATACTCAACTCAGCCCCGTGACACCCTTTAATTTTTGGGATATTACTCATGTCTTCCACTGTGAAAACTGACGAAAAGTACTTGTTAAGTTCTCCTGCTATTTCCTTATCTCCCATCACTAGGCTTCCTGCATCAGTTTGAAGTGGCCCAATGTCTACTTTTGCCTGTCGTTTGTTTCTTATGTACTGAAAGAAACTTTTACTATTATTTCTAATATTACTGGCTAGCCGACCTTCATATTTGATCCTCTCATTTCTTATTACACTCTTTGTTATCCTCTGTTTGCTTTTGTATCCTTCCCAATCTTCTGATTTCCCACTGTTCTTAGCCACTTTATAGGATCTCTCTTTTTCTTTAATACATTTCCTGACTTCCTTTGTCAGCCAAGGTTGTCTAATCCCTCCCCGGTTAATCTTTCTTTTCTTGGGAATGAACCTCTGTACAGTGTCCTCAATTATACCTACAAACTCCTGCCATTTTTGCTCTACTGTCTTCCCGGTTAGCCTCTGCTTCCAGTCTATTTTAGTCAGTTCCTCTCTCATGCCCTCATAATTACCTTTATTCAACTGTAACACCATTCCATCCGATTTTGCCTTCTCCCTTTCAAACTCCAGACTGAACTCTACCATATTATGGTCGCTACTTCCTAAGGGTTCCCTTACTTTAAGATCTTTTATAGAGTCTGGTTCATTGCAAAGCACTAGGTCCAGAATAGCCTGCTCTCTTGTGGGCTCCATGACAAGCTGTTCCAAAAAGCCATCCTGTAAGCATTCCATGAATTCCCTTTCTTTAGATCCACTAGCAACATTATTTACCCAATTCACCTGCATATTGAAGTCTCCCATGATCAATGTAACCTTGCCTTTCTGACATGCCTTCTCTATTTCCCGGTACATGTTGCGTCCCTGGTCCTGACCACTGTTAGGAGGTCTATACACAACTCCAATTATGGTTTTTTTGCCTTTGTGGTTCCTCAATTCCACCCACACAGACTCCACATCATCCGATGCTATGTCATTCAATACCATAGATTTAATTTTGTTCTTAACTGACAAGGCAACCCCACCCCCTCTGCCCACCTCTCTGTCTTTTCGATAAGTTGAAAAACCATGGAGGTTTAACTGCAACATGAATTTGACTGGGACAACACTACTATTATAGGACAAGCCAAACAGAGAACAGCCAGGGAATTCCTAGAGGCATGGCCTCATCCACAGATTCAATCAATAAGCACATCGACCTGGATCCAATATACCGACCACTGCAACAGACAGCTGGAACTGACAACCGGAAGTGGCAGATTCAAACCATTACAAATGCCGGAGGAAAGATCACAGAAGTGCTTCACAGGAGGCTCCCAAGCACTGAGGATGTCACCTAGACAGGAGACGAAACATCTGCAACACAAATTCCCAGCTCGGCGAACAGAACCACAACGAGCACCCGAGCTACAAATCTTCTCACAAACTTTGATATTAAACTACATATAAATCACACACTCTACAAGACAACTTAATATCAAGGTAGTAATTTTATGCTGCAGTGGAGTCACATTTGCTTCCTGTTAGACAGCAGCCAGTTAGTGGTCAAGTAATGCAACTCACTGCTGATGTTTAGAAGCAAGGTAACCAGAAAAGTCTAGCAAGTCTATGCAACTAAGCATATTAAACACTTATAATAGATAGAAAACCAGAGATGAAAAATTACTGAACATTGTTTTACAAGGAGCATAATAAAGAGTGAGATATGCACCATGATTTAAAAGTTGAGCATAGAATATCATTATGCCATATCCAGAGCAGGAATGAAGATATCACAAATTTTATTGCAAACTTTAAAAGCTGTACTTTTAAAATAGACACAGCAGCCTTTACGATGGCTGGTAATAATGTCATATGACTTCAGTAATGTTAGCTCCAGGTAGAACTGAACATCAAGCAAGTACCAAATTAAGAGTGGCATGGTGGCTCAGTGGTTAGCACTGCAGCCTCATAGAACTAGGGACCCAGGTTCAATTCTAGCCTCACGTGACTGTCTGTGTGGAGTTTGTACATTCTAATTGTATCTGCATGGGTTTCCTCTGGTTTTCTCCCACAGTCCAAAGATGTGCAGGACAGGTGAATTGGCCATGTTAAATTGTCCATTGTGTTAGGTGCATTATCCAGAGGGAAATGTGTCTGGATGGGTTACTCTTTGGAGGGTTGGTTGTGGACTTGTTGGGCCGAAGGGCCTGTTTCCACACTGTAGGGAATCTAATCTAAAGTATTGATAATTGAAGTTAATTATGAACTTCACAAGTTCCTTTTATTGGGGATGAACTGACTAAAGAGCAAGACCATCACATAGCAGCTAACTTGTCTTCTGCCTCACTCTGAGTCATGGAGACATTGAATCTCAATGTCTCCCTGCATAATATTCAAAAGGTAATCTGAATGGATTGGTCATTCGAAAAAGATAACCCTGTCATCTCAAATCACTACAGCCTGAAAAGCCACAACACATGATATGAGTTGGAATCAATGCAATACCTCTTCTGGAAGAAAAGGATTTTGTACGCATAATGGTAAGATAGTGGCCTTGGTTACCTGTTCTTTTGAAAATAACAGCAGAACCTGATCTGATCAGAGAAAAATCATGAGAGATACCATCTGAAACATGATATAAAAAAAATCAAACCAACTACACAGTCACAGTAAAGCAGTAATAACTTGTAAGTGGAAGAAAGCGTTTCCTTCAACCTGTCATGTTTTCATGTTCATCTGGGAGCTGACCTCTGGCAACCTAACAATAATAAACCTTGCAGTTTACTGAGAATCCTCCACTTCACTAAACCGAATAAAGCATCAGTTTTGCTAAGAAACACTAGGCCTATTAAGAAAGTGCATAAAATCATAACAAATCCTAATTTTCCTTTTCTTCCCACCTGTGTCTATCAGTTATGTTTGTGAGATGTTGCATAAAACCCAGGGACAGTAAATTATCTTACTTTTCTAAGAAAAAGTCATGAAGTGTGTCAATGGAATTATTTAAATTGGCACAAAGAATCCTGAGGGTAAGGAAAAGAATGCATGATCACAGACAATGAGAAAATGATACATTGTTGTCAAATCTTTGAATTTTTAGTCTCGAACTTACTTATCAAACAATCTTGAAAATTAGAGGGGAATTTTATTGAAAAAGTGCAAGTGATCTTATAGAAAACAATTTTGAGGATGAAAAGAAATAAGAAAGGATAACTGGTAGGCTGGGTGTGCAGCAAATGATGAAGGAACCAACCACAGGAAGAAACTTACTTGGCCTCATTATCACCAAAAGAATTGTCATAGATGCATCTGCCACTGGCAGTCACTGTTAGGAATGACCACTGTGAATTTCTTGTGCAGACTAAGTCCTATCTTCCTATTGAGGGTACCTGCCATCATATTGTATGCTGCTAATACTATGCTAGATGGGATAGATTTCAAACAAATGCAGCAACTCAAAGCCTTAATATCCATGGGGTGTTGCATGCTATCAGAAGCAGCAAGTTTCAACCACAATCTGTAAACTTGTGGCATGAATATTACCCTCTCCACCATTAACATCAAGCTGGGAATTAACTCTTGTTCAATGATGTCTGCAATTGAACAATTGAATTGAGTTGAATTGAATTAGCTTTATTGTCACCTCTACTCAAATGAGTACAGTATGAAGTGTACAAGTTGCCACTTACAGCACCATCTTAGGTACAAAGATCCCCAGGTACAGCTTCTCCAGTTACAGATTAGTTCCAGGTTAGTTACAGTCTAACTATGTCACCAACTCATGGCACCATCTTAGGTACACAGCACCTAGGCACAATCCATAGTTACAGAATAGAGACATGAGAAAAACATGTTACATTACAGCGGTACACAGTATAAGCATAGATCAGAAAAATAAGAAGCAAAGTGGAAAAGAGAAACATCGCAGTCTCTCTCCAAGGGCTCCCCACAACAGAACATCACGGGGAGGGGTCTCCACATAGTCTGACCGCTGCCTCCTGCCACGCACCACATTGGACCACTTCGCACTCGGCCAATGGTCGATGGTGTCCCTGCTTCAGGTTGGGGCCAGGTGTCCAAGGCTGAGAGAAAGGAGAGAAAGGAGGAAATGTGGGTGAGAGAAAGAAGAGCGGGTGGAGTAGATGAGCTCTGGATGGAGCGTCCCACATTGCTGCTAGCTTCTTGGAGTGAAAGCCTGGATTAGCATCAGACATACCCAAAGCTGAAGTGTCAATGGGTGAAACTACAACATAGGATTGTCTGCATGCAAACAATGGAAGCAACATGTGAAAAATCAGGCCTGAGTGATCCTACAACCAATGTGTCATTAGTAAGCTTTGCAGTCTTACTGCATTCAGTCATGAATGCTGATGAACAGTGAAATATGTACTAGGAAGGGGTGACTCCACAAATGTCCCCATCTTGAACGATGGGATAGTCCTGCACTTTGTACAAAAGATTAGGCTGATTACTGAGTGGATGGTCCATCTAAATCTCCAGCTGAGGTCACCAACATCACAGTTGCCAGTCTTCATGCAATTAAATCCATTATATGTGATCTCAAAAAATGGCTGAAGGTACCGGATACTACAAAGTCCTGACAACACTTTGGCAACAGAGCTGAACTGAATACTTGTGCTTGAGAACTAGTCATGCCCTCAACCAAGCTCTTCCAGTATATTTACAACACTAGCATCTATCTGTCAATGTGGAAATGTGTACAGATATTTTCTGCCCATGAAAAGCAGGATAAATCCAATCCAGTTAGTTAAACTCCTAACAAAAACAGTAATTGCTGGAAAAGCTCAGTAGTCTGGCAGCACTTGTGGAGAGAAATCAGTTAATATTTCGGGTCGAGTGACCCTTCCACAGAATTATGTGTTTCAGGAAGGGCCTGAAATGTTAAGTCTGATTTCTCTTCATAGATGCTGCCAAACTTGCTGAGCTTTTCCAGCAATTTCTGTTTTCGTTTCTGATTTACCACATCTGCAGTTCCTTTGGTTTTTATTTCGTTGAGCCCCTATTTGTCTGATTTCGACCAGTCCGCAAAGTGACGAAAAATGTAATTGAGAGTTCTTTCAGACAGCACTTTCTCAGCAACAGCGTACTCACCAATAGTTTGGTTTCCATCAGGACCATTCCTTTACTGATCCCTATTACAGCCTTGTTCCAAGCATGGGAAAAAGAGCTGAAATCCAGAAGTCAGGTGAGAGTGGTTTCTCTTGACATCATGAAACATTTTACTGGATCTGTTACTGTCAATCTTTCTTCCAAATAGTGCTCAACTTGGAGCAGTTCTGATTTATTAGTCAAGGAAATACCAGGCGGTAAACAACAGGAAGTTTCCTTGACCACTTTTGATCCCATGGCATCAGATTTCCGGGGTCCAGAGTCAATGTTGAGGACTCCTTCAATATTGAGGGACTGCTCTTTGTTGCCTCCCACTGTGTTGAACACTTCTGGAGGGTTTGCACTGTCAGAGGAATGGATCATGTAGAAATTGGAAACAATGTTGATTCTCTAAGCATGATGATGTCAGATTGTGGGGCAAATTTCTGAATTTCTACTTTGGTATCCAGGTGTTTGTGACGATAATCTTGATTGATAAACTGCGCTGATTACATCTTAATCATTTCTGTGAAAATGATCTGTGGTACATCATAGGACCCACAAAAATCAGCAAGGCAGCCTATGTGTTGAACTGCAGGAGATGGGGAGATACTAATCGAGTATTTTGCATCAGTGTTTACTGTGGAGAAGGACATGGAAGGAACAGAATGTGGGGAAATAGATGATGACATCTTGAAAAATGTTCATATTACAGAGGAGGAGGTGCTGGATGTCTTAAAACGCTTAATGGTGGATAAATCCCCAGGACCTGATGAACTGTACCCTAGACTTCTGTAGGAATCTAGGGAAGTGAGCCTCTTGCTGAGATATTTGGATCATCGATAGTCACAGGTGAGGTGTCTGAAGACTGGAAGTTGGCTAACGTGGTGCCCCTGTTTAAGGAAAAGCCAGGGAACTATAGACCAGTGATCCTGACATCAGTGGTGGGCAGGTTGTTGGAGGGAATCCTGAGGGACCGGATTTACATGTATTTGGAAAGGTGTGACACTGGAAAAGCAGGCATATACAACATGGTTCTGTGTGTTGGAAATCATGTCTCACTAACTTGGTTGAGGTTTTTGAAGATGTAACAAAGAGGATTGATCTATGGTGGACATGATTGACATGGACTTCAGTAAGGCTTTCGGCAAGGTTCCGCATGGTAAATTGGTTACTTAGATTAGATCACATGGAATACAGAGAGAATTAGCCATTTGGATACGGAACTGGCTCAAAGGTAGAAGACAGAGAGTGGTAGTGTAGAATTGCTTTTCAGACTGGAGGCCTGTGACCAGTGCAGTGCCACAAAAATCAGTGCTGGGTCCACTACTTTTCATCGTTTATGTAAATGATTTGGATGTGAACATAGAAGGTATAGTTAGTAAGTTTGCAGATGACACCAACATTGCAGGTGTAGTAGACAGCAAAGAAGGTTAGTTCGGAGTACAACGGGATCTTGATCAGATGAGCCAATGAGCTGAGGAGTGGCAGATGCAGTTTAATTTAAATAAATGTGAGGTGTTGCATTTTGGAAAGGCAGATCAGGGCAGGATATATATACTGAATGCTAAGGTCCTGTGAAGTGTTGCAGAACAAAGAGACAAAGTGCAGGTTCATGGTTCTTTGAAAGTGGAATCTCAGGGAGATAGGATAGTGAGGAAGGTGTCTGCTTTCCTTTATTAGTCAGAGCATTGAATATAGCAGTTGGGAGGTTACGTTGTGGCTGTATAGGATATTGGTTAGGCCACTTTTGAAATATTGTATGCAATTCTGGTCTCCCTCCAATCGGAAGGATATTTTGAAACTTGAAAGGGTTCAGAAAAGATTTACAAGCATGTTGCCAGGGTTGGAGGACTTGAGTTATAGGGAGAGGTTGAATAGGCTTGGGCTGTTTTTCCTGGAGCGTTGGAAGCTGAATGGTGATCTTATCGAGGTTTCTAAAATCATGAGGGGCACGAATAGGATAAATAGTCAAGGTCAAGATTAGGGTGGTGTTGGAAAAGCACTGCAGGTCAGGCAGCATCCGAGGAGTAGGAAAATCGATGTTTCGGGCAAAAGCTCACCTCATTCCTGATGAAGGGCTTTTGTCCGAAACGTCGATTTCTCTGCTCCTCGGATGCTGTGTGACTTGCTGTGCTTTTCCAACACCACTCTAATCTTGACTCTGATCTCCAGCATCTGCAGTCCTCACTTTCGCCTAAATAGCCAAGGTCTTTTCCCAGGGTTGGGGGAGTCCAGGATTGGAGGGCATAAGTTTAAGGTGAGAGGGGAAAGATTTAAAGGCACCTAAGGGGCAATGTTTTCACACAAAAGTGGTGCATATATGGAATGAGCTGCCAGAGTAAGTGGTGCAGGCTGGTACACTGGCAACATTTAAAAGACATCTGGATGGGTATATGAATAGGAAGGGTTTAGAAGGATATGGGCCAAGTGCTGGCAAATGAGACAAGATTAATTTAGGATAGGTCAGCATGGACGAGCTGGACTGAAGGGTCTGTTTGCGTGTTGTACACCTCTCTGACTCTATGACTCTGATTAGACTATTCTCAAATTAATATGATTGAAACTCTGATTATCTGGTAGCTTTGTAATCAGCATTATAAGTTCTAATTATTTTTATTCACTGACTGGATAAGGATGTTGCTGGCTAGGCCAGCCTTTATTATCCATCCTGAATTGTCCAGAGGACAGTTAAGAGTCAATCACATTGTGGTTAGTCTAAAGACCAGGTTAGAACAACAATTTCCTTTCCTAAGATATGGGTTTTTCTGACAATTGGCAATAGATTCATGGTCATCATTATAGCCTTAATTCCAGCTTTTTAAAAATTGAATTCAAATGTCAACATCTGCCATGGTGGGATTTGAACCCAGGTCCCCCGAGGCATAGCCTGGTCTCTGGATTTGATTAATTAATTGAATATTAAATTTAGTAGCTTCATTGTGGCATTGAAACTCACATTGTTAAATCATTCGGTTAGTAGTCTGGATTACAAGTCCAGTAATGTCAGCTCGATAATACTATTTCCCTCTGATAGGGCGGGCTCCATCTTAAAAAGGAGCTTTCACGATGTGTTCAAACTGCCCAGTTGTTTCAGACAATAGAGTCTGTTCTCTGGAATTCAGGCTCCTTTCACATAAATATGGTAATAGCTCTTTTTGGTCAGAACTGTTCAGTGCTGACAACATGCACAAATCCCACTTGTGTATGAAGAAGCCCCATAAGGTAAATCGCAAAGTAAATTTGAATGTCCTTAAGTACAGGCATGTTCTTCCAGAGAGCACAAGAACTGGTTTTGAGTGGAGTAACAGCATAGTCTAGATTGGAATGGGTCAAATGACACCTGGAATTTAAAATTACAGAGTGGAGGGGAGTCCCAGAATATGTAGGTTACCAAATGTGATCTCAAAGACTTAGAGGGAAAATAACACTATACTTTTCCAAATAAATGGGAATGTGACTAGAGAAGTATACAATGTGTTATGCTATTACTATTTAAAATTTCTGTGTTTTAAATGCACAAATTCGACTACCGTTTGTGTAATCACTCAAAGCTGATTTCTGTCCTTAAAAGAACTGAATTACCAAAAACTGAAATGAATTTGCTGACCCTTCAGTCAGTTTGGTTTCCTTGGGAAATCCTTATCAACATTCGTCACCAATATGAAGATCATTACGATACATTTCTCGCTCGAAAATAGCATGTTAAATGAGCAAGGTCAACCACATATTCTAGCAATAGAGCCATTGTTATTTGTCTCTTTAAAAGTTTTTCACTGTTA
This sequence comes from Chiloscyllium punctatum, assembly GCF_047496795.1. NCBI lineage: Eukaryota > Metazoa > Chordata > Chondrichthyes > Orectolobiformes > Hemiscylliidae > Chiloscyllium > Chiloscyllium punctatum. The sequence goes on from NC_092747.1 coordinate 120,182,712, forward strand.
TTCTATTGTTGTCTTGTTGATAAATTACTGAGTTTGTATAATTTGGGAGACATAGCAGTTTCCTTGCACCACTGCCATTTACTTCCTTGTTACATTGTTTAAGGCACCCCGAGTCTGATTTGTAATGCAAGTGTTTCCCGACTATGTGGGAAAGTATAAAGTTAAAAAATATTACATCATAGACTGTGGAGCTTTTTATTCTTCCGAATGAATTAATTTCCTACTGTGTCACTGGTGAAAATGTCTTATTTTTCTCAACATCAAAGACTTCATAGCGTGAAGCAAATGACTAACTGTATTAACTTCTTAGACTATTAACTCTGTTAAGTTCATAATGAATAGCTATAATATGGATGTAAAGTTTGCTGAACAATCAAGGAACCCTGGCTGACCAACTTCAACAGGATCCTTAGCCTAGGGGCTTGGTTTGACTTGGCTGGTCAGAGCCCATGTACTGTGCACATGTAAATAAAGGGTGACTTGGTGACAGGTACTGGTCTCTATGCAGTTATTTCATCAACATACCTGAAGTCGGCCCATATCTCTTAACGTCTTTTCTTGACAAAAACATAAAGGTCACAACTGATTTAGCATTCACTGTCATTTGTGAAAGAGAGTTCTAAACATTTTTATGTAGACATGCTTTTTAACATCTTTTCTGACGCAAAACCTGTCCACGAATCCCCAAATCCATCAATGAGGATGGCTTCTATAGAAACCACTTTTGCAGTGGTCAGTGAGCTGTAATCCAACAGCAGAGCCAGACACTTTGGCAGCTGCTTAAAAAGGGTGAGTAGAGAAGGTAATTGTGGAGTTAGTATGGCACTCCTGACCGAGGGGTGACTGTGTCAAATGGGTGAGAATTTAGATGGTAGTTGGATGAGGTCACTAGTATGCCAGGTGGCTGCAGTGCCAGTTGTTTGAAGTGGCTAGGATGCCAGGTGGACAGGAGGTCAGATAAGTGGTCAGGTAGATGTGTCAGTTCTGGTGTTGGAGTGGGATGTTGTTGGACCTGACAGCTGTGGGTCTGAGGGCGTGGGGGGAGTATTGGGTCTGGAGATGTACACATTGGTAATGGATGGGGGTCGACATGTGCTGGGTCTAAAAGATAGAATTGGTGGATTTGCATTTGGGGGCATCAGGTGGAAATGGGATGTCATGCCCAGGAGGAAGAGGGAAAATGTCAGCGAGGGCAGGGGTTCATCCACTTCAGGGATGAGGGGTGACAGATCTGACAAGTGAGAGCAGTTGTTGGGTCTGGGATGGGAGTATGTTTAACTAGTGTGGTGGGGGGTCGGTCATGTTTGGGGCATTCAGGCAGGAAGGAAGGGGAAAATGGGGTGGGGAGAACTTCCTGAGTCCCGATGAAGGGCTTTTGCCCGAAATGTCACTTGCCCTGCTCCTCGGATGCTGCCTGACCTGCTGTGCTTTTCCAGCACCACTTTAATCTTGACTCTGATCTCTAGCATCTGTAGTCTCCACTTTCGCCTGGTGGGGAGAGCTTGTCCATCTGTCTAGGTCCAGTTGGTGGGGCAACTCATGACCCACCCCTAACTATTCAATGCTGAGAGGGTTAAATGAAATGGGGTGGGGTGCTTGGGCAGAACATAAACACTAACTGACCAACATTTGCAAATGACATAAAAATAAATTTGAAAGCAAGCGGTGAGGATAACAGAAAGAGTCTGCAGAAGGATATAAGCAGATGAAGCGAATGAGCAATATCTTTGCAGATGGAAAATAATGTGGAAAATATAATGTTTTGCACCATGGAGAAAGAATGGAGGAGCTGAATATTATTTACATGGAGGAAGTCTGCAGAAATCTTCAGCAAAGCGAGACTTAGGAGTCCTTGTGCACAAGTCACAGAGAAATAGAATATAAGCTCAACGGGTAAAAGGAAGTCAAATGTAACACTAGCCATTATATCTAAGGGAATTGGGGATAAAAGTAGAGACATTTTGCAAAAAATAACACAAAGCACTAATTAAACTGCACCTGGAAAGACATACCGGTACTGGAGGCTGTCCAGACAATGGAACTATTGGAGGGACTGCCTTATGAAAAGATGTTGAGTAGTTTGGACATGTATTCATTGGAATTTAGGAGAATGAGAGGTGGCCTTACTGAAACGAAGAAGAGGCTTGTGGAGTTATTTTTTTTTATCTCTCAAAGAGTTGTGAATCTGTGGAAGTCTTCAGTGCAGAAGGCTGTAGAGGCTAAGTCATAAGTATATTCAACACTGTGATATACAGACGTTTGATTAGTAAGAGAATCAAGAATCAGAGGGAAAAGGTAGAAAAAGTGGAATTGTGGAATATCAGATCATGATCTCATTGAATGGTGGAGCAGACAGAATGGGTTGAATAACCTTCTGCTTCTATGACTTATGGTAGTAAATTTAATCTAATTTATGCAATCCCATCTGGTTAATGTCTTGTCAGATGTAGGACTAACTAGCGTTTTGGAAATATGCAGTCTGAACTGCAAAGCCTTAAATAATCTTGCCAATGTTTAGTATCATTATCATATTTTATTGGCTCTAATTTTAAATAAAAGCATTATAATTGTTTACCTGTCCAAGCATTTCTGATGCATTCAATATGGAGGGCCAAATGGCTGAGTAGACTCCTGAAAACGTCAACAGCATCAATATTCTATGTTGTTTCGACATCTTAAGGATGAGACTCTAGTAGGTCCATTGGACTGAAGGGTCTCTTTCCCTGCTGTATGAAGCTATTATTGTGATCATCAGCCAAGCCAATATTTTGAAGTGAACCTTCAAAGTGATCTGCTGTATGGTGCAGTAATGATGATGAGCTAATGGCAGATTAAAACTTAACATAGTACTACTCAACTGATGTACAAAAAATGTATAGGTACCAACAGAAAAGGCTGCAGAAGGTAGAAAGCAGGAATGCCTATTTTTAGTTAAAGCAGTGCAGCTAGACAGATCCTGGTTCCAACTCATCAACAGTTTGCATATTTGTCACAGTGCTGCCAGGTTAGAAATCAGTTGAACATTGAGAAATAAATGCTTTCATAGTGATTTAGGTGATTGAATGATGTAGGAAACACGATTACTTATGAATCTGCAATTAGTGTCTTCTTGTTCTCTGGGAATTTATGTGCCTGGTAAAATTGCTGTTTTTGTCATGTCCTTACTGACACATGGGGAAGTGGGCAAACTAGACTAATCCAACAAGCAATGCATCTATGAATTGTTTGATGCATTTATGCACACCTAATTGGCTAATGTTTCTGAATTGTTAAATGGCAATTTAATATAATAGCGACTATTGCTGTCATTGACAGTATATGTATTGGTACAAACTCCACAGAAGAACCATTAACCAAAATAACCACATTTGCTGAATGACTTCCTCAAGTGAGTAAACTACCAAAATTTCATTTCTTTGGGCTTTTACTTACTTCAACACAAATCCAAACCAATGCAAATAACTCTTGACTTAACAGGAAAATGAGACCTCACATATCCTGGTGATATAATGATAGAATCAGAACCCAAACATTTTCTCTAAATAGATGCTGCCAGACATGTTGAGTTTTTCCAGCAGTTTCTGTTTGTGTTGTTACTGGTAATGGTAGAGTCACTGGTCTGGTAATCCAAAGACCCAGGCTAATGTTCTGGGATTGTTGACTCAAATCCCATTATTTGGCTGGTGAAATTTAAATTAAATTAGTAATTCTGGAATTTAAATTGCAGTAATGAAAATGACCTGGATTATTGTAAGAACCTACCGTGTCCCTTTCCTGAAATAACAAATGCTAGCCTTGCCAATGATGCCTGCATCCCATGGAAGAATAAAAAGTTAAACTTCATTTTAAACAGTTGGTACAACAAAGATATAACATCAGCATCAGTCCTCTAACTTTTATAGCACCGTGTGTCTTTCCAACTTAGTCTCAGGGATTCCTCACTTTCCCATTCAATTAATGTTCCCTTGGTAATGCAGACTGGCAGATGTCCCTGGATGTGGTTATCACTGAGAACGCAAGAAGCTATGATTTATTGCAGCATAGAGCAGAAGGCACTGATCGTTGCTCTGCTTAGTGTCATGGCTTCATAAGATCTGGACACTGCGCATTTTGGAAGCTCCATGGGTAACCATGATCTCAATGTGGGGTGTGTAACTCCAATCTTTTCTTCTACTTGTAGTTGAGGTAGTTTTGTACTTGCTTGCTGGTCACACATCATCATCATCTGTCCTTGTTTGTCAAGAAGTGTATGCTGCATCTTGGAGAATCTGAATTGGAGGTAAAATAAAACAAAGATCTGTGCATGCTGGAAATCTGAAACAAAAACAGAAATTGCGTTTTGAGGAAGGAACACCAGACTCGAAATATTAATTCTGCTTTCTCTCCACAGATGCTGTCTGGCCTGCAGCAATTTCTGTTTTTGAATAGGAGTTAACTTGGCAAGATCACCCTCACTTGGTCTTTCAAACAAGAGCTCTCCTGGTAATGGCAACTCCATGTCCAGAGATGAAGCTCTGAGGTATAACATGGCAGCCATTTCAACTCACTCTCCCACTCCTTGTCCATCCTGGGCCTCCTCCACTGTCAAAATGAGGCCACACGCAAACTGGAGGAACAACACCTTATATTCTGCTTTGGGACCTCACAGCCCGATGACCTCAACACAGAGTTCACCAGCTTCAAAATCTCACCACTCCCAACCTTGTCCCATGTCCAGCCTTCCCTCTCCATCTCACCTCCTTGACCTGACCTAAACTGTCCATCTTTCTTCTCACCTATCTGCTTCATCCTTCCCACTGGACAATCATAATAACCACCTACCTTTCCTCCTGGCCCACCCCTTTCCTCTATTTATTTCTGAGCTCTCTTCCTCCTCCCCAGACCTGATGAAGGGTTCCAACCCGAAATGTCAACTCTCCTGTTTGACCTGTTATGCTCTTCCAGCTGCACATTTTAACAAATCTGACTTCCAATAGCTGCAGTCCTTATTACGTCCAAGTCAGAAAAGCGTTGTTTGTTATGTTTTATAGTTGGAATAGAATCTCTTTAAGAGGTGTGTAACTGGTAGGTCACACTGATGAATGCCAAAAAGTGTGGTGTTGGAAAAGCACAGCCAGTCAAGCAGCATCCGAGGAGCAGGAGAGTCAACATTTTGAGCATTCCTGATGAAGAACTTATGCTCGAAATATTGACTCTCCTGCTCCTTGGATGCTGCCTGACTGGCTGTGCTTTTCCAGCACCACACTTTTTGATTTTAACTACAGCATCTGCAGTCCTCACTTTCTCCACACCGATGAATGGTCAACCAGGTTTGTGGCCTTGTGCTTTTACAGAGTGCACAGTGACTGAATAAACTTCCCTGGTAGATTGCAGTAAACAAACATTGTTTTTGTTTTAATTCTACTGGAACCAAGTAACTGCCCAGTACAGAAAAGTAAGATTCCTTCCTTTCAGCCAGGAGATAGCCACAAAATACAGGAAAACATTTGAGTTCAGCAGAAAAGAAAACAATACTATTATTACTACAAAGTTAAAAAATTAAAAGCTCAGAAAATAAATAAACACATTAAGGAGAGATAATATTATCAGGAAGATTTAACACCAGAGATTGACCAAGTTGAACATGGAAGTAGACATCTTGGAGAAAATAATGCTCAAAATACAAAATAGGATGCTAAATAAGAAGCTGAACAATAAAGTGCACATCTGCATTGGGAGTATAACCAATGATGTTATGAGATAAAAGAAGCAATAAATACTTTTGAAAACATTCTGAAAGATTTGGCAATTCAATTCACCTTGAGAACAAACTCCTTGAAATAGCGAGATTTAGTGTCCAGAATAACCAGAGATATTTTCATTACTGGTCTCTACAGATAATGCAAAAATGTGATGATGATGATGATTTAAAGGCAGAATAGATTCCTTTTGTCAAAATTGCTGATGAACCAATGTCAAATTTGTTCCAATCAAAAGAAGATTTGACTCAAGAGATGTTGAGTAAGGCAGAAGTCTGGAAGAAGGCACATATAAGAAACACGTCCACAAAATAGGAGAGGCATGAGACACTAAAGGTCCATGTCAGTGCAGTGAAGCAAAGTAGACTCACGGCACAGAGAGTGCCCAGCTATTAGAAGTGAATACTTTATCTGCAACACAATAACTCACTATGCAGTTAGACACAGTCACTGAACAGCAACAGGTCAAATAGCATCATATAATGGCTTAATGCAGGAGAACTAATTACAAAGTAGAAAACCCTTAAGATTAGATTCCCTACAGTATGGAAATAGGCCATTCAGTACAACAAGTCCACACTGACCCTCCAAGGGGTAACCCACCCAGATCCATTCTCCTATCTTATACCCTACCCCTGACTAATGCACATAATGCTCTGGGCAATTTAGCATGGCTAATTCTCCTGATCTGCACATCTTTGGACTGTGGGAGGAAACCGGAGCACCCGGAGGAAACCCATGCAGACACAGGGAGAATGTGCAAACTCCACACAGTCAGTTGCCCAAGGTGGGAATTGAACCCAGGTGCCTGGCACTGTGAGGCAGCAGTGCTAACCACTGAGCCACCGTGCCACCCTGAAGAAAGTAACCTGCCTGAACTGAGGGAAAAAAATGACACCGATCTTACTTTTTGGCAAGCTGATATCTCTATCAGTGGTCATTTCAGAAATTTCAAGTTATATGAAGAGATGAGTGTCGCACTATTATCAGTGAGCCATGATAGAAATAAACTACTGTCCACAACTGAGAACAGTCCTGCTGCATGGTTAGGGTGGTATAGTATTTAACATTTATGGTATACCACAAGTATCCAGGAGAAAGTGAGGAATGCAGATGCTGGGGAGCCAGAGTTGAAAAGGGTGGCGCTGCAAAAGCACAGCAGGTCAGGCAGCATCCGAGGAACAGGAGAATTAATGTTTTGGATTCTTGATGAAGGGCTTATGTCCATAACATCAAATCTCCTGCTCCTCAGATGTTGCCTGACCTGCTGTGCTTTTTCCAGCACCAGCCTTTTCAACTCTGCCACAAGTAACTGCCCAGTATAGGCTATACCAGAATACTGTCAAGATTAGAGTGGTGCTGGAAAAGCACAGCCGGTCAGGCAGCATCTGAGGAGCTGGAAGACCAATGTTTTGGGCAAAAGCCCTTCATCAGGAATCAACCCAGGCACCTGGGTTCAATTCCCACCTTGGGCAACTGACTGTGTGGAGTTTGCACATTCTCCCTGTGTCTGCATGGGTTTCCTCCGGGTGCTCCGGTTTCCTGATGAAGGGCTTTTGCCTGAAACATTGGTCTTCCTGCTCCTCGGATGCTGCCTGACCTGCTGTTCTTTTCCAGCACCAGTCTCATCTTGACTCTAATCTCTAGCATCTGCAGTACCCACCTCCACCTATACCAAAATACTTACAAGTAAGAATAATTATTCTTATTTCACAAATCAGATTTCTCACCATTGAATGTGAATGTTAATCTTATTCAAATGACAGGAGTTAATCCAGTTATGGACAGCAGAGAGTAACACAATGCACACTAACAGCATTCAAGCAAACCATGAAGCCATCACAATTTTATTCAATAAAATTTCCAATAATGTATACACAATTGAACTTTAGTGATTACCTGTCCTCCTTTCGGAACAGGAAAGTGCCATTTGGCTCTTGAAGCCAGTTCCATCTTACAATAAAGTCATGGGTGATCTTACACAGTCATTCTTGGTGGGGAACCTTTCTAATGGGAACACTGCTAACTCTATTCCTATTTACTGGCTCATAACTCTCAACACTTTGTGACAGAGTCTATGTGGTATAAGGACAAGATTTTAAAGTGCTTTTGGGAGGTCCCAAATCAAAGGCCCAGGGCAGGGGTTTTGTGGATGGGGTAAGACAGGCCTGAGATTTTGGATTCCATGAATGCAGACCAATTTGAGGGACAATGAAGACTTGGGCAGACTTGTACCTCTGTACACAAGTACCAGGATAATAAAAGCAAAGAACGATGAATGCTGGAAATCTGAAATAAACACAGAAAATGTTGGAGAAACTCAGCAGATCTCAGCATCTGTGGAGAAACTAAAAGAGGAATCATCTTGGACCTGAAACGTTAAGTCAGTTTCTCTTTACACAAACACTATCAGACCTGCTCAGTTTCCCCATATGTACATAAATTATGAAAAATTAGCATTATGACTGAAGATCACAATTTTCACATCATCAATGACCTCATGCCTCTGTACCGAATGCTCTGATGCCTATTTGTTGCCAGAAATGCAGCACTATACATCACCTGTTCTTAATATAGTCCTGAAGAGGGGTTATACCCAAATCATTGACTTCTCCACCTCCTGATGCTGCTTAGCTTGCTGTGTTCTTCCAGCCTCCTATTTGTGTACCTTAATATAGCTTGGACACTATTTTAAATCACGTTCTGATGTTTGGTTCTGTTTTTCTTTATTTGTCTTTGAAAGCAAGAAGAAATAATACAGCATGCTATCACAATCAGTGTAATAAGCTGTAAGTTTCAGCTAGTATTCATAACATATTAATGAGGAATATAGAAACTGAAGTTGAAATCATAGGTTAGGAAAGGAGATGCTGTAGATGGATGCAGAAATCGTAGTGAATGGAGACAGATACGATGAGGTATAAAAAGGAAATGGATGCAAAATGGGACAATGGCAAGAAGGTGGGATTAGGAGAATCTAAAACAAGGATCTGATGGGTGCCAAGTTGGATAGGAAGGTGATGGTTTGGACAGTGGAATTGGAAATCTGCCAAAATGCAAAATTCACATACTTTACAGGTTTGGGAAAAAGAGTAAGCCATTTAGCCCCTCAGACCTGTTCCACCATTCCATGTGATCATGGCTTACCTGGACCCTAACTCCCAATTGGCTGCCACACATATCTATCAATCCCAGCATTAAAATGAATAATTTGTGATGCAGTCCCTCTAATGCTGAAATCTTTCCGAAGGTGCAGTGCCCCAGAACTACACACATAAAAATGTAGAACGTTGAAATAGAAGCTTTGATCCTGCACCGCCATTTAATAAGAACATGGCTGATCTGCTTGCACTCTTAACTTCACTTCCCTGACTGGCCCTATATCAACATTCTCCCTAATTTTCTTACCAGCTGCACAGGCCTCCGAAACTCATATGTAGCAGCAACTTCCAGAACCACAAAGTAATACTGCGGTTGGTGTGTCAACACTGATCACCCTACGTAGAGCATCAGAGTAGCTGCACATACTGCTTATGGGAAACTTTGTCCCATATCCCCAGACTCTTTAATCAAACACAAATCAATCTAATTCAGCCTTTAAGCACTCTAGCTGTGGTATGACCAGGACTTTTTGTTTGAAGCATAACAACTACCTGTTTGTATTCTATTCTTCAGGTATATAAAGGTGAGCACTCCAATATTCTTTTTCATTATTTTCTGTATCTGTTCATAACATTTCTATGTACTGGGAGTCTCAAAGTCACGTTAGACCTCTTATGTGTTCAGATTTTGAAACATGTTCTATTTATCATCCTTAGGTTCAAAATAGTTCACCTCATATCTGCCAACATTGAAATCTAACACTGCATACAAATGTGGAAATTTTGGTAATGCACAGAGGAATGAGGGACCTCGGAAACATTAGAAATGCGAGATTCTTGGGGGACTTGATAGGATAGATGCAGTCAGGATCATGGAAGAATCTAGGACCTTGAGAAATAATCTCAGAGACAAGAGTTGCCCATGTAAGTCAGAGATGAGGAGGAATTTTCTCTTTCAGACGGTAGTCAATCTGTGGAATTCTTTACCAGAGAGGATCATAAATGCTCGGCCATTAAGTGTATTCAAGGCTTAAATAATCAGGGCATCAAAGGGTATAGAGGAAAATTTGAAAAATGGAGTTGAGGTTTATCAGATCAACTCTACTTTCATTGACTGACAGAGAAGACTTGATGGGCTGAATGGCCCACTTCTGCTCTTAAGTCTTTTGGTCTTATGGAATACATGGATCTGTGAGGTATTTGTGAAAGAAAATACGGACCGAATGAGAGAGCCCTGAGTCATGTCTTGTACTTGTGCATGAAAAGACAAGGGAAAAATGTGTTTCTGGGTATGAGAGATAAAGGAAGGTGTGCTTTGTGTGTGTATGTGTACTCAAAACCAGGGAAGGTTGTGCTTATTTTTGTGCAAGACGAAGGAGAATCTTTGTAAAGGAAAGAGACTGTCTGGAGCCAGCATAGGAAAGTACTTCAGTCTTGATTGATTTGGGCCAATTGTCTTGCTTACGCAATGGATAGTCTTAAGCTGAAAATGGTGACTTGTTAGTTGAATGAAAAAATCTTGATATTTATACCATTAAATATTCTATTTCCCCCCCCCCCCCCCTTTTAATTAAAAATACATCTTGAATTTGTAAGTTTAGTTTCTGGGTGTCAGTGAAAGGGTTAATTTAGAAAGGAAAGTTGATCCTAAGTCCAATTATTTTATACAACAAGTTCAAACAATGTGCAGTTATAAGAAGGGAAGGTAGCATTGTTTAACTTATTGTATAATGGTATACTCTTTCTTACTTAAGTCTATTCAATAAGAAAAGGAAACTCTCATGTGAAACTGCTGAACAGGAAATGTTCCATTCCTGTAAATGAAGTATGCCAGTTTGTCATCACATGACTATATTCACTTTAAACAATAAGTGCTTCCTGATAACGGGGGTCTGAACAAATGTGTGAATATTGGAAAAAAGGGATCAGCTTATCCAAACATTTTGATAAGAACATTCAGAAGAAATTGACAAGGTTCTTGTAAATATTTCTTCTCAAGTGACACTAGAGGTCCTTTTGTATGACATGGTCTTTTAATGTTAATTTTGATCACTACAGACTATTAAATATGTGCCAGACATGAACACATTCCATGACTAAGGAACACATTCTCATGGAATTAAAGCAACATTAGGAAGGAACCGTAATTTCATTATTGTTGTTTTTGCATTGGGTCCTGTTTTTACTAAGATTGTAGCACTTTCTAGATGAACACAGTTGACAGCATATGGGCACACAGTATTGTAAAACAACAAATACTGGAGATTACAACGGGTCAGGTAGCACCCATGGAGAGAGAGCAAACTAACGTTTGAGTCTAGATGAGTCAGAGCTCTGTTGAAGAGTCATCTAGACTCAAAACGTTAGCTTGCTGTGTCTCTCCATGGATGTTCTCTGATCTGTTGTGATCTCCAGCTTTTGTTATTTTCAGTACAGATTCCAGCATCTGCAGTAATTTGCTCTTACACAGTATTGGGAGCTATATTAACTACCATGACTTCCAGCTGCTGAATTCTCAGCCCTACAATTGTGTTTTTACTCTGCATTACTTAAAATTAAACAGTTCTGCTATTCAGCTGAGAAAGCCATTTTTAAAATTCACCATCTATCTCAAGGTTGCCCTCATTCATGTTAGCAGTAGAATGAAAAACTGAAAAGTAGGTCACACATGTTGAATAACTTTACCTGTAAGAAATGTTTAACATTGAAGAAGTTGTGGTTGACATAAAGCAAATTAGAAGGGAAAATGCAGTAACCAAGTTGGATGTGATTTAAGTGAAATACTCATTCCTGATTTAATATTAGTAAAAAAAATTGAGGAAGCCTGCATCTGCAGCACATGTGTGCTCTGCTGTGTTGTGAACCACATTGAAATTCACACTGTAAGCCATACTTGCAGCAGGGAATCTGAGGCATGTCTTCCCAGAGGGTCAGATCTACAACTATCCCAAAAGGCATCTACTTCACTCTCCCATCATCATAGCTGGTCTTCCCATTGGCGCTATTCTGCTGCACAGCACAAAATGAATAAGTGGAGCCATCTTAGTCAGTTACCAAAAGGAAGTAGTGGGAGGTTGAAAATGATTGGATCCAGACTTTGGATTGATTCCTGAAGAAGTCATAATTAATTCAAAATGGTAACTCTGTTTCTTTTTCTACAGATGCTGCTATTGTTATCCTTCTTGGTTTGTGTATTATTGCTGTGAGGGAGGGGGGTGTGCTTTAACTCTAGGGAAAGATAGGTACTTTAAATGGTTTAGCGTCAGAAGAGAGAAAAGACATGTAACATTTGCATGTTGGTTAACTTAAATGGATGAAAGATATTGGTGGAAGTAGGATGAGGAGTGAAAACAAATTAACTTTGCAGGAACAAAGTCCTGGCTGTTTGGAAGTGAGTATATTATCTAGAGTATGGTATTAGTGTTGTGAGGTGTGAAACCTTTAGTGATGAGGGACAGATCTCTCTGACCATCAGCTTGGATACTCATAGTCTCCTGAACAAACCATCCAATGAACTCATAATTGGCATGGTTAGTGGATTAGGTGGGAACTCAGGACTGTTCTACGCCATCCCCCCAGTCACACCACTCCCCACCTCACCCTACCTCTTGCCCCCATTCAACAGCCCTTAATCCTGAAGAAACTCACTATCACCAGCAACAGAGTCAAACAATCAATAAACAGGGCTACACGGGTGTTTTGGTTTCCCTCTGCAAGCCTCCTTCCAACCCCTGGACCCACGTTTTAACTTGCACCCAGTCAGAAGTGCCTTCTGGGTCGGGCTGCATGCTGAAATCCTTGTTGGTTACAACGCCCCATGCATTTTGCTTCCTAACTAACACATGTTGAGGACCTGATGTAAGAGCCTTGTTTAAGAAAGGGGTTATGTCTTGTTACAGCTGCACAGAATATCTTTGGTTCCCTTATTTAAGGAGGAATATACTTGTCCTAGAGACATTTCAGGAAAGGTTCATGCAGTTGGGCTGAAAGGATGGCTGATGGGGACATGATTAGAGTGGTGCTGGAAAAGCATAGCAGGTCAGGCAGCATCTGAGGAGCAGGAAAATCGATGTTTCGGGCTAAAGCCCAGGGCATGTTGAACAGATTAAGTCTATACTCACTGGAGTTCAGAAAAATCAGATGCAATCGTATTGACATATAGAAGATTCTGAAGCGGCTTGTCAGAGTAGTTGCTGAGGATGTTTCTCTTCCTGAGAGCAGCAAGACCTCAGTGCCCAGCTTCAGAGGAAGGGATCGTCCAATAATGATGGATGGAGGAACTTCTTTTGACAAACTCTGAAGCTAATCTTCAGAATTCTCCACTTCAGGAAGCACTGGAGACTGGGTCTCATTCAAGGCTGAATGCAGCAGATAGAAAAACTAAAATAGCTGGAAAAGCTCAGCAGTCCTGGCAGCATCTGTGGAGAGAGAAACAGAGTTAACGTTTCGGTCCAGTGACGAATCTTCAGAAGAAGGTTACGAAGAAATTCACTGGACCTGAAAAGTTAATTCTGCTTTCTCTCCATAGATGCTGCCAGACTTGCAGAGCTTTTTTCCAGTGATTTTTGTTTATGTCTCTGATTTCCAGCATCCACAGGTTTTTTTTTAAGTTAGCAGATGTTTGGTCTGCAAAGGAGTGAATAGTTACAGAGGTCAGGCAGAAATGTGGCTTTGAGGCATCAATCAGATTAACCATGAACTAATAGAGTAGCTGGGAAGGGTTGAAGTTTCGATTGGCTTACTTCTACCTTTGACGGTTTACATTTAAGAATTCTAAGAGAGGCAGCCAGAATGAAAGAGTGAATGCAGTAGTTTTAAATTTCTAGTTTCAAACAGAGACTGGATGCAGAATTTAGCAAATGTATTATTGTTGCTGAAGTAAAGAGGGTAAAAACAGCCAGTGATGGATGATTTGGACTGGGGTGTACAAAGTTAAAAATCACCTAACACAAAGTTATAGTCCAACAGGTTTAATTGGAAGCACTAGCTTTCGGAGCGCTGCTCCTTCATCAGGTGGTTGTGGTGCTCCGAAAGCTAGTGCTTCCAAATCAACCCGTTGGACTATAACCTGGTGTTGTGTGATGTTGAACAATGACAGATGAGTTTACCTGACATCACTCATCGGCGAAACGTTCTTGTTTTGGGATGTGGACATCTCCAGAAATTATTGCCTAGAGGGTGATCCATTATGAAGGAAGTCTTAACAAGGATTTAGAAATCATTGTATAATCAGGCATAATCCACATGTTTTTACAATAGGAAAATCAGTTTTGATATATGTCTATTGGAGTTTTTGATGCTGTAACCATTGGCTAAATAAAGGGGAGCCAATAGATTCGGTGCGGATGGATAGCCTGAATTTCCAGCTTTCATAAACTAATACACAAAGGAAGAACTCTTGAAGTTCAGTGGATAATATTAGCATGGATCAGAAACTGGTAATTAGATAGAAAGCAGAGAGTAGAGATGAATGTGCAAATTTCATTTGGCAGGCTGTATTTAGTAGCATGCCTAAAGGATCAATGGCAAGATTAGAGTGGTGCTGGAAAAGCACAGCAGGTCAGGCAGCATCTGAGGAGTGGGTCAGTCCAGGGGGAGGTGACATCTTTCATCACAGCAGACTAAGACATCAATCTAACACCTCCAGGGGTGGCACGATAGCTCAGTGTTAGCACTGCTACCTCATAGTGCTAAAGACACAGGTTTGATTCCACACTCAGGTGACTATCTGTGTGGACTTTGCACATTCTCCTCGTGTCTGTGTGGGTTTCCTCCAGGTGGTCCAGCTTCCTCCCAAAGTCCAAAGATGTGCAGGTTAGGTGGATTAGTCATGAGAAATGCAGTGAAAGGGTAGGCAGGCAGGTCTGGCTGGGATGCTGTTCAGAGGATCAATATGGACTTGGTGGGCTGAATGACCTGCTTACACACTGTGGGAATCCTATCATTCTGCAGCATGTGCTAGTTGGTTGTGTGGCAAGCGCAATGCTTGCTTTTTCGACCAATGGCCATATTGGAAATTGGCACAGGCCAATATTTCGCCTAGTTAAGGGGAATCGGGGGTGGGGTGGGAGTGCAGTCTGTTAGGGGGACTTGACAACAATAGTTATGGGTACAGTCCACACACAGTCCAGGGGCTTGGCCACAATCAATTACCCACTTCAGATGCTTAAGATTAGGGTATTTGTCAGACCACAGTCCAAGGAATGGGCAGTGGTCAGTTCTGTATGGCTAGTACTAGCAGTCAGGAGAATTTTGTGTCATCAGTTGAGGAGCTGTTAACACAGTGATTGGGGATATGGTCAGTCATGTCTAGCAGCGACTGGTTGAAGTTGGTCTGTATTCGATGATGTTTGGAAGGATGATTAAAACAACCGGCTACTGAGAGGTCTGGTTAGAATGAATGTGGAAATGATGTTCCTACTCATAGGAGAAACTGGGACCTGAAGGCACAGCTTCAGAGTGAAGGGACAACCCTTTAGAACTGAGAAGAATAGCAGTTTCTTCATCCAGAGGGTGGTGGATCTATGGAGCTCTGCTGCAGAAAACTGTGGAGGCCAAGTCTTTGACAGTCTATAAGACAGAGATACAGTAGTTCTTGATTAGTAAGGGGATCAAGAGTTACAGGGAGAAGGTCTCAGAATGGGGTTGAGAAACATATCGATCATGATTGAATGGTCGAGTGGACTCAATGAAGTGAATGGTCTAATGCTGCTCCTATATCTTATGGACTTAATGGTCATGATTTGGAGATGCCGGTGTTGGACTGGGGCATACAAAATTAAAAATCACATAACACCAGGTTTTAGTCCAACAGGTTTATTTGGAAGCACAAGCTTTTGCAGCACTGTTCCTTCATCAGGTGTTTGTCACAACCACCAGCGCACCTAGCATTGTGTGATTTTTAATTTTGGCCTTTATGGTGTTATCTGCAATTTCTTTATTTTCCATTCTGTGTTTTCCAGACTTCCTTTCCATAGGACCAGCACTTTGTTCATTTTTTTTCCTTTTAAAATATTGTAGAAAATCTATCTGTTTCTCTATTTCTGGTCAGCTTCATCTCAAAAGCCATTTCTTTTGTCATCCTTTGCCGTTTTTTAATCTATTCAAATTTCTGGTGTGCCACAAACCTTTGCATTATCATATGTGTTTTCTTTAAGTTTAGTATTATCTATAATTTTTCCAGTTAACAGAAAATGTCCTTTACAATTTCTCTTTCTAGTTGGAAAATATCTATTCTGTTTGTTCTGAAGGTGGCACGGTGGTTAGCACTGCTGCCTCACGGCACCAGAGACCTGGGTTCAATTCCTGCCTCAGGCGACTGACTGTGTGGAGTTTGCACATTCTCTCCGTGCCTGCGTGGGTGTGCTCCGGTTTCCTCCCACAGTCACAAAGATGTGCAGGTCAGGTGAATTGGCCATGCTAAATTGCCCGTAGTGTTAGATAAGGGGTAGATGTAGGGGTCTGGGTGGGTTACGCTTCGGCGGGGCGGTGTGGACTTGTTGGGCCGAAGGGCCTGTTTCCACACTGTAAGTAATCTAATCTAATCCCTTAAATACTTGTCACTACATTTCTATTGAACTATCTTTTAGCTAGTTTGCCAATTCGTTTTAGAATGGTTTAACAAGCCAAACTTACACACCTTATTTGAAATAATAATTCTGTTACTAACAGGGGCTCTATTCAATACTGTGCATATGTGTGCACTGAGCACCTCTGCTAATAATACATAAATTGTCTATAATTTGAAGTATTTTGCAGACAGGTTGAGAAAGAAATTGTTTGCCACATTTTACACCAGGTCGGAAGTATATTCCTCACAATAACCAAAGCTAAGGTGATCTCACTCTATTTCACCTCAGCCCTAAACATAGGCTTCTATTGTAGTTCCTCATTTATGAGGAGTGGAAACAGAAACAATGAGCAACATTCTGGGACTAGGGAGTTGCATTACCACTAAGTACTGAACAGGTTACAAGTATGCAGAGTACAAAATTCTGATGAAAGTGCACCCTCTGTTGGAATGGAACTGACTTCACCAGCAGAGAACTTACATTTTCTGACTATATTTTCAGCTTTCCAGCATAATGAAAGCACGGAGCCTTTCAAATAATGAATAGATGATCATATTAATGTCAAATTACTTACCTTACTTTTATTTTGATATTAAAGCTCCTGTTTTGTAACCTCACGCCGATTATAGAATTTTGAAGAAAACTCACATTATCCTGTGCCCACAAGCATTTTGACAAGATTGGATTTCTGTTTTATTTTCTTATTCATGTACAAAATGTCATCCAGAGGTTTTAATTTTACACCTTATGTATTATCTCATGTGTATTATTCTGTTCTAAAAATAATTCTGCAGTTAATGTACAAGGTAAGTAATACTGGGTCACAGCAGAGAATTGAATCATAGGAGATAATTGTATTCCCATGGACCTTGCTTCTCTTAGCCTTATTGGTTGAGTTCATGAAGTTTGGTGAATTGTGGTCATGCCTTTGTAACTAGCACACACTGCAGCTGCAGTGAACCATTAGTGGAAGGGATGAATATTTATTTCAATGACAAAGCGCATAGCTTTGCAATGGATGCTTCACAATAAAATTACTTGTCAAAAGTATTTGTGCATCTTGAAACAAGTCTGGAAATTTTAATGGTCCATGCGAGTTGCCTCTTAAAGAATGTTTTTCATTGTGATGTATTTAGGAACCTTTCAGCAGTACTGCTTTAAAATAATATGCTTCACTCTTTCATAGGATGTGTGTGTCACAGGAAAGGCCAGAATTTGTTCACCATCCCTAAGTGCACTTGAACTGAAGGTGTACTAATTCACTTCAGAGGATAGTTAGAAGTCACCTGCATTTCTCTGGAATTGGAATCACATGCCAGCCAGACCAGGCAAGGATGACACACTCTCTGTATTTAAAGGGCATGAGTGAATCAAATGGGCTTTGACAACAATTGACAGTAGTTTCTTGGTTATCATCAAAACAGTCATTTTTAAAAAAAAATCCAGATTAATTAATTGAATTCAAATTTCACCACCTGTCATAGATTGATTCAAAGCCATGTTCTCAGAGTATTAGTCTTGATCTCTGGATCACTAGTCCACTCTGCTACCCCATTCTCATTAAACCATAGTCACTCATTTCCTCACCCAACAATGTGCAGATGTTTAGCATTGGGCAGAAGCGTAACTGAGCTAACCCCAGCCAAACCATGACTCCCAAAGGAGAGCCGAAGATTGAGTACTCTGTGATAATTATTTGATCTCCTGAATCCTATTTATTTACTCACCATCAACAAAACTCAAGCCAAAAATGCTCTGGCTGTTTAACAGTTGTCAAATACAGCAATGTTTTAAGGAGCTCAAACCATCCATGAGAGATTCTGACACTGAAATCATTTTCCAGCTTTCCACGACTATGACACTGAGCTTTGGCACGTACCAGACTTACTTTTTATGATGTTTAACTATGTTTTAATACATTTTATTATTTCTTCCAATGTTTAGTAACCAATAACCTCATTCCTTGTTAATGCAATGTAGCCAGGTTAAATTGGCTCCTTTTAGTACTTTAATCCATTTTGAAAGGCATCAAAACAAAACACCTTGTTGCAACCAACCAAGGGGACAAGTGAATAAAAAAGAGCCAGTTCATTTCTCCTCATCAGGAAGCTTCACAATTTGTGTATCCCATCTGTAGTAACTTGGAGAACATTTATTAGCATCAGATCATAACAATGGGTTAAAAGCTAGTTCAAAACTATGTGAAAACACTAACACTTCAGTTATGCAGATTTTTTTTTGTTCTTGTATTTAAAGTGGACCAGTTATTCCAGATTCTAAAATGCTAGATAATAAACTAGCAAATAAACTTTGTTTCAGCAGTGGGTTTACCTAAATTTACATCAATCATGTGGTTGATTGCAAAGCTAAATGATGCATGTTACTGGCAAATAAAACAGGAAATGAAATAAGCCTTACATTCACAATGAATTAAAAATACACATATTGAATGACATTCTGTTGTAATTCCAACATGGTAGATAATTGTAATAAATAGATCAGAGAGTGGTTGAGGCTTGTACAACTGCAACATTTAAGAGGCATTTGGATGGGTATATGAAAGGAAGGGTTTGGAGGTATATGGGCCAGGTGTTGGTAGGTGGGACTAGATTGGGTTGGGATTCTGGTTGGTGTGGACAGGTTGGACTGAAGGGTCTGTTTCCATGCTTACATCTCTATGACCCTATGGTAAGGGCATGGAATGCCCTACCTGCTAATGCTACCTCCACATTAGGGAGATTTAAACAATCCTTAAATAAGCACATGGATGATTTTGGGATAGTGTAGAGGTACGAACTGAGAATAGTTCACAGGTTGGCGCAACATCGAGGGCCGAAGGGCCTGTTCTGTGCTATATTGTTCTAAGTTCTATGTTCTATGTTGTATATGAAATGAACTGCCAGTGGGAGTTATAGCGGCTGGTACAATTACAACATTTAAAAGGCATTTGGATGGGTACATGAATTAGAAGGGTTTAGAGGGATATGGGCCAAATGTTGGCAAATGGGACTAGATTATCTTGCCAGCATGATCGAGTTGGATTTAAGATCTGTTTCCATACTGTACATCTCTATGACTCTAATAATGTAATTTGAGGCTCATTAGTGAGTTTGTAGCTTTGTAATTATTCCTAGATATCCATTATTTTATCATTACAGTTACCAAACAGTGAACACGTCTTTTATGATAATGTCATGACCAATTTCTCCAGATATTTTCTACTCAACCTGTTCAGAGATGGTGTGGAAGAGGTAGGACTTTAACCCAGGCCTCCAGGCTTAGAGATAGGGACACTACCCCTGCTCCACAACAGCCCTACCAATTTCACCAAATTCTTTTTCTTATCCAGAAATCTTATCGTTAATCTGATTTTTTTCCTATCACCAAGTTAACCACCGCCAGTAAATCACCTGAATTTTCCGATTTAATTTACATACAAAGTCCATCAAAGGTGGGGAAGAGGTTGGGAGAGGGTTGGGGTCCATTTTCTCCAGAAGCTTATCCTTTATTACATTTAGACAACATGTTGCATTGCGTCAGGTCACCTTTTCGAATAACATGTTCTGATGAAATTTTGGCTTGAAATAAGCAAATGAATGTAGTTAGTTTTCCTATGTTAAGCAGAGCAAACCAGTTTTATTTTAGAATGCAAAAACTTCAAACTGGCAATGTCAACAGAGTATCATGAGGACACTGTACTCCAGTTGGATCAATTTGCTTTGAAGGTTGTTCAGATCTTACGAGAATGAAACTGGAGCATAGAAGATTAAATTATAAAGGCAGGTTGCATAAACCTGGTATATTTTTCCACAAGCATATTCAATTGCCCAGTAACTTAATTGAGGCATTTAAAATGTTAAAAGGAGAGGGTAGATAGTGAGAAACTATTTCCATTTGTGAGATTCTCTTGAACAAAGCCGAATCCTGAAATCTGAGCAGGACCATATGACTGGCACGCTGGCTCAGTGGTTAGCACTGTTGCCTCACAGCACCAGGTGCCCAGGTTCAATTCCACCTTCAGGTGACTGTCTGCATGGAGTTTGCACATTCTCCCTGTGACTGTGTGGGTTTGCTCTGGGTTTCCTCCCACAGTCCAACAATGCGCAAGTTAGATGGATTGCCAGTGCTTAAATTGGTCATGGTGTCTAGAGGTTTGTAGGTTAGATGCATTATCCATGAGAAATTGGGGCATGGGTCTGGTCGGGACAGTCAGACTTGACTTGTTGGGCCAAATGGCCTGTTTCCACACTGTGGGGACTCGCTGATACGATCATTTGGAGGGAAATCAGGAAACATTCTTTCAAACAAAGGGGAGTAAAAGTTTTGAATTCCCTTCCAAAGGAATCTGTAGATATTGGGTAAGTATGAGATAGTTTTTTCACTCAGTAAGTTCATCAAAGTTTGCAGCAGCCGAACAGAGTACAGGTACAGATGCGAGTGGCTGAATGGCTTCCTTCAGTTCCCATGTGCAGGTCTGTTCTGACAACAATCACCAGAGTGAGAGTCCTTCTAATCTCAACAGATCAATGCAACACAAAATGTATTGTATTTTGGGAGTTGTGATCAATTTTCCACAAAAAGGATGTGAGATTTTTCTTTAAAGCAAAGTGTCATACAATCTTTAAAAACTTCAAGATAATGGGTGGATAAAATGTTAGTGGGAAAAGCTTTGAAATGATTTCCCTGAAGACTAAATACAATAATCAACATGATAGTCAGGCCCAACATCAAAGAACACCTCAGTACAATCAAGTGGAGATTTCCTGATCCCAGGCACTCTACAAATGCTGTAATGTAAATATATCCTTAGTGTCCCATTGTTGATTCAAAAATTTGTGACCATTTAATTCTTTTTAGTATAGGCACTGAAATTTGCATAGAAAGTTCTGTTTTATAACCGACAAACATTATTGATTTACATAATCCAAGTAGACAATGCAATTACTTTAGGCTGTTATCATAATCTCTGAAGCTCATGCAGTGTGTTAGGTTTTGCAAGGCTGGCTGCAGAAATGCGCAGTCAGTGAATACTGTTTGCCAGCAGTAAAAGTCCCTGTTACACAGTTCCACCGTGGTAGTCAATAACACCTATCGTAGTTATTATTGCGGATGACCTTTCATCGCATCATGTTAAGGCTTTGGATAAGATGTCGTTATCATTATTAGCCAGATTCCTAATTTTAGTGCACAAGAAACAATAGGTTCAAATTTAGCAGCTCATGGGAAAATACAGTGAATGCATTGACTATCCTTGTTTTGTATCCATGCCCACTAGGACAGTTTCCTATTAACGCTCTGGTAAGCTTTAACTGAAAGAAACAAAAAGACAAATTCCAATACTTTATACAAAACTATTACAAATGACAAAAAAAATCACTTACTACAATGAAAGATATTGGTTGTATCGTATTTATTTTAGTCTGTTTTGAATGCTTATTCATATCTAACAAAATCAAAGTTTGATGGATTTCGCCAGGAAGTAATCTGGCTTACTGCCAGATATTATAACTAGATCTGTGTTGAGGAAGAACATTGTTCACCAAAATAGGTCTTCTTTTAATGCCAAAGGAAATCAACTTGTAATCAAGGGCTGAGAACAGAGTAAATTTGTGAGGCGTCCTTGACCTCCAGTCCTGAGAAGACTGCACATTCCCAGACCTTAAGATGAAACATAGGTTATTAACCTGCTGGAACTCCTGAGTCATTAATATCTCAATATAGAATTATGCTGATGGTTCGACACATCTTGATTAATGTTGACACCTCCAAACCTACAGATTTTTCTTCTGTGTTCACCTATCCCCACCTCACCACTCCCCCCTCCCCCATCCCTCTTCATCTGCAGTTCCTCTTACACTCACCCCTAGTCCTGAGGAAGGATTACACCCGAAACATCAATTTCTCCACCTCCTGATGCTGCCTGGATTGCTGCATTCTTCCAGCCTTCTGCTTGTCTATCTCTAATTTGAATGCTGCTAATCAATTTAACTGTTCCAAACCAGATATAGGTGGACTTTCCTGGGTGTGCACTCTCCTGAATACCAGCCTCCGAGTTCTCTTACTCAATTTAGGTCCAGCGGGACTCTTTTCTTTCTCGAGTCCACATACCAGCAGCAACTACAATGGCTTGCTTGCAGAAAATTTTATTCGTTTGGCTGAGCCTTGGCTTTGTTTTGAGGTTTTACTGCGGGCTGACTGAGCGTCCCTCTGTTCAGGATGTGTCCTGAGTGAGACTATGCAATTGCCTTCACTCCAGTGGTGTTCCTGAAGCTCAGTGTGACTGGCGAGGGTTTGCACTTCCATCGGAATACCCTGCAACTCATATGCTCCATTTGCTGCATTTTCCAATGATAAAGCCAGCTTTAGTGCCTGTTGGAAGACCAGTTGGGCTTCAGCTTGTAGGTACTTTTGCATGGTTACATCCTTAATCCCACATACTAAATGGTCCCTCAGCAATCATAAAGGATTAAACCAAAATCTGACTCTAACAGTCATCTTAACCGAGTCAAAAATCGTGATAAGGATTCCCTTGGTTCTCGAATTGCTGAGTAAAAACAATAGTGACTCAGAATTAGAGGAGGTTTAGGGTCATACTATTCCTTAATTAAGTCCATCCACTCTTGAAAGGTTTTAGTATCTGGTGACCTCCCACCCCACATTAGTGATGAATAGCTTATGCCCAAAGTGTCAATTCTCCTAGTCCTCAGATGCTGTCTGACCTGCTGTGCTTTTCCAGCAAAAAAGTTTTGACTCTGATCTCCAGCATCTGCAGCACTCACTTTCTCTTCTTTCTATACTGTAGTGATTCTATAATTTAAGGAATTGAAGAGACTGGGGGAGAAATGATTTCAGCCAGAGGATGGTCAGGGCTTGAAAATCATTACTCTGAATAGTGGGATCAGAACCATTTGTGCAATTTAAAAATATTTAGAAGATGCATATGTGGGACTATTCACTAGAGCACAGAAGGTTGAGGGAGTTACCTTATAGAGGTTTACAAATTCAGGAGAGGCATAGATAAGGTGAATAACAAAGGTGTTTTCCCTAAGGTGGGTCAGTTCAAAACTAGAGGGCATATTTCTAAGGTGAGAGCAAAAAGATCTGAAAGGGACCTGAGTGGTAGTGTTTTCACACAGAGGATTGTTTGTGTGTGGAATGAACTACCAGAGAACATGGTGGATGCAGGTACAGTTATGACATTGAAATGACATTTGAACAAGTACATGAATAGGAAAGGTTCAGAGGGATATAGGCCAAAAGCCTACAGTTTAGTCTAAGAGACTTGTTCGGCATGGATGAGTTGGACTGAAGGTTCTGATTCTGTGCTATATGGCTCTATGACTCCAGTCCGGAAAATCAAACTGCAGTACATGATTATAATTATTTCCAGTCAACCTGGTTTTCCAAAAGCTGGTGCTTCCAAATAAACCTGTTGGACTATAACCTGCTGTTGTGTGATTTTTAAACTTTGTACACCCCAGACCAACATGCAGCTTGTCAAATCATGTTTGGGTGTGCTCTGACACATCTCCAGGGTAGATGAACTACGATCCCAGACCTTCTGTGCCAAAGGCAGGGATAACAAAATCCTGGTATATCACCAGGTATTCAAAGTATTAGCAACTTGGGTACATCAGTACCTCTATAGGCATGTATCTGATAAATATGATTAATTTTTAATGTATCTGGATGTTGTTTTGCTCGCTGAGCTGGAAGGTTCATTTTCGGACGTTTCGTCACCGTACTAGGTAATATCTTCAGTGACCTTCTGAATGAAGGCTTCGTCCGGAGGATCATTGAAGATGTTACCTAGTATGGTGACAAAATGTCTGAAAACAAACATTCCAGCTCAGCGAGCAAACCTACAGCCAGAACCTCAAATTGAGCTACAAATCATCTCAAAACTTGCTTTTTAATGTATGTTATAGTTAAGAGAGATTGTGGGTTTAATCAAAATTAAGCAGCTTATGATGACTGATCACAAAAGATAAGATTATCTAGTGATTTAAATTTGTGGGACAATTAGCATGATGACTGTAATGTTGACAGCTGAGGCTGTACCTTCAAGATTTGAGCACAAAGTTTAGCTTGGCATTCCAAAGTTGTGCGGGCAATCTTAAACTATGACCTTATTTATCATCCCAGGTGTGTATTAAAAAAAAACATGTTATTAATTTGAAAAAAATCCAATAAGTTATCCCAATGTCCTGGTCAATATTTATCTCTCAATCAATAATTCAGATTATCTGGTTGTCATCACTTTGTCTTTTGTAGGAGTTTGCTGTTTGCCACATTTCAAAAATGACAACTCTTCCAAAAGTAATTCATTGTCTATAATGCTTTGAGACATCCAGAGGTCACGAAGGTTGTTATACAAAAGGAGTGGGAGAGAAAACAGAATGACAGGCCAATTATCATGACATTAATCATCAGAAAATAGCTAGAATATATTATTAAGGAGGTTTTGACAATGTAATTAGAAATCATTGTATGATCAGTCACAGTTTGAGATAAGCAACTCACCTCTTCACTCCTAAAGCCTGCCCACCATTTGCAAAACACAAGTCAGATGTTTGATGGCATACTATCTACTTGCCTCAATGAATGCGGTTCCAACAACACTCAAGAAGCTCAACACTATCCAGGACAAAACAGCTCTTTTAACTGACAACATATCCAGCTCTGAAATATTCACTTCTTCCACCACTGATGAACAATGATACTTGTGTGTTCCAAGTCCAAGATACACTGAAGTTACACATCAATGCTCTTTGGACTTTGCAAACCTACAAACTCAGCCACCTCAAAGGATAAGGGCAGCAGATGCATGGAGTCAGCACTATGTTCCCCTTCAAGCCACACCATTCTGACGTGAACTTACATCATTCTTCCTGCACTGGGTCAAAATCCTGAAATTCCACTGTGGGTGTACCTACTCCCCATGGATGATGGCAGTTCAAGAAGGTAGCTCGTTAACACTAAAGGAGCAGGTAATAAATGGTTTCACTCACAGAATCTTTGCAATGTTTTACTCCATAAGGTTTTGGATGCTTGACTCTTGATATATGTAAAATAGAGAGTTCTTATGTTTTCTTGAGGAAATCTAGCGATATAAAAAGTGGATGGGAAAGTGGAGTTGTAGCCTAAAGTAAACCATGATCATACTAAGTGGCAGAGCAGGATGTATGGTCTACTCCTGTGCTTATTCATCATCTCATTGAAAATGTGATTTTTAATAATCATAATATTTTTGACAAATTCATGGATTTGTTCAACAAAAGAAAATTTCTTGGGTATAAATCGCTATTTGAGCTGTGCTTCTGAATTTATTTAATACACATATATTTGCATGACCAAACAAAATGCCTGCTCATGTGCACATGCACAGGTAAACTAGAGAAAATATTTAGACAGTCTGGGAGTTTCGTGCAGGCAATTCTTGCTGTTTTCACATTTGCAGAATTTAGACTGAAATCTTGTTGGGGCATAAACTGGATTTGTCCTGAAGCTGTGATAGATATGGAGGAGAAATCCAAAGTTACCTTCAACAGTGGATAAAGAGCTTGACATGAATAGCAAGTCAAATAGAGTTAGATCGAAAGAGAAAAAAAAAAGACTTGAACTGGATATGCAAATTTAAAATTATATAAACTTCAAGATAATTGAAGCCATGATTTTCACAACAAAGTAATTGTGGGTATCAACAGTCATGTGAATGATTGTACCAGGATTTGAAGAATAAAAGAATGTAAATTGTCTTTTTCTATCCCTGATTGCTTCAACTAATACACCCATTTCACGGGAACTTTGTTTTGACAGACAGCTGGTAGGGGCACTCAAGATCAAACCATACAATATTGTTTTTGAAAAGTACACTCTCTCTGAGGTCTCGCCTGGAAGCATTAAAATTTATGGGTAAGAACAGATTGAGATTCAAAGAAGCTCAGAAGCTTGTCCATCTCCTGTTACCATCCCCACCAATGGAGCAGTTTCCATTCTAATCCAGCACAGTGGTAGCCCTTCATTCTTTAACAAGTCTTTCACACGTTCCTCACAAATTTACAATGCACTGATGGAGTTCTGTGGGTGGCTTGAAACATCTGGAGGGCAATCCCATAGAATGTGTTTCGCCCTCCTCAAAGACAATGAAGTGTAGGCCAGTTAGAGTCTAAGCCACTGCACAAATGTGAAATCAGTGAAGAATAATGGACCTGCTCAACATGTATATTCATTACTTACACTCAATTAGAAAAGAAGGAAAAGAATTAGTGCCGTTGGACTTCTCCTATCAACCTCATAAAAGTCATTGTGATTTGTAACATAATGTTTCATTTAGGTAATTCTGTTTGTGGTGTCTTAATGCCCTTGTCATGCAGAGCATCTAAAGAACCAGCTGTCTCTTTTGTGAGACTTCTTTAAATCCAAACAGACAATTTGATTATTGCTGCTTAAGCCACTTGGATTCTAAAATCTTAAAAAAGGTGGATATTCTAATTTTAAACATCCTTTTCCTTTCCTGATTTTAGCAAAGTGAAAAACTGAAGCAACTGTTGAAACTGCGTAAACATGATTTTATTTCATCCATCTTTTCCAGTTTATCATATTGTTGTACTTTCGATTTGCTGTGCTGTCACATATTGTCTTTTGAGGTCAGTCCTTAGAAGAGGCTAAGGATATGCATGAGCCTCTCTTTGCTTTGACTGCACATAGTGGTGAGTTAAACGTGAGCATGTCACAACAGTAATGTCACAGGAATTGTTACAGGCCCATTCCTTATTTCCTGAAGGAGAAATTAACTTTAATCCACTAACTCTGTGGAAAATAGACAAAATACAAAATGATTCAGAGGGTTTTCAAGTATGTGTGGGGGTGAGGTCAGGAGAGTGCTTTTGGCTATCGAGGTGGCAAGTGCATCTTTTCCTGGTTCCAGGAATGTGCTACTTGCAAGGATGTGGATAGGCAGAAATGGTGGCATGCTGATAAGCTACCCACTCCCAATTAATGGCC
Source organism: Chiloscyllium punctatum (assembly GCF_047496795.1). Lineage (NCBI taxonomy): Eukaryota > Metazoa > Chordata > Chondrichthyes > Orectolobiformes > Hemiscylliidae > Chiloscyllium > Chiloscyllium punctatum. The sequence continues at coordinate 120,210,129 of NC_092747.1, forward strand.
TGTTCAGCTTCTTAAAAAGCTTGTTAATGAGCCGGCAAGGTCAGAGGACAAATTTCAAAATAGACGCAAGGTAAAGTGAATTGTCTGCTGCATTTTAGTATTCAGTTGCTACGAACAGCACAGAGAACCATTTATGATGTGACTACACAATAAAAGAAATTGCAAGTTATGGTTATTCAAACGTAATGGGTTAAGTATCTTCTGATCAACATTTTGACCACTTGTACGTACCTTGACACTACTGATTCTCTGGTCTCTTACCTGTCCCATTCTGCAAGGCCTGTTAAGGCTGTTTACCTCTGAAACTCTTTACATCCATTGTTTTCAAGTCAGATTTGGTTGGCTTTCAGACAACTATGTCCAATAAATAGTGATGAGCAGAAGATGACTGTCACCATTCATTGCCTGATGGAAATGATATGAGATCTGTATCATTTTCAAAGTTGGAATCCATTGATATTCCAATGGTAAACTGCTCATGTGTTTTGTTTATTCCTCTGGGGGATAATGGGAAGTCTATTGTCTCTTAAATGACTTTGCTGTATCTCTGTATATTTGAACATGAACATGTGAGCATCACTGGCTAGGCCAGCATTTATTACACATCCCTAATTGCCCAGAGGCCATTTAAGAGTGAACCAAATTATTATAGGTCTGCAGTCACATGTAGGTCAGACCAGGTAAGAATGGCAGATTTCCCTTCTGAAAGGAAATAAGTGAACCAGATGGGTTTTTACAACAGTCAACAATGGTTATACCATAGCCATTTGGCTAAGTTTCAATTGCAGATTTTTAAAATTCAAATTTCACCTTTGCATTCAAATCCATGCCCAGAAAGATAGGCTAAGGGTTCTGGATTACTAACCCACTGACATTACTAATACAAAGTTAAAAATCACACAACACCAGGTAATAGTCCAACAGGTTTATTTGGAAGTACTAGCTTTCAGAGCGCTGCTCCGAGCTTGTAATTCCAAATAAACCTGTTGCACTAAGTTATTTCCATTAGAAATTAGCCAACTCTTATTCACAAGAGTTTGAAATTATTAATTAAATCTAGTTCACGGTTATTCTCCCATGCTCCAATTACAACCTATTCCATTGATTTTTTGATCTTAGGAGGAAGGTACCTGTTGCAAATTTTTCTAAATACCATGCATTTTATTATAATATTCAAAAGAGAACTGTTTTGAGGACGTTCATTGTTTCCATTTGATTTCAACCCAAGGCAACTCTTATCTCAAAAACATCTACAGCATATGTAGCAAGCCTTCAGAAACATTTTGAACACAGACAATGTTTTAACATTTCATTTTTTTGTTTATTCCTTAGCTAAATCTTGAACTTTCTTACTTTTCCCTGCTCCACTGCTTGATGATAATAACTAACATGGCAATCTAAGTTTGTTGCTGCTAAAGTTTGTAAGAACTGCTAAACAAATCAATTGGTTTGGATTATACAGAATGATGCAATAGCGCTGCATATTCTTTCAAAGTCATGGTGTATGCAAACAGTATAATGGCACTAACTATTACTGTACTGTGTCTTGAATAATTTGGATTAAAAGTCATGTCTAAAATGTTTGTCATCTTGTACTTCTCCAGTTACTGCTTCATATTTAATCTTGAACAACAACAGCAGAAGCAACACTGTAGTTTTACAGCTCTGTTATTACAATAAATTTTAGTTTTCTTGGATATGCTTAGACTATTGTGAAATTCCATTTAAGAAAACTGTTTTCTTTTATTTCTATGCTGAACACAAAATGCAGAGCTTCTAGTTATCGAGAAGATCAGTGGTATTGTTCCTTATTCTAACGTGGCACAAATTTGATGTAGAATTTACTAAAGCCCATTTGTTTCTTTAATGAAATATTGCTGGTCAGTTAGTTTTTATTTTTTTTTGGTGCCACTCTGTCTCAACTGCACAAAATCTTTCCTGAGCTGGAAATGAATGAGATGAAAAATAGATTTTTCTGGTCTATAAGCAAAGTGTTTGCGTTGGGGGTTGGGTAGGTACAAGCGTAGGGTATAAACACTCAGATAACTGCTAAAAGATACCAGAAAAGCTGGTAAACTCTGCAAGAATAAAAGCATGAAAAGCTTGGATTTCCGAGACTGCACTATGATTGCTCTGAAGTTATTGTGGTGATTGATGATTCTGAACAGAACAGTGGTAAGCCATCAAGAGCCGAAGGACCTGTACTGTGCTGTAATGTTCATACTCATAGGTCCCCAGTGCTTCTGGTGTGGTAGAGACGTATCTCACAAACTTGCAAAAAAAGAAGTAATGGCTTGGGAAAATGGATTGCTAGTCAATTAAATACAATGTGGTTCCCCCACTCCTTCTATGTTAAATTACGTACTGAGATACAGCATCAGGCTATGAACATAATCAATCAGGAGACAGTAAGGGATAGCTACTGTTGCATGTCAGTGAAAAATAATCATCATAGCTGTCTCCAGAAATACAAATGAGATGTAATCAGAAAGAATGAAAGGTAATTACTGGCATTCTGGGAAAATTTTTCACATCTGCAATATAATTAACGTATTTAACAGTGATAATTTTGAAAAAAAAGTAACTAATTTTGCAACTTCACAATCAATAGTCAAGGAAATAGGGAATGTGAGTAAAGACTACAGGACGAGAGTTTACGTTTCTGACATTTCTCTAATAAGGAGGAGGATAAGGATAGGGAGAAAGCAGAAACTCTGCTCACCAGTCTGTTCATCACTTGTATTTCTGAAATGGGTTCGAAATGGAACAACTGTTTTGTCTGCATTGCCTGAGCTACCATTGTGAGTGCACAGTGACTAAGCAGGCCGTAGCTACGTATACAGGCTAAATACCCACTTAACTCAGTTGGATGGAGAGCACATAATACAAGATAACAAAAGAAAAAGTTCTCATTGCCATTCTTCTGATGTTAATGAAGGGAAATCACTGTCAACACCAGAATCCTGAAATAAAAGCAGATAATGCTGGAAGCACTCAGCAAATCAGGTCGGTTCTTTGGAGAGCGAAACAGAGTTAATGGATCCAATTTTAACCATCTGAACTCCACTTATTAGCACACATATAAAATCAGACTATTACCATTTCAGGTAAATACCTGGAGAAACTTGATAAGCCCACATGGGTCAAGTTGGTAGCAGCTGGTGACGTGGCCTGCCTCTGGACCATTGCCATTTTCTGCACTTTACTACTGGAAACGCTGCTATGTAAAATAATATGTGTCCAAGGGCATTGTCCATTGAATTAAGATTACAGCTGTGTGGAACCAATATAGCTGATGTAACATTGAACCTTATTTGTCAGAGCCGTTTGTAGGGCGGTATGCCAGCAGTGTGTCAGAAATCCCAATGTTTTGACTTGATTGGAACATACAAGTACTGACAGGTAGATGTGGGGAGATGCTTTTTTTATTTGGAAGAATTTAGAAAATGGGATCACTGTTTAAAATTAAAGGGTTACTAAGACAGACATAATTTATTTCTCACAGAGGGTGAGTCTTTGTAACGTTCTTCCTTGAAAAGCAGTGGAAATAATCTTTGAACGATAGAACAGACTTGAAGGGCCAGATGGCCTAGTCCTCCTCCTAATCCCAACATCCCTTTGAGATCATAGAATCATTGAATCCCTATAGCATGGAAGCAGGCCATTCAGCCTATCGAGTTCACAATAACCCTTCAAACAGCATCCCATCCAGACTCACCCCTCTACCCTATCCCTGTAACTCTGCAATTCCTATGGCTATCCCACCTAGCCTGCACATCCCTGGACACTATGGTCAATTTAACATGGCCAATCCACCTAACCTGCACATTTTTAGACTGATCAGATCACCTGGATAAAAAACCTTGACATTGGGATAATGTGCAAACTCCAAACAGACAGTCAGCCAAGGCTGGAATCGAATGTGCATACTGGATCCCAGGAGATGATCTAGCTTGCAGTATGCTTGGATGTTGGAGATGGCGAGATGGGAGTGTCCCAGTACTTGTTCATAGAATTAGATCTAACACGATAAATGGCATTTATTCACTTGTGTGACATCAAGTCTGTTCTGCCATTCAGTAAGATCGTGGCTGATCTAATTACCCCACATTCTCACCTACACCCAATAATTTTTCACCCAGAACCATTCTGAGGAAGGGTCACCTGATCCAAAACGTTAACTCTGATTTCTCTCCACAGATGCTGCCAGACCTGCTGAGTTTATTCAGCAATTTCTGTTCTTGTCTCTGATTTACAGCATCTGCAGTTCTTTCGGTTTCAGTCCTAGATGGATTTGGGATTTCCCTTTATTGGTTGTCTACAGCAATGGTTGAGGAAGAGAGGCCACACAAGGGCATGTCACTTTCCAGGGAAGGATAGGAAAGAAAATGTTTCGGATCTTTTTGTACTGAGGACACATTTTAGATAATAGTAATTATGGTATCAGTTTTCCAACTTAAAAAAAACTAAAGCAAGCAAAAATGAAACGTGACTTGGAGGTGCTGGTCTTGGACTAAAGTGGATAAAGTTAAAAATGACACAACATCAGGTTATAGTCCAACAGATTTATTTGAAAGTACTAGCTTTTGAAAGCACTAGTGCTCTGAAAGCTAGTGCTTCCAAATAAGCCCGTTGGATTGTAACCTGGTGTTGTGTGATTTTTAAAAATGAAATAGTAACTGTTGCATTTCCAAAAGCTTGGCTAAAGGCTATGTCTTCTAGATCAGGAATGAATCATTGAATCTGTAATGAATTTGTTAGCTCCAATGCAAAGAAAGCTAATGAAAATTGTCCAAAGTTTGTGCTCCTGATTGCCCTCCGCTGATTCATGCTGGAAGTACACCTTTGAATTTCAGGAGCTGGTAAATAACGCAGCAGAAGTGTAATGCTACATATTTTTGCCACATTGGGAGTGAGAATCTATTTCTTGTGAGGGGATATTCAATGAATTAAATCAGTCTCATTTGTAACTTTTAAAAATGATGGTTAAAAAATTGTTCATATTTGAACTTGCTTGATGGTGAAAGATGTCGTTTCTCAGAGAAGAAAACAAATAAAAGAAAAAGAACTTGCATTATGGAGGATCTTTCAGGATTGCAGACTCACACAAAGCATTAGATGTTGCAATCATAATAAACACTGTAAAAATGCAAGTTCTTTTTGTTTTATGTGACATTGCTGTGTTGTTACAGTGTAACAGAAGATGAAATGTCAATGCAGTGACCATGTGCCTAAGTACAAGGAGAGAACAGCCAGACATATGTCACCAGACATATTTAAAGTCTTATAATCCACTAGATACTAACCATTACCATCCACCCTTGAAGCAGATACTGATACAGATGGGTACGCGTTGATAAAAACAGCAAATGCCACACCAACTGCAGCAATGAGGAAGGTATAGCAGGGCTAGTCGTCATTAAACGTGCAATTGTACACATTAAAAGCCTGGTTTGTGCTCAGCTCCCTGCCTTAAGCACGTGCCCTTGATCAAGTACTGAGCGCCTTTGATCAAGCCAAACCCCATCACCACCAACTCCTCATCACCACAACCCAATACCAATCCAACAAGCAGCATTGGTCTTTTCCTTCTGGGAAGGAGGTTTGTCAACAGGCGTGCTTGCAGCTGTATTCCTTACATAGAGGTGGGCTGAGGATCTTAAATGTTATTAATTGGCCATTATAAGTCTCAATCAATGATGGTGTGGCAAGGTCAGGCATGGTCCTTACTGCCAAGACTTTAATTCCAGTGAAGGTGGGAAAGTCTCAGGATTGACCTCTTTTCTGCCTAATTAAGTGTTCTTCCCACTTCTTACTCACCTCCTCTGGGACTGGAAGATTTTGCCCTGGGAGGGTGCAGGCTGTGGAGGAATCTAAAGACAAGACTAACGATGTCAAAACTGAAACAGTGTTGGACTAGGAGCCAGGGTAGGCCAGCAAGTATGCAGATGATATCTGAAAGAGCCCTGATCCAAATCAGAGTAAGAACAGTTGAGCTCAACATTGAAAGCCAGCTGGAACAATATTGGAATAATCAAGGCTAGAAAGTAACAATGTCAGAGATGTGAGTTTCAGCAGCAGATGAGTTGAGGGAGGGACACAATCAGAAGATGTTATGGAGATGGAAGTAGGTTATTTTGGTGATAGAGGCTAGGTGACCAGACACTCATTTACAGTCTAGCGTAACACCAAAATTATAAGTTTTTCTCCTAGTTTTCTTACCTGGCAATTGCATGAAACTATGTTCCTGCAAATTGCCTTCAGCAGTGTAAGTCATGGAGTAACACATGATCCAACATCAGTGGAACGCAATGATAATGGCAGCTGTGTGCCAAAACTGTTAAACAACTCACAGTGTAAAGAAGCAAATTCCAGAGCAGTTGTATGTATTGTACAGGTGATGTATGTACAAGTCTTTATTTTACATTAAAGTACAAATTCATTCTACAATCCTGCCATTAAATAGCATCAGTTTCTTTATATTAGAAGTGATTGGGATGTGTGGTTAACTCAGTTAGCTTGCACGTGGTTCAGAATACACCAACACCAAGTTCAATTCCCAATTCCATTTCAGATAGGGTAGACTTAGGGCTTATGTATCCCCTGAGAGTTAATACTAAATCCCCACTAATGAGAACTGTCAAGAAATCAGATCAAACATCAGCAGACAAGGGGTCAAAAATTGGTCTTTTGGCACAGCATGTCACTTATTTTCTCATGTCACCAGCAAAACAGCCATTAGTGGCCCATTCCTGATTTTCCTTAAATTAGTTGGCTTACTGAGTCATTTCAGAGCACATTTGCGAATCAACTACATTGAGGAACAAGCACCATGAAGGCCGGATCAGGTAGGAACAACAGATTTCCTTCCTTAAAGGACATTAGCAAATCAGAAGTGTTGTCACAACAACTAGTGCAGATTATATGGTCTCAGTTACTGAGATTAGCTTTTGTTCTATATTTATTGATTCCACCCGCTCTATGGGTGGGATTTGAAACTGTGCCCACTGATAAGTGTCAGGATTACTAATACTACTATGACTACTGTCTTCCCCTGTATGCTTCCTTGTCTTCTATGCAACCACAAAAATTTCCCTGGGCATTTCAAAGTGTTAAATGTCTCTTGATGGCTATGCTTCAGAAGTTCAATTTTAATGTCGTGTATAATATTGAGGAACATACATGTGTACAATTTTTTTAAGGAGCTCTTCAGAAGCATTTTATAATGACGAAGGGAGGTAAAATGATATACCACCATGTGGCAAGTATTAGAGTTATTTTCTGCAATGTGAGACCTGGCTTTACAGTGCTGTAAATGCTGGCACCATATCAATACCAGCTTACTGCCATCTCACTGAATTGTATTACAATATGAAATTGCTTTTGTAGTTAAGGTTATTGAGAGTGTACTAGCTGGTACTGGTATATGCCAGTCTTTAAAGACCATACAAAAAAATGAAATGACAATTCATTGATGTTGTCAAATTGTGAAGTGGGACAGAGTTTCAACTTGTCCCCCTGGGTGTGATGCTGGCATTGTGCAATAGCCATCAGTGGTAGAATTTGTCTGATTTTAATTTCCATTGATGTTAACATGGAAAGAAAATTGTGTATTTGCATAAACAGCCAACCAATTACTTCTCACAGTTTTATGCCTGGGTGGTAAGTTAAGAAATTACAATCGGATAAATGGAGCCTTTTAAATTTCTTAGTGAACAAATTACAAACCCAACCCAACATTCTGAACATGTAGTCATTGGTTAAATACTTAAACTGACCTTATGATAGTCAGATAATGGGGGAGGCATCAACCACATTGTCCCATCATCAAGGAATTGGTGTGAAAGGGACCTGGGAATCAACACAAATTAACATTTTTTATCTTAAAAAAAAGATAAGGAAGGTACTAGGCTCATAGTACAAATGTGGCATGCCTATTCCAAATGGGTCTTGTATTAAAGAAATTGATGACTGAATTAAATATATTTGTTAAAATATTGTTAGAAATTTGGTCATACTTTAAAAATTAGGTCACAGATGATATATTAGAAGAGTTTCAGTATATTTAAGGATGAGACAGGATGGACTTTTTGAATTAAAAAAAATCAGCTATACAATTAAATGTGGTAGATTTAAGAGGTTAGCAGACACATCTTTATACAGAGAATGGTGAGTATGTGAACTTCATTTCCAGGGTTAATTGTGGAGGCAGAAACTGTGTCAACATTTAAGATTAACTTAGACAGGTGAATGACAGAAGAGTACAAAAACGATTTGGGAACAATGAGCGTAATTTTGATTACAACTATTTGCTTGTGTTGAGTACAAATACTGACACAAACTGATTGGAACAAATAGGCTATTCTCATGTTGTAACTCTTGCACATTTCTATATTTATTTAATATATAGACCATTACACAGTAAAGTTGATGTACAAGACCTGTCAGTTTCAATGAATAGTTCTTTTTAAACAAAAATACAATGAAGGACTCAAAAAGAAACTGGCTAAAGGCAAGTTTTTGAAGATTTCATTGACCTAAAACTAGCAAATGGAAGTTAGTAGAACTGCTCTGATCAGAGCGAGAAACCTAATTAAAAGTCTCTTTCACTCCAACTTTGATTGACAGCTGTTTTTTAAGTTGGGTCAATTGTTCCCTTGGGCTGGAGTTCCCACACAAAACAGAAATAACACAATAGTCTATGCCTAGTGGCTCGTGGCCGAGTGTAATGATCACGGAAGAGCTCTGATGAGTCTATTCAGTGAAAGCAGCTGTTTTTATCCTCCCTTCTGACCCTCACACCCAGCCTGACTGAATCCCTTGTAGAGTCTTCATCAAGTCTTTTCACTTTTACTCCTTGTCTACTCTTTTCAGTGGTTTAAGCAGCAGTGCATCTGTATTTACTCTAGGGTATATCAGAGAGCAGATGCTTGGATGCCCTATAAAAGCCACAATTATTTGAATATCCTGATTTGCAGCCTGATTTATTGCACTCATCAATCCACAGGGCATTTTGTTTGCAACTGAGAGCAAATGCCCCCCACAGTGAGGATACTCAAACAGAATTTGTCCATTGTTGCTATGTATATAGGTCTGCAGTATCACAACCTGTGCTCCAACCAAATACATGAAGCTTTCTTTGACTTGTTACATTCCATATGATTAAATCACAGACTTAGACTAATTGTAATCATATGGGTGAAGGCATTCTTGGAAGTATTCACAATTGTTCAAATGTATGCTTGCCAATGTGTTTCAATTAACAATACGTTGTTCTGTGTTAACATATGATGACGCACAATGTTTCAAATAGATCAACATACAATGGAACCAGATAAAATCTACGCAGACCTTAAAGGTATCTTTTAAAGAGGCAATATAATCTTATATAATGGTTGAGAAACTTATTTTAGTATGAGGCAGGATAACAGCCTGATAAACTGTGGTGCACTACACTGTATTCTATGAGAATGTTGTTATTACGTTATCAGTTCATAAGAAAGCAGGTAAATGTTTTCCAAACTTCAGTTTCATAAGTATGGAGCTTTCCACAGTCAAGACATTTCAATGAGTAAACGAGCTTTGTGCTGTGGTACTTAAACAGCAGATAAGGAAAATCCTAGGACTGACCTCTGCCCTGATCCTGGAGATGTGATGGAAGTATTGGCTTCCAGCTGTGCCTTATGCACAGTACAGAGAGCTCAGTCATACAGTGTGCAGCTGGTTGACACTTTGCAGTGGCAGTTTTGCCCATGATTTTAAAGGAACTTATATAAACCAGTGTGAGGATGAGAATCCGAGAGCACGCTCGACGTTTTTTGCATAGTACGGGACTTGGCTGTAATAATTACAGTTACTGCTCATGTCAATCCGTGGTTCAGCCATATCCAATGCACATCAATTTAAAGGTCAAATGCATGCTTGTGGTTGCTACACAGGTGCAGTTTGGATTGTGGTAGTATTTATTACAGACAGACAACAAAAGCTGATTCCTTTTTTAAGTGCATGGTGCTGACAGGAGTATGACTATACCAAGATGGTTTTTCTTGTGGCTGGAAGATTATTTTCACTTTGCTTGGATTCTCGATTGTAATTTAACCTGCACTGCATTTAGAGCGTCCTTTCTTTCCTGTTTCTATTGTCCCAGATTCTCACAGAATTATTCCAGTGCAAAAGGAGAACATTTGGCCTGTTGTGCTTGCTTTTTCCTTTTGTACTATTTTCCTTATAACCCTTGGACATTGTTCTTTCCAATTAACAGTGTAATTGCCTCTTGAATGCCTGAGATGAGCTTGCCTCCACCATACTCTTGTGCAGTGCACTCCACATGTTTACCCGTTGCATGAATTTTTTTCAACTTGCTTTTCCCTCTTTTGCATGCCCTATGCCCTCTCTCATTCTCATCAGTTTCACAATTAGGAATCATTTCCTTCATCTACCTAGTTCAGATGCTTTACAATTTTGAATACCCCTATCAGAACTTTCCTCAGTCTTCTCTGAGGGAAACAGTTCTGTTTTTTCCAATCTACCTTTGTAACTAAAGTTGTTTTTCGCTAGAACTATTCCTGTGATTCTTTTCTGCACTCTCTCCTAAAATGTAATGCCCTTAACTGGATGCAATTCTCAATCTAAGATTGAATTAGCATGCAAGTTCAATATCACCTCCTTGCTCTTCTATGTCGTTGTTACTGAAGTGTCAAATACCGTATGCTTTATTAATTGTTGTCCAGCTATTTGCCCATTATTGATGACTAATGCACATGCACACCCAGGCCCCTCTGCTTCTGCTTTCCTTGTAAATTTGGACCCATTACTTCATATTGTCTCTTCATGTTCCTTCCAGCAAAATGAACCACCGTATAATTTTTTCACATTGAAATTCACTTGTGACCTGTCCACCCATTCCATCAATTTGTCTATGTTCTTTTGAAGTTCTTCATGATCCTCGATATTAACTGAATTTAAATTCGACCAGTTTCAGACACTTTTCATCATTCTTCTTTCATTATCGTTTTTAATCTCTGATTAATCTTACTTCTGATTGTTTCTATGATTTATTACCCTTCCATTAAGCTATATTTGAATGGATTTGAACCCATTTTTTCTCTCTCTTTCTTTCAGATTGAGTATCTCCACTCCCCTGTACTAACCTTTGCATCTTTACCAAAGTTCTTCAGTGCTGACAAAGAGTCAACACCAGAAAATGCCATAATGGTCATGTCCCTTTGCGGGTGCTGAATGCCCATTTATGTATTAGATTTTTTAAAAATTTTACTTCGAAAGGTGAATCCTATTTGATTATTATTCAGGGAGTTCTGTTTTCAGCTATCAGGGAACCTAACTGATTGACAAGTGAAAATAAGCCAGCTACAAACTAGGAGATTCTGTTAATTATTGGTTCTGCCAGATGGTTGCAAGTTTAATGATGGTAACATATTTTTCATACTTCATTTTTAATTCTATGTTGTTTAATAAGAGTTTGCAATACAGCTCTGCAGTGGATAAGTTGCTGGACAAATCTCTCCATAATGTTTTCAGTTCTTGAATAGAATCTTAAAAATACAGAAATAAAACGATGCTGGCAGTAAAAGTGGATATTAAGGTGCAAGATTTTCATGAAATCACAACTTGTTCTTTTGATTGAACTTTTCAAGGAGGTGACCAAATGTGTAGGTGAGGGAAGAGCATTTGGTGTGGTTTGTATGGATTTTAACAAAGCCTTTGACAAAATCCCACATGAAAATCTGATAAAGAAGGCAAAAGCTCATGGATCCTAAGGTGACTTAGCATGTTGGATCCAAAATTTTCTTAGTAGCAGGAGGCAGAGGGTGTTGATAGAGATCCTTTGTGTGACTCGGGTCCAGAGGCAATCTACAGGGATTAGTACTTGGTCTCTTATTGTTTGTGATATTCATAAACGATGCAGATGAGAATGTTACGGACTGATAAATAAGGTTGTGGATGACACAATGATTGACTGGGTGATTGATAATGAGGAGGAAATTCTTAGGTCCTGGAAGACATAGTTGGATTGGTAAGATGGTCAAATCCATTGCCGATGGAATTTGACCCTGATATATGTGAGGTGGTGCACTTTGGAAGAATCAACAAGGCAAGGGAGTATTCAACAAATGGCAGGACACCAGGAAGCTCAAAGGAACAGAGAGCTCTAGGGATGCTCATCCACAGATCCATGAAGGTGGCTGTACAGGTAGTTAAGAAGGTGATTGTGTGCTTCCCTTTATCAGTTGAGGCTTAGATTATAAGAGCAAAGATCTTATGTTGGATCTTTATAGCACCATATGGTTAGACCAAAGTTGAAGTATTGTGTGCAGTTCCGATCACCACACTATAGGATGTGATTGCACTGAGTGGGGTGCAGAGGAGATTCACCAGGATATTGCTGGGGCTCATAGAGTCCCCAGAGTTCATAAAGAGGACATTCGGCCCCTCTGAAGAGCATCCCACCCAGACCCAGTCTCAGCTCCTCACCTTATCCCTGTAACATCACATTTTCCATACCTAACCCACCTAGCCTGTACATTTATGGACCATATGGACAATTAAGCATGGCCAATCCACCTAAACTTCACATTGTTGGACTGTGGGATGAAACCAGAGCACCCGGAGGAAACCAATGCAGACATGAGGAGAATGTGCAAATTCCACACAGTCACCTGAGGGTGGAATTGAACCTGGGTCCTGGCACTGCTAATCACTGAGTAACTGTTCCACCCAAAGAGGCTGAATAAACTCAGGTTGTTCTCTGGAGCAGAAAAGTTGATAGAGGTATATAAGCTTATGAGATCAGGGGACAGGGTGAATAGGAAGCAGTTATTACCTTAGTGGAATGTTCAGAAACAAAGGGCATACTTTTAAAGTGAAAGGCAGGAGGTTTAGAAGAGGTTTGAGGAAATATCTTTTCACCCAGAGGGTGTTGGGAGTCTGGAGTGCACTGTCTGGGTTAATAGTTGAGGCAGGTAACCTCAAAACCTTTAAAAAGTACTTGGATGTACACTTGAAGTGTTTTAACATTCAAGGTTGTGGACCTAGTGTGGGAGAGTGGGACGAGTGTAGGGAGTAATGTATTTTTGACAGTACAGACTCAATGAGCTGATGGACCTCCTCTGCACTGTATGATTCAATGACTTGGCTGTAATCTAGACAGTAAATTAAGACAAATCAAAGGCACATTCAGTTACGTTTAAACATATGTACAATTCCTTGAGTATGCCTATCGGCCAATGTCCAGATTTTCCTTCACCCTCTCAGGGTATGCCCTGCCTTCGTACACAGTGGTATTCAAGCAAAAGCACTAGATCTGTGGGGTCATCAACATCAACTCTGGATAGTGTAAAGTTTTATCATTTCAGGTCCAATGTGGACAAACATCCTCTGTTTATCACCTACTGCTACCCTTCAACTGTAAATCAACATGTCTCCTCCTTGAAGGTCACTTAAAGGAAGCATTGAAGGTAACAAGGACATAGCATGTACTCTGGTTAGGACTGTAATGTGTATCCGCAAAGGCAGCACAGAAATGATATAACATCAGTGAATAGGCTGGGTAATTCAAGGTGGACATAGCTCCCAAATTGACCTTGCAGCAGGTCGTGAGAGAACAGTCAAATCAATACCTATATAACATCATGCTTGCCAATCTGCCTGTTGTGAATGCATTCTTCCATGGCAGCATTAGTAGGAGTGACAATTCTTTGGAGACCAAGTCCATCTTCCCAGTGAAGGAACCGTCCATCGTATAAATGTGGCAGTACTAATATGCTAGGTGAACTGCACTCTGAAAACTGAATGCCTGTCTTGCTTTTTGTGCACTTTCTTTGCAGCTGTAACTTGTAGTCGTCACACTGTTCAATCACCCTATGATCTTTGTGTCTTTGTATGTTATGATCTGCCTGTACTGCATGCAAAATAAACTTTTTACTGTACTCAGGTACATGTGACAGTAGCAAATAAAATCAAATTATGAATAGATCTAGCATGTCATTCCTGGGCATCTTTAAGATGAGAGGGTGGCATCAACACTTTAAGATTTACATTGCAGCACAAATGGTGATTCATGGCTCAGACTTTTCCACATTCCTCCATTGCCATCAAGTCAGATAGCTATGTTATGAAGTTTAAGGTGTGTAAGGGAGAATGAACACTGTTCTGCACTGAGAGATTACAAGCACCTGTCATATGACTAGCTAGCAGTCTCGGAATATACTAGAAAATTGGAAATGTGTAACATTTGGCCATGAAATAGGTAGCTGAGTTGATTGCTGTTTTGCCAATAATATAAACTTAGCCAATCCGTTTAAATTATGCCCCAGGATACTAAACCCAATCGCGTTTGAATTCATTGTTTTTGCCAGTCTCAAACCAATGAGATGACAAAATGTTTGGGGTATAAAATAAGCAGATATTTTGAAAGTCAGACAGAGTAACAGTGTTTGATGGGTAGTAACTGCCATCGAGAGATACTGCCATTCAAAACACTCAATCAAAGGTTTTCATATGACTTGGAGGTGCTGGTGTTAGACTGGGGTGTACAAAGTTAAAAATCACACAACACCAGGTTATAGTCCAACCGATTTAATTGGAAGCACCAGCTTTTGGAGTACTGTTCCTTTAACAGGTGGTTGTCACCTGATGAAGGAGCATTGCTCTGAAAGCTAATACTTTCAAATAAACCTGTTGGACTATCACCTAGTGTTGTATGATTTTTAACTTTTTCATATGAAATAGCTTTGTAGTAACAGAAAGAAGACGACCCAGGGAGATCTTCAGTCAAAAGAAGACAGACACCAGAGACGACAGCCGCTGTAAGGTTTTGAAATTAAGTTGATGTAACTTTAATATGGGCTTTATTGGAACAGTATATTGTTCGAGAGTTGGAGGCAGACAACAAGCAGTTAAGAGAAAAGCTGGTTTAGAGTTGTGAATAGTTCTTGTTTAATGTTCACTTTTAGAGTTAAAGAATAAATTAATATTATTTTCTTTAAATAGTGGAATTTGGGAGTTTGCTTTCACTCATATTTTAACAGATTATGAAGCGAGGTGAGCTTTTCTGGATGTTTGGTTTAATTAACAGAGGGATTCATTGCCATGTCCATATGGTACAGTTGGCAGAGCTCTTTGAACGATTAAGAGAAGAAAACTGGTAATAAACTTAAAGAAAACAGAATTTGCGAAGGCAGAGGTGACAAACTTGGGGACATAACCTTTGCTAACCTTTGCTCAAAGAGAGACATAGAAGAATTTATCAGAACCAGCACCAGGCATATATGAAAGCTAATACCAACTTCATCAAGCGATATCACAGGAGTACATTCATATGAAACAGAGAAAGTTACATGTTACAAATAGAACTGAACAATCCTTAATGCAACAGATGATATGTATTCCTACTAATCATGGAATTTATTATGAAGTGTGCAAAAGCTTTATTTTCTTTGTTGACTGTAAAGCACATTAGGATACATTCTGTGGACATGAAGATCACTTTATAAATGTAAATTATTTTTTGCTTATTGAAAATACACACCAGAACAGTTATGTAAACTGCAAGAACAGCTTCAAACTGGTTATGTTCTTAAATCTTTTGTGAATAAACCATTTTATAAGCTGTCACTGAGAGTAGCATTTTGCCAATTTATTCTCTAACTAGTTGTGGCTTGGTAGCCGCACTTCTGCCTCTGAGCCACAGAGCTGTGGGTTTAGAGTTGCAGTCTTGAGCACAACATCAAGGAAACTTACAATGCAATGCATTGTTGGAGGTGTTCTTTTTGGAGGAGTATTTCAAGCAAGGAATTTTTTACATTAGAATAAAAAGAGCCCATACACTATTGAGGACCAAAGTAAATCCCCCAGATTTGGGGATCAATATTCATTCCATCATCAATAATCTTAAAACAAATTATCTGGCCAATATCACGTTGCTGTGTGTGAGGGTAAATATTCGATTTTTGAACCAAGGATATGTTTGACCCACAACCCTTGCTTGCAACCAATCATAGATCAATTTGTAAGGCCTGAGATGTGCCAAAAAGAAAAATATGACACTTCTTGTTAAAAGATCAATGCTCATATGTTAAATTAGGCTGCAAAAAGCTTTCAGAGATTCAGTAAGTTCTTATTGCAAATCCATAGTTTAGCTCAAGCAACAACGAGTTTTGAGAAGATTTGTTGCTCAGGTTGAGGTTCTGGATGTATGTTTGCTCACTGAGCTGGAAGGTTCATTTTCAGATGTTTCGTCACCGTGCTAAGTAACATCATCAGTGAGCTTCCAGTGAAGCACTGGTGTTGTGACCTGCTTTCAATTTATGTGCTTAGATTTCCTTGGGTTGGTGATGTAATTTCCTGTGGTGATGACATTTCCTGTTATTTTCTCAGAGGGTGGTAAATGGGGTCCAAGTCGATGTGTTTGATAGAGTTCCGGTTGGAATGCCATGCTTCTAGGAATTCTCGTGCATGTCTCTGTTTGGTTTGTCCTAGGTTGGATGAGTTGTCCCAGCCGAAGTTGTGTCCTTCCTCACCTGTATGTAAGGATACTAGTGAGAATGGGTCATTTTTTTTGATGTTCATGTATCTGGGTGACTAGTTTTCTGCATGTTTGTCCAATGTCGGGTTTGTTACAGTTCTTGCAAGGTAGTTTTGCTTGTTGTCTGTATGGGGTCTTTCAAGTTGATTAGCTGCTGTTTTAGTGTGTTGGTGGGCTTTTGGGCTGCCATGATGCCAAGAGGTCTGAGTAGTCTGCCATTAGACAGCTGCCTGACGAAGGAGCAGTGCTCCAAAAGCTTGTACTGCCAAGTAAATCTATTGGATTATAACCTGGTGTTGTGTGATTTTTAATTTAATTTCTAGACATGGTATTAAAATACACATAGACAACTATGATGATAAAGAAGATTCCAGCTCATTTTTCTTTTTAATATATCCAGAGGTGATTTTACACACTACTCATTTTTTTCCCCATCACCAAGTCACCTGTGGTATTTTTCATCTATTCACTATCACCAACAGTAAATCACCTGTATACTCTAAATGATTAATTTACCATGCAATGTCCGAAGATGAGGATAACGTAGGGAAGGGGCTAAATCAAAATGGACAAGAAAAGGAAAAAAAAACTTGATGCTGTAAATCTGAAACAAAAGCAGAAATTGCTGGAAAAGCTCAGCAGGTCTGGCAGCAGCTGTGGAGCGCAATCAGAATTAATGTCAATGTTCTAAAGAAGGGTCAACTAAACCCGAAATGTTAACTCTGATTACTGTCCACAGATTCTGCCAAACCTGCAGATATTTTCCAACAATTTTTGTTTTAAATCAAAACTGCATTGGGACAGGATAGGACACAGCTCTTACCATTTTTTTATATCCAAAGGTGCTCTAACATACAACTAAACTTATTTTTTAACTCATCACCATATCAACCATGGTATTTATTTCCATCTATTAACTATCACCAGTAAATTGGTTGTGTTCCAATTAAATAAATTATGCATAATGCCTGCTAAGAGCCATGTAAATCTTCAAAGGTGAGGGAGAGGAAGCTAAATCAACATGGAGTCAGAATGGAGATAAAGTACTTTACCCCCTCTTGAACAACCAGCAGTGTCCACCTCTCTCTAGAGGCATTGAGAGTATTGGTGGACACTGTGTGCTCCGTCTCCAAGGACCCCCAGTAGGAACATAGCTTTGGAAGAGGGGCAGACAATCAGCAGCAGAACATGGCTTGTTTTCTTAAATTGACATATACACACATACACCTCTGGTAAAGATAGAACTTGAACTCAGATCATCTAGCTTAGAGGCACAGACCTTACCAAAATGCCACAAATATCTTTTAGAATACTCACTGTTTTTAAATTAACCTGATCAGATGTGGGACTGTCACACAGATCTTCAGGCTTTAAGATAGGGACAACAAGTATCTTAGAAAATGCTTATAGATATTTTTAATCAACATGTCTGGAGATGTTATTAGAAATTCTATGAACAGGTGAAATTTGAACCTGGAACACAGCTCAAAGATAAGGACACTACCACTGTGCTGCAGGAGCCATAGAATACAGTTTTTGTTTTGTAATTTATTGTTGATTTTTCTAATCAACCTCTTTGGACATGTTATTACATACCTTTGGAGCAGGTGCAACTTGAATGCAGATGTCAGAGTCCAGAGGTTGGGACACTACCACTGCACCACAAGAGGGCCCAGAGCTCCAACCTTAAATGAAATGTCTGATGAGCATTGCTTGCTCTCAATTGAATCTTGAGCTATCCCAGTTTATCCTTAACTAGATCTCCATTTCTCACATTGATATATCTGAGGTCACTTTCACAAAGAGTGACACATTGGACATGTGTTGGACTCTAACCTCGATTTTCCACTAAGTTGCATTAATTTGTTCAAAATTGAAAAGAAAATCAGCAGAGGAACTTCAAGCACAGCTTATTATCAGAGTAATTTTAGCCTTGACAATATTTTGCATTGTTGAAATTAATTACATTGTAAACAGGCCCAATATCCAGCCCATGGTTGAAGACTGAATTTAAAATAGTGAATTTCCATTAATTGCACTTACTTGTGTGGCACTCTTCAAAATTTGCAATTTTGAATTAAAATTTTTAAGAGTGACTTTAAAGCAAAGTTTTTTTTGTTTTTCTTTAATCTACTAAGAAATCATTGACTATTGTAACAACATTCAAAGTGGTAAATGGTTCTGCACAGTTTACTTTAAGTTATTTTCAATTATTTTAAATTGCATTTGTAGTGGACTAAAAGTTCTGATTCAATAATAACAGAAGGAGGTTATTCAGCCCATCAATTCTGCCTTGGCTCCCCGACTATGTATTTGAGCTTAGTGCCATTCTTCTGCCTTCATCCCAAATTCTTGCATATTATTACTGTTCAAATAATTATCCTATGTCATCTTGAATGCTTTTCTGTGATAAACCTACTTTCAAAACCTCTTCAGTTTCCCACTCTTTAATATATGAAAGAATATTTTATAATGCAAAGCAAGTTATGTACTGAAACACTGATCATGAAAAAAATTACATTCAATGATGTGCCAATGAATTCACATGGAAACTTGGACTTAAAAAATAAGTCACTTAATGAAACAAGCACAATTTTGAGTCCACTTTGCACTGAGATCACCAATTGCTACCAAAGCATAGATATTTGACCAAGATTCTTACATTGATAGAATAATGAATAGGAACTACAATGGAGCTACATATTAGCAATTGTCCAATACTCCTGTTTTCAGTGTGTTCAACATTCTAACTCTTGAGTTCGGCTGTCACTTTCATAATGAGGTCTATCTTAAGCATTATGTTTAAAAGTTATTTGGAAAATGACTTTGTAGTTTACAAAGTGAGTCTGTAAGGAGAATGCCATCAATACATTTGTGTCATGACATCTGCAATTAATTCAAGAAAAAGGGTTTCGTTTTAATAAAAGCTTGAAGTGAAAGAGAGAAAACACCTGATATACAGCAACATAAACTTACCATGGCTACCAATTTAGTACCATGACAACAGACTTTTCCAAGAAGGTTATAACAAACTGTTCTCAAATCTGAACCAACCAGCAAATCTCACAAGGAACAGACTGCACATTTTAAAGCTTGTGATTAAACCTGAGTTCTTATGTTAATAATCCTAAAGTCTGAAAGTTTGTGGCTATCACTTACACCACCAACAATATCCCAACTGAATAACTGCTTTGTTACTCTAACTCACTGTTTGTTCGTTACCATTGGCCACCTTAAATGCCAGCAGAATGATAAAGATTTACATTTACGTCCACGAATTAGTTAATACGATAACTGTTATCAAACACACCCCAAATCCCATTCATCCATTTACCATTTTTTATTCACTTGTGCATTGATGGCAAGGCCATTTTTATTCAGTGAAAGCAAGGACTGCAGATGCTGGAGATCAGAGTCGAAGAGTGTGGTGCTGGAAAAGCACAGTAGGTCAGGCAGCATCCAAGGAGCAGGAGAATTGACGTTTCAGGCAAGAGCCCTTCATCAGGAAGGCCATTTTTATTACAAAGTCCCTAAATACCCTGAGGTGATGATGACAATGACCTTCTTGAACCTCCAAAGCCTACTCTGTGTCAATACAGTGAGGTGCTTTTGGGATGGGGCTTCTGTGGTTTTGATGCGGTGACAGTGATTTTAAAATTCACCTTGACATTTTGAAAATATCGGAAACGTTTTAATAGCCGGCACCTGCTGGACCAGGATTGTGCTGTTGATCAATATCCGAGTTGTTCAAGAGGTCCACATAATCAATGTCGAAACATGCACTAAGTTATAGAAATGTACTGCAGAGGCATACTCATCACAGTTACATTTTATTTATAGCATAGATCATGTAAATAATAAAGCAACTTTGCCTTAAATAAAACATACCACCAGAAAGTCTTCTCACTCACACTCACAAATGATTACTCAGCTGTCACAGAGATCACAAAAATGCAGTAAACTTATGATATTTCAGATCAGTACATTTTTGCCAGTTTATTGAGAGTGCCAGTTCATAAGATACCAGTTAAAACAAAATTTGTTGTGGTATGTTTTGAACAAAAGACATATCAAAATCTCTTATCCTTGATAAAAGCAAAATACTGCTGATGCTGGAATCTGAAACCAAAAGAGAAAATGCTGGAAAATCTCGGCAGGTCTGGCAGCATCTGTAAGGAGAGAAAAGAGCTGACGTTTCGAGTCTAACTGACCCTTTGTCACTTTGAGGACTTTCTTCCTTCAGAGGGTAGTGATTATTGGGAACTCCTTACCACACAGAGCTTTAGGGCTACAGTCCTTGTGTATACTGCCAGACCTGTTGAGCTTTGCCAGCAACTTCTGTTTTTACCTTTGGTCTACTCCGTTTATGTGCATCTTTCTTGATCTTTCCTTGTACCTTTCTCATACACCTTTAGTCAAACACATTTCTATTACAATCCACGTTTTTATTAGACATTATATATTCAGTAAGATTTTATTCTGTGAGCGTTTGATGATACACATCTACATCAGCAATGTCACAGCTCTCTGATCTCTTACACATCAATCATATATACACTAAATGAAGATCTACTGACTCCAATGCTTAAGTATAAACAGAGTTAAAAATCACACAACACCAGGTCATAGTCCAGGTGAACTGTAATCTGGTGAAGTGTGATTTTTAATTTTATCCACCCCAGTCCAACACCTGCACCTCCACAAGTATAAACATTAATCCTGCAAACAGCCAATAGTGCTGTACAAATGTACAGTTCAGCCTAAATTTATTGTAAGCGATGATTAAATTGGGATATAGTGTGTCAGATAAATATGTTTCATATATTTATTAAACAGAAGGCTGTGATGAGGAAGATCTGAAATTAGAGGGAAGACATTTCTACTTATTAGCCCTTATTACCATTATCTCCAAGTGCTTGTGTTGCAATTACTGGGCAGCATTTGAGCCTTGTGTTAATGAGTCTGATCACTTTCATCAGGAGCTCTAAGTCAGGCTTTAATGAAGAACTCCAGCTTGGAATCTAGATCAAGAGACAGGTCAGAGCAGAAGGAAGTGGCAGAAATGGCATCAGCAGGGTTTCCATAGTCACCTCCACAGGAGAGCATTGAGCAGGCTTTATCACAGAGTTGTGACTCAGCTGGACTCACTTAAATCCTCCCTCTTTACAGCAGTCTTTCGCTAGTGCAGTATCTGAGGAGGAGGGGAAGGAGCTAACGATTACATTGTGTGGCTTCTGCCTGTCTGGTCCCAAGGGCTAAACTGGATATGGGTTGTTTGAAATCCTTGCCTGAAAGTTTACACAGTTCCCCCACAAAATAATTCCAATTTTTGTTTTCCTGTTTGGCAGCTTACTCACCCAACCATACAAATATTCCCTAGCAGCAGCATCCAAGATTTTCTGATGCATGGGAAAACCTGCCCTTGGTCTCTCATAGCTGCTTCCTCTAGTCCATCACTTACAAAATGAGATGATTGTGGACTGCAGGAAGGAATATTGGTAAGTGCTCGGGGTATTTTATGTTAAATAGTGTTCTGGTCACAGTTGCATTTTCATTCCTTGTTTAAAATTCTTTCTATTCTAGTTCATCATTTGCAAAATGTTTGTTAGTTGGAAACTTAGCCATTCTTCATTCTTTAGTTCAAGGTAACTGTTTCAAAATGATGATTTGGAGGTGCCAGTGTTGGACTGGGGTGGTACAAAGTTTAAAATCATACAATACCAGGTTATACTGCAGGGTTTATTTGGAAGTACAAGCTTTCGGAGTGCTGCTCCTTCATCAACCACCTGATGAAGGAGCAGCGCTCCGAAAGCCAATGCTTCCAAATAAACCTGTTGCACTATAATCTGGTGTTATGTGATTTTTAACTTTGTTTCATAATGACATATTAAAGTTTGCATCTGACAAATGGATTACTAGTTATCATAGAAGCATACTGTACAGGAGAAGCTCTTCAGCCTATCAAGTCTTTAATGACAAAGCTACACTAAATCTACACTACTTCCATTTTCCAGCACTCTAACCTTGAGCTTTGAAGTCTGAAGAGTTTGTTCATTTCCACCAGGGTCTCTCTTAAGAAGGAACTGGGAGGTAAGAAAATACCTTTTGGAATTCATCAGTACCCTATTGGTTGTCATCTCTGCTCCTAACGAAATAACCAAGGTTTCAAAGAAGGATGAGGGGAAAAACCTCAGATAGTTCCAGTTAACTAGATCTGGAAACAAGAAGCATAAAGTCCCACATTATGCAAAGAAGCTATTTACTATAGGTAATAATTTTAAAAATTATTTTAATCAAAGGGGAGCCAACAATGAGGAAACAAGGTTCAGACAGAGCAGTGGAGGGATACAGGATAGCCAGAAGGGACCTGAAGAAAGGGATTAGGAGAGCTAAGAGAGGGCATGAAAAATCCCTGGCGGATAGGATCAAGGATAACCCCAAGGCATTCTATGCGTATGTGAGAAACCTGAGAATGACGAGAACGAGGGTAGGTCTGATCAAGGACAGTGGTGGGAGACTGTGTATTGAGTCGGAAGAGATAGGAGAGGTCTTGAACAAGTACTTCTCTTCAGTATTTACGAACGAGAGGGACCGTATTGTTGAAGAGGAGAGTGTGAAACGGACTGATAAGCGAGAAGAGATACCTGTTAGGAAGGAAGATGTGTTGGACATTTTGAACAACTTGAGGATAGACAAGTCCCCCGGGCCTGACGGAATATATCCTAGGATTATGTGGGAAGCAAGAGAGGAAATTGCAGTACCGTTGGCAATGATCTTCTCATCTTCACTGGCAACTGGGGTGGTACCAGGGGACTGGAGAGTAGCGAATGTTGTGCCCCTGTTCAAAAAAGGGAATAGGGATAACCCCGGGAATTACAGGCCAGTTAGTCTTACTTCTGTGGTAGGCAAAGTAATGGAAAGGGTACTGAGGGATAGGATTTACGAGTATCTGGAAAGACACTGCTTGATTAGGGACAGCCAGCACGGATTTGTGAAGGGTAGGTCTTGCCTTACAAGTCTTATTGAATTCTTCGAGGAAGTGACCAAGCATGTGGATGAGGGTAGAGCAGTGGATGTAGTGTACATGGATTTTAGTAAGGCATTTGATAAGGTTCCCCATGGTAGGCTTATGCGGAAAGTCAGGAGGCATGGGATAGAGGGAAATTTGGCCAACTGGATAGAAAACTGGCTAACCGGTCGAAGTCAGAGAGTGGTGGTAGATGGTAAATATTCAGCATGGAGTCCAGTTACAAGTGGAGTTCCGCAGGGATCAGTTCTGGGTCCTCTGCTGTTTGTAATTTTTATTAATGACTTAGATGAGGGAGTCGAAGGGTGGGTCAGTAAATTTGCAGATGATACAAAGATAGGTGGAGTTGTGGACAGTGAGGAGGGCTGTTGTCGGCTGCAGAGGGACTTAGATATGATGCAGAGCTGGGCTGAGGAGTGGCAGATGGAGTTCAACCCTGCCAAGTGTGAGGTTGTCCATTTTGGAAGAACAAATAAGAATGCGGAATACAGGGTTAATGGTAGGGTTCTTGGTCAGGTGGAGGAACTGAGGGATCTTGGGGTCTATGTACATAGATCTTTGAAGGTTGCCACTCAGGTGGATAGAGTTTGTAAGAAGGCCTATGGAGTATTATCGTTCATTAGCAGAGGGATTGAATTCAAGAGTCGTGAGGTGATGTTGCAGCTGTACAGGACTTTGGTTAGGCCACATTTGGAGTACTGTGTGCAGTTCTGGTCGCCTCACTTTAGGAAAGATGTGGAAGCTTTGGAGAGGGTGCAGAGAAGATTTACCAGGATGTTGCCTGGAATGGAGAGTAGGTCGTACGAGGATAGGTTGAGAGTTCTCGGCCTTTTCTCGTTGGAACGGCGAAGGATGAGGGGTGACTTGATAGAGGTTTATAAGATGATCAGAGGAATAGATAGAGTAGACAGTCAGAAACTTTTTCCCCGGGTACAACAGAGTGTTACAAGGGGACATAAATTTAAGGTGAAGGGTGGAAGGTATAGGGGAGATGTCAGGGGTGGGTTCTTTACCCAGAGAGTAGTGGGGGCATGGAATGCGCTGCCCGTGGGAGTGGTGGAGTCAGATTCATTGGCGACCTTTAAGCGGCATTTGGATAGGTACATGGATGGGTGCTTAATCTAGGATAGAAGTTCGGCACAACATCGTGGGCCGAAGGGCCTGTTCTGTGCTGTATTGTTCTATGTTCTATGTTCTATGTTCTAATTGTTAGTGCTCTAACTAGGGTCAGTTTTATTATAGGACTTGGGAGAGCTCCTGTGGTGCAGTGATAGTGTCCTATCTTTGAGTGAGGTGACCCAGGTTCAAGTCCTGCCTCCTCCAGAGATGGGAAAAAATGTCTCAGATTAGGTTGATTAAAAATACGTAGTACAGTATTTGTGTGGATGATTAGTAGTGTATTTGCAGCTTGGAGATTCCTCAGTGTGAAGTACATTTTGACATTTGTTCCATCCGACTAGGCTGAGGTTATCTGATTTGTAGTTTAGCCACGTTAACCCATAATCAACATAATCAAGGCACTTCAAACTTATTCTGAAGACCTAGTCAAAAACAAACCAACTTTGGTTGTCCAGAAAAATGGCCAGAAAATAGACATCAGCACATCATTTACTCAGCACAAAAGCTCATGTGTGTAATTTCTGAATTCTTTACTTCTAAATCCTCAAGAAGTTGACCTTGTATATAAACATCTTCCTTTATCTGGTCTCACTCAACTCGTATGAAGGGATCTGTCCTCGAATGAGTCTTGAAGGCTGATAGCACGAGAATATAACAGCAGTATTGTGTTCTGTGGTGAGATTAACCCCGGGACCTCTTGTATTGTTTCTCCGCATTACATTTATCCCCCCGTCTCCTTTTATCATCTCACTTTATTCTTCCCCTTGAATAAAGAAGTACAAAGAGGATTGTCTGAAATGAGCCAAGGCAACTTTTAGTTACTTTTCAGGCTTTCAACATGTTGTCAGTAGTAGTCTTACCTGTACAACGATGAGCACAAGTGTCTTACTTCATCTTTGGAAAACAATTAAACTCTGGATCAGGACAAATCACATCAAGGAAAGTCGGAAAAACTTGGGAGACCGTTTTTTGAAATATGCCTTTTATTTAACTCAACTAAACAAATGCGCTTGAAGTCAGTTTTTATTCACCATTTGAATATAATCAGGAGGTTGTACAACGCAGAAAGTTTTGAAGAAGGGTCACTGACATTAACTCTGCTTTCTCTCCACAGATGCTGCCAGTCCTGCTGAGTTTCTTTAGCAATCTCTGATTTTTGTCTGCTTCTGAACTCCCACTTCCACAGTTCTTTGTTGAAGTGGTCATGTGCTGGCCATGTTAGAGACTCAGTTTGTTCCACGCACCTTCTCTTACCTGAAAACCCAGCAGTGCTTACCTGAAAACCCAGCATATCCTGTTCAATAGATATGTCCATTAAGCACTGCACCAACTTTTACATCCATAGTGTTGTTCTATCATGACTGAAGTTTTATGAGAGAATAGAGCTGATTGATGTGTCTTTAGTTCAAAGTACATTTTCAATGCACAGAGATATCTGACAGTAAATTATAAACATACTGTTGGATTCTGATTCTGTTTGACTTGGACAGCAATTCTTTTTCACAGGTGCAAGAGACACAACTGAATAAAAGAGGGACTTGCACAATAAAGTCAACACTTAAATTAACATTGGGTTTTACATAAAGTGTCCAAAGCTAATACATTTCTTAATCCATTAATATGGGCTGACATTAAACCAAATCCTTGAAGCTGAGAGGTAGTCAAGTTTCCTTCAGAATCATTAACATTTTATTTACCTTTTAATTGTCATACACTTGGGTAGTTTTGAAGGTCAGCTAAGTTACCCCATAATCACTGCCTATATTTCATGT
Source organism: Chiloscyllium punctatum (assembly GCF_047496795.1). Lineage (NCBI taxonomy): Eukaryota > Metazoa > Chordata > Chondrichthyes > Orectolobiformes > Hemiscylliidae > Chiloscyllium > Chiloscyllium punctatum. The sequence goes on from NC_092747.1 coordinate 120,236,590, forward strand.
CACTTTTGAACTTTGCCTTGTTTCCTCTTGATAAAGGAAATGAGAGAAACTAAAATGTGTTTTGCTCACCCTCGCACCCCCCCCCCCCCAAAACGTCTTGCTCCTAAATACAGAATCTAATGTATAAAACATTGGCTGATTGAATTCAAAGAAGTCTGATATAGGAGAGCAACTGGAAATATAAATTGTTGTGTCCTGTGAACATCCTCATCACCAGAATAACTAAAGGTCAGGTTGCAAGAGAATGGCAGGATGACCCTCAGGAAAGATTTGATACCACAAATATAAGTGTGAATGTCTTAGTGTGTTTTTTGTTACTTAAAGCAATGTTTATAAGATTGCATCAAAAGCAACTAATTCCCATGCTTCACATTTTGACTTTGTTAACCCGCTTTTCCATTTTCAAATGTGTGAATGGATCCTGCATAAAATGGTTGACATGTGAATTGTTAGAATTTATACATAACTCCAACTTTTACTTTTCTGCTGATTAAAAAAACTTTGTTGTCCAGTCAAACTTTAGAGTAGCAGTCATTGTATTTTAAAAATACAGGCTCAGAAACATATTGGAATATCCTGAAGTTGTGAACTGCATTATATAAGGCTCATTGTTCTTTCAACACTGTAATTGTTTTTGAGAGTAGCAGCTAAGTAATACAACGGGCATTATCTCACCCAATTACTCTTAGCTGCCTTGCACTCCAGATGGGCTAATTTCCTTTATCGATCTTGGCAACTGGGCAATTGTTCTAGGATCCCTGGACTTGGAGTGGAAACATTCAATTTTGCTCCAAATCGGATAACCATCCATAAATCTGAAATCTGATCCATGAGTTTTACTATTAAGGAACACTCCAGTCCAAATGCTATGTAACTAAGATAGTTCTTATGTACAAATGAATTCACCATTGTTCCATGTTAGAGAGATGACTGGTGGTCACTTAACCTGAGCGTCACCATGACTCAGGTGAGGAGACAAGTTGTGAAGGAGAGACTCTCAACATCACCTCAGTATGGGCATTGAACCCATGCTGCATTGCAAACCAGTTGGTCAGTCATTCAGGCAATTGAGTTATCAATGGTTGTTTATAATGAAGATCACCAGATTAGTGCTAGACCCCTTGTACTTTCTGATATATCTCAATAACCAAGACATTGGTGTATAAGGAACAATTTCAACATCCCAAAAGTTGATTCAAAATTTGAAAGTACATGGACTCTAAAAAGGTTAATGCAGAATTTCAAAGGAATTAGATAAGTTGTTGCAATGAGTGGGCGAGTAAACAAAATCCAGTGCAGAGGAGTGTGAAGTGATTCATTTTAGTTGGAAGAACCAGGAAAGATAATGTAACAGAGAGAACAATGTGAAAAGTGATCAGGAGCAGCACAATATGGGTGTATATGTGTTTAAACCATCAAAGGTAGAAGGGCAGAGTCACAGAATCATACAGCACAGAAACCAGTCCATGCCGAACATAATCCCAAACTAAACTAGTCCCACCTGCCTGCTCCTGGCCCTTATCCCTCCTAACCTTTCCTGTTCATGTATTATCCAAATGTCTTTTAAATGTTGTAATTGTACCCACATCCACCACTTTTTCAGGAAGTTCATTCCATATGCAAACCACCCTTTGTGTAAAGCATTTACCTCTCATGTCCTTTTTAAATCTCTCTCTTCTCACCTTAAAATTGTGCCCCCTAGTCTTGAAATCCCCCATCCTAGAGAAAAGACAACTACCATTAACTCTATCTACACACCTCATTATTTTATAAACTTCTATGAGGTCGCCTCTCAACTGAGTGGTTGCGTGCAGCATTCTGGTCTTCATCAACAGCAGCAGAGATGGTTTCTTTTAACCTGGATAATGTACTCCATCAGCTTCACATAGAGTTATGCATCCAATTTTGGGAACTACATCATAGGAAGGATGTAAAGTCAGTGAAAAGATTGCAGGAAATATTCATGAGAATCTGATTCCAGGGCTGAGGAACTTAAATTATATCGTATCGTGTTGGAGAAGTGGAGAATGTTCTCCTTGGAGAAGTGGACATTGTGAAGAGGCTTAGTAAAGATGTACAAATTCATGAGAAGTTTTGTACAGCATTGCATAGAGAGAAATTGATTCCATTGGTGCAAAGATCAAAAATCAAAGAGCACAGGTTTAAGGTAGTTGGCAAAAGAACTAGGAGAAAGTGAGGACTGCAGATGCTGGGGATCAGAGCTTAAAAATATGTTGCTGGAAAAGTGCAGCAAGTCAGGCAGCATCAAAGGAATCGACGTTTCGGGAATAAGCCCTTCTTCAGGAGCAAGGGTTAGAGTAAGAAAAAAACTGCAAATGCTGGAATCCACAATAAGAGGCTGGAAGAACACAGCAAGCCAGTCCTGAAGAAGGGTTACACCCAAAACATTGACTTCTCCACCGAAAGAATCAAGACTGACATGATAAAATACATTTTCATATAGAAGGTGATAAGGACCTGGAATTCACTGACTAAGATTGTGGTAGAGGCAGAGTTAATTGAAGCTTTGAAAAGAGAATTGAATCAGAAAATGGAAAGAACTTGCAGGGCAATGAGGGAACCTGAAAACAGGTGACAATCAGTAAATTGCTCCTACAAGGGACGAGCAGAGACATGACAGATCCAACTTCCTCAACTGTGCTGTGAACTTTCAGTGATTCCATTAACTCGAGCAGGTGTTATTTTACATCATTAGGGAAATAATTTGGAATGGCAAAATATGTCACAAATCTCACAATGGTCACGGGAGAAATTGGGATGATGAATCAATAGAAAGATGCTATTTTGAACATTGCTTCAACTCAGCTCTAACAAAGGCCAATGTAATAAAATCAATGTTTGGATTGCTTGGCCACCTAAGCCAAAGTGAAAAACCATCAGATTTATTGGTCATTCATCAATCTTCTCTCAAAAGGTCAGTTTAGAATTATAGCTGTTAGGGTACTGGACTAATATTTCAGCAAATACAAGTTCAAGTTATACCATGGCAAGTTGTAGATTTACTTCAACAGAGACAATTTTCATTCAAGGTGGAAAAGGGACTGATGATGGCCAGTGTGTTTGCTCAGGCTAACCAGTAGTACCAGTGATGGACCTAACTATTTCCATAGTCAAATTAACTTTTAATGATTGATCAAGCAGCTGGTATTAAATGTCTGTTCAGTAATTAACCAAAATTTTTCTTGTCTAGAATATTTACAGGTGTGTTTTCTTCACAGTGTGTGAGACTTTAGTTGCACTAAAGGTCATGGACAACACCTTTGTCCCTTTTTGATGCTTTGAGCTCTTCAGTCAGCTGGAGATATAAAATAGTGTGTTCACCCCTTGAACCAATAGTTGATTACTTGTTGAAGTTCTGTAAATTGTATTTGCATTCTCTCATTTTAAAAAGGAATTTGATATTTACAGTCAGGGAGGAGATACCAATGTTGGAATGAACTTGTCTCATCACGTTGTGGGTGTAAATGGAATAACTCTTCCTATTTTGTTCTTTTGCACATTATCATTTTTCTAATTCTGGACGTTAGAGAAGGACGGTTACTTTGTTTGGCAAGATAATTTTACTGAGGTAAAAACAATGACTGCAGATGCTGGAAACCAGATTCTGGATTAGTGGTGCTGGAAGAGCACAGCAGTTCAGGCAGCATCCAAGGAGCTTCGAAATCGACATTTCGGGCAAAAGCCCTTCACCAGGAATAAAGGCAGTGAGGCTGAAGTGTGGAGAGATAAGCTAGAGGAGGGTGGGGGTGGGGAGAAAGTAGCATAGAGCACAATGGGTGAGTGGGGGAGGGGATGAAGGTGATAGGTCAGGGAGGAGAGGTTGGAGTGGATAGGTGGAAAAGGAGATAGGCAGGTAGGACAGGTCCAGACAAGTCATGGGGACAGTGCTGAGCTGGAAGTTTAAGCAAATGTGGCTGTGGTAGCGAGTTTGTTTCACGACATGGTTGAAGAACTTCAGGGCAGAGGAAATGACCTGGGAGTTGCAGTGGGAGAGGGACTCCCTGAGATTCTTGTAGAGAGAGGAGGAAAGCTTCTTCAAGGCAGGCATCCTTGCAAGAGGATTCGCAGTAGGGTTAAAATCAATGAGGTAAAAACAATGACTGCAGATGCTGGAAACCAGATTCTGGATTAGTGGTGCTGGAAGAGCACAGCAGTTCAGGCAGCATCCAAGGAGCTTTGAAATCGACGTTTCGGGCAAAAGCCCTTCATCAGGAATAAAGGCAGTGAGCCTGAAGCGTGGAGAGATAAGCTAGAGGAGGGTGGGGGTGGGGAGAAAGTAGCATAGAGTCATTTTACTGTCAGTAGATGGCACGCTTCGGGAGACTGAACTTAAATGATATCAGGTTTGCTTTTGATGAACTGCAAAAGCAGTCAACATGTGTTAACAACATTTATGTGTACAATGCGAATCAAGGGTGTGACACTGTAGTACTGAATCAGAAGGAAAAACGATGAAGCAGTAATTGAAAAATACAGGCCTTTAAGTATATGTTTGCATGAACACAACCTGACACACATTTAGCTGGGTATGAGGACATTAATTTTTCTTATCTTCAAAATAAATAAACATTCTTTCTTTACAGTAGTTGCTGATCACACAGTGATCTCAGATTAAACGACTATGCTGATAATGTGATTTTGAGCTTTCAGCTAACACTATTCTTGTGCAGAATACTGGAAGAAAAGACAGTCACTGAGGAGAACTTGCTTTCATTCCTTGTAAAAGTAACACGTGGGTGATGTTCTGCTCAAGATTTCAAAATCACAGCTGGCATCCGGCTACTCGCCAAATGGAAAGAAAATGGTATGAATCTACCACTTAGAACTTCCTGATACAATGTACTAGACACTAATGCACTGTATAACTGTCCTGACTTTGAGTTAAATCTTCAGTTTAAGATTAATGTGGATGTAATTGGAACCCCTGACTGCTGAAGTATGGCTGATAACTGTAGTTTAAAACAATGTCAAAAATAATGCGAATAGATTTGGGATATGTCTTTTAAGAGGGTTGCTGACATTAACTTTTTTTTAACTCAGCGTTAGTGCCATTGGGGAAGATAACATAGATGCATTTCAACTCAAACCAATAATTGCATGAAAAAGAAAGAAATTGAAAGAAATGTTGACAGGATGATATGAAGTGAGATGGTGTAGAAAGATCATGTGGAACCCAGAATCTGGCAAAGACTTGTTTCTGTGCTGTATCAAGTATGTAATATGATGTAATTAAATTTAAAGGTAGATGTTGTTCTTCATCTGACTGACTCACTAGTGGCTCAGCCTCACATTCAATTGGAGGGACTCAAATCTGATTCAAGGAGCCTGCACTAACTTAATGGAGTTGGGTGTCATCTGGGTGTTTGGAAAAAGTGTGCGGTACCTGCTGACTGTATAAAATGTATGGCTCAGACCACAATGGGATTGTGGCCATTCTCAAAGAGGTAGGCCATTTAATATTTAAATCTCTTCTGATGTTGGCATTAGTAAGGCAGTAATGTCACTGAATTTGAGAAATGATATTCTGTTATTGCTATTGCTCCCACGAAACCTTATATCATCAGGCTAGACAGTGATGCTGGAGGATGGACATTGCTGTACAATCTAGGAGGAACAGAAGTAGGATAATCAGCCCTTCCAATTTGTTCCACTTTTTGACTAAATAATGGTTGGTCTGTGTCTTAGCTCCATTTACTTAACTCTTCATAATTATGCCTCATAAAAATCTGTTTTCAAACTTATATTTTATTGAGCTTTGAGGTTTATTGAGGGGGGTGACTGGACGGTGTGAGTTAAGTTCAAATTTCCACTCCCCTTAGTGCAATGATCTGATTCCTGACACCAGCTATTTTTTGCCTTGCTCTCCCTGAGTTTTGAATTCTATCCCTGGAGGAAATAGTATATTTCTCTCTGATCTATTAAATCCCCTAATTGTTATAAACACCTCGGTATGTTAATCTTTTAATCGTCTAAGCCTTGGGTATGCAAAACATCATCATAAATTAACTCTTTTAAGTTTCTGTATCAAATGGATCTGGATGCAGTATGATGCAATACTTCACCAAACCACTCCAACCATTACTAACAGCACGATGAAAGTCCTGCAATATTTGAAAGGAGGAGATGTGAAGTCGCAGGTAGATAGGATAGTGAAGAAGGCGTTTGGTATGCTTTCCTTTATTGGTCTGAGTATCGAGTACAGGAGGTGGGAGGTCATGTTGCGGCTGTACAAGACATTGATTAGGCCACTGTTGGAATATTGCATGCAAGTCTGGTCTCCTTTCTATCAGAAAGATGTTGTGAAACTTGAAAGGGTTAAGAAAAGATTTACAAGTATGTTGCCAGGGTTGGAGGATTTGAACTATAGGGAGAGGCTGAGGGGTGACCTAAAAGAGGTTTACAAAATTATGAGGGGCATGGATAGGATAAATAGACAAAGCCTTTTCCCTAGGGTGGGGGACTGTAGAACTAGAGGGAATAGGTTTAGGGTGAGAGGGGAAAGATATAAAAGAGACCTGAGGGGCAACTTTTTCACACAGAGGGTGGTACATGTATGGAATGAGCTGCCAGAGGAAGTGGTGGAGGCTGGTACAATTGCAACATTTAAAAGGCACCTGGATGGTATATGAATAGGAAGGGTTTGGAGGGATATGGGTCAGGTGTTGGCAAGTGGGACAAGATTGGGTTCGGATAACTGGTCGGCATGGATGGGTTGGACTGAAGGGTCTGCTTCCATGTTGTACATCTCTCTGACTCTATGACTCTAAATTAATTTGTACCATGTAAACTGACATCAAATTAGGATTGTCACATGAAAAATATGCAGTGATTTAAGTATTGCTTAAATATATCTTATGGGTAGGTTTAAAATATCTACTGCATAAATCTTATCAAATTAGGTGGGGCCATTGTGAAAATATAATTCTTTATCCCGGTGCCAATTGAGAGCAAGGAAGTGAGTCACCACATCAATCTCACAGCATCATTGAAAGCTGTTTTAAAGTTGCAGCAGAAACAACCCAAATGCAATGAAAGACTGCAAGCCCCCTAGTTTAGTTGATACATAAGGCATGGGCTGTTATCCTCAGTTCACTGACAAAAGCCATGAAAATGATTTGATAACTGTTCTAGACACTCTAAATTTGAAAAAGAAGCTGTAAGTTTGATGTTGAGCTCAAGAAATTGCTTCAATGATAGATATTGAGATCGTTGGTGAGTTCAACAATAAAACCATCAGAGTACTGTTACTTCATGATTGTACTGTAGATTTTATATTTTGTACAGTTTGCCAAACCCTCTCAGCTCTGTAGATGAAAAGTTCACTTGGTGCTTTATAGTTACGCTCCAAGCTCTATACCATTAGTAAGCGGAAAATGTCAACTTGGCCAATAATCATCGAACACTCCTAACATATTTATTTATTTTAATAATTGAGAGTGAGAGGGCAAGGGGTTTGGATTTGTCCTGCTTTTGGTCTGCTAGCCATGGCTGGGCAATTTTCCACATTGTCAGGTAGATGCAAGTATTATAACTGTATTGGAACATCCTCCTTCAGGGCATAGGAAGTTCTGAAGCAGAAGTCTTCATTACTCTTGTTGGAATGTTGATAGGGCCTATACATATGAATATCCAGTACCTGCAGCCATTTCTTGCTGTCGCATGGAGCGAATGGAATTGACTGAAGATTGACATCTTTGATGCTGGGGACCTCCCAGTGGGGGCTGAGATGAACCAATCACTCAGCTCTTCTGGTTGAAGATTAGGACATATACTTCAGCCCTAATCTTTTCACTGATATGTTGGGCTCCCTCATCATCATTTGTGGAGCCTCCTCATCCAATGAGCTATTTTAATTTTCTATCATGATTCATGATGATGTGGCAGGGTTGCATATATTAGATTGGATCCTGTTAGTTGTGGAATATTTTAGCTGTTGCTGCTTATGCTGTTTGGCATGCAAATAGTCCTGTTTAGTAGCTTTACCAGGTTAACATCTCATTTTTAAGAATGTCAGGTGCTGTTCTTGACATTCTGCCCTGCACTCTCCACTGAACCAGGATTGATGGTGATGGTTTGAGAAGGAGGTATGCGTGATCCTGAGGTTGCAGGCTGTTTTGGTGTCTAATACTGATTAATCTGATGGCCCACAGTGCTTCATGGATGTCTAGTCATGAGTTACTAGCTCAATTAGAAGTCTGTCTCATTTAGAATGGTGTTAGTGTCACACTATATGATGGAGGATAGTGTCAATGTGAATACAGGAATTTGGATCCACAAGGATTGTACAGTGATCATTTCTGATGTCCTGGCTTGATGGTAATAGAGATTGGGGTACGCTGGGCCACAAGTTTGCAGGTTGTGTCTGAGTACAAGAGGACTGTTACAGCCAAAAGATGACAGCGGATATAAGTCTGTTAGAGTCCTGTGGCGGCCCATGGAGTATCACATCTGTACAGAGTTAGGGAAACATCAAACAGAAAAACTGAAATGAAAGACAGCGAGTGGCTGAATGCTGACGCCCCATTCTCAGCAGGAAGACATCTCTTAGAACACATCCAGGGATACTCAAAAAATGAGTTAAATGCTGGTGCAAACCACTCATCTGTGTGTGCCAGTGGCCTGACATGTCTTTTGTAATTAATAAACAGTCTTTTGTAACCTCAAGGAAGTCTGGCTCCATTCAAAACATAAATTTATATGGTTTGGGAGATAGGTATCTACAAGGGAAAGGATACATTTTAAAATTAACCTTGTTGCAATTGACTGAGTGGTGTGGGTGAATTAGATGCGGTTTATCCCTATTCACCTGGGAGTTTAACAATTTGAGGTATCCCATCTGGAACCACGATGAATTGGGGAACCTTGCCTGGGGACTGCTCGGAAGAAATAAAGCATGCAGAGGCATGCCAGGCTAAATGACCTCCTTCCTGCAGTTAAATTCTATGACCTTATATAAATTTAATAAGAGCGTCCACCCATTTATTTCAGATTTTAAAATGCACTATTTTCAGGGAGTTTACTGCTTTCTTTCAATAGTAGGCAGCAGTGTCATTGAAAATAAAACAGGAAGTACTGCGGGAAACACTGAGCAGGTTATGGCAACAGCTGTGGACTGAGATGCAATGTTTCAGGCCTTTGATATTTCAAAAGAACTGAATAGGTTTTGAGCAAGGAATGGGTAGAACAAGGACAACAGGAAGGTTGGTGATACCCTGGAACTTACAAGACTGGGGATTGGCCTTAAATAAGTTAATTTCATATAAGAGTCTGAAAATGTTTGATCAGGTGAATGCTGCGAGATTGTTTGGGAATGTAAAACACAGGAGCACAATCTCAGGATAAAGGGCCAAAAGTTTAGGACTGGGATGGGAAACATTAACTCAGTCTAAGGGTTGTGAATCTTTGAAATTTCCTACCTCAACACTATTTACATTGTTATAAGATCTCTGTGAAAAGTCAGGTCTGTGTTCTGTGTTTTGTATTGTTACAGAAACTACAACTGCGATTGAAGGTGAGATTGGTACCTGTTTGTCAGAATATCACATGTTTTGATGGGATCTAAAAGCTCACTGTCTATTTGGTCTGGAATGTATGCTACAACACAACATCTTAAGGCTGAGATGACAGTCTCCAACAATAATTTTCTTTTGTATTCCAAACCAGTGCAGAATATTCCTTCAATTCCAATTTTCTCCAGTTTTGATCGGACCCCTTGATACCATACCCAGTCAAGTGCTACCTTGATGTAGGGCAGACACTCTTTGGTTACTCCTGGAGTTTAGTTCCTTAGTCCACATTAGAACCACAGCTGTTCGGGAGTTGAATGACATTGGCAGATCCTAATCTGAGAGTGATTATTACTTTGGAAGTGATGCTTAATAGCACTGTCAAGAATACCTTCCATTCTTTTCTTGATGATCGAGAGTAAAATGATGGACAGTAATTTGTGCGGTTGGATTTGCCTTGCTTTTCATAGACAGGACATAAATAGCTGAGTCAATGCCAGTGTTGTAGATGTACTGGAATAGCCTGGCAAAGGGCACACGGCTAGTTTGAGAACACAGTCTTTAGGGATATTGCTTAAATGTTGTCAGACTCATAGCCTTTACAGTGGAGCATAAGATGTAGGAACAGAAATAAGTAAAAAATCACACAACACCAGGTTATAGTCCAACAGGTTTAATTGGAAGCACACTAGCTTTCAGAGCGACGCTCCTTCATCAGGTGATTGTGGAGGGCTCAATCGTAACACAGAATTTATAGCAAAAATTTGCAGTGTGATGTAACTGAAATTATACATTGAAGAATTGATTGTCTGTTAAGCCTTTCATCTGTTACATAAATTTACATAAATTCATGCAGTTTTTGAGCTCAGAGTTCTACATGAATGTATGTGGTTTTTGAGCAAAGTGCAATGTAATTCTGCAAGTACAAAAAATTCACCACACAAAATATATGTGTGCATGTGGGTCTTTGTCTGTCTGTGTGTGTGTCTGTCTGGGTTGGGGGTTGTGAGTTTGTGAGTGTGAGAATGTGTGTGTGTGTGTGTGTGTGGTGAGTGCAGAGTGTCTTAAGTCTGTGAGGGGGTGCATGTGTGGGAGTGTGTGTGTCTATAAGGGTGTGTGTGGGTGTCTGTGTGCGCGTCTGTGTGTACCTGTGTCCGTGTGTATGTGAGAGTGTGTATGTGTAGGAATATCTGTGTGTGTGTAGTGCAATGGTGATCACCTGTAATGTGACATGAACCCAAGGTCCCGGTTGAGGCCCTCCCTATGGGTACCGAGCTTAGCTATCAGCCTCTGCTCAGCCACTTTCCTCTGCTGCCTGTCCCAAAGTCCACCTCGGAGGATGGTCACCCGAAGGTCCGAGGCTGAATGTCCTGGATCACTGAAGTGTTCCCCAACTGGGAGGGCACCCTCCTGTCTGTTGATTGTTGCGCGGTGCCCATTCATCCGTTGTCGTAGCCTTTGCTCGGTTTCCCCAATGTACCATGCCTCCGGGCATCCTTGCCTGCAACGTATAAGATAGACAACGTTGGCTGAGCTCAAAAACTGCATGAATTTATGAAAAACTCTGTTATCTCACTTTTTAGATTGGAATCAATCTAAACATGAGGTCATAGACAGAGAACACAGGGGGCTAACACCTTCAACATATTGTCTAGCTATCACCATTGTTAACAGCTAACCCGAGAATGCAACTTTTAAAAAAAGGGTTTTGTGATTTACACATGAAAGTAGTGAAGCTATCACTGTATTCTAACAGATGAAAGGCTTAACAGACAATCAATTCTTCAATGTATAATTTCAGTTACATCACACTGCAAATTTTTGCTATAAATTCTGTGTTACGATCGAGCCCTCCACAATCACCTGATGAAGGAGCATCGCTCCGAAAGCTAGTGTGCTTCCAATTAAACCTGTTGGACTATAACCTGGTGTTGTGTGATTTTTAACTTTGTACACCCCAGTCCAACACCGGCATCTCCGAATCAGAAATAAATCGAGTTTGCTCTGCCATTCAATGAAGTCATAGCTGAAGCGATAAGTCTCTGATTATGATTAAATTAGATTAGATTACTAGCAGTGTGGAAACGGGCCCTTCGGCCCAACAAATCCACACCGCCCCGCCGAAGCACAACCCACCCATACCACTACTAACACTACGTGCAATTTAGCATTGCCAATTCACCTGACCTGCACATCTTTGGACTGTGGGAGGAAACCGGAGCACCCAGAGGAAACCCACGCAGACACGTGGAGAATGTGCAAACTCCACACAGTCAGTCGCCCAAGGCGGGAATTGAACCCGGGTCTCTGGCGCTGTGAGGCAGCAGTGCTAACCACTGTGCCACCATGCCACCCTAATTATATTTTCCAGATTATATTTTCCTACCTCATACCCATTACCATCGATTTATTTCTGATTCAGAATCTGTCTATCTATTGTATTATCTTAACAACCCAGCCTTCCTGGTCTTCTTGAGTAAATTCAATGAATTCACCACTCTCTGAGAGAAGAAATTTCTCCTCGGGCAGCCCCTTACTCTGAGATGTTGCCCTCTCATCTAGATTCTGCTCACATGGGGAAACATCTTCTCAGCGTTTACCCTGTCATGAATCTTGGCTGTTTCAATAAGGCTCCTATCATTTTTCTAACCGTCATGAGTACAAGTCAATCCACTCAACTGCTTCTCATAAGAGAATTCTTGCATATCCAGAACTAACCAAGTGAACCTTCTCCTGACTGCCTCTAATGCCAGTATATTTTTCCCAGATAAGGGACCCACAATTGTTCACAGTATTCTATTTATGGTCTGACAAGTCCTTGTGTAGTTTTAATAAAACCTCCCAATACTTCATTCCCTTTCAAATTAAGGTTAACAATCCATTGGCCTTCCCTACTAACCACTGAATTTAAACATTAGCATTTTGTGATTCAGGATCTCCAAATCTATTTGTGCTGCACCTTTCTTTACACTTTCTCAATTTAAATAATATTCAGCTCCTCTATACTTCCTGCCAAGGTTCATAACCTCAGATTTTCCCATGTTATATTCCATCGCCAAGCTCTTGCCTATACGCTTAATCTGCCTATACCCCCTGTAAACTTTTATCCACTTCCTCCAGCTATATCTTCACATGAAGTGAATTAAATTCATTGATGGCTGACATCTGTAATGCTGGAGATTGTCATTCCCTTACTTTCCTTTAGCTGCAACGACCTCTGAGGTCCACATGCGGCAATGACATCTGGATGTGGAAGTTATCCTCAAGATGCTGATGGATTCTGCCAAGCTTCCCAGCAGCTGTATGGCTCTGTGTCCTAGAGAGAACATTGCTGAAGACCTCAGAAGGATCTGAAATGCATTATTCACTGGGTACTTCTGACTTAAGATTATTGTAAATGCTTCAGCCTGATCTTTGGCACTAATGCAATGCACTCCCCCATCATTGCGGATGGGGATATTTGTGGAGCCTCCACGTCCTCTTAGTTATTAATTTGTCCATTGCCATTCACAAATAGTGTGGCAGGACTGCAGAGCTTAGATCTGACCCATTGATTGTGGGTTAACTTAGCTCTGTCTATGGTGTGTTGTTTCTGCTGTTTGGTTTGTATGTCATGCTGTGTTGTATCTTCCATAGATTTACATCTCATGTTTAGGTATGTCTAGTGTCCTCTTGGAGTACATGCCCTCCTGTACTCTTCGTTGAACCAGGATTGATCGTCTGACCTAACGGTAATGGTAGGATTGGAGATATGCAAGACTGAGCTTATAGATTGTGGTTGAATACAATTCTGCTACTAATGAGTTTCCAAGGTGCCTGTTGAATGCCAGTTGTGAGACATTGGATCTGTTTGATGTCCATCTTATTTAGCACTGCATAACAAAATGGAAAGTATCCTCAATGTGAGGACAGGGCTATACCTCCACAGACTCCACACAGGTGGTTACTCATGACAATATTGGCATAGTTCGATGATCTCTGACTGGTAGACTGATGAGGAAGAGGTCAAGTTGATTTTTCTTGTACGTTTTGTCACCACCTCCTGCAGACCCATTCTAGTAGTTATGTCTTTCAGGGCACATAAGCTTTGTCAGCATAGGTGCTAGAGAGCCGCTCTTGGTGATGAAAGTTGTATTTCTAACCAATCTGTGTCTTTATCACTCTCAGTGCTTCCTCCAAGTGGTGGTCAATGTGGAAAAGTGCTGATTCATCAACTGTGTTGTATGGTGTATGCAGTAATTGACTTTTCCTTGTCCAGGTATCACCTGATGTCTTGAGACTTCATGGTGAATGTAGTCAATGTTGGAGACATCCAGGGCAATATCCCCCCGTCCAACCACCCCCTCCCCCCCACTCATTGTAAACGGCGATGCAAATCAGACTGACGCTTTTTCTTGTCTGTGGGACAGCTCTCCTGATTTTGACACAAGGCGGACCTCTATTGGTAAGTAGAGCTGGATTTGTCATTGTCTTATCCGATGCTTAGGTTGATGTCAAGTGGCCCATCCAGTTTCATTCCTTTGTTTAGACTTCATATTGGCTTGACACAACTGAGTGCCCAGCTTGGCCATTTCAGAGGTGCAGTTAAGAATCAACCAAATTGTAGGGAGTCTGGAGTCACATGTAGTCAAGACCAGGTGAGGATGGCAGATCTCCTTACATAAAGGACATTAGTGAACCCAATGGGTTTTCACAATAATCCACAATAGCTACCTTATTACCATTATGCTTGCTTTTAGAATAGAATAGAATCTCTACAGTGTGGAAACAGGCCATTCGGCCCAACAAGTCCACATTGACCCTCCAAAGTGTAACCCACCCAAAACCCATTCCCCTCCTCTATTACCCTACATTTGCCCCTGACTGATGCACCTAACCTACACGTCCCTGAATACTATGAGCAATTTAGCACGGCCAATTCACCTAAGCTGCAATCTTTGGACTGCCACATGGATTGATCCGGGTCCCTGGCATTGTGAGGCAGCAGTGCTAACCATTGAGCCAAAGTGCTGCCCACAGATTTAATTCCAGATTTTTACTGAAGTTAAATTTCACCATTGGACATAATATTATTTGAATCCATGACCGGAGGGATTATGAGGCCAATGATATTATACAAGAGCACTGCCTCAGGAAATAGTCACTTAGTTTTCTTTCACAGATTCTGCCATTAGCTGCTGTGTATTTTCAGCATTCTGTGCTGGGAGTTCTGATTTCCACAAGTTTCTGATTCTTGACGAGGAGTTTCATATGAACAGTTGCAAGGTTTGTAATGGCTACCACAATGTAATTTTAACCCAACTTTTTTAGCTGGCCCGAGGCAGCTGTACGGCCTGTTCTGATTATAGAATTTTGCACACAATAGAATCTATTTTGAGTTGAGCCTGATTCCTGCACGTGTTGCACTTTTAAATGTCACACTGTCTCTGGGGAATGACAGTGAAAATGGAAAGAAGAGCAACAAGGTTTCCTGCGGCCTAATCCATTTTCTGGGTCATGTGATTCTCTTCGGGTTACATCGCAGGAATATTTGACCCAACAATGGCCCTGTGCTGCCCACAAAGCAAAGAGAATCCTGTTGCTTTAGCGATCACAATGAGAGGAATTTCAGTGTGGTGTGGCCGTTTGTTTTTGACAGCAGTAGTTGGTATAGCAGGATTTAAAACTATCAGGAGCATGGTGTGGGAAAATGAATATTTCTGCTCCTGAGTCAACAAGCATTTCTTGTAGGCCAGAAATGTTGATATAACTATACAAAACAAATCTGCTGTTCATCAAAATTGAGTGTAATTTCTACTTGAGGACTGAAGAAATGTAAAGCCCACATCTAAACAATGCAGAGAACTAATATGAGGACATCTTATTAAGACTAAGGATGAGTTTTTAAAATGTTTTGGGTTTTTTGATAACACTTTTGATTTTGTCTGGAATTAAACCAAGCAAACCACAAAGGTCCCAGATTCAGTCTTTGAATCTGTGGCTTACTTGATACGAATTACAGAATTTAAGGCAATATCCCTTAATGTAACTAGTATATTTGGACTTTAAGAATGAGGTGAGAATGTTCCAACATGTTGGTCTGTTATAATTTAACAAAGCCACATTTTATAAATTTTGCTTCTAAATTTGGTTTCAACGAGCATGGTACAAGTGTACGTGATGTGGGTTCACCCAACATATTTAAGGAGCCAATCCAAATGCTGAGCTTGTAGAAGCTGGATTACTAAGAGCGAGAGTTTTACCATGGATTCAGGATTGTCAAGTAATCCACCTGGATGTAATAATACATAATTGGAAGCACTTCTGAAAGTGGTGATCAGCCATGGAGAGAGACTGTTCCATGCCAATGGGAGGAAGAAACCTCTTGTTGGTACAAAGAGGAAGCATTGTACTATGCTCCTAGATTCACTATCCAGGATTTATTTGATTCTGCCAACCAGGAGTATAATTGCCCATTCACCCATATCCTGTTGTACACATCTTACCCCAATTACTCTGCCCTGACAAGCCAGTTCCATCACTTCACTCCTCTTACCCATTCACTTTGCAAGCAGTCAATCATCTCATGTTTATGCATTCCCTCTCATCGCCATTTATTTACACACAGCTGCCTCACAATCTCCTCCTTATGCAATATTTGGCTTCTTGCTGATAATCATACAAAGCAATTGTGCCACAATCTCTCATTGATCTGTTTTCTTATAATGGAAAAGAGCACAAAAGCACAACTGGGGAGCAGGGGTCCAAAGGAGGGCTTCCACGGGCTTTATAATTAACTGCTACGTGGAGGTAAGTTACATTTCTGCATCCTGACTACGAGGTGGAAAGCTTGGAATCTTCCAATGAAATATCATTGCACAGTCCATTAGGAAACATTCAGTTATTCTGAATGATCTCAGCAGCAAGTGAAATACCAACATGTTCTTGAAGCTGAGCTGAAACAACTTGGTTTGCCAGTTCTAATTCATGTTTTTCCTATCCACCAAGGAAATAAACTATGGAGCATAACAGTATCTAATTCTCTCTGAGGGGACACAGTCATACAGGACCTGCGCTTGCTGTGTTCCAGCTCAGACACTCATAGTTTGTTTGGAATTCATCTGCTGACTCAGTTCACAAGTAAACAGATCAAGACAGTGACAAGGACAACTGTGAGAATACACATCACAGGATGCAACCCTGTCCAAGTTCTGCTCAGCCAGACCTCGGTACTATACCCTGGGGATCTGTGGGATGACAAGGTAATGATTGAGCAGCAGCGACAAATCTGTGTTGTACTGACAGACCTACCCCTCACACTGACCACTGGCAGCTCAGTGGTTAGCACTGCTGCCTCACAGCGCCAGGGACCCGGGTTGGATTCCAGCCTCAGGCGACTGTCTGTGTGGAGTTTGCACATTCTCCCTGTGTCTGTGTGGGTTTCCTCCGGATGCTCTGGTTTCCTCCCACAATCCAAGGATGTGCAGGTTAGGTGAATTGGCCATACTAAATTACCCATAGGGTTCAGGGATGTGTAGGTTAGGTGCCATAATCAGGGGTAAGTATAGGATAATAGGGGAAGGGAATGCGCCTGAGTTGGTTAATCTTCAGAGAACCAGTGTGGACTTGTTGGGCCGAACGGCCCATTTCCATACCGTAGGGATTCTATAAAAAAAACCACAGGTGGAAGATAATATACTAATTGCGGGGCCTTTAAATTTCTTGTAGATTGAACAAATTGAATTTGTGATAGTGGTTTGGAAGATAATTTGTTGAATGCATTTGTGCCAGACTTCTGAAATGGTAAAAAAAGAGAACTGGGTACTTTGAATGGGGAAAAGCAGCAATCATTGAAAGCTCAAAGTGTACAGGTGCATTAATGTTTGAATGTCATTAATGGCTCCAAAAAATAATGAAAAAGGTAAATGGAATGCTGGCCTTTATAGAGAACTAGAGTACAGGGGAGTAAGAATCATGTTTCAGCTGACTCGGCCACAGTTAGATTACTGTGAGTAGTTCTGAGCATCACATCATTTAAATGATATATTGACCTTGGAGGGACCATGTAGTGCAGGTTTACCAAAATAATATCTGGTTTCCAAGCATTAGATTATAAACTGAGATTAGGCAAACTAGGGTTGTATTTCTTGTTAATAATTAGGTTTAAGAGTGATTGGATCAAACTATTCAAGATATTGGGAAAACCAATTAGGATAAATAGAGGGAAAATATTTCCAATTGTTTGTGAAATTAGGATTAGGGACATAGTTGAAAAATTAGAATTTGACCTTTCTGGAGTTAAAATTCTTTGCACAAAGTATGGTACTAGTTTCAGGCTCTTTGGCAATCCATCCCTAAATCAACAATAAGTTTTAAATCTCAGGTTGATAGATTTCTGTTATCTCAAGATCTTGAGAGAAATGGGGCAAAGGTGAATATATTAAGTTAGTTTGCAGCTTAACCACAATCTTATTGACTGGCTCATTGGATGAATTAGCCTGTTCCTGTTTGTATGTTCCTCTATTTTTAACCATCCAATTTACATGGTGATATACATGGAGGACTGGCACATTGTTTTCTATTGACATATTCCAATCACGCCAGAGAACAGGGAGAGCCTGGCTATGAAAAAGAAATTTCTTCAGAGTACAAATGAGTGGTTAACAGGAGGGAAAGATGCAACGAGAGGACTGTCTGTTACACTTGAGTCATGATACAATTTGACATCACGATAAAGGCATTTTGACTTGCTGAACTGGCTCAGCTGCAAGAAGTTAGATCAAAGAATGAGTAACTATTAAAAATTAGTCTTTCCAGGTCTCAATGCTGATATATTTATGCTCTGCAGTGTTTTGGATGAGGCTGCATATATGAGATTAACAACAGCACCACAGGGTCAAAATACCTCACCCTGAGTACCAGAAACTATTGGAAATACATAATAGGTCAGTTCTGAGATGTGGAGAAAGACACAGAACTAATGTGGAAGATCTGTCCTTTGGTTCTGATGAATAGTGATAGACCAAAATACATCATTGCTGTTTATCTCTCATTCTCTTTCAGCATTTAGAATTTTGCTTTTCCCCTGAGTTTTTGGTCTTTGCCAAACTGGCCTTAGTGCCCCAGGTTACAATCGGGAAATATCAGACAGTGCTACTGCTTCAGTGAAAGTTGTTCTCTTTCTAAATGTATTGTAGTAATCTGACCTCACTGAAAAGAAACTGCCAAGTTCCTCTCCAGTATGCCAACACAGCCTTTGGCCACGTAAGGAACAGGATGTTTCATGAGAAAGATGGAAATCCAGCACCAACTTCATGGTCTTCAGCCAGCAGTGTTACCAGCTATCCTGTTTATATTGGACATAATGGACAATGTGTACCAGAATACTCACAGACCTTTGAAATATCACCTACGATGCCTTTGCAATGTCCTGTAAATTGACTATCAGGTTAGATACTCCAGTATCAGTGACCTCCAACAGGCCCCCAACTCCAGTCCTGAAGCACTGGCTATGAGCAATCAGCTGTATGGGTGGACATCATTGCTTATGTACCTGACAGAAGACTTCCCAAACAGGCTTCCTACTCAGAATTTCATCATTGGAAACAGTTACCTGGAGAGCAGAGGACTCACTTTAAGGATGTCCTCCAATCCTCCCTGACAAAGATGTAACATCCCCACTAGCTCAGGGGAATCTTGAACCCAAGACTATGCAGTTTGCAGAAGAAACATCTGCGAAGGGTCAACTTTTGTAAGAGTCCCCGAGAGGCTCAGATGGAGGTCACCTTCAGCATAAGCCACCTGCCCTAGAAGTGACAGTGAGTGTGTGCAGATCCAGCACTGGGCTGACTAGTCACCTCAGCACCCACAACACTAGGGTAGATGAAAATAATCAGCAATTGCAAGTGGTTTCCTGAGAAGAAAAGGTATTGAGAGCAGGATCAGCGTCAACCATGATATTGCACCTGACTCTGCCCCAACACTCCCATGCCACACCCAGCCGTTTTTTAAATAGATTGTGGTCATTCACTATCCAAAGTTGTTTTACCAGTAAGGAGGTACAGAGAGAGAGTTCATTGAGCCATTGGAAATGTATCCAGGAATAAACCTGTTCTAGCAGGAAGTAAGAAACCTGTGAAAGAAAATTAAATCCCAAAGTCCCATTTGCCCTTGTATACTCATTAAAATGAAACATTTGATCAAACTGAATGACTTTAAACCAAAGATTAATGCCTTTAGCAAAACAGGCAATTTTATGCCACAGACGACCTTGATTGTTTTATTTTTCACTGACACAATAATTTGTTATAGCAAATTGAGAAAATACAACTCAGTGTTATAAATGATTACTTAATGGGTCACTTTATGAGTTGGATTTACAATGTCTAAACATTTCCCATACAATAAATATAATGTCTCACACATGATGCTACTTAATAGGCATTGTTACCTTGTAAGAAAATCCATCTGGCCTCATGAGCACTTATGCCACTTATGAATTAAGAGAACTTTACATCTATACAATTATAATGCACATAATCAGAGATTTGATATTGGATATATGTTTTGATTTATCCAACTCCAAATAGCTTGAATATAAGGTTGCTTCAACTCTATAATTAAACGTCTTGCACCTAGCATGAGTCTGTCCTATTGTATCTTTCAGATGCACTCAGGTGAAAATTTGTTTACATGACAGTTCAATGGCAGTCAATGTTACTGATTGTGATTTGCATTGGCAAGAGAAGTCAGACATAGTGCAAAACCAGCTGACAATGCACTGACATCCAATTTGTGCTACCACATCCCCTGGATATTTTCAGTCAAGGTTTTAATGACAGTAAAGGCATTGCTAGTTTACAGAGAGAGGTATCAGAGCTCTAGATCATGATAATTAATCTCATTGCTGTAAAAGGGAAATGAGTAGATTATTCATGGAAGATTGATTAGATCAAAACTTCTCAGAAATTTAAAAAAAAAGGTTTTTTTTTCAGTCCCAGATCCAATGTTCAGATCCATTGGTATTCTCAATATAAACCTTTCCTGGGGTCTACTACAGAATGTGAAATAATTCTCTCTGCAAATGCTCCATAGTTGACCAACCCTGACTGCAATGATTGCATGTTTGAGGGTGGCATGGAGGCTCAGTGGTTAGCACTGCTGCCTCAAAGCGCCAGGGACCTGGTTTTGATTCCAGCCTCAAACCTCTATGTGGGGTTTGCACATTCTCCCTGTGTCTGCGTGGGTTTCCTCCGGGTGCTCTGGTTTCCTCCAGCAGTCCAAAGCTGTGCAAGTCAGGTGAATTGGCCGAGCTAAATTACCCACAGTGTCAGGTATATTAGTCAGAGGGAAGTGAGTCGAGATGGGTTGCTCTCGGGGAGGGTCAGTGGGTCAAAGGTCCTGTTTCCACACTGTAGGGAATCTAATCATTGGTAAAGTGATGCACTTTCAGCAGTGTCAAGGAGGTTAGGTGGACTTTGAAGGATGAACAATTTTTGTGGCACATCTGTGTATTCTTCAAGATGTTCAACTTGAGGACAGGAGCTATGTTTTTATGTCGCTGCTGTTGTCTCTAATTTTGTCATCTCAAATTTTTGTTTCTCGAAGAAAGTAAGATTGTACCCTTGAAGCAATGGGAATAGTCTCACTTCTTAACTTGCATTGCTATTCCATGCAAATGACTATAGACTTTTCTCAGCTTTCACACAGACCCCTGTGTGTTAAAATAAGAATCAAATGTTGAATAATATTAAAAAAGAAATCTGCAGCTTCCATCAATAGTCTTCAGTGTTTTACTAATAAAGGAGGAAATATTCTTCAACATTTCAAGAGCCTCAAAGCTCAAATATTTTTGCTGCAAATTGGTTCAATTTCTGTATCTTTATTTAGCACAAAAATAATTTTTATTGTGCTTAACCACTGTTAATTCCCTAGACCATGACCCCAGCAGTGCACAGCAAGCTGTTGTTTCCATGACTGTCACTGACCATACCTCCTCTAGACATCTCCCCACCGCTTCCCAGCTCATAGTGCCCCAACCCTGCACAGCCCCTTCTGCCTCCATCTCAAAATCCACAAACAGGATTGCTCGAGAAAACCCATAATTTCACCCTGTTCTTCACCCACTGAACCTAGTTCTTTGTATCTTGACACCATTTTTATTTTCCCACTTGTTCAGTTTATTTCCATTGACATTGTGTTCTTCAGATGTTACACATTGATTCCACAATTTCCAGTCCCTAACCACGTCATGTTCACCATGAATGTGTAGTCTGCCTACAGAACCATTCCCCTATCACGACTGTCTGAAGTCTCTATGCTTCTTTCTTGAAGAGGCCTGAAGACTCCTCACCACAACCACCTTCCTCCACCTGGCTGAGTTTGTTCTCTGTTTGAACACCTTCTACTTTAACTCATCTCACTTTCTCCGAGTCAAAGATACCTTTACGGGGATCCACATGTGTCTCAGTTATGCATGAGGCATGTGAAAAGCTCTTTGTTTCAGTTCTATTCAGGCCCTCACCCACATCTCTTCAACAATGTTTTCAGTGCCGCTTCCTGCTCTCATCTGAAATAGAAAACAAAATTAATGCATTTTGCTTCCAATTTCCATCCTTCTCTCACCTTTACCTGGCCTGTTTCTGACTCCTTCATTCCTTTCCTTGTTTTCACTGTCTGCCTTTCTCCTTCATAGGAATGGAGGCAGCCAATTTGTACATAGCAATGTCAGAATGATTAGGTCATCTGGACTGGCAAGTTGGTGTAGTCTTTTGGATGATGTATTCAATCAAAGCATTTCTATCCCTTCCCAAATCAACAGGATTAGCCTGCAGTGATATTAAAAGTGAAAAACAGTGGTTTTCCCAGTGACTTGGCCAATATCTTTCCCTGAACTAACATCATTTAAAAATAAATTAAATAATAGCTTTTACCAAGCTGTTTGAAAATTGGAAATAATTTGGCTGCATTACTGCAGTAACCACCCAAACATCCTGGTGTGGTGTTAGACTCTGTATAAATTCAAATATTTCCTTGAAAGGGGTTAGAGAAGGGAGGGAGGTAGAATGTGTGATAACATTAGCTAAATGTCATATAATTTATATTATTAGCCTAAAGGCTCTCCTAAAGCTGGGGTCTCAAAACAGTTGTTAAAATAGTTTCATTCATTATACAGATGACATGCTAAAACAGCCTCATAAAATCATCCTTGTGATTAATTTTCTGGAAAATAACACTGATACTGCAGTGAGACAACATGTGAGAGTTAGAAAGAGATAAAGAATCAAAGTGTAGCATTCATAATAATTCCCCTGTCATGCTCTGTTTACATTGACAATTATATCTGAAGCTTTTCATAGCTGTTCAAATGTATCTATTCAAAATCACCTATTACTTGAGTTATATACTTCCTTATTGCTCATTTGTGTGTATGGTATATTGCACAGACCTTTTTTCGGGTCTATTGGTGATGACCTAGAAAATGGAAAGTTTGGCAAAATAGTCAGGAGGAAGCACATATCTAATGACTTCCTGGGGCCACTGATAGAAAAGATGGCCTACCTAGCAGTCAATTAAACTACTTAAGTGGTCAATTAAGGGTCATTTCCTACCTTATACATTGGGAATCTGCCTCGTTAAACTGCACTAAGTATCATGGATGAAAGAGTAAAGTGATTTTTTTTTGTATTCTCCATCACGTATGCCAAAGACCGTTCTCAAGACAATCATGTTGCCAATACTTCATGGCCTCTCAGCTCTCCACTCCAATCATTGGGTTTAGATTTCTCTCCAAGACATATCTGTGTTTTGACAGGGGTGTCACAAATTAGGTCCCTTACCCTTAGTGATACAACAATGGTCACTGCTAACCCCAAAAGTGATCTTGTAATTGGCTGCTATGGGCAATATGTCACCCTGGGTTTTACTGCCTACCAAAGAGGGA
Organism: Chiloscyllium punctatum; assembly: GCF_047496795.1. Taxonomy (NCBI): domain Eukaryota; kingdom Metazoa; phylum Chordata; class Chondrichthyes; order Orectolobiformes; family Hemiscylliidae; genus Chiloscyllium; species Chiloscyllium punctatum. The sequence continues at coordinate 120,260,038 of NC_092747.1, forward strand.
TTGGCTGTCACATTTACCTTGGTGTGAATAATAGATAAACAAAATGACCAGCTGATCAACATATGAGAGAATGTACGAAGCTCAGTGAAGAGCTAAGTTCAAATAAATCATTCATAGATTTCTTTAATCTTCAACCTTTCACCATTAACAGGTTGAAGGGCAAGAGTTCACAGAACAAATATTTACTGAGCAATAAATGTAACAATTCTGATAGAAAATACAAAACCACTGTCAATTTGAAACCAGGGTTTCAGACTGCTGCTATCTGAAGATGTCAATGGTTCCCCCATCACTACAATAGAGGAAATGTGCTAAAGTAGCATAACACCTAGCTGATACGGGAGGTGCTACTGGTGAGGACTAGGGCATTGACATTGGGGTTTGGATGGCACTAGACGGTTAGGCCACTGTTGGAATATTGCATGCAATTCTGGTCTCCTTCCTATCGGAAAGATGTTGTGAAACTTGAGAGGGTTCAGAAAAGATTTACAAGGATGTTGCCAGGGTTGGAGGATCTGAGCTACTGGGAAAGGCTGAACAGGCTGGGGCTGTTTTCCCTGGAGCGTCAGAGGCTGAGGGGTGACCTTATAGAGGTTTACAAAATTATGAGGGGCATGGATAGGATAAGTAGACAAAGTCTTTTCCCTGGAGTTGGGGAGTCCAGAACTAGAGGGCATAGGTTTAGGGTGAGAGGGGAAAGATATAAAAGAGATCTAAGGGACAACTTTTTCACGCAGAGGGTACGTATATGGAATGAGCTGTCAGAGGATGTGGTGGAGGCTGGTACAATTGCAACATTTAAGAGGCATTTGGATGGGTATATGAATAGGAAGGGTTTGGAGGGATATGGGCCGGGTGCTGGCAGGTGGGACTAGATTGAGTTGGGATATCTGGTCGGCATGAACGGGTTGGACTGAAGGGTCTGTTTCCATGCTGTACATCTCTATGACTCTATGACTCTATGGCAGTGGGGTTGCTCCTCTGTGAACCATGCAAGTGGAGAGCAAAACCAACAAAACTGCAGGAGGTCACCCAGGATTCAATAGGCAGCCCCCACCCCCACATAGTGGATGTGCAAACTGGTAAAATGTCAGCAATGGTCAGAGAGGCCTTTAATTACTGTCTAAATGACTGACTTGGCCTCCGGGAGTCAAGCTGTGCCATTGACCTTGTCTGCCATTGAAGGCGACAAGTCCTCCATCACCTCATTTCCCTGGCCATTTCTTCCCTAATCACCTGCCTGCCCTGTTGAATCTAACCCTTCCAGCACAAACTATAATCTTTGATATAATGTTCGGGTGAATGGAGGAAGCGTGTGTGACAAGTATGCAGACTAAGAAGATTATGTCAGTCAGTGGATATTGCAGACTCGATATCAGCACAATCATTCTGAGTTCAAGACTCCACCTAACACTTTCACCTGTCTCTACACTACCTCCAATCCCACGCGATTTAATCTTACACACTAATCTTTGATGTAGGGCCTTATCGAAAGGCTTCTGAAAGTCCAAGTAAAGCAGATTCACTAGGTTCCCATTATCAACTTTATGAGCTAGATCCTCAAAACATTGCAGTTGATTTGTCAAGCATGATTTCCCTTTCGTAAACCCATGCTGATTCTCTCTAATCCTGTCACTGTTTTCCAAATGCTGTGTTAGTAAATCTTTGAGAATGGCCTCTGACAATTTCCCTATTACTGATATCTTCATTCTGCAGTAATCTACTGCAGCCATCTGCCTACAACAGGCTGCCTGCTCAGGAGCAAGGGCTGATTCGCTGATCATCTGGCTTGTAACTCCAGTGAGCCGCAGACATACATGGACGCTTTGTCTACGGTGAAACCTGTACTGAGTGGGAAGAGGAAGAGGAGTAGGAAGGGATGAAGCAAGCAACACAATGGTTGACTGAGTTCAACCTCCATTCTGCAGAAGTCTCACACTTGCTTTCTGTGACTGATCAAGACAGTGTGCCATGGGTCACAATGCTGAAATAAAAGCCACTGCTCAACAAATGCTTTAAAACAAATATCCAGCACTTTAACAAGAGCGAAATGTGCAGGCTTGCGCATTCCCTAACTGCCCATACTCTATCTGCCTTCACCCATTCTTCTATTCCTATGCAGTTCTACCCTGGTGCTTTTGATTTTCAGTGGACGAGATTGCAAATGGCCTTGCATAAGGATTTCAACTAGTTCTGAATGCCCTAGATTTGGACTGGACTGCCTTGATCATGGGTCATAGCAGTCTGCAGTCTGGTCTGGCTGACCAACAAGGGTACTGGGCGCTTGTTAGTGCTCAGAGAATCAACGCTGTTGTGCTGAGAGAGGACAGTGGGATTCTGCTGTCGGAGACCTCCCAATTGCTGTAATGCTGTGCAGTCATCATTGCAATCAGCACATGGTAAAGATTGGTGCAAATCTGAATTATGTAGTGATCAGCCTTATGCTGAAAATCAAAAATTCTCTTTCCTCAAAAGCTGGTGGATGTGATGACATTTGAAACTTTGAATAATAAGGTCGGTAGACTTTTGAGGATAATTACCAGGGGATATGGAGCTCTGAGAAGTAAATGAGTTGTTCAACTGCGATTACATTGATTGACAGAACAGAACTGAGGGGCTGAAAGGTCCACTCATGCCCCTATGGAACGGCTTTCATTTAAATAGAATCCCAAATAGTTCCATAAACAACTCACAGTGCATCAGTCTCCAAAAGTAGTGAACTCTCAGTGTTTCATTGTTTGCAAACAAAGCTAAAGGAGACTTTCAATTGCAATTTGGGCAGAAGAAGGAATAAGATTCCTGAAGAAGGGCTTATACCCGAAACGTTGATTCTCCTGCTCCTCGGATGCTGCCTGGCCTGCTGTGTTTTTCCAGCACCACATTTTTCAACTCTGGTACTCCAGCATCTGCAGTCCTCACTTTCTTTCAGAAGAAGGAATAAGACTATGTAACCCAATAGAAGTTTTTAGCCTTGATAATCCTTAAAGAAATCCACATATATTCTCATGTAGAACCCTCAGGATTTTAACATTTGAGATACTATTTCCAGCCTGTAAGATCAAAACCAACAACGTAATTGAATCACACCGAAATGAATAATGGCTAAACGTGTTTCTGGCATCACTGCTGCAGGCCCTATAGAGAAATAATCTACAGGTGATTACAGAAAAAAATGATGTGTCTAGTATACATTATAATTGCAAGGAAGACTGTTTCTCTCATGTAAGTGACTGTCAATTGGTTTTGAATTGTGGGAAAAGTTGCCATTTCATATAATTTGTGCAACTAAATCCAAGCCAGTTTCATAATATAACTGGAGCACTCACAACTTAACAGTTCAAAATCACACCTGGTGCTACTGCTGTCTAATTCTTTCACGAACGTTCAATGCTGCACATAAAGAACATTTACAAGATGAAAGTGCTGGGTGCAGGAATATAGTTGTTATTGTTCCAACGATCATGAATAATGAAACATTCTCAAAGGAAAAGTAAGTTATTTTGAAATGAAATGACACTCGCACAACAGAGGAACATTTTTGGAGCATGAGCCTATGTCTGTCTAATGGAAGAACTGGAATAATTAAGTACAGACATTTTTTGGTCGGTTAGTTCACACAGCGAAATTTCAGAACCTGTTAAAAATCGAAGTTGCTCACCAGCTATTTAATTACAGTCTCACTGAGCATGGTTGACAAATTTGTGCCGGTCGTGACCAATTTAACAGCGGTTTTGTGCTGTAAACCCCCTCCACTGGAAGCAAGCCTGAGAATGTCCAGGCTCATTTCACCAAAAGATCTTTGATGACCAGCAATTCAAGGAGAGGGTGTAATTATTTAATCTCATTTGAGTTTGAATGGAAGTTCCAATGGAAAAGGGATATTGGTAACAGATGGCATCCATTAATGGGCTTTTTTTTGCTTTCAAATGTTAAATTATCTCTTCACGGATTTGGGATTAGAGTGGAAAAGAAATATTTTATTTATATAATGACTTTCACATGGTCAACGCTCCAAAATATTATTTTTGAAGGGTTGCTATGCTCAAATACCACTGTCAAACTTTACACAGCAACATTCCAAAAACAGCAATTATATGATGTTAAGTTATTTTGTTTAGGTGGTCAACAGTCAAGAGTTAACTGTGAATAATGTCAAGCAATGACTATCTCCAATAAGAAGCAATCTAACCACCGTCCCTTGATATTCAATGGTGTTGCCATCACTGAATTCCATCTCTATCAACATCCTTGGGGTTTCCATTGACCAGAAACTCATTAGACTCATCACATAAACACATGGCTACAAGAGCAGGTTAGACACTGGAATGCTGTGGCATGTAACTCACCTTCTGAGTCACTTCCTAAGATGTATCCATTTTAATACCAACTCTTATCTTTTTCATGGCAGTGACTTGACCCATGCACTATTGAAATTGATATGCTCCAGAATCAGAAGGCAGAATCCCTACGAAATATTACATTGATACATTTTACTTCATAAGGAGAAGGAGAAAGTGAGGACTACAGATGCTGGAGATCAGAGCTGAAAAATGTGTTGCTGGAAAAGCGCAGCAGGTCAGGCAGCAACCAAGGAGCAGGAGAATCGACGTTTCGGGAATAAGCCCTTCTTCACGAATGAGGAGGGTGTGCCAAGCAGGCTAAGATAAAAGGTAGGGACGAGGGACTTGGGGGAGGGGCATTGGGAATGCGATAGGTGGAAGGAGGTTAAGGTAAGGGTGATAGGCCAGAGAGGGGGTGGGGTCGGAGAGGTCGGGAAGAAGATTGCAGGTCAAGAAGGTGGTGCTGAGTCCGAGGGTTGGGACTGAGATAAGGTGGGGAGAGGGGAAATGAGGAAGCTGGAGAAATCTGCATTCATCCCTTGTGGTTGGAGGGTTCCTAGGCGGAAGATAAGGCGCTCCTCCTCCAGATGTCGTGTTGCTATGGTCTGGCGATGGAGGAGGCCAAGGGCCTGTATGTCCTTGGCAGAGTGGGAGGGGGTGTTAAAGTGTTCAGCCACAGGGCGGTTGGATTGGTTGGTGCGGGTGTCCCAGAGATGTTCTTTGAAACATTCTGAAAGTAGGTGGCCTGTCTCCCCATTGTAGAGGAGGCCACATCGGGTGCAGCGGATGCAGTAAATGATGTGTGTGGAGGTGCAGGTGAATTTGTGATGGATATGGAAGGAAATCCTTGGGGCCTTGGAGGGAAGTAAGGGGGAGGTGTGGGCGCAAGTTTTGCATTTCTTGCAGTTGCAGGGAAAGGTGCCGGGAGTGGAGATTGGGTTAGTGGGGGGTGTGGACCTAACGAGGGAGCCGTGGAGGGAGTGGTCTTTCCAGAATGCTGATAGGGGAGGGGAGGGAAATATATCCTTGGTGATGGGGTCTGTTTGGAGGTGACAGAAATGAGAAAGGATGATACGATGTATCTGAAGGTTGGTAGAGTGGTAGGTGAGGACCAGTGGGGTTCTGTCTTGGTGGTGATTGGAGGGGCGGGGTTCAAGGGCGGAAGAGTGGGAAGTGGAGGAGATGTGGTGGAGAGCATCGTCAACCACATCTGAGGGCAGTCTTTGAAGTAGGAGGCCATCTGGGTTGTTTGGTATTGGAATTGGTCCTCCTGGGAGCAGATGTGGTGGAGGCGAAGGAATTGGGAATATGGGATGGCGTTTTTACAGGGGGCAGGGTGGGAGGAGGTGTAATCTAGGTAGCTGTGGGAGTCGGTCAGTTTATAGTAAATGTCCGTGTTGAGTCGGTCGCCCGAAATAGAAATGGAGAGGTCTAGGAAGGGGAGGGAGGAGTCTGAGATGGTCCAGTTAAGTTTGAGGTCAGGGTGGAAGGTGTTAGTAAAGTGGATGAACTGTTCAACCTCCTCGTGGGAGCACGAGGTAGCGCCGATACAGTCATCAATGTAGTGGAGGAAAAGGCCGGGGGTGGTGTCAGTGTAGCTGCAGAAGACGGACTGTTCTACATATCCGACAAAGAGGCAGGCATAGCTGGGGCCCATGCAGGTGCCCATGGTTACTTCTTTGGTTTGGAGGAAGTGCGAAGATTGGAAAGAGAAGTTGTTCAGAGTGAGGACCAGTTCAGTCAGTCGAAGGAGGGTGTCAGTGGAAGGGTACTGGTTAGGTCGCCGGGAAAGGAAGAAGCAGAGGGCTTTGAGGCCTTCGTGATGGGGGATGGAGGTGTATAGGGACTGGATGTCCATGGTGAAGATAAGGCGTTGGGGGCCGGGGAAGCAAAAATCATGGAGGAGGTGGAGGGCGTGGGTTGTGTCCCGAACGTAGGTGGGGAATTCTTGGACTAAGGGAGACTGGACCGTGTCGAGGTATGCAGACACCCTCCTTCGACCATCAATCTCACTGCCAGGTTTTACTTCAGTGATGAAGACTGGATTAAGGTGACCAGCCTGACACCTTCATCTGGGCTGTGGCTGTGCAGAAAGCTAGGTGGGGGGGTGGTGGGGGGGAGTGATGTACCTCATTTTTAGTGGGTCACCCGTAACACCAAATTATTTTTATTCCTCACGAGCTTTTTCAAAACATTGGAAGACTGCACTCTGCAGTTTGCAAGAGATTATGTAATTGTTAGTTTGGATGGTGGAAATTCTTGGCTATCTTGAGATTGGATTTTTGACTCTGAGTGTAAGTCACTGCTTATTCCTTACATTGCTACATCTTTTGAATAGCAGACTTTGCCATTTGAATGCCAATCCATAGGAACTATCACTGGTGCAGTGAAAGAACTGAAATCCCTCTCATTGAAAATAGTCCCCCTTCTGCCAGTGATCAGCAAGGATTTAACTACTAGGTTGAGTAATAGAAAACTATGTGGTTCATATTTTCCAAGATTTTTGTTCTCATCCTTCTTAGTTACCAATGCAGATATTACAAGAGATTCTTCTGCATATGATAATTGAGTCAAAACAAATTACAGAAGAAAAAATCTATCACAATCTTAATCACTTTCTAAAGTGAAGGAAAACAAATATGAGTTTGTTCTATTGTGGGTCTGATTAGGCACTAGAGTATAGACAGGAAATGAAGACAGAAACTTTGAGAGCAGAATGAACAGAGCAGAAATCCATGTTTTATGTGGAACTTCCTTTAAGACAGCTTGCCTTTTGGGACTCCATGTGCTTCATCTGTACACAGTGTTGACTGCCTGGCTGTTAGTCTGCTTTGGTTTTGCAAGCTGCCGTCTCAGAAGTCAACTGTTTTACTCTATAATGTCTGCTTCGTAACTTCTAATGTGTATTACAGTTTTAAAATAAATAACTCATGGAGTTAGCACTCCTGGACAAGCAACTAATAATTGGGCAGTTAACCTACAATATGACAGTGGATGCTGTGAGTGATATTGTGAGAACTGGCAGGATACAGTCTCTTTGAATTGTAAAGGTGCTTTTCTTTCACCTGTGCAGACATAATGTACTGAAGGACCCTTTTCTTTCTGTGCTGTAGATCGCTATATCTCTATAACTGTAATTGTCGAGTTCAGGTCTGGTAGAGGTGTAAGTGTTCATACTTCAGAATGCCCTTTAGGGCTATTTTAGTAAAGCATAATTAGTATTGGGAATGTGATCTTCATCAGAAAATCTTACATTAGCTCAGCCTCCAATTTATCCGAATGCTTTCTGTCCCTTTCAGAGTCCCACTTTGTTCAAGTGCCCTCCCACCTATTGTTCAAACACCTCATGCACCAGGATCTAAATCGGGTCTCTCACCGAGATATCCATCCTGTATGTGCTGTGGGGAGACTTAATGGTGACTATGGGATTGGCTGTTGGTTGGGATGGTGGCTGCTTTGGTTAAATATCCAACAGATTAAAGGGAAATTTCATTTGGAAACTGTAATAAAAATAGAAAATGCTGGGAGGAGCCCAATGGCATCTGTGGAGAAAGAAACAGAGGTACCATAGAGTCAGAGTCATGGAGATATACAGCACGGAAACAGACCCTTCGGTCCAACTCATCCATGCCAATGAGATATTCTAACCTAATCTAGTCCCATTTGCCAGCACTTGGCCCATAACCCTCTAAACCCTTCCTATTCATGTACCCATCCAGATGCCTTTTAAATGCTGTGTTTGTACCAGCCTTCGCCACTTACGCTGGCAGCTCATTCCATACGTGGACCACCCACTGCATGAAAAGGTTACCCCTTCGGTCTCTTTTATATCTTTCCCGTGTCACTCTAAACTTATGCCCTCTAGTTCTGGACTCCCCCACCCCAAGGAAAAGACCTTCTCCATTTATCCTATCCATTCCCCTCATGATTTTATAAACCTCTATAAGGTCACCCCTCAGCCTCTGACACTCCAGGAAAAACAGCCCCAGCCTATTCAGCTCTCCCTATAGTTCAAATCCTTTGAGCCCAATCTGCTTCTTCTTTACATCTGAATTTTTAACTCTTTGATTCAAGATCTCTCTGTTTTTAATCTATAAACATTAACATTTACATCTTCATCATGACCCCATCAATGTCATTAAGCAGTTAGTAATAGGTTTCATCAAATTTTAATTCTTTTTATAGCCCTGTGTCTCCACGTGCATCATTCACTGTTTGGAATGACATACATGTAATTCTTTATTGCCAGTTCTGGGAGATCTCCGGGAATGGTCCAGATTGACTCCTCCTCCCTTCCTGTTAGTGCTTCCCACAATTGTCCAGAACTCATTTTGTGTTTCTGATGGGGGGAGAGCGTGCGGGTGTTGGAAGAGCACTTGTCCAAGTCATGCTGTATGTCAAACAGCACAACACTATATCCTTCTGGGTCACAGGTTTAGTCATATCGGGGGAGAAAAACAGACAAAAAGTAGATCAGAGTGACGAGGGTAGCACTTAGCAAACATCTCCTCCCTCTGGGAAGACAAGCAACTGGGGGAAACATCAACAATATAAAAGGTCATGCTGAAACCTGAATATTTTAGATTAGATTCCCTACAGTGTGAAAACAGGCCCTTCAGCCCAACAATTCCACACCGACCCACCCAGACCCATTTCCCTCTGACTAATGCACCTAACACTCCGGGCAATTTAGAGTGGCCAATTCACCTGACCTGCACATCTTTGGATTGTGAGAGGAAACTGGAGCACACGGAGGAAACCCACATAGACACAGGGAGAATGTGCAAACTCCACACAGACAGTCACCTGAGGCTGGAATCGAGCCCGGGCCCTGGTGCTGGGAGGCAGCAGTGCTAACCACTGAGCCATTTGAATGCAAATCTGTAGGGGCAATCACTGATGCAGTGAAAGAACTGAAATCCCTCTCATTGAAAATAGTCCACATTCTGCCAGTGATCAGCAAGGATTTCACTACTTTCTTAATCATAAACTTGGCCTTTTCCCTGAAGATTTAACTGTTCTCTCCTGTTTTCATGATTCTGACTGCCTGTACTTTGTGTTGCCCACACAGACGTATCTATGTTACCCGATGCTGAAATTTAGATGCATTTCTACCTTTATATTGTAAGCTCTCTTGAAACCCATTCATTCACCAACTAAATACCAGATTGTAATCTGAATACAACTGGTGCACTAATAAGTAAAAATCAAAAGCAATTAGGTTAAAGGTGCTGTATTCTTTTTCTTGGTTTCCATAAAACCAAGTCAGCCATGCAGATAATTAACACAGCCCCTCCTCTGTCGCCTGATAGTTATCCAACGAGTTTTCTCCTGGCATTTTAATCCCTGTTGACTGTACAAACAGTGGTACAATTGGTCACCATTACGATCACCCTCTGGAGACCTTTAAAAGCAAAAGCTCCAAGTTTATGAACTTTATTTTAAACGTTTATGACAGATCTTCTAGGGAATTCAAACCTGTGTTTTTAGATTGATTGACACCGTTTTAAACAAAATCATTGTAGGTCAGAGCAAAATACAAATCTAGGTTTAAATGTCACGTGGATTTAACAAATGTAGCAGGTCTTTTCTCTGTAACTGGGTCTCTAAAAAAAAAATCAAATTGCCATTGACTGTTGATTGACAGTATCACAGACACAGTAAGAGTGTTAATTAAACGGAATGGAGTAGAGTGGCAAGTGTTTGGATTTGCAGGGCAAAATGGCACAGCTAAAGAAATGCAGTCAGAATGAGGTTGTAATTTATTTTTCACTATTTATATTTCACAAAGGTCTACAGTTGATTTTGGCTTCACTCAAGATGTGGTCATCATGTAGCAAACTGATGAAGAGGACACCCTCTTGTGTACAGATGAGGACTGGGACAATGATACCTGTGTTATACTGCCATCTTTTGGGCATTTGTGCTGTTACCCCTGTATGCAGAAATGGCTGCAGTTGCACTGTCTAGTTCACTTTAGCTAAACTGAAATCAAGGAGGTATTCTTAAAGACGCATCAAGGCAAATTTTACTTTGATATTAGTGCAATGGTGGGAATGCCAATAGTGCAAAAGCAGTCACAGGGCATTATTATTTTAAAGCGTCAAAGACCATTTATATTTATATTTTCATGCATTGTTTAGGTGAATGGGTTGATCGCCCTGCTCACCAAATTGAGACTTTTTATGTATTTGTGATTTTGGCTCATTTTCTAATTGTTTGATTAGTTTGATGAGAGAAACAAAAATGCTGCTAAGATTGGATGAGGAGGGTTGGGTGAAGGCTTAAACAGAGCATATGCATTGGCAATGACCAGTGAGTTGGACTTCTCTGTTTTATGCTGTGTACTTTATGATCTCCTAATACAGGCATTTTGGTTAAAATATACCCATTATAAACTCTTAAACAATAGATGTTAAAGTTTTATAAGTAAACAATAATGATTGGATTTGGTTAATTAGTGTGCCATACAGATCATTGATGCTGCTGTATAATCTTTGGAGCTCAGAAATGAAATGTATGCTATATTCTCATCCAAATAATTCATTCGATGTTTGATTATTTTTGAGAGTTGTTTTCCATAATCTAATGAATTTTTCCTGTTTGTCGTAATATATGATGTCTTTGTTGCCTGAGCTCTTTGCAATTGATACAATTTCCCACGAAGCTAACAGGAAGAAACGCAGTGCCTTTTCACTTCCTATAATTGATTCTCACAGAATCCGGGAGCTGCCCACTCCCCCACACTTTGTGATGTGACTAGGTTGGAGAACTGGCAGTCGCTGTACTCAGGGACTTCCTTCCTTGGGTCTGAACAGAGACAGTCGTCTTATCACGAAGGCAGTCATGCAGGGACTGTCGCTTAGCCTGTTGTATTTTCATCATTAGAAAAACACAATGCAGAGAACCAGCGTCACAGATATATCACAAACTATTTTACGCATGGATGTGTTTATTACCTGGCTTATTTTCTCCATGTTGAACATAAGACGCATGTATTAATTATGTGCATGACACTAGTTTACTGAAACAAATAATCTGTCTATGTCAGCCATGGGTGGTCAAGTAATCTATACATGCTTTCAGAGCAAGTTGTCTGCTGCTGTGTCTCTGCGCTTGCATAGATCACAAGTAGGATTAAATGGGAAAGCTTCTTCAATGGTTCATCATGTTTGTGCAATTGGTAACTGAACAATGTGGAGCAAATGTCCTAAGTTCCCTCGGTCTATACTAAGTTAGTTGATGGCTGTGCTCCCACTTGCTGTTGCAAAAGTGCTAAATGAGTACAGAGCTGGATATTGCTCCCATGACTTATTACTCATTGCCAGTGCTCACTGTCCACTCTGAAAACCAAGTGACAATGTATGCAGACCTGTACTGCCTCTGTTGCTAGTCCAGTGAATATTCCATTGAAATTTAACAATGAATGGTAAAACAGGTTCTGCAATCACCTTCTTTAAAATACATACCAGGAATTTACCAGAAACAAAAACAGGTGAAAGTGGGGACTGCAGGTGCTGGAGATCAGAGTCAAAAAACATGGTGCTGGAAAAGCACAGCAGGTCAGGAAGCATCCGAGGAGCAGGGAGAATCAATGTTTTGGCCACAAGCCCTTCATCAGGAATGTCAATTGTCCTACTCCTCGGTTGCTGCCTGACGTCCTGTGATTTTCCAGCGCCACACTTTTCGATTCAGAAACAAAAACAGTTCTGAGGAAGGGTCACTGAACCCGAAATGTTAACTCTGATATTACTCCGCAGATATTGGAGCTGAGCTTTCCCAGCAGTTTTTGTTTCTGTTTCTGATTTGCAGCATGTGCAGTTCTTTCAGATTTTGTTTACAAAAATTTGAGTGCTGCGATAGTCTTTCACATCAGAGAAGGTGCTCCTGATGCTTCAAAATAAGAAACACAGTGTTGTAAAGTTCTCATATAGTAGTTAAACACAGTAGTGTTTGATGGTTTTAGCTGGCTTACTGTCTTGAAAAGATGATGGTTCGCAATTGTTCTATCAATAATTGAACAAGTTTATATTTATGGTGGTCTCTACTTTCTCTGGTGATTAAAATGATGAGGGATCTCCTACTTTCTCTGGTTATGCTTGTGTCTGGTGTGAGTGTTCACTGATAAGGCAAACTTTTCCATGTAGCAGCCCTTGAAGTCCAGGACAAGGGGAGAAAGCAGCTCATCCAAAATTAAGAATACACACCTCAGCATTGTTTGGCATGTGGACATAAATCAAAGAATAATGAAAATTGGGTCATACAAAATTATAGGCAAGCAATTAAATTGACTTCATGCACTGAAAGTCTGCTTATAATTACCATATACACTTGTGTAAAAGTTGACCAAATTATCTTCGACCTAAAATAATTAGTCGAAAACATTTGTCTTTTAGACATGTATATACGGTAATACATTAAATTAATTCCACAAATATTTTACAATAATATTCAAACCAAGTCTTAACTCAACATAATTATTATCATATGTTTTGTTGTTGATCATATTTCATCTGATTCAGCATGTGCAGTAAATATGTACCAGTTTCATTTATCCTCAAAATGTCATAAGAATGATTTCATTCTGCTTCTGTGTCCCAACAATGTGGCTAGTTTTAAGGCACTATGTAGAGGGAATCTGGATGCAAGCTTTGACTGACATTACCTTAAAAAAGGATCCCATTTTCATATAACTGAAACATCTGCAGTGAGCCTCTTAGATATGAAAATACTGAGAATGTAACAAGGAATCAAATCCAATTGTAAGGGACAAACCCGCTGAAGTGATATCAAATAGATGTCCATCAATGTAATATTCCAATCGAGCAGACTAAGCAGCAGTTGTTAAAGGCATGACTGCCAGATCCTGGTAAAATGGCTGGAGGGAATAAAAGAGTCCCTCTGGTTTTCACAAAAATACTAAAGACTTCTTCACTACAGGAAGCAGCAGTCAATTGCCTAACACACTCTACATTGTGGTGGAAAAGAGTGAGTGGGATACAATTCTCAATATCACAGACCTGAAGCATCATTATGTTGTTTAATTCCCTGGGGAATGTTTTACATTCACTCCAAGGGATGAGGGTGGTACTGGTTTGCCTGACGTTTACTGCCTTAGTTAACCCTGAGAAGCTGGTAGTGGGGTTTTGAAACAGGTAAAACCTAAGATGTACAGTAGTAAATTAGTAATCCCTTTAGTTTTGACATTTGTTAAAAAATAAGTTTGTCCTGTCAGTGATGAAACCTGGTGTGCATTACCTTTGTCTTGAACAACAGTCTGTGTGGCAAATTGAAAACCTTGGTGGTTTAATTGGAAAGTTAGACCTTTGTGTCAGCTAATGGTGACAATCATTAAAGCACTCTTTCCAATTCCATTGCGACATGAACTCTTCAGATTATGTTCACTGCCCCTATTATTAGAGATAGTTCTGCGAGGCTCAGATTTTGTCACTTGTCCAATGGCTACTCTCTTTTGTCTTATACCATCGTCCCTTTCGTCATTCCGTTAATCAACCCATCGCAGATCTTCCCATTTGTTCTTTCCACTCATCCAACCATTTCTTGCTTATGTAATTGATCAAAATCAGTGCCGTCTCTAATTTTTACCAGTGAAGGCTCTGTAGTGTTAACCTTCTCTGTAGCTGCTACCTGACTTGTTGAATTTTTTTTGGTCTTCGTTCCTGGTTAACAGCACCTGCCTTTTGCTTTCTATGGTTGATTCAAAGAGTGAGCCTGTCCCAAATGGCAAGCCACTATATGAGCCAGATGTTCCAGTCTATATGAAAGATCTAGCACTAGAGACAGTTGCAGATTGTGCTAAATCTGGGATGCTGAGCTTTTCCAGCAATTTCTGTTTTTGATTCTGAATCTGGTGTACCATGCTGTGTGCTGTGGCGTGGCATGCTGCCTCACAGTGCCAGGGATCTGGGTTCAATACCACCCTTGGGTGTCTGTCTGTGTGGAGTTTGCACATTCACCCCCTATTTGTGTGGGTCTCCTCCAGTTTCCTCCCAAAAATGTGCAGGTTAGGTGGATTTGCCATAAATTACCCATAGTGTCCAGGGATATGGAGAGTAGCTGGATTAGCCATGAAGATTACAGGGGCTGTAGGAGAGCGGTGTGAGATGCTGGTCAGAGGGTTGGTGTGGATCTGATGGGCTGAATGGCTTGCTGTCACATTGCGGGGATTCTGTAAAAAAGGAAGGGGGAAGGAATTGGCATTTAGTCCCTGTGAATATATTAAGACAATCTATTCCCAGTTTCCAACCTTAATTTGGTCCTGAAACCCATGCTGGCAACATTCCTAAGGAAGTCATGATGTTTGCGCAAGAGCCAACTATTTAATTGCTTTTTTTTTAACAGAGCAGCAAGAAGTCTGTTATTTTTATTGCTGAATTTTACTTAATCTCCTAGTTACTCCAAAGGCACTGTCATATGAAACAGTCCTTTTTTTTTCATTTTCCGCCTACAGTAAACTAGGATTTTTGAGGATTATCTCAGATTTGGTTCAGAGAATAAGTCCAAGTAAATCGAAATAATACTTAATTCTAAAAGCTTTACATTCTTCACACATAAAGTTCAAAATAGTGACCTCTAAAGATTAGCTCGCACAGGCCAATGGCATTCTGAATTCTCCGAGTTCTTAAAATTACTTTTCAAAAATCATGTACATTGTTGGAAAAGAGGAGAAGCTCTTTTAAAGCAAAGCACGTTAACATGCAAATGATTTTTCATCTGCAAAAAATTAAAATTAGAATTCAGAATTGACCTTGAACAAAAAAAAAAGGATTTTCTTTTGCCCATGAAACCAGCAATCTGGGGATTTTGACTTTAAAATCTCTTAAATGAAAAATATATGCTGTTACAGAAATACTGAATAACTGGCTAGCTAGGAATTGGGTTTTCTGAATTTCATTCAAGTGTGTATATGTGTACAGAAGCACACAAACTTTGTTTGTCAGGGTAGACTTTGACTTTATTCAATAGTGTGGAGTAATGGTCCTGAACTGGCTGCCTGATCTACATCTCTTATGATAATTATCTCCATTGTGTTCAAGATGCAAAGTAAAAATTTGCCCCAGTTAATGCTCAAGCTTAAAGCTTTCCTCTTGTACCAACAGGAAAAATGAAATACAATAACATTAACCACTGAAGATACAGAAAGAAAAGAGACCTTATAGAGGTTTATAAAATCATGAGGAACATGGCTAGGATGAATAGTCAAGGTCTTTTTTCCCAGGATAGTGGAGTGCAAATCTGGAGGGGATAGTTTTTTGGGTGAGAGGGGAAAAATTTAAAAAGGTGAGAGAGGAAAGATATAAAAGAGACCAAAGGGCAGCTTTTTCATGCAGAGAATGTAGCAAGCATGGAATGAGCTGCCAGAGGAAATGGTGGAGGCTGGGACAATTACAATGTTTAAAAGTCATCTAGATGGGTATATGAATAGGAAGGGTTTAGAGGGATACAGGCTAGATGCTGGAAAATGGGACTAGATTAATTTAGGATAACTGCTCATCATGGACGGTTTGAACTGAAGGATCTTTATCCGGGCTGCACATCTCTATGAGCAGGGCATGTTTTGGGTGCAGGCTCTGGACTGTACTTAATGGAAATGATGGGTGCCTTGCCTATCACTGACAAGTAAATGAGAGCCCCACGTCACCTCATTTTGGAAAGGCCTGGTGATTTAAGTGTTTTCTTGTTGGTGATCCTAGGCCTTGGGAGTGTGTAGTGTTGGCAGATGATGTACTGGGGTCATCTGCAGATGTCAAGAATTGGGGAGTGGGTGGGGAAGCTTGGTGGCCAGGACATGGCAGTGGTATTTAGCAGGTCTCAGCCTACCCTGTGTCACATCCCCCCATCAGTCACTGAATGTCTAACAATGAGGCCAATCCCTCCCTCATTCCATTGCCCTACCTTTCCTGGCACCAGCAGTCAACTTTCAATGCTGTTGACATCAAGGTGACATTTGAATGAGTATGAAATCGTGAAGCCCTACCAAAACTGGAATCAGGTAGAAAACTCTTTAATGGTTGGAGTCATATTTGGCAAAAAGGAAGATGTTGTGTTCGTTGGAGGCCAGTCATACTCACTCCAAGACATCGCTACTGGTGTTCCCTATGGCCATTGCCTAGGCTCAACTATCTTCAGCTGCTTCATCAATGATCTCCCCTCTGTTATGAGGAGAGAAATGGGGATGTTCGCTAATTAACATACAATATTCAGCTCCAGATTGAGATTTATCAGAACTAAGCAGCCTGTGTTCATATACAGCAAAACCTGGACAACATCCAGGCTAAGCTGACAAATGTAACTGAGCATTCAAGCCAGACAATGACCATCCCCAACAACACAAAATTTCACTTTTGATGTTTAATGGCCTTACCATCCCTGAGTCCACCACCATCACCATCCTGTGGATTACCGTTGACCAGAAATTGAAGTGGACCAGCTACATAAATGATGTGGCTATAAAAACAGGTCAAAGGTGAGGAATTCTGTGGGGAGTAACTCACCTGCTGTCTCCCTAGTGCCTGTCGACCAACTACAAGGCATGCATTTGGATCGTGATGGAATATTCTTCATTTACCCATATGAGTGAAACTCTCACAGCACTCAAGAAACTTGTTAAGATCAATGATGAAGTAATCTAACTACATAGTACCTCATCCACCACCATCAACACTAGTTACTTCACCACTGGCACACCATGGCACCAATATGTACAGTACTATCTTCAAGATGCACTGCAGTAATCCACCAAAGGTGCTCTGATAGACCTTTCCACATCCATAACCTTGACTGTGTAGAAGGACAAAAGTAGAGATGTATGTGAACTTAAGATCTGCATGTTTCCCCTCTAGACCACACACACAATCCTGACTTGGAACTATATTGCATCCTTCACTATCACTGGGTCAAAGTTTTGGAGTCGCCTTTTTAATTATGGATGACCCTATACCATGAGGGTTGCAGCAGTTCAAAAGATAGCTCACCATCACCTTCTCCACAGGAATTAGGTCTGGGCCATGAATCCTGTCTTAGTCAGCAACATCTAAATCCCATGAATGAATGAAAAACATAAAAATGACAAGTAAACATGACTGAATAATTTTAAAGTAGATCAAGATATATATACTGGTAAAAGTTTCAACAAGGGCTAAGGCCAGGAAAATCATGACTGGACATCTCAAAGCACTTTATAGCCAATGAAGTACATTGTACACTGTTGCAATGTAAAGAATGCAGAAATCACAATGTTCAGCACCATTTGTGACTCTTCAGATACTGAAGTAGCCATGTCCGAATGAAGCAAAAGCTGGATAATATCCGGGTTTGGGCTGACATGTGGGAATGCACCAAGGCAGGTTGGGCATTACTTACTAAACCCATGATTGTTATTGTAGAGAAGGGCGATGGCAGGAAATATGTGGGAATTCTACCAATTGCAAGTTCCCCTCCAAGCCACTCACTATCTTGACTTGGAAATATATCACCATTGCTGGGTCAATATTTGGAATGCCTCCCTAAATGCTTATGTGTCTACAGCATATGGACTGCAGTGATTCAAGAAAGAAGCTCACCATCACCATGTCAAAAGCAACTAGCAATGGCTTTTAAAAGCTGTCCCAGTCTACATCCCATAAGCTCAATTATTAAAAAAGGTCAATTTGTAGACATCATACTCCCAGAAGGAGCAATAATGACCACATAGTCCATTTTTCATTTAATGATGTTGATTGAGGAATATTGAACTGAATATCTGGGACACAACTCCACCCCTCCCTCTTTTCCAAATGATACCATGAGATTTTCTTTTGCATGTAACCAGAGGTGGGGAAGGTCTCCTTTGAACATCACATCTGATACACAGTAACTCCAACAGTGCTCACTCAGTAAATTTCCTGATTTTTCAACTTCAGTCCCAGAGTGAAACTTGTGCTCGGACATTAGGTAACCTCCTCTAGTCTTCTTTTAAGATAATTTCATAGGATATTTTGTATTCACCTGATAGAGCTGTTAGGCGTTAGTCTGAAAAAGGACATTCTTGACAGTACGTGCTGCCTCAGGGCTATGTTGATGTGTCAGTCTAGATTACACACTGAAGTTCTCTGGAATGGATCTTGAGGCCATAGCTTTCTGACTTTGAGATAAGAGTGCCATGACAGAATCCAGGCTGATGTACAAAGCTGACAGGAAGGGCTTAGTCAAGGATTCCACAACTCTTAGGCCATGGAAACTGTGAGCCTCTAGCAGAGGAGGACTGCAAAAGAGTCTGGCTATCAGCCTTGCTGAACATTCCCTCTATTCCTGGTGACCACCACCTTCTTCTCGTGACTGACAGTTGCTTCCCATTGACTTCCTACTTGTTCTGATCAGGGAGTGAGCCCTTGTGGGCAATGGCAGTGCACATTTCTCTGAGCTAGGAGGGCCTGTTTAAAGTCCCACCTGCTGCAGACGTCATAAGTTCATAGCATCATAGAGGCCTAAAGCATGGAAACAGGTCCTTTGGTCCATTCTGCCTATTCTACCAAGCTTTCACAAATAAACTAATCCAATTTGCCTGCATTTGATCCATGATTCTTTGATACCTACCCCATCTATTGATCTGTCTAAAGTTTTCTTAAATTACCATATTATACTTCCATGACTTCTGCCCACCCATTCCAGACAGTCACCGCCCTCGAAGTGAAGAAATGGCTCTCTGGACCCATTTGTATCTCTCGCCTCTCACCTTAAACCTATGCCCTCTAGTTTTAGACTCCCCTATATGGGGAAAAGTTCTTGGCTCCCTATTTTAACTATGCCTTTCCTGATTTTATAGAACTCTATAAGGTCACCCCTCAGTATCCAATGCTCCAAGTGTGTCATAACATCCCAGAAGAGGTTGATTGGAAAATATTCTAGTCACAAAGTCAATCTAATAAGATCCAGCCATTCTCATCTGAGTCTTCCTGTTGCCAGTGTCAGGTAACCCATTTGCTCTCTCAAAGTGGGGAATGTCCTGGACTATTATCACTGGACTATTAATCCAGAGACCTTGATAATGTTCTGGGAGATCTGGGTTCAAATCTCACCATGGTAGATGGTGGAATTTGATTCAATAAGTATGTAGAATTAGGAAGCTAATGATGACAAGAAGTGCATTGTTGGAAAATCCCATCTGGTTCACTGATGCCTTTTAGGGAAGGAAACTGTCATCCTTACCTGGTCTAACCTACATGTGACTCCAGTCCTCCAGCAATATGTTTGACTCTTAACTACTCTCTGGACAATTAGGAGTAGGCAATAAATGCTGGCCTAGCCAGTGACGCCTACATCCCTCTGTGAATGAATAAAGAAAAAATAAATCCACTGAAGAATTAATTTCAAGCTCCAAGTGACAGCACTTTACAATAAGTAAGGGAGCAATTTGAAGATCATCCTTGATGTAACAATTTGGGTCAGAATAAGAGAGGACATCTCATTCAGAAAATATAATATTGGATTGTCTGTAAGGTTCCAGGTACTGTTTCAGGAAGTAATTCTACACAGCCAATATGAAAAGGCTAATTAAAATGGGCTATATCCAAAGTGTACAAATGGCATTTCCACCACAGTGTATGCTATTTATTCCTATTATTATTTGATATAAGTTTAATCTTGATTCGTTATTAAAATACAGTAATATAAAATGTTGCCACAAGCAAAGCATTTTGTCAGGCCTTCAAAGAAGATGGTTTTGATCTTTCGGTACTCTGATAGAGGTAATAAAATTCTAAATTGATTTTTCTCCGCTCTCAACAATATCTAAAAATGTTCATATATGAGTTTCTTTTTGTGTGCAAAATAGTGCAAGGAACATTAGCTGCAATAATAATACAAAAGGTAATTCTGTTTTAAGAATGTTTTGTCATATTTGCCTCAATATAAATTATTTTTAAACATTGTTTATAAGATGTGAACATCACAGATAAGGCTGGAATTTATTGATCATCCCTATTGTCCCTGGAGAAGGTAGTGGTGAGCTGCCCTCTTGTGAAGTAGATGCAACCACATTGTTGTTAGAACTCTTCCCCAAGCAGGTGCTCTATTCCCAGCTCCAAAATAACAGGTGAGCCCCAGGTAGACAGAGGAAGTGCTTCAGGGACACCCTTAAGGCCTCACTGGGGAAGTGCAGCATTCCTACAGAGACCCGGGAATCACTGGCCCAAGACCGTCCAAAGTGGAGGAAGAGCATTTGGGAAGGCATCGAGCGCCTTGAGACTTGCTGTTGGGAAAAAAATGGAAGCCTGGGTAAACAGCAAAAGGAACATGCTGCCTCTCCAACGCCCCACCCACCTCTTTCCACGACCAACTCCTGCCCCCAAGTGTAACAGAGCCTGCGGTAGCCATATTGGTCTGTACGGCTACATATGGACTCATCTTGAGAGTGGAAGAGACTCAAGCTAATCTGTGAGATATGTCAAAGGAAGATGATGAGAAAGGAAGTTCCAGTATTTGGCCCAGCGATAGTGAAGGAACACAAGCTTCTGAAGTATTGTCAGATCTGCACTTATCCAGACAAGCCGTATGTATTCTGTAACACTTGCAATTTACATATCACTATGTGTTTAATAGCACAGCTTTATTAAACATACAGGCCTTACTATATATATCATTTACCACCACAGATTTGGAAGACAATTACAAAATCGTTAGAACACAAGGTGTATTTTATAAACATTCATCATAACCTCCTGGTTTTTGTGCTCTTTTAGCTATATTTTCCATCCAGAGACTGGGCAAATCTGCATCAGTCAGACAAAAACAGAGATGGGATCATGATGAATTTGAAATTCGCAGCTGAATTCCACTGAGCACTATTTTGGTCATTATGAGAAATGTGGCTGGTCATGATGCAACATGCATACAAATTGTTGTCAGGTCCAGCCTTTTAAATGCTTACTTCAAATTTTAATCTTCCTGAGTTTGGAATTTTCAATAAGGTGAGTGGTTTTCTGAAACTTGTGTGAAGCATGTTGTCAGTCAGTTCATGGACCTTGGGACAAATCTGTCATGAAGTTAGGAATGTTTTGACAGATAAGTTTAAAGATTGTTGTTACCTTCAAATGTCATAATTTAGTGTTTGTATAGTATATTAAGCATATTTTCAATGACTGATCAATCACAGAGCTCTGTTATAGAGTCATAGTGATGTCCAGCACGCAAACAGACCCTTCGGTCTAACTCATCCATGCCAACCAGATATCTTAACCTAATCTAGTCCCATATCCCTCTATACCCTACCTCATATATCCATCCAGATGCCTTTTAAATGCTGTAGTTGTACCAACCTCCACCACGTCCTCTGGCAGCTCATTCCATATATACACCACCCTTTGTGCAAAAACATTTTTTTATTGAAACCTTACAGTGTGAAAATAGGTCCTTCAGCCCAACAAGTCCATACTGACCCTCTGAAGAGTAACCCATCCAGACACATTCCCCTACATTTACCCCTGACTAATGCACCTAACCTAGGCATCCCTGAACACTATGGGCAATTTAGCATAGCTAATTCACCCAACCTGCACATCTTTGGGTTGTGGGAGGAAACCTGAGCACCAAGAGGAAACCCGCAAAGGCACGGGGAGAACGTGTAAACTCCACACAGACAATACTCAAGGGTGGAATTGAACCTGGGTCCCTGGCACTGTGAGGCAGCAATGCTAACCACTGAGCCATCATGCCACCTTTTAGGTCCCTTTTATATCTTTCCACCAATTTTATACCAATATTTTATACCAATACCCTCTAGGTCTGGACTCCCCACCCCAGGAAAAAGACTTTGTCTATTTATCCTATCCGTATCCCTCATGATTTTATAATCCTCTCTAAGGTCATTCCTCAGCCTCCAACTTTCCAGGGAAAACAGCCCCAGCCTATTCAGTCTCCCCCTGTAGCTCAAATCCTCCAACCCTGGCAACATCTTTGTAAATCTTTTCTAAACCCTTTCAAGTTTCACAACATCCTCCCAATAGGAAGGAGACCAGAATTGCACGCAATATTCCAACAGTGGCCTAATGAATCTCCTGTACAGCTGCAACATGACCTCCCAACTCCTGTACTCAATGAAAGAAAAGCATACCAAATGCCTTCTTCACTATCCTATCTACTTACAACTCAAGGAACTTTCAAGGAGCTATGAACCTGTACTCTGAGGTCTCTGTTTAGCAACACTCCCCAGGACCTTACCATTAAGTGTCTAAGTGCTGCTTTGATTTGCTTTTCCAAAGTGCAGCACCTCACATTTACCTACCACTCCTCAGCCCATTGGCCCATCTTATCAAAATCCCATTGTACTCTGAGGTAACCTTCTTCACTGTCCACTACACCTCCAATTTTGGTGTCATCTGTCAATTAAGGCAAGTGATAATTCAGTTAGCCAACATTGTGTAAGCATTCTGATACATCAAATGCTTTCTCCTGTGCATAAAGGGATATCGTAGTTTCAACGTATTGAGATTCGGATCTTAACTTATCATCTGGCCTTTGTATTTTGATTTCTAATTGATTTAAAGGCCAGATATTTGTTGACCTGTTGAGGAAAAAATGGAAATGGATTAAGTGTCTGGCCATTTAAATAAAAATCCAGCAGGTTAGCTATTAAAAAGATCTGTCCAGATTCCAAGACATCTGTTCAGTCAACTTCAAAGCAGCTTTTATATATAAGCTCTGGAGGGTTTCTTTGTACAGCTGTGATCTCTTACTTCCAAACATCATTGTTGGATTCAGCAAGAGTGTTTCTAAAGCTGTCAAAGGGATGGTGAACTTTGATTCTTACCAGCTTTAGGATAACTTTCATCACACATTTCATTGAAGTAGTTTGTGAGTTGGTGTTTGTTCATTTATAAACATATAAGATGAATATTTTAACAAGTGGATTTGAATAGATGTGTTTGCCAATTTTATAATCTAATCAACACACATTATTTACTCATGTGGTATTAGAATAGATGATTGCTCATTTTGAAGTTTTCAGATTTCAGAAACATCTATCAGAGGGAAATTTCATGACCAAGAACAACAACTAAGCAATCAGGAGGTCAAGTGCCATATGAGTTCAAAGAAGCACAACAATAATTTGAGAGGCAGACAACCTAGGAAAGACCAATATAGATTCTGAGGCAGGTCCAGACTGAGTCCACTCTGATGAATGAATCTACCTAGTTCGGTTTAATCCAAAGCAAAGGAAATGATGTTTCATTGCTTCAGCATGCGTGGGATAAAACAACGTTATTAACAAAGAGGATTGTGTATGTATGTGGTCATTTTCATTGATGTTCTTTCAACAGTACTACAGGTCAGTGTAGTGGATGGAATCTCTGACAATTCAAAAAGTCTGGAGTTGCAAAGCATGATTACTGACTTGTTTCAATAACACATGCTTAGTTCAACCAATTTTGTGTACTGTGTCTTCGTCTATAGTTATGTAAATTAACATTATTGATATTCTAATATTCAAAGTTCGAATACAGTCCCTGTAATTATGAGAAATGTAAAACTTTAATATGCAGGACTGCAATGGTGCAGGGGTCAGTATCCTGGCCTACATTTCTGCCAATTGAATCTTACAATATTGAGGCTTTATATGTTATAGAGTGTGGTGCTGGAAAAGCACAGCCGGTCAGGCAGCATCTGAGGAGTAGTCCTCACTTTCTTCTAGATTATCTCTATTATCTATTGGATAGGATTGCCCTGAAATAAAGGAGGGAATTTGATCATGGTCACTGGCATAAAGTGGAAATGTTGAATCAGCAGGCCATTTCCTGCAACTAACTCTATGTCAAAGTATGGTTCATTCTGTGTCAATGTAAAGCAAGTGACTTAGTTCACTTGCTGAGTGGTGACATTGATGCATAATGGGCAGCTGATTCAAGATCAATGTGGAACAGACTTCACATTATTGACTAGGCAAAAGTGAGGACTGCAGATGCTGGAGATGAGAGTCTAGATTAGAGTGATGCTGGAAAAGCACAGCAGGTCAGGGAGCATCCGAGGAGCAGGAAAATCGATGTTCCGGGCAGGAGCCCTTCATCAGGAATGAGTACAATCTCAAGCCCATCCCAAATGTTAGGCAGTGAAGAACTGGGTTTGCTTCAGTAGAAAAGATTCCTTTCAAATCACTCCTCCTCCCCTGCAGGAAACGAGGCTGTAAACTGATTCCAAGTTCAACAAACTGCAAACCTTAATCCCTCATTAAAGACATGACAATGCAGTTGCTTCCCTTTGAAAAATAATCCACATCTAACTGCTGCTGTTTGGTTTGTTTCATTTTATTTCTGAACTTTGTGAGAATCTGATCTAACCAAATACTTTAACAATAGACCTCCTCTCCTTTATAAGAAGTGCTGAGATATTTGTATCATTGATAGTCACAGGTGAGGTGCTGGAAAACTGGAGGTTGGCAAACGTGGTGCCACTGTTTAAGAAGGGCAGTAAAGACAAGTCAGGGAAATACAGAGCGGTGAGCCTGACCTCAGTGGTGGGCAAGTTGTTGGAGGGAATCTTGAGGGACAGGATGTACATGTATTTGGGAAGGCAAGGACTGATTCAGAATAGTCAACATGGCTTTGTGCATGGGAATTCATGTCTCACAAACTTGATTGAATTTTTTGAAGAAGTAGCAAAGAAGATTGATGAGGGCAGAGCAGTAGATTGATCTATATGGATTTCAGTAAGGCGTTTGACAAGGTTCCCCATGGGAGACTGATTAGCAAGGTTAGATCTCATGGAATACAGGAAGAACTAGCGATTTGAATACAGAACTGGCCCAAAGATAGAAGATAGAGGGTGGTGGTGGAGGGTTGTTTATTAGACAACCAGACAACCTGTGACCAGTGGAGTGCCACAAGGATCGGTGCTGGATCCTCTACTTTTTGTCATTTATGTAAATGATTTGGATGCGAGCATAAGAGGTACAATTAGTAAGTTGGCAGATGACACCAAAATTGGAGGTGTAGTGGACAGCGAAGAGGGTTACCTCAGATTACAACAGGATCTTGACCAGATGGGCCAGTGGGCTGAGAAGTGACAGATGGAGTTTAATTCAGATAAAGGCAAGGTGCTGCATTTTGGGAAAGCAAATCTTAGCAGGACTTATACACTTAATGGTAAGGTCCTAGGGAGTGTTGCTGAGCAAAGAGACCTTGGAGTGCAGGTTCATAGCTCCTTGAAAGTGGAGTCGCAGGTAGATAGGATAGTGAAGAAGGCGTTTGGTATGCTCTCCTTTATTGGTCAGAGTATTGTACAGGAGTTGGGAGGTCATGTTGCGGCTGTACAGCACATTGGTTAGGCCACTGTTGGAATATTGCGTGCAGTTCTGGTCTCCTTCCTATCGGAAAGATGTTGTGAAACTTGAAAGGGTTCACAAAAGATTTACAAGGATAGGGTTGCCAGGGTTGGAAGATCTGAGCTATAAGGAGAGGCTGAATAGGCTTGGGCTGTTTTCCCTGGAGCGCAGGAGGCTGAAGGGTGACCTTATAGAGGTTTACAAAATTATGAGGAGTATGGCTAGTGTAAATAGGCAAAGTCTTTTCCCTGGTGTCGGGGAGTCCAGAACTAGAGGGCATAGGTTTAGGGTGAGGGGGGAAAGATATCAAAGAGAACTAAGGGGCAACTTTTTCATGCAGCGGGTAGTACGTGTATGGAATGAGCTGCCAGAGGATGTGGTGGAGGCTGGTACAATTGCAACATTTAAGAGGCATTTGGATGGGTATATGAATAGGAAGGGTTTGAAGGGATATGGGCCGGGTGCTGGCAGGTGGGACTAGATTGGGTTGGGATATCTGGTCGGCATGGACAGGTTGGACCAAAGGGTCTGTTTCCATGCTGTACGTCTCTATGACTCTAAGTGTTTGACTCAATTAAAATGGACATTTATTAACCTAGACCTGCTTGTGCTCGGATGTGAATAGTTGTGAATGAATTATGTAACTACCTCTTAACTTAGATTCCTGAAAATTAGGAAGTCATTTTGAGTTAAATACATTTCATCTCCCATTTCTTTTCATAGTGTTGGATATTCTCTATTTATACAGCTGTTCTGTTAAGTAGATATCAAGGAAAGAAAATGTAGATGTTGGGTTTACAGGGCAATGGCGAATGATGAAAATCACTAACTGAAAAATGTTATTCCACAGCTACCACACTTGTGATTGAAATAAGGCTAATTATGCCTACGTTGCTATAGCAGTTTGACAATGATGTAACCCTGATATCTTCCGCTGACAGACTACCATTCTTTCAGAAAAACAAACACAGTGGTGGCAGAGGACAAATGATAACTGCAGTGAATGGCACAGCTTTGCAAATCAATGACTTTTGTTCTTCTTTTATTCACAGGCTTTTGAATGTGTATAACAAACTCCCAGTTAATTAATATGTTTCTTATTTCCTAGTGTAAGACTGCAGGTGGATTGAGAATTTACGTCATCTAGTTATATTTAACCTTAAAATTAAAAAAATCTAATACAATTTTCCTATCATTCTTAAATAATTGCATGTGGTATTTTCATGTTGTGTGTAAAACCCACTCATTTTGTTTATAAATAGACCTTTCTTAAGAGTTGCCTGACATTTTAAAAACTCTAGATTTTGTCCTGCTGTTCAGAGATAAGTATTAGCTCAGTCCATTATCAATATTTTATTGTTTAGTTAATCAAAAATATGTGCATATGGAAGGCAACCAAAGACTTCAGGCCCACATTTGGCTCTCTAGGTTAGCACACATTACCAGGAGGTGATCTCTCCTCCGAAAGGCTTCTCTCTCCTAGTTGGTATGCAGTGACCCCTACTGGAAGATGAATTGAAGTACATATCAATGTGACATTGCTAAATGACTGAGGGATAAAATGATCTATTGTTTCCAGTTCATAAGGCATGTGTTAGAATTTGGGACTTCATGATAGTTTATTGAGTCTCTTAAGAAGCGGCAATTTAAGTATGTTGCATTATTTAATGAGATAAAGGAAACACGTGATCTACTGCTTTAATGATCCTGAAACCAGTCTCCAGAATAGAGGAGTAGTGGAGTGCTCATCCTTGATCTCTTCAGTGCTTCTTTCTGATCTTCTCCCAATACAGTGGTGGTTTGTTACCCTGGATGTCCACTCTAACTCACTTCCCACTGACACCTGACTTTATTTTGGGATCGAGCAATCCATGCTGGTGTCAGTCACTTGTCTCAATCCTCTCCGACAATAACAATAGGCAGTTAAAAATGATGTCAGGCTGACACCTCCACAAGACGATATTCCTTTTAGCACCAAAACGTCCCATACACCTGAACACTGAATTTAGTGTTGCACTATCAGGTAGTGTTGCACCTGATAAATCCTTGGCACAAGTTCAATCCAACTTCATGACCTTGCTGATTTTTATGACCTTTCCTTTGTTTTCATATGCTAGAGATCTGTTTTATACTTTGAGAAAGACAGTTACATAACTAAATTAGGTCTCTTGCCAAACAGGAAACACCAAATATGGAGTACTTAAACATTTACGGTATAAAGGGGATTTCCGACTTTAGTGTGTAGATGTTGGATGAAACAAAATTGGCTTGGCTTTTGTCAACTGATGTGCTGACAGTTCAGGATCCCATCTGAAATTTTTCTCTTGTTTGATATTCTGGACGGCTGTGGCTGTGTGTGTTGGCAGGGACCACAGGAGTAAACTATGAAAATGGCAGTTTTGACTTGTACTGCTGTTGGATGAATTATGAGACCATTGTGAGTCAAATGATTAACAGTGAAAAGAAAAAAAAGTGAATATTTATATGTCACCTTTCTTGGATCCGAAACAATGCTTTGAATTGCATAATTGCCTTGAAATCCAGCAACAGATTCTGAGTGTTTTCAAACTGCAAATGAGTGGTGTTAATCTATTTGAAATATGGCCATTTGGAAAGAGATGTGACCAGGTATATTCCTCACATTTGCACTGCAAATTATCCTCCAGAAGTTGTGCCCAGTCTGAGAATTAAAGACAGATTTAATTTCATAAGGAAACCGAATCATATGTGGCAAATTTAACAGAGAATGATCAGCCATGACTAACTATTTCCATCTCAACCAATGTGGGAATTGAATGTGTGCTGTTGGCATCACTCTGTATCGCAAACCAGCTGACCAGCCAATTGAACAACCCAACTCTGTCTTCTCAACTTTGCCTCTGGCCTGAGGCAGGGCGACCTTCGGGTTAAATTTGCCACCAGTCACCTTTCTTTCTCTCTGTCTCTGTGATGAGAGCAGTCCCATGGTCCTCTGGGTCTATGGTTGATTTCTGCTACCATTACCATCTCCATAACCTTTCCCATATCTGGTCAATTCCAGCTAATTTGCTGCATTTTTCACCCTTGGACTTGACCAGTTCAGTGCACTCCTGGCTCTCCTCCATAAATGTGATGTGATTAAGAATTCTGTTGTCCATATCCCAACTCACAGCAAGTTCAGTTCACCCATCACCTCCCTGCTCACTAACCAACATTGGCTCCTGTCAAGCAACCTCTCAATGTTAAAATATTTGTTCTTGGTTTCAAATCCTTGCTAAGTCTACCCCTTACTATCTCTCCATCTCATCCTGCCCCATAAAATTGAAAATACCAGATATATTTCTTTCTGGCCTCTGAAGATTCACAATTTTAATTGCTCCAGCATTGATGTCCATGTCTTTGGCTTCCTATGCTCCAAACTTTGGAATAGGTTCTGTCAAACCTTTAACATCATGCTAAATTGCCCATAGTGTTAGGTAAAGGGGTAAATGTACGGGAATGCGTGGGTTACGCTTCGGCGGGTCGGTGTGGACTTGTTGGGCCGAAGGGCCTGTTTCCACACTATAAGTAATCTAATCTAATCTCTTTGCTCTGTTTCATCCTTTAAGGATTTCTTAAAAACTATTTTTGACCTATTTACCACTGTCTATCTTAATATCACCTTATGCATCTCATTGTTAAATTATTCTTTATGACATTCATGTGAACTTCCTTGGGATGTTTTACTATGCCAATAATGACATATAAATATAAGTTGTCATTTTGGTTGAATATGTACAATGAATTATGTTTCATAAGTATGTGAGTTCCAAATATCACCAGATGTTGCAAACACAGATGATTAAAGAACTTTGTGAATTGATCAGGCCATTTTGGATTTCTCCAAAGCCATATGTTTTCTTTATGTTTCTTAAACCCTCTTTGTGTTTCATATCTGCTTCTTTATCATTGTATAGCATTTCAATAGTATATGTTTTTAATGTTCTAAAAAGATGGTGGTCAAGGGGAAATATGTCAAAAAGATGGGAAGAGGCACAATGGATAAGTAGAGGGTAAAATGGTCAAACTTATGCATCTGTAGGGAATAGTGTTTAGTTAATGTTGGAACAACAGACATAGTCAAAAGTGGCTGGGAGCATGGGTTAGGGTGGGGACTGTGGTTACTGGTTCAGTGGATCAAAACATCTTGCTAGGCAAGAGAAGCAGGAAACTAACACATGCCCATAGTCCGCAGGGCAAAAAAATCACAAGGTTCATTAATCCCATAAAAGGCAGGTCTGAAGCCTGGGAAAAAAAAGTTAATGTGGACGTTTTAAAATTTTTGGTCATTTAATGTGTTAATAATGATGCACAAAATATAGTATGAAAACCACATACTCCTAAAAGAACTTTGAAAAGACTTCCTGCCTTTGATTAGATTCGATTCCCTACAGTATGGAAACAGGCCCTTCAGCCCAACTCGACCCTCTGAAGAGTAACTCACCCAGACCCATTTCCCTCTACCTAACACTATGGGCAATTCACCTAACCTGCACATCTTTGGACTGTGGGAGGAAACCCATGCAGAATGTGCAAACTCTACACAGATAGTCACCCAAGGCTGGAATCAAACCTGGGACCCTGGTGTTGTGAGACTGCAGTGCTAACCACTGAGCCAACATGCTGCTGTGTTTAACATTATGCTGAATGTAAAAGCTTGAATAATTCTTTCGACCGTTTCAATTATTTTTGTGATAGTCTGTTTGACAGAAGATATGCATGTGCATTTTGAAGACACCAAATAGGTGTGATACTTCATTGATATCAGCCAGGCACAGAATAGAAATTCAGGTTGCATGAGCTTCAGATTATGAAATGATCCAAGCACTCCAATTAAACTGAAAAAGCTGCTTTCAGGATAAAACACTGAATGGTTTCTGATTTCTCGTTATCCAAGTGTAATCCTTTCAGAGTGAGGTTGAAAAATATTGAACCAAGCTTTAATCCTAAAATGCGAAGATAATGGTGATGTTTTATATTCACATGTTCAAAGACTATGTTCTACGGTCAGTCAAGTGAGTTATTAGGACAAAATTAAAAGTTGGTTTCTGAATGTACAGCTTAGTACAAATCTTTTTTTAACTTGATAGCTAATTTGTTTGATAAAAGTATTTGCATTTTGAAAAAAAAACACGTTTCTTGGTTTTGAAAGCTTTCTCAAAATATCAGAGTTACAATTACGAATAAGCTAAATGCAGTACGTAGGTCTGAACATAAGGATTCTTGTTTTCTCTAAAATGGCAATTATAGCCATGTGTGATTGTGACATTAGTAACCATGATTTCAAGTGCACTTAATAAAAGGTCCACTTGTGAAACACAGAAACAGATTTGTGCTCACAGTGTTTGAACAGATTGAAGAGACTGAATACAGCATTAGTCTGGAAGAAAATTATACATTATTCAAGCATCCTAACTGTCTCTCTGACTGACATCTTTAAGAATTATTTCATGTTCTGCTAATATTGTTGGGTTTTTAGTGGAATCACATATTAAGGTCTTTACTCTCCGCTGACTTTACGGATTCTTTCAACATTCATAGTTATTCAGTTCAGTTGCCTACCGAACATGAAACTTCTGCTAATTAAATATCAAAATGTACAACTCCTTCTTGTGTGCTCCTTCCATCCTCCTTCCTCTTCGCCTTTAGTTCTTTCATGAAATCCCAACAGTGTGGAAGCAGGCATTTGGCCTATCAAGTCCACATTGAACCTCTGAAGTCCCACTCCCCCTACCTTAATCCCCAGCATACCCCATGACTAATCTACCTAACTTGAACATCCCTGGACACGGTGAATAATTTACCATAGCCACTCCACCTAACCTGTACATCTTTGGACTGTGGGAGGAAACCAGGAAGTCAGAGGAAACCCAAAAAGATAGGTGCCTGAGGTTGGAATTGAACATAGATCACTGACGCTGTGAGCTAATGGTGATAATCATTGAGCCACCCTTTTTTTCTTGAGCTTCTCTTCATTTGAGCCAGAGAGCCACAGAAAACTCTCTTCACGTGACACCAGTAGAAATTAACATTGAAAGATTGTATGGGAAACCGTGACTACACCTTAAAACGTACACCATTTAAATTTGAAAACTGACTCAAGATTCCTTTGTGCCACACTAGCCCTAAAAAAACTACAATTCAAGATCATAGGTCTTCAGAGAAATAAGGTCATGAATGAGGTAATATAATTTATTTTTAATTATGCTTAAAAGCAAAACCTTTGCACAGTGGATTTGAAAAAATCGAGGAAGGAGGAAATCATGCAGAAGATTCAAGTCACCTGTTTGTAATTTGTGATTGTATTCATCAATAAAGCAGTTTTCAAACAGTTGACGGTGTGTTTGAACTCAGTGACATTTCTAGCCTTATAACAAGTCCTAACACAAGCTGCAACCAACACCAGAACTGTTTGTTTGTGATTTGTATTATATTGTGTCCTGTTTCTCTCCTATTTATCCTTTGGTCCCTTGTCAAAGTGGTTGGAACCTCACATATGCATTGTGTTAACTAATTGTGCTCCTTTGATAATGATCTTTCTTTGTGTATTTTATACCTGATGTATACTGCATAGATGACAATTTTTTATAAAATATAAGGAAATACATCCAATTTAATGGGATGATTTGTGTGTTGTCTCATTAAGGAATACTGGTTTTCACCTCAGGACTCTGAGAGTGAAGTCAGTGCCTTGGTATTTTAAGAAGGACTTTTGCCTGATAGATTGATTTTCCTGCTCCTCAGATGCTGCCTGACCTGCTGTGCTTTTCCAGCACCACTCTCATCTAGACTCTAATCCCCAGCATCTGCAGTCCTCACTTTCACCTATTTTAAGAACCAGTCTTGGTTACTCATATTGGTTCGGCTACAGGCCCAGTTTGGCAGCTATATTTCAGACGAGTGTGCATGATGAGAATCCCAGGACAGGCTGTCAGCCTCTCTAAGAGGACTGGGCAAAGTGGGGACCTCATGACACGAGGTAAGATAAAGATCCTTGTATACATTTAATATTATTTAAATTAGAGGAAGCAAGTAGAAAGAGAATAATTTAAAGATAAGTCATGGCAGGGAAATCGAGCTCAGTGGAATGGAAAATCAGGGACACTTCCAGTGTCCTGGGTGATCACATGCAGAAAGTACATCCAGCTGCAGCTACTGAAAATCCTGATTTTGGATCCTGACTAGAGGCTGCAGGCACTGTGGAGTATCTGCAAAATTGAGATTTTTGTGAATAACACATACGTTGAGATAGTCACCGTAGATAAAGACAATGGGTGACCAGTAGACAGTAAAAGAAATGACAGGTAATACAGGAGTCCCCTTGGGCTCTCTCTTTCTTTAACAGGTTTTCTGTTTGCAACCTTCCAGGGGAGATGGTTTGTTGGGAAAGCAACAAGAGCCAAATGCAGGCACCAAATGTGGTTTCAGCTACAGAAAACAAAAGGGTGAGAGCAATAGTGATAGGAGATTCTATCCGAACGGGAACAGATATATGTTTCTATAGCTATGGATGTGACACCAAGATGGTATGTTTCCTGTCTGGTGCCAGGATGTGACTGAGTTACTATTGGACATCCTGAAGGGAGAGGGGGAATAGCCAGAATTTGCGGTCCATGTTTTAGGATGACATTTCATTAGGAGAAGCTGAAATCTGATGCAGGAAATCAAGAAGTGCAATTAGTCTGGATAGAATTAAAAAGCAACAAATTTGGAAGGCATTGATGAGAGCTTTTTATAGATAGCCAAACAGTAATGGTGAGGTATTAAACAGGAAATTAACCGTGTATGCACCAAGGATCCTACAGCAATCATGGATGATCTTAATCTCGACAAATCGTTTGCAATAATACTGTGGTGGATGACTTTCTGGATGTATAACAGATAAATATTTAAACTAATGCATTGAGGAACCAACTTTGGAACACATTATCCTAGCTTTGTTTTTTTTTGTGAAATGAGAAGTGGTTAATCAATAATCTTGTTGTGAGAAATCCTTTTGGAAAAAGTGATCATAACATGACCATAAATTTTTCATTGTGATAGAAATCCCAAATTAGTGTCCTAAATCTAAATAAGAGAAAGTACAAAGGTATAAGGGCTGAGCTGGCTGTGGTAGACTTGTTAAACTTCATTAAAACGCATGACGCTCAGTAGGCTGTTGTTAATAGATAAAAGATGAATAAATGCACTGCACAAAGTATATGCAGGTATTCTAGAACACAACAGGAGAGATGGTACAACTATGGTGAACAAAATAAATTAAGGACAGAATTAGGTCGGAAGGAGAGGCATGTAATGTTGCTTGAAAGTATAGCAAACCTGAGGATTGACAGTAATTTAGAATGTAGCATTCTCTTTTTCCTGTCCGGGAGCAGCAGGAGAGAGAGCAGAGGTGACTTTGGGACCAGGAGGTTCCCAGAGATATAAGTGAACAGTATAAATACTTACCTTCAAAGCCTGCAGCCTTTTTCCTGTCTGGGAGCAGTGGGAGACAGACCAGAGGTAACATTGGGACCAGAAAGTTGCTGGGATGGTAAAGACTTAACATATATTTGTGCAGTGGCTAAACCCTACTACATGTGTAGTATCTCCCTTCCACCCCCTTCCTCTAACCAAAAGAAAAGGACTCTATAAGGTAAGGCATTTTCTTTTCTTTTATATATTTAAGTGCATTGTTTGGTATTAGTTGAGTTAAAGCTAAGGTTTACAATGGCAGACCCGTGACATGTGACCCTTGCTTGATGTGGGAGCTTAGGAATGCGTCTGACATTCCTGACTCTTACACTTGCAGGAAGTGTGTCCAGCTGCAGCTGTTATTTGACCACATGACGGCTCCGGAGCTGTGGATGGACTCACTGTGGAGCATCCGCGATGCTGAGGAGATCGTAGATAGCACGTTTAGTGAACTGGTCACACCGCAGGTTAGAATTGCTGAGGGAGACGGTGAATGTGTGACCGAAAGGCAGAAAAAGAGTAGGGAGGCAGTGCAGGTGCCCCTGAGGTCATCTCCCTCCAAAACAGGTATCCCATTTTGGATACTGTTGGGAGAGATGGTTCACCAGGGAAGGGCAGCAGTTGCCAGGATCATGGCACCGTGAAGGGCAGGAAAAAGTTTCATAGGGCCATAGTCATAGAAGATTGTATTGTAAGGGGAGTAGATGGATGGTTCTGTGGCCGAAAATGAGACTCCCGGATGGTATATTGCCTCCCAGGTGCTTGGATCAGGGATGTCACTGATCAGTTGCAGAGCATTTTGGAAGGGGAGGGTGAACAGTCAGTTGTCTTTGTACATATAGGCACCAACGATATAAGTAAAAAATGAGATGAGGTCCTGAAAGCAGAATTCAGGGGGCTCGGAGAGAAATTAAAAAGGAGGATCTCAAAGGTAGTGATCTCAGGATTACTACCAGTGCCACATGCGAACCAGGGTAGAAATGAAAGAATAGGCAGGATGAACATGTGGCTTGAAGGATGGTGTAGGAGGGAGGGGTTCAGATTTGCGGGACATTGGGACCAGTTCTGGGGAAGGTGGGACTATTACAAATTGGATGCTCTATACCTAAACGAGACTGGAACTAACGTCCTTAGGGGAGTTTTTACTACTGCTGTTGGGGAGGGTTTAAACTAATGTGGCAGGGGGCTGGGAACCAGAAAATAAGACTAGTAGACAGAGAGGTGGAAACTGGAGACTGTAAGGCACAGGATCATGAAGTTAGCATTACCAAGGGGAAGAGTAGGCAGAGAGCAGATGAGCACAAAGGACTGGTGGTCTGAAGTCGATATGCTTTAATGCAAGGGGGATAGCGGGTAAGGCAGATGAACTTAGGGCTTGGATTAGTGCCAGGGAATATGACATTATTGTGATCACAGAGACTTGGTTGAAGGAAGAGCATGATTGGCAACTAAATGTTCCAGGATATAGATGCTTCAGACAGGACAGGGAGGGAAGTAAAAGGAGGAGTTGCATTGCTGGTCAGGGATGATATCACAGCTTTGCTAAAGGAGGACACTACAGAGAGCTTGAGTAGTGAGGCATTATAGGTAGAGCTGAGAAATAAGAAGGGTGCAGTTACATATTGTTGGGGCTGTACTGCAGGCCTCCCAACAGTGAGTGTGAGGTAGAAAAACAAATATGTAAACAGATTATGGAAAGATGTAGAGGCAACAGAGTGTTGGTGATGGGAAATTTTAATTTTCCCAACATTGACTGGGATACACTTAATGTCAGAGGTCTGGATAGGGTAGAATTTGTAAGGAGCATCCAGAAAAGTTTTCTAGAACAGTATGTTAATAGTCTGACAAGGGAAGGGGCCATATTGGACCTGGTGTTGGGTAATGAGCCAAGCCAGGTGATAGAAGTTGAATTGGGGGATTTCTTTGGGAATAGTGACCACAATTCTGTAATTTTTAGAATACTCGTAGATAAAGATGAAGAATACTAAACTGGGCCAAGACCAATTATATCAAAATTCAGCAGGACATGAGAAATGTGGATTGGACACAGCTATTTGAAGGGAAGCCCACATTTGATATGTGGGAGGCTTTCAAAGATAGGTTGAAGATAGTGCAGGATAGGCATATCCCTTTGAAAACAAGGGATAGGAAAGGCAAGATTTGTGAACAACAGATGACAGGAGAAATTCTGCAACTAGTCAAGAGGAAAAGGGAAGCTTACATAAGGTCCAGGCAACTAAGAACAGAATGGGTCTTGGAGGAATATCAGGAGAGTGAGACCAATCTTAAACGAGGAATCAAGCGGGCTAAAAGGGGTCATGAAATAACTTTAGTGAGCAGAATTAAGGAGATCCCAAGGCCTTTTATTCATACATAAGAAGCAAGAGGGTAACTAGAGAAATGGTTGGTCCACTGAAGGATAAGGAAGGAAGGTTGTGTGTCGAACCTGAGAAAATGGGTGAGATTCTCAATGATTACTTTGCATCAGTGTTCACTGAGGAGAGAGACATGATGAATGTTGAGATTAGAGATAGAAGTTTGTTTACTCTGGATCACGTTGACATAAGGAGAGAGAATGTTTTGGGTAGGCTAAAGAATATTAAGGTGGACAAATTCCCAGGACTGGATGGGATCTACCCAAGGTTGCTGAAGGAGGTGAGAGAGGAAATAGCTGGGGCCCTGACAGATATCTTTGTAGCATCCTTAAACACAGATGAAGTGCCGTAGGACTGGAGGGTTGCTAATGTTGTCCCCCTATATAAGAAGGGTAGTAGGGATATTCCAGGTAACTACAGACCTGTGAGCATGACATCAATAGTGGGAAAGTTGCTGGAGAAGGTACTAAGGGATAGGAATTATTTATATTTGGAAGAGAATGGGCTTATCAGTGATAGGCAATGGTTTTGTGTGGGGAAGATTGTGCCTTACCAACTTAATAGAGTTCTTTGAAGAAGTGACCAATTTGATAGATGAAGGAAGGGCTGTTGATGTCATATAGATGTATGTTAGTAAGGCATTTGATAAGGTTCCCCATGGTAAACTAATGGAGAAACTGAAGTCACATGATGTGCATGGTACTCTAGCCAGATGGATAAAGAACTGGTTGAGCAACAGGAGACAGAGAGTAGTAGTTGAAGGGAGTTTTTTGAAATGGAGAAAGGTGACCAATGGTGTTCCACAGGGATCAGTGCTGGGGCCACTTAAATGATCTAGAAGAGGGCACTGTTGGTCTGATCAGTAAGTTTGCAGATGACACGGAGATTGGTGGACTAGCAGAAAATGTAGGGGACTGTCAAAGAATACAGGAGAATATTGATAGACTGGAGAGTTGGATGGAGAAGTGGTAGATGGAGTTCAATCCAGGCAAATGTGAAGTGATGCATTTTGGGAAGTCTAATTCTAGAGCGAACTACACTGTAAACGGAAGAACCTTGGGAAAGGTTGATGAGCAGAGAGATCTGGGCGTTCAGGTCAATTGTACCCTAAAGGTGGCTGCACAGGTGGATAGAGTGAAGGCATATGGAATGCTTGTCTTCATCAGATGGGGTATTGAGTATAAGAGCTGGCAGGTTATATTAAAATTGTATAAGACTTTGTTTCGGCTGCATTAAGAATACTGTGTACAGTTCTGGTAGCCACATTACCAAAGGGATGTGGATCCTTTGGAGAGGGTGCAGAGAAGGTTTACGAGGATGTTGCCTGATATTGAAGGTGCGGGACTATCCTACACTGAAAGATTGGAGTGACTGGGCTTGTATACATTTGAGTTTAGAAGGCTGAGAGGGGATCTGATTGAGACGTATAAGAATATTAAAGAATTGGACACCCTGGAGGCAGGAAGCATGTTTCCGCTGCACCTACTCCTGCACCTATTGTCTATTGTCTATTGTGCTAGCTATGAAGAGATGTTGAGTAGGTTAGGATTGTCTTCATTAGAAAAAAGGAGAATAAGAGGGAACCTGATTGAGGTCTACAAAATAATGAAGGGTATAATCAGATAAGCTTTTTCCCAGGGTGAGGGATTCAATAACGAAAGGTGACTGGAGAAAAATTTAATGGGGATACACGTGGAAAATACTTTACATAGAGGGTGATATGTGCCTGGAATGCGTTGCTAGCAGAGACAGGCACGGTAGATTCATTTAAGGTGTGTCTGGACAAATGCATGAGTAGGTAGGGAGCAGAGGGATACAGATCCTTAGGAATTGGGCGAGAGGTTTAGACAGTGGATTTTGATCAGCACAAGCTTGGAGGGTCGAAGGGCCTGTTCATTATATAGATTAGATTAGATTACTTACAGTGTGGAAACAGGCCCTTCGGCCCAACAAGTCCACACCGCCCCGCCGAAGCATAACCCACCCATACCCCTACATCTACATTTACCCCTTACCTAACACTATGGCCAATTCACCTGGCCTGCACATATTTGGACTGTGGGAGGAAACCGGAGCACCCGGAGGAAACCCACGCAGACACGGGGAGAACGTGCAAACTCCACACAGTCACTCGCCTGAGGCGGGAATTGAACCCGGGTCTCAGGCGCTGTGAGGCAGCAGTGCTAACCACTGTGCCACCGTGCCGCCGTTCATGGGCTGTAAATTTTCTTTGTTCTTTGTTCAAAGGAGGACCAAGACATTGATTAAGAAGGGAAAAATACAACATGAGAGCAAACTTGCAAGGAACTAAAAAATGATTGTAACAGCATCAATAAGAATGTGGAACTGAAAAGATTAGTGAAGGCAAATGTAGGCCCATTCGAGTCAAAGTAGAAAAAAATAATAATTAAGAACAAGGAAAGTACAGAGCAATTAAACGACTAACTTTATTTTGTTTTTACAGAAGAAGACACAAAAACCTTTCCCAGAATGCTAAAGAAGTAAGGGAGTTTTTGGAAGGAGGTGTTGAAAGAAATTATTATTAGTAACAATCAAAAGAGTGCTGCAAAAAATAATAGGACTGAATGCTGTTAAGTCCTCAGGGCTTGAGAATCCACACCTTAAGGAGTTGACCATGGAAAGATGTGAATGCATTAGTTATCAGTTTCCAAAGAAGTGTAGATTTTGGAACATTCCTAGCAGATTGGAGGCTGGTAAATATATCCCCACCATTTACAAAGACAGGAAGTGAGAAAACTGTAAATTGCAGACAGGCTAGGCTACATGGGATGGTACATAGGATTCCCTCCACCTCTAAGTTCCCTTCCACGCCACTCACCATCCTGACTTGGAAATGTTCCACCATTCCTTTAATGTCGCTAGGCCAAAATTCTGGAATTTGCTTCTTAATGGCATTAACAGGTCGACCGGCAGCACAAAGTATGCAGTGGTTCAAGAAGGTAGCTCACCACCTTCTCAAGGGTAACTAGGAGTGGCCAATAATGCTGGCCAACCAGCGATGCCCTCACCCCATGATTGAATTTTAAATGTATCAGTAGTAGGGAAAATGCTGGAGTCCAATTTAAAGAAATATACTAAAAGTATTACACAAAGTCAACATGGATTTATGAAAGGGAGATCATGGTTGATAAACTTACTGAATTTTGTAGAATAGATGAGGATTTGGATTTTCAGAAAGCATTTGATAAATTGTGATGAGAGATTATGTGCAAAATCAAAGCACTCAGGATTAATTGTAATATACTGGCACAGACTGAGAATTGTTTAGCAGACAGGTAATAGAGGGTAAGAATAAATTATCTGTCTTTGAAGTGCAAGATGGTGATAACATCAGATATTCTCAATATATCGCTACAATTTGGATAAGGAAAGCAAT
The DNA here is from genome assembly GCF_047496795.1 of Chiloscyllium punctatum. NCBI lineage: Eukaryota > Metazoa > Chordata > Chondrichthyes > Orectolobiformes > Hemiscylliidae > Chiloscyllium > Chiloscyllium punctatum. Next base: position 120,299,935 of record NC_092747.1, read on the forward strand.
TGTGATTTTTCCAAGTTTGCTGATGTCACAAACTAGGTGGGAGTGTGAGTGATGAGAATGTAAGGAGGCTTCAAGATGACTTAAACAAGTTGAGTGGATAAATTCATAGCAGATGCAGGATAAAGTTTCAGGACATCTCTGCAGAAATTCCTCAGGATAGTGCCCAACGCTCAACCATCTTCAGTTGTTTCATCAATGACTTTCTCTCTATCGTAAAGTCAGTAGTGGGATGTTCGCTGATCATTGCACAATATTCAGCACCAATATTCATGAATCCTCAGGTACTGAAACAGCCCATGTCATAATGTAGCAAAAAAAAAATTTAGATGCTGGAAATCAGAAGCAAAAACAGAAATTGCTGGAAAAACTTGGCAGCATCCATGGAGGGAAAGCAGAGTTAACATTTCGGGTCCTGTGATCCTTCCTCAGGACTGTTTTTTCCAGCAATTTCTGTCCTAATTTAGTGAGACCTGGACAATATTCAGGCTTAGGTTGAAATGTAATATTGTGGGAATTAAGTAAGATTTCATTTAGAAAGGTGTTCTAACACTAATAAGACAAACTAGTACTGTATGCCACATCTTAACAGGCAGGAACCTTGAACACCCTCAGGGTCCATTTGAGCAGAAGTGATTGGAGAGGAATTTTATGCATCCTCAGGCCTGTATCAGCCTTGAGAACAGATTTGAGAATATTAATAGATCACTGCAGATGGGATAAAAGGAAGGCCTAAAACAGAACACCTCTGTTTAATGTTCACATTACATTCCAGTACGATGTATGCACCTAAGAGTTCATAATATTCTGTATATATCACCAGACATGGTACAGAGCCAGGACAGGGGATTAGACAGAATTCTACTCAGCCAGTTTAATACTGGTGTTGTTTAAATAAACAGGATGGTAACCTGCAGAGCTGGGTACTGAGGCTTGGAGGTGGTAGCAAGGCTTAAAATGTTGAATTGTGAGAGCAGACTGCATACATGTTGCCTTCTATTTGGAAAATTATCAGATAATGTAACCAAGACATCCTTAAGATGTTGTTCAACAGGGTTGATTATATATAAACAATAAACTATATTTTTATAAGTAAATTAGGTGCTTTTTTTAGACCAAAGTTAATGAAATCTTGGATTCTCTCTCCCAAAAGGTAGAAGACTAATAACATCTTTGAGATTGAGATTGATATCTTTTATGAGTTAAAATTGATAGAATCACTACAGTGTGAAAGCAGTGTTAATTCCTGACTCAGGCGACTTGACTGTGTGGAGTTTGCACATTCTCCCCGTGTCTGCATGGGTTTCCCCCGGGTGCTCTGGTTTCCTCCCACACTCCAAAGATGTGCAGGTCAGGTAAATTGGCCATGCTAAATTGCCCGAGGAGAAAGTGAGGACTGCAGATGCTGGAGATCAGAGCTGAAAATGTGTTGCTGGAAAAGCGCAGCAGGTCAGGCAACATCAAAGGAGCAGGAGAATCGACGTTTCGGGCATCAGCCCTTCTTCAGGAATGAGGAAAGTCCCTCCTCCCTACCTTTTATCTACCAAGTCCCTCCTCCCTACCTTTTATCTTAGCCTGCTGGATGATGTTGCCTCCTCTATATTGGGGAGACAGGCCGCCTACTTGCGGAACGTTTCAGAGAACACCTCTGGGACACCCAGACCAACCAACCCAACCACCCCGTAGCCCAACACTTCAACTCCCCCTCCCACTCCACCAAGGACATGCAGGTCCTTGGATTCCTCCATCGCCAGACCATGGCAACACAACGGTTGGAGGAAGAGCGCCTCATCTTCCGCCTGGGAACCCCCCCAACCACAAGGGATTAACTCAGATTTCTCCAGTTGCCTCATTTCCCCTCCCCCCACCTTGTCTCAGTCAAATCCCTCGAACTCAGCACCGCCTTCCTAACCTGCAATCTTCTTCCTGACCTCTCCGCCCCCACCCCACTCCAGCCTATCACCCTCACCTTGACCTCCCTCCACCTATCGTATTCCCAACGCCCCTCCCCCAAGTCCCTCCTCCCTACCTTTTATCTTAGCCTGCTGGACACACTTTCCTCATTCCTGAAGAAGGGCTGATGCCCAAAATGTCGATTCTCCTGCTCCTTGGATGCTGCCTGACCTTCTGCGCTTTTCCAGCAACACATTTTCATGCTAAATTGCCCGTCGTGTTAGGTAAAGGGGTAAATGTAGGGGAATGGGTGGGTTGCGCTTCAGTGGGTTGGTGTGGACTTGTTGGGCCAAAGGGCCTGTTTCCATACTGTAAGTAATCTAATCTAATCTAATCTAATCTAGGCCATTCAGCCCATTGAGTCCAGACTGACCCTCCAAAGAGCACCCGCCCCCTACCCATCCCTATAACCTTGCCTTTCCCTTGGCTAATCCACCTAGCCTGCACATTTGTGAACACTATCCACCTAACCTGCACATTCCTGGACACTGTGGGATAATTTAGCACAGCCAATCCACCCTACCCTGCACAGCTTTGGATTGTGGGAGCTCCCAGAGGAAACCCATGCAGACACAGGGAGAATGTGCAAGCTCCAAACAGACAGTCACTTCAGGCTGGAATCGAACTGGGTCCCTAGCACTGTGAGGTAGCAGCAGTAACCACTGTGCCACTGTGCTACCCCATGAAGGGCACATTGTTTCAGACAGAGGCTGGTTTGCATGTGGAATGAACTTCCTGAGGAAGTGTTGGATGTGGGTACAACAACAATGTTTAAAAGACGTTTGGATAAGTACATGAATAGGAAAGGTTTGGAGAGATATGGGCTTGGAGCAGGCAGGTGGGCCTAGTTCAGTTTGGGATTACGTTCAGCATGGAGTAGTTGGACTGAAGGGTCTGTTTCCTGCTGTATGACACTATAATGTCTTACCAAAACAAGTAAATGAAAATCAATCATAATTGAATGGTGGAAATGGTGTGCGGGGTGAAAGAGCTTATCTTTTCTCTGTGTTCTTGTTCTCGAGATTGTAAAAGAGTAATTGCTCCAATGCATTAAAACAATACAGTTCTCTATTCAAAACTAAAACAGAAGATTTCAAAAAGGCAACTTTTGTTTTTTTTTGTGATCTTAACATCAACTTGAAAGAAGTTTGAAACAATGACTACGAACAATTTGTGTTTAACAAAACATCTTTCATGGTGTTTATTCAGATACATCTAAAGTAAATGGGGGAACTGATCAATCTTTTCTGTTTGAATGAGGTTTGAACAGTGCCAGATATAGCCTTTGTGCATTAGCACATGCTGGTCAGGTGATAAGCTAATCTCTAAAGGAAGTAAGAATTGTATGTTAAACAGGACCTTTTTTCATCACAAACGGAGGAGGCAATTATTTGTTCGACCCATGACCCTGTCCTATTGAAATTACACAACTGAATGATTCCACACAGATGACTTTATCTTTATTAGTTAACTATTTCAACTAGTTTGAAAGATTTGAGAGAGCAGCAAAAATCTTCAATAATTGAGCCTAACTTCAAAAAAATTGTCACCAGGCTTTTGCATGGCTTTGAAATTGTTTTTCTTAATTAACTCTAATATCTTTGCGCTCTTATTTCTCATCTTCTTGATTATCTTCCATCATTTCCGAGGGTGAAACCCTATGCGAGAGATCACTTCAGTATACAAGTCATTATCATTGCCTGCTCCAAAATAGCATTTCTGATCAACATAGAAATCAAGCCGAGACACAGTGACAAATTCAGTAATCTGACAGCTAACAAAAACATTGGAAAAGTGAGACCGTTGCAGAGTACCGGTCCAATAACAAGTGTTGTTGGGTGTTTTGGTGAAAATCTCTACATTGAAAACTCCAAATTAAAATATTTAGCCCCAGGATTGTTAAATTTGTGACAGTAAATCGCTACTACAATTTGCTGTTTGTAGTTAAGCATATTGCACTTGAAGGTGGTTTACCATAGGTGCTGTTGAACTTTAACAAAAGTGGATTCAGCTTGAATGGAGATCTAATTTAGGAAGGAGGAGAAAGTGAGGACTGCAGATGCTGGAGATCAGAGCTGAAAATGTGTTGCTGGAAAAGCGCAGCATTGATACATAGGAAGCATTGTTCAAGAATGTTCCAGTTCTGCTGTAGGGGCTTTAGAGCACAAACATCAGCCGCAGATTTTTCTGGGGTTGGAACATATTTGCGTTCTGACCCAATTGGCTGCAGCAATGAGTCTTCAACTCAGTCTTCCTAGAGACTGCCAATTAAGAATTAATCTCTGGGAATGCAGTCCAAATAATGTCTGCAGTGAGAGGGGAATAGAGAGGAACACGATGGAGGTGTGATCACTTTAATGGAAGCAACCACAACTGTGTCATCATCAGCACTATCACATGCGTTGATTTCTCGAAGCTTGTCTCACCATGACAATTTTCTGCCGGTGAGCATCAAACGTGTTAACTTTTACCACTGAAGGTGAGCAAACCTTGAACTGTCATGCTGCTCTGGCCTCTCAGTTTGCAGCCACCCTCCCCATTGAACTGCTGAGCTGCTTATACAGTGAAGGAGAACCCCTGTAGACCTGAACATTTTAAGAGACTGAGGGAGTCAACACTACTACTGATCTTCAAATGGATATTTTCTCATTTACCTGTTCAGAGGTACCTATTACATGTCTCTCTGAAGCAAGAAGGACTTGAATTTGGGCCTCCTGGTCGAGAGGAAGGGACACTGCCATTGTACCACAAAAGCTCCAGTCATTCTTAATCAAACTTTTATGAGGGCTGTGACAATTGCAATGTTGATGAAAGATTTCAGTTAATTACAGCGTGACTCAAATTAATTAAATTACTGCTACATTTGGGCAAATTGCTGACTTTAGATTCAACTTGCCCATTGAGAAAATGGCTGGGGGTGGGAACATGATGACAAATTGGCCTGCCATATTTTTCTCTGATTTTCCACCCTGCTTCCCACCTTGAAGTCTGTGTCCAATGGCCTGATAAAATTTTCCCTAAATGCCAATCTTGATATCGACTAACAGGAGGAAGGATGTGGAGAATGATAAGACTTCATAGCTGCCCATATGTTACATTCAGGTTGGATAATGGGACAACAATGGAACAGATTGGCATTTGTATGAGTTGTCAGTTATGCTATCTAGTCTTTATATGACATCCATAGCAGCAACCAAAACATATGTATCAAAGGAGATCCAGCATGGGGGCATACATATCCCACCTCATCGGCAGATTGCTAATGGGGTTCAGACGTTCATGACTGCTACACTCCTCTTCCTTGTGTGACTACCCAAGCAGTGAGGATCACAATACAGTCAGTGGGAAAAAAAGCAAGGCCAGTGGGAATGATAAAATAGACAGGCAGGAGGCTGGAAGAACACAGCAAGCCAGGCAGCATCAGGAGGTGAAGTTGCGTTTCAGGTGTAACCTTTCTTCAGGGACTGGGTGTGAGTGTTGGGGGAGCTGCAAGAAAAGATGGTGGTGGGGGCAGGGTGGTGGAGTGGCGATTGGTGATGAATATAGCACAAGCCTCCCACTGGATTTCAACATGGTGAACCATTACATATATGGCCTTTAGCTACTCTCTATGTCTCTCTCCCAAACTCTGGCAAACTAACCCACCTCACTATGATATTTGCTGACATTTTCAGAAAGCTTATAACCTGTAACCGACAATGGTTTTCTCTGTATCCTCCCTCATGGCTTCATGAAACACATAGGCCTTGTATCCAGGTAGGAATACTGACTGGCTGCTCTATATGCCCAACTCTATCCTATCCTGGAACCAAATTGAAATTGCAAAGTTTATCTTTTTACACCTTGACTTTCTTGACACTTCCTTGAGAGGTGGAGACTCTCAGCCTGTCCATCAGTGTGACAGCTATCTTTGCCATTGCCTGCAAGTATGAATACTTCAAACCTTTAGCAGACCCATCACCCCGACTTGTGTCAGGCAGACTTCAGCACTCGCCACATGACTTTGTTCATTTAGCCTTATATTTAAACTCCCAAAATATTATACTCTTATGAGCCTCAAAATTGCAATACTGTAATCTCCAGAAAGGCTCTTTGAACACTTGTGCCTGCAGCTGTGATAGTAGCTGTCTAAACCACTGAAAATTAAACCACTGAAAATTATGATTCTGCTCCAACATAATCAATATTTTTACGGCCTGGTGTCTAATACAGGGAGAAGGCAGGAGCATATGGTTGAGAAACATATCAGCCATGAACAAATAATGGAGCAGACTCAGTGGGATGAATGACCTAATTCTGCTCCTATCATTATGATCTTGTAATCCAATGGTCTGTTTAATAGATATGGTCACCTGAGCTACTGCCATTGTCCTGCTCTCTGGCTGCAGTTCTTGCTATTGTAAGAAGCAGAATTCAGTCAGGAAATCCTGACTAAAGTATGAGTGTTTATTACTGTTGCTGAGATTGAGGTTAAGGAATTGTTCCCGGAAAACCTGAGGGTGATCTGTGGCTGAGCCCTTCTCCCATCCCCTCTCCCATCTTCAAGCAGCTATTCCTTGACTGTGCTCCTGACAAAATGCACGCCAAGGGGATGCCAATGATAACTTAGAGCATGTGGACTGAACGGACTCTTTTACATTGGGGCAACTGAATTTGGCAACTCAAATTAATCGTTCAAATTACCAAGGAATTCTACAATTTTAATATTGGCGATTAAAATTAATTGGGAACTAATCTGAAAGTAATTGAAGATCACTTTTTATCACACTGTTTGTTTTCCTGATGCTGAACACATACATATGTGTGTATAGTTCAGAAGGAGAATTAACTTGAATATTAAACTCCAAAATGCCATTGTTGGTGACAATGTTGGTGTTTTTCACATTTGATCTTAGACACTGTTTTGATGCTTTGGCTTTTATAAATTATCTTCTCAAATTGAAACTAGTATCACTATGTTGTTTGGAATCCCCCCATTCTGTCTGGACACACTCCCATAAGTTAAGGTGCTCAGTGTAGTACTGTTGAGAAAGTGTCATTGAAGGATTAAGAGAAAGATGATAAATAATATATATTAAAATAGAACAATTCCAAAACTGCCAAGCGTACAGGAGAGGTATTTTGTACAATTGTATTTGGTATTCAGTTTTTAATTAATTCTTTCCTTGGTTAATTAGTATTCATACTCACAAAGCAAGGAATATTTTTATCTCAGTTATTGTAATTTCTTGTAGAACTTTGAGAAAAGAAGATGTTGGGCATTTTGGGAGTTGTACAATGAAAACTAAAAAGACTGAATATTAAATTGGGATTTGTTTCATATTCTGATCTGCATTGGGTTGTAATTCATATAGAATAACCAGCTGGCTAATTCATTCTGTTGTTTGTGGCTCAGAAAGTCTATTTGGCTCTCCTCTAACTGAATAGAGTGACGTTATGAATGTTAAATGTTGATTCAACAATCCCTTCAACTTGCTTAGATATGGGGGTTAGGGGTGGAAGTGGTGAGGTTATAATTTAAATAATTGCACTTCACAGCTGCTAGAAAATTAGAATTCCCTGCTGTCAGGTTGACCCAAGCCCCAGGGTCTTACTATTTTAAAATGAAGATATGGCTTTTGCTGACAATGCTTCAATGCTAATTGTCTCTGCAAAATTGTGAGGGGTCCTTTTCTCTTTGGAACACTACAGTCCTTGTGATGATGTTTCGTTATTGCAGTGATCATTTATACAACAGAATGTCTTGCCAGCTCATTTCAGAGTGTCTAATAGTGAACCACACTCTGTGAAGCAGACTCATCTATAACTCAGAGTAAATAGGAAGAACCAATATTCTTTCCTGAAGCCAAGTCATAACCACACAACAATCCTATGGCTTCTATGAGCTGTACGGGTTTTGACTGATGATGGTCCGACGAGTAACTCAGGGTTATGAAGACCATTTGGTTCATTTTGTCCTTTAGAGAATGAAATCTGCAATCCTTGCTTGGTACGGTCAAATGTTGTAATGGGATTAACTCTTAGCTACCTTCTGGAAGGGGCTCGCAAGTGACTCAGGTCAAGAGCAATTAGGGATTAGACAATGTTGGCCTTACCCAGCAATGCCCACATTCCATGAAAAAATAACAATCATGTTTAGGAATCTGCAGCCATATGTGAGAATCTTAGAAATAATGTCTTCACCTAAACAGCATTAACAGTCATTTCCTCTTGCACACCATTCAAGGATCAACTACATATTTGACAACATTTTCCTCTCTACTCTAACTCAATTGCCATGGACGCCAATATTCTGATCTGCTGAGACTTTATTCTGCACCATGAATAAAAAGCAACCTCCTGAAAATGTTGAAAGAAAGTGCAAAGTTACTTCCATTAAATTTGGAGTTGGTTGTTGGAGTTTCCCCTTGGGTAATAGTGAATGTTTTGTGCACTTTGGTTAATAACCTGTCGACTTTCTAGATGTGTCCTCAGGGCAAGAGGAAATCATCTAGCTGGCTGTCAATGGGAGCTCTTCATGCTGGAATCCTTTGTGTCTTTGTGTGTGGCCTTGGGATAGGCACACAACTGGCTATGCCTGGCCTGTTCTTGACTTATTTGCCTGATTTTGATTGCAGGTTGGTACATGTACTCTTACCTATGTTTATAGTGGGTGCTGGATGGTACAGATATACTAACTTTCTGAGTGCTTCCTTATGCTTCCTTGAACAATGGCAATTGCTGAGTATTATGGTAGAATGCCCAGCAATATCTGTGGAAGCATATTTCTAAGCAGTGAAGCCCTGCAAAACATTTGACTCTATTCAATTATTGCTCACATCATTGGAGCCAGATGAAAGAGCTGATAGTGAACCGATCTTGGTGCAAGGTCTTGTGTCTGTACTCCAGAAATGTAGCTGCTGGTGAAGTTTTGTGTGATCTGTGTGACTGATGTCTGGTAACAGAACAAGCAAGATTGCACAGATTTCTTTATAGTGTCACACCCTCTAAGATATTTGACACAGTTCCCTACAATTAGCACTCAGGTAAATCAGGAAAGGCATGAGCGAACACCCCATCAATATTTTCTTGTTCCTTTACTGCTCCTTCTTTTACAATGTGATCTACCCATTACGCCCAACTAATTCTTTGGCTGGAACTTTTGACGTGGATGCACCTACATGGGAGCTTGTTAGGAGTACAATAATTTACACTAGGTTTTTTACGTATTCATTTGTGGGATGAGAGTGTCGCTGGCTGGGCCAAGATTTATTGGCCAGAGACAGTTTGAGTCAACAACAGTGCTGTGGGTCTGGACTCACATGTTGGCTGTTTCCTTCCTGAAGGGGCATTAGTGAACCACATGTGTTTTTCCAACAATGGATTCGTGGTCATCATGAGATTATTATTTCCAGATTGTTATTGAATTCAAATTCCACCATCTGCCCTGTGGGATTTGAACCCAGGTCCCCAGCACGTTATGTGGGGGTCTGGATTAGCCATCTAGTGATATTACCACGAAGCCATTGCCTCCCATTGTGGCACTTCGGGTTGCTGGCCATTTGAAAAAACTAGAACAGCTGCTGGCTGCTGTCACCTCTACAAGCAATGTTCAGAAGAATTAAATACTGTAGGTACAAAGTATGATGTGCCCCTACTCTGTCAATATTCTTCAGTTTCAAGTTCACATCAATGCCTATTCATAGGGAGGGAAATTAATAAAATTACAAAACTCTCCTTCCTTTTCTCTTTGCTCTGTTATGCACCACTCAAGTTTGCAAGCAAAGAAATATTGTTGAGATTGGGGAACTTGAGATTCAAGTGCCTCACCTATATTTCTCCTTTTGTGTGTGGAAAATTACATGCAACATGAGTAAGGAGCACAGTCAATGTCAGTATAAACTTGGACAGAGTGAGACAAAGGCTGAATGAGTATTACAGGGATATATCTTTTCCATGTTCAGTTGTAGAGTTTTATTCATGTTTCAAGTAAAAGACATTCAATAAGTTCAGAATAGGCAAATTAATACAGGTAGTGGCATGATACGCCTTGAGGAAATCCAAGCTGCAGTCATTATGACACAACAGGGAAGGGGAATGTACTTGGGCACTTGGCTTTCAGAGACTGTCACAAACATAAAATAATTAGGGAATTTAGGTTTGGTGTGCAATCAGAGACAGGAGGGTCTGACTACAGGTGAAGCAGCATGGGTACCCAAAAGTTGCATTTGAGATGCTTCAGCCCCAACAGTTAAGAGGTTCTTGCAAACCATGTGAATGAGAGTGGGAACTGCAGGGAAGCTGAGCAAACTGACCATGTACTGTGTCAGGCAGCCAGTTCAATGTGTGGGAGGTAACAGGAACGTTGTAATGGTAGCGTACAGTATAGCCGAGGGATAGATAATATTGTCTTCAGCCATGAGCATAAGTCCTGAAGGTTATGTTGTCTGCTGAGGATTAGGGTTAAGCACCTTTTGCTGAGACTGCACAAGAACATGGAATGGGAGGGGACAGAGCCAATTATCATCCTCCAAGTTGGTACTTATGACGTTGACAGAGTTAGAAAGAAGGTTCTGCTAAAAGACTCTGAAGAGTTAGGAGCTAAATGAGAAAGCAGACCTCCTAGTTCATAAACTTTGGATTACTGCCACTTGCAAACTGGCGTAGAGTAAATGAAGTCTTGGAGTTAATAGTGTGGCTCAAAGATTGCTGTGGGTGGAAAAGGTTGATAGATTGACAAATTGTATAACAAGGGAGACTTTTAACTTGTTTAGACTGAGGGAGATTTTGGACAGGGAGAAATGTGGTTTGCAATGCAAAAGGATATGGCAGCATTGCAGAGCAGATATTTGGAAAGTAATATTAAATGTTGGAAGTGAAGGGACAGACCGCACAAACATTGAAGATAGAAGCAAATAAGGTCAAAGGGGAAAATATTTGTCAAGGAACAAAATTGATGGTTTCTTACTTTGAATGTACATAGAATTCAAAACAAAACAAATGAACTGGCACAAATAGAGAGTAAGTATAAACTTATTATGGAGGCCTGGTTATAAGGAGATTAAAGTCAGAAACTAAACATTCAAGGATATGTAACCTCTTGAACATGCAAGCGGGAAGGAAAGAGGGATGCGGTATCTTTGATTGTATGGGATAGGATAATTGTGATAGCAACAAAATGATTTTAGATTGAAAGAGGTAGAATCCACATGGGTGGAGGGAAGAAATAACAAGGGAAAGAAGACACTGTTGGAAGTTGTCTGGAAGCCCACTAACAGTCACTATACTGTAGGGCAGAGAATAAATCAAGAGCTATTAAGTGAATGTCAGAAAGGCAGTGTATTATTCATGGCTGATGTTAATATTTGTGTAGATTGCAGAGTCAAATTGGGAGAGGTAGCACACTCAGGATCAAACCCAGGCTAGTATATACGTACCTTAGCACAAAGGAGCACCACCACTCATACGCATAACTTCTTCCATGAATGCACATAGACCAGGATTGAACTAGCTTTGAATCACTGTTCTGGTGTATTCCTGAAAGGTGAAGACAAAAAGCATGCCTCTCACACAGAATGCTGTCTCTTCTCCCACCACAGTCCGAGATAACTCTCAGGAGGTAATAGGAGTACATCTCTCCCTTTTAAGTCTATCAATTTGAAGCTTCCTTTGTTCAATGTGATATCCAGAGTTTCCCTCTCTCTAATTGAATAACTTAAAATAATATTTTATATTTTAAGGAATAAGAATAAAAATATTTAAGGCAGTGGAACCAATGAGACTGGGGACTTGGATTTGTTTGGATTACACCACCAGAGAACTGACAAAGACATAATGCTCCAAATGACTTCATTCTGCCGTGTGAATGTCTGGGGGGGCTATAGTTTGAGGAAATCCTTCAGAATGATTTTGCTCACATGATTCAAGGTATTTTCTTTCTGCAACAAAGCATCTTTTCAACTCCTCTCCCTGCAGAACATATATAATCCAGTCGCATGATTTGAGAGAAGAACAGGGGATATCCATAATGTCCTGGCAAATATTTATCCCTCAACCAATGTTAGCTTATCTAGTCATTGTCACATTGCCATTTGGGGGATATTTGGGAACTATAGGATTCTCTTCAGGGAATAGGTTCACACTTAAGGGGCTTATTGCACAGCCACAGTGGCAAGTCTGGTAGGTTTTCCTGCTTAAGCTGGTGGTGGGCAGTAAAACATAGATCATAGAACAATACAGCACAATACAGACCCTTCAGCCCTCGATGTTGCACTGACATGTGAAACTGATCTGAAGCCCATCTAACCTACAGTATTCCATTATCATCCGTATATTTATCCAATGATCATTTGAATGCCCTATAAGTTGGTGTGTCCACTACTGTTGCAGGCAGGGCATTCCACACCCTTACTACTCTCTGAGTAAAGAACCTACCTTTGACATCTGTCCTACAGAGTCATAGAGTCTTAGAGATGTACAGCATGGAAACAGACCCTTCGGTCCAACCCATCCATGCCAACCAGATATCCCAACCTAATCTAGTCCCACCTGCCAGCACCCGGCCTATATCCCTCCAAACACTTCCTATTCATATACCCATCCAAATGCCTCTTAAATGTTGCAATTGTACCAGCCTCCACCACTTCCTCTGGCAGCTCATTCCATTCACATATCACCCTCTGCGTGAAAAAGTTGCCCCTTAGGTCTCTTTTATATCTTTCCCCTCTCACCTTTAACCTATGCCCTCTAGTTCTGGACTTCCCAACACTAGGGAAAAGACTTTGCCTATTTACCCTATCGATGCCCCTCATAGTTTTGTAAACCTCAGCCTCCAATGCTCCAGGGAAAACAGCCCCAGCCTGTTCAGCCTCTCCCTGTAGCTCAAATCCTCCAACCCTGGCAACATCCTTGTAAATCATTTCTGAACCCGTTCAAGTTTCACAACATCTTTCCGATAGGAAGGATACTAGAATTGCACGCAATATTCCAATAATGGCCTAACCATTTAAAGCTATGTCCCCTCAATCTAGCCATCACCATGTGAGGAAAAAGGCTCTCACTATCTCCCCTATCTAATCCTTTCATCATCTTGTATGTCTCTATTAAGTCATCTCTTAATTTTCTTCTCTCTGACAAAAGCAGCCTCAAGTCCCTCAGCCTTTTCTCATAAGACCTTCCCTCCAGACCAGGCAACATCTTGGTAAATCTCCTCTGCATCCTTTCCAATGCTTCCACATCTTTCTTATAATGCAGCAACCAGGACTGCATGTAACTCTCCAAGTGTGGCAACACCAGAGCTTGGTACAGCTGCAACATGACCTCATGACTCCAAAACTCAATCCCTCTGCCAATAAAAGCTATCACACCATATGCCTTCTTCACAACCCTATTAACCTGGATGGCAACTTTCAGGGATCTGTGTACATGGACACCAAGATCTCTCTGCTCATCTACACTACCGAGAATCTTACCATTAGCCCAGTACTCTACATTCTTGTTAATCCTTCCAAAGTGAATCACCTCACGCTGTTCCACATTAAACTGCATTTGCCATCTCTCAGCTCAGCTCTGCAGCTTATCTATTTCCCTTTATAACCTGCAACATCCTTCCGCACTGTCCAAAACTCCCCCAACCTTAGTGTCATCCATAAATTTACTGACCCATCCTTTTATGCCCTCATCTAGGTCATTTATAAATATGACAAACAGCAGTGGCCACAAAGCAGATCCTTGCGGTACACTGCTCGTAACTGAACTCCAGGAAGAATATTTCCCATCAACCAGCACCCTGTGTCTTCTTTCAGCTAGCCAATTTCTGATTCAAACTGTTAAATCAGCCTCAATCCCATACCTCCGTATTTTCTGCAATAGCCTATCATGGGGAACCTTATCAAATGCTTTACTGAAATCCATATACACCACATTAACCACTTTACCCTCATCCACCTATTTGGTCACCTTCTCAAAGAACTCAATAAGGTTTGAGAGGTATGACCTTCCCTTCACAAAACTGTGTTGACTATCTCTAATCAACTTATTCCTTTCTAGATGATTATAAATCCTATCTCTTATAATCCTTTCCAACACTTTATCCACAACCAAAGTAAGGCTCACTGGTCTATAATTACCAGGGTTGTCTCTACTCCCCTTTTTGAACAAGGGGACAACATTTACTTCAAACCAGTGTTTTTCTGTAGAGGCTGGTTTGAAGTGCCCCATTGGCTGTTCACTCTACTGTGACATCTAGGAATGGCAGTTTGTTGTTGTTTTCCTCCTCTTTAGTGAATTTGATGTCAGTAAGGGTATTATTGATGGCCTAGAAGCAAGGCATTCCAACCGGAACTCGATCACAAACACATCGAGTTAGACCCCATCTCCCACCCCCCTGAGAAAAGGAACAGGAAGTGACTAGACCACAGGAAATGACATCACCAACTCAACGAAACCCAAACATATAAATAAAAAGCAGGAATTTTCAGCATTGCTTCGCACAAGGTCCACTGAAGATGTTACCTAATAAGGTAACGAAATGTCTGGAAATGAAGCTTTCAGTTCAAGCAAACCTACATCCAAAAGAGATTGGGAAAATTCAGACCTTATTATCTGAAATCTGAAAGAATAAGAGGTTATTTGATTGAAATGTACAAAATACTTAAAGGAATAGACAAATTATATGTAGGCAAGATGTTTCCCCTGGTCAGGGCATCTAGCACAGGAGGTACCATTTAAATATAAGGGGGATGCTACTAAGGATCAAGATGGTTTTTTTTCTCTCGGTCGGGGAGGGGTGTATCTTTGGAATTCTCTTCCCCAGAGGCCTGTGAAAGCAAAATCTTTGAGTATATTTAAAGCAAATGTTGACAATTTTTTAAAGGGTTATGAAGATGGGGATGGATAAAAGGCATCAAAGTGTACAATCAACCATGATTGAATTAAATGGCAAAGCAGAATCAAACAGGTTAACTGGCCGATTCCTGTTCCTATGTTTGAATGTTCCCATGTTACACTTGGCCTATGCACATGGATCATGTCATGAAAGCAGACTGTAGATTCTGGATCTGAAAATATAAATGTATGAATCAACAGAAACGCAATAACTGAACACTGTGTAATAATAAGCCACACATGTACTTGCCACACAGTTCACTTCGTTCAATTTTTCCATCCATCACTGAAACAGATTGACAGCAGTGTTCAACATCTGCAACATGCAGTACTGCAACTTAGTGAGGTTCCACAGTCTCGACCATCTAGAAGGGCAAAGGCTTTGAATGGAGGAGAGATGCTTTGCTCAGAGATACACAACATGCTAACCTATGAAGTAAGGTACCTTTTTTAAACTGCTATTATCTCTGAATGAATGGGCAATGATCTTACTTTCTATTGCTGAACAAGCATGTTGACCACAACCTTCACATTCAAACCATCCCTAAGAGATAGACCAATGGCTGCAGTCTAGGGAGTGCAGCGTAGGTTCATGAGGTCAATTCCTGGAATGGAGGGACTATCTCACGCTGAAAGATTGGAGCGATTGGGCTTGTATACGCTTGAGTTTAGAAGGCTGAGAGGGGATTTGATTGAGGCGTATAAGATTATTAAAGGATTGGACACTCTGGAGGCAGGAAGCATGTTTCTGCTGATGGGTGAGTCCAGAACCAGAGGACACAGTTTAAAAATAAGGGGTAGGCCACTTAGAACAGAGTTGAGGAGAAACATCTTCACCCAGAGAGTGGTAGATTTATGGACTGGTCTGCCCCAGAAGGCTGTGGAGGCCAAGTCTCTGGATACTTTCAAGAAAGAGTTGGATAGAGCTCATAAAGATAGTGGAATCAAGGGTTATGGGGAAAAGGCAGGAACAGGATACTGATTGAGAATGATCAGCCATGTTGATAATGAATGGTGGTACTGGCTCGAAGAACAGAAAGACCTACTCCTGCACGTATTATCTATTGTCTATTGTGTATTGTCTATTGTCTCCATTGCCACTGGTAAAACCAAACGTTTTCTGTTTACCTGGTAATTGTAGCTATTATTGTACAATGACAGGCCACCAAACCCACTGCAGAAATACAATATATTTACAAAATGCATGAAAGTCACATTTAACATACTGGCTGTAAATAGCATCACTGTGAATCTATTAGTGATAGAGGTAACACGATACACCATGTTCATCAACACTCCTAAATAGTGTTTGTTGTGTTGCTGTAAAGGATGTGGAGGCAGAGTGCTCGGGTTTTTATTTATAATCTGAGAACTGTTATAGTTGGCTTTGTTTATCAGGCACCTGTTGAACCTCTCTAAGACTGTAGGTTCTCTATTTCTGCAGGGACAGCCATTGTCACTGGAATATATATTACAGCGGGGGACTTTAGCAATGGGGCAAGGGAAGGAGTTTAAGATGAGTTTCCTCACTAACGTCCACAGCTGTGGATTGGCTGTCAAGCATGTGGCTGTCACCTGGGCTGTGTTATGTGAAACTGTTGTGCTATGAGCACAGCTATCCTTTTAAGGGAACACAGCTCCTCACCTACTCCATGGAGGTCAGCTCTCATATTCTAAATGCCCATTTGCAGATTATACTGAGTGAGGCTTGAGTTTAGGATGTAATGTGATCCTTTCATGCTCTCATTATGATGTTTCATATGCCTCTCCATATTAGCCATTCTCTCATGAATGGATCTCATGAGATTGAGTCTTGAAATCTCTGGGGTTTAGAAGAATGAGAGGGTAGATGCTGAGAGGTAGTTTTACTTTACCGGAGAATCCGGAACCAATGGGCCTAATCTCAGAGTATTGAGTCACCCATTTCAGATGGAAATGTAGAGAACTCATTCCCTAAGAGAGCAATCTGTGAAATTCTTTTCAGCAGAGAGTTATCAAGGTTGGGTTGTGAAATATAATCAGGGCTGGGGTAAACAGATTTTAATCAGTAAGAATATCAAGTTATATAGAGTAAGGCAGGCAAGTGCATTTAAGGATTATTAGTTCAATCATGATCCCATTGAATGGCAGAGCAGATTAGATGGGCCGTATGCCCTTCTACACCTACATCTTATGACATTAGGGTCTTACGGGGATCTTGAGATGTAGTTGTGATGATCACTGTGATGGATTCCTTCACTCAAAAAGCATGAGCTTGGATTACCTCTGCTCAGTGAACTCTGCTCGATAGGTGCACATCTGTGGCAGATGCCTTCTGTGTTCTGTGGTTTTATGCTCATACCCATTAGCTTGGGTGCAGGACAGTTTGGTCAAAAAGGAACCTAAATCAAGAAATATTTTCAGTCTTTGAAATCTTTATAACACTGTTTATTATGTATTAAGATTAATACAACAATGCATGGCATTCAGAGATAAACTAGGTTTCAGTTTTACATTCTATTATTGGAAACAATTCCATGATTTCTATTGACTCAAGCTAGTCGGTCTATTCCACTTGCTTCTCTGCATATGCTTCCTTCTTCTTTTCTCAACTCTACCCACAATGTGCTACTTATGCCCACTGAGGGACATCCTTATCATCAGGGTCTGTCTCCATCTCTGGCTTCTGGAGTTGGCACTCCTATGTCCTGGAGAAAAGAAATCACGTGTTTCAGTGCACTCTTCACGATGGTAGTTCCAGCGCATTGACAAATCTCTCAACTTGAACTACCCATCTGGGTGGTGAAAATCTAGCCCTATATTTTCTGATGAATTCTCTTAGGTGTAGCACGTAGATGAAAAATAGAAAAGAATAGATCCGTGAAGGACATCAGAGGTATGAGTGCAAAAGCAGAAAGACAAAGTAATTCTCTGTCTGTAACTGGATGGATAAGAATGAATTCAGTTGAGTACAGTGTAAAATAACTGGACAACAATGGAGACGTATTGGAGAAGATGGTTTTGTCCAAGACTGCATGCAGGTTGAGAAGGTCAAGATGTGATCATTTGCTTTGGCCAGTCACATGGCGTGCCACTTATAACTTTTGGTAAGAGGAATTTTTGTAATTTTGACAGGGATAGTAACCTAATTGCAGAGATTCAAGCTCAGAGTTCTAGGAAAAATGGGCATGGACTATGGAGATGACAACGGATTTGGAGATCTAGCATTTGGAGGGGAAAGAAACATCAGGTTTACAAGGACTGAGGGCTTAAGAGTTGGACTTCTGCGAATCGAATTAGTAATGGTAGGTTTGAAAGAGTGAAGTCAGTTCCTGATGCGAGAGAAAGATCAGTAATATTGGGTAAAATGGGAGCCATAAAGGGAAGTTGGGTGGTCAGTCTTTAGTGGGAACACGGCTAAGGGAGCAATTTGTATGCTTCATGAAAAAGAAGAGCTCAGAGAAGGAATGAAGGGACATGGGAGAAGCTCGAAAGAAAGTAACAAGTTCAAGGTGATGCTGGAGGAACATGTGAAGAAGTTTGGTGTTATGGGTGAGGAACAATGATGGATGCAGTTGAGGCAACTGATTGGATGGTATTGATCTTACTGACAGATGAATGAACTCCTTGCACCTATTGTCAGTAATGGCAGAAAGTCAAGAGTGATTTTACTTTGCCATAGAGAAAATAAACGAGGAATTAACTTTGCATTCTAATGTTATTTGGGAATAGTGATTGGTTTTGGCAGATAGGAACAAGCTCTGACTACACTATGGTAGGCAGTCATGAAATAATGGAACGGCAATTTTACTGAGGGTGACAATGGAAGAGAGACATTGTAGGAGGATGGTGTGATTGTTTATGCAAAGACATCAAGGAGGATGAAGGATAAGAAAGCAGCAAACTCAGTTATACATGACATTATTCATGATTTTGATTACAATCAGTTTAATGTTCTGGTAGAGATGCAAATTTGGTTTTGACTGATTTAACCAGGTAAAAGAGGAAAAGATCTAACAAAGTGTTTAATTTCTTTAGGTCAGAAAGTGAGCTTGGAGGTCATACAGTCATAGAGGCATTGAGTCATATAGCATAGAAATGGACCCTTTGGTCCAACTCTTCTGCACTGATCAGGTTTCCCATTTGCCTGTACTTGGCTCAAGTCCCTCAAACCTTTCCTATTCATCTACCTGCCCAAATGTCTTCTAAGAGTTGTAACTCAGACAGTAGCTTTCAAGGATAGAGGGGTCAAAAGTGAGTTGTTTGAAGATGGGGTAATAACAGCAGTTTTAAAAGGTAGGGGTGCTGTACCTGAGGAAACAGATTCATTCATAATACCAGGTAGCAAAGGGTCAAGAAAGGAAGTTGGGAGGTGAACAGTTTGTGGAGAAAGTAGAATTTGCAATGCACATTGCAAATAATTTTGAAATTATTTTTATACTTACAATTAATTGGATGAAATATTGTAAATCAGAACATTCTCAGCTAGATTTGTAGCTTTTTTTTCAGCATCCTAACTAACAGAAAAAGCACATGAATAAGCTCCTCTTATAGATCAGGCAACCTCCTCCTTTCAAACAACGGTGTATGTGTGTTGCCCTTTGCACCCACTGTGGTCTTGAATGGTAATTCTCTTAACAGTTTTTCAAGAACTGGAGCAAATACAAAATATGCACCTCCCCCATGTGTTGTCTGAAGATAGTTGAACAAAGAACACAAAAAATTCAGATACTGAGGAGTCTCTGAATTGGTTTCCCTGGTGAAAGAGGACTTGCAATCTGATTAGAAAGCCTAAGATGGTGCTGTGTGTGATGACATTAAAGTCTAAAATCTAAATCTAAATTCTGAGCAAGTGTGACCAAATCAAATAATTTACCCAGGCATAGTTGGAAATGGCTGGGAATTTTCTTGCTGTTAACTGGCTCACGCACCAGTTTTGTTTTCTAGCAGAGTTACAAACTAGCCATGCTATGAGGCAGAACGAACATGTAATGAAAATAAAGCAGAAATGCCAGCCAATAAAAAAATAAATCGAGTTGGATTTTATAAAACACATTTTATTGTATTGCGAAGAGATTGCTCAGCATACTTA
Source organism: Chiloscyllium punctatum (assembly GCF_047496795.1). Lineage (NCBI taxonomy): Eukaryota > Metazoa > Chordata > Chondrichthyes > Orectolobiformes > Hemiscylliidae > Chiloscyllium > Chiloscyllium punctatum. The sequence continues at coordinate 120,319,820 of NC_092747.1, forward strand.
GAGCTTCTGAATATACTGTTGATACAGTCTGTAATATAATTTTTTAGTTTATAAAATAGTAATTCTCAAACAATGAGACGAGCTCTCAAGTCATATGGATGTGTGAAAAGAGGTGAAATTGTTTCAAGTATCAATGCACAGGGCCTGAAGATGACCCTCAGTGTGGCTCAACAGGCAGGTTTTCAACTGAACTGAGATGATAGGAAAGGAAACAGTGTTAGCACTCTTAATGCAAAGTATCTGAAAGATTCACAGGTGAATTGAGTTTATTGCAAACAGTAGCACCCTTTATGTGACTTTTCTTCTCCATAAGGAAGCACTTCATTGTAAAGTGCAGTTCCACTTTGATTTGGTCACACTTGCTCAGAATTTAGATTTAGATTTTAGACTTTAATGTCATCACACACAGCACCATCTTAGGTATAAATGTACCTAGGTATGAAAAACTTAGGTACAAAGTAGTTAAAAAAAATAAAAATGTAAGCATTGCCTTCATGGAATAATCAGAAAAATTATGTAATAGTTAACATTAAAGTCCTTCTTAATATAAACTAGGAAAGTAATGGAATAAAATTAAAAGTTCAACAGTCTTTGAAGAGTCCTCTGCTTTGTTCACCTCCTGGGAGACCACAGTTCTCAACCCCGCCACCGCAGATATCAGTGACCTCCTTCACCAGTCACTCTTCCCATTTTGGGACACAGTGCTATCACCGCTGATGCTGCTGTTTCTGATCTCCACCTGCTGCTTCTGGAACATTCCTGAGCAGGACCCTCTCCCATGCCAAGACACCGTCATTCCAGGCAGGGCTGAGGTGCCACCACATTGGGCCAAGAAACCACCACGCTGGGCTGAGAGAGCAGGCTGAGACACCATCATGCCGGGCTAAGAGACCAGGCCGAGACACAACCACGCTGGGATGAGACACTGCTATGCTGGCCAAGAGAGCAGGCTGAGACACCACCATGCTGGGCCGAGAGAACAGGCTGAGACACCGCCATGCTGGGCCGAGAGAACAGGCTGAGACACATCACGCCGGGCTAAGAGACCAGGCTGAGACACAACCACGCTGGGCTGAGACACTGCTATGCTGGCCAAGAGAGCAGGCTGAGACACCGCCATGCTGGGCAGAGAGAACAGGCTGAGACACCATCACGCTGGGCCGAGACACTGCCATGCCTGCTGATAGAGCAGACCAAGACACCACCATGCAGGCCGAGAGAGCAGACAGAAACACCATCATGCTGGGCCGAAACATCACCACGCCAGGCTGAGACACCGCCACGCCAGTTGAGAGAGCAGGCAAACACCCACCAAATGCATCTCACTGAATCCATGCTGAGGCTGTGAAGAAACACCAAAAGAAAAGGAAATAAAGAGACACAGAGAATCCTGTAGAGGTGAAAATGCTGCAATAAAGTCCAATCTAATGGAACACCTGAGCTGCCAAATATTTCACTGACAAAATGAAGGGAAGGTAAATCAAATTTGTAAATGCCTTTGAGAACACATTAATGGTTATGTATGTAATGATCTGCTGCAATGATGATCTGCACCAGAGAGTGTGAAAATAGGGTTTTCTTTAATTCTTCAGTCGATTTACTCCTTTGCGTTTACAATTCCATAGCTACATTAAATTGTTAGGAAATTTAGCTTGGCCAATTCACCTGACCTGCACATCTTTGGACTATGGGGAGGAAACTGAAGCACCCAGCGGAAACCCACACAGACATGGGGAGAATGTGCAAACTCCCCACAGACAGTTGCCCGAGGCTAGAATCACGCCTGTGTCCCTGGTGCTGTGAGGCAGCAATACTAACAACTGAGCCACCATGTCACCCATTTCATTTTGCTTTTTCTTAGGGAATGGAAAACTATGTTAATATTGCCAGAAAGCTGAGAGGAAAATCCAGCAATAGAAGGTACATTAACAATTAAGTAAATGAGACAAACTAGATTTCCAAAGTCAACAATAAGTAATCCTTTGAAAAGCTACAATAAAACTGGCGAACCAGCACTTAATGATATTCCATGCTCAATGTTGCGTTGTTTAATTTCTCATTAGGGCTATTTTTTAAAAAAAAACTTTTCTTTTGCTAAACTTGTTGAATCAACCCCATGTAATGGTTAGGTGATGACCTAGTAGTCTTAATGCTCGACTATTCATCTAGAGACCCAGATAATGTTCTGGTTCAAATCCTGGCTCAGTGTGCTGGAATTTGAATTCAATAATAATCTGGAAATAAGAGTCTAGTGATGGCCATGAAACCATTGTCAATTGTCAGGAAAATCCCATCTGTTTCACTAATGCTGTTTAGGGAAGGAAATCTGCCATCTGTACCTGGTCTGGCCTACATGTGAATCCAGATTGACAGAAATGTGGCTGACCTTTAACTACCATCTAAGGACAATTAGTGAAAGGCAATAAATGTTGGTCCAGCAAATGATTCCCAAATCCTTGGAATGAATTAAGAAAAGAAACTAAATGATTAAATTATGAGACTATGTTACATAAACATGGCTCCTATTGATCTTGGAGAATTGAGTGGTGATGTAATCAAGGTAGTTTAACATGTTAGACAAAGTCAGAGGTCACACAACACTAGTTTATAGTCTAACAGTTTTATTTGAAATCACAAGCTCCTCTGATAACAGTCTTCAAACCCGTGACCTCCGCCAGCTTTAAGGACAAAAGCAGCAGATACATGGGAACACCACCAATTGCAATTTCCCTTCCAAACCATTCATCAGCCTAACTTGAAACTATATTGCTATCCCTTCACTGTTGCTGGGTCAAATTTGGGAGATGACCTCAACCCTACTGTGGGTGTATCTACATCCAGTGAACAGCAACCTTCAAGAAGCACTTCACAAAATGGTTCACCACCACTTTTTCCACAACAATTAGGGGATGGACAATTAACGATGGTCTTGCCAGTGATGCTCACGTCCCATGAAACAATAGAAACTCAGGAGTACAAAGCCAGTATTATATGGGTCAAACACAGGCAAATAGGACCAGTTCAATTTAAGAAACCTGGGAGGCATGGACGAGTTGGGCCAAAGGGCTACATGATGCTATTAGTCTCATAATAAGTTGTAAAGTTGAATGAAACATAACCATTCAGTATGGTTTGGTCTGCAACCAGGAAAAAAAAGTAACCACACAACTAAACCACAAATCTCTTTCAGGGAAGGAAGACCACTACTAGATTTGTGTAGCTACATAGATTCCCACTTTGCAATTTGTTCTTTTGCCATCAGCTAACTAAAATAAAATGTCAATGAAATATTGCCTTGTCATGTTCAAAAATTTCAGAAAGCATGTGTCATATTCCAAGGCTACTGGTTGCTTTTACTGTGAAGGTTTTTCTACTAGCCTAGAGGAAGGGCCATGGAAAGCAATTCTTATTTACGTCAGCCTCTGATTGCTCCATCTATGGTGTCCTGTTGCTATGCACAGAGAGAGGTAACTAAGTCTCAAGCCTCTGCTATTAGGCAAGCTGGCTGATGAATGGGAGCCAAAAGTGTGATGCTTGAAACGCACAGCCAGTCAGGCAACATCCGAGGAGCAGGAGAGTCAATGTTTCAAGCATAAGCTCTTCATCAGGAATGTGGGCGAAGGGCCCAAAGGGGTGAGAGATGAATGGGAGGTGAGTGGGGCTGGGAGGAAGGTAGCGAAGAACACACTAGGTGGATGAAGGTGAGGAGTGATGGTGATAGGTCAGAGCAGAGGACAGAGCAGATAGGTGGGAAGGAATACAGACTGGTAAGACAGTTCAAGAGGGCAGTGCCGAGTTGGAGAGTTGGATCTGTGATAAGATGATGGTAGGGGGGGAGATGAGGAAACTGTTGAAATCAGCATTGATCCGTTGTGGTTGGAGGGTACCAACGCAGAAGGTTAGGCGTTCTTCCTCCAGTCGTTGGATGGCTAGAATATGGCAGTGGAGGAGGCCCATGACTTGCATGTCCTTGGTGGAGTGGGAGGGGGAGTTGAAGTGTTCGGCCAGTTCGGCCATAGGGCGCTGGGGTTGTTTAGTGCATGTGTCCCAAAGATGTTCTCTGAAACATTCTGCAAGTTGGCGTCCTGTCTCCCCAAAGTAGAGGAGACCACATTGAGAGCAATGGACACAATAGATAAGGTGTTTGGAGGTGCAGGTAAATCTCTGCTGGATGTGGTAGGATCTTTTGGGGCCATGAATGGAGGTGTGGGGGGGGGGGGGGGCGGGGGAAGTGTGGGCACAGCTTTTGCACCTCTTGCGGTGGCAGGGGAAGGTGATGGGAGTGGAGGGGCATGGACCTAACGAGGGAGTTGTGGAGGGAATGGTCTCTGCGGAATGGTGAAAGGAGTGGGGAGGGAAATCTATCTCTGGTGGTGGGATCTGACTGTAGGTAGCAGAAATGATGGAGGATGATACATTGTATCTGGAGATTAGTAGGGTGGGGACTGGGGTGGGGGAGGGATTAGATCCTTGTTGTGGTTGGAGGGGTGAAGTTCAAGGGTGGAGATGCGGGAAGTAGAGGAGGTGCACTGGAGGGTATTATTAACCATGTGGGAGGGGAACTTGCAGTCCTTGATGCAGGAGGCCATCTGGGATGTTCTGGAGTCAAATTGATCCTCCTGGGAGCAGATATGGCAGAGGCGGAGGAGTTGGGAATAAGGGATAACATTTTTTTATGGGGGGTGGGGGTGGGAGGAGGTGTATTCCAGGTAGCTGTGGGAGTTGGTGGGTTTGTAGTAGATGTCTGTCTTGAGTCAGTCGCCAAAAATGGAGATGGAGAGGTCCAGGAAGGGGAGGGATGCATCCGAGGTGGTCCAGGTAAACAGGAAGGTGGGAGAAGGTGTCTGAGATGATCCAGGTGAAAGTGAAAACAGGGCCTCATATGAACATCTTGGCATTTTCTAACCTTGTTGATGGGATAGAATCATAGAAGTCCAGTTCATCTTCATGCCTTGCCATACAACTAGATTCTTGCAAGTGCAGTTCTTGCAAACTCTGTCTGCATCATGCTTTGTCTTTAAATGAGATTCTGCACAGTGATGCTCAACTGAGTCACTTATTCTGAACAACTTTGAAAACAAAATGATTTTTCCGAGGATTTTCGCTGTGTGCTTTCTGATAACTTTCAAAGAGTACATTTGTATTAATGACTGAAGACAGCCGTAGGGGTAGTTACTGTCTGCTTTGCCTCCCAATAAAGTGTAGAAGAACTGTCCTTATAGACAGCAGTTTGCAGAAATAGCATGACTTCATAATTGATTAACAACGTAACAAAATAAAACTTAAAAATAACAATTGACTGTAAAAATCGCACTACACATAAAATACATTTTTATTGTTGAAGCTGATTGTATAAAAGAATTATTTGTTCACATCTGAATCAGGTAACCCTAGGCTCTAGCATTGAGGCTCACTGAGTGAAATTGCTCAATGTTAGTCTAAGCTATAATATGACATTTTACAACATCCTGGACTCACTATTGAGTTCAACACCTTCAAATTGTGAACCCACTCCCATTCCTTACCTTTCTTTTAGCTTTATCTGTTACAGTTTTTGTCACTATGTCCTCTCTCCCCTCCCCCTATCCCAGTGGGATTGTGTGTTCTTCCCAGTCTGACAGTCAGACACACCATTGTTATGCCATTCTCCCATTCCGGTCACTTAATATAAGCTATCAACATCCTTTCTCCCCCAGTACTCCATTCCCCTCCCCAACTATTGTATTAATGCTGCTCTCTCCACACTTCACTTCAACTCTGATGAAGAGTCACCTAGACTCAAACATTACTTTTTGCTCTCTCTCCATGGATGCTGCCTGGCAAGCTGAGATCGTCAGCATTATTTCTTTCTTCTTTAGCATCACATCTTGTACAAATTCATGCAGGATCCCCCTACAAACAGCTCCTTTGAATGGAGATTTCTGAATTTCTTTGTTTTACTAACTTGGAGGTTTTTCAGAATATTTTTTACATCTTGTCCATGGAATTATTTGCAGATTGTGAGAAAACATCGGAGGGGGTCCATTCATATCAAAAGAAAATAAGTTTTGTAATGTTATGAAATTTCCCTTCAGTGGATTATTTCACATGTGAAAATATTCTCATATAATAGTTGCAAGACATTCCAATGCCATCCAGTAATTTGTATAATATAATTGAAACATCAAACCCAGGATCTCTGATCGTAATTACAAACACCTAATTGCTTTGTTTATTACTGGGAGAATCTGATGCCAGGGTAAAACAATTCATAGATGACAATTGTCACCAATCAGATCCAAGGCTACATAAAAACTGGAAGAACTGTGGATGCTGTAAATCAGAAACAAAAGCAGAAATTTCTGGAAAAGCTCAGCAGCTCTGGTAGCATCTGTGAAGAGAAACTAGGCAAAAGTGAGGACTGCCGATGCTGGAAATCAGAGTCTAGATTAGAGTGGTGTTGGAAAAGCACAGCCGGTCAGGCAACATCCGAGGAGCAGGAAAATTGACGTTTTGGGCAAAAGCCCTTCATCAGATCCTAATGAAGGGCTTTTGCCTGAAACGTCGATTTTCCTGCTCCTCGGATGCTGCCTGACCAGCTGTGCTTTTCCAACACCACTCTAACCTAGACTCTGTGAAGACAAAGCAGAGTTAATGTTTCAGGTCAATTGACCCTTCCTCAGACCCAAGGCTGTGTTTGTCATTGAAACATTCAGTTACAAGAAATGACCTTAAATGACTTCCAACATATAACTTAATATCGCAATCTAAGCCATTACAAATAAATATCAGTTGACATTAAGTTAATTGTTGTTAACTTCATTGGCTTTTTTTAATCTTCTAGCTGAGGATTTAATGGATATTTTGTCAGAAATGAAATTTAATGTATTAAACATTCTTTAACCAATGAGAATATGTGTGCTCTCTTTATAACTTTAAAGGGAGATGAAACTGTAGCAGTGTAGCATTGTGTTTGAAAATGCAAATAGTGGGCAGACTTAAAACTAAATTACAAAGCTATTAACCATGTTTCTGAGACCACACACAAAAAAAAAGCTGCTGTGTGTGTTGCATTCTCTGATTTAGTTGTTTAGACAAAAGAAGTGACTGTTATTTAATCCTTTCCTTTGTATTCAGTATTATGCCCGACAGCATACTGTCATTATTTCGAAGCAATATCCCCATCTACTGTCCACTCGTAATACTGTGCCTAAATAAACTGGCTGAGATAAAGGATAAGAGCAAATGCTTTGGCATTGCTGAGTCAACCTTTCCAGTTTATCCAAAACCATGGGAACCATTCTGATCTGTGTCTATTTCTACATTACAATTACAAAGGTTATTTACATTTCTCCCACAACTTCTTTGGGCCTGTCTGCCAAAGTAAGATCCTTCACAATATTCTTTGTAGGCAGCAGTGTGGAAATGTTTTGTAAAAGATGCACCCTTTTCTCCACGCCTCCACTGGTAAGTGGGTGAGGGGTGAGGTTGTGGGGTGAATTTTGAGTGTTTAATAACGTAGATGCGGGAGGTGCTTGAGGGAGGAGTTGGGGCGTCAAATGGTTGGGGATAAGACAGGGTAAGAGAGGGTTGGTATGTAGATAGGGTAGAAGGTGACAGGGTGGGGGATTGGGTAGTCATGTTGAGAAAGGTCAAAATGGGGAGAGGGGATGGTCAATTTTGGGAATCTGGGAAGTCAATGAGAGTGACTGAGAAATCTGAACGAGGGATTTAGATAAGTTGTACTGTTAGCCAGAAGTTAGAGGAAGTTTTATGCCTCTAACATTTCCTGGGTAACCAACAGGGGAATATGTTGGAGCCCTCAGAAGTCTTTGACTTTAGCTCAGGGTGGAAGACATTTTCAGAGGGTTCAAATGCATGGTAATTGCTTATGGCAAATTTAAACTTCCTGGATAATTATCTTATATTATTCGCACTGGGATTTCTGAGAGACCTTGGCAACATCTTTTGGGGTATGATTGGTCTCTGAACACCCACACTTCAAATTCAAATTGTGTCAAATGCAGAATGACTGCTTGCAAACACTTGTGCTTTTTTAAAAGAACAGTGATCTGAAAAACATTCTGCCCATATCCTGAGATGAAATTAATTACTATTGCGAGTTCCCAGTAATTATGCACATTGATGGACCTTCAAGGTGGCTTTGAATTTAAGCTTTATGTAGGCATAATTACACCAACGGCATGATTATTTTAAAGATGTTTGCTACAAAACTGCTGATTGGCAATGGAAGAAGATTGGGTCAGTCAAAAAGTTCCGATCAGCGAAGCAGTATGTCGGAGTGTAAAGGTGATAGAGGCTGCATTGGGTGCTTTAGCTAAACCTCAAAGTAGGTTTGGTGTGATTGCGTGAGGTGGGGAGAGTGTGGGTTGGGTATGGAGAGGGTGGGTTGGAGACGGAGCAGTTGGGTTGGGAATGGGGTGGGTTGGTTGGTGATGTACAGAGTGGGTTAGGTGAATGGAGGTGGACTTGGACAAATGAGAGAGGGGGTGTTTGGTGGCTGAGATTGTCGGACCATTGCAGACTCTCCAGTGGGAACCTGGAATCACATGGTTGGTGTGAAGACTTCTGAATCCACCAAGTCTTGAGGATGTAACTCAGAAGATGGACGAGGGAGATCCAGTGGATGTAGTGTACCTGGACTTTCAGAAAGCTTTTGATAAAGTCCCACACAAGAGGTTAGTGAGTAAAATTAGGGCGCACGGGATTGGGGGCAAAGTACTAGATTGGATAGAGAATTGGTTGGCTAATAGGAAACAAAGGGTAGTGATTAACGGCTCCATTTCGAAATGGCAGGCAGTGACCAGTGGGGTACCGCAGGGATCCGTGCTGGGACCGCAGCTTTTTACAATATATGTAAATGATATAGAAGATGGTATCAGCAATAACATTAGCAAATTTGCTCATGACACAAAGCTAGGTGGTAGGGTGAAATGTGATGAGGATGTTAGGGGATTACAGGGTGACCTGGACAAGTTAGGTGAGTGGGCAGATGCATGGCAGATGCAGTTTAATGTGGATAAATGTCTGGTTATCCACTTTGGTGGCAAGAAGAGGAAGGCAGATTACTACCTCAATGGTATCAAATTAGGTAAAGGGGCTGTTCAGAGAGATCTGGGTGTTCTTGTCCACCAGTCAATGAAGGCAAGCATGTAGGTACAGCAGGTCGTGAAGAAGGCTAATAGCATGCTGGCCTTCATAACAAGAGGGATTGAGTATAGAAGCAAAGAGGTGCTTCTGCAGCTGTACAGGGCCCTGGTGAGACCACACCTGGAGTACTGTGTACAGTTCTGGTCTCCAAATTTGAGGAAAGACATTCTGGCTATTGAGGGAGTGCAGCGTAGGTTCACGAGGTCAATTCCTGGAATGGCAGGATTGCCTTACACGGAAAGACTGAAGCGACTGGGCTTGTATACCCTTGAGTTTAGAAGACTGAGAGGGGATCTGATTGAAACGTATAGGATTATGAAAGGACTGGACACTCTGGCAGGAGGGAACATATTTCCGTTGATGGGGGAGTGCCGAACCAGAGGACACAACTTAAAAATACGGGGTAGACCATTTAGGACAGAGATGAGGAGAAACTACTTCACCCAGAGAGTGGTGGCTGTGTGGAATGCTCTGCCCCAGAGGGCAGTGGAGGCCCAGTCTCTGGATTCATTTAAGAAAGAATTGGATAGAGCTCTTAAAGATAGTGGAGTCAAGGGGTATGGAGATAAGGCTGGAACAGGATACTGATTAGGAATGATCAGCCATGATCATATTGAATGGCGGTGCAGGCTCGAAGGGCAGAATGGCCTACTCCTGCATCTATTGTCTATTGTCTATTGTCTAAGTCCTCATCTCGGTGAAACTGCCTATTGCTCAGGAACCAGGGCCGACTAGATTTAGTACTGATACTTAACTAACAATAAGACTTGCAAAATCATTGTCACATTACAATTTTCACCCACTTCTTTTGAGCATGTTACTTGCTTACCCAACCTCCAGCTTAATGTAAATGGCAGGTTGGGGGTGAGTTTGCATTTAGAAACACATATTTTGGGATTTAACCCTCCATCTTGTGACTCGAACCCTTATGAATTAAGATCCAATGTTTGCTTTCATAGGTTTTTTAAAATATATAATTTTCTTTGAAGTATAGAATGCTTTGTTTCCAAACCACCTCTGATTGATTCAATACAAAGGAATTGAAACAATTCTTTATTTTAAGAAGCAAATAAAATAGTTGTCCACTGTACACTGCTCTCAGAAACAACACCAAGTGCTTCACATACAGTGACTTGCTCTGCAATGCAGCCCTTTTAGCTATTAAACACTGCAACCAATTTATGAGAACAATGAAACAGCTAAACAGTTCATCTCATTTTGTTCATCGAGCTGACGGGTAGCCTTTAGCCAAGATACTTTTTTCTGAATAACATCATTTGTGTTATTTTATACTCGGCTAAGCAAGCAAACCCAAGGACTGTCTAACATTGCGTTGTAAGAAAGTAATCTCTGATAGTGCAGTCATTTCCAAAATGCCAGCCTGAACGACTGGCTTCAGGATAAGTGTGCTACTTGGAACTTCAACTTCCTGATGTGAAAGGTGCTGTCAGTTTAGGAGAGCTAACATTTTGAAAGGAAAGAAAACTAATCATTTATATGATATTCAAACATTCACTTAATATTACTCAATAGTTTTGAGAAATAACAGAGCAATATATTGTTTTGGATAGAATTGAGAACATGAAATTAGAAAGAGCAGCCAGCCTGGATATTTTCAGCACAAAGGACATCAGGAAGATGGAATATGTATTGTGTTAACTCTTTAACTGTATTCTTAACAGTTCGTTGCACTCTGGGATTGATCAGTGAGCCTGGAAGGGGGTCACTTTAATTCTTAATTTTTAAAGTGGACAAATCTGACCAATGTCAACTGACAGCATTAATATGAAAGATGCTTGAAGGAAACATTAGGGACAAAATATTCAACTATTGAGATAGAGAGAGACAATATAGTTACGCAGAATATGGCTTTGAATAAAGGAGGTAATATCATGCAGATTTGCTTGTATGTTTTAATGAAGTTAACAAGATGAGAGAAAGCCAACTGATATAGTTTAGACATCAAAATAAGCAGTTCACAAGTTAATGCATTAGAAATCTTTCTCTCAAGAAGTGTACTGAAGAAGGGTTACTGGACCCAAAATGTTAACTCTGATTTCTCTCCACAGATGATGCCAAATTTAGAGTCATAGAGACGTACAGCATGGAAACAGACCCTTTAGTCCAACCCGTCCATGAAAAAGTTGCCCCTTAGGTTTCTTTTATATCTTTCTCCTCTCACCCTAAACCTATGCCCTCTAGACCCCAGGGAAAAGACTTTGCCTATTTACACTAGCCATACTCCTCATAATTTTGTAAACCTCTATAAGGTCACCCCTCAGCCTCTGACGGTCCAGGGAAAACAACCCCAGTCTGTTCAGCCTCTTCCTATAGCTCAAATCTTCCAACCCTGGCAACATCCTTGTAAATCTTTTCTGAACCCTTTCAAGTTTCACAACATTTTTCCGGTAAGAAGGAAACCAAAATTGCACGCAATATTCCAAGAGTGGCCTAACCAATGTCCTGTACAGCCGCAACATGACCTCCCAACTCCTGTACTCAATACTCTGACCAATAAAGGAAAGCATACCAAACGCCTTCTTCACTATCCTATCTACCTGCAATTCCACTTTCAAAGAGCTATGAACCTACACTGCAAGGTCTCTTTGTTCAGCAACACTCCCTAGGATCTTACCAGCTTTTCCAGCAATTTCTATTTTTGAGTCCACATCCGTGTCTTTGAAACAGTGCATCATGAAATCACATAAGCATTCTGGCCAATTTTGTTTTTTTTCAATTTATTCTTTAACTCAGTCTGTTTGCCTGTCTATCTTTTGTATGGATGGGTGCTGAAACAAATGATTTTGGTTGAAGCACAGACATTAATTAGATTACCTTATTTATTTTTTCTCTCCTGACATTGTAGTGTAATTAATAAATTGTTAAGTCTTTTGTTTTAGATATAAAACTGATGTATAGAATTAATTATTGACTAAGTCTGGGATTGGTCTGGTTGGAAACTATTGGAATGACAATTTGTGAGTCTTCAATAGTTTAATTTAATGGTGTTGTGAATACAAAGGTGGAAAGGCCAATTGATTTGGCTGTCTGTCTCCGTGTTGTGATACAGGTAGGCACAATCCTTGCTGACAATGTAGCCTGGTAGCAGCATTGCACTGTAAGATGACAGTGCACTCTCAAGTGCAGTATTTTGAAGCTCTGAATGACTGTGAGTTGGGAGATTTATCATAATGATGTGGCAAGGCTGATAATTTGGATATTTCGGGACCGAGATCTCCACATCCTAATGGTTTGTAGATGTTCTGAGAAACTTTCAGCATCTTCCAATTTGGTAATAATAATGCCAGGGTAATCTCAGAAGCCAAATAAAATGAAAAAAGAATCCCAAACCTTTGCCATCTTACTACTTATAGCTTGATGGAACCAATTTCTGATTGATTAAGAGTGTAGTTAAAAGAATGTGTCTGTACTGAGGCAATAGGCTGAATTTTCAAAATGAAAATCTTGTGCAATAGGAATTGGCATATAAGGATCATGGTCACAAAAAAGGAGACAGAACACAAAAGTGATAATTGTTCCAATCAACACTTTTAAAATACTCTAAAAGCAACTAAAGCCATATTTGGATTGGCAAGGAAAATGGCGTGAGCAATCGTGAGACCATATTTGTTGTATGGAAGGTTTGAGCGACGAGATGAGAATCCTGCTAGTGAGCGACAAGAAACCTCTCTGTGTGATCTAACATTATATTATTAGTGAACCTTGCCTCATTTAGATCCAGCTTCCTATTTTCCCAGGAATCGGAGAGAAACTGGACACCACCAATTACCAACATTCAAGTCTGAGCTGTAACCTGGTGGTTGGTGCTCATCAACATCTTCTCCAGGAATCTCTCTTGGTCAGCATTGTCTGAATTCACAGGGCAGGCTCCATGGACAGCAACCACTTGCACCTTCCAACAACCAGCCTATTGCCTCAGTACAGACACATTCCTTTAACTACACTCTTAATCAGTCAGAAATTGGTTCAATCAAGCTATAAGTAGTAAGATGGCAAAGGTTTGGGATTCTTTTTTCATTTTATTTGGCTTCTGAGATTACCCTGCCATTATTATTACCAAATTGGAAGATGCTGAGAGTTTCTGAGAATGTCTGCAAACCATTAGGATGAGGAGATCTCGGTCCCTAAGATGAAGAATTCTGGGGCACCAAGGAAGGCCTGGAAATCAAAGCGGTGCAGTAAAAGTCCTGAAGGGAAAAGACCCCAGCGTGCATAGTCAGCCTATAGAGACATCCAAGAACAATTTAAATTATTTTGCTGATCTTTAGTCAAATATATGTAAATTGTAATAGTTTATAAACGTTCACAATATCTGAGAAATGTGTGAATGTGTCACCAGTAGTTAATTTGATCTCAGGATGTGCACCGATACTAGCAAAAATTGACACTTATTGTCCATCCATAGTTTCTCTGACAAGGTGACTGCAGACCATCTTGTGGTGATGGTGTAGAATTTTTGGCTCTCACTCTCCTTAAGTATGCTCTGTGAATCATACGAAAACTATATATTAGTTCTTTCAGCCTGATTTTGTTGTCTCATAAGATGTGAGCATCACTGACGTGGCCAGCATTTGTTGCCCAATCCGAATTGCCCTTGAGCTGAGTGGCTTGCCAGGCCGTTTGAGAAGTCGATGAGCTGATGATTGTAGTTTCATGGTCAATGTTACTGTGACGAGTTATATATTCCAGATTTACCAATTAATATTCTGAATTCCACCATTTACTGTGGTGAGATTTGAAGTAGCCTCCACATTGCTAGCCCAGTGATATTAACACTACATCACCACTTCCTCTGTGACTTTCATATTGCTATGTCTCTGATGGCTATAAATTTGTTGAGATCATTGGAGAGGTTGACTATTGCCATCCCTTGTCACACCCCTCCACTTATCACAACAAGTATTAACTTTTACCAGCTTGGTGGTATGGTCAATTATACATGACTCTGCCTGTATCAGGTTCGTTATTAATTTCTTCAATCAGCAACAAATAACTGGTTTATTACCAAAAGAAACATACTCAAACATTTTCAAACGCAAATATTGATGAAACTAGTCCTTCCACAAATATACACTAGTGCGAGGAAAAACAAGAACAATTAAAACTCTGCAGAGTGCTAACTTAAAAGAACTTTGGCTAAATAATTGTCAAACTCATGAAATAAAAGTTAAGTCATGGATTAAACGTAGTGTTCAGATTGTGAAGTTGTTCTGCATAAAAGCTGCTCATGCTGGTGTCTTCCTGGAATGGAGGTAATTGACTGATTGCCTTTGCTTCACACAGTGGAGAAAATCTCCAAATAAATCCTCTTCAGAAACTCGCCTCGAATCATTAAAGATTACCGTCGGTAGGTTTTCAGTTCACACTGCTGAACACAGTTGCAAAGAAAGAGAGTTGTGGCTTTTTCAGTGGGTCTCAGATTCTCTCTCACCAATTCAAGTATACAATAGTTTAGTTCCAATCATAAATTGGGCCATGTGACTAGTCTCTGAATGATCTCCAGACCATAAGACACCATTGAGCTTTCTGCTCCTGGCCGATGCAACTTCACTGCTGTCACACCCTGTGGCTTTACCTTTGCAAAGTACCTGTTGTTCATAAGGTCAAGATATATTACATAAGAACTAAGAGCAGGAGTAGGCCATGCGGCCCTTCGAGCCTCCTCCGCCATTCAGTAAGATCATGGCTGATCTTTTCATGGCCTCAGCTCCACTTAACCACCGTCTCATTGTAACCTTTAATTCCTTCATTGTTAAAAAATTATTTATCTTAGCTTTAAAAACATTTACTGAAGAAGCCTCAACTACTTCACTGGGCAGGGAATTCCATAGATTCACGACCCTCTAGGTGAAGAAGTTACTTCTCAATTCAGTCTTAAAATTGCTCCTCTTAATTTTGAAGCTATGCCCTCTTGTCCTAGTTTCACCTGCCTGTGGAAACATCCTCTCTATGTCTATCTTATCTATTCTCTTCATAATTTCATGCATTTCATTAAGATCCCCCCTCATTCTTCTAAATTCCAATTAATATAATCCCAGTCTACTCAGCTTCTTCCCATAAGGCATCCTCTGAAATCAACCTAGTGAACCTCCTCTGCACCCCCTCCAGTGCCAGTACATCCTTTCGCAAGTAAGGAGAGCAAAACTGCATGCAGTACTCCAGGTATGGCATCACCAGCATCTTGTATAGCTGCAACATAACCTCTCTGGTTTTAAACTTGATCCCTTTCGCAATGAAGGACAAAATTCCATTTGCTTTCCTAATTAATTGTTGTACCTGCAGACCACCTTTTGTGATTCACACACAAGGTCATCCAGATCGCTCAGCACAGCGGCATGCTGCAACCTTTTACCATTCAAGTCATAGTCCTTTTTACTGTTACTCCTACCAAAGTGGATGACCTCACATTTATTAACATTGTATTCCATCTGCCAGACCTTTGCCCACTCACTTAAAATATTTATATTCCTCTGCAAAATTTCACATTGCTCTGCCACTCATCTTAGTGTCACCTGCAAACTTTGACACACTACACCTGGTCCCCAACTCCAAATCATCGATGTAAATGGTGAATAATTGCAGTCCCAACACTGATTCCAGGGGCACACCACTAGTTACTGATCACCAACCAGAATAGTACTTATTTATCTCCACTCTTTGCTTCCTGTTAGTCAACTAATTCTCCATCCATGCTAATGCTTTATCCTTAACACCATGCATCTTCATCTTATGCAGCAGCATCTTGTAAGACACCTTGTCAAAGGCCTTTTAGAAATATAAATACACCACATCTACTGGGTCCCCATTGTCCAGCGTGCTCGTAAAGTCTTCATAGAATTCCACTAGATTAGTTACGCATAACCTGCCCTTCATGAACCCATGTGGCATGTGCCCAATGGGACAATTTCTATCTAGATGCTTTGCTATTCCTTCCTTGATAATGGACTCAAGCATCTTCCCCACTACAGAAGTTAAGCTAACTGGTCTATAATTTTGTCTCTCACCCTTTTTAAACAATGGTGTCACATTTGCTGTTTTCCGATCTGCTGGAACTGCCTCAGAGTCCAGTGAATTTTAGAAAAGTACCACAAAGTGCACTTGCTATTTCTCCCGCCATCTCTTCTGGTACCATAGGATGCAGTCCATAAGGGCCAGGAGACTTGTCTATCCTTAGCTTCAATATCTTGCCCAACACTACCTCTTCCATGATAATGATTGTTTCCAGGTCCTCACCTACCTTTATCTCTTTGTCAATTGCTGCTATGTTATTTGTGTCTTCCACTGTGAAGACCGATACAAAATACCTGTTCAATGCCTCGGCCATTTCATCATATTTCATTCCGAAATCTCCCTTCTCATCCTCTAACATTGATTTTAGCCACTCTTTTGTTTTAAATATTGATAGAAATCTTTGCTAGCTATCTTTATATTCTGAGCTATTTTATTCACATGGCCTATCTTACTTTTCTTGATAGCTCTTTCTGTTGACCTTTAAAGCTTTCGCGGTCTTCTAATTTCCCGCTGATCTTGGCGACTTTGTATGCCTTCTCTCTCAATTTGATAGCCTCCCTTAGTTCCTTAGATATCCATGGCAGCTTGCCCCTTTTCTTACAGTCTTTTCACTGGAATATACTTTTTCCGAGCACTTTGAAAAATTGCTTTGAAAGTCCTTTGAAAGTCCATGTAGATATTTACATGTGCCAACCTAATTCTTTAGATCACATCTCTTGCTAATACTAAGCTATGTGTTAGCATTTTACAGATTTGATTATTTTTACATAAGTTAACTTTAAAGCTGAATTGACATACATTCTTGTACGTTTTCAATTTAGAATTATGTTATTACTATTCAAGTGTTTGGGTATATTGGCATTTGCTTTCATTTTGTAATTGTCATTAAGATTGTGAACTTGACTACTATTATCTTGCCAATGCAAACACGGCTTTAGCTACTTGTGGAATATTTTAGAAGTGTTGATTGGAGCAATCATCACTTCTGTGTTCTGTGTCTCCTTTTTGCAATCATGACCCTTATACACCATCTTCATTGCACAAGACTTACATTGAGAAATTGAAGAGCATCTTGACTCATTTCTCCCAAGTGGGCCTTTCTCTTGTCACTCCATCCACTGTTAACATACTAATGCAGTCTGCACTCTGAATTGTTGCATTTCTTCATGAATATATTGACATTATTTGTTGCTACTGTTTGCATGCAGAGTAATAACTTGTTAGTACTGGACCAATATACATTAAAGAACATTTGCAAGTTTGTTTTAATATCATTGCAATTACTTGTCAGAATTGAAAAAAGCAAGGTCTCTGACAAGCTGACACAAAAGCAAAAGATGTTAGAAATTTAGAGAAAGTTTGATTGACATTTAATGCAGTACTCTTTCAAATTTGTGCATTTTTAATACTCATTTGTTTAAATATTAAAATTCATAAGGTTGCAAATCTATGTGGTTGGGAAACCTGTAATGTATTTCATTATGAATACTATTGAATAATATTCACAAATTCAAGCTCCCTTAATTGCATATCACTAGCTCATAATTAAAAATGGACAGTACATCATAGAACTGTACTTTTAAATTCTCAATATGCAGTCAAATTGCATATCGCCTCAAGCTGAGAGAGTGAACTCATAAAAATGACATAATTGCAACAGGAATTCATTTGTCTGTATCTTTTGTTTGGGAGCCAAGTTTCCTAACCTGATTGTACCAGTCAGAAGAGAATTGGGAGCACAAAACATTTGTATACCAAGGTCATGTCCTGAGCACTAGAGGGGGCCTGGTTTCTGCATTGAGCTGGTCATCTGTTATTTTGCCATGATTTGGAGATGCACGTGTTGGACTGGGATGTACAAAGTTAAAAATTACACAACACCAGGTTGTAGTCCAACAGGTTTATTTGGAGCACTAGCTTTCGGAGCGCTGCTCCTTCATCAGGTGGTTGTGGAGAATAAGATCATAAGACACAGAATTTATAGCACAAGTTTACAGTATGTTGTAACTGAAATTATATATTGAAAAAGACCTGGATTGTTTGTTAAGTCTCTCATCTTTTAGAATGATCATGTTGGTTTCAATTAGAGTCATAGAGTCATAGAGATGTACAGCATGGAAACAGACCCTTTGGTCCAACCCGTCCATGCTGACCAGATAGCCAACCCAATCTAGTCCCACCTGCCAGCACCCAGCCCATATCCCTCCAAACCCTTCCTACCCATCCAAATGCCTCTTAAATGTTGCAATTCTACCAGCTTCCACCACATCCTCTGGCAGCTCATTCCATATACGTACCACCCTCTGCGTGAAAAATTTGCCCCTTAGCTCTGTTTTATATCTTTCGCCTCTCACCCTAAACCTATGCCCTCTAGTTCTGGACTCCCCAACCCTAGGGAAAAGACTTTGTCTATTTATCCTATCCATGCCCCTCATAATTTTGTAAACCTCTATAAGGTCACCCCTCAATCTCCGACGCTCCAGGAAAAACAGCCCCAGCCTGTTCAGCCTCTCCCTATAGCTCAAATCCTCCAACCCTGGCAACATCCTTGTAAATCTTTTCTGAATCCTTTCAAGTTTCACAACATCTTTCCGATAGGAAGGAGACCAGAATTTCACACAATATTCCAAAAGTGGTCTAACCAATGTCCTGTACAGCCACAACATGACCTCCCAACTCCTGTACTAAATGCTCTGACCAATAAAGGAAAGCATACCAAATGCCTTCTTCACTATCCTATCTACCTGTGACTCCACTTTCAAGGAGCTATGAACCTGCACTCCAAGGTCTCTTTGTTCAGCAACACTCCCTAGGACCTTACCATTAAATATATAAGTCATGCTAAGATTTGCTTTCCCAATATGCAGCACCTTGCATTTATTTGAATTAAACTCCATCTGCCACTTTCAACCCATTGGCCCATCTGGTCCAGATCCTGTTGTAATCTGAGGTAACCCTCTTCGCTGTCCACTACACCTCCAATTTTGTCATCTGCAAACTTACTAACTGTACCTCTTATGC
The DNA here is from genome assembly GCF_047496795.1 of Chiloscyllium punctatum. Taxonomy (NCBI): domain Eukaryota; kingdom Metazoa; phylum Chordata; class Chondrichthyes; order Orectolobiformes; family Hemiscylliidae; genus Chiloscyllium; species Chiloscyllium punctatum. Next base: position 120,339,023 of record NC_092747.1, read on the forward strand.
TCGCATCCAAATCATTTATGTAAATGACAAAAAGTCGAGGACCCAGCACCGATCCTTGTGGAACTCCACTGGTCACAGGCCTCCAGTCTGAAAAACAACCCTCCACCACCACCCTCTGTCTTCTACCTTTGAGCCAGTTCTGTATCCAAATGGCTAGTTCTCCTTTTATTCCATGAGATCTAACCTTGCTAATCAGTCTCCCATGGGGAACCTTGTCGAATACCTTACTGAATACCATATAGATCACATCTACTGCTCTGCCCTCATCAATCTTCTTTGTTACTTCTTCAAAAAACCAAAATCAAGTTTCTGAGATATGATTTCCCACGCACAAATCTATGTTGACTATCTCTAATCAGTCCTTGCCTTTCCAAATACATGTACATCCTGTCCCTCAGGATTCCCTCGAACAACGTGCCCACCACTGAGGTCAGGCTCACCAGTCTATAGTTCACTGGCCTGTCTTTACTGCCCTTCTTAAACAGTGGCACGACGTTTACCAACCTCCAGTCTTCTGGCACCTCACCTGTGACTATTGATGATACAAATATTTCAGCAAGAGGCCCATCAATCACTTCTCTAGCTTCCCACAGAGTTCTCGGGTTAGGTCCTGGGGACTTATCCACCTTGAACCGTTTCAAGACATCCAGCACTTCCTCCTCTGTAATCTGGGCATTTTGCAAAATGTCACCATCTATTTCCCCACAGTCTATATCTTCCATATCCTTTTCCACAGTAAATACTGATGCAAAATATTCATTTAGTATCTCCCCCATTTTCTGTGGCTCCACACAAAGGCCGCCTTGCTGATCTTTGAGGGGCTCTATTCTCTCTCTAGTTACTCTTTTGTCCTTAATATATTTGTAAAAACCCTTTGGATTCTCCTTAATTCTATTTCCCAAAGCTATCTCATGTCCCCTTTTTGCCCTCCTGATTTCCCTCTTAAGTATACTCCTACTTCCTTTATACTCTTCTAAGAATTCACTTGATCTATCCTGCCTATACCTAACATATGCTTCCTTCTTTTTCTTAACCAAACCCTCAATTTCTTTAGTCATCCAGCATTCCCTATACCTACCAGCCTTTCCTTTCACCCTGACAGGAATAAACTTTCTCTGGATTCTTGTTATCTCATTTCTGAAGGCTTCCCATTTTCCAGCCGTCCCTTTACCTGCGAACATCTGCCTCAAATCAACTTTCTAAAGTTCTTGCCTAGTACCATTAAAATTGGCCTTTCTCCAACTTAGAACTTCAGCTTTTAGATCTGGTCTATCCTTTTCCATCACTATTTTAAAACGAATAGAATTATGGTCGCTGGCCCCAAAGTGATCCCCCACTGACACCTCAGTCACCTGCCCTGCCTTATTTCCCAAGAGTAGGTCAAGTTTTGCACCTTCTCTCGTAGGTACATCCACAAACTGAATCAGAAAATTGTCCTGTACGCACTTAAGAAATTCCTCTCCAATCTAAACCTTTAATACTATGGCAGTCCCAGTTGATGTTTGGAAAGTTAAAATCCCCAACCATAACCACCCTAATATTCTTACAGGTAGCTGAGCAAGTTTTTTTCTCAATTTCCCTCTGACTATTAGGGGGTCTATAATACAATCCCAATAAGGTGATCATCCCTTTCTTATTTCTCAGTTCCACCCAAATAACTTCTTTCTTATGTAAATCACAGAATTTTTTAAAAGTTCATTCTCAAGTGAACTTTAACAATTGGTGTCATGTCGGCCCAGAAAATGCATTTAAAATGTGAGGTGCGCTATGTGAGACTGTGCCATAATGTTCAGACTGATTCTAATCTAAAAAAGGGATTTACAGAATCTTACATGGATTCATGGAGTTTTTGAGCCAAATAAAACGTAATTCTGCAAGTACAAATTCACGCCACAAACTTATATGTGTTTGTGTGTGTGTGTGTGTGTGTGTTTGTGGGGTTAGAGAGGGGGTTGGAGGAGTGTGCGGTTTATGAGTGTCTGTGAGAGAGTGTGTTATTTTGCCAGCAGTCTCTATGCACCATAGGAGGCTAGCTAATATTGTGAAAAATCCCCACAAACCCCAGGCCACATTAGCCAAAATCCCCAAAGTAAATCTGAAAATCACAAGGTTTTGATTTCAAAAATATGACTTCTGCCACTGAGACAGAATCAACATCATTTTCGTGTGGCTATCAAAATATAAATCACTTCAACTAAACTAACAGACCTCCTGTGTTGTTCAAGATGCAGGAACAGTTAAGCTATTACAAGGCATGGGCAGCATAGTGGCTCAGTGGTTAGCACTGCTGCCTCACAGCGTCAGGGACCCGGGTTCAATTCCAGCCTTGTGCGACTGTCTGAGTGGAGTTTGCATGTTCTCCCTGTGTCTGCAGGTGCTCTGGTTTCTTCCCACAGTCCAAAGATGTGCAGGTTAGGTGAATTGGCCATGCTAAAATTGCACATAGTGTTGGCTATTTGTCAGGGGTAAATGTTGGATAGGGGGACTGGGTCTGGGTGGGTTACTCTTCAGAGGGTCAGTGTGGACTTGTTGGGCCAAAGGGCCTGTTTCCACACTGTAGGGATTCTAATTCTAAGGCAGTTTGGGATACTGTGCTGCGTACAATGTCAAAGACTCTGAGAATCAGTCAAAAAGACTTTTCGGAAGAAGATCCACATGAGGTACTGCTATTGCTGTTGAAGAGAGATCACTGATTTAGCAAAATGAAGCTTTTGGAGTGTAAAAATCAAAGGGGTTCCCTGAGGGTGTGTTGACACCACCTTGCTTAATGTTTGATTGTGTTCTGAAGGTTCAGTGAAGGGACTTTTCAACTGATTCTGAAAGATTCACACTGGTCATCGTGGGAAAAGAGATTCTGTCAGAGTCAATAAGAGCTTGGGATATTAAACAGAAGACAATGGCCTAGACTTACTACTGGCCAGATAGAAGCATAGTTGGAAGTTGCTTATAGAGACCCTTTTCCGATGTTGTGCTCTCTGAGAGAATTGCCCATTTAGTTGAAGATTCTGATAGACTGTCCCCAGCACCCTCAACTCTTTGAACGCATCTATTTAAACTAGAGATTTTGGAGGGTTCCAGTGCAGCCTAGTTAGTAGTTACTCAGGAGAAGTTAAAAGATTAAAACCCAGTCTAAGTCCTAAATAACTGTTAAAATAAACCACCAGCTCACAATTCAGCACCCATATTAATAAATTCTTAGGTGAGAAGGGGTGGACTGACAACCATGGCTGTTCATGTGAAACCTTGGTTGGTCAGCTGATGATTACTCCTACCAATCGTCTCTCTTCATTTGATGAATCAATATTCTTTCTTGTCAAGCCCATTTAGAGGAAGTAAGAAGTCCTGAAGACCTGAATTCCCAATGTGAGATGAGAGAGAGAGAGAGAGAGCAGAACGTAGCTTTTATTTGTCATTTCTACCATGAACAACTGATACAATAAAAATGAGACAGTGTTCCACCAGGACCGAGGGTGCTGCATTGACAACCTACACAATCATACACGGCGCAAAGTGCATAAGAAGTGCAAAACACACAAGTTACAGTCTAACAGAAGAATGATGAATAATAGACTTTTTTCTAGCAGCAAAAGAATTTCAGATGGCAAAGAATGTGATGAAACTGTGTTAAGAAATCTGATGGCTTGGGGGAAGAAACTGTTGCACAGTCTGGCCGTGAGAGTCCAAATGCTCCGGTATCTTCTGTTAAAATGGCAGGAGGGAGAAGAGTTTGAGTGAGGGGTGTGTGGGGTCTTCCACAGTGCTGTTAGCCTTTTGGCTGCAGTGTGCAGGAAATCCCAATGATTGTCTCACTGTCCTTGCTATCTGCAGTAGGGTCTTACAATCTGAGACAGTGCAATTCCTGAACCAGGCAGTGATGCAGCAGCTCAGGGTAATATCACTGAACCCTCTTTAGAATGTGATGAGGATGGGGGATGGGAGGTGGGCTTTCCTTAGCTTGCGCAGGAAGTAGTGTTGCTGCTGGGCTTTCTTGGCTATGGAGCTGGTGTTGAGGGTCCACGTGAGATTCTCCACTAGTCATACACCAAGAAATTTGGTGCTCTTCACGATCGCCACAGGGGAGCCGTCAATGTCCTGCAGAGTGTAGTTGCTCTGTGCTCTCCTAAAGTCAACGATCATCACTTTTGCCTTATCCACGTTCAGAGACAGATTGTTGGATCTGCACCAGTCTGTTAACTGCATCTCCTCTTTATATGTTGACTCTTCATTCTTGCTGAGGAGCCCCACTACAGTCATATCATCAGCGAACTTGATGATGTGATTTGACCTGTGCATCGCTGCACAGTTGTGTGCCAGCAGGGTGAACAGCAGTGGACTGAGCACACAGCCTTGGGGGACCCCAGAGTGACTGCCCTTGATATCAAGGCCACATTTATTTGAGTATAGCATCAAGGTGTTAGAGCAGAACTGAAGTCAATGGGAATCGGGGAAAATCTCTGCTGGTGGAGTCATATTTGGCACAAGGAAGTTGGTTGTGGTCGTTGGACGTTAATTAGATCAGCTCCAGGCATCACTGCAGAAGTTCCTCAAAGTAATGTCAAAAATACAACCATCATCAGCTGCTTCTTCAATGAGCTCACTTCTATCCTAAGGTCAAATTTTTTGTGAATGGCAGCACAATGTTCAGCCCATTTGTGACTTCTCAGAAATGAAGCAGCCCATATCTGTAATCATAGACAACCTTCAGGTTTTGACTTGAAAGTTGTCAGTAACATTTACACCCACACAATTGCCAGGCAATAACCATCACCAAAAAGAGAGAATTGACATTATCTTTTCTGAATCCCCTACAATCAAATCCTGGAGGTCACCAGTGCCCAAAAACTAGGCATATAATAGTGTGGTAACAGGACCCGGTTGGGGGCTAGGAATTCTACATGGGGCATTGCTCAGCTCATGTGTCCAACTGTCTTTAATCATTCACAAGTCACATGTCAGATATATGAAGGAATACTTTCCATTTGTTCAGATGACTGCAGCTTCAACGACAATCGAGAAACTTGACATCATCCACGTCAAAGCAACCCGTTTGATTGGCACCATTCATTCCCCACCTTCAACACTCCCTTTACCACTGAAGCACAGAGGCAGTAGCATCCATCCGTTGCAAGATGCACTGCCGTATAGTTCCTCCAATAGCATCATCCGAATCTGCGATCTGTACTACAAACAGGATAAGGCCTGAAGCCACTGTCTTCTGTTCTTGCTCAATGTGCCATTTCCCGACTGCTAACTTCTGCTTCTCTGTATCTCAACTTTCTTGTTTATGATGTTATTTAAAACCTATTTCTTTGATTGAGCTTTTGGTCATCTGTCCAAATTATCTTCTCAGTATCACATTTTGTTTTTCATTGTTCTTTGTTGTTACATGAAGGTGCTGTATAAATACAAGTTATTGTTTTTGTTCTAATAACTTTCACTTCTGGTGGGGCAGATCACCTGTTATGTACCCTGTTTGATGAAACTGAAAATCAAACAAACCGCTAACTTCTTTTGTCAGAAATCAAAAGTTAATCTGTAACATACAATGCTAGTGACCTCATCAATTGCATATTCTCCAATGAAGAATTATGTTGTAAACAGAACTATTTTATTTTGGTCACAGAATGCTCCACTGATTTTTTAAAAATTAATTTAATAGGCTGCTGATGTAATGTTGTTCACAGTCAAAGAAATATCAGTCATAAAGCTATATAAAAGCTGGTGCCTAATGACAGATATCCACCAGGGGCCACTCTAGTTTTCAAGCAATGGTCAGCTCTCCCTGTTTACATCCACATTATACGAATGTTTGAAAATGTGAGCAGCCACCATAAATAGCCACATTATCATTAATTATCTACATTTGTTCATATTTACATGAGACAGCAAAAACTTTCATCCTTGAGAAAATCATGTTCTTGGCCAGTTAATTACGAGACAAGTTTAATGGTTATTTCTTTCAAAAACATTTGGGGCGGCACGGTGGCACAGTGGTTAGCACTGCTGTCTCACAGCGCCAGAAACCCGGGTTCAATTCCCGCCTCAGGCGACTGACTGTGTGGAGTTTGCACGTTCTCCCCGTGTCTGCGTGGGTTTCCTCCGGGTGCTCCAGTTTCCTCCCACAGTCCAAAGATGTGCAGGTCAGGTGAATTGGCCATGCTAAATTGCCCGTAGTGTTAGGTAAGGGGCAGATGTAGGGGTATGGGTGGGTTACGCTTCGGCGGGGCGGTGTGGACTTGTTGGGCTGAAGGGCCTGTTTCCACACGGCAAGTAATCTAATCTAATTATTTTGAATGTTAATCCATTTCAGAAAGGTGTTAATGAGGGTAAATTGGATCAATGTTAACCCTAAGTGGATGTGTCCCAGTCACCCATTCTTACCATGAGACTTGAAACATTTTGAGGATCTGCCACATCTACACACCCCTACACATGCACACTCCTATACATACTCCCCCAAACACACACTCCCCTATGCACACGCACACCCATACCCCTAGACACACGCACGCAAGTGCGCACACTCACACATACACAGGTCAGAGAGGGCAGTAAATGTGGCAGCTTCTCTGTGAGGTTCTGCCAGCCATTTTGGAAGCAATTGCAGGAATGTACAGAGCAGTTGCAGGTGACAAGATTTGTCAGCCAGGTGAGATCATTCTCATTTGTTTCAGTGATTGACAATTGCAAATAAATTAGAAGTAATTGGTCATGTTGTGATAGTGAGACCTGGATTTCTTCTAGTTCATTTTGAGTAGGAGACTACACAACAAATTGACATGGGATCCAATCCACTTCAGCTTTAGGTCTTTTGAACAGAGTTAAGGCAGGGAGATGCTATCCTAAGTTTCCCTACTTAAGTGGCTCATCAGACTTGAGGCAGGAAACTGGATACTTGGAGTAGACACCAAATTTGAAGCAGTGGCTCAGAGAGGAAATCAATAAGTAATATTGATGGGCAATGTGTGTAGAACTATGGCAGCAAGTACATTAATGAATCTTTAAGGCATCATCCAATTTTTACAAACTGCAGCTCAGGATCACTTAATATTTTTGAAATGGCTACCTTCTTTGTTTTGATGTTGAAAACAGGAAATGGCAGAATTACAGACGTCAATGGCAATTGCAGGATAGATGGAGGGGGTGTGTGTTGGGTGCGTGTAGTGTAGCTGCTAAACTGACTCTGATTTATATATAATTCTTTCCTTTTACTAACAGGCTGGCTGCTAAGACAGATGTTGCCAATAAACAATAGGTTTGAAGCATGTACAGGTACAATGTGTGCAGAACTTTGGCAGCAAATAAATTAAATTTAAGAACCTTGAATGTTGAAATAATAGCTTCTCTAAACTGCAGCTAAGGATCACTTTATGCTTCACTTGAAAGGACCACTTTCTTTGTTTTGAGAATGAGACATGGGGAGAATGCGTGTGTTTCCTCCGGGTGCTCTGGTTTCCTCCCACTATCCAAGGATGTGCAGGTTAGGTGAATTCACCATGCTAAATTGCCCAAAGTGTTAGTGCATTAGTCAGGGATAAATGTAGGGTCGGGGAATGGGTCTGGGTGGATTACTTTTTGGAGAGTCGGTGTGGACTTGTTGGGCCGAAGGGCCTGTTTCCATACTGTAGGGAATCTAATCTAATCAAAATAGGATTCGGTGGAATGGCAGATGTCTAGGGCAGTAGGAAAGTAGTTGAGTATATGGAGGATGTGTGTGTTGGCTGGTTTGGATGGGTACATGCAGTGTTACTTATGAGGTGTCTTCTCTGACTCTGATTTATATATAATTCATATCTTTTGCTGATAGACCGAGACAGAAGTTTCTCCAAAAGTGGGAAAGGTAATGGTAAAGTTGCCATAGTCTTACCAGATCATTGGGCTGCTCTCTCATTACACACAGACAACTGGTGGTGGTTTACCATAACATCTCAGAGGATGGATGAAGCTGAGAAGGAGAATCCTTCATGGAAACCTCAGCCTGTGCAAGAATTGAACCCACACTGTTAGCATCACAAACCAGCCATCCAGCCAACTTAGCTAAATGGAACTGCAAAAGTGGTCGTTGAAAGGGGAAGGGGTTGTGGATGGAAGTACGAAATAGGTTGGCAGAGGGGATATTAGGAAATATGATTTGCTGGGGGAATAGGTGGAGTGTACTAGGGGTGGGAGTGTCATGGGGAGTGGAAATGGTAAGGAGGAAGTAAAGGAGGTGTGAGCAGTGAGGAATATTTTATCTTTTATTATTTTATTTTAATTTTTGGCTACAGTCCTGAGGCAGGTTTCCCACACACCCAACTTCAGAAGCTGGAATCCTTCTCAGTACTTCCTGAGTCAGCAAACTTGACAATCAGTCCATCACATTGATGACTCAATTCTCCAGTCTCTGCACAGGAGCCAGGAATAAAAATCTAACCGTTGTATCATGGGGCAAACCTTCTGTTTCAAATCAAGGATGATAATGTCTGATTGCTAATTTAGCACAAACTGTCCAAAGTTAAAACCACTCCATAAATCCTACCGGAGGGTTGCACATTTGTTGACCAGGCATATCTAAACAAAGTGAAATTCACTATATGCAAGCTAAATGTTCGTAAAAAAATACACATTAAAAAGAAGCTGGAAACAGTGATTAGCAAATAATTTTAAACATACATTTGACAGTCCTGCTGTACAGCTGATATTTAATGGTGCTTGACAGATTCCAGTTAATACACTTCACTCACAGCCTTTCTGAACAACTCCTTAATCACACATGATTGTGGGGAGATATCCTGATGGGCAGTATCTGCCGTGGATTACATATCATTTTGTGATGCGGAAAGCCTTCTATAAAAAATGTATGGTTTGCAGTCAGCAAAAGGAGTCATGTACCTGTACTCAGAAACAAAAACAAGAAAAAAAAGCCAACTGCTCTTCGAAGTTTTTCAATAATTGGTGACGAGAAACAAACAAAATAGTTTTTTTTATTCAATCGTTAGTTGCTGAATTTTAAGTTAAATGAATTGAATTGCAGTATTGATTGTAGGAATCTGTCCTATTTGATCAGTTTATTGATGATTATGTTGTGTTGAGGTCTACAAGAGTGCCGCTTCTATTGGAAAATATATGACTATAGAAATATAGACAGGAATAAGAGCTGTCCATTTAGCCTCTGGTGGTCTATTTAGTTGACAATCCTCCTCGCCAATCCTAAAAAAACCTAAACACATCAATTCCTGACATGAAGATTCGAGTGGTGATCCAATAGCAGCAATTTGTTGCTTGCTTCTTTCTTCATTGTTACCAATATTTCCTTGCATACTTCATGGACACTGTCTTTTTCGACTCTTCATCTACACAAGTTGGCTTTGCCAAACCACCAGCCTCACCTGCCTGCTGTCAGACCGTCTCACACAGCATTTCAGTCCTACAGTACTTCACATTGGAACTGAGTCAATTTGCACACAGGGACACATATGCATCTCATGCATCTTCAATTGGTGTATCTTAGGGTCTAGGCTTACTTTCTTGGTGCTCATTCACTTTGCTTACTTTCAGCTGCCAGCATCTGTGGCTTGCATTGCTATACAGCCTGGAGAGAGAGAGGAAGGCAGCTTGTCACGGCTCAGAGCACAAAAACTTCAAAGGTGATGTATGGCACTCTGCTCTGTCAATGTCACCACCTGCACCATGGGCCAGGAGCTTACATGGCAAATAAACTGCCTGTATTTTGACCAAATGGTTGTGTATTTGGGTCAAGGTGAGTCAGGAGGGACCACCACTACAGTTCGTTAAGGGCTCATCTCAGGGACATTGGACACAGTCAGTGCTGTAAACCTAGGGATTACCAACAATGTTCCCTGTAAATTGCACAGTGGTGTCTAGTCACTGAGAGTTTCGTTCACACCAATGCGGAAGCCACCGCATTGGATGGACCTCAGAATTTGCCCATGGAAAATAAAATGAGATAGGTCACAGGTACATCAGTCAGGATGCAATGGAGACATCAGTCAAAAAGATGATAACGCTCCTGCAATGATTTAGTATGATGAAAGTGAATAGAAGAGTTGTGAATGATTGTGATACATGAGCAGGAGAGGATATAAAGCATCCCTAATGAGTGAGTCAGAAATACAACTGGCAAGCAGGATTAATATTTTGGGAAGATGAATTAAATTAGAACCTTTGAGTGGATGAGATATGTGGATTAATGAGGGTTGTAGTTCTTGAGCCTTGCTGAGAGGTGAGAGATGTATGTTGTGGTAGGGTTCGAGTGAGCAGTGGCCCTGTCACTGTAAGAGGGAAGATGGTGGAACATACCTTTGCGGAGTGCAGAAAATCCTGACCCTCCTCTTTGTAGTACATTCCTGACTGTGTTGAGTTTCATCCCGGGCACCACAGTAGACATAGGCATCAATCTTAATCCAGACTGGCTGAGTCTGGTGGTATGACTTCTTTCACTGCTCAGAAGGGTAAAACCATTACCAATCTTCCCATTAGCCTGGCTAGCAGCACCTGGTTCCTAGGGGTGAACGGAGGAGCTAACCTGCCTTGCTGGGTTATTTCCTTCAGGTTAACAGTTCAGGCCACAGTGTGAGAGTCAGTTCTTGGCTTGCAGTGTTGAACTTGTTGTAGAATTGCTGTTTAAATATCGTGACGTGAAAATGATCTTTTCTCACTTCTGCTACACTATTCTAAAAGGCAGGTGTCAGAGAGGTCAGTTACAAAATTACTGAGTGAAAGATAAAATGAAAAAAGCATGTCTTCATGGGCCACAATAGACAGTCTGTTTAGATTAGATCTCACTAATCAAAACCCTTTGCTTATAAATTAGAAAATTCAGCTTGAAGATTTAATTTGATGAAAGCACATATTTGGTCATGGGTAGCTAAAATACTGACAGCAATCATAGCGTTAAAATATTCATTTACCTGTGATGTAAGGAGGGTTATATGGCCACCCAGCTTTATCTAGGATATGCAGGAAATCAAAATATATTAATTTTTATCAGCAAGCATCAGTAAATTTTTTCTATTGTGCAATTGATAAAACCATGTTTGCTCATTTTGAATAATGAAATTCTGAAATGAAGCATTAGATGACAAGTTTATTTGAATTCATGCATGTAAAACCCAAGTTACAACTGGAATTTACTTACACCACTTTGTCTTTCACCACAATCAGTCTACCACATGTACCTCTTATATTAAAGCAATAAATTCAACAACAGAGTGAATTCTCATGTAGTCCTCTTCAAATAAGTAATTACTTATACTCTGTTGTAAGAGAAGGAAATGCCTAAAGGCAGTTAAAGTCCACTGCACTTTTATTGTATTTATTTCCAGTTATTGAATGTACCAACAAATGTGTTAAATATTTATTTATGCAGCATGTTCTACAACTTTAAAGTCCTTCCAGAGAGATGAATACTAAAGTTAAGGCCAGTTCAAATGAAGGGAGGAAGTTGAAATTTCCAGCAGTGAGGAGGACAATGAACTGTATCTTAGAGCTTCAGCTTAGGGTGCAGTGAATCATAGAATCCCTACAGTTTGGAAGCAGACCATTCAGCCCATCAAATACACACTGACCCTCAGAACAGCATCCCTCCCAGAAACCCCCCTCACCCCCCTGCATTCCCTGTAACCCTGCATTTCCCATGGCTAATCCATCTAACCTGCACATCCCTGGACACTATGGGCAACTTAGCATAGCCAATCCACCTAGCCTACACATCTTTGGATTGTGGGAAGAAACTGGAGCACCTGGAGGAAACCCATGCAGACACAGGGAGAATGTGCAAGCTTCACACAGACAGTCACCTTAGGCTGGAATCGAACCTGGGTCCTTGGTGCTGAGAGGCAGCAGTACTAACTGCTGAGCCACCATGCCACCCATGATTATAATAAGGTCAGCCAGCTGAACTGTGTAGAATCTGAGTTTCCTGATTGGGGCTGTTAATCTGGTCTAATCAGAGAGCCCTGGCTGACAGATTAAAAGGGTGAATGTCAGAGATACTAACACTCTGGTATCTGACTCTTAATGAGGCCGTACTAACGTCAAGGAATATTCATGTGTAAATAGAGGGTGACTTGGTGATAGGATACCGGCCTCTGTGGAGTTATTTCACAGGGACTTGGGTTTTATCTCCTCACTCTGAAGTTTCCTTGCTGTGAGCGACATTTGCACAGTGTGCATGGATTCACAGCACTGAATCATTTGGAATAATGTAGCAATCTGTTGTTCTAAAGAAAAACTGAAGGAACTATGGATGCTGTAAATCAGAGACAAAAATAGAAATTACTGGAAAGGCTCAGCCAGTCCAGCAGTCTCTCCATGGAAGTTGCCAGACTTTAGATTAGATTCCCTTGTAGAACAAGGCCCTTCGGCCCAACTAGTCCACACCGACCCTCCGAAGAGTAACCCACCCCCCCCCATATTTACCCCTGACTAATGCAACTAACTCTGTAGGCAATTTAGCATGGCCAATTCACCTAACCTTCACATCTTTGGACTGTGGGAGGAAACCGAAGCACCCGGAGGAAACCCACATAGACATGGGGAGAACGTGCAAACTCAACACAGACAGTTGCCCGAGACGGAAACTGAGCCAGATTTCTGGCGCTGTAAGGTAGCAGTGCTAACCACTGAACCACTCAGCTTTTCCAACAATTTCTATTTTTGTCTGTTGTTCTGAAGGCTGATGGTATGGGAATGGAAAATCTCACCTAAACCAATGCAGCATCTTTTCCTGTTTGGGCTGAATTTGGGCTTTTTTTAAATATCATGTGCTTAGTGTTACACCTGACCTGAGAGTGCTGAATGCTGACACTGCATTGAAATGTGTAATAACTCTTCACTTCCCATCATTAACATTTCTTATGCTCATAAGTACAACCATGTACCATTTAGCAACTTATAATATTCAGCTGATATTATCCTGGCCTCTCCTAAAAATATATATATATTTCTATTTATCTAATTGATCAATATAGGAAAACAGGAGTATGTATCAGCCTCATGATTTTGTGTTGCTTTTCCGTTAAATCATAGCTTATCTGCCCCATAAATTTATTTTTCCACTTTTAATTCATATTCTTCATTGCCTTAATCTAAAATAAAGCTGTAAATCTTAGATCTGGCCATCTTAGTTGATTATCCATCAACAATTTCCTGAGGAAAAGAATTCGGTCACAGATTGGCTTTGAAGTAAGGTTGTGTACCTTATTCTGCTCAGGATGAAATCATTTCCCTTTCTGAAATTGTTTATTTTTTCAATGTCAAGCCTCTAATCTCAAGGCAAAGCAGCCAAAGTTTATGCAACCTGTCCTCATAATTTAATCCTATCTGCCCTGAAATAATTCGGGTTAATTGACACTGTCTCCACTCTGATGAAAAGATATTATCCCTGAGGAACTAAGACATGACACCAATATATCAGATGGTATATTAAAGAAGCCAAAAAGCAGACTTCATCTGAGATTTACATTCCTCCATTTTCCATTAGTATTTTTCAATAATATCATAAGGAAAACAGACAGTTTTCAAATAATCTGGATTAGTTAACACGCTGCTCTTTAGGGTTTATTGTGATCTGAACTATATCTTCATGATCTACCACAGATGAAGTTAAAAATCACACAACACCAGGTTATCATCCAACAGGTTTATGTGGAAGTGATGAAGTGACCTACCACAGATGAAGTAATGGTCTTTTTATTTTTAGCAGGTTATTTGCTCAAGAGGCAATGCTTGTGTTAGATCTCACCATATGAAAACTAGGTATGTGTAATGAAAAACTGAAAGATTAAATAGATGTTCATTAAAGTCTCCAGTATCCACAAATACTATGATCACAGGCACAGCCATGTTTAGGCTTGTACTGAGCATTCAATACAAACTGGTGAATGCTTCGCTCAGCTGCAAGTATTCGCAGTGAGATGGAGACTGCGGAATTGTGATGTTGTTGCCATCTCAGAAACGTGGCTGAGGAAAGAGCAGGAATGGAAACTCAAGATTCCGGGATACACAATCCTCAGGATAAACAAGGGAGAGTGTGAGGGAGGAAGTTGTGATGCATTATTAAGTAAGGAGTCAGTTATTGCAGTAAGAAGGGACGATATCTTGGGTCTTTGAATGAAGCTTTGCAGGTGGATGATGTGCAGAGTTTGGTTGCTGAAATTCCTACTTTTTGACAATGACTACATTTTATAAATGCCTCCTGAACTTTAAGAAATCCAAAATTTGTGCAAGGCATTGTAAACATGCAACTTTCTTTCTTAGAATATGATTTATACATATTTTGGGACTCTTTTTTCATTTGTTTTACTGATGTCCCCCCATACCCTACCACAGAAACCCAAAACCGTGGATAGGAGAGAACGCATTCATTTCAATGGTAAACGTACCTTCCCAGCAGCCTCCTGGTCCCTGGTTCCCTATATGTTCAGAGTGCAGTAATCCACAGGTAACTGAAACCACTGAAAACAATTCCACGGATATGGCGGTCGCCCTGTATTTAATGTATAGCGTTAGCCCTTTCTGCCTTCTTCCTCAAGTTCATTTTCTAAAAAATGAAAATTCTCTTCTAGATTTAAAAATGCTGTAGATGTACAAAATGAGCACAAAACCATTGAACATACATGACAATTAATCCTCTTGAGCAACATGGGACCTGGGAAAAGCCTGAGGGATCTCATTTAGAAAATGATCAAAAGATAATTAAGTACAGTCATTACTGTCAACAATGAAAAATTATTTGCAGAAAAATATTAGTGAATGCAACAAGCAGATGGTATCAGCCGGAAAACTTACTTTTTTCATTGTTTAAATCTTATCTGTGAGTGGAAATCGAAAAGGCATATGTATGAATAAAGATCTTAAATGTCTGGCTGTGTATTACATTCATTGTTCAAAATCAACTAATTGCCCTATTAGAGGGTGAAAGGTGTTTCAATGATCGACTCTCAAATTTATCTTTCTCCAACATTATTCTCTTCTACAAACTCTACGTCCTTTGCTCCATATTAATATCTGTTCTTTAACTATTGAGACCTTAAACTCTCAAATTCCTCCCTAATCCTGTCTGTCATTCCAGCTATCTTACCTCCATTAACTTTAAATATTAATTCCCTGACCAAACTTTTAATCGCCTCATCTCATATCGACTCCTTTAGCTCAATAACGTTTTTGTCTGATTATGTTCTTGTCAAGTAATTTGTGACTTTTTGCTATATTAAAACTCCTATATGGATGTAAATTGTTAATTAATTAAACTGTGTTCCGACTTAGACTAAATCAGTATGTTCTACATCTTAATAAAAACAAACTACTGCGGATGCTGGAATCTGAAACCAAAAGAGAAAATGCTGGAAAATCTCAGCAGGTCTGGCAGCATCTGTAAGGAGAGAAAAGAGCTGACGTTTCAAGTCTAACTGACCTTTTGTCAAAGCTGTTCTACATCTTAAATTTGCCTGCATTTGCTACATACAATAATCTGATTTCTTATTGTACTTCTGTATCATCTTCTTCAATTACAAATGCCGATGTCTACATTATAATAGAAATCTCTTTTATCAATTTACCAAATTTCCAGCTTCCACCAGTGGTAGTTCTGCAGCACCTCAACTTTGACCCTATCAGTTTTGTAGCATATAATGCAGAAAAGCTCCTGTTTGGGTGTAAGTAATTCTGGGTTTATATTAAGATATGGTTAACCTGGCATTCTTACAGACTTGTTACAATGATATGCATGTTACTAGGTTTAACAAGGGAGTGAAGCAATTGTTACCTGCATTAACATGCTGGACAGAATCTTACCAGAAATCAGTTAAGTGTCACTTTTACTGAGTCTTATGGACAGTTCCATCCTGAGAGATCTTGTGCATTTTCTCACACTATCCTCCCAACTATTAATTAGGTGCTACACCCACTCGTCTGATGCTTGCCCAATTCTGAAACTCACCTGAGGCAGAAGTACTCATTCCTGTTGCAGTATTCTTGCACTGGTCCCATCTTTGAACCACAGTCAAACACTGGCAGTGCAGAGTTGTCCTTTATTGTAGGATAACATCCAAAGTATGGCTTGCAATATATCGAGACGGTCAGGGTTATATAATGGAATCTTGAGCTATGGCTGCAGAAGTTAACCTTTGACCGCCAGTAACCAACATGTATGGCATTTGGCTTCTCAAAAAAAGCAGAAATTATCAAGGAATGCAGCATCATGGCAGCTCTGATTGTAAATTTTAAGGATATTGATGATCACATTTGATGTGCGCATCAACATAGCCCATTTCTATTGATGAACTCAACTGTGCTATGATATGATGTGTCTACAGTCTATGCTGCTCTGCATCTTGGGGAAATTGAAAAAGTTAATTGCTTAACCAAGACATTAAATCGCCACAGTCTTACCAGACCATAGGGCTGTTCTCTCATGACAGGGCAAAAGCGAGGACTGCAGATGCTGGAAACCAAAATTTATATCAGAGTGTTGCTGGAAAAGCACAGCAGGTCAGGCAGCATGAAGGGCTGTTTCCTGATGAAGGGCTTTTGCTTGAAATGTCGATTTTCCTGCTCCTTGGATGCTGCCTGGCCTGCTGTGCTTTTCCAGCCGCACTCTGATCTATTCTCTAATGACAGACAGATGACTGGTGATGGTTTAACCTGAGGGTCACCACACCTTCGACAAGCAGCAAGATTGAGAATAAATATCTTCATGCTAACCTCAGGTATGTCGGAATTGAACCCACACCATTGGCATCATGATGTATTGCAAACAAACTATCCATGCCAACTGATCCCATAACCAAGAGTCAAATTAAAGTATTCAATTTACAAGGGCAATCTTAATACTATTTACACCATTTAATCCATCCATTTGCATGGGGCTCTAAGTCAGACATAGATCTTGAGCAGATCCGATGATAAACTTAATGATGAATAACTGAGGCTAAACCAGGCAGTTTGCAATCTTTGTGTCCTATTTACCAAAGTTAAGCTTTCAACTCCATATCCACTCCACCACAAAGTAAAAATTTTCAGGAATGTCATCACTCTCTCGCTACTGGTTAGTTTAATTTATTTAATGCTGAAACTCTGATCCACATCTTTGCTATCTCTGTACGGAGTTATTCTAATGTTGTCCAGGCTGGCCTCACATTTTGCACCCTTCAAAAGCTGATTGTGCATTAAAAATAATGTATGTCATTAGCAACCTAATTTTTTTTTCAACACTATCAGATTTGAATTTCACCTTTCACTGCCCCATTTTTAAAAATAACTTGTTGGATTTGCATGATAATTATTTATTAAACTCACAGCAGAAATTGAGTTTAACATTGAATTTAATATTTTCAGAACCTGAACAACTTCCTCTATGTTCATTGTCCTTCCACACCCCTGGGTGAGTCTGATTTGGGTTACACTCAGCACAGCTAATTCAGTTTCACTCATTTAAACTTCTCATTCGCACTGTACCTCACATTTATCTCTCTCTTGGCATATCAACAGCAATCTCTTGGTTTGTCATCCCTTTTGTCTCCCATTTCCTCTCCCAGGGCCCATCTCCATGTACTGTACTCTTTTTCCTCATCCTGTCATAAGAATAAACATCGCATTTTCCCAGCTATTGTCAGTTCTGACAAAGGATCACTGGACTCGAAGCAGTAATTCTGTTTGTCTCAGTACAGGTCCTTCCAGACGTGTTGAGTTTCTTCAGTGCTTTCTTTTATTTTGGAGAAATTTACGGCTAGCAATAAATAAGTCTCTTGTTAACAACTCAGTACTTGTCAAGCCAATGCCAGCAAACTTGTCTTGGCCAGAAAGGGAACAATTTAAACTCTTCAATTTCACTCATGTGCAACCTGTTCCCAGAGGTTTTAAAAACGATACATTGGTGATCTAAATGCTGAAGAAACATATTCCGTAGATATTCCATGTCATGGTTAGTTTCAAGTCTACTGGCACCAGGTTTCATCTGAGGTCCATGGATTGCAGGTTGTTCTGCAACATAATAGTGGGCGGCACGGTGGCACAGTGGTTAGCACTGCTGCCTCACAGCGCCTGAGACCCGGGTTCAATTCCCGCCTCAGGCGACTGACTGTGTGGAGTTTGCACGTTCTCCCCGTGTCTGCGTGGGTTTCCTCCGGGTGCTCCGGTTTCCTCCCACAGTCCAAAGATGTGCAGGTTAGGTGAATTGGCCATGCTAAATTGCCCGTAGTGTTAGGTAAGGGGTAAATGTAGGGGTATGGGTGGGTTACGCTTCGGCGGGGCGGTATGGACTTGTTGGGCCGAAGGGCCTGTTTCCACACTGTAAGTAATCTAATCTAATCTAATAATACACAGTTTGGTGATAGTGTGGTGTTGGAAAAGCACAGCAGGTCAGGCAGCATCTAAGGAGCAGGAAAATCAACCTTTCAGGCATAAGCCCTTCATCAGGAATTTCCTGATGAAGGGCTTATGCCCGAAAATTTGATTCTCCTGCTCCTTAGATGCTGCCTGACCTGCTGTGCTTTTCCAGCACCACACTCTTGACTCTGGCCTCCAACATCTGCAGTTCTCACTTTCTCCACAGGTTGGTGATAGCCTCCTTTTTCAGTCACAATCAGTTGAATCTCACCAAACATTGACCGTGTCATTTTTGGCAAGTTGGTCATTGTGGTCTACATAGTTTGGAGAAATCCACTCGACCAGGCATCTCTCCATTACCTCACACTCACTCCGTCTCTGCTACTGCACAAATCTCCTACCAAGGTAAATATTCTGCCAATTTCATTATTGACTACAACATCTTCCCTCATTCCATGTCACCCATGCCAATCCCTAAATGACTATACCTGTGAGGTCCATGTGCCCCCTGTTCACTTGCAATGGGAAACCTTCCCTCCCACCTACACCAGCTGCATCAGCTATGCCCATCATTCTCAAGCCCTGCTTTGTCCAAGTCCAAGAGAAATTGACCCAGGATTGGGCAGAGAGGGTCAAGAGAAGATAATGAGAGACCTGACATTTGCCTCTTGACCTCCTGGCTGGTGAAGATCAAGAGCAGACATTTGGCGATGCTGAAACATTCTTGTCCCAGTAACTAAGTACAAAACATTATCCATTGCTGTCCGACTGTCCTTTTGCCACCACAGTGATTGTACTGTAAACATGCCCGAACCTCTACTCTTTCCTGAAAGCTCCCTTTTATTTCCTATAGACACCAGTGTCATCAGCATGGTGTTAGCGTCCAAGTGGATAGCCCCATAGGTTATTTTCTCCTCCACCACTGTGAAAGAAATCATGAGTCCCTCAGAGGATGCACAGCAGATGCTGCGCCCTGTGCTCTCCACCAGCTTAGAGACCGACTCCTCGCTCGGTATATTTACCAGATGAGAGTCGGGACAACTTGCTGAGGGTACTTGCTGATGAGCATCTCACTGCCGTGATTTCACCGTTGACTGAGAAAGAAATGGCTCACATCACTGCACAGGCTTCTGTATAGCTCCAGGCAGGAGGGGATGCCATGGTGCCAACAGTGAAGCACTTCATTAAAATGCGCAACACAGGAGCAACAAGGAGATGAAGCACCTTGACCACACTCCAGAAATGCCGCCTTCACAAGGAGACAGGGCTGTGCAAATAGTCACCCAGCTGGAGGGAAGCCATGTCTCCTTCTCCCAATGTTTCCTTTCAGGATATTTTGGCAGTCAAGCCTTCCACATCCATCCTGCCTGAAACCCTGAGGCCTGTGGGGTTTGAAAACGAGGAAGATGCCCCTGGGCTGGATAGACTAGGTCCTCTAGATGCAAATGTTCTTAGCATCATCTGATTAAACCTCCAAGGTCAATGGATTCCATTGTAGGAGAGGCTCCATTCACCTTAGTTGTGGACCTCAGGATTGCAGCAAGAGGTAGCATTAGGGATAGGAAGAAGAGAAGCTTGGTGGCATGGGTGACATATTCACTTTGTATCATTAGCTGTAAGAGTGAATATCTGTCTAACTGCAGCTAACAGACTGAGAGTGCACAGATTAGCCTACCTTAGTGCTGCATGAGGTCTTATGGTCCAAAGTTCAATGATAGCAAGTCCTGCACCATGTGTAGGCTACAGAAACTCGGAAGCTGTTTGCTACTTTAGCAATTAAGGCCAATCTTTCCAGGCACCAATACACTGAGTGTGCAACACAGCTATTAATCGGATTGATTGCTCATGTTGCAC
Source organism: Chiloscyllium punctatum (assembly GCF_047496795.1). Taxonomy (NCBI): domain Eukaryota; kingdom Metazoa; phylum Chordata; class Chondrichthyes; order Orectolobiformes; family Hemiscylliidae; genus Chiloscyllium; species Chiloscyllium punctatum. The sequence goes on from NC_092747.1 coordinate 120,359,204, forward strand.
GATGCAGTCATGAGATCTTGGGACTAGACCATGTACTCCACTAATGTCTAATGTAGCATGCAGTGCTTGCTGGCACCTTTCAGGTTTGGGGATCTGTGTACTTCTGCTGACATTTTAAAAGTCTCATCAAAAAGGAAGCCCCATCCTTCACGGAATGAAACACATACCCTGCCCAGTCCACAGTTTCTTCTCCATTGCTCAATTGTTATTTACAATGTAAATGAAGGAAACAGTGATCGCACATCACAGAGTGAATCATAGGCTCAGCCTCTTACTGCACATGAACACCCAAAAGTATGTATTCCATTCTTGATAGCGTTCCCCATCAACCTCATCTGCTTTGAGCTTCCTTACATTCCCAGTAAACCCATCAGTGTGAGTCTTCATTTTGCTATTTTATTTCTCCCACTTCCCAGTCCCAGGCACATTGAGTGATTTTGCCAGTTTTAGTAGTCTACTGCTCCCCATTGAAACCAGGATGTCACTGATGTTGAGGCTTCTGATCCTTACTATTGAGTTCTCCACCTGATAACCAACACCCCTCCCCCATGTGAGTTTTAGTGGTCAGAACTCAGGACAGACTGGCACTCCCCATCCTTGACTGACCTCGATAGACAGCCTAGCTGATGAGTGACCAGAGCCCTGACTGATCTCTGTCCAGGTCCCCAGCTGACTTCTGAGGATCAGTAACTCAGAGGACGAGTTGCACGAACTCCACATGACGCACCAAGACCCACTTCTAGCACTGGAGAGATACTGACCAGATGACCCTGACCATGGCTAACTGACCATGTCCAAGACCCTGGACTGATATCAAAGGCTACCTTTGACATAATGTGTCAGTACCCCTTTGTTGCCTTTGGCCTGAGAGAGGACTACTCCCTTTAGACTTAAAGAATTGACATTTACATAATATATATGCAAAATGGTTCATATCCAGTTGGCACATGTTGCAATGTGGGATTGATGCAGTATGGTAACGTGCAGTAACATGTCCATGTCTTGACTAATCACCATTACCACCCACAACAAGCTGCCTGGTTTTGAGTCTGCGCTGAACAGCAAGGTAAGGCAGAAGTACTATGGGCCTGCCAGTTCCAGTTAAGGGGTGAAGGAATAAAGCAGGCACAAAATGAGTGAGTGCTATAAGAGCAAGCGAGGGTCCCTCAGATGCGTCCTGGTCAAATCCATAAGATGGGTGCCTGTTCCTTTGTGCAAAGTGACCTGTCGGCACCACTGCAATGAAAGGTACAGTTGCCTCAAAAGGTAGCTTTAATTTGGTTAACTTGCATAAGCTAACCTGAAGGTTCACCAGAGTACTGCCCACTTTATGCAGTCAGGGACTTGAAGCCCCATGATGTCAGTGCAATGACCATTTGACTTTGGAGTCGTCCCTTAAATCACATGGAGCCACATTTAGTGATCATTTGTTTCCTGTACTAATAACATAATTATCCTCCTCTCATGTAACACTGGAGGCTTCTCACTGCTGGGAGAATACAGATTCAACATCACGCTTTTGGAATTCTACTTCAGTCCACAACTTACCCTGATTCTATGACCCCAACCTTCCTACCTCACAGTCTGTTGGAAAAGGCCTCCTTCATAATATTATAGAATTATAGAATTCCGCCACATTGTGCAAGCTGAAAATTATAGCTGCTTTGAAACTTCCCTCAGGAGTATTCCCAGGGTAAATTTATGACATTTTCTTCAGGTCAGTTGATTTGTAGATCTCCCAGTAAGTCACTCTGGGAGTTGACTGAAAAGTTGTGGGTAGACAGCCTTTAATGTTCTACCAATTTGAATTACAAGCGTGGCCTGAAGCAATATATTTTGCTTTCCTACTAGAGTTCCTTTGCAAAGATTATTTCCTTGGCAAGTGGGAAAAAAACATAAAATGTGGAAGTACTTAGCAGGTCACACCAAATCTGTGGAAAGAGAACAGGTGAAATATTTTGGGTCAAAGACTTTTCTCCAAATGGAACAGCATTTAAATGATTCCAGAGGTAGAGGAAATGTGGACGACAAAGTAACAAAATGGGAGATCTAAACTAGCACCTGTGAAGAGAAACCCTCCATGAAACATGTGAAAGTATTTAACCAATTTCTGGCAAAATTCAATAAATTAGGTCTTAGCAAAGCATCTGAATCCATTTCCATGTGTTTACATTGGCACAATTAATGAGCAATGATTCAAAATTGCCTCTAATTTTCAAAGCAAATTTTAATTAACAAATAAGAAATAGCTTGGTTTCAATCAACAGAGATTTTATTCTACCAATAAGCGGATTAATACAAAAATTGATTCAAATTCAATGGATATCCGCTTGAAACCCACTGATGGATAAGTAGATATTGCAGTTTTTTTCAGTATTTACCTGCCGAACACCAAGTAAAGCACATGGGACATTTCCTGAGATTTGGGATCATTCCCATAAGTGAGCTTCATGTAAGACTATATCTCTGTCAGCCTATATTTCATTAAGTTATAGCATAGCCATTGGCCTATGTTACAGCACTCTAATACAATACATACCAGCCACAGAAATATGATACATGGCACAAATTGTTATTCCTTTCTTTACAACTGAATGAAAAATCCTCCATCAAGATAAGTCACAATAATTGATTTATTTTACATAAAATGAATGAATGAGCAGACCTAAATGACATACATAACTATTAACAGAGGACCAAAAGCCCATGACAGCTCAAACACTTTCCACTCTAAGATGGAATGTACTGTCTAATTATTCCAAGGCTTTCAGTCTGATTCCTTACTGATCAGAATTTAATTTTCAGTTTTCACAATCAGTTTTCCTACACTCCTTAATTATGATAAATGGACATTCATTGCACCATTGAAAACAAAACCAATTCTAACTATTTCATATGCAGTAAACTGTTTAGGAAGTAATAGAGAAATTTAAGGAGAGAGCCATCCCTATCACATGTGCAACATCTCAGTGTAGGCAATTTAATGTTTTTTAAAAGGTTAGATCTTAATGAATAATTCACCAATAAAGAAATAAATGGATAGTTACTGTCATTAATGGCTTGAGATGCTTATCAATAATGTGAGGACTTCAGAAAAGCCTCCTTATTTTGTCAGATCCACAGTAGCCTCCCTATTTTGTCAAATCCATATTGCTGCTGTAGACATTACTCTAATGGAGCCGGAACCACCTCATCTCCTCACCTGCCTCCCTGATCAACTTGAGTTGGAAGGTACTACAATATTTATTTCTATTAACTTAAACAAAAACAAGCATCACGTAAGTTTTGGTTAGGATACGTCTACCTCTACCAATGAAGAATAGACTATGTTGGCAAACTTCCATCCCTCGCTAAATTTGGCAAGTTTCCATGTTTCTGCTATTCTGCTTGTGCCTCAATCCAAGTTGCCTCATTATCACCTCCTTTTGCTTTTTATTTAACAACAGTAAAGAGTGAAATGTCTGGTCTTACTTGTCGCACCTGACTTTACAGTGTTCATCTTCCAACTTCTGCAGATCTCGTAACATATTTCGAACTGGCTCACCATTGCCTATATCATTAAGGGGCTGGGAAGATTTCCCCCACTGCAGTTGATAATTAACAAATCAAACAGAGACATTGAGAAGAGTTTTAACTACCAGGGGTTGGCCCTGAGGAGTGGATGAGAGTGGTTGGGTGAAGATTTGAAAAGTTGTGTTGAGTGGAGACATTACATAATCGAGCTCATTTAATAATTTTGGATGGGAATAAAGGTGAGCAGAGACTTCCTATGCATCTGTCAGGTCAAAGTTTTAAATAATCAAGTTGGCAATTGATTCTTATTTTTATCCAGAGTTCTAACCAATAACTAGAGTTTTGGTTTCATGAATTGTGTGAAGCATCCAGGTCCGTGGAGGTGCAAACATACTGATAGGACATTGACCACTGGGGCTGGGAAGACTGGCCTGTCCTCACTGCACTCCATCTGAGAATACATGGTCACAGCTTGATAAATGATTCACAACTTCTGAGATGAAAGTTCAACTGTGCTCTGCTCCAATTCTGGACAATGTGCGACTCGTTCTTTTTTGTGCTGGCTGAGGATTTAAATCTGATAATGTTTATCCTTTTAGAGCCAATAAAAGGAGCCCACAGGTTTTGTTTTGGCAGTTTATTCCATCCATGTCATGACATTTAAATCAGAGAGATTGTGCCATATTTGCATTTGCTGTGATTATGTAAGCAATGGGATTGCTGTTTAAGTGAGTGATCCTGCATGTGATTAGTTTCAAAACTAATTCCACCTGCTCAGATGATCCATAAAGCACAGAGCCCTGCTGCATCTGAAACTCACATCAAATTCTAATCTTATCTACATTGGAAATTGTGATCCAATATTGCTAACTGGACAAAGATTGTTTAATTGAAGATCATTAAGTTTTTCACTGGATCTACTCATACAAGTTGGTACATACACAGCAGCGACCAATGAAGCTGAATACATTGAGTGAACATCCAGAAATATATTTAGTTTTGCCCCTCAAAAAAAAAACGAATGTATGCTTTTCTGTTCTGTAAGTGTTTCCCTAGAGTTTGGCATTATTTGACTGCCAGAGTTTTTACTCACTGTGCTTTCATGCCTCCTGTCTTTCAGGTGGCTTCATATCAATTCACTTCTTGTGGTTTAAATAAATATTTGTAATATAATGTCTTGATTAAAGAATCCTAGATTCCCATCTAACGGACACAGATTTTGACGTTTTGGTCACTTTACCTCAATGATTTCTACAGGAGCTGGAGCTATGAATACACACCCTAGAACCCCACTAAAAATCCAAGAACTATTTGAGAGAGAAAAAAAAACAAAATGAAACTTATTCAGTCACTCACTGTAAATCAGCAGCAATCATCAAGCGATATATTAATAATTGATTTTCACTTAATATGATAGTAAAATTCAATTTCCAATATTAATTGTAGCAATTTATAATACAAGGTAAATTAAGCATTTTATAGGTAATGTAACATGGCATTGATTGATTTGAGAGATACATTAGATATGGCTTGATATTGAGTGGGTGGATCACAATGTGTAATGACACTGTGTCCATTTGTGTTGAGTCAGACAACATGCAAAGTATGATTTCAGTATGCAACCCAGTACAAAGTGAATTACTCACTGGCTGAAGATTTAGCACGCTCATCAGTTAGCTAGCACCAACTAAGACAGCCTGCCCTCAGAAAGCAGAACTGTGCATACAACACAACAGCTGCTCGAACCATCTCAGGAAGGGTTTGGTGAAAGTTAGGACAACTCATGCAAAAGACATGAAAGAGAGCTCTAGGTTTGAATGCAGCGCTGGAGATTTTATTAATGGAAGTTTAAATGAGCAGGGACACTTCCTTTTCTTGCCACAGGGGATCAAAGGTTCTCAAAGCGTGTCATGAAAAAGCACCAAAGATTTGGTGGCCACAGAGAGTTCAATTCATAGAGTGTAGCCCTGAGGACAGAAATGTTAAATGAACTATCACAGGTGGTCTGGGTCAGTGAATACATTTTCAAAAGATATCTCCTGAATGACCAACATCCCACGGTACTCAATGCACCCCATCCTCATTATTCACCCTGCAGCCATCTGGACTCAAGCGAAACATTCAAACATGTATTAATGTTGCCAGCCACAAATTCGATCTCTCCTATTTCCACATGGCACCACATATTCAAACGTGACAGGTACATCATTCAAACGCATTGCAAAACCAGGATAGCAAAGGCATGTCTTCATTTCCTGAATCCTTTGAAGGAGACAGTGCTCTTAATCATGAGGCCAACAATGACTAAGCATGTCACATCAGTACTTGCTGAGAACATTCAGAATGACAGTGTCTATGAGCCTTCTCGTCTTTCACATTGTCCTCATCCTACTATCTGACACAAAGTCATGAGTTGACATTTCGAGCTGAAGGTCTTATGTCTGAATCGTTGACTGTCCTGCTCCTCAGATGCTGCCTGACCTGCTGTGTTTTTCCTGTGCCACGCTTTTTGACTCTGACTCTCCAGCGCCTGCAGTCCTCACTTTCTCCACGAGGTCATGAGTTGTAGCTGTGGATAGTATGACCCCATTCCTCTTGCTTTCCACCCCACTCCAATTCTTTCCTTCTGGGTTTCTGCTTTCCAATAGATTCAATAGAATTGCTTTGTGAACAGCCAGTACAAACTTGTTATGTCGTGTGAAGGCAGCAATGGATCTGTGATGAAGAAGGATTGCCACTTTGTCTGACAATTATAGTCACGTCTGACAATTATAGTCACAATCTCATTTATTGATACAACGTAAGCTTTAGAGGGTGGCATAGAGCTGGGATTTGCACGTGTTAAGCAAATGGGCAGAAGTGCATGTCTGGGGAAATGAGTAGTGTGATAATCCACTAACACTGCAGATGGATTCTGCTGCACAGGGCTCAGATGAGTTGTTTGTTTGATGGACATGCACCCAGAGATGTTTGGTACACAGGTAGTAATGCCACAGAGCCTCTTTCCACTGCACAAGGGACATGGAGGAGTCCAATTCCGATTTGACACAGGATTGTGCAAAGAGATTGGAATTCATTCCTTCCAGTCTGAAAGTAATGGTCAACTCCATGACAGCACTTCCAGATTCGGGTCCGAGACAATATCAGGTGGTCAATAGCGGAGCAGCAAGGGCAAAAGCTATCTAATGCCTGAGGTTTTGTTTAATCGTTCATGTGATGTGGCAGTGGATGGTTCAGCCAGCATTTGTTGTGATGAAGCTGTGTATAACGTTAGTTAGGCCGCAGCTGGAGTACTCTGAGCATTTCTGGTCATCATACTGTAGGATGGATGTGATTGCACTCAAAAGGGTGCAGAAGAGTTTTGCCACATAGTTGCGTGGGTTGGAAGGATTCGGCTATGAAGAGAGGCCTATAGAGTCATATAGATGTACAGCACGGAAACAGGCCCTTCAGTCCAACTCAGCCATGCCACTAGATATCCTAACCTAATCTAGTCCCATTTGCCAGCACATAGCCCATATCCCTCTAAACCCATCCAGATGTCTTTTAAATACTGGAATTGTACCAGCCTCCACCATTTCCTCTGGCAGCTCATACATGCACCACCCTCTGTGCGAAAACGTTGTCCCTTAGGTCTCTTTTATATCTTTCCACTCTCGCCCTAAACCTATGCCCTCTAGTTCTGGACTCCCCCACCCCAAGGAAAAGACCTTTTCTATCCATTTACCTATCCATCCCCCTCATAATTTTAAAACCTCAATATGGTCACCCCTCAGCCTCTGACACTCCAGGGAAAACAGCCCCAGCCTATTCAGCCTCTCCCTATAACTCAAACCTTCCAACCCTGCCAGCACCTTTTAAAATCTTTTCTGAACCCTTTCAAGCATCACACATCCTTCCAATAGGAAGGAGACCAGAATTGCATGTAATATGAGGGAAAAAAAATTCACAATGAGAGTTGTGGAACACATCGCCTGAACAGGTGGTTGAGGTAAAATCCTCAAGACATTTAAAAAGTATTTACATGGATACTTGAAATGCCATAATAGACAAGACTACAGACCAGAGACTACGAATGGGATTAGAATTGATGAAACAAAAACAGTTCTGAGGGAGGTTCACTTGATTTGAAATGTTAACTCTGATTTCTCTCCACAGATGCTGCCAGACCTGTTGAGCTTTTCCAGCATTTTGTTTTTGTTTCTGATTTCCAGGGTCCACAGTTCTTTTGGTTTTTATTTAGAATTGACGAATGTTTGATGACTGGTCAACACACTTTGGGCCGAAAGGTCTCTTTCTGTGCTGTAAAAACTGAATGACTCTCTGTGGCTATGAAGTCCAAGTAAAGACGGTGGGTGTGATGAGCAGACGGGGCAGTGAATTTAGTCAGGATATTTGATGTTGATCAGACCAACCTACTGTTCTCAGTATCACAGGAGGTCAGAAAACAGTGACGGTGAGCAAAAAACTTGCAGGTCAATGACTACCTTGTTGAATACATAATAAATACCAGAACAACTGGAAACAGAATCCATTTGATGTGGTATGATCTTTGTTCGTGGTTCATTTTAGTTTGAACAAAGTTTCAGTAAACCTAACCTTTTCATAGTCATACAGCCGAAACAAAGTGCTGTTCAATGCCCTCAAAGTGGGACCTGCAACAAAAAAAGAGAGAAAATAGGAAGTGATTGTTGGATTTTCAACAAAGAATTTTATGGAATTTTGTTTTCCGTGAATCACAAAGTGTTGGTTTGCAGGTGCAGCAGACAATTAAGAAGGCAAATAGAATATTGCTCTTCTTTGCTAGAGGGATGGAGTTTAAAAACAGGGAGGTTATGCTGCAGCGCTATAGGGTTCTGGTGAGGCCACACCCGGAGTTAAGTGTATAGCTTTGGTCTCCTTACATGAAAAAGCATGTACTGGCACTACAGGGGATGCAGAGGAGGTTCACGAGGTTGATTCTGGAGTTGACAGGGTGGGCTTATGAGGAGAAATTGAATACTCTGGGACTATACTCATTGGAACTTCAAAGAATGAGGGGAGATCTTATAGAGCCATTTAAAATTATGAAGGGAATAGATAAGATAGAATCAGGGAGGTTGTTCCCGCTGGAGGGTGAAACTAGAAGTAGGGAGCATAGCTTCAAAATAACGGGGAGCAGATTTGGGACTGAGCTGAGGAGGAACTTCTTCACCCAAAGGGTTGTGAATCTGTGGAAATCCCTGCCCAGTGAAGCAGCTGAGGCTACCTTGTTGAATGTTTTTAAAGCAAAGATAGATGGACTTTTGAACAGTAAAGAAATCAAGGGTTATGGTGAGCGGGCAGGTTGGTGGAGCTGAGTGCATAAAAAGATCAGCCATGATCTTATTGAATGGTGGAGCCGGCTTGAGGGCCCACTCCAGCTCCTAGTTTTTATGTTCTTATATAACATAGACTCAATGGTGATAGGCCTGATTTGTGTTCAAAGGGTACAATTTCCATCACTATTTTACACAAATCATCTTAATTAAGGCACCAGCTTCACAACAGAGGAAAGGGCAAGAAAAAACTAAGACAATTGTCACTGACGTAAAACTCAGCTAACCTGTATTTTTCATACAGTTGAGGAAACTGTTACAGAAACTAATAGTGTTCTTTCACTCAAATTTGTGAAAGAAATAAGCTTTTTACTGAAGGGCAGCTTTTGAAAGAATGCAGATATGATATTGCTAGCATGATGTGCCAGGAGTACTGAAAAAGAATTGAGAACATTAGTTTGTCACAAAGGACTAGTATTTGCCATGTGGAAGTGATTAGTGAGGATGTTATGGAGTTGAACTTTCAAGAGGAGGTGAGGGTGAATGCTCTTTTCATAGAATTCTGATAGTGTGAAAGCAGGCCATTCGGCCCATTGAGGTAAAAACAAGGACTGCAGATGCTGGAAACCAGAGTCTAGATTAGAGTGGTGCTGGAAACCTGCAAACCTGGAGACCTGCTGTGCTTTTCCAGCACCACTCTAATCTAGACATCTGGCCCACTGAGTCCACATAAACCTTCCAAAGAGCATCCCATTCAATCCCTGTAACCCTGCACTCTCCATGGATAACTCACCTAGCCTGCACATTCCTGGACATTATAGGCAATTTAGCATGAACCAATCCATCTTATCTGCATATCTTTGGTCTGTGAGAGGAGACTGGAGCACCTGGAGGAAACCCACGGAGAGACGGGAAGAATATGCAAACTTCGCACAGATAATTCCCTGAGGATGGAATCAAATCCAGGTCCCTGGTGCTGTGAGGCATCAGTGCAAAACATTGAGCCATCACATCATCCCCATCCAGGATATATTTTACAGAATACTGCATCAAGGAACTGTCACACAATTAGAGTAAATTGGAATTGAGGAGTTATACTTAACGTAAAGGAAGAGGGCTGTGGTTGTTGGAGATCAGTCATCTGGACTCCAGGACATCGCTGCAGGAATTACTCGTGCAATTGTCATAGGTGCTCCTGTCTTCAGCTGTTTCATCAATGACCTTCCCTCCATCATGAGGTCAGAATTGTGGATGTTTGCTCATGGTTGTGCAGTGTTCAGCACATTGATGATTCCTCAGAAACCGAAGCGGTCTATGTCAAGTTGCACCAAGACCTGGACAGCAAGTCAGGAGTGTAATAACACTCCCGACTGGCCTGGGTGACTGCAGCTTCAGGAACACTCAAGAAGATTGACACCACCTAGTACAAGAAGCTTGATTGGCACTACTTCCACGAGCATTCACCCCCTTCAGCATCAATGCATAGAGCCATTAGTGTGTACAATGTAAAAAATTCACCAGGGCTCCCTGAACATCCCCACCCAACCCCATTTCCATCTGGAAGGACAAGGGCATCAGATACATGGGAACAGCAGCTGCTATACATTCTCTCCATCCTGATTTGGAAACCTATCACCGTTCCTTCACTGTCACTGAGTCAAAATTCTGGAATTGCCTGTTATTGGATTGCACTGTTCAAGAAGACAGCTCACCACCACCTTCTGCAGGTCAACTTATGCATGGACCATAAATGTTGGCTCAGTCAGTGATGATCCCATTCCCCTGAATGAATTTTAAAAAAGGCTTTTGAGTCCACAATACTTTGTTAGCTGTCAATGGAGTACTGATGTCAATCATACAGCACAGGTCTCACTTTTTTTTCAGACAAATTAGTGACAAATTTGAAATCCTAGAGGATTATTTTAACGGTATCAATGTTAAATCCAACAAAGGGGTCGTATTATATAGGGTGATGTCTGACTGCATTGAACATCTGAGTTCCCCTGGAATAAAATGGTGTAAATGATCACAGATGGATCAGCAAAATTAAACTGAGTGACATGCAAGGCTTCTAAAGTTAATTGAGAAGAAGGCCCTGAGAAAAGAATCATTTTCCTGCACTGTGTTAAGCATCAGGGGACTCTCAGAGAGAAAAAAAAATATCCTGGAGATTGATCATGTTGTTCACATAATAGGGAAGTAGTGAACTGCATTTAAGGGTGAGGTGGCTTCATCTTCTGAAATTCTTCTTGAATTAATCTTCTTGCAGACGCTGAAGCTGAATGCCTGGACATATCTTATCATGTTAATGCCCACTGACCTACCTAGAAAAAGTAAATCAGTTATAGAGTCATAGAGATGTACAGCACAGAAATGAATCCTTTGGTCCAACTCGTGCATACCAACCACATGTCCTAAACTGATCTTGTCTCGTTTGCCAGCATATGACCCATTTCCCTCTAAACTCTTCTGATTCATGTACCTGTCCAGATGCCTTTTAAATATTGTAATTGTATGTGCCTCTACCACCTCTTTTGGCAGCTCATTCTATACATGCACCACCCTCTGTGTGAAAAAGGTGCCCCTCATGTTTCTTTTAATCTTTCCCCTCTCAACTTAAACCTATTCCCTCTAGTTTTGGACTCCCCCACCCCGGGGAAAATACCTTGCCTATTTACCCTATCCACGCCCCTCATGATTTTATAAACCTCTATAAGGTCACCCCTCAGCCTCTGATGCTCCAGGGAAGATAGTGCTAGCCTATTCAGCTGCTCCCTATAGCTCAAGCCCTCCAACCTTTTCTGAACCCTCTCAAGTTTAACTACATCTTTCCAATCACAGAGAGACCAGAATTGCTGTTCAATAAATTAGCTGTTCAATATGCTTAACTACTAGGGTCTCCGATTTATGATTGTCTAACTTATGAACATTTGTGCTTACTTACAAATGCGATCCCATACATGATTGTAATTTTAATGATCTGATATACAAATATTTCTTCTACTTATGAACAACTGCAGTACATTGTCCTGCATTGCGTGCTAACCTACATCCAAATTGACTTGCAAATGGGCTCCAGACTGAACCAATTTGCAACCCAGGGACTGCCTGCATTGCAAATCAGTTGATCAAATGCAAGTTAATATAATTATAAGAGAAGTACAGAGGAAGGGTTCAACTCTGATTACATTGACTACAGGCGGCACCTTAATATTGCATGCAATTCTTACGGCCAAATGAAAATAAAAGAAGAATTCAAGCACCAAGACAATTCAGAGATGAGTTTTAAGATTGATCTTTCATGCAAGTGTGCTCAGTTCTGAGGAAAGGCTGGAGAAGCTGTCGCATTCAAAGTGAAATTCAAAATAACTTCAAATCATAGAACCCGAGGCCATGGTTTCAAATTAGGGAAATGCAATTTTGCTTTTTTATCAGGAAGTTTGTCACACCAAGTGATAATTCTGGACTTCGAGGTAGAGTGTAAAAAACAAGGTAAATACAGGAATCATTTCAGAAAAGTAGGAAAGACCATGTGTCTACTTATCATGAACAGTGGTACTGAAGGTCTGCTCTGAAAAATATAAAGTATTGTATTGTCATGCTTTTGTCCATTATACATTCTCCGTCATACCTGTGATATGAAAAATAAATATGCTTTACATTTGGATCTGTCTTCACATATTGGTAACATGGATGTTGGTAGGTGAGTAGTTGTTTTCAACGTGCCTGGATCTGCAGGTCAGCTGAACAGACTTTGTCCAATTTCCTTTTGATTGTGGCTTCTCTTACCTCCTGGCAGTGTAGCAAAAAGTGACCAAAAGATAACGTTTTGCTTTTTCCTGCTGTCCAAGGATGGCTAGGGATTTTCTCAGCTGTGACCCTCAGAGCATACACCCAGATCACAAGTTGCTGTTTTTTTTACATCTGTTTTGTATATTCCTAGAATATAGCAGAGCATGCCTACACTTTGGAGATATAATCCATTTGGACTGTTTTCTACAGGCATGGGGTGTGGAACAAGTACGACAAACCTCTCATTATCTCTGCACCCATAGCAGATCATAGTCTAGTTTGTTTCGATTTATTGCTCTGCCTTTGAAGAGTTACTGTTTGATATTCTTCTGGTATCATCAGATGTGATATTCCAGAATTTCTCTGCAGACAGCTACTGTATTTATATGTGCTATCATCTTTTGACCATATTTTCCTTCTCTGAAAAACACATTACAATTAAAATTTCAGAATGTCCACTGCTATGACTTGCCATTTGTCACTTTGAGAAAGTAAAACACTCCTGATGAATACGCCTTAAGTCTTGAAGGCAAAAAAGCAGAAATGTGGAATGTTCAGAGGGCTACCACTCTGGTGTCCTGGCGCATGTAGTCAGATGTTGGTAGATGGCTCTAGGTTCTTGGCAGATGCAGTTTGCTTAAAAAAAATCAAGAGGACTGTCGTGGAAATTAAATCGACTCGACTCAAGAGCAAAGAAAAAGCTTATTTTGAAAACTCTGCAGAGCTGACTCAATACATTGGCTTGGCAAGATGCCACATGTAAGGGGTGCCTGAATAGCTTTCACATATTCCCTTTATACTAAACTTCACTTACTCTTATCACACGCTCAAGGACAAGAGCTGGGAGCATTCAGCTGTTGATGTGAGGTTTATGTTTTCCCTGACTCTTGCTGAATTTGACTGTTTTTGCAAGCCTTGCAATGTCAAGCTGTCTACTTAAAATTTTAGCAAAGTGTTAATTTTTAGCAGAGTGTTACATTTAGCAAAGTATTCTCTTTCAGATTTCACAGTAAATGTTAATTTTGTTAATTTTCCATTACATCTCCCCCTTTTTGGCATTTTATCTCAACAATGACAAACAAAAAAATACAGAACCAGATTTAAAAACATACAGAGCCAGACAGCTGTACATCGGCAATCTTAACAGCTGTCCATGTTGTAAGGAGCACTTGAACTGGCCCAGCAACCTCTTTGCCTTCCAGCTTTTCCACCTGCAGTCTTTCACCACTATCCAGTCTCCAGATTCTAGATCATGCAGCTTCCCTTCTGCTGGTTGGGGTAGTGCTGCTTTCACTTGATTCTGTATCTCAGACAAGAGTGTAGAGAGTTTCATACAGTAACACAACATCTCATCCTCACAGTGGCCTGTTATCCATTTTACCTTAGGTTTTGAGCCAATTCCTGTGTTGGACGGCCTACCAAACAAAATCTCAAATGGGCGAAGATTAGCTCTTCCTCTCCTCCTAGATCACATATACATTAGCACAATCGGAAGTGGCTTTGATCATGTCACCCCTAGTTCCTTGCAACACTTTGTCAGTTTATTTTTTAGGGTAGAATTCTCTCTTTTCACTGCCCCACTGCTCACTGGGTGGTAGGCATAGTGTTGTGTCATGTTTATTCCCGAATAATCACTGATCTGCTGTAGGGCATTATTGACAAATGGTGTCCCATTGTCACTACTGGGCTTTTCAGGGATGCCTCATCTCGGGATTATTTCAGTTAGCAGAGCCTTGGCTACTGCACTGGCATCCTGTTTAGACATGGGGAACGCTTCCACCCATTTGGAAAACATATCAACTATTACCAGACAATACCTTTTCCCTTCGCTGGGTGTTAGTTCAATAAAATCCATCTGTAAATGTTCAAAGGGTTTTTTTGGGGGGTTGGGGGTGTGCTGCCTGTCTCATCTGTATTCCCCTCCCCACATTATTAGTGGCACAGATAACACAATGCTCACAATATTTCTGGGATTAATGAGTAAATCCCTTAGTGTACCAGTGTGCCGAAATACTGTTGTACATCCCCCCCTTTTGACATATGGTCCTTACGGTGTGTCAGTTTGACATAGAATGGGAATAACGATTGTGGTAGACAAGGTTTACCACTGGGACCACACCATACTCCTTCCCTCATTCTGCACCCAGCTTTTGTCCACTCACGCTTTTCTTCTGGTGAGGCCTGCGACTGTAATTCCCATACGTCTGGTGTTGGGGTACAAATTTTTGTCATACATATGTCAAATTGCTCACTTGATGGCTGCTGGGCTGCCGTCCTTGCCGCAAAGTGTGCCCTTGCATTACCTTGAGAAATAGAATCATTATTTTTTGTGTGGACTTCACATTTACACACAGCGATTGATTTAGACAATAGGACCACTCCCAGGAGGTCAGAAATCAGGCCACAGTGTGTGATGGGCTTTCCGGTGGAGGCCAAGAAGCCCCTGTGTTTCCACAGGGTTCCAAAATCATGTACAACCCCAAATGCGTATCTGCTGTCGGTATAAATATAAATAAGGTCTTTCCCTTAGCCAATTTACAGGCCTCCGTCAAGGCAATCAGCTCCGCTGCTTGCGCTGAGAAGGGAGTGATCCCACTTTGACTATCACTACAACATACCCAACACAATTCTGGCCTGTCTCCTTGCTCCTGAATGCTGACCCATCCACAAAAAATTCCATATACGGATTCTAAAGTGGTGAATCCTGCAAATCTGGTCTGGGACTGCAAATCTCATGAGCGACAGCGACACAATCATGTGGGTCTCCATCTCCTGTGGGGAGATGGCTAGCAGGGTTAAGGACGTTACATCGCTTTATCGTAGTATTAGGCATCTCTAATAGCACAGTATTATATCCGAGCCAATGTGCTGACTACATGTGCACTGTCTTTTGCTCGGAAGGCAGTAAGGATAATGAATGTGGGACCAGAAGGGTTAATTCACCATAGCCGACTATATCTCTGGATGCTACAACGGCTTTTTCAGCTGTGGCCACGGCTCATAGACATTTAGGCAATCCTGCCGCTACGGGGTCTAGCTTAGCCAAAAAATATGCTACCAGCCTCAATTTTCCCCCATGATCCTGCAACAGCGCAGATGTCATGCATCCAAGCTTTTCATCTACCATTTGTACAAAAGGCTCGTTAGAATCGGAATTCCCAGTGTAGGTGTAGTTTTTCAATTCAACAAAGGCACTCTTGGCCTCTGGGATCCACTGCAACGGACTTGGGTTCTGCAACCCTTTGCCATGGGCTATGTCACTTCGGGGGTCCTCAAGGTTGCGTAATGTGGGATAAACATTCCGCAGTAGGAGCACATGCCAAAAAGGATAGTAATTGTTTCTTCGTGTGACGCTGTGGAATTTGCTGGATTGCTTGAACTCTGTCTTGACCAATGGCCTTTCCTTGTTCAGATATTAAGTGACCTAAGAACTTCACCTGTTGTTGCACAAATTGTAGCTTTGCAAGACTGGCTTTGTGCCCTTTCATTGCTAGATGGCAGAGCAACACAAGGGTATCTCTCTCACATTGTTCCTCTGTCGGTGCTGCTATTAAGCAATCCTTTAAATACTGCAGAAGCACTGACCCCGGGGTTAAAACAAGAGTCTCCAGAATCCTGCATAGAGCCTCATTATACGTGGTGGGGGACTCACAGTAACCTTGACAAAGTTGCATGAAGGTATACGATTTCCCTTTGAATGAGAAAGCAAACCAGAATTGACTATCTGGGTGTACTGACTCTGGGCTGTAATTATTTAACATGTACTGTATTTTTGGTTGGCCATTCCAAGTCCTCTGTGGGCCCTTTTCTTATTTGCTCTTGCTGGAGCCCATTTTCAGCGTTATTGGAAAAGTGTTCAGCTCTCTCTCTCTCTCTCATGCGGTACTGTTATCTTTTCCCTCTGACTTGCTTTTACTTCTGGAGGTCCCCTCTCACATTGGGCGCATCCGCCTCAATGCCTTGGTTTTCATAAACCAAGAAACACGTACCCGGTACATTTTTGGCCAGTCCAACTCGGCCAGTGGTGGCTCCAAGTCTAAAACACTCTAGAGACGTCAATCCCCTTCCCTTGGGTTTAATCAAATACCACGCGAGAGTTCATTGGACCCTCTTCTTGCTTTATTTATTCTCTTAGAATGAGTATCTATGTAGGCTTACTTAAACCACGACTCGTACCCCGACGCTGTTTGGTTCAGAACCTGATGCTGGGGTGATCCACAGATTCCCAGCCCTCTCATGAAAAGGGGCCAATTTAGCGCTCGAGATGAAGTGAAAGTCCTTCAAGGTGCTGGGCCTACGCCTCCTGGGAATCTTCAGAATCTTACCCAGTCGAAGGGTCCCGGATGAGCCCCCAAGTTTACTATCATGGAAATTAAATCGACTCGACTCAAATTCTAGCAAGAGCAAAGAAAAAATTTATTTTGAAAACTCTGCAGAGCTGACTCAATACATTAGCTTGGCAAGATGCTGTGTGTAAGGGGTGCCTGAATAGCTTTCTCATATTCCCTTTATACTAAACTTCACTTACTCTTATCACACGCTCAAGGTGAAGAGCTGGGAACATTCAGCTGTTGATATGAAGTTTATGTTTTCCCTGACTCTTGCTGAATTTGACTGTTTTTGCATGACTTGCTGTTTTGCAGGCCTTGCAAGGCCAAGCTGTTTGCCTGCAGAATCCATCAAAGCCAGGTTGTCTACTTAAAATTTTAGCAAAATGTTAGTTTAAGCAGAATGTTAGATTTAGCAAAGCATTCTCTTTCAGATTTTATAGTAAATGTTAATTTTGTTAATTTTGCATTACAAGGACAAAGGATTATTTGATTCATAATATAAAATCATATCTGAAGGAGATTGAATAATGAGGTCTCATGGCTACTCTGTCAGAGGTGGAAGAAAAAGGCTTCAATTTATGTCATGCTTTTCATGTCCTCTGGGCACCCCAACAACATGTTTTATTATCAGT
The DNA here is from genome assembly GCF_047496795.1 of Chiloscyllium punctatum. Classification (NCBI taxonomy): domain Eukaryota; kingdom Metazoa; phylum Chordata; class Chondrichthyes; order Orectolobiformes; family Hemiscylliidae; genus Chiloscyllium; species Chiloscyllium punctatum. The sequence continues at coordinate 120,376,769 of NC_092747.1, forward strand.
AAAGTACATTGGAATGTGAAGTAGGAAATATGCAGTGAATTCACAGAGCCTGAGAGACAGCAGTTTGATAATGGTCCATAATTTGTTCTTAGAGATAGTATTCCATGGATTAATGTTGGCCATGCCACAAGCATTGCTCACTTTGAATAGCGGAGTTGGATCTTCTGCATCCACCTGAAGGAGATGGTTCCTCGGATAATACTCCTTCATTCCTGTGCTAGAATGTCAGATTGAAATTTTGTGCTCAATCATGAAATGGAACTAACTGTCTGGTTCAGAGGTGAGTGCTCCAACAGTATGATGGCTGACACCAACTGGTTTAAGACATACTTAACATAAAGTAAGCTGCTTGTGGTTGTTGAAGGACAGTAATCACTCACGTGAGGTTCGTTTGTAGTAATTGCTGCATCTCTTGGTACTTATGCTATCAGGTACCACTCTGTTTGGTGTTATGTTGTAGGAATTGCTGGGCTTCTTTTCTCCTTCACTTAGCATTAGCCTGTTGTCTGCAAATGCTGGATTTCACTTTGAATGTTTACTCTTGCATCTTCTATATCATTGAAATAAATTGTGAAAATGATTTACTGCTTTGAAAATGATTTGAATTTGCATTGTGACAAATTGCAACGTGGTATTTTCCCATCATTTCATTTGAGTGACTGATTAGTCAGTTAATCATGGCCATTTTTAGGGTGTGACAATGCTTCCTTTTAACTTTCTTCTTGTTTCAACACATATGAAATTTTTCAAAATAAAATTTTGTGCATGATTTCACTCAGGGTAAAACTTGTTTGGAATTATATTTTCTCTTGATCTTTATAGGAAAGTACTTAAAATTGATGAAGTTGACCTAGGATATTTGAAAATTAGCCCATCAGATACTTGTCACTTGACAATTAGTTAAAAATTGCCTCCATTACTAAAACATATTTGTAAATCAAAATTTAGCTATGCTTTGGTTCTTACATGTATTTAAATAGGCAATTTGTCACTGCATAATTCTAAGTAACACAAGACATTTAACTGAACATAGACCACTAGGTTAGTAGAGGCATTCTAACAGCTTTATTGAGCAGTAGAGAGATTATTATTTTTCTTGGTAATGCAAAATGAGTTTAGATTTCAGAGTTAGATTTAAGTTTTATTGTCAACTGTACTCAAGTACAGGAGTACAGTGTAAAGTCTACAATGTCACCATTTCTGGCACTATCTTAGGTACAAAGATAGAAAAATAAGGAAGTAAGTATAAAAGTTCATCACTATGATCTTTTTAAAATATAAAGTAGAAAAATAAAGAAATTAAGCTAGCAGTTAAACAATACAGTCCTTCTTAAGCCAAAGGCCTGCAGTTGCTCCAGACGGGGCTTTCTCCTGAGAGTACGCTCTCCCTCACACTGGGCATACTCTCCCTCATGCTGATTTTCCTAAATAAGCAACATTTCAGGGTACACATGTTGTATTGTCCAGCTGTTTCATATTAGATTTATTTTACCATTAGAATTTAATTCTGAGTGATGACAGTGAGGAATGAGTAGGCTTGGTATTATTTGGGCCAAGCTGTTTTTCTCATTATTGATTTAACTTGATTGATTTTTTTTTATGGCTAAGGCCAAAATACCATTTGAACCATGCATTTTGAGATATTTCTTAGCGATTAAAAAATCTTCACGGTGTTTGCTTTCTAATTTACACTTGGGTTAGTCTTTGTTATGCCAATAGTTTCAATTAGCAGACTTGCTGTTTTTTTGGTTTGAGAGAAGGAATTTTATGTTGTCTGCATGTGTACTGTTCAACGCATCATTGCACACTCACACTAAGTCTCAAAAACATTATTGGTTGAAATTTCATTTTGATTGGATTTATTTTCTCCATTTCTGCACTAATAGTTTTGCACTCATTCTTCTGTGCTGTGTTCGCGTTTGATTTAACCTTTTGTGTCACCTGTACTCAAATACAGATGTATAGGAGTACAGTGAAAAGTTTACAATGTTGCTACACATGCCGCCATCTCAGGTACAAAGTACCTAGGTACAAGTAGTAACACAGAGAAACAAGGCTAAAAGTAAGGCTTCACCATTGTTCTTAATATAAGTTGAAAAATAAAGAAATAAAGTTAAAAGTTAACATTGCAGCCCTTCCTGGATTCTCACTTTTCAGCAGTCAGCCAAAACACATTGTGGTTAATTGTAGCATCTCAATTAAGACCAAGCCAGTTCAGCTATACTAATAAAGGACCTTTCATCATGGGTTATCAGAGGATAGGTTCTGATATTCTTATTCAATTGCCTTCCCAAAGGATACAAGAATAATTTCTATCTGCAGATTGAAGACATAAATAATTTGGAATGTTTGATGTCAAAACATCTAAGTATTTGAACAAAAAGCAAATAAATGTAAATGACAACTTGACATATCAGAAAGATGTATTGTAATCACACTTTTTTGATTGAGAATATTTTAAATGTTTAATTTAATGTATGTCATTTTAAAACATGCAATAACTACAGACTCTTCAAACGTTAAGCATTTTTTTTAGTGTAGAAATTAAAGCATACAATTTCAAACAACATGACCAATGTGTGCTTCTCCAAAATCTATTTTACGAATTATCTGGTAGAAGGTTCAGCAGACAGCAAACTACTTCTGATTTGTCTCCTCTGTGCAATACATTTATAAACATAAAATTAGTATAATTCAGAGGTGCACTGTTGTAATTGTACAACTAGAAGTCCAACTAGAATATTTTTAAAATTACAATGTTTTATATTTATTGGTCATCACTAATTGCCCAAAAAAGACTATTCTAAACCTCTTCTTAAACTTCAGTACATTCTATGGCAAGTGCAGAATTGATGGGAATCCGGGGACAAACTCTCCAGTGGATAGAGTCATACAGAGGAATATGGTTATGGTTGTTGGAGGACAGTCATCTCAGCTCCAGGACATATCTACAGGAGTTGCTCAGGGTAGTGTCCCAGGCCCAACCAAATTCAACTGCTTCATCAGTGACTTCCCTCCATCATAGGTCAGAAGTGGAGAACATTTGTGGATGATTGCACAATGTTCAGTGCCATTTGTGACTCCTCAGGCATTGAAGTATTTTGTGTCCAAATGCAATAAGATTTGGACAATATCCAGGCTTAGACTGACAAGTGGCTAGAAACATACATGCCACACAAATGCCAGGCTATGACCATCACATAAAAGAGACAATCTAATCACTGTCCCTTGACATTCAATGGTGTTACCATCACTGAATGGTATCACTTTTGACATCCTGGAGGTTGTCACCAAACAGAGACTATAAGAGCAGTTCAGAGGCTAGGAATCCTGTAGCATGTAACACACCTTCTGACTCCCAAAAGGTCATCCACCATCTACAAGCCCCAAGTCAACAGTGTGATGGTATACTCCCCAATTGTCTCAATGGGTGCAGCTTCAACAACACTCAAGAAGCTTGACACTATTCAGGAAAAAGCAGCCCGTTTGATTGGCACTACATCCACAAACACGCAGTCCCTCCACCACCGATACTCTGTAGCAGCAATGTGTACTATCCACAGGATGCACCACAGAAATTCACAAAAGATCCTCAGACAGCACCTTACAAAACCCACATCTACCTCCATCTAGATGGACATGAGCAGCAAATACATAGCATCATCACCATCTTCAACTTCACGTCCAAGCCTCTCAACGTCCTGAGTTGGAAATATAATCACTGTTCCTTCACTGCCGCTTGATCAAACTCCTGGAATTCCCACTCTCATGGCATTGTGGGTCAACCCATAGCAGGTGGACTGCAGCGGTTCAAGAAGGTAGCTCATCACCACTTTCTCAAGGGCAACTAGGGACGGGCAATAAATGCTGGACACCCACATCCCACAAATGAATAAAAAAAAGCTCATTGTTGAGTGTTGTCAACTAGGGAGTTACAGACTATTGACACAGCGACAACAAAGAAAATATCTTGGCAAAGAATGTACAGGAAGTTATCTTTCCCTGTATCTGCCGCACATCTCCTAGGCATTAAAATTTGGAGGTTTGGGGGATACTGCTAAAGTGGGCTTGGAGAGTTGCTGCAATGTGGTACACACAGCTGCCACTTTGTACGAGTGGTGGAGAGAGTGAATGTTGAACATCATGGCTTTTACTAGTACTGTCATGGATATGGCCATGTGTGATATGTAGATTTACATGAATAAGTGACCCTTGGTTTAAATCTCTTATTCCTAAATGTCAATTACGAGGGGGCATAAATTTAAGGTAAAAGGGAGAAAGTTTAAAGAAGATGTAAGAGGCAATTTGTTTATACAGAAGGTGCTGAAAGCCTGGACTGCACTGTCCAAGGATGTGGTGGAAATGGATGCAATAGCAGTGTATAAGAGGCATCTTGACAGATATATAAATTGGCAGGGAATAGGGGGATACAGAAAGCATACAGTCAGAAGATGTTTGGTGGGCCACAGGGCCTGTTCCTGTTCAGTAATATTCTTTGTTCTTTGTATCTTCTGGATATCCAGTCTGGCAGTTATTTCCATGGTCATCTGTGATGTTACCAAGTTACTGTGAGTGATGCCCCACACAGACTACATCATGTACTTTTGTTGCCCACGCTGCTCCTTCAAGGTAGCATTCAACATGGAAAGAGGGTATTAAATGGACGGAACCAATTCAGGAAGGGAGCTTATCACCACCTGCTCAAGGGCAATAAACCACATATCCCCTGAATAGTTAAATTAACATGAAGGCCCATTCATTAATACAGAAAGGTTCAACAAATACTGTTATAAAATGTCAGCATCACTGGCGGTCCCTTGCAGACGAGGATGACTCTTTCAAAAACTTTAGGGTGAGTCCATAGGTGGCTGTACAGACTGATGGGGCTACCCCAGGCTCTTTTATACTTGGGGAAAGTGGTGATCATGGAAAGGGGATAGATGGGGCACTGGTGTGGAAACGCACTCCTTTTGCTGTTTTCTCCTGGCTTCAGCTTTTTCCTGATGGCAAGCCTTTAGATGCTCGACACCTTCTCAGATGTTCCTCCTCCACTTTGGATGGTTTTAGGCCAGTGATTCCCAGGTCTCTGAGGGAATGCTGCACTTCCCCAATGAGGCCTTGAGGCTATCCCTAAAGCACTTCCTCTGCCCAACTGGGGCTCGCCTGCTGTTTCAGAACTGGGAGTCTCGTGTTGGCCATGCGGGTGACATGCCCGGCCCATCACAGCCGATCAAGGCTGGGTGGGTCAGTGCATTAATGTTGGGGATGTTGGCCTGGTCGGGGATGTTGGCTTGGCCTGGGATGTTGGCCTGGTCGGGGATATTGGCTTGGTTGGGGATGTTGGCCTAGTCAGGGATGTTGGCCTGGTCAGGGATGTTGGCCTGGTCTGGGATGTTGGCCTGGCTGGGGATGTTGGCCTGGTCGGGGATGTTGGCCTGGTCGGGGATGTTGGCCTGGCTGGGGACACTGGTGTTGGTGCGTCTGTCTTCCCAGTGGATTTGCAGGATCTGGCGCAGGCAGCATTGGTGGGACTGCTCCAGTGTTTTGAAGTGTCTGATGTAGACAGTCCACATCCCAGAGCCATGTAGGAGGGTGGGAACCACCACAGATCTATGTACCATCAGCTTTTAGTATTTGATATTATTGTTCTTGGAATCCAGTTGCAGTGTTGGGTAGTGTTTTTATTACACTTGTGGGAAACCAGTACTGGACAGTCCAGGTGCTTTTTCACCGAAGTTGAAATGAGCACAGTTTACAAATATTTTCATTATCACTTACAAATTAATGGTATTAAGTAGACAAAGGTTACAGCACAATAGCTTCTGGTGGGCTGATAATTGTATTCCTATACAGTCATTGCAATGCACGTGTATTCTGCTGAAAGGTTTATGGGGTGAATCGATGTGATTTGGGACTATTAATGATGTGATAATGGCCTTCCCCAGTCATTCCTGATGAAGGGCTTTTGCCCGAAATGTTGATTTTCCTGATCCTCGGATGCTGCTTGACCTGCTGTGCTTTTCCAGCAACACACTCTTAACTTTGATCTCCAGCATCTGCAGACCTCACTGTCTCCTTCCCCATTTCTTCATTGAGTCATTCTGCATTATTATCTGTGTATGCTTTGGTTCCCTAGCTTCTAGTCCTGACTGGGACTCTAAAATAAGTCAAAATTTTGTACCTTCAGTACATGACAAGTCAGTTAAGAATTTGTTAATCGAGTACTGATAAGGAACACAAAAAAAGTAAAAAAAAACTGCCCTCGTACAAATGTATAAATATATATAGAAAAATATACTTTAAAAATCTATTTGGCTAAATAAATAATAACCAACAAACTAATAAATAGTAATAACTCAACTCAGCCAAACAAGACACTCATTCATTTGTAGTTCCTCCTCCCTGGACATTGGACTCGTAAAACATAATTGTTATGGTGACATAAAAGCCCTTATTAGTGTGGCAGATAAATCTGTGTCCAGGTATACCGTGTCTTATATAAATTCTCAGTTTAGTGGTGTACCATACTTGTGAGAAAATCCAAATGTTATGCTCCATAACAATCTTCCACCAACCAAACAGGCCCAGGGGTTTTTCAGATACCCAGCCAAGAAAGATATTATTTTTTGCGCAGAAAGTGAGGATGTTAAAAAGCATTTTTCTTATGTGCATCTGCAGGGAACACACTGGACAGGCCAAGAAGAGGAGTGATCAGGTCCTTCTCCACCATTACACCCAAAATCCTCTCCATGGCACCCGCCACAGCACTCCATTATGATTGAAGCCTACCACAGGACCAGAGACTATGGGTGAGAGTGCCTGTAGAAACCTTGTACTTGGGACATGTTAAAGACACCCCTAATTTAAATTTTGACATATGGTCCAGAGCCAAGTGGATTCTGTGGAGAATCTTCAGCTGGAAAGCATGGGTCCTGTTGCAAATTGATATCTTTGTTGCGTTTTCCCAAATATCTTCCCATGCCTCTGAGGAGACCTCAACACCTTGCTCTCTGTCCCTCCAGAGTTGATCAAACTCATCTGATGGGGGCAGACAGAAGTGCTGACAGAAAGTTTACTCTTAACTCTGAGCACCCACCTCTCTGTGTTGGATTTGTAGGGATCAGTCAAAAGTGTAGTCTTTTTTTTGAATAAAATCCCTAACTTGAAAAAAATGAAAGAGACCCCTGTTAGATAGCTCATACTTCCATACTAACTAATCAAAGGACACCATTGTGTCTCCCTCAAATAAATCACCCATATAAGACACACCCCTAGCTGTCCAATGTTTCAATCCTGAATCTATCAGCTCCAGTTGAAACCCAGCATACCCACTATAGGTGTAAGAGGAGATATTTTGCCAATATTGCCTTCCCGCTACCGAATTGTCCCTCCATGCTTTAACAGTATTGATAATTATTGGGTTGTGGCAATATTCCCTAACTGTTCTCATTTTGTCCAGAAACAGCAAGCTAGCAAGAGGGCAGCTTGACTGGGAGGTTTCGATATCTCACCATATTGAAAGAGGGTCCCCACAGACCCAATCACTCACGTAGGATAAAAGTGAGCTTAGCTGGTAGCTTTTAATGTCTGGGAGATCCACTCCCCCCCAATCTGTGAGGCAATTGCAGTTTAGCTAATTTAATAAGGGGCCACTTAGGATGGCAAATAAAAGAGCTGAACCAGCCGTTCAGTCTCCTAAATGTTTGTTTATCGAAAATCAGGGGGAGAATCCATATAGGGTACAACAAACGAGGGAGAATATTCATCTTAATAAGCGCTATCCAAACCAACCATGAGACCGGAAGCACCTCCCATCTTTGAATGTCTTGTTTGATTTTGTCAAATAATTGAACAAAATTAGCTTTGAACAGTTGATCCAGAACTGGAGTAATAAATGTGCCCAAATACACAAAACGCCTTGTGACCACTTAAATGGGAATCAATATTCACCCTCAAGACCTACCACCTTCATAAGACCACCTATAGGCATAGCCTCTGATTTCGCAAAATTAATCTCATACATCAAAAAGGTGCCAAATGCACAGATGCATTGTATCAGGTGAGGCATTCAAACTGCTGGATTTCACAAGAAAGGACATTGCCCTTATAAAACAAAATCTTATGTAATTTTGACCACACTTCTGGAGCTGATATATTGGGATCCTTACGAATGGCCTCCACCAATGGCCCAATCACCAACATGAAAAGCAACGGTGAAAGGGACAGCCCTGCTGGCTGCTCCTAAAACTGTTAAAATTGCTTGATCGAGCCCTATTGATGATAGCTGTAGTGAGATTCACTGTAGAGAATCTTTACCCATTTTATAAAGACTTCTCCCAAGCCAAACCACTCCAGAGCATAAAAATGGTACGCCTATTCAACTTCTCTGCATCCAGAGAAATCACCAATCACTGTATTGACTATTATTGACATGCCTGAATTACATTAAGCAGCCTCCTAACATTATTTATGAAGCCGCTCAGATCCTCTTTAACAATAGAAGGTAACTCAGTCTCCAGTCTAAACGCAAAATCTTAGAGAGGATTTTAAAGCCCATGTTTAATTATGAAACTGGCCTCTACAAAGCATAGTTTTCCAGGACCTTTCTTTTTAAGAATAAGCTAAATATTAGCCTCTCTCAGAGATGGTGAGAGACAATCTTGGCTGTATGAGTCATTAAACATGTCGAACATCGGGCCTGACAATTGAATTCACTAGGACGTCCATCAGGACTGGGCGCCTTTCCACTTAGAAGCTGCTACACAGCCTCCTGCACCTCTTGCTCTGGTACGGGGGCATTGAGAAAAGACTCTTGTTTCGGAGTCACACCCGCGATCTCCAGATCTTTGAAAAAGGACTCAGTTTTGGTCCGCCCCTCCTCACAACCCTCAGATTGGTATAATTTAGAGTAAATCTCTGGAATACCACATTAACCTTTATTGGAGTCACATGTTAGACTCCCTGACCCTTCCCTAATCACCATAATGGCTTGAGGGATGCTCCTTTCCCTAGTGAGATATGCCAAGCATTTGCGTGGCCTGTTACCATGCTCATATAACCTTTGCTTTGCAAAAGCAAGCTCCTTCTTTGCGGTCTGCATGAACAAGCAATTCAATGCAGAACGCAGCAGCGTAATCCCCTGTAGCTTGACCAACGAGGGCCTGTCATAGTAAGTCTTCTCAGCTGCCTTCAACCGTGCTTCAAGGAGACTTTGCTGCTCACCCTTCTGCCGCTTCCTACTGGCAGAGTAGGAAATAACTAATCCCCTGGCATAGGCTTTGGCAGTTTCCTAAAGGACGGCGGGCTACTAACTGAGCCTGAGTTAATGTCTTAACTAACAGGTACACATGGGCATGACCGGAGAAGGTAATATTACCAATCGTACAAAATACCACCAAGTCCAGGGTTGCCATGGGGGCCAGAACAATATCAATCCTGGTGTGACATCTATGTGGTTTGAAAAACAATGTAAAAATCCCTGCTTGTAAGGTGGAGATGCCTCCACCCGTCCACCAACCCTAATTCCACACACAGATCTACTAATTGTTTAGTTTGTATAGAGGGTATTGGGGGGCCTTTCGGCAACCTGTCTACTGTGGGATCCGTGAGACAGTTGAAATCTCCCCCTATAATGATATGCCGGGACTCAAGATATATCAGTTTAGATAACACATCTACCAGAAATTTGAGGGGATGGGCCGGAGGGCAATAAACATTTAAAACACCATGTTCTTCCCCATTTATCAGGGGTTTGAGAACTACAAACCTCCCATGTGTCTTTAACACACTCTAATAACTTAAATGGGAGATTCCTCCTAACCAATATAGCCACTTCCCTACTTCAGTAATTAAAAGAAGAAACGTAAACCTGATCAAAGCCATTCTGCTGTAGTTTCAAAAACTTCCTATCATCCAAGTGTGTTTTCTGTAATAAAACAATATCCACTTTCTCCTTTCAAAGATTCAAAAGTACCTTCTCACTCTTAATTGTTGAGTGACTCCCCTTGATATTCCAGGTACATCATTTAATCAAGTCATTAACCATAACCTTCTGCAGTAACAATTAAATTCCAGAGAGGAGGAACTTGAACCACAAATCACCGAATCTTAGTGTCACAAGATCCATCGATCATAAAAACTACATAAAGTAAAACCACTACAGTTAACAAAACTACAAAGCTGTCAAAGATTACATACAACAAAAACCAAAAAGCAAACCAACATATAAAGCGCCAATGGTGCTAAATGGGGGAGCTCACCCTCTGCCCAAAGGGGGCAACTACCCATTCCAAAACCCAATTTCCCATCCCGTTGCCAAGACTGCAGCCTGGGCATTTATATACCTGATCCTTTAATGTTTGGGAGAAGATTTGTAGCTCGGGTGATCGTTGTTGTGGTTCTGTTTGCTGAGCTGGGAATTTGTCTTGCAAACATTTCGTCCCCTATCTAGGTGACATCCTCAGTGCTTGGGAGTCTCCTGTGAACCACTTCTGTGATCTTTCCTCCGGCATTTATAGTGGCCTGTCTCTGCCACTTCCAGTTGTCAGTTCCAGCTGTCCGCTGTAGTGGCTGGTATATTGAGTCCAGGTCGATGTGCTTGTTGATAGAGTCTGTGGATGAGTGCCATGCCTCTAGGAATTCCCTGCCTGTTCTCTGTTTGGCTTGCCCTATAATGGTAGTGTTGTCTCCGTAGAATTCATGTTACTTGTCATCTGCGTGTGTGGCTACTAAGGATAGCTGGTCGTGTCGTTTCGTGGCTAGTTGGTGTTCATGGATGCGGATCATTAGCTGTCTTCCTGTTTGTCCTATGTAGTGTTTTGTGCAGTCCTTGCATGGGAGTTTGTACACTACACTGGTTTTGCTCATGTTGGGTATTGGGTTCTTTGTTCTGGTGAGTTGTTGTCTGAGAGTGGCTGTTGGTTTGTGTGCTGTTATGAGTCCTAGTGGCTGCAGTAGTCTGGCTGTCAGTTCAGAAATGCTCCTGATGTATGGTAGTGTGGCTAGTCCTTTGGTTTGCAGCATGTCCTCGTTCCGTTGTCTTTCCCTTAGGCATCTGTCGATGAAATTGCGAGGGTATCCGTTTTTGGCGAATACATTGTATAGGTGTTCTTCTTCCTCTTTTTGCAGTTCTGGTGTGCTGCAGTGTGTTGTGGCCCTTTTGAATAGTGTCTTGATGCAACTTCGTTTGTGTGTGTTGGGGTGGTTGCTTTCGTAGTTTAGGGAGTGTGAGTGTGGCGTTGATGATCTGGTAGAGATGATGATAGAGAACACACACCAGATCATCAACGCCACACTCACAGGAATCCGATTCACTGGAGAGGAAGAAAAGGACAACCAACTCCCATTCCTAGACGTGATGGTACAGAGAACACCGAACGGAGAATTCACCACAAAGGTTTACAGGAAAGCTACACACACAGACCAAGTCCTGAACTACGAAAGCAACCACCCCAACACACACAAAAGAAGTTGCATCAAGACACTATTCAAAAGGGCCACAACACACTGCAGCACACCAGAACTACAAAAAGAGGAAGAAGAACACCTATACAATGTATTCGCCAAAAATGGATACCCTCGCAATTTCACCAACAGATGCCTAAGGGAAAGACAATGGAACGAGGACATGCCACAACCCAAAGGACTAGCCACACTACCATACATCAGGAACATTTCTGAACTGGCAGCCAGACTACTGCGACCACTAGGACTCATAACAGCACACAAACCAACAGCCACTCTCAGACAACAACTCACCAGAACGAAGGACCCAATACCTAACATGAGCAAAACCAATGTAGTGTACAAAATCCCATGCAAGGCCTGCACAAAACACTACATCGGACAAACAGGAAGACAGCTAACAATCCGCATCCATGAACACCAACTAGCCACGAAACGACACGACCAGCTATCCTTAGTAGCCACACACACAGATGACAAGCAACATGAATTCAACTGGGACAACACTACCATTATAGGGCAAGCCAAACAGAGAACAGCCAGGGAATTCCTAGAGGCATGGTACTCATCCACAGACTCTATCAACAAACACATTGACCTGGACCCAATATACCGGCCGCTACAGCGGACAGCTGGAACTGACAACCAGAAGTGGCAGAAACAGGCCACTATAAGTACTGGAGGAAACAGCACAGAAGCACTTCACAGGAGGCTCCCAAGCACTGAGGATGTCACCTAGACAGGGGACGAAATGTTTGCAAGACAAATTCCCAGCTCAGCGAACAGAACCACAACACTGATCCTTTAATAAACTGCCCATAATTAGGCATCCAGCCATCCCAACTATTTTTCCTCCTCTTAGCTAGGGCCGCACTGCAAACACAGGAAGAAAAGGAAGAAAATGTTCCATGGAAAAGCAATGTAAATAAAGAATTTTCTTTTTTAGAAAAAGGGGAAAAATACCTCACCCATCCTTTGATATAACTTAACTTGAGAGTAGACTTTCACCTGCCGCCAAGCATACTTTAAACCAAATTATTACCAATGAAAAAAATAAGAAAAGACTTGCTCTGTTTTTTAAAAGAAAGAAACAAAGACAAACCCAAACAACCACTACTAGTTGTACATACTAAATTGTTCATATTAGGTTAATCTGTCCACAAAATCTCTTGCCTTCTCTGATGTGTCAAAGAGATGTACGGATCCATCTAAGGTGATCTGAAACACCATTGGATACCTCAGAGAGTACTGGATCCCAAGCTCCCTCGATCTTCTCTTGACACTGTCATAGAATTCTCCTTTCTGGATCACCATGGCTGAGAAGTCCTGGAAGAGAACCATCTTAGAGCCCTCGCACATTAGGGACTTCAGATCCTTCCCCTGGAATCTGGAAGCTTCCACGATTCTCTCTTTATCTCTATAATGTTGAAACTGCAGCAAGAGAGGACGTGGATGTTGACCCAGACCTGACCTCCCCATCATGACCCAGTGAGCCCTCTCAATCTTCAAGCCTGTCTTTCCAGCCTCCAGGTTAAGGAATTTCGGCAACCAGTCCTCAATAAATTCCGCTGGTCAGTCACCTTCCTTACCCTCTGGCAGACCGACAATCTGAATATTTTTTCTCCTGCCCCTGTTCTCAAGATCATCAACTCGATCACGCAAATTACGGACCTGTGTCTTCAGGGCTTGGATCCTATCCTTGGAGGAACTGGTATCAGCTTCCACCACTGTGACTCTGTGCTCAACTTCATCCATCCTTTTTTTTCAGGTCTCCCAGCTGCTGTCCATGCGTCTTCAGCATGCCAGCTTCTCCTCAGTTTGCTGACCCAACATCTCGCGGGATTTCGCAGGCTCCTTCACGAGGGCCTGGTAAGTAATCGAGTCTGAGGATCCAGCAGGCTGTGCCTTGGACCCGGCCTCGGACACTCCACCTCCCTTCTTCAGCATCCCTGGATGGGTGAAAATGCAGGTAAGTTGATTTTTCACAATTTTCTGGGACTCCACGACCTTTCCAGAGTCCCAGGATTTTGCAATGGTCTGGGTTGGGCAGGTTAGATGTTTGTCCCACTTGTGCTGTGGTGTGGAGCTCTGCAACTAAATCCTCCTAGATCGCCACCAACTTGGATCCCCCCAGAAGGCAAGTCTTAGCAGGACTTACACACTTAATGGTCCTCGGAGCCTTGGAGTGCAGGTTCACAGCTCCTTGAAAGTAGAGTCACAGGTAGATAAGATAGTGAAGTAGGTGTTTGGTGTGCTTTCCTTTATTAGTCAGAGTATTGAGTACAGGGGTTGGTAGATCATGTTGCGGCTGTACAGGACATTGGTTAGACAACTTTTGGAATATTGTGTGCAATTCTGTTCTCCTTCCTATTGGAAGGATTTTGTGAAACTTGAGAGGGTTCAGAAAATATTTACAAGGATGTTGCCAGGGTTGGAGGATTTGAGCTATGGGGAGAGGTTGAATAGATTTTCCCTGGAGCGTTGGAGGCTGAGGGGTGACCTTATAGAGGTTTACAAAATCATGAGGGGTGTGGATAGGATAAATAGACAAGGTTTTTTTTCCCTGGGGTGGGGGAATCCAGAACTAGAGGACATAGGTTTAGGGTGAGAGGGGAAAGATATAAAAGAGACCTAAGGGGCAACTATTTCATGCAGAGGGTGGTGTGTGTGTAGAATGGGCTGCCAGAGGAAGTGGTGGAGGCTGATACAATTGCAACCTTTAAAAGGCATCTGAATGTGTAATGAATAGGAAGGGTTTGAACATAGAACATAGAAAAATACAGCGCAGTACAGGCCCTGCGGCCCTCGATGTTGCGCCGACCGAAGCCTACCTAACCTACACTAGCCCAATAACCTCCATATGCTTGTCCAATGCCCGCTTGAATGACCATAAAGAGGGAGAGTCCACCACTGCTACTGGCAGGGCATTCCATGAACTCACAACCCGCTGAGTAAAAAATCTACCCCTAACATCTGTCCTATACCTACCACTCCTTAATTTAAAGCTGTGATCCCTAGTAACAGCTGACTTCATTAGCGGAAAAAGGTTCTCACTGTCAACCCTATCTAAACCCCTAATCATCTTGTACACCTCTATCAAATCTCCCCTAAACCTTCTTTTCTCCAATGAGAAAAGCCCCAAGTGCCTCAGCCTTTCCTCATACGATCTTCCTAACATGCCAGGCAACATCCTGGTAAACCTCCTCTGCACTCGTTCCAATGCCTCCATATCCTTCCTATAATATGGCAACCAAAACTGCACACAATACTCCAGATGAGGCCGCACCAGAGTCTTATACAACTGCAACATGACCTCAGGACTCCGGAACTCAATTCCTCTACCAATAAAGCCCAGTACACCATATGCCTTCTTCACAGCACTATTTACCTGGGTGGCAACTTTCAAAGATCTGTGTACATGGACACCAAGATCCCTCTGCTCATCCACACTACCAAGTAGTCTACCATTAGCCCAGTAATCCATCTTCTTGTTACTCCTACCAAAGTGAATGACTTCACACTTAGCTACATTGAATTCCATTTGCCACCTTACTGCCCAGCTCTGCAACTTATCTATATCCCGCTGTATCCTGCCACATCCTTCTTCGCTGTCCACAACTCCACCGACTTTCGTGTCATCCGCAAACTTGCTCACCCAGCCTTCTAGCCCCTCCTCCAGGTTATTTATAAAAATGACAAACAGCAATGGTCCCAAAACAGATCCTTGCGGAACACCGCTAGTAACTGCGCTCCAAGATGAACCTATACCATCAACTACTACCCTCTGTCTCCTTCCAGCCAGCCAATTCCTAATCCAAACCTCTAATGCACCCTCAATGCCATACCTCCGTAGTTTTTGCATTAGCCTGCCATGGGGTATCTTATCGAACGCCTTGCTAAAATCCATATACACCACATCTACTGCTTTACCCTCGTCCACTTCCTTGGTCACCTTCTCAAAGAATTCAGTAAGGTTTGTGAGGCACGACCTGCCCTTCACAAAACCATGCTGACTATCCTTGATCACATTATTCCTATCCAGATGTTCATAAATCATATCCCTTACAATTCTCTCTAAGACTTTGCCCACAACAGAAGTGAGACTCACTGGCCTATAGTTACTCGGGCTATCCCTGCTCCCCTTCTTGAACATTCGCTATCCTCCAGTCTTCTGGCACTATTCCCGTAGACAACGACGACATAAAAATCAAGGCCAATGGCTCCGCTATTGGTTTGGAGGGATATGGGCCGGATGCTGGTAGGTAGGACTAGATTGGGTTGGGATATCTGGTCGGCGTGGATGAATTGGACTGAAGGGTCTGTTTACGTGCTGTACATAACTCTATGACTCTAAATGCTTGCTGCTTTTCAATTAATAAATTTATTGTTGACTGGTTTTCTTGTATAGCTTAGTATGTGATTGTTTCTTGGAAATTATTACAGGATAAAGCTTTTGTGGTATGATTGTGAATACAGATAAATACTTTTTATAATCTGGGAGTATTCCAAATACTTGTGTAATTACTGTTAAAATTAATATAATATAATGCTAGAATATTTAATGCAACAGTACATTTGTACACCGCCTCATTTCACATCCAGCAGTGATATAAAAAGATTTTTTTTTACCACTTTGAATGTCAGATAAATCCTGACCAGGACACTGGTAGCACTCCATTACACTTTAAGTGTTTTCATGGGATCAATCCTGTCGATCAGAGATTTTAGACATGTCCTTGATTTAAGACCTCTTTAAAAAGCTGGTAATTCTGGTTCTGCAGCTGTCCCTCAGGACTACACTCAAGTGAAAACCTGAATATTCTGAATTGGAGTCAGTTTTGAATTGACAACTTTCTGTTCTTGAAGATGATGTGGAGGTGCCAGTGTTAGACTTGGGTGGACAAAGTCAGAAGTCATAAGACACCAGGTTATAGTCCAACAGGTTTATTTGAAATCACAAGCTTCTGAAGCACTGCTCCTTCCACTTCACCTGACAAAGGGGCAGTGCTCTGAAAGCTTGTGATTTCAAATAAACCTGTTGGACTAGAACCTGGTGTCATGTGACTTCTGACTTTGTCTCTGAAAAGGTAAAGATACCTCTGGGTCAATTCTGGCAAAAGATAGGACTTCCTGTCATGCAGTACTGGCAAAAGCTAAACTAGCAACTTCATATTTAGTATTTTACCTGAGGTCTTAATGTTTGAATGTTGCAAAAAAAAAAGATTTATTTTTGGAGTGGTTTCTTTAAAATAGGAATTAACCCCTTATCCGCAAAGATGAGTTAACTTGTCTTCACCCAATTCGTCTTTTTCAGAGTGCAACGAGTAAACCTGTCCAAAACATATAATTTCAAAAACAGCCACAGACGAGTTTATACATCAATTCTCGGCATTTCTGGGCCCTTCTCAGCTAGAAACGAGTATACTTGGTGACTCATTCGTCTGGTAGCTGTGTCTCTTCCGCCTCAGGCATTGCAAGAAGTGTCGACTTTTGGGCACACACTGTCATTTGGTTTTTTCTGTCTTTTTTTAGAAATTACGCCCAGATGTCGAGCTCAGAAGATGACAATGAGTATGAACCTTCTATTAGAAGCTTGGATACATCAGATGAGAGTGCAAGCATTAAAAATACTATTAAAAAAATCGTCTGAAAATGAAACGTTTTCTCCAAAAAAAGTCGCCAGGGAAGGGGTTAAAAGTTCACTGCGGACATTGTAGAGTTTATTCAAAATAGCATGAAGGGCGATAAGTGTTCTGCTGCCCATCATTGTTGTGGCCATTCGAACAGTAACAGACTGCAGGGTACTTTGATATCTAGAATGAGTTGGGGAAGAGGAAGCCTACAAAGATGGGCTGCCCAACTAATCCCTCCCACTTCAGAGAAAAAAGGAACTCTTGTTGAGTTCAGGATGAAATCTGTATGTTTTCTCGGAGAGTGATTTCAGGACCTTCTCAAATTGAATTTTCTGAGCGAGGTGTGTTTCCAAGATTCCAGAGACAACTGTTCATGATTAATGACATGACCACACTAACCCTTAAACCTCTGTAGAGAAAAAAATCGATTTTTAATTTTCTTTTCCTGAAGTGTGCAAATGCATCTGTGTGTTTGGTTTGGGTTACCTAGAGAGATAAAAATTTTTGTTTCCATATCACTGATTGTGTGTATTGATCAGTTATTGCATCTTCATTGAAAATGTTTCATTTTGATAATAAATCAATAATTGCATTTATTAATGAAACCTAGTTGATAGATATTTTTCTTTAAAACCTACTACGGTAAAGAGATTTAACTGGCCATCTTGGTAATTGGGGAAAACTAATTTTAATTTTATGTTGTGATCCATGGAGTAGTGGGAATAGAGCAACAATGAACTCCTCCAGTCTTGTTTTTTTTAACCAAAATTATATTAAACTTAATAGAACACATTAGACCATTAAACAGTAGTTTATTTAAGTTTTATTTCAAAATTATTTTATGGACTAGATTGTGTCAAAGCTTCTCGATGAAATTGTATTGTATTCAGGAAAATAATGTACAGTGCACAAACAACAGTGAACATTCCTGAATGCAGTGCTTATTTATCACAGTATAAATCTAACAGATAAAAAATAAGATACATTAATCAGATTAAAGGCTTAAGTTTGCAACCTTGAGGTAATGTTTTTTCCACGCCAAATTCCATCATCAAATCCATGGTGCCCACACTGCCATGTCTCACGGCTATTTTTCTCACTCAATCTTCTATTCCTCATCTCATTAATTATCCAAATGTCAGCTTTGGTGTCCATCTCTTGGAATTGTGTGCCAGGAGGGGTAGAAGTTCATACTCATGGCACTATATTTAAATTCTAGCTCCAAAGGGTTTCAGGTACTGCAAGCTAGCAACTGCCCTTCACATTATGATGTTCCAGTATTATCCCTGAGGAAATAACCTCGAAGGTACACTAACTCCTTGTTCACTAATAGGGACCTGGACATTCTGATGGGCCAGATGGTGGAGAGCAGGACATTGCTGTATTCTGCAGACCAAGCCAGGCTAGGTGGAGATAGCAGCTCAGGTTTGTGTGGAATGCCAATGTCCAACAGTGCAGGATGACATTTAATAATCTGCACTGCACAAAGGTAAGTGCCATCATCTTCTCTTTGCTCCCTTACACTCACAAGGCAACGGCACATGCCTCCCACCACATCTCATAGACTACGACTGTCACTATTGGATGTAACATGTCTAATCATGTACCAAAATACTCAATCTGGCATCACCACTGTGTTTCCTACTCACTCATTGGGGAAACCTCACCACCTCCCTCGTACATGCGCCACTGATTTAGTACCTTCTGGCAACTTTCATCAGATGCAATCCCTTCTTTTGTATCACTGCAAGCTTTCATCCCTCTTACACAACACGTTTCCTCTCTTCTTTTGTGCAGGCTCTAGCAGCACTCAGTAAAATCTCATCCTGAAATAGGACTCAGAGGAAGAAGCTATTAAACCCTCAAAGGATGCACCAGTAACATTTTCACCTGCACCACCTCAGACTCTCACCACATTGAACAGTCTATCTAGATTAGGTTTGGGAGCACATCCGGTGAGTACATCACTCATCTGTCACCACAGCAGGCCAAAGAAGAAATTTCCAGATCTCTGACACTCTGTTGAATTTTCTTCAAGTTTCAGGTTTTGTTTATTGCAGAAAAGGGGTGGGGGTGTGTGGAATGTGAGGTTGGAGGACCTGCCCTGTCGGAGATCCAAATGCTGTACTGTTCACACTCACAAGACCTTCAGACACCCAAGAACAAATCAGAGATTTGTTGTTCGCCTAATGATCATTGGCATTCACAGCTGGTCACAATTATACAACAGGGGAGGTGAAATCCTTGTGATATTGTCTTTGGACTTTTATTCCACAGAGCTGAAAGTGTGTTGCTGGAAAAGCGCAGCAGGTCAGGCAGCACCCAAGGAACAGGGGAATCGACGTTTCGGGCATCAGACCTTTATTCCACAGACCCATGTATTGTTCTGGGGATATGGGTTCAAATCTCACCACAGGAGATGGTGGAATTTGAATTCAATAACATTCTGGAATTAAGTATCTAATAATGACCATGAAACCCTTGTTAATTGTCGAAAAAAAAACCCATCTGGTTCACTAATGTTCATTAAGGAAGGAAACTGCCATCCTTAAGTAGTCTGGCTTGCATGTGACTCCAGACCCACAGCAATGTGGTTGACTCATAACTGCACTCTGGGCAATTAGGGCTGAACAATTAATGCTGGCTTAGTCAGTGACACCCTCATCCCAGGAATGAATAAAAAGATCCGTCAGTGACTTGTTGCAGGTCACTCTGCACACACATCCCGGTATTGTGGTTGATTCCTCCATCTGCTTGACAAAAGCAGCAATGTAAATATCATGCACAATGAGTTTCGGTAATTTTTTTGATAAAGGCACAGCAATTCATTCTCCAATCCTGGGTTTTTAGAAAAAAATCATTTTTTTTCCATTTCTGTAACAATCAAAAATATGAGGGAAAAAAGAGATATGCCCTTTACCGTGAACACTAAGAAACAAGGCTGAGAGCCATTAGGTGAAACCTAGTTTTTTTGCATGAGGTGTATTCTGCACGCAATGTGACCTGGCAGAAGCCTACACATCATTGGTGTCCCTGAACCCCAAAATGAAGCCCAGACAGACTGGAGTGATATGGGAGTTGGTGTTGATCATGACAGTGGAATGATGCTTGTGGTTTCCCAATATTTATTTACAGGGACAGGGGGTGAAGAAATCAGAGGAGGAGCCTCATTTCTGATGAAGGGCTCCTGACGGAAACATTGATTCTCCTGCTCCTCAGATGCTGCCTGAACGTGCTGTGCTTTTCCACTGATCCCCAGCATCTGCAGTCCTCACCTTCTCCGTGGAGGAGATCGGTGTCCATTACCATGCAGAGACACTGTGATGAAGGTGACGTTAGATGAAGGCCTGAGAAAGCCAGCAATGAGCCGCTGTTGCTGGGTTACCACTCTGACTTTCATGAAGGAAATTGGCTTCTTGGGGAAGGAGAAGGAATTTGGAAATAGTATAAAAATGAGCTATATTGGGCTTTAAAAGCAACACAATTGCATGAAAATAAGATAGCTTCCATTCATCAGTACACTTCTGAACTTGTCACTTAAGCCTTGTGGGGAAAGTCAGAAACCTTTTCCTTGAGATAATGAATCTTTTTCTTTTATTTCCACACATTTCTTGCCATTATCTCATACCACTCAAGGGAATTCTGTCATAATTACTAAATAATTAATACATTTTTTTAAAAAAATGCATAGTTTGGCAAAAGTTTTATAATCTGTCAAAATAAGTATATGTCATTAATATGATGATGCTGCTCCTTTAACAAAGTTATTTTGACATTTTTCTCAGAGGGGTTGTACAGGCAGAGGTTGTGATGTGTCTGGAAATGTCTATTTGAAAAACCTTTTCAAAATTTATGCAATGAAAGGGGAGTGGCTAGTTCTCCCAATTCAGGGTTTGGTTTGGTTTTAGCAGTTTGGTTGTTTTTGTTTACAGCTGCTGATCAAGTTTTACCTGGGAAACCAGTGAAGCAGCTCCATGCTGATCCTCTCTATCTGCAATCTCTCTCCTGGAAGAAACTGTGTTTGATTTTACCTTATTTTTGTCAAGTCAGTGTTTATGGGGATGTTGCAAATATTTGGAAGAGCATCATTGAATTGCGATAGAGTCAGGATTTGGTTTTCAGATACGTTAAGTTATTCGAAATTTGGTTTTCTTTCATTTGTGTTTCATTCAGTAGTCTGTAAATAAATTCTGTTTTGTTTAAAACTGAGTAGTAGGGCCAACTGCAATTTGTTTTAATAAGTGTATAGTGAAAATTACCCGGTGTAAGTTAGCTAGATTGACTACTAGATTTTAAAACAGACAAAAATGTGCTCACAAAATTACACAATGAAACACAAAGAACAGAATAAAGAACCCCTACAGAACTCAGTCTATGCAAACTAGACTTAATTATGCTGTTCTGAATATACACAACAGTTCCAATAAGCAAATTCCCTTTAAAAATCAGCATAAATGGAACCCATGCTTACAGGTTGAAGATGAAGAGTAGAAAGAGAGAGGGAGTTTCCACACATCTCCTTGTTGAACTCCTCAGCAGTTCAAGACTGAACTAAACTGCTCAGCTGGAGAGCTGACCACGCCCCTTTCATTCTACAGGTCACTTCTAAAACATGACCACTTTGGCCTGAAGTCTCATCTGTTTACATATGAACAAAAGGCCTTTCAGAATCCTTTTCATCTCTGTACCAAACCAGACTGATCGGAGCCCAGCTCGGTTTATTACTCCTCTGAAAAAAAATCAAGGACAGTTTCCTTGAGTCAAGGAACAGCTTTTAGGGAACAAAAGACTGATTTTGTGATAATATTAGTTTGCATTTGATGCTGTGTTTTTCTTTGGGTTAGTAGGCTATAAAACTCCATACTCTTTGATTAAAAAAAACCTTGGAATTGGTTAGCTTTCATTTTTGAGCTGGATAACTAAGTTTGAAGTGTGATAGTTCCATGCTAAAACTAAAAGAAAAAGGAAAAAATATTTGTTGTAACTGATTGAGAGTCGGTTAAAGAAAGAGGGGAACGGTGTCCCTCCTCCTAACCTGGTCGTAAAATGTTCATATTGAATAGAGAAATGAGCTTATGGGGCTATCTTGTCTTGTCTTTTTTTTTGATTTTATGTTCATTGTGAATGTTGTGGAGGCAACTATATGGCACACTACAGGGAGCAAAGTAGACTTTTTATTGAGCTGAGCATTGGCTGAAAGCAACAAATCCTAAATGGCTTGCTGGTATTCAACATGAGGGATTCTGTAATGCATTTACTAAATTTTGGAAAGAAAATGTTAAATATCATGAACATGTTTCTCATTGCAATATTGCCATTTTGTACTGCTGTCTCTATTGTTCCACTTCCCTTTTAAATTAACTGAATTTATGACAAATTTGTGGATCAAGATTTTATATCAGTGCACCTGTCAGATTTGTAATGTATCAGAGCCAAAGTCCAAGAGATATACTTAGAAAGGAATATAAAAAGAATTTGCTTAGCTAAGTTGTTTCAAATGCTGCTTTTATGATGTTTGAAGATTACAGTTCTAACTGAGTGAAAGGTTTCTTTTTAAAGAAATTGCGATTCAATTAAATAATTTGAAGGGAAGAGTCACTACCTTGGTTGAATGGTAGGAAGGGTAAGTGACAGTCATATCCATTCATAATGACGATATGAAAGAGCTCACACAGCTTTGTGGGTATGTTACTGTTATTTTCTTTGTTCTGAAGAAGGAAATGTTTGGCCTGTCGTTATGTAAAGTTCTTGAGAATTGAGTTTAGACGATTTCTAATTTTATTTTATACAAGGGGGTCTGTTTCCTATGTTATGCCTGAGATGGGAGGAGTGCACTGACCTTTTTAGTTCCATGCTCAGAACATTGAATTTAATTATTTAGTTAATTAAATTATTTTTACCCAGTTTCTGACATGGCCAGTTGTATACTTACTTTATAATCAGCTTAAAATGAAAAGATCAATCAGTCAGGTTTCATCAATAAATAAAAAAAAAATTAAGTATAAACTAAACCTATTCAATGACAATGCAAGAAAGTTTATCAAATGTAGTTTCTATTACAAAAAATGTTTACACTTCTATCTAACCTAAAGCAAACACACAAACAAATGTATATTCAAAGAAACTAAAATAGAAATTGCTGAAGTAATTCAACAGGTCTGGCAACATTTGTGGGGAGTGGACAGAGTTAATATTTCGAGTCTGGTGAAGTGAGTTTCTGAAGAAGGGTCACTGGACTCAAAACATTAACCTATATACTCTCCACAGATGCTGCCAATTCTGCTGAGCTTCTCCAGAAATTTCTGTATCTGTTTTTGCTTCAGATTTTCAGCATCTGCAGTTCTTTGTTTTATTTTATATACAAAATGAATGTCTGTCTGCACTTTGTGTAAGACAGTACACTCCTGGCTTAGATCTTAAAGGCAGGAGAAGGAAGGATAAGCTATGAAATTTTCAGTTTGACCTTCAGGGGTTTAAAGATGCATGTTACCAAACTGAGGTACATATCTCATGGATCTTTGTCAAGGTAACTTACTCTGGAAACACAGTGTCATAGTATCCTCTAGATATTCTTCTGGAAGCCAATCTGGGTTCAGACAGGATGAAGGCTTCAAATACCACATTGGTCATATTTTTCAAAAAAAACAGGAGAGCTGGTTTGGTAAACTCTTTCCCTTCCCCAAAGTCTGCAAGTGTATGGATCTGATAGTAATGGTAAAGTTGCCATGGTCATGGAGGACTGCCTTCCCATTTCAGAGAGAGAGAGAGAGAGAGAAAAAAAAAACTGGTGGTAGTTTAATGTGGATCACCACACTTCAGGAAGGGATGAAGGTGGGACTTTCATGGTCATCTCAGCCAGTGCAGGAATTGAACCTGTGCTGTTTTCATCACTCCACATTGCAAGTCAGTCAACTGAGCTAAATAACCCTCAAAATCTGGATAGTACTAAGTGATCAATAACGTAGAATGGTTCTTTGCTTCTCTGCTGTTAATAATGCAGGAAATTATGAAGCTAATGTAATGAAATGTCCTTCTGAACAACAAACTGGAGAATGACCTTGCGCACACCCTCACACTCACAATTGCTCGAGGTGCGTTCAGAGCGACTGTTTACCTTACAGGATAATCTTGGCATCCGTCCAAACTTCCTTCCATGTAGCCTTGCCTGTTGTATCTTAACAGATATATAAAGTCCTTTAAAAATACTCGGCTATCATTTATTTGTATAACAGAGCAATAGTGCTTGTCAAAACTAATGTCAACCTTCTATGGCCTGCTAAATAAATTTGGAGCTTTACAGTTATTTGCAGAAAACCAACACAAATTTAAATAAACCAAATTAATGGACACATTTGAACTTTTAGGAAACCAAACATATTCAGCTTTGGTGCTTATTGTGAACTATATATTCTCACTTCAGTACTACATAGAGGCTATAAGGGGCAATGGGATCGGGTGCAGGTGAGGGCATGAGGCAGTCTGCATTGGCACTAAGTAGGTACTGGGGTTATAAGGGGCAGTGTGGATATGTGTGGGATATGGGCGATGTGGTAGGTTTGAGCGTGGTGGTGGGGGAAGGTAAGTGGGGGGAGGGGTAGTGTGGGGAAGATAAAGTAGGTGAGGGATTCAACACTTAATGTTTAAGAAAGCCACAGGGATGAAGTTATGGATAGCCCATGGTGATCTAAAACAGGCCAATTCAAACATGTCATGACTCACATCCATGATAGGTGGGTCTTGAACGCAGTCATTTAGCCCAGATATAAGGACCTTCCCACTTCTAACTGTGCATTCTTTGTACACATTGATAACTTCCTTGTCACCTGTCAGCCCTTGTGACTACATCCAACTCCGTCCTTCCCCTGGCTCTCTAGAAGGAGAATCTTCCTTCCCACCTATCTGCTCCACCCTCCTTTCCAAACTAGCACCTTCATCCCCACCTCCATCCACCTATTGCACTCTTAGCTACCTTCTCCCCAGCCCCACACCCCTCCCATTTATCTCTCCACCCTGCAAGGTCCCTGCCTCGTTCCTGATAAAGGGCTTTTGCCCGAAACATCAATTTTCCTGCTCCTTGGATGCTACCTGACCTGCTGTGCTTTTCCAGCACCACTCTAATCTCAAGAATGAGAGCCTGCTGTCAGAGCTTGGTTTCCCCGGGCAACGTGGCAAGCTGGAAAATTCCCAAATTTAAAAGTCCAGGTCATAATCTCAGGATGTGCCATCACTGTGAGAAAGTGGGTGAAGTTGTTACATTTCCGAATGGAGTGGGGGGGTGGGGGGGGGGAGGGTGAGTAGAAAGATGTACAGGTGGATAGCTGGGAATATTAGGACATAATCATATTCGGAGGTGTGGTTGGGTCAGCTAGGGTGAATATTTGGCTCTAACTGGTGTTGTCATGTCTGGTCGTGGGCTGTAGGCATGTATTGAGGTGATACAATTGGGTCAAAGGCCTAATCTGGCTTTTAGGGATGCAGTTCATTGGGATGGATACATCCAGATGGTTGTGGGGTGTAGTCATAGGAACAGGAGTAGACCATTCAGCCTGTCAAGCCTGTTCCACCACTCACTGAGATATGGCTGATCTGTGGCCAAACTCCATATACCTGCCTTAAGCCCATACCACTTAATGCTTTTGTTCAACAAAAAAAACTATTTCAGATTTAAAGTTAACAGCTGATCCAGCATTCACTGCAATTTGTGGAGGAGAGTTCCAAGCATTGATCATCCTTTGTGTACAGAAGTGCTTCTTAATGTCTCGCTTGGACGGCCCAGTCCTAATTCTCAGTTTTCTAGTTCTAGAGTCCCTAACCAATGGAAATAGATTTTCCTTATCTACTCTATCTTTTCCTGTTTATAGATTGAAGACTTCAATCAGATCATCTTTTGACCTTTTACATTTCAGAGAAAACAGACCTAATTTGTATTATCTCTCCTCATAACCTAATCCCTGAAGCTCTGGTATCATTCTTGTAAAGCTAATTGTGCTCTCTCCAAGGCCAATATATCCTTCCTAAAGTGTGATGCCCTGGTTGGGTCTGCTCAGATGGGTCATTGCATCTTCTCTGAGGGGGCATGGACATGAATGAGGTATTTGGGTTGTGTTGGGTTGGATGGGTATTTAGATCAGGTTGAATGGATCATCAGATCCAACAAGGTGACCGGGTTGGGTGATGGGCTTAGTTGAATGATGAGGTTGTTTGTAATGTTGATAGGTGTTTGTGAGGGATAATCATATTGTGCTAGTAGAAAGTAGTCAAACGATTGCGGTTGTATTTGGCTAAGGTGGGAGGTAGGTGGTTGGCGGATGTGGTTTGCTCTTGTTGGGGTAAGTGTGCAATTTGGTTCATAGAAAAATCAGATTGAGTTGAAGAAGGAAATGGGTAATTGTGGGGGTTGGGAGGGAAAAAATAATTGTTGGGTTGTGGCATAGTCAATTAGTTGAGGAGGCAGTCAGGGTGATGATGATAGTTGGTTGGTCCAGGAATGTGGTTGGCTGGTCAGCTGTAGAGTTCTTTTGGTGTTAGAGCAGGTTTTAAACTATCTAATATTTCCCTGGGAAATATTTAAGCAAGTTCCTGGATCTGTCCCAAGTCCCCAGTTCTCATTCAGAGTCAGTAAGACTCATGTAGAGACCGGAAGCAGGAGAAATAAGTATCAGAAATGTAAAGTTTCTGGGAAGTTCTCACTTTGATTCATGGGTTTGGATTTCTGCAAGGTCCTACCTGACATGCATCTTCCATTCTATGTTTGGCCTCTGATGATCTGCAATACTCCAAACACAAAATCTATATTCAATCACTGCATTACTTTCAGAAGATTCAGAAAATGTTTTTGAAATACATTCATTTGAAAGAGGTTGATGTTGGCAAATTGCCCTCAATTCTTTGTAGTTAGAATAACAACTCTCAAACAGCACTTGCTTGACTTCAATCACATATCGATCAACCTTGGCACAATGCACAGTTACTGCACTGGATTAGACAAAAGCCCATATGGTTTCTGAAGGTTTTTCAAAGGCAGTTCTGTGATATACTGAAGGATATCTGTTGTGTCCAATCTGATAACAACCTGCTTTTAATAAAGTCCATGAGGAACTAAGCATCCTTTCTTTGGATAACAATAACCAATCAATCTTGTATGCTCCTTTCTGATATTCTGAAAAGATTATTTTCTATTGAAGCTTGCAAAATTTTCAGATTTTTGAATAATGTGAGTATTGTGTAAATAATTGTTTGGCAATACAAAACTTAAATATTGCTTAACGGAGATTGTAAGTTGATGCCTTTGATGTTGCACTCATCAGAACAGGGATGCAGAAAACTGATTTGAAGAAGAGGACACCATTTTGTATAACATGAGAAGATGCTGTATAAAATGGTATCCCTTTTCTCAAGCCTGTTTCTTGCTTCCTGGTTCTGATGAGTGCAGGACAAAAAGCTCCAACGTCTCACCATTATAGTCTCCAAGCTGCAGAATGATTATCCAAGATCAGTAACCACAGGTATAAGTATCATTAGTATAAGTATAATTCAGGAAAGCTATTGGATTAAGCACAGTGAGAAGTGCAAATCTCACTATCCAAATTCAAATTAAATCTTCCCGAGTTGTGAGAAGTCTTTGCGCTACATCGACGTTTATAGAAACCGAAAGAAGAGCGGACTCTGTAAATCACAAACAGAAACAGAAATTGCTTGGCAGACCTGGCAGCATCTGTGGAGGTAAATCAGAATTAATGTTTCAGGTCTGGTGACCTTTCCTCAAAGTTTATAGCTTTGTTGATAGAGTTGTGAAAGGAACATGAAAGTCCTGGCATAGTTTAAGTTGGTTCTAAGTCCTTCAGCAATATCTATCCTGTCTCCAACTTGCAATCTGTTTCTCTTTTCACTGTAATTCAAGATAATTACATTCCTATGACATAACCCTTGCTCACATGGCTTTATTTACGACACCTTTTAAATGTGCTTTGTGAATGAACCTGGTACTTGGTGAGACCACCATACATATCCATTATCTCAATCGGCATCCCACATTAATGTTATATCAGTGTGGCTGTACCTAATGCTATTAAATCATTTTGCTATTAAGATTCATTTTATTGGAAAAAAAGCTTCCTTTTGCACTAACTGTGCTGAACAATGATTCAAACTTGTTCCTGACTTAATTCACTATTATTTAGCATCTGAAGGAAAGAGGTAACTTTTCTGGGTTTTCCAACAACAAATTTTTCAATCTCATTTTTTTTTCTGGTTCTCAAAGGTTATAGCAGGTATGAACATAAATGTAAGAATTAGATTGAAATCTAATTTCTGCTAAACTATCAAAAAGATGCCTGGAAAAGCCATAGTATTGACCACTTAAATTATTTTGTGTATTTACCCAGGCTGTCGCAACAGTTATCACAATGACCAACTGGTATAAAAGTATTATTGTCCAATGTGGCAATGTGCCATACAGACAGGAATCTAATTTTGAAGGGGCAATTTGAAAGCCAATGATTTGTCATTATCTCCCATTGCAACCTGTACTTTTTCAGGGTTTCAAGTAACAATAAAAGCATTAGCATTTATATGACACCTTCCACAACCTCAGAATATTCTCAAATGTTTCACAGTCAATAACATGCACTTAAAATGTTATACGACAGGTAACATAACAGCCATTGCGTGATCGGCAGGATCCACTAAAAATCATCAGTGGGATACACTTCAGGAGATCTGTTTAAGTGATTAATATTGGCCAAAACATTTGGGAAAATGCCTCTGTGTTTCTTCAGTTTCCTGTGAACTTTAATCCCCAGCAGAAAGCCATATGGCTAGAGTTCAATGCATGATTCAGAAGACAGACCATGCTATAGTATAGCTTTCCCTTAGCCATGCACTGAAGAATCAGTTGAAAGTGTGAGCTCAAGTCTCACAATCTTCTGACTCAAAGGTGAGAATTTTACTACTGAGACTAGTCAAGCTGTTGAAGCTGTGGGACTCTAACCCCCAGCATCTTCTTCCTACATTAAGGACTTTCAAAATTTAAATGTAATGTAACTGACTCCCTAAAACGACCTCGATTGTTGGTAAAATTCTAGAATCCATTGTTAAGGATGAGGTTTCTAAGTTCTTGGAAGAGCAGGGTCGGATTAGAACAAGTCAACATGGATTTAGTAAGGGGAGGTCGTGCCCGAAAAACCTGTTGGAATTCTTTGAAGAGGTGACAAGTAGGTTAGACCAGGGAAACTCAGTGGATGTGGTCTATCTAGACTTCCAAAAGGCCTTTGATAAGGTGCCACACGGGAGGCTGCTGAGCAAGGTGAGGGCCCATGGTGTTCGAGGTGAGCTACTGGTATGGATTGAGGATTGGCTGTCTGACAGAAGGCAGAGAGTTGGGATAAAAGGTTCTTTTTCGGAATGGCAGCCGGTGACAAGCGGTGTCCCACAGGGTTCAGTGTTGGAGCCGCAGCTGTTCACGTTATATATTAATGATCTGGATGAAGGGACTGGGGGCATTCTAGTGAAGTTTGCCGATGATACGAAGTTAAGTGGATAGGCAGGTAGTACTGAGGAAGTGGGGAGGCCGCAGAAGGATCTAGACAGTTTGGGAGAGTGGTTGATGGAAATGGCTGATGGAATTCAATGTGAGCAAATGCAAGATCTTATACTTTGGAAAACAGAATACAACCATGGACTACTTTCTAAACGGTGAGAAAATTCATAAAGGCAAAGCACAAAGGGATCTGGGAGTGCTAGTTGAGGATTCTCTAAAGGTAAACATGCACGTTGAGTCCGTTATTAAAAAAGCGAATGCAATGTTGTCATTTATCTCAAGAGGGTTGGAATATAAAAGCACCGTTGTGCTACTGAGACTTTATAAAGCTCTGGTTAGGCCCCATTTGGAGTACTATGTCCAGTTTTGGTCCCCACACCTCAGGAAGGACATACTGGCACTGGAGCGTGTCCAGCGGAGATTCACACGGATGATCCCTGGAATGGTAGGTCTAACATACGAGGAACAGCTGAGGATCCTGGGATTGTATTCATTGGAGTTTAGAAGATTAAGGGGAGATCTGATAGAAACTTACAAGATAATACATGGCTTGGAAAGGGTGGATGCTAGGAAATTGTTTCGGTTAGGCGAGGAGACTAGGACCCGTGGACACAGCCTTAGAATTAGAGAGGGTAAATTCAGAACAGAAATGCCGAGACATTTCTTCAGCCAGAGAGTGGTGGGCCTGTGGAATTCATTGCCGCTGAGTGCAGTGGAGGCCGAGACGCTAAATGTCTTCAAGGCCAAGATTGATAAATTCTTGATGTCACAAGGAATTAAGGGCTACGGGGAGAATGCGGGTAAGTGGAGTTGAAATGTCCATCAGCCATGATTGAATGGCGGAGTGGACTCGATGGGCCGAATGGCCTTACTTCCACTCCTATGTCTTATGGTCTTAAATGCTTCCAAATGTTTCTTCAATCTATTTTTCAATAAGTTAATGTTCATAGCTCTCTATGTTTCTCAATGAATAAATAGGCTAGAGGTGAATCATTTGAACATTTTAAATTGAAGTTCCTCAATGGTTATCAGCAGCAAGCCTCTGAAAATCAACTCACCTTGGTGGTCTGGAAGAATCAAACCATGTGTGAGAGGTTATGTTATGTATGGTCCTTCAGGATGTGCTGTTTGCTTTCCTGCTATTTCTGATTTGTACTTCCATCTTGAATTCAGATGGTGACTGGAAAATACTCAGATTTTCAGATGATGCAAAACCAGGCAGAAGAGCAGATGACAAGGAAGCAGCTGATAAAGTAGATGATAAAAAACAAATAAGGAGAATACTTGCAATTATGTTGCATTCTTCCAGAGGTCAGCTATAAGAAAGAGTGGCCTTGTGAATGATTTCATGTTTGGCATCTTCTTTTCATGACAATCCAATATCATTTTGGGGGGGGGGGGGGGGGGGGGGGCAAGTATCCTCGTTCAACTATTAAAGATAACTTCAAGACGGTGAACAGTTTAAAGAATTATTATTTAAAAGTTCAGTCACTCATAGTATGTAAGTAATGCAGCAGTCAATTTCTGCACATAAAAGTCCCACACAACAACAAAAAAAACAAGAAGACGTAGAATGCTGAATCTTTTTTTGGATATTAAAGTTCAATATTAGCTGTGACACTTGGAAACACCATGAAATTTATTTTACTTCACATAACGAAATATTGATGTGCAAGGTATATGTCCAGCCATGTCAATAGAGGTGTAATAATTTACCCAAGAGTTTGAAGGCAATGATGAGGAGCCCGGAGGGTCCAGTTGAATGATAAGCACTCAATGTTCTTCATCATTATAAAAGTTTTGAATAGTCATTTGGGAGGAAAGGAGGACGACTGTAGTTGAAGCAACATAAATAAAATCCAGATTACTCAGAGAAGGCTAGGATAAAAATAATGGCAACATTAGGCTTTGACATTGATTTTTTTTAATCAATAAAAGTTCTTAGCAGTTGTATGGCTATTAACATATTGATGTAACTTGAGTCCTGGTATATTGCAAATCCTGCACCTTCATTTGAGTTAAATAACGTGACATTTATTTTCATCTATGGTAATGTATGAATGGAAGTTAAATTAAAAATACATATTGGCCACATGGTGTCAGATTTTCAGCTGATACCATAAATCAGAACTACAGTACATTAGGATTCATAATGAGTTGGAACATTTTGAATTTTCAATTATTTTCAAAAGAACTTGTTGCAGAGTTTTGCTCCCAAACTTGATGACTGTCTAGCAAAATGTTTTGATTTACAAATGCTGCATTGTCACAGAGATATCTTAGTAAGACCATCAGATATAGGAGCAGAAGTAGGCCATTCAGCCCATTAAATCTACTCCACTATTTGGTCATGGCTGGTATATTTCTCAACCTCATTCTGTTGCTTTCTTCCCCTAACCTCTGAGCCCTTACTAATCAAGAGCCGATCTATCTGTCTCAAGTACGGTCAGTGAATTGGCCTCTATAGACTTCTGTGTCAATGGGTTCCACAGATTCAACACCCTCTGGCTGAAGAAATGCCTCCCCATCTCAGGCCGAAAGGGTTGTCCCTTCACATGGAGGTTGTGCCCTTGGGTCCTAGTCTCTCTGACTAGTGCCAACATTGTCTCCACATCGACTCTATTCTGGTCTCTCAGTAACCTGTAAGCTTCATTAAGATCACACCATCATCTTTCTAAATTCTATCGAGGACAGATCCAGAGCTCTCAACTGCTCTTCATATGACAAGCCCTTCATTCCTTGAATCATTCTTATGAGCCTCCCAGCATATCCTTGCTTGGATACAGGGTTGAAAACTGCTCACAATATTCCAAATGTGGTTGGGCCTGAGCCATGTACAGCCTCAGCAGTATATCCTATACTGTTATGTAGAGACATCTCAAAATGAATGCTAGCATTGCATTTGCCTTCCTAACTGCCAACTGAACCTGCATGCTAATCTTAAGAGAATCCTGAACTAGGACAAAATTAATGCCAGGAGATGTGCATTATTCTGTTAAATTTAGATGGTAAGATAAATAGTGAGGTATTCTGTTTGTTCAAAACAACATAATGCAGATGTTTGAATCCTGCACTGAAACCAAAAAATGGTGAAAATACTCAGTATGTTGGGCAGCATCTCTGGAGGGAATGAAAGTGAATGCTTTAGGTTAAGATGACCCTTTGTGACTGCTGTCTATTGAGACTAAGACATTTAGCACAATGTGGGGCAAAACTTTGACTCAAATTAATGTGCTCTTGGCTTTCCATATTTGATGCTTATACTTTCAAGTCTGTTACAGACACATTTTATTGAAAAGCTATTGTTACATAAAATCCCTATTTTCAATCTCCTGTGAGTCACTATTGATCAATTATGTAATTAAACCAGTCACAAATATGTGTTGTGAGTATAAGAACAATTTGGAGGCTGACCATTTTGTAGTGAGTAACTTATCAACTAACTTTCCAAAGCCATGAGTGTGATTGAATACTTCCGAATTGTCTGAATACCTGTCAATAATACTCCAGGGCTATGACACTAATCTGGACAAAGAAGCCCTTTAGACAAACACTTCATTTAATACCTTAAACACTCTATCACTTGCACATTGCGGATACAATATGTATGACCACAAGTTACAAATTTGCCAAGTTATTTATTAACAACACCTGCTGAAATCATGATCACCACCCCCTGAAAAAAAGGTGGCAAATGTATGGGAGCATCTAAGTTTGTCTCTAAGTAACCAAAGATCACAATGTGGCATACGTCACTCTTCTAACATTGCAATCAAACCAGGCAAATACCCCTCCAAACTGCATGGTCTCCGGACTTGGAACTCTATTGTTGTTCCTTTACTGTTGCTGGATCAAACCTCGGGAACTTAGTAGCTAAACCACATGGACTGCAGCAGTTCAAGAAGGCAGCTCAGCACCACCTTTTCAAGGGCATTTTTGAAAATGCTACAATCACTGGCCTTGCCAATGATGCTCACATTCCATGGAATAATAAATAAAACTCTCTAGTGGTGTGCAATGAGTCACACATTTTCTGTTACTGCTCCACAATATCCTTCTTTGTGGATGATCCTTGAGGCTGAGCATTGTTTTTCAGCTGAGCAGAGACTGTAGTGTCTGTGGTGGAGACTGTCCATTATTGATCATATTCCTAATATTTGTTGTTGTTCACTTCTGATGTGTGGCTGGTCATGTAACGATAGAGGCACCTGTCCGTGATGACCCCACTGAGTCACATTTATCTGAGCTGGTTCTGCATGCATTGTGTGTCAATAATACGACAGAGTGCATGGCTCTACTACTGCACCAAGCCTTGAATCACATTTGTCATTGAAAGACAAATTTGAACTGAACAATAAGGAAGAGTTCAGAATTGTACAGGTGATCATGCTTCAATTACTGTTGGCATCAGATCAACATGAGTATTGTTTGCACATCATTTAGCAGAATGACAATAAAATGACTATTGGCTGTTCAGATGCGAATAGGAAAAGGTGCCACAAGTGGACCTGTACAGGGTGTTACTCAAGGAACATCACGGAGGAGAAAGCTGGTGTTTTCAGTGTATGGGGACGGTAGTTGGAGCTGGGACGCAACTCAGCTTTCATGATGTAATTGGACCTGTTTCATGTCTGTGCTATGTGGAGTTGCAAGACACACACACACACACACAAATGTATCCAAGGACTGGTAGCAAGTTTTCCACATTGGAACTCCATTATTACACTTGTTGTCTTGTCTCTTTAAGACAATCAACAGTGCTCACTTTTTATTATCTCAGGAGAAAGTGAAGACTGCAGATGCTGGAGATCAGAGTTGAGAGTGTGGTGCTAGAAAAGTACAGCAAGTCAGACAGCATCTGAAGAACAGGAGAATTGACGTTTCGGGAGTATGCCCTTCTTATTACCTCAAGCAGACTATTCTATCATAGACCCATTCTGATCATTGTCAGATACATTTCAATCTTGAAACATGTGTTATGGCTGTCATTATACCTGCCCATTCTAATTGGTCAGGAAAGTTAATATGATAAGTACTAACATAAAATTAATAAGCCAGAACAAAGTCCTTCTGTGCTCCTGCATCATTGCCAGTCACTTCTGCGCACAAAAACTCTGTCTGTTAGAACATAAGAACTTAAGATCTAGGAGCAGGAGTAAGCCATCTGGCCCCTCGGGCCTGCTCCACCATTCAATATGATCATGGCTGATCTTTCATGGACTCAGCTCCACTGACCTGTCCACTCACCAAAACCCTTAATTCCTTTACTGTTCAAAAATATATCAAAATTTGCCTTTAAAAAACATTCAACAAGGTAACCTCAACTGCTTCATTGGGCAGGAAATTCCACA
The DNA here is from genome assembly GCF_047496795.1 of Chiloscyllium punctatum. Classification (NCBI taxonomy): domain Eukaryota; kingdom Metazoa; phylum Chordata; class Chondrichthyes; order Orectolobiformes; family Hemiscylliidae; genus Chiloscyllium; species Chiloscyllium punctatum. The sequence goes on from NC_092747.1 coordinate 120,411,754, forward strand.
GATTGATAACCCTGTGGGTGAAGAAGTTCCTCCTCAACTCAGTCCTAAATCTGCTTCCCCTAGTTCGAGTTTCATCCATCAGTGGAAACAACCTCTCTGCTTCCATCTTATCTCTTCCCATCATAATTTTATACGTTTCTATAAGATCCCCCTTCATTCTATCTAAATTCCAATGTGTATAGTCCCAGTCAATTCACTCTCTCCTCATAAGCCAACCCGGTCAACTCTGGGATCAACCTAGTGAACCTCCTCTGCACCACCTCCAGTGCCAGTGAAAGTTCTGTCCAATGTATCAGGGTGACTGTAGCAAATTATAAAGATATACTGTAGCACTGTATGGTCATAATCTTAGTTAAGTTGTTACGCTTACTTTGCTATCCTTTAAAACCTTGAATGGAAAATATTTAGCAAGAAAAAAATCGGCCTATATAATGAAAGGTCAAAAATGTGGGATTTCTATTTGGAATAAAAACAATGATAAACAGGAAACGACAAATTGGTCCATCTAGTATTGACCACATCACTCAAATGCCTTGTGCAACATTAGGTATACAATCCCAGCCCACCTGGAAGCCATGCAATCACCTTGGGGGAGGGGAAAGCTAGGTAAATGCCAGGTCAATTAGGAAAAAATAAATGGAACATTCCTCTCCAACCTCTTTAAGGTAATGAGCAGTAGTTCCCTTTTATATGAATTGACCTCTGCCTCAGACAGACGTAGGTTATATTCTTATTGGAAGGAATATAGTGGTTTGGAGCTTATACAGTCATAGAATCATAGAGTTATACAGCACGGAAACACTTTATCCAACTCGTCTGCACTGACCAGGCATCCCAGCACTTGGCTCATATCCTTCTAAACTTTTCCTGTTCATATTTCCTATTCATATTCCTATTCACCCATTTGGGTGCTTTTTAAATGTTGTAATTGTGCCAGACTCCGCTACTTCCTCTTGCAGCTCCTTCCATATATGCACCACCCTCTGCGTGAAAACGTTACCCCTCAGGTCCGCTTTAAATCTTTCCCCTCTCACCTTCAGTTTTGAACTTCCCCCACCCTAGGAAGAAGATCTTGGCTATTTACCCTATACATGCTCCTCATGATTTTATAAGTCTCTGTAAGGTCACTCCTCAGCCTCCGATGGTCCAGGGAAAAGAGCCCCAGTCTATTCAGCCTCTCCCTGTGGCTCAAGGCTGCTTTATCTTCTTTTGGAAACTAACTTACTCTTCACTCAGTTAGTTACATCTCCTAGCAGAATTTCTTTTAATGGTAATTAAAACATTTATTTTCTGATTAATACTGAGATTTGGTTTTGAAAGGAACTCAAAATGAAGGATTGAAATCTTGATTTAGGATAATTTTTCTTTTGTTTAGATTGAGTCAGTCAATAGAGATACTTGTATCCTTCCATCCAATAATACAATAAAATAATTGAGTGTTCTTTGATTCAATAATCTCTGCAACTAGATACAAGAATATGTGATCATGTGAAATATATTGCAGCAGAATGCATCATTATTAATACAGCAGAACTTTGGGCTGGCAATTGATGCAAAGCTGAGCTTTGGTATAAGGTTTGTTATAATTATATTGCTTAAAGCTTATAGTTTTACATATGTTTATCAGCAGAGATGGCATTTTTAATGTATTTTCCAAAAGGCTGCTCAGTGATTCCTGAAGGGAAATGAATACTATGCTAAGTAACTATTGAATTTCATGTTCATTTATTACACTTCATTGAGACTGCAGACAGTCGGTCAATTGATCACGCTGAATATGATTCCGAAGGTTTGACAACAGAGGTTGTGCTATGGAATGTATGAAATGAGTTGCTGAATGTATGTGAAAATAGATTTCCTCATCTCAGAAACTGATAGTGGGAGATTTGCACCAGCTGTTTATAAAAGCCTGATGGAAACTTTTATTTATCACAGTCAAAAGCAAAGTTAAGAACTGGGAGAGCTCTTTTATAAAAAGTTCTTGGAATTCATGGTGAACATTAGGTGAATAGCTTGGCATGAACCTGTAGCACCTCATATGATGGAGATTTCCATGGATACTTATTACAGTATAGCGGAGGGGCAATGGCATAGTGATACTATCACTGGACTGTTAATCTGGAGACCCAGGTAATGTTCTGGGTTCAAATCCCACCAGCGCGTTGAATTTGGAGTCAATGAAAATTCTGGATTTAAGAGTCAAATGATGACCATGAATTAATTGCCAAGTGTTAGAAAATCCCATCTGGTTCACTGATGTCCTTTAAGGAAAGAAAACCTTTGTCTAATTTGTCCCCAAAATATGGGCATTGTTGACTAGAGCAAAACAGAGCAGTTAAGAATCAACCACAATGTTTGGTCTGGAGTCACATGTAGGCCAGACCAGGTAAAGATGGCAGTTTCCTTCCCTAAAGGGCATGAGTGAAAAGGTAGGTTTTTCTGACAATCAACCTATATAAAAATGTTATTCTAGAGCCCAAGTTCTTCCTTAATTAATTATTAAGTATTCCAGATCTAACACGCAACAAAAAACAAATTAGACTATCAATTTTCCAAAGTAGAATTTTCCCCTCCTACTACTGGCTGTTTATTTCCCATGCCCTTGATGATTCATATCTGTATGACTGTCTCAATTTCGCAATCATTGTCATTTACACTCTGTCTTTCACACTTGCCTTCATTGCAGCATTAATTAAGGCTGTTGCAAAAGTATGTCTGTTTATAATCATGGTAAACTTGGAGAATGTGTCTTGGAAGACTTTGCCCAAACTCCTTTGACTTGTTTCATGTCTCATCAGCATCAAAAACTACTCAACAACCATCCTTTTGACTTTGCTACCATCCACTCCCTAATTATTTTCTCAATCCCCAGCCAGTTTCTGATTTGCTGTCCAGAAAATTATGCTGAATGTTTCAGCCAACAGCAAACTAATGGAACTTATCACTGACCACAAAGATCCAGGACTCTCTGTGGTGTGGTGTTCCACTTTTTCTGGCCTCTGTTTAACATGGCACCAAGACAAAAAGATGCATTACTGTGCAGCAATGCTGATGTCAGCAAGTTGGCAAGGAAACAATCAGATTGACGCAATCACTTGACTTTGATTTAACCTTTCAAACAATTAAACAAATGGTTAGTGTCAGATTACGTCATGGACCTCTAAAACAATAAAAATAATTGAAATCTTTTTGCCATTATGGATGAATTTCACATTCCCTAAATTTAAAATCATGTTTTCAAGGCAAGTGGGGGTGTTTACCAACGGTAATGAAGTTGGTCTGTTATTAAAAATTCATGTACGCCCTACTCAACAATTTGTAACTTTTCCAAATGATTTTGCAGTGAACCAAACTGCAATTAGAGTGAAACTTGTTGTCAATTTCTTGTTTATTGCAACCCTGGGAGATTGGTAGGTAGGGGGCCCAACAGAGCATACTTTGAACAATCATAGGACCGTGGACAGTAATTTCTGGAGTACCACATTATTCCACTTAAACAGCTTCTGTTAATATCGGTGGAGAAATGAGTACGACTAATGTGATCATAATAATTGTAATCTAATTAATATGAAACAGCATGGAGTTTTGTTGCATGACTTCATGGTTCTCTTTTTAGTGGCTTGAGTTTGAAAAGGTTGTGGATACCGGGATTTCTTTTTTCTGAAGATGTCCTGGAAAGGACAGTGAAGTATTTTTATTTAGCAAGGCATTTTTCAAAATCACACAACTTGTTAAAACCACTTGTTTATTGCTGGCCCCTCCCTGGCTTTATGGAGTTGTGCTTTGGAGTTTGCTTGGACTTTTCAATCAGTGATCAACTTATCAAAGGAAAAGAGCCTCTGAGCTCAGCTCTCCTGTTCCTTAAAACTGTTTGTTGGGGTGCAGAGTAGTATCTGGAGCCTTGGTCAAGCCTGAAATGTGATTGTCCTACTGATGAACATCTGGAAGGCTCTCAGATATTGTGTTTCTAAAGTAAACTCCATTGGCAAAGATCCCAGTGATATCTGCTTGTGTTTGGCAATATCTGTCATTGTACACTGTTATGGGCCAGACCAGACCCACTCAAAACATATTAAGAAGGTAGCCTAGAACATAACTTTTTCTTATTTCAAAGGTAAATGTGAGGTGCTGCCTCCCAGATGTATTCCGATTGGTCAAGCTACTCGATCTTAAGCAAAACACAATTTATTCAAACACTATAGTTAAAATCCGATAAAAGAAAGAGAAGCTTGGAATAACTTAATATATTGGAAAACAGAATAATAGATTATTTTACTATTAAACAGTACCTGTTCCAATATAGCAATATCCCACAAATACACCCTTGGCAAAAAGGCAAATGCAGAGAAACAGATTATCTCATATGCAATCCTGTCAGTTAGAAAGAGATACATGTAGCAGCTCCCCAGAGATCGAGAGAGTGTAACAGCCAAGAGAGATTCACTGCTTTTTATCCCTGCTAAGATCCCAGCAACAACTTCCGAAGGCTAACTAAAAATTCTTGTTCTGTGAGAGTTTGACAACACCCACTCAGGCTGCTTCTATTGTGCCAATTTAAAAAAAATACTCCAAGGCCTCACAATTTGTTTATCTTCTCATAGGCTGCCTGGTATCTGTCCCCTGATCTCTGTGCAAAATAAACCAGAACAAAACATATCTCTTCAAGCCACAGTATCATCACAACACAAGAACATCCTGCTGACAGCTGCCTGAACATTCCATACCTTACTTTTTCAGTCAAGAATTAAGACTCATTGGCCAAGAATATTTTTTTTCACCATGTAGATCTCTGCAAAGAAAAATCCAATTTTTCCCATGTCTAGTGTGTGCGTGAGTTTTATTTTATGTGTTTTGGGTTATATAATGGATTAGTCATTTATATTTTTATACTATAAGCTAAGCATGTTAACCAGTTTTGCTTTGTCAATATTGTTTAAAGTCAATTTTTTTTGTTTTACTAAAGAAGTCTGATGAATGGATCTTTATATTTAAGTCTCAGATAAGGCATATAATGGTTTAACATAGTTTCCACTAAAATTAATTAAATTTACGTAATTTTGTGACTGGAGTAATGAGACTGAAGAAATACAGTGTTTTCCTCTCATCTGTTGATGACAATATTGGCCCTTCATGATTCTCAGTCCACAGTTTTAATCAATAAATATAAAATAATAAGTAAAGATTGCTGCGAATTGCAAGGTTTCCCAACTTTCCAAACGATAAAGTTAGAATTCCCAAAGGAAAAGACATAACTTTACGAAAGTTGTGTAAAGTTCAGAAAGGGAAGGCAAGGATATGCTAAAGGAGCATTCTCATCTTTCACAATGAGTTTCACAACCATCAAAGTTAGGCTCTAAGAGATGCATGGAACAATGAAATGGCCAGAAAATAAATTTAGAAGGTGGTTAACAGATTCAAGAATGCCTCAGAATTTATTTAAACTGAAAATAATCTATTTTTAAAAAAAAATTTCAAGAAAGTGTCCATTGGAAGAAAAGTCAGGAAAAGCAATAACAATTTGAAGGACAGGGAGTCAGTAAATAAGCTGTGATTTTGGTATCAAGATTTATGAAAGCTGCAACCAGAAAAAGTGAGCAAAAATCATTTGTGTAGGGCACTGACAATAACACTGAATACCAAGTTTCTGCTTAGTGTCTTGGAATAAGGGAAAACTGGGAAAGTGCAGAAGTGTGAAAACACCTTCTTGCCTGCAGAAGATTGAAACTTAGAAAAAAACCCAAGAATTGTCCTACAATGAAACACATTAAAAAGCTTGAACGTAGTAAGTTGCAACAAAATATCCAGCTATAAAATTTAAAGTTTTATTAAAGAAGTTAATACAAACATTCAGTAATACACAGTTTAAAACAAAAACATGGTAAATTAAGGAATGCAGCACAAACATCAATCAGATCAAGTGTAATTAAAAGTGTTGATGAAATCTAAAGTATAAGCTTAAAGAACAGCAGATTTATAAAAATATTGCAAATATATAAATTGAGAACACATTTATATTAATAAAATGAATTAGCACATAGAAAAGAAATGGCATTAATTGTAATATTGTTTGGCAGATTCAATGTCAGAAAAAAAATACAGAACACAAGATTTTTACTTTATTCAGGCAATGATTCTGAAAACACAAAGTTTTCACAAAATTAACCTCTTGGACAGAATGAGGAAGTAAACACACTATTAATGTCAATGTGTCTAAATGAGGGTGATGTCATTAATGAACAAAATACCCAAGAGATTAAAGACACTTCTGAAGCTTATCTAAAAAAAGATCCTTACTTATATTTAAGAAATAAATTAAATTCTTGAATGAGCAAGATTTACAAGAGAATTCAACTTTTGGGAGAATGCACAGACAATTTCATTAATAGACTCTGCATGTGAAAGGACAACTGTGAATTTAAAATCTTTGAAGTCACAACTAATAAAAGACAAAATTTTGTTGGGATTCTTGATTAAGCTTTTTCAGCTTCCTTACCATTGGAAGAAGACAATGTTGGAGAAAGTTACAGTCAGTTCTGCTATGCTGCAGTAGTTCTGCTCTCGTGCAATTTTGTGTTAAAGGAAAAATGCATAATAGCAGCATCATTTAAACTAATGTGACCAGAATTGTATTGTAACCAATACATACTTCAAAGGTTCACACTATAGAAACAGTGTCCCCACTTCATCGATTACCTTAAAGCAAATTTGCTTTAATGAAATGTGCATTATAGCAGAACGACCTGTGTTCAAAGCATCTCAAAGCAGAAACCAGAAGAACACAAACACAGATCCTAAGAAGAGAAGATTGACATTGCCTCAAGTGAGCAACAGTTTCCATAAGACCATAAGATGTAGGAGTGGAAGTAGGCCTTTCAGCCCATCAAGGCTATTTCATCATTTAATGAGATGATGGTGACCTGGTAATCTTCAACTGCGCTTTCTTCCTTTATCCTTGATTCCCTTCATAATTTCTCTCTTGAATACATTTAACTGACCCAGCCTCTTACAGGTTCACCACCCTCTGAGAGAAGAAGTTTCTCCCCATCTCTGTCTTAACTGTGTGATCACTTATTCTGTGATTCTGTCCTCTGGTACTAGATTCTCCCACAAAACAAATCAATGTTTCTGCATCTACCCTGGCCCATCCCCTAAGGATCTTATATGTTGCAATAAGATCACATCTCATTCTTCCATATTTGAAGTACAGGCTCAATCTGCTCAACCTTTCCTCATTTGAGAGTCTTTCCATGCTTGGTATCAGCCTAGTGAAATGGTTCTGGACTAATGATTTCTCTTTGAGCAAAACGTGGTAAGTATACACTGTTATGATTCCAGCTAATGATGTTACTGGACAAGTCAGATCCCAGTCAAACATCTGGCTTGATATGTCATGTTTCTTATGATTGCTTTTATCAGGGGAGTGTCCCAGTGAAACATAAGCACACAATATTGCAGATTTGATTTAAGTAATAAAACAGAACTATATTTCAATAAAGAAATACAGAAAAAAAGAATAAACCAAAATATTTGCACATATTATACATTTAAAGATTTTGAAACACAAGACAAACATAAAATCCATTAATTCCAAAAACAATCCATTATGAATCCATAAGATGTAGGAGTAGAAGTAGGCCTTTCAGCCCATCAAGTCTATTTCAGCATTTAATGAGATGATGGTGACCTGGTAATAGTCTTTTACTGATGGCAAAGTAGTCTTTTACTGATGGCAAAGTCACCCCTCCATATTGCTCATATCAGAGAGAATCTCCTTTGCTATTATCACTGCTTGTCAAATTTTACTATGACTTTAATCTTCAGTCTGCAGAAACTGATATTCTCTTCCTGGGGCCCATATACATCCAAATTTAAACTTTCATGGTCTCAAACAACTCCATCAGGGATTTACCCAAACACTTCTGCTTTGGAATTATTACTGCATTCCTGATTCTGAGGTAATCTATTTTTAACAATTCTTAACAATATTATTCCTTTCTCAGAAGGAACTGCTTTACACATCCACCTTCATCTAGAATCCTGCAAAATCACCCTAAACTGAATCTAAAACTGAAAGACGTCTCTCCAACCTCTAGGTATTTCCATCAAAGCTTAAAAAATGACAAGTCTAGAACCTTCCATCAGAAAGGCTATTGTACTATAATGTGTATTTTGTTTGTTTGTAAACTATCCCAATGTAAACAAAGCCCATATGCTCTTGGAGATTATCACTTTCAAATTGTTTGAAAGGAAATCTTTGTTCGAAGCAGTTAGTCACTGAACACCTTTAGATACCAATAAAACATATTTGTCATTATTTGAAAATTCAGGCACCAGTGTGTCAGTATCTCTGACACTCAAAACTTTTTATTTCTGCCATGAGTCTTTGATTGTATCAGATTAACAGTGCCAAACAGGGAATTCATATTCTATGACATCCAATTGGCTGACCTCGTTACAATCACTGCAGGGAGGAACCTCCAGATCTCTACCTGCAAGTCATGAACCTACCCAGTTTTGAGTCCCAGGCCTTTGTCTGTCTGGAGATCTCTTTTTAAGAGAAAATAAAATACTGAAAGATTTACCACTGTGATATCTACCATGACCTCCTTAGAGTGGGTCCATACTGACACAGGCCTGGACAATTTCACAATTTTCAGTCACCAACTCACCTCAAAATCCATCTTCAACCAGATGTGCCTCTGTGAGAATTGGGACTCCAGCCTGTTTTTCCAGAGGGAGGGATTCAGGACCAAAGGACATCATCGTTCCCCCCAGAAGGAAAATCCTCCTCTTGGTGCCTGTTTCTCATTTGTCTCCTTCAAATACATTAATCTCAATCATCTTAAATTCATTGTTTGATTTGATTTGATTTATTGTTGTCACATGTACCAAGATACGGTGGAAAATGTGGTTTTGCATGTTATACAGGCAGATTGTAGCATACAAAGTGCATCAGGGTAGCAGAGCAAAGTGCAGAATACAGTGTTATTGCTGCAGAGAAGGTGCAGAGAGATGGAGTTCAACATTAACATTAAAGAGAGAGCAAATGAGTACCGCAGATGCTGGAAGATTGGAATCGAAAGAGTGTCACTGGAATGGCCCTGACGAAGGGCTTTTGCCTGAAACGTCGATTCATTAACGTGAAAGAGGTCCATTCAAAAGTCTGATAACAGTGGGAAAAAATACTGTTCTTGAATCTGCTCCTACATGTATTCAATCTTTTATATCTTCAGTTCATGCAGCATTAGGCTGTTAACTAAATCTGACTCATTGTTCATCATTAAAGCTAATGTGAACTTCCTCCTTCTTGATTTTAAAGCATATTGATAATTGAAGTAATGATATTTGAAGTAAATAATTGCTTTTACTGCTTCATGCCAATGTAAATTTGCATTTTCCAGGAGAAAAACAAGACAACATCTCAAGAAAAGCTAATGAAAAGAAAATGAATTTATCCCACGGAAACCTCTCTCTCCTAATGGCATAGCTTTCATGTTTTGCTTCTCTCCATTAACTTTTTCTATTTTATCTGTAAATTGTACTTATTTAAATGTATCAATGAAAAGACATAGGCATTCATGTTAGCAGTTTACTTTAAAATGGTAGTCCAGATTTAGTTTGTAATATTTATGTTTTTGGACACATCAGTGAGGCAGAGCTTTTAAAGTTAATTTCAGATGCACTAGCATGTAGTGTGTCTAATTAACATGTAATACACACCTTACACCTGAGTACTATGGCTTGTGTAACAACTCAAGCCTTGAAACTATCGTAACCTGAATTAATTTGCAAAACATGGTTTTTGATTGTATTTTAAACATTCAGCAAATTGATAATTAAATTGTCTGACGATGCAGTCACTAAGCTGCAATGGTGACCTTTAGCACAAAAGCACTTTGAAATGTGAGAGAATTTGTTGAGTACTTTATTAAACAAGTTTGACCAAGAATTCATGCTCTGTTGTTGAAAGGTATCTGATACTGAAATTGGAATGTATAGTAGAATAAAGAACATGGCTTTCTGATGATGTTGCTGTTTAATATTTTTCACTGTGAGAGTTCGAACAAACATTCTGCTGATGGTGGCCTGCTTTGTTCCAGGCAGATTGCCTGTCAGAGACCACTACAATGTAAATATTGGTCAGTGCCTTCTCCATTCTTAGATGAGGTCCATCAACATAAGAAACTCATGAGTGTCATCAAATCCGATCCCCGTTGTTCTTTGGCAGCCTGTTCTAAAAACTCATGATTCCCATCTTTCTTCTCTTCAGAAACCTCATCTGATGATGTGGGCCATTCACAAAGTTCAAGCTCTGCAATTTCTTTTTTCCCTCTGTATTTGTGAATGCAGGACATCACTACAAAAGTGGTAGACCCTAGCTGGTCTAGCAGTTTGGTTTTGTATTGGAATCTTGTAGGAGAGGTAATCCATCACAAGGCTGCTTTCATCGAAACACTGGATGAAGTCTCATGAGAGTGTAGAAACTCTGTCATGATTTGGAGATGCTGGTGTTGGACTGGGGTGTACAAAGTCAAAAATCACACAGCACTAGGTTATAGTCCAACAGGTTTAATTCAATGCACTAGCATTTGGAGCACTGCTCCTTCATCAATGAAGGAGCAGTGCTCCGAAACCTAGTGCTTCCACTTAAACCTGTTGGACTATAACCTGGTGTTGCTTTATTTTTAACTAGAAACTCTGTCCACTTTTAGTGTTAATATCTTTGCAATGCCTCACATGCATTCATGAGTTGTTGAACCCTGTTCATCCCTGGTCAGTACAGAACTCACTTGCCAGTAGTTTTTTTACATCCAATACCCATATGTCCCTGGTGTAGCATAGAGATGATATCCTGATGTATTGCATTTGGAAATAGCTCTTGTTATCCTTTCAAAATGACTTGTTGTCATAGTCCAAATTCATCTCTATATGACCAAAATGAGCAAATCATCTCAGGCACTTCTTTGCTCAATGTTCCATGGAGCCACATGCTTTAGGGATGTGAAGAACAGCTATACAGCTTTTGGGTAAGCGTGACAAACTGTATCTCGTATAGATCTTGTTGCTTTGAAGCCCTTTTATGACCAAAGCAATAGCATAAGCATGCAACTGTTGACCTTGCATCCACCCTCAAGTAATGAGTCAAAGGTATGGCCCTTTTCCTTGTCGAGAAAATCCTGCACAAAGGATTTGGTTCATGTCGAAGTGATTGCAACGAGCAGCCTCTCCAAAAGTTTCTTTTCAGAAAGGTCACTCTCATCTTTTGTTGTGGTATCTGCAGGCAAACTGATCAAACTGGCATTGCTGTTCACATGACATAATTTGGAGTCTGTTAATCTTGAATTATAGTTTAAGTACACATATTAATAATTAGTATTTTTTTCATGCCACAGGCTAAACGATAGGTTTATTCTAAGAAATCAGTTTTTGCTTTCTTGTTTGTTGATGAAAATTGGTATGACTTATTTTAAATATTTAATAATGGTCATGGAGATTAAATTGGTCATGTTACACACTTGTGATGACTTGTGAAATCATGGGGCTTGATTTCCAGTGGATGACATCTATGAGGGTCATGACAATATCACTAGCATTTGAGAGCAATAATTCTACTGCCTGGAGGAACTTCCCAGCACTTGAATAGGTAGATCCTGAGATTTACCTTGAGAATGTGGCAATATTGCCTGGATGATGGTGAAATCTTGCCACCACCCATCAGATGAGATGCTGAGGAGTATGAACATGAAGAGCAGGAGGAAATGGAAAAAGAGAAAAATGAAAGACAAGGAGAAGAAGAAGAGAAACTTCAATCTTGACAGCCTTTTACTGCCTGGGTGCTAAATGAAGAAATAACTAATGTCTATGCCAGTAAACACAATGCCTATTGAATATTCATTAATAGTACCACATTTCTTTCAGTAGTTGAGTGCTAATTACCCCTTTACCTCTTTTCCACAAAGTAAAAATAAAAGTCAATAAGAAATGCATAGTTCATTGCAAATGGATGATAATATAAAAATTGCATTAAACGCCACTGAATCTGAGGATGTCTTTGTGTCAAGATACAAAGTGAGTTCCACACTAGTCTTCACAGGGAGCAGTTGTATTTGGTACAGCATCTGAATGTCTAAGTATACATGTTTGACTTTCAATGTAGTTGTATTTACTGTTATCGCTCATCGAACCATCTTGCTAACTAAGAACAGTGTATTTTCTGTAAAGACTCTGTAGTAGATTATCCTCAACCATTAGACAGACCTTAGAAAAGGAGAAACAGAAGAAGATTTGTGGCTGCATACTACCTTAAATAGACCTTGCTGTGATTCACATACTTTCAGAGATGAGATGCCATGAGATGCTACTGGTGACAATCAGAGTCATGCTTCCAAGCCTGTTTTAGGTTTAGTTAAAAAATGAAAAATTAAGTAAAGATAGTCAAATACTGATAGATATCACACAAAAAAAATGAATGAAGCTGGGAGAAATTGTCAAGGAAGAATAGATTGACAGTATAATTCAGTATAGGTAAGATATAGAAGCCAAATATGATCAAGTAGAAATATAGTTGACATGCAAAACATGACTTACGATGAACATGATCTAGAAGTATCTATTAAAGTTAGGTCAGACCTTATTTGCAGCATCAATGAAAATGATATATCCTTTTGAGTGAATTGTGTTAAAGTACATCCTTTATAATTTTGTCATATTTCTCTCAAGGAATAGTGGGGTAAAGAAAAAGAATTATTATCAGCGCAAAAGTAATGTAAAAATTACATGAGCAATTGAGCAGAGAGAGTTTCAAATTCGTATAATTTTATTCTCTACGCGGCGTCTCTTGATAGATCAGGAAAATATAACATTGGCACAACTGCCTGATTGTTTAATATTAATGTTCATCAAAGTATTGGATCAACATGCCTGTTGGCATACAATTGCCATTATCTAACAACTATCCTACTAGGCAATATAGATGCTGCACAAGTGTTAAGTAATAATTCATTACCAGTACTCTCTTACAAATCCTTAAATTTTACAAACCTTAAGAAAAATTCCAAGATGATTGCAAGCTCATTTCACTCATATAGTCCATAAATATTTCTGCTCCATGCATATTTGTTTCCTTCATCATGGTGTTCATTGAAGCACATCTCAAATCAAAGCTAGGCTTGCATGTGTTGCAGTTATCATGAGGGTGGCACAGTGGCTCAATGGTTAGTACTGCTGCCTCACAGCATAAGGGACCCAGGTTCAATTCCACCCTCGGGCGGCTGTCTGTGTGGATTTTACACATTCTCCCTGTGTCTGCATGGATCTTCCTCCGGGTGTTCTGGTTTTCTCCCATAGTTCAAAGATATTCAGGTTAGGTGGATTGGCCATGGTAATAACAAGGTTACAGGGATAGGATAGGGAATTAGTCTGGGTTGGATGCTCTTTGGAGGGTCAGTGTGGACTCAATGGGCTGAGTGGCCTACTTCCACACTGTAGAGATTCTATGAAAAAATTGGCTGCATAATGCATGCCAAGTGAATTACTCTAGCAAGAATTAGACCAGATGCAATACTTCAAGAGGGAAAATAAAGATGAAAATAGGTCTGGTAAGCAGAGAACATGAGAATAGATTGTGATTCAGCATAAAATGGAAACAAATGTCTCTTTATACCATGCAAATAATAAATCAAAGAGACCCAAATGAGATAAAAACAAAAGGTGAGCTGTGTTTAGACTCATAGCTAACCTACTTAATGAGCATTTCATGAGATTCAAGTTCTAGAACTTCAAACCCTGTTTCTTAACCTTTGTTAGAAACAGATCATGTTCATCCATAACACTTGCCATCACTGTACTATTTAAGTTCTAGTTCCCTTAATGCCTCCAATGTAACATTTTTGTGCTTGTCATTAAATCCTTTGACATTCCTAATCCATTGTCAAATCCTACCCAGATGTAAAATTATTCCCACCTTCCAAAGCTTTCAATTTGCCTAATCATGCCTCTTACACAAGCAACTATTTTGTTTCACCCCATTATTGGACTCCCTACTTCTTACTTGAAACCTTTATTGACCACAATTGTTTTTTTTCCTTCTCCTATTTCCTCCTTTCACTTGAGTATAATTTGCATCTTGTCTCTGCTAAGCACCTTCAGATTGTTATTGGCATTAAAGGTGAGATATCATTTTTCCTGTTATTGTTGAAGCTGCGTTCTCATTATTATTGTGTCATGAACGTTTGCTCTAGAAAAGACTTGATACAATTCCAATTGCTTCCAGGGCAAAGATGTCACTGTACAAATGATATACGTTACTAAAACAATTGACTTATAACTTGAGTTTTGCAATTCTAAAGTTCATTTCTGCACTTCGGTTAGTATGCTTTATAGATATTTGATAACATCATAAAAATTGGTTGCAATTCTAGGAAATATATAAGTGTGATATTCTGCGTGCAGAGACTTCATCACATTGTTGTTTCATTTCTGTGCCACTTTTCTTCATCGAACATTCACATTTATAATATAAGCTGTGTATGTTTTTAATAATGTAACTACTATTGTAAATCCTATCATGAATATTGTCTCTGCTGCTTTTTGTTCATTTCCTAGTCTCCATTGCAGAGAAAGTCCTATAATTCAATCATATCTGATTTCATGCTGCATAAATTGAAGTCCATTCTACTATTTAACTAGAAATGGTAAAAGAGTAAATCAAAATATTATTATACAAAAGTAGCAATACTATACATAACTTTAAGATGAGGACTGCATTGCATTTGGATTTCTTGATCCAATTATCTCATTACTCACAAACACTAGTCTTTAACTAAAGACTATTTTTGTGTTTCTGATATGAGATGCTATCAAAGTAACATTATTCTTAAATTACATTGCATGATTCAAATTATACTGAAGACTCCACAATAAAACAGTTTGCTCAACTAATATTCTGGAACAATTTGTTTGGAATCACTCTAAAAATCTTTGACAACCATAATGACTACAACCTTAAACCATCCATTGGGTTAAATCAACTAGGGGTCTTGCTACAGATCAGAATGAGGTTTAACTGGTCAAATTTATAACAGTATCAGATATATATACTTTTGTAGTCGATAATTATAAAGTGGAAAAATAACACTATCCTAGGAATGATTCCACTCAAAAAGCTCCTTCTCTCATCAGATTGTACAATAGGTCTAAAGGATATAGTAATCATATTATTCAGTTTATAACTGAAGGAACAACACTCAATAGTTCTTAACTCAATATTAATCAATTATATTGAATAACACACTGAAAGACGCAGAGCATTTTATGTTCCATTAAACAGCATGTTATTTAACGGTGTATCAGAATTGGACATTTAGGATATTATGATTTATTGAAATGTTGTAGTTTACTAGAGGAATTAATGATTTTTAAATTCTTAATCTCTACTCCCTAAATACCAAGTGGTATTTTTCTTCACTTATCTCAATGGAGATTACCTGTTTACATTTTGATTATCAAATAACAATGAAAGGGTAAATAATATGGTGATACACTTGAATCTAATTATAACATTAAATTAGAGTTTGAAAATTTTTCATGTTGTTTCTCATGATTTTTCTCCTCTGTTGTTAAAAGAATCAGTTAAGGCAAAATGAAAGTTATCCTCTTCTCTTTGAAAATGTAATATTGTTTGCAACATTTGATCACACAGTGAAAGATAATGAATGTGGGTTAATTTCTAACTAAGACAACAGCCACTTCTCAAGCATCTTGTCATACTTTCAGTTTTGTATCAGTACTCCAGAAACAGAACCTTTTTACTTTGCAATGAATATAGGTTACATTATAATTCTGCCTTTGTATTTCATATGGCACTTCTTTCATTTTTGAAAGCATATTTATTTCCCCTTCGTTTGATTGAAGCGCAATAGAGAATATTTTAATATTGAAAGTAATTTCAATGATACTGCAGCATCTGCATTTCAAGCTATGCTGGGTTCACTTGATTATTTCTCTGATATGTATTTTCTCAATGGTGATGGACCAATACAGCATTTTGTATTTCATTATTTTTGCCCTCAGCTCAAGACCTGGCTTCCTTATCTCCCTAAAACAAGCTAAGGTTCTTTGAAGACTGTAATGAAATGACTTAAATTAAAATAATTAATAGAAAATAAGTACTTATTTACATACAATTGATTTTTTGTCATCTCATTTTAGGAACAAAAGATTTGACAGTCCTCGCTGATGAACTTCAGATGTCAATTAATTCTATTTTCTAACATTTGGGTGCATACAGGAAGGCAAAATAAAAAGTAATAACTAGCATCTGCCACAAACACAATCTATCAATTTGTTCAGCAATTTGCTTTCGTGTTTCATCAAGACCAAATAACTGATATTTTTTTGCTGGCAAATTTTAATGACAAATTTATGATGTAGTTTTGAAAAGAGCTAATACATTTAGAAGAATACTGAATGCTTGTTTATGGAGTTATGAATATACATAATCTGTATTTCTTCTCCTTAGCAAATCAACTAATTATTACAGTGAGGTACCAGACTAATTCCTGTTACTGACACACTTCCAGCTCCTCTTTAAGAAAGGGTGGTGCAGATCCACAAACAGCTATAGCTAACCAGTGAGAGGCAGGTTTGAAAGAGGTTGTGTTTGCTGTCACTGGACTGGCCATGACTGAGAATACGGCCAACAGCAGGACTGAGGAAATTGAAGATAACAGTATGTTACTCCCTCATCCACCCGTTCACACTACCCTGCCCCCGCTTATAATCTTTTTTACTTTACAAGCTAACAATACCGATACAGGACACTGATCTTATGGAATACTGGAACAAATCTTGTGGAGGAGAAAGGAATCATAAACACCATTGAATCATAGAGTCATAGAGATGTACAGCATTGAAACAGACCCTTCAGTCCAACCTGTCCATGCCGACCAGATATCCCAACCCAAATCTAGTCCCACCTGCCAGCACCCGGCCCACATCCCTCCAAACCCTTCCTATACATATACCCATCCAAATGCCTCTTAAGTATTGCAATTGTACCAGCTTCCACTACATCCTCTGGCAGCTCATTCCATACACGTACCACTCTCTGCATGAAAACGTTGCCCCTCAGGTCTCTTTTATACCTTCCCCCTCTCACCCTAAACCTATGCCCTCTAGTTCTGGACTCCCTGACGCCAGGGAAAAGACTTTGTCTATTTATCCTATCCATGCCCCTCATAATTTTGTAAACCTCTATAAAGTCACCCCTCAGCCTCCGACACTCCAGGGAAAACAGTCCCAGCCTGTTCAGCCTTTCCCTATAGCTCAAATCCTCTAACCCTGGCAACATCCTTGTAAATCTTTTCTGAACCCTTTCAAGTTTCACAACATCTTTTCGATAAGAAGAAGACCAAAATTGCACACAATATTCCAACAGTGGCCTAACTAATGTCCTGTACAGCCGCAACATGACATCCCAACTCCTGTACAATACTCTGACCAATAAAGGAAAGCATACCAAATGCCTTCTTCACTTTCCTATCTACCTGTGACTCCACTTTCAAGGAGCTATGAACCTGCACTCCAAGGTCTCTTTGTTCAGCAACACTCCCTAGGACCTTACCATTAAGTGTATAAGTCCTGCTAAGATTTGCTTTCCCACAATGCAGCATCTCGCATTTATCTGAATTAAACTCCATCTGCCACTTCTCAGCCCATTGGCCCATCTGGTCCAGATCCTGTTGTAATCTGAGGTAACCCACTGTCCACTACACCTCCAATTTTGGTGTCATCTGCAAACTTACTAACTATATCTCTTATGCTCGCATCCAAATCATTTATGTAAATGACAAAAAATAGAGGGCCCAGCACTGATCCTTGTGGCATTCCACTGGTCACAGGCCTCCAGTCTGAAAAACAACCCTCCATCACCACCCTCTGTCTTCTACCTTTGAGCCAGTTCTGTATCCAAATGGCTAGTTCTCCCTTTATTCCATGAGATCTAACCTTGCTAATCAGTCGAATGCCTTACTGAAGTCCAAATAGATCACATTTACTGCTCTGCCCTCATCAATCTTCTTTGTTACTTCTTCAAAACACTCAATAAAGTTTGTGAGACACGATTTCCCATGCACAAAGCCATGTTGACTATCCTGAATCAGTCCTTGCCTTTCCAAATACATGTATATCCTGTCCCTCAGGATTCCCTCCAACAACTTGCCCACCATCGAGGTCTATAGTTCCCTGGCTTGTCATTACCACCCTTCTTAAACAGTGAAAGTTGGAGAGCGAGCAAAATATCCACATTGCTCCTTTTGTCAGAAGACCACTACACCTTGTGCTAGTCAGGCACTTAGGTGATAACGATTGACCATCCCTGGGACCAAGGACTTTTCTGGTCGAAGTGTTGCTTGCTAAGGAAGAAGCCAGCCAATCAGAGGCTGTCCACTGTTCTGTGCTCAGCAGCACCATGAGAGACAAGTGTCAGCTTCTGGTACTACACCTACCTCAGGCCTTGTACCAAGGGGGTACCCAGGAACAGGTGACTGATGTTAGGAAGAGAGTTGAATAGAAACAGGTGCAGTGGTAGTGTCCCTTTCCCTGCTCCGGAGACTTGGGCTCTAATCCCACCTGCTCCACTGGTCTGCAACATCTCTAAACAGGTTGCTTATAAAAATCGGTAAACACCACAAAGAAAACCCCAGTGACAATGAATGCAGATTTTAGTTTTCCTGGGGTAGTAATAATAAACATAGGGATGGAACTGAACAACATAAGCCAATGTGGCTTGTATTTCTGACTTGTAGAGGCCTGATTTCCTCATTCAAACATTAGCAATTTACAACTATTGAGGCTATTAGCTCTGGAATTTCCTCACGAAAGCTCTCAATTTTTATTTCCTCCTTGAAGGTTCTTTTCAAAACCAAACCTTTTGATCAACCCCTCCCGATGATGTTTTCTTTGATTCAATTTCAGTTTTTGTTTGATCACACTCCACTGTATATTAAGTATGCCATCTGATATTCAGTAACGTGGAGGTGCCGGTGCTGGACTGGGTTGGACAAAATCAGAAGACAGGTGACACCAGGTTATAGTCCAACAGATTTAATTTGAAATGACAAGCTTTCGGAGCACTGCTCCCTTCACTTTACCTGATGTAGATTTCAATTAAGCCTCTTGGACTATAATCTGGTATCGTGTGACGTCTGATATGAATTCGAATTGCTGCAATGGCATGGTATGTTTTGTATACACTTGATTTATCATGTTTTGCACTCCTTTTTTTATCAGTGAGACAAAATGTTTAAATATTTATATGCTTTTAGCACTTCCCTCATTAGTGTTGTGTACATCTGCTTAACTGTTTTTAATTCAAAGCATCACTGTGCAATCAGCATAAACTTGTCTAATTGAATAAAATACATGCATACATGTAACATCATTACCTCATACTTCATTTATCATCACTCGGTAATTTAAATTGAAAGTGATTGGCTGAAGTGTGAGCAAAGACAGAATCTGGAATAAGTGGAAATGTCAGTATCTGTTAATGAACTTACACGAAGTCCTAACTCAAAATCAACGACTACTTCTGTGGTAGATTATATTTCAAGTCTCCTTTTCAAACAATCCTAGTTCAGGCATATCTCTCACTGTATGTTGAGAAAGACAGATCCTAAAGATGACAAATAGCTCTGAAAGACTGATCTGTCTCTCCTCAAAAAAAGGGTACTACCTGAGATCAGAATCATAATCTGGATTAAAGACAGGAAGTGCTGGAGAAACTCAGCTGCACTGGTAGCACTGGTGGAGAGAGAAACAAAATTATTGTTTTGAGTCTGTTATGAGTCTTCTTGCAGGTTATTAATTTTGTTTCACTCTCCACAAATACTATCAGACCTGTTGAGTTTCTCAACAATTTTTATTTCTACTTTAGATCGCCAAAATCTACAACACTTTATTTTCACAAAAAAAACTAGATCAACTTCTTTAATACATTTCAGTCAAACTATAATATCGCAGATGTAAAGATACAAAAATAAATCATTGAATCCCCACAGTGTGCAAGCAGGCCATTCAACCCATCAGGTCCACAACAACCCTCCGAAGATCATCCCACTTCCCCCTCCCTAGTCTATCCCTGTAACCCTGCATTTCCTATTGCTATTGCACCTAGCCTGCACATCCCTGGACACTATGGATAGTTTAGCATGGCCAATTCACCCAACCCGCACATTGTTGGACTTTGGGAGGAAACTGCAGCACCCAGAGGAAACTTACGCAGACATGCGGAGAATGTGCAAACTCCACACAGTTACCAGAGGGTGGAATCAAACCTGGGTCCCTGGTGCTGTGAGGTGGCAGAAGGTGATGTGAGACAATGTAAATTCTAGTTTATGAATGTTTATTGAAGAATTGTTTACACAATTCGCAGGGTGGTGAAAACAATCAATCATGTTAAAACATAGAACATAGAACATAGAACATTACATTGCTGTACAGGCCCTTCGGCACTCGATGTCACACCGACCTGTCATACCAGTCTGAAGCCCATTCAACCTACCCTATTCCATGTACGTCCATATGCTTGTCCAATGACGATTTAACTGTACTTAAAGTTGGCGAATCTACTACCATTGCAGGCACAGAATTCCATACCCTTATACTCTCTGAGTAAAGAAACTACCTCTGACATCTGTCCTACATCTATCACCCCCTCAATTTAAAGCTAAGCCCCCTTGTGCTCGCCATCACCATTCTTGGAAAAAACGTTTGAGGAAAAGAGAGAAAATAGTTCATGTTGATCTTTTTCTAGTCCATGATTCAATTTTCAAATTTGATTATTGTTATATTAAATCATTTTAGATAGAATATCCACTGATTATTAAAGTAATATTTAACTTAATCCCAATGAAAATATTAGAGAGATAATGAGATAATTTGCTCCCTCTGGGAAGAGAATTATTGTCACTGAGCTTCAATAGATTTACCTTTACAGTGACAGATGATAGAACAACTTCAGTGAATTTACAAAATCAATTATGTTCTCAATATTTGTTGTGCTTCTTGAGGCTGCTTAACTGACATATTATGTGTTGTGGTAACATCTTTAATTGTAACTAGAATACAAGAAATAAGAGCAGGACTTGGTGATTCAGCCCTTCAATCTTGTCCAACCATTCAACAAGATCATGGCTAATTTGCCCCAGGCCTCAACTCTTCATTCATGTCAGCTGTTCAGAGCCAGCAACATACTGACATTTCAAAAAGAAATCTTCTTCCTCTTTAAATATGAGTCATGAAGAATGC
This sequence comes from Chiloscyllium punctatum, assembly GCF_047496795.1. Taxonomy (NCBI): domain Eukaryota; kingdom Metazoa; phylum Chordata; class Chondrichthyes; order Orectolobiformes; family Hemiscylliidae; genus Chiloscyllium; species Chiloscyllium punctatum. The sequence goes on from NC_092747.1 coordinate 120,433,063, forward strand.
ACACTGACAAATATTACTTCAAACATATTTTAAAGAATAACTTATATGTTTAAAGTATCTGTCTGAATATCGACATTTCTTCGAAAATGCGATAGTCGTGTTCTTGTGTGACCCTACACTATACAAAACTCGTGCAATAAACATAACACTTAAAGTGTTGCCAATCTAATTGTGGTACAGAGAACACACATTTTCCAAGTTTTCACTTTAGAAACAGTGTTCTCTATTCACCCATTGCATTACAGCCAATTCGTATTAATGAAAGATGCATAAAAGCAGAAGGGACTGCAGTCAATTGGTTTTGATAGTAATGCGATTGTTTTTTGAATTCTAGTAATTGTTGCTTGGTAGGCCATATATTTGACTTGGAATTTATAGTTCTATTTTCAGCTCCTTTCACACTTTCCAGCAATGGAGATGGTTCTTCAGGGAAACCTTATGATCCACTAAGTCAGCTTCAAAGATGAATAATCATTTCCCAACCTTGATTTTCCTCAATGAAAATTGGGTTGATTGCAAAACAGGTTGACAATTCAACATTGCTTATTTGTTATTGTTTAATCACACCTATCATTAATTAGTGTCTTTTCCCCGTTTCCCCAGGACCTGATCAGGTGTAACGTAGAACTCGGTGGGAAGCTGGAGAAGTGATTGCTGGGCCCCTTGCTGAGATATTTGTATCATCAATAGTCACAGGTGAAGTGCCAAAAGACTGGAGGTTGGCTAACATGATGCCACTGTTTAAGGGTGGTAAGGACAAGCCAGGGACTATACACCAGTGAGCCTGATATCGGTGGTGGGTAAGTTGTTGGAGGGAATCCTGAGGACAGAACGTACATGTGTTTGGAAAAGGAAAAACTGATTAGGGATAGTCAACATGGCTTTGTGCATGGGAAATCATGTCTTACAAATTTAATTGAGTGTTTTGAAGTTAGTAACAAAGTACATTGATGAGGGCAGAGCAGTAGATGTGATCTATATGGACTTCAGTAAGGCGTTTGACAAGGTTCCCCATAGGAGACTGGTTGGCAAGGTTAGATCTCATGGAATACAGGGAGAACTAGCCATTTGAATACAGAACTGGCTCAAAGGTAGAAGACAGAGTGTGGTGGTGGAGGGTTGTTTTTCAGACTGGAGGCCTGTGACCAGTGGAGTGCCACAATGATCAGTGCTGGATCCTCTACGTTTTGTCATTTATGATATGTAAATGTGTATGTAAATGATTTGGATGTGAGCATAAGAGGTACAGTTAGTAAGTTTGCAGATGACACCAAAATTGGAGGTGTAGTGGACAGCGAAGAGGGTTACCTCAGATTACAACAGGATTTTGACCAGATGGGCTAATGGGCCGAGAAGTGGCAGATGGATTTTAATTCAGATAAATGTGATGTGCTACATTTTGGGAAAGGAAATCTTAGCAGGACTTATACACTTCGTGGTAAGGTCCTAGGGAATGTTGCTGAACAAAGAGACCTTGGAGTGCAGGTTCATAGCTCCTTGAAAGTGGAGTCGCAGGTAGATAGGATAGTGAAGAAGGTGTTTGGTATGCTTTCTTTTATTGGTCAGAGTATTGAGTACAGGAGTTGAGAGGTCATGTTGCAGCTATACAGGACATTGGTTAGGCCACTGTTGGAATATTGTGAGCAATTCTGGTCATCTTCCTATCGGAAAGATGTTGTGAAACCTGAAAGGGTTCAGAAAAGATTTACAAGGATGTTACCAGGGTTGGAGGATTTGAGCTATAGGGAGAGGCTGAACAGACTGGGGCTGTTTTCCCTGGAGCGTCGGAGGCTGAAGGGTGACCTTATAGAGGTTTACAAAATCATGGGGGGCATGGATATGATAAAGAGACAAAGTCTTTTCCCTGGCGTCGAGGAATCCAGAGGTAGAGGGCATAGGTTTAGGGTGAGATGGGAAAGATATAAAAGAGACCTAAGGGACAACCTTTTCACAAAGAGGGTGGTACGTGTATGGAATGAGCTGCCAGAGGAAGTGATGGAGGCTGGTACAATTGCAACATTTAAAAGGCATTTGGATGGGTCTATGTATAGGAAGGGTTTGGAGGCATATCGGCCGGGTGCTGACAGCTGGGGCTAGATTTAGCTAGGATATCTGGGCGGCATGGACGGGTTGGACTGAAGGGTCTGTTTCCATGCTGTACATCTCTTTGACTCTATGACTCTATAACTGTGCATGTATTCCTCAGATATATTCTGAATTCAAACATAATTCAGAACAAACATAATTATTGATGTATTTTATACTCTACACACTACTTTCTTTGCTAGTTCATTACCACACTATTTCTGTCACTGAAGGTAGTGTTTTCTGGATCAAAAGGACCATTTATCCTTCAGGTAGCTGACATTGGCCTTTAGGAGTTAGTATAGAATAGAATCTCTACAGTGTGGAAGCAGGCTATTTGATCCATTGAGTCCACAATGTCACTCCAACAAGCATCTTACTTAGAACCACCCACCCAATCTTTTTAACCCTGCATTTCTCATATCTAATCCACCTAACCCACGCATCCTTGGATACTATGGGCAATTTCCCATGGCCAATCCACCTAATCTGCATATCTTTGGAGTGTGGGGGGTAACTCGAGCACTTGGAGGAAACCCACACAGACATGGGGAGAATGAGCAAACTGCACACAGACAGTGGCCCAAAGGTGCGTTCAAACCTGGGTCCCTGGCACTGTGAGGCAGCAGTGCTAACTACTGAGCCACCATGCCTATATATTAGCAATACTTGTGGCAATATCTGATAAACAAAAATTCAAAACCATCTAGAAATTCATGCAATAATTAATTAGAAAGACAAAATGATTTTGAAGTGATACTGGCATTCTCTAAGGCAAGAAGATTAATGAAGGGCATCTTTGAGAAATATATCTGGATATTCTTCTTTACACTAAAACTGGAAGGGTATTTTGTATTTAGAACACTGAGCTTGCTTGAGAAACAGCAAAGTAGTGATTCGTTTTTAGTCATTGGATTAGAACATCACTAGCATATCGTACCAAATGTGGCGCTGTGTTCCAAGGCAGTGAGGAGGAGCGGAGGACATTCCAGGTCAATGTTGTGGGGCCTTATGGTGGGTTAGAACAGGTAGGGGAAGGTATTACAAGCAATTATGAGAGTTGGCAGAGCATGACTCTTCATGAGAAGCGTGTTCAGTATCAGATATAGAGTGTGAGATAGCATGAAGAATGTAGCACTCACTCTCTTGCAATGGAGAAAGTCATTGACCTTTTAATAGCACTGTTGGCTGTTGCTCCACCATGTTGAGATGACATTTACCCAGGTGATGATCTTTGATCAGGCATGCCTGGCTGGCATTGTGGCTCCTTTGACTGTCCTCTGGGAAAAGGGCACCACTCGTTTGCATCATTTCTTTGACCAGGACCTCCAGGTCCCTGTTGGAGGATCATGGTGCTATCTTCATCATCCCCAACATCTTCTACAAAAGTCATTGAACCAGCCGTGTGACACCAGAACTACAGTATTGCCGGGAGACCTTTTCAGATGGCATGGACGCAAGTGGCGTTGGATTTTTGGTGGATATCCGAAGTGTAGCAAGTTGTTCTGAGAATAATATAGAATAAGATGGAGTCAGAATCAGATGTGATAAACACCACAGCTGCACAGTGGGTCAAGTTTGGTAAGATATGGAGAGTGAACTTAACTGGACTCGCGGTCAAAATTCTTCAAAAAATAATTTGTTATGACTTGGCCTTAGCAGAAAGAATGTGAGATTCTGCCATTTTTCTTTATAACTAAGGTCTGATGAACTTGGTATTAATTTGAATGTTTGTGTAGCATAGTTCTGATTGATTTCTGTTGAATTCATTTGATGATTATATTTTTCCAGCTGTCTTATAGTTTGCTTTGGGAAATGTAATCACCTGAAATTTTACAACGTCAGCCAGTAGTTCGAGCAGCAGTTTCTAATTCTTGGCATTTGTGGCCCATGAATATTTTGATAAATGCTCCTGGTTTCCAGTAACAAATTCTATAACTATTGCTAATTCTACATTTACCCAAGAGAATGTTGTATCGTTTCATAATTTCCATGATGATAAGGTTCAGACAAAGCAAAAAACTAGTTTTTAAACCAAAATGAATGACTTGTTCCCAGATCCATACGGATTCAATAATTAAGCAGCAAATTAAGTATGAATAGAAGAAAGAAAGGCAACCCGTACAGATAGATCCAGTACATTTTTGCTTCTATTCATACTAGAAGTTAGGATTTTATTCTGGGAGCATATATGTGAAATAAATGCCCATTAATGCTCATTTTTTCATGTCCATGAAAAAGGAGCCGAAATCAGAACCTGTAGAGGACATGATTAAAAACCAGCATGGCACCAGCTTTATTGCAAGCATAAATTACTATTTGGTCAGGCTGAATCATGTTGATTGATTTTAGGGAGTTTTCATCCAATTATCATTGCAAGTTGAAGAGAAGTTTCACAGAGTTTTACCTTTTGAAAGCATTTGCTTATATATTTTGCCTTGGGGTGATTACTTAAATTGACCAAAGCCATGCAGCATTTATTGCATTCTATCTACAAAAGCATACTACCTTTAACTTCCAACTCAATAAATTCTCAGCATATGAGGTTTTGCTCAGTTCAATGTTTCATATGCCTTGAATCCGCAGTCTTCAGAGGGACTATATAATCATCAATCATTTTGACAAAGGCTCTAATTTGCTATTTCAAGAGAAATGATTGAGGGGATGATGAAAGAGTTATGAAATAAAAGGGACATGGAAAGCTCTACAATTGATTGAATGTACAAAACTTAGAAATAAAGAAATTACAGAGGCAAAAGAGGGACAAGCAAGAAAGAGAGTAAAGGGCAAAATATTAAAAAACAAAGTACAGCCCGTGAAAGCTAAAATGCTTTTAAAAAGCCATCAAACATATTAATCTTTCATATAAGAAAGGGCTGAATTTTCCTAAACATCGGTTACGAGTCAATTTCGGGCAGTATGATGGAGAGTTTCTCCTGGTTAAATCTAGTGAGTTATCTGCTGCACACCTTCTCATGCATGCACTGCATCTCTATAACGCCACACTCGTCCTGTCATATGCTCGCCCGCAGTGGAAATACTTCCCAGTACCGGGACTTTCTGTGCTTTCTGGCACAAATATATAAAGTCCAGCAGTGCACCAGGTTGACTGCAAGTTCTGATGTGATGATGCTGTCACTTTAAAAGGTTATTTTGTTTCCTTGGTCTTTTGAAGAGAGAAGGGGAGTGGCCAGTTCTTCCAGTTCAGGGCTGTCCTGGTTTGTTTTAGCTGTAGCAGCCGCAAGACGTGTGAATCCAGAAGAGTTGCAAGCTTCAGGAAAGAATTCCTCTGATTTTATCTGAAATCTCTCTCTGGAAGTTGATCCCTCCTGGCTGCAAGAATCAGTGTTTGAATTGACCTCTTTGCCAAGGGGTTTGTTTATGAGATGTTACTGCATTGGAACAGTTAATTAGTAACAGTTACTGTATCGGGTCGGTTAAGTTTTCCGAAAGTTAAGTTACTCTAAATTCCACTTCCTTTTCTTCATGCTTCAACCATGTATTTAAATTAAATCTGCTTTGCTTAAAGCCAAATGATTTGACCAGCTACATCACACCTGGAACACCCACTTCACATCTGTTTTTAAAATAAGAAAAAGTTAGGGTTGAAGCTACCTTCTTAAAATATTCTGAGGGGGTCTAGTCTGGTCGAGAACAATGAATATCCTTTCACAGTCAAGTAATGGGATAGAAGCAAAGTTAACAGTCTTTGAGGTGCACATAGATGACAGGGGTGACTCTTCATTGGAAATAGAAGATTATATTTGTAAATGTATCGCTACTTTATATCGTTATAGCTGTCTGATTGACTGTTACTGTAATAACAGTTGTAAGAATCAACTTACACAGCTGAGCTTTGTGTTAAAAACCTGTGTTACTCTGTCCCTCATCGCCAGAATGGTATAACATCTTGTCATTGCCCAGAGTGGGAGCATCAGATGTCAGGAGCTTTCAAACAGTTGGAAAGTTAAATTCTATTCAACAACGGTAAAAGCAAAGATAAGAAAAACATAAATATGTTTTATTTTTTCAAGGAACAACATTGCCTTTTGAGTGACAAGTTTACATCCAATAAATGATCACTTCACTTAACATACACCTTTGGAAGTGGGTTTCAATTAAGTCCTGTCTGGTTTGTTGTGCCTTCCACAACACTGTCCTATCACATTGAAGATGATGTTCCTCCTGCTCAATGTTCTCATCTTTGGCTTCAAAAGACTGTAGATATCCTCCTAGTTCTTCAGCGTCCATCACATCCTCTCTTTCCTTACTCTAGTATACACTAACAACACAGCTCTCTGCCTCTGGATGGTAATGCACGGCAACCCAAGACCTAGCCCGGCCTTGGTAGCTTGTCTTCAGCAGGCCTGTTGTTTGATCCATGATTACTCAGTGGAAGAATAGGCTGCATTTGATCAATGTATGGCATCAAATAGGGGTATGCACATGGAGCCATTAGCCATGATTGCAAAACGTAGCTCCTGTCTCCCAGGAACATTCCTTATAAGTCATCTGTACCTTGAAATAAAGCAGGAGTATGGGTTCTCAAGGATATAGACATAAAAGCAGCTTCCAAAGTACCTGGCCCAGCCTTGTAAGGTGTGAACCTGATGACCACCAAAATGACTTGTGCAGCTATGTGTTATGAACCAGGTCAGACCTCTTCAAAATATTTTAAGGAGGTAGCCTAGACCCCAACTTTTTCTTATTTTAAAGGCAGATGCGAAGTGGGTGTTCCAGGTGTGACGCAGCTGGTCAAACCTCTTGGCTTTAATCAAAAGAGAATTAATTTAAACACTACAGTTTAAACACAAACAAAAGAAGATAAAATTTAGAATAACTTAATTATTGGAAAGCTTAACTTATCTGATACAGCAAGGTAATTAATGAACTGTTCCAATTCCCGTAGCATCCCATAAGTACACCCCTTGGCCAAAGATAAATTCAAACAGAGATTCTTATAGGCAGGAGAGATTTTAGAGAGAAAGGTCAGTCAGGAATCATCTGCTGAAGCTTGGAACTTTTTTTGTGCTGCAGCAACTTCTCACTGTTTCAACTAAACCAAACTAGAAAAATACCTGAACTGGGAAAACTGGCCGCCCCCGTGCCATTGTTTAAGAAGGTCTCTCCAGACAATTCAGTACCTCTGCCTTTACAAGCTCTCTTAAGAAAAAACAAGGGCAAAATAATCTTGTTAAAGTTACGGCATCATCACAAATCAAATGAAATTTTTATCAGTTGCTGCATGATGTTACGGCACTTTCAAACAATGTGTTATATAGTCTACTGTGCTCTGTACCTGAAGGAAGCCAGCTAAAGCCCAGCCTGCAGCACTGACTTCACCAACGTGAAACAGGATGCAACAATTTGAACTATCATTAAGTTTCTCCAGTAATGGCCTGGACACATTTGTGGGTTGAGGATCGAGAGATTCCCCTCTGGACAGTGATATTTGGAAACAGCCTGGTGCAATAAAATTTATCCTGGATAAGAGTGAACAATGACAATGGTCACAACTCCCCATCAAACAGATGATTGTTCTTTGCTGGCGACTTGGTACATCTTCAGACTGTGGTTACAATGTGCCCAGCTCATGTGGAACGAAAGAGAATTGAGCAAGTTAGACTCCGGGTTGCCAATTCCACCTCCTCATTCTGAGGGAGCCTTCAGTTGCAATATTTTCACATGGAGTCTATTCAGGGTTGGCTGACATATCTGTGCCTGCTCAATTTCCCAGCTCCTTTGTTGTACAGTGGCCAAATTGACAATAACCCCTGCTGTGGCCAGATCTATTAGTTGTGGTTCGAATGAACCTGTGTGAGGAATATCAGGAATGGAACAGGTCTTTAGTAATGTGAGCAGTCAGGATTCATGCCACAGTTTAACATAGTTCTTGCTACAGTGGGATATAGAGAACTCCAACAGAAAGGGCCATGGAATGCCTATTCCAATGTATGCAAGCCGTATCTTGCAAATACAGGAGGAGATTGCAAGAATGGTAATGTTATTGAAACCTTGTACACTCCCAACTCATTCCCTAACATTACCTAAGAAAGGCAGTATTATGTGAATGTTTACAGTTCAAGGTGAGAGGAAATCAGCTCCACATTCTGGTAACTTATGAGACCTTGGATTGTCTTTGTGAATTGAGGCCCTCAAGTAACACTTCTAAGTTTGGCTGTGACTACTTCAGCTTCACTGAGATGACTCTGAACAATCTGTAATGTCTGAGGACACAGTAAAAATTGCCTTTGACCCAAATTTGTGTTCAACATAGTAGTTCACTGCACATGTTTCACCTGCAGAATTCTATGAATACTTTAACCTGGTCTGTGTAACTGCTCGATCAATACAATTGCATCATAATGACTATGAGGAGAGTATCCTTAGCCAGGCAAAATCACCCATTCCAGCTGTGATGGCTGCCATTTTTCATTTCTACATGTGCATTTATAATTCAAAGGAGGATGGAAGACAATGCAGGAATCTCTTAATGCAGTGAATCCTAGGCTCAGTGTATCAGTCTAAGGCACCACCAAACATTCATTTAATCTTTCTCTTTGGACTGTCTGTCAACCTGATCATTTCTAAGCTTAAATTTACCTTCACACAATTGTTTCATTGAAGTCTTCATCTTCCAAAATTATTCCTTGAGCCCCAGGCCTACAGATTAATGGTGAGAACCATTATGATGCACTGACCCTCCAGTGAAGCCAAAGCTGTGGTGACCATCAACGGCTCTTCTGCCTGTAGTTATCCATGTTCTCCAATGCACTACTGTCTCCCATCTTTAGATGTTCAGTTGTCCCCTGTCAACTATTATTTCCATTGCAACCCCGTGTGCTGCCCACAATCCCCACAGTCAACTGCTACAACGACTCTGCCACAGTAGTGGTCTCCAATGACTGTCAGAGGTGACTTTCAACTTGACTTTCAGTAAACAAACCTCTAGGTCTAACCGTGGCCCGATCCAGGCTCAACTTGGAATGACAGCTCTGACTGATGAATGATCAGACCCCTAACTTTTTTTTTATTCATTCAGGGAAAGACTGTATCACTGTCACCTAGGCAGTATTTATTGCCCCAGGTGCAGTTAAGAGTCAACCACATTGCTACGGGTCTGGAGCCACACAAAGGCCAGACCACGTAAGGCTGGCAGTTTCCTTCCCAAGAGGCATTAGTGAACCAGACGGATTTTTCCCCCAACAATTGACAATGGATTCATGGTCATTGCTGTATTCTTAATTCCAGATGTTTTTTATTGAATTCAAATTCCAACATCTGTTGTGGTGGGATTTGAACTCAGGTGTCCAGAATATTATCTAGGTCTCTGGGTTAACAGTCCAGCAATAATACCACTAGGTTACCACTGATCTCTGTAGCTCATTGACTGACTTACCACGAATCCTCTATCTATTTGCACTGGAACACCTGGCCCTGACTGAACATGTCCTGGACCTTGAACTGAGAATGGATGCTGCCTTTGGCTGAGTGTGGCAGGCTCCCTGACTGATGAACGCTCCCCTGTGATTTGACCAAGGAGATTTAAGCTGTTGGCATTCTGTAGGTGTGGCATTGATGTAACATGGTGCCAAACTGCAACATGTCGACCCTGGTCCCTGACTGATTACTGCTGAAAACCAACAGCACTGCCTGTTTTTGTACCTATTCTAGCTTCAAGATAAGAGAAAAGCACCATGAGCCTGGAAGTCCTGAATGGCTGGCAAAGCAGAATAAAAGCAAGGCAAGAAAAGCATGTTCAGAGAGTCCAAGTGGGCATGACTTGAATAAGCAGTAGGAAAGCAAGCAAAGAGAACCGAGGTGTAGCATCCTCTGACACATCAAATGGTTGCTTTCATGCAAAGTGGCCTGAGAGCAGCATTACAAAGTGAAGGATTAATGTGGCGAACTGTATTCTAAGTGAGCCAGAGATGTGCCATGATGATCTGGTCATAATAGTGTTTTTCTGTTGCCAATCTCCATGGGCAAAGAAGACTGTCAGTCATTACAGATAGTGAGATGTTGGGGATTGTGCTCTAAACAGAGGCCTGGAGGAGCAAGCAGTGAATTGGAACCACCAGACCTTCATTCTGACTTTTGTGTCGCAATTGACTCTATTTAGTTTCTCTCTGCCATATGTGAGAAAAGCAAACTGCATATCAACGACAGGTGAACAGGCAATAATGAAATAGAAATGCATGCCTGGCACCACTTGCTAATGAGATTCTCATTCCATTCTTCAAGCCTTGGTGCAAAATCAGACTTTTTCTTTCAACGTTGAAAATTGCATTTTTCTGACTTCCGAACTGACATGTCATTGCCCACATTGTTCAGGGGTCAGGGAGAATTCTGCCCTACTTTTATTAATGGAAGATATCCACAACTTCATGATCTACGGTTATTCATTTCGGTATCTACTGACCATCATTTTTTTGCTCCACCATGCTTCTGGCATTGACGCAGCACATAATGGTCCTAATAATTCTGTGGTGCCAACCATTTTGGCACATCCTGCATTGTACCTCACATTGGAGAGCATAGTGCCAGGGCAGTGAGAACACATCTGATCCTCATGTTAGTCAGCCATTCTGGATGATTAGACTCACATTGCACACACTTAATTTGTACATGTGCACTATAGGTCAATACCAATCACATTCAAGTAAACTTGTTTGAGCATCTTGACATGACACTAATACACCATCCATGTCTTGTTTGCATAGAGCAAAGAAGACAGGATTATTGATATACAGATTTTCATTTGGAATGAAAACTTAATCTTCATCATTCCAACACTGCTTGTGTCTGTTGAAGGTTATATTTGCTTTGATAATTCTTCCATGTGTCTTGTCATCAACTGAGAGACTGTGCTGCTGAAATGAATGATTACGATGAGCTTTGCTTGCATTGCATCAAGGAACTGGCAGGATCACAATCATAGAAGGCTTTGAAGTGTCTGGTGGCTAAAAATAAAATGGTTGAAGGTAGTTGGCACACATTAGCACGCAGTCCTGTTTAACTTCATTAGTGACTGAGAATGGGGCATAAGACTTTTCATTATACAGGACTCACATCAATTGATTGTTATAAATGTCTCAGAGCAGCTGAAGTTTTTCATCACCTTCCAAGGCCGTAAGGGCTAACTATGGCAAACATGCTAGTCAGGTCAATAAAGGTAGTACAGAGATCCATGTTCTGTTCTCTGCCTTTCTCCTGGAGTTGTCTCACTGCAAATACTGAATCAGTAGTTCCTTGTTCTTTTCTTGTAAAGGTGATATTTCTTCTCCAGTCGTATTAGATTATTTCATTGTACAAATCCTGATGCTTACACATGTTAAAGCCAAGTGCCTGTAGAGCAGTGGAGTTCATTTATACTCTGAAGGTGCCCCAGACAGTGTCAATGCATTGAATGTTGATGTACACAGATGCTTCAAGAGTTTCTCTGAGATAGACTGTTTCATAACTGCCCACTTGAGCCTTGAGACACCTCTGATCTTTATGTTCCGGGATAATCCACCTGGTGGATAGATTTTGATGTTTAACTTTCAAATGATACAACAGTGTTCATTCCTACCATTTGCACCACTCGAGGTTTTCACAAGTCCTATCTGTTCCTCTATTTGGTAATGACATAGTGAATTCGATACAAACACATGACATAATCATGAGGGGCATGGACAGGGTAAATAGACAAGGTCTTTTCCCTTGCGTGGTGGAATCCAGAACGAGAGGGACATAGACTTAAGGTGAGAGTGGAATGATATAAAAGGGATCTAAGGGGCAACTTTTTCACGCAGAGGGTGGTGTGTGTGTGGAATAAGCTGCCAGAGGAAGTGGTGAAAGCTGGCACAATTACAACATTTAAAAGGCATCTGGATGGGTGTATGAATAGTAAGAGATTGGAGGGATATAGGCTAAGTACTGACAAATGGGATTAGATTAGGTTAAGACATCTGGTCAGTTTGGACGAGTTGGACTAAAGGATCTGTTGCTATGCTGTACCTCTCTATGACTCTATGACCTTATGACATACCTGCATCCAAGATATATTGTTATGATTAGGAAGGAGGAAACTGCTTAAGAGCTACTACTCAGCTGACATCTTAAGCAAGAGGAAGTCATTTCTGCTACAGCCATCTCAGCATATTCCTGCCATAGTGACTGCTGATGGAATGTTGCTGACTTTCATTGAAGACACTGTAAATGGTCTTGCAGGATGCCATTAAGCTAAGGTCAAGTTTTCAGACTGCAACTGTGGCCTTAGCACCTTTGGTTGATTGATTAATAGGCAAGAGCAAGGCCAGTGTCAGAGTGGCAGCAGTGGGAGTACAAATGCTATTGTCCCAAGTTTGGGTAGCAAGCATGTGCAACACATTGCCATAACCACTGTACATCATCAGTCCTACAATTCTGTTCCAGATATTCCTTTGAGCATCCTGATCTGAAACAAAAATGACTGCATGATGGTAAATAAAGATCATTTGAACTTTGTTTGATCTTCCACTCCAGCACTGTGACCAGTGAGAAAGGGAACTCGAGTCGGGAAGTTTTCTGGATGGTGCATTCTCTGTGGGAAAAAGTTAGCTGAATGCCATGGTTTTCACTCTAAGTTGGTAGATGTGTGATAGAGTCGGGTCCAGTTCCTACATTTGTAGATTGGAAGCGGTCACAGAGGTGCTGAGTGCACTGGTAGATGTTTCAATGTCCCACTTTGGAATTCTGAAACTTAACTTGGGTTGCTTCTTTTTAACATTAGGCCCTTTTGCCCATATTCCTCATACCTACTCACCTCTTCATATACCCTTTTGCTCATTCATGCTAAATCTTAACAAACCATGCTTGCACCCCTCCCCAATGGGCCCTTGTAGCTCTCTGATAATTTAATACTAAATCATGTTGAACCATGTCCATCTGTCCACCACACTTTGCTCTTACAATCTCCATGTCAACTTACCTAGTATTCACATCAGAAACAGCAGAGGTCATGTTCAGATGAAGTAAAATAAAATTCTAGATAGCTTTTACAGATTTCGATATATAATAAAACAATCCCATTCCAGAAAGGCTGTTGTCATAGAGGTTTATAATGTATAGTTATAATTTGTGAATTTGGATTTTTAACTGAAGAGAAAATGGATGTGAAATATATGAAATTAACCTTTTTAAGAGGGCAGGAAGTCATTTGGAACAGTGAATTTCAGACAACATTTCCAGAAAAACATGTAAATTAAGATTTTAGCTAGCTACTTGTGATGGTAATTGATGATATATTTACACATTTTGAGAAGATTTTCAGCTTAGGTTGAGTTTCTGTATGTAGGTTTGCTCGCTGAGCTGGAAGGTTTGTTTTCAGACATTTCGTCACCATACTAGGTAACATCAACAGTGAGCGTCTGGTGAAGCACTGGTGTAAGCGACCCATTTTTTATTTATGTGTCTAGGTTTCCTTGAGTTGATGATGTCATTTCCTGTGGTGATGCTATTTCCTGTGGTGTTGCCATATCCTGTTCGTTTCTTGGAGGGTGGTAAATGGGATCCAAGTCAATGCGTTTTTTGATAGAGTTCTGGTTGGAATCCAAACTTCCAAGAATTGTCGTGTGTGTCTTTGTTTGGCTTGTCCTATGATGGATACATTGTCCCAGTCGAAGTGGTGTCCTTCCTCATCTGTATGTAAGGATGATAGTGAGAGAGGAATATGTCGTCTTGTGGCTAGTTGATGTTCATGTATCCTGGTGGCTAGTTTTCTGTCTATTTGTCCAATGTAGTGCTTGTTACAGTTCTTGCAAGGTGTTTTGTAAATAATATTAGTTTTGCTTGTTGTCTGTATGTGGTTTTTCAAATTCATTAGCTGCTGTTTAGTGTGTTGGTGGGTTTGTGGGCTATGACAATGTTACCAGGGCTACTAGTTGTGGGCTACTAGGAAATGGCATCACCACAGGAAATGGCATCATCAACCCAAGAAAACGTAAACACATAAATGGAAAATGGGTCATTCACACCAGTGCTTCACCAAAGGCTCACTGATGATGTTACCTAGTATGGTGTTGAAACGTCAGAATAAACAACCTTCCAGCTCAGTGAACAAACCTACATCTAATATATTACAAAGCTGAACTTTCATGATACAGAGAAAAATAGATCAAAAGTTAATCGTTTTTTTGAGTGAGAAGAATTAAATTTCAATGCAAAAGAACAATTTCATGTTAGCAAAATAACAGTACATTAGATATTTAGAAATCTGCAGATGGAGAGAGATATCCTTGTAGAATCTCTAGGTTATGAAGGTTTGTGAAATGGCCAAGCTGTGAAAATTTTGTCAAAGATTTTCAGCTGTCAGAACTGAAAAGATGTTCCAGCAGCCAGAATGGGAAAGAATCCAGATTATTAGAACAGGAAAGAAATCCCTAGACCATCAAACCCATAAAAATAGTCAATTAAGTAAGGAATAAAATTGTTATGATCGTAATGACTCTTCATTGAGATTGAGTACCATAAAGTATATTGCTGGAAAACAATATCACCATAATCTGGGATTGTAACATTATTCAATATATTTGAATCTCCTCAAATACTTTATCCTTGATAAAAAAAAAACTAAACATTTGATCATTGTCCTATATGGAAGACAATTATTCTTTTAGTAATCCCTTTGAGCCATCAAATTATGACCTAATAACACCCTTCCAGTAATAAAGATAGGCTGTGGAAAGCAAGCCCAAATTGATAAAGATAGCACTTAGGGTTTATGTTACAGACACAACCATGCAGTTGGTTCTCAACTTTGTAAAGGCCTGACCACTAAAATGATTTCATAAGATCCGTCATGTTATCTGCCCTGCAAGAACATTTACAACCTTCTTAAACTGGAAATTCTGCATTTGGATGTAACATGGAACCCAGACTTGCAAATGGATTGAGCTCCTCAATATGAGTAAACATGTGAGACTTTGCTAGCATTGGGAATTAAATATTTGGCTAATGTAAACACAATATTGGAGAAGTCAAGTTACCAAAAACAGAAAATGTGATGAGAGGTTTTGCAGCATTAACTTTAAGGTATATGTGAAAACAGAGAATGTTTCACCGATTGATAAAATGCGCAAGATACAGAGAAAGATATGAGGATTAGAACTTATCAAAGGGTAAGGATGCTACATTTGTCCATAGCCTGATTCAGACTCATTGAGCTGATGAGCTGGTGTGAGGAGGTTGAGTGTTTGCTCAGTGTTTCAGTCTTCCCCATTTTCGATTCATGGAAAATCTGCCTCCTCCATGGCAGCACAAAGTTTTCAATGAGACAAAGGTTGATGGTGGAGCGTCCAAGTGGATGACATGCTTGAAAAGAGGCTACCGTTAATAAACTCTTAAAAACTACAGTTTTACAGCTGGAAAAGAGCTTAATTGGAATATATGTGAGTGTTGGTGGTCTTTGAAGGATGGTGTGATTGTAAGTTCTGCAACAAGGAGTGACAACATGCCTAAGTTGTTGTTGTGAAGGTTATTGCTTTGAACACATTGCTATCAATGCTTTGACTAAACTGAAGACTGAGGCAATTTAAACAAGAAGATGTTGTAAAAAATATTGAAGCTGTGGAATGATGACATCAGAAAACTTTGATTTAAAAAAGGAATCTAGTAAAAAAGTCGAGAAAAGGATGGAGTCATTAAGCATGGGATTTATGAGAAATGAATTGATGACAATGGTTTTCAAAGGAAGAAGGTAAGTTCAAAAAACAGTCATTTAAAATGTCAGTATGCAATGAGTGCAAGAAAGGTAATTGAGTGGTTTAGAGTTCGAAAATGTGTTGCTGGAAAAGCGCAGCAGGTCAGGCAGCATCAAAGGAGCAGGAGAATCGACGTTTCGGGCATAAGCTCTTTCCTGAAGGAGGGCTTATGCCCGAAACGTCGATTCTTCTGCTTCTTTGATGCTGCCTGACCTGTTGCACTTTTCCAGCAACACATTTTTAAGCTCTGAACTCCAACATCTGCAGTCCTCACTTTCTCCTGGTTTAGAGTTCGGTGGACTCGATAGGAGATGAGATTGGGAGAGAACCTACAATGTGATAGAATTTGGATTATAAAAAAATACTGAGGTGGGTCCTCCCATTTGGAGTGAAGATGGTGGCTAAGGCAGTCACGTAGAAAGTCTCAATATTGCATCTCCGGTTAGAGGTGAATGTAGAAACTATTGATATTAAATGTTTATCATTGAGAATTAAGAGTTGTAAGTTGGATTTGCCATCCAGGATGACTGTGAGTGGCTTATTGCTGATGAGTGCCTTAAAGCTACAAAGAAGGGAGCTGTTTGTGGGTGAATTAAAATTACAGCAAGAATTAAATTGTTATTTTATAGCAAATTATTATAACTTCTCATTGTCATATAAAATGCTGTTATTATGCGATATTAGCAAAAGATGTTCACAATATTCCAGTTATGATTTAATTTTTTTTAATTTCAGTGGTTAAAAATGGATATGCCAAGCACTCCCTTCACTCCAACAAATTAAAAGCACTTATATTCTAATCCCCATATGTTCACAAATACTAAAGGATAATTCATGTGTTTCCTTCTCAGTAGAATTGATGCACGTGATGAAAGTCAACAGTATGAGATAAAACAGAAATTGCTGGAGAAATTCAGCAGGTCTGGCAGCATCATTGGAGAGAAAGCAGAGTTAAAATTTCAGGTCCAGTGACCCTTCTTCAGAAAGTATGAGATATGGAGTCATACAGCATGGAAACAGACACTTTGGTCCAATTACTCCATGCCGACCATAATCCCAAACTAAATTAGTTTCCTACATTTGGCCCTTTTCTCTTCAAATATTTCTTATTCGTGTACTTATTTAAATGCAATTTAAATCTTGTAATGGTACCTGCACCCACCACTTCCTCTGGTACCACTCCCATTGTAAACAAATTGTCCCTCATGTCTTTTTAAAATCTTTCCCATCTCACCTTAAAAATATGGCCCCTTGTTTGGAAATCCCCAACATTGGGAAAAGACAAATGCCGTTGTAGACTATATTATGTACCTCAGCTTTCATGAATATATTATGTGCTAAATAGCAATATATTGTTAAACCATTTTACCAAAATATTATGTTCCAAGATTGTAGGCAGATGGTGTTAATAATATTTGTAAACTTTAAAAATTTGCTTCAATGGGGAGCTCATTTCAATCACAGTTTCATTGCTCCACTGCAGGAACTCTCAACTCCATTGATTATTTTTTGTTGTTCATTCTTTGCTTCAGCATCAATTTTATCTACTGTGTCCTTCTTTCTGGAACGTCCCCATATAAATTCTTTCTTCAACCTTCAAAGCTTAATTTAAAAAGTGCATCTCTTTGATTATGTTTTCTGCTCACACAAATTTGTATTTTTCTTTCTCCGTCACGTTCAAATTCTTTTCTTGCAGCACATGAAGTGCTTTGGGGTGTTTTTCTGTAGCTGAGAAATGCGATTAAAATTGTTATTGCAACATGCCCTTTCCAAATCAAGGGAGATTTTTCACTCTTACATCAAGTGTGTTTCAGTAAAATGTTGCAATTTATGAGGCAAGCACTTTCCACAGTTGCAGCACACAGTGTGCTGCAAGTAATTTGAAATATCAAATTTTCATTCATTCAGCTCAGAAGGAGACTATTTGACTCTTTAAAAGAACTATGAAGTTAGTCCCATTAATCCCAGCACTCTGCAAAATTTTATATTTTCATATCCAATTACCATTCAAATTTTATGATTGAATCTAGTTCTTTCATTCAATCTTTCTCATAACATTCTAAAGAACTCTGGTTCTTTGGCCAATGATCTTAAATCTATGTCCTTTGCACATCAACATTTGTGCAAGTGGAAACAGTTTCTCTTCATCTTCACTGTCAATGTATTTTATAGTTTGGAACATCACGAATGAATCTCACTTCACCTTCTCCACACCGGGATGGGACCATTCGCTGCCGCCGATTAGCCACTGCCCTTTCATCGCCGAGGACGCTTAGCCACTACCCATTGGCCACTGAGGACGATTCACCACCGCAAGTGTTTGTAACTCATTTTTATGTAGAAACCAATAAAATGATATTTATTTCACCTCTTTTTTTAAATCACTATGTACTATGTTGTATAAATAAAGGGGACTGAGAAATATGAAAGAACAGGTGGGGGAGGGGGGAAACAATCAGTACATATATATTTTTCCGGTGGTGAATAGTCTCTAGAGGTCAAACGACCCCAGTGGAGAAACACTGGTGGCGAACCAGCAGCGGCTAATCGGCGGCAGCGAATGTGCCGTGGCATATCGTCACCAACCCCTCCACATAAAGTAAACAATGCCAGCCTCTCAAATCTCTCCAGATAACTGAGCTCATTTTCCTTAGTGTCACTCTGCTAATGAAAAATATAAATGTCATCTTTGATTTGCACTTTGTCTTTAGTTTCATAAATTACAATGTCGAGGAGATTAAGGTCCACTGTATTGTGGATTATTTATTAAAAGCTGAAGTCTAATTTATTTATATATTTCAAAAATACACACTAGCAATGTCCTAAATTATTTGAAACTTACAGCCATAAGTTGCAACACAGATGACATCATATGTCACCTCTAATTAAGCATTCAATAGTGTATTTTAGACAAATACTAAAATTTGTCTAAAGAGCCTGTTTCCAAATATTTTCTGTCACTTTAAATATCATTTATCTGTACTTTCAGCACGCAAAGATAACATGACCTCAGGCACTCTGACCAATCCTCTAAAGCATTTTACCATCTTGACAAGGAAGTTTCAATTAAGTTTAATTCCATTCGAGTTTTGGATTATTTGAACTATTCAAATTATTTCGATGCATTTTAACTTGTGAAGAGAAAACTGGATTCTGTCCAGAATAAATAATTGTGTTTTTAAAAAGTAACTTTAATGTTTCATATCTCAAAAGACAGTGTGGTTCAGCAAAGAAAGAAATAGGTTCATTAAAATCTGTAAAAGAATGGGATTGTGGTTAATATTCTTTTAACCATTAAGAACAGTTTGGGAAATAAGCAGCATGGCAAATTTTCAAATAAATATATAATATATAAAATTAATTTCATGGGGTTTCTGGCCTCTAAGCCAGTCATACTCTGAGACTGATTGTTCTTTCTGTCTGTTTGGAGTCTTACTGTTCTACTTGACAGTAAATTGTGCCAATCCCATTTCCTATTTATCATCAGGACTGTGTACTTTCAGCTCCTTCACAATTTTAGTTTCCACTGCCTCAACCCATCTGCTGCTCGATTCCTTATCCACACTTTTATTGCCCCTAACTTGTTTATTGCATTGCTTTTGTCCAGTTTTCATGGTCCCTAAACTTGAGCTCATCCAAAACATAGCTAAACCTTCTCATCACCCCGGTTCAATGGAATTTTAAAAAATCCTCCTGTTTTCAGCTCTCTAAACCTTCTTACCCCTTTCTATCAACATAACTTCCTCTAAGTCTATATCGCATTGAGAATTATGCATTCTTTCAAATCTTGTTTTGGCTTACTAATAATCACATGTTCAAGTGCAAAAATCGATAGAAAGTCTGGAGGCAAGCGCAAATTAATGAATGGCTGGAACTGACCATTGACTTTGATTGCAAAATCCAACCCAATGTCTCCTCCTTTGGCTTAATTGGTGACAATTTGTCTCTACCTTGAAGTATTTTGGATGACCTTACTTTGCTAAAGACATATTATAAATCCAAACTATCATTGTGTTAATTGCTTTAGTGACATATCCCTTTCTTCTTTTTAAATAAGCTTCCATCTCTAGTACCTGCATACTGATGAAAACATAAATAAATATCAGATGATCACGGAGTCCCTTTGGAAACCAATAGCTATTAACAAACATTATAAAACATTTTAAAGTATCCGAGGAGATTTATTGATCTAAAGTAAGAGCGATGTTGGAAGAATTAACCAAAGGGTTCTGTGGGAGGTGAAAGAGTTAAGAAAGGATAAAATGATTCCAGGAAAGATTCCAGGTTGCTGGATAGGCTTGCTATCTACTCTCACACCAATTAAAAGAGAGAGTGAAGTGCATTGAACATGTCCAATGTAGACAAGCTCTGGCAACAGAGACATTATAGAGGTTGGAGTAGGTTAAGGACAAACATGTACCTTGGGGAAAAATCATCTGATGCTAATATTTGAGGATGATGATGATGAACATGTGAGATAGTGGAAGAATGTATATGGTAGGATGTGAACAAACCAAAGTTGAGAAAGGATGGAACTGGAGGTAGAAGGAAGAAGTCATAGAAATTGAGCATTGTGATCGATGTTCCAAAGGTAACAAACATATTAATGTTGTATATTTGGGTTTCATTCTCAGCACAAGTTCATTGCAGACTTCAATCATTATGACTGTATTATAAAACTCCATCGATAATCTAGAAGATAATCTCTTAGAATGGGAACTTTAAAAAATTATTCATTCATTGGATGCAACCATCAAAAACAAGGCAAGCATGTGTGTATGTCCAACACGATATACTGCAACCTTCCTCACCCACACTAATCCAAGTAGCAATACTTCATCTTCAAGCCAACCTACTGTCTGCTCCATAACAGCTGTGGTGAAAGAATGAGCTGCACTGCATCTACTGACCTGCTGTGCTTTTCCAGCAACACACTCTCGACTCTGATCTCCAGCATCTGCAGACCTCACTTTCTCTCTGCACTGTATCTATGCTAAGCCTCAACCATGGTCATTCAGGATTTCTCTTTGGTGGCAGTACCATCCTTATAAGGCAATGAAGCAGGAATGTGTGAATTCACAACAACATTGGAACCATGGCAGCTCCCAGTGTACTTCTAAAATGTGGTACCGACAATCATAGATGATTTGTACATTGATGGAATGAGGTCTTTTCTGTTGATAAAGATTGTTGTATTATGATCAAAGCAATGTGAATACACTTTATAATATCCTGCACCTGGGGAAAGGTTGGTACAGTGCTGACCTCATCACAGGGCAATAAAATAATTCAGTGTGGTCTGGGAGAACTTGTCTTAGTAACAGCCTTGATTGGGAGGCAATGCCTTGTGTCATTTGTGCTAGGTTATTAATCCAGAAACTCAGCTAATTCTCTGAGGACTTGGGTTCAAATCCTGCCAGGGCAGATGGTGGAATTTGAATTCAATAAAGAATCTGGAATCAAGGATCTATGGATGATCATGAAACCATTTCCTGTTGCTTGTCAGAAAAACCCATCTGGGTCACTGGTGTCCTTTATTGAAAACTGCCATCCTTACTTGGTCTGACATACATGTGACTCCAGACCTAAGGCAATGTGGTTGACACATAACTGCCCTTTGGGCAATTAGGGACAGGTAATAAATGCTGACATGGCCAACAATGCCCGCATCCCATGAATGAATTTTTAAAAAATACATCTGTGGGTTGAGAATTGAGAAATCCTATATATGTCCCCAGTAGATTATTGTAAGCAGAGAGTTGTGTAGAATGTTTTGTGCAGTTATCCCATTTTCAGCCACAGGAATAGGATGGGCAAATGCCCCTTTAGGTTGCAAGTCCTGCTCCAACAGTTGGCATCATTCTATGAGTGGGTCCTGGGGTATCCTCAGTCTTTACCAATACTGTGCTTCATTTATCAGCATGAAATGGCATAGAGGACAAGAGACCTCAGGCCTCCCATTCCTTCTGCGCCTCTTGAGGGGTCCTTCACCTGCAATGTCTTCACGTGGAGATTATTCCGCAGCCACTGGAGTTTGCTGCTCTTCCTGGGCTGACTGACATACCCGTTCCTCTTCCATTTCTCTGCATCCTTCTTTGCAACAGGCGACATCATCTGCTGTGACTGGATTTTTTTGGCCATGGATTATTGTGGAAGAATCACTCAATGTTCTATAAAAAAATTACCAGGAGACGCACAAAATCCTTCACGAAATTAAAATTTAACCTTGCGAAATCAAAGCTGTGGGAGCCAGCAAAACGTCTCCTGACTTCCCACAATCTCTTTGTTCTGCTGCAATTTATACAGTTATTCTTCCTGTGCTTATCTGATGGCATTAACATACCCAATCATACTGGCCTGCTTTGCTTTTTTAAACTAATCATCGTCTGCCACACTAGTTCCTTCCATCGCATTAAACCTATCACATTACAACACCATCATCTTCAGCAGTAGCTCATCTCCCAGTGATTTAACTAACCTATCACAATGCACGACCATTATCTGTTACTGGAGCCCTGTAACATGATCCCTGGCATACATTGCAACACTAAATTAACTACATAACTGCTGGAATAACTTCTACTGAATCCAATGAAGTTCTGATGGCAATATCAGAACCAAAGCAGGTACTTCGTAATGTGAGCAGTCAGCACTTGCATCACTCACAAATTATCTTTCAGCATAGTTCTCTGTACAAAGAGGATTTTGAAGAAAGGATTTTGACCAAACCATAATAACCAAGGACGTGATCAATATTGCCTGTGACCAGGATTTATATCCCACAGAATTGAACAATGCAAGTGTTTTGCATAGTGCAGTTACATTTCTGATTAATGGCAAACCCTGGGATGTTCGGGTGGGGATGTCAGTGATGGTAATCTCATTGAATGTCAAGGGAATTTATCATATTCTCTCTTGATGGAGATAGTTATTGATTGATAAGGTGTGGCACAAATGTTACTTGTCATTCATCAGTCCAAGTCTAAATGTTATTCTAATCTACTGCATGAGGAAATCAGTTGTTAGAGGATCTGAGAAATTGTATGTAATACTGAACTCTGCACAATCATCAGTGAACAGTTTCATTACTGACCACGTGATGGAGGACAAGTAATTGAGGAAGCAATGATGGTGGTTGGACCTAAGACACTTTTTTGAAGAACTCCAGCAAGCAATGTGTTGATGCTGAGTCGGTTCATTTCCAACTATCATAGCCATCTTCCTTTGTGCTGAGTTCCCACTGACTACAATTGTTAACCCTTTTTGATGCAATATCTCAGTCAAGTGTTATCTTGACAGGCAATCACTTTGTTTCACTTCTTGAGTTCAGCTCTTTTGTCCATGTTTTGAACAAGGCTGTAACAAGTTCTGGAACTGTATGGCCTTGGAAAAACTTGAGCTGAGTGTATATGAACAGGTCATTGTTTTGTAAGTACTATCTGATAGCACCTTCTGTCAGTGTACCTTTTGTCACTTTGCTGAAAAAAAACAGACAGATAGAGCAACCTGAATTTGTCAGGTAGATGTCAGTGTTGATGTTCTGGAATAGTTTGGCTAAGGGTACAGTTTGTACTAGTGTATAAGTCTTCAGTTCTATTACTTGGATGTTGTCATACCCATGGCCTTCATCCATTTCCTAATGACACATTGAATCAATCAAATTGACTGAGCCCTGATTTCTATGATTCTAGGAACCAGAGGTGAAGTCATAAATATATCACTACTTGAGTCATCTGGCTGAAGTTAAGTTAAAAATCCTTCAACCATATTGTTTGCACTGATATGCTGTGCTCTCCCATTGAGGATTGGCTTGATTCTTATAATAAAAATCTTGACTTTTCAACTATTAACTGAAAGCTCAACTTCCTTACTTAAAAGTTATTGATTGGGGATTGCTACAATAGGAGAAAGTGAGGACTGCAGATGCTGGAGATCAGAGCTGAAAATGTGTTGCTGGAAAAGCGCATGTTTTCCTTCTAGGTTTATCTTCTTATAAAACCACACTTTTATTATGGGAGTGGAAAGAATAGTGGTAATGTTATTGGATAAGCAATTCAGAAGCCCAGAGTAATGAGTCAGTATAAGTCCAAGTCCTACCATGGCAGTTGAGGAAATATGCTCTGTCTCAATGGGGAATCATAGAATCCCAACAGTGTGGCAACAGGCCATTCAGCCAATTAGGTCTGCACCTATACTCCAAAGAGCATCTCACCCATCTTATCCCATAACCTCACATTTACCATGGCAAAACCACCGATATTGCACATCTTTGGACACTCCACGTAACCTACACACCTTTAGACTGTGTGAGGAAACCAGACCTGGCAGAAACTCACACAGACACAGGGAGAACATACAAACCTCCACATAGACAAGGCTGGAATTCAATCTCAGTCCCTGGCACTGTGAGGCAGCAGTACTAACCACTGTGCCACACTATTGGACTACCATAATGCCCTCCCTGGTTTCATTAATGTCCTTCAGGTGAGAAACTCTACTTGCTTGATCCAGCCTGCAGTA
The DNA here is from genome assembly GCF_047496795.1 of Chiloscyllium punctatum. Taxonomy (NCBI): domain Eukaryota; kingdom Metazoa; phylum Chordata; class Chondrichthyes; order Orectolobiformes; family Hemiscylliidae; genus Chiloscyllium; species Chiloscyllium punctatum. Next base: position 120,457,392 of record NC_092747.1, read on the forward strand.
TAGGTGATTCCAGATGACAGAAATGAGTGTTTAATCTTAACTGGAAAAACTCCTTGTTCTTCTTTAAATGCCTACATCCACCTAAGAGGCAAATACAACTTAGCTGTGAAAAATGACATTCATCATTGTCAGTGCAGCATTCTGTCACTAATACAATAAAGCACCTGCCTAGATTTTGAGGTTGTGCCATGGTGGACTTTGAACTCATGACCTTCTTATTCAGGTGAAGGTGCTACCATGACCCATGGCTCACCAGCTTGCAAACATTGATTGATGCTGTCTAGGTCATGCACCAACAGAGTAACCCATCCATACAGTGGACAGACTTAGCAATCCATCTGCAAGATAGAGCAAAGGTCCAAATAATAAAACAAATCTTCTTAGATGATTTTGGAATGTAATATCATCTTTCTCAATGACACTATCAAATAGATAACTTGCCTCCAGTGTATATGTACACATGTTTTGACAAATTACACTCATGCTTATCACCTTGTCAGAGGTCGGATATTGAGCACTGAACTACCAGAGAAAAATGCTGCACAATCCATGATGGTAATTGACAGCTCCAGCAAAATGGTTAGCCTGAAGTATCAGAACTGATCGCGAGTATGTTTGAATCCCCAAAGCTATACTGTTTAGAGATTTATTGAAACACTCAAGGTCACTTTGAAGGCTTCTCGTGATGCCTCGGTGCCTGAAATGCACAATCAATGTTTAATAAATCTTGAAAATTTTAGTAGAAAAGTTGGTGTTCAAACCATAAAAAAACTATGAAAACTTGAGGAATAAGCTGAAAGTTGGATGTATTGAATAGGAACATCAGGAAAGAGGCCATTCAGCCTGTTGTGTCCATGCCGACTTTGCAAAAACAGCTAATCCCACATCCCCATAATTTTACCATAGTCCTGCAAAATATTCCTCTTTAAGTAATCACTGTATGCAACTTCCTTTTGAAAGACGTGATTTAAGCTGCCTTTATCATGATCTCAGGCTACCAATCCGGATCCTAACCCCTTGCTCCATAAAAAGATCTTTATCATGTCACCATTGGCATCATTGCCACCAATGGCAACTGTACCATTCAAGATTGGAGATGGTTACAGAGAGTGGTGAACTCGGCCTGGACAATCACAATGGCCAACCTCCCATTTATAGAATCCATCTACCAGGCCCTCTGTCAATCTCAAAGATCCATCCCATCCTGGCAATGCTTTTCCACAACATCTACCATCGGGGAGAAGGTATAGAAGTCTGAATAGGCACCAGTTGGTTTCGTAACAGTTTCTACCCTCCTGTTGTTAGAATATTGAATGGACTCACAAACTCTAAACATTCTCCTGTACCTGTGTTTTTGATTTTGCCGCTGTTTACCTATTATTTACTTATCTATACTACCAAGTGATCTGCCCGTATTGCTTGTAAGACAAAACTTTTCACTGTGTCTCAATACATGTGACAATAAATTCAATTCATTTTGCTACTGTTGCCAATCACCCCAAATTAGTGTCCTCTTTCTGTCAATGGGAAAAGTTTGCCCTTATTTACTCTGTCCAGACCACCGATGATTTTGAACCTTGCTATCAAATCTACATCTAATCTCCCAAGGAGAGTCACCCAGTTTCTACAATCTAACTATGTTAAGTGTGGTTCTTATTCCTGGAATTATTCTCATGAATCTGTTCTGCACCCTTCATTATGCCCTCACATCCTGGTGAACTGGTTAACATTAAACTTAGTTTAATGGGCTTTTACTATCCATTTTGTTACTATTTATGTGCATAAGATACATGGTGAGGAGCAGTTCTACTGGCTTTCAATCTCTGGACATTGTACTGGATAAAGGTTTTGGGGTTCCTAAGTAGAGTCATATTGGATTTGAAACAATTACATTTTTCTCTCCACTGATATTGCTACAATTGCTAAATTTCTCCTGCACTTGCTGTTTTTATTTCAGATCCCAGCATCCACAGTATTTTGCTTTCATGGTATTTTGGCCTGTTGAAAATGTTACTCTGAACAATCAACATTACAAGGGTCTAGATTAGAGTGGTGTTGGAAAAGCACAGCAGTTCAGGCAGCATCCGAGGAGCAGGAAAATCGACGTTTAGGGCAAAAGCCCTTCATCAGGAATAGAGGCAGGGTGCCTGCAGGGGGAGAGATAAATGAGAGGGGGGTGGGGGTGGGGAGAAAGTAGCATAGAGTACAATAGGTGAATGGGGGTGGGGATGGAGGTGATAGGTCAGAGAGGAGGGTGGGGGAAGGTTGCAAAGAGTACAATGGGTGAATGGGGGTGGAGATGAAAGTGATAGGTCAGAGAGGAGGGTGGAGTGGATAGATGGAAAGGGAGATAGGCAGGCAGGACAGCTCATGGAGGCTCTGCTGTGCTGGAAGGTTGGAGCTGCGGTAAGGGGGAATGAGGAAACTGGTGAAATCCACATTGATGCCCTGGGGTTGAAGTGTTCCAAGGCGGAAGATGAGGCGTTCTTCCTCCAGGCGTCTAGTGGTGAGGGAGCGGCGGTGAAGGAGGCCCAGGACCTGCATGTCCTCGGCAGAGTGGGAGGGGGAGTTGAAATGTTGGGCCACGGGGTGGTGTGGTTGATTGGTGCGGGTGTCTCGGAGATGTTCCCTAAAGCGCTCTGCTAGGAGGCGTTCAGTCTCCCCAATGTAGAGGAGACCGCATCGGGAGCAACGGATACAATAAATGATATTAGTGGATGTGCAAGTAAAACTTTGATGGATGTGGAAGGCTCCTTTAGGGCCTTGGATGGAGGTGAGGGAGGAGGTGTGGGCGCAGGTTTTGCAATACTGCTGTGGCAGGGGAGGGTGCCAGGAAGGGAGGGTGGATTGTTGGGGGGGCGTGGACCTGACCAGTTAGTCACAGAAGCAGAAATGGGTGGGGAGGGAAATATATCCCTGGTGGTGGGGTCCGGTTGGAGGCGATGGAATCGCCATTATAATCTGAGCCTTTGTCTTTCTCATGCCCTTCTGACTCTTCGGTGAATGCTTCCATTTTGAAGTGGTGTAGTACAAAACTTAAAACTTTTGATCAATTTTCATCATGACTTCAGAGAAATTGCAGTAATTCGTGTCATTGGCCAACAAGGTGTCAGAAACAGGAGAGCATACATGCTTTGCCATTCATAGGTGCACAGATTCTTCCACCAGGCAAATGGTCACCATAACATTTGATTGATTTACTTGTCATGTGTACCGAAGTACAGTGAAAAACTTTGTTTATGAGTAGTACAGGCAGATCATAATAAGTAAGGATGTACAGATCAAAAAGACTTGTGCAGGGACATACAGGTTACATTGCTTATTGAGGTTAGAAAGTCCATTCATCAGTCTAATAATGGCTAGGAAGAAACTGTTCCTGAACCTGCTGGTGTTCAGGCTTCTGTATCTTGCAGTGTAAACCACTACAAAAAGGTTGGCTTCTATGACTGCAACTTTAAGTAATTTAATTTAATTTTTAATGTATTTGTTGGATGTGGCCAACATTTATTGCCTGTCTCTAGTTGCCCTTGAGAAGGTGGGAATGAGGTGCCTTCTTGAACCACTGCAGTCCACCTGCAGTGGTTTGACCCACAATGCCCTTAGCGAGAGAATTCCAGGATTTTGACCCAGCAACAATGAAGGAAAGGCAATATATTTCTAAGTCAGGATGGTGAGAGGCTTGGAAGGGAACTTGCAGTTGGTGGTGTTCCCATGTATCTGCTTCCCTTGTCCTTCTAGATGGAAGTTGTTGTGGGTTTGGAAGATGCTATCTGAGGATCTTTGGTGAATTTCTGCAGTGCATCCTATCGATCATACACATTGCAGCTATTGAGCATTAGGGAGTGGATGCTTGTGGATGTGGTCCCAATCAAATGTCATGCCAATCAAACTTTAACAAATTTAATCACAGAATTTTGTTTTTTATTGGAGCATGTTGAACAAGTGCACAAGTTAGAAAGGATTTATGCAGGAAATTACAAGACACTTTGGTTAGCTCAGCTAGGACTCTGAGATTTAAGGTCAATGTTTGGAGTTATATTGGGTGATGATTCCTCTACTTATTTTTTTTTCAAAATCCTTTTACAATTTTGATTTTACAAATTACTGGTTTTATACATGTGTTTCCAATGGCTTCTTTTGGAAATGGGTTTCCAATAATTTTTTTTAATCTGTGAAGTCAGAGATGTTATTACACACTTCTAGTGCAAGTAGGATGTGAATGCAGGTCTCCACATTCAGAGGTAGGGATACTACCACTGCACCACAAGAGTGTTCCCCACTTATTCTTAAGCTATGACCCTTAAAAGGGAAAGGGAAAAGGACCCTTAATGGACAACAATCAATAACATTCATATTATTCTAACCAGATGTTCAAAAGCAGCCTAGAAGTTTACATTGTGTGCACATTCACCATTAAAAAAACTACCTTTTACGTAATATAATTCTTGCGTCAGCTAGGAACAGCTCCAGGCCAATTTGGGAGGGATACCAAGATGAAGCACATCAAAGCTGGCTCACATTCAAAGACTGTAACTGCTTACTTGGAAGTGAAAAAGTACCTCATGGATAGATCTTCATGACTGTTACTGGGTTAAGTGGGTGGTTGCTGGATAAATCCCAGCTCCCCAATCCACACTTTCAAAATTACCACTCATAATCACCATTTGCAGTCTGAAAGGTCCTGTTCCATGAAATGACCCAAAAAGAACGTAAGAGGCTGCAACTTGCTGAGGCTGGCTCAGCAGAAAGTCTCCAGCACTGTGAACTAGGTTTAAAAAGAGAGGAAATGATAGAACATGCCCCCAATCACTCCATATCACACACACATACTCCTAATGTCCTACTCAAGCAACTCTGTGCTGCCCTATCCAGCCCCCACAGCCCTTCATACATACACACCCCCACCTTCAATCATTCCCTTGTCTTTTTACAGTCTCTATGCCAACTTATAACTGCAAACTACCACCTTTTGCAATGTCTCAATGCCAACCCACTGAGGATCCAAAATGGACCAACTTCAGGAGACATGCTGACAATGTCAAGCACAAAATTCTGAGGAAGCTATTCTGAGGAAGAGTCACCAGACCTGAAATGTTAAATCTGATTTCTCTCCACAGTTGCTGCCAGACCTGCTGAGCTTTTGCAGCCATTTCTGTTTCTGATTTACAGGATCCGCAGTTCTTTCAGTTTTTATGCTGACAGTGTCCATTGATAAAATAATGATTGAGAGTAAAAAGTGCTCTTGTCCAGAACAAATTCATTCAATCTGCAGAAATGCCTTCAAATAATCCCTGCTAAAAACAAACAGCTTACTTATTTTGGTCGATTGATTCATTGGTGTCACATGTATCGAGATTCAGTGAAAAGTGTTGTTTTTTACGCTATATGGCAGATCGAACCAAACAAAGTATTCAGGGTAGCAGAACAGAGCGCAGGATACAGTGTTACAGCCACAGAGAAGGTGCAGAGAGAAAAATCAGAATCCGACTGGTTTGTTCCAAAGTCTGTTAACAGCAGGGAAGAAGCTGCTCTTGAATCTGTTCATACATGTATTCAAAGTTTCACATTGTCTGCCTGATGGAAGAGGGTGGAAGTGAGTATGATGGGGTGGGAGGGGTCTTTGATTATATTGACTGCTTTCCCGAGGCAGCAGCAGGTATAGACAGAATTAATGGATGGAAGGCTGGTTTGTGTGAGGACTGGGCTGTGTTCATGATTCTGTAATTTCTTACAACCCTGGGAAGAGCAGTTAGAATGCTTTCTATGGTGAATTCACAAAAGAAATGGCAAGATAACCTTTGTTATCAACAAGTGCTTAGTCCCTTAAGTGTTTAACCCCTTCTATGATCAAATATGACCATTCAACTGGTAGGTTCAGCCATCCATCAAAATGCTCACTTCATAGGCAATTCATTGTGAAACTCATAGTAACTGTAATACTGCAATAATCCACAAGTGGCCTCTGTGAACAGGCACTATGAAATACAAAGCAACCAGCTTTTATATAGTCCCATCATTATTGGGGCAGTGGAATATAATGGTGCCACAGTAGTGAAGCCACTGAACTGTTAATCCAGAGGCCAAGAATAATGTCGTGGGCTCTTTAAATCACAATTGTTGCTGACAAAACTGAGAACTGAAGCATAAAATAATTAAGAGAACTTTAAGTAGGTTAGCGCAACGGCAATTTCCAAACTGGGCAAATCAGATGAGATGAAACTACAAGAAAAATAAATTAGATAATCCTCAAAGTTCCTCCAGAGCAATTAAAGCTTACAGGGAATTATAAAGGTGGTTAGATACAGTGAAGAAGGACTGAGATAGATAGAAGCAGACTCTTCATCTATTCAGTTGCAATTTGATGTGAGTGAGCACCATTTCCATAATATAGTAATTTTCACAACACAGCCACCCAGACTTGAAGGTAGACAGAACAGCAGCATACTAAAATTCCCCTGGGAACTGTGATATTTTTCACCAGACTAAAAAGTGCGATGAAAGTAATAGTGAAACCATGTCATTTCATATATTATCTTTCTATCCAGTCTTCTTTATATTTCAGCTCCTGGATACATGAAAGAGAAATAACATATATCATATTTTAAAACAGCTCAGACAAATAGTCCACTGTTTAAGTGCAAAGAATTAGATTCTCTCAAATGGAAAGTCAGAAAGGAATCATTTCAAACAGTAACATGGGCGGTAATGCTTAGGCTAAGAAGGATGTCACATCAACTCCTTCAAACCTGCCCCCAAAACTTAAAATATTCAAACAGTGGCTCACATCAAATGCAACAACAAGTGGTAGGCAGGGCTGAGATGGATGTCCCTCTTTAACCGATCTCTTGATATTTCACCAACTACCATTGCTCCCATCCCCACACCATAAGCAGTTGGATTTCATTCCCCCACTACCTATGTACCCACAAACCCTTCCCCCCATTGTCACTCATTGAGCCTTGGCAACATGGAGTCACAGAGCAGTACAGCATGGAAACAGACCCTTCAGTCCAACTTGTTCATGCCAACTAGATATCCGAAATTAATCTAGTCCCATTTCCCAGCACTTGGCCCATTTCCCTCTAAACCCTTCCTTTTCATATACCTATCCAGATACCTTTTAAATGTTGTAGTTGTACTAGCCTTTACCACTCCATCTGACAGCTCATTCCATACATCTGCCACCCTCTGCATATTGCCCCTTAGGACCCTTGTAAATCTTTCCCATCTCCCCTTAAACCAATGTCCTCTAGTTTTGGACTCTCCTACCCTAGGAAAAAGATGGAGAGTATTCATTCTATCCATGCCCCTCATGATTTTATAAACTTCTATAAGGCCACCCCTCAGCCTCTGACACTCCAGGGAAGGTAGCCTCAGCCTATTCATACTCTCCTTCGAGCTCAAATTCTCCAACCCTGGCAACATCCTTAGAAATCTTTTTTGAACTCTTTCAACTTTCACAACATCTTTCCTATAGCAGGGAGGTCAGAATTGAATGCAGTCTTCCAAAAGTGGCCTAACTGATGTCCTGTATAGCTGCAACATGATCTCCTAACCCCAAGACTCAAAGCACCACCCAATGAAAGCAAGCATACTAAACATCTTCTTCACTATCTTGTCTATCTTGACTCCACTTTCAAAGAACTATGAGCCTGCAATCAAAGGTTTTTTTGTTTGGCAACACTTCCCAGGACCCTACCATTAAGTGTACAAGTCCTAACCTGATCAAAATGTAGCACCTCACATTTATCTAAGTTGAACTCCATCAGCCACTCCTTGGCCCACTTGATCAAGGTCCTGTTGCACTCTGAAGACCTTCTTCACTGTGTACTAGACCAATATGACACCAGTGAGATTCTGAGGCAGAATCACCTCTCCCGGAGGGTAACCCCACCTTGTTTACTCATGCTTCACTGCCTGAATGGTGAAAGTTCTTCTGCAGAGTGATCTCCCCCTGGTCTTTAATTGAGAGAACTGGGAATCATAGTATTCTGTAAAGTCCAATTCAAGGTTACAAGATGACTAAAGCAGGAAAAGAAATTCTCCAGGGCTATACAACATTTTGAAATGAATAGAAAAATGGAACAGAAGACAAGTGGCCTTGAAAGTAAAGGATGACACAGCAACAATAGTGAGAAAGATCTTGGCTCACACGATCAAGAATTAAAACCAGCATGGGTGGAGGTTAAATAACAACAACACTGGTGAAAACAAAACCTTGTGCAATTTGTTTATAACCATCTGAATAAAAGTCCTATCCTTTGATAGACATTAGAGGAGTTTGTAATTGTAATGGAATTACAAGTTAATATAGACTGAATCAATCAAATCAGCAAAGGTAAACTGGAGGATGTGTCTGTAGAATGTTTCTGCAACAGCTTTCTGAAAAATAATGTTCTGGAACCAATAAGAGGAAAATAATTTTAAATCTAGTATTGTGCAATGGGGGAGGTTTAATTAGTAATATCATTCTTGTTCTCATGGGAAATAGTGATGATAAAGCAATTGAATTGCATTCTAACTTTGGAAGTGACACAAATCCAAATCCATTTATACACGTACAAGGGAAGGTATATTGGGTGAAAAGCATTAAATATTAGGCAGCAAGTATGCAATTGGAAATATTTTAAGAAACAATTTAAATCAAAACACAGTAAGATCTATCCATAATAAAAGGAAGAACTGCAGATGCAGGAAATCTACAACAAAACAAACATTGCTGGTGAAACTCAGCAGGTCTAGTAGTATCTGTGGGAAGAAAACAGAGTTAAGGTTTCAAATCCAATTCAGAGCAGATGTATCCATGACTTATTCAGAAAGTTAAGGATGGCTTAGATGAAAAGTAGAGTCTCATAATCTACCAAATAAATCCTTCTTCCAACCATGTTCTCCATATTCCAATGACTCTGCAAGGATCTTCTTCATTTGTTCAGTCACACTCAGTTTTGGCATAATTTGAACTTTTCATATGGGTCAAAATTCACATACTATTGACTGACCTACTATTAATTCTTCTGGTTTATCTCATGGATATCCAGCAGATATGCACAGCAAATTCGTGACTTTACACATATTAAACTTCTGTGTCGCGTGGATAGCCATATATCCTTGTGCATATGCAGAAGCCAGAAGTTGCATGTTAATTTGCTCAGTAATAACACTGAGTGCTGACAGTATCCTCACTGTCTTTATTAAAATATCTGGGCCAATAGCTCAAACGTAGAGCTTGAAATTCTATCAGGAATTACTTTTTAACTCAAAATGTCTCAGTTTTTCTTTGCCAACAATTACATGCTAAAACAATTATATTTTCAATGTGGAGACTGAAAGATTTTTATAAGAAGTGTGAAGAGATACATAGCTGAAGTTGCTAAATTGAGATGAGATATAGTTTGAACATAATCTAACTAATTGCCAGTCTTGGCAATTGAGGGACTGAATAGCCAACTGCTTTTTCTCTATTACGTAGCAAATTTTGCAGCACATTGCATGCAAAAATAAATACCCTCTCAGTAATGTATTCGATTCTCAGGTCAATGAAACACCACTCTGACTTTTTTTGATAGGGAAATATTTCACCTTCTCTTTTAGTAAAAATTGTACAAACTTTGAAAAAATATTTTTCATAGCAGCATCTACAGGTTCACTGAACATAGCATGCAGTACAGGACCGTTCCTATATTTTTTTCATCTGCGCAGTTTATTAATTGTTAGAGTTTTAAGTTGCACCAACTCTCACCTATACATATAAAAACAAGATTAATTCTGGCCACGAGTACAAGTTTGTATGATGGCAACAAACTCAACTGACAGCCGATTTTAAAGCTGCCACTTCCCTCAGAATTCCTGCCAACTGGAATAAAATGAATTATCATGACAAGATTCCAGGAAATACAGCAGCATGTTATTATTGTGTGACAGTGAACAAACCTGTATGGACGGCAGAGCTGGATTGCATTAGACAAGAACACAAGAAGTTGGAGCAGGAATAGATAATTTATCCTGATATTTCAATGCAATAATCATGGCTGATCTTATACACTCAACTCCTCAGTTTTATCCAGAGAAAATAATTACATTCTCAACAGACAACATTCTATAATTTTGAAGACCTCAAGAAGGTCAATCTACATGTAAAATCTATCAGTATGTTTTGTAATAATAGGAATAACATCAAAATGGTGACATATAATAGTCCAAGAATGAGGTCGGAGTCACGTCAAGTAGAGAGAACTGGAAGGGAGCCTTAACTCTAACCTAGTGTGGAGAGAATGTGTGTACAGATCAAATTGTAAATAAAGACACAATTTTCATGATCTGGTCTAGCATACAGATGTGTGAGAAATCCCTGTTCAGCCAACATGGCCTTAAACTGACCACCCATATTTCCCATTCTCTGTCAGTAGGGTGTTGAAGAGGAGGGAGGTGAATGAACTGGTTTGGAAGTCTGTTCAGGCAACCCAGAAATATCCGTAGAGGTAGAGAGTTGTAAAGGTACACTGACCAGGATGCATACCTTGAGGTTCCAGCATGGTGTTGAAGAGGGTTGAACATGCAGAGAGTTCATCAATATGTGCCTTTTCCATGTTAATCATAATCAATTAGCTTAGTAGAATACAGCAGCCACTGAAAGTGACTCAAGGACCAAGTTCACTGTGTAGGAAGTGAGAGATCCTATGAAGTGGAAAGAATTTAAGATTGCTTGTGGTGCCACATTTGTGTGGGAAGGGATGCAAGTGTTTGAGTATCATTGAATGAACTACTTAAAGTGAAATTTATCTTTTTCTTTGTAGGATCAAGGATAACCCCAAGGCATTCTATGCATATGTGAGAAACCTGAGAATGACGAGAACGAGGGTAGGTCCGATCAAGGACAGTGGTGGGAGACTGTGTATTGAGTCGGAAGAGATAGGAGAGGTCTTGAACAAGTACTTCTCTTCAGTATTTACGAACGAGAGGGACCGTATTGTTGAAGAGGAGAGTGTGAAACGGACTGATAAGCTAGAAGAGATACCTGTTAGGAAGGAAGATGTGTTGGACATTTTGAACAACTTGAGGATAGACAAGTCCCCCGGGCCTGACGGGATATATCCTAGGATTATGTGGGAAGCAAGAGAGGAAATTGCAGTACCGTTGGCAATGATCTTCTCGTCTTCACTGGCAACTGGGGTGGTACCAGGGGACTGGAGAGTAGCGAATGTTGTGCCCCTGTTCAAAAAAGGGAATAGGGATAACCCCGGGAATTACAGGCCAGTTAGTCTTACTTCTGTGGCAGGCAAAGTAATGGAAAGGGTACTGAGGGATAGGATTTACGAGTATCTGGAAAGACACTGCTTGATTAGGGACAGCCAGCACGGATTTGTGAAGGGTAGGTCTTGCCTTACAAGTCTTATTGAATTCTTCGAGGAGGTGACCAAGCATGTGGATGAGGGTAGAACAGTGGATGTAGTGTACATGGATTTTAGTAAGGCATTTGATAAGGTTCCCCATGGTAGGGTTATGCGGAAAGTCAGGAGGCATGGGATAGAGGGAAATTTGGCCAACTGGATAGAAAACTGGCTAACCGGTAGAAGTCGGAGAGTGGTGGTAGATGGTAAATATTCAGCATGGAGTCCAGTTACAAGTGGAGTTCCGCAGGGATCAGTTCTGGGTCCTCTGCTGTTTGTAATTTTTATTAATGACTTAGAGGAGGGAGTCGAAGGGTGGGTCAGTAAATTTGCAGATGATACAAAGATAGGTGGAGTTGTGGACAGTGAGGAGGGCTGTTGTCGGCTGCAGAGGGACTTAGATAGGATGCAGAGCTGGGCTGAGGAGTGGCAGATGGAGTTCAACCCTGCCAAGTGTGAGGTTGTCCATTTTGGAAGAACAAATCAGAATGCGGAATACAGGGTTAATGGTAGGGTTCTTGGTCAGGTGGAGGAACAGAGGGATCTTGGGGTCTATGTACATAGATCTTTGAAGGTTGCCACTCAGGTGGATAGAGTTTGTAAGAAGGACTATGGAGTATTATCGTTCATTAGCAGAGGGATTGAATTCAAGAGTCGTGAGGTGATGTTGCAGCTGTACAGGACTTTGGTTAGGCCACATTTGGAGTACTGTGTGCAGTTCTGGTCGCCTCACTTTAGGAAAGATGTGGAAGCTTTGGAGAGGGTGCAGAGAAGATTTACCAGGATGTTGCCTGGAATGGAGAGTAGGTCGTACGAGGATAGGTTGAGAGTTCTCGGCCTTTTCTCGTTGGAACGGCGAAGGATGAGGGGTGACTTGATCGAGGTTTATAAGATGATCAGAGGAATAGATAGAGTAGACAGTCAGAAACTTTTTCCCCGGGTACAACAGAGTGTTACAAGGGGACATAAATTTAAGGTGAAGGGTGGAAGGTATAGGGGAGATGTCAGGGGTGGGTTCTTTACCCAGAGAGTGGTGGGGGCATGGAATGCGCTGCCCGAGGGAGTGGTAGAGTCAGATTCATTGGCGACCTTTAAGCGGCATTTGGATAGGTACATGGATGGGTGCTTAATCTAGGATAGAAGTTCGGCACAACATCGTGGGCCGAAGGGCCTGTTCTGTGCTGTATTGTTCTATGTTCTATGTTCTATGTTCTAACTGTTGGTCAATATTTGATTGTGTTGATTTTAGTTGATTGTGGCGAGGTTTGAGAAGATTTGTAGTTGATTGTTTATAGTAAACTATTTTTTAGGTGAAATCTTGTCCATCAGTTTTCTTCCCAAGGTTTAAGAATTCTCATACAGTATGAGGGGATTGGATTGAGGTGATGAGATGCTAAAGGTAGTTAGTAAGGTGGACATTGAGCCGACATTTCCTGTTGTAGGCCAGTCTCAAATAAGAGGTCATAGATATAGAATGAAAGGCGTTAGGTTCAAAACTGAGATGATGAGAAACTACTTCTCTCAAAGGGTTGTGAATCTGTGGAACTCACTGCCATAGAGTGCACGGGAGGCAGAATCAAGAGATTCAAGGAAGAAGTAGATATGTTCCTGATGAAAAGCGGGATAAAAGGCAATGGGAGCAGGTAGGAAAGTAGAGTTGAGACCAGGATAAGATCAGCCATGATCGTGTTATATGGAGGAGAATGGCTGAATTGCCTGTTCCCACTTCTAAATCCTACGTTCCTATGGTATGACGCCTAATACAGCACAAGATATTCTTCATTCCAACTAATTATGTTTACCATATTTGCAAAATAACCCCTATTCCATGCATACTAATCAAGCCAGCTTCTCTGAAATCTGTACTGTCATTAGAACGCCCTATCGACCAACCCCATTGGTCCTTTTACTAAAGACAAGTTGAAATACCTGTACTGTTTAGTATTAAGAAATGAATAACACTATCATTGCAGTACATCCTCCACTGTGTGAGGTGATCAAGGTAGGAAATTCTAAGGTAGATGATAAACGCCAGTGATGCGTTTTACCTGCTAAACATCTAAGATTGATTAATGGGTATGAGCATAGCTCAAGAGTTACAGAACCTTTGTTGTCAGCATTAGTGTGAAATGGGAATCAGATTTTGAAAGCAATAGTAAAATATTGTTTTCTCCTGAAATAATACACAAAATATCCAAATAGGCTACTTTGTGGCAAAAAGAATTGGACAATCAACATTCAAAAGTTACATTAAAAAAATTATTTTGGGGTCATAAAGTTTTACAGCACGGAAACAGACCCTTCAATCCAACTCATCCATGTTGACCTGGTTTCCTAAACTAGTTCCATTTGGCTGCATTTTGCCCATATCCCTGTAAATGTTTGCTATTCATGTACCTGTCCGAATGCCTTTTAAATGTTGTAACAGTATCTGCATTTACCACTTTCTCTGGCAGTTCATTTCATAAATGCACCACCTAATCTGTGAAAGAATTGCCCCTCAGGTCCTTTTTAAATCTTTCCCCTCTCGCGTTAAACTTATGCCCCCTAGTTTTGAACTCTTCCCCACCTTGGGAAAAGACCTTGGCTATTTGCTTTATCTCTGCCCTTCCTGATATTATAAATCACTCTAAGGTCACCCCTCAACTTCCTATGCTCCTGTGAAAAATGTCCAAAACTATCCAGCCTCTCCTTATAACCGAAACCCTCCAGTCATGACAACAGGCTGGTAAATCTTTTCTGAACCCTGCCGAATTTATTAATGTCCTCCTATAGCAGGGCAACCAGAAATACGCACCTATTCCAAAAGTGGCCTCACCAACATCAGGTATAACCTCAACATGATGCCCCAACTCCTCTACTCAATGGTCTGAGCAATGAAGGCAAGTGTATTAAGTACCTTCTTAACTATCATGCCTACCTTTGACACAACTTTTAAAGAACTATGTTCCTGAACCCCTACGTCTCTCTGTTTGACAACACTCCCCAGGGTCCTACTATTAACTGCGTAAGTCCAGTCCTTGTTTATTTTACCAAAATGCAATACTTTGCACTTATCCAAATTAAATTCCATCTGCTACTCTCAGCCCATTGACTTAATTGATCAAGATCCCCTTATAATCTTAGAAAACCTTCCTCACTTTCGATGATACCACCAATTTTGCTGTCATCTGCAAACTTACTGACCATTCTCATCCAAATTGTTCATATAAATGACTAAAATCATGTGGAACATCGCTGGTCACAGGTCTCCAGTCTGAAAAACAATCCTCCAACACGACCCCCTGTCTTCTACTGTCAAGTCAATTTTTTATCCAATTGATAAGTTCTCCTGAATCCCATGTAATCTAACTTTACTGATCAGTTGCCTTACAAAACCTTGTCAAAGACTTTACTAATGTCCATCGAGAGAACATCTACTGCTCTGCCCTCATCAATCTTTTTGGTTACTGACTCAAAAAATGTAATCAAGTTTGTGAGACATGATTTCCCACGCACAAAGCCATACTGACTATCACTAATCAATCCTTGTCTCTCCAAATGCAATCTTTCAGAATCACCTCCAATAACTTATTCACCACTGACATTCGACTCATCTGTCTACAGTTCCCAGGCTTCTCCTTACAGCTTTTCATAAATAAAGACACAACATTAGCCAACTTCCAGTCCTCTGGCACTTCACTGTGGCTATAGATGATACAAATATCTTTGCTAGGAGACCTGCAATTTATTTCCTAAATTCCCACAACACCCTGGGATACACTTGGTCAGGTGCCAGAGATTTATCCAACTTTTTGTTTTTAAGACTTTCAGCACCTTTTCTCCTGTAATGTGGACCGTTTTCAAGATATCAATATTTACTTCCCTGGGTTTTCTCATTTTCATGTTTTTCTCCACAGTATAAACTGGCATTAAACATTCTTTTAGTACCTCCCCCAAGTCTGGTGGTTCCATACATACATAATCTACAAGGGGTTCTATTCTCTCTCTAGTTGCTCTTAATGTACTTGTAGAATCTCTTTGGATTACCCTTAACCTTATCTCCCAAGGTGATCTCATATCTCCTGTTCACCTCATGATTTCCCTCTTGAGAATGCCCCAACACCCCTTCTACTCTTTAAGAGATTCATTTGATTCCAGTTATCTATACCTAACAAATGCTTCCTTTCTGTTTTTGAACAGAACCTCAAGATCTTTATTCATCCATTCTTCCGTACTTTTATCAGCCTTACCCATCGCTCTATTGTGAACATAATGCCTCTGATTTTGAAGAAATGGAATTGGTCCAATATTACGGGACAAGAGTACTGAAATGAAAATGCATTTGTACTGAAATGAAGAAAAAAAGACAATTTCCCATTCTGAAGAAAGCAAGTAGTATCCAAGCAACAAGAACAGAAAAGTAACCAGGTAGCAACATACCAATCAGCTCCAGGCTTACCACAGTTACAGGGATGGAACCGATCAGCAAGGGAGCCTGAGCGTTTAGGAAAAGGGACTAAATAAAACAAAGTCCATGAAGTTGATGAATGGTTGCAGTATTGACTATAATGGTAATTTTTACATTCTTTTTTGATGTAATTGTTCCGATCACACACAAAACTTGTGAAATAATAATATTTGAAGATAAGATAATTTATAGATAATGTTCATTGGCATGCTACGGTTAGTACGCCTGACTTCTGTCACTGTTCTTAAGTCAAGGGATTGGTACTGCATTGCATGCTGCAAAGGAGATACATCCTCTTCTTGGAGGCCTGGCAGAGAAGGTTATGCCAACAAACCTTGCCAGCTTCCCGTGAGGTCAGTGCCGATCTTTGCAGAGTGTACCCACAAACCCTCTCATATATACGCTCTTTCTCTGACACACACACACACACACACACACACACACAAAGTCTATGGGGTGGATTTGCATTTGCAGATTTGTATTTGCAGATATATTCTATTTTGTTCAAAAAACATACAATCTGTAGCCAGCCAATTTTTTTTTATAATCCATGTGACAGATTATAAATTCCTACTTTGAAAATAGAATCAGTCTGAATCAAGATTCAAGACTCTAGCCTCACACCTTTAATGCATTGTCTGAGCTGAGATTTCATCTTTATTTTTATAAAACCAAAAGTTATCTTGGGAATGTGACTTGTAAGAAATTCTGGGATTTACATATTAATTAATCAAAACCTGCAACACATTCTAAAAGATAGAAGACTTAATAGTCCAAATAAACCTGTTGGACTATAACCTTGTATCGTGTGATTTTTAACTTTGCCCAGATATTTACCACAGCCTTAATTATCCCTCCTTATTCTCTTGAGTTTGAAATGTTCAATTCTTGAATGTTATACTGAAGTTATCACTCATTCAGAACTAGGAGCACAAAATTTTTAAAAATTACAGAAAAAAGACCTTAAGAAATTAAAAAGTAGGAACAGCAGGAGGGCATACAGCCCATTGATCTGTCTATTCAATGATATATTTTACGTCAACTCCATTTCTTAACCCGTTATCACATCATTCTCTTCATGTTCAAAGAATTTCATCTTGAATATATTCAATCACTCAATATTCACAGCCCACTGAGGTAGGGTAATCTAAAGATTCACAACCCTTTGAGTAGATTTCTTTTTCTCATCTCAATCCTACAGGAACCACCTAGTATCCTGAAACAACTATTCTGGTTCCAGACTTGTCAGCAATGGGAAATTGCCTTAAGCATCTACCCTGCCCAGCCCTTCAAAAATGTCATACATCTTGGTAAAATAATCTCACATTCTTCTAAATTAAAAAAAAATGTAAGTTAGTTCTGCTCAACATCTCCTCAAAAATAGCCCTGTCAACACAGGATTCAATCCACTGAAGTTTTGTTCAAAGATAATTATTTTTCCTCGGGTAAAGAGATCAAAACAGTACACAGTACTCTCATTTGTGTTCTCATTGAATTTCCACGTAATTGCATCAAAATCATCTCACTCTTATACAGCAATCCCCTTTGCAATGAAGTTCAACAACTGATAGTGTGGCACGGTGACACAGTGGTTAGCACTGCTGCCTCACAGCGCCAGACACCCGGATTCAATTCCCGCCTCAGGCGACTAACTGTGTGGAGTTTGCACATTCTCCCCGTGTCTGTGTGGGTTTCCTCCGGGTGCTCCGGTTCCTCCCACAGTCCAAAAATGTGCAGGTTAGGTGAATTGGCCATGCTAACTTGCCCGTAGTGTTAGGTGAAGGGGTAAATATAGGGGAGTGGGTCTGGGTAGGTTGTGCTTCAGTGGGTTTGTGTGGACTTGTTGGGCCGAAGGGCCTGTTTCCATGCTGTAAGTAGTCTAATCAGAATAGCAACCCACTCTCAATTAACCTGAAACATCTTGGATCATCATCCTAGATGTTAACTAGAAACCCAGTTGGAGGATTGGTGCCATGTGAATGCTAATGAGATGGCAAGCTCAGAATCACAGCAATCCGCTCCCTAATAATCTACAACACCACCAGGAAAGAAACTGTTTTTTAGATTAGATTAGATTTCCTACAGTGTGGAAACTGGCCCTTTAGCCCAACAAGTCCACATCAACCCTCCGAAGAGCAACCCACCCAGACCATTTCCCTCTGACTAACGTACCTAACTCTATGGGCAATTTAGCATGGCCAATTCACCTGACCTGCACATCTTTGGACTGTGGGAGGAAATCGGAACACCCGAAGGAAACCCACACAGACATGAGGAGAATGTGCAAACTCCACACAGGCAGTTGCCTGAGGCTGGAATCAAACCTGGGACCCTGGTGCTGTGAGGCAGCAGTGTGAACCACTCAGCCACCGTGACTTATTTTTTGAAGAAAATTATTCAAACTGATCTTTTTGTAACAGACGTGTCACCATCTTTGACATTGCAAGGAAAACAAACCCCTGAATTAAAATAATCAGTGTTGTATAATGTCATCACTCTCCGGCACCATCTTAAAACACAAAGAAAAATCCAAAACATAGAATATAAAGGCATAAAAATAAAGAAATGAAGAAAAAGTGTTCAACTTTTCTTGTTAAGTGCTCCATCAT
The DNA here is from genome assembly GCF_047496795.1 of Chiloscyllium punctatum. NCBI lineage: Eukaryota > Metazoa > Chordata > Chondrichthyes > Orectolobiformes > Hemiscylliidae > Chiloscyllium > Chiloscyllium punctatum. Next base: position 120,475,838 of record NC_092747.1, read on the forward strand.
GGGCCTGGTGGTCTTCTTGGCTGGACCGCCATCATTGGAAGGACAGTCACCAACCGTTGGTGCCATCTTGCTTCCACTGATGCCCATGCAACTATGAGTCCTCACTGGACCTCACCAATGCAGATACCATCGATGCCACTGGGTACCAAACTCAACTCCGCCACCGCCATAAGACCACTTTGTGCCCATCTTGCTGAATCAGCTACTGCCAATCTTGTACTGGGCCCAAACTCGCCTTCAAACATCCCGGGCAGAATCATCCCACCTGCACTTCATGTGTGGTGTTGGAATAGCGCCAAATACACTATGGCCAAGACAGATTTTCTAACATGTTCTTCCACTTTTCTCTTAATTAATTATGCAAGGGAGATGTCTGATGTGTTTCTTAGGGAATTCCTTGGTCAAGATATTTAAATCAAACAGAATCACACACAGCAGCTTAATTTGATGGACACCACCTTGCCTTGTGTCGGCTGTAGGAAAGTGGCAGCATTCTTACCTGTGTGTTGGAAGGGTGTGCTTTCATGTTTCACTCCAGCCTTGAACACATTATCCAGGTTGAGCTTCTTGTGCTATCTGTGGAAATTCTGTCCTCTTGAAGTTGCTTTTTTTTCAGCTGAGGTCTAAAACTTAGGCTCTGTTCAGTGATGTAAAAGATTTCTTGGGATTATTTCGAAGAAGCGTAAGGGAGTTATTCCTAATATCCTGATTAATATTTATCCCTCATCCGCACCATTACAAACAGATTAACTGGGCACTCAAATACACTTACTGTCAGAACAGCAAGTTTCAGCTCCTTCTAGTTTCTCGGTGGAGCTTTTTCACCATTCCTAACAAAGAAACCCACGATAAACAAAGAAATCAGGAGAGACTCAGGGCTTGAAACATTCAGATATTCAACATGTACCTGAGGACATTTCTAATTTTCTGATGGGAAGTTTAAAATGGTAGCGTGTGCTGTGGGACCACAGACAATAAGCATGAAAAATGTTTAGGGAGAGAAAGTCAAAGTATCCTAGGTAAACATGAAGTTATCTTATAATGTCTACTGAATAAAATATTCTCTTATTTACTTCTCCAAAAGCAGAGTTTTCAAATAATGTGAAATAGTAAAATGTGATGTGAAATTAATCATACAGTTCAATTTATTCATTCTCATATTTACACAGATCAGATGAGTCACATTGACATCTCTGTAAATCAACTAAAATGTAATCATTTGGTGAAAATGTTCTCACCATCCTTTTAAAATGCGTGGGACGCATATGAAAGGATAAAATTGCTTTAAGCTGCTTTGGAAACACTAATCTCCTTTCCACAAGTACTCCATTACAAAGATTGATGAGTAATTGTCAACATATTATCTGTTCTGACATTTCTACATTTGTGGAGTTTGTAGTGTTTGTGTATATATAAGCTACTGAAAAGTATATGTGTTAAGAATTAATTCAACTCAAGGTTCTCAGTGGCTCAGTGAGTTCATTCACTGGCTACATTGACTAAGAGGACATATTTTCAACTATAGTTTGTGTTAAGCTATTTGATCTTCTCTGGAATCAAACGGAGGTTTAGCCTGAATACCATGGATTCAAGAACGAAAAATGGTTCACATTCTTGAATAACAACTTTTGTCTCTGTTTTAAACATTGTGGGAGCCCTGTCAAAAACTTGAGCATGTAATCTATTCTGACATGTCAGTGAAGGACTGAGAAATGTTTCAGTCTGAAAGATGTACTCTATGAAAGAGCTTCTCAGATGGCCAGGATGGGGCCGTACGCTAAAGAGCCAGTACAGCCTCTGTTTAACAAAGCATGCCATCTCAGTAAGAATTGGGGCTTGTAATAACAGCAACAACTTATGTTTATATGGCACCTTTAACATGCATGAAATTTCCAAGGTGTTTCACAGAGTTTATAAAACAAGCCAGGTAAAGAGATGGAGTCAGATAATCAAAACCTTTGTTAAAAAGGTAGTTTTAAGGAATATCTTAAATTGAGGCATGAATTTACAGCTGCAAAGGACACACAGAGGCTTTTTAAGCTGTTGATTGTGATTTAATTTGCCTAGCCGTGATACTCGAAGATGTCATTTGAGATTTTGGTTGTCCTATGCTTGATCTCCCTCTTTTGCCAGTGATTAACTGAAAGGGAGTAAAGACAGAATCCTAGCATTACTATAGCACAGAAGAGGCCATTCATGCCTCATACTAGCTCTCTATCTCACTCAGTGCCATTCTTCTTGAAGAAAGTGAGGACTGCTGATGCTGGAGATTAGAGTCAAGAATGTGATGCGGGAAAAGAACAGCAGGTCAGGCAACATCCGAGGAGCAAGGGAATCAACATTTCGGGCATAAGCCCTTCATCGGGAATCATTCCTTCTTTACAATCATATTTCCAACTAAATAGTATTTTTGTAAAAGCAGCATCTGAATTATAGAATTTCCATATTTGATTATGACATACTCTATGGTGGCGGTGGAGTAGCAGTGTTCGAGTTACTGAGCCCAGCGATTTTCAACGTCCATCTACTTTCCTCTTTTATTTCTTATTTTTCTTTTTACTTTTGCCTTTTCATTTTTTTAAAGTTCTTTTCTCTTCCCTTTTCACCTCAGTAGCAGCAGCATTGGAGAGAGGGAGTCCTGCGTAGAACGGTAGACAAAGATGGAAGCTCTGGAAGCGGTGACGCTGAGTAAATGCTGAAGGAGGAGGAATCTGATGACAGAGGCAGCAAGGCCTGGGTGAGGCAGATGCGGCTCCACCCCACCCCGATGTCTCTGGGTGAGCGAGGAGCGGGTCCCAGGTTTCATCAATGTCTTTTATGTACCCTCAGAAAAATTTCTATCTTATTCATCTTCCACTATGTGCATTGTTAATACCAGCGCATGACGAATATTGTGGAATCTGGTGCAGTTTGTGCTTGGATTCCTGAGAGGCCCTAGCAGAGGTCAGCACCTCCACCCTTGTTGAGCACACAATAGGACAAGTTGGGGACAATAGTGGGCTATTACATATATAATAAGGTGGGCCATAGAGAATTCTTTAAGATAACTCAGTAGAGTTCACCAAGCAAAATCCTAAATGAAACTCCCTGAAATTGAACTTGGCTCATTTTTGGTAAAATTCAGCCTATATCCTCAACGTTGTGTTTGGGAAATTAATTCTGAGATTGATTATCTGAATTCAAAGATTATCACCTTCTGAAATAAACGTTTGCCCAGCATGTCCACATGACTTCTTTACATCCACAGCTCACTTGTTTAAAAACAAACGAATGGTGATTTTAATGGTATATTTGCAAATGTTAATTAACCCCCCTGTCCAGGCTGAAAGGCTCTCCCGAGGCTTCAGGATCCTGGCTAGGCCCGGGTACCAGATCGTGGAGGTGATGGGCTCGGTCTGAGTGCAGGACCCTGTGTCACCACCCATGGCTCCATCAGTGAGGTTGGCCCCAATGAGAACTCATGGTGGTGACGGTGGTAGAGGTGAGATGATGCTAGAGAGTGGCCACTCTTTGTTCCCATGGCGACGGCATAGTGAAGTGCCGTTACAGCAGTGTAAATGGTTTAGCAGTGAAGACTCAAGGCATTGGGGTGGAGGAGACTGAGATTTGGGAGTTTATTTTCCATGTTTTAAGATGGCACTGAAAAATTGCGACACCAAACAACACTTTTCACTGTATTTGTAATAAATGCACATGACAATAAATCAAAGCAAATCATGTAGTACAATCATTCCAAATGGACAATAATTTGAAAATACATTCATTCAACAATACCAATAATTTTCAGCAAATGCTCTGGTCAATATGTTGCTCTTTCAAGTTAGATTTTAATGTTAAATTATTCATCCAGCTATCCACTTCTTTCTTCAAATTGGATACTTGAATAAAAAAAATGAAAAATAGAAAAGTGATCAAGACTGTTCATCAGATCTCTTTTCATGTTGGTTCCTCTAATTTCAGGAAGAATTTAATTCATTTTCACACAGAATGCTTCCTAGCAGAGCTGGGGATGAGTTGATTCAAGGTCAGTTGAAATATTACAATGAAGAGATTGGCAGGAGAGACTCCTTGGGGATAGAAAGTTCAAAGTATTGATTAATATGTCCCTTAATAGTGGAATTATTGGTGTAAAGGATGCCATACATACAACAGTTTCCAATCAACAAACCATTCTTGTGAATACTAAGAGCACATAATCAGAGTTTGGCAGATGAACATGCTCCCCTCAGCCTTTTGACCTTTATCACACAAGTTATCTTGTAATTTATATGCAGTACAGCTAATCCTTATCTGTCCTGAAGTCAGAACTTTCATTCTGACATCAGTGATGAAAATCAATGGTTATTGATCGAACCAAAAGAATTCAAGTAGTAGATTTTCTTTAATTTCCTACATTGAATGACATCGCACTTTTTCCTTTAAATGCTTCAAACTGTAAAGTTGGTGGCTCTAACATTTGCAAATATACCATAACTGCCACCATAGCCCTGTTTAACAACACTTCGATCCTGTATTGTTTTACTTTAACACAAATGTCCATTAAAATTAGGGAGGAATAATTAGTGCATTATGTCACTCAATAAGAAGTCACAATTCCTTAGTAATAGAAATTCAAAAGCAGTAGAAATTCAAATAAGAGGCCAATGAATTCCAAAGCACGTTTTGATAACATAGAGAAAATGAGGACTGCAGATGCTGGAGTGATGGTGCTGGAAAATGTGGTGCTGGAAAAGCACAGCAGGCCAGGTTGCATCCGAGGAGCAGGAAAATTGATATTTTGGGCATAAGCCCTCATCAGGAATGTTCTGAAGGGCTGCTGGCTGAAATGCCACTTCTCCTGCTCCTCACTTTGATAATTCCCAATTGAACTTTGTTCTGCTTTCCATTTTCACGAAATTCTCAAGAGAGAATTGAGCTGAAGGTAACTAGGAGAGAGAAAGAACTATTAACCAGGAAAAGGGAAAGAATGTAGACTCAAGACTGAATTGTAATGAATTACTAAAGCTGAATAGAGTGACATGACAAGGAGCAGACTGCAATGAAAGGAAAAGGAATTGTGGAATTCAGTTTCATTCATACTGCAGCTCTGATCAGGGTAGAGAGAGATTAGACGATAAGAGTTTTCAGAAACAAAAACAGAAATTGCTGGAAAAGCTCAGCAGGTCTAGCAGTATCTGTGGAGAGAAATCAGAGTGAATGTTTCGGGTCCGGTGACCCTTCCTCAGTAAGAGTTTTGTTTGACGACAAAGCTAGAAATCATTTTAAATGTACTCGTTTAGAGCATCAGGGAAATGGTTTTGGTTGCTTGAATGGCAATTAACTTTGCAGCACAGCCAAGAAATTAATATTGGTGGTGTTAATGAGTGATCACTCATAGAGAGAAAAATCCCAGTGATGGGTTTTAGTAGTGTATTTATAAAACAATGATCCACCTGGAGACCAAGATGGCTGAAATGCTGCCAACCTTTAACACAAGGTGCTTTCCTCTGTAATTAAGGTTTACTTGCATGAAAAATGGCCATTTGGAGGATAGTTAAATGGTTAATTACCACAGAATGCTTGCCAGCATGTTGCTAATTAAAGAGAATGCACAGCATAATAGACACATCTTGCCTTGTTTTAATGCCTTCTCTGACCAGTTATTTGGGACTAAACATGGAACAGATGTGGACTTCAAACAATGGACAATAAATGCTCCATTTTTTCTTAGTCTAAATATTATGGTCAGCAGCATAGTGGAGGGCTAAGACATTGTGTTTCAAATTATGTTTTTTTTTGTAGTGTGCAGATTTACCTGTGTTCTGGGCTACAAGGTTCCAATGCCCCGGTAAGTAAGGAGGTGATGGAGAGAGGGTGTGGGGAGGCTCAATTCATTCAAGTTGGACCATTATCCAAAGAGAAAAATGTTGCAGGGCCATGAGGAAAATACAGGGGAATGGGAATAAATGAATTCACTTGCAAAGAACCACCGTGGGCGGCACGGTGTCACAGTGGTTAGCACTGCTGCCTCACAGCGCCAGAGACCCGGGTTCAGTTCCCACCTCAGGCGACTGACTGTGTGGAGTTTGCACGTTCTCCCCATGTCTGCGTGGGTTCCCTCCGGGTGCTCTGGTTTCCTCCCACAGTCACAAAGATGTGCAGGCCAGGTGAATTGGCCATGCTAAATTGCCCGTAGTGTTAGGGTAGGGGTATGGGTGGGTTGCGCTTTGGCGGGGCGGTGTGGACTTGTTGGGCCGAAGGGCCTGTTTCCACACTGTAAGTAATCTAATCTAATCTAATCAAAACAGGGACAACAGCTGAATCACCTCCTCTGTCATGATTTGGAGACACCGGTATTGGACTGGGGTGTACAAAGTTAAAAATTGTACAACACCAGGTTATAGTCCAGCAGGTTTTTTTCTAAATCAACCTGTTGGACTATAACCTGGTGTTGTGATTTTTTTTTTTAACTTTGACCTCCTCTGTGCTGTAAATGTACCAGGATTCCATTGTATAGAAAATAATTTTCACTCACACAATCAAAAAACAGTTTCTATGTACCTGCTACCTTTTCTTCTAACATGGTAGCGGTCACAGGTTTCAGAAGGAGCTAGTGAGTTGCTGTAATACACATTCTAAATGAAGTCACTGCAGCATGTTTCATCAATGATAGAGGGAGTGAATATTGAGGTGGTGATAGAGTTGCCAGTTAAGTGGACTGCTTTGTCCTGGATGGTGTTGGGCTCATTGGATGTTAATAGACTGACTCATTCTGAGAATTGAGTGCTCAATCACACATTTGACTTGTATCTTATTGATGATGAAAAGAATTTGTGGGTCAAAAACTCCGTCACTTGCCAGATATGGTCTATCTAGAGCCTTGTACAGTTTTAGCAATATTTTGCTATTATACTCCATTTCCTTTGAAATAAACTCCAACATTCCAATTGCTTTACCTGCTAAACTTACATGCTAGGTTTCTGTATTTTAAGCATGAGGATGCCCAAAAATCTTCTATGCTGTAGAGTTCTGCAGTCTTTCTTGAATGAAGAAATATTCATTTCTATTCTTCCTGGCAAACTGTAAAACCTCAAATTTTCTCCCATCATCCTAACTGTCAGATTTTTACCCATTCATTAATCATGTCCATCTCCCTCTGCAAACTCTTTGTATTATCCACCCCACTTGTCTTCCTACCTACATTTGTGTCATTTGTAAACTTGGCTATTGCACATTCATTAATATATGTTGTAAATAATTATAGTCATGGCTCTGATCCCTGTGGCACTCCATTAGTTGCTACCCTGAAAATGCCCCGGCTCCTAATCTAAATTCTGTTTTCTATTAGCATATAGCATTGACAAAGGATATCTATCTTCAACACTTGGGGTCCTTTATCTTGTTAAATAGCCCAACATGCATTATCTTATCAAACATGATCTGGAAACCAAACATAATACATTTAATAGTTTCCCACTTATCTGCCCTGCTTGTTACTTCCTCATGAATTCTAATACATTTGTCAGTCATGATTTCCTCTTCATGGTGTCTTGCTGACTCTGCTTCATGATGCTTTGAATCTGACATATTTTGCTGTTAAATCCTTTATAGACTCTAACAATTTCCCAGTGACAGTTGGCACACTCTTACTGGATTTTGTTTTTGTCTCAGTCTCCTTTTGAATAAGTGTATATTGGAAGTCTTCCAATCGTCTGACACTTTTCCTGAATCAAAAGATTGCTGTCATTGTATCTAATGTCGCTGTTATTTCTTCCTTTAATCTTCAAAGGTATATCCCATCAAGTCCAGACAACTTGTCAGTCATTTGGCCAGTTAGTTGCCCTATACTTTTTCCCCAAGCCTAACTGCATTTTTCCCCTTGACTAATTAGTATTTTCAAAATGCTATTGATGTCTCTTACCATGAAAACTGATGCAATGTACCTTTTAACTCCTTGACCATGTTCTGGTTCTCCACTCTTTTCTCCGTCCCATTCTCAAAAGGCCACATACTCACTTTGGCTTCTCTCTTCCTTACATGTATTCAAATAAGGTCTTGCTGTTCATCTTGATATTGCTTGCAAGTTTACTCTCATCTTATTTTCTCCCACTATTATTTTGTTTGGTCATCTCAAGTTTTTGAAAACTCCCCCAGTCGTCTGCCCTCACACTAATCTTTATTGCATTATCTGCTCACTCTTTCAATTTGCTGCCATTCTTAACATCCTTTTGTCAACCACAGTTGGGCTTAACTCCTTCCAGAAATGCTGCTTTCTCACTGGGATATACATTAGGGTGTTGTTTAAGAAAGTCATGGGACAACTCTCCCAATTTTAGCACATGTAATCTGATATTAGTGGAACGGGTCTTAACAGGACCAATTGACCAACTTCATTTTGTGGTTGAATCTAATGCTGACGTTGCTGTTGCAGGTTTTCTAACTGTATTCTTATTGTGCTTTTATATTGAACGGAGTGCCGGCTAGTATTTTTGGACTACCAGTTATTTAGACATTGATAACCTCACTAATCCAAACTAATAATAAACCAGAAATTTAATCTATTGATCTAATAAAAACACTTTTAGACCCCATGTGTACATTTATAAACTATGTCTGTAAAATTCCATGTACTATTTTGCACAGTGTGCACAAATATATATTTCCTTTGACTGGTGTGGTTGAAAATCTTCAACACCATTTTAGTTCTTGATGCCATGTAGGAAAATGGACTGAGATGCATACAACGGATTTTATAACTTCAGAGTATTTCAAAGTGCTTTATCACCAGTGAAGTATTTTTGAAGTTTAGCTACTCTTGTTCTTTAGATTAGATTACTTGACACTCTCATTCATTTGGCCGAACTGGTCCTCACCCTTAACAATTTCTCCTTTGAATCCTCCCACTTCCTCCAGACCAAAGGGGTAGCCATGGGCACACGTATGGGCCCCAGCTATGCCTGTCCCTTTGTTGGCTACGTAGAGCAGTTGATCTTCCATAATTACACCGGCACCACTCCCCACCTCTTCCTCTGCTACATTGATGACTACATTGGCGCCACCTTGTGCTCCCGCGAGGAGGTTGAGCAATTCATCAACTTCACCAACACATTCCACCCTGACCTTAAATTTACCTGGACCATCTCTGACACCTCCCTCCCCTTCCTGGACCTCTCCATCTCCATTAATGACAACCAACTTAACACTGACATTTTTTACAAACACACCGACTCCCACAGCTACCTGGATTACACCTCTTCCCACCCTACATCTTGCAAAAATGCCATCCCGTATTCCCAATTCCTCCGCCTCTGCCGGATCTGCTCCCAGGAGGACCAGTTCCACCACAGAACACACCAGATGGCCTCCTTCTTTAGAGACCGCAATTTCCCTTCCCACATGGTTAAAGATGCCCTCCAACGCATCTCGTCTACATCCCGCACCTCCGCCCTCAGACCCCACCCCTCCAACCATAACAAGGACAGAACGCCCCTGGTGCTCACCTTCCACCCTACCAACCTTCGCATAAACCAAATCATCCGCCGACATTTCTGCCACCTCCAAACAGATCCCACTATCAGGGATATATTTCCCTCCCCACCCCTTTCCGCCTTCCGCAAAGACCGTTCTCTCCGTAACGACCTGGTCAGGTCCACGCCCCCAAACAATCCACCCTCCCATCCTGGCACTTTCCCCTGCCACCGCAGGAACTGTAAAACCTGCGCCCACACCTCCTCCCTCGCCTCTCTCCAAGGCCCTAAAGGAGCCTTCCACATCCATCAAAGTTTTACTTGCACATCCACTAATATCATTTATTGTATCCGTTGCTCCCGATGCGGTCTCCTCTACATTGGGGAGACTGGGCACCTCCTAGCAGAGCGCTTTAGGGAACATCTCCGGGACACCCGCACCAATCAACCACACCGCCCCGTGGCCCAACATTTCAACTCCCCCTCCCACTCTGCTGAGGACATGGAGGTCCTGGGCCTCCTTCACCGCCGCTCCCTCACCACCAGACGCCTGGAGGAAGAACGCCTCATCTTCCGCCTCGGAACACTTCAACCCCAGGGCATCAATGTGGACTTCAACAGTTTCCTCATTTCCCCTTCCCCCACCTCACCCTAGTTCTAAACTTCCAGCTCAGTAACTGTCCCCATAACTTGTCCGGACTTGTCCTACCTGCCTATCTTCTTTTCCACCTATCCACTCCATTCTCTCCTCCCTGACCTATCACCTTCATCCCCTCCCCCACTCACCCATTGTACTCTATGCTACTTTCTCCCCAGCCCCACCCTCCTCTAGCTTATCTCTCCACGCTTCAGGCTCACTGCCTTTATTCCTGATGAAGGGCTTTTGCCCGAAATGTCGATTTCGAAGCTACTTGGATGCTGCCTGAACTGCTCTGCTCTTACAGTGTGGAAACAGGCCCTTTGGCCCAACATGTCCACACCGATCCGCCGAAGCATAACCCACCCAGACCCCTTCCCCAACATTTACCCCTTCACCTAACACTACGGGCAATTTAGCATGGCCAATTTACCTGACCTGCACATTTTTGGATTGTGGGAGGAAACTGGAAGAAACCCACACAGACACAGGGAGAATGTGCAAACTCCACATAGAATCACCCAAGGCAGGAATTGAACTCTGGTCTCTAGCGTTGTGAGGCAGCAGTGCTAAGTGATGTGGCACCGTGCTGCCCACCAATTTAAATTTGATAATGCTATACATCATCTCTTATGTAACATGAGATTTGAATCTAAATTCTATTTGAAAAATACAGATGCAAGCAAAAAGAGTAAAAACAAAGAAGTTGGAAATAGTGACAGTCTGGTCGTACCAACAGAAAGAGGAATTGTCCGTGAAATGTCAACAAATTGAGATGTAGGAACAATAGGACTAAAGATTAAAGAGACTACCTCAAAGATATTGGAAGGCCAGAGGGCTTAAATTACTAAAGGAATGATTATTTTAAAATTTAATGGAAAATTAAAACATCAGGCCACCAAAAACTTGAATATGTTTTCAGAATGCGTGAAAGGGTTCCAAAAGATAATTATCTAACTTGCATACAAGGGTCCAATCTGTGTTGGGACTGCAGCAATGTGAGAATGCAGCTGAGTGAATGACTGACCGACTACAAATGGAAATTTGATTCATAATAGAAATTTTCCACAAAGTGGGGAAGAAGTGTTTTAACTAGAGTTAATTGCGAGAAGTGGGCGGCACGGTGGCACAGTGGTTAGCACTGCTGCCTCACAGCGCCAGAGACCCGGGTTCAATTCCCGCCTCAGGGGACTGACTGTGTGGAGTTTGCACATTCTCCCCGTGTCTGCGTGGGTTTCCTCCGGGTGCTCCGGTTTCCTCCCACAGTCCAAAGATGTGCAGGTTAGGTGAATTGGCCATGCTAAATTGCCCGTAGTGTTAGGTAAGGGGGAGATGTAGATGTAGGGGTAGGGGTAGGGGTAGGGGTAGGGGTATGGGTGGGTTACACTTCGGCGGGGCGGTGTGGACTTGTTGGGCCGAAGGGCCTGTTTCCACACTGTAAGTAATCTAATCTAAAGTAATTCACTCTCTCTGAATTGTCAGGTAAATGGAAATGATAAAAGGTGGGGTTTGAGGAGCCAACTGGCAAAGCAATCAACAAAATGCAATAACAGGGAGTAATATTGACGAATATATCTAGACTTTAAAAGTAACGCCTTGTTTAGATCACCAGTGTTTTCTTCCACTTAACAAGCTATTTGAGTATTAAATTGATACTTGTGATTTTTTTTCCCTCTTTTTAATTATAAAATAATAGTCATATGGTGACTTGCGAAGGGCAGGGAATCGTGAGTAATTAATGTCGGAGTTAAATCAAATGTGATAGTGATGGCGGGATGGGTGAAGTGGTGATGCTGCAACAGGTGGAAGCTACTGGATGCCAATGTGATCCAGAGCTAACACATCGACGATAAGTGGTTGCAGTTCAAGAAACTTTAGATTCAAGTTATAGAGCCATAGATGTACAGCATGGAAACAGACCCTTCGGTCCAATCCGTCCATGCTGACCAGATATCCCAACCCAATTTAGTCCCACCTGCCAGCACCCGGCCGATATCCCTCCAAACCCTTCCTATTCATATACCCATCCAGATGCCTTTTAAATGTTGCAATTGTACCAGCCTCTACCACTTCCTCTGGAAGCTCATTCCAATCACGCACCACCCTCTGCATGAAAAAGTTGCCCCTTAGGTCTCTTTTCTTTCTTTCCCCTCTCACCCTAAACTATGCCCTCTAGTTCTGGACTCCCCCAGCCCAGGAAAAAGACTTTGTCTATTTATCCTGTTCATGCCCCACATGATTTTGTAAACCTCTATAAGGTCACCCTTCAACCTCTGCTCCAGAGAAAACAGCCCCAGCCTGTTCAGCCTCTCCCTATAGCTCAAATCCTCCAACCCTGGCAACATCCTTGTAAATCTTTTCTGAACCCTTTCAAGTTTCACAACATCTTTCCGATTGGAAGGAGACCAGAATTGCATGCAATATTCCAACAGTGGCCTAACCAATGTCCTGTAAAGCCGCAACATGACCTTCCTGGGTATATTTAACATGAACCTACAGATTTATCCACTTTTAAAGTTGTTAAATTCATGATACCTCCTTTCTCTCTGCATTAATTTCTTCTAATATTTCACAGTCCTTCACTCTGATGTCTAAACTTACATCATCCTTTTACAATATAAATTATTAATTGAAGACACCTGCCCATGTCTTTCTGGTCCATGTATAGATTTCCTCTATGGGTCCTTAATGAGTCCTACTCTTTCCCGAGTTAGTCACTTGCTCTTAGTCCTTTTAAGTTTTCCTTTATTCTACCCATGAATGCCTTCTCGTGCACTCTCTTAGCTTTCATAGTTTCCTTTTGAAGTTCTCCCCTGCACATTATATTCTTTTTACATTCATCATAATAAATCTTCCATCTGTATCTGGTTAAATTATTTAAAGGCCAAATTCAATTCATCCCTGTCATTTAAAAAGTGCTTAAAATAAATTCAAAGTTTAAAATAAATTCAAAGTTTTTAAAATATTTTGGTTGATCCAGGATAAGTCACTGCCTAAATGGAAATTTATTTCTCTAAAGCAATTTTTTTTTTCTGCTGAAACTACTTGAATGTGTAAAGTAGCTTGCGACACTTCAAATCATTTTATTCAGAACTGAACTTAAACACTCAGATTTTGAAGCAATGTGTGGTTCAGGGGAATGATAAGAAAAACAATCCTAGCTGCATCAATATTCACTGCATCCAAACTTACACTTTCAGAGGAAATCAATTGGCTCCATTAAAATGTTTTAAGAAAACCGCTTGAGGCCACATAAACATGTCAAAACATAAATGAAAAAGGAAATTGGAGAGGAGCATGGGACATTCTACAAGATGGAACAATGGTATGGCTAAATGCATAGAAATGTCACTGTACAGAAGGAGGCCAGTCAATCTATTACGCCTGCACTGGCTGCATGTGAGAACAGGACATCCTATATGATTTGTGGCAGATGCAGTGATTGACTGTCTATGTTCAACATGGTATTTACCTTATGAGGGCAATACTTGTGTTAGCTCCTCTAATGTGAGAACTAAATATGGGTAAAATGGTATGCAAGATTTGTTATGAAGTTGGAGGCATGTACTGTACCTTTTGAGAGAGTGAATGCTATTTTGCATAGAGAGCTTTATAAGCACCTGTCACATGGCTAACTAGCAGTCTGTGTACTGGAAAATTGAAAAAATGTAACACTTGGCTGTGAAATAGATACCTGAGTTGATTGGTTAAATTCGAATTGTCAAAACACCAATCAGTTTAAATTATATCCCAGGATCCTAAAACCCAGTCAACTTGAAATTATTGTCTCATTGGTTCAACAATAAATAATCTGATTTTTGGGGGGGATAAAGGCAAGCAGTTTAAAAGTCAGACAGAGTCACTGCCATTGAAATACTCTATCAAATGTACCTCTTTCATATGAAAGAAGACGATCTAGGGAGATCTTGAGCCAAAAGAAGACAGACACTGCAGATAACAGCCACTGTATGGTTTTGAGCTTAAGCTGATGTAATTTATTGTGTTTTTATTGGAACAGTATTTTGTTATGGAGTTGGAGGCAGATAATAAGCAGTTAAGAGAAAGAAGGTTTAGAGTTGTAAATGACTGTTTAATGTTCTCTTTTAGAGTTAAGGAATAAATTGATATTATTTTCCTTTTTTAAATAGCAGAATTTGGAAGAAGCTGAGGGCCTGAAGGCTATCTTTGTGGGGTCTGGATAAAGAATGCACATTCATAGTGAAAATGAAGAGCTGGGGGGCCAGGGAACTGGAAGTTACTGAAGAGATGGAGGACATGGTTAGTGTCATGGTTATCAATGGAGTGTGTCTGGACCAAGGTCTCTGTAATCCCCACAATATCATACCTGCCAGTTTCCATCTGCACTGCAAGCTAGTTTACCTTGTGTTGTAGACTGTGTGCATTTAAGTACAACACCCTCAGTCCAACGTTGAGTCCCCCTTTCTTTATATTTGTCCATTTATCTGCTGTGCCTGAAATTAGGTTCTTGAGCTTTTCTGTACTTTGCAAGGCTTGTGAAGGTTTGTAGCTCAGGTGGAGGTTTAGGGTATAGGTTTGCTCGCTGAGCTGTAGGTTTGATATCCAGAAGTTTCATTATCTGGCTAGGTAACATCATCAGTGACAACCTCTAGGGGAAGCAAGGCTATTGTATCCTGCTTTCTATTTATATCTTTCTCCTGGATGGGATTTGTGGTGATGTCATTTCCTGTTCATTTTTTTTGAGAGGTTGATAGATGGCTAAGCAAAGACATGCCAGAGAATTCCTAGAGGCCTGGCACTCCAACCATAACGCCATAAACAAACACATAGATCTAGATGCCATCTATCAACCCCACAGAAAACGAACAGGAAATGACATCACCACAAACCCAGGAAACCTATCCAGGAGAAAGATATAAATAGAAAGCAGGAGACAACAGCTTCGCTTCACTTGGAGGTCACCACTGATGATGTTACCTAGCCAGGTAATGAAACGTCTGGATATCAAACCTACAGCTCAGCAAGCAAACCTACACCCTTTTCTGTATTTTGTCCTTTTTTATTTGTTTTGGAAAATTAACCTCTGAACCCTCCCCACATCTAACTTTCTCCTTTAGTTTTCCATGCAACTGAAACTACTGCCTCACTATTCAGTTTAAAGCCCTAGCTGTAGCTCTAGTTATGTGATACACCGTGACTCTGATCCCAACAGGATTCAGGTGGAGCCCATCCCATGGAACAGCTCCCATCTTCCTCCTCATGCCATGAATTCAAACCGGTTTCTCTTTGAGCCTACACAGTTACCTCTTTAATTGTGTGAATCTGTGCCAATATAACTCGTGTTTTAAATTATTTTGATGCAGACTATAACTTGTGGTTACAACAATATTCCCTCAATAAAGAAACAACATCCATTAAAATATTGCTTTTCATAAGCTTGGGATAACCCAAAGCGCACTCACCTAAAGTAGTTTCCAAGTGTTCAAAAATTAAAAATATATGAAATGCAGAAATCAATTTGTGTGTCGGAAGGTCTCCCAAACATCAAATAGATAAATGGTCTGCTTTAGGCACTTGTTCGAAGTAAAATGTTAGCCAAAACAACTGTGTTGCTCTTCTTTGAACAATATCAGGTGTTATTTTGTACATATCTAAGGTATTGCCTTGGTTTAAACTCATCCAATGACAGAGCCCCCCAGGGGCATGGTGCTCCATTAGTACAGCAGCTATGTGTCTGCCAGGTTCTGTGTTCAAAGCCTGGAGTGAGACTATGGATCTATAATCCTTAATATGTGGCAACTGCCACTGAGCCATGACTGACACAAGCCAGTTTGCCACAGGTTGCTTGAAACACAAGGAGACAATGTTCTTCTTAGCAAACACACCAAATTTGGAGTGCTCATTCATTGCAAGTTGCATTTTCAATTTCACGTCTTTCTATGTATAGAGGCGCCTCTACTATCTGAACAAGATGGGCGGGCACTAATTTGTTCGAATAACTGATTTATCTGGTTAATCGATACAATGCCTTTCCTCTGGGGCTCAGTTTTCTATTAAGTCTGCTTCCCCGTTACAGGAGACTAGCAGCAGCACACCGCATGCGAGCCCTCGCCCGACCCCAAAAACCTCTTCCCCATCCCCCAAACCCCGTCCAACACCACCCACTGTCTGCCCCCAACCCCCGCCCTGACACCGGCCCCTGCCCCACCCCCACCCTGTTCTACCTCCACCCCCTCTCCGGGGCAGCTGGACTGGACACCAACAACAAGACGGCTGCTGCTGCCACTACTGTCTTTTGGGGGTGAGTCTCCAAATAGCGCGCACATGCACACAACTTTTTGACTGGTTCCACCTTGTCCTTTGTACAGGACAATGTTGGAGAGATTCCCTGGGGAAGAGGGGTTTAGGATTCATGCCTGTTAGAGCTCCAGGGAAAGTGTGGGAAGAGAGAGTAGGAGGTCAGTCACTTCGAGATGGTGCCTGTGCCCCCATCAGTCCAGGACTGTTCTCGGCAGCACTTTTAATCACTGTAAACAAAAGATGCGATCACTGTTGGACACACATCTTTGATGTAATGTTTCTGTTAGGACCTCAAGATCTCATTTGGATAATCTGATTTTCAGATAATTGGTATTCAGATAATAGAGGTTCCTCTGTATTCTGGATTGTTGCTTCATGGTTGGAAACGTGAAATACAAATGACTACAAGAGCTTGAAAAATCTGCAAACTGAAAAGATCGCCACCCTGGCCATCAAAACCCAAGCTGTGTCAATTTGTTTGTGAGCAGAGGTTCTTTAGTTCTCAATGCAACCAGCGTGCTGTGTTTCTGAAGAAAAATATATTGTCTGTTTTACAGGACAGCATAATATTTATGGTACTTGTATATTCTCAGCTGAACACTAGATGTCCCCCTGAGGAGAGCAAACAGATTGTAGCAATTCCAAGTCAAGGTCTTTTTCTACTGTTTTGTCATTCTTTGACCAAATTTTAAACAAATATTGAAAGAGTTAGCATTGAAGAGACACTGACAGATTAGATAGAAAAATCAGCACAAAAATTAAATACTGAATGGAATACAGGTAGTTCTGGGAAAAACGTGCATTTCAGTAGCGCAATTTGACTGGAATGTTGCTGAAGAATTAGGGAACAGTATTTTGGAGAACACTTACCTCCATTAGTGATAGTGCGATTCCAGTGGGGATCAGTTCACTCACTATGTTCTGCGCATGCGTGATGTTAGCTGCTAACAGAGCAGCTTTGTGTCAAGGGTACTGTACAGAAAGCAGCTGTGTTACATTTTTAAATGTACTGTTACATTTACTTTTGTTTCATTTGATAAATGTCATTTCAACCTTCATTCAGGCTGTGCTATACTTTTAGACATTTTGGTGATTTCTGAGCGATCATTGATATTTTTTACTGGTTTTCCCCTAACCCCACTTTTCCCACAGGCCCCATTATTTCTATTAAGCAGTTTTCTATTAAACAAAGTTTCATTAGAACACAGCTACAGTTTTAAAGGAGAACTAACTATATCCTTTGTTACATCTGTACTAGACACATCTACTGAGACTTTAAGCTGAAAAATGCCCTGAAGAAACAGGGATTGCTCCACCACCACATTGACATAATTCTGTGAAAATATTTTGGTATCTATAATGTGTATTGACTCTTAATTGAATGTGATGTCTCATAAGAGAAATTCATGTATCTTAGATGTAATATAGCTGGCTGTCAGGTTTTGAGCAATTAACCTAATTACTCAAGGTTGAGCACACCCTCCATGTAAGACATTGTGTAGCTAGCTGCCCACACATGGTATGGTAGATTAGATAGCAAGAGTATACCATGGCACCAAATTGATCCAAAATATCCCAGAACATAACCGCCATTCTCAAATAGTGACAGCACTTGAATATAAGACACTGGCAGGCAACTCCATAAGATGGTAGCAGTGGTGCAGATTCTTTTCCTACTAACAGACAGCGATAGACTAAAACAATCAGGATACACGAACACCAGCTAGCCAAAAAAGACACGACCCTCTCTCCCTCGTAGCCCGACACACTGATGAAAACAAACCACCATTTCGACTGGGACAACGCATCTATCCGGAGACAGGCTAAGCAAAGACATGCCAGAGAATTCCTAGAGGCCTGGCACACCAACCACAACGCCATAAACAAACACATAGATCTAGATGCCATCTATCAACCCCTCTGAAAATGAACAGGAAATGACATCACCACAAACCCTAGGAACCCCATCCGGGAGAAAGATATAAATAGAAAGCAGGAGACAACAGCTTCGCTTTACTTGAGGTCGCCACTGATGATGTTACCTAGCCAGGTAATGAACCGTCTGGATATCAAACCTACAGCTCAGCAAGCAAGCCTACACCTTAGACTAAAACAATATTTAGTTTTATAAAAATTAAAACCATCCATGGCTGAAAAGCTAGAAAAGGGTTAAACCACGGTATTAAAGAATTGACCATTGGCATAATTGCTGAAAAGAAATTGGCAAAAACTGTGAGAAAAGGACATTAAGGAAATTGGGGAAGATAGCAATATAAATTTTTCCAAAGGAGGGTCATTGGACTTGTGTTTCTTGCACTGAAAATATTGCCAAGCCTGGTGATTTCCTCCAGCATGCTGTTCTCAGTCCAGATCTCTAGTATAAACAATGTTCTTGCTTTTGGCATAAATTGAATAATAAACATGGAAAGATTTGAAGTGTGGAGGTAAGCTTATTAAAACCAGTCTTTGAAGGAGATTCAAAAGGAATTGTTTTTGTTCAATTGAAATTGTGACGAGAAGATGTGAAATCAGGACAATGTCAATTTTCTCAACGTTAAAAACAACTAGAGAAGCCAAGGGACACAGTAGTAAGGACATAAAACCTCTATAGAACAAAAAGGGGCACAGATATCACAGGATCACACGACAAAGAAGCAGAAATGGTGCACAAAAGCAGATTTTTGTTCATTTCATATGATAAAATGCATTCTTTCCCCAAATTGAGGCATTATAATCTTTTAAAAATTAATATTTACAGCAAAACTACAATATTTCTGAATCATCATAGAACTTTTTTTCACTAACTGAAATTAATGGAAACCTCTGAAAAATAGTAAGAAAATGTAAATTTAAAAATATTAATTGCAACAAAGTTCTAAGGGTAAAGCTTTATTATCCATTCATCTTTATAATCCTGTAATGTAAAATAAAAATACAAATTTAGAGTTACTGATAAAGATTCAACATTTAATGACTCAAGAGATTGAACAAATCAATACTCTGAACAGTAAATTAGTTATACTCTCAGAACAAGGTTCAAAATACTTGCAACAGTCTTCAAGTGTACACAAGCATCCAGTCAATAATTAAGTCCAAGTAGAGCAGCCCCTTGCGCCTGCTCTGTCACTTTACAAGATTGTGGCTGATCTGATTATTGCCTCTAATCCATGATCTATCCCTGTTAATCTCTTAAGCCCTTGTAAAAAATCTACATTTGTCTTAAAAGCAGAGCACTTTAATTTTTTTTACTACCTCTTTCAGGAAGAGAGTTCCAGTTACTCAAGAATTTGAGGAAAAGCGAATGTGCTTCACCTCCATTTGAAGTGGGCAACCTCTATTTCTAAACAGTTCTAGTTCTTGATGTTCCTATTGGAAGAGATAACTTCTCCACCCTGACAAGATTTCTCAACCTTCTTTGTTCCAAACAAGTCACTTCTTACACAACTCCACTAGATAAAAGCTTAGCCTATCCAACCCTTTCATGTAAGACAGTCACCCACCTCATCAATCTGCTAATTCAAGAGAACACCATAAAGCATGGAAAACAGGCCCTTTGGCTCAACTTGACCATGCTGATCAGGTTTCCTAAACTGACTCTGTTCCACTTGCCCGTGTTTGTCCATTTCCCTTGATGAGGACATGGCATGTACTGGTACACTTAAGAGGGAAATAAGGAAGCCAAAAAGATTAAATGAGATAGCTTTGGCAGAAAAGGTAATGGAGAATCCAATGAGATTTGAAAAGTATATTGACAGCAAAAATGCAACTATGGAGAGAATAGGAACCCTTAAAGATTAATGAAGCTGCCTATGTGGAATAAAAGGAGATGGGTGAGACCCTAAACAAATATTTCCTATCAATATTCACGATGGAGAAAAACATGAAATCTATGGGATCTGGGGAGATAAATAGTGGTGTCTTGAAAAGTGTGCACATCACAGAAGAGGAGGTGCTGTAGATCTTAATTTGCATAAAGGTAGATAAAACAACTAGATCTGATCAAGTGTATCCCAGGTCCTTGCAGAAAGCTAGGGAAGAAACTTGCAGGTACCCTAGCAGAGATATTTGTATCATTGACAGCTACAGGTGAGGTGCTAAAAGTCTAATGTGTTGCCATTATTTAAGAAAGGTTGCAAGGAAAAGCCAGAGAACAACAGACTGGACAGTCTTATGTCATTGGTGGGTCATTTGCTGGAGGGAATTCTAAGAGAGAAGATCTAGAAAGGCAAGGAACAATTAGGGATAGTAAGCATGGCTTGATGGGGAATTGTATCTCAAATTTGATTGAACCTTTTGAAGGGGTGACAAGAAAATAAATGAATGAAGAGTGTTGGACCTTGTCTACATGGACTTTTGCGAGGCCTTTAAGAAGGCTCCACATGGCAGATTGGTTAGTAAGATTAGATCATGTGATCCAGGGAGAGATAGATAATTGGATACAAAATTGGTATGATAGAAGGAGACAGAGGGTGATGGTAGAGGATTGCTCTTCAGATTGGAGGTCAGTGACCAACACTGTGCCACAAGGATTGCTGCAGGATCCACTATTGAGTCATTTATATCAATGATATGGATGAGGATAGAGGTTAGTAAGTTGCAGATGATACCAAATTGATGGACAGTAAGGAAGAATAGTTAAAAGTACAACAGGATCAACTGGGCCAGTAGGCCAAGGAATGGCAGATGAAGTATAATAAGGACAAATGCATTTTTGGTGAGATAAACCAGGGCAACATTTACACAGTTAATAGTATGGCCCTGAAGAGTATTGTCAAACAGAATGACCTGGGGATTCAGATACATAGTTCCTTGAAAGCGGTGTCACTGGTAGACATGGTAATGAAGAAGGCATTTGGAAGGCTGATCTTCATCAGTCGGAGCACTGAGTAAAAGAGTTGGGACATTGTTATGAATATACAAGACATTGGTAAGGCCATATTTGGAGTACTGTGCACAATTCTGGTTGCCCTGCTATAGGAAGGATATTGCTAAACTGGAAAGGGTGCTAAAAAGATTTACAAGAATGTTACAGAGATTGGAGGGTTTGAGTTATAAAGAAAGGCTGGATAGATTGGGACTTTTTTTCCCTGTAGTGTGAGAGGCTGAGGAGTGAACTTATAAAGGTTAATAAAATAGGGCAGAAATAAGGTAAATAGACATGGTCTTTTCCCCAGGGTATTGGAGTGAGACTTCAGCAGAACCATTGACTGAATCTTACACATTATTGTTTTTTTTTAGGTGCAAGTTGTAATGAGTTTTATTTTAAAGTACTTAGTGAGAAGCCTAGGATATTTCTCACCATATCTTATTAATCTTGCCTCTTCACATCCCTCATGTCTGTGACTGTATTCCCATCTTACCACGTGCTTTTTCTAGAAGAACTTGCCAGACAACAGATATCTGCTGAAGGAATAGCGATGCCAGTCCCTATGCCACACACAAAGGCAGCTGTGTGCCCAGATGAGTACTGGCATCCTGAAGCTGCCCACTGCCATCTTCCTCTTCTGTTACATGTTCAGAAGCCTGCCCATCATGGAAGTGTGAGTGAGCGACAGAGGTTTCCAAGCACTGTTTGAAGGGTTATGTACGGGAGGAACTTGCTGTTCAAAATGGTTCTGAAGAAGGGTTACAGGACCTGAAAAGTTTACTTTGTTCTCTCTCCATGGATGCTGTTAGATCTGCTGAGTTTCACCAGCAATGTTTATCTGTTTCAATTCTCCAGCATGTGCAGGACTTGAAGTCAGTGTGCGTCTCAGTGTACTGCAGAAGACCAAAATGCTGGATATTTTATACCGAACAATGGAGAAATTGTGCCACAGAAATAGGATATTCTCCACACAGTCATGATCCCGCATATCATGTTGCTCTATGCTGTGTTTTGTCCTAAATTTTTTACCATTTAATATTATATTCATATGTCATTATTCTAGACCTCTGGATCTCTGCAAGGAATATATTTTTATTTTCTCCCATTCTTTCATCATTCTAGATATATTGCAGATGAAAACAGCAACTGAATCTGTATGTCTCCAAGTTCAGCTCTATAATTTTGGGAGGCTTTAGTTAATGATTTTGGTTACCCCTAGCAGACGTTCTCTCTAATTAGCAGAATAAAGGATGAAGCTTCCTTCTTCAGTGTCTGTAGAAAAGCACTATTTACAAAACAAGCAGTCAGCATTCCCTGTTACAGGGAAAAAATGGTCAGCATAAGTTAGCAGTTTTAAAATGAATTATCTTGTTATAATCACCATTGAACATTGCAAAGAAAGTACTTGAAATACAGCAATACTCTATTCAGTGATATTTATTTCACATGCAATTGTCACTTGCATGTATACATTACCTGAAATGAAAAGGTTGATGTTTCACTATGCAAAGTGCCCAAATGAATAGTCTTTGGAGTATCTTTTAAACTCTGAAATAACAGGATATAGATTGATCAGATGGACGAGCAAGGAGATTCAATGCAGTGCTATCAAATCTTTCTGACAGGTTTCTCTCAGCAAGATCCTGCCACCCACAGTGTGTAGGCTGGGAGAAGAAGGAATGGTCAGTGTTTGCTCCATAGGTTGTAATTTAACAACTGTTTCATGGGTGTGGGTGGGAAGAAGATGCATCACAGAAATGCTCAGAGAGATAAATTAGGTGCATTCTTTGTATTTGCAAGCAATGGAAGCAACATGAAAAGGTTAAAATGGGTTATTTAGATGATTGTTCAGTGAGTGAGCAACAAAAGAAAACCACTAGCATCAATCTGTTTCCTGATCATCTTTATTTGGTAGCTTTACCAGGCCACCCTCCTGACGCTACTGCCATAAACCCAGATCAAAACAAAATATTCACTATAACAACTTTCTCACCAGTGTGCTGTCAGGGATGCAGCTAGATAAGGCAATTGATTCCTTGTGGCTATTTCATCCTGGTGGCTCTGATGCTCCATAAAGTAGATTATGATGGCCTGTCAGGGAAAGAAAGGCCCATCTAACTATCAGCGTGTTGGTTTAAGTGAAAGCTCTGAGATGAATGGATGACAAGATGGAATATGGAAGATTATGAAACCAATTCCTTGCACGAGACTTCTGAAGCCCACTACTGTTTGTTTGCTCCTCAGGAAAAGATATGGGGAATAGCAAAAAGCAGAAGCAATAACCTTGTGTGTTTAAATGAATAGCCATTGGGAAGACACTAAAGGGAATGAGGAGAGGGGCCATGCAGAGTTTGCATTTTTGTGGACATGTGAATAATTACAGTCAAAGATCAAACTCTGAAATTTGTGGTAACTACAGAGACTAATGAAAGTTAAAGGACACCAGACTTATCTAAGTATCTTAAACATTGTAACCATATATGCACCTGCCATTTCCTCTGGATGTTCAATCCACACATGAACCACTTTCTTGAAAAAAAAGTCCTTCATGTATTTTTTTAAATCTTTCTCCTCTCATCTTAAAAATATGCCCCCCAGTCTTTAAATCCCCCACCCTAGGAAAAAGACATCTGCCATTCACCTCATCTATACCCCTCATGACTTTATAAGCCTCTATAATGTTACCTGTCAACCTCTTATGCTCCAATGAAAAACATCTCCAGCCTACCCAGTTAATTTTCATTAAATTCAAGATAAAATGATGTATTAAAACAAATCAAAGCATAACCATCTTATCACACTTGTCATGCAGTTTATTCCTTATAAATCCACATTTCCAACATTATTCCTTTTGATCATTATTTCAAACATGTGCCTGCTGATCACTCAACCTTATGCTAGTGGTATCTTTTCATTTTCAATATTGAAAAACCCCAAATTTTTGAAGATTTCTATGAAACCTAGCCTTATAATTCTCTGCTGCAAGGAAATCACTTCCAGCATTTCTAGCTTCTTCACTGTAATGAAACATTTCATTCCTTTTGTCATTCTCATAAATATTCCCTGCATCATGCCCAAGACCTTTACATTTTTCCTAATGTGTGGTGCCCAGAACTGGACACAATTCTACAACTGGAGCCTCAGCATTGATTTATAAATGTTTGACATTGTGTGGTAGCTTTTGTACTGCTGTATATGCCTCTATTTCTGAATCCAAGGATCCTGCATATCTTTTTTTCATGCTTTATCTATTACTCCTGCCATCTTCAAAGATTTAATACCTTCCAGACATCTAAATCAATGGATATAAAAAAAAAGTCATTTGGTTTCCATATCAATCTACAATGGCAGTTTGAAACCCAGATAGCCAACATCTATTTCTATATACAGCTGTAAGCTTTCTTAGGTCCACCAGGATATTTTAAAAAACTCTGTTTTGTTCTTTATTTATTTGTAAAGCTAATTCAACAATTAAGCATTCAAATTATTTTTCTTGTGAACTGGAGCATATAGTCTATCCAGATTTTCATTTTCAAGTTTGCAAAATATTTTGTCCAAAACCACATAATAGACAGGGTTTGTAGCAAAGACAGGCACACTAAATATTTTTATCTTGAAATGTAGTTCAAAAACTGCATGCTGTTTCACAACACTGTGTGCTGGAATTTAAATCACTATTTGTCAAAAGCATATACTGTTGAAATTTTCATCCATTTTCTTTACTTTTTAAAAGTCATGCTGTTGATTTTTTTTTATGGAACAGCAAGAAAACAGAAACATGAACTGTTGTCAGAATAAGCATGGGGCTTGTGATGCATGATTACTCTCTAACCTATTCAGTTCATGCTGGCAATGTACTGACTTTACGCTAATTGACAATTGAGATGATTGCAGCAAGTAACCTACTGTAACTGTCCTGTTGAGTGTCTGCATTCTACAACAGGTTCCAAAGATCCTGAGAGCTAGCATGGTTTGAGGTTAAGCTGGACTGCTTATTGTCACTAAGAGGAAGTTCCTTGTGGATGGACCAAGTGCTACAGTCCATACAGAAGTCATTTAGAAAGGGAAAAGGACTAAATACAGTACAACACAGGACTGGTTGAGATCCAAGTTTCCTCCATAAGAACATAAGAAGAAGGATAAAGAGTAGGCCATTCAGTCTCTCAAGCCAACTTCACCATTAAGTGCGATCATGGTTTATCTCATCATAGCCTCAGTTTCACTTTCCTGCCCACTCCTGAGAATCCTCCTAACAATTACCAGTTAAAAATCTATATATTTGCTCCATACATTTACTCAATGTCTCAGCATTCATCTCGCTGTGGAGTAGTGATTTCCACCGATGCAAGAGCCATTGAGAGAAGTAACAATTCCTGCTCTCCATTTTGAGTTGGTCTTGGCAGCTTCATTGAGGCTGTGATGAAAGAGGTAGGAATGAAGATAAAAATGCTGTGATTGTAAGGGCTACAGTCCAGAGACAGTGGGAGCAATTATCTGGATAACTGATGCTCAAGGGCTTGAAGCAGCACTGGATAAAATTAAATGACCTCATCCATATTGTCAAGATTAGCAAATTCATCTTTAAATGTGGCATCCCACCAAGTTGACCACTAGTAGCATTATCTCTTAACTATTAATCCAGAAACTCAGGTAATTTTCTTGGGTCCCAGATCTGAATCCTTCCATGGCAGATGGTGGAATTTGAAATCAATGATGAATCTGTAATTAAGAATCTAATAATGATCATAAAACCGTTGTTGACTGTTGGGAAAAACCCATCTAGTTCACTAATGTCCTTTAGGGAAGGAAACTGCATCCCTTACCTGCTCTGGTCTACATGTGACTCCAAATCCACAGCAATCTGATTGACTCTTAACTGCCCTCTGGGCAATTCGGGATGGACAATATATGCTGGCCTAGCCAGCAATGTCTACATCCCATGAATGAATTTTAAAACATAGCTTAACACATCACAATCTCATCAATCACCTACTAGCAAACACTAACAGTCAGTCTCTTACTTAGCATTCATATCTGTATCTGACAGGCTGCTACAAGCATCACACTCATAGTTCACCATTTGCAGAACCTGCAAGCTATTCAACCATATCTCAACTTCCCAGTCCAATCAGAGGACCTTACTGAATAACAGGTTCAAGGCCTCAAAGTGTATCCATTTTAATTGATTTATTTTAATTGAATTGCAATCCTAGGATTCTGATTTGCTCACTGCCTCTCTCCAAATGCCTGTCCACTCTGTTCCTGACACTTCATTGCCAGCTTTGTTGTTCTCTACCCCTGGGACTGAGGGAGCAGGCAGTGAGTGGGAAAATGGCAATGAGGGAGTCAGAAAACAGGATGGTGAAGGAGTACCAATTGGGGAAAGTAGGATGTTGAGTGGAGCAATGCATGGGGGATGTTGAGAAGAACTGTGCATGGAGTGAGGGAGGTGTGAGAGTTCTTTGAGCAACAGTAGTACCACACAAGTGCATAGGAATGGAATCAGCATTCGGCACACCTCAATGATTTCAATGACACCAACTTCCTCTGCCACCGTTTAGCAGGTGATACTCCCTACATGTGTATATATATATATAATATGTTCCAGGACCTGTGTGAGTGTAAAACAGCAATGATTGAAGTCAGACAAATGTCTCACATCCTTACAGTAAATGTACTTTGCATATCATCTTATCTTCATACAAAAAAAACCCACATCATTACTTAACTAATATCTGTGTTTCTGTTCAATATATGCCAATTCAATGTAACATTGAAACTGAACAGTATTGAAGATTTGTCTGCACTGTACAAATCTCAGTACAAGTCTCAGTGGTGTGAGTGTGAATAAACTATCAAACCTCATTGTGCATGTAGCTCTGCAGAAATTCTGTACACAAATTCCTTTTCATTTTGAGATTGCATGTCAATCCAGGGAGCAGCATCAGGTCACTGTAATGTTGTTCAAATGTAGGAGAGCTTAAATATCTCTGGTGAAGTTTAAGTAGGAACAAAGATTTATCAGCAGACTTCAGGTGATCCTACTCGAAGTAGAATTTGACAGACAGAAAAAGATGGGGGCAAGTTAAATTTCTCCAGATGGAGCTAAGAACAAAACATCCAGTCAGTAACATCAAGAAGATCCCTCTAAAAACTGTTTACTTCCTGCTTGTTTTTCACTTTGAAAGTCCTACAAACCATTTTCTCTCCAAATTCTGATGGCTTTGTGGGTGGGCCTTATAATTAAAGCATGAAAACTCAGAAATAACTCAACAGCAACACCAGCGCTGACAAGCAATAGCCTATGACTAACTAAAGCGGTAACCACAAATGGTACTGCAACTCTGAGTTCTGTTAATTCTAAACGACCTATAGGAAGTTTGAATAGCTGAGCAACAGCAATAAATTTGGAGCAAATTACTGTGGAGGCCAGAATCTGTACTGAAAGCAACAAATGCTGGAGATCACTGTGGTTCAGGCAGCATCTATGGAGAGAAAGTGAGCTAATGTTTTGCGTTGAGGTAACTCTTCTTTCGAGCTGACATGAAGTATTAAAAGTTCTGCAAAAAGCTAAACAATAACCTCAACATTTCCAAATCAGTTAAATAAGTCATTCAAATTAACATTACAATAGACAATGAAAGCCACAGGAGATTGAACACGTCTGGTTTGTCTGATGACCATCTGAAAAATCCACATTAACACAGGAATATCAACACTGGAACATCATTTACATTTGAAGCTTAATGTTGGAATACACCATCTGAAATTCAGGAATTCATGCCATTTAGATAAAAAACTGAGACTATTGATCAGTCCATAGGTAGATGCAAAGGCAAATGGCATTATTGAAGATTGACAGCAGTGAAGTTAGTGAACAGAATAATCAAGCTGGTGACAGCATCTGCTCCAGCTAAAGTTTCCAAAAAAAGATTTCTTGGAACACCTTGAAAGCTTACAATATGGAAACAGTACTACAAAATAGACAGAAGTACAAAGCTATGTTCACACGTCTACAGGCATTACATACAATGTCTACCATTAGCACGGTAGACAATATGATACCGGCTCAGATTTGCTCCAAAGAGTGCCAAACGTCTAATACTGTATGCAATGCACGTAACACCACCGAATCTCACAATTGTCATTACCGAAAGGGATTCAGTGGTTTAAGAAGCCACACTGAGAAGCCACAGGAGAACAGTATTCTAATTGGCTCAAGCTTACCAAGCAGAATCAAGACAAGACCCATGAAATGTTTTGCCAAGCTAAATCCTCAGATAATCACAGCATTGATACAAAATGATCCAATGCTGAGTATAGCGAACATCAAGGAATGTATTAGCTCAGTGTTCCCAACAGATTCATTTACCTCTGTCTAAATAATATGCACATAGACACATTGTCAAGATAACTTACCACAGAAATGGGTATCGGTGCAGGTGCAAACATCCTTCAACTTCACATATTGAAGGGTGTCCAGAGTGTCTCTGGTTTACAAAGGTCTGACTTACAGACACTGATACTTACAAATTGTTCCCAGACAGGTATTTAGTTTTAAAGACCTGACAAATGAACATTTTCTGTACTTAGGAATGGCTCTTTAATATTGTCCTGTATTGTCTTCCAAACTGCACACAAATCAACTTGCGAATGGACTCCAGAAGGGATCCTGCTCACAACCCGGGGACTGACTATACTAACAGACGTGTCCATCAGCCACTGTCAAACTCACCACATGCAATGAGTCAGAGATTCTATCCCTGAGATCCATTACAGTGAGGTTTCTCTGCATAATCCCACCCTTGGTATATCAGTTATCTGTGAACAATACACGTCCAGTGATTTCAGCATGTGACGATTTATCCTTGGTGGCTATTCATGATACCACCAAGGAAATAATAAGGACCAGACACCACAACAAGCACCATTGGAAACCCTTTCCCTACAATAAGAGAAGATTACCTAATTCTGTACTGCAGATCATCAGCAAACAGAAATTGAACCAAATGCATACACCTATTATGAACATGCAAAATTTATGCTATGAAATCAATGTAGCATTGCTATTCTGCAGAAAAGTATGGACTGTACTCCCCTGTCACCACTCATCCAGGAGAATATGATGCCCTTTCTCAAAGACTGGTGTGTTGGTAAAGAATTATCCCCCAACTTAACATTGGATAGAAAGTTTGAGTAAAACCATTCCTGACTTGGAATCCACTAGAAATCATCAGCATACAACTAGAATTAGAACGCTCATGTGGTTCAGTGATATCTCTGGGCCTGGAGGCAAGGCTTCAAGTCCCACCTGCTCCAGATGTGTGCCCTAACATGCCTGGCCAACTTAATTAAAGCTATGTCTAACTAGAACCGATATTGTACAGAGTCTAAACAATACATGCGTGACAGTGCAACAAATAAAGTGCCAAATCAGAAAAATTATCATAGTCAGAAACACCAAGCCAATCTTATTGTGACCAGAACATGGACGAAGATGTGATATAATGAAACCCTAACCAGCATTCTGAAAAAGATAGTAATGTTCACCAGAGATCACCATAAATGAAACCATTCAGATAAACAAGCTGCCAACATGTTTCAGCAACATATTCATTTTATTTCTCAGTGTTAAATTACCTTCTGCCACAATGATATTTTGTTTCACTTCCAGCAAAATAGTTTTAATACTTTAAAATAAGCTAAAGATTAGCCTATTTTGATACGATATGGATGCACCATTGAGTGAGCATATCTCAAACCATTGCCAATCTTTCTTCTTTCAACAAGATCATATATAGCAGTCCCATAGCTTTTAAGCAGTCTGAAATAGTTGTGGCCAAGGTCTGATGTATACTTCATTGGCTTGATCAATATAGTTTTATCCTCAAATGAAGAAGTCACATGATAGTTTCACCAGTCCTTATGTATGATCGGTGGCCAATGTTTTGGTCCTGCTGCCGGCTCAATGATATCTTGATCCATGAGCTTAACGTTCTTGCCAAAGTCTTGCCCCAGAGGATGTCCTTCTTCATGCCTGAGCTATTGGTTTGATACTTGTCATGAATGGTCAGTTTAACATAATGGTTACAGAGCTTTGGTGTTCCTTTGAAAATATGCTTAAATATCTCTTTCAGATCAACATATGACTTCACTGAATACACTTTCAATCTAATATGTAACACCGCTAAGCCTTGAACTCTTTCTGTGTTTCCTTTTCTATTTGATGTCCACTACAGACTCTGCATTGGTTTTGCTGTTTCCTATCTGTACTTAATCCATCATTTTGAATCATTATCTTAGACATCAATGAAAATGCCTTCTTTCTTTATTTTCATAATATTCACCTCATCTTATTCTTCTTCAATTCTTCCCACAATTCTCTGTCATTTACGTTACCATTGCTTCTGGAGTCAACATTAATGTTAACCAGCCCACAGTCACCATTAGAACTTTTCATGTTTCCTTTCATTGCTGACAAACGTCAATCCCTCATCACATTCAAAACCATTCTCGTCCTCATTCTCCATTTGTTGTACAGTTCCGTTGTTTTTGATTTCTCTATCTTTTGCTTCTCTTTCCAGGTTTTCTTGTTTCATTTCTGCTCTTCATAACAGTGTGATTTTCTCCACATTTCTCACAGTCTAGCTGAGCAGCAAGATGCCTTTCTAAACTGTTTCATATTTTCACATTGGTAACACTTTTTCTGAGTCTTACTACTATCTTGCTCTCTGGAGGACCTTGGTTAGAGACAAAAAAAACTACAGATGCTGGAAACCAAGGTAGACAAGCAGGAGGCTGAAAGAACACAGCAGGCCGGGCAATATCAGGAGGTGGAGAAGTCAACGTTTTGGATGTAACACTTCTTTAGGACTCAGGGTGGGTGTGGGGGAACTGAAGAAGGGTTACACCCAAATTGTCACTTCTTCACCTCCTGCCACTGCCAGCTTGTTGTGTTCTTCCAACCTCCTGATTGTCTACTCTGGACAATCTACTCGTGTTCACTTGGCATGAGTTTGATCTAGAACACCCTCAATCTGAAATATCTGCTCCCAATTTCATCAGCTGAAATTTAACCTCCACCACATCAACCAATGCTCCCACCTACAATATTTCTGCCAAGGTTAGCACATATCCTTTTTTTAAGCCAGTTGAGCTTTTAGTTGTTTGATTCGCAATTTGGTACAATTTGATTCCTGAAGTGATAATTTCTGAAATTACATGCCTTAGTTGCTTGGTGCAATCTTGGAACAAATGGTGCAATAATTTCTCCATCTGTCTGCTTCATCTGGTGAAAAGTGTTTTTGGAATGTCATGGTATATTTGCCACACGGAGTGTGTTTAATTCATCCATTACTTTGTTGTAATCACTTCACTCCAAGTCAGCAAAAGTTACTTTTCATCAATGCTCTTGAGTTGTTGAGCAAGCAACAAAACCTTCACATGTGCTTGTTCTCCTGATATCATCCATTGAGAAGCAGGCCTCTGCAGAAGCATCAGAATCTTCTAACCATATGAGCCATCAGGCTCTCATTGTGTAGTGCACATTGTTCATATCAAATGGATTTATACCTCAAATCCCAACAAACTATGATCTACCATGAGTCATATTCAGCTCTATATATACAACAGCCTAATTCCATTTATTTAAACATGATTATTAATGTTAGTTCCACCAATGATGGTGTTTAAAAAGTATACAATTTGACCTGATTCACTGACTTTTGTGATGATGCTGCGGCTTTTAGGACGTTATTTTTGCCCTTTTTTTAAAAAGAGAGGTTAGAAAGCAGAGGGAAGGATCCGTCTATGGAAGACCACTTGTAGAGACAGCTTGTGAGGCCTTGAGGTTATTTGTTTTAAAGTAGGAGCAATGGAAGCAGCCTGGGTGTGGCCAGCTCTCACAGCCCAGGCTTTCTCGTTTATATTTTAGTTTTTAGGTTGAGCTTTCAGCAGAAGCCCTTGGGTTTTCAAAAGAGTTGGAAGCTTCAATGAATGTCTTTTGGCTACTATTCTCTCTGAGTTTTCTCTTGTTTTTTTGTCCTCCCAGATTGGAGAACTGCATTGGAGAATCTGTGTTTGAATTTTCCTTTTTTTTTGCTGAGAGGTGCGTTTATAAGATGTTACCCCATTGGAACAGTTAATTAGTAAAGGCACTGTATCTATTATTCTGTTAAGTTTTGAAATTATTCTAAACTCCTCTTTCTTTGGTTGTATTTTAACCACGATGTTTAAATAAATTGTGTTTTTGCTTTACGTCGAGTAGGTTGACCAGTCGCACTGCATCTGGAACACAGCACTTCACATGTGCTTTTAAAATAAGAAAACGTTGTGGTCTAGGCTACCTTCTTAAAATATTTTGAGAGGTCAATAGCTCTTTATTCAGCTATTTCTATCCTAAGATGCAATCCCTGAAACAGGTATAATTTGATCTCTGTAGAATATGCAGCATTGTGTCTAATATTTAGTGTTATTGCTGGAATGTTACTGTGTATTTGTCACATCAGGTCAGTCTAATACATCCTTGACTTTTTCATAACTAAGTAGTAGAAAGTGAAGACTGCAGTGCTGGAGATCAGAGTCGAGAGAGTGGTGCTGGAAAAGCACAGCATGTCATGCAGCATCCGAGGAGCAGGAGAATCGAAGTTTCGGGCATAAGACCTTCATCAGGAATGGGCTGTCTCCTGATGAAGGGCTTGTGCCTGAAACTACATTTCTCCTGCTCCTCGGATGCTGCCTGACTGGCTGTGCTTTTCCAGTACCACACTCTTGATTTTGTCATAACCAATCCACACAGATGTCCCATGTCATCACAGGTCAACCTTCCATTCTTCATAGAGTCTCAAAAATAACATGACGGGCTGTCTGGCACAGGGAAAAGGCATCATGACTGCTGCCAGGATTGTAGCCATTCACTGCCAGTATGTTCTGATCATGCTTCCATACCGATGGTACATTTATGGCATTGTCGTCCTGATAGCTATTCTCGAACTCCCTATTAATTTGCAAGGCTTGTAGAACAGTCAATAGTACCTTAAGGCATGTGTTCTTCTCCCTATTAAAGAAGTGATGATGAATGCCCCTTTCCCCCTATAGAGGATTCCTGCCATTTCCATTGTGCAACAATACATGATGATTCGTGAAGTATTGGAAAGGACCCTTGCTCCAATCTGGAAGGACCTTGAAGAGGAGAGTTAAAGTCCTTGGTAGCTCAGAGCAGGGTTGGTCTTGTTAAACTATAAATACAGTAACAGGTGAAGGCACACTCCAGCAGATTGCATTAATTGTTGCCTCTTGGAAGATTCAGGTAATTGATTATACTAAGGACATCGGACTACATTCGGTTTAACACCTCCAGCTTCACTTTGACTATTTTTGTCAATCTAATACTATGTTTTTTTGCAATATTTCTATTTTGCTGCTATTTATATCTCTCTGTCTATTGGTCATATTTCCCATTCCATGCTAAATCTGGATCACAACTAAGTTAGAAGTTCACCCATCTCTATTATTCGTGTGATTAATGTTAATTAAATGTAACTAATGGCAATTAGGAAATATGTATTGTTAATTTATAACTCTAACAACCCTAACTATAAACTATATCCCTTCTCAAATTCCCCAAATCATTCCAACCTCTTAACAAACAGATACACATGAGTACTGAGGGAAACAAAGAATAGGGAAATAAACAGTTCAGTTGGACCAGTCTGGACTGCAGGATTTTATGAGTTGCTTTCTTTCTCTTCCTTTCATTTCTGAATTAGTTCTTTGCTGTAAGTACAGGTTGTTTACATAGTATTCTTTCCACTCAGAGCACTTTTTTGAGAACCTTTTCTATTGAACTCCTTTTTAATTTAGACCCTTTTCAGGTAAGCCCTGTTTGCAGGTTCAAGTTAAACTTGCTGGTACGAACCAATTTGCCTTGTTGATACTATCAGCATTCAACAAGATGGAGAACTGCAGATGACTGAGACTTCGAATGTGCTCGTTAACCTGGTCACTTTGTAAGTGTTTACACAAAGGAACAGCTTGGTTATCAAGGATCCAATTAACATAAAATTTTTACCCACCAACACCTGGGTAAAGTAGTCCAATTCATGAGTTAGACACCTCGTATATCTAGTCAGATTTGTGAACATACTTGCTTTCCATTTTTAGACCATAAGACATAGGAGTGGAAGCAAGGCCATTCGGCCCATCAAGTCATCTCTGTCATTTAATCATGGCTGATGGGCGTTTCAATTCCACTTACCCGCAATCTCCCCATATCCCTTAATTCCCTGCAAGACCAAGAATTTATCAATCGCTGCCTCGAAGACATTTAATGTCCCAGCGTCCACTGCGCTCCGTGGCAATGAATTCCGTAGGCCCACCACTCTCTGGCTGAGGAAATGCCTCCTCAGTTCCATTCTAAATGGACTCTCTCTAATTTTAAGGCTGTGCCCATGGTCCGAGTCTCCCCACCTAAAAGAAACAAATTTCCAGCATTCACCCTTTCTAAACCACGTATTATCTTGTAAGTTTCTATTAGATCTCCCCACAACATTCTAAACACTAATGAATGCAATCCCAGGACCCTCAGCCATTCATCATATGTTAGGTTTACCATTCCAGGGATCATCCATGTGAATCTTCACTGGACACGCTCCAGTACAGTATGTCCTTCCTGAGATGTGGGGCCCAAAATTGCACACAGTATTCTAAATGGGGCCTAACTAGTGCTTTATAAAGTCTCAGAAGCACATTGATGCTTTTATATTCCAACCCTCTTGATACAAATGACAATATTACATTTGTTTTCATAATCACGGACTCAACCTGCAAGTCAACCTTTAGAGAATCCTGGACTAGAACTCCCAGATCCCTCTGCATTTTGGCTTAATGAATTTTCTCACCGTTTAGAAAATAGCCAATGCCTGTATTTCTTTCCAAAGTGCAAGACCTTACACTTGCTCACATTGAATTTCATCAGCCATTTCTTGGACCATTCTCTTAAACTATCTAAATCTTTCTGCAGCTTCCCCACCTCCACATGTCCACCTAACTTCGTATCATCAGCGAACTTCACCAGAGTGCTCCCAGTCCCTTCATCCAGATCATTAATAGATAAAGTGAACAGCTGCGGCCCCAACACTGAACCCTGCGGGACACCACTTGTCACCAGGTGCCATTCCGAAAAATAACCTTTTATCCTAACTCTCTGCCTTCTGTCAGACAACCAATCTCCAATCCATGCCAGTAGCTCACCTCAAACACCTTACACAGCAGCCTCCCATGAGGCACCTTATCAAAGGCCTTTTGAAAGTCTAGATAGATAACATCCACTGGGTTTCCCTGGTCTAACTGACTTGTTACCTCTTCAAAGAATTCTAACATGTTTGTCAGGCACAACCTCCCCTTACTAAATCAATGCTAACTTTTTCTAATCCGACCCTGCACTTCCACAAATTTAGAAATCTCATCCTTAACAATGGATTCGAGAGTTTTACCTACAACTGAGGGTTAGGCTAATTGGACTATAATTTTCCATCTTTTGTCTTGATCCTTTCTTGAACAAAAGGATTACAACAGTGATTTTCTAATCATCTGGGACTTTCCCTGACTCCAGTGATTTTTGAAAGATCACAGTCAGTGCCTCTGCCATTTCCTCAGCCTCTTCTCTCAGAACTCTTAGATGTAGCCCATCGGGAGCAAAAGATTTATCAAGTTTTAGACATTTTAGCTTTTCTAGCACTTCCTCTTTTGTAATGGCTACTATACTTCACTCTGCCCCTGACTCTTCTTAATTGTTGGGATATTACTCATTCATGTCTTCCACTGTGAAGACTGACACAAAATACCTATTGGGTTCTTCAGCTATTTCCTTATCTCCCAGCACGAGCCTTCCAGCATCAATTTGGAGCGGCCCAATGTCTGCTTTGGCCTCTTGTTTGTTTCTTATGTATTGACAGAAACTTTTATTACCATTTCCAATATTACTGGCTATCTTACATTCATATTTGATCCTCTCCTTCCATATTTCTCTCTGTTTGTTTTTGTAGTTTTCCGAATCTTCTGATTTCTGAAGTGCTCTTTACCACTTTATAGGCTATTTCTTTTTCATTGATACAGTTCCTGAATTCCTTTCTGGATTAGTGGTGCTGGAAGAGCACAACAGTTCAGGCAGCATCCAAGGAGCAGTGAAATCAACGTTTCAGGCAAAAGCCCTTCATCAGGAATAAAGGCAGTGAGCCTGAAGCGTGGAGAGATAAGCTAGAGGAGGATGGGGGTGGGGAGAAAGTAGCATAGAGTACAATGGGTGAGTGGGGGAGGGGATGAAGGTGATAGGTCAGGGAGGAGAAGGTGGAGTGGATAGGTGGAAAAGGAGATAGGCAGGTAGGACAAGTCCGGACAAGTCATGGGGACATTTACTGAGCTGGAAGTTTGGAACTAGAGTGTGGTGGGGGAAGGGGAAATGAGGAAACAGTTGAAGTCCACATTGATGCCCTGAGGTTGAAGTGTTCCGAGGCGGAAGATGAGGCGTTCTTCCTCCATGCGTCTGGTAGTGAGGGAGCGGCGCTGAGGGAGGCCCAGGACCTCCATGTCCTCAGTAGAGTGAGAGGGGGGAGATGAAATGTTGGGCCACGGGGCGGTTTGGTTGATTGGTGCGGGTGTCCTGGAGATGTTCCCTAAAGCGCTCTGCTAGGAGGCGCCCAGTCTCCCCAATGTAGAGGAGACCGCATCGGGAGCGACGGACACAACAAATGATATGAGTTGATGTGCAAGTAAAACTTTGGATGTGGAAGGCTCCTTTAGGGCCTTGGATAGAGGTGAGGGAGGACGTGTGGGCGAAGGTTTTACAGTTCCTGCGGTGGCAGGGGAAAGTGCCAGGATGGGAGGGTGGGTTGTAGGGGGGCGTGGACCTGACCAGGTAGTCACAGAGGGAAAGGTCTTTGCGGAAGGCAGAAAGGGGTGGGGAGGGAAATATATTCCTGGTGGTGGGGTCTGTTTGGAGGTGGCGGAAATGTCAGCGGATGATTTGGTTTATGCGAAGGGTGGTAGGGTGGAAGGTGAGCATCAGGGGCGTTCTGTCCTTGTTACGGCTGGAGGGGTGGGGTCTGAGGGCGGAGGTGCGGGATGTGGACGAGATGCGTTAGAGGACATCTTTAACCACGTGGGAAGGGAAATTGCGGTCTCTAAAGAAGGAGGCCATCTGGTGTGTTCTGTGGTGGAACTGGTCCTCCTGGGAGCAGATCCGGCAGAGGCGGAGGAATTGGGAATACGGGATGACAATTTTGCAAAAGGTAGGATGGGAAGAAGTGTAATCCAGGTAGCTGTGGGAATCGGTGGGTTTGTAAAAAGTGTCAGTGTCAAGTCGGTCGTCATTAGTGGAGATGGAGAGGTCCAGGAAGGGGAGGGAGGTGTCAGAGATGGTCCAGGTAAATTTAAGGTCAGGGTGGAATGTGTTGGTGAAGTTGATGAATTGCTCAACCTCATCACGGGAGCACGAGGTGGCGCCAATGCAGTCATCAATGTAGCGGAGGAAGAGGTGGGGAGTGGTGCCGGTGTAATTACGGAAGATCAACTGCTCTACGTAGCCAACAAAGAGACAGGCATAGCTGGGGCCCATATGTGTGCCCATGGTTACCCCTTTGGTCTGGAGGAATTGGGAGGATTCAAAGGAGAAATTGTTAAGGGTGAGGACCAGTTCGGCCAAATGAATGAGAGTGTCGGTGGAAGGTACTATTGGGGACGTCTGGAGAGGGAAAAACGGAGGTCATGGTGGATGGAGGTGTAGAGGGATTGGATATCCATGGTGAAGATGAGGCATTGGGGGCCAGGGAAACGGAAGTCTTGGAGGAGGTGGAGGGTGTGGGTGGTGTCTCGAACATATGTGGGGAGTTCCTGGACTAGGGGGGAAAGGACAGTGTCGAGGTAGGTAGAGATGAGTTCAGTGGGGCAGGAGCATGCTGAGACAATGGGTCGGCCAGGGTGGTCATGCTTGTGGATCTTGGGAAGGAGGTAGAACCGGGCAGTGCGGGGTTCCCGGACTATGAGGTTGGAAGCTATGGTTGGGAGATCTCCTGAGGTGATGAGGTTCTGTATGGTCTGGGAGATGATGGTTTGGTGATGGGGGGGTGGGGTCATGGTCGAGGGGGCAGTAGGAAGAGGTGTCCTCGAGTTGGCGTTTGGCTTCAGCGATGTAGAGGTCATTGTGCCAGACTACCACTGCGCCCCCTTTATCCGCTGGCTTGATGGTGAGGTTGGGATTTGGAGCAGAATTCCTTTGCCAGCCATAGCTGTCTAATCCTTACCACACTCCTCCCGCCCCACGCCCCGGATAATCTTTGTTTTCTTTGGGATGAACCTCTGTACTGTGTCCTCAATTACACCCAGAAAGTCCTGTCATTGTTGCTGTACTGTCTTCCCCACTAGGCTCATCTTCCAGTTGATTTTCATCAGTTCCTCTCTCATGACCCTGTAATTACCTTTATTTAACTGTAACACCATTACATCTGATTTTGCCTTCTCTCTTTCAAATTGCAGACTGAACTCTACCATTTTTTCGAACGAGATTGTGCCTGTGAATGTGTTTTTATGGACAGAATCTTCTAGGCCTTGCTGAAGTTTCTAGAAAGTTGGATGGAGTGAGCTGAATTGGTGGTGGGCGAAAAAATGATTTTATCAACAGTGGATTTGAGTTTTGGTGTTAAGTTCTAAAAAGTTTTAAGTTGGTCAGAACACTTTTGCATGAATTCACATTCCATGAATACATATTAATACCCTAGCACACCAGAATTATGATTCAGAGATGCCGGTGTTGGACTGCGGTGTACAAAGTTAAAAATCACACAACACCAGGTTATAGTCCAACAGGTTTAATTGGAAGCACACTAGCTTTTGGAGCGATGCTCCTTCATCAGGTGATTGTGGAGGCTCAATCGTAACACAGAATTTATAGCAAAAATTTACAGTGTGATGGAACTGAAATTATACATTGAAAAATTGATTGTCTGTTAAGCCTTTCATCTGTTAGAATACAGTGATAGATTCACTTCTTTCATGTGTAAAACACAAAACCATTTTTTTTAAAGTTGCATTCTCGGGTTAGCTGTTAACAATGGTGATAGCTAGACAATATGTTGAAGGTGTTAGCCCCCTGTGTTCTCTGTCTATGACCTGATGTTTAGATTGGTTCTAATCTAAAAAGTTAGATAACAGAGTTTTAGATAAATTCATGCAGTTTTTGAGCTCAGAGTTCTACATGAATGTATGCAGTTTTTGAGCAAAGTGCAATGTAACTCTGCAAGTACAAATTCACCCCACAAAATATATGTGTGCATGTGGGTTTTTGCCTGTCTGTGTGTGTATCTGTCTGGAGTGGGGGTTGTGAGTGTGAGAAAGTGTGTGTGTGTGTGTGTGTGTGTGTGTGTGTAGTGAGTGCAAAGTGTCTTAAGTCTGTGAGGGGGTGCATGTGTGGGAGTGTATGTGTGTCTATAAGGGTGTGTGTGGGTGTCTGTGTGCGCGTCAGTGTGTACCTGTGTGTGTGTGTATGTGAGAGTGTGTGTGTGTAGGAATATCTGTGTGTGTGTGTGTAGTGCAATGGTGGTCACCTGTAATGTGACATGAACCCAAGGTCCCAGTTGAGGCCCTCCCTATGGGTACCGAGCTTAGCTATCAGCCTCTGCTCGGCCACTTTCCTTTGCTGCCTGTCCCGAAGTCCACCTTGGAGGATGGTCACCCAAAGGTCCGAGGCTGAATGTCCTGGACCACTGAAGTGATTTACACATGAAAGAAGTGAAACTATCACTGTATTCTAACAGATGAAAGCTTAACAGACAATCAATTTTTCAATGTATAATTTCAGTTACATCATACTGTAAATTTTTGCTATAAATTCTGTGTTACGATTGAGCCCTCCACAATCACCTGATGAAGGAGCGTCGCTCTGAAAGAGGTGTGCTTCCAATTAAACCTGTTGGACTATAACCTGGTGTTGTGTGATTTTTAACTTTGTGCACTAGAATTATGTTGATTTGCACTAATGTTTGAGACCACATCTGCACGGTGCTTGACAGAATTTAATACCAAGCCCACTCACGATCATTTGCCCACTGAGGTGAATGTAAGACCATAAGACCATAAGACATTGGAGCAGAAATTCAGCTATTCAACTCATTAAGTCTACTCTGCCATTCAATCATAAGTTTCTGGTAAGTTTCTCAACTCTATTCTCCTGCTTTCTCCCCATAACCCTTGAACTCCTTGATAAACAAGAACTTATCTATCTCAGTCTTAAATATACTCAATGACTGGTCTTCCGCAGCCTTCAGTGGCAATGAATTCTATAGATTCACCACACTCTGGCTGAAGAAGTTTCTCCTTATCTCCATTGTAAAAGGTCTTCCCTTTGCCCTTGGGTCGTAATCTCTCATACCAATAGACACATCTTCCCAACATCCACTCAGTCCGTAATGCTCAGTATTCTGTAAGTTTCAATTAGATCCTCCCTCATCCTTCTAAATGCCTTGGAGTCCTCAAACATTCCTCACATTTTAAGCTTTTCATTCCTGGGGCCATTTTTGTGAACCTCCTCTGAACACACTCGAGGGCCACTACATCCTTCCTGAGATATGGGACCCAAAACTGCACAATATTCCAAATGTGATCTAACCAGAGCTTTATCGAGCCTCAGAAGTACTTTTATATTCAAGTCATCTCAAAGTAAATGCTGACATTGCATTTGCCTTCCTGACTACTGACTCAACCTGCAAGTTTACCTTGAGAGAATCCTGGACGAGAATTCCCAAGTCTCTTTGCACTTCAGACTTCTGAATTTTCTCCCCATTTAGAAAATAGTCCATGCCTTTTGCATTGGTGGAAGTTCTACACAGACAGTCGTCCGAGGCTGAAATCAAGTTTATCACCTCCACAAATACAATCAGACCAGTCTGTTTTATGAACTACCACAATAATGCAGTCCAATTACTTTTTCATCTTTTCAACAGTCTCATTCTTTGCAATGTATCTACATTAGATTACTTACAGTGTGGAAACAGGCCCTTCGGCCCAACAAGTCCACACCGACCCTCTGAAGAGCAACCCATCCAGACCCATTCCCCTACATTTATGCCTTCACCTAACACTATGGGCAATTTAGCATAGCCAATTCACCTGACCTGCACATTTTTGGACTGTGGGAGGAAACCCACACAGACACAGGGAGAATGTGCAAACCACACAGACTGTTGCCTGAGGTGGGAATTGAACCTGGGTCTCTGGCGCTGTGAGGCAGCAGTGCTAACCACTGTGTCACCCGTCTTTACAACATATTTACAAATTGCTTCAAATTGTGAACACGGGACTGGCCCAGTATTCTGAAATATTGACTGTTCATTGTCTTTATCTAGACTTCAGCCTCATGATACCCAATTTTAGGATTGCATCTGTTTTGCTCAAAGATCACTTTGTGCTCTCCTAGCTCTTCTGCAATGGCAATGTACTCTTACTGTACCATTTGTAAATAACTCAGCCCAATCCAATTCCATTTTCAAATGCCAATTTGTTCACATTAGGGAAACTTTGTTCCATTCGTGTAATACTACAAATGACAAGTATTAGAATGTACAATCATATTCCATATAACATTAATTTATCTAACGTTGGAATATTGTTATTGGAATCACTAACAAAGCTGTTTTTAAACTGACTAAAAGAAATATGATTTAGGTATTTCTTGTACTCTGCTTCTGAGATAACTGACACTGCTGCAATTATATAAATGATGTAAGAAAGTTGTGAATCTCCAACTTTATTTTTGCTGCGGGTTCTGAAATTTTTATTCATCCTTTACTCTAATCTGCCATGTGCTGTTTCTTTAATTTTGGAGTATGACTCTTGACCTTCCTGTTTCCTGAGGCAAATAAAAGCATTGCTAATGACAATGCAGGAGGGAGATAATGTGATAGACTATGAATGGGAAGTGTGAATTGTTGAAAATGGAGCAACACAAATATAAACAGGACCTAGATGTCTGGGTGTAGGTAACAAATATGGAGGAGGGTAAGAATGTAAGTCAGCTCGCTGAGCCCGAAGGCTTGTTTTCAGACACCTCATCACCAGCCCTTCACCAGAGACTCTCACTGATTATGTTACCTAGTGTGGTGACAAAAAGTCTGACAACAAGCCCTTAAGCTCAGCAAGCCAACTCACATACTTATCATCAAACTGAACTACAAATCTTTCTCAAAAATCGCTAACACATGGAAGAGGGTGTTGTGGAGAAAGGCTTTTGAATCATAGAACCCCTATGGAATTCAGGCCATTTGGCCCAACAAATCCACACCGATCCGCCGGAGAGTATCCCACCTCGACCCATTCCCCATGTGAGAAACGAAGCTCACTCACTTCAATAATTTCAGTCCGAGACAAGATCTGAAGCAATCAGTATGTTTATTATACACTTGCAAGTGTGGTGCCTAGAATAGACACCCAGAGTTTAGCAAGTCCATATCTTATATAGGATTCACGACTCCAAACCCGGTGCCCATTACTATTGTTTATCTCTTGCTTTATCCGGCCTTGTGCATAACACAGTACAAGTTTAACTTGGCCATTTCACCACACCCTGCTGTGGTCCGTTGTTAGGTATATCCTCCTTCACTGCTATCTATTTCCCCCACTTGTGACATTTCCTCCCTTTCCCCAACCATATTGATCCTTATGACCTTTTAATTGGGGTTTGTTTTTTTTTGATTTTGCAGAAGTGGGAAACAGATGCTTATAACTACTGCTTGTACAGGCATATCTGGCTTAACCTACATCCTCACAGCACCTTATCTATTTGTCTGTAACATCTACCATTGTTTGCAGGCACGTTTAATTCTTGTATGCACATTTTAGCTAATACAAAAACAATTATATATTTCCTTCACATAGTTTTCATTCTTGTTGACTCAGCTCTTGGTTGAAACAATGATACACTGGTATGAGTGCATTTACCTTGCATAATTATGATTGCAGAAGTAACACTACTTTACCTATATCCCACAATTTCCCCCTTTTTCTTTAATTACTATTTGTTATCTTCTGCATTTTTCTTTTAAGCATTGCCCCCAAAATTCGCAAGCATCATTCTGGAGATTTCATCCATCTTGGTCTCACTCATCCCCTCATTATTTAATCGATAAACTTCCTCTGCCTGATTCCCTTTTAGGGGCATCTGTTTCATTAAGGCTGTCTCAATCAGTCTTTGGATGAGTCCTCGTATACAGGGTATGATACAACAGCCAATGGCTACCAATACCCTGGCGACTACTATCAGGGCAGTAAGGACGGAAACCACCACCCCCTTCCATTTTCCAAACCATGATTCAAGCCATCCCGTGAGAGATGTGTCTACTCCTGAATTCTCAGCCAGTTCCTCTGCTAAGGTAGTCAATTCCCTTAAGGACCGAGTAATTGAACCATCAGGCACAGTATTATTAGGAATAAGGGTACATCAGCTTCCTCCTAACATCACACACGCACCCCCTTTTTCCGCTAAAATCATATCAAGGGCCATTCTGTTTTCCCATGCCATCCTGCTTGTCGCATCAAGCTGTTCTGATATTCCTTTAACCACATCTCTTGTATAATTTATAAATCACTGTTGATTATAGAAAATGTAATTTATCCAATCTGCATTTTTATTAATTGTTACCCACCAAAAGAGAGCTGACTCAAAGCGTGCTGCAATCTGGTTACGAGCCTTGAACTCATCATGTATCCCACCCCCAGGGACTCCTTCAGAATCGAGACAAATGCTGTCATCGAAAGAAGTGTCGAACAGTGATCTCTTACTCCTTCCCTTTTTCCCTACTATCTTTTCCTTCTCAAATGCCAGGGTAAATGGAATTGCCAATTGTACAATTGCACATATCCCTCTCCAATCCGGAGGGAGGGTGGGTCTCAGTATTTTGCCTCCACAGTACCACCACAGATCCGCTCGGGAAACCTTTAGTGCTGAGTAGTTCCCTCCCTTGTCTGTTTCAATGACATTCTTAATCTCTGTACATAATTTCAGCTCCCCCGAATCTCTAGACTGATTTGTACCACATCTACGCACACACGATGTGTGATTTCCGACTACGGCTGAAAACGTAGGGGGGGCTTTTGCATCTTTCCTCTCCAAGGGAGGGAACATCAGAGATAGGGATGTACAATTCCTATCATTCCATGAAATCTTATCCTGATACAAGGCTATCATACATTTCATGCCCTTCCTGTCCCCCTTCCACCCGAGTAGAAAAGGAACCACCTGGGCCACTGGCCTATCGGAGGCACATGCATAGCAATTGCTCTTGTTCAGACTTTTTTACAGTATACTTTACCCATTCAACCCAGGCATTTACATCCCCATATCCAGTTTCAATTTCAATGGTCTGTTTTAAGTCCTTTACCTCTATAATTTTTACTACTTTAAGGTCATCAGGAGGGGTGAAAGGTT
The DNA here is from genome assembly GCF_047496795.1 of Chiloscyllium punctatum. NCBI lineage: Eukaryota > Metazoa > Chordata > Chondrichthyes > Orectolobiformes > Hemiscylliidae > Chiloscyllium > Chiloscyllium punctatum. The sequence goes on from NC_092747.1 coordinate 120,520,537, forward strand.
GTACCTTATTATCCAATATATCTGCCCGTTTTCCCTGTCCTACGCTAATTCAAAGACAACAGTCTGAGAAATCATTCCCGTTTGCTTTCATTTCTATCCCAAATGTTTCACTTAATTGTATCTCATAGGTGCCCCCCCACCCACCCCCACCAGAATTGCTTCATACCATGTGGTTTTCTTTATCGTTAGGTATATTGGGTTACACTTTTTATCGGGACAATCGCGAGCTAGTCGGAAGGGGGCTCGGTGTACTGTGATGAGACCATTATACCAAGTACCATCCCCGAGGCCATCCCATAGGACTTAAGATGTATCTCTGGGCTGCTGTACTGTCTCTGATTATCTACAGCCCCACAATTTACTAAGCTACATGCATCAGCGTCTATTACTTGTGGATTATCAGACTCAGGAACGTTAATAACACATATGAAAATGATATTTGACAAAATCCCAATACTAAGAGGGCTAGTATCATAACTCTAAGCATCCCCAGCATTCTAAAAATTGTGCTGAAGCACAAAAAGACTTAATATACAATCCTACAGAAATAATCCCACGCTCGCATCGCCACTGTATAATCAGTTACTCAAAGTCTCTTTAGTCTGAGTTTCAGCGGTTCTTGCATTGATTCGGCTGTCCAGACTTCTTCCTCAACTGGAGATTCCACTGGCCCTTTGATCCGAGTGTAGTGAGTCCAGCCTTTCTCCGCCGTCCTTATTGCCATTTCGGTGGTCAAAAGAGCCTGATACGGCTCTTCCCAGTCCGGCTGTAATTTAGTCTCTGTCCATGATTTTACTAAGACCCAATCTCCCGGCCGGATGGGATGAACGGTGAATTCAAGGGGCGGAGTCTGTGCCAATAAACCCTGTTTCCTGAGGAAAGACAAAGAGGAGGACAAACCCAGTATATACTTCTTTCAGGACAAGTCTTTAGTTACGGGAATTGGCAATTCTCCATTTATTCCCAGATAAGGTAATCCAAATAAGATTTCATAGTGGGATAGTCCCAAATCTTTCCTTGGGACTGTTTGTACTCGCAAGAGAGCTATGGGTAAATATTTGATCCAAGGGAGTCTGGTGTCTATTATCAATTTAGAGAGCTGTCTTTTGAGTGTTTGGTTCATTCTCTCAACCCTTCCCGATGATGGCGGGTGCCATTGAGTATAGAACTCCCTGGAAATTCCCAACCCTTTCATTACCCCCGTAACACTTTAGAGGTAAAATGAATTCCTTGGTCAGAATCTATATGGTTCACTAGCCCACATCAGGGAATTATTGTTTTAGACACCCCACTCGCAGTGGCGGTAGCTAGGGGGTATGCCTCAACCCAACCAGATAGATGATCTACTATGACCAGCATATATTTTAGTTTTCCTATTCTGGATAGTTCAGTATAATCTACTTGTATACTCTGGAAGGGTCTCAATCTCGGGTCTCTTCCTCCTGGGGTCTGTTTTCTCAAGACTTTCTTATTTACCTCTCTGCATATGATACATCCCTCACATACTTGGTTAGCAATTGTATATATTCCTTTACATCCATATTCGCTAAGAACTAAATCACACATTGCTTGTACTCCCCAATGACTCCTTGGTGTAGGACGGCCATAATCTCTCGCATCGTCATTTTGTGAAACATTTCCCTTCCATCAGGTAACATAGTTTTCATTCTTGTTGGTTGAAACAATGATACACTGGTGTGAGTGCATTTACCTTGCATAAATAATTATGATTGCAGAAGTAACACTACTTTACCTATATCCCACACCCTATCCTATTACTTTTCATTTCTCCTGACTAATGCTCCTTACCTAAACATCTCTGAACAGTATGGGCAATTTAGCATGGCCAATTCACCTGCACATCTTTAGACTGTGCTGGTGCATCGTCTGAGACTAGTGACTGTTCATCCTTCAAGTAGAGTTGTGAGGTACTGATAGAGCTTGAGGGCTTGGGCCCCCTCTTTTGGTCCTGACATGACAATGGAGTCACAATGCTACACAGAAAAACTCAAAGGTTTGTTCGTGTCATGAGCTATCACCCTCATTCAAGACTTCACAAAGACATTTCTTTTTGATGTGCATCTGGAGGTAACTGCTTGGAGATTTTCTCACTAAATGGCTGACAATATTCAATCTCCCATTCAATGTTCCCCTTGCTGTGCTGCCAGTTCAATAACCTGCTCCTTCAAATGGTGGAAGAACTTTATTCCATCAACACCACACCCTCCTAAAAATGTGTGTGTGTGTGTGTGTGTGTGTGTGTGTGTTCGGGCTCGTTGTTCACATTCTTTTCTGCAGGAGGAGTGAAGCATAAGGAGAATTTTGCACCAGTACATGAGTACTATGACTACATTGATAGATACAGATAGAGCTGTCAAACCCCACAGCTGTGATTATTTGTAAGCGCCACTATGAAGAAGAATGTGGTTCAGGGATGTTATGAGATAATGGGTTCAGATTGAAAGGTGGTTTAGTGTTGTTAAAGAATTAAAATTGTTGTAAATCAATAAAACATTATCAACTGGTTTGTTGGCTGCAAGGATGTCTTTTCTGGCAATGGAATGTTAATAAATTTATTTATCACTTGGTGGTTTTTGCTGTATCTTGCGCCCACACACACACAAACATGGGTGCTGAGGATATGAGCACTGCTGCTGTATGGCAGTAATGGGGTGGGTGGAGGGGGGGGGGAGGTGGGAATGAAAAAAGAAAGAAATAGACAATAGAAAATAGACAATAGGTGCAGGAGTAGGTCATTCTGCCCTTCGAGCTTGCACCACCATTCAATATGATCATGGCTGATCATCCTTAATCAGTATCCTGTTCCTGCCTTATCTCCATAACCCTTGATTCCACTATCCTTGAGAGCTCTATCCAACTCTTTCTTAAATGAATCCAGAGACTGGGCCTCCACTGCCCTCTGGAGCAAAGCATTCCACACAGCCACCACTCTCTGGGTGAAGAAGTTTCTTCTCATCTCTGTCCTAAATGGTCTACCTCGTATTTTTAAGCTGTGTCCTTTGGTTCGGCACTCACCCATCAGCGGAAACATGTTTCCTGCCTCCAGAGTGTCCAATCCTTTAATAATCTTATACGTCTCAATCAGATCCCCTCTCCATCTTCTAAACTCAAGGGTATACAAGCCTAGTCGCTCCAGTCTTTCAGCCTAAGATAGTCCCGCCATTCCAGGAATTGACCTCGTGAACCTACGCTGCACTCCCTCAATAGCCAGAATGTCTTTCCTCAAATTTGGAGACCAGAACTGCACACAATACTCCAGGTATGGTCTCACCAGGGCCCTGTACAGCTGCAGAAGAACCTCTTTGCTTCTATACTCAATCCCTCTTGTTATGAAAGCCAGCATGCTATTAGCCTTCTTCACTACCTGCTGTACCTACATGCTTACCTTCATTGACTGGTGTACAAGAACACCCAGATCTCTTTGTACTGCCCCTTTACCTAACTTGACTCCATTTAGGTAGTAATCTGCCTTCCTCTTCTTGCCACCAAAGTGGATAACCATACATTTATCCACATTAAACTGCATCTGCCATGCATCTGACCACTCACTTAACCTGTCCAGGTCACCCTGTAATCTCCTAACATCTTCCTCACATTTCGCCCTTCCACCCAGCTTAGTATCATTAGCAAATTTGCTAATGTTATTACTAATACCATCTTCTATATCATTAATATATATTGTAAAAAGCTGCGGTCCCAGCACTGATCCCTGCAGTACCCCACTGGTCACTGCCTGCCATTCCGAAATGGAGCCGTTTATCACTAATCTTTGTTTCCTATCAGCCAACCAACTTTCAATCCAAGTTAGTACTTTGCCCCCAATACCATACGCCCTAATTTCGGTCACTAACCTCCTATGTGAGACTTTATCAAAAGCTTTCTGAAAGTCCAGGTACACTACACCTACTGGATCTCCCTCGTCCATCTTCAGAGTTACATCCTCAAAAAATTCCAGAAGATTAGTCAAGCATGATTCCCCTTCATAAATCCATGCTGACTCTGATCTATCCTGTTACTACTATCCAGATGTGTCATACTTTCATCCTTTATAGTAGACTCCAGCATTTTTCCCACCACTGAGGTCAGTCTATAATTTCCTGCTTTCTCTCTCCCACCTTTCTTAAAATGTGGTACAACATTAGCCACCCTCCAATCCGCAGGAACTGATCCCAAATCTATCGAACTCTGGAAAATAATCACCAACGCATCCACGATTTCTCAAGCCACCTCCTTCAGTACCCTGGGATGTAGACCATCAAGCCCCGGGGACTTATCAACCTTCAGACCTAACAGTCTCTCCAACACCAATTCCTGGTAAATATAAATTCCCTTCAGTTCAGGTCCTTCAGCCACTGTTACCTCAGGGAGATTGCTTGTGTCTTCCCCAGTGAACACAGATCTGAAGTACTAATTCAATTCTTCTGCCATTTCTTTGTTCCCTGTAATATATTCCCCTGTTTCTGTCTTCAAGAGCCCAAATGCAAAAGGAATTTTAAAAAAATTATCAAATACATGTGTGTGCCTCTGGAAAAAGCATAGCAGGTCAGGCAGCATCTGCGGAGCAAAAGAGTCAACGTTTCAGGCTGCAGCCTTCATCAAGACTCGTGAAGTATTACTTTTTAAATGTTGGATTTACTGAGCCAGGATTTCTTTTGCACCCAAATCAGGAATGAAAACCGAGGCCTTAGTCTGAAAAGAAAACAGGTTCTACCTCAAATTTCTGCATGCAAAACCTGCAAAAGGAAAAATTTTGCAAGTGCAATTAGGACCCTGTCAATGCAGATGTTAAAAAAGGGATGCACATCAAATGCAGCCATCTACCAGTGTAGCATATAAGTATGGGAACAGGTGTGTGGGATCGTGCATGGGGCCTATCCACTCCCCTCTGCTTTCCTTCTTTTTATTTTTGCTTCTGCTCCTCTCTTTTGCTTTATTGTTCTTTTCTTTTAGTCTTTGTTTTTTACTTTTTTGTATGTGGCGGGTTGGTCTGCAACACTGGCGTGCGGCGAGAGGGTCGCGAGCAGAGTGGTGGGTAAGACTTTTCCCAGCGATTGGAGACAGAGGTAGCGAGGATATTCTTCCAGCGATAAGAGGCTGGCAGCAACGAGTGTGTTCCCCCAGTGTTCGGGTCTGTCGTAGTGGCAGCAAAGCTGCTCCAGCGATCAGAGCTGAATGATCAGTGACAAGATGGCGGCATCGGCACGGCAGCATCTGCAGCTGAACTGGGAGCCATGGCTCTGTGATGTCCTGGTCAGGCCCCAGAGCCAGGGACTCTTGGTTACAGTGTGAGTGTGGGCTCGATGGCGTCAGCAAAGAGGGCCTAGTGGTGAAAAGATGGTACCTATAGTGGGGAGACTCCTACAATTAGTGGGTCTGGCACAGGCAATGGTGAGGCTGTGGAGGTCTCCCTTGAGTCTGGGGGCCGGGATGGACTGGGCCAGAAAGACTGGTATTCTGAACTTCTCACTTGCTTATTTTTCTAATTTATTCTTATGTCCTATAATGCTGGACTGGTTATTTCTTTACTTTTATACTTTGTATTCTTAAAAACGCAATCCTGAGTATTTGTACCTCAGTACCTTTGTACCAAAGATGTCACTGTGATGCGGTGACTGTAAACTTTTCACTACACTGTTTTGAATATATATGACAATAAGGTTAATCCAATTCAACTCTGTAATTAATTCTGAACCAGGTGAAGGAAAGTGTGGCAGCTGAGGAGGGCTCAGTGGTTAACACGACTGCCTCACAATGCCAGGGACCTGGATTTGATTCCATCCTCAGGTGATTGTCTGCGTGGAGTTTGCACATTTTCCATAGGTCAGTGTGGGCTTCCTCCCAGATTTGCAGGTTAGGTGGATTAACCATGGGAAATGCTGTGTTATAGGGTAGGGAGGGTGGGCCTGGGTTGGATGCTTTTCGAAGGCTTGGCGTGGACTCAATGGCTGAATATCCTGCATTTACAGTGTAGGAATTTGTTGATTCCAATTGCAGAATGTCCTTACACAAGGCTTATACTGAGTGGTGTTGCAGTAGACAACATCATGGGACCAGTGTGTTGGGATTTTAAAGGATATTGTCTAACATGCTTAACTTCAAATACAATTGTGAAGATGAGGAAATACTGAAAGCTCTACTTTATACTATTAAATTAATAGAAGTAATGATAGAATTCAATCGCTTACATGAGAAATCCAGACTGTTGTATATCTATAAGTTAATTTACACAGGACCAATGGGAGTACAATGTGTGGTTATATCTGTGTGTCTAATGTAACCTTGTTTTGGTGATAAATTTATCAACTGTGATTTGTTTTACATGTTCATTAATTATGTTTTATACCACATTCTGACATACTCCCTTATGATATCTCACAGCCTTCAATGTTTTATCTCCTCCCAGCACAGTCATGGCATAATCTGATTCATATTTCCCTCCATATCCATTGCTGATTTTTTCATTTACCTACTATACTTCTTGTCAGTGGTGAGACAATGCTTAATATACGAGGTAAAAACAATGACTGCAGATGCTGGAAATCAGATTCTGGATTAGTGGTGCTGGAAGAGCACAGCAGTTCAGGCAGCATCCAAGTAGCTTCAAAATCGATGTTTCGGGCAAAAGCCCTAATATACTCTCAGTGTAAAATTGCATGTTTTCATCTCTGACAGGATAAGAGTTTGGTCTGCGGACATATGCATATATTGTGTATTACAGAAACTTTTACTTTGTAGTACAGGACTTGAATATGACTGAAAACAGATGTGCGTCGCTGAAGCTTTTCATCTTGTAGTCATCAGGATAGATGAAGAAATTTCAAGCTGTAGGAGAAAAAGTTATTGATTCTTTGACAAGTCAATTCTGCTTGGCCTAGATATTGCCATGGAGAAAACAGCAGTGGTCCCTTGACTCTCAAAGCTCCAAGTTAGCTCAAAAAAAAGGTGCAAGGCTTTAAAATACTCATTTTATTCATAAAGAACATCTACCTGCCTGTAAATGTTTGCTGCTTCCAAGCAATGTTACAGGCTCAACTGTTTATCTTAAACTATATGTCAGTGTAGCTGCAAATGCACATAGGTTTAAGTTAAAAAGCACACAACACCAGGTTATAGTCCAGCAGCTTTATTTGGAAGCACTAGCATTCGGAGCGCTGCTCCTTCAGCAGGTGGTTGTAGAGCAGACCATCAGACACAGAATTTATAGCAAGAGATTACAGTGTCATGCAACTGAAATGATATATTGAGCAAACCTAGATTGTTGTTAAGTCTTTTACCTTTTTGAATGGATTGCAGGTTTCAGTTCATTAATATGAAAATCCCAGAACTTCCTTTAAGTCACGTTCTGGAGATAACAATGTTTTATAAAAGCAAAGGTGACATCTTAGCTTAGACAATGCATTAAATGTGTGAAACTATAGTCTGTCTGTATCCCAAACTTTAGTCAGACTGGTTCTATTTTCAAAGTGGAATTTACAAAATATTACATGGATTGACTGCCTGCATTGACTGCCTGTAGATTGTGCGTCTTTTGAGCAAAATAGAATGTATCTGCAAATATAATTCTGCAAATACAAATTCACCCCATAGACTTATATGTGTGTGCATGTGAGAGAGCGAGAGAGAGAGTGTGAGTGTAAATGAGAGAGTGTGTGTTTGCATCTGTGATAAAGTGTGTGCATGTGCGTGTGATGGAGCATAAGCCTGTGAGAGGGTGTGTGTGAGTGTGAGTGTGGCGAGTAAACATGTCTGTGTATGAGAGGGATTGTTTGTATGAGAGAGCATCTGTGTGAGTGTTTGAGTATGTAAGAGTGTGTGTGAGTGAGAGTGAGTGTATAATGCAATGGGGTCACCTGTAATGTGACATGAACCCAAGGTCCCAGTTGAGGCCATCGTCATGGGTACAGGTCTTGGCTGTCAGCCTCCGCTCAGCCACTTGGCGTTGCTGCTTGTCCCATAGTCTACCTTGAAGGATAGTCACCTAAAGATCTCAGGCCTAATGTCCCTGACTGCTGAAGTGTTCTCCCTCTGAGAGGGAACACCCTGATTGTGGCGCGGTGTCCATTCGTCCATTATCGTAATGTCTGCTCGGTCTCGCCAATGTGTTGGCCAAGGCCTTCCCCACACCTCCACTTCTCGCTTTTAAACAACTGCCAAAACTTAAACAGACCATTGTTTGCACCAAACTGCCCAGCCTTCAGGGTTACACCATACAACCCTGCCATGGCAACCACTGTAAGGCGTGTCAGAGAGTCAACACGGATGCCACGATTACCCATGGAGACATCACCCACCATGTATGCGGCAGGTACTCATGTGGCCCGGCCAATGTTGTCTATCTCATAAGCTGCAGGCAAGGAACCCCGAAGGCATGGTACATTGGCGAGACCAAACAGACACTACAACAATGGATGAATGGACACCAGACAACAATCACCAGACAGGGGCATTCCCTCCCAGTTGGGGGAACACTTCAGCAGTCAGGGATATTTGGCCTCAAGAGGCTGATAGCCAAGTTCAGTACCCATGGGGATGGCCTCAACCGGGACTTTGTGTTCATGTCACACTACAGGTGACCGCACTACACTATACACTCTCTCACACACACAGTCTTACATACTCACACAGACCATCTCTTTTACATATGCTCCCTCTCATATACGCACACACACACACACTCTACCAAGCTTGCATGCATGCAAACACTCTCCCTTGTGTGCATTCACACTCACAACCACACACACACACTCACATTCTCTCTCTCTCTCTCCCTCCCTCTCCCTCTCTCTCCCTCTGTCTCTCCCTTTCTATCTCTCTCTCTCAAGCACGCACATATAAGTCTAGGGGGTGAATTTGTATTTGCAGAATTATATTTGCAGATACATTCTATTTTGCACAAAAGATGTACAATCTACAGGCAGTCAATCCATATAATATTTAGTAAATTCCACTTTGGAAATAGAACCATTCTGACTAAAGATTGGGATACAGACAGATTCTAATCTCACACCTTTAATGCATTTTCTGAGCTGTGCTGTCACTTTTTTTATAAAACGGTAAGAATGTGACTTAAAGGAAGTTCTGGGATTTACATATTAATGAAACGAAACCTGCAACCCATTCTCGAAGATGGAAGGTTTAACAACAATCTAGGCTTGTTCAATATATCATTTCAGTTGCATGACACTAATCTCTTGCTATAAAGATTGTGTCTTATGATCCTGCTCCACAACTACCTGATGAAGGAGCAGCGCTCTGAAAGCTGGTGCTTCCAAATAAAGATGTTGGTCTATAACCTGGTTTTGTATGATTTTTAACTTTGTCCACCCTCATCCAACACTGGCTCCTCCAAATTGTAGCACTTAGGATTGTTCAGCAAGTGCTGGTCACCTGACGAAGAATATCTGACAGACTTCTTTTGATGTTTTGAAAGTGCAGGCTGACTGATTACAGTCTGTACTTTGCAAACATTTGATTCAATCAGCTAATCCCATTCTCCAGCCCTATTCTGGAGCCATGTAAATTTGGCACTTGCAAATGTTTATCCAGCTGTCTTCTGAAATCTCTTATGGCATCAGCCTCTGCCACTCTCTCAGACAGTTTAGACCAAATTCTAACAATCTCTTGAGTAATAAAGTTTCTCCTCATTTCACTCAAAATGTAGTGTATTGCATTTCTGGAACTTTGTACCATTATAAGTTCTACATGACTTATAAACAGTACTAGGAGGACACAGCTTTAGATCTGACTCTCACATGATCTGGTTTTAACCATCCACCAAATCCTCATCACATCATCACAGTTTGTGATGTTTATTGTATTCAGTCATGTACGAACACATACAGACTTTTTCAGGCTGACATAAGACAAGATGGAACTTACATTTATATGCAAATATCTGTTCTCTGGAATTAAAAGGATATGTTTGAATTACCTGTGCACTTATAGTTAGCCAAGATTTTCTCCCTGCAACACCATGAGCTAATTTGTCAATCAATCTGCAACCATTTCTTCTGTGGTATAAATAATGATGATTATTTCAATTTTGTCATCCTGTGCATATCCTGATGATTTCAAAACAAAAAAGTTTTTATGATTTTATTCCTTAGTTTCCACTTGTACCCAGCAGTTGTCTAGACCCACTTACAAGATACTGATGGTCTGCCTTCATTTTCCATCTTTTATCTCTAGATTTATTATCATCCTCACAAATGTTATGTTAATGAGAAAAGATTTTACTGTATTTCTAGTTCTGTACAATATAAAACACATTAGGCTGAAATTTGACTGTGAAATACCTTCATTTTCTTTAATTGATCTTCTGCAATTGGTTCTGAATGAACTGTGTTTCAGTTTTTACTGAAGTGTTTGCATTTTCGATGGACTCGACAGCCTCTTTCCTCCCCATTCTCACTGTTTCTTGTTCTGAGTGCAATGGTTTTGTCAATGAAAAGATGATTTAGTTCCTTCCAAGCAGCTTCCAAGAGAGCATTGGGTGATTGCTTAGACAGGAGCAATGTGCAGGGTGATGGGTAAAAGGCACTGTGTTCAGAAGACTGATATGGCACGGTGGCACAGTCGTTAGCACTGCTGCCTCACAGCACCAGAGACCCGGGTTCAATTCCTGCCTGGAGTTTGCACATTCTCCCGTGTCGGCATGAGTTTCCTCCGGTTTCCACCCACAGTCCAAACAATGTGCAGGTTAGGTGAATTGGCCATGCTAAATTGCCTGATGTGTTAGGTGAAAGGGGAATGGGTCTGGGTGGGTTGCTCTTCTGAGGGACGGTGTGGACTTGTGAGAAAGAAAGTTGCTAAGCCGCTGGTGAAGATCGTTGCTTCCTCACTCTCCAACGGAGTTATATTGGAGGGAGGCAAATGCTGTTCCTCTTTTCAAGAAGGGGAATAGGGAAATCCTTGGCAATTACAGACCAGTTAGTCTTACGTCTGTGGTCAGCAAGGTTTTGGAAAGAATTCTGAGGGATAGGATTTATGACTATTTGAAAAAGCATAGCATGATTAAAGGCAGTCAGCATGCCTTTGAGAGGGGCAGGTCATACCTCACAAAACTTATTGAGATCTTTGAGAAGGAGACGAGAAAGGTTGACGATGTGGTGTTTATGGACTTCAGCAAGACATTTGATAAGGTTCCCCATGGTAGGCTCATTCATACAGTCAGGAGGTATGGGATACAGGGAGATTTGGTTATCTGGATTCAGAATTGGTTGGCTGACAGAAGTCAAACAGTGGTTGTAGATGGAAAGCATTCTGCCTGGAGGTCAGTGGTGAGTGGTGTGCCACAGGGCTCTGTTCTTGGGCCTCTGCTCTTTGTAGTTTTTATAAATGACATGGATGAGGAGGTTGAGGAGTGGGTTAGCAAATTTGCAGATGACACAAAGGTTGGAAGCGTCGTTGATAGTATTGAGGGCTATTGAAGGCTGCAGCGTGACATAGGTAGGATGCAGAGCTGGGCTGAGAATTGGCAGATGGAGTTCAATGTGGATAAATGCAAAATGATGCATTTTGGAAGTTCGAACTTGAATGCTGAATATAGGATTAAAGTTCGGATTCTTGGCAGTGTGAAGGAAGAGAAGGATCTTGATGTTCAAGTGCATAGATCCCTCAAAGTTGCCACCCAAGTGGACAGAGCTGAAAAATGTGTTGCTGGAAAAGCGCAGCAGGTCATGCAGCATCAAAGGAGCAGGAGAATCAACATTTCGGGCATAAGCCCTTCTTCAGGAATGAGGAGGGTGTGCCAAGCAGGCTAAGATAAAAGGTAGGGAGGAGGGACTTGGGGGAGGGGCGTTGGGAATGTGATAGGTGGAAGGAGGTTAAGGTGAGGGTGATAGGCTGGAGAGGGGGTGGGGGCGGAGAGGTCGGGAAGAAGATTGCAGGTCAAGAAGGCGGTGCTGAGTCCGAGGGTTGGGACTGAGATAAGGTGGGGGGAGGGGAAATGAGGAAGCTGGAGAAATCTGCATTCATCCCTTGTGGTTGGACGGTTCCTAGGTGGAAGATGAGGCGCTTGTCCTCCAGGTGTCGTGTTGCCATGGTCTGGCAATGGAGGAGACCAAGGACCTGCATGTCCTTGGCGGAGTGGGAGGGGGAGTTAAAGTGTTGAGCCATGGGGCAGTTGGGTTGGTTGGTGCGGGTGTCCCAGAGGTGTTCTCTGAAACGTTCCGCAAGTAGGCGACCTGTCTCCCCAATGTACAGGAGGCTACATCGGGTGCAGCAGATGCAGTAAATGATGTGTGTGGAGGTGCAGGTGAATTTGTGATGGATATGGAAGGATCTCTTGGGGCCTTGGAGGGAAGTGAGGGGGAAGGTGTGGGCGTGCGCAAGTTTTGCATTTCTTGCGGTTGCAGAGGAAGATGCCGGGAGTGGAGGTTGGGTTGGTGGGAGCTGTGGACCTGGCGAGGGACTCGCGGAGGGAGTGGTCTTTCTGGAACACTGATAGGGGAGGGGAGGGAAATATATCCTTGGTGGTGGGGTCCGTTTGGAGGTGGCGGAAATGATGAAAGATGATACGATGTATCTGGAGGTTGGTGGGGTGGTAGGTGAGGACCAGTGGGGTTTAAGGGTGGAGGAGCGGGAAGTGGAGGAGATGCGGTAGAGAGCATCGTCAACCATGTCTGAGGGGAAATTGTGGTCTTTGAAGGAGGAGGTCATCTGGGTTGTTCGGTATTGAAATTTGTCCTCCTGGGAGCAGATGTGGCGGAGGTGAAGGAATTGGGAATATGGGATGGCGTTTTTACAGGGGGCAGGGTGGGAGAAGGTGTAATCTAGGTAGCTGTGGGAGTTGGTCGGTTTATAGTAAACGTCCGTGTTGAGTCGGTCGTCCGAGATAGAAATGGAGAGGTCTAGGAAGAGGAGAGAGGAGTCTGAGATGGTCCAGGTAAATTTGAGGTCAGGGTAGAAGGTGTTCATAAAGTGGATGAACTGTTTAACCTCCTTGTGGGAGCACGAGGTAGCACCAATACAATCATCGATGTAGCGGAAGAAAAGGTCGGGGGGGTGCCAGTGTAGGTGCGGAAGATGGACTGTTCCACATATCCGACGAAGAGGCAGGCATAGCTGGGGCCCATGCAGGTGCCCATGGCTACTCATTTGGTTTGAAGGAAGTGGGAGGATTGGAAAGAGAAGTTGTTCAGGGTGAGGACTAGTTCAGTCAGTCGAAGGAGGGTGTCAGTGGAAGGGGACTGGTTGGGTCGGCGGGAAAGGAAGAAGCTTTGAGTCCTTCGGGTTGGAGGTGTACAGGGATTGGATGTCCATGGTGAAGATAAGGCGTTGGGGGCCGGGGAAGCGAAAATCATGGAGGAGGTGGAGGGCGTGGGTGGTGTCCCGAACGTAGGTGGGGAATTCTTGGACGTAGGGAGACAGGACCGTGTCGAGGTATGCAGAGATGAGTTCGGTGGGGCAGGAGCAGGCTGAGACAATGGGTCGGTCGGGGCAGTAAGGTTTGTAGATTTTGGGCAGGAGGTAGAAACTGGCGGTGCCAAGTGGATAGGATTGTTAAGAAATTATGTGGTGTTCTGGCTTTCATTAACTGGGGAATCGAGTTTAAGAGCAATGAGGTTTTGCTGCAGCTCTACAAAACCCTGGTGAGACCACACTTGGAATATTTTGTCCAGTTCTGGTCGCCCGATTATAGGAAAGATACGGAGGCTTTGGAAAGGGTACAAAGAAGGTTTACCAGAATGCTGCCTGAACACTGGAAAGCATGTCTTATGAAGAGAGGTTGACTGAGCACAGACTTCTCTCTCTGGAGAGAAGGAGGAAGAGCGGTGACCAGGTCGAGGTATACGAGGTCATCAGAGGCATGGATAGCGTCAATAGCCAGAGACATTTGCCCAGGGCAGGTGATATTTTTAAGATATTAGGAGAAAGGTATAAAGGAGACATCAGAGGTACGTTCTTTACACAGTGAGTTGTGAATGCATGGAATGAGTTGCCAGCTGTGGTGATGGAAGCAGAGTCATTCGAAACATTTAAGTGACTGCTGGACATGCACATGGACAGCAGTGAATTGAGGGGTGCAGAGGTTAGGTTAGGTTATTTTATTTTAGATTTAGAATAATCCTTGGCACAACATTGTTGGCCAAAGGGCCTGTTCTGGGCTGTACTTTTCTATGTTCTATGTTCTATATCCTCATTTGAAACATTTCTGAATGAATTAATTTAGACTATTATTGCATTTGTTATGCAATTAATAATCTAACATTGATGTGGAGGTTATGGTGTCGGACTGGGGTGGACAAGATCAAAAATCAGATGACACCAGGTTATAGTCCAACAGGTTTATTTGAAATCACAAACTTTCAAAGCACTTCCCCTTTGTCAGGTGAAGTGATTTCAAGTGAACCTCTTGGACTCTTAACTGGTGTTGCCTCATTTCTGACCTTAACTTAACATCTGTCTTTATTTTATTCAGCTCAAGCCCAGCTGGATGTTTAAATTCTATATACAAATATATTTAAACTCAACTTCTGTTAATAATTATCCCCAATTCAAACAGTTTGCTATGATAGCGGCAGTTGCAACAATATTCAAGAGATTTTGTACCATTCAGCATAAAGTAACTATTTGATCACCAACCCATCCACAAACCATTGAACTGGCGACCTCTCTTCACTTTCCCAAAAAAACAAGGGAAGTTGGCTGATCCCTGATTCAAGGATAACATCAACACAAAGTCATGGGTATTCATGTGATTGAATAGGTAGATTCTTGACCCACAGGTGTTTATACACATTTTTTTTCTCCAACAAACATACCCAAAGGCATTTCTTACTTATGCAAGACACTATTAATCTATATTTGAAGTTTTTTTTTAGTTTCAAAAATGTGCTTTATTCATAAAAATATCTTGACATACTCTAAACATGATCACGAGAGCAGTTTGTTCTGTACAGTCTTTACATATGGAGCACAAACAAACCTAAGGCATTCTTACTTATACAATTTTATATTTACACACATTTGAGGCATCAGGACGACCCACTAACTGAACAGACTGCCATTCTACTTGGGTAGAAAGACCTTACACGGTGGTTTTTCCCCACTGCGCCTTGGCGGCAGCTGCCCCAAGCTTTAGTGCGTCCTGCAGCATGTAGTCCTGGACCTTGGAATGTCCCAGTCTGCAACACTCGGTTGAGGTCAACTCCTTGCTCTGGAGGACCAACCATATTTGGGGAGACCAATGAGCGTCTCTCACTTAATTGATGGTTCTCCAGCTGCAGTCGATGTTTATCTCTGTGTGTCTCCCCAAGGAACAGACCGTAGAGCACAAGAGTCCCAAGTGAAGTTGCTTGGGATAAACTTTGATCATTCTCTCTTCCTTTGATAAGGGACATTCCAGAGGGCAATGTGTGACAGTCTCTAAAACCTCATCCCCCGCAGCCACTTCAAGGGCAGGGTGTGGTAGCGCAGAGAGTCCGGGTGTACATGAAGGATCGCACAGATAGGGCCTTTTTCATCATCATGTCTTGATGCTTGTTGGAAATTTGTTAATGAGGCAATCCAACAAGAGACCTTAACAGTCTGCTCACGGAACAAACACCCCCCTTTTCCCATAGAGTCTTGAGGACATTATGTGCTGACCACTTCCTGATGGATCTGTGGTCAAAGATGTTTCTCTTTGCAAATTTCTCCATGAAGGATATTGAGCTACTCAGAGTGTTCCGTGGCACTGTAGTCCCATCCTTCGCAACACCGGGAACAGGTGGAATCTTGGTACGCAGGGATGCTTGGTATTTGTGTACTGAGGATCTGCACATAGCTTGATGCAGCTGCACTCAGAGATGACCATCAGGATGAGGATGATACTGGGTACATTCAATCACAACACTGAAGGGGGCAGGCTGCAGAGGATGTTCCGACTACTTCAGGTTCACCTTGAACTGCCATTTGCAAGTCAGATTTCAAGATGATAAACAATTTGGATAAAATAGATGGGGAGCAGATGCTTCCTCTTGTGGGGCATTCTAGGATGAGAGGTTATAGTCTTAGGATAAAAGCAAACTTAAAACAGATTTGAGGAGAAGCTGCTTCTCCCAAAAGGTTCTGAATTGGTGGAATTCACCACCCCAAAATGTGGATGCTGGGCTAGTGAGTAAATTTAAGGAGGAGTTAGACAGGTATTTAATTAGTAATGGATTGAAGGGTTATGGGGCGAAGACAGGAAAATGGTGGTGAAGAGCATATCAGCCATGATCGAATGGCAGAGCAGACTCGATGGGCCAAATGGCCTAAGTCTGATCCTATGTCTTATGAACTTATGTAAGGGGTCCACTACAAGGGTGCTGCCTCCTTCAAACTGTACGTACCAGGACATCTTGTGTTGGGATGGTGCACGTAAGGATGGTAACAACCTGACTCCTCTGATCAGGGAGAATGAACAATGATGTCACAGACAGGACGGAGAGGGGATCTTCACCTCTTTACTCCTCAAATACCTTCAGGAAACACTCACATTACTTCACGCCCCTGAAAGGCGTGTTGAAGTACACCCCACTGGGGAAATCCTGCAGACAGAAGATATCTGCTGCTTGGAACCTACAGCAATCCAGGAGGACTCTCTTCACAAAGAAGGTCCGATCGGTCAGTGATCATTCATCCACTTTCTTCACAGTCACCTTGACTGTGTTGTGGATTCCCTGGCCTGGAGAGCAGACATTAACCATGGCCATAGTTCTGCTTGGCCAGTCATGAATTGGCATTAGGCCAAATCCAGCAAAAGAAATGGACCCCAATAAGAGCTCAGCTCAATCAATGGTCCTCTAATTTCCACTTGCAATCACAATCCAGTGACAATCTCAAGATCTTTTCTGGACAATGATGATGATGATGACAATGAAGAAGGATCATGGTCTCTGCTGACATGGGCACAATGTTCCATGATGCAGTGGAATCTGGAGTGTACAACTTACTTGCCTGTGCCTCATTATTAAGATGTTGTGACTCAGTGCCTGCTACATTGAGTCACAACATCTTGTTCTAGACTAGAGTGGTGCTGGAAAAGCACAGCAGTTCAGGCAGCATCCGAGGAGCAGGAAAATTGACGTTTCGGGCAAAAGCCCTTCATCAGGAATAGATTTTCCTGCTCCTCGGATGCTGCCTGAACTGCTGTGCTTTTCCAGCACCACTCTAGTCTAGAATCTGGTTTCCAGCGTCTGCAGTCCTTGTTTTTACCCTCACAACATCTTGTCATTATTTGAACATTCATAGCAAACACCTTCCAGTCATTAATGTCATTTTTGCAATGTCAAGCAGAGTGTCATAAAGGTGAATGATTGTAATTCTGGGAATTTCTCCAACAACACTGCAATGAGACAGTCTTCAACCTAGTGTAAGATATTAGGAGATATTGAGTTGTTGGGTATCTTCGCTAACTCACTCATCGGCTCACTATTTTCATTAATACTGGGTTCCTGTTCATTCATAACCCTCTACTAATCTGTTATTTACTATGACATGATTCATTCATAAAACACAATTCTGTAGTATATTTGATCATCCAAATTTAAAAACAACCCTGTTTAATCAAAAGAAACCTTTCAAACCCATTTCTGCATTATCAACCCTTGCTACAAGCAGAGTTTACCTCTGAATAAGTGTAGCATACAGAACAATACCATCCCCATCAAGTCTCCATGAAATAACCATCTCCTGGACCTGAATAGATTCCCCAATTAGTAAGTACCTGTTAAATACCTTTTAACTGAGCCATTATCCCTTTCAGAAACTAACTGACAAAACAGTGCTTCCATGAAATTGCATGAATGAATGAAACTCACATCAGCAAATAGTGGCAGTAATCAAGCTGCAGTAATCTCTTTAATGTTCTTTATTCTTTTATTAAGTATAGGTACCATTGCTAACTTAGAATGTTTCAGCCTAGCATTTTTACTTAACATTTACCAACTTAAAAGACAAAAGGAGTAACGCCTCTTAATTGTGTAAGCAGAGCGGACAGAAACTCATAACGCAGCAAGCGTTTAGCACATTTTAACCCATCTTCTGTTCCCCAGCACAGAAGTCCTTCAAGCCTCTGTGTACTACAGATAAAACAATGAGACACCATAGTAATGGAATTTTAATATATGTAACAACTGTGTATAAAGGGGCTTTTGTAAGAACTGCATTTCAGGATTTCTATTGCAGCCTCAAACTTGTGCTGCGATTGCTGAATAAAAGAGTTGAAAACTACAGCAGGTCAGGCAGCATCTGAGGAGCAGGAGAATAGATGTTTCAGGCATAAGCCCTTCATCACAAATGTACTTTTCCAGCACCGCACTTTAAAAATCTGATCTCCAGCATCTGCAGTCCTCACTTTCTCTTCGTGAATCAAAGAGGCTAGTTTCACCACACACTGATTTGGGATTTCATTTGAACACGATCCCACACTGTTGATATTTCAGCCACAATACAATCTGCAGCCTAGGTGACAAAATGATACCTTTGGCCAAAACAACATCCATACTTTTTTTTATACAAAAAGCTATTCAAATCTTGAATGCACTATGTGAAAATATGAGAAACCAAATTCAAATGTAGTTTTCCTAATTAGAGCTAAGCAGGATAGATCCAAACATCTAAATATTTTGCGAGTTTATACAGAAAGATTAGAGGTGTCAAGTCAGGTGAATAACTCATTCAAAGAGCTGCCTGGAAAGAAAATGAACTGAAGAACCTTCCTCGGTTTTATTGATTATATGATTTTAAATGAAAAATATTAACATTAAAACGTGCTTAAAATCTCTTTTTTTTTCTTTTTGGTTCTTTTCAAGTTTTTCCTGACTTACTCCATTTCTTTTGTCAATAATTGTTTAAAACATCTTTTAAAAAAACAAGTGTCTTGATTGTAGTTATTCACTTATTAGTGTCTCTAATTTAGATTTATTATCCCTGCTCTCTCTTGCTATATTATGCTTTTATGCATTCTCTGCAATAAATTCCACATTGCTAAACTTAGTTTTGGATTCACATTTTGAATTTGTTTTTCCACAATATCCCCTTCCTCAGATAACCCTTTCTCTAAAACTTCTAATCATAAATATGCTCTAGACTTCATTCAAATTGCTTCTCATCTCAGATCACAAACACACAGATAGGGAAAAGGCTCACTAGTCAACCAAGCTTGTCTTCAATGATGAAAGGTACAGTCTCATGACTAAACACCTCCTTGCATCCTCTCCCAAACCCCTTCCACCAAGTGCCATGTCGTTTCCTTGGAGAGCCATAACAGCAGTGAAGTCCTAGGGCCAAGAAGTGAAAACAGTACCCAGAACAGTATTCAGTACTCTGTGGGTGGTGTGGTGGCACAGTGGTTAGCATTGCTGCCTCATAGTACCTGAGACCTAGGTTCAATTCCTGCCTCAGGCGACTGACTGTGTGGAGTTTGTGCATTCTCCCTGTGTCTGTGTGGGTTTGCTCTGGTTTCCTCCCACAGTCCAAAAATGTGCGGGTTAGGTTTTGAGTACAATCTCACTTCTCTGGTGATCAAGATATTTTACAGGAGAAAGTGAGGACTACAGATGCTGGAGATCAGAGCTGAAAAATGTGTTGCTGGAAAAGCGCAGCAGGTCAGGCAGCATCCAAGGAGCAGGAGAATCGACGTTTCGGGCATAAGCCCTTCTTCAGGAAGATATTTTATCAGCCAAATATTGTCTTAAAAATGCATTTTCTATTCAGCTTTCCCTTTGACCAGATTACAAAACATTCCAGGGGTCCATTACTTCCTGCTCAAATAAATTAAAACCTTAACATCCAATCAAATTTAAACTTATGCCCACTGACCTTGCTCAACCTGCTAAACTGGGATAATCTATCAACAGGAACACAATTCATCTCTTCAATTACTTTAAAGATCTCAGTTAATTTACTGCTAAATCTACACTGCTGTAAAGTCAATAGACCAAGTCCTTAGACCTATCTGAAATATATCTCCTTGAGCTTTAGCTTTTCTGACACTTTGTCCCTGAATAAACTATGGGCATCTCTAATCCATCTTACTTTTAGCCATTCTAGATTTTGCAGTGGATGGACAACTAAAGCACCTTCACAGTCATTAAAACCTTGTGACAGTGGTCGGCCTCCATTTTGACACACTTTCTATTTTTAATCTAATTTGTGTTTTCCTGACCTTGGACATCCTGACAGATGAATGAAGAGGTAGGATAGATGCATCCATAAAGGAAAAGTGACTTATTAGCTCTCCAATGGAGCCAGGAGTTGAGATATTTCCATCAGACAAAACACTCTAACATCAAGCCACCAACGGTCTGACCAAACCCTTATGCAATGATTCCTAAATCTCCACTCTGATACTCCTCTGACCATTGACACTTACTTAGACCTTTAAATACCATGACAAAGGTATTAATCTCCCACTCCTGTGTCTACTAGCACATGTATTCCTAGACCTTATCCCATCTACCTGTTAGACAAGCCCAAGGGCTGAGATACCTTCAGCACTACCTACTGGACCCCTCTACTTGCCTCACACATAGTCACACTCTCCTGTTCCCTACCACTGACCAAATTCGAGGTTGTTAATCTAAGGGGTGTGGGCGTCTCCTGAAACAGAGTTCAGGTAACACCCCCCCCCCCCCCCCCCCTTTCCTGATATATGGCCTTGTCAGAGCCCAACTCATCAACTCTGAACTGAAGTTCTTCAAGCAACAGCATTTGCTGCAGATGTGGTCACTATGAACCACAATGGGGTCCATCAGCTCCCACATCACGCAGTTGCAACACAACACCTGTCTCGGCATCTCTATTGTAATAACCCAGTTCTCAATTTGACTTTAAAAAATTTTGTATTCATCTTTGTAGCCTGTAAATATTTCTCGTACTGACCTTCAATCTGAAAGTAACCTATAATCAGTAGTCAAATTAATAGCTATTACCATCCAATGAACAAACAGTTTACCTGTGACATCACGTTTATGCTGGGTCCCTGGTTTCATTTAATAAAAACCTTACAAACTGTGAGACAAAAATCAAGCATCTCTTCCCCCCTCATCAACTTACCACGATGCTTCCAAGTTCCTGTAGCTATAGACTTACTCGGATTGTCTCACACTGGTGTGATCTCTCCTTCTTGACCGTGTGAAGCTTCCAATTTTAATAGATATGGAGACAATGATCAGTTCCATAATCCTGAGGTTAGCTTTGCTGAAATCATAGTCTGTCTCATTGCATGAACACTTGCCTGAGAATTAGTGGAATTTTTTTCATCTGGTTGTTTGCAGTGTGACATGAACTCAAACCTTTGTAGCCTGAGTTTAAGTTGAACTTTAATGTTGATCTTCTAATATCTTGAAAGATTTTGTCAGGATTGTAACAGCCATCATCAGAAATACCAGAACATTTGTATTCCTTCACTCTTTGATTCCCGAAGAAAGAAGAATATTGTCATTCTTTGCCAGTTACCTGCTGATCCAAAGTATGGAACATTTCCTTTTTTAAATTGTGAAGTTCTGATGGAACATCAATGGACATGTGTTTTATTTCTGTCTTTTAGCTCTTTAAAATGAAAGTATAAAAGTCTATATTGCAGTGTAGCGATTTACTTTGTTTTTGTAGTCTCTTTGTAGTTTTTTTTATTGCGCGATGTTTCTGTGAGAAGAAATTGTGTATTTGTGCCTGTAGGTGGTGTTTGTACCAAAAAGTGAAGATGTCTTCTGTATCATTTTTGTACTGTTTTGGAAAGTAAAGATAATGATGGAATCAGTAAATGACTTGCATGTGAATGTAAGAGGAATGGTTAATACATTTTCAGACGACATCAAAATTGCTGATGTAATGGACAATGAAGAAGGTTATCTCAGAGTGGAAAGTGACTTTGATCAGATGGGCCAATGGGCTGAGGCGTGACAGATAGAGTTTAATTTAGATAAATGTGAGGTGTTGCATTTTGGGAAGATAAATCAGGGCAGGGCTTATGCATTTAATGGTAGAGACCTGGGTGGTGTTCCGAACAAAGAGACCTTGAGGTGCAGGTTCATAGTTCCTTGAAGGTGGAGTCACAGGCAGACAGGTTAGTGAAGAGGCTGTTGGGGAATAAATTTTACACCGGGAGTTGTGACCTTCAGCAATTAATTAGTTTTATTCTTGGCCATGGGAAAGTAGACTTTCGTTCAGAGAAGTCTGATATATTCCCATGAAGTACAGAGTGTTACAATTATATAGTACATCACAACCCCATTGAGCATTAATTACGCAACTTAGGTGCAGTCGCAAGCTAAATGGTCAGTTCGTATAGCTGCGACATATATTGCACAGACATATATTTCTTAATGTCTACAAAACTGAATGTTATCTCATACTGCACATTTGAGCTACATAGAAACAGATAATTAGCTTAATGGACAGTACATTAACTATGAAAGCAGCGTTGTTTCAGTCCTTGTTGAACTGAAACAGTTTGTAGCTGCAAGGTCATGTTATCAAAACAAATTCCTCAGCTTAGTTTCTACTGCAAAGGTTGCTTTGTGACAAAATGGCTTCCACAGACATTTTGTGTCAAATCTGGTCAATTAGTTTTCCAGAAAAACGTTTGGTATGCTTGCCTTTTTTAGTCAGTGCATTGAGTATAGGAGTTGGGAGGTTATGTTGCAGCTGTACAGTACATTAGTTAGGCCACTTTTGGAATACTGCGTTCAATTCTGGTCTCCCTGCGAAAGATGTTGTGAAATTTGAAAGAAACAATTTAGAAGTATGTAAAAATTTACAATGTTGCTTGGGTTTGTGTGTTTGAGCTATACGGAGAGGCTGTATCTGCTGGGGCTATTTTCCCTGGACCATCTAGGCTGAGGGGTGACCTTATAGAGGTTTATAAAATCATGAGGGGCATGGATAGGATGAATCACCAAGGTCTTTTCCTCAGGGTAGGGGAGTGCAAAACAAAATATTAAGATGAGAGGGGAAAAGGGACCTCAGGGGTAGCTTTTTCATGCAGAAATTGGTGCATGTATAGAATGAGCTGCCAGAGGGAGTGGTGGAGGCTGGTACAATTACAACATGTAAAAGCCATCTGGTTGGGTACTTTAAAAGGAAGGGTTTAGGTGGCATGGTGTATAAATAATAATCTCTCCCTCAATGTCAGCAAAACTAAAGAGCTGGTCATCAACTTCAGGAAGTAAGGGAGGATGACACACCCCTATCTATATCACTGGAGCTGAGGTAGAGATGGTTAAGACCATCAAGTTCCTAGGAGTGACGAACACCAACATTCTGTCCAAGATCTCCCATGTTGATGCGACGGTTCAGAAGGCACAGCCACGCCTCTTCCTCCTTAGGAGGCTTAGGAAATGTGGCATGTTCATAAGGACCCTCACTGACTTTTATACCTGGATGCTTTCTATCTGGATGCACCTTGGGGCTTGGTTCAGAAGCTGCTCTACACAGGGCCATGAGAAACTACAGAAAGTTGTGAACACAGCCCAGACCATCATGCAAGCCAACCTTCCATCCATTGACTCTATTTACACTTCTCTCTGCCTTGGAAAGCAAGCTAATATCATTAAGACCCCTCCCACTCCAATTATAATCTCTTCTGTTGGGCAGAAGATACAAAAGCTTAAGCACACGTACCAACAGATTCAAAAACAACTTCTTCTCCACTGTTATTAGACTTCTGAATGGATCTTTCAAGTTTTAAATTTAATGTTAATCTCGCTCTTTCTGCACCTTCTTTGTAGCCATAACTGTGCCTTCCTTGCTCTGTTCAGTCACCCTATGGTCCTTTGTGTGGTATGAGCTGCCTGTACCACACACAAAACAAAACTTTTCACTGTACCTAGGTACACACGACAATAACATATCAAATCGCATCTCAAATCAAAATCAAATCAAATAAAATCATTATTTTTCAGAAGCATTATTTAAAATGTGCTTCACTACAGATCCTTCAAGAAGAGTTAAAAAGTATTAATGCTAAATACATTCCCACGAAGATAAAGAGTGGGACTTAGAAATCTAGACCCTTCGTGGGTATATAAATAGGAAGGGTTTGGAGAGATATGGGTCAGGTGCTGGCAGATGGACTAGATTGGGTTGGGATATCTGGTCAGCATGAACGAGTTAGACTGAAGGGTCTGTTTCCGTGCTGTACACCTCTATGATTCTAAGATAAGGTGAAACAAAGCAGAGGCCGTGAATTCAATACTGAGAAAAAGTTGAGAGGAGCAGAACAAGAACAATCAAAAAAGCAAATGGGGAAGCAAAGACAGGGGATGAGAAAATATTGGCAAACATAATTCAGGAGATCCTAAAGACTTTTAAAAAATGCATCAAAAATGAAAGGATAACTGAGGCAAGAATAGGAGCAATTAATGTAGCACAGTGTGTCAGTGATTAGCCCTGTTCCCTCGCAGTGCCAGAGAACTGTATTCAATTCCGCCTCGGGCGATTGTCTGTGCAGAGTTTGCATATTCTTCCTGTGTCTGTGTGGATTTCTTCTGGTGGCTCTGGTTTCCTCACACAGTTCAAAGATGTGCAGGTTAGCACGGTTTGGCCATGCTAAATTGCCCATAGTGCTCAGCAATGTGCAGATTAGGTGGATCGACCATGGGAAATGCTGGGTTATAGTTTAGGCGGTTGAGTCTGGGTGGGGTGCTCTTCGGAGAGGTGGTGTGGACTTGCTGGGCCAAAAGACTTGCTTTTATGCTATAGGGATTCTCAGAAAGCAGGAAAAGGCAACTCATGAGATGAAGCAAAAGATGAGGATCTGGTTTTAATGAATACTTTCCCCCTTTTTCATAACAGAGATGAACAAAACAGACATCGTTCTTGAAAATGAGTATTATGAAATATTCAATGGGGTAAACATAGTGAGGGAGAAAATTTTGAAATGTTTAACATCTTCAAAAGTAGATTAATCAGCAGATATAGAGAACATGTATCTTTGGCTGGTAAGGGGAAAGAAAATGAGACAAAATAGCAGAAACTTAGACCATGTTTTCCCAATTCTCTCTGGCTGCAGACATGATGTTGGAGAGCCAGAGGAATGTTAACATTGTACTTGCACCAAAAAAAATAGTCTGAGTAACTCCGGGCCAGTCAGCCTGTCTGAGCTTTCCAGTGCAGTTCGAGACTTCTGTGTTACTTATCTGTTGTTCTACCCACTGAGCAAATACAATGTCATTAAAACAACTTCAACCAAACCCTGATGGTTTCCCTTTCTCAAGAGATCCCTTCGAGTGTTAAGGACATACAAAGGTGCCAGAGCTCAAACAAGGTTGAGGGATTCAACTGTTCTATCACTAATTCTATATTTCTTCCAGTTCTGGAAAGATATCTTTATTGACTCAAAATTTTAACTCTGCCTCTCTACATAGGCAGATAGAATTGCTGAGTGCTTGGGAACATTCCTTTTTATCTCTTTCACTTCCATTACGAGCTTGCCTTTAGTGGTAGGCTGCTCTGACAAGATCCATCTGATGTTCATGGCCTTCTGTTCTGTTGGTGACACCACAATAATGTAAGCACCCCATCTTCTCTGTGTTGATGCTGGGAGTAGCACACCTCCTGAAAACACACCAATGTGCAGTGCCCTTCCTGCCTCATGGTCCATCGTGGCTGGTCATTTTAAGGTACTGTAAACATATAGCATCATGCCATTCAGATGATATGCTGATGCAGCTATTTAACCATTTCAATGAAGTTGTCACCTGACCAAGAAGTTTGGGAGCAAACATGCTGGGCACTTCAATGTAGACTTTGCAATCTGGAGTTACCTTATGTATTAGTCTACCAAGCACCCTTCAATTTCTTGGGTGCCTTTCCATTCCTACAGACATTCCATTTTCCAATTCTAAATGCCATTCACCTCTTCAGACAACACTTGATTGTTCTATCTATTCCTGCACTGGATTCAGATGCTTGCAAACGCTGTTGGCTATCTCTTCCACCGTGTCCTCTCCTCATTTTGATCAAGTTTTCTGGTCTAATTTCTTTTTTGCCTTATAAATGCCTGCAAGACATGACATCAGGAGGAATAACCTCTACGCATCCTTTTGGAGATAAGGTCCTCCATCCATATGGAGGAAATTCTCCATCACGTTGTTTAGCATTAATGCTATGGTAAATAAAGCACAGATTTCAGACAAACCCAGCAACTCTAAACTTGCCATCATGAGTTTCCAAGAACTCATCATTAGATCCTCAATTCCAAACTCTTTATTAAAATCAAATTCCACCATCTGCCATGGTGGGATTTGGACCCGGGTCCCCAAAACATT
This sequence comes from Chiloscyllium punctatum, assembly GCF_047496795.1. Classification (NCBI taxonomy): domain Eukaryota; kingdom Metazoa; phylum Chordata; class Chondrichthyes; order Orectolobiformes; family Hemiscylliidae; genus Chiloscyllium; species Chiloscyllium punctatum. The sequence goes on from NC_092747.1 coordinate 120,546,795, forward strand.
CGCTGAGTTTCTAGCTTGAGTAGCACAAGGCCATTGCCTCCTTGAAAATGCAGTCAAACATCCTTTTGATGTTTTTGTGCTGCAAGTCAACCTCCCAAAGTATCTCAATAACCTTTGAAGTTTCAGTGAGGGAAACAGGTGAATAAGCAGGTAAGTATTCTCTAGGGTCATCACCCCTCCTCCTGCCTTTACAGAAGAATGGATTGCGTCAATGATTGCTTCGTCTATCTGTTCTGGAAAGCTGTATATTTGTTTTGTTCACTTGAGTATGAGTTTTCATGGCAATCTCATCTTGAATGCCTTGAGGCCAGCTGTGTCAAAGTGCATAAGATAGATCTCTGCAATAATGAAAATCTTCTTTATTTTCCATTGAAATATTTTATCCATTTTCCTGATCCGTACCTCAAAAACATTGAATGTCATTCAAGTAGTTTTATTGGCATCATACTGCCTGGGTCATGCCTCGATACTTGCAGATCAACATGACCTCTTGGATGTTCCTATCATTAGAAGCCACAGCTTTTCAGCAGCCTCCATATTGACATGTACCAGAGAGTGACACAACCCTTGTTTCACTTTCCGCCAATACATGTTTTATCTTTAAAAGTTGGACAGCAATCTGGCCATAGGTGTTAAAACAGTTTCATCATGCTAAATTAAAGTTCCTTGGTACATACTCATTCAGGATGTAGGTAAGACCATTTTGCAGCCAGTTCCCAAGTGATTGCTGCAGTCTCTGCTGCACCCTCACTGGTTACTGCACAGAAGACAATGCCGTGCCCTGCTTTGGACTGATCCAGCCATCCATTGCTGCATGGGAACTCATGTGACTACAACTCTTGGAATTGTTTCATACCTGATTGAACTAAGGTTGAGAATATTCTGTGCTTCAGCTGCCTTTAACAATGTTAGCAGCTTTTAATCCTAACATTTTTGGATGTTCTCAGCATCTTCCTCACTGAAGAGAATGCTTGCTTGTCAAATTTTGCTCATTGCTTCAGAATGGTTGGCTTCTTGTTTCACACTACAGTTTTCCATTGATATAGCAACTTCAGTTTATCTTCAGTGGATGGCACTTTTCATTTTGTGTTATATATGTAGGGTTTCAAGGATGGGGAGTGATTTCACAAAGTAGCACAGCATAAAGCCACTCTGATGTGTTGGTGTGGCAAAATGATAACAGGTCCAAAACTTTGACTTATTAAAGCAATGTCCTATTACTCTGCTGGCAAGAATTACTGACAACCTTGATACAACCAATTTTGGGATATTTAATGCTGACCCGTTGCAATTTTATTTTATTGCTTTTGAAGCGGTTGCCACGTATATTTATTAGAATAATTCCTGGACACCAAGAGTTAGATTATGAGGAGGGACCACATAAATAGCAACAGTTGGTATGGACTCAGTGCCTTGGACATTAAAAAAAATCCAAACCACTTTTCAAGAGTATTATAGGACAAAATACTAGGAAGAGTCACATCAAGTTAGAGAGTTGTACAGCATGGAAACAGACTCTTCGGTCCAACTCAGCTATGTCTACCAGATATTCTAACTTGATCTAGTCCAATTTGCCAGCACCTGACCCATATCCCTCTAAATCCTTCCTATTCATATACCCATCCAGATGCCTTTTATATGTTGAAACTGTACTAGCCTCCACCACTTCCTCTGGCAGCTCATTCCATACACGCACCACCCTCTGCATGAAAAGGTTACCCCTCAGGTCCCTTTTAAATCTTTCCAATCTCACCTTAAACCTATGTTATCTAAAATCCCCTACCCTGTTAAAATGACTTTGGCAATTCACACTATCCATATCCCTCTTGATTTTATAAATCTCTGTAAGGTCACCCCATAACCTCCAATTCTCCAGGGAAAATAGCCCCAGCCTATTCAGCTCTCCCCATAACTTGTAACATCCTTGTAAATATTTTCTGAACTCTTTCAAGTTTTATAACATCTTTCCTATTGCAGGGATACCAGAATTGAATGCATTATTCCAAAAGTCGCTAAACCAATGTCCTGTAGGGCTTCAAAATGACATCCCAATTTCTGGCTCACGACACTGACCAATAAAGGCAAGCATATGAAATGCCTTCTTCACTACCCTGTCTGCTTGTGACTCCACCTTCAAGGAACTGAGGCCTGCGCTCCAAGATCTCTCTGTTCGCCAACACTCCCCAAGACGCTACCATTAAGAGGAAATATTAGTATAGCTGACAAAACCTTGATGAAAGATTTAATATAGAAGCAGGAAAGAAGTTAGACAGAGAGATTCAAGGACAAAATTTCAGAGCATCTTAAATCAGTAGTAAATAATAGAATGATTTTAATTTTAATAGAATGAAGCATGCATAATTAATGGCCATGCTTCAGTTGTCTGCAGCCAAAGCACTTCAAATTCCTCCTTCAACCTCTCGATAGGAAGCTCCTTCCAGCCTATCTATCCAGGCTGGACAGGGCAATGTGGTCCATCTCTGCTCCAATTTCTATGTTAATCAGAAGCCATTGTCAATCAGTGAGCAGAGATATGGCGAGTGAATAGGACTTCATGTGAGGTAAAAACAATGACTGCAGATGCTGGAAACCAGATTCTGGATTAGGGGAGCTGGAAAAGCACTGCAGTTCAGGCAGCATCCGAGGAGCAGTAAAATCGACATTTCGGGCAAAAGTCCTTCATCAGGAATACAGGCAGAGTGCCTGAAGGGTGGAGAGTGAGTCAGCACACACACACAGCAGAGTTGTTGATATTATTTATTGAGGGTAGAAAATGGCTGGTTGACCAGGAGTATGTTGGAATAAAACATAGAACACAGAACATTACAGTGCAGTAATAATGTTGGCTCTCAATGCTGCGCTGACCTGTGGAACCAGTCTGAAGACCATCTAACCTACACAATCCAATTTTCATCCATACAACTATCCAATGACCACTTAAATGCCCTTAAACTTTGGAGTTACAGTGGGGACTAAAAATGATAGTTTTGGTCTCTCCACTATTTAACCACTTTTCCTTTAAGTTAGAAAATGATGTTGTGCTTTGATAGAAGTCTTCACGATATGAAAGAGAACTGAGAATGCATGGAGAAAGAGCACCAGGCTTTTCAAGAATTAAGTTAGGTAAAACTTCTATCTGCAAATGTTTGTTGAGGTTGAGTTCTCTTCCTTTAATGACACTTGGTGATGGAGCATTTATTAATGTTATACTTGAGACTGATTGATAGATTTCTGTTAAGTAGAGTTATTAAGGGTTATGGAGCAACGGCAAAGCAATATAAAGTTAGATCAAGGTGTTGGGCAACTTCCATGGAGTTTGTCACATCTAAGCTTTCACAGGGTCCCGATACACAACATCATTCTGAATTGCACCAATAAAGGCAAAATGCTGCAGATGTTGAAAATCTGAAACAAATACTGAGAATTCAGGTGGAAATCAGCAAGTCTGGCAGAGCCTGTGGACAGAAAATCACATCTAACATTGAGTCTGGTGTAACTCTTTTTCAAAACTGCTCCAAAGATTATCCGGTTATTGGATTATCCAGACCATTGTTACTCCCCCAGAAGAGGAGACATTGGATAGGCAAGGAAGAAAATAATTCAAAGCTAAACAATTCTCAAGATTGTAGCAAAACAGAAACTGAAAATCCAGAGGCTGTTACTAGGCAGCATTTAGCACTAAGTCCTTTCCAAAACATTATCTATTTGTCTAGCAGTTAAGGGAATAAAATAATATTTTATCACTCTTTTAATAGCTTTTCTCTCAAAGACTCTTGCTTTTCTTCTAAACCACAATCATTTCCCAGTTCTTCTAACCTACAGATATTTTTATTTCAAACGTTCACATACTAAATCTTTTGCAATATAGAAAATGTCCAGATCTTTATTTTCCCCTTTCCTGTAATCCTAACTATACATGTGCTCCCAACAAAAGTCAAGGAATTATTTTGCTGCAGCATTTACCAGGGAGATAGGACAGGTAGATATGACATTGAATGATGAGATGAGTAATATGATCACTATATTTCAAATAAAATGGAACCCATTGAATAAATTCAATAATCTCAAAGAGTGTGTGGTCCAGATAGACTGTATTGACGTATTTTGAAGGAATTTCGAGAAGAGATAACAGAGGTACTGCCACTCATATTTAATAATTCATTAGAAAAAGATGCAGAGCCTGAGTACTGAACAGATAGCTACAGTAATTCTTGTATTTAAGTAAGGACACAGAATAATTCCAGGGAATTATAGACCTGTTATCCTAATGTCGCAGTTCAGAGAAAGAATAGAACCCTTACCAAAGGACAGAAGAAAAGAACTTACAGAAATGAAAAAATATAAAAATGGATATTCATAGATTTTAAGAAGAGAAACTTGTGCTTGACCAAATTTTTTACTTTTTTTTGAGCAGGTGATAGAAATGGTAATACATTTGCTGTTATTTATCTGGAATTTCAAAAGAACTTAAATAATGTGTCCCATATCAGTGAATTAAAAATGCCAGCGAATGCAGAATGGGAATACAGATGCCCATCTGGCCTGAAGATCAAAAGCAGAAAATGAATGGGTAGTTACTCAGAGTGGCAGTTGAGAAGTAACAGGGAAGTAGAATTTCACAATACTCAGTGCAATGACCACTGCTGTTTACAATCTCTATTAATAATTTGCGCCTTGAAATCAAAAGCACAATTTCTAAACTTGTAGATGACACAAAGATTGGAAGGAGCGTAAAGAATATCGAGGACTCCAATTACAAGAGGATGTCAGTAAACAAGAACTGAAATTGCTGGAAAAGCTTAGTAGGTCTGGTAACATCTATGAAGAGAAATCAGAGTTCAGAACGGAAGGGCCAGAGTTCTGAGGAAGAGTCATTGGACCCGAAATGTTAACTCTGATTTCTCTCCACCAATGCTGTCAGACCTGTTGAGCTTTTCCAGCAAGTTTTATTTTGTTTCTGATCACTAGCAACCACAGTTCCTTCAGGTTATATTTAGGATATTAACAAACTCCAGTGTGGGAAAATAATGAGCAAGTAAGTCGAATGCTGATATATTTTTGTAGGAAGTATAAGGATGTCATTTGATGTTAGTGAAAATCTTGGTGGTTTAGAAGAACAAAGTAACCTCAGTCTACAAACATAGGAATTGTTTGTTTGCGCCACAAGTTAGCAAGGCTGAACACAATGTAAATCAAGCACAAGTTTATATTTAAAACATAGAACATAGAATATAGGACATGACAACGCAGAACAGGCCCTTCGGCCCTCAATGTTGTGCCGACCTATGAAACCAATCTGAAGCCCATCTATCCTTCATTATTCCATTTTCATCCATATGTCTATCCAAAGGCCATTTAAATGCCCTTAAAGTTGTCAAGTCTACTACAGTTGCAGGCAGGCCATTCCACACGCCTACAACTCTTTGAGTAAAGAAACTACCTCTGACATCTGTCCTACATCTATCACCCCTCAATTTAAAACTCTGTCCCCTCATGCTAGCCACCACCATCCAAGGAAAAAGGCTTTCACTGTTATTTCTCGAAGCATAGAAATGAAAAGTAGAGAATTAATGCTGGACCTCAATGGAATCTTCAGTAGTATAACTAGATGCTATCAATATTAAATATCACTAAGATTCCAATAGTGAATTCAGAAAAAAAGCTTGTTCATCTGAAGAGCGGTAAGAATGTGGAATTCACGTGGTTGAAGTAAATAATAGAGGTGCCTTTAGGGTAAACTTGAAAGCATATCAGGGACAAAGGAATAGATGGTTACAATGTAGATTTCGATCTAGAAGAGAAAGTGGAGCAGAGCATAAAGTAGGCTTGGACTGATTGCATTCTATGTCATTCTATGGAATCTCATGAGTCCCATTGTTCATGAAATGTGTCTAAAGAACAAAAATAGACTAATACACTTTTTTTAAAAAGATGGACTGAGCACAGCATTTAGATTTTCAAAAGAATATTGCTGAGAGTCAAAAACAAGAAATTGCTGAAGGACCTCAGCAGGAATGGCAGAGAAAGCAGAGTTAACATTTCTAATCTAGTTCTAAAGAAGGATTGCTGGACCTGACATGTTAACCCTGCTCTCTCTCCACAGATCCTGCCAGAGCTGCTGTGTTTCTCCAGCAATTTCGACTTTTGTTCCAGATTTCCAGGTTCTGTAGTTTTTGTTTGTTTTATTGCTGAGAATCCTTTGATCACTCCTTTTCATCCTTAAGCAAGCTGTTATTTGCTGTCTCTGCTCTTTCAACTTCTTAGACTAAAGCCGGGCGGGTTTCTGCATGATTTCCTGATGATGTCCCCAGGATATTTCAACTCAAAAGTCACCATATTCCCTTCAGTAGTACTATTTGTTAGAGAATTCACTGATGGGAACCACTTCTGTAAGATACTCAAGTCATTCCAGAGTCTCCAACAGAATCACCTGGGTATGTACTGTCTCACCAGCTGGAACAATTCATCAGAAGTGATGGAGCAGTAATATACAGTTGGTTTGGAATTGCCCTTGGAGCCTTCAAAATGACTCCTAATCCCATAAAGACTCCAAGTATCAGTAAGACAACATCATGCTGTTCACCACATCACCACTTGGCTGATGCAAGTTGATCAGCATTGAACACCATTTAGAGTGGTCACTGAGGGTGGCAACAGCACAGAATGTACTCTGATTGGGAATCTTCAATGTCCATTACCAAGAATGGATTGGCGACACCATTACTGTCTAAGGTGATCATTCCTAAAGGCTGTGGATGCTGAATTAAGTCTGCTGCAGGTGGTAAGGGAAAATAACAAAAGGAAGCATCTACTTTGCCTTATCCTCACCATCTACCCATCACAACTATGGGAGGAAGCCAGAGCACAGACATGTAGACAGAGGAAGAATATGTAAACTCCACACAGACAGTCACCCAAGGCTGGAATCGATACCAGGTCCCTGGTGCTGTGCATCATCTGTGCTATCCAGTGTATTAAGGGATATGGCCAAAGACAGGTATATGGAGTTAGACCTCAGAGTAGCCATGATTTCACTGAATATCTCAAGGGACTGAATGGTCTTCTGCTATTCCTCTGTTTCTAAATACTGCCTTTTACCAGCTGCTATCAGTTCACTTGACACAAAACATTGATGCAGTTTTGTCTTCACAGATGCTGCCAAACCTGCTGAATTTCTCCAGCAATTTCAGTTTTTGTTTGCAAGTGTATTACAAACTGTCCAGAGAAGGTTTAGCAGATGGATAACTCGAATGGATGAGTTGCTTTATGAGGAAAAGTTGGATAAGCTAGGTTTATATCTGCTGAAGTTTACAAGAGTAAGAAATGACTTGATGGAAGTATATAAGATCATGAGAATATTGACAAGTTGGCTGTGGACAGAATGTTTCCTCTTACAGGATAACATTCTCCATGGATTTCCTCCCACAGTCTAAAGATGTACAGGTTAGGTGTATTGGACATGCAACTTCGCCCATCGTATCCAGGGATATGCTAGCTAGGTGGATTAGCCGTGGGAAATATAGGGTAGGGAGTTGGGTCGCGTGGGATGCTCCTCAGAGGGTTGGTGTGGACTTGAAATGCTGAATGGCCTCCTTCCACACTATAGAGATTCTATGCTTCTAGAAGAACGAAGAACCAAGGGTCACTGTTAAAAAATTTGGAGTCATCCATTTAAACAGAGAAGAATGTTTTTTTTTGTCTTAGAAAATCGTGGGTCTTCAGAACTCTCTTCTTTGAAAGTAATGGAAGAGGAGTCCTTGCATATTTTGGAGGTAGATAGGTCTTTGTTAAACAAAGGGGCAAAAGATTATCAGGCTAGGTGGCAATGTAGATTTTAAGGCACAATTGGATCAGCCATGCTCACATTAAGAGGCACTTCTCCTCATCTGTATTCATGTTCACATATATCTTTGTTCCATAGACCATATGAAGTGAAACGTATCTTCTTATTTAAGGTATCATTTGCCAATTTATTCATATGTAATTTGCATTGATTCTGATTTATGATAAAGTAAAAACTCTAATTTCTTCATCCAGGATAATTCAAATTGAATGTTTTTGTTTACAGCTTCACCACAGAGTTAATAGTTTCATACATAAAATAAGGATGCTTACTTTAAAATTATTTTATGTGTCAACATCATTTATAGTAGGATATTGCTAGAAGCCTGTGTGTGAGACTTATTTGCTTTATATTGCTTTAATTTTTTGATGTTATGCTAATTAACTATGCTTTTTCATTTTCTTGAGATAATGTTGATTATCTGCTTGGGTCAATCATCCTTTCATTAAACTGTCAGATTAGCTTCACATGCTAACTCGTTGACAATATTCTATTTCTGCTGAACCCTCCACTGGGTTCGAATTATTTGCATATGCCACAGTGCAGCTGCATACTCTGTTTATTCTCTTTCCAATGTTGTAATCCCAATTTCTTGTCTACCAACTAATGGAAAAAATAAAGCACACTGCTGCTCGTTAGACTGCAAATCACCAAGAGTCCAATATTTTTGCACCTTTCTCACGTCTGTGTAGAATCCATCTGTGAACATGGGATGAACTAATATTTCTGAATTTGATGTTTCATTTTAATAGCATAATATCTTTAACTTTGTAATAGCATTTACAAACAAGTCAGAAGCTTGTTCCAATCCTCATAAAGACAGATAATTTTTAAAAACGTATTGCATTTCCAATCTCACACAAGACAACCTTCAAACTTTAAGACGTTCAACCAGTAAACAAGCTAAAAGTGATGTAAAACAAAGCATTGCTGATGCTGGGATTCTGAAATGATAACTGACATTGTTAGAGAAACTCAGCAGGCCTGGCAGCATTGATGGGGAGAGAAAGCGAAGGTAGTATTGAGTTCAGGGACTCCTCTTCAGTATTGGTAGGTTGGAAAAGGTGATACATAATTTGAAGATAGGGCATGGGGTTTGGCGGAAAGGAGTGAGTGGATAGGTGGAGATGGAGCCCAGACAGAGAAAATAACCATTATAGAGACAAAGGCATGGATGATAGTGTGTCAGTGAGAAAGTAAAGCTGATAATAGTGATCATAAGTAGGTGAAAATGTGTTAGCTATGCTGCAAACAATCACAACATTGACAGGGCCAGAGTTATCGGTTTGGGTAAAGGACAAGAAAGAAGGTATTCAGACTGTAAAATTATTGAACTTGGTATAAAGGCCTATAGGCTGCAGAGTTTCCAAGTGGAAAATGCGATGCTGTTCTTCCAGCTTGCACTGAGCTTCACTGGAGCATCACAGCAAGCCTGAGGCAGAAATGTTGGCCAGGGAACATGGTGGTGTGTTAAAGTGACAGGCAATTGCAACCTTGGGATCATTTTTGCAGGCAGAAGGTAGGTGTTCTACAAAGCAGTCATCCATTGTGGCTTGTCTCTCCTGAGTACAGGAGACCAGATTGTGAGTAGAGAATGCGGTATACTAGCTCAAAGTGCAGGTAAAGCATTGCTTCACATCAAAGGTGTGTCTGGGTTCTTTAATCATGAAGAGGGAGGCAACAGCTGTTGCATCTTCTGTGATTACAGGGGAAGAGGTTGTGGAGGTGTAGGGATGTGCTGGGTGTGGAGGAGGAGTGGGCCAGTGTGTCCAGAGGGAATCGTACCTGCAAGGGAGGGGAGGGTAATATGCGTCTGGTGGTGGCATCTCACTGGAGGTGGCAGAAATAGTGGTTTATGATCATTTGGATTCACATGCTGGTGGGATGGAAAGATGCCAAAGATTTGAAAACAACCAGAAATCTCCCCCAGATATTGTACTTAACTCTGCAGCTAAAGTGGCCACTTCATTCTCCAGCAACAAGTCTAAAAGCTATTCTCAATCCTTGATGGCTTGTTTTCTTTTTTCTTTCTAGACAGATAAGTTCTCATTTTTGAAGTGACTTTCATGATGTTTATACTGGAGATACTTTTCCCTCAAAGGTAAGAAAATCTTCCAATTTTGTTTAAATTCTCATGACCCTGATCTCTTTTATGAGTGAACTTGAGCCTTCAATCTATGCAACGCACAATAGAGATTTGTTATCAACAGGGCTCTTTCAGATTCTTGAAGACCGTCCTGTTAGATTCATTGATAGTTTAATAATTCTTGAAAATGATGCTACAATGGCTTGCTATGGAGTCTTCCCCTCTCAAGACCATGTCCATTGGTTCAGCGAATCAGATGGTCCTTAATTTCCAGGTGGAAACATTAATTACTTATACTCTATCGGCCTCCAAGATATCAGATTATATGCCCCATTCACATTCCTCGACTTTATCTGGAATTAAAAACAAAAGCTCCAAACATTATCAATCTTATAAAGCCAAATTTTGTAGCAAGCAGAAGTGTTCAAAACTTACTGTGGACAGCCATTGTGAGTGGATGCTATGGTCTCTAAATATTAAGTTGGGATCAAATCAAATACTGATGTCTGGAGAAGGTGATCACTGCCTCAGTGACAGCATTCCCAGCTCAGGTAAAGATAATAAGCTCAGGTGTCACTCCTGTTGCACAAAGACTGAGGGTCAGCTGTGGAAATTACTGAATTAATGACTAACAATTATACAGTTGCACATCTCCCCATTATAAAAGATATCTGGAGTTCTTTAACCTTATTTTTGTTTAACTTTCACAGTGTCTTCTTCAAATAAGGCTAGAACTATAAAGAAAGGAATGGAAAGCCATCTCAGCTACATTTCTCTAGTGAGCTCCAGAAGAGTTGAGAGTCTAACTTAAGAGTTTAATGGATAGACGATCAGACAATTGTATTCTTAAATGTGTGCTGTTGTTGGACAAAGTGTTGTAAATTGTCGTTTTCGCTATTTGTGGTTTGAGTTGTTCAATGAAATATTCTATACATCAGCTTAATATTCCTGAGACTTTATTATTTTTAGAAGTAGATTATCTAGGAAGACAATTCATATATTAAGTGCATACAAAATACCTATTATATCTGTTTTTGTTTACAAAGTAACAAGTCTAATATTCAAGTAATGTTAGAGTTACTTAGTAAGTCTTCATCTAATGATCTGAATTTAAACAAAACAGGTCAAAAATGACCAAATCTGAGAGACATCAGAAGATGAGCTACTTCGACTGGAGCTGTCAGCTATCTTCATCTTGATTCGCAGAGCTATAAAGTTTACTGTCTCAATTACTTATTTCCTAAAGTTACAAATGCTATGACTTTGCAATTAAACAGTTATGTTGAAAGAAGGTTACAAACAAATAATTAGATTCAAAAGCAGCATGACAACATATTCAGAAAATCATAAACCAGTTAGCTTAACATTGGTACAAAGAAAACAACTGGAGTCTTTATATAAAGATACCATGGCAAATACCTAGAAATGTAAAAAATGTTAAAAAAAAGCATCAAAAAGCAGTCAGCACAGACTTCAAAATGGAAGCTCATGCTTGACTAACTCTGCTGAATTATTTGAAGAATTAACAGAAAGATCTGATGAAGGTATTGCATAGATCTGTTACATTTGGATTTTCAATACGCTCAGGATAATGGTACTGCCTGGTAGACTCATGTCGAAGGTCTAGCACAGAGAAACAGGACAAGTAGCAGGATGTATAATAAAGGAGCCGGAAAACAGAAGCAGAGAACAGGAGAAAAATGTTTTTGGTGAAGTGTGGAAAACTACTTGACATCAAATAGCTTGCCAATAAAGAGGTTTCATTTGTCTAGGTCAAAACATATTACATAAATATAAATTCTTTCTCTCTTTAAAGAACTTTGCCATTTTTATGACAGTAAAAGAGCACATCTGTCAAGAAATGTCTGTTATGTTATAAGTCAGAATGAAGTACGTGTAAGCTTTCTCTTCTAATCCATTTAAAGGGCACAGCTAACGTTTTAAAAATGTAACTTTAACTTCAGTCAGACACTGGTTGTGGCAGCTAAAGAGAATTGTCTATATTGTTACTGGTGTAAGAATCAGGCTATGTTAAGGTGCAGACTGTGTTACTAATAAGGTAAAGACCTGTAATGAATTACTTCTGACCTCCTGAGTTGCTTGTCATTTCCATTGGGTTTCTACTATTTTGGACAAGATACTGTCTTGTTGTATTACCTAGTTCCTTGAGAGTTGGAATCTTTTCTTTTACATTGAGAATATATACAATGTACATCAGTGCCCCTAGAACATAGAATATAGAATATTACAGCACAACACAGGCTCTTTGGCCCTCAATGTTGCGCTGACCTATGGAACCAATCTGAAGCCCATCTATCCTACACTGTTCAACTTTCATCCATATGTTTATCCAATGACCATTTAAATGCCCTTAAAGTTGGCGAGTCTACTTATGTTACAGGCAGTGCGTTCTATGCCCCGACTACTTTGAGTAAAGAAACTACCTCTGACATCTGTACTTATATTTATCACCCCTCAATTTAAAGCTATGGTCCCTATTATTAGCCATCACCATCCGAGGAAAAAGGCTCTCACTGTCCACCTGATTTAACCCTTTGATTATCTTATATGTCTCCATTAAGTCACCTCTCAAACCTCTTCTCTCAAACGCAAACTGCCTCAAGTCTCTCAGTCTTTCCCACAAGACCTTCCCTCCATAGCAGGCAATACCCTAGTAAATCTTCTCTGAACCCTTTCCAAAACTTCCACATCCTTCCTATAATGAACTGTACGCAATACTCCAAGAGCGGCCACACCAGTTTTGTGCAGCTGCAGCATGACCTTGTGGCTCCGAAACCCAATCCCTCTACCATTAAAAGTTAACACACTATGCCTTCTTAACAACTTTGTCAATCTGGATGGCAACTTTCAGAGATCATGTACGTGGACACCAAGATCTCTCTGCTCAGTTACACTACCAAGAATCTTACCATTAGCCCAGTACATTTGCATTCCTGTTGCTCTTTCCGAAGTGAATCACCTCACGCTTTTCCACATTCAACTACATTTGCTACCTCTCAACCCAGCTCTGCAGCTTATCTATGTCCCTCTGTAACCTTCACCATCCTTCAGCACGATTCATAACTCCGCCGATCTTAGTGCCATCCTTAAATCTACTAACCCATCCTTCTACACCCTCATTGAGGTCATTTACAAAAATGACAAACAGCAGTGGCATCAAAACAGATTTTTGCAGTACCCCACTAGTATCTGAACTCCAGGATGAACATTTCCCATCAACCACCATCCTCTGTCTTCTTTCAACCAGCCATTTTATGATACAAACTGCTAAATCACCCTCAACTACATGCCTCTGTATTTTGTAAAATAGCCTACCAGTGGGAATCTCATCAAGCGCCTTACTGAAATCCATAGAAACCACATCAACCACTTTACCCTCATCCATCTGTTTGGTCACCTTCTCAAAAAACTCATTAAGCTTTGTGAGGCACAACGTACCCATCACAAAACCATGTTGACTATTCCTAATCAACTTATTCCTCTTGAGATGATTATAAATCCTATCTTTTTTTAACTTTTTCCAACACAACTGAAGTAAGGCTCCTCTATCACATCACTCCATATCCTGAATTGCCTAGGGTTGTTGTTTTCTTCTCTATCATTTCAGTAACTAATATCCTTTCTTGGACTACAGTGAAGCATAGATGGTATTTTAATTGCCCCATCGTCAATAGTTTTAAGTCAATGAAGTATTATTGGTTTACAATGTTTTCTTTTCATATTGTATGATCATGTGGGCATTGATCTAATAGTAATCTTCTCCCAATCCAACTCAGCTGAATAAACCACAAACACTCAAGGTTCTCATTCACTGATAACCACTTGACAAAGATTTCTTCATCGGGAACTGTGCTTGAGCAGAAATCATCTGAAAACTGAAGGGTAAGGAAGCCAAGGAAAAATCCCAATTTGTTTGTAACCACAAGGCAAATGTAAATTCTGAAGTTTCTTGTTGGCTAAAGAATCACAGAACAGGTGGTGTCTCAGGCAGGATTGTCAAGAAGCAGCTTGCAAAAACTGTCTCGTTTCCAGTTTCTCACCACAGTCCTCATTGTTGTGCTGTTTTTAATTTTTAGGCAACTCGAGTTAAACAAAGCATATGGATGAATCCAGGAGGGCTGCCTGGAAAATGTGGTCACAAATGTCATATGTGATAAATTGAAGCAGCAGAGGCCATCTCAAGCCGATGACCCCTGAAAGGTGGTTAATTAATAGCATATGTGTTGCTTATAAGCTCATAGCTTTCAAAAATTGTGGGATGCAGTCTATTTCAGTCAAGAACGCACTCAACTAGTTGGATCAGTGGATGGAATTTTAAGTAAAATATCGAGTAAAGTCTTTACATTAAATAAAGTTTGTAAGTAAAAGAAGTTTCATTTTTAGAAAAATAAACATACCTCTGTTGGTTGACATACAGATGATGCAGGGGACTCCAGAACAGAAGAGCATTTCCTTAACATTTGAATCAATCCATTCAGGTGCAAAGTTGAAAATTTTCTTTTTTAAATGAGCTTGTGGAAATATGAAATTAGAGTAAACTCTTAAAAGGCTGTGATAACTGAGAAAACTGAAATTTGAGTCAGTTTTTTTTTTATTAGGTAGGAATATCAAAGTAGTCCTAAGAATTGTACACATTACCAGACTCAAAGAAACCTGAGGCAGGCAGGATTGGACTCACCGTCATCTCAGCTTTCTTCCTTTTTTTTTGTATATTGTCCTTTAGGCTAGGATAAGAAGGAGTTCTCCTCCAAAAACAATGGGGGGAGTTTTGGCCTAGAGAAAGGCATGTATTTGAGTATAAGTGGGAGGTTGTTGGGAAGTCATCTCCACCTCACAGATTTCCACATTTAACACAATCCCAATGGGTTCTTCTGCTTAGATCATTAAAGAGAGATGAGACATCTATTCACGTAAACAAAACTCTCAATTGGAACAATAACTCAACTTAGTTTTAAATTTAGTGACAAACTTCCAGGTTTCTCAGATCTCCTGAAACTTGTCAGCCAAATCAAGGAAAGAACACAATAGCAATTGATTGAACGAAGTAAAACTATTAGCAGTGCACTAAGTAATCTCTAATCATAATTTATTTCCTACCGTGGCAAAGGGTTCCCAATACTTTTGCTGAAAGTTTATTTTCTACACTGTGGTTGTTTTCTAAATAATGTCAGATTGGTGAAATAACTCCATGGAGACAGGTTTCCTTTCACCAAATCACCCTTTATGCACACTTACACACTACATGGACTCTGACCAGCCAGCTCAGAGTCAGTCCCTGGAGTGAGGAGAATCTTTGAGATCCTGTATTTTTTTCCGTGCTGTATGACTCTACATCACTGAGCCAGCTCCCTCAGAGCCAGCTATCAGAGTGACAGGATGTCTGACCCTCCTGTTCTTTTTTATTGCGTATGTTTCCGCAGCACCCATGTCGTGTGCGTCCATGTGTCGGACACCATCAACAAAAAACAAGTGTGCAAATCTTCATTGATATTCCACCACCAGGAGGAAAGGAAATGCTCACGTGGCCAGTGACAAGCAGTGCCCTTCTCCAAGGCAGGGGTTAAATCAAAATAGAGTTGGAGGGGGAAATAATATACTCCACTCCCTGCTGTGCCCACCTCTCCCTGAACAGCTCCAGGGTGTTGGTGGACACCGCGTGCTCCTTCTCCAGACACACCCGGGCTCTAACGTAACCCCGGAAGAGAGGTAGGCAATCGGAGATCCTGTTTATTTTTTTTAATCTTTTTTTTTCTTTTTCTTTTTCTTTATGGGGGAAAACACCCGAGTGGCCAGTGACAAGCACTGCCCTTCATAATCTCCTGTTTATTTTTTTTTTTCTTTTTAACCCCCACACTACCGCCTAACTGCGGTAGTGCTTATTTTCCCCCCAGCACCCATGGTGAGTGTGTGCAGGTGTGAGACACAGTGAAAAGACACAAAGTGCATGAATCTTTATTCAATTTCCACCACCAGGAAGATAGGAAAACAAAAACACCCGAGTGGCCAGTGACAAGCATTGCCCTTCAAACCACAGGGCAATGCTGTGTGATCAAAACAGTGAAGGGGAGGGTAGGGACTAAATCAAAATAGAGTCGGAGGGAGAAATAATGCACTCCACTCCCTGCGGTGCCCACCTCTCCCTGAATGACTCTAGGGTGTTGGTGGACACCGTGTGCTCCTTCTCCAAGGACACCCGGGCTCTAACGTAACCCCGGAAGAGGGGCAGGCAATCGGAGATCCTGTTTATTTATTTTTTTTCCTTTTTTTTCTTTTTTTTTGTGAGACACAGTGAAAAGACACAAAGTGCACGAATCTTTATTCAATTTCCACCACCAGGAAGATATGAAAAACACCCGAGTGGCCAGTGACAAGCACTGCCCTTCAAACCACAGGGCAATGCTGTGTGATCAAAACAGTGAAGGGGAGGGTAGGGACTAAATCAAAATAGAGTTGGAGGGAGAAATAATGCACTCCACTCCCTGCGGTGCCCACCTCTCCCTGAACGACTCCAGAGTGTTGGTGGAAACCGCGAACACTCCTGTTTATTTTTTTTATCAAAACAGTGAAGGGGAGGGTAGGGACTAAATCAAAATAGAGTTGGAGGGAGAAATAATGCACTCCACTCCCTGCGGCACCCACCTCTCCCTGAACGACTCCAGAGTGTTGGTGGAAACCGCGAACACTCCTGTTTATTTTTTTTTCTTGCTTTTTCTTTTTAAGTTTAACCCCCACACTACCGCCTAAGTGCGGTAGTGCTTATTTTTTCCCCAGCACCCATAGTGTGTGTGTGTAGATGTGAGACACAGTGAAAGACACAAAGTGTACGAATCTTTATTCAATTTCCACCACCAGGAAGATATGAAAAACACCTGAGTGGCCAGTGACAAGCACTGCCCTTCAAACCATAGGGCAATGCTGTGCGAGCAAAACAGTGAAGGGGAGGGTAGGGACTAAATCAAAATAGAGTTGGAGGGGGAAATAATACACTCCACTCCCTGCGGCGCCCACCTCTCCCTGAATGACTCCAGGGTGTTGGTGGACACCGCGTGCTCCTTCTCCAAGGACACCCGGGCTCTAACGTAACCCCGGAAGAGGGGCAGGCAATCGGAGATCCTGTTTATTTTTTTTTTCTTTTACAAAGTGCACAGATCTTTATTCAATTTCCACCACCAGGAAGATAGGGAAAACACCCGAGTGGCCAGTGACAAGCACTGCCCTTCAAACCACAGGGCAATGCTGTGTGATCAAAACAGTGAAGGGGAGGGTAGGGATCAAATCAAAATAGAGTTGGAGGGAGAAATGATGCACTCCACTCCCTGCGGCGCCCACCTCTCCCTGAACAACTCCAGGTTGTTGGTGGAGACCGCATGCTCCTTCACCAAGGACACCTGGGCTCTAACTTATCAAACTGGGAATTCTTTATTTTATTTTATTTTTTTTTTAAATTTAACCCCCACACTACCGCCTAAGTGCGGTAGTGCTTATTTTTTTCCCCAGCACCCATGGTGTGTGTGTGTAGATGTGAGACACAGTGAAAGACACAAAGTGTACGAATCTTTATTCAATTTCCACCACCAGGAAGATAGGAAAAACACCCAAGTGGCCAGTGACAAGCACTGCCCTTCAAACCACAGGGCAATGCTGTGTGATCAAAACAGTGGAGGGGAGGGTAGGGACTAAATCAAAATAGAGTTGGAGGGGGAAATAATACACTCCACTCCCTGCGGCGCCCACCTCTCCCTGAATGACTCCAGGGTGTTGGTGGACACCGCGTGCTCCTTCTCCAAGGACACCCGGGCTCTAACGTAACCCCGGAAGAGGGGCAGGCAATCGGAGATCCTGTTTATTTATTTATTTATTTATTTATTTTCTTTTTTTTTAGGAAGATATGAAAAACACCTGAGTGGCCAGTGACAAGCACTGCCCTTCACATCAAAAGGCAATGCTGTGTATGAATCCTATTTTTTTTTTTTCTTTTTAGTGCACGAATCTTTATTCAATCTCCACCACCAGGAAGATAGGAAAAACACCCAAGTGGCCAGTAACAAGCACTGCCCTTCAAACCACAGGGCAATGCTGTGTGATCAAAACAGTGAAGGGGAGGGTAGGGACTAAATCAAAATAGAGTTGGAGGGGGAAATAATACACTCCACTCCCTGCGGCGCCCACCTCTCCCTGAATGACTCCAGGGTGTTGGTGGACACCGCGTGCTCCTTCTCCAAGGACACCCGGGCTCTAACGTAACCCCGGAAGAGGGGCAGGCAATCGGAGATCCTGTTTATTTATTTATTTATTTATTTCTCATTCTCCAGTTTATTTTTTTTTCTTTTTATTTTTTTTTTCTCTTTTTTTTAATTTAACCCCCACACTACCGCCTAAGTGCGGTAGTGCTTATTTTTTTTCCCCAGCACCCATGGTGTGTGTGTGTGTGCAGATGTGAGACACAGTGAAAGACACAAAGTGCACAAATCTTTATTCAATTTCCACCACCAGGAAGATATGAAAAATACCCGAGTGGTCAGTGACAAGCACTGCCCTTCAAACCACAGGGCAATGCTGTGTGATCAAAACAGTGAAGGGGAGGGTAGGGACTAAATCAAAATAGAGTTGGAGGGGGAAATAATACACTCCACTCCCTGCGGCGCCCACCTCTCCCTGAATGACTCCAGGGTGTTGGTGGACACCGCGTGCTCCTTCTCCAAGGACACCCGGGCTCTAACGTAACCCCGGAAGAGGGGCAGGCAATTGGAGATCCTGTTTATTTTTTTTTTATTTTTTTTTTTCTGGTTATCTTTTTCTTTGTTTTTAACCCCCACACTACCGCCTAAGTGCGGTAGTGCTTATTTTTTTTCCCCAGCACCCATGGTGTGTGTGTGTGTGTATAGATGTGAGACACAGTGAAAGACACAGAGTGCACAAATCTTTATTCAACTTCCACCACCAGGAAGATAGGAAAGACACCTGAGTGGCCAGTGACAAGCACTGCCCTTCAAACCAAAGGGCAATGCTGTGTGATCAAAACAGTGAAGGGGAGGGTAGGGACTAAATCAAAATAGAGTTGGAGGGGGAAATAATACACACCACTCCCTGCGGCGCCCACCTCTCCCTGAATGACTCCAGGGTGTTGGTGGACACCGCGTGCTCCTTCTCCAAGGACACCCGGGCTCTAACGTAACCCCGGAAGAGGGGCAGGCAATCGGAGATCCTGTTTATTTTTTTTTTATTTATTTTTTTTCTTTTTTTGTTCCCGGGCTTGAATCCCCTGTTTATTTATTTATTTATTTATTTTTTCTGCTTATTTTTATCCCCTGCACCCATGGTGTGTGTGTGCAGGTGTGAGACACAGTGAAAAGACACAAAGTGCACAAATCTTTATTCAATTTCTACCACCAGGAAGATAGGAAAGACACCCGAGTGGCCAGTGACAAGCACTGCCCACAGGGCAATGCTGTGTGAGCAAAACAGTGAAGGGGAGGGTCGGGACTAAATCAAAATAGAGTTGGAGGGAGAAATGATGCACTCCACTCCCTGCGGCGCCCACCTCTCCCTGAACGACTCCAGGGTGTCGGTGGACACCGCGTGCTCCTTCTCCAAGGACACCCGGGCTCTAACGTAACCCCGGAAGAGGGGCAGGCAATCGGAGATCCTGTTTATTTTTTTTTTATTATTTTTTTTTCTTTCTTTTTTTTTCTAACACTCCTGTTTTTTTTTTTATTTAACCCCCACACTACCGCCTAAGTGCGGTAGTGCTTATTTTTTCCCCAGCACCCATGGTGTGTGTGCGCAGGTGTGAGACACAGTGAAAGGACACAAAGTGCGCAAATCTTTATTCAATTTCCACCACCAGGAAGATATGAAAAACACCCGAGTGGCCAGTGACATGCACTGCCCTTCAAACCACAGGGCAATGCTGTGTGAGCAAAACAGTGAAGGGGAGGGTAGGGACTAAATCAAAATAGAGTTGGAGGGGGAAATAATACACTCCACTCCCTGCGGCGCCCACCTCTCCCTGAACGACTCCAGGGTGTCGGTGGACACCGCGTGCTCCTTCTCCAAGGACACCCGGGCTCTAACGTAACCCCGGAAGAGGGGCAGGCAATCGGAGATCCTGTTTATCTTTTTTTTTTTTTCTTTTTCTGAAATGGTCCAATCTCTCCAGCAGGGAAGGAAACACTCAAGTGGCCAGTCACAACTCCAGGGTGTCAGTGGACACCCGCGTGCTCCTTCTCCAAGGACACCCGGGCGAGATCCTGTTTATATCTGTCAGCCAGGGCTCCCTGATTGGCCCAAAGTTAACAACCCCAATCAGGGATCTCACATTGAATGAGATCTGCCTGGTCCTCGTTCAAGTCACTGCAACTGGGTGGTGCTATTGTTATTGTTTTGATTGGACCTTGGACACGAATCTAGATGATCAAGACCAGCAGTAGACTGCTCTAGAGAGACTTGTAGATGGACATCAGGGAGGTCAGCAATGGACTGAGCAGCAGAAATGAGGGGATAAGTAGAAAGGGAAAAGCAAAGGGAGGCAACTTCCATATGAGACAATGTGCAACACATGCTGGGGGATACTGAGATATCTTGATGTACATGAATGGGAAATACATTTCAGGAAATAAATTTATTGCATTAGGCATTGGCAAATGGCTTGATGTCTCCTGGGAAAATAAATGCACTGCATGCGTTATCAATAGTTGCTATAAAGTCATTATCACATTCAAATTTTAACCACTGGATCTTTCTCTGGCTTTGTGGAGACGCATCCAGGATCTCCCAGTTGGTTGCTTCCTAGAACTGAAAATGATATGAACTTCGCTGGAGTTGGCACTGATCTGAATGGATGTGTACTCTAGTTTTAACTCGAAGTGACTTCCAAACGCAAGTGGCTACAGCCAGTTGGCAATCCGGGCACTCTAGGTTAACGCCGACAGCATGACATTTGTAAGGACTTCAACTTTGTCAGACAGCCTCTGATGTGCAATGCCAACAAGATATTCATGCAGAAGTGAGCAAGAGAATAGCAAAAATGCTATCATCATGTAGAATCCAATCTTCCTGAATCTCTAAAACATAAAATTAGAATTAAAAGGTGGCTGCTAAGAGGAAAGGGATATCCATGTCAAATTTGACAGCTACCCATCCATCAGAAACTGCCCAAGAGCAATAACAATGAATGTCAGATTGATAGCCAGGCATGAGTCTGAACAAACTGTATGCATCCTGCAGATGAGTTCTGGATGCCTTTTCAGAGTGAAAGGCTCCTTTCTGTATGGACCAGGTAGAGGTTTCAGAACTACTCTAGCATGTTATATTCTGCAAACATTGCACAGTAGTAGGAACAAGATGAAAAGTCCTGATACTCCTAGAAACAAAAAAATCCTGAAAGAAATTCTCAGGACAGTGCACCACCAGCTCTTCATATTGATGTCCAAAACACCAGGGGTGCCCTTACTTTAAGGATGAGTTGGACCAATGGACCCAGGTCAGCACAAATGCAGCTCTTCCAAATCTGTTTCCTACAAGCAAAAATCAATTCAACAAACAACCAATTAGCCTTTCTTCTTTATTGACATCCAACTGGAATTCTTATCTTCTACAAAACACTCTACTTATCATTCATATTGTTGATTCATGAATTACAAGATAATAAATTGAATCACTCAAAAATAATGTTCTGTTTAATGTGGCTAGTTTATTTGCATTCAGGATTACAAATTGAACATGGGAAATGATTGTTTTGAGATGATCATAGAAAAATTAAAATACTTGCAGAAGATTATTTTGATTTGAATTGGATGAAAAAGGCTTAAAAAGCTTTGTCTCCGAGCAAATTAACAGTTCACTGACACATCATCAGATTGCACAAATATATCACTTTACCTCCAGCAAGTAATCAAGACACTAATATTTAACTCAACTAGAATCGCATCAGCTGTCGTCTGGCACCTTTCCTGTGGCCAGAGATGAATTGAAAGTTAAGTGCCTCTCCTATTTCCTTCCACATTCTGGGAAAGGTTCCAGCCAGCACTAGTGATTTCAGCCCTTCAGACCACTCAGAACTTGTCGTCTAGTTATGATTCTCTCTGATGTCTATCATCACTCTCACAGGTGAACAGTGAATCAAAGCATTCATTTAGAACTCTACCTGTGTCCTTTGGTTCCACATACAAATTATCACCGTGGTCCTTAATGGACCCGACTCTTTCCTTAGTTATGCCTTTACCCTTAATGTACTTGTAAAATAACTTAAGAGTTTCCTTTGTTTTATCTATTACTTTTTCAGGCTGCTTTCTGCTCTCCTCCTTTCCTTTCTAAGTTCTCCCTTGCATATTCTCTACTCCCCTCGGGCTTTTGCCAGTTTGAGTCCTTGATATCTCCCATAAGCCTCCCTTTTTCTTAATATCCATTCTTATATCATTGATATCTAGGAATCACTGATCTCTTTTACTTTTACTTTTATTGGTGCATATTGGCTCTGAACTCGCCCTATTTCCTTCTTGAAAGTGTCCCACCGCTCTGACACAGATTTGCTTAAAAGTATCTGCTTGCAGTCTACTCTGGCCCATCATATCTGATCATACTAAAAGTTTGGAGTCGCAGTATTTATCACTGAAGCCATATTTCTCAACTCAACCTTCTCAACAGCCTCCACAAGAATCCTGCCAAATATTGTGTTTAGTTCTCAGCACCATTCTCTAAACATAAAATCAGAGCTGCAGAGATGATGTAGAAGAGTTCTGCAGTAATGGTGCCAGTGTTGAGTTTAATGGTTTCAGTTTAATGGTGAAATTGGACAAGGTAGGGAAACTGCTAGTCAACTTAGTCACAATGAATTGAATTACTGCAGGCAAAGCAACAAACAGTTTCTATGTTGATGAATAAACAACTAACAATGCAGTTCCCCATTAATTAATTGAAAATATAGAATATGAATTACATTCAGACTTCCAATTTCCTCAAAAATGATATTTTATCTTTTGCTAGCAAACTTGAAGGGCATTTGTTTTGTCGATTAGAGCGTTAATCAAGTTATTCCTGTCAGTGTTAGGATCAAATAGAGTTTGGAACATAATGTTATGTTCTATCATATTCTAACTCCAGTTGCAATTGTTCCTCTAATTTAGCTTTTTTCTTTAAACAGCCTAGATCTTCTGGTCTCTGGATAGTCAGAAATTAGATGTGTCCTATAGATACACAGGACTCAATAGAGGCACCAAAGCATTGACTCCCCTATTTGGGAAGTTTAACCTTCAAAAGGGCAATTTCCCAATATCCCAAAGGTCTGTTTGAATGGCTCTAAGTCTGAGTTAAAGTTAGAAAGTTGGGAGGGATCCTATTTACTTACTTGGAGTGTTACCCAAGGAATTTTGTTCTCAAGATAAAAATACATTTGAATATTATCATCTTGCAATTCATTTGTTCAAATTATTGTTAATTTGATCACTAATCATTATTTCTGAAATTTTATTATCAACTGGATTAAAGCCAACTAGCCCGTAAATGCCTGGCTTACCATTATTCCTTTCTAAGATCAATGGTGCAACATCTGCAATTTTCCTGACCTCTGACGACATCCAACAAGAAGAGTTGGAAGAATCGTGGCCAATACATCTGCAATTTCACTCACACATTCTGAGGTGTATGCCATCTGGTCCTTGTCAAGTTTAAATGCAGTTGTGCTTTCTAATAAACATCACCTCATCAAATTTTACGACATGCACGCTCTTAACCACCTTATCTTACAATATGACTTTAGCAGCATCTTCTTCCTTGGTCAAGATAGATGACAAGTATTTCTTTAGCACCTCACTTTACCACACTTTAGGAACAGTGTGGAGGATTTTGAGAACATACAGAACAAGTTTATAGGAATGCTTCCAGAGATCATGATCATTTCTGAGAAATGAAGTGAATTATTCTTCTGCTTAGATATTTTACAGAAATGTTCAAAATCAGATAATGAGAAATTGGTTCCCTTAGTGAAGAATTCAAGAACCTGAAGGCACCAATTTACGTTGCTGGTTTCCAAACCAGTTCTTTATTCCTGTTGGGACTGTTATCCTTGGAGGGAAGAAGACAGAGAGGTGATCTGATAGAGGTTTTTAACATCATAAGTGGGCTAGATACAGCAGATATGGAAAAACTGTTCCTGCTTGCAAAGTACCAAAAATGAGAGTCTATAGATTTAAATGATTTGCAAAAGAAGCAGGAGTTATATGTGAGAAAAATAATTTTTCACTCAGTGAGTAATGCGGTTATGTCTGGAAGTGCAGGAGAGACAGGTTCAGTTAAGACATTTCAGAGAGCATTGGACAACTATTTCAGCAAAAGTAAGGGTCATGGTAAGGAATAAAAAAAAAACAGGGCAATGGAACTAGGTAATTATGCTCATTTGAAAAGTTCATGCAGGCTGAATAGCCTGCTTGTGCCCTATAAGATTTTGTGTTGTTTATGATGATTGGAGAAAAGCCAATGGGAGAAACTTTTTTTAATGCTGTGTGGGGTTAGGTTTCTGATGCACGGCTGGAGAGTCTGGCGGAAGCAGATTCAACTGCGGCTCTTGAAGGGAATTAGATAAACAATTGAGAAGAAACAGCACGTTACGGCATCATAGGAAAGGCTCAGGGTGGGATCAACTGAGTTGGCGTTGAGGAGAGCTGGCCTGGACATAATGTGCCAAATGGTCTCCTTCTGTTCTATAGCCATCCTATGATTTTATGTTGCAAAGCAATCAACTTCACTGTTAAATGGAAAAGCTCATTACAACACGACCAAGATTAGAAATTGAAGTATAATAGACAAGATAAATTAGGAAATATTGATGGTTTATATGGATTGGTTAGCCTGACTGAACCTTTGTAATTTCAGTGTAATTCTCTGATTAACTAACCTTGAGCTATCAAAAATGTATTTACTAAGATAAAAATTAGAATATGATCTCATTAATGCTGCAAAACACTTGGATTCTAACAAGATGAACCTAAATAAATGCACGTGGACAAAGCTTTAGTGGGTAATGTTGATAGGATTCAATGAAAAGAAGGGGTGGGTTTATGTTCACTTGCCAGAAGGATGGGAACATGGAGGAAACCCAAGTGAGGAGGAATTTAACAACAGGGAGTCAAAAAAATGTCAGTAAGATTAGAAGATAGGAGAAACAATGAAAGAGTCAGGTATGATTTTGTCAAAAAGATAAAGTTTAGGGTACGTTACCTGAATATAAGCAGTACCTGCAACAAGCCTGATGACCTAAAGTCACAAATGGAAATACATTGGTATGATCTAAATACAACTCCAGCAACATGGCTACGTAGTACCAGAACTGAGAACTGAATATTCAAGAATATTCATGTTTAGGAAGGAGAGACAAGAAGGAAAAAGAGATAAAGTTGCGATGCTCATCATGTGTAGAATGAGTACATTAGTAAGGGAGGGTCTTAGATTGGAAGAA
This sequence comes from Chiloscyllium punctatum, assembly GCF_047496795.1. Taxonomy (NCBI): domain Eukaryota; kingdom Metazoa; phylum Chordata; class Chondrichthyes; order Orectolobiformes; family Hemiscylliidae; genus Chiloscyllium; species Chiloscyllium punctatum. The sequence continues at coordinate 120,572,196 of NC_092747.1, forward strand.
TAATGTGTAGAGTCTGATTGGGTGGAACTAAAAAGCAGCACGAGGCAGGAGAAATTGATTGGAGTAATTTAAAGAATATCAAATGGTAGTTTTGTGTGCAGCATGATATCAATCAGGGGTTGAGAGAAGGCTGTGGCATTGGTGGCACCGTTGTAATGGGGGAATTCAATCTGCATATACACTCGGTAAACCAACTGGGTACTAATTCTAGAATAAAACAAAGAACAGTGAATGTTGGAAATCTGAAACAAAAACAGAAACAGCTGGAGAAACTCCAGCTCCAGAGAAAAAAACACTTGACCCAAAATGTTAACTCTGTTTTCTCTACGTAGATGCTGCCAGACCTGCTGAGTTTCTTCAACTATTTATATTTTCTGCACTAATGCTATGGGTTTGAGTTTCTGGAGTGTGTTGGAAATAGTTTACCAGAGCAGTATGCTGAGGACAACTGGAACACATGTTATCTTAGATCTAGTATTTTGCAATGAAAATGGATTAATTGACAGTTTGTTGTAAAAGAACCTTTAGGGATGAGTGACTATAACATAAGAGAATTTGACATTGCTTTTGAAAGTGAGGAGGTTAAATCTGAAGCAAAGGCACTAAATTTGAATCATAGCAGTAAAAGTCTATAAATAATATAACAGGGCATACAACAATTTTCCATTCCTTCAAGATGCAAAAACTGAAAAGAAGGTCAGTCAACGATGGCTAATGAAAGACATTTCATGATTGTACAGGATTCAAAGAAAAAGCTAGGAATAGTAGCAATTCTGAGGATTGGGAAGATTATAGAATACAACAAGATTTTCTGAAGGCTTTTGATAAACTTCCCAACAGGAATCTGGTTAGAAAAATTGAATCACGTGGGATAAGAGGTAATGTATTGAAATGGATTAATCATTGGCTAACAGAGAGAAAATAGAGATGAAATAAATATAGAACCAAGAAACTGGTAAGGGGAGAACAGAATGTGAATGCAATCAACCAAAAGGAACAAACAAACAAGCTAAAATCTTCTTTAATATGTAAAAATAAAGTGTTAAGCTAAAATTAACACGGGCCCGTTTTAGAACGAGAAAATATATTAATAGTGAATGGAGAAATGGCAGAGGAACTAAATGATTACTCTGTTTTCACTGAGGAAGATATTTAAAATCTCCCAGGACTCAATAGTCAAATGGCTAGAGGGGATGAGAATTTGAGGGAAACTAGCTTTGTTAAGAAGATTGATTGTACATCCCAGAGTGTAGAAGGAGGTGGCTGTCGTGATAATCAGTACATTGGTGAATATCTTCTAAAATCCTATAAATTCTGGAATGATTCCTGTAGATTCAATAGTTGCAAATGTCACCTCATTAGTTAAGAAGGGAATGTCAGAAACAATTGGAGGAAAAATGCTGGAATGTCTTATAGAAGATGAAATAAATATCTGCTTGATGATGACATGATTGGGCATAGTTGTCATGGATTTATGAATGGGAAATAATGAGTGGTAAACTCATCAGAGTTTTTTGTAGATGTTATGAACAAAGATGATAAAGGACAGCTATTGGCATAATATATTTAGATTTTCTGAAGGCTTTTGATAAACTTCCCAACAGGAATCTGGTTAGAAAAATTGAATCATGTGGGATAAGAGGTAATGTATTGACATGGATTAATGATTGGCTCACAGAGAGAAAATAGTGATGAAATAAATGGGTCCTTCTCATATTGACAGACTGTGACTAATGGGGTACTGCAAGAATCAGTATACATATACATGAATGATTTGGAATAGGGAATCAAATTGCTGGGGCTGTTTTCCCTGAAACGTTGGAGGCTGAGGGGTGACCTTATGGAGGTTTACAAAATTATGAGGGGCATGGATAGGATAAATAAACAAAGTCTCTTACATGGGGTTGGGGAGTCCAGAACTAGAGGGCATAGGTTTAGGGTGAGAGGGGAAAGATATAAAAGAGACTTAAGGGGCAACCTTTTCAAGCAGAGGGTGGTACGTGTATGGAATGAGCTGCCAGAGGATGTGGTGGAGGCTGGTACAATTGCAACATTTCAGAGGCAGTTGGATGGGTATATGAATAGGAAGGTTTTGGAGGGATATGGGCCGGGTGCTGGCAGATGGGACTAGATTGGGTTGGGATATCTGGTCGGCACGGGCAGGTTGGACTGAAGGGTCTGTTTCCGCGCTGTACATCTCTATGACTCTAAATGTAATATTTCCAGATTTGTAAATATTACAAATCTAAGTGATAATGTGAGATGCAAAGTAATTTCAGGAGTATTTGGTGAAGTAAATGAGCAAGAATTTAGCAGATGGAATATAATGTGGCAAAATGTGAGGTTGTCCACCTTGATGGGAGAAACAGATGCTCAGGGAATTTCTTAAATGATAAGACTATGGAAATTGTACATGGACAAAGGGACATAGGTGTTCTTGTCAATAAGTGACTGAAGCCTAATATGCAGTTACCATTAAGTTGTTAGGAAGGCTAATAGAATGTGAACCTTTACTGCAAGAGGATTTAAATAAGGAGTAGTGAAATCTTACTTCAGTTGAACAGGAGCTTGGTAAAACTGCACCTGGAGTATTGTGCACACATTTGATCATACTATCTCAAGACAAATATTGCACCATAGAGGGAGTGCAATAATGAAGGCTCACCAGGCTTATTCATTGCTGGCAGGATTGTCCTATGAAGAGGGATTGGGCACTGGCTTTTATTTTCTAGAGAGTCAAAAAATGGAAGGTGATCTCATTGAAACTTACAAAAATACTTAAAAGGATAGACAGTGTGAATGTAGGTAAAATGTTTCTCCTGGTTGAGCAGTCTCATAAGTGAGGGGATGCCACTTTGGTTTGAAGTCAGGAGAATTCATTTTATTCAGAGGCTTGTGAACCTTTGGAAGTCTGTATTCCAGAGGGCTGTGGACACATTGTCTTTGAGTATGTTCAAGGTAGAGATTGGAAAATGTCTAATTACCAGGCTATACAGCATTTATAGTGATGGAGTGGATCAAAAGCAAAGTGTTAAAGTGTTCAATCAGTGACAATCATACCGAATGGTGGGGCAGCTTCAATTGGATGAATGTTCTTATGTCATTTGGAGCAGAAAAGGAAACGTGGCCAAGTTGGATGGAATGGCCTTTGAAATTTCATATTCCTTCCTAATTTGCAAAAAAGATCCAAGAGATAAAAATGTTGATTTTAGTTTTTCTTAGTAATTATTAAGTAGAGCAAATTGCCAGTTTCCTAAAGAGCCAACTTAACTTTTATTTCATTGATGCCATTGCAGTGAAATTTGGGCAAGTTTTACAATGTGTGGTGGATCCATTCCATCAAATTCAAATCCAGGCAATGAAGATAAAACTCTACACCAAGAATGTTCATATTTTAAAGATGCTGGAAAAGGAAGAGTTAGAGTAAAATAAATTACCAAGATTTGATTTCAACAGAATTGAATGTATCCAGATTGTCAGTGAATATCTTTTATTTATCATTTCGTTTAAAAGTCGTTTTCTATAAACCTAGAAGAATTAACAATTTATGTTCTTATTCAAAATTAATATATAATGGGTTTCTTATCAAAATCCACTTCACTATCATATTCAACTGAGGATCTTCAAGTTTCATTGAAATCAGGTGGTCATATGCTGTTCAAACACAACAGTGCATTTCTCTTAGATGTCAGAACATTTAAAAAATACGATATTGAACAGCAATGCAACCTCAGCCCTACTGAAAAACATGCCTTCAAACCTGACATCTTGGGGTGTGTGTATATATCTGCACACACACACACATTATATATGTATTTTTATATATGTAACTTGCATTTAAATTGCACTTTCAACATAGTTTAAGTCCAGTGGTGTTTTGTAGGAACACACCAGATAAAGTTTGACACAATCTTTATAAAGAGATTAGATTACTTTCAGTGTGGAAACAGGCCCTTCAGACCAACATTTTTGGACTGTGGGAGGAAACCCACACAGATACAGGGAGAATGTGCAAACTCCACACAGCTAGTTGTCTGAGGCAGGAACTGAACCCAGATCTCTGGTGCTGTGAAGCAGCAGTGCTAATCACTGTACCACCCAGGTTAGCAATGTTACAATTCTTAACCAAAGAGTTAGGCTTTATTGGATGCTTTGAGGGAAATGAGAAAGAGAGTGAGTATAAGTGGCTCAGGAAGATATATGCAGACTATTTAAACCTGGACAGTTGAAAGTATGACCATCAATGGTCATATGAAAGAAGCTGATAATGCAAAAGAAGTCAGAATTCAAGAATGAAGAGATCTGTGGGTGTTTAAGGTTAGAAGAGATGACACGTAATGCATTATTTCCCAGAAGAGAACAAACACCTGGATTTGAAACTTAACATGGGGGCAGTGAAGGCTTCCCTACTCAAATCAAATATTATATTAATCAAAATCAGACAAGTGAAATCATTATTGAGACATGACTGGAAAACTGAAAAGGCAGAACAGATGGATATTTCTTAGCGATGTCATGCTCATACATCTTTGTCTTTAAAATGATAACTTCAAGATAGGTGTTTGATAGCTACACAGAATTTTGTGAAGCTAGCACTGCAATTGTATCTTTTTTAATCACTTTCAACATTGTTAGGCATTTAAACTATAAATTAAGTTCCAGCAAGTTGTCCTCTGGCCACAACCATGCGGACAAACGCTCAAACATCTCTTATGGAGTCAATGGGGATTGACACAAGCTGAGCAGATTTCTTCACATCAAACCCATTTGCTAAAATGTAATTCCTGTCAATGGATCATTACTGTATAGAACATCCATACCACTGCGCATCAGGTATCTCTCAGTCTCCTCAACTAAAGAGTAGTCATTAATTTTGGATTGTGGACTGGAAAATGGGCAATAAGGTCGGCTACTTTGTCTTGTGTGGTGCTGAACATTTTGCACATTGTCAGCACGGGACCCATCTAATCAACTGGACAATATTCCATTACACTCCTGGCTTCTGCCTTTCAGATGATGTCTAGGTTTTGGAGACATAGGAGGTACTTTATTCACTACAGAATTTCTAGTCTTTGGCCTGCTTTTGTTGCCATTGTATTTAACTGGTTGACTCAGCTCAGATTCTGGTCAAGAATCATTCCTAGGATGTTGATAATGGGGGATTCAGCCATGACAATGCAATTGAAGGTCAAGGGATAGATGGTTACCTTCTGTCTGCTGGAGATGGTCAATGTATTAGCAGATGTGTGAAAGGATCCAAAAGATAAATTTGGCTTATTTTTACCTACTCTTCCATTAGATGTCTGCTTCAATGGCAAGGCCAGTATTTATTACCCATCCCTAACAATGCTTGAGAATATGTGATGAACTGCTTTCTTGAACTGCTGCAGGGCATCTGACGTATGGATACCTACAATGTTGTTAGAAAGGAATAGAAATTATCCACATGTTAGCCTTAGATTTCCAGAAGGAAATATACTCAAATCTGGATTTTGTTCTAAAAATCTTCTCAGGGGTGTCATTATGTGCCTCAAGTGTCGACCAGGCCTCCTAGACTAAAGGTAGGGAAAATCCTAGGCAAGACCTTTTGATATTAGAATCTATTATAAAGGATGTGATTACTGAATATTTAGAATTTAATTGTAGGATTGGACAGAATAAACATGGATTTATGAAAGGTGATGCACATTTGAAATACGCGATAGATTTTTTGACAATAAAGGGGAGCCGAAAATTGGAGTGCATTTGGATTTTCAGAAAGTTTTTGACAAAGACTCATGCAAGTTTTAGCAAATAAAATTATAGTGAATTGGATTGCAAATTATATATTAGCATATAAAGAGGATTGATTAACAGGCAGACAGCAGAGAGTAAAACTAAATGAGTCAATCTCAAGTTAGTAGGTTGTGACTGCTGGTGTACTTCAGGGGTCAGTGCTTGAGCCCCAGCAGATCGCATTCTATATCAGAGATTTGGTGTGGAGGCCAATTATAATATTTTGCAGTTTGTAGATGGTATAAAACTTTGTGAGTATGTGAGTTTTGAGGAGGATTCAAAGAGGCTACAGAAGGCTTTAGACAGGTTGAGTGAGTGAGAGCATGGAATATAGTATGAATGTGTGAGGTAATGTGCTTTAGTAGGAGATGCCTGGCTAGTCAAATTGGGGGCACTTGTTCTGCATGCTATGTAGTTCAGAAGAATGAGGGACAATGTCATAGGAGCTTCACTTAAAGGGATTGATAGATAGATACAGAAAAGACGCATCCCAGTGTGGGTGTGTGTTGGGGGGGAGGGGTAGTTAAAATCAAGGGACCAAGTCTCAGAATTGATCTCGAGATTGAGATGAGGTGGACATTCTTCAGAGAGGGTGTTGAATCTGCGGAATTCTCTACCCCTGGACCAGTGGCTATAATTCTATTAGTTTTAAAATAGTGATGGAAAAGGACCAGATCTAAAAGATGAAATTCTAATTTGGAGGAAGGTTAATTTTGATGGTATTAGGCAAGAACTTTTAAAAGCTGATTGGGGCAGATATTCGCAGGTAAAGGGACGGCTGGAAAATAGGAAGCCTTCAGAAATGAGCTCTCTAGAGTCCAGAGACAATGTATTCCTGTTAGGGTGAAAGGAAAGACTAGTGGGGTAGGGAATGCTGGATGACAAAAGAAATTGAGGGTTTGGTTAAGAAAAAGAAGGAAGCATATGTCAGGTATAGACAGGATAGACCGAGTGAATCCTCAGAAGCGTATAAAGGCAGTAGGAGTATACTTAAGAGGGAAATCAGGAGGGCAAAAAGGGACATGAGATCGCTTTGGCAAATAAATGTAAGGAGAATCCAAAGGAATTTTACAATACATTAAGGACAAAAGGATAACTAGGGAGAGGATAGGGCACCCCAAAAAAAAGCAAGGCAGCTTTTGTGTGGAACCACAGGAGATAGAGGAGATACTGAACACATACTTTGCATCAGTATTTACTGTGGGAAAGGACATGGAAGGTATAGAATGTAAAGAAATAGATGGTGACATCTTGAAAAATGTCCATATTTCAGTGGAAGAAATGCTGGATGCCTTGAAATGCATAAAAGTGGAAACATCCCCAGCGCCTGATCAGGTGTATCCTAGAACTCTATGGGAAGCTGGGAAAGTGATTGCTGGATCTCTTACTGAGATATTTGTATCATCAATAGTCACAGGTGAAGTGCCAGAAGACTGGAGGTTGGCTAATGTCGAACAACTATTTAAGAAAGGTGGTAAGGACAAGTCAGGGAACTATAGACCAGTGAGCCTGACGTCGATGTTGGGCAAGTTGTTGGAAGGAATCCTGAGGGACAAGATGGACATGTTTTTGGAAAGGCAAGAACTGATTAGGGATAGTCAACATGGCTTTGTGCTTGGGAAATAATGTCTCACAAACTTGATAGAGTTTTTTGAAGAAGTTACAAAAGGATTGATAAGGGTAGAGCAATAGACAGAATCTATAAGGACTTCAGTAAGGCATTTGACAAAGCTCCCCATGTGAAACTGGTGAGCAAAGTTAGATTTCATGGAATACAGGAAGAACTAATCATTTGGATACAGAAGTGGTTCAAAGGTAGAAGACAGAGGGTGATGGTAGAGGCTTGTTTTTCAGACTGGAGGCCTGTGACCAGTGGAGTGCAGGTTCATAGCTCCTTGAAAGTGGAGTCACAGATAGAAAGGATAGTGAAGAAGGTGTTTGGTATGCTTTCCTATATTGGTCAGAGTATTGAGTACAGGAGATAGGAAGTCATGTTGCAGCCATACAAGACGTTGGTTAGGCCACTTTTGGAATACTGTGTTCAATTTTGGTCTCCTTCCCATTGGAAGGATGTTATAAAACTTGAAAGGGTTCAGAAAAGATTAACAAGGATGTTGCCAGGGTCGGAGGATTTGAGATGTGGGGAGAGGTTGAATAGGCTGAGGCTGTTTTCCCTGGAGCGTTGAAGGCTGAGGGGTGACCTCATTGAGGTTTATAAAATCATGAGGGACAGGGATAAGATAAATAGACAAAGTCTTTTCCCTGGGGTGGTGGAGTTCAGAACTAAGGGGATAGGTTTAGCGTGAGAGGGGAAAGATATAAAAGAGATCTAAGGGGCAACTTTTTCATGCAAAGGGTTGTGCATGTATAGAATTAGCTGCCAGAGGAAGTGGTGGAGGCTAGTACAATTGCAATATTTAAAAGGCATCTGGATGGGTATATGAATAGGAAGGGTTTGGAGGGATATGGGCCGGTGCTGGCAGGTGGGACAAGATTGTGTTGGGTTACCTGGTCAGCATGAACAAGTTGGACCGAAGGGTCTGTTTCTGTGCTATACATCTCTATGATTCTATCAATCACAGAAGGCTGTGGAAGTTCCGTCATTGTGTAAGATCAAAATAGAGATTCTCTTGATCTCCAGTTACTAATCACATCATGAATAGTGCATGAAGAAGGCACTGAGGTTGATGGTCAGCCATGCTCTAGAATTGGCAATACAGTTTCTAGAGACTAGATTACCTATTCTTGGTCCAATGTTCCGATGTGACGGTGAACTTTAACCATTGGCGTTCCTTTGCATCTTCTAAATTTGGTCTTTTAGATAATGAAAGTCACAAGTTTGGAACATTTTGTTGAAGAAGGACTGATGGGTCACCATAGAGCATTATGTTTAAGCATGCAGTGATACCACTGTGCAACGTTGGTTGGGGGGTGTAAATGTTCAAGGTTGTATGTGGGGTACCAATCCATGAAGTTACTTTGTACTGGATAATGTTGAGGTTCTTGAGCATTGTTGGAGTTACAATCAAATAAGCAAGAGGACACTTTTGGTTTATGTCTTGTGGAACTGGACCTTGAGCACAATTCTGATGTACTCCTGCAGAAATGTCCTGGAACTCAGGTGATTGGTCTCCAACAACACATAACCACCATGCTTTTGTGCTAGGTATGACAGCAGTTAGTAAAGAATTTAGCACCTGATTCCAACTGATTTCATTTGTAATAAGGATACCCACAGCTACACTTAATGAAACAATGCCATTATATCATGTCAATAACTCAATAACTTTTCCTTCAACTTTTCCCATTTTCTCCAAATCCAGGGGGTGGCCATGGGCACTTGGATGGGCCCTAGCTACACCTGTCTCTCTGCCAGTTGTAATGAACAGTGCCTCTTCAGTAACTACACAGGCACTGTGCCCAAACTCTTCTACATTACATCGATGACTGCATTGGTGCAGCACCCTACATCCAGGCTGAATTGGAGCAGTTCATCAACTTTGCCCACACCCTGCCCTTAAATTCACTTGGTCTATCTCAGACACCTCCCTCCCCTTTTTTGACCTCTCCATTTCCATCTCCAGTGACAATCTACAGGCAGACGTTTGCTATAAACCCACAGATTCCCATAATTACCTGGACTACACCTTCTCCCAGCCCGTATTCTATAAAAACTCAATCCCATTTTCCCAATTCCTCCATCTCCACCACATCTGCTCTGAAGAGGCGACGTTCCAAGCCCAAGCATCCCAGATGTCCACCTATTTTAAACAAAGCTTTTTCCCCTTCTGTCATCCATACAGCCTTCCAATACATCTCCCTCATTCTCCACTCCACTATTCTAAACCCCATTCTCCTCCAAGCATGATAAAGACAGGGCCCCCTTGTCCTTATTTTCCACTCCACCAGCCTCCACATCCAACATATAATCCTCAAACACTTCCGCCAACTCCAAATGGACCCCACCACCCGGAACATCTCCCCCTCCCCACCCCTCTCTGCCTTCCGCAAGGACCGTTCTCTTTGCCATTCCTTGGTTCATGCCACTCTCCCCACCGACTCCCTCACACCCCGAGGTACCTTCCCCAGCAAATGGAAAAGATGCAAAACCTGCCAGCACACCACCCCACTCCACCTTCATCCAGCTCCCCAGGTGACATAGAGGTTCACCTGCCTCTCTTTCAATCTGGTTTACTGTATCCAATGCTCCTCATTTGGCCTTCTCTATATAGGAGAGACCAAACATAAACTCAGGGAATCTTTCACTGAGCATCTCACCAAGCCAAGACAGTAAGGGCTAAGCTGACCTCCCAGTCACCGCCCATTTCAATTCCCCTTCCCACCCCCTCTCCAACATGTCTGTCTTTGGTTCCTCCATTTCCACAGTGAATCAGACCACAAATTGGAGGAACAAAATCTTATCTTCCACCTGGGCAGCTTACAGCCCTGATGACTTAATATTGAGTTCTCAAATTTCAAATAACCTTCGCACCTGTCCCCCAGCTCCCTTTCCAGCCCCACTTCCTCCCTTCCATTCCACTTTCTGACCCTTCCTTCCAGCTACCAACCAGATTCACTTCTCCCATCAATCAACCAGATCATACCCACCACCTCACCTTTGCATCCCTTTCCTCACCTAAATCCCCCACCCCCCCTTTAGCTTCCCTTGCCCCCACCTCCATTCCTCAAGAAGGGTTAGACCCGAAACGTCAACTTTTCCACTTCCTGATGCTATCTGGCTTGCTGTATTCTTCCAGCTTCCTGCTTGTCTGCCTTGATGCCATGAGCAGTCATTCCAAATTCACTGCTGGAAATTTGGTTATTTTGTCCAATCCACATTTGAAGCAATATTGTAGTGAAGTCAGAAGCAAGGTGGCTCTGGAAGACCATATCAATACACCTGTGTGGTGAGTTTAGGAGCTGATATTCAATTCAGGTTACCAAATGGCATAAACAATCAGAAAATAATAGAAAGGATTTGCATTGTCAGCATTTTTCATTATGTCAGGCTATCGCAAAACAAATTGAACTCTCAATGAGGTGCTGTCTGTTTCAAGTGTTTTAAATGCTGCAATTCAGTGACTCATAAGTTAAAGCTAATGATGAAAAATTATACAAGTTGTAATGTGGAAAAAAATTCAAATGCACATGAAATATAAATTCCGATTGGTAAGATATTCTCATAATATTATCTTAAATTAATCCAGGAAATTAGGGCCAAAGGATATGTTAAATAGATAACAAATACATTTAAAACAATTTAAATTTAAAATTCAGAATCATTTCATTCAAAGACTCAAGCATTGAAACCAATATCAGGGAGTGGATTGGAAGCAAGCATTCGTAGTATTCAAAAAGCAATGGGAATTTATTAAATAGGAATTTTAATAGCACAGGAACAATGACTCTTTTTGGCCTTGACTTTTTTTTATACTCTTATGAATTAATTCTGTCACCAGTGGGGATAAATGTACATGGTTAATAAGTTCATGTCAAGGTTCTTTCATGTCCTTGATGTCAGAAGCAATCATATTTACCTCACCCCAGTCAGTAAGTGTATCTTGAATATTTCTCTTACCCACAACACAAACAGGTACCCACAGACCCTCACTTACCTACTCCCTCTCTTTATCAATCAGGTTTCAGCCACAGCCTTCAGATATACCTGCTCCACCTGCAAACATTTTACAATGCTGCTCGACTCTCTATAACCTTTTATCACTTCCACATGCCTCCAGCTATTCGTTCCTTACAGATACACCACTGTGCGCAATCAGGAGAAAGTGCTGGAAATTAGAGTCAATAAATGTGGTGTTGGAAAAGCACACCGGTCAGGCAGCATCTGAAGAGCAGGAGAGTCGATGTTTTAAGCATAAGCTCTTCACCACATTCCTGATGAAGAGCTTATGCCGGAAATGTCGACTCTCGTACTCCTCAGATGCTGCCTTTCCAGCACCACACTTTTTGACACCATACACAATCACCAGCATTCTTCCTTTCCTTATGCAGATTAAAATAGACCATTATAGGGGGGGGGAGGGGAAAGAGAACATAATGGGAGGGGAAACAAGGCCTCTTAATAGGACAGTGGTAAAAATAATGACTGCAGATGCTGGAAACCAGATTCTGGATTAGTGGTGCTGGAAGAGCACAGCAGTTCAGGCAGCATCCAACGAGCAGCGAAATCAATGTTTCGGGCAAAAGCCCTTTATCAGGAATAAAGGCAGAGAGCCTGAAATGTGGAGAGATAAGCTAGAGGAGGGTGGGGGGTGGGGAGAAAGTAGCATAGAGTATAATAGGTGAGTGGGGGAGGGGATGAAGGTGATAGGTCAGGGAGGAGAGGGTGGAGTGGACAGTTGGAAAAGGAGATAGGCAGGTAGGACAAGTCCGGACAAGTCATGGGGACAGTACTGAGCTGGAAGTTTGGAACTAGGGTGAGGTGGGGGAAGGGGAAATGAGGAAACTGTTGAAGTCCACATTGATGCTCTGGGGTTGAAGTGTTCCGAGGCTGAAGATGAGGCGTTCTTCCTCCAGGCGTCTGGTGGTGAGGGAGCGGCGGTGAAGGAGGCCCAGGACCTCCATGTGCTTGGCAGAGTGGGAGGGGGAGTTGAAATGTTGGGCCATGGGGCCGTGTGTTCCAGTCCTCCATTTCACAAATATGTACTTGACAGACCTCATGGCATTTGGCATTGATAAAGCCATTCAGCATGTTTGATGTTTCATTATACCCATTTCCAATTCAGTATGAATTGAAAACTGCAGCTGGTGGGACCACAGACCTCTTGCTTTTAACTCCCACTCCCACTGCCTCACTGAACTCTGTCCTTTTGCATTTATTCTTTCACTAAGTCACAAGGGATAACCAGAACTGCTCCAGATCTCAGATAAAATTTATTTGATGTGAAACTCACAGCCACAGTTACACTTATTGGTATTAGCGGGTAGCTTAAATATGAAAATATAGTCAGGCTTTGAAATTTGCCAACAGGATTGAGTGGCCTGTAGCCAGACCAGGTGAAAAAAGCAGTACATGAACCGGATCCCTGGAGAGAATTTGCTGAGGACTCAAATGACAATATGGATGAGATACAGTGGTCATGTGGGAGTGAAGTTTGTCCATCGTCCAGAGCTCTCTGATTTTCAAAGTGCGGGTATGATATGGTCACAATTAGCATGGTTACTTCAAATGCTAGGGGCTGGGTTTGGGCGGAGGGCGGGTGCAGTGGGCAGATGCAGGGTCATAGAGATGGATTGGGTGGGAATGTGGGGAAGTTCATGTGAAGTGTTATCAGGAAGAGGATTTGGATGTCCAGGGAGCTTGCCAACACATAGAGGTGGAGGCTGGAAACCAATACCTGAGGTGAGCTCACTATCACCTTCCAATGTGTTAGCTATCAACACTATGCAACTAAGAAAAATGTTAAAAATGACACAACGCCAAGTTATATTCTAACAGGTATTTTTTGGAAGTACTAGCTTTCAGAACACCGATCTCTCACCAGATGGTTATCTCAACCACTTGAAGGAGCAGCGCTTCGAAAGCTGGTGGTTCCAAATAAACCTGTTGGACCATAACCTGGTGTTGTGTGATTTTTAACTTTGTCCACCCCAGTCCAATATCGGCACCTCCAGATTATGAAAGAAAGATGGCAGCAACCACACCAGGAGTGGGTGGAGTAAGTGTCTCAACTTGTGTGGAAGGTTCAGCAAGACATATCATCGTGAGACCTGTGATGATGCTGTCACTTTGTAAGGTTATTTTGTCCTTTCTTTTCAATGAGAGGTTGTAAGGCAGAGGTAAAGAACTGCCTACTGAAGATGACTTGTGTAAACGACTTGTGAGGCCTTTGGGTCTTTGCTTTATAGCCTGAATGAGTGTGGCCAGCTCTCATAGATTGGAATTTCTGGTTTTTGGTTTCTTCTGCAGAAGATGTTGGGGGTCTCAATCGAGTTGGCAGCTTCAGTGAATCTCTGAATTTTCTCAGAAGTTTTTTTTCGTTCTGGTTTATTTTTCGTTCTGTATGCATGAATGTGTGTCAGAATTTGTCTTTTTTCCAAGGGATGTGTTTATGTAATGCTACTGCATTGGAATAGTTAATTAGTAATAGTTACTGTGCCTATTATTTTGTTAAGTTTTCCAATAGTTAAGTTGTTCTGAATTCTTCTTTGGTTTGTTTGTATATGAACAACAGTGTTTCATTAAATTGTGTTTCATTAAATTGTGTTTGACAGGTTGCATCACATGTGGAGCACAGCACATTTCTGATGAAGAGCTTCTATTCAAAATGTCAACTCTCCTGCTCCTTGGATGCTGCCTGACCGGCTGCGCCCACACTTTTGACACAGCACTTCACATCTACTTTTAAAATAAGAACACACTTGGGTCTAGGCTATCTTCTTAAAATATTACGAGGGGTTCTGGACTGGTCCTTAACACACCCTTCCAAAAGTAACAACATTACACACAACCTCAGTCATTGTAGAGGATACGTACCTTTGGGGTCCCAATGCCTTGAGAATATAATGCATTGGCTCCCTGTGTGCAATGTACCTCTCTGCCCTACATATTGCTCACCACTTCAGTCAAGCCAAATCACTTTTGCTCACAGAGGCTATGCAAAGAATAATGATGTTTGACCTTGAGGGGCAATGGTGCCAGCAGAACCCATTATCCTACATACACTTTGTTCAGCTTGCTTCTGCATGCCATAGATGGCTCTCAACAGGGGCATTGATCCATGGTGTATCCTGTATGGTCATGAGGTCCAGCATTATGGTGAGACTATTACATTTGAAACCAGACAGGGACTCAAACAAACAGAGGTAATGCAAAATCATAAACATTTGTGTTCAGGGCAGTACCAGGAGGCACGCAGTCAGAAGAGGAACCACACACACAGGCCCCTCAGAAGCCATCCCTCAAGGAACTCAGAGATGACTGGGTCCTATACTTCCACTCGGCCTGTCTCCCCATGAACCTTTAGGAGTTCTAGTCCAGGAGAGTCCACTTGCTCCAACAAGAAGGCCTTTGGCACATCTGAGCTCTTCAGAAACATCGACGTACAAAATAAATACCAGGGATCACACCATCAAACTCCACAGCCAACAGTCACCATGGCTGAGCTTACAACCTCCACCCCAGCTGCAGAACTTGGGATTATGCCAAGACATAGTAGGAGGGAGAAAAATAAACTATATTGTGAGTACTTTGTCACATGATTGACGTTGAACTATGTGTTAATTTGTGCATTTTTAAAAATTGAAATTATTTGTTATCTCTGGAATTTGTTGCTGTGTAATCCCAGTTGTAACTGTGCTAGCATAATGCCTAACTTCATGTTCATACAGGATGTACATGAATCGACGTTGGTGTTAAGAGGCACCTGTAAGATCGTAAGTAAGATGAGCAAGGTGTAAATATCACAATAGGAGTTGCTGTCACTATTGCATCTCATCCTACTACATCGTTATTCTTTCCCTGATCTCTGGACATCATTGAGGTCCACATCTCACATTGCTGCACATGCAGTGTGTTTGACATGTAAGCTGCTGGCACATGGTGCCAGTGTAAGGCTATTGTTGCATGCAGAAAATGTGTTGCTGGAAAAGCGCAGCAGGTCAGGCAGCATCCAAGGAGCAGGAGAATCGACATTTTGGGCATAAGCCCTTCTTCAGGAATGTGGAAAGTGTGTCCAGCAGGCTAAGATAAAAGGTAGGGAGGAGGGAGTTGGGGGAGGGGCATTGGAAATGCGATTGGTGGAAGGAGGTCAAGTTGAGGGTGATAGGCCGGAGTGGGGGTGGGGGCAGAGAGGTCAGGAAGAAGATTGCAGGTTAGGAAGGTGGTGCTGAGTTCGAGGGATTTGACTGAAACAAGGTGGGGGAGGGGAAATAAGGAAACTGGAGAAATCTGAGTTCATCCCTTGTGGTTGGAGGGTTCCTAGGCGGAAGATAAGGTGCTCTTCCTCCAAACGTCGTGTTGCTATGGTCTGGCGATGAAGGAGTCTAAGGACCTTCATGTCCTTGGTGGAGTGGGAGGGGGAGTTGAAGTGTTGAGCCACGGGGTGATTGGGTTGGTTGGTCCGGGTGTCCCAGAGGTGTTGCATGCTGCCAATCCACCCCCTTGTCTGAGGACTGCCAATCAGAAGGACAAATTATCTGATTGTGTACCTGTGAGAATTGTTAACATAAGAACATAAGAACTAGGAGCAGGAGTAGGCTATCTGGCCCGTCGATCCTGCTCCACAATTCAATAAGGTCATGGCTGATCTTTTCATGGACTCAACCCCAACTATTTGTCTAATCACAATCACCTTTAATTCCTTTACTGTTCAAAACTCTATCTATCTTTGCCTTAAAAACACTCAATGAGGTAGTCTCAACTACTTTACCCAGCAGGGGATTCCACAGATTCACAACCATTTGGGTGAAGAAGTTTGTCCTCAATTCACCTAAATCTGCTCCCCCATATTTTGAGGCGATGTTCCCAATATCTAGTTTCACCCACCAGTGGAAACACCCTCCATGCTTCTATCTTATTTGTGGTAACCTTCAAATTTTATATGTTTCTCTTATATCCCCCCTCATTCATGAGCTGCCAGAGGAAGTGGTGGGGGCTGGTCCAATTACAGCATTTTAAAGGAACCTGGATGGGTGAATGAATAGGAATGGTTTAATGGATATGGGCAAATCCTGGCAAATGGGACTAGATTAGGCTAGGATATCTGGTTGGTATGGCTGAGTTGAACTGATGGGTCTGTTTCCATGCTGTACATCTCTATGACTCTATCAGTATAGTTCAAGTCTACTCAATCTATCCTCATAAGGCAACCCTCTCAACTACAGTGGTTTAATAAGGCCATTCTCTTAAAATTCAACTGCAATGGGAATCAACCTAGTGAACTTGCTCTGCACCCCCTCCAGTGCCTGTACATCCTTGCTCAAGTAAGGAGACTAAAACTGTACATAGTACTCTAAGTTTGGCCTCACCAGTACCCTATAAAGCTGCAGCATAGCCTCCCTGTTTTTAAACTCTATCCCTCTAACACTGAAGGACAATATTCCATTTTCCTTCTTAATTACCTGCTGCACCTGCAAATCAATGTTTTGTGATTCATGCAGAAGAACACTCAGGTCCCTCTGCACAGCAGCAAGGCAAGGCAGAACAAGGGTGCTGTGAGATCCGGCTAAGTGTTAAGTGAACAAGCACAAAGACAGCTAGAAAGTGTGGTCGATGGCTATCCCTGTGCGTAAAGTGGCACCCCCACTGCGGGCCTTCAATGCTAGTTTTTGATGTAGGCCTGCGCTTCCAGAGCACACTGCCAGTACATTAATTGAAATTTAAGGGCTGGTGCCTTGTGCCAATGTCTATGAGGAAGAGTACTTGTGTTCATGTACCTTTCCCGAAAATGTTGATACTCAGTATTCAACACGATGGCTGATTGGAGCAAATACTGAAGTGAACCTGCTCTGGTTTCCTTGCCATCTGACTTGTTTGGTGAGTTTGATCAGATGGGAGTCTGAATATGAATGAGGTGAGTTGTGGTTTTGACAAGGCATGGGAAAAATACAAAAGGAACAAGATGACGTCAACATTGACATGGGCTTCATTGCACTTGTCCTCTGATTCTGTCACACATTTCATAATCGTCCTCATCACTCAGACTCCTACAAGATTCAGCCCTCCTGAAAAATTCACAAAATCACTCATTTCTTCAAATTACTCAACACTTATTGTGTTTTAACCTGACTCTCCTCTCCCAAATTACGCCTCTTTCTCCCTTGATCTTGTTATCAGGTCCAATTTTATCAAGACATGCTTCATGGTATCTGCTCACTATGACAACAATGAATGATTGTGATCCAACTTGCAATTTATTTTTTGAATTCTTACCCTTTCAGCTTGAACGATGGCACCTTTAATCATGTCTCCTTCATTTTGAGTCATGAAATTTGATGGGCCGTAGGGCCTTTTCTGTACTGTATGATTCTATGAATCTCTAATGTTTGTTGGTTAATTGGTTGAACTCAGATTCAGGATTACTCCCACAACAGTATCACTGCCTTTTAATGTCACCTGTCCAGAATCAAAATCCTGTAGCCCCTTATCTAAGAGCACTAGGGGGATTACAATTCAAGAAGGTGACACACCTCCACTCCTTTCTCAAGACCAAACAGTATTTGGCTGTCAGTTTTGCTGCAATGTCTACTTCCTGAATAAATCCAAATGTGAGTTCAGCACTGAGCAGAATAAAGGTATTGCAACAACTTGAGGGAATTGGAGTACAAATTCTGAAGGGAAAGTGAGTGGCAATGATGCATTTCACTTCATGTAGCTCTTCCATAACTGCTGAATGCCTCATTGCATTTTGATATTTAAGAGAATGACCTTCTTAAACCACTGTACTCTGTAAAATGAAGATATTCCCACACTGTATTATTATAGGAAATAAAAGGCTTTGGAATGAAGGAATGACAGCAAATTTCTAAGTTTTGAACTGCTGTAATGTCAGGAATGGTGGTAACTATTTTCTGCCCAACAAGATGTCTCACAGTGAGATAGTGACTGCATAACAGATGGATGTTAAGTAGGAGACTGCAGGCATTCTCTTTTTCTTCTTCAGATAGACCCATGGAATATTTTATGTTTAATTGAGAGGGAAGCCAGTGCCGTGATCTAATAGATCATTTAGAAGATGCCACCTCAAATATTACAGCAGCCACTCAGTATTGCACCGAAATGTCAGCCTGGATTATATGCACTGGTCTCTAGAGTGGAGCTTCAATGTTATATAGATCATTTCTGATAGAGTTTTCAAACTGGTTTAAATAAAACAGAATTATAAATAAGTGACAATAAATAACTAGGCTCAGACAATGAACTGTGTAACCCAGACAAAACCACTCATCAATGACTAAGAGATTGCCTTGGTTAGAGGCAAACAGATTATTGTGTGTATGAGGTCCACATAAAGATCATGTCATGGTTGACTGGCACAAAACTATTTCTCCTCTTTCTTATTTTTGTGTCTGTCTTTGCAAGCTTCAGCTTATTTAATTTTGTCAGAAGAGTATTTAGAAGCACCCTTTTTCCAAATCATTAATAATGTTTATTGTAATAGAGAAGTATGAAGGTCACAATTAAATAACATCACCACAACCTAACTTGCCCGAAATACATTTCTGTTTTCTATTGTAATCATAAAAAGCTAGTCTCAGCCAGCTTTCTCTGGGATTTCAATTATTTACTGAATCTTGGGTTTATTGAAAAAAAACTAATCAATACAATGTAATCTATGCAGAAGAATCCTAAGGTAAATTTAACAGCGTACAGTGAAGAAATTTCTCATTAGCTTTCTAATACTTACTACAGAAATTATTTTCTTTTGTAATGAATTACTGTCCTCTTCATAATAAAGAATATAAATCTGAAGAACTTTGATAATTTTTTATTTTGTTTCTCGAATGTTACAATCAGGTGCTGTCAGGAACATGTATAGTATGGTTTATTAATGAACATGGGAAAACGAATAGGGCATTCAGCCCCTTGAGCTGCTTCTGCATTATGTAGGAGTAAGTAGGTGTGGAGGGCACTAGCTATGAAGAGAGGTTGAGTAGATTAGAAATATTTTCATTAGATAGACAGAGGTTGAAGGGGAATCTGATTGAGGTCTACAAAATCATGAGGGTTAAAGACAGGGTGGATAGCAAGAAGCTTTTTTCCAGAGTGAGGGACTCAATTACTAGGAGTCACAAGTTAAAAGTGAGAGGGTAAAAGCTTAAGGAAAATATGTGTAGAACGTTCTTAATGGGTAGTGGGCGCTTGGAACATGTTGCCAACGGAGGTGCTAGACGCAGGCACGATAGTGTCTTTTAAGATGCATCTAGACAGATACATGAATGGGCAGGGAGCAAAGGGATACAAACCCTTAGAAACTAGGTGACAGGTTTAATTATAGGATCTGGATCGGCGTAGACTTGGAGGGCCAAAGAGCATGTTCCTGTACTGTAATTTTCCTTTTTGCTTGTTCTTTGTTCTTTAGGTGAGAGAGGAGAGATAGAAAGGATCCAGAGGGCCAATTTTTTCACACAGAGGACAGTGAGTGTCTGGAACAGGCTGCTAGAGGTAGTGGTGGAGGTGAGTACAATTTTGTCATTTAAGAAACATTTGGACAGGTACCTAGATGGGATAGGTCTGGAGGGATATGGACCAAATGCAGGTAAGTGAGACTAAATTAATTGTGAAAATTGGGTGGCCTAGACAAATTGGGCTGAAGGGCCTGTTTCCAGGCTGTAAACTTCTATGACTCTATGAGCATAGCAAATCTGCAACTTAACTCCAATATATGACTGCATTGGAATAAGTTTGTATTGTTCTTCCAAAACTGTACCTCACACAATACATGCCTTAGAATAAAGATCAAACAACTCCATTAATTTTTTTTATGGCTTCAGTTCTCTCTAAGAGATATCATTTGCAGATGAACATAGAGCATAGAACATAGAACATTACAGCGCAGTACAAGCTCTTCGGCCCTCGATGTTGCACCGACCATTGATATCAATCTGAAGCCCATCTAACCTACACTATTCCAGTTGTGTCCATATGTTTGTCCAATGACAACTTGAATGCACTTAAAGTTGCCGAATCTACTATCGTTGCAGACAAAGCATTCCATACCCTTACTACTCTCTGAGTAAAGAAACTACCTCTGACATCTGTCCTATATCTATCACCCCTCAATTTAAAGCTATGTCCACACGTGCTCGCCGTCACCATACTTGGAAAAAGGCTCTCCCTGTCCACCCTATCTAACCGTCTGATTATCTTATATTGTCTCTATTAAGTCACCTCTCAACCCTTCTTCTCTCCAGCCTCAAGTCCCTCAGCCTTTTCTCGTAAGACCTCCCCTCCATACCAGGCAACATCCTGGTAAATCTCCTCTGCACTCTTTCCAAAGCTTCCACATCCTCCTTATAATGTGGTGACCAGAATTGTACACAATAGTCCAAGTGCGGCCGCAACAGAGTTTTGAACAGCTGCAGCATAACCTCATGGTTCCGGAACGCGATCCCTCTAATAATAAAAGCTAAAACACTATATGCCTTCTTAACGACCCTGTCAACCTGGGTGACAACTTTCAAGGATCTGTGTACATGGACACCGAGATGTCTCTGCTCATCCACACTACCAAGAATCTTACCATTAGCCCAGTACTTTGCATTCCGGTCACTCCGACCAAAGTGAAACTCCTCACACTTGTCCGCATTAAACTCCATTTGCCACCTCTCAGCCCAGCTCTGCAGCTTACCTATGTCTCTCTGTAGCCTACAACATCCTTCGTCACTATCCATAACTCCACCGACCTTAGAGTCGTCTGCAAATTTACTAACCCACCCTTCTACGCCCTCATCCAGGTCATTTATAAAAATGACGAACAGCAGTGGACCCAACACCGACCCTTGCGGTACACCACTAGTAACTGGACTCCAGGATGAACATTTCCCATCAACCACCACCCTCTGTCTTCTATCAACAAGCTAATTACTGATCCAAACTGCTATATCTCCCACAATCCCATTCCTCGGCATTTTGTACAATAGTCTACTATGGGGAACCTTATCGAACGCCTTGCTGAAATCCATATGCACCAGATCAACCAGTTTATTCTCATCTACCTGTTTGGTCACTTTCTCAAAGAACTCAATAAGGTTTGTGAAGCACGACCTACCCTTCACAAAACCGTGCTGACCACCCCTAATCAGATTATTCTTTTCTAGATGATTATAAATCCTATCTCTTATAACCTTTTCTAACACTTTACCAACAACTGAAGTAAGGCTTACTGGTCTATAATTACCAGGGTTGTCTCTACTCCCCTTCTTGAACAGGGGAACCACATTTGCTATCCTCCAGTCTTCTGGCACTATTCCTGGAGACAATGACGATTTAAAGATCATTGTCAAAGGCTTGGTAATCTTCTCCCTGGCTTCCCAGAGGATCCTAGGATAAATCCCATCCGGCCCAGGGGACTTATTTATTTTCACATTCTGCAGGATTTCTAATACCTCTTCCTTGTGAACCTCAATCCCACCTAGTCTAGTAGCCTGTATCTCAGTATTCTCCTCCACAATATGGTCATTTTCTAGAGTGAATACTGTCGAAAAATATTCATTTAGTGCTTCCCCTATCTCTTCTGACTGCACATACAACTTCCCACTACTATCCTTGATTAGCCCTAAACTTACTCTCGTCATTCTTTTATTCCTTAAATACCTATAGAAAGCCTTAGGGTTTACCCTGATCCTATCCGCTAACAACTTCTCATGCCTCCTCCTGGCTCTTCAGAGCTCTCTCTTTTGGTCTTTCCTGGCTACCTAGCAATCCTCAAGCGCCCTAACTGAGCCTTCACATCTCATCCTAACATAAGCCTTCTTCTTCTTCTTGACTAGAGATTCCACTTCCTTTGTAAACCACGGCTCCCGCTCTCTACAGTTTCCTCCCTGCTTATCTAAGTCACACAGGAGCTTTTCTTTGAATAAGCTCCACATTTCCAATGTGCCCATCCCCTGCAGTTTCCTTCTCCATCCTATGCTTCCTAAATCTTGCCTAATCGCATCGTAATTGCCTTTCTCCCAGCTGTAACTCTTGCCCAGCAGCTACACCTTTCTCTAAAAGTCTATTTTACAAGTCCAATGGACAACTTTTAAATTGCTAACATTACTCAAGGCCTGGATAATTTGATTTTTTTTCTGATGATATTTAAAATTTTCATTTGTCACTTTCTATTGGATATCCATTGGATCAGCAAGACTGCAATGAAAAGGATAGAATCAGAACAGAAAATACAGGGTGTGGGAATTTAGGAGATTATTTTAAATGAACTTGTCCTACCTTGCTCTGCCTCATGAGCACTAGTATCACGGAAAAGAATTGAAAAACAAATCATGTGATGGTAATATTCTTTACTTCCCATACAAGCTTCTCTCTGTAAATGTGTTAATTGAACAATGATTATCTGTTAGAACAATATAGCAAATACCTAAAAAAAACACGTATGATCCATGTTTCCTTCTTTCGTGTTTGAGTTATATATTGATCTAAAGCTTCTCCCCTTTGGAGGAACAATCATTTATTTTTTTCCATTGATCCTTCTTGAGATTTTATCAAGTGCTACTCTTGCTGCCTAATCATTTTCATTTTCATTCTCACATACTCATTTATTTGGTGATACAGTCATAAAATTGCAATATTTTTTGTAGATAAAACAGAAATTGCTGAAAAAGCTCAGCAGGTCTGGTAGCATTCATGGAGAGAAATCAGAGTTAACATTTCAAGTCCAGTGACCCTTTCTCACTGGACCTGAAACATTAACTCTGATTTCTCTTCATCGATGCTGCCAGACCTACTGAGCTTTTCCAGCAATTTGTTTTTGCCTCTGATTTACATTATGTGCAGTCCTTTTGATTTTTATTAAATACTTTTTGTACTTTTGTTTACAGAAAAGATAATTGAACTTGAAGAATTCATCAATTTCCTCCATAATTATCAGCCCTCCATTAAATTTAAAGCCACAAAACACAACAAAATCATTAATATTTTAGACACAATAGTATTTAAATTGGCACAAAACGACAAATACAATTTAACAAAAGTTTTTTTTCTAAAATGACTAACACATATTTCTATACATAAAACTTTCACCATAAACATATATTCAGTGTACAAGTGAGATCATAGCTAAGAATTACTGCCACATATACACAAAATTGGACAATTTCAAACAGGTAGTTAGTATACTTTTCACTGCATCATGGACCTCAATCTGTGAAATTAATAATTGGCACAATGGGGTTCTTACAATAGGACTCACTACATGTTTCCAAGTACACTAGTTCATGAATGTAAATACACCACTATCCACCCTTCAAGGCTAAGATATCCTACCTCAGATATGATACCCAGAACTAAACACCTAGCTGGGCTCCAATCAAGACTTTGTATAGCTGAAGGAAGACTTTTAGTCCTTAGTATTTACTTTGGTAAGTATAAAGACCGGCATTCCATTGCTAATTATTTCCTGTACCTGTTCATGACATTTTAATAATCTGTGTACATGGATCTCAAAGACTCTTTGAATCTCCACTATTTTACCTCTTCCATATTCAGATAGTGCCTTTTTCTCTCCTTTACAGATTCAGAATGAATGATCTTGCATTCGGTCACACTGACATCCATTTATCACAGCATTCCCTATTCACTTAATCTATCAATATCACATTATAGTTTTGTGTTTCCATTCACACTTAAGGTCTACCCATCATTGTGCTGCAGCAAATTTGAAAATTTGGGTTAGTACTGCATCATATAAATTACTAATGACTACAGTGAAAAGTTCAAATCCCAGCATAGATCATACAGGATACTACTCATCACACTGTGACAATTAGAGTGTCTGCTCAATTAGGCCAATCTCTCTGTCTCCTTCTGCTCAGCTAATTTCCTAATGAGGTCAATCATTTTTCTTCAGTTCTGCAAACTTAAACTTTATCAAAAATCCCTATGAGGGGCTTTACCAAAAGATTCTGTAAATTCATACAAATAACACCCAAATGCATTGCCTGCCTGTTAATTTAGTCGCTCCTTCAAAAACTTTGACCACATCGGTCAGGCAAGATCCATCCCAGCTCTCTCTGATTGGCTCAAGCTGTTCAAGGGACTGGTTGTTACATGCCCTTGTTGGGTGTGTTTGAGATGTGGGGGCACATGAATGAGGTAGACTGGTAACACCGCTATCCCCCTAACCCTAACCCATTACCTTCCAGCTCACCACCATAAGATGGAAGGTGCGTGGGCTCCAATATCAGCAGTCTTCCCACTAAGTGGAAATGACCAATTTCATGTCAATTGAGTTTGTTCAAAGTTACATTGTGCAAACGAGAATGGGCAGGCATTTTCTTTTATGAAAAGAAATTTTTTTTAGAAGGGCAGGAAAGGAAATGGAGGGGAAGGGTCACTATCTTTCGAAGGTACTTTCAGCCCATCAGGATAGCTGCCTCATAAGTTAAGACCTCCTTCCTTCCGACCATCAAACCCAATTCACACTCAGCCCCCTTCCCCAAAGGTGGGGCCAACACTCACCATTGATTATCCCAAGCGTTATTCCAGGATCCATTGGATGTTCTTCATAGATCAGCCTCCAGCCCCAGTCAAAACCACTAGTGAGCTCTGATAATGGCACCAATGTTGCAGCTGCCAGCAATTGATGGGAAATCATCTCCTGTGAAGAGTGGTGAATTGAATGTCCAACACTTCTGTCCTGGCTGCAGACTGAGCTTCTCTCTGGTCTGCTGGCTCATGACAAATTTTCATTCTGCTGGGCAGGGGAAGGATGGGAGGATTGATTGCTCCTTGCCACCCCTTTGCATGAGTCACTGATCAAGATTTTTTGTCACCGCTCCTTAATCATCCAATTTATAAACATCAGATATGAGACTATCATTCTCTGATTTCCCTCTTTCAAATCTTTTAATAACTAAATGGCATTCACAATCTTTCAATCTGAGGGAACAGTTCCTGATTTCCTGACCAGGGACAGCTTTGGGAAATTATAATGTAGACATCTGCAATATTCTCCCTTACTAAACCCATCAGGTCCTGGGGATTCTTTTTCACTTCCATCCTATTATTTTGTTGAAAAAAATTGCTTACGTTATTTTTTTCTGTATTATTATCAATCATTTAATGAAAGCTTTCATAATTGCCATTTATTTTAGCAAGAAAATGTTTTTGCTATTTAGAAGTTTGAATATATTTTGAATATTTCCCACCTGTCTTCCATTTCTTATTCATTTATCCATTGTCATAGTGACACTGGACTTTGTATCCATTTTACCTAAATTTGGAATCTTAATTGCTGCTTCATTGTTCTCCCTTTCAAACATTATAATAAACTGAACCATATTATGACTACTACTAGATAACATTTCACTCACTTAAATAAAGCTGACTGCTTTTTAACTAAATTTATTAGAGCTATAAACTTGCGAAGCCAGATTTGATGGCAAAGGTTTGGAGGACAAGGCTGTAGAGAGATTTAAAAACAGGGATAAATATATTTAATTGACATTTGGCTGGAATAGAGACCAATGTAGGGCAGTGAACACAGGGCTGATGGATAATAGGACTTGTTACAAGTTAGGATAAATTCAACTTTGCAAAGCGATGATGCTACAAGGCACTGCAACCTTCTGCAACAATGACTGAGAAATCGATTAGCCCACTGAATGATGCTGGATGTAGATATAGTTACGCCCATTGTCCAATCAAAAACTAAAGCAGATAGTTAACTTCCTGTAGATGAAGTACCAATTCTTCCATCAGTCTTAATCGTTGGGGGGTGGGGGGGTGGGGGCGGTGTCTCACACTGCACTGCAGATGTAGTGCATTGCATAATCCTTACTCATTATGCCTTGCCCAACAGAGTAGGCAAAGGGGAGGTTTGATGGATGTTGAAGAGCTGAAAGAGAAGTAACAGTCTTCCAAAGAGGAGGATGAGGACACAGAGCAGGTGGTATATCACCTTCAGCACAATAGAGTGCTGCAGCACTGGGTTGCAACAAACCAGACAGAACCTGGTTCCTAGAGAGCTGAATTGGGTGAAGTAAAGTGATCACTCAGTGACTGCAAATTTGTAGGTGCACAAAAGTCTGCAGCCCCTGTTTATTCCCAAAAACAAATGCATCATTTTTGAAAATAAATCTGTGAATAGAGAAATGATGTTAATTTTCCAAGTCTAGTATTACTCTTCTTTGGAACTTAGACTCAAAATGTTGATTCTGTTTTTCTCTCTCCACAGATGCTGTCAGACCAGCTGAATTTCTCCAGCATTTCTGCATTCATTTCAGATTTCTAGAATCTGTAATATTTTGCTTTTATTGCAGGTTTCTTTTTCTCTTATCATTTTCTGTGGTTCAATACAAGTTAATGTCCTCAACTGTTCGAAGACTTTCCAACATGCTATCACATTGTGTAATGACAAGATGTCATGTCATGCTGGTTCTCAGGGAAAGAGTAGCACTCCTGGGCAAGAAGGCTAGTCTTATCCAGGAGTTACAATGACAGTCAATCAGTCAGGTATTAATGTAAAGTAACAATAGGTTTATGAATGTGTGTTTCTATTTCCAATAAAGTGTCACCCTTATGTTTGTCTCATTGTCCTCCTTGAGGACATTGTACAATGAGGGGCTGCTAGCAATGGAACTGGTGCACAGCTGAGCTTTATATATGGTTTCAGTAGGAGAGTTATCAGAAGGTCCAAGTGATGGCAAGTACTCCTGCAGCTGGTAAGTGGATGATAGTGTAAGGATGGTGCTGTTGACCAGTGGCGGATTGCATGAGATAGCTCACTCGAACTCATGGAGAGGACACTTCAATGAAATTTCTCAGAATTGACACTTGGATGATTTTTGGTAAAATTTAGCCATGTGTTATAAACAGCTATTATTAATTTTTCAATTCAAGACACAATCTTGTGGGTTGTTTGCATCAAAACTATCTGGAGAAAATCATGACTTGATGGCTTCACAATAAAGCAACAATAGGCTGAGGGCATAAAATAGAAGTTATAAATTCAATCATAAATAAGAGACATCAGTGCATTGAGCTGCCTGAGTATAACAAGCAATTTGTTGCCAATCAGAGCTGAATTGAAAGCATTTATATACAGTTTGGGCATGACCAGCCAGAATTAGGCTGACGTCATCAACATTCATTTTGTCGAGTGCCCTTACAACTGTCAGAGAGAGGAGAGTCATTCCATTAAATTGTATTGGATTCAATCTGAAGGGGGAGGTCAATGTTCAAATGAATTACCATATAAAATCCTGCTCTGAGGAAATTACTGAATTTACCATATTAAAATAAAATGATTCAGGTCTACTTCCAGCTTTGACTTCATAATAGTGAAGTTACTGCACCTTTAGATATTTCGACAATAAAACCATTGAGGGAACATTATTTTAAAATTAGAACGAAATCAATAAGGAATGAAATCAGGAAGCATGTTTTTTCTCACGAAGTGGAAATCTGGAAGGAGTGTGCATTTTGAATCTATTAACATTCTTTTTTCTGTCACATTAGATTCCCTACAGTGTGGAAACAGGCCCTTCAGTCTAGCAAGTCCACACTGACCCTCTGAAGAGTAACCCACCCAGACCCATTTCCCTTTGACTAATGCACCTAACACTTAGCAATTTAGCATGGCCAATTCACCTGACCTGCACATCTTTGGACTGTGGGAGGAAACCCATGCAGATATGGGGAGAATGTGCAAACTGCACAGTCGCCAGAGGCTGGAATCAAACCGGGGTACCTGGTGCTGTGAGGCAGCAGTGCTAGCCACTGAGCCACCATGCCACCCCAACCATTGAGCCACCGTGCTGAAATTTTCAATTACGTGGTTGCTACATAGAGTCATAGAGATATACAGCATGGAAACAGACCCTTTGGTCCAACCTGTCCATGCCGAAAAGATATCCCAACCCAACATCTTGGAAATGTGAGACTGGTTCGGCTGCTACATTAATTCCCATGTTGTACTCAATGAAGACTTCTTCACATTGCTTCAATAATTAAAGCTATGTGTTCTTTGGACAAAATTTTTACATTTTTAATACTTTAGTTCATGATTAAGGCTTAAAAATTAATCTTCAGGGTCCATCTACATTTCTTCTTTACGGATACGTGGATAAAATATTCTTGCCCCAGTGGCAATCAACTTTTTAGTGTAATTCTGCTAAGGTTCACTGAATCTGAATCCTTTGAAAATCCCAGGTGAGCCCTGTCTCTGGATTCCTAACCCTGTTTCTAGCTGAAATAACTCCACAGAGGCCGGTATCCGGTCATCAAGTCACTCTTTATTTAAATGTGCATCGTACCTGACACTGATCCATCTTCCTCAGAGCCGGCTCTCAATGTGAACAGATCCATTGACACTCCTGTCATATCTGTCAGCCAGGGCTCCCTAATTGGACCAGGTTAACAGCCTCAATCAGGGAACTGATATTTTATGAGGTCTACCTGGATGACCTTGTCCGATTAGGGTTTCCAACTTTCAGGAGTGCCATGAAGGGTGCAGGCTGGTTTGAGACACAAGCCCACACCCTGGCACTCTGAACCAACTTGATTCCTTTGCAGAGACAGGTGTGGATAACTATCCACAAATCTCAGAGAGTCAGGTCAGCATTCACACCATCTCAGAGTGTCTCTTCATGAGGAAATCTCTTTCAAAAATAAGTTAAAGATGTCCTCCACATGCACACCTATACCCTACCCCATCCCAATGCTCGGATATACCCCTCATGCCACTGCCCACCTCAATGCCAACCTCAGGCTGAATTTCATGCCAATCACCATTAAACGGCTTATAGAAAGAGTGAACCCTGTCTTGATAGCTGGATATCTATAAAAAACACAATGAAACTAATTAATTGATGACATTCCACTATGTTTGAAAAAGTCCTTTTTACTATTGTCCAATAAAATTGTCAATCATGCAGGTGCTTTAAAATTTCTGTGCATGAAACTGTAAACCTGTTGAAACATTGCAACTTCATAAAGACCCAATGTGCAGTTGGCAGCAGAAATCAGATGATCAGAATTATCAATCAAGCAGGGATTCATGCGTTTCAAGAGTCTAATGGATTTATGGGCCCTCAGCCAAGAGTAATCAATGAAGCTGGTGGTGCTAAATACTACAGGGCTTAACAAACTTTTATAAAGTAATAAGGGTGGAGTCTCAGGGAACTGAGGCGGGTTTTGTCACCAGCCTGCCTCAGCATTTACCAGTCTCAAAGTCTGATTTAATTACACCTTGCTTTCCTCTACTCATTCATGGGATGTGGGTGTTGCTAGTTAGGCCAGAATTTATTGCCCATCCCTAATTTCCCAGAGGGCAGTTAAAAGTAAAACACATTGCTCCATGTAGGCCAGACCAGGTAAGGATGGCAGTTTCCCTCCATAAAGGGCATTAGTGAACCAGACGGGGTTTTTTCACAATGACCATCTTAATTCCAGGTTCATTACTGAATTCAAATTACACATCTGCCCTGGTGGGATTTGTACCCGAGGTGCCCAGAACATTACTTAGGTCTCTGGATTAACAATTCAGCGATAACACCACTAGCCCATCACCTCAGTAACTTCTGCCATCTCCCAACCCACCAAGTAATGACTATGCATGCAAGGGTCATTTCCAGGGGCAGATCTGCTATTCCAGAAATTCCCCAACTCTAGTTTCCAGTCTCAAGCAACAAATCCCACTCCTATGCTAAGTTTCTGATCTTGTCAAAAGGTCAATGCTTCTGACAGTGCAGCCCTGAATTGATGACTGAGATTATGAACTAATCTCTGTTGTAAAACTGGAACACAGCTTCTGATTCAAAGGTGAGATTGCTACGACTGAAGCATGCCTGTAATTAAGCCTAACAAAAAAGTCTCCAGCTGCAATGAGCACAAGACCAAAATTTTTTAAAATGCTAGAAGTCTGGAATAAAATAATAAGCTAGAAATACCTTGTCAATTCGCCATTTTCATTTCGAAGGACAAGGACAGGCGATACATGGGAACACCACCATCTGCAAGTTCTCCTCCAAGCCATTCGACATCCCGACTTGGAAATATATCGCTGTTCCTTCACTGTCACTGGGTTACGATCGTGGAATTCCCTCCCTCAGGGCATTGAGAGTTTACCAACAGCAGTTCAAGAAGGCAGCAAGCCAGCACTTTCTCAAAGGCAAGAAGGACTGGCTAAAACATGCTGTCCAGCCAGCGATATCTGCGTCCCCCGAGTGAAAGAAAAGGTCACTCCAAATGAACCCTCCATTGGGATTTCCTAGATTCCAAAGTTCAGAAGCCATACTTCAAATCACACCCAGTTCAGCATTCCATGAACCACAGGACCATTGCATGCTAGCCTCCAGCAAACTCTGGAGATGACGAAGAAGGGGTTTCAGTCAATGCTAAAACTTAATGACCAATAGACAATAGACAATAGACAATAGATGCAGGAGGAGGCCATTCTGCCCTTCGAGCCTGCACCGCCATTCAATATGATCATGGCTGATCATTCCTAATTAGTATCCTGTTCCAGCCTTATCTCCATACCCCTTGACTCCACTATCTTTAAGAGCTCTATCCAATTCTTTCTTAAAAGAATCCAGAGACTGGGCCTCCACTGCCCTCTGGGGCAGAGCATTCCACACAGTCCTAGAGTTATTCCTGCAGGCTGTACATTAGCACAGGGATGTCCCATTCCTTAAGGAGTGCCATATGGCTGGAGGTGGCTGAAGTAATCAGCACTCTGTCAGGCTAGAGGAGTGGCTGGACACAGATTCCAAGAAGATGAATGATTTCTTCTGGTCTGCCAGACCATCAACTCCGTCGAGGCCATATGACTATGTCCTGCACAATAAACTCACCACCATACATGACTGTCACATGCCACTTTGGACACCAACTATCTCCAGCACATGCCTCATGTCTAATCTCACTTCACTCCATTTACCCATGCTGGACAAACAGCAACACAATGATCCTTCTTCTCATGCATTCACCATGATTCACACTTCAACAAGTAAGAGACCTGTAGCATCCAGCAGCTCACATGCCACTAGCTCTCTCAGGATTCGTCACAATTAGGAAAATGTACACAACATATTCCATCTCACCAAAGACTTGAATGGGAAGGGACACCATCACAAAAGGCTGCTTGAACATCACTACCTCATCAATCCCAACTCTTTCATTGCACACAGGCAGCTTTCATTCAGGACCCTCTCAGTGGTAACTGCCCCCAAGTCACCTCCATCTTATATGGAAAACATGCAGACAACTGTAGTTCCAGGCGTTGACATCTATACTTGGTATCGATACATGCAAACCATCCCTGTACCCATCATAATGACTACATTAGAGTGGTGCTGGAAAAGCACAGCAGTTCAGGCAACATCTGAGGACCAGAAAAGTCGGCGTTTCGGGCAAAAGCCCTTCATCAGGAATACAGGCAGAGAGCCTGAAGGATGGAGAGATAAGTGAGAGGAGGGTGGGGGTGTGGAGAAAGTAGCATAGAGTACAATAGGTGAGTAGGGGAGGGGAGGAAGGTGATAGGTCAGGGGGTGGGAGGGTGGAGTGGATAGGTGGAAAAGAAGATAGGCATGTAGGACAAGTCATGGGGACAGTGCTGAGCTGGAAGTTTGGAACTGGGGTGAGGTGGGGGAAGGGAAAATGAGGAAACTGTTGAAATCCACATTGATGCCCTGGGGTTGAAGTGTTCCGAGATGGAAGATGAGGAGTTCTTCCTCCAGGCGTCGGCTGGTGAGGGAGTGGCGGTGAAGGAGGCCCAGGCCCTCCATGTCCTCGGCAGAGTGGGAGGGAGAGTTGAAATGTTGGGCCATAAGGTGGTGTGGTTGATTGGTGCGGTGTCCCAGGGATGTTCCCTAAAGCGCTCTGATAGAAGGCATCCAGTCTCCCCAATGTAGAGGAGACTTTGATGGATGTGGAAGGCTCCTTTGGGGCCTTGGATGGAGGTGAGGGAGGAGATGTGGGCGCAGGTTTTGCAATTCCTACGGTGGCAGGGGAAGGTGTCAGGATGGGAGAGTGGGTCGTAGGGGGGTGTGGACCTGACCAGGTAGTCATGGAGGGAATGGTCTTTGCGGAAGGCGGAAAGGGGTGGGGAGGGAAATATATCCCTGGTTGTGGGGTCCGTTTGGAGGTGTCGGAAATGTCTGCGGATGATTTAGAACATAGAACATAGAACAATACAGCACAGAACAGGCCCTTCGGCCCACGATGTTGTGCCGAACTTCTATCCTAGATTAAGCACCCATCCATGTACCTATCCAAATGCCGCTTAAAGGTCGCCAATGAATCTGACTCTACCACTCCCACGGGCAGCGCATTCCATGCCCCCACCACTCTCTGGGTAAAGAACCCACCCCTG
This sequence comes from Chiloscyllium punctatum, assembly GCF_047496795.1. Classification (NCBI taxonomy): domain Eukaryota; kingdom Metazoa; phylum Chordata; class Chondrichthyes; order Orectolobiformes; family Hemiscylliidae; genus Chiloscyllium; species Chiloscyllium punctatum. The sequence continues at coordinate 120,604,967 of NC_092747.1, forward strand.
ACATCTCCCCTATACCTTTGGTTTATGCGAAGGTTTGTAAGGTGGAAGGTGAGCACCAGGGGTGTTCTGTCCTTGTTACGATTGGAGGGGTGGGGTCTGAGAGCGGAGGTGCGGGATGTGGATGAGATGTGTTGGAGGGCATCTTTAACCACGTGGGAAGGGAAATTTTGGTCTCTAAAGAAGGAGGCCATCTGGTGTGTTCTGTGGTGGAACTGGTCCTCCTGGGAGCAGATACGGCGGAGGCGGAGGAATTGGGAATATGGGATGGCATTTTTGCAGGAGGTAGGGTGGGAAGAGGTGTAATCCAGGTAGCTGTGGGAGTCGGTGGGTTTGTAAAAAATGTCGGTGTCGAGTCGGTCGTCATTAATGGAGATGGAGAGGTTCAGGAAGGGGAGGGAGGTGTCAGAGATGGTCCAGGTAAATTTAAGGTCAGGGTGGAATATGTTGGTGAAGTTGATGAATTGCTCAACCTTTACCATCATAATGCCACTTAAAGCATCTACCCTTCTAAAGGACAAAGCTTGCATAACCAGAGAGAATGAGTGAACTCACCGCAGCTTGTCTGATATCCATGTCCTTGCTACCTTTAAGGAACTGGCTGTCAAGCTGCTAGAAGAGCACTTGGAGCATGCTTGTGTCGAAGATGTGATTGGACACATCCTGCTGAGAGTGAGCAAACCTCTCAGCTGCTCCTCATATCTGCAGATCAAGCACCTGATTGGTAGTGCAAACTTTGGTAAACTTGGCACCCTACAACACTGACATTTCTCTCTGTTTTCCTCTGCCACATCCAGATCACACAATGGAAGGTAAGGAAGAGCCCCATCCCTCTGACCCTTCTCAGCATGCACCATCTAGCACACCCTCAAGCAGCACCCACAGAGGAAGGCATTGCTCCCCACTCTCCACCACTTCAAAGATCCCCTCCTCAGTGGATTCAATCTCGACTAGACTCAGTGGGAGCACTGCCCATGGGCCTACAGCTATAGAAGGAAGAGGCAAGGTCTTTCATAACCTGAGAAATGCTTTGGAACAGACCTGTTGAGCCCCGGGCATATAATAAACCTTTGGACTCAGCATTGATGTGCTGACATAAGATGTAGGATCAGTCAGATAAGATTGCCATCACTCAATCCATGAAAGTATTCATTCAATAGCATAAGTGGGCAGAGAGACATTGATCTCACTCTAGGTGCCCCATTGGTGAGGGGAGTTTTGCTGCACAGCACCAAAGGGGAGGAGTGACAGATAGGCACTCAGGCCATTCCTTAGAAGGCCTGCTGCTCACTTCCCTCTGTCAGAGACCTAAATGCGTCCGTCAGTTCAACTCTCAACAAGACAGAGCCCCTTAGGCCCAGATTGACCAGACGATGTCTTCCAAGATCTGCAGTGAATCTAGTTTGGGGGGAACTGAACATGGAAACTATTACTTCAAGCTGTGTTGCTGCCTGTTTGGGGGCTGACAAATGCTGTACTCGACAAATTTGGAAGCACCTAATCCTCCTCATCAGGTGCATGTCGAGTACAATTGGGTTTTCGAACACATCTATTACTCAATTTCAGAGGTAAACATCGTGCCCATGAACATAATCCCAGTGGATTGGAGTTTTAATGAGTATCCCTGAGGTACTGATAAATACAAAACATGTTCCCGACTATGAAGGATGGAAAAAGGTCAACCCATCTGAATGGTTTTGAGAATTTAATAGCAAAAGGTTTTCTGATTTTCGGAAACTAAGTATTTTGCCTCCCCACTACTTCACCTCCCCCAATCTTTAAACACTAGGGTGGGCATGGAGAATTCTTTTCACAATTACTGGAATGCAAACGGGATTTCCTTTAAAACTTGCAAGGACTCAGCTAAGAGGCTGTATACAATTGACATCAATTTATCTTCTGTACAGAGAATACAAGTAATGGATTTTTGCCAGGTCTACAAGACAAAATAATAATTATCTGTCTCATGGACAATGACTAAATGTATGTTAAGGTTCGGCATTCCTGGGGAACTGCTTTGATGTGAGCAGGTATTCAAGCATCATGTTTAGGTCAAGGTAATAGCAGGCAAGCCGAATATAAATTAATGGACCAACTGGATGGAGCCATTGGTTGCATTGGTCATCTATTTCTGTCACAATTGACCCTTTGTATTTTCAGTGGAAATGCAAATCCTATGACACTTGATTCAGTTCAGTTCAAGAAAGTACAACAAGCTTGAAATGGATCCAACAGAGCACCTGCTGCTTGTTGTTGTTAGCGAAAGGATATTGAGAATCTGGGTACCCAGCTTGCAGTCCAAACTCTCTCCAACTCAGCATTAATTAACACTGCAGCATGGTGTCCACTTCCATCAAAGGCCTCCATCTGTGATATAATCCAACACAATCCCCATCCAACTCATGTGCTGAAGATACCTTCATCCATGTCTTTCTGTACCTCTGGATTTAATCATTCCAAAACACTATTTGGGCGGCACGGTGGCACAATGGTTAGCACTGCTGTGTCACAGCGCCAGAGACCTGGGTTCATTTCCCGCCTCAGGCAACTGACTGTGTGGAGTTTGCGCATTCTCCCCGTGTCTGCGTGGGTTTCCTCCGGGTGCTCCGGTTTCCTCCCACAGTCCAAAGATGTGCAGGTCAGGTGAATTGGCCATGCTAAATTGCCCGTAGTGTTAGGTAAGGGGTAAATGTAGGGGTATGGGTGAGTTGCGCTTCGGCGGGGCGGTGTGGACTTGTTGGGCTGAAGGGCCTGTTTCCACACTGTAAGTAATCTAATCTAATCTAAAAACTATTGGATGGGCTCTTATCACTTACCCTCTGTTAGCAGAGGTTCTGCAAAGCTCAGCTGCTCCATTCCTAACTCACATGGAGTCCTTTCACCTCTCAAAATTGTGTTCACTGACTACATTGACTGATATTTAAACAGGACCTTGATTTTAACATTTTTAAATTGCCCATGTCCTTGCTTCTGCCTATCTTAGTACTCCCCCGAGCCCTATGACCATTGGAGATATCTGTCGTCCAATGTGGCCTGGTGTGCATACCCAATTATAATCACTCCACCTTTTGCAATTGGGCTTTCAACGACCAAAACTGTTTAAGCTTCAGAATCTGGCCCTTCAGCTCATTACGTTTGCACCACCAAAGCTGCACTAAATTTAAATCTATATAATTTATTTTGTAAATTCCTGCATCGCTCAATAACTTTTCTTTTATTTATGATACTGCTTAAAATCTACCTCTTTGACGAAAGAGCCCATAAGTAACTCAACACCAGATCTTGTTTGCCAGTGCTCCTGAAAAACACAGGGTTGGAGCAGAGTGGGGACAGGCAGTGGGATGGAGTGGAGTGGAGATGGGCAGTTGGATGGAGAGGAATGGGGATGGGTAGTGAGATGGAGCGGAATGGGGTTGGGCAGTGGGATGGAGCGGAATGGGGTTGGGCAGTGGGATGGAACAGAGTGGGGAAGAGTAGTGGGATGGAATGGAGTGGGGATGGGCAATGGGATGGAGTGGAGTGGGGAAGGGTAGTGGGATGGAGTGGAGTGGGGATGGGCAGTGGGATGGAGTGGAGTGGGGACGGGCAGTGGGATGGAGTGGAGTGGGGAAGGGTAGTGGGATGGAGTGGAGTGGGGACGGGCAGTGGGATGGAGTGGAGTGGGGACAGGCAGTGGGATGGAGTGGAGTGGGGATGGGCAGTGGGATGGAGTGAGTGTGGACGGGGAGTAGGATGGAGTGGAGTGGGGACGGGCAGTGGGATGGAGCAGAGTGGGGACGGGCAGTGGGATGGAGTTGAATGGGGATGGGAAGTGGAATGGAGCAGAGTGGGGATGGGCAATAGGATGGAGTGGAGTGGGGATGTGCAGTGGGATGGAGAGGAGTGACGATGGGTAGTGGGATGGAACGGAATGGGGATGGGCAGTGTGATGGAGTGGGGTGGGGATGGGCAGTGGGATGGAACGGAATGGGGATGGGCAGTGTGATGGAGTGGGGTGGGGATGGGCAGTGGGATGGAACGGAATGGGGATGGGCAGTGTGATGGAGTGGAGTGGGGATGTGCAGTGGGATGGAGAGGAATGGGGATGGGCAGTGGGCTGGCGTGGGGTGGGGATGGGCAGTGGGATGGAGCGGAATGGGGATCGGCAGTGGGATGGAGAGGAGTGGGGAGGGGCAGTGAATTGGAGTGGAGTGGGGAGGGGCAGTGGGATGGAGTAGAATGGGGATTGGTAGTGGGATGGAGCGGATTGCGGATGGGCAGTGGGATGTCGCAGAATGGGGATGGACAGTGGGATGGAGGAGAATGGGGATGGGCAGTGGGATGGAGAGGAGTGGGAATGGGCAGTGGGATAGAGTGTAGTGGGAGTGGGCAGTTGGATGGAGTGGGGTGGGGATGGGCAGTGGGATGGAGTGGAATGGGGATGGGCAGTGGGATTGAGTGGAGTGAGGATGCACAGTGGGGTGGAGTGGAGTGGGGATGGGAAGTGGGATGGAATGGAGTGGGGATGGGCAATAGGATGGAGTGGAATGGGGATGGGCAGTGGGATGGAGTGGAATGGGGATGGGCAGTGGGATGGAGTGGAATGGGGATGGGCAGTATGATAGAGCGTAGTGGGGAAGGACAGTGGGATGGAGCAGGGTGGGGATGGGCAGTGGGATGGAGCGGAGTGAGAATGGGCAGTGGGATGGAGTGGGGTGGGGATGGGCAGTAGGATGGACAGGAGTGTGGACGGGCAGTTGGATGGAGGGAAGTGAGGATGGAGTGGTGTGCGGATGTGCGGTGGGATGGAGCAGAGTGGGGATAGGCAGTGGGATGGAGCAGAGTGGAGTTGGGCAGTGGGATAGAGTGGAGTCGGAATGGGAAGTGGGATGGACCAGAGCAGAATGGTGACGGGCAGTGGGATGGAGTGGAGTAGGGAAGGGTAGTGGGATGGAATGGAATGGGGATGGGTTTTGGGATGGAGTGGAGTGGGGATGGGCAGTGGGATGGAGAGGAGTGGGGATTGGCAGTGGGATGGAATGGAGTGGGGATGGGCAGTGGGATGGAGCAGAGTAGGGATGGGCAGTGGGATGGAGAGGAGTGGTGACGGAGATGGGATGGAGCGAAGTGGGGATGAGTAGTGGGATGGAGCGGAGTGTGGACAGGCAGTTGAATGGAGTGGAGTAGGGATGGGCAGTGGGAAGGAGTGGAGTGAAGATGCACAGTGGGATGGAGTGGGGTGGGGATGGGCAGTGGGATGGAGTGGGGTGTGGATTGGCAGTAGGATGGAATGGAGTGGGGATGGGCAGTGGGATGGAGCAGAATGGGGATGGGCAGTAGGATGGAGTGGAGTGGGAATGGGCAGTATGATAGAGCGTAGTGGGGAAGGGCAGTGGGATGGAGCAGGGTGGGGATGGGCAGTGGGATTGAGTGGAGTGGGAATGGGCAGTGGGATGGAGCGGAGTAGGTATGGGCAGTGGGATTGAGTGGAGTGGGAATGGGCAGTAGTATAGAGTGTAGTGGGAATGGGCAGTGGGATGTGGATGGGCAGTGGGATGGAGTGGAGTGGGGATGGGCAGTGGGATGGAGTGGAGTGAGGATGCGCAGTGGAATGGAGTGGAGTGGCAGTGGGCAGTGGGATGGAGTGGGGTGGGATGGGCAGTGGCTGGAGTGGACTGGGGATGGGCAGTGGGATGGAGCGGGATGGGGATGGGCAGTGGGATGGAGCGGGATGGGGATGGGCAGTGGAAATGAGTGGAGTGGGGATGGGCAGTGGGATGGTGCAGAGCGGTGATGGGCAGTGGGGATGGGCAGTGGAATGAAGTGGAGTGAAGATGGACAGTGGGTTGGAGCAGAGTGGGGATGGGCAGTGGGATGGAGCGGAGTGGGGTTGGGCAGAGGGATGGAGTGGCCTGGGGATCGGCAGTGGGTTGGAGCGGAGTGAGGTTGGGCAGTGGGTTGGGACGGGGTGCGGATGGGCAGTGGTTTGGAGCGGAGTGGGGTTGGACAGTGGGTTGGAGCAGAGTGGGGATGGGCAGTGGGGAAGTGCAGTGGGATGGAGTGAAATGGGGATGGACAGTGGGATGGAGCAGAGCAGGGATGGGCAGTGGGATGGAGTGGAGTGGGGATGGGCAGTGGGATGGAGCAGAGCAGGGATAGGCAGTGGGATGGAGTGGAGTGGGGATGGGCAGTGGGATGGAGCAGAGCAGGGATGGGCAGTGGGATGGAGTGGAGTGGGGATGGGCAGTGGGATGGAGCAGAGTGGGGATGGGCAGTGGGATGGAGTGGAGTGGGGATGGGCAGTGGGATGGAGCAGAGTGGGGATGGGCAGTGGGATGGAGCAGAGCAGGGATGGGCAGTGGGATGGAGTGGGGTGGGGATGGGCAGTGGGATGGAGCAGAGTGGGGATGGGCAGTGGGATGGAGTGAAATGGGGATGGACAGTGGGATGGAGCAGAGCAGGGATGGGCAGTGGGATGGAGTGAAATGGGGATGGACAGTGGGATGGAGCAGAGCAGGGATGGGCAGTGGGATGGAGTGGAGTGGGGATGGGCAGTGGGATGGAGCAGAGCAGGGATGGGCAGTGGGATGGAGTGGAGTGGGGATGGGCAGTGGGATGGAGCAGAGTGGGGATGGGCAGTGGGATGGAGTGGAGTGGGGATGGGCAGTGGGATGGAGCAGAGTGGGGATGGGCAGTGGGATGGAGTGAAATGGGGATGGACAGTGGGATGGAGCAGAGCAGGGATGGGCAGTGGGATGGAGTGGAGTGGGGATGGGCAGTGGGATGGAGCAGAGTGGGGATGGGCAGTGGGATGGAGTGGAGTGGGGATGGGCAGTGGGATGGAGCAGAGTGGGGATGGGCAGTGGGATGGAGTGAAATGGGGATGGACAGTGGGATGGAGCAGAGTGGGGATGGGCAGTGGGATGGAGCAGAGCAGGGATGGGCAGTGGGATGGAGTGGAGTGGGGATGGGCAGTGGGATGGAGCAGAGTGGGGATGGGCAGTGGGATGGAGTGAAATGGGGATGGACAGTGGGATGGAGCAGAGCAGGGATGGGCAGTGGGATGGAGTGGAGTGGGGATGGGCAGTGGGATGGAGTGGAGTGGGGATGGGCAGTGGGATGGAGTGAAATGGGGATGGACAGTGGGATGGAGCAGAGTGGGGATGGGCAGTGGGATGGAGTGGAGTGGGGATGGGCAGTGGGATGGAGCAGAGCAGGGATGGGCAGTGGGATGGAGTGGGGTGGAGATGGGCAGCTGGATGGAGCGTAGTGGGGATGGGCCGTGGGCCCTGAGCACAGTGAGGTCAGTCCCAGAACAAACATGGATACCGGCTGAGATCTAGGTGGTGCCTAGTCAGACCATGTGGAAGCGCTTTACAAACACTGTAGTACCAATCTTTTTTGCTTTATTTCCTGCTTTCCTAACTTACAATTATACTACATATAGTTGTAACGTAGTGTAACATTTTTCTTTATTTTCTCTACTTGTATCTAAGATTTGTGTCTAAGATGGCACCATGTGTTTATGACATTGTACACCTTTCAATGTAGTCCTCTTCTTTTGTTACTTGAGTACATCTGGCAATAAACCAAATTCAATATTTTACAACATCGCTGCAGGAAAAAAACCTTCCATCTGGAATCCCTTGGTGCTCATTCAGGAGTATGTATGTCACATATTGGAATTTGGAAGGTGAATATTGTGGAAATGTAATATTCTGAAAGTAACTGCATTGCCTGTCATCTGAAAAATATTTAAATAACTTTATTTTGTGTCCTCCATCCTAATTCACAAAGAGAACTATGTGGGACTACAATAAATTGTGTTACTCTCAATTTGATCACAGCCTTAAACTAAGGAAGATACAGAGACCACCAAATCTCTCATTTTGTTCTTTGTATTCAGCCTTGTTATCCTTGACCTCTATATAAGCTTTTTTGCTTACTGTCTCCACTGCACTGTCCATTTGTGTATTGATTATCCAGCCTTAAGGGAAGCAGCATCACCTCCCACTGGGTATTCCCTCTCTGTTTCAATCAGGAACTGACAACGTTTAAAAAGAGATATTAATGTCCTTGGGACTGCCCAAAGAATCACACGACAAATTACAAAATTCTTACAACAATCAAAAATGAATCAACATAATTATGTTTAGAAGACAACTAACATGCTAACTTACAGAAAAATATTATCCTCACTAACTAATTGACACAACAAAATATCCACAACACATTTATACTTAAAGTCACAGTCTCAGCACATATGTATCTTCTGATAAAATTCTAACTCTTTTTCACAATTCAAAAGGCTCTCTTCTCTCTGACCCAACAGGAGATATCTTCCAATGTCCTTTAAAAAGTCCTTGCAGTGGGTCTCCTCTGTAGAATCAAATTGACTCAGAGTGGCTAGAGACTTCCTGGTGACTTCTGTGTCTTGAAATCATCACATGTCCCATATCTTCAAGCAGTTAGTGTGCTCCCGTGAGGAGGTTGAGCAATTCATCAACTTCACCAACACATTCCACCCTGACCTTAAATTTACCTGGACCATCTCTGACACCTCCCTCCCCTTCCTGGACCTCTCCATCTCCATTAGTGACGACCGACTTGACACTGACATTTTTTACAACCCACTGACTCCCATAGCTACCTGGATTACACCTCTTCCCACCCTATCTCTTGCAAAAATGCCATCCCGTATTCCCAATTTCTCCGCCTCCGCCGTATCTGCTCCCAGGAGGATAAGTTCCACCATAGGACACACAAGATGGCCTCCTTCTTTAGAGACCGCAATTTCCCTTCCCACGTGGTTAAAGATGCCCTCCAACGCATCTCGTCCACATCCCGCACCTCCGCCCTCAGACCCCACCCCTCCAACCGTAACAAGGACAGAACGCCCCTGGTGCTCACCTTCCACCCCACAAACCTTCGCATCAACCAAATCATCCACTGACATTTCCGCCACCTCCAAAAAGACCCCACCACCAGGGATATATTTCCCTCCCCACCCCTTTCCGCCTTCCGCAAAGACCGTTCCCTCCGCGACTACCTGGTCAGGTCCACACCCCCCTATGACCCACCGTCCCATTCTGGCACTTTCCCCTGCCACCGCAGGAACTGTAAAACCTGTGCCCACACCTCCTCCCTCACCTCTATCCAAGGCCCTAAAGGAGCCTTCCACATCCATCAAAGTTTCACCTGCACATCAACCAATATCATTTATTGTATCCGTTGCTCCCGATGTGGTCTCCTCTACATTGGGGAGACTGGGCGCCTCCTAGCAGAGCACTTTAGGGAACATCTCCGAGACACCCGCACCAATCAACCACACCGCCCCGTGGCCCAACATTTCAACTCCCCCTCCCACTCTGCCGAGGACATGGAGGTCCTGGGCCTCCTTCACCGCCGCTCCCTCACCACCCGACGCCTGGAGGAAGAACGCCTCATCTTCCGCCTCGGAACACTTCAACCCCAGGGCATCAATGTGGACTTCAACAGCTTCCTCATTTCCCCTTCCCCCACCTCATCCTAGTTTCAAACTTCCAGCTCAGTTACTGTCTCCTTGACTTGTCCGACCTGCCTATCTTCTTTTCCACCTATCCACTCCACCCTCTCCTCCTTGACCTATCACCTTCATCTCCTCCCCCACTCACCCATTGTACTCTATGCTACTCTCTCCCCACCCCCACCCTCTTCTAGCTTATCTCTCCATGCTTCAGGCTCACTGCCTTTATTCCTGATGAAGGGCTTTTGCCCGAAACGTTGATTTCGCTGCTCGTTGGATGCTGCCTGAACTGCTGTGCTCTTCCAGCACCACTAATCCAGCATTCTTATGAATGTCCTGCTTGTTGGTTAACGCAAAAATAATTCCTCTCTCTGCTTCACAAAGGAATGGATTTTTTCAGTTGTTTCCTCCTGACTGCTCTGTCTTACTGTGATGCACTCTGTGTTCAACAAATCCACTTGCTCATCTTTTGTGTCAGAGTGTGAAAGGTGACAGAACATAAGAATAGCCACATGCTGGAGGCAAAACTCTTGCCTGGTGGAAGATCATACAAAAGAAAAATCGAGAAGCAATGGAGAAGGTCCAGAGGAACTTTACAAGAAGGACACCTGCAGTGTGTGGGAATACATTGATGAAGAGATAAATTCTCTCTCTTTTGAAAAAAACAGTTGGGTTGTGACCTAATAGAGTTCATTAAGATTATGAACGATTTAGATAGAGAGGATGCAGAGAAATTCTGTTGGCTTCTGACGAAGAGATTAGAGGGTTTTGATCATAGATTGAGGAGGGAGAGAAAGAGGCTGGAAATGAACATTAACACCAGCAGGGAGTGGTTTGGCCTGCTTCTGTGCCATATTTTCAAGATAATCTCATGGATTCCCATGTACACTTATGAAAGTTAGCTAATTCTCTCATCAACATGAGTTTCACACTGTAATTAGTCTGTGAGGTCTGAGGAGTTTAACCATCAGTGAATACTGGGCTGAGATATTACCATTCTTAAATTTGCATTGCACCTCATAAGGAAGATGAATACATTCAATTCTCAGGCTGACTTTAAACAGTGTGCTATGTTGCAATGTAAGAATGTGTTATATTTCTTTTAAGATCACAAGTCTCAGCTTGCAGTAACTAGTGCTGACTATTTCTCATATCTGATAGCTACACAAATCTGATCAGTTCTGAATGATTACAGTGCTTTCAGAAAAAAAACGCATTTGTTTTATCTTTCTCATGAGATTCACTTAGTATTCTCCTGGCAAATTTATCTGAAATACATTGGGTTTCCCCTAAATTGCTCAAATTATATGGAAATTGAACCAGTCTTTCGTACTGAAGTGATTATTCAGATGCTCTCTCCTTCAGCCTGAGACCTGCCTCCTTTCTCTGTTATAGCTCCTCTTGTTGCCATGGTGAACAGAGGGAAATTGAGGTGACACTTGCAGACAGGGAAAAAACGATGCATGAAGTGAATGCTAATGATAAAGCACCAGAACACTTCACTGTTCCAGATAGAATTTCAGAAATTTCCTGTAGCTGAATTTATTGAAACACTCATCTCACATTAATCTTCTGTTCTCCATCATAATCAAAAAGTGAATATATCTAGTCACTGATCTTAATAAATTAATTAAAGGGCTTTTAACTTATCTCTTGGGATTTATGATTTGTATATATTTCCTTATCAATTAGATCACTTAAAGTTCCTAGTATTTCCTAAGGTATATTTCCTGTTGAGTTCCCTTGTACAAACAGTAGCTCAGTGGTTAGCACTGTTGCCTCACAGTACCATGATCCCAGGTTTGTTTCCAGCCTTGGGCAGCTGTCTGTGTGGGTTTCCTCCCACAGTCCAAAGATGTGCAGGTCAGGAGAATTGGCCATGCTAAATTGCCCATAGTGTCAAGGTTGAATATAGGGTAGAGGAATGGGTCTGGGTGTGGACTTGCTGGGCCAAAGGGCCTATTTCCATGCTGTGGGTAATCTAATCTAAAACTGTATGGAAGTTTTCACAACCGTTTGCCATGATAGAGAAAGACGCTGAATTTTGATGACAATTAATACATTTTGGTTAAATACCCCCTTTTTGCTTGTGAAAACAGTGTTCTTCACTGGCATTCTTTTTATTATAAAGACTTAATATAAAGTGAAGCAGTATCATTAAACAAGCTTATTTTCTAATGAGTGACTGAAATTTGTAACTCTGAAATTCACACATAAAGCACTAATAAACCAATCAATCACAAATAAAGGATATTAGATGTTGAAGAACATTTTGTAGTGCTACATTTGCAAGTCACAATTATATTAGATCATGGCTGATCTGTACCACAAATCCATTTACCCGGTTTAGCTAATTATCCCTTAATGTTCGTACCAAATCAAATTCCATCAAAAGCTCAAATTGACCCAGCGTCCACAGCAACTTGGCGGACAAAATTCAAGATTTCCAGTATACATCATGGTGAAAAATTACGTCCTGGGTATCATTCTAAATAGCCCACTTTTAATTATAAGATTATGTCCAATATTCCAGATTTCTTAATCAAAAAAAATAGTCTCTCTCCATTCGCCTATTGAATGACTTTAATTTTTCATCCATTTGATTAGATCAGCCCTCAAACTTCTTTACTCGCAGGGATGCAAGCTAATTTAAAACAAACTTACTTCATAAGCTAAGTCTTTAATAATTGGTATCTTTCCGAAATTAACATCTCATCCAAGCAATTTATAAGCCACAATTTTCTTTCAATTTTGCTTGTACAATTTTTATTGAGACCATGGAGGAGGATAAAAAATAATGGAAGTGATTAACCAGCTCTTAAAACTTGCTGGAAAAGCAAGTGCTAATGGTATGTGTCTTTTAATCTCTGATGATAACCTGAGAGCCAATAGGAGATCAGATTTCAATTTAAATACTGAAGATCAAACTTATTGATTAAATTAATAGACCTTTCAGTAAAAGTGGATTGAAATCATTTGGCAAAAGTTGCTTTAGAGAAGCATATTCAACTACGGACAGGGTATGATTTAAAAAAAAAATGATTAAAGTTTATGTTCTTAAGTTGTCAAATCTAATTTCTCATCACACCCCTTATCTATTTATTTATTTATGTCACACAAATAATATTCTACATTGTAAAAAAAATGTAAATACAATACTATCTGAATTACATAATAGCATGTCTTATTTCTCAGTAAATGGCTTCTCCTAATCTGCAGGGAAGCAATTGTTTTATTAAATAAACTTAGACATATTCTGTGAAGCAGTTTTGAAAATATTTGGAAAAATAAATGTTTACAATAATTTACTATTCTGAAAAGTGCATTTCTCAGTTTTATTAGTCTTCTGTATTTAAATTTGTATAGGCACTGGATTTAGTATGAAATTTAAGAATGGATACCAGAAACAGTTGCATTTTCTATAAATACTGTCCATTCACAGCAATTTCAGTTTATCCTACTTTATGTGAATTTGAAACATAAGTGGTGTGAAAAATATCTCAAATACACAAACCAAATTCACTCAATATATTGCTGTGTTGCAGAACAATCTACTGCCATAAACTGTGCCTCGAGAAATCTTTAGTTCATAGAATAGTATTTCAAAGCAGTAATGGTGGAGGCCCTATTCTAGAGATTCCATCTTTATTTTCAAGTAGAGGTAAAAGAACCAGAATAATAATTTTGAAGAGTTCAATAGTTACTCTTCATCAATATTACAAAAAAGTAAATTATCTGTTCATTAGTAATATTTTTGTTTCTAAATCTTTGCCCTGAGCAGGTTAGCTCTCACGTTTCCTACAACAAAGACTGCTGTTCCAAAGTGAATTTTACAAGGTGTTTTGCAACATCCGATAAAGGTGTCTGTTATGTCTTGTGGTTCTTGTGGCACAGCCCCTAGAACTTTTGTCAAGTATATTTTCTCACAGCTGTACACGTGTTCTGAACCAATACATACAGTGTGCTTGGTACGTGGACTGTAGTGCAGTAGTGAATGATGTGGCATCCTGAATATACATGATGTACACATGTATATAAAGTGCAAATGTATATAAAACTGAATAGAACTGTACAGTTCCTGAATCTTTTTGGATTAATAGCAATATAACAGATTGTGCATATATCTGCCGTAGTCAACAAAAAGTGGCGCTGGAAAAGCACAGCAAGTCAGATAGCATCTGAGGAGCGGGAGAGTTGACATTTCGGGCAAAAGCTCTTCATCCTCTTTTTGTAATATTAGTGACGAATAACTATTAAACTGTCCAAAATTATTATTCTGGTTCTTTTACATCCACTTGAAAGTAAAGATGGAATCTCTAAGATAGGGACACCATTCTTGATGAAGGGCTTATGCCCGAAATGTCAATTCTCCTGCTCCTCGGATGCTGCCTGACCGGTTGTGCTTTACCGATGCCACACTTTTTCATTCTGACCTCCAGCATCTGCAGTCCTCACTTTCTCCATATGTGTGTCCTGGTCTGCTATTGTCATGTCGTAGAGTCATAGAGATGCACAGCTCGGAAACAGATCAGATATCTTAAACTAACCTACTCCCATTTATCAGCACTTGGCCCATATCTCTCTAAACTCTCCCTGTTCATGTTTTTAAATGTTTTTATTGTACTCACCCTTTAAATGTTTTTATTGTACTCAACTCCTTCCCTCTTTTGACAACTCATTCTGTACATACATCACCAACTGTGTGAAAAAGTTACACCTTATGTCCCTTTTAAAGCTTTCCCCTCTCACTCTAAACCTATGACCTCTAGTTTTGGACTCCCCTACACTGGGTGACTTTTACCATAAAGAGAATACCCTGTGGACTTCTGTCTTAAGCTTCACTTCAATAAAGTCCTCATGTTGAAAACACTGCTGTGAGTTACATACAAAAGATGATGTCAGAAGTAGTAAATGTCCACTAGTAAATGAGCAAACAAAGCACAGCTACAGAGTTGTGAAAAACAAAATATAAACTCAACAAAATATGTTGTTTACAGTGAAAACACTAATTAAAAGAAAATAGCTGGAACCTTTCCCCTCCCGACTCCAGTTCATTTGGATGGGGATATGAGGCAGAACTGGGATTCTTCTATGAATAATTGCAGAGTTATTCAATAGCAATAGATTTTTGAGAAAACTAGAACAAATACCAGTAGCTTCTCTTCTCTCATTGCTGGGAAGAAACTGTTACAAAATATATTTTACCAGAAATCTCTCTCAAGGTCAGAAACTTTAAAAGTATTGGAGGTACACTTTGAAGCCCAAGTGAACATTGCATATGAATGGTACATTTAACAATGGAAAAAAGTGAAAAAGAGTCTTTTGATCAATATATAGCATTAATCAGCTTTTGGAAACCTGTGAATTCATGTGAATTCATGCAATTAGTGGGTGAACCGATTAGAGGCAGGAGTGTATTTGGAATTAGGGATGGAAAAGTGAAAGCATGCCTACTGAGAAAAGATAAAGTCACACTTAAGAGACCAATTAAAAGCACAGAAGTGCCAAGACTGTGAATCAAAAGACAGAGCATATTCATAGCAGAACAGACAAGGTCTTGCATAATGTTGACAGACCCTCCAGGCAGAACAATCAAAAAGAAAGAGCAGGATGTGAATACATTGGAAGACATAAAGCAAAAAAAGAGGATATGTCCAGCATGCGAAAGCAGTGTTCTCACCGAAAATATGTTGAACCATTTTGTTTGTAGGTGTGTAGCTGAAATAAAGCACAATAAGCTGGTTGTAATAGCCACTTATGAGATAGCAGCTGAAGATGCTGACAAATCACGATACACTATGCAACAAGTTGGTTCAGTCAAGTCGATAGATGGCATATGGTTTGCGATTGTTGAAGTGAAGACTGTAGAAAGAGAAAATCAGGTCAACATAAAATATTACATGCTCAGTGGTGAGCACTGCTGCCTCACAGCATCAGGTCCCAGGTTCAATTCCAGCCTCGGGGTGACTGTCTGAGCGAATTTGCACATTCTCCCCGTGTCTGCATGTGTTTCCTCCGGGTGCTCCGGTTTCCTCCCACAGTCCAAAGATGTGCAGGCCAGGTGAATTGGCCATGCTAAATTGCCCGTAGTGTTAGGTGCATTAGTCAGAGGGGGCTGGGTCTGGGTAGGTTACTCTTCTGAGGATTGTTGTGAACTGGTTGGGCCGAAAGGCCTGCTTCCACACTGTAGGGAATCTAATCTGATCTAATCATAGCCATTCACTAATGCGTCATGCAACATCATGACCATTACAGACCTGTGCAAAGCAGTTTAATGTGGAGACCCAAAATACTAGCGGGCACATTTTTCAGGTGAGAGGCAAAAGATTTTAAAAAGACATGAAGGGCAAATGTTTTTACATGAAGGACAGTTTGCCTGTGGGATGAACTTCTTGAGGAAGTGCTGGATGTGAATTCAATTACAATGTTTAAAAGACATTTGGATAAGTAAATGGATAGGAAAGGTTTGGAGGGATATGGCCAGGAACAGGCAGGTGGGACTAGCTTAGCTTGGGGTTATACTCAGCATGTCCTGGTTGGACCAAAAGGTTTGTTTCTATGCTGTATGACTATGACTCTATGAAGCGATCAAAAGTAAAGACTACATGGTGGCACTGCAGTCATGCTGAGAAGACAGATTATAACCAAAATGGTGGTCTGAAGTTACCGAATATGTACGACAAACAAATTCCACTCATCTCAGCCAGAACATGTTTAAAGATTAGATTCCCTACAGTGTGGAAATAGGTCCTTTGGCCCAACCAGTCCACACTGACCCTCTGAAGAATAACCTACCCAGACCCATTTCCCTCTGGCTAATGCACCTAACATGATGGGAAATTTAGCATGGCCAATCTACCTGACCTGCACATCTTTGGACTGTGGGAGGAAACCAGACACCCAGAGGAAACCCATGCAGACACGGGGAGAATGTGCAAACTCCACACAGTCATCCGAGGCTAGAATTGAACCCGGGCCCTGGCGCTGTGAGGCTGCAGTGCGAACTATTGAGCCACTGTGTAGGCAATGTGGCACAACATACTAAACCATTGACTGTAGGAAACAACTTAGATGCGCACAAAGATGTATTCACAGGGTGAGGAAGTTTGCCTGCAGAATATTACCTCAAAGTAGATGTGAATGCAAAACCATTCCAGCCTCTGCCAAGGAAATATTGAGTTGCTCTCAAGGCCAACCTGAAAGACAAGATGGAAGAGCTGGGAAAGAAGGGAATCTGCAAGAAAGTTACAACTCTTGAAGGATGGATTAGAGGCTGTGAAGGAACCTATGAAACCCCCCAAGCTGAAAGAATGCATTGACCTGAAGTATCTAGGTAAAGTCCTGAAGAGTTCTCATAACCTCATGCCAACCATTGCAGTAATCTTATCAGAATGTGCAGAAACAAAAAAAAATTCACCAAACTAGATGTAAATAAATGGTTACTAGGGAATGAAGGTAGTTGGAAGTGGTAGCTTTCTAAATACATTTTGAAGATACAAATAGTTGCGCATGCCATGTTGCCTTTGCACTGCACCAGAAGAATATCAATGTAGTGAACATGAAGTAGTTTGAGATCTTCCAGAGGTGGAGGCTGTAATGAATGATCTGCAATTTTAAAGATGTGAAGACACCATGGAAGAAGCCATTGCAGATGAAAAACAAAATCTAATGCAACTGCTTGATAGAACTTGGCAGGTGAACATAAAATTGATCAAGAAAATGTCTGTAATTAAAAGATGCCTCAAGTCAAGTACGCAGGCCACATACTGGCAGCAGATGTTTAGTGTCCAGGTCCCAAAAGAGTAAGAGCTGGAGCAGTGAAGCAGTGACCAACAGATGTAATTTGTTGGATTCTTCCAATTTCTTTACACTTGCAGGAACTGATTATCTTGTCACAGCAGACAACTATCCTAATTACTAGTAGATGGACCTGTTGACTTCAATGACCCACTGCTGTGATTGTTAAATACAAAAAGCACACTTCAACCAATATGACATTGCTGACAATAATGGTCAGTTCACATGGGAAGAATTTAGTCACTTGATAAAAGATTGGGAAATCTAACACCACTCATCATCTCCACACTATCTCCACTATCCACTAAGGATTGAAAATTGCCAAGGAATCATGGATATGACAAATACATTCCACATAAATGTACACAAGGCAAGTGGAGAAACAGACCTTCAGTTGTTTTTTTCATTTTTGCACATTCTGACAGGATTACTGCAATGGTTGGCATGGGGCTGTGAGAACTCTTCAGGTCTTTACCTAGATACTTCGGGTCAATGCATTCTTTTAGCTTGTTTCCCAGGTTTTTTCACAGCTTCTAATCCAGTACAAAGGCTAATGTTGTGCCTCTCCTGTGACAGGGCGTTGTGGCATTGACACGAGAGAGTTTGGGTGCATTGTTCAGGTGGTCCTGGCACCGACTCATGGCTGCTGCAGCAGAAGTGAAATTGGGCTCCCAACAGTGTCTGCATCCAGCACAGATTCATAGAGGCATTGGCGGAGGCATCTTTGGGCCCACACGAAACCTGGTGGCAGTGGTTTCATCAGCGAGGTGGGTCCAAAGTGGAACAATGGTGACTGAGTGGAGTCAGGTTTGATATGAGATATCTGGCAGCTTTAGTGGCATCTGCACTGGTGGGGCCCAATAAGGACTCACAGTGGTGGGGGTATCAGTGGAGGTAAGATCGTGGCGAACGGAGGTGACAGCACGGTGACTCAGTGGTTAGCACTGCAGCTTCACAGCGCCAGGGACCCAGTTCAATTCCAGCCTTGGGTGACTGTCTGTGTGGAGTTTGCACATTGCCTCTATGTCTGCATGGGTTTGCTTGGTTTCCTCCCACAGTCTAAAGATGTGCAGGTTAGGTGAACTGGCCATGCTAAATTGTCCACAGTGTTCAGGGATGCGTAGGTTGGGTGCATTAGTTAGGGGTTAAATGTAGGAGAATGGGACTGGGTGGGTTACTCTTCAGAGGGTTGGTGTGGACTTGTTGGGCTGAAAGGTTTGTTTCCACACGGTAGGGATTCTATGATCTACATTCCAGCAGCAATAGTGCAGCACTGGCGACTGGTGCCTGCCCAGCAACCCCATGGTCCACAGAGGAGCACATAACAAGACAACAAGAGTGTGGTACTTGAAAAGCACAGCAGGTAAGACAGCAGCTGAGGTGCAGGAGAATCGACATTTCAGGCACAAGGCCCTTAATTAGAAATGAGGCTTGTGGGCTGGGGGGGGTTACTGAGAGATAAATGGGAGGGGGTGGGGTTGGGGGGAAAGTAGCTGAGAAAGCAATAGGTAGATGAAGGTGAGGGAGAAGGTGATAGGTTAGAGAGGAGGGTGGAGTGGATAGATGGGAAAGGTGATTGTCAGGGCAGGAGGATGGTGCCAAGTTGGTGACTTGTGACTGGGATATCTGGGGGGGGAGGGAAATGAGGAAACTGTTGAAATGCACATTGATCCCATGTGGTTGCTGGATCCCAAGGTGGAATATGAGGCATTCTTCCTCCTATTTCCTTGATGCTGCCTGACTTCCTGTGCTTTTCTAGCACCATACTCTCAACTCTGATCTCCAGCATCTGCAGTCCTCACTTTCTCCCAGTTGATTTTAACCTTACAGTGAGCCTCTTTTAAGGATGCCTCCTTTGAAGAAGTTCTTCTCCTCCTGTCATAGAGTCATAGTCATAGAGATGTACAGCACGGAAACAGACTCTTCAGTCCAACTCGTCTTTGCCGACCAGATATCCTCACCTAATCTAGTCCCATTTGCCAACACTTGGCTCATATCCCTATAAACCCTTCCTATTCATATACCCATTCAAATGCCTTTTAAATGTTGCAATTGTACCAGCTTCCCCCCTCTCTCTATAAGGATCTCAGTGAGTCTCTCTCTCACTGCACCACCCCCCACCCCCACCATCCAGGTCACCTTTTTGGCTTTTCAGCCGTGTCCTGAAGCAGACTTGCTACGACAGCCACATCTCCTTCCTGAGTGTCTGCCTACGAAACCGACTGATCCCACATGGTCTCCGGACCACATTCAGACCAACACAATTTGGACCTGAACAGGATACCCAGTACACACTACAAATCTGAAACCTTCAACAATGATTCTCTGTCTGGATCCTCCACTCCACGCTATCAGCCACCATCTACTCTACCTGCAGTCAGTCCTGCCTCAGCTCAGGGCCACTCTCTCCCAGACCTGCAATGGACCTCTGCTGTTCTACATCCTCAGAAGAATTCACACGCTCAACAAACATTTTTTCTCCACTGTATCGGATATAAAAGAATATAAGTCAAACAAACTTTCATGTACTTACCTCAATACATAGGTTTCCTCGGAGGAAGAATGCCTCATATTCCGTCTTGGGACTCTCCAACCGCATGGGATCAATGTGGATTTCACCAGTTTCCTCATTTCCCCTCTCCTCACATTATCCCAGTCCCAAGCCTCCAACTTGGCATCGCCCTCCTGACCTGTCTATCACCTTTCCCATCTATCGACTCCACCCTCCTCTCCAAGTATCACCTTCTCCCTCACCCTCATTTACCTATCGCATTCTCAGCTCCTTCCCCCCAAACCTCACCCCCTTGCATTTATCTCTCAGCCTCCCAGCCCACAAGCCTCATTCCTGATGAAGGCCTTATGCCCGAAACGTCAATTCTCCTGCTCTTCGGATGCTGCCTGACCTGCTGTGCTTTTCCAGCACCACACTCTTGACTCTGATCTCCAGCATCTGCGGTCATCACTTTCTCCACATAACAAGAAGCACTTGGAAAACTGAACACTTTTCCTTTATTATTTTATTCTTTTGCCTGTATGTTCTTTGTTTTGGCTTATTTTTCTGTGGTTTAAGATGGCACCAAAGAATGGCGACACTTTGCAATACCTTGCACTGCATTTTATCCCAAAATATATGTGACCATCAATAAATCAAATCAAATCAAGTCTACAAGCCGCTTTTCCAATAACAAACAGCTACTGAAGTCAAAAGTATTAAAAGGGATGGGTGAGAAAATCAAGGACAAATGACAGAAAGTCAAATTTCAATTCGACAAGACCTTTCAGAAAAGAAATAAGGAGAAACTTCTTCAGCCAGAGATTGGTGAATCTATTGAATTCACTGCCATAGAAGGCTGTGGAGACCATGCCATTGAGTATATTTAAAAAGGAGATAGATAGGTTCTTGATTATCAAGAGGATTAAGCGTTATGAGGATAAAGCAAGAGAATGGGGTTGAGATGCTTATCAGCCATGATTGAATGGTGGAACAGACTCGATGGGCTGAATGGCCTAATTTCTGCTCCTATGTTCCTGTTTTATGATCTTCCGACTGCCCAGCCATTGTCAGAGAAGGTTATTGCAGGACCGGTTTGGATACTAACATTCAAGCTAAAGCCCCAGTTGGCAACTTGGGATCTACATACAAGCAGTTATCACCTTGTTTGTATAGGATGGAAGTGAACAACCAGCTATAGTGTTGCAACCACGGCTACATACACCAACTGCAAAATCTGTTCATAAACTGCAGTTGGCTGATCAGGAATATGTGTCCATACCACCTCCACAAATCATGTGTTAATATTTAGACTGAGGGGACAGCAGTAGCCCAACAACAGAAATAGAACATAATGGCAACAACAATTGACACAGGAGTGACACTCCCAGTGCACCAACATCACTCTTATTAACAGTAAATGACAACAACATGCAAAAGGACCATTAAAAGGTAGCACAATTTAAAAACTATATATGCAATGTGTACATGTACAGAGACTGATGGAAATAATTAAACATAAAGATAGAAGGACAATGGTGTATATAATTGGTAACTGAAAATGTTCATCATAACGCATGCCTTTTTGTTTCCATTTTTATATTAAAAGGGCAGAAGTCTGGATTGAATTGTAGTCACGTACAAATGTCTAACAAGGGCTGCCATACTCACGTGACCTCTATCATAAGCCACATATCCTGTAGGCAGATACTTTAAACTTCACTTCAGTAAGATCTTAGTGTTGAACAAACTGCCATGTTTGCACTCAAAACAATAAAACCATTGCTGACCTGATCATTCTCAATTCCACTTTTCTGCTTTATCTCCATAAATTCCCTTATTAATTTAAAAAATGTCTAGTTTAGGCTTAAATATGCTTAATGACTCACCCTTAATAGCCTTCTGTGATATCAAGTTACATAGATTAACAACACTCAGAAAAAAAATCATTCCTCCTCATCTCTGTCCTAACTGGGTGACTCTTTACTCTAACATTATGTTCTACAGTCCTGGACTCTTCCACAAGGAGGAAAATAACATCCCCACCACTGACCTAGCAAAGCCCCATAATATCTTAAATGTTTCAAGAAGTTCTCCTCTCGTTCTTCTGAACTTCAATGAATACATGTCCAATCTGCTCAACCTCACATCATTATAAAATCCCTCCAGCACACAGCATCAACCCAGTGAGCATTCTCTGCACTGTCTCCAATGCCATCATCCCTCGTTAAGGGAACCAAAACAGTTGACAGTATTCTAGGTGTGGTCTGACTCATGCCTTGTGTAGTTCTAAGAAGACCTTATTTTTATATTCCATTCACTTTAAAATAAAAGCCAACTTTCCATCTGCCCTTCTGTTATCTGCTGAACTTGGATGCAAGCATTTTGTGATTAATGCATCAAAACTCTCAAACTCCTCTGTGCTGTAGCTTTCTCAGCCTTTCGTTAATTAAATAATATCCAACTCCTCTATCTTTCTTGCCATCGAGTCTAGCTGCATATTTTCCCACATTATATTCCATCTGCCAAGACTTTTCCCATTCACTTAATCTATCTATATCCCTCTGTGGATTCCTTGTGTCATTCTCATCACTTGGTTTCCCAACTGGTTTTCTATCATTTGCAAATGTGACAATAGTATATCCATTTCCCTCATTGAAATTATCAATTTATTGTTGATAATTGTCGCCCCTCCACGAATCCCTGTGTTACTCTACTAGTTACAGTTGGCCATCCTGAAAATTCTCTTTTATCTCACCTCTATATCTTCTATTAATTAGCAATCCTTGATCCATGCTATTATAATATCTACAACACCATGTGCTTTAATTAAGTAGCATTATGTACAGCACCTTATTGAAATCCAAATACATTTACAGCCACTGGCTCACTTTTAAAAACTTAACAACTTTAATAACTTCTCTGTTTCTCAAAAAATTGTAATGCTTCTTTATATCAAAATAACCATTTCAATTTTGGGGAGGAGATAGCCTGGTAGTATTATCCCAAGACTTCTAATCCAGAAACACAGCTCTCATTTTGGGGACCCAGATTCAAATTCCACCATGGCAGATGGTCGAATCTGCATTCAACAAAATAATCTGAAGTTAAGGGTCGAATGATGACCACAAAACCATTGTTGATTGTCAGGACAGAAGAACATCTGGCTCATTAATGCCCTTTAGGGAAGTAAACTGTCATCTTTATATATAACCAGGTCTGGCCTACGCATGACTCCAGACATTCAGCAATGTGATTGACTTCTAACTGCCCTCTGGGGAATTAGGGATGGACACTAAATGCTGGTGTAGTCAGAGAGACCCATATCCCATGAGTGAATAAAAATACCTTTTTACCTTTACACGCTAATACGCTATTATTCCTTTTGTTTTGTCGGCTCAACTGTTATGAAGAAACTGCAGTCAAACACTTGAAGTCTTGGTAAGAAACACCAGAGATTAAACATTCAATAAACATTTGTTTTGGAATAAGTTCATGTTTTTTTCTTTCTTTTCAAAATATTATTCATGCGATCACCCAGATGGTGCAATCTTGTGCCTCTGTTATGTAGATTTTTCAGTCACCATTCTCCAAAATGAATGTGTCTTGCTGATGTATGTTTTGTTCTTGGCATTAGGTGAGTTGTCTCATTTGTTGATATTTTATTGTTTTACCAATTCCAGCATCAGTCTCATATCCATTCTATTCATTTTCACATACTTTGCTGGCAAGTTTCAATGTCAATGACTTAAGTCCTGGAGTCTAATCTTTACCAACAGCTTTGCTGGGTTCCAGCTTTTCAGGGTTGGAACCTATATGCGTACAGTTTGTCCTGTTAACAGCTCAGATAAAGATCTTTCTTATTTGTTCTGGCATTGACTTCCTTCCATTCCTGTGCATCAGTGGGTTGGTTTTGTACTTTGTCTTGTTCACTTGGAGGATACACTCTCCTTGGGTGAGTCACCTTTTACTTTCTGCTGTTCGATAGTTTTACAGGTAGTTTCATGTCAATCCCGAGACACATAGCTGAGCAAAGTTTGTATTCAATGTTATTGCTCGGCAAGTGATAAAGGTCCTCTTGACCATCTGGACAGCATGTTTTTCCTCCGCTATCAGTGCTTCCACATCCCGCATCTGAACTGCTGTCTCTTAATAATAAAATAGACTACCAGAAAATTATTTACAAATCGTTGACTGCTTGTATTATGTAAGTATGATCATGAATCCCGAAAATCAACACTTTTTCAAAATTTAGCTTATTTTTCTAATCATCCTCTTCAGTTATGTTAATACACACTTCTGGAACAGCTGGGACTTAAACCTATACCTCCTAGTTCAGAGATAGGGGCACTGCCACTTCACCACAAGCAAACCCTCTCAACACTATTTTTTGGAGTTTGTTGAAATTCTTTCATATGACTCTGATCACTGATATTTAACATATTCAGCAACTCTCAGAGGTTTGCCCTATACTTTAATACTTCAAGCTGAGGATGTTCACAGCTATTTCATGTCTCTCAGTAACTTTCATCTGAGTGATAATTCTGATTGTTTCAAGACTCATTTGATTCCATCAGGTGTGAACTTTATTCTGAAGCAGTAACATTGTCTTACTTTCACAATGTATTTTTCTCTGTTTGCCCTGATCCTAACATTTTTGTTTTTCATAATGCGTTCATGTAGATTGCAGTTATAGTCTTTTGCCTCAATGCCTAGGTCTGGACATCACTAGCTATGCCCATTATTCCTTTTGCAATTGTTATATGTCTCATCTATTTTCTGCTAAAAGGCATCCTCAATTTCAGAGGTTAGCATTTTTGTACCATCCAAAGGGTGTGCTGAATGCTGATTGTGGTGCAGATTCCTTGTCAAGTTTCACATTCAAGTAACCATTTCTGGAGTCGAGCAAGGTTAATGATGGTAAATTTTGATTTATCTTTCATTGTTATTTTTAAATTTGTACATTGATTGATGCTGACATCTGTCTGTACTTCCAATGTCAAACTGCTATTGCGTAACTATCAAGACTTGTTGTCTTGCCCAAACTTTTTAATGGAAATATGGTCATTACAGGGTCCAATAAAATCCAGTCAATTAATTTTTTTAAGGCATCAAATTGACAGAAGATTACTGAATGGAATGTTGTTCAACAAATAAAAAGAGCGTAGACATGCTTTGACTACTCACAGAGTTAGGTCCACTAAAATGTATTCTTATAATACTCACAAGGAAAAATTGGGACAAAACCCACTTAGCTATGAAAAAGTCATAGTAGACATGAGTGCAATAATCTTACATAGTTATTTATTAAATCCCAGAGTTTACATATGAAAGAACTGAAACCAATATGGTCATTCTAAAAGATCAGAGACTTAACAAACAGTCCAGGTCTTTTTTAATATATCATTTCAGTTGCATCACTCTGTAAACCTTTTCTATAAATTCCGTGCATTATGATTTTATTCTCCACAGCCACCTGATGAAGGAGCAGCACTCCGAAAGCTAGTACTTCCAAATAAACCTGTTGGACTACAATCTGGTGCTGTGAGATTTTTAACTTTGTACACCCCAGTCCAACACCGGAGTCTCCAAATCATATTGCCTACACTCCTTGTGACATTAATGAATAGTTACTGTCATGTAGTTCAGTTACCATAAACAAATGACTATCTTTAATGATCCTTATTCTATGATATTGTAATTATTATAACGTAATCCAGAATTGATTCTTGTAATAAATATTCTTAAGTACTTACTGAAAATGTTGTCTCACAATTAATTCTTTAAGGACCCAAAGTAAACAAGTAATAGTCGAGAATTGATAATTTAGGATTCAATGTGGTAATATTGGTTAACTCAGAGAAATTGTTTCTACTATACCCGTAGATATATTTATCCAGAAATTATTTTGTCTATCTGAAAAGAGGGAGGGCATTTCATTTTAGGACCAAGTCACAGCTATTTGGTTTATTTTTTTTGATGATGTTTGAATCATTCTTGGGTTTGGTCCAAGACTAAAACTGTTCATTGATCATTGATTTAAGTTATAGAGGAGATTTAGAGAAACATTTATTATGTATGTTATAAATACAATGTGCCATGCCTAACCTAAATGATCAATATATATCTCACTTTGATCTACTGAATTCCAATAAAGCTAACTAAATGTAATTTTGCCATAATCAGAAAAAAAAGTGGTATAAAAGCTCTAAAAGAAACTCTACAACCTCATAAACTAGACATGCAATAAGTCTGAATCATCGGCTTTAGAAAGGATTTTGCAAAAAATCCCAAAAAGATAGTTGCTAAAACGAGGCCAATAACATTCTAGATATAAAATATAAATGCAAGCTCAGGAAGTCTTGTCTATAAATCAATATTCCAAGTCTGTTGGATCCACCATGCAATTCACAGACCTTTAGTTTGAGCAAGATTAGTCAAATAAGTTACTGAAAAAAATGAGGCTGCCTTCCTCAATATGAAATGACAAGTGAATGATTGTCTTGCCTTAATTTAATTACACATTGAAACAATGTCACATCCAATTTGCAAGCCAACAGTTTATAAAGATTTTGATAGGTCATTAATTGCCATTCTCCCGTGAATGGAGAATCATTATGTCAACAGATGTAAGGAGCACTGCCATGCTGTTGTTTCAGTGTTAGGGAGAATGGGAGACCTAGGTAAAAGCAAGGACTGCAGATGCTGGAAACCAGAGTCGAGATTAGAGTGGTGCTGGAAAAGCACAGCAGGTCAGGCAGCATCCAAGGAGCAGGAAAATTGACGTTTCGGGCAAAAGCCCTTCATCAGGAATGGGAGACCTGCTGCTTGTCGAGGAACACTGCTTTTCTAAAGTTGCTGTTGCTTTCATTTTTGATGGTATACTACTAGGAAGTGATATTTTGTACCTTTAAGATGCACACTGCAAATGACATGAACTGAATGATGAAGAAAGACATTAGCAGGAAATGGACTATTAACAGCAAGGGGAGGTCTTTTTTTGCTTTACATCAAGTTGTCAGGAAGTTAAAGGTTAGATGGACCCCTGGGCTCAGTAAGATCATAAATTAAGTAGCTAAGCCAATCAGGTCAGAAAGAGCTGGCCTTTATTGTAATTAATAACCTGCTAACAAATTCATGGGAAAGGGCAACTTAGAACAGTGCCATTCCAAGGAACATTGTTTTGATTTTGGAAGATTAATTGCAGTGTGAAATAATTCATTTTTTAAAAAATCCTGTTTCTCTATGAAAGGAGAAATGATAAAAATTATTTCAAAATTCTGCAAACGTTCTTTACTCCCTTCATTTATCATATCACAAATCAGACCAATCTCGTCTCATTGTCATCAATACCTTACCTATTGTTGTGTGTTCTTTTGGCTTATTTATCACCCCAACAGAGCTCTTTGGATTGAACTTCATTTACCACTTTGATCAGTCCATTGATATCTTATGACCGTCCATAGCTTTTCTTTCAATATTAACCAAAAATATAATTTTGTATCATCTATAAACTTCTAAACCTAATTTGATTATTTTAAATTCATTTTTAATGCAAAAAGCAAGATTCATAATGTTGAGCAATGTTACAAAGTTAGCTGCCATCTAGTCCTAATGAATTGAATTGAATTGATTGAATTGAATTGAATTGAATTAAACTGAATTGAATTGAATTTATTGTCATGTGTACTGAGACACAGTGAAAAGTTTTGTCTTGCAAGCAATTCAGGCAGATCACAAAGTTAAATAGCATAGATAAGTAAATAATAGATAAACAGTGGCAGAAACAAAAACACAGGTACAGGCAAATGTTCAGAGTTTGAGAGTCCATTCAGTATTCTAACAACAGTAGGGTAGAAACTGCTTCAAAACCAGCTGGTGCATGTGTTCAGACTTCTGTACCTTGTCACTGATGGTAGATTGTAGAGGTGGCATGGTGGCTCAGTGATTAGCACTGCTGCCTCACAGCACCAGCGACCCGGGTTTGATCCCTACCTCGGGTCTGTGTGGAGTTTGCACATTCTCCTCGTGTCTGCGTGGGTTTCCTCCGGGTGCTCTGGTTTCCTCCCACAATCCAAAGATAGGGGAATGGGTCTGCGTGGGTTACACTTCGAAGGGTCGGTGTGGACTTGTTGGGCCGAAGGGCCTGTTTCCACACTGAAGGGAATCTAATCTTTTTTAAAAAAAGCATTGCCAGTGTGGGATGGATCTTTGAGAATGCTGGTGGCCTTTCCATGACAGTGGGCCTGATAGATGGATTCTATAAATGGGAGGTTGGCTTTTGTGATTGTCCGGACTGAGTTCACCAAACTCCTTAACCATCACTGATTTTGAATGGTACAGTTGCCATACCAGACAGTGATACATCCAGACAAAATGGTCTTGCTGGCACACCTATAAAAGTTGGCAAGGGTATTTGCCGTCATGCCAAATTTCCTCAGCTGCCTGAGGAAGAAGAGATGTTGTTGGGACTTTGTAACCAGTGCGTCCACATGAAGAGTCCAAGAAAGCTCGTTGTGGATGACCACTCCCAGGAGCTTGACACTCTCCACTCGTTCCACCTCTCTGCTGTTAATGTGTCGGGGCATGAGTAACATCCTGCTAGAAACCAATAATGAGTTCCTTGGTTTTGCCAGCATTGAGAGCTAGGTTGTTCTCAATGCACCATTTTTCCAGGTCTTCCACTTCCGGTCTGTAGTCTGTTTTGTCACCATCTTACACTTAACCGACTATGGTGGTGTCTTCAGTGAACTTGTAAATGGCATTAGTCTGGTATTTGGTGACGCAGTCATGCATTTACAGTGAGTACACTAGGGGGCTGAGTACACACCCCTGGGGGGGCTCCATGTTGAGAGTTAGTGAAGATGAAATATTGTTTCCAATCTTCACTGATTGTGGCCTGTGGGTCAGAAAACTGAGGATCCAGTTGCAGAGAGGGGGGCTTAGAGATCACTAAGTTTAGAAATCAGTCTCAAGGGGATAATAATGGTGAAGGCTGAACTGTAGTAAATGAATAGGATTCTTATGTCATTGTTCTTAATGTCAAGATGTTCTAGAGAAGAGTGAAGAGCAAGTGATATGACATCTGATGTGGATCTGTTGGTCCGATAAGCAAATTAGAGTGGGTCTAGAGTAATGGGGAGGCTGGAGTTGATTAATGCCATGACCAGCCTTTCAAAGCACTTCATGAACACTGAAGTTAGGGCCACTGGGTAGTAGTCATTGAGACATGCTGCATGAGCCTTGTTCGGTACAGGGATGATGTTGGCCTCTTGAAACAGGAAGGGACAGTGGCCTACTGCAGGGAGAGGTTGAAGATGTCTGAGAAGACCTTTGCCAATTGATCTGCGCATGCTCTGAGTGCACGGCCTGGTACTCCGTCTTGGACCCATTGCTTTCCTTGGATTCACATGAAGGTATACTGATCTGACCTCTGATGCAGTAACTATTGGGATAGATTCGTCAGAACTTGTCAGAATAGGTGTTACCTATCCACCAAAATTCTGCACAAAGCAAGCATAGAAGGCGTTGAGATGATCTGGGAGGGATTGTCATCATCTGCTATCTCGCACTGTCTCTTTTTAGAACCAGTGATGTCATTCAGTCCTTGCCATAGTCGTCGAGTGTCTATCTGGGTCCCCAGTTTGGATCGGTATTGGTCCTTGGCTGTCTTAATGGTTCTGCGAAGGTCATACTTGAATTCCTCATATTTGAGTGGGTCTCCTGATCTGAAGCCCCCACATCTAGTTTTTAGCAGGTTCTGTATGTCCTGATTCATCCAGGGTTTCCTGTTGGGGAACACCCGGTATGCAGTCCTCCACACATTTGCTGATAAAGTCTGTGACGGTGGTGGCATACTCGTCCAAGGTACTTGTGGCCTGTTTGAACACGCCCAATCAGCCGATTCCAGACAGCACTGGAGTTGATCCTCTGCCTCCTCTGACCAGAATGGGACCCATATCCGGGAGGGGTTCTCCTGCTTGAGTTTTTGCCTGTAAGCCAGGAGAACAAACACGGTATTGTGGTTGGTGTTCCCAAAATGAAGGCGGGGTGATGGAGCGGTAGGCATCCTTCACAGTGGTGTAACAGTAGTCTAAAATGTTCGGGCCCCTGGTGGGGCAGGTAATGTTCTGGTGGTACTCGGGCAACACCTTCCTTAGATTGGCTTGATTGAAGTCACCAGTTACAATAAACAAGGCCTCGGGGTGTTCCGTCTCCAGGGTGTTAGTGGGGGAATACAGCACATCCAGAGCTTCCTCAACCTTTGCTTGTGGTGGGATATGCACAGCAGTTAGTATAGCAGCGAGAAATTCCCATGGTAGATAGAAGGGGTAAACAGAGAGAATTGCAAAATAAGGATCAGACCCTCTGATATGACTTCCCTTGCTTTTCTTATCAGACTTGGCTGTTATCAACTTTCACAAAATGCCAACCCCTTTCATAATTACTTATTTCACCCACTCAAACTTTTACATCTCACTTCCTCAACTACAACATCTGAATCATTTCCTTGTCTGGGAAAACAGATGCAAAGAACTTTCACCATGTGTGTAGGAAGCTCAAGTTGGGAGATCTCTTTGTCCTGGGTGATGTGGAGCTTTCTGAGTGTTGTTGGAGCTACACTCAATCAGGCAATGGGAGAGTCTTCCATCAATCTCCTATTTGTGCCTTGTAGATGGCAAGCAGGGTTTCGTGGAGACAGAAGATTTGCTTTATTATCGTCACATTTACCGAGTTACAGTGCAAAGCATTGTTTTGTGTGCAATCCAGGCAAATCATACCTTACATAATTGCAGCAGGGTAATAGAACAGAATGCAGAATATATTGTTACAGTTACAGAGACGGTGCAAAGAAAGATCAATATTAATATGTGAGATGTCTGTTCAAAAGTCTGATAAACAGTGGGGAAGAAGCTCTTCTTGAATCTGTTGGTATGTGCTCATATATATTTTTGCATTTTCTTCCCAATGAACCAGGGTAGAAAGATCTTTGATTATATCGGCTGCTTTCCTGAGGAAGCGGGGAGTACAGACCAAATCAATTTCAAGTCTCTAATCTGCAGTTGTAGCCATTGCATTTATATGGCTAGTCCAGTTCTGGTCAATGGTAAAACCTAAAATATTGATTAGTGCAGGATCTCATGCCTCTTTGCAACTAAATTCTTGGGGACACATATTGACCACAAACTCAGCTATTTAGCATCCTGCATCAAAGTGGTTTGCAACTATTCAGTGTCATCCTTGACCATTGCACCAGATGGACAGCTAATCTGGCAGAAATGTCTGCCCGTATCTCAAACTAATGCATCACTTATTACTACATCAGCAGCCTTACCCTTCTCCCCCCTTCCTTGTGTATAGCTGAGTAACCATGATACAATGCCCTTGGCAATCCCTGCCCTCCCTAAGGGAAACATGAACTATTAGAAGTCAAAACTAATGCCCAGCCAATTAAGGTTAAAAGAAGTCAGAGCTGTATCTTCTGAAGAATAAAGAAGCGAAACCTTTAGTCCAAAGTTTATGGGTTGCTTTTGACTGTTTGTAATGACTTTGTGTGACATGATTTGATTTGATTTCAAGGACAAGAGAGGGACAGTCCTGTAGTTGTATCTCAGAATTTTCCCTGTTGGAAAGCAAATGAATCAATATCCTTTCTCATAGAATACTTTTGATGAGAAAACAAATTTGTGGAGAAAGTGTCCAGTGGATGTCAAAAATGTGGAGAACACAGGGACATATAGGATTGAGCAATAGACCTAGATGGACTATTGCTAGGTGTTTATGACACAGCATTGAAGTTCAGTGATTTGCACTGCTGCCTCATAGTGCCAGAAACCTGTGTTCAATTCCAGCCTTGGGTGACTGTCTGTGTGCAATTTCACATTCTTGCTGTGTCTGTGTGGAGGTGCTCTGGTTGCTTCCCACTGTTCAAAGATGTGCAGCACAAGTGAATTGGCCATACTAAATTGTCTGTAGCGATCAGGGATGTATAGGTTGGATAACTAAGTCAAGGGAAATGTACTGTTATAGGGTCGGAGGGGGTTGGGGGTGAGTATGGGTAGGCTTTTTGGACGGTCATTGTGGACTTGATAGGCCATATGGCCTGTTTCCACACTGTAGGTATTCTGTGATAAATAGGCATCAGTTATCATAAAAGGCAGGATCTCAGGATAATTATTGCTGTATCCCCTAAAGGATGTGTATGTGTAATGAGGAACATTATTAATATTATTAGCAAAAATAAGCAAACTCATGGATTGGTGATTGACCGGGAGGAAGGAAATTAGAGCAAAAGGGAATGTACTTTGGTGAATGTCATAAGTGGCGTCATTGAGAAATGTGCGGCAGGACCATAACTTTTCATCATTCATATTCATATCACAGATGAAGGAATAAAAAAATTTTATGACTGAATTTATAGCTTAGTCCTGTGCATGAGAGCCTCTGGCTGAATCAATTCCTATTCTGTGGAAATTGATTCAGCTTTAATTTCACCAAACTGCTCTTCAGGCAAAATAAAGACCACAAAATAAATGAACATTTTTATTCAAAAAAAAACAAAGCGTGATCTCCAGGGTCAGTTAACATTTCTTTTATTAAAAGTTTTCCAAGCGTTACTTGTGCCCCAGATTATCTGTTTTATTCACAAGATTACATGTTTTGTAAAGTTCGAATGCAGTTTTTATTTGCCTGGGGCCATTTGCTTCGTAAATCGGATAGCCACCTTTCATTCCATACTTTCTGATGTTACATTTCTGTCAAAAAGAACTGAAAAATAACAAGAATCTTCACAAAATCATGAGTGAGGTTTTGCAATTTTAAGGTATTCAGTATTGCTCTGCCTTTTTGGATGCACTGAGTCTGGTAAATGTTGAATTTTAATTTTTAATTTTATAAATGTGGTCTTGGTCATTTCAGTGACTACGCAATGCACAAGTTGTATTGAAAACCTGATCACAAGCTCTCCAAACTGAAATGTTGATTTACACTTTAGCAATTCAGGAAATGTTGCTGGCTGCAATTTTGCACTTCAGGAACTAATTAGATAAAGGAGCTTTCAGACACTGACAATCTCCTTCCACATTATGACCTAGAAGCTTGGGGGTGGGGTGGTGGGTGTTCTTGTGGTGCTGCGGTAGTGTCCCTACCTTGAACCAGGCAGGCTTCCTGCTCCAGAAGTGTCTGACCGCATCTCTGGATGGTATGTTTTGAAAATATTGGACCTTGTGGTGTGAAGGTCTTTGTGGCATTGTGACAATGTGTCTATCCCTGGACCAGGGCGCCTAGTTCCAAATTTGACCTTCTCCAGAAATATGCAATAACATCTCTGAACAGCTTGATTAGGTTAATAATAATAAAACAAATGAGCCAGGAGGCCTCCGTTCAAATCCCAAATGGTGAGAGGTGTGTAATAACATCTCTGAACAAGTTGATTAAAACATTGGTTAAATTTTTAAAAATTGACTCGGAAATCTTGGTTGAGGGACTAATGCAATGGCTTAGGAATTGTTAGGCTTAGAAATCCTGCAGTTTATTGTCCTAGTTCTTGTAATCAGAAAAGAAGCCTTCTTGTGGTGCAGTGGTCATGTCCCTAATACTGAACCAGGAGGCATGGGTTCAAGTCCATCTTGCCCACAGGTGGGCAATAAATTCACTGAACAGGCTAATTAGAAAAATAAGTGAAAGTATTTTTTAAATTAGTGTGCACTCGCAATCTTTGAGAAGATTTGTAGCTCGGGTTGATGATAAGTATGTAAGTTAGCTCGCTGAGCTGGAAGGTTTGTTTTCAAATGTTTTGTCACCTTAACTAGGTAACATCATCAGTGAGAGTCTCTGGTGAAGCGCTGGTGGTGTGTCCCACCTCCCTATTTATTGGTCTTGGTTTCTTAAGGTGGGTGATGTCATTTCCGAATCTTCCTTTTCAAGGGAAGGTAGATAGGGTCTAAATCGATGTGCTTATTGATGGAGTTGTGGTTAGAATGCCATGCCTCTAAGAATTCTTGTATGTGTCTTTGTTTCACCTGTCCTAGGATGTGTGTGTTGTCCCAGTCAAAGTGGTGTCCTTCTTTGTATGTACACCACTTTGACTGGGACAACACACACATCACAGGACAGGCGAAACAGAGACATGCATGAGAATTCCTAGAGGCCTGGCATTCTAACCACAACTCCATCAATAAACACACCGACTGAGATCATATTGGGGAGACAGGACACCAACATGCGGAACGTTTCAGGGAACATATCTGGAACACCCGGATGTAACAAACCTATCCAACACCTGGAGGAAGAATGCCTCATCTTCTGCCTTGGGACCCTCCAACTACATGACATCAGTATAGATTTCACCAGTTTCTTATCTCCCTCCCCCCTTATCTAATCCCAAATCTAACTCTCCACTCGGCACTGCTCTCTTGAACTGTTTCTACCTGTCCATCTTCTTTCCCACCTATCTGCTCCAGCCTCCCCTCCCACCTATCACCATTAACCCCCACCTTCATTGACCTATAATTTTAGCAGCTACCTTCCTCTCTGCCCCAACCCCACCTTCCTATTTATTCTCAGCCCCCTTACCCCCACCACATTCCTGATTATGTCTGAAATGTCGATTCTCCTGCTCCTCGGATGCTGCCTGACCAGCTGTCCTTTTCCAGCGCCACACTTTTCAATTATAATTGTTAAGGATCTGGCACAGGTCCTCAATTGCCTCTT
Organism: Chiloscyllium punctatum; assembly: GCF_047496795.1. Lineage (NCBI taxonomy): Eukaryota > Metazoa > Chordata > Chondrichthyes > Orectolobiformes > Hemiscylliidae > Chiloscyllium > Chiloscyllium punctatum. The sequence goes on from NC_092747.1 coordinate 120,639,448, forward strand.
CTGCGAAACACCTTTCCCAGTCCAGTCCAGTCCACTTCGACCTTCACTCCTTTGTAACTGCTCTTATTCTAGTTGAGCACTTGCTTCTGACCCACGTTCCTACCTCTCAAACTGAATACGAAATTTTACAATATAATGATCATTGTTTCCTAGGGGTTTTACTCTGACATCATTTATTAAACTTGCCTTATTTCACATCATCAGCTCCAAAATAGCCTGAACCCTGGTTGGATCCACAACATAGTGTTTTGGAAACTGTCCTGATTACATTTTACATTTTCCTCGTGGCTTCCTCTGCCAATCTGACTATCTCAATCTACATGAAGATTAAAGCTGCCTAGGATGAATGCATTTACGCTGGAAATTTGAGAAGGAAATGCAATAAAAGCATTGCCAATTCAATCATGCCAACATTTAGGGAATCAAATTTGAAAAAGGGTGTTCTTGCAAACCCAGAGCAACTTGAACTGATAACTTTTTAGATTATTAGGTTACCAACAGTATGGAAAAAGGCCATTTGGCCCAACAAGTCCACATCGACCCTCTGAAGAGTAACCCACCCAGACCCAATTCCCTCTGACTAATGCATCTCACACTATGAGCAATTTAGCATGGCCAATCCACCTGACCTGCACATCTTTAGATTGTGGAAGGAAACAGGAGCACCCAGAGGAAAACCACGCAAACATGGGGAGAATGTGCAAACTCCACACAGACAGCCGCCTGAGGCTGGAATTGAACCTGGGGCCCTGGCGCTGCAAGGCGTCCGTGCTAACCACATGGCACCTTGATCAAAATGCAAAATTAGGAATTGTTTCATTGTCAGGAACATAATTTCAGGGATCTGTGATACGAAGGGAGGAAGCTATGTCTTGTTCATATCTCTAGAAGAACGTATTCATGTTGGAAGAGTAAAGCAGGGGTTTGTCAGAATGATACATTGAGGTTAGGTTGTTTAAACAAATCTAATGTTCTCTTGAATACAGGTTGTTCTGCTGTAACACGCATTTTGTTAACATGAATTTGCTGTAACACAATTGACACTGTTCCTAAAGCTGGAACTTTTAAAACATGTGTTGGCTGTAATGCAATAACATCACCAACACTTGAAGTGCTGTTTCTAAAACATGATTTTTCTATAATGCAGAGTTGCACAAGAATGAAACTACCACATTACAGAAGAACTAGAGGTGTAGAAGAACTACTTGGAGCTGATCACAAGGTGCGTAAAATGATAGTGATTCATTGGGGTTGATGAAGGGAATATTTCCCCATTAGAAGTCGTAATAAAAATGGAATATTATTCAGGGTGAATGAGGAAGTTTGTTCTCACATCACAATAGGAGAAATCGAGAATTCTCTCCTCCAGAAGGTTACAGGTGTTGAACCCACTGAAGACTTCACAACTTGAGATTGATATTTTGCTTTATCTTTGCTTAAAGATATCAGGAAATGTGTGTTAACATTTGGCAAATGAGGTATAAATCAACCATGGATTTAACCAATTGGATAACACAAATGGGTTATACCATTCTTTTTCCTATGTTTCAACATAAATCAATGTCTTTAACAGAAACAAAATGCAAGGAGACTTTTTATTTGCATTGCTTCTGGCCCTACAAATAATGTTTAAGCATCTTCTGAACTACTATGTGACACTTAATTACATTATTGATTTCTTGTTGTGTGGGAGTACACTGTCTGTTACTGATGCTGATGTAACACAGCCTGAGTGTACACAACATGCTGCTGAAGTAACTTCAGCCCTCCAGAGCTGGCAGGGTTTCCTGAGGTTGTGCCTTGTTCCTGGTGAGTTCTTGACCTCTGCCCTAAAGTAAGACAGCACAAAGAAGTACCATTAACTCAGGTGTCATCAGGTCAGTTTTCAAAATAACTTAACATGCAAATGCACCTCTTCATATTTTCCCAAAATTGAAAGCTGTCTCCTTCTGAATTACAATAAGGTACAACTCCACTGCTTGGGCTGAAAAAAAACATGGGAATTTGTATAGTTATCTGTTAGAATATGAATGGAACTGGAGAGTGGAAAAGGAGGAGATGAACATGATGCCATGTTCCCATTCCAGACTCTTCCCTGTAACTGAAATCACTGGCCTGAATTTTCCAGTATCCAGAGTAATGATATCTAGACTCAAAGTGCTTTTGCAATCCCTTGGATGTCCTGGCATGCATCTATGCCCAGAAAGGCTCAATTTCTAATAGGCCTCTGTGCGCTTTTTGGAACACTGCATAAGAAGCTATTACACTGATACTTCCTGAATGCTTCCCCTGGAAATATTCCGCATGAAATTAGTAGTGTAATGCAAAATTAGCCTGTATAACTGAGCTAAGCACAACTTTACAACACTCAGCACCCTCCCTGCCAGAACTGTCCCCTATCTACTCCATTCCTTAGGGCAGCAAATGGCCTAGAGGTAGTATCGCTGGACGATTAATCCAGAGATCTAGGTCATATTCTGGGCACCTGGTTTCAAATATTGCCATGACAGATAATTGAATGCAAGTTCAATAAACAGTCTGGAATTAAAAGTCGACTGATGACCACGAATCCATTGTTGGAAAAACCCATCTGGTTCAGCAACGTCCTTTAGGGAAGGAAACTGCCATCCTTACCTTGTCTGGCCTACATATGACTCCAGATCCACAGCAATGCGGTTAACCTGTAGACTGCCCTCTGGGCAAGTAGGGATGGATAATAAATGCTGGCTTAGCCAATGACACCCTCATCCTGTGAGCAGTTCTTTTAAAATTCCCTTGGCCTAGTTACCACCAGTTCTAACCTGAATATCTCCCCTTGCCTGTCCTTCACTTGCCCATTAACTCACATGCTTAATTAGAGGTTTAAGACCCAAATATGGGAGATACAATTGTGAAAAAAGGGAGTATCTCTTCATTCATGTTCATCCCTGCTTGCTTCCCATTCCCAGGTAATCTGCATTGGCTCATTTCTGTCGCAGTTGTGATCAGTTGTAAATGAGCAATAAATTCACATTGCATTAAAAGCAGTCTGGAGTTTCCCAAAGACTGACTCCAAACCAACAGCATAAACACAGTACAAAAGATAAAAAATATTATGTTTGGGGAAAGGTTACATCAGTGGCTTGTGCCAATTTTTATGAAGTGACCAGCCAATTTTTCTTTTCTTCAAAACCTCTGCTGTTCATTAACATGTCCCCAACCCCATGTAAAAAATCATCTCACTGGAGTTTCCTGAACTTAATACTGCTTACACCTGAATGAATTGTAAATGTAAGCCTAAAATGTTAAGTATATAAATAAACCGATATCTGACCTGGTGCTCTATGCTGATATGCTGGTACATGCTTTTTCGCTTTTCATGGAATGATTTGCATTCAAAAATTGTGAAACACAAATTATTATATTTTAAGAATCTTCCTGTGTATAACTTATGGTGTGGGGATGCAGCCGTTTAAATTTTCGTAGCCAGAGAGGCATTTATAAAATAAATTTGGCATATGTTCTGCACTTTTCTGAGTACCAATACTGTTTTTGCTTCTTTTAAATTACACCGTTTTTCTCACTTTTTTTTGGTTAGCTTGAGATTATTTGATGGTTCTCAAGCTTCCTAGTTTTACTTGCTTGTGCTGTCATTCTGAGGAGTGGTATTCTGATCCAGATTGCAACTCTGCCACCTCGTTTTTTTAAGGAAGTGCAGAGCTCTGCATTTCTGGCAGATGAGTCTGATAGGGACTCTTCAGAAACGCGAAGGCATCCTTCCGTTCTGACAGATCTCATGCAACACAGAACTGTTGGGCAAAGGTAAATCATGTCGTATGTTTGCCACACTCAGAGGCTATCTTCTTCAGCTTAAATGTCCAGACTGCCACATTGACAGCTGGTATCAAAGATTCAGCAGGAGGTAAGGTGCCAGATGGGCAGGGGGTAAAGAACAATGGGGCTAGGTAAGCTGCATTTAGGGTGAGTTGGAAAAGCTGAGTCTGGTGGGAGATAGGGTGATGATGTGTGCCTTTCAGAGGGATTTGTTCTATTGTGCTTCTCTTGAAGAGGGGTATGGTAAACCTGGTACTGAGGTGTCTGCTGTGTGGAAAGCAGAACAATGGCTTTAGGGTTTTTTTTAGAATTAGACAAAGGAAGCATGAGTGAGTGGAGTCAGGTTTACACAGATCCAGGGTTTTAGTTTTGCTTTCAGCTGTAGAAGTTGGTGTTTTTGGAGTTGAAGCTGCGAGATGCAGCTCTCTCTCTGCTGCTGCAAAAAGCTTGAGTTCTCTCTTAACTGCTAGATTCATTCTGGAAGTGTACCTTCTTCTGGGCTGAAGGAGAAAGCATATCAGTGAATCTGTTTTGCCTTTACCAAGGGTATTTTTATGGGATGCCGCCATATTGGAATAGCTGGGAGGAAGGGAGGACGGCAGATGCTGAAGATCAGAGTCAAAAAGTGTGGTACCGGAAAAGCACAGCCGGTCAGGCAGCTTCCATGGACCAGTAGAGTTGACATTTTGTGCATAAGCTTTTCCTGATAGAGTCATAGAGTCATAGAGATGTACAGCATGAAAACAGACCCTTCCATCCAAACCATCCATGCTGACCAGATATCCAAACCCAATCTAGTCCCAGCTGCCAGCACCTGGCCCATATCCCTCCAAACGCTTCCTATTCATATACCCATCCAAATGCCTCTTAAATGTTGCAATTGTACCAGCCTCCACCACTCCCTCTGGCAGCTCATTCCATACACACACCACCCTCTGTTTGAAAAAGTTGCCCCATAGGTCTCTTTTATATCTTTCCCCTCTCACCCTAAAGCTATGCCCTCTAGTTCTGGACTCCCCCATCCCAGGAAAAAGACTTTGTCTATTTACCCTATTTGTGCCCCTCATGATTTTATAAACCTCTATAAGGTTACCCCTCAGCCTCTGACGCTCTAGGGAAAACAGCCCTAGTCTATTCAACTTCTGCATATAGCTCAAATCTTCCAACCCTGGCAACATCCTTGTAAATCTTTCTGAACTCTTTCAAGTTTCACAACATCTTTCCTATAGGAAGGAGACCAGAATTGCATACAATATTGCAACAGTGGCCTAACCAATGTCCTGTACAGCTGCAACATGATGTCCCAACTCCTGTACTCAATACTCTGACCAATAAAAGAAAGCATACCAAACGCCTTCTTCACTATCCTATCTACCTGAGACTCCACTTTCAAGGAGCTATGAACCTGCACTCCAAGGTCTGTTTGTTCAGCAACACTCCCTAGGACCTTACCATTAAGTGTATAAGTCCTGCTAAGATTTGCTTTCCCAAAATGCAGCACCTCGCATTTATCTGAATTAAACTCCATCTGACACTTCTCAGCCCATTGGCCCATCTGGTCAAGATCCTGTTGCAATCTGAGGTAACCCTCTTCTCTGTCCACTTCACCTCCAATTTTTGTGTCATCTGCAAACTTACTAGTTTATGCTCAAAACGTTGACAACTGCTCCTCAGATGCTGCCTGACCGGCTGTGCTTTTCCAGCACCGCACCTTTTGACTTTGATAGTGGAACAGTTTATGAGTATTGGTTGAAATATATATTATTTTGTCAAGTATACCAATACAGATAATTTACTTTTTTTGTTTGTATTTTAACTGTGGTGTAAGAATCAAGTACGTTTTGTTTAAAGCCTAGTAGAATGACAAATTGAATCACATCGAGAACATAGTGTCTTACAGTTGCCTCTAAATAAGATCAAAAAAAGTTATGGTCAAGGCTAGCTCCTTGATACATTTTGAAGGAGTTTGACCTGGTCTCTAACAGGTAGGTGTCAGGTCCTGGGGAAGGGACTGTGGTTGTGTGGTGGTTGGTGTGGCAGATGCAGTTTGGTCAGAGTGGGAAGAAGTGTGGGGGGTGGGGTTTGGATTTGGGGTGGGGAGGACAAGGACTGGATTGGGGTGCCCTGGAGGAAGGCAGGGCTGTGTCACATTTGGGTCTTGATGGTATAAGTCAACTAGGGGAGCCATAGTTGTAGCGGCTGAGTTAGATATGGGCTTCTGTTGCCTAACTCCTAAGTAACTATACAATATGTTTAATCATCAAATTTTACCAGACTAACTTAATTTCACCAGAACCCTCTGAATTCTCTGATTTCAAATGGCAAAGTTTGGATCGTTCCTAGTGTTGAGTAAACGCCCAGTGGGATCTACAATGTCCCAGGCACCTTTCTCGGTGTCTGCTGTGCCCCATGCCCACCTCCATTTGATAAATGACTGTCTGGCAATTGGGTCAATCTCCTTAACTGAGAAAGATGGTTTGATCTGTGACATTCACTGGACATTAAACAATGTCTTTGTTTTAACAGCAAGGTACTACATGTTCAGTCATGACAACAATTTTCCTGCTGTATTGGGACTTGTTTCCACCTTTGCTGTTCTCACTTAACTAAAATGTCCACTTTGCAGCACTGCCTGTCAAGATCAAAGACCATGTTAATATGCATTGATCCATGTTCTGTCAAGACAGACATTCAGCAGTGTTCACTATGCAATTGAACATCTCAGGGAAGACAAGCATTTGAAGCCTGAGGCTGTTAATGACAGGTAGCAATGACAGTCACTAACAGTGTCTGTCTGGTTTCACCCAGCATGACACAGCATCTGATGCCAACAAGGGAGGAGAGTGCATCTGTCTCTTTTCACTGGAGGTCAAGGCTAAACCAGTTGGGTTCCAATGTTGGCATTCCTAACCCTCCAGTTACAGAGGTTACTCTGCAGGGTGGCAATGGGAAATAGCTGGAAATAACTTCAATAGCCAGGGTGTTCACTGAAAACAAAATCACAGTTTTAGCTTGAAAACTGCACCACATTTTTCAATTAACCTTGTTAGTGACTTCAGAGCAGTCAAACACTATGCATTTGTGTGAAAAAGCAACACAGAAACATGATGCAGAACATGGGGTAAAAGAAGCATTCAAGATAGCTGCAAAATATTTTGATATGGGAATTGAATATAACAAAGGAAAAATTTTCATTTATATTGCATCATTTATAATGCTAATACTTCACACTAAAGCAATTATTTTTGAAATATACTTAATCAGTGTTAACACCAAATTATAAAATGTCTATTAATGGCATGGATAAATAAAACGAATACCATTATAAGTTTTATACTTTCTGATTCGATTTCCCACCCTTCTAATTCTTTCAGATAGCTGATTACTCTCATAATATTTGAGATGTAGCAAAGATGTGGAATAGGAAAGTGAAATCGGAAGAATGGATGGATGAAACAAAGACTGTTTGTGTGATTATTTTTAAAAAAAATCAATCTCTGGAATATTTTCGCATTTGAAAACATATCTGGATCCAAGGAGTTTTTGAAGTGGAAGATCTTGAGGAGCAATGTAATATATCGGCACTTAGCATGACCAAATACTTATTGAAAATTCAAGTACAGAATTCAGCTCCAGGCACTAAACCATGCCCATTATTTGGGAAATTATATCAGGTGTCAGTGGGATGAACTAAGCTCTACAATTAACAACTTCTTAATTGCTTCTTCTTGCCAGATAACCAACTTATAGAACATATGAATCACAAACAGGAATGGGCAATTCAGCCTGCTCTGCCATTTAATAAGATCATAACTGATCTCAGCTTCAAATCCACATTCCTGCTCACTTCTCATAACCCCTTAACCCATTAAAAATCTGTCTTTCACCTCCCTAAATCTATTCAGTATCCTGGTGTCCATCTCACTATGAGGTAGTGAATTCCACAGGCATCTAACCCTTTGATACAAGTAATACCTCTTCTTTATCAGTTTTAAAACTTCTATCTGTTAACCTAAAACTGTACCATTTGCTCCAGATTGCCCCACAAGAGAACCATCCTCTCTACGTCTACTTTAATCAGTTCCCTTTAGCATCTTAAATACCTCAAATTACATCTCCTCTCATTCTTCTAAACTCTAGTAATTAATGGCCTAAATTGCTCACTTTCCGTTCAAGACAAGCCATTCACCTCAGGAACCTCTCGCATGAACCTTCTGTGAGCTGTTTCCAATCACCAATTTTTTCATGAAATATAGGAATTACATTAAAAATGGACCTTTGTGGCTATTGTTATGATCTTGGTAGAAACTGGTAAATTGTAAAAGAACAGCTGAATCTGCTGATTATTAGTTGAAAGAATGACCTGACAAGAATTTGTATTTAAAACTTTTAATCTAACAAATGACTTAAAAATAAACTAGTGACTGAACACAATTTTACGCTTGTAGTTAAATTATACTGTAAACAATAGATGGTGACATTCCCTTGTTGTCATTTTAATCAACCTTTTCAGACACGTTATGACATACATTGGAGTCAGGTGGAACTTGCACTTGCATCTTCTGGACCAAAGGCAAGTGCACTAACTTTGTGACCCAAGATTCTGGATTAGTGGTGCTGGAAGAGCACAGCAGTTCAGGCAGCACCTTGGATGCTGCCTGAACTGCTGTGCTCTTCCAGCACCACCAATCCAGAATCTGGTTTCCAGCATCTGCAGTCATTGTTTTTACCCCTTTGTGACCCAAGAGCCCTCCACATTCCTTACATACTTACCACCCACTATATTTTGCATGGGAATATGGTCCAACATTACTCTGTGATTTCAACAGGCTTTTGTATCCATTTTATTAAGTAATAACAGTGAGAGATATAACTGTTGCTCATGTGAGTGCACATAACCACCTTTTTCTAATTTGGAAGTATGGTAAATATTTTTTTTCAGACTTATGGACGTTAGACAGTGAAATTCCCTCAATGATCTGTGTCAGGATCATCTCTTTTGTTTTCTATGTACAAATGATTAGGATTTTAGAACAGAAGGAATGGGGGGGGGGCGATGGGGAGTGTGGGAGATCACATTATTTAAATGGAGCGATATTACAGAACTCTGAGGTACAGAGATTAACATGTTTTGGTGCATGAATCACAAGAAGTTGGCATGATGACAGAAAGCAAGTGATAAAGAAGGGAAATAGAGTATTCTTTTTTATGGAATGCCAGTAACAGTAAGAAGGTTTTGCGGCATTTATACAGGAATTGATTAAACCACATTGTATTATATGTAATGTTGACCTACTTATTTAAGAAAGGATATAATTACATTAGAAGCAGTTCAGAGAAAATGAATTGGACTGATGTCTGGCGTAGAGTGTTTTAAGGAATTTTGGAAAGTTTGATCCTGTATCCATTGGAATTTAGAAGAATGGAAAAGTAAAATCCTGAGGTGACTTGTCAGGGTGAATTCAGAAAAGATACTTCCCCTGTGGAAGTGACTAGAACAAGAAGACATGATTTAAAACAATTTAGTTTCACAATAAGATAGGAATATGAAGAAGTTAAATCTTTGACACTCCTTCCTCCAGAGAAAACAGGAAACAGAATCATTGAATATTTTTAAGGCAGAGGCAGATAGATTCTCCACTAAGAGGGGTGTCAAAAGATATCACCATTAGCCAAGAAGGTAGAATACAGGCATTAATCTAATAAGATATCACCATTAGGCAGGAATGCAGAATACAGGTGATAATCTAATAATGTATCACCATTAGGCAGGACAGTAGCATACAGGTGACAATCTAGTAAGGCAGGATCTTATGGAAATTACTTCCTGCATGTGTCAAGCAGAATTGAATACACTACTCGAAGTGTGGCCCAACCAAAGTTGTATAAAGGTGCAACATGACACCCTGACTTTAGTTCTCAATTCCCCAACCAATAAAGGCAAGCATGCCAAACACATTCTTTACCACTCTTTACCTGTGTAGCCACTTTCAGGGAGCTATGAACTTGAACCCCAAGATTCCTCTGTACATCAATGTTGTTCAGGGTCCTGCCATTAACTATATAATTTTTCTTAACATTTGATCTCCCAAAGTGCAGCACCTCAAACTTATCTGGATGAAACTCTATCTGCTTTTTTTCCACCCCTATCTGCAACAGATCTATATCCTGCTGTATGCTTTGACAACCTTCCACACTATCCACAACTCTATGATCTTTGTATTATCTGCAAGCTTCCTCAATATCTACATATTTATCCAGGTCATTTATGTATATCGCAAACAGCAGAGATCCCAGTATGGATCCCTGCAGAACATCACCAGTTACAACCTCCAGGCTGAGAAACATCATTTCACCACTACCCTCTGCTTTCAATGGGCAATCCAATTCTGATACCACAAGGCCAAGTCACTGTTGATTCCATCCATCTTAATCTTCTAGATGAGCTTACCATGATGGACCTTATTGAAAGCCTTACTAAAATCCATGTAGACAACATCCACTGCTCTACTCTCATCAATCACCTCGGTCACCTCCTTGAAAAATTCAATCAAGTTAGTATGACATGACCTACCCTGCAAAATGCCATGCTGACTGTTATGCCATGTTTCTCAAAATGCACATAAATCCTATCCCTAAGAATTTTCTCCAATAGCTTTCCAACCACCGATATGAGACTCACCAGTCTCCAGCTACCTGGATTATTCCTTTCTCCTATTTAACACCTATATTCTAGATCATAAAGCCTAAAAGTATGCTGTGGTAAGTAATCCACCTCCTGCCTTCCCAGCACTTGGCCCCTTTGAACAAGGTCCAGGTCAGGAGAGTGATGGAATACGCTTCATTTCCTGGATGAGTACAGCTCTAATGACACTCATAGCTTGGCGACATCCAAGCAAAGCAACCCACTTCATCCACCACATTCAACATGCACTCATTTACATTCAACATCCACTCAGCAATGTACACCACCAACAAGATGCACTGCAGTCACTCACCAAGCATCCTCCAATAGCACGTTCTAAATCCACACCCTTTGTTACCTAGAAAGACAAGGGTGGAAGGTGAATGAAAACATATTATCTGCAAGTTCCCCTCCAGGCCACAAACCATCCCGCCTCAAAACTATATCATCATTCCTTCACTGCATTGCATCAAAATCCAGAAAATCTCTTCCCAACAGCATTCTGGGTGTTCTTGCACAGTTCAAAAAGGCAGCTCACCACCACCTTTTCCAAGGGAATTATTGATAGCCATTAAATACTGAAAGCCAGTGATGCTCATTTCACATGAACAATTCACTTGAATGAATTATTTAAATCTTTATGAGAAAAATTTGATTCATTTCAATAGTGATGCATAATTAAAAGAAAAAGTTAAAAAGACACTAGCAAACTTCACAGATTTTATAACAAAACTATGTTCCTGAATGTGAAATGACAAGTTTGTAGAACACCAGATTTAAAACAAGCATGAAATTATACATATTTAAAATACTTGCCTGCAGTAAGATTGATCAGTGCATTAAAGAAGAAATGGAAAAAGACATTATGCTTCCTAGTAGATTCAAAATCAGAGACAGTTTGAACAAAAGGCAAGATTGGATCTCATGGAAAACACAGTTTCAAAGATTTGGAACTGTTATAAAACAGAATGTGGAAGCAGAACAAATTCAAATGCTTTTAGATTCAATAGGTGTTAGAGCTGATATCCTAAATTACCAAAAAACAATACATACAGATACTTGCAATGATGTTGCAAAAGTTTTTGACAATTACTTTAAATTAAAAACAAATACAATTTTGTATCGACCACATTTAACAGAAGAACTTATTTTCCAGGCGAATCTGTGAATGTTCCCTTTAATGAAAACCGAAAGAACTGCAGATGCTGTAACTCAGAAACAAAAACAGAAGCTACTGGCAAAGCTCAGCAGGTCTGGCAGCATCTGTGAAGAAATATAAGAGTTAATGTTTCAGGTCTAGTGACCCTTCCTCAGAACTGTGGGACTGTTGCCGGACCTGCTGAGCTTTTCCAGCAACTTCTATTTTTGATTCTCTTTAATAAATTCAACAGATTAGTTGAAGCCTGTGAAGATTGAGCTATGCAATCAGCATTCATAACATATGGAATTGTAGACATTACTTATCAGTACCTATGAGAGTTTTCACAGTCCAAGGAAGAGTTAACATTAGAAAAAACTTATCCAACTTGTGTTGGGACAGTGATAGTGAAATCCTGCACAATGAACAGCCTTACTACAGAAGACTAATAGAACCCATTAACTTCACAAGTACATGCACACTGAACAGATACCTGACAAACCAGCACGAAACATAAACAAATTATCAGATACTAAGAGTCAGTATCAACGCTGTGGAACAAAAAAGCTTCACAGGCAAAGTGAGTGCCCAGCAATGTCATGAAAATATATTTTTGTAAAACGATTAGCTACTTCCAAAAGATATGCAAAGGACAGAGCAATTCTATAATAGTGGAAATACTGGTAGCTACCAAAAACTCTACACAATAGATAACCCACCTTCACTGGAAGACATGCCTGTGTTTCAAGGTATTCATCTTTAGGAGGAGATACCCAAGATGTTCAGAGGGGAAGTAGGAGATCCATTGCAAAAAATAATGTTATGACACGGGGCAAACCTTTCTGCTAACTTAAAAGCAGCAACACAGAAAAGATTCATCCCGTGTAGTAATCGGTGAAAATTTGAAGTAAAATTGTTACAACATGACGCAAACCCCTCTGCTAATTTGAACCAGCAACATAGAAAAGATTTATCCCGTGCAGTAATTTATGAAAATTCGATAGGTCATGAATTATTTAAACTAAAAATTAGTAACTTTATACTTAAAGTATAACAGAGAATAATTAACTGACAACTATTTACAACTCCTTCCTCCAACCTATCTTTTACCTTCCTTTCTATACTACTAGCCCAATAAAACCTCAGATTAAGATTTACAAAACAAAACTTCTTATCTCAAGACCAGGCAGCTTTCTGTTCTTCTCTGTATTCTGGTCTTCTTTCCTTCTTCAAGACACTAACAAAATAATCTAATATTCTTGTCTTTAAAGCGTTCTAAGAATGTAAGCAGATTGTGATCTGTGTACACAACCATCTCTGACACATTGTTCGTGACATACACATTAAAATGTTGTAAGGCCAGGACCAAACTCATTGGTTCTTTTTCGATTGTAGAGTATTTCCTCTAGTGAATATTGATCTTCTTCAAAAAGTAACCAACTGGCAGTTCAATCCCATCCTCATCTTCCTGTAGGAGTACAGCTCCAACTCCTATATCACTAACATCGATGGTGACTTTAAAAGATTTTGCAAAGTTTGGTGTAGCTAAAACTGGTTTGGTGATTAATATGGATTTCAAATGGTCGAACACCTCCTGGCATTATTCTGTGTTCTTCTTCAGCAAGTGGGCTAATGCTGCCACTACACTGCTGACATTTGGAACCACCCTCCAATAGAATCTGCTGAGACAAAGAATCAAAGCATCTCTTTCTTCAAGGTTGGTCATGGAAATTCCTCAATAGCCTTCATCTTTGCATTCCATGGGGTCAACCACCTGTGACCGATATTATGTCTCAAGAATGTCATCTCTGCTTTCATGAATTTAGTTTTATTTAATTTTATCACCAGTTTTGCTTCTCGTAATCATTCAAAGAGCTCTGCCAACTGTACCATGTGATCTTTCCAGTGCTTACTAAAGATCACAAGATCCAAATAGACTGCACAGTTTGTTAACCCAGCCACAACTCTGTTCATGAGTCTTTGGAATGGGGCAGGTTTGTTCTTCATTCCAAATGGCTTCACTTTAAACTGATATTATCCATTTGGAGTTACAAATGCAGACATTTCTTTCACCGTCTCTGATAAAGGTATCTGCCAGTAACCATGCATTAAGTCCAACTTGGAGATGTAACTGGCTTGTCTGACTTTTTTGATACATTCCTCCAATCTAGGGATTGGATATGACTGTGATTTTGTAAGGGCTTTGACCTTCCGATAATCCACGCAGAATCGTTGAGTCCCATCCAGTTTGGGAACTAAGACAATCAGCGAACTCCACTCACTCTGGCTTGGTTCAATGATATCCTCGTTGGGCATGGCCTCCACCTCAATCTGGACTTGTCTGGCTTTGAGAGGATTAAGCTGCTAGGGGTATTGTCTTATCGGAGCAGTATTCCTTATGTCTACTTCATGTAAAATAGCATTAATCATCTCCATCTGATTCTGACAAATGTCCTTATACTGCAGTAACAATCTTTTAACTGTGTTCTATGCTCCTGAGACAGATAGCTTGCTAACATAACCACTCCTCAAGGACTTCTTCATTTTTAATCTATTTTGAGGCAACTCAAAATCTACGTCATCTGGAGTTGATTTCTCATTCTGCGGGCCAGTAACTAACACCTGTGTCTCCAGTTCTTTCTCTCTAGTATCATACGGTTTTAACATGTTCACATGACATACCCAATACCTTTATCTCCTATCTGGCATTTTTACTAAATAGTTCATTTGACTCAACTTTTTCTCAGTTTGATAGAGACCACTAAACTTGGCTTTGAAGCAATCTCCTGTCTCTGGTAACAGTGTAACATGTTATCCCCTTGGGAAAATGTCAGCGTCTTAGAGCTTTTATCCCCTTCATTTTCCACTGTGCACTCTGTAGGTGCTGTATAGCTAACTCATCTACTCGATTTAGTCTCTCCCTCATCTCTGATACATAATCTAACTGTGAGATCTCTGACTTTGGTCCTGTCAATTTTTGTTTAATTGATTTCAAAGGGCCTCTCACTTCATGACTGAATATTAACTCAAAGGGAGTTAACTGAGTAGATTCATGTTTGGCATCTCTTTTGGCAAACAATACGAATGGGATACCTTTATCCCAATCATTTGGGTAACCCTGACAGTATGCTCTCAACGTGGTCTTCAAGGTCTGATGCTACCTTTCTCAAGCTCCCTAGGATTCAGGATGATATGCATTGGATTTAAAGTGCTGTATTCCTAAGCTCTCCATAACCTCATTAAACAGCCTAGCAGTAAAATTTGACCCTTGGACCGACTGAGTCTCTCTGGGTAGCCCATACCAAGTGAAGAAAGCTACTAACTCCTCTACCACCCTTTTTGCCTTGATACTCCGTCATGGAATTGCCTCCAGACATCAGGTAGACACATCCATTGTGGTTAACAAGTACTGGTTCCCACTTTTACTTCTCAGGAGGGGACCTACACAATCAGTTATAACTCGCATGAAAGATTCTTCATTGCGGGAATTGGTAACAAAGATGCTGGTTTTATTACCGCCTGTGGCCTACCTACCATTTGGCATGTATGACACGTACGATAAAAGTTAACCACATCCTTGTGCATTCCAGGCCAATAAAAATGTTTTGTTGAGTCTTTCATATGCCTCAGTGACCTCCTACAGGTAGTTCATGTGCTACCCATAACACCTCTTGTCTGTATGCTACTGGTAACACAACCTCGTGCACTTCAGCCCATTTCTCCTCTGCACTAACCTGCCGTGGTCTGTATTTCTGCCTGAGGATTCTACATTTCAGATAATAACCCTCCGGAATATTCTCTGCCTCCTTTTCAGAGTAGGCATCCACAGTTATATCTTTTATTATCTTGCCTTGCTGTTGCAAGTCCCTGAGCCTTTCAGGACTAAACACTTTTGTCTGATCCTCTGCCTGTTCAGGTTTTTCCTGCACCATTACGTTAAACAGGGTATCCACTAACTGAACCTCAACTCATTCATTTTCCTCTTTACTTCTCGCTTCATGCTGTGAATTATGATCATGGAATCTGGTTACCATACAGTCTGGGAAAATACCAGGATATTTCTGCTTTAAATCCTCAGTTTCTTCATCTTCCTTGGGCTTCTCAAAAACCAGGGGTGTCACTCCCACCTTCGATACTGCCAAATCATTCCCAAGAACAAACTGAATTTCTGGAACTGACACTCTTTCAATCACTCCCACTGTAATTTCTCACATCTTGAGTTGGCACTCCAACCTGATCTTACATAGGAAAATGGTAATTTTTTGTCCAGCTATCCCACAAATTACCATACTCATGGGTAACAGATCAGAAAGAGTTTGTGTTTGCTTAGCCCTTACTATCAGTGGCTGGTTAGATCCTGTATCTCTCAAAATTTTAACTTCTTGTCCTTCTCCCCTTGCTCTTTCTGAGTAAACTTTACCCATAGAGGCAAGTCCTTTGTAGGGATCAGGTACCAACTCCATACCCAGCCCCTGCCTAGGCTGAGCAGTCTCCTGCAGCTCCTTGGCTCTTCTTGGGCTCTCCTTTATTACCTTCACTAATGACACTGGCTTAGCTTCTTTTACCACATCTTTTCCCACAATGCCTTTCTTTAATGACCAGCAATGTGACTTTACATGTCCCACCTTCTGGCAGTGAAAACACCTTTTCCCAGTGCCCTTCTGAAACCACCGGCACTGTAATTTTCTGTGTCCCACTCCATTACAGTGAAATCACCTGAGGCCTTTCACCTCTGTCTACCCTCTTGGGCTTCTTTAATATACAGTAAATTCATACTGGTGCTCTCGATTCTTGGTTTCGTAGTGTAGGATTTCCCTGTCTCCCAACTTTTATCCCTCACAGGATAAATTCTGGCCAGAAGCTTGTCTTATGCACCAACATGTACTCATCTCCTAATTCTGCTGCCCTTCTCACTTCCTGGACTTTCTGTTTCTCCACGTGAATTCTTACCATCTCTGGAAATGAGTTTTTAAACTCCTCCAGTGGAATAATCTCTCTTAGAGCATCAAATGTCTTATCCATTTTCAAAACAGGCATCCATCGATCAACATGACTATGTTCAATTCTTTCAAACTCAACATAAGTCTGACCTGGTTCCTTCTTTGTTTTTCTAAACCACTGTCTATATGCTTCTGGTACCAATTCATAAGCACTTAAAATAACTTGTTTAACCTCTTCATAGTCACTTGACCCCTCATCTGACAGCGCAACAAATACCTCACTAGCTCTGCCTAGCAATTTAGTCTGAACTAGCATTACCCATAAATCTTCAGGCCACTCCATCTGCCTAGACATTTTTTTCAAATGAAATGAAGGATGCTTTAACATCTCTCTCAACAAAATGTGGCAGAGATTTGAAGTATATATCACTACCTTCTCTTTTAATCTCCATCCTGTTAACTTGACTTTGCTGACTAAGTCGCAACTTTTCAAGTTCCAATTCTCTCTCACTTTCTCTCTCCCTTTCTTCTCTCTCTCTCTTTGCTCAGCGAAGAACCTTCTCTCTCTCTCTATTTCCTCTCTCTCTTCTCTCTCTCTCTTTCCCTTTCTCTCTCCCTTTGTTTATCATCTAACTCCATTTTCTTCAATGGTAATTTCAGTTTTTTTACCTCTATTGCACTTATCCATTTCTCTTACACACCTAAATTTTTGAGTAACTCCCTTACAATGTCCTTGGTTAAACCCAAATCTAACTTGTTTGCTAATTCTATAACTATGACCTTTTTCTTTACTTATAAACTTTCTTGGCAAATTTGAGAATTGTCTTCAAATCCTAGAACTTCTTCAGCAATTTTAAGAGCCATTTCTCTGACGTTTAATTTAATCAACCACAAGTCACTGAATTTAAACAAATTGTCTCACCTATGTTTTATTTAATGATCTGGGACACTAACCTGCAAGTGTTTAAACCTGCTGGGATTTTTCATAATCCCAAATCTATTCAAATCTGTCTAAACCAGTTCAAATTCCAATAACAAGATCCCAAATTGTTACAACATGACGCAAACCCCTCTGCTAATTTGAACCAGCTACTTAGAAAAGATTTATCCCGTGCAGTAATTTATGAAAATTCGATGTCATGAACTATTTAAAGTAAAAATTAATAACTTTATTTCTTAAAGTATAACAGAGAATAATTAAATAACAATTATTTACAACTCCTTCCTCTAATCTATCTTTTACCTTCCCTTCTATAATACTAGCCCGATAAAACCTCAAATTAAGATTTACAAAACAAAACTTATTATCTCAAGACCAGACAACTTCTCTGTGTTCCGGTCTTCTTTCCTTCTTCTTGGGGATTCTGTTTCCCAGGTTGCTGATTGATAAAGATACCTTTAAGAGAGCTATTTTTTTCCAGGCAATTTTTACATGTTGGTTGCTTGGCAGTTCTCCTCTCAACTGTTCAATTTTCCCTAGTCTTTTACTCCCCAAAGCATTGTATTGTGTAAGTGGCTTTTAAGATTGTCAATATACTAAATTTAAACTTGATTAGAATTTGGCATTTTCAGGGTATAATTTAAACTGATTGGTAAAAGTTGAATTTGTTCTGGTGTCATAGCAACTCAGCCAGTGCTATCTGTTCTGAACTAAATGATATTTTGTAAATTCTCTAGCACTCAGTGTGCTTGCCAAGTCCTTCACTCTCTTAAAGGTGCAGTACACTTCTACACCTTCTTAACAATAATGACTGAATTTATTATATCAATAGACATAAGTTTGGGTTGCTTGTTGATGAAGCAGTTAGCACTGCTACCTCACAGTGTCAGGGACCCAGATATGATTCCACCCTTGGGCGACTGTCTGTGCGGAGTTTGCACATTCTCCCCATGTCTGCATAGTTTGTCTACCTGGAATTCAAGAACGCCTTTGACAAGGTGCCACACAGGAGGCTGTTGAGTAAGTTAAGGGCCAATGATGTTCGAGGCTACCATGGATAGAAGATTAGCTGTCTGGCAGAAAGCAGAGAGTGCAGATAATAGGGTTCTTCTCAAGATGGCAGCTGGTGACAAGTGATATTTTGCAACGCTCAGTGTTGTAACCACAACTTTTCACTCTATACATTAATGATCTAGATTAAGGAACTGAGGACATTTTGGCTAAGTTTCAAGATGATACAAAGATAGGCAGAGGGACAGGTAGCATTAAGGAGGCGAGGAGGCTGCAGAAGGATTTGGACAGGTTAGGAGAATGGTCAAAGAAGTGGCAGATGGAGTACAATGTGGGAAAGTGTGAGGTCATGCACTTCGGTAGGAAGAATAGAGGCATGGACTATTTTCTAAATGGAGAGAAAATTCAGAAATCTGAAATGCAAAGAGATTTGGGAGTTCTAATCTAAGATTGTCTCAAGGCAAACTTGCAGGTTGAGCCAGTAGTCAGGAAGGCAAATGCAATGATGAAATGCAAAAAGTTATTTTGAGAGGACTTGAATATAAAAGCAGGGATGTACTTCTGAGGCTCTATAAGGCTCTGGTCAGACCACATTTGGAATATTGTGCATACTTCTGGGCCCTATATCTCAGGAAGGATGTACTGGCCCTGGAAGGTGTTCAGAGGAGATTCACAAGAATGACCCCAGGAATGAACAGCTTTACATATGAGGAACGTTTGAAGATTCTGGGTCTATACTCGATGGAGTTTAGAAGCATGAAGAGGGACCTAACTGAATGGTACAGAATACTGAATGGCCTGGACTGACTGGACGTTGGGAAGATGTTTCTGTTGGTGGGAGAGACTAGGACAAGAGGGTACAGCCTTAGAGTAAAGGAAAATTTCTTTTAGAACTGAGATATGGAGAAATTCTTCAGCCAGAGAGTGGTGAATCAGTGGAACTCATTGCCACAAAAGTCTGTGGAGGCCAATTTATTGAGTATATTTAACGCTGAGATAGATAGGTTCTTGATTGTAGAGGGGATCAAAGATTACAGTGAGAAAGCAGGAGAATGGGGTTGAGCAACTGATCACCTATGATTGAATGGCAGAGCAGAATCGATGGGGTGATTGGACTAATTTTTTATGGTTTTAGAGCATAGAACATAGAAAAGTACAGCACAGAACAGGCCCTTTGGCCCACGATGTTGTGCCAAGGTTTAATCCTAATGTAAAATATAGTAACTTAACCTACGCACCCCTCAACTCACTGCTATCCATGTGCACGTCCAGCAGTCACTTAAATGTCCCCAATACCTTCGCTTCCACCACCACAGCTGGCAACGCATTCCATGCATTCACAACTCTCTGTGTAAAGAAACTACCTCTGACATCTCCTTTATACTTTCCTCCTAATATCTTCAAACTGTGACTCCTCATACCAGTCAATCCTGCCCTGGGGAAAAGTCTCTGGCTATTGACTCTCTCATTATCTTGTACACCTTGATCAGGTGTCCTCTCTTCCTCCTTCTCTCCAGAGAGAAAAGTCCGAGCTTATTCAACCTTTCATCATAAGGCAAGCCCTCCAGTCCAGGCAGCATCCTGGTAAGCCTTCCTTGCTTTATCTCCAAAGCCTCTGTATTTTTCCTATAGTAGGGTGACCAGAACTGGACATGATATTCCAAGTGTGTTCTCACCAGGGATTTGTAGATCTGCAGCAAAACCTCACAGCTCTTAAACTCAATCCCCCTGTTAATGAAAGCCAACCCTATCCACTTGGGTAGCAACTTTGAGGGATCTATGTACTTGCACACCCAGATCCCTCTGTTCCTCCATGCTGCCAAGAATCCTGTCTTTAATCCTATATTCAACATTTGAGTTCGACCTTCCAAAATGCATCATTTCGCATTTATCCAGGTTGAACTCCACCTGCCATTTCTCAGCCCAGCTCTTCATTCTGTCTATGTTGCGCTGCAGCCTGCAATAGCCCTCTATACTATTGATGACACCTTCAACCTTTGTGTCCTCTGCAAATTTACTAATCCACCCCTCAACCTCCACATCCAAGTCATTTATAAAAACTAAAAAGGGCAGAGGCCCAAGAACAGAGCCCTGTCCATCTACAACCACTCTCTGCCTTCTGTCAGCCAGTCAATTCTGAATCCAGATAGTCAAATTTCCCTGTATCCCATACTTCCTGACTTTATGAATGAACCTACCATGGGGAATCTTATCAAGTGCCTTGCTGAAGTCCACATACACCACATCCACTGCTCGACCGTCGTCAATCTGTCTTGACACCTCCTCAAAGATAAGATTTGTGAGGCATGACCTGCCCCTCACAAAGCCATGCTGACTGCCTTTAATCACAGTATGCTTTGCCAGATAGTAATAAATCCTATCCCTCATAATTCTTTCCAAAACTTTGCTGACCACAGACGTAAGACTGACTGGTCTGTAATTGCCAGGGATTTCCCTATTACCCTTCTTGAAAAGAAGAAAAACATTCGCTTCTTTCCAATCCTCCGGTATAGCTCCCATGGAGAGTGAGGAGGTAAATATCCTCACCAGGGGCTTAGCAACCTCCTTTCTCACTTTCTGGAGCAACCCAGGATAAATCTGGCCCTGGGGATTTATCAATCTTAATGTTTTTCAAAATTTCTAGCACATCAACTTCATCAATTTTGATCTGGTCAAGACTGTATCCCAGCTCCACTAAGTTTTCATTTACAAGTTCCCTTTCCTTGGTGAAAACCAAAGCAAAAAACTCATTTTGGAGCTTCCCCTATCTGCTCAGAGTCCACGCACAACTTCCCTCCGCTACTCCTGCTCGGTCCTACCTTCTCCCTGATCATTCTCTCATTCCTCATGTATTAGTAAAATGCCTTTGGGTTCTCCCTAATCCTTCTTGCCACGCCTTTTTCACACCCCCTCCTGGCTCTCCTCAGTCCATTTCTGAGCTCCTTTCTCGCAAGGCTGTAAGCATCTAAAGCTGTGCTCGATCCTTGCTTCCTCCACCTTATGTAAGCTGCCTTTTTCCTTTTGTCGAGAAGTTCCTCTGTTCTCGTCATCCAAGGTTCCTTAATCTTATCCCTTCTTACCTGTCTCAGAGGAACAAATTCATACATCCCTCACAACAACTGCTCCTTAAATAGGCTCCACATGTTTTGTGGTCTTATGGTCTTGTGGTTTCCTCCGGTTTCCTCCCATAGTCCAAAGATGTGCAAGGTAGGTGGATTGGCTATGCTAAATTGCCCATAGTGCCCAGGGTTGTGCAAGCTAGATGGGTTAGCCATGGGAAATGCAGGGTAATAGGGTAGGGGGTTGGGTCTGGGGGGTTGCTCTTTGGAGGATCGATGTAGATTCGATGGGCCAAATGGCCTGCCTCCACATTGTAAGGATTCTATGAATTGTATGAACTTACCTCAAGTTTGAATCAGGAGCAATTGTCACTGTGTTACCTGACAAAATTTGGTGTTTGAAGAACATAAAAACTGCATTCACAGAAATGTCTAGAGTAGGGAGAATGACTCCCAAAGTTAAAGAGATGATAAATGTGACACTAACCAATACTGCATGCTAGAGAATGCAAATGATATCCATAATTAACAAATGTCACTCGTGAGCAAAGCTGTGTTTTTTTCTGTCTTTAAAACTGTGAAATTTGTTAATGAAATTCAACCAAATTTGAAGAAAAATATATGGGTAATAGGAAAGAAGTCAGCCAGTGGAAAACAATGTCAGTTTTCCAAGAATAATGTCTGGATCTAAAATGTTGACTGCATTTGATGAATACAGTTTATTAATATTCAAAACTTGTTTTACATTACCAGCTCAGAAGAAATTGCAGATTTTACAGAAAATGTTTCCTATCTCTGTTACTATTGAAGTATTGTTGGTAGACCCTGCTTAAGGGGTTACACCTGAAATGCTGACAGCCCCACCCCATCTGGCTTGCTGTGTTCTTCCAGCCTCCTGTTTGTCTACCTTGGACTTCAGCATCTGCAGCTTTTTTTTGTCTCTAACCAACTATTGAATCATCATCAGAAGACCATCATCAACACAGCTTGGTGGAACAATCGAATGCAAGAATCAAAATTAAAAATTGCAATGTATCTATCTTATTGGTGAGCCTTTAATGGAACACATTGATAAAACAATCAAACAACAAAGTGATCAAATAATGTCAGCCACAAGAATTGAAACAAAGATGTCATACATTTACTACAAAGACAAAAACAAAGAAACACTTCTTTCTGAGATCAAAGTTCTCTGGATAAGTGAATAGACTGATGGAGGCATTATTAATCTATAGAATCTTATGTTAAGTTCAGTTATGAAGTGAAGAGGATCTTTCAGTGTGGAAAAAAAGAGTAAAGCCAAGTAAACAGCTATTCTCAAGGCACGATGCAGCCAATCGCCCAAGACCAAAACAATTACACTCTAAGCCAGTTGGTAAATCTTCAGAACAATTGAGTTTGCTAAGTAAGAGAATAATAAGGAGAAGTGGTAATGGTAAATACAATAAACATGAACATATTTTTACAAAGGAGATATAATGTGTGAACAAAAGGCAAAAGCTTGGGAGTGGGTTTGAGGAGGGGAAAGAAGTATTGTATAAGGTAATAGCTATAAACAGTAAATACGTGGGCTATGCTGAAGCTCCACCCAGTCTGCTATACATAATACAGCCACTAGCCAAAGATTGGGGTAGTTCAGAGTTCAAGAGTTGAAACTTAAGGGGTGCACATATCTCAGTGGGTGGTGGTGTGGAGGTGGATATAGAGTTAAGGAGTGGTGAGCCATACAGGAATTTGAAACAAGGCAGAGAGTCTTTGAATGAAGACATTGTTCAACTAAAGGCCAAAGTAGATCATCAAGCACAGGGTGAAAGATGAAGAGCAATTGGTGCTAGTTAGGACATAATCAGCAGAGTTTGGGATGACTTCAGATTTATAGAGGGCTGAAACTGAAAGGCTAGCCGGTGTTCCTTCAAATATTCTTTTCTGTTATGATCTGTTTATAGGGGCCAGTAACATTTTTACTAAAGTAGGTGAGATTAGAAATCCCAGCTGCTAAAAGAAAAAAACGCTGTAAGATTCTATGGTTATAAACAAGCACATTTCTCTTTTATCCCCAAGCCTACTCCACCATAAGCGTCCCTGTCTTTTCCATTTCACCCTTTGCCAGTCTTCTTTGCACTGAATTACACTTGCTCATGGGATACACCAGACTTTCCGTGATTAATAAGAAATATTTAGGAATTGACACAAACTGACTAAACTGAAGTAATTCTCCACCTTCAAAATGACTGCGACAACACAGTCTTAGGAGAAACATTATTAGGAGAAGGGAATAATGGGTAACCTAAAGAACCTTAAAATGATGGAAAAGTAGCTTATTACGGTTGGTATGGTAGCTCAGTAGCTAGCACTGCTGCCTCACAGCACCAGAGACCCGGGTTTGATGCCAGCCTTGGGTGACTGTCTGTGTGGAGTTTGCACATTCTCCTTGTGTCTGTATGGGTTTCCTCTGGGTACTCCGGTTTCCTCCCACAACTCAAACATGTGCAGGTTAGGTGAATCAACCATGCTAAATTGCCCATAATGTTCAGGGGTGCGTAGGTTAGGTGCTTTTTCAGGGGTAAATGTAGAGTCATAGGGTAGGAGAATGGTTTTGGATGGGATACTCTTCAGAGAGCCGGTGTAGACGTGTTGAGCCGAACGGCCTGTTTCCATACTGTAGCAATTCTATGATTGTATATTAACATAACTGTGTGGGATTGTTTAGCTCATTCTGAAGGATGCCAACAGTGTGGGTTCAATTCCTGCCAAGAGAGACTTGCCTTCTCAACCTCTCCCCTCTAAATACATAAGATCCTGTTGTAACCAGTCATTGCCTGATGTTCCCGATGTATTATAGCTGTATGTGAGAGGTGCTAATTTTCAATGTGCTGGGTGGGGAAGAATGAACTGACTCACCTTACCCCAGCCCTTGGTTGTTCACACCTTGTGGATGCCTTTCTCATGTACCAATTTAATTACGTTTTGAAAGGAGTCAATTTAACCAGGCTTTGAGTTAACCAAACGTTAAGTTTGCTGGATAGTAAATGCAGTAAACAATTACAATGCAACACACACATACGATTATAAATGAGAAAAGAGTCCAAAAACAAGTTGTCCTAAATCCTTCTCTATTGCACAAAGAGGAGATGATAGGAGACTATAGCCATTATATTGGGTGATACAGGGTAACACCAATGTTGTTGGTAGTGAGCAGTTGATTAGGATATTTGGCTCTGCAGGACAGCTAGGCAAAAGTGAAGACTGCAGATGCTGGAAATCAGAGTCTAGATTAGAGTGGTGCTGGAAAAGCACAGCAGGTCAGGCAGCATCAGAGGAGCAGGAAAATCAATGTTTTGGGCTAAAACCCTTCATCAGGAATGGAGGCAGGGAGCCTCCAGGGTGGAGAGATAAAAGGGGGTGGGTGGGAGGGGGTGTTGGGACTGGGGATGGAGGTGAATGATCAGAGAGGAGGGTGGGGGAAAGTAGAAAAGAGTACAATCGGTGAATGGGGGTGGGGATGAAGGTGATAGGTCAGAGGGGAGGGTGGAGTGGATAGGTGGGAAGTGAGATTGGCAGGTGGGACAGGTCATGAGGACAGTGCTGAGCTGGAAGGTTGGAACTTGAGTAAGGTGGGGGGGAGGGGAAATGAGGAAACTGGTGAAGTCCACGTTGATGCCCTGGGGTTGAAGTGTTCCGAGGCGGAAGATGAGACGCTCTTCCTCCAGGTGTCAGGTGGTGTTGGAGCGGCGGTGGAAGAGGCCCAGGACCTGCATATCCTCGGCAGAGTGGGAGGGGGAATTGAAATGTTATGCCATGGGGGGGTAGGGTTGATTGGTGCAGGTGTCCTGGTGATGTTCCCTAAAGCGCTCTGCGAGGAGGCATCCAGTCTCCCCAATGTAGAGGAGACCGCATCGGGAGCAACAGATACAATAAATGACATTGGTGGATGTGCAGGTGAAACTTTGATGGATGTGGAAGCCTCCTTTGGGGCCTTGGATGGAGGTGAGAGAGGAGGTGTGGGCACAGGTTTTGCAATTCCTGCGAGTTGGCAGG
Organism: Chiloscyllium punctatum; assembly: GCF_047496795.1. NCBI lineage: Eukaryota > Metazoa > Chordata > Chondrichthyes > Orectolobiformes > Hemiscylliidae > Chiloscyllium > Chiloscyllium punctatum. The sequence continues at coordinate 120,665,072 of NC_092747.1, forward strand.
GGAAGGTTCCAGCACCACTCTAATCTAGATTCTGCAGGGCAGCTAAAAGGCTGCACTTCAGCTTCCCTTTGCTGTCACTGATTTCCAGCAAAGAGAGACTTTGATTTTTTTTTAGCCCGCATCTCAGGTTATTCCCTGCCACAACCCTCACAGCTCACACTTTCACTCACTAGCACAAACAGATCAGGGTCAAAAGCAGCATTTGATCTATTCCACTTCCTCTTGAAAAGGGAAAAACATAACCATGCCTCTTGGCCAGACTCTTCTCTTTGCTCCCATCATGTTCAAAGTCTGAAATAATTCCTGGGAGATTGCAGTTCGGTTTATAGCACATTTCTCCCATTGAAATTCTTCTCTTTTAAGGTTTCTTGACATGTGTAACTTTCCAGGTACTTCCTCAAAGCTGAGGACACATCTTCCAGACAGATTAACACTGTCATTTTTATTTGGCTGTATGTCCTCTCTGTGAAAAAACATACACTTTAATTAAAAGTTCAGTGCATCCTTTGGCGTTCTTAAGTTAGAGCCCTTCATCATGAAACCCCTCTGTCCTTGCATACTGGTTAAAATGCACCATTTAATATAAAAATCATTTTTCTGTACCTTCTGTCAAAGGTGCCTTGTGTCACACAAATACAATTTGCCACATGACTGCTTATTCTGCTAGCCCCATGTCTTGCTGCAGTTGATGAGGACCATTTTCAGTCAGGTGCTCCTGAAATTTGATATCATATGTTACTTTATATTCATTTGGCTATCTGAATTAGGAGCAGGAGCCCTGCCATTCCGTGGGGGTTTTGGAGAGGGTGCAGAAGAGGCTTACCAAAATACTGCCTGAATTAGAGAGTATGAGATATAAGGAGAGGCTTGAAAAACCCGAGTTGTTTTCTCTGGAGCAGTGGAGGCTGAGAGGAGACTTGATAGAGGTTTATAAAATTATGAGATACATAGATAGGGTTGATGGTCAGAGTATTTTTTCCCAGATTTGACATGTCTAAAACTAGGGGCATGAATTTAAGGTGAGGGGGGGTAAGTGCAAAGGAGATGTGAAAGGCAAATTGTTTGCACATAGAGTGGTAGGAGTCTGGCAGGGGTGGTAGTGGGGGCAGATATGATAGGACTTTTAGATAAGCACATGAACATGCAAGGAATGGAGGGATATGGACCAAGGGCAGTCAGAAAGGATTAGTTTAATTTGGTGTCATGTTTGGCACAACATCATAGGCCGAAGAGCCCATTCTAGTCCTATACAGAGTGTGTCAGCAACAATCAGCCTGCAAAAAGTGTGATAATTTGTTGACTTAGAGAGGTGGTCACATCACAAGAACAGTCAGGTAGGTAGGTGGCTGTCAGGAGAGGTAGGAAGGTAGTGCAGGAGTCTCTTGTGGCCATTCCTCTCTCCAACAGACATACTATTTTGGGCATCATTGAGGGGATAGCCTCTGAGAGAAACATAAAAGTGACAGCGACATCTTGGGCACCAAAAATGAATCTTCAGTTAAGCGGGGTTTGTCAAGGTTCAAAAGTGTAATGTTACAGGGAAATCTCCAGTCAGGGGCAGAGACAGATTCTGTAGCCATGAGTGAGAATTCAAGATGATCTGTCACCTCCCAGGTGCCAGGCTCAAGGATATCTCAAAGCAGTTGCACCATATCGTCATAGTGGGGAGTCAGAAGTCAGAACTTATCGTACACATTGCTCAGAACAACACAGTTTGGAAAAGGCTTTGCTGAGTGAATATGGGAAGTTGGGTTGGAGGCTAAAAAGCAGAACTTCAAAAGTAATCATCTCTGGATTACTCCAAGTGCCACATGCTAGTGAGAGTAGGAATAGGAGGATAGGCATGGCTGAGGAACTGATGCAGGGGGCGGGGAGTCAAATATTTGGATCAATAGGATCTCTTCTGGGGCAGAAGATATCTATTCAAAAGGGATGAGTTTCACCTGAACTGCGGGGGGACAAATATCCCCACAGGGAGATTTGCTAATGATATTTGGAAGCCTTTAAACTAGTAGGGAGGGAGGACATGGGGGCATCTTAAGTAGCAGTGAAAATAGAGAGACAAGCAAGGATGGTCCTGAAGTTAAAGAGAACAAGTTAATTAGAAAAGAATAAGGTAACTCTGAAGAATTAAAATGCATTTATTTCAATACAAGTAGTCTTACTGGTAAAGCAGATGATCTTAGGGCATGTTTTGGGAACCTGGGAAGAGATATATAGCTATTACAGAAACATGGCTGAGGGAGGGACAGGACTGGCAGCTCAATGTCTGGGGTTTAGATTAGATTAGGTTAGACTCCCTACAGTATGGAAACAGGCCCTTTGGCATGTCCACACCTACCTCCTGAAGAGCAACTCACCCAGACCCATTCCCCTACCCTATATTTACTCCTGATTAATGTACCTAACACTATGGGCAATTTAGCATGGCCAATTCACCTGAGCCACACATCGTTGGATTGTGGGAGGAAACTGGAGCAGCCGAAGGAAACCCACACAGACACTGGGAGAATGTGCAAACTCCACATAGACAGTTGCTCGAGGTGGGAATTGAAACTGGATTCCTGGTGCTGTGAGGCAGCAGTGCTAACACTGAGCCACCATGTCGCCCATTTAGATATTATAGGAAGGGTAGGAAGTGAGGCAAGGGAGGAAGTGACATGGCATTTTTGATCAAGGAAAATATTACTGTGGTACTTAGAGAGATATTTCTGAGGGATCATCCAATGAAGCTATGTGGGTGGAGCTCTTAAATAAGAAGGAGATGATCAACTTGATGAGATTGGACTATAGTCCCCCAATAGTCAGCAGGAAACTGAGGAACAAATGTGTAAAGCGAGCTCACATATGTGTAAAAATCATATAGTTGTAATGGTAGGGGATTTTAATTCCCCAAACATAGACCGGGACTGCCATAGTGTTAAGAGCTTGGATAGTGAGGAACTTGTTAAATATGTTCAAGAAAGTTTTCTTTATCAATATGAAGTCGTCATACTAGACAAGGAGTAAACCTGACCTCTTGAGAAATAAGGCAAATTGGAGTGTTATTGGGGAAGCTCTTTGGGACTAATAATCATAATTCTATTAGTTTTAAAATAGTTATGGAAAAGGATAGGCCTTATATAAAAATTAAATTTCTTAACTGGATTAAGGCAAATCTTGAAGGCACGACACAGATAGTCTTTTGCAGGTAAAAGAATGGCTGGTAAGTGGGAGGCTTTCAAAAGTGAGATGATAAGAGTTCAGAGGCGTTACATTATATGTCTGACTTAGAGGAAAGGGTAAGGCTAGTAAGAGTCAGGAACAATGGATAAAAATATTAAGACTCTGGCCAAAAATAGGAAGGAGGTATGTTAGGTATAGACAACTGAGATCAAGTGATTCTCTTGCAGTGTATAAGGGGAGTAAGGACATTCTTAAGAGGGAAATCAGGAGGGCAAAAAATGGAGTTTGAGATGGTCTTGGCAGATTAGATTAAGGAGAATCCAAAACAGCAAAGAGCAACTGGGAAGAGAATAGAGCCCCTTTAAATCAATGAGGTCATCAATGTGTGGAACAACAAAAGATGGGAGAAATACAAAATAAATATTTCACATCAGTTTTTAATGTGGAGAAAGATCGGGAGGCTAGGCAACTCAGAGAAATCAGTATTGATATCTTGAAAACAGACAACATCACAGAAGAGGAGGTACTGGAGGTCTTAAAAAAAGATAAAGGTGGATAAATCTCTGGGACCTGATCAAGTGTATCCCAGGACATTGTGGAAAGTTGGGGAAGAAACTGCGTGGCCCCTAGCAGATATATTTGCATCAGCTATAGCCACACTTGAGGGGCCGAAGGACTGGAGGGTGGCTAATGGTGTGTCTTTATTTTAAAAAGGCTCGAAGGAGAAGCCTGGGAACTATTGATCAGTGAGTCTGATGTCAATGGTGAATAAGTTGTTGGAGGGGATTCCGAGAGTTAGGATTTACATGCATTTGGAGAGACAAGGACTGATTTGGAATTGTCAGTAAGGCTTTGTTGATGGGAAATTGTGTCTCATGAACTTGATTGAGTTGTTTTGAGTATGTAATCAAAAAGATTGATGAGGGCAGAGTGGTAGACGTTGTCTACATGGACTTTAATACTGCCTTTGACAAGGTTCCACATGGTAGACTGATTAGTAAAGTTAGATCACATAGTATTCAGGGAGAGTTTGTCAAGTGGATATAAAATTGGCTTTATAGTAGGAGACAGAGGGTGGTGGTGGAGGGTTGATTCTCTGGTGGCCTGTGACCAGCAATATTCTGCAGGGATCGGTGCTGGGTCCACTGGGGTTTGTCATTCATATAAGAGATATGGATGAGTACTTAGGAGGCATGGTTAGCAAGTTTAGAGATGGCACAAAAATTGGTGGTATAGTTGACAGTGAAGAAGGTTATCTAAAATTTCAAATGGAGCTTGCTCAGTTGGGCCAATGGGTTGACGAATGGCAGATGGAGCTTAGTTTGGATAAATGTGAGGTGCTGCATGTTGGTAAAATGAACAAGGGCAGAATTTATACAGTTAATGGTAGGTCCCTGGGTAGTGTCAAAAAGTGTGGCACTGGAAAAGCACAGCAGGTCAAGCTCCATCCGAGGAGCAGGAGAGTCGACGGGTTGGGCATAAGCTTTCCTGATGAACGGCCTATGCCAAAACACCGAATCTCTTGCTCCTCGGATGCTGTTTGACCTGCTGTGCTTTTCTAGTGCTATGCGTTTCAACTCTGATCTCCAGCATCTACAATCCTCATTTTCTCCCTGGGTAGTATTACTGAATAGAGAGATGTAAGGATTCAGTACAAAGTTCTTTGAAAATTGCATTATTAAGAAGACATTAAGCACATTTGCCTTCAATGCTCAACCATTGTGTATACGAGTTGAGACGTCATGTTGAGGTTGTACAAGGCATTGGTGAGGCAACTTTTGAAGCACTGTGCACAGTTCTGGTTACTCTAATACAGAAAGAATATTATGAAATTGGAGATGGTTCAGAAAATACTTACCAGGATGTTGCTGGGACTAGAGGGTTTGAGTTATAAGGAGGCTGAACAGGTGGGATGTTTTTCACAGAAGCATAAGAGATTGAAGGGTGACCTTATAGATGTTTATAAAATCATAGGGGCATAAATAAGGTGAATAGCAAAGGTCTTTTCCCTGGGATGGTTGACTTCAAAACGAGAGGACACATTTTTAAGATGAGAGGAGAAAGTTTGAAAAGGGACCTGCTGGATAACTTTTTCACATCGTGGGTGATTTGTATGTGGAATGAACAGCAAGAGGAAATGGTAAATGCAGGTACAGTTACAACTTTTAAAAGACATTTGGACAGGTACACGAATATGAAGTGTTTGGAGGGATGTGGGCATGCAAGTGGGACTACTTTAGTTTGGGAGAAATGATTGGCGTGGATGACTTACACTGCAGAGTCAGTTTCCATACTGCATGACTCTAAGACTCTATGACTATGATCCACCCTTGTGACCACTATACTTGTATGGCTGGTCTAGTGTCACTTCTGTTCAATGGAAACTCCCAGATGTTGATAATGGAAGTTCAGTGATGATCATTCCATTCAACATCAAGGAGTGATAGCTAGATGCTCTTTTATTAGCTGGTCATTGCGTGGCACTAGCATGGGGGAGAATTTGCTTTCTCCATGTAAGCCCAAGCCTAGCTGTTGGTCAGGTCTTGCTACATGGAAACAGATGGCTGCAGTATCTGAGGAGATATAGACACAACAGAAATGTGGAGAGCCATAAATAACCTTCTTGTCTCTGATACCAACTTTTAGATTATTACACAACAGTAAATATATACCTTATTATTATTTATTACCCGATTACTAACTAGAGGTAGGTATGTCACATATATCTCATCTGGAGGCCATCTGGTCTCAAATGCCATCACCATCTGTGGCTGTGCTGAATAGCAGACTAGGTGGTACTTCAGCATAAACTATCTATTACTCTTTTCCTGACCATTACATCAAACAACAACCTCCTTATCTGAACCATTATTTCTAGCCCTGACTATTCCTGGATACTGTTCCATTTCCTGCCTCTGTAAATTGATGTGAGATCTGACACTAGCTGCAGATTCTTGGGATGTCAAATGCTGGATTTTACAGTCAGGAATTAGGCAGCTTGACCCCCAATCCCAATCTTACCTCAACTACAGTATGACAACATTTTGGGAGTATTCTGTCTTTATCTCACCATTCTCTGATGGAAAGTGAGTGGGCACAAACATTTGCAGTTTATGTGCTGTTTGAAAAAGAACATCAACTGCAATTTGTAGATTGGTTAGTCACAAGAATGGAGGTTGTATCTGAGTTACCTGAGGGATGAGGAGGCAGCACACAGATGAGTGAAAAGACCAGTAAAGGCATCATGGAACAGTCTGCTAAAATAGCATCATTTGGCTACTGGGGGATTTTATCTAATTTTTATGGCAACCTTTAAAAGCTAAAAGAGAGTTGAGAGGGAAACAGGTCCTTAAATTGATAAGAGGTGACTTACTTTCAGATCATATCCTAACCCCTCTTCTAGGAGAAAGTGAGGACATTCCTGATGAAGGGCTTATGCTCGATCCTCCTGCTCCTTGGATGCTGCCTGACCAGCTGTGCTTTTCCAGCACCATGCTCTTCGACTCTAACCATTCTGCTACAAGGCAGCCACCCTGGATGCCAGATGGACAGAGTCCCCTTCACAATGCCAACTGGCAGCCACACCTGCTGGCCCACCAGTGATTGGCCATCTCATTCAATGTGCTGAAATGACAATGGCTAGAGCAAGCAGGCCTACATTTCAGGTTTCATCTCTTCAAATCATCATGAAACATAAAACCCATCCCCGAGCCCCATTCCTTTGTTGGCTGATCTTTTCAAGTGTGTGTACAAAATCTATATGATATTGCCAATTGATTGATTAGAATACTTACAGTGTGGAAACAGGCCCTTCGGCCCAACAAGCCCACACCGACCCGCCGAAGCGTAACCCACTCTCCTACATTTACCCCTTCACCTAACACTACGGGCAATTTAGCATGGTCAATTCACTTAATCTGCAAATTTTTGGATTGTGGGAGGAAACCAGAGCACCCGGAGGAAACCCATGCAGACACGGGGCGAATGTGCAAACTCCACACAGAGAGTCGCCCGAGGCGGGAATTGAACCCGGGTTTCTGGCGCTGTGGGGCAGCAGTGCTAACCACTGTGCTACCGTGCCGCCCAAAATTGTGGAAAAGCAACTCTGCTAATCTCTGATTCTTTCATCAATTATTTTAAATCTATGATGAAACAAGGAGATTAATAGTGTATACAGATTTCAAGATTGAATAATGGTAGTGCCTTTAAGCCACTGAGCACTTTGATTTAGAAAGGTCAGAGGATAATCAATTGATGGAAGTGAGATGGTTCCGATAGTTGAGAGGAAATTAGGTAAACATAAAATTAGCTTCAGTGATTGGCCATTGGAACTAATTTGTTTAATGTTGTCAGACTCTGTCAAAAGCTTTCAGACATAGAAAGACGAATTCAGCATGTTCTCTAAACCCATGACACAGAACAAAAAAAACTGTACAGGTTGTAGTTGTTTATCAACAAAGCACACTGCAGGCAAAGTGCATACAATGAGTTTGATGACAGTGAGAATTCAATACAGAAGGCAAAAGATTAATGCTGTTGCCTCTAATATGTAACATTTCATCTTACTGGTGAATAGTTAATTTATAAAGGGATAACATTGCAGCTGCAGTGCTGCATTTGCAGCATGTGGGCGATTGTGAAAAATACTGCAATCCTGGACAACCAAAACTGACATCTGCACCTCAAGGAACTTTAGCTCTGAGATATTGAACAGGACCCCAATTGTAAATGTATGGAGCACCTAGAGGTGGGAGAGTTATCAGGACACTTTGATCCAAGACGTAGTTACTCCCCTTTTATTCGGAACTGGTACTACTTGTATTAGTGGCCATGGATAGGAGGTGAGGCTGTGAGTTAAGCTGACAAGGATTCAATGACTGCAGTGTCTTTATCAAAGGCATGTGAGTTTCTTGTTGCCTCTCGAAGCAGAAAAGACTGCAGAGTGGAAGAATAAACTGACCAAAGGACCGCAGTATAAGAACCTATTCGAACGGAGCAGTGAGGAACAATGAGATAATAGTAGGAAACAGTCAGGAAAATGGATACGATTGCCTGCAATGTAGGCTGGGAATTCTTGGGGGTTTGTTGCTTGCCCAGGATTAAGGTTGAGGACATCTCCTTGCAGCTGTAAGGATAACTTGAGAGGAATTAGATCTAGATATAGACCATGTAGGAGTCAGTATTATAAGTAAAACTAGGTCAGAAGTCACATGACACCAGGTTATAGTCCAACAGGTTTATTTGAAATCATAAACTTTCGGAGCTCTGCTTCTTCGTCAGCCAGACTGCACCTGACGAAGGGAAGGGGCAGTACTCTGAAAGCTTGTCAAGTGAGCAAGGTCAAATCAGGAAATAAAATGCTCATAATGAAAACAAAAGCAATTTATTTGAAATGATAACAGAACAAAATAACTGAATTAATAAGATTGGGATAAATGGGATTGTCTTGCATCTATTAGAGAGACGGGGAATGGAATATTGTATCTCTCTGTCCCAACATTCTGTGGTGTGTTTGGTTTGGGGGTGGGGAGGGGGGAGGGGGGAAGGCATTTAATCAGGAAGGGCGGTAGTAGTTGAGGACCTCACCACCTTCCCACCCTCTAACCTGATTAGATCCATGGCATTTTTTGCCCAATTAAAGGGCTTCGTCTTTCCATTCCCTAGATGGAAGGTTCAGCAGAGAGTCATAGTGGTCTACAACTCAAAAAAGGCACCATCAGCCCATTAGGCATCAGTCAAAAACTGCCACCTTAATATCCTGATCCCATTTCACAGCACTTGGCCCATAGACTTCTATACCTTGGTTCAGAATTGTACATCAAACATGAAACGATTATGACAAGGTGAAGGGATTCCCTTCTGAAAGCCACCTTCTGCCCCTGTCTTGACCCTTCCCTCCTCCTCACCATCTTGCCACTCAGCAAATCCCTTTACTCACCCCATGACTCTATTCTTGTCATTACTGACATGTAGCCTGGGAACTAGTGCCAATTCTAGACCAAGGGTGGCTGATTTCCCAGTGGCACTGTCATTCAATCGGGTTACTAACCTTGTCAAAATGTAGCAATGTGGGCTCTCACTAGCTGAAGAGCTGGCTGGTGGCAGGGGCAGTTCTTGCCCTGATTGGACAGGTGATCAAGGTTGGAAATTAAATATTCCAGAATGTTTGAAGTTTTGAAAGAAAGGTCCTTCAGAAGAGAATGGGCAGAGTGGCCTTCATAGTGAAGCTGAGGAAGAAGATTTACTTGGAAGAGAATGAAGTAGAATTAGTTTACACTGAGAAGAAAGGTCAAAAGCAGTGATGGGATTAATTAATAGGCCCCAATGAATTAGCTTTATCATTGGGCAGAGTATTTATTAATAAACAAGAGGGACTTGTAACAAAGGCAACAGTGAGGGACTTTAATCTTCCATAAACTCAACAAATCAAATCAGTAAAAGTGCTTTAGTCAACTGTTTTGTGGATAGTGCTCAAGACTGGTTCCACATTGTAAATTATCAGAGCAGAAGCTATTTTAGATCTTGCTTTGTGTAATGAGATAGTAATTAGCAATCTCACAGTAAAACATCCTCTGGGAAAGACTGAACACAATATGAAAGAATTCTGCACTGGGTTGCAGAGTGACATACATAAGTCAGAAACTAGAGCACTGAACTTGAATAATGAGAATTACATGCATACAAGGGAAAAGTTGGCCAAGGTAAATTGGGAAATTAGATTAAAAATAATGATTTTGGATGAGCATAATTCAATTTTTGTACTTCCCAATAAATATAGATTTCTATGAGAGAGAAAATTTTAACAGAAAAGCTCATTCATCTTTGGCTAACAAAGAGGTTAAGGATATCATTATAGAGACTCATCATGTTGCTAAAGAGTTATGACCTTGAAGATGTAACAAATTTTAGGTACCAGTAAATGATGGCCAAAAATTGAGGGAATAAATGGAAAATGTTATGACATTGTAAACTAGTCAGGATTATAAAAAGAAACTTTGAGAACAGTGTAGGTGACTCAATGGTTAGCACTGCTGCCTCACAGCGCCAGGGACCTGGGTTAGATTCCCGCCTCAGGTGACTGTCTATGTGGAGTTTGCACATTCTCCCTGTGTCTGTGGGGTTTCCTCTGGGTGCTCTGGTTTCCTCACACAGCCCAAGGATGTGCACGTTATGTTAATTGGCCATGTGAAATTGCCTGTCATGTTGGGTGCATTAGTCGGGGTAAATGTAGAATAATAGCATTGGGGAATGTATCCTCGGAGGGTCAGTGTGAACTTGTTGGGCCAAGATGGTTTGTTGCCACACTGTAGGCATTCTACTCTATGAACTTCAAAAGAATAGAACCTGTAAGAGAACTATGAATGTAAAACTGGATTCTTTAGAGGACGTGTCAGGTGACATTATCATGGAGAATAAGGAAAGGGCAGAGAAATTAGATATTTTTTATATGCTTGCCTTAAAATTAGAGAAAATAATAAGCATATCAGGAATATAGAGATTCAAGCTCCTAATGAAAATGCAAAACTTAACCATTATTATAAAGGAAGATGTACTGGAGATATTAATGATCTAAATTATCAAAAAGCCAACTAATCTCCTGGTGAGAGAGCCTGCAAGCTACACTTCTGAAAGTGGCTGCAGTTCTAATGGATGCATTTGTTATGTGTCTTTAGATTCTGAAATGACCTAACAGATTGACACATCTGAATGTCGTACCACTGCTCAAGGGACGTAGGTGAGAGAAAACAAGGAACTAATGACAGTCTGATATCAGTCATTTGGAAAATGCTGGAATCCATTATTGAAAAAGTGGCAATAGACAACTTTTGAAAAAAATATATAATTAGACAGATTCAGCAGAGGAAAGCTGTATTTGACAAACCTTTCGGAATTCATTGAGTATGTAACTAGCAGGTAGATGAAAGAAGAATTCATAGATGTAATATATTTAGATTTTTGAAAAACATTTGCCAAGCTTTCACTCAAAAGCTTATTGTACAGCATAAGGGGTTTCTTGGAATATAAAAGATAATTTCCAGGTTGGCTAGCTGTTACCAGTGGTACAATCAGTGCAGGATTCTCTATGACTTACAAACCATACACATCACTTAAATGAAAGGACTGAATGTAAGGTTTGGTTAAATTGATAATAACACAACATCCAATGGGAAAGATTTAGTCAGTGTCTGCAAAGGGATACAGTTATGTTAAGTAAGTGGACATGAAAGTAACAGATGGATTAAAATGATAGGGAATATAAAGCTATCCATTTTCTAGAAAAATAAAACAGAATATTATTGAAATAGTGAGAAACTATTAAACATTAGTGTGAGTGATTTGGGTGCCTTTGTACATAAAACACAGTAAATTAACATACAGGTGCAAATAAGGAAGCTGGTATTTATTGCAAGGGTGCTGAAATACAAGAATGTGGAAGTATTCTTACAATTGTTAGAAGATTTGGTGAATTCACACATACTGAGATCATAAAACGTTCTATCGAAATGTGGGTTTTTGCTGAAATAACTCCACAGAGGTCAGTATCCCATTATCAAGTCAGCCTGTTTTACACGTGGAGAGACCTTGACATTGATGTTGATCCAGCTTCTTCAAAGCCAGCTCTCAGAGTGACCATAACCGCTGGCACTCCTGTTCTTACCCATCAGCCAGCACTCCCAGATTAAAAGCCCCAATTAGAGAACTCATATTCTCTGAGGTCCACCTGGTTGACCTTGTTACAATCACTACACTTACAATCTTGCTTCCTAGCACACCACCTCTTTCCTTCTGGCCTTTTCTTCGATTACAGAGTAAACTTCTTAACCTCTTTGAAACGTTGCTGTACACTGACCTCTGAACTCTGTGCACTGAGCTATAAACTGCTCTTACTCATAGTAGTACGGATACAGAAATTTGACAGAGGCTTTAGAGGTTGGACTTGGTTGGATGTCTTTCTGCCCAGTATATTTTCCATCTCAAGACCAATAATTTCTAGCCAGAAATTTGGAGCAGAATCCACCATGGTATTGACTGTAATTAGAGCTGGCGCTAGATCAGCTTGGAGGCATCTCAGCTGACACAAGTCATTATTATGTGATGACTGTTGTATTCTCAGTAAGGAATGGTTTCTCTAATGATAACAAAACCTCCTGGCTGGCTCAATGCTTCAGATTCTATTAATCATTGGAGCTGCTCAAGGATGCACACTGACTCTTTATTACCTTACTGCTTTCTCTAGTGAGACATTCCAATTCCATATTACTGAAAATACAGTTTAAAAAACAATCAGTGGGCCTTCGGATAGTATTCAATGAAGAGGGTGAACTTGCTTGTCTTAAGGTTATAATAAATTATTTATCTCTAGCAGTACAGATGGTACATGTAATATTTTTCTTTGAACATGATAGACAAAGAAAATAATTGTATGTGGAGCTGTTAAAACTGGTTGCAAATATTTTTCACAGTTAACAGGAGTTTGTACATCCATGAGCGTTTTACGAACACATGCTCCAGTCGTTTCTAAGAGGTTGTGTGCATTTTTCAAGATGTAAGTAGATTATGGGTAGGAGGGTGATGTAATAATGTGTAATAACCATAAGTATGAAAGAAACAATTGGTGACCGTGATCAAACATAATTTTATTGAATATTAAGGTTGGGAGGGAAAAGAAGATTGAATCACTAGACAATACTTTAAATTGAGTTCAAGTTGTCTTTGAAGAGATGGAATTAAAATTATTCATGCTAAACTGGGGAGAAGCAATAAATGGAGAAATCAATAGATGAACAATGGGAAATGTTATCAAGATGTAAAAATCAAGACTTTACATACCCCTGAAGAGCAATTAAACAACTTCAGTCACCAAAGGTGGTGGGGCCCAGCATATTGTGAAGATGATGTGGGGTAGGAGAGATATGAAGAACATTTAAAGAATTCTAAAATTTGCAAAAAGAGAAAACTAGCATAAATTTATAAGTGACACATCAGATACCACTAAAGCTAAAAATATAATAAGATTCTGTGACATTTCTAGCAAATACTCTGGTCTTGATCGAGGTGATGACAACTACACATCTCAATCAGTACTCCATGTACATCCCATCATTTTACCAGACCCTAGGTCTGCTCTCTCATTCAAGAGAGACAACTGATGGGGATTTAACCTGACAGCAAACACCATAGCTATGGGGAGAGAGTGAGAAGGAGAATCCTTTATGGTAAACTCAGCCAGTGCAAGAATAAAACCATACTGTTAGCATCCTACTGCTTCATGAATGAACCATCCAGCCAACTGAGCTAAACTATCATAAATAGGTGCTGCATGCAGTCAGGCACTGATTGTGATTTTTTTCTAATTGGCTCTTGATCAGTAGAAAGCTCATGTTTTAGCATGAGTCACAGCTAACATATACTTCTTAAAGATTCCTTGCATTAACTGAAGACAAAATTAATTAATAGTGCAACAGCAAGTGCAACATCTCCAAGCAAGTTTAGAAAAGGGATAAAACTACCAATAGACTAGCAGCTAGTGAGATGGCTCACAGGTTCTCTGCTATGGTGCACCAGTGGTGAAAAGGAGAAGAGAATGTTTCAGCAGGGGACCAGGAGGGACTTCAGGAATACAACACAAAAGGGATGCAAAGGACTTGCAAATAAGCACAGATGTCAATTCATGAAGTCAGCCCATGGACCAAACTGCATGGACCAAATGCTCAAAAGAGCATTGAATGATCTCACATAGCTGGCTGTGATCATTGAATGTAGCTACAATGTCACTCCCGCTGTAACTCAAATTTCACACAGTGCTCAGTGCACTACCTCCATCATTCACTAAACAGTAACACTCACATGTGCATGAGGAGGTTCTAAGTGCATTGGCAGGGCTGCCACAGAGCTTATTGTTGCTGTCGAGAAGCATGGACTTGGTACAGGACTTCACACCAGGTGGCGATGCTCATATCTTGTGAATGAATAAAACAAAAATAAAACCACATTCTGTCACCATAAACTACAGATCATCCAAGACGTTATGTCCGTATTGTATCAGCTGTCGTTTGTCATATTCACTCATCATGCTAATGTTTTCACTGATTCACCTTGGTTCCGAATACACAATCACTTTTATTTTAAAAAAATCTTTTCATTCGGTCCAAGTCCATTGATAGTCTCAGACTCAACATTCCTTACGATCCCATTTCCTCCCAGCTATAACCCCCTCCACTTCTACAACAATTTCCACTGTCAAACAAAAAATTGTCTTCTCCAATTCTGGCTACTTGTGCTTTACTCATTGACTTCCACCAGCCAAACCCACCCTCTTTGCCCTCCCACCAACCTCTTCATTTGTCGTCCCTCTCTCCCCTATTTCCTTTCCATGCTCATCAGCAGCATTAGGCATCCCCTTAAAGTTAATCTCTTCAAATAATTTTTTTTTTGGTCATCAACTAATATCATCTTCACTGAATTGGCATCCATTTATTTACCATAATTCAGTTCCCCAAAGATCCAAGAAGCTTGACACTAACTAGAATAAAGCTGTCTGCTTAATTAGATCGCCATTCCCCCACCTTCAGCATTCACTGCCAAAACTGAAGCACAGTGGCAGCATATAAAAGATGAATTGTAACAACCCATCCAGGCTCCTCTGACCGCACCTTCTAGCCAACAACCTCAACCACTTAAGCAGCGACGATGGACTAGTGGCATTGTCACTAGACTGCTAATCTAGAGTTGAAAGTGTAGTGCTGGAAAAGCATAGCGGGTCAGGCAGCATCAGAGGAGCAGAAGAATCGACATTTCGTGCATAAGCCCTTCATCAGGAATGAGGATAATCTAGAGACCTCGATAATGTTCCTGGGACCTGGGTTCAAATCATTCCATAGTAGATGGTGGAATTTGAATTCAACAAATATCTGGAATTAAGAATTGAATGGTGAACATAAATGCCTTGCTGATTGTCAGGAAAAAAAATCTGGGTCCTTACATGTGACTTCTTAATTGCCCTCATCCTGTGAATTAATTTTAAAAAACTTTGAAAGGAACATCAATACCTTCAAGTCATGTTGAGTTGGAGCTACGTTGCTGCTCTTTCATTATTGTCAGGCAAAATCCTGGTGTTCTTTTATTAATAACATTGTGGGTGTATCTACATCCAAATGACTTCAGTTCAAAAAGACAGTTCACTTTCATCACTTCCTGGTCCACTAGAGTTGAGCAATAAATGTTCACCGAGCTACACTCCATGTATGAATAAAAAAGAAATGCCTTGGAATTTTTCCCCAATGTTTCAGAAATGCGAGTTGCTTTCAATAGTAATGAGTCGTGAATATTTCAAAAATGTCAATGTCTATATAAATATATATATAGTGTGTGTGGGTGTGTGTCTGTGTGTGTAGGACTGTTTTAGCGACCTATTCGGTGAATGAATAAAAACCAATGCTTTTCTCAATAGAATGCAGTCTGCAATACAGAAATTTAATCAATATTTTCTTTTTCTCTTGTGTGCATGGATACTTGTGTAGATTTTTGAAAAGTTCATTCATGGAATATAAGCATCACTGGCTAGGTCAACATTAAATGCCTTGAGAAGGTGATAGTGAAATGCTTTCTTGACCTGCTGTGGAGTGACATCCACAGTACTGTCAGGGAGGGAGTCCTCATTGTACTCTCAAAGTCTGGAGCAGTGACATAGTTCCTCATCAGCATAGTGCCTGGTTTGGTGGGTAATGTGCACATGGTGGTTTCCATGCATCTGCTGTTCTTGTCTTTCTAAGTGGTAGAGGTCACGGCTTTGGGACATACTGATGATTAGTGAGCATTAGTGAATTGTTGTAGGGCATCTTGCAGGTAATATGCACTGCTACCACAGTATGTCAGTGGCTAAGGAGTGTTGGATAGGATGCCTCTCAAGCAAGCTGCTTATCCTGGATGGCATTTGGCTTAAGTGTTGTGGGTGCCAGACTTTTCCAGGTTTGTCACTGAGTTGGCATGGTAGTTGAAGGGGAAAGGGCGATGGGTGGAAGTTGTCATTAAGTTGGCATAAGAGTATAAAGGACCATGGGAGATGGTCAGAGGGAATTAGATTGTATGAGATGGCATGCTTCGGCATGCAAAATGTGTGGGTGAGTGAGTGCAAGAAGTGAATGCAGGAAACATCTTTTAGATTCCTCACTTTTTCCAGAATGATGTTATCCCTTGGATCTGGGTATTGAACATCATTGATGAAGATAAATTGAGCTTTGGGATTGTACAAAGGCATGCTTGTGTATAAGCTTATTGGGAATTGCAGAGCTGCCAGGAAATTGTCCTAAAATAATATATAGAAAAAACACTTGAGAGTGCTTGGCTATGAGTGCTTCTTACCTCACTTCCAAAACTACCAATTTCATAACAGGATACCTTTGACTACTTGAGGTAGACATTTATTTATACCTTCATTACAAACCATTTTTTAAAATCAGGTTATGAAAAGTTTGTTTTAATGAGGATTTTTTTCTGACAGAACAAACATCCAACATTGTGGCATATGGGTATAAGGGATCTTGAAATATGGGCACAGGTTGGTAATTGGCTATGAGATAGTTTGGGGCATGGGAGGATAAACCTAGGCTGACATGTATAAACGAGGGGCCTTGAGGGGTGGTTGTAGGGGTAGTGGTTGGCATAGGAGGTACAATAGGTCATGGGGTTTGGGCAGATGAGCAGATCTCAACATGTGTAAGCACTAATACTTCTGGAGGATCATACTTTTTGGTTGGATACTGCTAACATCTACAAGTTTTCACTCCATATGGTCCGGGTGGGCATGGATTGACAGCTGTCATCAAGATGCCTGAGAATACAAGGCTGTGAGGCCATCTGATCTTTACCTGCCTTCTCTGCATCTTCCCATCCATCCCTCCCCATCGTTTGATTTTATACCTCTCACTATCTCTTCCTCTTTTGAGCTGACTGCCTCTGTTTTAGATTAAGCAAAGACCTCAACCACCTGATTAATTCTATGTCAAAAATCTTTTTGCACTACCTAAGAACCAAGTACACTCTCCTGTTATCCAGGCCAATATTCCATCCTCACTATACCATCCTTTCAAAAAAAAGGATCTTCCGTATCATAGGTCTTTTATAAGTTGTTATGTTTACTGACAGTTGCAAAATTGATGGCACCTAAATTTACTTACTACATTGGGTAAGAAATGCTGGCCTTGCTACTGATTCCAATAATGCGAAAGTGAATTTGTAGAACAGCTTTTTATACATACAGGCTTCAGAAATTAAACTTATGCATGCGTTTATGTTAAACAGAATTTGATGAATTACAACCTTAAAATATTTGTTTCCAGATGCACCATTTGAAACATGTATAGGCCATTCATCTCTTCGAGCCTGTTCCACCATTTAACAGGATCATAGTTGGTCTGTGGCCTAACTCCATGTACCACATATTGTCCATATTCCTTAATATCTTTGTTTAAGAAAAAAATGATCTATCTCAGATTTAAAATCAACAACAACGTTCAAACCATCCATATTTTCAATCTCTTATTGAGCTTTTGCCCTCAATCATTGGGGTGGGTTACTATAGCTACATTTCAAACAGCAGTTCCAGTTGTTCTGTTAATATTGCTCTGCTTTTCTTGTAGTGGGAGATCTTGCGGTGCTATGGGTAGTGCCCTACTGTTATGGACCAGGCCCAAACCCTCAAAACGTTTTCAAACAGGTAGCACAGACTGTAACTTTGCTATTTGTTTAAAGTAAGTGTACAGTGAAGATTCCTGGAGTGAATTAGTTGGACAGACTGCTGAGTTTCAAGCAAACAGAATATAGTCACAAAATTACAGAAGGAAACACAACAAACTGAAAATAGAAGACCCAAATAATGTATCCTACCCGATCCCGACAGGTTGTCCCAACTTAATGATGCTGTTTCAAAATACTTGCAACAGTCCCAATAAACAGACCCTTTGTGGGCGGCACGGTGGCACAGTGGTTAGCACTGCTGCCTCACAGCGCCAGAGATCTGGGTTCAATTCCCGCCTCAGGCGACTAACTGTGTGGAGTTTGCACGTTCTCCCCATGTCTGCGTGGGTTTCCTCCGGGTGCTCCGGTTTCCTCCCACAGTCCAAAGATGTGCAGGTCAGGTGAATTGGCCATGCTAAATTGCCTGTAGTGTTACGCAAGGGGTAAATGTAGGGGTATGGGTGGGTTGCGCTTTGGCGGGGCGGTGTGGACTTGTTGGGCCGAAGGGCCTGTTTCCACACTGTAAGTAATCTAATCTAATCTTAGCCCGAAGAGTAAAAACGACACAAAAAGCTTCCAGGTTACGAAGTCAGAAGGACAGAAAGAGAGAGACTACTAGCAGCCTTTCTTCTCACACACTGCTGCTGAATTAACTCTAGTCTAAACGAAGGATAGCTGCATAGCTAGCTGGCCATTCCCCTTTGATTATACATTTTTTAAAGACATGAAAGCCTTTGGCCAGAGGCATTATCTGTTCAGGGTTAACAAAAAGGGCCCCAATAAACCTTTCAAACCCAGCCTATTTGGAGCCTGGCCAATTATCTCCTCTCTGAAAATCTCTCAAGGGTACAGTAACCTTGTAAAAGGACCAGCTTTGTGACATTACTTCCAGCCAGAAACTCTGGGTTCATGTCCTTCTCCAGGGTTCAATGTCTAGGACCAGTATGTTCATAATATGGCCAAAACTGATTGAATAACAGCTTGTAAATCCCTTGAATATACAGCAGATGACTAAGAATAATTCTTAGTTAACTAAGAATAATGCATCGTACAGCTCATAGTCTCCGGTAACTTGCTTCAGGAAATGTTAGTCTTGGAAAGAGACAAAAGCACATCCTTTATTTGCCTCATACATCACTAGATATGGGAAGTCCATTAAAGTCTAATAATATTGAAACTATGAAATTGACTCTTTTCTGCTAATTGTTTGGACTTCCCAATGTTAGTTACTTTAAACTGTATATTGGTTCTCTTGAGTATTTACAACCATAATGCATCCAGCTCTTACACAAGTTTATAAAACTGAAGAATCTATAGATAGATGAATTTCATAATACCACCAGGTCATGTAACCAGAAAAATGAGACACTATCATTAATGTCATGGGTGTCAACTGCAAGAGCCTACAATCCAGGAGTGGGAATTGACCATTCAGCTCCTTGAGCCAGCTCGACATTTCAGAAGGTCATGGCTTATTTGATTGTAATGTCAGATTTGCATTCCCACTCACCCCAACTAAACTTCCACCTCCTGTCTAATCAAGAATCTATATAACTTACCTTAAAAATACCCAAGAACTCTGCTTGCACCCACTCTTTTAAGATTCTGATGTATGAGAGAATATGTTTATCCTTATGTTTTAAATAGGCAAATACTGATTTCTTAAACAGCAATCTCGTCGCACATGACTCTGCCTTAAGAAGGATTATCCTCTCTACTTCTGCCCTGTCAACACCACACATACTCCAGCACAAGTGTATATTTTATTCCTCCATAAGCAATTATTTTCTTGTTTGATAATGAGTGCCAGAATTTCTGCAGAATGCACACGCTGAAATTTATGTCAAAAATCCACTTAGCTTTTAAATGAATATATTACCTGCCTGCCTGTCACCAATATACACATACTAAAGACATTATGGGCTTATAGCATGGAGCAAGTAATAAAACTTCGATCAAAAGCAATTAATTCTAATTGTTGGAAAACAAATTGCATCCAAATCTCTGCTAATGAAGGTTTTTAGGAACAAAATTTAATTTTCCATGAAGTCTTTTAGCTATGAAGGCTCAGGAGTACTATGTCCAATACACAGTATAACAATGCAGTTAGGTTTTCTTATGCATTTGAGGTTATTATAAGTCTGTAAGTTATCTCACTGAGCTTGGAGGTTTGTTTTCAGATGTTTTGTCACCATACTAGGTAACGTCATCAGTGAGAGTCTCCGGTGAAGCGCTGGTGGTATTATCCACCTCTCTATTTATAGGTCTTGGTTTCTTAAAGTGGGTGATGTCATTTCTGGTTCTTTTTTTTCAAGGGGAGGTAGATAGGATCTAAATTGATGTGTTTATTGATGGAGTTCTGCTTAGAATGCCATGCCTCTAAGAATTCTCATGCATGTCTTTATTTCCCCTGTCCTAGGGTATGTGTGTTGTCCCAGTCAAAGTGGTGTCTTTCTTTGTCTATATGTATGGAAACTAGCGAGAATGGGTCATATCCTTTGGTGGCCAGTTGGTGTTCATATATCCTGGTGACAAGTTGCTTGCTAGTTTGTCTTATGTAGTGTTATTACAGTTCTTGCATGGTATCTTTTAAAAGATGTTAGTTTTGCTGGTGGTATCTAATGGTTCCTTTAGGTTCATTAGTCGCTGTTTAAGTTTGTTGGTAGGTTTGTGGCTACCATGATGCCAAGGGGTCTGAGTAGTCTGGACATCATTTCTGATATGCCTTTGATGTAAGGTAATGTGGCTATAGTTTTTGGTTGCATTGTGTCTGCTTGTTTGGGTTTGTTTCTGAGGAATTGGCAGATTCACACAAAAGGAGCTGCACCTAAACATTATTTCAATGAAATACATTACACTGCAGCTCCGAAGAACTACAAAAAGCAGAAGAAAAAACCTATACAATGTTTTCAAGAAAAATTGGTGCCCAATAAACACAATCCGCTGATTCCTCAGAAACAAACCCAAACATATCAACAAAGAAATATGTCAGAAATGATTTCCAGACCACACAGACCCCTTAATATCATGGTAGCCCACAAATCTACCAACACAGTTAAACAGCAACCAATGAATGAAAAGGATCCATTCAATGCTATCAACAAAACTAACACCATTGACACAATACCATGCAACAACTGTAAAAAAACACTACATCAAGACACTTGCCACCAGGATACATGAACACCAATTGGCCACCAAATGACATGACCTGCTCTCACTTGTTTCCATACATACAGACAAAGAAGAACACCACTTTGACTGGGACACATCCTAGGAGAGGTAAAATAAAGACACACATGAGAATTCTTAGAGGCATAGCATTCTAACCAGAACTCCATCAATAAACACATCGATTTAGATCCCATCTACCTTCCCTTGAAAAAAAGAACCAGAAATGACATCACCCACCTTAAGAAACCAAGACCTATAAATAAAGAGGCGGGACATACCACCAGCACTTCAGCAGAAACTCTCACTGATGACGTTATCTAGTCATGGTGATGAAACATGTGAAAACAAACCTTCATGCTCAGCGAGCTAACTTACATACTGAGTTACAAATCTTCTCAAAAATTGAAGTTGTTATGTCAATCAGATGTGCTGATTTTTGGAATGGATTACAATGTCTATTTTTTGAAATATGGATAGCTGGGTGCAATAAAATGTAGCTATAACTGCTAATTATCTGTTTCCTTCTTAAATTCTTTTCATTTCTTGAATATGTTTGGGGCCATTCTCTCTGCCTGTAATGGAGTTTAATAAAATTCCACTCACTTAATTATAACAAATAACCTATGCAAAACAAAATTAAAGGGTGGAATTTTCTGTGACAGTATTCAGAAAGTTGTACCCAAATTAGAATAATAACATTAGTTCGTATAGCCCCTATCATGTTATGTAACATTCCCAAAATGCTGCACAGGAACATTACAAACATAAACGCTGATGTTGGGATTTGCTCAAACTGGTAGGTTTTATTGGTTCCTTTAGAAGAGGAATATGCAGTAGAAATGGAGAAAGGATTTGAGAAGGAAATTCAGAGCTTAATGCCTTAGACAATCTGAAGCACAGCTACGAATAGTGAAACAAAATTGTGTTGCTCAAGGTGTCAAATCTAGGTGAACACAGATTTAGTCTAGCAATTAAGCTGTTACAGAAACACATAAACTTATGAAGGGAATAGGTAAGATAAAAGCAGGGAGGTTGTCTCCACTGGCAGGAGAAACTAGAACTAGAAGACATAGCCTCAAAATAAGGGGGAGGAGATTTAGGACTGAGTTGAGGAGGACCTTCCTCACCCAAAGGGTTGTGAATCTGTGGAATTCCCTGCCCAGTGAAGCAGTTGAGGCTACCTTGTTGGATGTTTTTAAAGTGAAGATGGATAGGTTCTTGATCAGTAAAGGAACTAAGGGTGACGGTGAGCGGGTGGATAAGTGGAGCTGAGTCCATGAAAAGATCAGCCATGATCGTATTGAATGGTGTAGCAGGCTCAAAGGGCCAGATGGCCTACTCCTGCTCCTAGTTCTTATGTTCTCATGTTTTTATTAAGTTGAGGTGCATTCAGTCAACAACAACTAATAAATAGGTCTGACAGATTCAAGAAATGTGAGGTTGTATAACCATTTGTGGCCAAGTTTGCACAACTGTTTTTTTTAATAGATTAATCCCTTCATGCCCCTATTACATTAGTCTCTTGGTGTGAATATACAAAATGTTCTACTTCAATATCTATTGGTGGTGCTAAGACTCACCTGCTATTCCTGCCATTGAAACAGAAAATGCTGGAAATATTGAACAGGTGTGATAGCTTCTGTGGAGAAAGAACAAGTTAATATCTCAAGTCATGACCTTTCATCAGAACAGATTCTAGTTAGAAATGTAATAATTTTAAGGAGATGAATGATGAAAAATGAGATAATGGCCTCTGACAGAGCAGAAAACAGAGACTGCATTCCAAAAAGGTTTATTGAGAATAGTCAAAGGGAGATTAAAGTTGAAAACTAGAGAAAATGATTACACAAATATGAGGGGACTGGGGTTGGAGACTTTGGTAAATTTGTTACACAAGCCAGAACATCTCCAGGATGCACACACTAAACAACCCCATCACCCTGTGGCCAAACATTTTAACTTCCCCTCCCATTCTCAAGGACATGCTGCAGGTCCTGGGCCTCCTCCATTGCCAAACCCAAACCACCCACCGCCTGGATGAAGAATGCTTCAGGTTCTGCCTTGGGGCACTCCAACCATATGGGATCAATGTGGATTTCACCAGCTTCCTCATTTCCCCCCCCCACCTTCCAACTTGGCACTGCGCTCTTGAACTGTCCTACGTGTCGATCTTCCTTCCCACCTACCTGCTCCAACTCCTCTCTGACCAATCACCTTCACCACCACCTTCATCTACCTATCACACTCTCAGCTACCTTCCCCCAGCCCCACCCTCCTTCCATTTATCTCTCAGCCCACAAGCCTCATTCCTGATGAAGGGCTTTAGCCCAAAACGTTGATTCTCCTGCTCCTCCGATGCTGCTTGACCTGCTTTGCTTTCTCAGCACCACAATTTCAACTCTGATCTCTAGCACCTGCAGTTCTCACTTTCTCCTGGGATAAATTTGGTATCAGAGATTCAGTTATGATAGTTTTTTTTACTCATTTGTAGGATTTGGGTATCGCTGACTGGCCAGTATTGATAGCCCATCCCTATTTGCCCTTAAGAAGGTGGTGGTGAGCTGCTTCCTTGAATCGCTGCAGTCCACTTGCTGTGGGTTGACCCACAATACCAGGAGGGATGGAATTCCAGGACTTTGACCCAACGACAGTGAAGGAACAGCGGTATATTTTGAGGGTGGTTAGTGGTTTGGAGGGGAACTTGGAGGTGGTGGTCTTTCCAAGTACCTGCTGCCCTTGTCCTTCTAGGTGGAAATGATTGTGGGTTTGGAAAGTGCTGTCTAAGGATCTTTGGTGAATTTCTGCAGTGCATCTTGTAGATAGTATACACTACTACTACTGAGTGCTGGTGGTGGCAGGATTGAATGTTTATAGACGTGGTGCCAATGAAGCGGGTTGCTTTGTCCTGGAAGGTGTCAAGCTTCTTGAGTGTTGTTGGAGCTGCATCCACCTAGGCAAGTGTGGAGTATTTCATAACACTCCTGACATGTGTCTTGTAGATGGTGGATACACTTTGAGGTGTCAGGACAAGTTACCCACCACTGTATCCCTAGCCTCTGACCTGGTCTTGTAGCCAATGTGTTTGTGTGGTGATTCCAGTTGAGTTTCTGGTCAATAGTAACCCCAAGGATGTTGACAGTGGATGATTCAGTGATGGTAATACCATTGAATGTCAAGGGGCGGTAGTTAGCTTGTCGCTTATTGGTGATGGTCATTTTCTAGCATTTGTGTGGTGTGAATGTTACTTGTCATTTGTCAGCCCAGTCTGGATGTTGTTCAGATCTTGTTGCATTTGAGCATGGACTGCTTCAGTGTCTGAGGAGTCGCAAATGGTGCTGAACACTGTGCAATCATCAACAAACATCCCCACTTCTGACCTTATGACCCCATTGCTTAACTCAATGCCATGTACAGAAGCTGTAACATACCCAATCGAAAGTCACCATGTTGCTTCTTAAGTTTGCATTAAGCTTAACTAGTACAGTGCAAATATGTCAAGGACAGTGATGTCAGTATGAGAGTAAGATGGAGCATTAAAATGGAAACTTGGGGATTGAGGAAATGAATTCTGTAAAGCAATCATCCAATATGTGTTTGGCCTCCACAATGTAGAGGAGAGTGCATTGTGAATGGTGAATCTTTTATGTGACAAACATGGAAGAACACTAGAGAAACTTAGTAAATGTGGATAATTGATGGAGAGAGACACATATGAAACATTTCAAGTCACAGTATGATTTTTCTTCAGAACTGAAATATGTCAGAATTTTTTAAATAATTGTTTCATAGAGGCATGATAGGAGCAAGGGCACTTTGACAGGAAAGACAGAGGAGGTGAATATTATTTATATGAAAAGCAGCTGAGCAGAGGAATTTTGCTGTCCTCATACATGAATCTCAGAATAAAGGTAGCACCCAAGTGGGAAATAAAGAAGGTAAAGTGAATGTCAGGTCTTTTTTTAAAAGGATGTAGAGTAGAAAAGTATAGAGGACTTGTTAAAATGTATAAGACACAAGTCAAATCACAGCAAGAATACTCCAAATAGTTTTAGATCCCTGACGTAAGGAAATATTGTGATGACGCTGCTCCTGTTGTCCTTGGATTTTTCCAAAGGGGGTTGTGAAAGGCAGAGGTTCCTAGTTGTCTGAGCTTAGGTCATTTTGATTATGGCTAACCGACACTGCCTAAGGCAACAATCAGGTAAAAAGGTTTTTAGTTCTTTTTAAGACACCTGTACAATGAAAAGGGAGTGGCCAGTTCTCCCAGTTCAAGGGTATTTCTAGTTTGGTTTAATTTTAGCTGGGGACCCAGAGAAACTGCTGGGGACAGAGATGCAGCTGTAGTGAAAATAGACTCCATGCTTCAGCAAATGATCCCTGGCTGATCCTCTCTCTCTCTGATGATTGTCCTGTAAGAGCATATGTTTGAATTTACCTTTTGTTGCCAAGGGGTGTGTTTATGGGATGTTGCAGGGAATCAGAACAGCTCCTTTGTTCATTTGGGTTGGGTTTCTAAATCATTGTTATTTTAAATTCTGTTTTCTTTTGTTTGTGTTTCCTTTGGTGGTGTGTAAATAAATTGTTTTACTTTGACCAGCTGCATCACTCCTGTGATGTCCACCTTATACCTGCCTGAAACAACTAGAAAAGTTAAGATCTGGGCTATCATCTTAAAATGTTTTGAGGGGATCTGACCTGGTCCATAACAAAATATATTGCATTAGAGGCAGTCCAGACAAGATTCACTAGACTAATAGCAGATATGGAAAGTCAGTCACATAAGGAAAGGTTGAGTAGATTGGGCCTGTACTCATGAGAATATAGAATGAGACGCAACCTTATTGAAATAGAGCAGAGAGAGAAAGGTTGTTTCCTCTTGTGGAAGAGTCAAAGACCCCAGTATGTAAACTCATAATAAGGTTTTTTTAGATTAGATTAGACTCCCTACAGAGTGGAAACAGACCATTCAGCCCAAGTCAACATCGACTCTCCAAAGAGTAACCCATCCAGACACATTTTCCTCTGACAAATGCACCTAACACTATGGGCAATTTAGCATGACCAATTCACCTGACCTGCACATCTGTGGACTGTGTGAGGAAACAGAGCACCCCGAAAGAAACCCATGCATAGACAGGGAAAATATGCAAACTCCACACAGACAGTCACCAAGGATAGAATCGAAACAGGATTCCTCAGACACTGAAGCAGTCCGTGCTCAAATACAACAAGACCTGGACAACATCCTGGCATTGTGAAGCAGCAGTGCTAACCATTGAACCACCATGCCACCCATGGGTTGTACGTGTAAGACAGAGTTAAGGAGGATTTTTTTTCTCTTAGAGGATAGTGAATCTGTGAAATTCTTTACAGCAGAGGGCTGCTGTTACTGCGCCATTAAATACATTCAAGGCTGAGATAGGCTGATTTTTAGTCAGCAAAAGTGAAGAGTTAAGATGAAAAGGCAGGAATATGGAGGGAAGGTTTTCAGATCAGCTATGATCTCATCGAATGGCAGTGTATTGGTTGAATGACTTACCTCTCTGCCCATGTGCCTTGTGGTCTTATTGTGAATCATGAGGTGGATAATGATGGACTTCAAGAGAATCTATGAACGTTGATGAAATAGGTGGGCAAGTAGCAGATGATACTCAATGCCAAGAAGTATGAAGTGATGAATATTGGTGAGCAATTAGGAAAACTATAAAAAAGGACATGATTCAAAATAGGTGCAGGAACAGAGGAGTCTGGGTGTACAGATGCACAAGGCATTAAAGGTGGCAAAGAAGGTTGAGTAAGCAGTTAATTGAGCATAAAGTATCCTGGACTTAGTAATTAGAAGCATAAAGTGCAAAATCAAGAAAACTATGATAAATCATTATAAAACTCTAGCTCAGTTTCAACTGTAGTACAGTGTTAGATGGAATTCAGGGTAACACATTTTAAGAAGGTTGTGAAACTATTAAGATGGTGCACATAAACTTAGAAGAATGTTCTTGGGGAAGAGGGAAATCAGATATATGGATAGATTGGCAGAGCTGAGTCTGCTATCCTTTACTAGGAGGTTCAAAAGAAATTTAACAGAGAGATTCAAAGTCACAAGAGGTTTGTGTAGGGTAGATGGAGTGAAACTTTTCACATTAGCAGGATGTTGTGTTAAGCTAATTGATGAAAAACCAGAGGAAAGAAGAAGAAAAATGATTTTACACTGAGAGTGGGCAAGACATGAAATGCAATCCCTGAGACTGTGGTAGTGCAGATTTAATTATGGCTTTCAAAAGGTAATAGGATAATTATCTGAAGAGAAAGAAATTTATTGTGGAACTATTGTGGAACTTGGGGAACTGCAAATGTCTACATTTCTGAGCTGGTACAGACCCAACAGATTAAATCCAGTCATGCTGTGCTGTAACCATTCTGTGCTTCTATAGCTCACTTCAAACTGTGTATCCTCTCTCCAACTCTGGGCAGAAGGAAATGAGGAAACGTTAGTACCTTATTTGGTTTCTATCACCTACTTAATGATTCTTGATGACGTCTGGGAAATCCATGTTTAGTAAACATCAACAGTGAAACCCAATTTAAAGCAAAAACTTATAGAATCAGAATTATATGAATGAAACAGCACATCTACATTTTGTGCCCTTGTCCTAGACTCTCCACCAGCAGAAGCTATTTCACTTTATTGACCCTTTCAACTTATTTCAAAATGTAACCAATGTCAGTAAAATAACCAACAATAGAACACATGTCTAGGTAACATTCCTTATAATCTAAGCATTAAGACTCTGTTACCATTGTGTTAAATTTCCAAAGAACTCCTTCCAAGGAAAAAAAATTGCTTACACGTATGGTGCAAGAATTTTAAACAGTTCTCCCGATGAGGTCAGATCAATGTTTTTTCTGGACATATCATTGAACCATTATCCCCTTTCATTCTAACTTTCTAATTATGAAGGTTGCCTTTCTGTTAAAGTTTAGAATACAACATTTTAGTGACATTTGGACCCCTAAATCTCTTTGGTTCTCTCTTGTCCATAACTTCTCACAATTTAAATAATACTTATCTCTATCCCTTCTTCAAACAAAATGGGTGTACTGCATCTTCCTGTATTGAACTCCACATTGCACATTTTTACAACTTGCTTAATCACTCAATCTCAGTTCATAATTTTACAGTCCTGTTTACATGACTCATTATGCCGAACCTTAGGAATGTTGACAAAAATGAATATATGGCTCTCCATTCTTATCAAAGTTATGAATAAATTACAATTGAGATAACTAATTCCAATCCTTGTGGGACATCATGTATCACCTTATTCCAAGTAAATTAAATAGCTGCTGTTCTTATTCTCTGCCTTCTGTCTCTTCATAAACAAACTAACATGGTCAATAGCAGAAAGTTAATTTTAAGTTAAAATTAATTTTAGCCACAACTTTTGCATGTGGATGTTGTTGAAAACCTTCTGTAAATCAGTGGATTAGATCTTAACTCTTCAAAACACCTTTCACCTTGAGGCAAAAGTCAGACACTTTGATGAAGACTGTGCTCATTTGATTTTTTTAACTACGTTTTATTTCTGCAAGACAAGATTTCTTTACTGATTATTTATTTTACCACACAACTGCAACGTACAAATGCCTGAAAAAAAAAATTAATCTTTATCACATTCTTTGAATGTCATTTTTTCGGAATAAGTCACAAAATATGTAATGACTTATGTTCACTAATTGTTCTCTATCGGATTGTAACCACTAGAGGGTGATGTTAAGCAAACTTTTTTTCTGGGAAACTTTTCATTTGTCTCGTACACGAGCCGCAAATTGTTTGATCGCCTGATTCTTATTCAATTTCGAAAACGTATTTAATACCTTTGTAGTATCCACATTCTGGTTTCCCTACGCCTTTGTGGATAATTGACTGTTGAATTCAGTTTTAACCGGAACCCACCGGAACCCTGTTTGAATCAAAATATTCAAAAATGAAAATTCTCTTCGTTCTTCAGCCGACAGCGACTTCATCGTTTCTCAATGATCAGTACGTTAGGAGCCAAGTTATTTGGTAGACTATGTACTATACATCCTCGTTCTGGATGTTAGTTGTCCTATGTTTATTGTTGACCTCATAACCATAATAATACTGACTGTAAACTCAACACTGGCATTATCAGTAGTTCCGAAACTGGACTGAGGATCTTAATGTCTCTTCATGGTGAACGCAGTGACAAAGTTCCAAGATTTCAAGATATTTGAAAATAGCTTCAATACTGTGCATAAGACGTTTCTAGAATATTGAACTGTTGTGCGACTGATTCACCCTGACTCCCCTTACCAATTGTTTTAATTTACGACTCATTGGTTTGTATAAATAACTCATTTTCTGCTGTCTTCCTCCCTGAAGTACACAGCGGCGCTCTGTTTCTCTGGGATATGTTCTATGTCTTTCAGTTACCTGACGCTTTGCGAGTGAGTGCTGTAAACCCCCACGTTTTTTAAAATGTTACAAGAGAAGTACAGCTATTGTACGTGTGACAGAGGGAGCAGAACGTGTGTAGCAAATTATAATGCAGGCAGCTGAAAGTCTGAGGTAAGAAAAGCAATGAATTTATTAAAAAGAATTGTACTCCACGGTATCTTTGTTCCATTACCCCACCTCGACTTAACTGACAAATTGGTGTTTTTCTTTCCAACTGAAAGATAATATATCTGTGGGCTGTACTCCATTAGTCAATTATTTTCCATTCAGTAAATTTAGTAATATCTTTCTGTAATTTATCACAGCAATCTTAAGTATTGATCATCAAATCCGTCTCCAGTAGCCCAGTTTGATGTTATCTGCAAATTCAGAACTCATAGAGTCATAGAGATGTACAGCATGGAAATAGACCTTTCAATACAATTCGTCCATGCCAACCAAATATCCTATATCAATCCAATCCGATTTGCAAGCTTTGGCCCATATCCCTCCAAACCCTTCCTATTCGTATACCCATCCAAATGCCTTTTAAAGGTTGTAATTGTATCAGCCTCCACCACTTCCTCTGGCAGCTCATTCCATACACACACCACCCTCTGTGTGAAAAGATTGCCCCTTAGGTCCCATCTATATCTTTCCCCTCTTACCTTAAACCTATGCCCTCTAGCTATGGACTTCCCCACCCCTGGGTAAAGACTTTGTTTATTTACCCAATCTATGCCCCTCATAATGTAAAAACCTCTATGAGGTCACTCCTCAGCCTCCGAAGCTCCAAGGAAAACAGCCCCAGCCAATTCAACCTCTCGGGATAGTTCAAATCCTCCAACCCTGACAACATCCTTGTAAGTTTTTTTCTGAACTCTTTCAAGTTTCACAACATCCTACCTGTAGCAGGGTGACCAGAATCGTTTGCTCCTTTAACTCAAAAGTCAAAATGACTTAATGATCGAACTGAAGAATGTCTAGAAATTAGAAATATAATAATGAATTACCAGCACGAGATAGAAAAGGTGGAGATTTAACCTAGTAGGGACCTTTAAAAATCTGAAATGTTTTAGTGGAGTTGAAACAGAGCGATGATTTCTGGAAGAGTGTACCAGGCCCTCAATGTGTCATATAGTCACAGAGAAATCCAACAAACAATTGAGATACCGCATCAGGTATTGGGTGTTAAGAACGTAGAACTTGCTACCACAAGGTTTGGTAGAAAATAGTAAAGATGCATTTGTGGGGAAAGCAGACCAGAATGTAAGGACCGAGCCTAATGCTCTTGACAGTGGTAAGAGCCCTGCCTCTAGACCAGGAGGCCTGCATTCAAGGCTCTCCTGCACTCCCGAGATTTTTAAACTTTTAAGGGGCGGAAAGAAAAGAAAACTTATTTTGTTTAGAAATTATGAGAGCGTGTTTAAATGAAGTCCATATGTACTTATGTCAAATTACTTGTGTGCCATAAATCCTGTGCGTTTATTTATTACAAGCTGTTTGTATCGAATTAAAATGGTGGTTAGTGTGCTATTACGGCGCAACTATGCCTGGAATGTAATGGCCTGTTTGTGGTATTTATGTATGGGTTGTAAATAAAGCAGGTCTTACATTCATCACTGATTTCATTCTTCCAACTGTCAAGGTTCGAGTGGCGCTGGAAAAGCACAGCAGGTCAGGCAGCATCCGAGGGGCAGGAGAATCGACGTTTCGGGCTATATCCCTTCATCAGCCTCATTCCTGATGAAGAACTTTTGCCCGAAACGTCGATTCTCCTGCTCCTCGGATGCTGCCTGACCTTCCAGTATCACTCCAATCTTGACTTTAATCTCCAGCATCTGCAGTACCCACTTCCTCCAGCAGCTCAGTCCAGTTTGATTGCAGTCCCCCTGGTGTTGAAGTTCGAGGGTGGTGAGGTTAAAATGCTACTCTCGAGCTTCCATCTCAACATGCAGGCTGACTCTTCAGCAAGAGTATTGATGGAGCGGTGAAGATGCTGTCTCTGGATCCAGAGGGTGAACGAAGGTCCAATCTCCTCTCTCGGGTGGAAGGAAAAAGATTCTAGTATGGTTCTTGGTATCCTGTACAACACTTATTCCACAAACAGCAAATCTAAAATTACTTCTATCTCACTGTTGCTTTCGGTGCTCTCTTGTGGGTTAATTAAAGGGCGCATATTGTAAATGACCTTCAAACCAGCTTCAAAATTCTGTTTGGAAGTATTTCCTGCGCTGTGAACGGTGCTACATAAATGCAACAGCTCGTGTTTTTTTTTAAGTCTCACCCGGTTGTAATCACTAACGTTTCCAATTGCACATGACTGTGGTCTAATTGCTCAGGATTCCCCCGCGTTTTCCTGCCGCTGATGAAGTGGGAACAGCGTTCAGGGAACAGCGTTCCTCAATGTCACGCCGTTCCTGTCATCTCTCTCAAAGATAAAGCTGGTGTGTGCGGTGCAGCTTCGGGGGTCGTAGGGCAAGAAGCGAAATGATCGTTTATTTATTTTTTTTTTGCTTTCGCATGCGCTCGTCACTGCCTCTCAGACTGGCGAGGAATACAAATCAGCCCACGGTGCCAGTTTCAAGTTGTAACCCAACATTGAGCAGTTCTGTCAGAGCGCTCGGCTTTCAGTAAGAAACACCAAGACGTTGGAATGTAGCTCACCCACCCACCCAGCCCCTTCGCAAAGTTGGCCCGCTGTCAGATGGCATTTTGCAAGAATTATTGCTTTGGGGTTGAGGACATTTGGTCAACTCAATGAAGCGAGCGCCTGCCCTGTCAGGAGAGCACAGCCCGGACGGATCAGCCGGGCGATTTCCCAGCTCCAGATTGCAGCAGGACCATGTACTGCAGCACGGTTCCCGACAGCAACCCGCAGCCTCTGAGAAAGGTTGAGTTTGGCTCGTGTTCTCTCGCCCATTCACCATCCGGAATCCTGCCTCCCGTCAATTGCGCAGAGTAACGCTGGGGGACTCAGTGCCATCGGACAGGACCCTCGGTTCCAACGCCCCGTCGAGTCCCCCCACACACCCTGCACCTTTTTTTTTGTTGACATCTTTTGGAAACGTGTACTTTTCGGTGTTATCTTCAGGGAAACTTCAGGGATTGAAAATACCAAATCGTCGCTCGTTTCGCGTTGGTGTGGACTATGATGAGTGGACGGGGGGGCTGTTGATGTAAAACAGGATTGAGTTTGTGGGGTTCTGTCTGGCTGAGTCCCACTCTCTCCCTCTGGGAAGACCAGACAGCTGTGTCTCACGAATGAAGATATCTCAGAGCTAGAGATGACGCAAACCATCGTCTCCTTCACCCCCCTCCCCATCCCCCAAAATAATAATGGGTGATTCGAGGCGAAGATGGCCGCAACTTGACATCCAGCGAAGAGATCGGTGACAATCCCAGCGTTAGAGCCAGCGACATTTTGCCTGGATCAGGAGAAACAGTTGAACTTTTTTCTCTCTCTCTCTTCTGCGCGCATTTAGTTGGAGCTTATGCTCGGTGGTTAATGGGGTTTGGATGCGAGAGGCTGGAATGTGGCAGGCTGTGAATCTTGCAGAGTGTGTTGAGGAGAGAGCAGGAGAGCACAGCAAGAGCTCGTGGCCTGAACAGGATGCAGTCACCAGAGAAGTAGGCTTCCCCCCGGGGAGTCATTGGGAGGAGGGGGCCGGGGTTTGGGGGGACTCTGATGCGACAGTCCTCCTGTGCTTGCTCCCAGAGATTGGATGGCAGCAGTTGACCGTCTGCTGAGGGTAGGAGCCAGATTGAAGAGGATACACCGTCCGGGGGAATAACAGGCGAATCTCACCAGGCAGACAATCCCGGTCAATGTCTATTGGGGCGAGCGAGCATTCATTGTGCAACCGGCCGGCGCTGCTCTTGCTTACAAGATGACCAGAGGCGCCTGGATGTGTCGGCAGCAAGGGGACGCTTTACAAATTTGGTATGTACCCCGCCAGAGCGACAAACCCTGCACAGATTCCGAACGAGCCCAGAAATGGCGACTGTCTCTCGCGTCTCTCTTGTTTTTCACCGTCCTGCTCTCTGATCACTTGTGGCTGTGTGCAGAGGCGAATCTGACCGGGATCAGAGACCAGGAGCAGGGCACCTTGGCAAAGATGGGCGGGGACCGGACAGATCACTTACCTTTCCCCGTCTCCCTTAGACCTGAGCAGCCAAGGGAAGCCAGCAGCAGCAGTGGCAAACATACTATTTTTATAGGTAATATCACAGCCAGACCGAGCTGGCAATTAGAAACTTGTTACCCACATTGTCGAACTGACCAGTGTTTTATTGTTGAAGATGCTGAGTCTATCTGTGGACGCGTGAGTGAGCGATTAAGCAGGGGCGCCTGGTCGCCGTCTTTTAGCAATTTCCACCTTGCCTTTTGTGAGTCTTATACCCTTTTGGAATTGTTCGCTGGGATGCCTACGCCAGAAGGCTCGAATTGCCATCTCAATGTAGTGATGGACGGAGATGCTAGCGTTTGCGTTCAGTGTGTGGAGACTTACCAGCGGTTAGACCAGCACGCCCAGGAGAAGTACGAAGAGTTCCAGGTCTTGTTTCAGAAGTATTTGCATTCGGGAGAGTACTCGGTGAAAAGTTGCATCCAAGACTGTAAGGTAAGAGCGTTGACTTTATTCCTGTTTGCTGAGTCCTGGAGGGTTGGAGAGTCTTGCTGTTGGCATGGCGACGGCAGTTTGTTGCTGGCAAGTGATGCCCCGGGGTTCCTCGGGAACTGTTGTTGGGAATTGTTGGTGAGGTGCCAAAAAGAAAGGCAGAACGTTGCTTCCCAAAATATTGTCTCTTAGCCAACTGGGGCGGAGTGAAGTGCTGGCGATTTTGCGCAGTGATAAAGTGCGGACAAGCGGCGCAAGTAAATGACCGTGGGACTGTTTCTCTTTACTGATAGGGAGAGTATAGCGGGAAAGTGGAGATTTAGTACTGCGGCGCTCATATGTTTTTTTTCCAAAAGATTAGCACATGCTTCTCAGCTGTTTGCCATGGAACCGACTTGCAGGTTATAGATCTCAGCAATGCACTAAGGAACCACAATGAAAGCGTGCCCTTTTTAGTTGAATACAAAACAAAACCTGAACTACAACTCAGGCAGCTTCTCAAAGTGGAGTTTATATAAAACAACTCTCAGGTCTCAACGTGTTGCAAACCTTGTGTTTCAATGCTTCGGTTGGGTTACTTGTTGCCTTCTCTCAGCAATGTGTGTGTGTATGTGTGTGTGTGAATTCCCGAAACTCGCATTGGGGAAATAGCCAATGGCCATTGTACGTTTCTTCCTATTTTGCTTGAGTTGTGCTTGAAGAGTCTAGATGCGAACACACTGTTGGATAATTTAAGAACAATAAGAATGATGGCCCACATGCAAGGAGCCTCAGCAGTCTAACCATCGTGGCAGAATTTCAATTAGGCTCATCGTTATTCCTTGCACATCCTCACATGCAACACAGAGGAATCCTAACTGTTAGATTCCAGCTGTATTCACAGCGCTATTGAGCAGCAAGCAGTCAGAAACTTTCCCAGCACACTCGGCGGGTGCTCAGGGAACGGGATATACCACACACCCAATTTCCACTTAGCATTCACTCAACAAATCCCTTGGCCACATTAATATTGATTGCGCATCAGCCTTCACCATTGAAGAAATTGCTGTCTACAATTAAAAACTAATGTTCAAACACTAAGAGCTGCGAGAGGCAGTGCATTTTCAGAGATGTTGAGGGTAAAGCGCTGGAAGTGAATGGAATAGGGATATGGGTCAGTGCCAATGAAAGGCAGAAGAGAAACCGGGACGGTCTAAAGTCATATTTCCATCCGTTTTGTGAAATGAAACAAAGCATTTGGCGTAAATTCTAAGCTTGAAGTGGCCCCACAGCCGATCAACATTAGTTGCTCTCCAGGGTGCTGAAAGCACAAGGCGATCGAGGAGCAGATGATCATGGGAATGTTGGACATTTTCCTGTTAAGTATCTAGATTGGATACTATCGCGCTATTTTCTAGCGATAATCTATTTTCTGGAGATAATTACTTTTATTGCGAATTTGATTCTTCAATATGTTCAATTATTTTTCATAATAATCTAGAATGGTTTTGTGGTGTTGAATGGTATATTAAATAGGTTTTCTAGAGAAGATATTGTTGTAGTTCAAAGAATGTTAGATCCATATTGTGCATTTCGTGACATCTATGTTATAGAAATTTGAAACAAAAAAAGTGCATTTTATGTTCGCATTATTTTACTGCAGATTTTACTGTCTTCATTTATTTGCTTTCAAAAGATTTCAAAATGTGTCAATTGGAAAGTATATGTCAATAGATGAATGGATTATGGCTTCTGTGAAAAGGTAGAATTACATACACACTTCAAATCAACAAGTTCATTTTATGCTTGGTGCTGAGTAACAGTCTGTGAAATATCAAACCTTTGAAAAATTACTGTTTATTTACATTGGAATGGGAACTCAGTGTATTTCTAAGGTCAGTAGCCATAGGATTGCCATTTATGTACATAGAAGATTCTAAGTATGTGTAGACTAGATGTTTTAGAATTATTTCTTAAGTGGTTTTATTATATATTTGTTTTGCTGTTTTCATCTTCTCAGCTGCTGTTTTGTCACAGTTGGCGAAGAGATTTTTGATAATCCATTAACAATAAAGTGATATGACATTTGCATGCTGCCATGATAGCTGCATCAATTGACAGCAAAAAAAAGCAACAATATTTGTCTTCAGGAAACTGGGAAGTACTTAGTAGTCTATGTATATACAAGGTTCTTTGTTTTCTCAATGTTTGAGAGTTAAAATGCCAATTAATATAAATCACTACCAAGGTCTTATTTCAACACAATAATGATTTGCTTGCAGAAATATTCAGTATGAATCATTTCAAGATCAGCAATATAGTCAAGTAAACTCATTTCACCAATGATTATTATTGGAGAGATTTGGATTCAGCATAGAAAGCTCTTTATAGTTGGTTGAATCAGTGAGGTGTAAAATGAAAGTAGTTGATAAAAATGATGTAGAGATGAAATACATAATGTGCTTTTA
Organism: Chiloscyllium punctatum; assembly: GCF_047496795.1. NCBI lineage: Eukaryota > Metazoa > Chordata > Chondrichthyes > Orectolobiformes > Hemiscylliidae > Chiloscyllium > Chiloscyllium punctatum. The sequence goes on from NC_092747.1 coordinate 120,701,671, forward strand.
TTCTTTAATTTGAGAAAAATAAATTGTTATCTACATACAATTAAAAAATGCAATTACATTTGTGGCTCTTTTTCCAAATAAGAAGATCCAGACTTTAAATATAACTTTTGTAATAATAAAAGATTGTTCATTATGTGCTATAAAAATATTGACCTTAAAATAACCAAATCGAATTAGGAGTTAAGGAAGTGTAAGACGTTTAAGATTATTCTAAAAAGAAAAACAAGGAATCTTTTTCACTCTTAAAATTTATATCATTATCAAAGAAAACATCATATAAATTAAACATCTAAGGTATGGTTTTGAGTATACTTGAGGTTATCTCATGGTTTGAAGCTTCAGACCTTGAAAATGTCTTCAGCCTTTTGCAGTGGAGCAGTACACACTTTGAGGACCAGGACAGTGGAGGTGGAAGGGTAGAATCATCAGGGAGGCACACCTTGTTTATAGTTTCATCTTGTTTATAGTTTCATTGGTTACAATCACAATTTTGCGGCCATTGGTTGCTAATGGTAAAATGCATTTCAGCAATGAATCAAGATTCCCTTTATCTACTGGCTATTATTTGACTCAGTTCCCTCGATTTTCATGGAGGTCAGTTCCATCTACATATCAACAGTAGGATGTGATTTAACAATCACATTTGGGTAATCCAGAACAATGCTTATTTTTTTTGCCTCTTTCATATTTAAAATATATTATATATAAATATATAACTGAGCACTTGATCAATATTTTGTGCACATGCAACACAAATGATCAGTAGAAGTGGCAACATGTATGCATCATTTATGGATTTCAGACTTGAAAGTGAATTTTCATTTTTGTTTCTTGTACAAATATGTCCATTTAATTTTCTGCCAAGATAACATATTACATGACTTTTTCTAATGTAAAAACAAATAATTGTAGCCCTGTGTGTCTATTCCTACAAACTTAGAATTATTTTTACACGATCTTAAACTTTTTTTAATGGATATATGAACTAAGGGTATTTACAGGATGATACTTCATGTATTGATCTCCCATAGTCAAAATATATATGTTGTCATTCATTGTCAATTACATCATGCAGGAAGAATTACCAATTGATTATGGAATTTAGGACCTATGCTTGTATATTCCAGCATCAGTTCAAATACTTTTAAAAGTGACAGGAACAAATAAAAAGGTTGAAGAAGTTTTCAGCACTCTCTACACACACAGTTCCATTGTAATATAGAAATGATTCATAACACTTAGAACTCCAAGAGGGGCATTGAAAGAGAACTATTGGAACATATTTAGCAGTAATGATCTGTAATGATCTGGCTTTCCTACATCACAGATTTTGGTGTGGGTGCCTTTTTGACACATTTTTCATTGTTGCCTGCCCCCTCTTCCCCTCTCCCCCAACCTTCTCCATTCATACACTACAGCAAACTATATTTATGGACCATTTTTATTTCAATGATTTTCTCATTACCACTTTCTTTAGCATGGGCCATAATCACTGATGTTACTTAATCACATCTGCACTGTACCTTATCGCATTTCTCTCAATTTTGTCCTTTTTCTGATCCCATATCCTTAAACTTGTGATTGCTATTAAACTATCAATCTCCAACTTCTTCAGTTGAAAGGTCATTGGACTAAAACGTTAACTTGACCTGCTTCCAACATTTTCTCTTTTATTTCAATTTTTCATTATTTATTTTTTTGTTGAATCTTGATTTTTCTCTGCTCTTGAATACAAGGCAGTATTCAAGACAATGGAAAGAAAAATTCTTAGCAATTTAGAGAAGGAAAACAAAGGGTGGATTTGCAACCATTCAACCTAACGCTAGTGGCAAGACAATATTCATTAGGATATAAAGCTTCTTGGTACAACAGCCCTCAAATTAGGTAATAGTCTCATTTAAATTAGAAATTGTCTTCCTGTTGCCAGTAGAACCGTGATTTAAAACTGAATTTTGCAGAATATATATCAATTGCCAGGTTAGTGGAATGAAATTCTGAAATCCAGAATTTCAGAATTTCAGGCTCCAGGCTCTATAAATGCAATCTTGGTCAATGCTGCTTCATATATCTAGCAATTACATTCTCCCAATGACTCAATGGATTTATATTCTTCATAACTGCATTGGATTAGGATAGTTGAATTTTGGAGGCCAAGCATAATTCCTACTCCAGGCAACGGTCCTACAAATAACACACTAACTTTAAGATACACCAGGGTCTTTCAACAATTGTATTCATTGTCCACTTCACTGGCCAGCTAACTGATGATTGTTCAAAAGAAAAGTTCATGCTTGAGAGTTTGCTTTGAATTGTGGAATTTATTTTGTATGGTTTCTTTATTGGAATGTAATTGATACAGTACATAATTCTATTCACTTTTGAAATACATCAAGTGGCATTGTTTCCTTTATTCACCTAATTGGCTGATTTGTTGACCTGTGATTTCTGGTATCAAATAGAAATAAGTTTTCAGTGACTTATCATAGAACAGTCATTAATTATATGTTGTGACCCCACTAAGTGTTCAATTACACCCCCATTATGTACTTGTGAAGTTTTGTCAATGAACTGCCGTGGACAGGTTAAAAATATATGCTTCTATTTTGTGTAAAGTTGAATTTTATGCAGATATTTGATGTTATGTTTGCTCTCAACTTAAGTGCTGCCTTTTATTTTACCTTAAAAGTAAATAAAAATCTATTTTGTTAGTGTCATAAATCAGCATAAATGAATCCATGTTTTTATGACTAAAATAATAGCTGATTATCCCTAATAAATTGGATTCAGAAGTGATTATTCTCCATATGTACTTAGATTTTTTTATCTTTATTCTGGTATATTCTGCATTGCTCCTCTCATAACTTTGTTTTTTATCCTCAAGGTTAACTAGTTTTGTGCAGAACATTTGAAGAGAAAATATATTTCATTTTAATTATGCTAATTTCAATTTTAATTGCAGATAAGAACAGAGTAATGATTTTACTCACCTCCAAACCTCCTTATCCTGCAGCTCATAACACCTCTGAAGATTTCATGAAAAACTATTTGTTGACTATATTTACTAAATCCTATTTGATCATGGAGCTAGCCTTGTGACAACTGTAAAACATAATTCTTAGTACAATACCAGGTTAAATAATGTAACTTTTATTAACTCTCATAGAACAATGTTGAAAGCTAACTCTGGAGGGGAAATTTGAGGGTCAGATCCTATCATAAAGGTTATTATTGAATACAATTAAATGCATTTGATTTTAAAAAGTTTTATTGAAATCTTACTTTTTAATTATCTTATATATCTAAATCTTAATCTTATCATCTTAAACATTATTTTGTACACTTTGTAAGGATATCTTTTTTTAATTATCTAAGTTGTGCAGTGTTCAATTTTCATTAGCTGACAATCATATTCCAGTCTCCTGCTGAGATGCATAATAAGTGCTTTTATTTTGGAAAATATCACCCTTTAACTTGGCTGAAATTAGCTGATACAGTAATGAGAACTCTTCTTCTCTCTTTCACTTTATACCTGTACACCTGGGTTACTATTTAAAATGAGATGCTAAGTCTTTGTCTGATGCAGGTAGGTGTCTATTGATGAACTATTTAAAAATATCTGTTTCTAACATCTTGAAACCCGCAGTCCATACTCACATTAGAATGTGTTCCAGATTGAAATAAAAAATTAGAAATGAGAAAATAAATTTAATACTCTTGTAAATTTTCAGAAAAGTACTGAGCAATATCTGAAGAGGGGCAACTGATATGCCTTTAACAACCTGCAATAAAGGATATTTTTTAAACTACCTAAATGTACAACATAGATATTAAATTGGGAATCATCTGACTGATGAGTAAATTTGTCATTATGTTCTTAAAATGCTCAGTGGTCGTAAGGTTAACTCCAATTGATACTATTCAGGCACACATCAATGAGTACAATGTGAAATGTAACTGACATGATCTGAGTGGTATTGCAGATTGCCATTTGAACTTGGCTCCCAGGAGAGAGCTTTGCACATGTACAACACATATTGCTTTCAAAGTATCTAAAAGTGTCATTTTGAAAACATTAAGCAGTAAGGTTATTTTCTTAATCTAAAAAGGATTCAATATTAATTCAATTACGCACACAAAATATTCAACATGTGAAATCCTGAAACAGACACTGGTTAAACTACTGGGTAAGAGTATTATACACCTAGGCAGTTAGACTAGGCACTCAACCATCATACAGCTGATAATGGTCATGCCTCTGGTTCTGGGTTCAATTCCATTTCAGAGCATTGAGCAACAAATCTAGGCTGACATTCTTGTGTAGTGTGGATGAAGTGTTGCATTTTGGAAGTGGCATTAAATCAAGACCTTAGCTTTCCTCTCAAATGGGTGTAAGGGTGCAGTTCACTCTTTGAAGACCAGAAGACTTCTGGCTAATATTTATCCCCTAGATTACCTAGTTCATGTCTCATAGCTGTTTGTGGGACTTGATTGAATGTCATTTGGCTGCAATGTTTTCCAAGATTACAGCAGTAACTACAATTGAAATTGTAGTTTTGGGTGTGAAACACTTTGGGTGGTTGCAATCAGCACAAACATTTGCATTTTTTTTCTTTTGCATTCTTAACACTTGTATTATTTGGTTATTGTTGCTCAAACACTGAAAACTATTTTATATTAATACAGAATGGGAATGTTAATACAGTATCAATTAGCATATTCAATAGATGTACCCTATTTGTTTGGACAGGTATAACAAAACTTCCATGGACCTGCATTAACAAATATCATGAAAACACCTTTAAAGACTTTTTTTTAAAGCCCAATCTGTAGCTACTATCTTTCTTCAATATCTATCAACAATCTATTACCTATTGCTTAGGCTACAAATCATTAATGAACTATCGTGAAATTTAGTCTGTAGTTAAGTATGGAATCAGTAAGATTTCTTACATAACTGCCATGAGGTGGTTGATTGTGTATGAATCACAGATGTATCCAATTAACATGATTATGACTTCAAGTGCCAAGAATCTTTTTCAGCAACTTTTAAACAAACAAATAATAATTTATTCAGAATAACCTTAATTAGAAAGTAATCTCCATGGAAAGTTGTCGCTGATAGTAAATCCACTTGATTTACTTATCTGTATCTGATGAATCACAACATAAAGGTAGAGATGGGTCCACAAAGGCTGGTAACCTGTCACCAAGACACCCTTTATTTACACGTGCATCATATATGACACTGATCCCATTAACACAGAGCCAGCTCCCAGAGAGAAGACAACCTTTGACACACTGTTTATGTCTGTCAGCCAGGACTCCTTGATTGAACCAGATTAACTGCCCCAATAAGGGAACTCACATTCTCGGAGGTCCATCTGGCTGACCTTGTTTCAACCACTACAGTGCTATTTCATTAGTTTTTCTTAGGCCATGCATTATTCATCCATATTGTGTTGACTAGAAATGAAACATTAATCAAATGTGAGGCATCAAACCATACTTTGGCTAACTGACTGTTTGTACTTATGGAGCAGTTATTGATAATCTTAAATTGATGGTGGATATATCATCTTGTTAATGCCAGTGCAATGCATTACCCTCTAGTTAAATGAACCTATTTTGAGTAATAGAGCCAAAACAGAAATTGCTGGAGATGCTCAGCAGCTCTGGCAGCACCTGTGGAGAAAAATCAGAGTTAATGTTTTAGGTCCAGTGACCCTTCCTCGGAACTGATGCTAGCGAAGAAAAAGATATTCTTTATGCAGAAGCTAGGGTCAGTGGGGGTGGTGGTGGTTGGGGGGGGGGGGGGGGGCGGTGGGGAAGGGGGGTGGTAAGGAGTAAATGATAAGTGGAAATAGAACCCAAAGAGAGAGAAGAGCAGTTGAACAGAAAAAGGAATGGATGATATCAGCCTGGAAGAATGAACAGCAACTAATAGGGATAATTAGAGGCTAACAATGGGTTGTGTGTAATAGCAGACCACACGGGATAAATTACAATAACAATAAATTATTGATTGTTAGTTTGAAAGTTGCTGAAATAGATTCTTGGCACTTGAAGTCATAATCATGTTAATTGGGTATATTTTAGATTAGATTACTTACAGTGTGGAAACAGGCCCTTCGGCCCAACAAGTCCACACCGACCCGCAACCCACCCAGACCCATTCCCCTACATTTACCCCTTCACCTAACACTACGGGCAATTTAGCCTGGCCAATTCACCTAACCTGCACATTTGTGCTTCATACTCAATCAACCACCTCATGGAAGTTATGTAAGAAACCTTACTGATCCCATACTTAACTACAGACTAGATTTCATGATGGTTCATTGATGAGATGTAGCCTAAGCAATAGGTAATAGATTATAGATATATATTGTAAAAATATAGTAGTAACAGATTGGGTTTTTAAAAAGCCTTTTAAAAAGCATTCACAACATTTATTAATGCAGTTATGTGGAAGTTCTAATGCTGTATTTGTCACAAAAAAACAGGATTCATCTATTGAATATGCCTGGTGTGGGGTTTGGGATAAGGATATGGGAGAAAGCACCTCAAATCCTAAAATTGTTGCCAGAAACTGTAGATTTTCCAAATGAAAAATGAGGTGCTGTTCTTCCAGCTTGCACTGAGTTCCTCTGGAGTACTGTAGCAAGTGTGAGACAGAGATGTTGGCCAGGTAGCACGGTGGTATGTTGAGGTGGCAGGCAACTAGAAGCTCAGGGTCTTTTTTTGCAGACAGAAGGTAGATATTCTGCAAAGCTGTCATCCAGTCTACACTTCATTTCTGCAGTGGAGTTCAGAGTGAGGGGGATCTAATAGAGACTTTTAAAATTCTAACACTACTAGACAGAGTAGATGCAGGGAGGATGTTCCCAATGGTGGATACATCCTGAATGAATGGTCACAGTCTGAGGATGTGGGGTAGACCATTTAGGATGGAGATGAGGAGACATCTCTTCACCATAAGAGTGGTGAGCTGGTGGAATTCATTACCACAGGAAGTAGTTGGTGCCAAAACATTGAATGTATTCAAGACGCCACTAGATACTGAACTTGGGGCAAATGGGATCACAAGTTATGAGGAGAAAGCAAGCTTCTGAGTTGGATGATTGGCAATTATTGTGATGAATGGCAGAGCAGGCTCAAAGGGCTGAATGGCATCCTCCTGCTCCTATCTTCTGTGTTTCTATGAGACCACATTGTGAGCAGCGAATGCAATAGATTGCATGAAGTGCAGGAAAGTGCTGCATCACATGGAAGGAGCGTTTGGATTTTTGGATACTGAGGAGGGAGGAAGTAAATGGACAGGTGTTGTGCTCTCTGCTGTTGCAGGGGAAGGTGCCATGGAGTTGTTGGGGTAGGGGGATAATGGAGCTATTGTTTAGCTTTGGGTGGTAGGTCCATTTTTACATTAAATTGCATCACCGGACCGTTGACTCCTCAGCAGTCCTGATTTTCTCCCTTCCCACATTTGGAGTTACAACTCCCCTAGCCTGAATATGGAAATGCATCATAGCTTTTTTATGATGAGCAGGTTTTAGGAGCACAGACCTAAAAATGACTTTTACTTCTTCATTGGTTGAACAGGCAGACTATCAGTGCACCCTACCTGCTCGGTGCCCAAAAGTCCAAATCAACAGCCTATGATTCCACCAGTATAGAATCTAATGGGAAAAGAAAATAATTTGTCTTTGTGAATATTACACAAGACAATGAGCGATTACAAAGCGCTGAGCTCATTAAACAGAGGTCATGACAGCAACTTTGCAACGGGGAATAGCCATCATTTGAACCACCCATTCAATGAGATTTTCCCTTTTATTCCCAATTATAAGATGTTGATGAGGGAAATATATAAACATCTGTTGATCTGATTTTCCATTGATGAATGTTGTTGGCAAACATCATTCCTAAGATAAGCGTCTACACTGAGGAACATTGATTTTAAATGGTCAGTGCATTATTATTCAGCAAAGCAGTAAGGATGCCAATTTATCATGGTTCTGTTTCACACTAACATTATGATACAAATACTAAATAATGCAGGAAAAAAGACAGTATTCACATGCCAGTGATTACTTTGCTCCAAGACTCAATACAGCCTTGATCCAAACATGGACATGACAAAAGAGCTGAATCCCAGAGTTTAGGTGATGACAATTGCCCTTTGCATTTGATAGGGTGAAATATTAAGGAACCCCCATAGAATTGTAATTGCTGAGAATAAAGCTTGGAGCAGCTGCCACCAAGGTGCAGTGGGGAAAGACCACTATCTAAGATATTTCTGCTGAAGTTATATAGGTGTCCATTCAGTTATTGGACATTCCCAATGCCTCAAATATATGTAAATACAGGGTGGAAGTGGGTACTGCAGACTGGAGATTAGAGTCAAGATTAGAGTGGTGCTGCAAAAGCACAGTAGGTCAGGCAGCATCCGAGGAGCAGGAAAATTGACCTTTCGGGCAAAAGCCCTTTATCAGGTTTCATTTTGTTTAATTATTGTAATTTATGTATTAAATGCAATCATGAATACTGAATACAGAAAACTAATCTTGCAATATATCTAATTTATTAAATGCTGGATTAATGTTCCTATTATTAATTTTCTTTGGTCTTGTCTCATACTTTAAAATTAGAGAATGTAACCATTGTTTTCTATTTCATAATCAGGCTTAGTACTTCTAACTGACCTTAATGGAATTATAGTGTCTTACAGCACAGAAACAGACCCTTTGGTCTGACTTGTCATTGCTGATCACCTTTCTCAAACTAAACTAGTCCCATTTGCCTGTATTTGGCCCATACCCCTCTAATCCTCTCCAAATGTCTTTTAAATGTTGTAACTATTCCTGCACCTACAATTTTCTCTGGCAATTCATTCCATATACACACTACTGTGTGAAAAACTTGCCCGCTGGTCCTTTTTAAATCTTTCCCCTTTCACCTTAAACCCATGCCCTCTAGTTTTGATTTTCCCCAGTCAGGAAAAAGCATCTTTGTTATTCATTTTATTTGTGCCCTTCATGATTTTATAAACCTTTGTAAGGTCAACATCCTATGCTCCATTTAAAAACGTCCCAGCCTCTCCTTCTATATCAAACTCACTAGTTTCAGTAACATCCTTGCAAATCTTTTTCGGCACCATTTCTAATTTAATAAGATCCTTCATATAGCAGGATAATTAGGTTTCTGTAATGTCAATCAACTAATTGACTTTAGGAGCTTTGTGAGACCTGTGCTGAGTTATCATGTCAAGAATAGTAGAAGTCTTGCTGCTTTGGTAATTTAAAGTGTCAGAAACTGTTCCCACTCCTGAACAAGTTATACATAAAAATAAAATAAAGAAATACAGATGCTGAGAATGTGAAATAAAAACAGAAATTGCTGGAGAAACTCAGCTGATCTGATACCATCTGTGGACAGAGAGCAGAGTTAACATTTTGCGTCCAGTGACCCTTCGTCATACACAAAGCTGTTTCAGATTAGTTCTCGGTTATCTGCTGTGGGACAGTTCTCTTAGACAATGGGTAAGAATATATATTAAATGCCAGGAAAATCTAGGAAAGAAAGACATACCTATGTTTATGTTCTGCCTTTAAGGATCTCAGAACATATCAAAGCATTTGGTACAACCAGTTATGAACATTTTGAAGTTTGTTATTGTTATATAAGAAAGTCAGATGCCAAATTGTACTAAACAACATTGCACAAACAGCTGTGTAGTCATATTAGACTATCAGTTTTAATCATTGGTTTGTGGGTAAATGTAGATCAAGACTTCACAAAGAACTCGACTGTTCTTCTTTGACATAATCACACACAGGATATTTAAAATCTACCTGGAAAGCTAAGTTTACTTTAACATCTCATTTGAAAGACTGTAGTTGCAACCTCGCAGCATTCCCTTATAACAGCATGGGATTGTCAGAATTGATAACAACTCAGAAGGAAGCCATTTGGCATATCATGCTGGTTTGTTGAAAGGGCTGCAGGTTTAATATCATTCGCTCACCCTCTCCTTGTACCCTGTGCATTCTTCCTCTCCATATAATAATCCAAGGTCCTTTTGAAGGTCTCTGTTGAACCTGCCTTCACTAAGCTCACAGGCAGAGCATTCCAGATCTTAACCAGCTGCAATAAGAGAAAGGATTTTCCTCAACATCATTTGCCAAAGTCTGCAGGTGTTCTCTAGTTCTTGATCCATCTTGCTGTTCCTTTTTACATATTCTGCCCAAACATCTCGTGACTTTGAACCCCAACATCAAATCCTCTTGTACATTTTCTTTTCTGTGTTTCTTCTTGTCAGCTTCTCTAATGTATCTATGTAACTGAAGCTGCTCATTCCTATGAATCCTTTCTGCACATCATTCCTAAGTGTGGTGCCCACAATTGAAGACATACCAGTTGGGACCAAGCCATTAGTTTGTACAAGTTTGGCACAATTTCCTTGCTTCTTAACTCTATGCCAATGTTCTATACTGTAATAAAGCCAAGGGTGCTGCTTTATTAACTCATTTCTCAACATGTCTTTATGTACAAATAAATCCAGGTGCTCCTTCTGAACCCTATTTGGAATTATACTCTTTTTATATAACTTGTCAGGAATTTTTCTACCAAAATGATTCACTTCACAATTCTCCACATTAAATTTCATATGCTATTTGTCCACCCATTACAACACCCTGCTCATATCATTTTTGAAGTTCAACATTATCCTTATACAGTTCAGATTTCATCAAAGTATGGTATTATCCACAAATTTTGAAATTATGTTTTTATTACCATGCATAGGTCATTTACTTATATCAGGAATTGGAGGAGTCCTAGCACCAACAAATTTTAAAGTGCTCTATAAAACATTGTATCTGTTTCTTATCTTTAAGAAAGTTCACATTGCAAGATTTGATTGGTTGCAAATAGACAATGTTGAGACTCTGCCTGCAATTCAGTCTGCTGTGTGTTTGCAAGCTGCACACACAGAAGTCAATTGGTTTTCTCTGCTGTCTTCATAACTAATGCATTTTACTGTTTCAATAAAATAAACCATGGTGTTAATCCCTAATGAGTGTTTGATTATTAGAGCAATATTAATAAAATCACATAAACCTCCCTCCGGTCTAAAACTATCAATTAACTGCTCATGTTTCTCCTCACTCAGACAATTTCATACAGGTCGTTCTGCTATAAGGTGGCAGTTGTGTTTCTCTGCAACCCTGTGCTATAAAAAATCTCGCTATGGAAAGTCACTGTAGAAAGTCACACTGTAGAAGATGGCTATAGAAAATCATGATACCTGTTCAGTAGAGAGTCATCAATCATGTTATTACCAATTTACATTGAAGAAACATGTGTTATTCCAGAACACCATGTACTCACCTTACTCAATGAGCAATCTATTTGCACAATAAAGCGTTGTACAGCACTTTATCAAATGTCTTTTTGAAATCCACGTACCCCCATCAACATCATCATTTTCACTAATTGTCTATGTAACCTTATTGAAGATCTCAAGTGAGTTAGTGGGACATGATAAGCCCTTCATAGATTTGTACTGACTTTCCTTTATTAACTCAGATTTGCCTATCTGTGTGCAGCTCCAAAAACACTCAAGAAAGTTGGGACCATCAAGGTCAAAGCAGTCTACTTGACCAGCATGAGATCCACAAACACATTCACTCCCTCTACCAATGACTCTCAGTAGCTGCAGTGTGTACCATTTGTAGAAAGCACTGTAGAAATTCACCAAGGCTCCTTCCACAGCACCTTCCAAATCCATGATCACTCACTATTTAGAAGGACAAGGGCAGCAGACATATGGGACATCACCGCCTGCGAGTTTTCCATCCAAACTACTCACCATCCTGATGTGGAAACATGTCATTTATAAATGGTTCTGCATTCACAGGATATGTGCATCACTGGCAGGGCCAAAACTGATCACCTATCGTTCATTGTCTTTGAGAAGCTGTTACTGAGCCACCTTCTTGAACCACTGGAGACAATGGAGCAGTTCCTTTCTGAGACCCTTCATTCTGTTTCTGCCTTGCCAAAACAACCTATTGCCAGTTCTGTTGCCTTCTTTCATTAAGCCTGTCTGCATGCCCTCCTTCCGATCTCCTTCTTTGGCTCAGCGGAAATGTTAGTACGAACAATACGTTGGTACAATGCCTGTGGAAATTTCAATTGGTGCAAGATTGATCAAGAATGTTTGCATTAAACCAGTATGGTTTGAAACTCCTTCCAATTTATTTATGTTTTATTGCTTGTTTAAAGCAATTAAAATTCAAGATAAATTTACATGTGCAGCTCATCAGTTTTGTTGAATTTGGGAAATATATCTGCTGCTAGCCTATTAAGTCCCAAAGAAAAGCTATGGTAATAGAGGCAAATACATCAAAGATTTAAATTTATTCCATTGCCTTCATCGGATTCTTCAATTGAAGACTGACAATTATATAGAATTTGTGTCTGCTTACTGGATAATTAAAACAAATAAAAACTTATTACAACGGCATTTGAAGTTACGCTCCAATGACTTCTTGGACTTTTTTCAGTTCATGAATGACTAGAATGCTTATCTTGAATGCTTCCCATTGTTATGAACTTAAAAGAGATGAGAACTGGTTTTGCTTTGTCTTGTTTAGAAATCTAGATATTTGCTTAAATAATCACAGGGCAAGGTTCACCATTTAATTTTTAAAAAGCAAGCAAAATCGATGATCATGAATATTACTAACAAACTGTCTTCATATTGATCTTGGTGTGCAAGGCCATAGCACCCTGAAAGAGGTGGTTAAGAAGGCATACAGCATGCTTGCTGTCGTTGGTCAAGGCACTGAGATATGTCATGTTGCCGATGTAGAAAACTTTAGTGAGGCCACATGTGGAGTATTGTTTAGAATATTGGTCACCACACTATAGGAAATATGTGGAAGCTTTCAAGAAGGTGCAAAGAGGTTGACCAGGGTGTTGCCTGGATTGGTGTGTATTAGCTATAAGAAGAGGTTGGATAATCTTAGATTATTTCCATGAGAATGTTGGCGGCTGAGGGACTACCTGATAGGAGAATATGAAGTTATCTGAGAAATAGATAGGGCGGATAGTCAGAGTCTATCTCACCTGGGATGGAACTGTCACATACTAAGGGTTATTTGGAAGTACTGGCTTTTGGAGCTCTGCTCCGTCATCAGGTACCTGATGCACACCCCAGTCCAACACTGGCACCTCCACATCATGACAGATTAAAGGGAAATAGGCTCAAGGTGAGAGGGGGGAAAGTGTAAAGCAGATATGCATGTCAAGATCTTTTTACCCAGAGGGTGGTAAATGCCTGGAAGGCACTGCCAGGGAGGTGATAGAAGCAAATATGATAGCAACATTTAAGAGGAATTTACATTGACACATGAACAGACTGGAAATAGATAGATATGGACAATCTGGCAGGTGATGGGGCTAGTTTCAAATGGCATCATGGTCAGCACAGACATGGTGGACCAAAGGGCCTGTTCCTGTACTCTATTGTTGTATGTTCTATCAGACAATCTGATCACACAATTATTTACTGGAAACCACCTTTTTTTTAGATCAGCAATAAAATCTGACAGAAACCTGTTTTTTAAAGTGACCATCACTCCAAGTTAAAATAGTTTTATTTTGTGCCCAAAAGCAAATTGCCTTTGCATGATGATGACAGTTTTTAGAAGCTTTAAGTGTTGACTCTTTTATGAAGGTTATCTTTATTTGACACCAGTGTCCAATAAATTCATTGGTACAATAATATGATTAACAAGTGTATTGCCCTCAACCCCCACCACCCCCCCCCTCACCCCAATCTGAAATATATGCTGAACACTAATCTTCATGACCAGTGCACCCACTCTGTACGATCCACATTTTCAATTAACTGCGCAACTGTTTGGGATGGTAAAGAGGTTACTGTCTGTAGTTGGTGAAGAAAATGTGTGATATCTCTTAAAGAGGAAGTGTGTTTGTGTACTGTGGCTGCAAGAAGTGCTGCCCTAAGAAAGACTGAAATGGATGAAATTGGGGAAGTGTAGCCACCAATGATTGAGAGGCTGCAATAAGGACCTTGATACAAAAAACCAGAGAGAAGCATGGATTTAATATACCTCCAGCTATCAGCCCTCCCTCCAGGTTGTAATGAGGAAATTGTCACTGAGGTAAATGCCAGGAGTATTGCTCCCAGCTTGTAGATGCAGTGCTGTTGGAAGTTCAATGATTTAGCTAGAATTGTGAAGCGAGATCACTTCTCAAATTCCGTATCATCAACAATTGCATCAATTACATTCATGGCAATAATCAGACCAGCACCCCCCAATTCATTCACCACTCTAATCATCACATTACGTTTCACGTTATTCCTTCCTTCATCCTCAAACACTTAGCATTAATAAAAGTTCCTGTATGCAATTCACCTCTTGGGCACAAAATGGCAGATATTCAACCATGACAGCCATATTTCCTAATGATCTCTCAATTTCTTGGAGAAGAACATTGCTCGTAACACTGAGTAGAAGATTACAAAAGCGAAGAATTGGCATGGGAATATACCTTGTGCTTCATTGAAGAAACAGCAGCAATGAGGAAGTTGTTTGAGGGGCTTTTGGTAAATTTCTCATAGGTCTTTTTATTCTTATCACATCCTTGTAGAAGCTCTTATAGTCCTTTTCTGTGTCCCATGCGAGTTTACTTTCATATTCTACTTTTCCCCAAATTAAACAAACTCCTCACCTTCCTTTACTGAATTCTAAATTGTTCTCAGTCCTCCAGCTTGCTACATTTTTTAGGAACTTTGTATGAGTTCACTTTACTTCTAATGCTATCATTTTCCTTTCATAATCTGTTTTTGGGTCACTTTTCCAGTTATCTTTGTTTACTCGTGGGATGTGGGTGTTGCTGGCTAGGCCTTCCTGATTGCCATTGAGAAGGTAAGGGTGAGCTGCCTTCTTGCACAGCTGCAGTCCATGAGCTGGAGGTAGATCCGTATTGGGGGGATTTCCACGATTCTGATCCAGTGACAGCGAAGGAATGGTGATATATTTCCAAGTCAGGATGGTGGATGGCTTAGTGGGCAACTTACAATTGTTGCATTCCCTTGTATCTGCTGCCCCTGTCCTTCAAGATGGAAGGGGTCATGGGCTTGGAAGGTGTTGTCTGAGAATCTTTGAATTTGGCAATGCATCTTGTTGCTCCTGGGCATCAGTGGTGGAGGGAGTGGATGTGGTGCCAGTCAAGTGCGCTGATTTGTCCTGGATTATGTCAACCTTCTTGAGTGTTTATGGAGCTACACATATCCAGTCAAGTGGGCAGTATTCCATCACACTCCTGACTTGTGGCTTGTAGATCATGGGTAGGCTTTGGGGAGTTAGGAGATGAGTTATTCACTGCAGTATTCTTAGCCAATATCTATTTCACCAAAACAGAATCTATAACTGCTGCATTGCATGCATTACTTTCTCAAATATACTCTGTCTTACCCTTTAATGATGTTACCCAGTTTATCATAGCTAACCCACATCTCATACCTTCAAAGTTCCTTTGTTTGGATCTTGGATCCTACTTTGCTTTCTATCCCGATAGAAGATTCAATTGTATTATGGTCACTTTTTCCTAAAGGGCATCTCATTCTCATTGCACAATCAAAATTCTAGGATAATCTGTTCAATATTTGACTCCTCATCATCCTGGTCGCAAAACAAATGTCCTCATCCCAGCTGCCACAGTATTATTGCAATTCTGGTTATTGCTGACTTTCCCAGTCTCTATGAGTATTAAAATCAGCAGTGATTATTATAACACCCCTATTTAATTTCCTGTTTAATGTTATCCTGTATTTTACTATTATTATTTGTAGACCTTTAGACAGCTCACAATAATATTTTCTATCTCCCATTGTTTCTTAGCTGCACTCAGAATGGTTGCACTTTTTCGATTTTCACTATCTATGTCCTTTCCCACAACTGCACTGGTTTCATCTTTTATTAATACCTCCACCTCACCTTTTTTTCAGTTTTGCTTTTCCTTCATAAAGATTGAAAGCTCTTGGATTTTCAGTTACTAGCTTCAGTCCTTTTGTAGATATGTCTTAATATTTGCAAATATGTTGTGCCTGAGCACCTGTTTTCACTTTTTAATTAATTTAAGTTATTGCAAATGCTTTGTGCATTCAGATATTATACCTTTTAGACTTATCTTTTTGACATTTTTACACTTTTTTTGTACATCAGCCTTATTTGCTGCTCAGCCCTTGATTCCTCTATCCCCCGCTTTTTTTTTCTATTTACATCTTTGTTTCCCTCACTCCTTTCTTTACACTCCCTTCCCATTCCCATTCCCCTGCAATTCGAGTTTGAACTGCTGTTCCAATGTAGACATGAATACTCCTGTGAGGAGTATTGGTTCTGATCCTAGGGTATAACCCACCCAACACAGACAGATTACATCTTCCCCAGAACTGGTCCCAATGCTTTAAGAATCTAAGTTCCTCCCTCCTACACCATTCCTCCAGCCACACATTCATTTAGTCCATTCTAACATGTAGCAGTGAGAGTAATCTGGAAATTACTTCCTTTGAGGTCCTGCTTTCTAATTTATTTCCTAGCTCATATTCCACATTTATGTTTTTACCTATGTTGTTGGCACCAACATGAACCACAACCACAACCTGTCCCTTCAGTATGTCCTACAGCTGCTGACCCTGCTCTTGACCCTGGCACCAGGGAGGCAACACACCATCCTGATGCCACAGAAATGTTTTTGTTCCCCTTGTAGCAAAATCTCCTGTTACGATTTTGATTCTTTGTTTTCTCTCACCCCATGTAGGAAGCAACTCCCGGTGCTACAGACTTGGTTGTAACTGCAATCCTCTGAGAAACCAAGTCTCCTAGCAGTATTCAAAACAGAAAATCTGTCAGAGAATGAGAGATGGCTGCAGGGAGGAATTTTGCCACTATCATTTGAGTGAAACTCATCTCCATTTCAAACAACAGATACAAATGGTCCTTGCAAACATTCTGTCCTGAGTGTTCCTGAAAGTGAGACCTCTTTGCAGTTGTCAATTCCACTTTTCAATCTGCATATCAACTGTTGATAGTTAGACATACTGGCATTTTATTCTGGGATGATTTTCTCAAGTGATGTTTAAAAGGAAATGAGCATTTAGATTATATCGGAATTGTGATCCATTCTTTTTCATTAATGATTCTATTTGACTCTTTAATTGTTGTATTTATTTCTAGTTATATTTCATTACAATTTGGTTGCATTCATTCTTTAATCAAAACAATGTAAAATATAATTACATGATTCCAAGGCCAGCAAATTGTAATAATTATGTTTTCAAGCGGAAGTACATAAATAAACTGACATCTAGCAATCTGAATGGAAACATTTGTTCTACTAGCTACTGTCAATTTCAGGAAGAAATAATGTTATGTACCAACCATTCAAATTGCAAATGTTATTCAGCCAAAATGGCATTAATTTTTGGATGTTTCTTCTGTGAAAGATCTTTGAGAGTTTCTGTTTCTAAAAGCAGGAAAATTCTTAACTGTCAAATTTTTATATAAAGTAAGTCAGAAGTCACATGACACCAGGTTATAGTCCAACAGGTTTATTTGAAATCACAAGCATTTGGAGCACTGTTCCCTCATCTTGATGAAGTAGCAGTGCTCTGAAAGCTTGTGATTTCAAAGAAATCTATTGGACTATAACCTGCTTTGGTGTGACTTCTGACTTTGTCCATCCCAGTCCAGCACCAGTACCTCCAAATCATGGCGTGTAAACCAAGTATACAAAGTCTAACATCAAAATCTGTGGTATAACTCTATTTAATAGCAGTGTGTTACAGAAAATTTACTGGCTTCAGAAATTACTCCATGTAACAATATGTTAACTAGCAGCATCATTTGGTTGGCAGCTGGTTTCAGATACAGAGTTATGCCAACAGTGTGGGTTCGATTCCCCCACCAGCTGTGATTACCATGAAGGATTCTCCTTCTCAGCCTCATCCCTTGCTTGAAGCCATTCCGTCAGGTTAAAACACCATCTCTCACCAATCACAGAGCAGCAGCCCAATGGCCTGGTAAGACTATGGTAACTTTACATTAACTAGATATTTCTTTCCTGAAATATTAAAAGAAAGCATTTGTTTAAATGATCTATAAGTAAGCTCAACGTGATAAGGCTGTATGGATCTGATTGATTGAATGTATTGAAATACCATATTAACAATTGATTGTTTGCTTCCAGTAAAGAATTATGATCTCAAGACCATTGAATGCATTTGTCCAAGTTAACATAAAAATCAAGAGATTTAATTAGTCTGCTGACTTTATGACAGACTCTTTTTCATTCATCCCTGAGTCTTTTATTAGCATTGACTAACAACAGACACCATGACAAAGCTTTCATCACAATGA
This sequence comes from Chiloscyllium punctatum, assembly GCF_047496795.1. Taxonomy (NCBI): domain Eukaryota; kingdom Metazoa; phylum Chordata; class Chondrichthyes; order Orectolobiformes; family Hemiscylliidae; genus Chiloscyllium; species Chiloscyllium punctatum. Next base: position 120,720,123 of record NC_092747.1, read on the forward strand.
AGTGAAAAGTTCATCATGTTGGAAGTGCAATTGTGTTTGATATATTCATTAGGTGGGGGAACTGCAGCTTTGCTGACACAGACCTTGATTACATCCAGATTTACAGTGAGTGGGCTAATGTAATGGATGATGTGTGTTCAAGAGTGTGACCCATTAACTACTTGAAGATTACCATCAGAATGTGTTAATACCATTCAGACAATATCCAAGTATTACATACCAGATAATCATTGACTAGAGAATGAGTAAAACAAACAATTCAGAGTAACTAAGATCAGTAATAAACATGCTATTAAACATTAGAATAATTATCCTGCAAAGATGCAGTGGTAACAGGAAAGCTATTATTAAACCTTGTTAGCTGGAGCTTGGTTGGTAGCACGATTATTTCAGAGGAACCAGAGATTATTACAAAAAATGAAGTCTGGCACTCAAGTGGAGTTTTGTACTAATGGTTCAAATTTAAGTTCAAATCAGGTTCTGTCTGCTGTCCAAGGTATGTGTAAAAAATTCCATAGCATCATTTTAAATATGAAAAGTTGAGCTATTGCTGATGACTTGGCATAATTTATCCCTCAATCAAAATGATCAAAGAAGAGATAATTGTGTAATTATCGTATTGCTGTGTGAGATCTTGCTGTGCACATAATAGCTGCTAAGTTTTCTGAATTTCAACAATGATTATATTTCAAAAATACATCATTGACAGTAAAGTGGTTTGGGGTAACTTGAGATTGTGAAAGATGCAAATAAATGCAAGTCTTTTGTTAATTTTATTAGAATTTAGAACATATTTATATTTTTGTTGATTCTCTGGGAGGGGGAGGTGATATGTAGCGCTCACAATAGACAGCACAGTGATCAAAAGTAGAGAGCATAGTGATAATTAATTGACTGATGAAACTGACAGGCTTGAAAGCAACTATGCAGTGAAATTGCATTTTGTTTGCCTGTCTTTATGAAAAGGTTATGCTAGCAGCACTTGTTGTGAGAGCCAAATTTCACTTCTTTACCAGTGACTAAGCTCATCCACCTCAGACTGAACTACATTTTTGATCTGAACTTCCCTGCAGTCAATCTTTATTTCAGCATAGGATCAGCTTACACAACTATAGCATGGACTTCTGCTGAAAAGCATTAAAAAAGCCCCAGAAACCTTCACCAACAAACAGAAGCAAATGGGTTCTTGACTCCACATTCTTTGACATTATCCATAAATTTATAATGGGGTATTTTTGAAAAATTCAGAGATATTATGTATACTCCTTAGCCATTTTCTACCATTTCATTGACATCCTCAAAACATTCAATAAGCAAATTTTATTTGTTTTGAAATACACAGATTTATGAAGTATTATATTTTTGGTTTCTATATTCTCATCTGTTCTCTCCTTTAGAAGGGATTCCATTACTTTTTCCTATCATGAATGTTAGCTAACTGGTCTGTAATTACCTGCACATGTCTTATTCCCCCCTCTTAAACAGAGATATTACTGTAGGTACCAATTGCCTATCTGGCATTGCACTTTTTTCTGATGAACAATTTTGTATGTTTAGTAATATCATTTATTTACTATATTATTTTGAAATGGGTAGATACAATTCATCCAGTCCAAGCTTTTGCCCTTTCAGAGTTCTACTGAAAGTTTATTTAATGTATCCCAGTTTAATTTAAACTATATTTAACTTAGAACTCATCTCATTGTAAAATTAATAGTATTGAACAAATGTTTACCTTGAGGAATAGAATCATATAGAGTAATATTTGTATTTGGTAAAGTGGAATAATTATTTAATTGCTCAGCCGTCTCTCCATTGTTATCTGTGGTGGTTGATTTCTATCCTTAGTGGAACTAGTCCTATCCCTGTCATTTTTTTTAAAATTGATGCACCTGCAAAATATTTTACTGTTTTGTTTAATGTTTCATTATAAATTTAATTTCACAATTCTTATGGAATTATAATATTTCAGTTGCTACTGCTTAGCTGAATTCTTTACTGTGAAGGCTTCACTTTTTTCTGATCGATGGAATAGCTAGCATGAAGATTGCAAACAGAAGAACTTTAACTTAGGTACATAGGTTTCTTCATCTGTTTGCAGTATTGCATATATCTGTTGAAAATTAATTGTAAGTAGGATATTAAACAGGTCCAAAAATGTGAAACCTGTTTTACTTTTTCCTTTTGTGAACTATTTTCTGAAAAGAATTGTGAGTCAATATTGTTGGAATATTACTCTATATGATTCTATTCCTCAAGGTAAACATTTCTTCAATACTATTAATTATCCCATTCTTTTAATTATCAAGATATGGACATTGTCAGTAAGGATTTTCAAGGATAGATAGCAAAGAACATTCATTACACATCCTCACTTCCTTCTTGTTGAACCTTCTTGTTGAACTATTACTGTCAATCTGGTGAAGCCACAATACTGAAGCAGTGGTGATATATTCAAAGTCAGAATGGTCTGATCTGAGGGAGAACTTAGAAATGATAGCCTTCCCGGCCACTTGCTGCTCTTGTTCTTCTAAGAGGTTGACGACACACATTTAAGTAGTGCTGCCAAAGATGCTTTGGTGAATGGTGCAGTTCATTCTATGGATACTGCAGAGCACAACCATCTCAAGATGAAGGGAGTGAATTCTTAACTGATGCTTAGAGGATGGGCTGCAAATCAAACAGACTGCTTTGTCCTCTTTGGTGACCATCCTTCCCTCTCATAGGTCCTGAAGGCCCTAAGATGAAAATATTGGCTGTAATTCCTGGAGTGATAACAAGACATTAAATGATACATCTGCATTCTTTTTGCATGGTAGATATGCTCCAGCATCTCAATTAGCTTCATTGTTCAGTAATAAACATTTGTACTTGCAAACAATTTGTAAATCAGATGATCAAACATTGGCACAGGAGAAACTGGCCAATCTATACCTCAACAATATTGCTTGCCTTTGTTCTCTAGCCTTTGAAATTTGGATCTTGAAACACTTATCTTATAAAAAATTGTGTCTTAACAACTCTGATTAAGCCAGCACCCACAGTCTTTCTTTCAAAGGGAAGGCCATACATTTTCCAATACTTCATGTATGAAAAATGTTTCCTAATTTCCCTCCTGAGTGCCCAAACTCGGATGATAACAAGATCACATCTTAATTGGTGCATTTGTTGCCATTTCAAATTCTTGCCCAGGCTTTATCTCTTCGACTTTGTTCCATTAATTTATTTCATTCCAAAAGATAGTCATCAGCTTGATGCATGTGCACATTGTGTATTTTTAATAAAAAATATCATCTCTGTCCATTGCTCAAACTGCCACAAAATTGTATAAAAGTGTATTGCTGAAGAATGAATTTAAATATCCCCTTGAATTTCTGCATCAAATTAAAATTAGGAAAGAAATGAGTTATACTGAAGCACATCCTGCTGAACTTCACATGAGAAATTCAGAAATTTTGGCTATGGGACCTCCAATTTGTGTTTTCAACTCTCCAGTACTATCACGAAATTTACAGGAATAGAACATAGAACATAGAAGAATACAGCGCAGTACAGGCCCTTCAGCCCTCGATGTTGCGCCGATCAAAGCCCACCTAACCTACACTAACCCACTATCCTCCATATACCTATCCAATGCCCGCTTAAATACCCATAAAGAGGGAGAGTCCACTACTGCTACTGGCAGGGCATTCCATGAACTTACGACTCGCTGAGTGAAGAACCTACCCCTAACATCAGTCCTATATCTACCCCCCCTTAATTTAAAGCTATGCCCCCTTGTAATAGCTGACGTGGAAAAAGGTTCTCACTGTCAACCCGATCTAACCCCCTAATCATCTTGTACACCTCTATCAAATCACCCCTAAACCTTCTTTTCTCCAATGAAAACAACCCCAAGTGCCTCAGCCTTTCCTCATAGGATTTTCCTACCATACCTGGCAACATCCTGGTAAACTTCCTCTGCACCCGTTCCAGTGCCTCCACATCCTTCCTATAGTATGGCGACCAAAACTGCACACAATATTCCAGATGCGGCCGCACCAGAGTCTTATACAACTGCAGCATGACCTCAGGACTCCGGAACTCAATTCCTCTACCAATAAAAGCCAGTACGCCATATGCCTTCTTAACTGCACTATTTACCTGGGTGGCAACTTTCAGAGATCTGTGTACATGGACACCAAGATCCCTCTGCTCTTCCACACTACCAAGTAGTCTACCATTAGCCCAGTAATCCATCTTTTTATTACTCTTACCAAAGTGAATCACTTCACACTTAGCTACATTGAACTCCATTTGCCACCTTTCTGCCCAGCTCTGCAGCTTCTCTATATCCCGCTGTAACCTGCCATATCCTTCCTCACTGTCTACAACTCCTCCGACTTTCGTATCATCCGCAAACTTGCTCACCCAACCTTCTAACCCTTCCCCAGGTCATTTATAAAAATGACAAACAGCAATGGTCCCAAAACAGATCCTTGCGGAACACCGCTAGTGACGGCACTCCAAGATGAACCTTTGCCATCAACTACTACCCTCTGTCTTCTTCCAGAGAGCCAATTCCTAACCCAAACCTCCAACTCACCCTCAATGCCATATCTCTGTATTTTCTGCAGTAGCCTACCATGGGGGACCTTATCAAATGCCTTACTAAAATCCATATATACCACATCTACCGCTTTCCCCTCATCTACCTCCTTAGTCACCTTCTCAAAGAATTCAATAAGGTTTGTGAGGCACGACCTGCCCTTCACAAAACCATGCTGACTATCCTTGATCACATCATTCTTATCCAGATGTGCATAAATCCTATCCCTTACAATTCTCTCTAAGACTTTGCCCACAACAGAAGTGAGACTCACTGGCCTATAGTTACTAGGATTATCCCTACTCCCCTTCTTGAACAAGGGAACCACGTTTGCTAGCCTCCAGTCCTCTGGCACTACTCCTGTCGACAAAGAGGACACAAAAATCAAGGCCAATGGCTCTGCAATCTCCTCCCTTGCTTCCCAGAGAATCCTAGGATAAATGCCATCAGGCCCAGGGGACTTATCTATTTTCACCCTTGCCAGAATTTCCAACACCTCTTCTCTACATATCTCAAAGTCATCCATTCTACTTATTCGTGCCTCAGTATTTATATCGACAACAATGTCCTGTTCCTGAGTGAATACTGACGAAAAGTATTCATTCAGCGCCTCCCCAATCTCTTCAGCCTCCACACGCAACTTCCCATTACTATCCTTGATTGGACCTATTCCTTCCCTAGTCATTCTTTTATTCCTAACATACCTATAGAAAGCCTTTGGGTTTTCCCTAATCCTACCAACTAAGGACCTTTCATGTCCCCTCCTTGCTGCTCTTAGCTCTCTCTTCAGGTCCTTCCGGGCTACCTTATAACTCTCAATTGCCCCTATTGAACCTTCACGCCTCATCTTTACAAAGGCCGCCCTCTTCCATTTAACCAGGGATTCCAACTCCTTATTAAACCACGGCTCCCTCACATGACCCTTTCCTCCCTGCCTGATAGGTACGTACTTATCAAGGACACTCAATAGTTGCTCCTTGAACAAGTTCCACATATCAATTACGCTCTTGCCTTGGAATCTACTTTTCCAATCCACACATCCTAAGTCATGCCTCAACGCATCATAATTTCCCTGCCCCCAGCTATAACTCTTGCCCTGTAGTACACACTTATCCCTCTCCATCACTAGAGTAAAAATCACCGAATTGTGGTCACTGTCCCCAAAGTGCTCACCTACCTCTAGTTCTAATACCTGGCCTGGTTCGTTACCCAGAACCAAATCCAGTATGGCCTCACCTCTTGTTGGCTTATCTACATATTGTGTCAGGAAACTCTCCTGCACACATTGCACAAACACTGACCCATCTAACGAACTTGAGCTATAGCTTTCCCAATCAATATCAGGAAAGTTAAAGTCTCCCATAACAATCACCCTATTACTGTCACTCTTCTCCTGAATCATCTTCGCAATCAAAGACTAATCCTTGGATCACAACAATGAGCAATGCAGGAGGCACATTGTGGGAGGATTAGATAGCTTGTTATTATTGTCATTTTTAAAATAATATTAAATCAGGTAACAAGAAGTCTGTAGCTTTCCAATTGTCTTGGGAAGGCAATGCATGTGGGAAAACAAAAGGACCAGGGACAGGATTGTGTAGGCGGGGTGACAGTGCAGGGTGGATGGTCATGTGATGAAACCTTCAGGAATGCAGCCATATTGTTTGGGGTGGTGGTGGTTGCATGGGAAAGGGAGATTAGAGTTTCCAAGCCACCTGCATACAGCCTCAGTTTACAATGTTTCCCTTCCCCTGTTCCCTTCCCATTTCCTTTCGCTCCCTGATTAACCATCCTTCTTGGAGAAAGTGAGAACTGCAGATGCTGGAGTACCAGAGTTGAAAAATATGGTGCTGGAAAAACACAGCAGGCCAGGCAGCATTTGAGGAGCAGGAGAATCGACATTTTGGGCATAAGCCCGAAAGCCTGAAGAAGGGCTTATGCCCGAAACGTCAATTCTCCAGCTCCTCAGATGCTGCCTGGCCTGCTGTGTTTTTCCAGCACCATATTTTTCTAACCATCCTTCTTTCCTGCCTAACATGCCTCACTCCTGCTAGAGTCAATCAGTCTGAGATCTGGAAGATCTCAGATTACTTTCAGAATAGCCAATCTTCATTTCAGTTCCTGCACAGTCAATCTCACAGCTTTGTCTGGTGATGCTGCTAGTGCTGAAGAGCTACTGATTGCAAAGCTACTCAGAGGCAGGACTTCTTTCTGGAGAATGGTGGATTATTGTCCCATAACAATTAAAGGGCTCTTGGTTGACAAGTTGAGTAGACATAGTTGACCTAAAATCAAACTCCAGACACTGACACCTAATTGAAATACACTTATTCTGTGCAATGCTAAAATTAACTTTGTTTTTAACATGTACAATTTATTACTTATTCTTGAGTCCAGTGCAATTATAAGTGATATGTGCCAATCCCAAACAGATTTATTAGTGATATCAATGAATGACAGCACACAGACCCAACAAATAGCAGGCTATTGTGCTGTCATTGCTTGTGTAAATGAGGTAAAACTGAATGGAGCTCTGAATTAGCTTTTCCTGGTGAGGACAATTGCTTGTTCAGTTAACTTCCTCAATCTCACCAATCTTTTCTCAGGATCTCAAAATGCAAAATTAAAGCAAATTGTCTACCTTCTCATTCTTTTTATCAATTAACCTTTTTTGAACTGCACATATTTTCAAAGTCACAGAACCAACTACCAACCTTATACACACTTGTGCAAGTAAGCAAATCTTCTGTTTGATTTGATATGATTTGATTTGATTTATTGTTGTTACAGAGTTCTTTTTTGTGTTTTATTGACCATAGCTTTGTCATGGGTGAAGCAGCACAGGTGTTGGTGAACATCACTCCCAGTAACTTGACACGCTGGACAAGCTCCAGCTGAGCACCATTGATGCAGACAGGGGCATACCCTCCACTCTGCTTCCTGATGTCAATGACCAGCTCCTTCATTTTGCTGACATTGATGGCGAGGTAATTATCTTTACCTCACCGCTAAGGTGTCACCAGTAAACTTGTAAATGGAGTTGGGGCAGAAGTTGGCCACACAGTTGTGAGTGTACAAAGACTGGATTAGTGATGCTGGAAGAGCACAGCAGTTCAGGCAGCATCCAACGAGCTGCAAAATCGATGTTTCGGGCAAAAGCCCTTGCCCGAAACATCGATTTTGCTGCTCGTTGGATGCTGCCTGAACTGCTGTGCTCTTCCAGCATCACTAATCCAGTATTTGGTTTTCAGCATCTGCAGTCATTGTTTTTACCTTGAGTGTACAAAGAGTATAGTAGGGCGTTGATTAAGCAGCCTTGTGGGGCATCATGAGGATTATTGTAGAGGAGGTATTGCAATCTATAGGTTAGGAGGTCAAGGATCCAGTTACAGAGGAGACGTCCAAACCTAGATCTCAGAGTTTGGAGATCAGTTTGTTTGGGATTAAAGTGTTGAAGATGGAGCGGTCATCAATAAGTAGGATCTTTATGTAGGTATCCTTGTTATCCAGATGTTCCAGTGATGAATGTAGGGCTCGGTAGATGGTATCTGTTGTGGACCTGTTGCACTGGTGGGTGAATTGCAAAAATCAAGGCAGGCTGTGGGCCTAGAGCTGATATGAGCCATTATTAACCTCTTGAAGCACTTCATAATTATGGGGATCAGAGCCATTGGGGAGAAGTCATTGACGCATGCTGCATGATTTTTCTTGGACACTGGGATGATAATGGTCTTCTTGAAACAGGTGGGGACTTTGGATCCAAGTCAGGAGAGGTTAAAGATGTTAGTGAATACTCTCACCAGCTGGCACCCGCAGGATCTGAGTGCATGGCTGGGGACTCCATTCAGACCAGTCACTTTCTGTGGGTTCACCGTCATGGTGGCACGGTGGCACAGTGGTTAGCACTGCTGCCTCACAGCGCCAGAGACCTGGGTTCAATTCCCGCCTCAGGCGACTGTCTGTGTGGAGTTTGCACCTTCTCCCCGTGTCTGTGTGGGTTTCCTCCGGGTGCTCCGGTTTCCTCCCACAATCCAAAGATGTGCAGGTTTAGGTGAATTGGCCATGCTAAATTGCCCGTAGTGTGAGGTAAGGGGTAAATGTAGGGGTAGGGGTATGGGTCGTGGGTCGGTGTGGACTTGTTGGGCCGAAGGGCCTGTTTCCACACTGTAATGTAATATAATATGAAGGCAGATCTACCATCTGCAGTGGTGACCATGGGTTCAGGTGCATACACACACATACAGACACACAGTTGATCAAGGATAACCAATGTGCTACTAACTGCTTTGTTCCACTACTGAGTTTCCATTTCATCCACAAGGAACCTACTGCCATACAAGCTCACAAAAAGATTCATACGACAAAAGAAAAATGCCATAGAGACATTTGGAATTGAAAAAAAAGAAGTGGAAATATTCAATGGATCAGACAACATTAGAGAGAAAGAGAGAAAGAGAAGGACAAAAATCGTTTCAGGTAAACTTTCATCAGAATGTTCACCTCTACAAGGCACAAATCAGGAGTCTGATGGAATACTCCATCAGTATGGAAGTGGATACAATTACAACATTTAAAGAGCATTTGGATAGGTGCATGAATAGGACCTGGGTTACAGAGGGATATGGACCAAATGTAGGCAAATGGGACTAATTAAGTTTGGGATAACTGGTCAGCATGCAATGAAGGGTTTGTTTCCATGCTGTATGACTCTGTGACTCTAGGACACTATAACACCCTAATACTGGGTGTCTAGCATTACTTGATTAGCTACATGTGGCATATTAACGATCCATATCTGCCTTTCTGAATAAATGACAGCTAATACACACTGTTGTACAATGTGTGATCTTAATATTTGAGTTTTTAAAATTTTATTGCTGAGACCAACTATAGAGTATACATAATTTTTTACATCCTTGTGGCATACAACTTTCTGAAATACTAACTGTTGGTAGTTACTTGTTAAAAACATGTAATGATATCTATATTGAGCAAATGTAAGGAGTATTCACATGTGAAAGTACATGGGAGGGCATTGGAAGTACTTGCTGTTAAATTTGAGAACGTTAGGTAGTCAGTTGTCCATATAAGGTAATTTTGGAATAAAATTGTAGTTTTGAAAATACTTTCTCCTGTTGGAAGTGTGGCATATTTATTTAATTGATCATTTGTAAAATTGAATTACTGCAGATGAACCACAATGAAGTGTGTTTTGTAATAATGTTGAAAGATAACTGCAGTTTTCAAGATTGATTTACTTTAGATTTAATGATAATGTCAGTATGTTAGAAGTATGCGAAGATTATAAAGTTAGGTATTCATCTGTTATTAACTGATAAGATTGAATGTTGTTGTCAGGTTAATGCTGTCATTACATTATGCTCTGGTGTATGGCTTTACATGGACCTCTGAGGATGAAAATTGACCAATCATTTACATAGTTTATTAAATTTTGATATGTAAGATTTCTGAAAGAAGTCTAAATAGAGCATTAGATCTGATTAGGGCATTAAATTTCCCCTCTGCTCTCAATCACATATTTTCACTTGTTTCACTTTTACTTTTCACTTTACCATATTAAGAAACTAAATATTATATGCCGTGTCATGCATAGGAATCGTGTATCTCTTCTGCATGAGATACTTGGAAGAAACCGATCTGGGCTCCTGCACTTGAATCGGCAAAAGGATATTGCCATTTCACCAAACAATGGATGAGACACCATTTACCTCTTCACAGGCCAATTATCCACTTTTGTTTAAGAACCAAGACATCCATTAGAATACTGAAACTGTTGAACTCCATTTGGAAAAAAATAACATTGACAGCTCTTTCTGACATGAAGTCTAATCACCCATTCAGTAAGATCATGGCTGATCCAATAACCCCTCACACCATTTTCCTATCTTTTCCCCAAAGCCTTTGATTTCCTTAATCATTAAAAGTTTCCCCTCAGGTCTCTTTTAAATCTTTCCCCTCACACCTTAAACCTATGCCTTCTAGGTTTGGACTCCCTCACCATTAATTCTTTTATTGTTCTGGTTACAGCATGCATTTAAGTAAAAAATAATTTTGCCTTCTTGCCAAACATGTCCCCTTTGACCCTATTTCTTGCTTTCTTTTAGGCTTGTACATCCTGTCCAATCCTTACCCACCCTAGGTATCACCAAAATAGCTTCCCTGCAGTGCCACCATATCATTCATAAACCCAACTGTATCACTTCCCAAATCCTCCCCTCTATTCCCCTCCCCCCAACCAATTAGCTTGAAGCCCTCTTTGTAGCCCTGGTTATTCAGTTTGCTGGAACCATTGACCAACCATTCCAGTCTCTCTGACTGGAACAGCACCCTTCTACCACAGGAAATTGGGCCAGTGCCCAGGAAGTGGAACTCATTCCACTAACATTAATCTTTCAGCCACTTGTTTAATTCTTTGACTTAATTTACCTTGACCTCATTTACTCCTTGACTGCATTTAATGATAGAGAGCCTGTGGCTCAGATGGTAGTCCTGAGATGATTACCTTTTAAGGTTGTGCTTTTTCATTTCGTTCCTAACCGTTGCAGATCTTCCCTGCAGTCCCTACACTCATCCATACCGTTTGCAAGGGACACAGGCTTTGTGAGGGCAGTCCTTTGGGACCTATTCCTGCTTCACCTACAATCACAACTTCATTTCCTTGATCATAGTTTAAGGGATGGAACTGCCTCCTGGAATAAAATGTTCCAGTAACCTTACCCTCTCTAACATGGTGCAATGTCTGCAGCTCAGATTCCAGCTCCTCAACTTGGATTGAAAGTTTCTTGAACTACAAAGCCTTACTGTAGATGTGATCATTCTGGATCATTTTGGTGTCCGACAGCTCCCAAATGCTGCAGCACATCACCCAACCTGCCATCTCTATTGTATTGTCTATAAATGGGTTAAGGTTAGTGTGCAATTGACAGAATTAGAATGGTGTGAGTGAATAACTTTTTAAAAGTATTAAAAAGAACACATCTTATTATTGATGTATGGTTCACTTTTCTCTATACGGAGTGAATGGTCATCAAAGTGACAGAACTTGAGTTGGACAGTCTCGGGGGGAAGATGGGGTTTAAAGGGGTCAATTAGGTCAGTTGGCTGGATAACTGGCTTACACTGCATTGTGATAGTAGCATCGTGAAGTAAATCCCTGCACTGGCTGAGATTCCTGTGAAGAACTCTTCTGTGCAACCTTACCCCTCACCTGAGGTTTGGTGGCCCTTAGATCAGTCGTATCTCCCTCTCCAATGAGAGAGCAGCCCTGAGGTCCTTGCAGGCTGTGGTAACTTCACCTTTACCCATGAGATGCCATAGCTTTGCATGTCAGTTATGAGTATGATCTTTTGAATTACTTTCCAAAAATGATTCCATCACCCAGATTATGATTTATGACACCTCTGAAGTGTTTGAGTCCTTTAGAAGGGCAAAGCCTTTAGAAGTTCATTTGGCTGCATGAAAATTCTGGATGTTCAGGACATGCAGCTGTGGTTCCCACCATTAGAGCAGTGCGAGTTACAGTTTTGTTACCTAGACTCTTGTAACAGCCCTCATGCAAATGAGAAACTGAAGAATGAGGTTAGAAATCCAGAAATTGAGGCCTAGTTGCAATTTCCATCCCTTCTTGGAGTTCTTTCAACCCTGAAAATCTATCACGCACTGTAACCCAGAATCAGGCAGTGATTGTGCAGCAATCGCTCACTGAAATTCAAAGTTAATTTTCACATAGTGGTGAAAAAATGTTTACTGAGTGCGAAGATACTTCAGTCATTAATTAGCATTACAACCTGACTGCAACAGAATTTTGCCACTTTGGTACAGAGATAATTTGATATGAATTTTCTCAAATTTCGTCTTTCACAGATAGATGCGAATAGAAGAATTTTCAAAAAAAAAACATTTGTTGGTTATACAATTTAAGTTAGATATGTGGAGACCTGAAAACTTGAGGCCATAATGATTGGTCCCCACAATCTGTCATTGTTTCTTCACGTTGCCTCGAGGGTCTGGCTACCATTATGTTCTATTTCTCGGGGAACACCACAGTGGCTAAAATGGCAGCAAAATAAAGATTGTGCATTAGTGTAACTTCTACTCAAGTATGTTGCTTGATTCACCAGTTAATCAGCTACTGAAAACTGCTGTAATCAATTGGAATGGGTCACTATTCAAGATGGCATTGACACTGGGCAATTCCTTAGAAGCACTCTACAGCAGATCTTACTCTAGCATTTCCGATAACCATTGCACAATTTTAAACCTAAATTCTATCTTGTTAATGTTGATCTTGCTTAGCACACTTCCTGTGCTGTGCAACCTGTATGCCTCATTCTGTCTCAACACCCTATGATCCATATGTCCTTGCTTTCTATGATCTACCTGTTCTGCTTGCAGTCAAAGCTTTTCACTGTACTTAGGTACATGTGACTACAATTAATCAAACCAAATCAAACCAAATCTAATCTTGATAATTTCATTGCAGCAAAGCAAGAACATTAATAAAATTGGGCTACTGCTCAGATTAAATACTGTAAAATGCACAGCAATAGGCTGCTTGATTCTTAATAATTGAATAGCTATTTTGTGTGATTATGGAGTTCTTTGTAAGCCTGCAGCTACACAAGTTATGTCGGCGCTTTGTCAGGTTGACTGGAAAAAGAAAACTTGTTCATGAAATGGTTCAGAAAAATTTACAAGGATGTTGCCGGGATTGGAGGATTTGGGCTAATGGAAGAGGCTGAGTAAGCTGGGCTATTTTCCCTGGAGTGCCAGAGGCTGAGGGGTGACCTTATTAGAGGTTTATAAAATCATGAGGGGCATGGATAGGGTGAATTATCAATGTCTTTTCCCCATGGTAGGAGAGTCCAAAACAAGAGGACATAGATCACAAAAACCTGATGAAGGAGCGGCGCTCTGAAAGCTAATGCTTTCAATTAAACCTCTTGGACTATAACCTGGTGTTGTGTGGTTTTTAACTAGTTTTAAAATGGGAGGGGAAAGATTTAAAAGGGACCTAAGGGGCAAAGTTTCATGCAGCGGGTGGCGCTTATATGGAATGAGCTGCCAGAGAAAGTGGGGGAGGCTGGTATAATTACAACATTTAAAAGGCATCAGGTTAGCTATATCAATAGGAAAAGTTTAGAATGGGACTAATTAATTTAGGACATCTAGTCAGCATAGACAAGTGGGACTGAAAGGTCTATTTCCATGCTGTATATCTCTACGACTTTATGATAGCACTGCTTGATAGAAACTAATTCTGATTTTCTTGTGTAGTAGGTCTTCATAAAAGTTTATTTCACTGTTCCCGAAAAAGAAAGTTGAGTTTTTGTATACAGATGAGAAAGGAATTTAGTTGATGTAAAGTTTCAACATAAAGAAAGCAATCTTGTGAAAAAAGAACCTGCCTGGACATGTAGGCGATTCAGTATTGCAGCCCTCAATGTCTTTAGCTGTGGCTTTATTGCATTGCTGATGTTTTGCCTTGTGCTGTCAGGGGAGAACACTTAAGTAATTGTTTTTGAATATACAGTATAGATGTATTCAACATGACTATAAGCATTCAGTAAATCCACAAATTCATTACTAGTTCCACTGTCAGTCAGAAAATCGATCAAGATCCAAGCAGATTGCTGCAATCAATGTCCTTCTGTCAAGTCAATTTAGGTCAACATTATAAGAAAGATGTATCAAATGCAGTTTAAATTTTAAGAACCTTTCTAGAATTGAATTGTCCTGGCAGGGAGTGGCAAAATAATACCATATCAGAATAATGTGTAACATGGAAGGTGCCTTGCTTTTCCCTGCAACTGCTGCTTTTTTCTTCCAAGTGATAAAGGTCAGGGACTTGAAAATTGCTAAGGGAGACTTGGCAAGTTGCTGCAATGCATCTTGTGGGTGATGCTCAATGCTATCACTGTATTTTGGTGAATACAGTGAATGTTTAAAGTTGTGGATGGAATTCCGAGGAAGTAGACTTTGGTCTTGTCTCAAGTCGTGGAGCTTCACTCACCCAAGCTTGCATAAAGTATTCCATCACACTCCTGACTTGTGCCCCATAGAACAGACCTTCGGAAGTCAGGAGAAAAATTATTCATGACTGAATTTCTGTACCTGCAGGAGGTTTAGATTGATTTCTAGTCGATGCTAACCTATAGGTGTTAATAGTGGAGGATTCAGCATTGGTGATACCACTTAATGTCATGGGGAGACATAGTTAAATTCCCTATTGGTTGATATATTTTCATGCCTGAATCTGCCCAGCTTTTGCTGAGGTTATAGGCATTCCCATTATCTCAGGACTTCCAATTGACACTGAACCCTTTGCAAGCAAGCATAAACACTTCTGACCTTATTTTAGAGAATAGGTTGTTCATAACTGAAGTTGAAGATGATTGACCCTGAGGAATTTCTGCATGTGTTATCCTAATATTGAGACAAGTGGCCTTCAACCAAAACTGTAAAGCATTGTGATTTTTAAAATTGATATCAGTAAAATCAGTTATCAATATGACTCCAACCAATGGAAAAGTTTCTTTCAGATTCCCATTAACTTCATTTTGACCAGCAGTCCATGCTGTCATAGGGTCCTCAGGAGAAGCAGAGATGGATCATCCATTCAGTACTTCTGGATAAAGATGGCTGCAAATACTTCAGCCATGTCTTTTTCAGCGATGTTCTGGGCTCTCCCATCATTGAAGATGGAAATATTTGTGAAATCTCCTTCATCTGTTATTTGTTTAATTATATATCATCATTCACAACTGGATGTAGAAAGACTGCAGAGCTTAGGTTTAATCCATTGGTCGCTTGATTATTTAGCTGCATCCATGGCTTGCTGCTTCTGCTGTTTGCCACAGAAGTAGTCTTGTTTTGTGGCTTTGCCATGGTTTTTAGGTATGCCTATTCTGCTCTTGGCATGCCCTCCTACATTGTTCATGGAACTAGGGTTGATCTCCCAGCTAATGGTAATGGTAAAGTGGGGCAGATGCTGGGTCAGGAGGTTGTGGATTATGTTTAAATACAACTCTGCTGCAGGTGCACACAGTGCCTGATGGATGTTCAGTTTTGAATTACTAAATTCTTTCCCAATCTGTCCTATTTAGCACAGTGGCAATACTACCCAACACAGTGGAGGGTATCCTCCTTGTATTGACACAACTTTGTCTGCAGTGATCACTTTCCTATAATGCCAAGTGCAGATGCATCTGGACTTGTTAGATTGGTGATGGTGAAGACATGTACTTGTTTGTCCTTTATTGGTTTTCTCTTGTCTGCTGCAGACCCAACTTAGAAACAAAGTCCTTTGGGGCCTGGATAGCCCAGTCTGTAGTACTGCTACTGAGCCACTGTCATGATAAACATTGAAACCCCATCCCACAATATATTCTGGGCCCTTGCCATCCTTGGTGCTTCTTGATGTTAAACATGGAGATAAACTAAAGCATGAGCCTAGGCCAAGGAAATGAGGTGCAGCAGGTGAACCTGGGCAGGAGGCTTCCTTGTCCATGTTTGAACTAATGCCATGATAATTCATTGCATTCATGGTCAACATTAAGGACTCCCAAGATGATACTTACTCCCACGATATCTATGAAAATGACCGATGTTATGTTCCTGCTAAATAAATTGGATAGATGCACCTGCATTTGAAGGACAGTAGCATATATTTACTGCAATGGTGCTGAAATCAAAGTTAAATTAATAAGAAAAATCAAACAGTGTATTCTTCAGTATTTAGAAGAGGTGATCGTAATTAAAACATTCAAGGTATTAGGGAAAATATAAAATAGTTTTTACTGCCCGAATGAAAGTCTAGAAAATATTAAGGGATCCAGGTAAAGTCAGGACACAGTGTTAGCTAAGATCTCATTCAATGGTGAAACAGGTAAGAGGGAGGTAAATAGATTACTCCTGTTTCAACATTCTTAACATGTTTCTCTATATTCGCCGGCCTTTGAATAAATAAACATGTCAGTGGGCAGAGTGGAAATCTCCCCTGTAGCTGATAGGGCCATGAGAACCATTTTGTATCTGGAACAATATGGTTATCTAAGGGACCATTGGCTATGTGCTGAAGTTCAAATGACTTATTACTGTTTGTATTGAGGTCTATAGACAGAATTCGCTTTGGGACAAAACCCTATGTTTTAGAACGTGTATTTAATACTGTGACAAATTCACTGACCTCTGCATGCCACCAAAGCTGATCAGACCTTAAACCTTTGCTGTTTATTAAACATGTTACCTCATCGCAGCCACCTGGTCCTCCCAATGTGCTCAACAACTACCAGCTACATACGGCAAGTTCCATAACACCCTTCAGAACCACTTCCCCTTCCTACAAATGTTCCTTTATTCACAGATGAACACAGAGGAAATCAGAAGACTCACATGA